>NC_141668.1:92001831-94401831 GCF_028749965.1 Puma concolor | reverse complement strand
GCCTATCAAATTTTCAGTGGTCTTTTTTTTCAGAAATGGAAAAGCTGATCTTCAAATCCTATTTCAAGAGGCCCTCAGTTACCAAGACATATTGAAAAAGAAGAACAAAAATAAGAATCATACTTCACAATGTCAAAATTTACTACCAAACTACAATAATCAAAACTGTAGTACTGGCATAAATATGGACATATAGACCAATAGGATAGAATGAGGAGTCCGGAAAGTAATACAAATATAAGGGCTAAAACAACTTAATGTACATTATTATGTATATAATGTATATATAAGTAGTAAATACAAGTGCTGAAACTATAAAACTCTTAAAGGAAAACTTAGGAGTAAATCTTCATTCAAAACCTTGGATTTGGCTAGCCAAAACAGTCTTGAAAAAGGCAAACAAAGCTGGAGGTATCACAATTCCAGATCTCAAGTTATACTACAAAAATGTAATCAAAACAATGTGGTATCGGCACAAAAATAGACATATAGATCAATGGAATAGGACAGAAAGCCCAGAAACAAACCCACATTTATATGGTCAATTAATCTTTGACAAAGGAGGAAAGAATATGCAAAGGGGAAAAAGACAGTCTCTTCAACAAATGGCATTGAGGTAACTGGATGGCTACATGCAAGAGAATGCAGTGGGACCTCTGGCTTACACCATCCACAAAGATAAATTCAAAATGGATTAAGGACCTAAATGTGAGACATGAAACTATAAAAATCCTAGAAGAGAGCACAGACAATGATTTCTCCAACATGAGAAATAGCAACTTTTTTCTAGATGTGTTTCTTGAAGCAAGGAAAATAAAAGCAAAAATAAACTATTGGGACTACATCAAAATAAACAGCTTCTGCACAGCCAAGGAAACAATCAGTAAAATTGAAAGACAGCCTACTGAATGAGAGAAGATATTTGCAAATGACATCTCTGACAAAGGGTTAGTATTCAAAGTATATAAAGAATTTATATACTTCAACACCCCCGTAAAGATAATCCCATTTAAAAAGGGGCAGAGGGATGCCTGGGTGGCTCAATAGGTTAAGCATCTGACTCTTGATTTCAGCTCAGGTCATGATCTCACGGTCGTGAGATGGAGCCCTGTGTCAGGCTTCACACTGGGTGTGGGGTCTGCTTAAGATTCTCTCTCCCTCTCCCTCTGTCCCTCTCTGTCTTTCTTTATCTCTCTGTCTCTCTCACTAAAAAATCAAATTAAAAAGAATAAAAATTAAAATGAGCAGAAGACATAAACAGACATTTCTCCAAAGAAGACATCCAGATGGTCAACAGACACATGAAAAGATGCTCAACATCACTCCTCATCAGGAAAATACAAATCAAAACTACGATGAGATATCACCTTGTCAGAATGGTTAAAACAAAAAACACAAGAAACAACAAATGTTGGAGAGGATGTGGAGAAATAGGAACTCTCATGCACTGTTGGTGGGAATGCAAACTGGTGCAGCCACTGTGGAAGACAGAATGGAGGTTCCTCAAAAAGTTAAAAATGGAATTACCCCATCATCCAGTAATTGCACTACTGGGTGTTTACCCCAAAAATACAAAAACACTAATTCAAAGGGACACATGTACCCCTATGTTTATTGCAATTTTAAATACTGACATCATGGAAGCAGCCCGAGTATCCATTGATAGATGAATGGATAAAGAAGATGTAGGGGCGCCTGGCTGGCGCAGTCGGTTAAGCGTCCGACTTCAGCCAGGTCACGATCTCGCGGTCCGTGAGTTCGAGCCCCGCGTCAGGCTCTGGGCTGATGGCTCGGAGCCTGGAGCCTGTTTCCGATTCTGTGTCTCCCTCTCTCTCTGCCCCTCCCAGGTTCATGCTCTGTCTCTGTCTGTACCATAAATAAATAAAAAAAAAAAGTTGAAAAAAAAAATTTTAAAAAAAAAAAAAGAAGATGTAGTATATTTAGTATACTACATATATATACATACACACACACACATGCACACACACACACACATATATACACACACAATGCAATATTATTCAACCATTGAAAAAAATGAAATCTTGCCATTTGCAACAACATGGATGGATATAGAGAGTATAATGCTAAGTAAAATAAGTCAGAGAAAGATAAATTCCATACGAATTTAAGGAAAAAAACAAATGAGCAAAGAAAAAAAGAGACAAACCAAAAAGCAGACTCTTAACTAGAAAGAACAAATTGGTGGTTACCAGAATGGAGGTGGGTGGGAGGATGGGTGAAAAAGGTGAAGCGGATTAAGAGTACTCGTACCATTATGAGCACTAAGTAATGTATAGAATTTTTGGATCACTATATTGTGCACCTGAAAATAATATGACACTGTATGTTAACTAGACTGGAATTAAAATTTTTAAACTTAATTAAAAAAAAAAGTACAGAAGAACTGGAAAAAAAAACAACCCACCTTGGATTTGGCAGTGGATCCTTACAGATGACACCAAGAGCATAAACAACAGAAGAAAAAAATAGATCAATTAGACCTTAGGAAAATTAAAAACTTCTGTCCATCACAGGACATAATTAAAAAAGTGGGAAGACAGCTTAGAGAATGGGAGAAAGTATTTACAAATCATATCTGATAAGGGTCTAGTGTCCAGAGTATATAAAGAATTCTTATACCCCAACAACAGAAAGATTAGCAACCCAATTTTAAATATGCAAATGACTTGAAATGACATTTCTTTAAAAAAATATACAGGGTGCCTGGGTGGCTCAGTTGATTAGGTGTCCAACTTCAGCTCAGGTCACGATCTTGTGGTTTGTGAGTTTGAGCCCCATGTCAGGCTCTGTGCTGACAGCTCAGAGCCTGGAACCTGCTTCAGATTCTGTGTCTCCCTCTCTCTCTGGCTGTCTCCCGTTTGTGCTCTATCTCTCTCAAAAATAAATAAACATTAAAAAAATTTTTTTAAAGATATACAAATGGCCAATAAGCACATGAAAAGGTATTCCATATCATTAGTTAGTTATTAGGAAAATGCAAATCAAAATTACAATGATGAGGGAAATGCAAGTCAAAACCACAATGAAATACCTCCTCATACCCACTAGGATGACAATAATTAAAAAAAGAGAGAATAAGGGTTGGCAAAGTGCTAGAGAAGATGGAACACCAGTACATTGTTGGTAGGAATAGAGAATTGTGCAATCACTGGAAGAGTTTGGTAGTTCTTGAAAAAGGTAAACACAGAACTAATATATGATTTCACAATTCCTCTCCTAGCTATTTATCCTCCCAAATGGAAAACAAGTACTCAAACACATATTTGTACATAGATATTCATCCGAAGCAGCACTATTCACAGTAGCCAAGAAGTGGAAAAAAAACAATATCCAGCGATAGATGAATGGGTAAACAGATTGTGGTATATAGGTACATTAGAATATTATTCAGCCATTAAAAGGAATGAAGTACAGGTAGGTGCTACAATGTAGATGACCCAGAAACATCCTAGGTGAACGACACTAGATGCAAAGTTACATATTGTATGATTCCATTTTATGAAATATCCAAAGTCAGTAAACCCTTGGAGGCAGAAAGCATTTTGGCAATTGCTAAGGGCTGAGGGAGGAAAAACAAGGGGAGTGACTGCTTAATGAGTATGGGATTTATTATTATTTATGATTAGGAGTATGGGGTGATGGAAATGTATTGGGAGTAGATGGAGGTGTGGTGGCTATGCAATGTTGTGGCTACACTAAATGCCATTGAACTATACATTTTTAAATGATTAGTATTTTTTAATTTTTAATGCATTTTTTTAGAGAGCAGGCAGGGAGGGGCAGAGAGAGAGGGAGAAAGAGTATCTCAAGCAGTCTCAACACTGTCAGTACAGAGCCTGACGCAGGGCTCAATCTCATGAACCATGAGATCATGACCTGAGCCAATATCAAGAGTCAGAATGACTGAGCCACCCAGGTGCCCCTAACATGGTTAGTTATTAAAACTGAATGTTACCTCAATTTAAAGATCAAAAAATGAATTACTTTGTTGATTAAAGGTAAGAATACCAAAGAGGAGCTTGCAAATATAATAAATAAATATAATATTATATATGTATAAATATATATAATAAAATAAATATAATAAATTCAATGATGGAATGACCTCATTTAGCAAATTTGCAGTAGTAATGTTCATCTTTGCTGCCTGTTCTAATAAGTTATTTGAATTGCCATAATATGCTATTAGACACATCTAAATAATGCTTGCCTTGGACTGAAGGGAAATGAGTGAATATGAGATTAAATCAGAGGATTTGAGTTACTAACCTTTTCTAAAACCAGAAAGAACCCCAGTTAACTCCCTGTTCTACTAGCACAGACCCACAATGCATACTGAAGCAAGGACATCTACACATTGTTTTTTTTCAACCCCAATGGTCTCACCTCAGACTGATTTGTGACTCTTGTTACTTGTAGTTTATTCTCTAATCTACTAGTTAAGTCTCTCCTCCTAAGAGAGACTTACTAACACATATTAGGAACCTTGTCATGAGGAAAACTGCCTTGATGAACAGTAGTCTCCAAATATACTTTTTCATCAGGCTACTCCAAACAGGCTCCCAGAATAAATTCAGACACTTGCATCATTCAGTTTATTAAATTATTTAAAACATAAAAAGAGGAAAAAGGAGTGGTAGGTTAACACATTAAGTATAAAGTTGTAAGCAGGGCAGAACGACCGCACGGCTTGGATCCTAATTTAAGTGACATTGGTATGGCTTGCTCCTCCCTTAGCTGCATCAGCAGTCTTTGTTGATCTTGGAGTTATGAGAACCGGAATTAAGGTTGAGCGAGGGGGCTAAGCATATGGAAGGTACCCAGAGCTAACCATACCCACAGTTGCTCCAGCAAAAAGACACAAGGACAAGTGTTTGTCACAGCTGTAGTTCACCAGTTAGCCCAATGAGCAGCTAGCTGCCCATTTTATGTGTACTTCCTGGGTTGGCCAGCGGGGCCAGAATGGGTGTCAACAATGGATGATCAATATAAGGTCTCGTGAATAACTAAGTGCTTAATACGTCTCCTGTATTAGTGTTTCACAAGTATTAGGTGCTGCTTGGTCCTTCCGTCCCTATTTACTGTATCTATGGTCTAACATGTCTCACAAGTTAATAACTTGATAATTTATGTTGACACACTTAAGGACTTCTGTGCATGTTTTTTTTTTTTAATGTTTATTTCTGAGAGAGAGAGAGAGAGAGAGAGAGGGAGAATGAATGCAGAGGAGGGGCAGAGAGAGGGGGTGGACAGAGCATCCAAAGCAGGCTCTGTGCTGTCAGCATGGAGCCTGATGCAGGGCTCGAACTCATAAATCATGAGATCATGACCTGAGCCGAAGTCAGACATTTAACTGACTGAGCCACCCAAGCGCCCCTGTCCATGTTATAAAGGCAATTTGATTATTTATTTAGCACATTTTATGAGTCTCACCTATGTCTTAAAACTACTAACTTATTTATTATCCATAGTTAGCATGACTTTGAAGTTTTATACATCCCATTTATCTTGTGTTCTATAGGAGAGTAAATACTCTTAGTTAATGTATGAAACACATATTCATTAATGGGAAATGACATTTTAATACCATGGTCTATGTATGTTCAAGGTATTCCATGATATGTATTGTACACATAATAAAATTTACTCCAGGCTTTTAGCCAATGGGTAAAAATTAGATAAGTTTAAACAGTGATAGCCCACATTTCACTAACTAATGTTCTTGTCTCTCTAACACAGGACCTAGTACTATCCAAATTCTCTGGTGGGTAATTTGGAGAATCCTGGGTCCCTCTGGTGCACTCACAAATAGTCTGCATCATATATCTGCACTGTACTTGACTAGTGGATAGAGTGCACACAGTGGATACAGTTTATTTTGAGTTTCCCTCCTGAGCTCAGTGAGATTCTTAGATAAGAGTCGACTGTGTGAGCTAGGTAAAACCGTATCTCAATGATTCTAAGTGATTTTGAAAATGCAGTGTTGAGGCTGCCTTACTGGATCAAGCTGAGTATTCTTGAATCTTCCTTCAAGAATCTCTTTTTAAGGTACTGTGGTCCTGTTCCAGTGGGTTTCTTCTGGCCCTACCCCACAGATTCATCAGGAACAACCACACATATGTGTCAGCCTCTGACTCAAGCTGAGATGCCCCACACCCTCATACATATTCCATAAATAATAAATATTACTCCAAATCTTTTTAACAAGCTTAAATGATAGGTACCATCATGGTTGAAGAACATGAGGTTCCATGGAGATAAAGAAACTTGCGCAAGTATGATAGTCCGTGCTTAGGCCTGTCATGCTCAATCTCTTATAAGCTTTGTTATATTAGAGGTGACTGCCTATATGCCTATATCATCTCAAAATGACTAAGGATAGGAGGTGCCTTGTCGTTGCTAAATATATAAACTGCTAATAATTAAGCTAGATGACACTCGTGGGGAAAGAAATTATTTCTGGACCCTGATTGTTAAGTCCAGGTGATGGGGCTTATACTGAAGTGTAATTTCACCTTCTCGTTGCTTCATACTGATGGTAGCAGTACATCTTGTCGTTAAGTTGATGAATGAAAACTGGACAGGTGATCAATCCAATATTGCCCTCCCAGACTCCCCTGCCTATCTTCTATGAGCCTTGGCGACAAGGAAGTGGAAAATAGTGTCTACACCCAACATAGGGCATGAACTCACAACTCTGAAATCAAGGGGTCGCTTGCTCCACCCACTGAGCCAGCCAGGTGCTCCTAGAGAATGGAAACTGTTACAGAGCCTTATAAATATTACAATTTCTATCCTATAGTGCCAGATTACATTCTGGTGACTGTAGGAGATGTTATACCCAAAGACCATGTCTCTGACTAACAGAAATCTTAGAATTACAAAAGTAACTGTATACAGCAGCCTCTACACGAAGACCCATCCACTTGGGTCTGTCATTTTGGAGGCTGAAAAAATTGTCTACTTCCTTTAAGGAAAAGTTTCAACCAAGAGGCAACATTTAAGCAGATCCCCAGAACTCAAAGTCAATGGCATATTTCAGAACAATCAAATTTAATATGGTTTGAGGTTTTGCAATAAAATCTCATATGATCCTAAGCAAAGAGTGAAACTCCCTTCCCAGAGTCCAGGAAAGAACTTGAACTGACGATACTAAAAAATAGGTTAAACCAAACCAAAGGAAGCAGACAGGAGGATGGGAGGCACTGCCAACACAGGGTGGACTGGAACAGATAGTCACATACATTATCATTTTCCAAAACATCCTCTCTCCTGGAAGCCAGTGTTACCACTTGGCCTGCCAAAGGCCATGTGACCAGCCATTAATAACAAACTCAGGTCAACCATAGCCTATGAAGCTCTTAACCCTTTAATCTCACCACAGTGCTGTTTTGAAGATGAACTGGCATATTTATTTCTGTGTTGAAGGAATTTGAGGATTTGAGGTAGCCCAGAAGGAGCGCCTAAAGGGACATTTTTCGTTCAAAAGTTATGCAGTCTGTTCCTCTGCTAAGGACAGCAGAAGATGACAGTTAAAATTATGCCTAACATTTTATGCCAGTCACATTTTATGGGAAACTATTTTCTGTGTTTGGATATTCCACAAGCAAAAAAAAAAAAACTTTTTTAAATAAGCATTCTATTTAAACACATGAAATAAAAATTTTACTAGTTACTAAAATGCTACTTCACCCTCTCTAGGCAGACACTGCATTTAGAATTTTATTCACTTCCTAGTTTAATCCGCTAAATAACTCTGTTATGCAGAGTTTAAAGTTAGAAAAACCAAGTCCTGGAGTGGAGGAGAGGGGGTTGGTAATGATTCTATTCAGTATGGGGGATTCGCTTCGTGAGATTAAGATCTCCTCCCCCATCCCTCTGCTACCCATAATGCTGGCCTTATTGAAGCATTTTCTCCTCTACAATTTCTTGGGAAAGTTTGAGAAGTGTTGTTGTTAGTTCTGCCTTAAATAGTAGAATCCACCAGTGAAGTCGTCAAGGCCAGAACTTTTCTTCATGGAAGATTTGTTAATTACCGATTCAATCTCCTAACTAGTTATAGGCCAATTTGATTATCCTATTTTTGTGTGATTCAGTCTTGGTGGGATTTGTGTTTCTTGGAAACTGTCCATTTCATCTAGGTGATACAATTTATTAGAGTGTGATTGTATATAGTACTTTTTTGTAATGTTGTTTATTTCTATAGAGTCAGTAGTAAAGTTCCCACTTTCATTTATGACTTTAGTACCTGGAGCTTTCTCTCTCTCTCTCTCTCTCTCTCTCTCTTTTTTTCTCCTTATTCAATCTAGCTAAAGTTTGCCAATTTTGTTGATCTTTTGGAAGAACCACCTTTTTGTTTCATTGATTTTTTTCTATTATTTTTCTATTTTCTATTTTATTTACCTCTGTTCTAATCTTTATTATTTCCTTCCTTTTATACTTGGGCTTAGTTCTTTTTTTTTTTTTTTTTTTTTTTCTAATTTCTTTAGTTGTAAACTTAGGTTGTTGATATGAGATCTTTCTCTTTTTTTTTTACTGTAAGCATTTATAGCTATACATTTCCCCTTCAGCAGTGCTTTCACTGCGTTGTGTAAGCTTTGGTGTGCTGTACTCTTATTTGTGCCTTAATATTTTTGAATTTCCCTTGTGATTTCTTTTATTCATTGGTGGTTTGTGTATTATATTAATTTCCAAAAATTTGTGAAATTTCCAGTTTTCCTTCTGCTATTGATCCCTAACTTCATCTCACTGTGGTTAGAGAAGATGCTTTATATGACATATATCTTTCCAAATCTATTGAGATTTAATTTGTGGCCTAATATATTGTCAATATGTAAAATAGCCCATGTCCACTCAAGAAGAATGTGCAAACTGGTGTTATTGGGTAGAGAGTTAGATCTGTATATGGCGGTTTATTGTCTTGTCAAGTCCTCTGTTTCCTTACTTATCTCTGTCTGGTTCTATCCATTATTGAAGGTGGGGTATTGGAGTATTCAGTTATTATGATACAAGTACCTATTTCTTTCTTCAATTTTGTCAATTTTTGCTTTATACATTTTGATAATCTGTTATTAGGTGCATAAATGTTTATAATTGTTATATATTCTTGCTGTAGTGAAGCTTTTATTAATATATAAATGTTTTTTACATTTCCTTGATTTAAAGTATATTTTGTCTAATATTAATATAGCCACCCCTGTTATCTTTTGGTTACTATTTGCATGGAATATCTTTTTTCATACTTTCATTCCATTTGGATCTAAAATGAGGATGTTTAAATAGCGTATAGGTGCAATTAAAAAAATACATTCTGCCAACCTCTCTTTTGATAGAAGTGTTTAATCCATTTACAGTTAAAGTAATTACTGTTAATGAGGGACTTCTGTAGTTCTGAGGCTCCTGTAGTTTTGCTATTTGTTTTCTATATGGAATGTAGCTTTTTGTTGTTGTTGTTCCTCTCTTTTTGCATCAATGTCTCTTTTGTATTTAGTTGATTTTTATGGTGAAATGTTTTAATTCTCTTCTCTATTTTTTTCTTGTGTGTGGATTCTATAACACTTGTCTATTTTCTTTGTGGTTACTGTGGCCATTGCACTTAAAATCCTATAAGGTATAACATTATACTTTAAATCTATAGCCACTTAACTTCAATAACTTAAAAAGAAACCTCAAGTCATTTATAGCATGGTCTTCATCCTTTTCAGTTACTGATGTTACAGAATTACATATACATTGTGTGTCTAAAAACATAACCTAATAATTGTTTGCTTAATGCATTAGTCTCTTAAATTATGTAGAAACAAAATGTGGGGTTACAAGCCAAAGTTACAATAATACTAGCTTTTAGAGTAATAATTTTTTAAAAATTGTATTAGTCTCTTAAGTCATGTACAAAACAAAAATAGAGTTACAAATTGTCAAGATACTAGCTTTTATAGTTTCCCATGTATTTGCTTTTACTGATGTCTTTATTTTCTACATATGGCTCTAAGATACTATTCTTTCATTTTCAACCTGCAGGACACCCCTTAGGATTTCTGGAGGGCGGTTCTAATAGCAACAAACTCTCTTAGTTGTTTTTTTTTTTAGGGTTTTTTTTTTTAATATCTGGAAATGTCTTAATTTATCTCTTACCTTTGAGGGACAGTTTTCCTCCTGGATATAGGAGTCTTGGTTGATCTTTTTTCTTTTCTTTTTTTCTTTTCTTTAGCACTTTGTATATATTAGTCCACTGCCTTTCTGCCTCCAAAGTTTGTGATGAGAAATTTTCTGATAATATAATTGAGGGTCTCTTGTATGTGAGAAGTCACTTCTCTCTGGCTACTCTCAGGATTCTCTTTCACTTTAGCTTTCAACTGTTTGAATAGAAGGTGTCTTGTGAATAGCTTTGAGTCCATTCTCCTTGAAGTTCTTTGGGCTTCTTGCATGTTTGTATTCATGGATTTCATCAAATTTGGGAAATTTGGGGCCATTATTTGTTCAAATAATCCATTTTCCCCTTTCTCTTCTCTTTCTCCTGGGACTCCCAAAATGAATGTATGCCAAACAGTGTCCCCACAGGTCCCTTAGGTTCTGCTCACTTTTTTTGCAGTCATTTTTCTTTCTATTATTCAGACTCAACAATTTCAACTGCCAGATCTCCAGGTTGCTTATTCTTTCTTCTGCCTACTCAAATCCCTCTGGTGAAAATTTCATTTTAGTTATTGTACTGCTTAGCTCTGTAGTTTCTTTTGGCTTTCTATTTCTTTATTGTGACTTCTGTTTTACTTATATATTGTTTTCTTGAGCTGTCTCCATATCTTCCTTTAGTTCCTTGCGTTGTTTTAAAGTTCGTGTCCATGAGGCACCTGGGTGGCTCAGTCAGTTAAGCGTCTGACTTCAGCTTGAGTCATGATCTTACGGTTCGTGGGTTCAAGCCCTGCATTGGGCCCTGTGCTGACAGCTCAGAGCCTGGAGACTGTTTTGGATTCTGTGTCTCCCTCTCTCTCTTCTTCTCCCCTGCTCTCTCTCTCTCTCTCTCTCTCAAAAATAAGTACACATTAAAAAATTTTTTTTAAAAGTTTGTATCTAGTAAGTCTGCCACTTGGATTTTCTCAGAGATAGTTTCTGTTGGTTCATTTTGTTTCCCTTTTAATTGGCCATATGCCCCTGTTTCTCTGCATGCCTTGTGATTTTGTTGTTTTTCTAGTTGTTGAAAACTGGACATGTGAATCTAATAGTGTGGTAATTCACTCTGGAAATCAGATTCTCCCCTTTCCTTGGGGTTTTCTGCTTTCTGGGTTTGTTTGGTTTGGTTTTAGGTTGTTGTAGGCTGTTCCCATGTCAAGTATCAGCCTGATGTGTAAGCTTAAGGTCTTCTCAGGTCTCTCAAGCCTGCGACTTTCCCTGAGCATGTGTGCCTTTAACTTCCCTTGGATATGGGTTGCTTTTTGAACAACTTCTTCTTTAATGTCTGTCTCTAAAAAGGGGGGAAAGAGAAATATAAAGGCAGGGAAAAAAATGGATACTGGCCCTATAAATCCCTTACAATTGCTTCAGCCAAAGAAGGGAGGTCTTGCAACAATGGGGAACAGGGAACAACAATGATCTCTAATATTTGAACATAGATCCCTGATGTTTGAAGGACAAATAAAGCGTGCCTCCTTCAAGCTTAATGCAAGCTACTCCAGGAACATGTGTATAACTTCTGGCCATGGTGCTGGGGGTGTGAAGGTGAGGTAGGGTATGGGTGATTGCTGCTAAGAGCTAACGTTGACTGAAATTAAACACAATTTACCATCCATGCCTCACCCTGGAAGTTACAAGCCTTCAACATACCCCAGAGTTCTAAAATTGTTACATCAGACACAGTCTGCCAGTACAACTTTTGTCTGTGTGGGGAGACACTCCTATTGCTTCCTATTCCACCAGCCTCCCAGACTCAGTGACATATTTTAAATATTCTGATCGTCTTTCATTTGCACATCTTGTTAGATTAGTCACACATACTTTTCAACATATATATTATTTTAAATAACATTTGATTATAACTTACATGTTTAATTTTTCATTAAATTTTTTTTCATATTTTTTTCCTAGCTCTCTTTTCTTCCTTCCGCTTTTTCCCCTTCCACCTATAAAGGCCTTTTCCTTTTCCCAGGAACTATGGCAGTGACCTAGTATGTATGTACTTCCTTCATGCCTCTATAACTATGCATAGATGTATAAATACATAAATACAGGTTTTGTCATTGTTTTATAAAATTGGATCATACTGTGTACACCTATTTTACATCTTACTTATCTCCCTTAACAGTAAATTATGAAAATTCTTCATAACCTATTGATAGAACTCTAATAGACTAGAGTGCATGCTTCTACTAAGAATTCTACAGTAAACGTCCTTTTTTTTTTTTTTAATTCAATGGGACAGCTTCCGGTTTCTGCGTAGGATGTACAGCAAGAAAACACTGGACAACCTGCAGAGCCACAGCTTTTGACAGTCCTGTCAGAGAGCTGATGTCCCAAGACAACCAACTAGTCTGACATTTATGGAAATATAGGCACTTTGGGGGAGAGACTGAATGTGGACAGTTGCTTACCTGGAGCAAATGCCGCTGGATGTCATACGATCTGTAAAGAAGGATTTAGTGAAAAGTTTTTAATGAACTTCATATAGAACGACTGGAAGCTGAAGACCTGAGGAAGTGTTGCACTGTCAGGGTCTTCATGAACCTCACTGGGCACTCACAAGAAAATTTAAGAGTGGCGGACACTCCCGAGAAAGCATGCTTGCCATACAGGCCTGCAGGAGGGAGTGCGGCAGCTGCTACAAGAAAGGTGTGAAACTCACTAGATTTTTCTTCCCCATTTCCCTTATGGCAGAGGTCCGGGGGGAACAAACTTCAGCCACTGGGAAGAAGACAGTAAACTCTGGTGCTGTCAGGACACTACTGAGTACCCAAGCTGGAGGAAGGAAACAGGGCAAGGGGCAGGAATACATCCTGGATCTGGACCATTACGTTTCCTACAGCTTGGAGGTGAAACAGAATCATAGACATGGTCCAGTCACTGAGACCAAGGGACACAGTGCCTGCCAAACACAGGCTGAATCGGAAAAATAAGAGGATGTCCTCCAATCCACCACCCCTCAAGACCAGGCTAGCAAGCACTGAGTAATCAGTAACAGTCTATTTCTGGAAGAGGGACAGAAGCATGAAGGGAGACCTTCTCAGAGACATAAAGGGATGAACTAACACTGAGGGTATAGCAGACATTGAGAAAATAAGGTAGCAAACCAGCCTCCATCCTAACCACAAATTAACACTGCTGGTATGTTTTAGTCTGTTCAGGCTGCTGTCACAAAATATCATAGTCTGTGTGGCTTATAAACAACAAATTTATTTCTCACAGTTCCAGAAGCTGGGAATTCCAAGATCAAGGTGCCATCAGATTCAGTTTCTGGTGAGGGCTTACTTCCTGCTTCATAGAAGGCTATCTCCTCACTATAACCTCCCATGGCAGAAAGGGCAAGAGAACTTTCTGGGATCTCTTTTATCAGGGCACTAATTCCATTCATAGGGCTCCACCCTCATGACCTAATCACCTCCAAGAGGCTCCACCTCCAAATACCATCACATTGGACATTAGGATTTTACATATGGATGTAGAGGCACAAATATTCGGTCTATAACAAAGTATTTGAAACCTGAAATCTGTAGTGCACAGAGAGTAACCATAGCAACAGCAAAGATTAAACCTAGCTCAACTCATTACAGAATTGACAGGGCTCATATTAAGTCCCTAGTAGAAGAAAAAATGTGCTCATTTCCCAGCACAAAAATTGTTTACTTCAGTCTATACTGTACTACACAAGGTGTAGGACATATTTCTACCAAAAATTACAAAGGATCAAGAAAGTAACAACACTTTTCAAGAGATAAAACATTCAATAAAACCAGACTTGGAAATGGCACTGGTATTATAAACTGCCAGATAGAAAGTTTTAAATAATGAGATTAATGTCTTAAATTTCTAGTGGGAAGGGTGGAATATGCAGAATCAGATGAGAGACTTCAGCAAAGAGATGAAAAGAATAAAAAGCAATCATTTGGAAGAGCTAGAAATGAGTACACAGTAGGAGAGATGAAGAATGTCTTCAATAGTCTTGATAGCCAAGGAAGGAAAACACAGAGACAAACATAAAAAGCTCAGAAGAGAGTGTGCAAGAGGTGTGAAAAAATACCAAATGATCTAACATGTGTAATTGGATTTCTAAAAAGAGTTGAGAGGAAGAACAGAGCACAAGAAATATTTGAAGAGGCAATGGCCAAGAACTTTCCACAATTAATGACAGATACCAAAACACAGGTTCAAGAACCTCAGAGAATAGCAATCAGGGTGACAGTAATATCACCTGATATGTAATATATGTAATATAATAAGTTATATATATATATGAAACTTAAAGATATAGAGAAAACTGATATCCCAAGAAGATTCCAACTTTTACACAAGTATATCTGGTCAACCAAACGTAGCTCACATCCAGGATCCTAGATTTGGCAAGGGATTGTGAAAATGTAGTTTTTAATTCTCCAGACTCTACAAACTAGAACACACTAGAAAGATAGTGGTATGGATTTTGAGTACCAAATTAGTATATGCCCACCATGCAATTAATATGTAAATAGTTTTCCTTTACATGTGTTTTTTATTGGATTTTATAAATATTCAAAAATGCATAAAATACAAATATAAATATAATTTATATAGGAAGTTACAATTTGAAAATTACACATACAGTATCTATACATATACAGTTGACCTTTGAACAATTCAGGGGTTAAGGGTGCCAACTCCCTGCATAGTCAAAAATCTGCACAAAACTTTTGACTTTCCCAAAAACTCAGCTACTAATAGTCTACTGTTGACCAGAAGCATTACTGGTGACATAAAAAGTTGATTAACACATGTTTTGTGTGTTATATGTATCATATACTGTATTCTTAAAATAAAGTAAGGTAGAGAAGAGAAAATGTTACTAAGGAAATCATAAGGAAGAGGAAAATATACTTGCAGTGTCAATGCACTTACAGGGTCAGTCATATTTTAGTCTTTTCCTTGCATTCTAATTTTACTCAGAATTTCTGGAAGAAATGTCTATTGAATTGTAACAATCATATTTTCACCACCAGTTGTTATATTCATATGAATTTTCCCTTTTAAAATTTTAATGTAATAAAATATACTGATAAATCTAGCAATATATCAAAATAATAGTAAACTCAAGTAAGTAGGATTTATTTTAGGACTGTAGTTGTGGTTCTACATTTAAAAAACTTATTTTCTAATATTTGGTGCAATTTATGCGTCTATGTCTATATTAATAAATAAGATCAATCTTTCTCTCTCTCTCTCTCTCTCTCTCTCTCTCTCTCTCTCTCTCTCTATTTAGTTTTAAAGTTATCCTGAATCCATAAAATTATTTGGAGAGCTTTCCAGTTTTACAACAGCCTGGAATAACACATTTTTTAAAAATACCTAACAAAGTTTGAGGGCAAGAAAGGAAAATTCTTAGGTGCCTAAAAATGGAAAATGGAAACACAAAGCTAGAGTTTAAGAATAGGAGTTTAAGCCAGAACTGAGGTTCCTACATAAATGTGGGATTCATGCCAGGTCATTTATTTCAAGGGCTAAGCCCTCATAGAATTTTACCTTACCAACTTGTGAAACTACAAGATTCTTATCATCTGCCTAAGGCCTTATAGAATAGGGAATTACCTTAAGACATTAAAACAGAAAGTCTGTGCCATGCTAGGGTATAGTGTATAAAACATAGTACCCATGTAAACTCAAGCCAAAAAATTAACAGTAAAATACATTAAAACCATTTGACCCATAAGGGCTCCCGATAAAAGCAAAGGCTTTGGAGAATGTCTCCAAAACCTGTAGGACAACCTCTGTCGGAGGGGTACGTAGTCAAAAATCAGAAACCACATTTGTAAACAAGTCACCATGAGGATGCTTCAGTAGATGCACTAAATGGGAGAACAAACAATTCAACACTAAAACTGAAAACTACAGTAAATTAAACACCCTCAATGGATAAGTTACCAGCTAGATAGAGTTGACATATCGGAAGATTGATCAACAGAAGATATGAAAAAGACATTAATAAATATAAATAATAGGACAGGAGGCATCAACTGAGGTCTTGAAGGTGTTTCATGAAGAAAGAATGGAAAGAATGCTAATACACTGTATAAAAATGATTCATGAAGGAGAAATTTCCAGAATAAAGAAATCAATTTTCAGACTCAAAGATTATGCTGAGTCCTAAATGTGCCAAGTAAATCACAACTGGGTAAATCATATTAAAACAAAACTGAACTTTCTAGATTAAAAGTAATTTTAAAACAACCTGTGATACATGGTGTAACTTTTCTATACACCATGTCTTCAACCTGTACATATACTTTTTCCATTAACCATTTCATTGCTTCTTTGCTTTAGCTATATCTTTCTCTCACCACAGTGCTCTGTTTCAACAAACACAGTTTCTTTCTACATCCCAAAAGATATAGATGACCTAGTTTCACAACCACACTTAGAAACTATTGTTCTTCCAATTTGTTGTTAAAAAAATCCATATTTTGAGATTTTGGCATCTTGTTATAGCGTTCTTTCTACCCCTCACTATTGTTGTCATTGATTTCGTTGTTAATTATCATTTATAAAGGTTCATGGGAATGAATTTCAATGAAATGGAACATTTTAGTAACTCGGAAAAATGGCCTTTTAAAATATTCATATAATATGATGGGCAACTGACTTTAGTCTATTTTAGTCACAGTCTGGTTCTCTGTCATTCGCCCAGTATTGCCTATATTTTGAAGAAGAAACTAATTCAGTAATATCAGACTTTGTAATCTGTTATATAAATTATCTTGTGCCTGGGTGGCTCAGTTGGTTGAGCATCCAACTCTTGATTTCAGCTCAAGTTATGATCCCAGGGTCATGGGATCCAGCCCTGCATCAGGCCGTGTGCTGACAGTGCAGAGCCTGTTTGGGATTCTCTCTCACCCTCTCTCTCTGTCCCTCCCCTGCTTGCTCTCTCAAAATAAATAAATAAACTTTAAAAAATAGACATAAATAAGAAAAGATAAACATATCCATTTTAAAATGGACAAAGAACTTGAATGGCCATACAACTGGTTGGATGGGATAGCATTTTTTTATCCATCAATCTACCCAACACTGGGAATGGGACGGACTTGTTTGACAACTATGTAAGGAAATTGCTACTATCTGCAGGTGGTGGGAATCAACAAGTTATACCAATTTAGATACCTATTATAAAGTTTTAAAATTTTAATTCCACCTTTAGGAACCCGTCCAAACAATGTGGAACTGATTTTTTTCTCAAAATGTTATAGGAAAAAGTAGAGATAGAATGTAAAA
Source organism: Puma concolor (assembly GCF_028749965.1). Lineage (NCBI taxonomy): Eukaryota > Metazoa > Chordata > Mammalia > Carnivora > Felidae > Puma > Puma concolor. Next base: position 94,384,365 of record NC_141668.1, on the reverse strand, counting down.
CTAAAGACTGAAATTTGGATAGAACTATTTATAAGTTCTACGATAAATAAGTCAGTCAAGAGAGACTTTGCAGGAAGTAGGTGGGAAACAGGAAAGTGCAATATTAAGGAAATCAGAAAATGGAATCCCAACAGCATTTCAACAGTAGCAATTTCTATAAAGAATCCATTAACTTGAGTTTCAAATGGATGAGATGGGCTGACCCACTTGAAAGCTGATACTGAGTGGAATACTGTCAAGAACTTGTTTAACACTTCGTATCATTTTTGGAAATTGTAAAATGCACCTGTTGCTCACCAATTGGTTAAACCTCCATGAGACGTTAAGTACACATGTATATTCACCGTTACTGCCTTCTTAAAGTCTCTTATATTCAAATCAAAGCCATAAGAGAGAGAGAGACCCAAAATTTGATTCTCAGGCTTTTCACTAGGCAATGTTGCATTGTTATTTTGCTGTATGCCATCAAAATAAAAACTATTCAAGAAATCAGCTGCTGCTATAAAGGTCATCTGGAAAGTCCAGGGAAGGGCCCTGAGCTGCTGCTGGGAAAGGGAAATTGTCCTCTGGCCCGTGATCTGGCGTGTTTGTCTGCTGAGTGGCTTCAGTGGTTTCATCTACTGCTGAAGGAGCCAAGAGAAAGGAATAAAACAGGACTGTAGTCCACACCACAATGAGCGGGATTGGAAGAACAGCCAAGTGAATGTTTTGTTTGTGTGCTGCTCCTTCTGGCATCCCAATTTGCCGCGCAGATTTCTTTGGCTTCTAATCATCATTTAGAACCTGAACATATGTTGGGTTTTTATGCAACTTGCTGATAACCCAAAAGGTGCTAGAACATATGACTCCACATTATAATTTGTCAAAGCATAGTGATGTCACGGCATGAAGAGTAAACACCTCCCATGTTCTTGTATCCTGTGTACTTTCATTGGATGTTCACAGAAAGAAAAGACTAGATAGAATACCCAGAAACTGATTTTACTTTCAATCTCTGATTAAGTACAAATCAAATAATGGAAATAGGTTGAAGACATATCACGGTTTGGAGTCCATGATTTAGATTGTTAGTTCAAAACTGGGCATGGAAAATTCTACTCTTCTCTTTTAAGTGTTTTCCCCTTGATCTAAAAATGCTGTGGGAGAGAACCAGAAAATAACTTGTAAGAATATTCCGTTAAAGATGTCGGATTGATTAGCAAAGATGAAAAAAAGAACTGAATTTTATGGAAATGGACATCTTCTAAGAAAATATGAGGAAATAGAATCCATCTCTTTAGAAGAGAGGAAATTGTGCCAAATCTTCTAGATCAAAATAGGAACCCAAATCCTTAATTCCTTATAGACTTGGCAATCATGCTTATTTATCCTAAGTATCTAATAAGACAAGTGTCCAAATATCCAAGTATAAGGATAATTGTTGTAATACAGCTTGTACTGTAAAAATATAAACAATCTAAATGTTTTACAGTGATTGAATTTTAATCCAGTCTATAGATATCGATTTAATCAGTCCTTTAAAACACTGTGGAAGCATATTGGACATGAGAACATGTCATATGTTCTTTCTCTTGCTAACATTATAATATGAAAAATAACAAACCTACAGAAAATTGAAAAAATTGTGCAGAGAGCGCCCAAAGAACTACCACCTAAATGCTGTAATTAACATTTTACGATACCCGCTTTATCATATTTGTCCATCTATGTAGCGTTGATCTTTTTTCAAAATGCATTTCCAAGTAAAATGTGGACATCGGTTCCCTTCCCCTAAGTACTTTAGTATGCATATTATTAAATAGAGTTCAATATTTGTTGTTTTTTAACTTAAGTAAAAATTTATATGCAATAAAATGTACAAGTCTTTTTTTTTTTTTTTCAACGTTTATTTATTTTTGGGACAGAGAGAGACAGAGCATGAACGGGGGAGGGGCAGAGAGAGAGGGAGACACAGAATCGGAAACAGGCTCCAGGCTCTGAGCCATCAGCCCAGAGCCTGACGCGGGGCTCGAACTCACGGACCGCGAGATCGTGACCTGGCTGAAGTCGGACGCTTAACCGACTGCGCCACCCAGGCGCCCCTGAAATGTACAAGTCTTAAGTGGACCATTAGATGAGTTTTTGCACATGCATACAGCTATGTAACCCAAACTTCTATCAAGACATAGATCATTACAACCACCCCAAAAGTTCACTCTTGCCCCTTCCTCTCTCCTTGCCCCATTCTGCCAAGGCAACCACTTTTCTGATTTTTTCCATCAAAGTTGAGCTTTACTTGTTCTAGAACTTCATATGAATAAATGAATTCATACAATATATACTCTTAGGTAAAGATCCTTTCATTCCTCATTATTTGAGATTCGTCCATATTGTTGTGTGCGTGGGTAGCTTATTTCTCTTCCTTGCTGAATACTTTTCCATTGGATTACTCCATTGTATAAATGCACCACAGTTTGTTCATCCATTCTCCTGTTTACAGACACCTGGGCTAAGAAATATGTAATGTGTTCTTAAGTGAAAAGAAAAAAACTATAAAATAAGAGGGTCATACAGGTTTTGTATTTGTAAAACACACAAGACACTCAAATGTGTGTGTATGTATCTGTCTCACAGAGACATAGCACATTTTGGATCCCGTAGAGTCAGACTGATATGTATATACAGTGTGTGTGTATGTATATATATATATTTTTTTAATAAAATATACTCTTGAGTACTATTTATATAGAATGCTATCTGATAGTCACCAATGCTACAAAATTATAAGAATATCCCCCCATTGGTTGAATTTGGGTGTTTTAACTTTTCTAGCTCTCCTACAACTAACATTCCATAACTAACAGTTAGCCCATCTTTGTTATTAGACTTCCTGTGATGGGGCTGTAGGGAGACTGAAATGAAAACACCGAGCTGTAACGTGAGTTTCCTTCCCTGAAATCAGTGGGAAGAACGGCCATGTAACTGCCTGGCTGGAAGCGCCACGACATGATCCGTCTCCCCACAGAGAGAGCTTTGGTTACATGTGAAGTGACCAAAGTGCTGTCTGTGGAGAAAAAAGCTTGTGAAAAACTCCTCTCTAAACAAAGACCCAGACTGGAGTCCTGTGCCTGGATTAGAAAGCCACCTCATAAAATCCCCCAAAACTATTGGCTCTCTATTTTACAAAAATTCATGGAACATTTTTACTAAAGAATAGAGCATAGAGCGCCCGGGAGAAGGGAAACCTGAGTTTGTGTTGAAGGGTAAAAACAATACTGCTAACTAAACGCCTCACCTCCAATCATCCTTAAAGCTACATGAGGTACATGATGAGGTTTGGGTGTGATTGTGGGGCTCATGGGGTCCAGAGCCGATGACCAAGAAAGAATTCTTGAAGAGGTCTTTGGTGCAAAAAGGTGATTTTATTAAACACTCATGGGCTGGAAGAGCTGCCCCAGGACCATGAGGAGAGACTGGTTATATACTGTGGACTTGGGGGAGGTAAAGTCCAGGGGAAGTTTCCAGTGAGATTTTCATATGCTAAAGAAGACTCATGGGATACTGGAGGCCAAGCTATTGTCAAGCTAAGGTGGTTTTTCCCTCTAGCAGAGCATTAACATTAAGACAGTAAGGAGTTCCTGGAGAAACTATTACTCTGCCAGCCTCAAGTATCAGTGGGCTGCAGGTTATAAGGAAATTTAGTTCTATCTGCCATTTCCTTCTGCCTTTGTTTCCCACATCACTATGGAGGGGTGATGGAGACTTAGGTCCCGCAGGACAATGATCTCTATCAGTTAACCATTTCTTTTTCCCCTTTCCTTTGTTCTTGGGCAGCCAGGAATGCCCAAGGAATATCACCCATATCCCACCAGGGTCGGGGTGTTTGTGGCCTGTCGGCTTGCCTTATGCTCCCTCATCAGTACATAGGGTGGTTGTAGTTTCACTGGCAAAATAGGAATAATTAAGTGATATCACTTGCCAAAAATCATGGAAAGTGGTAGCTTAGAAACCTTGTACCTTTATTCTTATGGTGAAACTCTCCCTGCTATATCTGTTGAGGATTTAAACAGATTTAAAGCATTTTTTAAAATACATCTTAACTCTAGGCCTGGTAAGATTTGTTTGTCATTAAGTGAAAAGCAAAAACAGTCATTGGAAATGACCATCTAGCTCAGTGGTCTTCAGGAGGATCCTGAGAGGGGAAGGGAGTGTCTTACCTTCTGTGTTCAAGCCTTCCTGAGGGGCCCAGGTAGTCCAGTTCCCTGTTCCCGAAAAACAGGATTGGAGGCTGAAGAGCCAGCCCTGATTTTTCTCTTTCTCTCTTCTCTTACTCAGAAGGGAGTGATTTAAGAGCACAGGATTTTTGGTGAAGTAGGAACAGAACCCAGACTTCCCCACCTTGATTTGAGAGTCAAACCACTGGATGAGGCTCAGGCAGGGCCACTGGAGGGCCAGTGGCCACCTCAGTTACATGGGAACCACCGGTCTCCCTCTGCATTTATCCCTCATTATGCAAAGAGAGCCTGGTGGGCTCTTTGGCTGATCCACTGCGTGAGAGCCTCAGAGGACAGCCCTTGCAGCCACAGAAGAGCCAGGACATCCCAGAGCTCCTTGGGCCTCGTAGAAAGATCACTTGGCAGAGTAGGCAGAGTGCTGGTTATGGAGTTAGACAATGACTTTGAATCCCATCCAATGGGGTCAGAGCTCTGGAGTTCCCAAAGTCTTAGTTTTGTCATATGGGTGGAAAATGTATGAAATAAAATATTTGTCACGTTAAAGCACTTGCCATGGATCCCAGGATTAATACCCCCAAACTAGAATAATGAACTCAGATTTTTTTATTAAACACTTATTTGTTTAACATTTTGTGCTAGACATTGATGACTATATAAATACAATTTAATGACTTAATGATTGCAAATCTAGACTCCAGAGTTAGACCATCTCAATTTGAATCCCAGTTTCACCACTGGTCATTGGCAGGAGATTTGGGAGTTATTTAACCTCTCTCCTAAGATTTGTCGTTCATAAAATGAGGATAAAATTACCTTCCTCTTAGGGTTATTATGAGTATTAAATGAGTTAGTCTGTGTAAAACACTTCCAACACCTCCTGGCCCATAAAAAGTCCTATGCATTTGGCTGTTATTAGTGTTGTTAGACATAATACCTGCTTAAACAGGAACAACTCAGAGATGAGAATAACAGTGTAGCCAGGTATTATTTGATAGAGATGTATTGACACAAAATAAGTAGGGGCCAATTTTTATATGAGCTAGAAAGTTTATCCTAACTTAATTTGACATCGTAATTAATCAATAGGCCAAGAATAGCTGTGTATTATCACCCAAAGAAATGTGAAGAAGCTATTAATCTGTCCAGTCTTTCCAGGTCTGGGTTGATGCAGTGTCTGGTGATGGAATATCAATAACCAGGGCCACACAGTTCCTGAATAGATCACTTTGACTCTCTCCGTTGCCAGAAATAGCAACTCAAGGAGGTGGACTGGGGAAGGGTCACAGCAATAAGGCTGTAGGCCTTTCTTGGTTAACTCAGGGGCCAACTTCTCTGGACCAGTACAGCTGTCTTCTCTGTTCTCAGAAAGCACAGCAGTCTGGGCTGACCTTTTCTATTGCACCTCCCCTATTCTTTTCCCCAGATTTATTTCTCCTGGGGGAGAGATTAGGAAGAATAAAACAGGTGCACAACTTTTCCCCTTTTTGCCTTTGCTAAAATTATACTCATGTACTGGCCACAGAACACCAGCAACTCAAAAGCAGGAGTCTGCCAAGAGTCAGTGCTGGGATAGAGAACACACACTAGGTCTAGTTGGAGAAGACAGGGCAAGATCAAGAAGACAAGCCGGAGTTGGAGACCAACTGTCAGTACTGAAATTTCTAAGAGCTGAGTGGTGATGGAAAAGAGAAGGAAAGGAAGGAAGGAGAGAGAAGAAACCAGCAGAGGCAGGGGTGGCAGTGAAGGAAGTATTGAATTACTTCTGTAGAATCAGGCTGAATTCACAATTATCTTGTGGAACCTCTTAAAGATACCAATAATATAGGTTTGACAGAAATAATTTGTTTACACTACTTACTTTGGGGAAGAAAGTTATAGACTCCCAAGAAAAAATTTAAAACATACTAGTTTTCTCAAGGGAGAGAGAAATTCTCAGTTTGGGGGTGTATATTTTTTAACCTAAATGCAATGAACCATTCATGGAACTCGTAGAGAAGCCCATAGAGCCATGAGGTTGAGTGAAGCAACATAGTGAAAGCAGTGGGATGTCTGGAGGCAGGATGACAGACCCTCTATGGGATCAGGATTGAGTTTCATTGCTCTCTTGGCTCAGGCGAACGCCCAGAGTTTGTTCTTCATAGTACCACCCATGTACAGGTGCAGAGTGCTAAAAAAAAGTAAAACGTATAAACATCTTTCCCCTTCCAAATTCCACTGCCCTTCTTGATGTCAGGGATCCAGCCTCTTATTAAAGAAGCCTTATGGCTGTCTTGGACCATTAAAAAGAGGAAAGTTCCTACTGAGGATAGTTCAGACAGGACTGTGCAAAGTCTTGAGTCACAGACAGTTCTTCCTACTGAATTGTCAATAGGTAGTAGGTGGGCATGTGTCCTATATGTTTAAAATTCAGGTTCCCCAGAATTAGTTGGTGATGCTTTAAAATATTGGATTTCTCTCTTATTAAGTCCGCATAAGTCTACTTTAGGTCCTGGGCCCAGACCCCCATTATAACATACCCAAGCATTTCAATCACTAGCTCAGTGTCCCTAAAGTCTTATCTCTTGCCCGTCCTTATTTCCAACCCCAGTTCAAAGGAATTAAGACAGTTTCTCCTACCCTGAATCTGCAGACTACCATGGCACTCCAAACTTCTGATAGGATCAACATTTTATGGTTTAGAGAACTTAAGAAGTGGAGGATGAGATGAAAGAGGTGGGCAAAGAGGAAACAAAGACCTCAAAAGAACTCGTTCCTGCTGGAATGATGAGCCAACAATCAGAGATCAGCACATGAACATCTCAGATCCACACTACAGTGGGAACACGGGGACCAGAGAAAAGGCATATGCAGTGATGTGTGCTCTCACGCCATAGCCTCTCTCTTTTCCCTCCTTTTCCCTTTTTTCAGCTCAAGTGTCCTCAGTGATTTCCTTCACATAGGCAATTAAAAAAGTCTTACCAGTTCCTTCTTCGTATCTCTGTGGAAAGCGAGTTCTGACCCACATGGTCAGGAGGCCCTGACACTGGCTCGTCCACTGAGAAACTGAGCAGGGCCAAAAATTCTTTAGTCCCTCACTTCTGGGGCCTGTGAGAATGTTTCAAATCCAAGATTCCTTTTGTACACTTTCATTTTCAGGAATATGTTAAGGAGCTCAATTGCTGCAGGTGATTTGAGTTCGGGTTGGTGTTGGGGAGGAAAGTTCTGGCCCAGCTCATTGCTCCAACTACCCTGGACTATGGCTGGAGGCTTCAGACAGGAAGAGTCCAGAAGCCCATGTTTTCTCTTTTGTCCACTCCAAGTGGCCATTTAGAAATGTAGTGATCATGATTTGCTAAATAATTTTGGAAATGTTTTCTAGAAATCTTAGCTTGGGGTTAAGTGCACTGCATATGGAAAATCCTGATTTATGAGCCCAATGGAAATATGTGTTTTCAAGAGAAGTGGGAAGAATTCCTTTGTATATACCTCGTTTTAGTGTTGACCCAATCTGGGTGTGGTGTAAACATCCTACATTTAGAGTTGATTCAAGCTAATGACCATGAGTTCATTTACTAAGTTAACAGAAGAGTCCAAATTCAAGTGAGGGCACTTGTTTTAAGACAATAATTATTGCAGTAACAATATGTTTGCCTTCCTCTTTATAAAAGAGCTAATTTGAATGTACAGTTTAAGCAAATCTTTTGAAGTTTCATATTTTGTGAATTAGGACATACCAAAGAAAGTAGGGAAACATGCCATCATAAAAGCATTCTCAGAGTATTATAATGGAAAGAAATCTTATAAATAAGATTATAAGAGATTATAAGATTATAAGAGATCATTTTCCATCTGAAAAGAGATCAGATGGAAGTAATGGATTCACTAATGTCATCTGTATTAAAACACTAGAACGTGGTCTGATTTCAGTTTTTTTCCTCCTTAAATTTTGAACTATTTCAAACACATAGAAAAGAATGGAGAAAAATGTAATCTGACATACTTGATATAAAATGTTACCTAATTCAATAATTTTTAATCTGAATTTTAAAACCCCATGCACTGACCCTATTTCTCTGTCTCCCTCCTCAGAGTTATACATATAATATTATTTTTCATGCACTTAAACTTTTTTCTGTTTGTAATTCTTGTCTTGTATTTTCTGCAATATTTGAATTCTATATACAGAAGAATATAAAAAATAATACTGAAGACCAGCCATAGACTGGGAAAAAATATTTGTGAAAGACACATATGATTAAGGACTATTATCCAAAATATACAAGGAACTCTTCAAACTCAGCAATAAAAAAACAACCCAAATTAAAAAATGGGCCACAGACACCTCTCCAAAGAAAATATATAGATGGCAGATAAGTAGGTGAAAAGATGTTGTACATTGTATGCCACCAGGGAAATGCAAATGGAAACAACAGTGAGATACTACTGCCTACCTACTAGCATGGCCAAAATCCAGAACACTGAAAACACCAAATGCTGATAAGGATATAGAGCTACAGGAACTCTCATTCATTGCTGATGGGAATGCAAAATGGAACAGCTACCTTGGAAGGTAGTTTGGTGGTCTCTTACAAAACGAAATATAGTCTTACAATGGGATCCAATAATCATGCTCCTTATCCAAAGGAGCTGAAATTTTATGTCCGCACAAAAACCTGCACATGAATGTTAATAGCACTTTTATTCGTAATTGCCAAAAAGTGTAAATTATCCAGATGTCTCTTAGTCGGTCAATGGACGAACTATGGTGCATCCAGACAATGGAATATGATTCAGGGCTAAAAAGAAATGAGCTAGCAAGCCATGAGAAGACATGGAGGAATCTTAAGTGCATATTACGAAGTAAAAGAAGCCTGTCTGAAAAGGCTACATACTAGATGATCCCAACTATATGGCATGTTGGAAAAGGCAAAACTAGAGACAGAAAGATCACAGGTTGCCAGGGGTTGGAGGGGTGGGAGGATGAATAGGCAGAGTACAGCTTTTTAGGGAAGTGAAAATATTCTGTAAGATACCATAATGATGGGTTCATGGCATTTTACATTTGTCCAGACCCACAGAATGTAAAACACCAAGAGTGAACCATGATGTAAACTGTGGACTTTGGGTGATTATGACGTGTCAGTACAGGCTCATCAGTTGTAACAGATGTATCACTCTGGTGGGGGTGTTGATAATGGGGGAAGCCAGGCATTTGTGGAGACGGGGCTATATGGGAAATCTCTGTATATTCCCCTCAATTTTGTTGTGAGCCTAAAGCTGCTCTAAAAAAAATGAAGTCTTAATAAAAAGTTAATTCAAAAAAATTAAGCCTGATTAGCGAAAAAAATTATGAAAATAATACTGATTATATATAATAATATTATATACTGATTATATGTAGTATAAGGTATATATCAGTATGTAATATGTCAGTATATATTAATATTATATATAATAATATTATATATTGATTCTACATTGCTACATATATAATTAATTTGTGTAATTATATATAATACACATATAAATTATATGTTCATATAATTATACAATTAACAGATTATATAATTATATTATATGCTGTAATACACATATAATCAGACCTCTGTTGTTCTTGTAGTAGATGGAAAAACTTGCGAGAAAAGCAAACACCATGTGGAGCCTGTAAATGTTTTTGCATAACCTGTAAAGCATTCATGGAAGTGGCTAATAAAAAGGGTTTTAATATTTTTTTAAAAAAGCAACTATGTCAATGTTTACATCTGTAACTTTTTCCTTCCCTGTTCTCATTTTAACATTCTGGTGAAAATGTAGGCAAAGTAGCTTCCAGTTTTAGAATAAATAACCATTTGGATTGAAAACACACACACACGCACACATATGTATTAATGATGTGTAAATTTCATCACTTTTATTTTCTGGTTTCGGCTACTAGATAGATAAGGTACGAGATCCCAAGATAATGAGATTTCCAGGAAGAGAGTGTGTTCATCAATCAGCATTTAAGAGATGGATGGAGCAGCCCACAAAGAAGTTAGAAGGAACAGAAGTGCTGAAAAAAGCAGAAGAATGCGTTGTTATCATAGAACATCATCACAGTGTTGGCATAGTTAACAGTGTCCAAAGTGACACTGTTTTTTAGGGAATACTATGAGCACATTTAGAGTTTTCACGTAGGAAGGAATGAGGAAAACTGAAGAATTTCTTTCACCACTAGACATGCAAACATTCGACCCGTTGCTCAGCCCAAAGCCACACCATTAAGTTCTTTCATTTAGAGAAGCTTAATGTGAGAGTTTCCAGAACAAAAGAATTTCAGACTTTATAATTCTGCACACGAATAATCTCTATAAAACAGTTCAGAGTACAATTCCTTCTTGTCTATTATTTCCATCTATAAAACTGTCACTTAGAAAACATCATTTATCAAAACCAAACCCTGTGCAAATCCTTACCCACTATATCATGTTGCCTCCTCTGAAAGAAACTTAAGAGTTCGGGTTTGGAGCCAGTTGGAACTGCATCAATCACACTTATTAGCTATGTAACATTGGGCGAGTTATTTAACCACTATGAGCTTCAGTTTCCTGTGTCTTAAGTGGAAATGATAGGGTTGTTTTGAGGATATGTCAGATAATTCATGTAGAAAGTGCTTAATGAGTTAGAATAATAGTAAGGCCCTCTCTCATAACATGTTTTAAAATGCCATTCTTTTTGCTTTTGTAATTTTTCCTCTCAACACATATATCCAGGTCTTTGGTGTTTGAAAAGTACCTTGTAACTAACCGATGCTCTGATTTACATGCACTTATTTATAACTGCTAGTAGTGCAAACAATATGGCCTCTCCTTGACAAAGTTGAGCACTTCCCCTTTGCAGAACTTTTTTTTTTTTTTCCATCAGCACTTGAGTGGTATCTGGCTTCTAGCAATAGGCCCGTTCATGAATTGAAGGACAAAATCATGATAATCTTGACAGATGCAGAAAATGTACATGATGAAATTATAACATGCATGTATGATTTAGAAGAATACAAACACTCTTAGCAAACCAGGTTAGAACATTTAATAATCTAATGACGAATACCTAAAAAACAAAACAAAACCTCAACAAATATACATATTGGTGAAATAATGAAATTATTCCCTTTGAAATTGGGAACAAGGCAACAATGTTATCACTTTTAGTCAACAAATTGCTCAAGTTCGTGGTAATATAGTAAGCCAACAAAAAAGACATGAAGTTTGGAAGTGGAAAAAATAACAGCAAACTTCTATATGAAGTAATTGCTTATATATGAAGAAAATTTTAAATAATTCACAGATATATCATGAGACTTAAAGAGTGCTTTGCTAGGTTGCTATATAGGAAATCAATATTTAAAAATCCGTTCATTTCTGTATATTGGAAAGTGTTAGGAAATGAAATTTAGTAAATGCTTTTATAATAGCATCATAATGCCATATACTTAGAATAAATCTAAAGTTGTATCAGACTTCTATGCAGAAAACTGGAAACACTAAAAGAAATTGAAGAAAAAATAAATTTAAATTGTGCTATAAAATATGAAGGGATTGAAACACTCAATCAGCTGCAATCTAAACTCTTGTGGATTTTTTTTTTAATTCGACAGGCTGAATCTAAACTTAATAAGCAAATGCAAAGGACTTCAGAGAGCCAAGATTTTTAAAGAAGAAATATAAGACAAGAGGATTTATTCTCAAAGTCCTCATAAGTTATCATAAAGCTTTAGTTTGAACTAGACATGTAAAGTAAAGCTCTCAAGACCTGGCTAGATGCCACTTTGCACGGGCAGGATCTTGACTATGGCTTCCAGGAGTCAGAGAAGCTGTGTTAAGTTTTGCTGAACTTCCTTCTGATTGCGTGACCACTTAAATCTTTAGCTCATCTTACATATTTTTCAGAAATGTTTTTGGTGTGAACTCACCAGTCTCACTAGAATTGGAGGCAAATGTCAACATTCTCAAGGAGAGGAGGGAACCAGAGAATGACAGATTTAGACACAATAACCCAAAGGCAAGAAGCTGGTTCCTTGGGGGCAATTTTTATAGACAAGTCATGTCAGTGTAATTTGTCTATTCAATCCCTCATTTCAACTGGTAGGGCTTTGGGTTAAATAAAGAGGCACAGTGTGATACAAGAAATAGATACGTCCCCACCAGCTCCCAAGTCTGGTAGCCAGGTGCTGAGAATAAACCAGCCAAATTGTAAAGATTAATCAAATTTTCAAAGGAAGCTGAAATAGCAAAGGGAGGAAAGGCTGGGATCCATGGGTGGTAAGTGGAAGTCCCACCTCCAGGAACCTTAGAGAACACTGGGGAAGAACAAGGTCTGAGGCTCTCTCAAGAGCCTGCTGGAGTGGCAGTTAGTGTCTTTTAGTCAGAAATTAAATGAATGCTAGAATTGTGGATGCATGAAGATGAGAGAATGGAGCTCTCAGTTCCCCTGACCTAACGCTGTGTAGGAGGGGCTAAAAATACCAGGCTGACTACAAGGCAAATGATGTTTTCAGTGCCTATGTTATTGCTTTTAATTCAGAAAAACTCTATTTTTACATGCAAGTTCATCTTCTTATTCCTGCAGACAGCTCTTCGTCTTCTAAAAAGAACTGGACCAAACTCTCATTTTTAACAAGTTTGTATAAAAGTATTCTGAGCTGCTTGAGATTTTGTTTTAAAAAGTAGAGCATTGGAGTGTCTGGGAGGCTCAATCGGTTAAGCCTCTGACTTCAGCTCAGGTCATGATCTCATGGTTTGTGAGTTCAAGCTCCACACTGGGCTCTTTGCTGTCAGCATGGAGCCTGCTTCAGATCCTCTGTCTCACTCCCTCTCTGTCCCTCCCCCACATGCTCTCTCTCAAAAATAAATAAATATTCCAAAAAAATAAAAAAATAAAATAATAAAATAAAAAGTAGAACATTAAAGGTACCTAATGGAGACGTGGATCGTTTGTTAGTAATGTATAAAAATTATTTTTGACTTTTTTTTTAAAGGAAAACATTACCTTGTTGGATGAGAACTGAGGAAGAGCAACAGAGAGGGTAATGCCAGGAAAAAAAAAAAAAGGATTTAAAAAAGTTTTTCACTAAATGAAAACTACAGAAATCTGATGCTTCAGGTATAGCTGGATCTAGATGCTCTCACGTATGACCAGAAAACCATCTGTATTCATCTCTTATCTTTGAAAATTTTTTTAATGTTTATTTATTTTTGAAAGAGAGAGAGACAGACCGAGCACAGGCAGGGGAGGGTCAGAGAGAGAGGGAGACACAGAATCCGAAGCAGGCTCCAGGCTCTGAGCTGTCAGCACAGAGCCTGACATGGGGCTTGAACTCACAGACTGTGAGATCATGACCTGAGCTGAAGTCGGATGCTCAACCGATTGAGCCACCCAGGCACCCCTGAATATTTTTTTCATTATCATTCTTCTCTGAAAGATTCTTCCCACCTGGTAATAAGATGTGACCATGAGTAACTCAAGTCTTCCTCCTACCTCCAACTCCTGTGAAACAGATGCATCCCCTTTCCTTCTCCTTTTTGTTTACTTTATCTTTCAGTTTTACGTATTTGCTTATTTCTGAGATATAACTGATATTACAGCACTGTATTAGCTTCAGGTGTACAGTGTAATGACTGGATTTTGTATATGCTGCAAAATGCTCACCACAGTACGTCTAGTTAACATCCATTGCCACACACAGTCACAGATGCTTTTCTTGCGAAGAGAACTTTTAAGATCCCTCCTAGCAGTGCAAACAAATGCACCCCTTTTCTGATGTAATCGGTAAAAGTCTTTGGATTGACTCTAGTTTTTCATACCTGTGCAGTTGGGGCTGGGGTCAGCCCCACTGTAAGCACATAGACTAAAGAATGTGGAAGGGGCTTTCCCCAAAGTGGTGCTATGCTGATGAACATTGCAAAATATTTCCTCAGTGGAGCTGTGATAAACATCTATTGCTGGGGAAGTGTTTGCTGTGCTTCTGACACCACTGTGTAGCTACCAGAACTGGAAGACACTCAGATTGTCTTCACTACTGAAATCTGCCTCCTTTTCAGGTATTCCCACACTTCCTGATGGGTAGAGGCCACTGGAATCTGTGGTGTATCATGTTGGGTTTTCTCCCCCGTCTATGGAAACTTTGGTGATTTAAAACCAGTGCTATTTTTCGAGGTGCCTGGGTGGCTCAATTGGTTAATCAATCTGACTCTTGATCTCAGCTCAGGTCATGAACTCACGGTTCTCGGGATCGAGCCCTGCATCAGGCTCTGCTCTGACAGTGTGGAGCCTGCCTGGGGTTCTCTCTCCCCATCTCTCTCTGCCCCTCCGCCACTAGCGTGCACTCTCTCTCTCTTTCAAAATGAATAAATAAATTTTAAAAAATAAATAAAACCAGTGCTTTTTTTCAAATCTCTGTTTTTCTATTTAATAAAGTATTAATACATGTGATTTTTTTAAATGTGGCCCATAATTATTTAGCTAATGTATTGGGCTCCTTTTATCCCCAAAAGGATTCTTTATGAGATACCTTCATTCCAAAAGTAAAGTTCCCCACCACTAAGTCATTGAACAACCATTTACTAAGTTATGCTCTATTTAGGCATAGGATACGTTAATTAACAAGTAAATTCAAGTCTCTGGACTTTCCCCAACTTCAGATCTCTTTCTTCTCTCCCCGATGTGATTTAGATTTTCCCCCATGTAAGAAATTTAAATTTCACCGACAAAAGTTCAGTATTTCATGGTAACCAAAGCTGTATTTGAAGGCACAGACCAGAAAGTATGGTCTGATACAAGTGACACTGTTCATAACAAAGGGCAACGAGAAACCCTCAGTTGTGACTCATGTTTTAGTAAACAGAGCATGCACATGAACTCTGACATCCAGGCAAGGTTTCTGCCACCTAAAAACTAAAATAGTGAATGTTGTGGGGCTCCTGGGTGGCTCGGTTAAGCGACTGACTCTTGATTTCAGCTCAGGTCATGATCTCATGGCTCATGAGTTCGAGCCCTGCGTCAGCTCTACGCTGACAGCACGGAGCCTATTTGGGATTCTGTCTCGCCCTCTCTCTCTCTCTGCCTCTCTCTCTCCAAATAAATAAGTAAACTTAATAAAATCAAATAATAAGATAAAATAAAATAAAATAAAATAAAATAAAATAAAATAAAATAAAATAAAAACAGTGAATGTGATAAACTCCTTGAAACTAACTTGTGTCAGAAACCCTAGCCAAGGTAGTGCTGCCTGGCACTGTTCTTGAAACAACTTATAGTAAAAGAAAAAAATATTTTTCTTCTGTTATCCCTTTTTTTCAGGAAGAAGCAAAAAGCAGCTTAATGAATTAGAGATGATTGGAGGTGGTTGATAAGGACCGAGTCCAAAGGTAGGTTGGAGTTGTCAACTTAAACAGCATTTAATCCTCTCCCTTTGCTCCTAGTATCACCTCCTTAGGCCCTTGGTAGCAGCTCCTGTTTTGAAGGGCAGGAAAGTCTGAAGACAACTACGAAGACGAATCCAAGCCACATCATCTAAAACATAGAGTTGTGATCATAAATACAAACACAGTCAAGGACTCCCCAAACCCTGGCATTTCTGAAAATAGGCATTTCCAGGTGCCAGGCTGGGCACTGGGCATGTGGGTGACAGCCAGACTGACCACTGCGCGGGCAGTCAGTTCTGTCAGGCTCCACTGACATGAGTCTTGCTTCAGGGATAAGATTTCCTTCAAGGACTCCGGGTGAGCTCCTGGAGCTGTCTCACTGGCTGACCTGGGAAACCCACACCAAGCAGCAAAGGCACCATAGGGGTGTCAGGTATAAACTTTCAGTTATCTTCTCCAATCTCCACCTCATTCTGGAAGGGAGGCAAAGAGCTCATCTGCTTTGCAAAGCGGAGAGACGGTTATCCAAGGAAACACAAAAGCCAAGGTCAGTTTAGATTCAGAAAGTCACTGCACCAAAGATTCCATAAACCTCGCCCTGCAGAAATGAGGGAGGCAGTTCTGGGTCAAACCAGTTCTTAACACATGTGCAAAATGGACCACCCAAGAGGGGTTCTTGCTGAGCAAACTGACCTGCCTGCCTTCTGCTTTCCTGTGTCTGCAACTCTGGGCCCAGGAGCAAGCTGATGACACCAGTCTAAGGGCATAAAGGACCATTCCTATTCATCCTATTCATTCATTCATGTCCTAGGGCATCTAGGACAGCAGATATCAGGAAAGAACACTATTCAAATTCAAAGATTTCACCAGTGCCTCTTACATGCAAGTACTTCTAATGGAGAGTGTTTACCAAAACAGTCAACTCACTACTGCATTTTTTAATCTGTCTTCTTTCACATTTGTACAATGTGATAAATTCAAGCAGAGATGCCCTGGGGATTTCTTGGAATAATTCATAACCCAGTGGTTTTGCTGTTTATTGCTACTCCTGAAGTCCCACGATGTGAGCCTCTCTTTCCATTGACACCCTAGTATTGTTTATTCCTTCTGAGTATTGTATGGCTTGCCTTTTCAGCGCTCTCCTCCAAATTACACAAAGTTTAGCTTGAGACTTTGACATCTATTAAAACACAGGGTCTCCTTCAGGTAGTAATATACTTGATTACTGTTTTTACTTAAGACGTGAAGTTTATTATCCTATCAGCTGGGCCCAAAACAACCCCAACCAAGTTCACCAATTTGCAGACTGCAGACTAAATCTGGCCTGCAGATATTTTATTTGGCTGGCTCAGTGATTTTTGTTTTGTTTTGTCTTGGTTTTGTTTGGTTTTGCTTTGTAATTGAATTTGAATGACTTCTGGCAGAAGATTCTCAAATTCCATAGACCCCACCCCTCCCTATTGCCATGAACCTTACAGACACTGGGGTTTGTGATGATTGCCCAATATAGTAAATGGTGATAGGAGGAACCCGTGTCTCATTCCCAGTCTCTTAATAAAAGCTTTCAATATTTCACCTCTAAATATGATAAGATTCTTTTTTTGGTTTATATTTATATTATTTGTCGGTGTTTTTTTTTTTTTTTTTTATATTATCAGATAAAGAAGACCTTTCTACTTCTTGTAGAAGTCATTATCACAAATGGGTGTTGAGTTTTACCAAGTGCTTTTCCTGCCTCTACTGAGGTGACCTATTATTTTTCTCCCCTTTTTCTGTTAATTGCTAACCTACTTTGCTTGATTATCAAATGTTAACTGAACATTATATTTTTAGAATAACTCCATCTTGGTTATGATATAGTATCCTTATTATACAGAGCTTGATTATGTTTGCTATTATTTTGTTTAGAATTGTTACCTAACTTGAAGAGAAAGCTTAGTTTTACATTTTCCTTTTTAGAAAAACAAAGATCTTTGGTTACAGAGGCCAAGGAAATGCTCACTCATTACAGAAGTTGGGAAGGGTTCCTCTTCTCTATTGTCAGGAAGAGCTTGAGCCTGGGTGGTTAAGGTTGGTTAAGCATCTGACTCTTGGTTTTGGCTCAGGTCATGGTCTCATGGTTCCTGTAATCAAGTCCCGTGTCGGGCTCTCTGCCGACAGCGCAGAGCCTGCTTGGGATTCTCTCTCTGCCCCTCCTGTTCTCTCTCTCTCTCTCAAAATAAATAAACTTAAAAAAATTAACTGATTTACATGAAATCTCAAATTAATTGCCTAGGGTTCTAAATAATAGCCTCTTCTTACCTTCTTAATGCCTGCATGATTTCTAATGATGACTCCTTTTTCATTTCTGATATTGGTCTTTTGAGCCTTTTCTCTACTTTTCATCCGTCCTGCTAATAGTTGATTGATTTTATTAATCTTTTCTCAAAATTAACGTTTGGCTTTATTTTCTCTATTTGTTTGCTTTTTAATTTAGTTACTTTTAATTTAGTTACTTTTAATTTATAATGACTCAGATATGACTGCACCATAACATATAATTAGGCATCCAGATGTGCAACTATGTGCAGAATCATCATGAACGTGACACGTACAGACTCTGACCACCCAGGTATGTTGTGTAGGGTGGCCTCAAAATCACGCGCAGCCTTGCTGTTAGTGACGTGGTCTTCTGAGACGGGGAACGGTTTGTGGAATCATTCCCGTGAAACCAAATGCAGTCTTCTCTCCAGTTACAGTTATTACCAAAGATTCTATGTATATTAAAACGGTACAGAACTACTTTGTGTTAATATAAAGGAAGGTAGGCTCTAGGTAGATTTTTCATCGATGTAAATTTCTAGTGAGACAAGGTGAAGGTTGGGCAGGATGTGGTACAATTATTTGATTGCAGGACACCTTGTATCCCTAACCCATCTCACTGAATGTCCACAGCATTTCCCAATCAGTGTGACAAAAGGGAAATACAAGCCTCCTAAAATTTCCAAAATGTCCTCGGGTGGCTCTACCATCCCACTGAGGTATAACTGTTATGGGGGAAGATTATGGCAGATTATCCTCACTATTTTATCATCAAAAATGGATCTGTCTTTAACTTCCCCATATCCACTAAAATTGAGGGTTGACTACTGGGCTCCATTTTTCTCTTCTGCTTGGACAAGCTGTGGCTCCCCAGGGCCTGCCCTAACTGAGACTTCCTCTGGACTGTCTCCAGTCCACTCCTACTACATAATAGTGCTCACTGACCACCACTACAGCAATGCTAGTGCAAGATCTGTTCCCAGCCTGTGTGGCAGCCTGGATCATGGTCTCTATAAAGCCTCGTGTGTATCCTTCCACCCCCTTCTTCACTTGGGTCATTCTAGACTGACCTGCAGTGCAGCCTGAGCCCTGCATTTCAACAGGTGGTTACCTTGGTGTAAAGCTCCCTCCCTGGAGGTCCCAGGGGATTTTCCAGATCTCTAACTGGCATCAGGGCTGAATGGAGGCAAAGTAAGTAAGTCCTGATTGGGTTTGGCACACCAAGTTCATTACATATTTTAGGGGCTCCACCTAGACTATTTGTCAGTTTCAAAACCCTTCACACATGCTTTTACCTAGTTCTACTTCTGCCTCTTTGGGTCATTAACTACCTTTCTTGAGCCACCATGATGTTGTGGGTCAATGACAAAACCTTCATTCTCTGTGCTGGTAGCAAGTTCTAGGATGACGTTAACCCATCAAGTTACAGGGGCTGCAGCTTCCAGTCCCATAGTTAACTGGGATTTCTCCCACTGTGGGTCCCTTGCCACCGATGGAGTCAACATGTGCTTGATCCCAAGGCCCGTAGTTCAGGCACCTGCAGCACTGCCTGCACTGTGACAACACCCCCCTTTCAAGCACACCTACTCAGGTGACACACTGAATGTCTTCTAACCTTTTCTTTGACACAAGTCGCTGCTTTTTACCATGCTAGAAGTGAGGCCAGCAGCAGGAGCAGGTATGACCAGTGTCTCTCTGCTGCAAGGGCTACTCAACGACTGACGTGACTTGTTGAGACTCCTCCTTCTGTTGAAACTCCTACCAGCGGTGCTTCTGGAGACCCAGAGACTCCCATAGCTAAGCAGCCCATGTCCCTAGCTGCTCACCGGTGCACTACTCAGTCAGGACTGAAAAGGACTTTGGCCTTTGCAGGAGGAATGATGTTTTGTTTTGTTTTGTTTTGTTTTGTTTTGTTTTGTTTTGTTTTGGTTTAGTTATGCATCTCTATTTCCTCCTATGACCCAGCAGTAATTGTCAGAGGGACGTATGTGATCAGTGTTAACACAACTGACAAATGGTTAGCAAATGGTTGGTCAGACTTTCCCTGAGCATTCATGTGGTATATAACAAGGTAGGGCAGACCTGGGAAAAGCATTTTTCCAAAAAGGATCATTTTTATCTCGGCAGCTGTTCCGACACCAAGTCTGGATTGCACTGACATTGGCATCGACCTTGTTCATGTGTGTTTCTGCATTTCTGTACTGTCCTGATATTCTGGTTTCCTGACATCCTTGTCTACTCTGGGGTTCTTCCTTTACCTCCTCACCTGCTGGGGTTGGCACTGTTTTCTTCTGCCAAATGCAGATGAATCAAAACCATGAGCAGAGAGGCTCATGTGAGCAGCCTGTTGAGAATTTGGCCTCATTCTGATTTTGGCCACAAGCTGACTCCTTATACATGTGGATTGCTCCTGAATTAGGTGCCCGAGGTAGGTAGTGCAATGTATTATAACATGAGAACATGTATAGAATAGATTCTGGGGACCATCAGTGTATATGAGCTACTTAGACATCCACTAAGACTTTTCTTTGTAAATATTTTCTTTATAGTTAGTCACTAAAAATTACAGAGCTTCAGTCACCCAAAATGTATTTCTTGTGCATACTCGCTGAAACCAGAAATGTAACCTGATTCTGAAATTGAAACAAGACATCGTATTCTGGTTTTCTTCATGGGAAATGACTGACTTTGGTAGAGTAGAAATAGAAAGTTAGAAGCTTATGAATAAGAACCAAAGATGTATAATGCCAAAGCACCCATTGCAAGGTCTGATGAATTGCATTTAATAGATACAATTTAAAATGGCTAAGGGTTCGTCAGCTTCGTGAAAAACTAAGCTATATCTGAGTTGGACTTTTGGCTGCTGAAAAACTTGCTAAAATATCTGGTCAGATGGACTCACTCTTAAACCCAGAGATGGTTTCAGATGCTCCTGTGAAGCCACAGTGAAGACAGCAGGCATCTCCTCTCAGTGTCCTTGTCTATTCCCTAGCTTTGTCACCAATGGCCACACCATGTATTTGGAGAAATATTTTCTCACTTAATAGGAAACCTGCTCAAGAGGGATTATGGACAAAAAATAATACCTATTTCCATCAACCTTCTGTGGGCTTTTCCATTAATTTGCTATGTTGCCAACATAGAAAAGTCGGTTATGGAAATAAGAAAGTCTGCCATGGGAAGTGAATAAAGGACTACTTCTCACAAGGAGCACGAGCTGGGATATTAGGAAGTCAAATTTATACCATGCTAAGATATCACTTGTGGGAATTTTCACACATCATATTTCCTTTGTATAAAGATATATATTCAAGCACATTTGTAAAAGAAAAAAAACAACAAAAACAAATATGCAACAGAAAACAATACCATATTATCACACTTCTTAGTGTAGATCTTTACCAAGTGTCACAGAAAATATTCATAAAAGAATATCAACTGCAAAAAAATAAGTTATGGAATATATATTTATTTATATGTTCATACAAATATCTAGATAGAGATACATCAATATGCAATAATGGGATTATCTCTGAATGGTAGGGCTTTAGGCAATTTTGTTTTTCTTTACAACTTCTAATTCTTCTACAATGGACTTGGATTGATTATATAATAAATATGCTGAAAACACAAGAAAGTATATTTCCCAATGTCCCAGCTTCTAGTCAGTGAAATGACTAGTAGGAACAAGAGTAGGTCCACAGTGTTGTGTAGTGACTTCACAGTCTTTTACTAGTTCCTGAGCTACCAGCTCTCTTGCTTCCTACCTCTTCTGTCCTACCTTAAACGCCTGACGTGTTGATGGAAAACTCTTGTTGGCCTTAGCTTTTACCATGTGTGAAATGGGCTCATTTTATCATGTATTTCAAGTGAAATTTACAATATAGATATGGCTGGTTAGAAGCATGCCATCAGGTTATGTACCTTAAGATTACATCAAAATGGCTTATACATTTTTATCATTCACTGCTGTTTTAATTGTAAAAGACAAGGCACCCAGAAGACAGACCGTCTTATAGCTCAAACTATAAATGGCCAAAGCGTGGCACATTCAGTATTCTGTGTTTATTAGGACTATGTTTTCTCAAACAGCATGTCTATTACACTTATTTTTGCATCTCTGTTAGTATTAGTTAAATTATCAGTGTATTAGAGTCTTCCTAATAACCAGTACTTGAGGCTTCCTGACACATTGTTATACAGCCTTCAGCTTTTAATAAAAATTGTTTCACCATAAAAGGAAAATGAATCTGTAATAATTATTGGCTTGTTTCAGGTTTGTCTTCAAGAGAGATTGAGCTGGTAGGCTAGGGGAATGTCCAGGAGTGGTGTTTACATAAGGAGAAAGATGTCTAATACTGACTCAAACATGCTTTTATTCAAAGGCAAGTGGCAGAAATTGCTGCTCATAAGAAAGCAAATGTGAAAATGGCAGTTCTTCCACTTCTGCATACCTAAGGGTAGCTGCCTTAGGTATTACCTGTTGTTGTTGTTGTCTTAAGATTTCATTTTATTTTTGAGAGAGAGAGAGACCAAGCGAGCAAGCCCGAGTCAGGGAGGGGCAGAGGAAGAGGGAAAGAGAAAGAAGTTCAAGCAGGCTCCTCACTGAGCGTGGAGCCCAATGTAGGGCTCGATCTCACAACAATGAGATCATGACCTGAGCCAAAATCAAGAGTCAGATGCTTAACCAACTGAGCCACCCAGGCGCCCCACCTTAGGTATTATCTTTACACCTCACTACAATCCTGTTCTGTAAGTGAGGGAACTAAACCATAGACATGGCCTAACCCAACAAGCTGAGAAATGGCAGTTAGATTTTACACAATTTCAGTTTGATTTCAAAGTCCTGTCTTTCCTGAAGCTATAGGACCCCAATAATTCTACCATGCCTTTATAGGAATTCTTATGCTTTTTACAGTGCCACCACATAATAAATACTGCAGGTTTCTTTTGATCCCTACAACAATCAAAAGAAGTGTTTCTCGTCATATACACAGATATGGCTAAGTTTTTGCGATGGAAAAAAATCCAAAAGACATGGAGTTTTTGTTACTATAAATGTAAATCCTATTCATTCTTTCCTGAAAGGTGTTGTGTGATACAAGACACTGAAACTTGCTTATTGAGAATAGAAAAGTCTTGGTCTCAGTTTTGATCCAGTTCCAAACCAAAGGAATCTTGTGCTGGGGCTTAAAACAGAGAGCTGAAATGATACACGTCCCTTGCTAGACTGGGAACCGCAATCCCTTAATTCAGATGACCTCAAGGCTTGACCAGAGAGTACTCAGCTGCTTCTTCCGGTTACCTTTTCATGCTGGCTTGTCCTTAATATAGCTAATGCTCCCCAGATGTATCAGCTGCTAGCTGTCTTTAACTCTCACTGGGCTCACATGCAGCACTGCCTGCTTTGCACCGAAATGGAGGGAGAAGAAATCTCTCCTAATGCAGAAAATTTCAAGTCTCTCAAGTGCCATCAGAGCAAAGCAATGCCATTCAGGCAAAGCGACCAAATGCACATTTTTATTTTAAACATCTCATTTTTTAAAAAATAGAATACTGTAATAAACTTCCCCTGTGCCATTACCCAGGTTCAACAAAATGATTTCATGTTGTAACATGAACCTCTTACCATGTACACCTTCCAGGATGATTTTGTAGCAAATTTCAGACATTTCATTTTGTCAACAAACATTTCAGTGTGTAACTCTAAAAGAAGAAGACTCTTCTTTCTACATAACCACAGTACCATGATGGTAGCTTTAAAAATAAAATAATTCTGAATGCCATCAAATACTTGGTCAGTGTCTACATTTCCAACTATATCTTTAATGTCACAAAGTTTTCTGGTTTGAATCAGGATCCAAACAAGGCCTACATGCCATTATTGGTTAATATATTCCTTTCTCACCTATGGGGGGGTTCCCCTTCCATCTATTTTTCCTCTCTTCAGTTTATTTGAAGAAACTCGATTGTGTGTCCTGTAGAATTCTTTGTCCTGATTACATCTCCATAGCAGGGTTTAGCATATTCCTTTTTCCTCTGACTTGTCTGTGACTTAATAAATGGATCAGGAAGACTAACCAGATTCAGGTTTGATTTTTTGGAAAGATGCCTTCCTCTCTCAGCAGACACCTAATATCCGGTTTTCTTTCTGTTTTTGGTATTAGTAATAATTGATACTTAATGCCTACATCCACGAACTCATTTTGTGTTACAAATGGATGATATTCCAATTCTGTCATTTCTTTCTCATTTATTTGCTGACCTACCATAATTTACTCAGTGGTTCTTTGCTTATACATTTTCAAAGTAATGAGTTGGTTCGTTAGAGTCTTCTGATGGCTGACCAATTATTGTTTTAAGTATCATTATGAACTCATGGATTTAAACTGATGAATTAAAATATGTTTTTGTTTTTGTTTTTTTTTTAGAGATAGTATGAGTGGGGATGGGGCAGACGGAGGGGAAAAGAAAAAACCCAGACTTCACACTCAGCGCAGAGCCCAATGCAGGGCTCAATCCTACCACCCTGGGATCATGACCTGAGCCAAAATAAAAAGTCAGGGCTCAACTGGCTGAGCCACCCAGGAGCCCCTGGTGAATTTCAATCTTTTGAAGGTTTTTTTTTTCCTCATTGATCTTCATATTGCTTCATCTTTGACAGTCTCTGAGAGCTGATTTTCAAGTTTTTGACACACACTTAATAATCTTTGATAGCTTCCTCATTATCTGATGTGACAAGAGTTTCCAAGACAAGCTTGTATATTTCCTGTCCTGGATCTGAATCTAGAATTAGCCATCTCTCCAAAGATCTCTTGTTCCTTTCAGAAGGAAATTGGATTTCAACACCACATCCTGGGGAGCAAGAGTGCTTCTAGGACATTTTGCTACTGGGTGCATCAGTGTTTCTTAGACTTTTCAGTTGAAAAAACTACAAATAGTTTCTTTCAAGCAGAAAATGTCAGTTTATACTGAGACTTCAAATTCAGGACTAAAAGCTCTTATTAATCTCTTCCTTCTGACATCAGTTTTTCCTTTCTCCCTTGTCAAGAATCTTGCTTGTCAAGGACACTGGATAATAGGATTATAATATCGCAGAATTATACTTTATGCATACAACATTTTTGAGTTACAAAACCATTGCTATCACCTATACTATGATTACTGAAAACTACCATTTTTTTTCTAGCTTTTTTTTTTTTTTTTTGTCCTTAAGGCATATATTAGGGATGTACAATCAAAAACTGTTTTTTAAAAAATATTTTGGAGCACCTGGGTAGCTTAGTCGGTTGAGCCTCTGACTCTTGATTTCAGCTCAGGTCATGACCCTAGGGTCATAGGATCGAGCCCTGCTTTGGGCTCCATGCTGAGCAAGCCTGCTTAGGATTCTCTCTCTCTCTCCCTCTGTCTTTCTCCCCTGCTCTGTGTCTAAAAAAAATAAATACAAACAAAAAGATATTTGGATTCATTTCTGAGGGGTTATGCCAGCACTAGTTACCGGTTTTGATTCACTTCTCTCATTTTAATTCAATTTTTAGGGACTTAATTTTTTATTATATAAAATTCTTACACAGATTCAAAGTCAATTCCATAGAACAAGGTATATTGAAAGAAGTCTACCTTCTATCCCTGTTCCTTCATCCTATTCACTCTGTACCCTTAGGGGAGATGTCAGCATTAGGATTGGTACCTATAATTATTACATATTGTATTTCTTCCCTTATTACCATTATTTACTCACTGTTCTATAATTAACTATATGCTAATGCTCACCAAATGCCCTTAAATTGATGTCTATCCAGTCATTTTAATTGTCTGGGTTATTCTTGAATGGATATGTCAGGAATAACTCATGGGATGTTGAAAAGAGTTTGGCTTTATACTTGAAAAGCAACTTATCTGAGTAGAAAACAGTTGGTCCAGATTTTATTTTTGCTTTATCCTAGAAGGCATAAAATGTTGCTATTGAAAATTCCTCACAATTTTATTTTCTATCAGTTATAAGTGACTTAGATTTCAAGATGTTTCCCAGATGTCAAGAGAATTTACTCAATTTCGTCAACAACCAGTAATTTCCTTACTTTCCTGTGTTCTCATTTTATTTTCCCAGGTACACAGTGTGTCCTTTCAACATGTACTGTCTTATGCATATATATTCTTAATTTTAGGAAAGTTTTTTTTATTATAGATTTTTAAAATATCTCATTTTATTGTTTTGGTTTTCTTCTTTGGGGACCTTATTATACACATGTTGTTTCTTCTTTTCCTATCTTTCATAAGGCTGAATGTATCAGAGATTTCCAGAGGGCTGATACCTGAACTGTACCTATTAAAAGCCCAGCTTTAAATGAGCAGTAAAATGTTAAGGAATATAAGCCTAAGGTCTATAAAGTCTAAGGATAGAATTGACTAACTACCAGGTGAATTGAATGCATATTCTCCTATGGTTCAGACGACCAACAGGCTATATGTTTCCTAGTAATCTTATGTCCTCTTATTTTCTTAAGTGCCTAAAATAAGAAATTACATGAAATTTACTATTGCAAGTGAGATTATGCACAGTTTCCAAAGTAAAGTTTACAAAAACAGTTCCAGGGGAAATTATTTATAATTCATTGCTAGGCAAAACTTTGTTTTCCCTGTTTCTTTTTTTCTAATGAGGTCATCATAACCAGGCTTTCTATTTCCCCCTGCTAGGAATCTGAGCCAACTTGTGGCTCAGTCTGGTAACAATAAACATAATTATGACAGGATCCTTATTGCATGCAGGTATTCTTTAACTTGACCCCAAGTTAAAGGTTTTTAAAATTTGGTGTGAAAGGACAAGTTTACAGAGAAACCATATACAAAATTTAGTTAGAATATACATTTTTTTTTCTGGGAAAATCCAGACATTTCATCAGATTTTTATTCTAAAAGAGATCTGTGATGCAGAAAGAATGTGAAAACTACTGTTCCTTTATTAATTATTTCATTAATAAAACAGAAGGCTCTATTTTAGTTTAATTTTAAATTCTCAGTGATTTACCTCAAAATGAGTTATTTACTTTTGGAATCACACTAAGGTTATTTATTTATTTATTTATTTTCAACATTTATTTATTTATTTTTTATTAACGTTTATTTATTTTTGAGACAGAGAGACAGAGCATGAACGGGGGAGGGTCAGAGAGAGGGAGACACAGAATCTGAAACAGGCTCCAGGCTCTGAGCTGTCAGCACAGAGCGCTATGCGGAGCTCGAACTCACGGACCACGAGATCATGACCTGAGCCGAAGTTAGCCACTTAACCTACTGAGCCACCCAGGCGCCCCAACGTTTATTTATTTTTGAGAGACAGTGTGAGTGGGGAAGGGACAGAGAGAGAGGGAGACACAGAACCTAAACCAGGCTCCAGGTTCTGAGTTGTTGACGCAGAGCCTGACATGGGGCTCAAACTCAGGAATGGCGAGATCATGACCTAAGTCAAAGTCAGAGGCTTAACCAACTGAACCACGCAGGTGCCCCAGCACACTAAGCTTTTTTTTTTTTTTTTGTCTTGACAAAATATAATGAATAACAAACTGATGAATTTAACTTCAGACCTCAATCACTGAAAATTAAGTCATTCCATTTATAAGTCTAGATTATGTAATATGGGGGGGTGTAGCTAAGCTCTTTTTCTACAAATATTAAGAGCCTGCTAAAAATAAAACTGGGTTCCCTAACTTTAGAAAGAATGCTAGCATCCTATATGATCATTGTAAATAGTGTCCTCCTTAAAATACAAACTAATGAGGCAATTATTTCTATATAAGCTAGTTTCATTATATTTACTTTTTCTCTTCTTCTATAATGCATTGTGTTTTCTTGCACATGTCTTGTAAATGTCTCAAGGTCTTTTGGTGAACATTTATCAAATTGGTCATATTATTTCATCATTGCCATATATCAGACCCCTCTGGAGAAATGCTTCCATCCACTTAATGAAGAATCAAGGTCTGCAAATAGTTCTCTTGCTCAATGCATAAAGACAGAAGATATTGTAAGATAGAGTGTGTTATAGAATTAAAACAAATACTAAATTTACATTAATCGGATATCTGAGTAGAGCGAAGAGGTAGAAAAGGCACGCAGTGCTTGTTAAATCAAAGTTGACCAAACTTGGGAGGAAAAAAATTAAGCTTATGCTTAGGAATCCAAAATATCTCAATTAGATGTGCAATTGATAGAATCACTTACCTAGAATGCATTCATTTTGTATTTTGTCAACGATTTCCTTTTAACTGTTTGTGTTCATTCTTTAAGCCTTTTTCTAGCATACAGTAAGTTTGTAATTCTGTGAACAGATTGGCATTTCAATAAAAAGAGTTTTGTTGGCTTGAGAAATAAAATTAACTTCTGGTTTTGGACCTATTGGAAATACAGTTGCCATTTCCATTCTTGCAAGGATCTGCAAAATTAGCTTTGAATAATTTCTTCCTGTTTTGCTATTCCTCGTGTAATTAAACACTCTAAAATTCAGAGAATTTAGATTTGACTTGACATTTCAAACTGTTTAGAATGTGGCTGATGATTAAATGGTGAATAATGGTAATATACATAATTTTGCATGACATGAATAAAAACAGCTAGGTGAAATTTCACAAATCATTTGCCCTTTAAGCAAATGGTTACACATTTTTGGTTTGTTGATTTATGCAGTCAACTAGAATTAGTAATTAACTTGCAATCTGATGGACTTGAAGTCGGAGAAAAAGATTTGAGGTTGGAATTTGTTTCTATGAATGCTTTTGTAAATGTGGAGTCAGCCTAAATGCCCGAAGTGGATTCTGACACTGACACTTTTCTTCCTCTCTGCTGATTTGATTCATAGGGCCAGTACTTAAGTGGCTGAATAGTGAGGTTACAAGCAGTCATTATTAAGGTAAGCAAAGCCTCACTCTTGCTTGTGGTCGGACATCTGATTTTAATTGTGGGAGAGGTAGATAAACATTGATGCTATGGTAGGATAGAAGCTGGTATGCCATTTCTAAGCTCATTGGAAGCTTATAGCTTGCCAGTTTACACAGACATACGCACAAGAGGGTGGAAATAGAGCCTAGTTTCTGTATTCTTTGTTTCTGTATTCTACTGATAATTTTCTAGAGAGATAAATACAGCCTCAGATGTAACCCTAGATTTAAAAAGCAAAAATACAAAAAATGAAAATGGACTACCGTTCAGTTCACATGCCCTCACACCCACCCTCCAATCCCAACCTCTGGGTCTCACTGGGGCCACATTACTCAGTTATTTATTCCTAAATCACACAATCCCTTTCTCTACCACTTATTTTCCCTAACTGCACTCCAACCCCTGCCAAAAACAAAAGACTAAAAAATAACATCAAAGAAGACCCCACAAAGGTTTTGTTTAACTTCCTTTACACCCCACCTTCCACCAAATGAATTCTTTAAAAGTCACATCGTGGTTAATCATGCTGGTTTTCAGTAGAATTTTCTACTAATGTAACACAAATCAGAATCATAAAGATGGAGGACTGAACATCATTCACAATCCTTGTTTCTTCTTCATTTTATGCTAGAGTCCTAAAACACAAAAACTGATTTTTGCCAATGTGTCCTCACTACATACTTAGCACTTCAGAGAGAAAATTTACCTTAATAAACTTAACTCATTATATACAAGTCTCAGCTTACGATTGATGTTACTTTTCAATAATTTTTTTCCCTCAACTTCCATCAAACTGAGTTTAAACTTACATGCTTACTAAATAGGGTGTGGATGACTTTTTATCTCTATTTTCTATTTATTTGCATTTTCTGTATTCCCACTACCCAAAGATAAACCTGCAAAAAGCTTCAAAAGGTTATATTGATCACCTCCTTAAACTGAGGAAATAACCAGGAAATACATTCTGTGCCTCACTGACTTTGAACAGCCACCTGCATAACCAACCATCACTGAATAAAGACTTAGGATCCTTGCAGACAATAGGTCACATGTGGTTACAGGCAGCATTTTCAAGATCAAACCAGCTCTGAATTGCCATGGGCAAGCTATTTAAAATAAATCCATTGGGGAGATTTCACCTGCTGAATAGGGCTGTTCATGTAGTTCTTTGTAAAAGTTATCAATGGGAAGTAACTAAACTTCTATTACAATAGCTAAAATTAAAAACGACAACAACCTTTGCCAACATAATGCATGCTTATTCTCATCTTGGCATCTGTTTCTTGAGGGAATAGAAGGGAAATTTTATGTAAAATTTATGTATGTAAATTATAGCTCAAAAAAAAAAAAATAAAAGCATAATGTCTGCCATATAGTAACGGCTCCATGAAATGCTATTTTTGATAGCTCTCAAAAGCCAGAACTGTTACTCCTATGCAAAAATGACAGTGAATATGATTTACTTTGCGAGCTTTAGTTAAATAGATGTTTAAGAATTTCATTACTACATTTGAAGTAACTTTAATTCTTTGACCAAAATAAGGAACTTAAGGATTTCCAATAAGGATTCGGTACATTGGTGAATTTAATGAAGCTTTAATAGTTTAAAATAAATGATTTAAATAAAAATTAATTCAAAAATATTTAAGAACTATTTTTCCCCATGAATTAGTTAGAAAATTGTTCAATTATCCAGAATCTCTAACTTGCATGTTTTCTTCTTTTCAAATTGCCAAAGTAATACTTTTGGGTTGTAATAAGTAAAACAACATAATGCAGTTCAAAAGTGGGCAAAGGTAACACTCACCTGCCCCAGCAGCCCAAATTCTTAATTAACCCACCCCATCCCAAGGTCATCCCCTGGAGATCTGATTCCGTATCTTTCCAAACCCTTATTCTTGCTCAGGCAAACACATAGCCATAGATATATCTGTATAGAGATGCTATTTATTTCCTTTATCCTGAAATAGAATCAGAAAGTACCCATTACTTAATTGTTACTTTTTCTGTTTAATACGTTATGGACATCTTCATAAGAGATCCATCTTGCTCTTCTAATTTCTGTAAGCATGCATATACACCTATAATTTCACACACATCATATCGTGTTATGGTTCTTCATTAGTAGTCTCTTCCCGACTTTAATTTTCTGCTTACCTTACTTCCCCACCTTCTCTATCCTTTGCTCTCACTGTCCCTTTCACTCCTCACATTTTGTATCCTTTTGTAATTTAATGTACGTACGCATTCCATACACTTTTTTGTCGTTGTTTACAAAAGTGGAATATTAAATACTCTTCCATTCATGTCATTTTCCTCCTTCAACACATTTTGGAATACCCCCAAGTCGCCCATCAGTTCACAGAACTTAATTATTCTTTAATAATAATTGCTAATGTTTTATAATAGTCCATGCATAATTTATTTAAGTGTTTTCCATGTGTTGGCATTCATCTGGCTTGCATTTTATTTTGTGCCACCTTAACCAGTGCTGCAATAATTTGTTTTTTTGTATTTTCCGTTATATATTGTGATACTCATACCCATGGAATCGATTCCCAAAAATTAGACTATGGGGCTGAAGTGTATGCAAAGGTTTAATTTTAATAGATATTTTCAGTTGTTTTCCCAAAAGATGGTAACCATTTCTATTGCCACCATATCTGTGTCATCAATAGATATTATTACTCATTTTCTATTTTTATAGTTATATAAGAGTTGTTGAGAACTGTTATGGGACAATTTCTGATTCTTTGATAACTCTGAGTAGCCTTAAACCAGAGAGGAGAGAGTGAACTATGACCGCCTTACTCCATCCTCAGGGTGACCTGTTACAATGAAAACATCATGAACTGAATTTTCCACATGCGCACTGATTAGCAGTCACCAGAACAGTGCAGCTGTTCCTGTAGACAATCTAAAATTTCTACTCTCTGTCCTTACCACACTCTGAGAGCACCTTTCTTTAAAGGTCTATCGCAAGGGAAATGTGAGAAAAATTTCGGCAACAAGATCGCTTCTTCGTCAATCAGCAAAGATGACAAAATCCTCCCTTAAGTGGTTGTGATGTTAGGGTGGGGCTGTGGTGGCAGAAGGAGTTACTACGGTCCTAAGGCTTTGTTTGCTGCAGAAGTGTTAGTATGTTGGGCTCACCCGATTCTCATACCCTATTTGTGACAGGGTAGAGGGGCCCACACTAATTTCCTTGGTGATCTCACATCTTGATCACCTGTCGTTTCACCAGTGAAAACTCCTTTCTAATCAGCAAATGCAATAGTCGAGATTTAGACTGCATTTTTTAAATGTTTATTTTTGAGACAGAGAGCATGAGTGCGCATAAGCGCATGAGCAGTGGGGGGTAGGGGGCAGAGAGAGAAGGAGGCAGGATTTGAAGCAGCCTGTGTGCTGACAGCAGAGAGTCCAATGCGGGGCTCGAACTCACCAACCGTGAGATCATGACCTGAGCCAGAATAGAAGCTTAACTGACTTCAATTGAAAGTATTCTGTGTATTGTTTTCTGGAGAGTGGATACCTGATAGGGTCTCTCAAAAGCTAACCAACCCACCCTGAAGTGTGAAGTCAGGGTTAGGAAACTGCAAATGTTAACCAACTTTTCCAGGTTGTAGACTGCAGATGGCTTATACACATACATTATATTATCCAAAATGGAATATTTTATTTTATTTTATTTTTCAACGTTTATTTATTTTTTGGGGGACAGAGAGAGACAGAGCATGAACGGGGGAGGGGCAGAGAGAGAGGGAGACACAGAATCGGAAACAGGCTCCAGGCTCTGAGCCATCAGCCCAGAGCCTGACGCGGGGCTCGAACTCACGGACCGTGAGATCGTGACCTGGCTGAAGTCGGACGCCCAACCGACTGCGCCACCCAGGCGCCCCTAAAATGGAATATTTTAAAATAGATATGGTACAGCAGGTGAAAGCCAGCTTGGCGTGGCTGCTTTTCCAATAGCAAGTGACAAGAAAAAGGAAAACTAATTTCTCTATTTTACTGAATATGCTCCAAAAATTTTAAGGCATCGGTAGTGGGACCTCCAGTAGCCAAGACCAGAGGAGGAGAGGAGGAAGAAAAAGACAGCAGTCAGAATATGGCAGCTGAGTGGATATGTTCGTAAGCTCATGGGTATGGTGTTAATGCTTAGAGAAAGAGGCCTTATGGAACTTGTTTGCAGGTGGGGAGCAAATGTGGACAAACTGGGCCTGCTTCATAACGTTTGACATATGTGTCTTCACAACTCTTCCTAATGGTCAAAGCAGCTCATTTAGGGTTCAAAATGCCCAAGGCTGCACTATAAGTGGTAACAAACAGATTGGAACAAATCCTTTTTGCACAGAACACACTCATATTTCAAGGGAAATCCTAAAAACATAGTAACAAAGCTACAAACTGTTCCAGCATTTTCCAAGGTATGGGGAAATGTTTCAAAGACACATGGTTATAATTATTGAACTTAAGTTGTAGGTCTAATATGATAAGCATTGAGGGTATGAAGGGACGAAATGCTTTCCCAGCGATAACGGAACAACTTTGAGTAATAGCCATTTGGTTGCCTTTGTTTTTGACACAGTGGTGGGAGCACGTTATGGTCACTGCTGTTTGATAAATGACCTTCCCATCATTCTCATTTTGTGGGTTTAGGCCAGACACCCATATTGTGACTTGGTTGGTGTGGAGGTTGGTGTTTCACTGTATTTTTAGAATATTTAGTCTATTTAGAAAGTTTACATAATTTTGGTTACAGTGACTAAAGTGACTAGGACTAAAATAAGATTGGCTTCTACAAAAACAAACTCTTCTAGCATTCGAAGGTGGCATTCATTGTGTGCAGAAGTGAGAGGGGTATGGTCAAATACTTCATATCTCGTTGATATTTCCTGGGTAGTTTATACCATACTTGAAATCTATTGAATCAAGAATTCTTTGTGGACTGATGTTTAAACATGTATTCTAATATATATAGCATATAAACTTATAAAATGGATTTTCATAGCTATTATATACACATGCATGCACACACATATGTATGTGTATGATTTGTAAGCACAGTTAAAGAATGTTAGTTTTTAATTAATTTTAAAGACTTTAAGAATTTTAATTACATTAATTTTGATTAATTTTAATTGAAGAATGGTACTTGAGATCTAGTTGAAATGGAATCACATTTTGCTTAACAGTTAAATAATATATTACAAATATTTTTAAGGTGATATTTTAATGATGATTGAAATAACTGGAAAATTATAAAGAAATGTACATAGATGAACAAAATAAACATATATATACACATACATATATGTGTATATATGTCTATGTATATCTATGTGTATATATGTAAAATATTATGTAAATATGTAATATGTATAATATTGCATATATCTTTGATAGTAATCCTTTGAAGTTGTATGACTTCATCTATATTTTTCTCATTTGTGAATTACTTTTTCATTTTGTTTATGTGCCACTTATGGACAAGAAGTTCTTAATTTTAATATAGTCAAACTTATTAGTCTTTTCCTTATGGTTTATGCTTTTCATGTCTTATTTTGACAACTCTTCCCTACCCTGATTCATAAAGATATTCTCCTATGTTCTCGTCTGAAAGTTTTATATCTTTGTCTTCTGCATTTAAACAATTATCCACTTGGGTTTTATTTGTAGCAAAATTATACTGTCTTCTTTCCTACATTTTTATAGTAAGTATTTTTTTAAGTGTATTTATTTTGAGAGAGAGAGTGAGAGAGAGAGAAGGAGCAGAGAAGGAGCAGAGAAGGGGCAGAAACTCATGAACTACTTTTTTCTTTGTCTTTTTGTTTCTTAAATTCCACATATGAGTGAGATCAGATAGTATTTGTCTTTCCGTGACTGACTTATTTCCCTTAGCATTATATCTTTTAGATTCATTTATGTTGTTGCAAATGACAAGATTCTGACCGGTGTGAGATGATACATCATTATGGTTTTGATTTGCATTTCCCTCATGATGAGTGATGTTGAGCATCTTTTCATGTCTCTGTTGGCGATCTGTCTGTCTTCTTTGGAGAAATGTCTGTTCATGTCTTCTGCCCACTTTTTAATTGGGTAATTAATTTGCTTGGGTGTTTTGATGTTGAGTTGTATCAGTTCTCTATATATTTTGGACACTAACCCCTTATCATATATCATTTGCAAATATCTTCTCCCATTCAGTAGGTTATCATTTTGTTAATTGTGTCCTTTGCTATGCAGAAGCTTTTTATTTTGATGTAGCCCCAATAGTTTTGTTTTCATTTTTGCTTTTTGCTTTTGTTTCCCTTACCTCTAGATATATGTCTAGAAAAATGTTGCTATGGTCAATGTCAGACAAATTATTGCCCGTGCTCTCTTCTAGAATTTTTATGGTGTGAGGGCTCACATTTAGGTCTTTAATCCATTTTGAGTTTATTTTGTGTATGGTATAAGAAAATGGTCCAGTTTCACTCTTTTGCATGTAGCCATCGAGTTTTCCCACACCATTTGTTGAAGAGACTGTCTTTTTCTCGTTGGATATTCTTTCCTCCTTTGTTGTAGATTAATTGGTCATATAATTGTGGGTTTATTTCTAGGCTCTCTATTCTGTCCCATTGATTTATGTGTCTATTTTTGTGCCAGTACCATACAGTTTTGATTACTACAGCTTTGTAATATATCTTGAAATCTGGGATTGTGATACCTTCAGTTTTATTCTTTTATAAAATTTCTTTGGCTATTCAGGGTCTTTGTGGTTCCATACAAATTTTAGAATTATGTGTTCTAATTCTGTGAAAAAGTGTTACTGGTATTTTGGTAGGGGTTGCATTAAATGTATAGATTGCTTTGGGTAATTAGGACATTTTAACAATATTTGTTTTCCCACCTCCACAGTAAATCTTTACTTGGTCTGGACTTTCCTGGGAAATAGACTCTGAGATGGGGATTCATGTCCAGGAGTTTATGCCTTGTGGTCAATACCTGAGAAAGAGTGAGACAAGCAAGATGGGGCAAATGGAGAAGTTTTTTTGTGGTTCAGCTTGTTAGAGGATTCAGTGGATATCTTGGGGACCCTGGAGCTGGGTGTTCCCTTCAGAGATGTCCTAAATTGAGATAAAGGGGTCAGGCCTTTTATTTTTTTTAAGTTTATTTATTCATTTTGAGAGATAGAGCAGGGGAGGGGCAGAAAGATAGGGAAAGAGAGAGAATCCTAAG
The DNA here is from genome assembly GCF_028749965.1 of Puma concolor. Lineage (NCBI taxonomy): Eukaryota > Metazoa > Chordata > Mammalia > Carnivora > Felidae > Puma > Puma concolor. The sequence goes on along the minus strand of NC_141668.1, from coordinate 94,348,316 downwards.
CAGGCTGTGCACCAGCAGCACAGAGCCTAATGCTGGGCTCAATCTCATGGACCATGAGATCACGATCTGAGCCAAAACCAAGAGTCAGATGCTTAACTGACTGAACCGCCCAGGTACCCCAAGGGGCCAGGCCTTTTAATGCCCGTAAGTATCTGAGACTGTGATCATCAAGGCCTTCTTAGGACATGGCTCCTGTACTTGTCCATTTATTGTCAAAATTAGGCAAGGGAATCACGAAAGATGATACAGTGGTTTACGTAAGTGCAAATCTGTTCTTTCTTACCTGTATAACACAGCCCTACTTCCTCCTGCATATGATTAAAGCTGATTATCCTTTTTTTCTTGTCTGCTGTTCTCTTGACACAAGAAGTCTTCAGGGATTGGGCAGTATCCATAGTTTAAAGTTGAATCAAGCTCTAGCTGTTTTTGTAGTGGAAACACTTCTCCTTTGGGAAACAGAAACTATGGGTTGCAGAGATATATCTTGGAAGATGGCATTCCATCTTTTTTAGGTATCAACTTCAAGTTCATGCTTCACCTATACCTTCAAAAGGCCATTCAGTTGTTCTACGAGGCCAGTACATTCTGGATAGTGTATTTTGTGATCGGATCCAAGGATCCCACAGACATGTCTATTGTTGTAAAGTCTTTTCTGTGAAGTGGAACCCTTGGTCCATGACAGTAGTGGATAGTATTCTCTGTTTTATGTTGGCCAGTCACTGTGAGCCTTCAGTTGTGCTGGCCAAAGTCCTGCAGATAGGAAAGGTGAACTGTACCCATAATATCAATTCTAGATGAGATAAATTGCTGCCCCAGCCAAGGGTGAAAGTGGTCCTGTGTTAGTTTTCTAGGGTCACAATAACAAATTACCACACTCTGGATGGCTTAATACAACAGAAAATTCTTCTCTCACAATTCTGCAGGCTACATACAAGTCTGTAATCAAGGTGTCAGCAGGGCCATGACCCTATCTCCTAGCTTCTTGTGGTTGTCAGCCATCCTTCATGTTCTTTTGTTTACAGCAACATAACTCTCAATCTCTGCTTCTGTCATCACATAGACATCTTACTCCCATATGTCTATGTCTTCGCATGTATTCTCTCTGTGTCTGCCTCTGTGTCTCTTTGTCTCTTCTTATAAGGATACCAGTAATGCTGGGTTAAGGACGCACTCTACCCCACCTCATCTTAACTTACATCTTCATTACACCCTCAAAGACCATATTTCCAAACAAGGTCCCATATACAGATACCATGTTGGAACCTCTATATATATATTTGGGAGCCACAATTCAAGCCACAACAGGTCAGCTGTAATCAGTATGCCCCTCAAGTGGCTGCTTGTTTTCCATGGTATGTTGTCCATGAATCGGGGCTCAGGATAGCTTCCTGCTACTGGAAGGTGGGGCATCTGGTAGCAGCAGTAGCTTGCTCAGCCTTGATGAGTAGAAGCACTCGCTGTTGGACCCATGCACAGCTTCCACCCCTGACAACCATAAAATGACTTCATTCTTGAGCCCATTGTGCTAGCACTGACATGACCAATGGCAGAGGCTGGCTGTGGTCAGTTTTTCACACCATCCATCTGTTGCCCATTTAGCTTTTCTTATATTGTGAATGCTCACTGATAGGTGTTATCACGTGAATTTAAAATACTGTGTACCTCAGGCTGTGTTAATCTGCTTTAGCAAAGGTACCTCATCTGACATAGCACCTGTGACTGGGAGTACGCCTTGGTTAAGTTCACAGTAGACAACTATCATCCACCAAGATCCATCTAGTTTTCGAAGGACCACAAAGGTGAGTTAAATGAGTGTATGGCAGGGACCACCAACTCTGCACACTTTAGGATTTTAAGAGCAGCACTCATGTCTGGCATCCACCCTCAATTCTAAGACACAATATTGTTTGTAACTTACTATTTTGGTGGGAGAAAGGAGAGAACATTCAGAGGTTTCAACTTGATCAAAAATAAATGTGAAGCTTATGCCAAGTACCAAGTATACTGTTTCCATTTTAAATTCAGGATGGAGAGAAGTGACCGCTGACTGGATCATAGACTCAGTGGACACTCTGTGAGCTGGACTTGGGTCAAGATTCCTTTTATTACTTCGCTTCTATATGCTCTCATTCCAAAAGGAGAACATTTATCACTTCAGATCAATTCAGTCCCTGTGCCCAACAGACCTCTATATGTTTGAGTTTTCCCCTTTTCCCACTGCTAAATAGCTTTTACATCCTTTGAGGGAAGCCTAGAAAAATGACTACTGATTGCTGTGGTGGTGTGGGGTCCTATCTTCTAGCCATCTAGCCTCTGCTTAAGCCCAGTGGGTCTGGATCAGAGAAGTGTCCATCTCTCGGGCACCTAGGGAAACTATATTCTGTTAAATATCTCCGTGACTCTCCTGACTGCCTCGTGAACCTACCTTTGTGACAATTGTGCTCACCTCCATTCTGATGGTTAAGCCACACCTCCTAGCCTGTAGTATTTTGGGATCATCCCCATTGCTATCTGTGAGCCCAGTCCTGTAGTGACAATTCCTAACTCAAAATCAAAGAGCTTCTCAGTGATGCTGGTTTCTGTCTCATTAGCACATTCTTTATTGTTCTAATAAATAGAGTGTTCTCCAGACCCTCCTGTAGAATAGTCAGTTGACAGGATTTTTGGTCTTTATACTATATCTACTTTTGAGGGTCTACTTCTGTGAACTTTTGACGCCTTCCTCTGCTTTCTGCTATGACAGTTCTGGCACCCGTATTTCACTTAGTGGGCGCTGTTGGTTTTTCCAGGCACCCAAGAATTAGCCTAGCTGTGTATTACCACTATTTCCTGCAGTCCTTGTGGAGGGTTTAAGTCTTACACGACTTAGGTTACACAGTAGAAGTGTGCTCCCAAATAAAAAAACTCCTCTTTGTCCAATTTTATGATCTGACCAGCACCTTCAGAATCCAGTTCCATGTGTCTCCTGGTGACACATGCTGACTGGCTCCACAGTGCCATCTACAAACATCTAGTGACTTTTATTGGAAGTTCACTGCATCTATATAGCATCATTTAGGAATCACAGACTCTACAGGAACAGGTTATTTCTCTCCACTTGTTTAGGACACCCTTGAGGATTTTTTTTAAAGATTTTATTTTATTTTATTTTATTTTATTTTATTTTATTTTATTTTATTAAATAGGCTCCATGCCCAGTGTGGGGCTCAAACTCCCAACCCTGAGATCAAGAGTCACACAATCTACCAACTGAGCCAGCGAGGTGCTCCTTATCCTTGATGATTTTTATCAACATTTAATAATTTGCTCCATTAAGGCTTTGCATGCCTTTTGATATACTTATCCTTGGGTACTTTTATATTTTTGGTTGCCACTGAAAATGCCCTTCTTAAAACTGATTTAAAGCTTCTTGTATCTAATGTGTAAATACAACTGAATTTTATATACTGATTTTTGTTTCAGAACTTGCCAAACCTTCTTATTAAATGTCTTAATTTTCCTATAATTTCTTTAGATTTTCTATATTAAGATTAAAAATTATGCCCTCTTCAGAAAAATGAGACTTTTGGTTCTTCTTTTTCTTCTTTATTACTTTTATTTCTTTTTTTCTTATTCCATTGCACTAGGTAGGTCTCACGGTCAGTCGCTTGAATAGAAGTAATGGTAACATGCCTGAAAAGAAAAGGATGCCCCTTTTCTTCTTCATCTTGATGTTTGCTATGCATTTTTTATTTGTATGGTTTGTTTTCTGTTTTTTTTTAGGGAGAGAGAGAGAGAGTATGAGTTGGAGAGAGGGGCAGAGGGGAGAGAGAAAGAGAGAGAGGGAGAGAGAGGGAGAGAGAGAGAGAAAATCGTAAGCAGGCTCCACACTCCATGTGGAGCCAGGCATGGGGCTCAATCCCATGACCTGGGGATCATGACCTGAGTTGAAATCAAGAGTTGGACGCTCAACTGACTGAGCCACCCAGCCTCCCCTATTTATATGTTTGCCTTTTATAAAATTAGTGAATTTTTATGCTTTTCTAGTTTGCTAATATATTTCTTAGATCATGTGTAGATAATGAATATTTTTAATAAAATAAAATTAACATGCCTTGTTATATTAGTTTCAGATGTACAATATATCTATTCAACAATTCTATACATTACCTAGTGCTCACCATGATAAGTGTAGTCATCAGTCATAAATCAACATTATTACAATATTATTGACTATATTCCCAATGCTATACTTTTCATATCTGTGACTTATTTATTTTATAACTGGAAAATTGTACCTCTTAATTCCTTTTATCTATTTTGTCCATCTCCCCACGTACCTCTCCTCTGGAAACCTTCAGTTTATTCTTTGTATTTAAGAGTCTATTTGAAAAAAAAGAAGACGTTATTTCTATTTTGTTTGCTTATTTGTTTTGTTTTTTAGATTCCACATATAAGTGAAGTTATGTGGCATTTATCTTTGTATGACTTATTTCACTGAGCATAGTACCCTCTAGCTCCATCCATGTTGTCACAAATGACAAAATCTCATTTTCATAGCTGCATAATATTCCAGTATGTATATATACTACATCTTCTTTATTCATTCATTTATCGATGGACACTTGGGTTGCTTTATATCTTGGTTATTATAGATAACACTGCAATAAACATAGGGATGCATATATCTTTTCAAATTGTATTTTCATTGGTGGAGGGTTGATGGTAAACACCCAGTAGGGGAATTCCTAGATCATATGGTATTTCTATTTTTAGTTTTTTTAACATTTATTTTTATTTATTTTGAGAGAGACAGAGCACAAGTGGCAGAGAGGGGCAAAGAGAAAGAGAGGGAGAGAGAGAATCCCAAGAAGGCTTCATGCTGTCAGTGCAGAGCCCTATGCAGTGCTCGATCTCACGAACCACAAGATCATGACCTGAGCCAAAATCAAGAGACATATGCTCAACTGACTGAGCCAGGCAGGTGCCCCTATTTTCGATTTTTTGAGGAAACTTTGTACTGTTTGCCAAGGTGGCTGCACCAATTTCCATTCCCACCAACAGTGCACAAGGGTTCCCTTTTCTCCACATCCTCACTAACATTTGTTATTTCTGTCTTTTTGATACTTGGAGTTCTGACTGATGTGATATCTCATTGTAGTTTTGATTTACATTTCCCTGATGATTAGTGATATTGAGCATCTTGGTCATCTGTATGTCTTCTTTGGAAAACTGTATTGAGTTCCTCTGTCCATTTTTTAATCAGATTGTCTTTTTTGTTGTTGTTGACTTGTGTATATTCTTTATGTATTTCAGGTATTAATCTCTTATCAGATATATCATTTGTAAAAATTTTCTTCCATTAACTAGGTTTCTTTTCTTTTTTATTGATGGTTTTCTTTGCTGTGCAAAAGCTTATTACTTTGGTGTAGTCCTAATAGTTTATTTTTGCTTTTATTTCCTTTGCCTGAGGAGACTTATCCATAAATATGTTGGTAATGGCAATGTCCAAGAGATTACTGCCTATGCTTTCTCTAGGAATTTTATGGTCCTAGATTTCACAGTTAGGTCTTTATGGATATTTAATTTTTAAAAAATGTTTAATGTTTATTATTTATTTTTGAGAGAGATACAAAGAGAGACAGAGCAGGAGTGAGGGAGGGGCGGAGAGAGAGGGGGACACAGAATCTGAAGCAGGCTCCAGGCTGTGAGCTGTCAGCACAGAACCTGACATGGGGCTGGAACCACAAACTGTGAGATCATGACCTGAGCTGAAGTCAGACACTTAACTGACAGCCATCCAGGTGCCCCTGAATATTGAATTTTTAAATGTTTTCTCTGCATATATTAAGATAATAACCTGTCTTTCTCCCTTTAGCAATGTGAAAAGTTATATTAGTTGATTTAGTATTAAACCAACATTGCAATCTAGGGATAAGCTTTCCTTATGATGTATTAACTTCTCGTATCTTACTGTATACAGATGGCTAATATTTTATTTAATTACTAATATTTTACATTTTTGTTCAAGAGTATAGTTGTTATGTAATTTTTATTTATTTGACTCTTCTGGTCAGGTTTGAACATCAAAATGCTCATCATAAAATGAGATGGGATGTTATTTTCTCTTTCTCTCTTCTCTTGGAAGAGTTTTGTGAGGCTAAAATTATTTTTTCCTTGAATGTGTGGTAGAACTACTCTGTAAAGTTGTCTGGGTCTGATGTTTTCTTTGCGGAAAAATTTTTATTGACTTTGAATCATCTTTACTCAGGGAAAATACGTGCTTCTTGGTATTTTCTGAGACACTAATTCACTGGCAGGTGAATCATAGTACTTTTACTTTACCAAATTACACCCAACATCATTATCTATGAGAGAGAATATACTTACTGAATTTCTACCAACAGTGGCTAGAGATTACTGAATATTCCTGCTTCTATGGCAGAATTCCTGGCATCTCATTAGAAATCACTTCACAGAGAAAGACAAATGCAATTACAAAGAATTTCAGAGAACAAGATTCTGATAACAAATGTGTAGTAAAAATATAAGTAACAATTATAGGGCTCAGAGAAGACATATCTATTTTGATCAGAAGAGAATAAAGAAAGATATGTAGAGCTTATAGGTGACTTAGAGCTTGGGATCCTGGAGAGGGACACCATGGTTAGTAAGCCGACTCTGCCACTTACAGCTGCCGCTCACTAGTGCCCTTCAGAAACTAGCATCCACATCTGTAAAATGTGGGTAATAATGGTTCCTATCTCAAGCATCGTTGTGATGATAACTATTAGAGCCTGGTAAGTGCTTACTATATGTTATCTATATCAGTTTTTCCAGGACAAATGAGGAAGTCACGTTAGAAAATACATTCTGAAAGACAAACAAAATGGCAGTCATGGCAGGCAAGTAGGATGGCTAAGGAGGAATGCTAAGTTGGGAGTAGAGCATCTTTTCCAGAAGGTATCCAGGACCAAACTATAGTTGGACAAGAAGCTTTAATTGGGCCAGGCTGTCTTGATTATGTAGATTTCCAAGAGCACATAACTGGATGGAGCTGAGATTTGGGACGGTAGGGTGGGCAGTGGTGAGGGTCTGTACAGAAAAAATCCCAGGAGGGGAGTGGGCAGTCAGATATTTATTTCATTCTTCCCATTTTATTACTCAGTATTGCTTTTCAGGATACTTCAAAATTCTGTTCTGAAAAAAAAAAATGACAACTTACTCTACAGACAACTCAAAATAGGTTAGAACCCAGAATGGTAACTCTTTAGGAAGAGAAGTTAACCATTAACTAACTAGCAAGAGAAGTTACCCAGTCAGCGGTCTTAGCTACTTAAGGTCTTAGCTAGGTCACTCATCAGGGTCCTTTGTTTCCTTGGCATAAGCATTAAATAATATATCTATCTACTTTGTTTTGGGGTCAAGGACCCAATAATGCTGTCACCGTTGCCAAATTGCCTTAGTTACCTTTAAAAAAAAAAGTGTTACCTCTTAGTGGATGTCTTAACCAATTATTGATGCTAACTCAAAAGTCAAGAGAGAGTCTGAGGGAACCTAGCAATTTTTGAAAACATGATGCTAACATAATGTTACTCAAAATCCTTTAATGTGTTGGGGAAAAGAGCTTGTGTAAGATCCTCTGGAGCCTTGGATTGTGATCCAAGCTGGAGCCCTAAAGTTGTGATATTTTAGAACATATTAATGTGATTTTCTTTATTTTTTTCCTTACTTTTCCTCATTCATGAATTTCCCCCAATCCATCTATTATTACTTTGGAGAATGTTAGGATGATTGTGATGAAACAGTCATCAAAAATAGTGTTCAGCATTGACTTCTAAAACAGTCTCATAAAGCTACCTGAAAGTGTGTAGCAGTTAATCATAAGTATTTGGTAGATTGTTGTAGCTGGGAGAGAGAGAAAGATGGAGGCAGGTAGGATAGAAGCCTGTGAGAGACCTTCAGGACCTGGAGGAGAGGAACAGAATCGGTTTCCAAAACGTGCTCAGCCTTTGCTCCACCAGGACCTTATCACACCATGGAGTCCTTTGTGAGCAGAGCTACTGATGCCCCTGGGTCATCCCTTCCCTCTAGGTAAACACACACTGCAGGTGCCTCTATTGCCCACTTACCATCCAACGGGACAGTGCCTGCTATGTCCTATCTTGTGTAGAATATTTGGGTGTGTGGTTTTTCTCTTATTCGTTTACATGATAAAGAAGGTCTGCTTCTGAATGTGTTACTCAATATGTATTAGGTACATTGTACACCAGAAGATAGAAACCACAAACGTATCCTATGTCCTTCAGAATCTTATAGTACAATTGGAGACTCTTACCCAGAACTTTCCAAACATGCAGCCAGCCCTGGAAAAACATGAGACAAGGAGGTTCAAATCACCATCTGGTTCTTGATTCTTCCTGACATACATCTGAAATCCAAACTACCATTTTCAAAACGGCACAATCTATAAATGCCTTCTCCTCCATGTATTTTCAAGACTGTTGCAATAAAAGGTAGGAAAAAAATGTATAAAGGAGAGTCACCAGGAGAGAAGCAACAGCACTCAGGCCTGCATCTATAACTTATTCACCATGTGATTGATCAAAACCACAGCTTTGAGGGGAAAGGCAAAGAGGGAGAATGCTCTAATTTTACCAGAGCTAAAATCATGAAAGTGACTCCTGAGGAAAAAAAAAAAAAAAAAAAAGGAAAGGAAGGAAGGAAGGAAGGGAGGAAAGGGTGGCATTATATCTTACTTGCTAATTTGTAAGTGCAATTAAGGTTAAAGTTATACTTCCCTTCACAAGAAAACATGACCAAAAGCATTATGACCAAGAGAGCTTTGTTTGTAAAGAACTTTTCAAGATGCTGTTTTTCTCCTGGAAAATGTGGTTTATCTAATTGATGGCTGAGGAAAACCATCTTTTTAAACTTCCCACTCAATGAGTCAGCCTGGGGTGTGTCTGCCTTGTAGCATCCTGTGAGATCCAGTAATCTAAAGAGGCATGACCGACGCAGCCCCAACCTCATGCGTCAAGAGGAGCTACCGGGGCTGGGAAACCAGAGGGAGCCCGGTTTTCCAAACAGAGTGGTTTACAAAATTGCATGTTATGAAATGGGGTTTCAGCCTTTAAAGAATCATTGCCTATTTTAAAAAGAACCTGCCGAATGATTCCTCTCAACACCCAAGGTCTACAATTGGTAAAGGCCAGGTAATTACTCTTAACTGAAGGGCAAGTATTATCGCCTTCGGGTTTCTTCATGTTTACCTTGAAGAGAATTTCCATGACACCACCAGCTGCAATGGAGTGGAGGCAAAATGGAGAATTTGGATAAGTTCTTTTCCAAACACACCCTGAAACACTGACACAGCATTGTGAATACTGAGTCAGACCATCAGTGAAGCATCAAACACTGAGGAAAATTCAATGGTCACCTAAAAGGCTGCCCTATACCATAACTTTATTTCCAAAAAAAAAGAGATGTGCGTGAGCTGGTGATTTAGGGGTATGTTGGAAGAGAACACAGAAGATAAAAGGTTTGAAACAATGTCATCTTTGTTGAAAAATATTCTACCTTCTCTATTATAGCTAGTCCAGAGTAGACACTTATCTTGATACGATAAAAAGAATGTGACAGGATTGTATTTGGGATTCTTTAAATTTTATCTCATCAAACTTCCAGAGTTGGCTTTTTTAGAATAAGATGTAGAAGCTGTAAAATGAACAAACAAATTGCAAGTGTTACCGCAGACTGAAGAAACTTTTCTCAAATCAGAGATCAATATTTGAGGTACATTAAGATCTTGGGAAGAATCAACTGAACACCAGATAATGGGTGTGCCTCGGGCTGTGTGGGATTTTTATTTCAGAGAAACAACAATGTATACAGGTTTACCTTAGTTTTCTAAACTTTCCTTACATGATTAACACTAAGAAAAAAATGTATTAGACTCCAGGTAGCACAAAGGTAGAGAAGGAAATGAGCTGACAGTACAGCAGTGTTTTGGATAAAATAGGTATGGTAGGAAAAGATCTTAACATTGGAATGATCTAAGTAAGACCATCACAGCTTTAGATTTCCAGGAGCCTTATCAAGAAATGTGAAGTATGTATCAATAGCCACTTTTGACAGAGGTTTTAGCATATTGGGGTGTTTGGAATGATCACCACATTATAGATCTAGGAGCATTCTCCAGAGGTTAGAGCCTGAGAAAACACATGTTTCTTGGTTCTCTGGTGTTTTCCTGACTGCTCATTAGCAACAGTGTAATTTTCACTGATCTCCAGCCCAAGAGACATCACAATTATATCTCTAGATCATGATGATCAGCTCTGGTCAGCTCCAGATGGGAAAAATCATGGCCACCCATGAGAGATTGTGAATTCTCTCTTCCCCATAGTTGGGTATTAGAAATGAAGACAAAGGACAGATACACCATCCTATTGTGGCTACTGAAAGAACTCCTCTGCAACTATAAATATCAATGAACCCTTTATACTAGTTTTTGCACCTCTTCCTTAATACTTCCAAAAAGCACTGTCACTACAGATTCTCTAGTTTTCTTTCTTTTTAAAATTTCAGCTTTATTGAGGTATAATTGATATATAAAATTATATAATATTTAAAGTGTGCATCATGGTGATATATGTATACATTATGGAAAGATTTCCCCCATCTAGTTAATTCAGACATCCATCACCTCATATACTTATCTTTTTTTTAAGACTCCACATAGAGTATATGCCTTTCTATGCCTGGCTTATTTCACTTGGCATAATGCCTTCAAGGTCCATCCATGTTGTTGAAAATGACAAGATTTCCTTCTTTTTCATGGCTGAATAATATTGCATTATATATATTACATCTTTTTTATCCACCTATCTGTTGACAGACACTAAGGTTGTTTCCACATCTTAGTTACTGTGAATAACGCCGCAATAAATATGAGGGTGCAGATATATTTTCAATAACTTGTTTTTACTTCCTTTGGAGGTAGATCCGGAGATGGAATTACAAAATCATAAGGTAGTTCTATTTTTAATTTTTTGAGGAACCTCCATACATAACTGCTCTCCATAAGTGGCTGTACCAATTTACATTCCCACCAACAGTGCACAAGAGTTCCCTTTTCCCTCTACCGTCTTGTCTTTTTTATGATAGCCATTCTACCAAGAATGAAGTGATATTTCAGTGTGACTTTGATTTGCATTTCCCTGATGATTAGTGATGTTGAGTACCTTTTCATGTACCTGTTGGCCATTTGTATGTCTTCTCTGGAAAAATGTCTATTCGCTTCCTCTGCCCATTTCTTAACTGGATTGTTTGTTTGTTTTGTTATTGTGTTATATGAGTTCTTATATATATTGGATATTAAACTCCTTATCAGATATGTGGTCTGCAAATATTTTCTCTCATTTGGTAGTATGCCTTTTCCTCTTATTGGTGGTTTCTTTCACTGTGCAGAAGCTTTTTAGTTTGATGTATTTCCACTTGTTTATTATTGCTTTTGGTGTTAAATCCAAAAAATCATGGCCAAGATTGATGTCAGGAGTTTCCTAAAAATCCTTCTAGTAGTTTTATGGTTTTAGGTCTTATGTTCAAGTATTTAATCCATTTTGAGTTGGTTTTTGTGTCTGGTGTAAGATCATGGTCCAGTTTCACTCTTTTGCATGTGGCTGTCCAATTTTCCCACCACCGTTTAAAGAAGAGATTATCCTTTCCCCATTGTATATTCTTGGCTCCTTTGTCATAAACTAATTGACCATAGATGTATAGGTTTATTTCTGGACTCTCTATTCCATTCTATCGATTTAGGTATCTATCCCCAACCCATACTGTTTTGATTACTACAGCTTTGTAATATAGTTTTAAATCAGGATATGATGTCTCTAGCTTTGTTCTTATTTTTCAAGATAGCTTTTGCTATGTGGAGTCTTTTATGGTTCCATACAAATTTTAGGATTTTTTTTTAATTTCTGTGGAAAATGCCATTGGAATTTTGATAGGAGTGCACTGAATCTATAGATTGCTTTGAGTAATATGGACATTTTAACAATATTAATTCCTCTGTTCATGAACACAGAATATCTTTCCATTTATTTGTGTCTTCTTTAATTTCTTTCATCAATGTCCTATTGTTTTCGATGTATAAGTCCTTCATTTCCTTGGTTAAATTTATTCCCAGAGAGTTTATTCTTTTTAATGCACTTGTGAATTGGATTTTTTTTTAAATATATCTTTCCAATAGTTATTGGTGTATAGAAACACAATTGATTTTTGTATATTGATTTTGTATCCTGCAACTTTACTGAAATTGTTTATTAGCTCTAAGAGTTCATTTGTGGAGTCTTTAGGGTTTTCTATATGTGAAATCATATCCTCTGCAAATAGTGAGAGTTTTACTTATTCCTTTTCTATTTGGATGGCTTTTACTTCTTTTTCTTACCTAATTGTTCTAGTTAGGACTTTCAGTACTATATTGAATAAAAGTGGTGAGAGTCGGGGCTCCTGGGTGGCTCAGTTGGTTAAACGTCTTTCAGCTCAGGTCATGATCCCCCGGTTTGTGGGTTTGAGCCCCGCGTCGGGCTCTGTGCTGACAGCTCAGAGCCTGGAGCTTGCTTCAGATTCTGTGTCTCCCTCTCTCTCTGCCCCTTTCCCACTTGCATTCTGTCTCTCTCTCTCTCTCTCAAAAATAAACATTAAAAAATAAAAATAAAAAATAAAAGTGGTGAAAGTGAACATCCTTGTCTTTAGAAAAGTTTTGAGCTTTTCTCTGCTGAGTATGATGTTAGCTGTGGGTTTGTCATAAGTGGACTTTATTATGTTGAGGTATGTTCCCTCCACACCCAGTCTTTTGAGAGTTTTTATTATAAATGGATGTTGAATTTTGTCAAATGCTGTTTTTGCATCTATTGATCTATTGATCATGTGATACTTAGCCTTCATTTTGTTAATGTGGTGTATCACATCGACTTACGGGTGTTGAACCATCCTCTTCTATTTTTTGGAAGAGTTTAAGAAGAATTGGAATTAATTCTTCTTTCACTGTTTGGTAGGATTCACTGTGATAACATTCTTCAAAAAAAAATCAAACAAACTAAAGTGACTTTCATGAGACTCATCAGGGAACTAAGATCACGGAGGAGGCTGCCACTCTGAAATCTCAAGAGACAGGTGAATACAAACAATAACAGCAGAGACCAGCTCTCCAGAACAGTAGCTGTTGCAGCTGTGTGCTTAACACAAGACCAAAATGTTAATTTTAATGAATTGCTGGAGGCTGAATGTGGACTAGCTTGAGAGTTAAAAAGGAATCTTGGCAGTCCAGTCTTCGCGGCTGCCCCACATTTTCCTGGGTTTTACCTCCAGGATCTCCCCAAATTTTGCATGCTGAAGATCTGACAAGAAGAAGAATCTATAACATATTCAGTGATGAAGAAAAAGCATTTGACAAAATCCAACACCCATTCATTCATTAAAAAAAAAAGAAAGAAAAAAAAAAAAACCACCTCTCAACAAACTAGGAATAGACAGGAACTTTCTCAAATTGATTTAAAAAAAAAATTTTTTTACAAGAACCCGTATAGCTAATATCATACTTAATAGTGAGAAAGTAGATACTTTCCTCCTAATCAGGGATGAGGTAAAAATGTTCTCTCTTACCCCTTCGTTGTTGTACTAGAAACCCCAGATAGCTCAATAACACAAAGAGAGAAATAAAAGTATACCTATTGAGAAGGAAGAAATAAAACTGTCTTTGTTCACAGATGACATGATTGTCTCTGTAGAAAATGTTAAAAAAAAAAAAAAAGGAAAAGAAAAAAAAGATCCTGAACTAAGAGCAGATTATAGCCAGTTTGCAGGATACAAGTTAATATGCAAAAGCCATTGTTTTCTTATATACCAGCAATGAACAATTGGAATTTGAAGTTAAAAACACAATACCATTTACAGTAGCACCCCAAAATGACACACTTAGGTGTAAGTCGGTTGAGTCTCTTACTCTTGATTTCGGCCCAGGTTATGATCTCACAGTTTGTGGGATTGAGCCCCCGGGGTCAGTCTCTGCACTGACAATGCAGAGCCTGTTTGGGATTCTCTGTTTCGCTCTCTCTGCCCTTCCCTCTCCCTCTCCCAAAAATAACTAAACATTAAATATATATATGTATATATATATCAGAAAATATGGATACTGGAAATTGTAAAACTCTAATGAAAGAAATCAAAGAGCTAAATAAATGTAAAAATAGGGACACCTGGGTGGCTCAGTGGGTTAAGCATCCGACTTCAGGACAGTTTGTGAGTTCGAGCCCCGTGTCAGGCTCTGTGCTGACAGCTTGGAGCCTGGAGCCTGCTTCGGATTCTGTGTCTCCCTCTCTCTCTGACCCTCCCCCACTCACACTCTGTCTCTCTCTCTCTCTCTCAAAAATAAACAAACTTTTTTTTTAAATTAAAAAAAATAAATGTAAAGATAGTCATGAATTGGAAGACTCAATATTGTTAAGATGTCAGTTCATACCAACTCAATCTACACTTTCATTTATTCACAATAAAAATCCTATCAAGCTATTTTGTGTATACTGACAAACTGTTTCTAAAGTTTACATAGAGGAGTGCCTGGGTGGCTCAGTCGGTTAAGCGTCCTCTACTTCGGCTCAGGTCACAATCTCGCGGCTCGGCTCGTGAGTTCGAGTCCCGCCTCAGGCTCTGTGCTGACAGCTCGGAGCCTGCAGCCTGCTTCAGATTCTGTGTCCCCCTCTCTGTCTGCCCCTCCCCGACTCATGCTCTGCCTCTCAGTCTCTCAAAAATAAATAAATGATAAATAAATAAATAAATAAAAATAAAGTTTATATAGAAAAGTTAAAAGGCCCAGAATAGCCAGCACAATACTGAGGAACAAAGTCAGAGAACTGACACTACCCAATGTCAAGACTTATTACTAAGCTTGCTTAGGTCAGCATGGTGCTGATAAAAGAATAGACACATAGTTCAGTGGTACAGTGTAAAGAGCCCAGAGTAGACCTACACAGATAAAGTCAACTGATCCTTGACAAGAGAACAAAGGTAATTCAGTGGAGAAATAATAATGTTTTCAGCAAAATGTGCTGAAATAATTGAATAATTATCGGCAAAAATAAATAAATCTAGACACAGACCTTACACCTTCCACAAAATATTAACTAAAAATTTTAAAATGTGGATCTAAATATAAATCACAGGGGCGCCTGGGTGGCTCAGGTGGTTGAGCAGCCTACTTCAGCTCAGGTCATGATCTCATGGTCTGTGAGTTTGAGCCCCACATCAGGCTCTGTGCTGACAGCTCAGAGCTTGGAGCCTGCTTCAGATTCTGTGTCTCCCTCTCTCTCTGCCCCTCCCCTGTTCATGCTCTGTCTCTCTCTGTCTCAAAAATAAATAAAAACATTAAAAAATTTTAAATATAAATCACAATACTATAAAACTTCTAGAAGCAAACCTCAGAGACCTTGAGTTTTATGATGAATTTTTAGATATGATACAAAAACCAGAATCCATAAAATAAAGTGCTGTCTTGATTAAAATTTAAAACTTCTGCTCTGAGAAAGTCACTTTTAAGAGAATCAAAACACAAGCCACAGACTGGGAGAAAATATTTGTAAAACACATATCTGATAAAGGACTTGTTTCCAAAACATACAAAGAACTCTTAAAACTCAACCATAAAAAACCAAACAACCCAATTAAGAAATGGGCAAAGGATCTGAACTAACGCCTCACCAAAAAAGCAGACACACAGATGGCAAATCCTTATGAAAAGATATGCAACATTGCATGTGATTAGGGAATTGCAAATTAAGGCGACAATGAAATAACACTATGCCCCATTAGAAGCAAAAATTTAAACAGACAGTAGCAAACACTGACAATATTGTGAGAGTGTGGAACACAAGGAATTCTCATTCTTTCCTGTTGGAAATGGAAAGACAGTTTGGAAGACAGTGTGGCACTTTCATGCAATGCTAATGGTAGTCTTACAATCCAGTCCAGCAATCATGCTCCTGGCTATTTTCCTAGGTTTTACTCAGTTGAATTGACAACTTATGCCCATACAAAATCTGCATGCGTATGTTGATAGCAGCGTATTGATAATTGCCAAAAACTGAAGGATATCCTTCAATAGGTGAATGGATAAATAAACTGTGGTACATCTGTAAAATGGAATATTATTCAACAATAAAACCAAGTGAGCTACCAAACCACAAAAAGGGAGACTGTATGATCCAATCATATGACATTCTGGAAAAGGAAAAATTGTATAGATAGTAAACTAATCAGAATTTGCCAAGGGGTCTACGATAGGAGAGGCACAAGGGATTTCTAGAGCAATAGAACTGTTCTGTAGGATGCTGTAAGGTGGACACATGAGAATGCTTTTGTCAAAATACATGGACCTTAAAAGCACAAAGAACATTAATAATACAATATTTTTTAATGTTTACTCATTTTGAGAGAGATAGTGCAAGCTGGGGAGGGGCAGGAGAGATGGGGACAGAGGCAGTATCTCCACGCTGACAGCAGAGAGCCCGATGCAGGGCTTAAACGCACAAACCTCAAGATCACAACCTGGGCTGAAGTTGGACGCTTAACCGACTGAGCCACCCAGGCGCCCCGATACGATATTTTAAAAAATCACTTAGAAGGTTTGGGGATGCTAGGAAGGAATTCAGACTGTGACAAGAGCAACTAACTGTATGAAAACATATGAAACAATCCCGCTGCAGGGTTGAAGGAGACAGGTGCTGATGTAAGTAACTCTGGTAGGAAGAGGAGTCTATAAGACTAACGGCACTTAAGAACTATATTCATTCAGTTGATGAAGTTTTCTCCCACTGGGCTATCTGTTAACAATTTCCTTACTGCTACCCATATATACTGGAATTGAACAATTGAAAAAATGGATGGCAGATGGTGGGGGCCAGATTTTTCACTGCTGGAATGGGAGTTTACAGATAAGTAACCAAAGGAGGCCTGAATGATCCACGTGGTAATGGAGTAGAGCTGGAGACATCAGAATGAGCTCATGTTTAACTTACTATACATACAGATAGTTAAATAGAACATAATCGCAGATATGTCTATATACAACAGGTTAGTTTACATATGCACATTTCTGTGCTGTTAGCTGAAAAGCCCCCAAATAAATGATAACCCACTAGCAAAAAGCATACTTAGTGCTCAGATCTTGTTTTTTAATAACATTCTCCAATAAAAGGAACCAAGTCTCCTCAGAGAAATGACTGAATATTGGACTAAGACAGAAAATATACAAGATGTGCCTAAAGCATTTTTAGAGGCAGTAAGGAAACAAACACACGCAGCAAGTAAGGAAATGTTGAAACACACGCACGCATGCGCATTGATGGGGGTATGTCAAAGGTACACAGGAGTTAACAAAAAAGAGCTCCTAGTGGCCAAAGCTAGAACAAGTTGAGCAACAAAGTTAATAAAGTAGTATTGTATTATAATCTAAAGTATAAAATGAATATCCATGGATCTGAACTGATACAAATACATGATCAAATAAATGAATAAATGTGGAAGAAAAAACAAATCTCCCACGCAAAAGAATTCCAAATATTTTATGAAGGTACTCCACCTTCAAGGAGAGAGAGTACATCTTCTCACTCCTTAGATCAGGGTGTGTATAGTATGCTTTCCTTCCAAAGATGGAGGCAGTGTGAGAAGCTTTACAGTGGAGAAAGCTGAAAAATGCTACCTCAACCAGGTGATCAAGGTCAACATCGACATCAACATACTGGTAGGGTAATTAAGTACCCTTGATATTATGTGATAAAAATGGCACTTCACCTGTGCTATCTTCCTCTCAGGAATCCATTATCTCAATTTTATCATGAGAAAAACATCAAATTGCAATAGTGGGTAACCTATGAAATACCTGCCCAAGATGCCTCAAAACTGTCAAAATCATCAAGAACAAGGAAAGTCCAAGAAACTGCCATAGCTAAGAGACAGGACAACTGAATGTAATGTGCTAACCTGAAACAGAAAAAGGACACTTGGTATAAACTAAGGAAATATGAAAAATATGGACATTGCTTAATAACAATGTATCAATATTGGTCCTTCGATTATAACAAACATACCATGCTAATGCAGGATATTAATAATAGGGAACACTGGGCATAAGATATATAGATATCCTCTGTATTCTCTTCTCAGTTCTTCTATAGTCTAAAACTTTTCTAACAAATACTCTATTTAAAATTCCACTGGGAGGATTTAACCAGAACCGAAGTAGACAACTGTTGTCCCAAGGCTTCCCTTCATTCACATTCTGGAAATTCCCTATGCCTACTTCCTTTGTTGGATTCCCTGTGTCCTGGACCGTGTCCTTCCTCTGTCATAGTTTATTCCCTCATATAGTTGGAGTTTATTGTCCAGTAGCTTTCTGACAAAAAGTACATGGAAGGTAAATCTTACGAAATGTGTGTATTTCAAAATATCATTGGTTGCTCATAGAATTTTAGGTTGGAAATCACTTGCACAAATTGTCAAGCACTTGTACTTTGTCTTCTTCTAGATGGCTGTTAAGAAGTTGAAAATCATCCTAATTCTGGATCCTTTGAACTTGACCTCTTTTATCTCACTGGAAGATTTAGGGATCTACTTAATTCATTCCTAGTTATTTGTCATTTTTCATTTATCATATCAGGCACTTGGTGGTCCCTTTCAATCTTGAAGTTCATGTCATTCGATTATAGGAAAATATCTTGTATCAGTTCTTTGATAATTTCATCTCCCTGTCTCCTTTGTACATTTTTTTTCTTATGGAACTTCCATTATTCACACGTTTCACTTCATGGGTTGCTTTGTAATCCCAATTGTCTCCTGTTTTCCTTATCTTTGTCTTTTCGTTGGACATTTTGTGAAATTTCCTCAGCTTCATTTTCCAACCCTCTGTTAATAAAAAAAATAATAATAATACCCTAGTCTTATTGGTAGAATATATGGATATGGGGTGCGTGTGTGTGTGTGTGTGTGTGTGTGTGTAAAACTTTCTTTCCTCAATCTATTCTCTCTCTGTTTCTCCCCTCAATCTGTTCCCACCCATCTGTTTTCCCCTCTATTTTCCTCTCTTTTTCTTTTCCTTAGTTTTCTTCCCCTCTCTGATTTCCCTTTCTTTGGTTTTTCTTACTCTGTTTTCATGCTTCTTTCTCTTTTCATGCTTTCTTTTTCAATATCTGTCTCTGCTTCCCGCATGTTTTGTTGTCTCTTTCTGCCCTTCCTCCTGATACACACTTATTTCTATTCCCTGATTTTCTTTTTCTCCCATCACTGTTTTGCCTCCCTTTCTTGTCTCTCCCACATCGGTTCCAGCTCCTCCATCTGTCTCTCTTTTCCTCTGTTTCTTTACCTCATTTGATTTCTGTTTCCTCTCTTCCCTGTAGATTTACACCCTCATTACTTCACTGTTCCTCTCCCATCCCTGTATTCTCCCTTTTTCTCATTTTCTCTGTTTAACCATATTTCTCTGACTCCTCCTCTTTTATTCTATCTCCTACCCCATTTCTATTTCCATCCTATTTTCTATTCATAATTTCTATATCGCTTCTTCTCTGTTTGTATTACAACCAATTTTTAAAATATCTTACTTATTTCTGATTATTCTCTAAAAATGTGTATAGCATCTATGTCTTGTTTTATGGATGCAGTATATTCTTTTTTTAATGTTTATTTATTTTTGAGAGAGAGAGAGAGAGAGAGAGAGAGAGAGTGGGGGCATTTGCAAGAG
Source organism: Puma concolor (assembly GCF_028749965.1). Taxonomy (NCBI): domain Eukaryota; kingdom Metazoa; phylum Chordata; class Mammalia; order Carnivora; family Felidae; genus Puma; species Puma concolor. The sequence goes on along the minus strand of NC_141668.1, from coordinate 94,328,542 downwards.
CAAAGGAATGGCAGAGAGAGAGGGAGAGAAGGAAAATCCCAAACAGGCTCCACACTGTCAGTGCAGAGCCCAACTTGGGGCTCAAACTTACGAACTATGAAATCATGACCTAAGCCGAAATCAGGAGTTGGATGCTTAACCAACTGAGCCACCCAGGTGCCTATATATTCTTATCTTTGAGAATGTTAAAGTTTTATTTGGAGTTGTTTTTTTTTCCCTATGGGCACTCTATTTTGCCTATGACCTTCCATATTAATTTTTCCTGTTTTCTTGTTGGGTTTATTCTCTGTTTTCACATTAGATGTTTTCTGGTGCTGCATAGCCTGATAGTCTGTCCCTATCCATTTCTACTTAGGAATTTCACTAAAAAGCTGATTGTGAGCTATGTGTGTAAGAATAGGACTCATTAACATGTGGGTTTCACTGAAGGGTGGCAGAGCAAGATTTGGCCAGTGTTTGGAGAAATCCACAATGTCAATATCTGTAGGCATTTTAATTTAGTCATAAAAAGAATCTTCCCTAAAAATAAAATTTTCGGGGCGCCTGGGTGGCTCAGTCGGTTAAGTGTCTGACTTCAGCTTAGGTCATGATCTCGCGGTCCGTTAGTTCGAGCCCCGCATCGGGCTCTGTGCTGATTTCTCAGAGCCTGGAGCCTGCTTCGGATTCTGTGTCTCCCTCTCTCTCTGCCCCTCCCCCATTCATGCTCTGTCTCTCTCTGTCTCAAAAATAAATAAACGTTAAAAAAAATTTAAAAAAATAAAATAAAATTTTCAATCCTCTATATACAGTGTATCAGCCAAGGTAATAGATTCTGGTACCTAGTTAAAGAGAAGACCTCTAGGTTTCACCATTCATCATGTTGACTTTCATTTAAGCTCCTATTTTCTGTATAGAAACTCACTTTTTTCTCAACTGTGCCAGGGTACAGAGGAAGCTATTTGCTTAATTATTTCTAAAGAATAAATATCCAGTGGTATGTTGGAAGATACTGTTTTGGCCTGGATTCCCCCAAAAGAAGAGCCTGAAACTAGGCATAAATAAAAGGTTCAGAAAACAAAATTATATGGGAATCAGGAAAGGATATGGGAAAATAATGAGCAACGATGAAAATATAAATTGGACAAGTAGTAGCAAAAAAGCACACCCAATACACCAAGGTTAGATTTAGTGATGAATTCTTCATAATGTTTATGTAATAATTCCAATATTGACAATGTTGCAGAATATAAAAATCTGTAAGTTTCCTACTTATTTCATGAAGCTGTCACAAATGACATAGAGGAGGCTGGATATTAAAAGAATGAAAATTAGATTATGTAAGGGTTTACTACTAAAATGGTTTAGGATTAGGGGATTAGCCAAATGTGTGAGTCAATCAAGATCCTAAATAGGCCTGTGATAAGACACCCATTCCTTTTGTAAACTTCATATGCTAGGAATGGAGAGCTCTTTTCTTAACATGATCAAGAGCCAGTCTTAAATCAACATTCAGTATTCCCGTAACAATAAAATATTGGAAACATTCCCATTAAAGGTAGGAACAAGATGTGAATGTAGGCCATGACTAAAATTTAATTTGGGTCTGGGAACTCAAAAGAGTTCATGGATTCATAATCACTGTGGTATAAGAAGGTAACTACTTATGACGGTCAGCTCCTTCTGATTATGTCATTACAGTGCTCCTGAGGAGCTCTATTGTCATTGAAGCAAATTCTCTGAACTCTCTAGGACTTTCTAAAACTACAGAGGAAAGAGGTGACACTCAGGAATTTAGTGAAGTACTGTTTACAGTGTAGAGTGGGAGGTCATCATGTGTCAAGTCTGAGAGGCTAGCCACAGTAATTCCACAATTGTTGGCTTTACACACACATTCCAGATACTCCCCAAGCCCTAGTGGAAGCATGATTAGAGGTGTCCTCATATGATAGAACAGCATCCCTCATTGGCGTTGTGACTTGTGGATAGTTTTCATGTACGCTTCAAAGAAATTCTTAGGAGAATTTTTGAGGGTAGAGTAGGGAAATATTAATACCTTTTCCATGGATTTCAATAGGAGTAGTCAACAAAACGGAAACAAGATTTGAGAACCGATATCAGTGGTGGACAGATCATGAGATCTTTGAGTTAGGAGCTCTGGGTTCAAGACCATCTATTATTTACTATCTCATGTACGATAATTAAGTTACAGCTCCTTCTTGGATGAGTTGTCAAACAGTCCAACATCTGCCTCACACAACTCCAGAATCAACTGGGAGGAAAAGGCTCTTCAAACTGAAACCTATGTGTTCATATTTCTGAAAAAACCAGGACACGGTTCATCGGAAATGTTTTCTTCTTTGCCACCATCAATGCTAACAGAGCTTTCAAACTTTTGGGAGACCTGGGTTAGAGCTAGGACTGCTGAGGCTGTAAAAGCCTATAGTGTAAGGCCACAAGGGACTCTGCCTACCTGGATGGACTAAGATCTACAGATTAAGGAGGAAGGTCTTTGGGTTCAGCAATAAATCGAAGGACATAATGATTCTGTATAGGGGATCCACTGACACCACAATTCATAGGTTGGGCCCATGCTAGATTTTTTTCATGAGTCCAACAATCCTTAAAGGAATAATGGTGATTACCCACACCATTTATTGGAGTGTCATAGGAGAACTTTTAGCTTCAAGATTCAGTCCCTTCAATTCTGAGTTTCGTGCTCTGTAACCCTGGGAGATGTTGACCATCCACTGATATTGAAGAGTAGAGACAGAGCACAAGTCATGTGGGTATGGCATGTGTAGACCTCTTCACAGGGAAAACTAAAGAAGCATGAAGCATAAAAATAGTTCCAGTTAAGTATATCCACTTAGATTCTATTTTGAATATGATACTATTTCTGTGCATTAACATGTTACCTTTTGTAGGCCATCTTAGCATCTCTGCCAACCTTGTTTCCAAGCTATAACCACAGTGGAAAGATTTAGGAGGCATAAGTTAAAGTTCAAAATATGAAATACGGGGCGCCTGGGTGGCTCAGTCAGTTGAATGTCCGACTCTTGGTTTCGGCTCAGGTCGTGATCGCACGGTCATGAGTTCGAGCCTGGCATCGAGCCTGCTTAGGATTCTCTCTCTCTCTCTCTCTCTCTCTCTCTCTCTCCCTCCCTCTCTGCCCCTTCCCTGCTCACTCTCTCTGTATCTCTCTCTCAAAAAATAAACTTAAAATAATTTAAAATAAAAAAATATGAATTACGATACACTAACTTAAGAAAATTTTTATAAGGTCAGATTTAGTTAGTACTGTCTTGGTTGATATTTTGTATCCTGAAGGATGTTGTTGTTGTTGTTGTTGTTGTTGTTGTTGTTGTTGTTTTTCTAACTTGGATAACAGTTTCTATGTAATGGTCATCAGCTCTTTGCTGAAGGTATGGTGCACCTAGTCTTTTAGTAATGCGTAGTAGAAAATGATCATTCAACACTTTCTGTAGAGTGGCTAGCGCAAACAGTATGAAATGACTTCAGGAGGCAATTTTACAGTGAAGATCGTGTTGAATAAACAAACTGCCAAGATCAATTAAGTCAATATATAAGCTGTGTATAGTTTTGTTGAAGTTAAAGTCTAAGAACATATTTGCAACAAACTACAGTTTTTACATGCTTGTCCATTGCTTAGTTTACTTTGACCTATAGAAACACAAATTGTGTTTTATTTTGCTATAATCCCTTTTAAAAAATAAACGTGCTTATACATTTAGTAATATGGTATCCACTCTTTATGTTATTTTATACTGTTCTAATGTAGTAAGTGAAATCCTTCCATCTTATTTTCAGTATTAACATTCCTCCAGAAGGTTTTTTAATTTCATAATGCTTCACCTGCATGTACATATGTATTCCATTCTGTACTAAATGTTTCAATAATTCTCTTATATAATAGAAAATGAATAACTGTCCTGTTTTGGAAGATTGCTAAAGGATTGGAATACTCATTTTGAGGCCACTAGAATAATTTTTAATTATTTTTAATTCATCATGATTTTAAACCATGGTAGATTTTAAATGGTTAAATTAAAATGTGATATGAGGGTTACTCAAATCTATTGGAATTTGCACATCTGTAGAAATAAAATACCCACAAGTTAAAATATTTTTCTTTTATTGTTGCTCAGATATTTAAAATTGAAAAAAAAATACTGCCCTTATTTACAGAAAAACATGTGCACATGCATCATGCTTTCTTTATGGTACTTCTATAATTAGCGTATTTTACTATGAACTCTGGGTGCATTTTATTCTTTAAGTAATTTTAAAAAAAAACTCTCTATCACAAATATCCACATTAACTCAATTTACAGTGAATTCAGGTGTTTCCCACTATTTTCCAGAAATATAATTTCAATTATAGACCCCTTGTGTTTTAGAGGTCTTCTACACCAGTTTGTAGCAGACAGATCATTTAATACCAATAACAGAATGCTGCATCCTGGAATTAAACATTATTAGTTTTACTCACTGCTGGCACTCAATATTCTTCATACCCCTTTAGTTCTCTTCTTGAATGGCCAGGACTGGAAACCCTGGGAAGGAGCTTCACTTCCAAGATTCCCTTGCCAGCAGGGTATTGAGTTTATTGAAGATCCCACCAATGAGATGTATTTTCATGCTCTACTCTGTGACCATGGGTTCAGGTGGATTTCCCAAGCACGAGTTTTTATAGCAGCATTCACCATTGTGGATGCCATGAAGGGGTTCTGAAACCTGTGGCAGATTTCTGAAGATTGCTGACTGGCAGCAACGCTGTCTGTCTATAACCCTAAGCCGAAAACCACTGACTTTTGCTACTTTAAGCTTTCATTGGTTTCATAAACACCTATTTATAACCTAGAGTGGTCTCTTTTTCTTATTAAACACTAAACACAAATGACCATGAAAAAATACTAAGTACTGAGTAGCATTTAGTGCCAGAGAAGTCGACCACCTGGAAAGGCAGATCAAGTTAAGGCAGAGAGAAGCTAGCAGACATGGAAAGTTTAGAGTCTAGAAGTATAAGGACAAGTTGGGGTGGTGAGCAAGGTCAGCACACTCTGATCTGGTAGAGGTAGTTAGTTTTTTATCCATTTATACTGTTTGCAGCATCTGGATTGCTCATGATGATAGAAAGTAAATGCCAACAAGTAAATCCCACTTCATTCAGGGGATGAGAAAAAGGCTTAGTTACCTAGTTTCCACATTTCCACTCAGTAGGTCAGCACACCCCCCCCCCATCCATCTGGCAGCATTTTTCACCTAATAAGTCACTTAATAAGCAAGTCACTTAATCTGAAGGCTATTCCCACCACCTAATCAGGGAGTTGTGATTAACAAGTGATTTCTGGCATGTGAAAGTGCCCAGCGTAGAGCAGATCCAAAGCAAGACTAAACTCTCAGGAAACCTAAGCAAACAAATTAATTTAGTAAGCCTGAGTAAAGAATGCTGGTTTTTATAAAGAATTCCACTGCCTTGTGGAACTAGGAAATCCAGATCTGGCTCCTGTCACCACTTACCATGCAGAAGACAAAACATTAAGATAGTTTTAGCACCTAGAACTAAAATGTCAATTTTTTACTTGCAACTAAATCTGGTATGCAACACTGTTCACTTCATCCTTGTTTTTATGCTGTGTCATGTTAGTTATTAAAAAAAAATATTGGACTGAGACAAAATACAATCCATCCTATCTCTCTAACTGAATGAACCCATGAAACCTGTGCAGAATGCCTGGAGCAGCTGTTTGAAGATTCCAAAAGTGTAAAATGGCAGGCAGATTAGAGAAGACCAAAATTTGCAACACTATAGAACCAGTAATGAATTCTTTCGTTCTCCAGTATCCCCTAGCCTGGACTCAAGACAGCCTAAAACCCAGAGGTGGATGTTGACACAGAATGAGCTACAGGAGAAATCCTCCAGATCTGGTCTAAGACATGAGAAAGGGATCTCTGAGACCTCAGGGACAGTTGAGAAAATTCCTTACTTTTCTTTCTTTTTGTCTTATTTTTTGGTTCTCTCACATCCCATTTCCATGGCAATGACAGTAGGGACAGACAGCCAGAGCAGCAGAGACCTGCAGGTGTCTTAAATTCTGAGGGAAGGGGATGTTACTCTCCACTGAGAAGACCTGTGGTTTCATGAGATGCCAGAAGCCGAGCTATCCAACCAGCCTGATGGCAGGGCCCGGGTGGTGGATGGATCGGGACTGCAGGGCGACCCACCGACAGTGAAGCTTCTTGTACTCCCGCTTTTATGTAATTTGGCCTTAAGAAAAGTACCTGGGGAATTGTCTGTTGGGGAATTGCCCTTGACAGGTCCCCTGGGAAAAGAACCATTGGGGAAGGAAATAAGGTTCCGCAAGGAAATTGTGCAGCCCTACATCTAGCCCTCGCCACCCCCTATAAAGACTCCTTTACCCAAAAGAAGGATAGCCCAATACATTTCCCAGCCAAGGAAGGAATCAATGGATTTAAAAGCCCCACTCTGGGGGCACCTGTGTGGCTCAGTCGGTTGGGCGTCCGACTTCGGCTCAGGTCATGATCTCGCGGTCTGTGAGTTCGAGCCCCGTGTCGGATTCAGATTCTGTGTCTCCCTCTCTCTCTGACCTTCCCCCATTCATGCTTTGTCTCTCTCTGTCTCAAAAATGAATAAACGTTAAAAAAAAAAAAATTTAAAAAAGCCCCACTCTGGCAAAGGAGTGTATCTATGGGCACAAGTTACTCCAACCCCTAGGCTCACTTGGCCCCCAGGAGGCATTCTAGATGATGATTGAACCTAGTCGGTTAAGCTACAGAATGGTTCATTAGTTCCTAGGTGCATTGTCTCTCTGAGAATGCATAAGGCATGGGTTCCTAAGGCCCTCTTGGTTCCCTCCTGAAACCTCAGACTGAGGTGAACACTTTTGTTCCTCAAGCCACAAGTGGTTCAGGGAAACAACTAAGAGGTCGTGTCCCTGTAACTGTTCCGCTTGAGGTGTTGAGAGATAAATGACCTTTCATGAAAACAGCAAAGCAAATGCTTTATAGATTATAGATAAACATAGATACATAATGAAAACAATGAAAGAAATTAGTCAATAAGCAAAGGGCAGGAAGGAATGTTACAGGAAAATAACCATGTTGTTCCTTAATGGGTGATTACACAAAGGAACATTTTTAGAATTAGGTAATGCCAGAAAACATAGATGACGCATGCTACAAAGAAATTGCAAACGCATATAATGCCACGCTTGCCACAATAAAGCGGCCAGTCTAACACACTGCTGTTGTCTGTGTCCATTTTATTTTTGTTTTATTTTATTTTCACTTTTTCGCCGATGCCGTTCATCCTTCGGGAACCCCTGGACCTGCTGGAGCTGGACTCCGGCAATGAGAGTGGGGTGAACTCCCATTGCTTTTTTATTCTCTGTTCTCCTACCTCTTAGCTGAAATATGGTTGAGCTGCGGAAAGTGTACAGCAGAATAGGGAAGATAAAACCCTGGATTTCTGTCTGGAGGACTGAAAAGGGAGCCACAGAAGACCAAAAAGTAATAGATAAATCATGGAGGTGGAGGAGTTGGGTAAGTGACCCCTGTAAGTTTATGAACTCCTGGGCTCATTCCCAAGCTGCACATACATGAATCTGATCCTAAATAGCCCACCAACGGTTGTTCAGTTAAGAACTGAATGAAGAGATATAGGCCACTGCCCATGTCCCAAACTGGCCGCTGGGTGGCACACATTCAAGACAGGCCTAAATAGCTTTGCAAAGGCTTTAAAAATGGAACTGATGTTGAAACCACAGGAGACTGCTTGGATCTTGCAACATGAATCCAACCAATCAATTGCCTAATAAAACAAAATACCAACATTCTCCATAGGACTTAAACAAGACCCAGAATTTTATAATATAATTTTCAAAGTGTTCATGATACAATCCAAGATTATTCAGCATGTGAAGAAACAAAATCTCAACTCACACGGGAAAAGACAATCAACAGATGCCAGTGCTGAGATGACACAAGTATTGGAACTATCTAACACAGACTTTAATGCATATGTTATAAAAATTCTCTGGAAAGTAAGGGCAAATACTCTTAGAATGAGGAAAGATAGAAAACATCAGCAAATAAATAGAAGATACAGAGGAAAACCAAATGGAAATTTTAGAACTAAAAATAAAATAAACTTTTTGAAATTCACTGGATGAACTCAGTAGTCAAATGGAGGTGACAGAGGAAGGAGACAGTTAACTTGAAAATAAAAACAATAATGGAATTATCCAGATCAAATAACAAAGAGAAAAAAAAATTGAAAAGAAAAATTTTGCAGGGACCTGAATGATAATACCAAAAGGTCTAACATTTATGTCACTGAAGAAACCAAAAGAGAAGAGAATGATGCAGTACAAAAAAAGCATCTGAAGATAATGTGTTTGAAGAAAATTTCCATATTAGGTGTAAGACATAAATGTACAGAATCAAGAAGCTGAGCAAAGTACAGACAGGATAAACAAAAAAATCCATATCCAGGCACAACATAACCAATTTTTTTTTTAACTAAAGGCAAAGAAAATGTCTTAAAAATAGCCAGAGAAAAATAGCATATCATCTACAGAGAAACAGTAATTTTAATAATTGGATTTCTCATCAAAAACCATGGAGAAAGCAAGCAAAAGTGACCTAACAATTCTCAAGTGCTGAAAGAAAAGAACTGTCAATCCAGAATTCAACATGCAGCAAAATATCTTCCAAGAATGGAGATGAAGTAAGGCATTATCTGCTGGGAGAAAACGAAAAGAATTCTTTCCCATCAAACCTACACTAAGAGTTACGAAAGAAAGTTCTTCAGATGGAAGGAAATAGTATCAGAAGGAAACTTAGAACTTCAGGAATGGAAGAAGAGCAACAGAAATGGTAAATATCTGGGTAATTCTAATAGATTATTTCTCTCCTCTTGAGTTCATTCAAATATGTTTGATGGTTGAGAGCAACTTTATCAGGATGAGGTTACATCCTGATAAAGCCATAAGTTGAGAATATCATAAGCCAAAAATGCATTTAATACACCTAACCTATCAAACATTGCTGCTTAGCCTAGCCTACTTTATACATATTCAGAACACTGACATTAGCCTATGGTTGGGCAAAATCACCTAACACAAAGGCTATTTTATAATGAAGTATTTGATATCTCACGTAATTTATTGAATATTATACTGAAAGCGAAAAACTGAATGGTTGTATGGTTCCAGAATGGTTGTAAGTATATTGGTTGTTTACCCTTGTGATTGTGTGGCTGACTGAGAGCTGTGGCTTGTTGCCACTGCTCAGCCTTATGAGAGAGTATTGTAACACATAGCACTAGCTGTGAAAAAATCAAAATTTAAAATTCTAATTATGGTTTATGCTAAATACATACTGTTTTCACACCATGGTAAAGTCAAAAAAATTGCATGTTGAACTATCATAAGTGAGAGACCATCCATACTGATGGAGTTTTCAATATTAGGTAGATATAATACATAAGACAGCTATAATGCAAAGAGAAGAGGGTGAAACCTATACTATTGTATTGTTTCTACTTTCCACTTGATGTGATAAGATACTGATTTTAAGTAGACTGTGAAATGTTAAGTAGGTATATTATAATCCTTAGATTAGCCAATAAAAAAATTCTATACAAAGAGACAGAGTAAAATGCACAATAGGTAGAATTAAACACCAAAAAAGTTCACATAACCCTAAAGAAATAGAAAAGAGGAAACATAATAAAAAGGTAACAAACAGAAAATAAATAATTAAAATGGCAAAAATACTGACATTATATTAAATGTCAATGGTCTAACCACATAAATTAAAAGACAGAGATTGTTAAAGTGGATAAAAATATGTGTCTCAATACTATATGCTGTCTGTAAGAAACTCACTTTATAGATATAGGTAATCTAATAGTAAAAATATGGAACAATGTATATCATGCAAACAATCCTAACTTTAATTGGAAAATGTTTCTAATGAACAATAGCCTTCAAAGAGCCTGGGAATAAGGACCTGGAAATGGCAGGAACTCCAGAGGTTGAATGGTTAGTGAGGGCCGTGGTCAGAGCTATGATCCCATAGAACTGAACCATCACCTTATGCTGTAATTATGTGGCCATGTGAAGCTGGAAGCTGGCTGAAATAGATGGTTTAGCCATGGTCTCTCAAGACAGCAAACCAGTTTGGACTTGTTCCCACCATCTCATCTTTCCAAAAGACTTCCTCTTTGAAGATAAAACAACCTTTTTTTCCCCCAGGATTTGAAAAACTAGTGTATCTATGGGCGAAAAAAATGCTACTGCACCCAGTCCCTTTCACCCCTGCCGTCCTGAGCCTATCATATCTGTTTGCCCAAGGCACTTCATTTTGATATGCTTCCCCCCTGCAGAGGCTGCACTGCCTCTTTCCTGAAGTTTATTGTTGCCATGCTTTGACTCCATTTCCCTCTGTATTTTGACCCTCGTATTTATACCTACGTATACCATACGTATTAATGAGAGAATACAGAATTCTTTTAGGTCCTTTCCCTCTTCCTCCCCAAAATGTCCCTCATATTTATACCTACGTATACCATATGTATTAATGAGAGAATACAGAATTCTTTTAGGTCCTTTCCCTCTTCCTCCCCAGAATGTCTTGGCCTGGGTCTTGCTTGATTCAACATATTAGGAATGATAGGCATTTTAAGTAGTTTAGGGTAGAATATCAGTGTAGGTAACAGCTGGGTTAACCTTCTCCTACTGTCATAGAGAACTATCCCTGAAAACATTAGAAACAAAACACCAGCTTCCTGGGGAGGAGAGAAGCCTCAGCGAGACTATGCCTAGTTCTAATGTTGTTCAGGTCCAGAAGGCTGGGCACAGTGTATTATGGGGGTAAAAGAATGAACTGCTACCAAAAAAACCATCGTACTTAAGAAATGCTTTTGCTAGAGATCTGACCTGTTAGAAGTTCTTAAGATTTGAGGTTGAATAAAACTTAGTCAGAGACGTTGATAGAAATCATAGAGATGAAAAAACTTACATCAAAATAAATTAGTTGACAAAGAATGGCATCAGCATGGACTATTCTTTCTCCAATGACAGTTTTGCTAAAAGCATTGGTCATTCAGACATGGAAATTAAACTACCTGCCCTTTCTAGCCATGTGTACTGACATTATTCTGACTGGAGCCTCTAGGCTTCTGGTTCAGGCTTAAAATACTGGCCTGAATTTTTACAGTTGTTGGGCTGGATATTTGGAAGGGAGTGAGGGAGAAGGTCATGAGCTGTACACATAGTCTCAAAATTAATCTTCTTAAGAACTCATTAATTCCTTGCTCAATCTCCCACTGCCTTCTCACTGAACTCTGGAAAATATCTATATTCTTTAAACTGGCTTTCCCCCAAAGCAAACTGGTTTCACTGCCCTTTGAGGAGGTCATGCTCATGTGGAACCTTATTCTTTGTTTCCCCTGCTGTTCCCCCCAGCATGGAGAATCAGGTTTTCTTTTGCCTTTCCCCAAATCTTATTTGCTTCTTTGAAAAGTCAGTCTCCTCTACACTGAGTCACAATATTTTTTCTTTCTTGTTTTTTATAGCACTGGTATATACCTGCCAAAAGAAGAGGCACAGACTAAGGTTAATTATCTATTGTCTGTGTATATCTTGGGTCTGTAAGTGGATTTTAAATCCTTAGAAGCCATGGGCTCTGGCTTACATTTGTTTTCCTATTACTAAGGCAAAATAGTTGAAATGTACCTTGACAAAGTTCAAAAGCAAATGTGAGTTTATTTGTGAATACTTTCTAGCCCATAAATCATAGTTTTCCTTTGCATATGCACATTGATGCTCCTGGCATGCTTGTACCTTGATCAAAACACATGTTCCAAATACAGAGTAAAAGCAATGACTTTCTTGTGATAACATGGAAAGTTGACACTATGGCAATGTCATGGCTAATATCTGTGATTCACTGGAATGTTACAAGTATAGCTAAAGAATCTTGGTGAATAGATTTGTTATTATGAACAGATGCTAATTCTGTCAGTAATTGGCAACAAAATTTTCTATATCCTTGTGGGCATTTTAGGTGACAAATAATATGCTGAATACTTTGCTGATTGACTTGCACCAGATTTGTATTGCTACCTTAAGGTGTCCATTGGTTGCACTTAGATCCGTTTCTTTTCGTTTGTTTCAGGAAAACATTCGTAAGAATGAGCTTTTAATAAAAGTAGATGCTTTAAATAAAATGATAATTATAAAATATTACACATTATAGAAACATGGAAAGAGTAAAAAGCATCCTTCTCCTCTCCTCTAGCTCCAGAGACAACCACTATGGACAATTTCATACATGGGCTGGCAAACTAAAGCCTGTCACCTTTTTTTTTTTTTTTTTAAATAAATAAATGTCATTGGAACACAGCCATACCTATTCATTTATGTATTGTCTAAGGCTTGGTTTGCACTACAGTGGTGAAACTAAGTAGTTGTGACAGACACTATATGGCCAGCAAAGCCTAAAATATTTACTATCTGGTTTTTTTAAGGAAAAAGTTTGTCAACTTTAATCTAATATGGCCTATACTATTCTAGATTTTCTACAAATGTGCAAATATACATATGCTTTTTAAAAATCTTACTGACATGTTACATGTATACTAAAAATTGCACAAAAATTGTACAACTTGGTAAATTTTCAGAAAGTGAATATCCCCTCATAACCAGCATTCAGTTTAAGAAATAGGATATTACCAGCACCACAAAAGTCTCCCTCGCGCTCCTTTCTTGTCACTACCATCTCTTAAAGGTAACTTTATCCCGATTTTGAAATTATCTAAAGTGGAATATACATTATGTGTTTTGTGCCTGGCTTCTTTTGCTTAACATTGTGTCTTAAGAATCATCCATATTTTTGCATATGGTAACAGTGTTCATTCCCATCACCTATAGCATTTCCCGAGGCAAATATGCCATACTTACCATTCTACTGTTAGTGGACATTTTTAGCATTTTCACTTTGGGGTTTGTTGTAGACTCTGGGTCTGGGGTTCTCTCTTGTCCAGCAAGAAAGCGGGATGCAGGGTTGAAAATGTGAGAGAGGCTAATGTCTGGGAGGAGATAAGAGTAAGTGTCCTTTCTCCATTTTTATTAGGATCAGAGGCTTATAAACATGATAGAAGGCTTATAAGCATGATGGATGTGCCCAAAGAGACAATGAAACCATGAACATTATAACTCATGGATGTGGGGAAAAGGGGGTTTTGGAGATATGTGGTGTTAGGGGTTTGGGCCAATAGAAAACCAGATTCTCGTGCTGGATGGAAGGTTGTTTACAGCAAACATGCAGCGCCACCTCTGTTTATCTGAACTGGTCTAGGGGACAAGAAAGACAGAGCATGCTACCTCAGGGTCAAGAAGGCACCTTTCTTTTGCTAATTAGCTCCACTCTGGGCAACTTTACCCTGTTGCAGTCTATAGCTCTATTTACCTGTTTACCTAAGTTGGTCCTTCCTTCCTGTGAAAGCAGCTTTCTGCTATTGTCCTATACCTTTGTCCTATACTGGGGGCCTTTGCCCCATTTACCTAATCTTATTTACCTAATCTTGGATGTTTTCATCCACAGGTTTCCTATTTCTATATCTTTGTCCTATACTAGGGGCTTTTGCCCCATTTACCTAATCTTATTTACCTAATCTTGTTTACCCAAACTTGGGTGTGTACACCCTATGGCTTTCTAATTCTTTATGCCTTGTTAACCCATTGATGAAAGCTCAGGGAATTCCTAAGCTTATTCCCCAGAGGGGTTATTTTAAATAATGCTGAAATGAACATTTTAACATGTCTTTGGGTGAACATATGCTGGCATTTCTCACACAAGTGTTTTTGAAATTGTTGAATAATGCAGTTCTGTAACAGCCTTCCATGTCAATCCACATAGCATTACTTTATTTTGTTATAATTGTATAATATTTAACTGTATGATATTCTATATCATATTTCCCCCTTATTGGTCATCCAGTCACGTGGCAGAGACTGCTAGTCGTTCTGTAAAATCTATTGTCTTTTTTTTTTCTATTATCCCTTTTTTCCTCCACATTTTTAGCTAGGCACATGACTTCCCAGAATAAGACTGTACTTTCCAGTCTCCCTTGCAGCTAGATGTACCCATGTGACTAAGCACTGGACAATATAGTGTAGATAGAGCATCAAATAGCCGATTTTAGAACGCTTTCTAGGAGACAGGATGACTATACCTCTGCCTTTCTACCTCCCTTCCTCCATCCTGCTGTCTATAATCTCAGATTGCCACCTAATATATTGAGTTGAGGCCTACACAGTGGAGCCACAAGATATAAGGAATATGGGCCCTGAGATAATCAAGTGTTAGACTTATCCTGGGCTGTCTACCTGAGCTTTCACATGAGCGAGAAATGGATATCCCTCGTCTTTGAGCTACATTTGTTTTTCTGCCACTTGTAACTGAAATGAATTATAACACATGCAAGTTAGTTTCCAATTTTTGTGATTACACATCTTTCCATATATATTTATATTTTTCCGTGTCTATTTTGTAGGAAAAAAATACTACAGGTGGAATTGCTAGGTTAAAAATTAAGAACATTTTAAAGTGTAGATACTGCCAAACATTCTTCCAAAATGTTGTACCAACTATATTACCACTTACATTATGAGTGATATTTCCTCATTGAGTGTCAACTTTCCAGACCTCTTGTATTAAAGAAAAGAAGCAAAACAAAGCCAAACAAAAGGTGAAATGTTTGGATTCTTTCCTTCTTTTTTAACTTTTTTTTTTGTGTGTATATATTACAGGCTTTTGATTTGTGGTTATTAGGCTTGTATATAATATCTTATGCATATAGCTGTCTATATTAAGTTGATGATCACTTAAATTTAAACTCATTTTTTTTTAATTTTTTTTAACGTTTATTTATTTTTGAGACAGAGAGAGACAGAGCATGAACAGGGGAGGGGCAGAGAGAGAGGGAGACACAGAATCCGAAACAGGCTCCAGGCTCTGAACGGTCAGCACAGAGCCCGACGCGGGGCTCGAACTCACGGACTGCGAGATCATGACCTGAGCCGAAGTCGACTGCTTAACCGACTGAGCCACCGAGACGCCCCAAGTTTAAACTCATTCTAATAGCCCTAAATTTTTACTCCTCCACCATTTTTTATATATATGATGTCATACTTTGCATCCTTTTGTTTTGTGAGTCATTTGACTGGTTTTTATAGATATAATTGATTTTACTGCTTTGTGCTTTAACCACCATACTGGTTTAATCTTCCACTTTTATTATGCTTGCATTTACCTGTGAAATTTTTTCTTTCTTGATTTTCTTACTCCTGATTATGGCCTTTTCTTTCTACTCAAAGAATTCTCTTTAACAATTCTCATAGGGCTAGTTTAGTGGTGATGAACTCCTTTAACTTTTGTTTGTCTGGAAAACTCTATCTCTAATTCTATTCTGAATGATAATCTTCCTGGATAGAGCAACGAAGAAGGTTGCAGGTTTTTTTCCTTTCAGTACTTTGAATATATCATTCCACTTGCTTCTGGTATGCAAAGTTTCTGCTGAAAAATCAACTGATAGCTGATTTTACATACAGGGATTTCCCTTGTATGTAACTGTTTTCTTTTCTCTTGATGCTTTTAAAATTCTCTTTTTATTACTACTTTTCTGCCATTTTATTTATTATTTGTCTTAGTATGGACCTCACTGGGTTGATTTTGTTGGGGGCTCTCTATCCTTTCTGGATCTAGATGTCTGCTTCTATTCCCAGATTTGGAAAATCTTCAACTATTGTTTCTTGAAATAAATTTTCTGCTTCCTTCTCTCTCTCTCCTCTCATTCTGGGATCCCTATAATGCAAATATTATTACACTTGAGATGTTGCTGAGCTCCCTTAACCTATTATCATTTTTTATTCTTCTTTTTTTCTTTTTGCTGTTGAGCTTGGTTGCTTTCCATTACTGTCTTCTAGCTCATTGATCCATTCTCCATCCTCTAATTTGATGTTGCTTCCCTCTAGTGAATTTTTAATTTCAGTTACTGAATTCTTCATCTCTGATTGGTTCTTTTTTTTTAATTTTGTATCTCTTTTTTGAAGATTACCCTGAGATCCTCCACTCTTTCCTTAAGTCCAGTGAGTATTTTATGACCATTACTTTGAAGTATTTATCAGGAATATTGCTTATCTCCATTTCATTTAGCCCTTCTGCTGTGGTTTTATCCTTTTCTTTCATTTGGGGCATATCCCTCTGTCTCTTCATTTTGTCTAACTCTCTTTGTTTGTTTCTATGTATTAGGAAAGTCATCTATGCCTCCTGATCTTGAAAGTAGTGGCCTTATAAAGAAAAGTTTCTGGGAATACATAGGTGGCTCAATCAATTAAGCATCCTATTCTTGATTTCGGCTCAGGTCATGATCTCACAGTTTGTGAAATCAAGCCCTTTATTGTGCTCTATGCTGATAGCAAAGAGTCTGCTTGGGATTCTCTCTGTCCTCTCTCTCTCTGCCCCCACCCCCGCTCATGCTCCCTCTCTCTCTCTCTCTCCCTCTCTCTCTCTCTCTCTAAATAAGCTTTAAAAAATAAAAACGATAAAATATTTAAAAAAAAAAAAAAAGAAAGAAAAAGAAACATTTCTATGTGCCCTGTAGTGCACTGTCCCCTGTTCATCAGAACCTGGTGCTCTAGGGATGTCTCCTATCTTCAGTCCAATATGTTGCAATGGCCCAGTTTGCCTTTAGCAGGCACACTGGACAAGTTTGGTCCCTGTGCTGTTAAGGGGCCAGTCTTGGAATGCCATGGGTTTGTAGTTGTATGGTGTTAACAGTCAGACCAGATGCCTGCCCTCAGGCCATCTGCCAGGGCTGCAATTACCCAAACTTCAGGGCTCTTTCCCTGTGTTACCCCCTGAGTGGTTTTTATTGATGGGTGGGGCTGGCAGACCAGATGCCCATCCCCAGTCTGCTGTAGCTGCAGTTGCACCAGTGTGTGGTTATCTTCTCCTCTCCCCAGGGCAGGAGCCACTTTGGAGGGATACATCATGAGTGGGGCAGGTTGGATGGGATACATCCTTTGGAGAATGCCAGGGCAGGGTATAGCAAGTATTAGCAAGGTCAGTGGGGAGTGTTACTGCTGGTTCCCACAAGTATCCAGCTATCTAGGCAAGAGATAGAGGGTAAGGGAGGAAAAATGGCACCCACCTGCTCTTTTGTTATTGATAAAGTTTCCTAGAGATCCCTGCCCATCCAGTGAATGTTCTGAGATTAGTAAATAAATCTTCCTCATGTATACCCCAGGCACTTTTCAAACTTCTGCTTTTATGCTGTATCTTGGCAGGGTTGTTTTTTATACTGGCCCTTTAAGGGTGAGGATTAAGTTTCCTATCACCCACTAGCACTCCCAGAGTTAAGCCTACTGATTTTTAAAGTATCTGGAGTTAAGCCCTCATGACTGTGAAACCTCATGAAGTTAGGCCCCATTGTGTTCCAAAGCCAAACGTTATGGGGGCTCATCTTCTCAGTGTAGTTCCCCACACCTTGGGTGCCTAGGGTGAGGTCTGCTCCTCTCCCTTCTCTATGTTTGTGATGTCTGTCCCATTTGTGGTTATTCTGTCCAGGAGTTTGGTTCCCAACTGAGTCTCTACCCCACCTACTCTTTTCCATGGCCCCTCTATGACTGACTGTAGAAAGTCTGTTCTGTCAGTCTCTGGGTTGTTTTCTGGGTTAATTGCACTGCTGGGGCTGTTATCTAGGTGTGTCCATGGGATGAGGTGAATTTAGGATCCTCCTACTCTTCCGTGTTCCCAGAAGTCTGAGAACTGACTTTTGTATTATCTGTTCCCTTAACTTACTGCTTTTTTCACATCCTGGAAATCATATCAGTGCCAAGTAATTTATGTTTAATTCTTTTTTTTTTTTAAGTTTATGTATTTATTTTGAGAGAGGGAAAGAGGGAGAGAGAGAGAGTAGGGGAGGGGCAGAGAGAAAGGGAGAGAGAGAATCCCAGGCAGGCTCCACACAGTTAGTGTGGCACCTAACTCAAGGCTCGATCCCACAAACTATGAGATTATGACCTGAGCTGAAACCAAGAGTCAGACACTTAACCAACTGAGCCACCCGGGTGCCCCTGTGTTTAATTCTAATATAAACCTTATTTTTCTTGTCATATTACATTGGTAATAAAATCAGAACACTATTGAATATCAGTGAAAGTAGTCATACTTTTTCCTCTTCCCAGTGGGAATTCCTTTAATAATTCACCAGTAAGTATGATGTTTAAACAGACTTTTAATCAATGTTTTAAATCAATGTAAGTTTAAAAATGTTTAGTTTCACTTTAATACAGTATTTTAAAATATAAATAAAAAGCTGTTTGTCTTTGGTGGTAACAGGAGAATTTCCTGCACTGGGGGTTGCTAAGTAAGCAAAGGGGCCTTTATAAAAGCTGGAAGTGTGGACATTTTCATTGGCTCTGAGTTTTAGAACACTTGGTGAGTAGCCTAATTTTGAGATGGTTTAGTTTTGAGATCAGCAGGAAATAACTCTGAAATATAGACTCTTCATGAAATATATGTCACTGTTTTAGAAGGAGGTGTTTAAATTACAACAGTGTTTGACAACAGTTTTGCTATATGAAGGATGTTTTTAAAATAAATCTAGGACCTGGCTAAAGCATGTTAATAGTATTTATTATTAATAAAATGTATTAATAATACATTATTTTTTAGTTTGGCAAGAGACTATCCAAAACTAAATCATCTGGGTTACCTAATGTATGTTATTATTAGCCCAGTTAACCATAAGACTTAGTCAACTTTGTTTCTTTTTCCCCTTCAGCCCACTTTCAGAATGTCATTAAGCTCTCACATTATTTTCTCTCCTCCATTCCTACCACCTTGGTGAAACTTTTTATGGCTTAACCATGCTGCACACAAAGACCAATAAAAATGGTGTAAGTAATAGACATAGGCTCCCATGTCTAGCCTCTGGGATAAAATCTAATTCAGTAGGCCCAGCATAATACTATCAATTGGTAGAGTGTTTAGGCCATCTTGAAAGAGCATAACACAAGTCTTGAGACAGAAATTGAAAACCATTATACTGGGATATACGGTACAATTCCAGAAAGCTCTGCAACAGAAAGCAATGTGATTTGGAAATTGCTTCATAGTCATAAAGAAAATATTTTGGCCACTCTGAGGGGTGTTCCAAGCACTAGTTTGTGTCTTACCCTTGCTGCATAACCCTTTCAGGTCAGCAGAAAGGTCAAAAAACTGGCCAGAGTTCAGAATGAACAGGCTTTTGAGATTTGTGAGGAGAACTCAGATCTAATGTCTGTAAGAACAGACCTTAGACATTCTGGCCACAATTCATTTGTTATTGATACCATATGATTGCAATGACATTCAATGGTGTAAGGGCAATAATTTCTGCCAAGACAAAAAAACTTGTATGGAGCTTTCTGGTTTTGGCCACTCATGTAACAAAGATGTAATTTTGGTTATTTTCATTTTTTATCCCTCCAAGGGCCTTGTCATTCCTGCCTTCAATCTCCACCTATTTTATGCCCAAATGGTCAAGATAGAACTTTTTAGATTTGTCACAAACTATCTCCCTTAAGATTATAAGAATATGGAAAGAAACCATTTGGCCTCTAATTTATCATATAGGTAAAACCTTACTTCTTTGTTTTTTCTAAACTGTACCATCAGAATATAATTTTGGGGCGCCTGGGTGGTTCAGTCGGTTAAGCATCTGACTTCAACTCAGGTCATGATCTCGCGGTTCCTGAGTTCGAGCCCCACATCGGGCTTTGTGCTGACAGCTCAAAGCCTGGAGCCTGCTTTGGATTCTGTGTCTCCCTCTCTCTCTGCCCCTTCCCCACTCATGCTGTCTCTCTCTCTCTCTCTCTCTCTCTCTCTCTCTCTCTCTCTCTTTCAAAAATAAATAAACATTTAAAAAACAAAAGAATATAATTTTAAAGTGCTGATGGTCGAGAGACTTGCCCATGGAGTTTGTTTTCTGCTGATGCTGTGGGGGTCTCCTCTTAATCCATTTCAGAGATGAAAAATGCTTTTTTCCCCCCATGAGATGGAAGAGTAAGTTATATTCACTTACTAAGGATAAACGAAATGCTTAGAATCACCTCACTATCTAGTTGCAATGATTTACTGAATGCTGTTAGTTGAAACCAACAACTCTTGGCACCTGCACTTATGCCAGCAATTGTATTATTCCTGGATGGTAATGTTTTGACTTTGGTGAACTAGTAGTCAAATTGATCCTTACCTGTTAGTCAGATGACTTTGTTTGTATCCTTCTAAGGGCCATAGTTATCTGGCTGACTCACTTGATTTTTGTCACAAAGACCCTAAATCTTCATGGGTATCAATTCAACCACAAAATCAGGAGATGAGACAGGGAAAATGAAAGGTGGTCTACAGTTGGACCACTGAGTGGGGTATATAGAATTCAGATGGGCCTCTCCTCTGTTTAACCATTTTGTTACAAGGGATAAGGAACTTCTAAATCTTGGCAGTATTTGGGGATGGTGGAAAATGACCAGATCACATTTTATTACAGTTTGGGGGCTATTTCTAAAGAAGTTATTTAACAAGAAATAATGTCCTATCAGTGTCCTTTATATAGATGAGGTAAGGGAAACAACACATAACAGCCTCTTCTTGCTAGCATCCAAGGACATGAAATCTGGGCAGCATCCCAGACCCTTCCCTTTCTCAACCACATCTAATCAGTCACTTCATTATGTCCCTATTGACTGCACTCATTACCCATGTACATTGTGGAAATGTTAGAAAGCATAGCTAAGAAGAGACAAATTCACCTGTCTCGCCACTCAGATCATTTAAAGAGTTGTACAGAGTCCAGCATTTCTGTTCCGGTTACTATTGCAACCACCTCAAACTTAGTGGCATATAATTGTATTAAAAATAACAGTTGTTTTCACTGATTTTGTGGGTCAGTAATTTAGTCCAGACACAGGGAAGCCTGTTTATGTTTGCTGTACCATGTCTGGGGCATTAGCTGGATAGACTCAAAGATTGGGATAAGTTAACAGCTGAGGGTGGGAATTATCTGGATACATCTTCACTCAAATGTCTAGCAGTTGATGCTGCCTTTGGCTGGACTACTGGCCAAATTACTTCTGCATGGCCTCTGCCTGTGCGCTAATTTGGGCTTCCTCACAGCATACATAGCAACTGGGTTCTAAGAATAAGTGTCATAAGAAGGCAAGGCACAAGTGCAAGGTGTTCTTATCATCTAGCCTCAGAAGGCATGTGGCATCACTTCCATTATACTCTATTGGCTGAGATAGTCACAAAGGTCTGTCCAGTTTGACTCTATAAGTGTTCCTGTGGGCATTCAGAATAAGAAGACAGAAAGCTTCTTCCTCTTCACCTCTTGTTCTCAGAGGATGTTTTACAGTATATACAAAGAAAAATTCAGGGATATTGTCCTGTTTCCCAGGAACCAAAAAGAGACCGTGAAAAAGGAGGCATTTGTACCTCACTACAACAGTACATAAGAGAGGTGTAAGCTGAAGTAAACAACCGAGGCGAAATTACTTTTCCCAGACTCTGGGTTGGGAGATGGCCTCTCAAACCATCACAGAGTGCCTCTGTTACTGTTGACTACAAAGCAACAAGTTTGAAAAGTCTAACTGTGTGTTTATCACTTGGGAGCTCAGCAGTCACTCTCACAGTCTCAGAGGTATTTGGAGACCAAGTCTTGTGCAGAAGTTTCGAAAACCAAAGAGACAGTTCTTGGGATCCACCTTACTGGAGATGTCACTCAAACAAGACAGCCAGAAAACCCAGGTTTAGCAAAGAGTCCTCTAACTCATTTCCTATAGAAGTCATCATGAACAACAGCAACAAAGCAGCCTCATTTCTGTAATCCTATGGCAGGGTTGAGGAACACCTGTTACCCCGGGAGCATAAGAGTGATGCAACCTCATAATGTAAGTACAGGGGCTTAGGCCAACCAGGGAGAAGGTTATAATTATACACCGCCTATGTTGGGGTAAAAACTACATGTAAGATTTTGCTAGATCCTTGAGTAGCCATATGATGAATAAGGCAGTTGTTATCCTAGAGGAAACTCTGGACCAGTGAATAGCAGGTGTATTAGAAACACTAAAGATGAAAAAAGAAAGCAGGTATTTGTCCTAGTATTATCATCAGGCCATCCTTGCTTTGCACAGTTCCAATAATAGGCAGATTTCAGTTACTAATTTAGTTAAATGATACCAGTATCCCAATAAAACAGTTCAGATTTCAGTTACCACTCTAATTGCATAAAGTAGAAACTTCATTGCTGCATCATCAAGGTGAAAACCACTGCATAAATAAGAAATGCACATCATGATCAGTGACCAGTCACATCACTTCTTGCAAAGTCTACCCATGACTGGCCACCACATATCCATTACTAAGCTCACAAATAGCAAAGCATGAAGTTGTGTCACCCAGTTGTCTTCCAGGGATGAACCTACACAATGTTTGAAAAGACAGGTAACCATAAAAGGAAATTGGCTAAGAAAGGAAGTGCAACAAAGATACAAGAACTGATAAAGCTGCAAGTGAAATTCAAATTGAACATAAATGGAGATTTGGAAGAAATTGCTGACAGTTGTCACTGTGTGAGAGACTCGCAGATGTGCAACCAGAAGAACTCAGGGAAGGCAAACTTAGTGACACAAATGAAGAAAATGACAAGGATGAAGATATCCCAGAAGAAACACACTGGAAACACACACACACACACACACACACACACACACACACAACACTTGCATTAAAGAAACTCTCAGAGGTATTCCCTGACATTGAAGACACAATGGATAGTCTGAAGCCGATCCAAATTTAGAAAAGAGTATGACGGTTTGCCAAAGCCTAATGGAGATGCTCACTCCATACTGTATGCAATACAATGGGAACAAGAAGGGTAGCACTGCTCAAACTGCTCAGTATGACTTCTACACAGAAAAAGCCAACACTTCACTGCTAAGTGTTTCTAATGTTTTAAGTTACAGTGTGCTAAAATAAAACATAACTACATTACAGTGTACTAAATATTAGTTTTACTATCTTTAAATTTCCCTACAGGTTTATAACCTACAGCAAAAGAGGTTTTAATGTGTCGACAAAAAAATCTTAAAGGTCCCAAAACAGTTGTAATCCCCACCCCTCCTTTGGTTGGTAAGGTTGCTTTGCATGGTTTTTGTTCGTGTAGTCATTTTAATGGTCTCTCATTTCCATGCACACGGAGACCACCTGTATATCTGAGCCAGGATGATGACAGAAGAAAAACAAAATGGTAGACATGAAATGAAGTAAAATTCCAATGACCGTGATTGAGTGGTTGTGAAGTACAAGGTTGGAGATACTGGTGGGTGTGCTTAGCGGGAAGCCAAACTAAGCACAAAGTTATTGGAAGAAAATTGGTAAGAGAACCTTTGTGTGGACACAGACTCCAGGAGAAATTTGGTTTAGAAAGAAAGGGTTGTGACCTTTGGAAACAGTGTGATTATTTAGGAAAGATTCAGATATATCAGCTATGATGGCACAAAATTGGACGATTTGCAATATGGTTGGAACAGACACAGAGACTGTTATTGATAAGAATAAAGGAAATACTTTTCATTCTCATACCATCTCATGCACCAGTTACCATTTCTTTCATGGGACAAATTTATTTTCTAAAGCCTACTTTTAAAAAGGGTGGAAGTGGAGCGCCTGGGTGGCGCAGTCGGTTAAGTGTCCGACTTCAGCCAGGTCACGATCTCGCGGTCCGTGAGTTCGAGCCCCGCGTCGGGCTCCGGGCTGATGGCTCGGAGCCTGGAGCCTGTTTCCGATTCTGTGTCTCCCTCTCTCTCTGCCCCTCCCCCGTTCATGCTCTGTCTCTCTCTGTCCCAAAAATAAATAAACGTTGAAAAAAATTAAAAAAAAAATAAAAATAAAAAAAATAAAAAGGGTGGAAGAGTTTCTGCATTTTCTAAATCTGGCTGATTTGGGCATGATTTTTTTAAAAGACAAATTATTCTTACTGAGGATTTGCTTTTTTTGATGACAAGAGTCATTTTCTGTATCTTGAGGAGATGTTATTTCAGAATTAAGGCCAACGAAGGCAGTTCGAGGAGGGATGAGTGTCAGGGTGTCTTAGGTGCCAGAAAAAAAGAAGAACTTGTTCTAGGGGAGGGGCTATGAACAAGCGGATCCAGCTGACACAGAAGACTGTGCCCAGCAGGGGGGGACTGGAACTGATAGATTCAGACCCTTCCAGAAGTTTAACTAGGAAGACTATTGTTCTGTAGCGTGAAGGGCACACATCATTCGCCACAGTTGGTTGACATAATTTATTGAAGTTGAATCAAACACAGAAAAGAGAAGTTCTTTATGATAGGCCAGATTCCACGAGTGGGAATTCCTTGGAGTCAAACAGGGAGAGAATACGCCCCGGTGTTAAAGATTTTCCAGAGACTGCTTCCATTTCACTTTCCACCCCTCCCTAAATCACTCGCCAAAGAAATACTTTGCTGGACACTGAAGTGGCCACAGCTGTGGTCATAAGAAAACATGAGGATATAAAATGAATCATGCTCTCTTTTAGTTAACTTTTGTTTTTTTTTTTTTTTTTGGAGTATGCAGGCAGGGTAAAGGACAGGTGCTATTAAGATAATAAACATCATTGAAATGTCTGAAAGTGCTGCCCGGTTTCCATGAACAAAAGCTTTCCAAAGAATCATAATTATTTGTAAGGTCAATGAACTAAAATTTTCCCCATATAAGTATTAAGAAAAAGGTCATCAATGCTTTAGGGGACTGTGATGAATCTGGAAGAGGTTGACTTGATCCTCCCCTTCGGCAATTCTCTATCAGATCACCCTGTGATCCTCCTCAACCGCCAGACCCCTGGATGGCTGGAGTTGAGCCGGTGATTGAGTCCCCGACCAGCCATGCAGGGCCTGCATTTACCCTCCACCCAACTGACAAAGTCTTCTGTGACTTACATGGTCTCATCCTCAGATGAAAACCACCACCCCCACCTCCACCCCACCCCCACCAAAAAAAAAGCCTGAGGTCAGTTTTCTGTGCTAGCTGTGAGAAAGAAGAGGGAACTGCAGTCTTTTATTTTACCACTGTTGGAAAAACTCCATAGGTGTCCCAAAGCACCTAGGAATGCAGGTCTGAAGAGAAGGTCTTTCAATCGTAACCGAATTTCAGTTTTACCCATGAAAAAAAGAGAGAGGGCACATTCACACATGCTGCAAGTATTTGGACCCCTCTCTTGTCCCTGAAGCCAACTAGAGGGCTAGCTTTGATGACTCTTTTGCCACATATGGCATCTCTCATGAACCTGATCACACACTGCAGGGTTTTGAACTTGTGCTATATCCAGGATGTGTGTGAGTGTGTGTATAATATCTTCTCATTTAAATCTCACCAACTTATAAGGTAGGTGTTATTTTCATTACACAAATGTGATAAATGAGACTTCACTGTTTTTTTTTTCTCAAAGCCACCAATTTAAGCTCACCTGACTGTCAACAGTTCCAGGCAACCTGAATGAGGACTCAGGTGCCTTCAGGAAAACCCCTTATCTTCAGCTCATCAACTTCCAGTTACTGAACATGCTGTTCTTTAACCTTTCTTCATAAGATTCTAAACATCTGCTTCTAAGCATATCTTGAACTTTTCACCCACAACAACTCTTACTTCCTATTTCAGTCCATCTAATGTAAGAAGTTACAGACACTTCTTCAGGAAAAGAACTGCCTAGTTGCACCTAATTCCCTTCGGTTGACTTGTAGATAGCTCCACTAACATAAGCCATGTTTAATTTGCTATGTATTTCAAATTAGACCCCAGTGCTCAGAGAGTAAAATTTGTCTTTGTTCTCAATAGCAGTATACATAAAGTAATATTAGGTAACTGTTCTGTCCTTTTAAGAACTTACTTTCAGGTATGAATAGGAATAGTAGGTAAATTTATCAAACAGGTCTCTTATGTAAAAAATTTATTATGAAGGAACTTAATTATCAACGAGTTGGTGCATTTTGTGAAGAGTAACATGATGCAAATGCATATGGTTAAATTAAATATTATTTCCGCCACAAGAGAAATATTCACCCCTTTTCCCTGAGGTTAAGCTCTGGACTTGGCTCCCACAGCTGCCCTTGGCCCTGCGGTCTTCCATTCACCACCCTCAGGGTTCCAAACACACACCCTACCTCACAACCCCATGCAGAGTTACTGCCTCTGCGCCCACACAGCTGAGCTCCATGGGGTGTTTTAGCAATCACAGGATCTAATTCTCACATCTTGTTCTGAGAACTGAGATTTATGATCCCAATAAAGATTTCAACAGAAAGATGAGGGTAAATTGCGCAGAGGAACTTATTTTAAAATGTTGCCCTGAAATTCCCCACTCATCATCCCATCTATCATGGGTCAAAATAAAAGCACATATGAGCTAATAATACAAGGTCTAACAGGGTGAAAATATTTTGGAATTAGTAACAACCCCTTCCTAACAATGTATTATCTCTGAAATGTCTTTTGGGAACAATGATCTTGATTTGAAATTTTAAAAAATAGCAGCCATAGCTGTTAACAAGACAAATAGTGAGTGACTAAGGACACTCTGAAAGCAGACATCAAGGACCTCAACTTCTAAGGGACATTTACTTTTAACCCTTTTAACAAGAACATTTAAAAATATTTCTGGGGGCACCTGGGTGGCGCAGTCGGTTAAGCGTCCGACTTCAGCCAGGTCACGATCTCGCGGTCCGTGAGTTCGAGCCCCGCGTCGGGCTCTGGGCTGATGGCTCAGAGCCTGGAGCCTGTTTCTGATTCTGTGTCTCCCTCTCTCTCTGCCCCTCCCCCGTTCATGCTCTGTCTCTCTCTGTCCCAAAAATAAATAAACGTTAAAAAAAAAAAAATATTTCTGGTGTAAGAGATGTCTAGCTAGTCCCTGATGGAGCCTCACTCAGCCTGTGTCTATAACACCCCTGTAGACCCAGACCCGGGGTGAGTGGCACACCCGTGCTGGAAAATCAAGGATGGCAGCCAGCCTGGTGCCAGACCCTGGGAAGAACCATTAGGCCAACCAAACTCAACTAGGAAAACACAAGAGGTGGCTCAGGCCTGGAAATGAGTAAATCCAAAGGCCTGAAAAAGGGCCAAAGATATTTTATCTTGTTCCTCATTTCTGAAAAAAAAAAAAACAAAAAACAAAAAAAAAAACAAAAACAAAACTGGACTGCTCTTCACCTGTTATGTGGGCATTGCTTTTTAAGGCAACCAAAATGATACCTGCATGCTCTTTCTGATTCCCCATTCACCTGTCATAAATCATAAACACCTCTTGTACATTATAAGTACTGTTTTTCACCCCTTCATACAGTTTAAAAAGGCTAATTATGGAAGTAATATATGCCTATTAGGGAATCAGAAAACTGCAAAAGAAAGAATCACTGGAGTTACCCAAAATCAACAGTCTAGGGTATTGTACCATCCATCTGTATTTTCACATAGCCCTTTAGCAACCTTGGTGCTGCCTGTCAGTTCCAGCCCCTTCACAGAGGATGGCTTCACATTCTCTTCTCTTTCCCCAAACCTCCATATCCCCCTTCCCCTTTCTATTCTCAGCTGAAGACTGAATCATATACAGAAGCAATCAGAATGGATTTTTTTTTCCAAAATACACCAGGCACAGGCATCTTCCCTTGCAATTTTCCTTCCATCTGCTCCTAGGATAAACCCTCCATTTGTACTGGATCCCATTCCTCTCTTCTCCTCAAAGACTTTGCTCCTATAATTATTTCCTCTCCTGCCTCGTCATTTCCTCCCCTTCTTTAGTGGGTCATTGCCAGAGGAAAAGTATGCCATATCTCCATTTTAGAAAAGCCTTGACTTGACCCCCTATCTATCTAGTCCTGTTCAGTTTGAAGCCTTCCCACTCACAGAGAAGGTATTTGCCAGAGTTGCCTATGCTCAGTGTTTGTTCTTACTGTCTTCTCTTTTTCTCTCCACAACATAGGTCAACCTGAGCAACAATCACATCCAGGTTGCTAAATCCAGTGATCACTGTTAAGGCCAAAGATAACTTGGCCTTGCAACTGTTGATTGCTCTACTCATCTCCATACAATTTCTTTATTTGGCTTTTATGACACCACTAACATACTTGCTTGGTTTTCAGTCTACTTCACTGGCTTTAGACCTTGATGAATCCTCTTATTCCCAACCAAGACCTGCCACATAATTTGCAGGGTGCAATACAAAATGGAAATGCTGGACCCTTCTTTAAAATATACTAACAGTTTCAGCACTATCAGCAATAGCCAAAGTATGGAAAGAGCCCAAATATCCATCGATGGATGAATGGATAAAGAAGATGTGGTGTATATATATATATATACATGTATATATATATATATATATATATATATATATATATATATATACATGTATATATATATACATACATACAATGGAGTGTTACTCAGCAATCAAAAAAAATGAAATCTTGCCATTCGCAACTATGTGGATAGAGAACTAGAGGGTATTAGGCTAAGTGAAATGAGTCAGTCAGAGAAAGACAAATATCATATGACTTCACTCATATGAGGACTTTAAGATACAAAACAGATGAACATAAGGGAAGGGAAGCAAAAATAATATAAAAACAGAGAGGGGAAAAAACATAAAAGACTCTTAAATATAGAGAACAGAGGGTTACTGGAGGGTTTTTTTGGGGGGTGGTAAACGGGTAAGGGGCATTAAGGAATCTACTGAAATCATTATTGCACTATATGCTAACGAAGATGTAAATTTTAAAAAAATAATTAAATAAAAATTTAAAAATAAAATACAATAAAATATATTAACAGCTTCAGGACAGAGCAGAGCATTGAACCAAGCACAGGGCCTTTTGAATCATAGTGTCCTGTGTGGCCACACAGGTTGTGCACCCATGAGGCTGGCCCTGCTCCCATCCTCACAGTGCTTCAATGCCCATGGCTCAGTGCTCATCTATTTACATTTGTTCTCTAAAAGATCTTATCCAACCCAATTGGCTTTATATACCACATACAGCAACAGAACCCATTTTATCTTCATCCCTAACTTCTCCATTTGACTCCAAATTCAAATATTCAGCCATGTGTCCTTTAAGTCTATTCGATATACTGAATGCATCTCAACTCAACATGCCCAAAATAGAATTTGTGTTTCTCACTCAAATCTTTCCCACAGTCTTCCCCATTCCAATAAACATCAAACCCATTTTGCCAGATGTTCAAGCCAAAATCATAGCCATCCTCAATTTCACACTTTCTCTCCAGTGTACTAGCAAATCCTGGAGGCTCTACCTTTTCCAAATCTGACCAGTTAGGACCTCCAACCACTTGTACCCCTGTGCAAATCTTCATCATGATTCATGTATTCTAGTAATGTCCTAGGTCCCTGGGCTTCCACCTCTGCCCTTGACCATCTATGCTCCACACAGCTAACTGTCATAGTTTTAAAATTCAAATCATAGTTTGTCACTCCCAAATGGTAAATTTGTAAGTTTTGAAATGCTTCTCATCTCACCCATAATTTTTTTAAATCTCTAAAATAGCTTAAGACGTTCTATGCAGCTTTCCTCTGGATACGTCTCCAACCTCATCTCCTATCACTACCCCCTCAGTCACTTCACTCAGCTGCATTAAGTTTCTTGTTGTTCATCAAACTTTCTTTTGAATATGTGGCTTCCTCAGTCTGGAATACTCTTCACTTGGTGGTTTGAATGACTTGCTCTCTCAATTTAGTGAGACTTTGACTAAAATGGCACCTCTATAGAGACCCTTCTATATTGAACATAAACCTTTTATGTCTCCTCAGACACCCTTATTTCCTTTGTTCTGGAGATGCCACCTATCTCCTGGACCATGCCATACCACTGCCATGTTTTTTGACCCCCTTGAGTTGTTAGGAATCTGCAAATGTCCTATCATCTGCACACCTCCACCCATTTTTATATTTAGATTAAGTGCCACATTAATGGGCATGGGCTCTACTTTCTTGGCCAGCCATGTGGGGGGCTCAATGATAAATCTCTGAAGAGCAGGGGAGTTAGCTTTTCATACCCAGTGGAAAATAGGAAACTACAGGAGTCAGGGAGAAAAGGCAGATGAGTAGATATGGATACATAAAGATTAATTAGTATACCCTCTGTCCTCTTACTGTTTATTATTTTTATTGCAGCCTGATATTTATTTTATATATGTACATATGCATGTATGTATGCCCTTTGATGACAAAGATTCCATATTTTATGTTTAATTGTGGTATCACCAGTGAGTGACCAATGAGTAGGCATTCAGCAAATATTTTTGTGAAAGAATGAATGAAGATGCGATACCATATTCACAATTTCTCATCTTGTTCTTTTCACTTAACACAATAGCTATTGGTTTTCTTTTTATGTGACTGAAGTATTTTTTCTAAAGGAAATGATGGTTTCTTTGAGGAATCTAATATAAATATGCATAGAAGTAAAGGTACTCGGGAACTAAGTTGTTTAAGCAAAATATATAGAGAGCATTAGTGATTTTATAATAAATAACGTTATCATGTAGTTTAACTGACCAATAAAATAATAAAGGTGTTTAGTGATGACTAGAGCTACTAGAAAAGGTGTTTGGTAGGTAAGTGGCAAAGAAAAAAAAAATCAGAAAATTCAGAGCAATCACATAAGTAAGGATGTAAGGCAGAAATGAGCTGGTAGGGGAAGTAAATTTCAAAGGAAGAAGACTGGCCCTGTCAGACCTCTTTATCTGAGAAGTAAGCATGACTATTTATTTATGTAGGGAGGTAAAAGACTTGATGATTTTCAGAGAACAAAAGTTAATCCTTGTTATGTGAATACATTTAAAACAGTAGTTTGAGAGATGCTAAAGAGATTTTTTGTTACTTTTTTTGTCAAAATTGCCCATTCGTGAAAACAAAATTGAAACAAACCATTGAGCAAATTTACTCCTAAAACAAGCTTGTGTCATCATCAGTACTAAGTATGTTGATGGTATGTAATTTGATAAAAATGTTGTGGGAATAGCAATTAATGTGGTCTTCCCAACATCCCAAACCCCCTTTCTATCTAGGAAGAAAACATCAGGCAATCCCAACTTCAGGGATTCTATAAAACGACTCAAAACTATCAAGGACAAGGAAACTCAGAAATTGTTAGTCATGAGGAGCATAAGAAGACAGAATGACTAAGTAATGTATCCTAGATGGGATTCTGGAACAGAAGAAAAATATTAGGTAAAAACTAAGGAAATCTGACTGGACTATGGGCTTTAGTTAGTAATAATATACCAATGACAACTTATTAGGTTTGACAAATGTACCATAGTAAGATATTAACAAAATCTGTACCAATGTAAGATATTAACAAAAGAGGAAACTAGGTGCTCAATATTTTAGCCCCCTTTCTGTAAATCCAAAACCACTCTAAAAGAAAAAGTTTATTTTTAAAAAATTTTTTAATGTTTATTTATTTTTGACAGAGAGAGAGAGAGACAGAGCATGAGCAGGGGAGGGGCAGAGAGAGAGGGAGACACAGAATTTGAAGCAGGCTCCAGGCTCTGAGCTGTCAGCACAGAGCCTGATGCAGGGCTCAAACTCACAGACCACGAGATCATGACCTAAGCTGAAGTCGGACGCTCACCCAACTGAGCCACCCAGGCACCCCATAAAAGAAAAAGTTTACTTAAAACAAAGTATGAGGCTATGGAATAAGATGATAGGTGCAGGAAACTTGCACTAGACCTTTTTAATTAGGAAGTATCAATGCAAAATGAGATTTATTATAATGATAGTAGAGTGTTTCAAGGACTCCAATAGCAAAAAAGTGGCTGGACCTCAGGAATTTGGAACAAAGCTCTTAAAACCCAAGTAAGGCCTCTATTTTTCACATCCTACCTCAATGTCCACTCCTTGAAATATTAAAGAAGAAAATATATGCATAAAACCAGATTAATCTCCACGAGGGTTGTTTTTTTTTTTTTCCCCCTAAAAACTAAGTCTGGTTTTATGCATACCTTCTCTTTTCTAAGAAAATGGAGATAGTGGCAGAGTGACTATAAGAACAGAAAAATCAATCTCAGAGTCTCTCCCAAAATTCTTTTTTTTTAAATTTTATTTATTTATTTTGAGACAGAGAGACAGAGAGAGAGCGAGAGAGTGAAACCCAAGCAGACTCCACACTGTCAGTGAGGAACCCAATGAGGGACTTGATCACACAAACTGTGAGACCATGACCTGACCTAAAATCAGGAATTGGACACTTAACCAACCAAGCCACCCAGGTATCCCTCTCCCAAAATTATGTATAAAAGAATAAAGATATAAAACATGAAAGAAAAATGAATTAATGAGTGAATGAATAAATAAATAAATGAAACAAGTTGGTAGAAATATGTAATATTCTAAGTGAGTAACATTAATTCTTTACATGTTTTATGGGAACTTAAACTCCATACATATGCAAAGCTCTATATTTGTTTTAACTTATTACCTAAAATTACATTTATTACAGAAAGTATAGAAAGTAGCTATCAAAAATTTGGATCACAACAAAAACAACCACAGTAAAAATTTTGGTGTATAATGTCCTGAATCTCCTAGCCAGAACAATTAGGCAAGAAAAAATTAAATAAAAGACATCCAAATCAGAAAGGAAGAAATAAAATTGTTTCTGGTTGCAGATGACATGATCTTATATATACAAAATCTTAAAGGCTCCATACACACAAAAAAA
The DNA here is from genome assembly GCF_028749965.1 of Puma concolor. Classification (NCBI taxonomy): domain Eukaryota; kingdom Metazoa; phylum Chordata; class Mammalia; order Carnivora; family Felidae; genus Puma; species Puma concolor. Next base: position 94,295,672 of record NC_141668.1, on the reverse strand, counting down.
ACCCTGGTAGAATTAATAAACAAATTTAGTAAAGTTTCAGGATACAACGTCAATATATAAGTGCATATACATAGAGAGAGTGCATTTGTATACACTCTCAGTGAAGTATCCTGAAAGTAAATAAAATCCTATTCACAATACTATCAAAATCAACAAAATGAATTTAACCAAGGAGGTGAAATATCTGTATACTGAAAACTACAAGACTTTGATTAAAAAAATTGAAGAAGGCACAAACAAATGGAAAGATATACCATGTTCATGGATTAGAAGAATTAATATTGTTACTATACACATACTATTCAAAGTCATTTATAGATTCAATGCAATTTATACCAAATTACCAATGGCATTTTCAAACAAAAATAGAAAAACAACCCTAAAATGTCTGTGGAACCACAAAAGGCCCTGAATAGCCAAAGCTAACCTGAGGAAGAAGAACAAAGCTGAAGGTGTCATACTTCCTGATTTTAAACTGTATTACAAAGCTATAGTAATCAAAATGGTATGGAATGGGCATAAAAACACACATAGATCGGTGGAACAGAATAGATTGCCCAGAAGTAAATCCATGCATATATGGCCAGTTGATTAGAGCTGAATAATCAATGGGAAAAGGACATTCTCTTCAATAAAGTGTTGGGAAAACTGGATATTCATTCATTCAAGAAAATGAAATTCACCTCTATCTTATACCACTGACAAAAATTAACTTGAAATCAACTAAATACATAAATGTAAGAACTGAAACTGTAAAGTCCCTAGAAGAAAACATAAGGAAAAAGCTCCTTGACACTGGTTTTGGCAATGAATTTTTGGATATGACACCAAAAGCACAGCAAAAAAAGCAAAAATAAAAAGTGGAACTACATCAAACTAAAGGCTCTGCACAGCAAAGGAAGCCATCAACAAAATGAAGAGACAACTCACAGAATGAAGAAAACATTTGCAAACTGTATATCTGAGAAGGAGTTCATATCCAAAATATATAAAGAATTCATACAATTCAAAAGCAATAATAATAACAATAATCCAATTAACAATGGGCAAAGATTCTGAATAGTTTTCCAAAGAAAATATACAAACGGCCAACAAGTACATGAAAAGGTGCTCAATATTACTCATCATCAGGGAAATGCAAATAGAAACCATAATGAGGTATCATCACACATCTTTAGAATTGTTGTTATCAAAAAGACAGGAGATGACAAATGCTTATTTGTCTGAAGATGTGGAGAAAAGGGAACCCTTGTACACTATTGGTGAGAATGTAAGTTGGTGCAGCCACTATAGAAAATAGAATGGAAGTTCTTCAAAAAATTAAAAATAGAACAACTATATGACCTAGCAATCCCACTTATGGGTATATATCTGAAGGAAGTAAAATTTGTATCTGAAAGAGATAGCTGTACTCCCATGTTTATTGCAGCATTATTCATAATAGCTAAGACATGGAAGCAACCTAAGTGTCCATCAACAGATGAATGGATAAAGACATTATGTTACACACACACATACACACACACTCACACTGGAATAACATTCAGCCCCCAAAAAGAAAGAAATTCTGCCATTTGTGACAACATGGATGAAGCTTGAGGATATTATGCTATGTAAAATAAGTCATATAGAGAAAGACAATGACTATGTGATCTCACTTACACATGGAATCTAAAAAAGCTGAACTCATAGAAAGAAGAGTTAATTGGCAATTTCCAAGGCCTAGGGTGGAGGAAATGGGGAGATTTGGGTCAAGGGGTACAAACTTTCTGTCATAAGATGAATAAATTCTGTGGATAATATACAGTATGGTGACTATAGTTAACCATACTATATTTTTTATTTGAAAATTACTAAGAGAGTAGATCTTAGATGTTCTCACAATACACACATACACACACAAAGGTAACTGTGCAAAGTGATGGATGTGTTAACTCACCTTATTGTGGCAATCATTTCATAATATATATGTATATCAAATCATCATGTACCCAATGTTATATGCCAATTATATCTTGGTGAAGCTGGGGGGGGGGGGAGGAAGAGGAGAAATGTGAACCAAAACAAAAATAGCCACTGTAAACATTTTGATTTGTAATTGTACAGATGTTTTTCTATTCATTTATATAAATAAATATATTTAGATATATAATTATGAAAAATTGTACTCCTCACTGTTTAATAATCTGCTTTGTTGATGAAATAATTTTTGTGTATTTATTAAGATAATTATGTTATTAGGGGTACCTGGGTGGCTCAGTCAGTTGAGCATATGACTCTTGATTTGGGTTCAGGTCATGATCCCAGGGTCGAGGGATTGACCTGGGAGCCTGCATCTGGCTCCACACTGAGCACAGAACCTGCTTGGGATTCTCTCTGTCTCTCTGTCTCTGTCTCTGTCTCTGTCTCTGTCTCTCTCTCTCTCTCTCCCTGTCTCCCCAGCTCATCCTCTCTCTTTCTTTCTCTCTCTCTCTCTCTCAAAAAAGCAAGATAATTATGTTATTGTTTCTTTTAAACTATAACAACATATCGTGATGAATTTTCTAATATTGAACTATCTTATAATTCAAAACATAAAGAGAAAAAAATACCAAAATTCTACTTGGTCATAGCCTATTAGTATTTTAATTTAAGGTTGGCTTGATTTGCTAATATTTTACTTATAACATAGTTAGGATTAATCTCTATATTTCTTTTTAAAATTTATTTACTTGAATGTCACTGACCCACAATGTCTTTTTAAAATTTATTTACTTGAATGTTGCTGACCCACAATGTTACATTAGTTTCAGGTATATAACATAGTTATTCAGCAAGTTTACACATTATATGCTATGCTCACCATAAGGGTAGCTACCAACTGTCACCATACAATGCTATTACCATATCATTGACTATTTCTTGTTCTGCACCTTTTATTCTCATGACTGGAAGACTTATCTCCCGCTCCCCTTCCTCCATTTTGCCCCTGCCTCCACCCTGCTGCCTCTGGAAACCATAAGTTAATTCTCTATATTTATAGGTCTGATTCTGCTGTTTGTTTATTCATTTAGTTTTTTTTTCAGAGTCCACATATAAGTGAAATCATATGGTATTTGTCTTTCTTAGTCTGACTTATTTCACTTAGTGTAATCCCCTCTAAGTCCATCCATGTTGTTGCAAATAGCACTATCCCATCCTTTTTTATGGTTGCATAATAGTCCATGGTGTATTTCTTTTTGTGAGATACTTGTCAGGTTTTAGTTATCAGGAATATGCTAGCTTTATAAAATGTTAAGATAGCTTACATGTTTTTCTATACTATAGAAAATGATTTATGGTTAAAGGCCTTTTTCCCCTTAGTTTCCAATCCATCATGCACTGTTACTTTTGTTAAAACAAAATAAAAAGGTATTATTAGAAAAAGTGAAATGAAAAAAACAAAAACAATCAAGATACAAGTTAAAATTATTTATTGTTAGATTTAATAGACATGAAATTACTCTGTCAAATCACTATAAAAGTTTCTAAACACTGAATCTCAATTGCTATATTTATCATACACCTGCAACACATAGTTCATGGGTGCTGCCTGTCCACAGACCACACCTTGAAAAGTCCTGCTTGAAGAAGAAGTCTAACATTTTTGATGACGCATACTTATCAGCCAAAAGAGAAAAATGATGTTAGGATGTAACTGGAATATATGTATTATCATTTATCTATAAGTTATATCTATAACTGAAATTAATAACATTCTAGATGCTTAGACTTTTTAAAAATTTGTTTTAATGTTTATTTATTTTTGAGAGAGAGAGACAGGGTGTGAGCAAGGGAGGGGCAGAGAGAGGGAGACACAGAATCTGAAATAGGCTTCAGGCTCTGAGCTGTCAGCACAGAGCCTGACAAGGGGCTCAGACTAGATCATGACCTAGGCTGAATTCAGACGCTTAACTGACTGAGCCACCCAGGTGCCCCTAGATGCTTAGATTTTTAAACGTCCTGTATCCTGATGATCTCATCCTTTTCTTAGTTAATACACAAGGTACAATGCACACTTGGGGTAAGATTTGTTGTCGAAGCTATGTGTAGGCTCCTAGCTACCAGGAACATTTTTTAATCATTTAACATTATATGGGCTGATGTTTTTTATATCTGGTTAGATCATCTTTGTGTTTTATAACATGATTGATGAAGTCTTTTCTTTGAACTACAAGTGGGAAAAATATTATCTTATTAGGAGTGTTCTCTTCCATCTGTGGCTTCTATTCAGGAATATAATCATGCCACTTGTCCATTTTGTAGGGATTCATTTACTAACAACTGTATAATGTAACCCAGGAAAATTGCAGTGCAGTATGTAAGGGCAAATGTGAGAGGGAGGGGCCAGGTGGCTCCCATATTTTTCTCCAAGGACCTTTCTCTGCCAGTCTATGTGTGTAGGTTGGCCACCTGACCTATGGACTCAGAGAGGGTGACAGGTCAATCAGTAAAACAAATAGTACCACCACAAAGTGATACTATTTTCCTCACCCTATTGGATTTTTCATGCTTACTTCACATTAAAGACCACAGCTTTAGACAGGTTTCTCAGAGGATAGCATGGTTCTCTAAGCATCTGTTTATTTAAAATTCAGATTCTTCGGTTCCATAACTACTGCCACAAAGTTTCCAAGAGAAGATGAGGATAGGGAAACAGGAGTTTATATGTTTATTAAAGTCCCCAAGTGATTCTTGCACCTAGATATTTTGAAAGCCAATGCTTCAGAGCAAGTTTTTAATTATGGGAATTATATATGATCCTTGAAGGCATCACACTTAAAACTTGGCATCATTATTTTAAGATAGTCTGGCCACCTGGGTGACTCACTCAGTTAAGCATCTGACTCCTGATTTCCATTCAGGTCATGATCTCACAGTTGTGAGATTGGGCCCTGCATCAGGTTCTGTGCTGACAGCACGGAGCCTGCTTGGGATTCTCTCTGCGCCCTGCCCCCCATCCCCATCCCTGTCCCATCCCTCCCATGCTTATACTCTCTCTCTCAAAATAAATAAATAAACATTTTTTAAAAAATTATTTTAATCAGATTGTATTTTGAAAAAAAGTAATTAATATGCTTTTCTTTTCAATATTTGCCTGATCATGTATGTCCCTATTTAGGACCAAAGCTGTCAGAGATGCCCTTCACTCTAAGGGAAATAAGAAGAGGGGGGTTTAAGGAAAGTTTTGTTTCAACATAAAGAAAAATAGTGAATTTTTTTGAAGATGATAGTTTTGAAAGCTTTTGATTTATAAGAACCAAGCTTTTTGAGGGAATGATTTCCGAGAACTGAAACACAAAGATTTAAAAGATCAAGTTATAAAATTAGCTTATAAGTAATAAATTAGGGCTGCAGTATTCCAGGGAGTAGATAGGACGATTGAGAATCTGTCAAAGATGGAGGTCAGAGTGACCTTCTGAACAACCTGGAGAGATCACAGAGAGAAGAGCAGAGATCACATTTAGAAAGAACTCAGTCTCTACTGGAAGAAAGACCATGATGGCCAACTGAGGAACAGGTGATGAAGCCAAGCCAATGCTGAGAGCTACCCATCATCATTCAACAAAGCCTTGCCTGTCATCCTGCCTGGGAGAAATGTTAGCATGAAGGTCTTTCAGCGAGAGCTGTGTGCACCTCACCCTGACCCGTGCATATCCATAAAGGGGTGTCACCAATGTATATCCTGAGGTTTTACTCAGCCTACTTTAACTCTACCACATTCCTTTTTAATAGTCTAGGACTTTCTAAATCTCCTTAAAAGAAGGTGAAACCCTGGACATCTGAATAAACGGTGGTGGGGTATGAGGAACCAGCCCTTAAACATCGGTAATGCCAGATGAGAACAAAAGCTCAAAACTTCATCTTGAGACAAGACAGGGGACCTACCCACTCTTGTTACCTTAGTATGAATATTAGCAGAACATGCTTCAGACAGGCTTCAACTTTTTTGCAATAACCACTTAACTGATCTCAGTGAAAATACCCAACTTCCCATCTTTTTTCTACATTGCTTGCAACAACCATCTTCGAAAAACTCAAAGGTTGTGACGTTGCTACTCTCGAAATTTTCATCATCCTTTGTTACTTACATATTAGAGAAAGGTCAAACGTTGTAGTTGGCACTGTCTTTCAAAACCCAGCCCCAGCCCAATATTTTAGCGCCATCACATAGCCCATGATTAAACCTATACTTTGAGCTGTTCTAAGCCTGAGCTTTTCATACTGTTGAATTGTTACATAGGGGTCCTTCCTTCTAGGTTATTATGAGCTCCCTTCTCTGCAAGCTCCTTCTCTTTGCAACTTCAAATGTCATCCCAACTTTCCTCTGCTGACCCTATAGAAGTTATTTACTCTCTCCTCTGTATATCGTGAATGCAGCATCCAGACTCCTTCAAAAGCACCTTACCAGATTCTTTTATAATGAAGTACTTCTGTTTCTGTCTCTACTGGACTGATGGCACCCTGAGAGTGTTAAGTTCCGTTTGCTCATCCTCCTGTCTCTGGTTCCAAACACAGAGGAGGCACTCTGTAAATGTTTGTTGAATGATTTAGTCCACAATGAGTGACACAGCTGGCTAGTAAAGCTAGAATGCCCTTTGCTTACATAACAGTCTACATTCATCTTTTGTTCTGATCCAGCTGTTTTTTGGACTTAGAGTTCATTTTAATTATCCATTGTACATCATTCCTTTTGATTTGGCCAATCATTCCTCTCTGACAAGACGGTTTTCTTTCATCTTCTTTTTGAAAATTTTGAGTCTGTTATCCAAGGAATACGTTGCTCCTTCCAGCTGCATCATCAGCAACATTTATTATCATGCCATCTATTTCTTCATCCAAGTGATAAATAATTCTGGATAGGGCCTTTTACATAACATTTTTCTTATCCTCCCTAGGATTATAGCTGTTTTCTTCTCTTGTTTTGTTAACTGGAAAGCCAACTCCTGAGGACACACATTGTGGTTCACTCACATTTTTACATTCCTTTAACTTTCTTGAGATTAATAATACTATGAGATGTCCTAATGTCCCTTGATGGCAGCAGTAGGAAGCTAATTCTGTAATCAGATGACGTAGAATGAGATCACGCCTCTCCACATGGGGGACAGACTGGCGCAAATCACTGAAACCCTCCCAGCCATGTTTTTTTTTTAGTTTATTTATTTATTTTGAGAGATACAGACAGAGTGTGTGTGTGTGTGTGAGCTGGGGAGGGGCAGAGAGAGAGAGAGAGAGGATCCCAAGCAGGCTCCCCATTGTCCCCACAAAGCCCGACACAGGGCTCAATCCCATAAACTGTGAGATCATGACCTGAGCCAGAATCCAGAGTCCACACTCAACTGACTGAGCCACCCAGGTGCTATTCCCGGCCATATTTATACCATTTTCTCATATACAAAATGTGGATAATATTAGTACCTATAACATAGAATTGTCTTGAGACAATAAAACAGATAATATATGTAGAATTTTTAATTCTATTCTTAACACATAATAAGTACTTAATATTTATTAGGGATTATTATTCTTACGGGTGTTAGTTGACTAAAAGAGGAAATAATGATGTCATTAAATATGTTAATTTGTTCATCCCTAAGATCATCGTATAGGATGATGCTATAAAAAAGTACAACAGTCTGGGTGGCTTAAGTAAGAGACATTTATTTTTTTACAATTATGGAGGCTAGATGTCCAAGATCAAGGTGTCAGCAGGTTAGTTTCATTCTGAGGCCTCTCTCCCGGACTTACAGATGGCCATCTTCTCCCTGTCTTCACATGGTCTTCCTTCTTTGTGTGTCTGTGCCCTAATGTCCTCTTCTTCTAAGGACACCAGTCATAGGATTAGGGCCCACTTCAATGAACTCATTTAACCTTAATCACTTCTTTGAAGATCCTATCTTGAAATACAGTCACATTCCTAGGTATTAGGAGTTAGGACTTCACCAGGTGAATTTTGAGGGAACACAGTTCAGCCCATCACAATTAACAATAGACATCACACACATTGTAAGTAGTATCTAAGTAGCTTTGGCAGTCTGCGTAACCATTAACAACTACTCACTCACCCTTCTTTTAAGAGCATACATCCCCATCTGCAATTTGACTGGCAGCTCCAGGAGGTGGGATCAGCATTCATGCTCCACTGCCCTCTCTTCAGCCACATGAGTTGATTTGGTGGTCGGTGATCCGTGAGTGTGCGTGGTGTACCCCACTCCCATGGAGAAGCTTTAAGAGCCACTGATTGTTTTCACCACTCTCTTGCTCGTTCCGTCTGCCACAGTGACAGTATGTCTCTTTTATTTAAAGTTTTTACTTATTTTTGAAGGAGAGAGAGACAGAGCGTGAGCGGGGAAGGGGCAGAGAGAGAGGGAGACACAGAATCCCAAGCAGGCTCCAGGCTCTGAGCTGTCTACACAGAGCCAGATGTAGGGCTGGAACCCACAAACCATGAGGTCATGACCTGAGCCGAAGTCGGACGCCCCACTGACTGAGCCACCCAGGAGCCCCCAGAGACAGTATGTCTTCAATGAGGGCTGTTCTTTCAACCTAAGGCCCAGAATGAAAAGACTGACAGAGCAGAGCTGCCAAGATGATGAGCAGCTGCTAATCTGTAAGTACAGGTGCCAAGTAAGTGGGGGGTTTTTTTGGTCTATGTCACTGGGATTTAGGGCTTGCTTATTACTGTACAGAAGGTGCCTAATGTGATACCCAACGATGGTGATATAAAAAAAAAGCAAATGCATATACATGCTTATTACTTTTCCTTGCAAAAGGCACAGAAACCCAATATGCCATCTATGAGGTCATTCTAATACAGCTAAACTGCAGAAAAGGAGCAGAGAGTATAAACAGTTTCATGAGGACCCCGTGGCCCATTGGACAAACTACTTTTCCCACTTATGTGGAACGCGCTGGCCTCCCTCATGGTTAAATCTTCTCTCTTGAGAATTAAGAGGATTGCACCGCTGCCTCGTTTGCAGCCACCCTCCCTCTCCCTGTCCCAGAGAGAGATCCTCCTCTGCTCTTAGAGAATTACAGCGGATGCCGAAAATGAGAACTGTCTGCCCTCACTTGGCAAACACAAGGACCCCTTAAACCAGTGCAACTTCACTCGAACGAGGATCAGTTGCACCAAAACACATGCTAGGTTCACAGTGTCATTCAAGACCCATACTTCAGCATCCTGCCATTTCCCAGTTACTGAGTGAAGGTGACTATTGAGCTAGACCCTAAGGAGTCAGTAGGACTTGGGCTCCTGGAAAAGAAGGGCATTTAAGGCAGATGGCACAGTTTCAACAACAGCATAAAGTATATTCCAGGAAGATTTGTAGTTGAGGGTGGTTGTAGTAGTGGTGTAGGAGTGGCTACAAATGGGATTGAAAATGTAGCCAAAGGGGCGCCTGGGTGTCTCAGTGGGTTAAGCGTCTGACTTCCACTCAGGTCATGATCTCACAGTTCGCGAGATCATCAGGCTCTGTGCCGACAGCTCAGAGCCTGGAGCCTACTTCAGATTCCGTGTCTCCTTTTCTCTCTGCCTCAACCCCCACTTGTGCTCTCTTTCTCTCTCTCAAAAATAAACATATGTATATATAATATAAATATATAATATAAATATATTATAATATAAATATAATATATATTATATATTTATATTATATATTTATATAAATTATATAAATTATATATATTATATATATATTTATATTTATATAAATTATATATATTAAATATATTTATATTATATATATATATAAGAAAAGAAAGAAAATGTAGCCAAAGAACCATCCCTGACAGCCACCGTCAGTGGTTCTAAACCTGGGCACAGCTCAAAAACCAGTGGGCAAAACTTTAAATGTTACGGATCACAAACGTATGTATTCATATCTGAGTTTTAAAAATATTTCTCTTTAATAAATATGTAATATTGCATAGCAGTTAAAAGCACAAGCTTTTTATGCAGACAGCCTGACTTCCTACCAAAGCTCTGCCATGACCTTGAGACCATTCATTTACCTGTATAAGCTGCAGGTTCCTCTTCTGGATACCAGAATGTGATAATAATAGTCCTTGCCTTCTAGAATGATGGTCACTGAATATCACGATGCATATTAAGACGTTTGGCAAAATATCTGAGTCAAAGTAAAAGCTCCAGAAATAGTATTGCCACTGGACTTATTGCTACACCATTGTTCAGAAATGAAAATTGAGTCATTTGCCTCTATGAAACTTGACGATCTGTACCCCTTGGTTTCTGACATCCTAATACCGCTTCGTATGTGTCCTAAAATGTGTGCGAGACAAAACCAAAGAGAGGGCCCCACACATGTCACATGATAATCAGTGTCATATGGAGCTTGAGCAAAGGGGCCCCAGCCACGCCTCTCACTTTGTGTCTCAGCCCAAACAAGGCTAAGCTCAAATAGTTCCAAAGCAGCCATGGGCCTCACTTCAGCTGTGACACCAGACACAACCTCAGGGCAGGGAAGAACAGAAAGCACTTGGTAACAGTCCTTCCGGGAGCTACCTGGGAAATCATTCCTCTTGGTCACTGTCAAGTCTTCGGGGCAGCCTAAGCTGAAAGCTGTAATTCCATATTAGAAGGTAACATTTTCTCCACGGGAATATTACTTTCCTTTTCTTTACTGAATCACTGGCTTTATTATTTTGGGGCTTATGAGCTGAAATTTCTGCCTTCCTTGAATCAAACCCTGTGGTTAGGCCGTGGTTCTTTTGTACTTATGCTGATTGGTAGTTTTGAAGAAAGGAGGGGGAAAGAAGGAAAAGAAAATGATGAGGATAAAACCACGAGATGGCCTTTTTTTTTTCTCCATAGATGTTTTCTAGTTTAGTTTTAGATAAAACAGTATTTGATCAGTGGATCTTTCAAACACTATTACTGTACTGTGAGAACATTGAGGGAGGGTTGTCATGGAAACAGGAAGTAGCACCATCCAGAATCATCTTTCCCCTTTCCCACAAAAAGTAAAACAGATGCACGCAGGCCTCTAAGGGACAGCAAATACTGATTTTTGTTTCTAGGCGCTCCCTCATACTTTTTCCTTAGATTTAACCAGAAAGGCTCCTTCTGTTATTAATCAAATGATCTTATTAATAAGATATACCGAGCTGCCTTATGATATGGCATATCATCCTGAATATAATATCTGCTTTTCATTACCGATGGGATGGGTGTCCTCCTTAAATATCACATTTTTATTTGGTGATATTGATTATTCTACATAATGTTTTAATTAAAAAAATTGCTCAAATCGACTCCTTCTCTCTTTCTCTCTCTTCTCTCTCTCTCCCTCTCTCTCTCTCTCTCACTGTCTCCTGCCTGTGTCCCCTATTTCCTTCTCTCTGCCTTTTTCCGTCATTTGTTTATTCAATCACTCATTAAATCTACATTTATTGGCACTTAAAGGAGAGTAAGAGTTGAAGAGTGGGGTAACTTAGAAATAATCATAATTCAGAAAGCCCCTCAAACTTAATGATCGAATTTCTCAGAACACTCCAGGGAGAAAAATTTATAGAAACTTTCACACTGAGAAACCTAAACCAAGGTGAATCACATGTAATTCTGTTAAAGCCTATGTATTTTAATAACTCACAAGGACCACAATAAAGCGTCCACTGCTTTTCCTGCTTCCAGTCTCCAAGTTCATGACTCCCTCTGACTGACTTCCTCTGAGTTTCCAGAGATACAGAGTGGCCCAAATATTGATGTAGAGGATTTTAAAAATGATCTTAATACCTGGTTGATTTGGTTTTGCTTGTCAAGCAAAGCAATTCATATACTCCCCTGCCTAAATTTTAGAGTCCAGGATGACCTTGAAGTTTTGACAGCTGGGGAATTTTCTTGTTCATCACTGAAGCCAAGGCATGAGACTTTGGTGCAGAGAGCATCCCAGAGTTGGTCAGAAGTATTCCCCGGGCTGTGCATTTGCCCCACACGCTCCTCGTCATGCTGCTTGCAAGGAAGAGACATGGAGTGACTTAAATATGCTTCTTCTGAAGAGACATGAGTGCCCAGACTGGAGTATAGTTCTTTGGTAAAACAGACAAAAACACCTGCTGAGTAGGGCAAAACAGATCTGCTGTTTGGTGGGTCTCCACTTTTAACCACGTGGGTGCACGTCTACAGTTACAAGAACTGCTCTGTGTTTACCTTCTGTCAGAGACAACTATCATCTTAGTCACTGGTTCTTATGGAAACAGCTGCCTTAACTTAGCAAAACACCTTGACAAACCACTTGGGATAGCAGCTGAGATGGTCACTGAGTGCACTGGTTAGGAAAGAAAGGAAAGGAAAGGAGGAAGGAAGGAAGGAAGATAGGAAGGAAGGAAGGAAAAGAAAGAAAGAGAAAGAAAGAAAGAGAAAGAAGGAAGTAAGGGAAAAAAAGAAAGAAAGAAAAGAAAGAAAGAAAGGCAAGAAGGAAGGAAAAGAAAGAAAGAAAAAGAAAGGAAGAAAGAAGGAAAGAAAGAAAGAAGAAAAGCAGGAAGCAAGGAAAAGAAAGAAAGAGAAAAAGAAAGCAAGCAGGAAGGAAGGAAAAGAAAGAAAGAGGAAGAAAGAAAGAAAGAAGGAAAGAAAGTCCTACGCTGCTCTCAATTAGAAAAGGGCAGGAATAGGAACTGGAAAGAGGAGAAAAGGAAGAAGATGCAGTTGCTCAAGAGATGGCCAAGCAACATGGGGCAGTTTCCAAGAGACTCTTAAGTTGTCATGTTCGATCTTGGGATGCATTCTCTGTTGTCTGTAAATTCCCTCTGTCTTCCCCCAACTGCAGTAAAGACCTTGAATAATTTGCTTGCAGAAATAATGGAAAGGGGTTGGATCCATGCCTCCATCAGTGCCAAAATATGGATAATATGGAATAACAGCAAGTGAGGTGCAGAGAATGATTCAGCAGTGTCTGCAAGCCATGACTGGAGGTGACAATGAGAACTGGTACCCCTTCAGGAATTCACAGTACACAGGTAATGAAGGCAAAATGCTGGTCATGGAAGAAAAACAAATCCAGAACAAGAGACTCATGTATTGGGATTACTCAACACTGGAACTCATGGCTGGGAAGTGATTGTTAATGGAGGCTTGTGAAAAAACAAAAAAACACCTTTTGGATTTAAGGACCGAATGGCTGAGTCGAGTAAAATGGAATTCATCCTACATACTGGTGAATGAGCATTTGCCCAACACATTCCATTAATGATGACTAGAGCGTTCTTGCAGGACAAACTTCACTTCAAATTCCTTAACAAAACATTCTTGCTGTGGGGCAGGTACAATTCCTTTAAGGAAGCTATAGTTGGAAGAGCCCCCCAAACCCTTCGAAGATCTTCCCTATGTGGTTCTCTCTGAGCTCTCTCCTCCCCTAAAGGGGTTCAGCATTGGACCACATGGAGTATCAGCCAGGTAGGATAAGTATGAGAATTCTGCTTTCAGGTAGGGCCATGAAGATTTTAAGGACCTAAAATAAGTCCAGTATGACCAAAGAGTGACCCAGGAGGCAAATCCTTAATTAGTACTAGGTTACAGCCAGGAAAAAAATAAGTCCAAGTGTCAGAGACTATGAACTGAGCCAAATCAGGCAGAAAAACTTGACTGGAAGTTAAGAACTGCACTGAATGAGAGAGATTTCAGAGATAGCACAGAGGTGACTGTCTCCAATAAGCTGCCGGGACCCTGGCTTGCCAGACCTGCTGTCAGCCACGTGTTTTGGGTTTCTGGATGAGCTGGTTCAACTTAAATGTATAGGTTCAGGACAAAGTGTCTTGAGGAAACAGCCCAGAGAATTCAATGAGGGCTGAATCCTCATGGGAGTGACAGAAACCAATATGACTCAAGCGTTCTTGCTAATTCACCAAATCCATGACCTAGGCTTTGTGGTACCATTGAAAGAACATCAAACAAAAGAAAGAAAAATGGTGGATTCCCAATTCATCTGATAAGTTATTAGTCTTTTTTTTTTTAATTTCAAGAGACCCATTTTTATGTTCTGAGCCTGTAAACATTAAGATAAAAAAAAATGCCTACCTTTCTAGACCATTCGTGAGGATACAATAAAGTATATCTGTGAAAGTAGATTATGCAATGTTCAGTAAATACTGGTTTAAATCTGTTCCTCCTTCCCTTTTTTCTTCCCTCCCTCTCTCCCTTTCTTCCCCTGTTCTTGCTGTTTACCCTCTGCAGTAGATACCCTAGAAGCATCACTCTCTGAGCATCAAACCCACCAAGACTGCCAATTCAGTCTTATTTTCCAGTACTCACGTAGACCTTGCCACAGTGACCTTCAAGTGCATTAATCTGCTGGCTTCCTCCCACACCAGCTCAGTGAGGGTGATGCTCTATGCCCACATGGACGTAAGCAGAGGGTGATTGTAACCCTGAGTCAGGGTCCCTCAGGGAAGAGGAGCAGAAACCTCAGTAAACTCAAAGCATGTGTTTTCTATGTCAGGAGACAGCATAAGGGAAAACCATCCATCAACTGTTTCCATTACAGATGCGGGAGACCTTGCTGAGAGCACCCCTCCAATCACTGCTCAAGCCTCCCTAAAGGTAACTCATTCCCCTTTGTCCTGTGGCAAATCCATGTTCATAGTCCAAAGGATGTGGATTTGGTAATATCTTCTAAAAAGAAGTTACCCACAGAGTTATAAAACAGGGTTCAAGACCATATTGACATTCACATGACCAAAAGGGTGCAGTATTTCTTTGGTGAGCAGATGAGAAGGACAACTTCAGCCCAGGGAAAAGTTTTGGAGGCATTTGCAGAAGGGTGGTGGCTGAAACCATGCAACAGGTGAGATCACTCAGGAAGAGGGTGGAAAGCAATATTTTAGCAGAAAAGAAAAATTACATTGAAAGGCTAGTCAGAGTAACTGGAATATAACAGAATAAACTAGTATCTTCAAACAACCAAGGCTAAGAAGTTCCATAAATTATGAGTGGTAGGGGCCTAAGAGTACAGCTTAACATACAGGTTGAATAAGATGGAGAAACATTTCAATGGTTTCCTCTTTCTCCTAGGATAAGTTCTCAAATTCTTCACTATGCGCAAATGCCTTTCAGCCTCATCTCATGCCATTCTTTCATTTTCCTACCTCCAACTCTCTTTTCCAGCCTCTAATGGAAGCTTTAATAGAGCATTCTTTTAGTTCCTGTAATGAATCACATTCCCTTGTACCACAGGGCCTTTGGACATGCTGTTCCTCTGCGTGGAATACTCTTCCCCTAAAGTGCACTTTAACTGGTCCTTGCAATTCCAGATAAAGCATCATTTCCTCTGTGAAGCCTTTCCTGACATATCCAGGCCAAGTCAATTCCTTAATTATATGCTATAATAAAATCATATTTCTTTCTATTCTAGAACTAACCTCAATTTATAATTTTTCATTCATTTGTGTTATTTGATAAAAATATTTCACCCACTGGATTGTAAGCTTTTTTTAAATTTTTTTATTGTTAATTTATTTTTGAGAGAGAGACAGAGCACAAGTCGGGGAGGGATGGAGGCAGAGGGAGACACAGAATCTGAAGCAAGCTCCGGGCTCTGAGCTGTCAGCACAGAGCCCGATGCGGGGTTCAAACTCACAAACTGCAAGGTCATGGCCTGAGCCGAAGTCAGATGCTTAACCAACTGAGCCACCCAGGCACCCCAGATTGTAAACTTTTTGAATGCGAGACTCTTAGTACAGCCCTCAGGATTTTAACCAAATAGCAGTTATGGCCAATCATAATCATGTCTGGTGTGGAAAGAGACTTTATGTATTCTCTGACCATTAATATATGCCTAAGCAACCCCATCAAAGTCACCGTGGTGTTTCTCCATGATTTGGTACTCAAGATACACCTTGGCACATCTCAAGACTATGAACTTGCTGGCTCGGCTGATACAAGATAAGCCATAAAGCTGATTTTCTAGCCACTACCTTTTAATCTTTGGAAGGGCTATAGACTCCTTTAAGAATCCAGTTAAAGTTATGGATATTGCAGTGGGTTGAATTGTGTCTCCTCCAAAAAGATATGTTGGAATCCTAACCCCCATTTACCTGTGAATGTGATCTTATTTGCAAATTAGGCCTTTGCAGATGATCAAGGTTAAAATGAGGCCATTATGATGGGCCCTGATCTAATATAACTGATGTCCTTATATGAAGACGAAATCTGGACACAGAGACAGACACATACAGGGGAAAATGATGTGAAGAGACAGCAAAAGCAGCATCTGTAAGTCAAAGAGTACCTGAGGACCCCAGAATCTAGGAAAGAGGCTTCTAGCCCCCAGAACTACAAGACAATAAATTTCTGTTGTTTAGGTCACCGAGCTTGTGGTCCTTTGTTAAGGCGGCCCCAGGAAACTAATACAGAGCCCCTGTATCACACAACTCTGCACGTAGCTTCAGGGTGGCCACAGACTCACTAAAGCCCAGGCTAATAGTTCCTGCACAGACATTGTAATATTCCTGCACCCAAATCCCCTGGGATAAGGGCAAAGAAAGAAGAGAGAGAAGAAAATTGGCATCAGTGACTGTTTGCTACATGTTCAGCCTTAGTTAGACACTTGGCATTTGTTTCTCCATTGAACCCTCATAGCCACTCCGTGTAGTAGACGTTAGTATGCTCATTTCAGACGGAAGGAAATCGAGACCCTGGGAGACTTAACATCATGCACAAGTTCATGCATCTAGAGAGCAGTTGTGCTGGGAATATGGCCTGAGTTTGTTTTACCCTGAAACCAATGCTTTTTCCATTCTTACCCTGCCTCTTAGCATGAGTGATATGTGAGATCCAAAGCACATGATGTGTGGTTTCCGGGGTTATGAGGCTACCGAGAGACCAGGGTTATACATGTGTCAGTGGCTTCGAGGGAAACAAGAGAATAGCTTTTTAAAAAAAACTAAAGAAAGACTCTTCCTTTCTACTGTTTTCCTTTCGTTGTGTGCCACTATAATTTCTTTTGAAATGAGGATTTTGGTGTAGAAGGATTTTTGCCTTGCTAGGCAAAGATGGAGACAACAAAGGATTGATTAAGTCGTACTGATGGTAATTATCAATAGGAAGTTTAGGATTTTTAGGGATGGGATGGTAGTATGGATGAGACAGCAAAGCAAGTCAATCTCTCATTCATCAAAAAACTCACCCACTCAGTGGCTGGCTCCATGTTCTTCAGACAAAGTCTGGCCACACAAAGGCTTCCATCTAGAGGGGGAAACCAAGTCATAGCAGTCAATACAATAAAGTTAAATGTTGTATTATAAGCAAGAAAGAGTGTACTACATAGCAAGTAGTGGGGTAACTACCCACTTCTAGGTGGGTAGAAAACTGGACCTAAGTTTATCCCAACGTCTGAGTAATGATTACCCTGGTACCAGGAGATGAGAGAGAGGTGGTTCCAGGCAGAAGAAACATGTACAAAGGTCCTGAGGCAACAGAGAATACAATACAGTTGAAGACCTGAACACAATTCATCACATCCTGAGTGTGGAATAGGAAGGGCAAAAAAGTAGGCAGTGGAGGGGGTTGCAGGAGCTAGACCCTAAAGGTCCCTGAAAGCAGCTGTGTCATAGAGCTGTCTCTGGTTTCCTCCAGAAATCAGGAGCTGTGGGAAGCCATCACAGATTGGCAACAGAGGACAGAGTACTAGAGAGAGGGCTACTGGCTATGGCTAGTCAATTCACCTCTCTGGGAATCAGTTGCCTCACCATAAGAGGTAACAAGGGCCATCATAGAGACTAAATGACTCGTTCCATGGAGTACTCCGAGAATTATACTTTCGGCAGCATCAGCTCCTGTATTATAATAGTAATACAGGCAAGACCTGCTAGAGGCCTGTGTCACTGGCAGGTGCTGTTTTCCAAACACGACGCCTTTCATTGCACCTGTCTCCTGAACACTGCTCCTTGATGGCAAGTGCGGCAGTGGTGCTGGGCCCACAGCCCCGCTGGATCATACACGAGTTTCCAACAGGTGTGGTCTATTGGTCAGAGAGTGAGGTATTTCCTTCTACCATCCTCACAGTCAAGGTCCTAGTTGGTCACAGGCAGGCTGTCCACAGGCAATTCGTTGGGCAGGGGCAGCAGGCCGAGTCCAGGGTATAAGGCATTTAATGGTGAGCTGTGGGCCAGTGGCCCAGGGAGGCCCACACTCTCTGTCAGGTTGGAGCTCACCAAAGCTAATCTCACTTGGAGTTGTGGGATGGTGAGCGTTGTTGTAATGGTTTTGCTGAACGTCTGAACGCATCTGAATCTATATGCCATAATTCTCTGTTTTGCAGCTTTAAAAAAAAAATGTTTATCGATTTTTGAGATAGCACAAGCAGGGGAGGGAAAAGGGTAGGGGTGGGACGAAGGACCCAAGGCAGACTCTACCCTGACAGCAGCGAGACTGATGTGGGGCTCGAACTCAGTGAACTGCGAGATCATGACCTGAGCCAAAGTTGGATGAATGCTCAACCAACTGAGCCACCCAGGTGCCCCTGTTTTGCAGCTTCTAAAAAAGCTTAAAAGCTCTTGGGTTTTGCTTCATTGAGGCTGGAAGGAGGTAATACTTAAAATTATCACCCTGCTTCACTTGCCGTAGAAAAATGTCAGAAAATTCAGTTTAGTTAAGGCCTTCCCTCTTGTCTCCTTCAGGTGCAATTTTAGAGCCAAAATACATGTGGGTATGAGTGACAGCTCTTCCAAATGTGCAGTGCCATGGGACATGAAAGTTAAGGTCACATGTATGCTGCTCTCATCTCCAGCATCAGGCATCTGAGAATGGGGATGGAACCCAGAGATGTATGGGAACCAGATAAAGCAGATTCTCCTTGTTCTGAAGATTTATTTCATTAAAGACAGAATCTCATATGTGCTGAGTGCCTGCATGGCACTATTGTAGTTCTTTGCCCAGACATTATCTTTTACTCTGATAAACCGGTCAAGTAATTATTAGGAGTCTCATTTTTATGGCTATGGAAAATGTCACCCTGAGAGGTCGATAGATTGGACCAGAATCTCACATGGGTGGTTTGACTTAAAAGCCCACGGGTTCCCTGTCCCTTGTTGTAGTTCAGCTTCATTGCTTTAGGCCCGAAGCTCTACATAGTGGTTAGAGCCTGACCTGTGTGAATCCTGGCTGTATCACTTCCTGGCTCTGTGGCCTTGACCTAGCTACTGACTGTTGCTGTGCTTCCAGTTCCTTAACTATAAAATAGATAATAAAAATATCCATCTACTAGGACTGTTATGAGTTAAGTGAATTAGGACTTATAACATTCTTAAGACAGTGCCTAGTGATTAGTAAATGCTATAAACAAGTTGGCCATTACTGTTATTATAACTAGAAAGAGTAGCTTCGTCAGGGGAAATCATCCATACCTGAGTTCAAATGCTGATTAGGTCATTCATTACCTGGGACAAGTTATTGAAACTCCCCATGAGCCTGAGTTTTCTCTTCTTACTTCTTTAAAGGGTTTTGTTAGTATTAAGTGAAATCCCATTTATAAAGCATGTAACAGATGGCTTCACGAGTAATAGGATATTGCCCAAGGTCTCTGGGATAAAAGTAAATACGTATATAACAAATAAATACATTTTTTTAAAAGACAAAGAATATTCAATATGCAACCATGAAATCTCATTCCAAGAAATCTTCCCTAGAAGAAGAAGAAGAAGAAGAAGAAGAAGAAGAAGAATCCTCCCAGGCAGATACATGAGAACTGTTGGTTTTTAAAAACTGTTTTCCAGTAAAAGCTCATTCCATTATTTGCATCTGTCACACCCCCTCCCATTTCCCCCACAACTTCACTAAGGATAGGGATGAACTGAATAATACCATCTCTGTCCCATGATTATCTACCATTATTGTTGGCATCCTGAAGTAGAGTACATCCAGAGAATTCTAAAGGAGACTTACAGTCATTAAAATCTTCAACCTCAAAGTTTATTCAGCTTATCCTCAGCTACAACTAGGATAATGGAAAGATGGGGATTCGGTGACATTCCTTGATGGGGCTAAGCCCTAAATCCTAAATTGTAGCTGTGGTTATGGGCCCAGAACCCTCTAGAGGCTCTTTCTTCTCAGAGTTTATTGTTTTATAAGTTTAGTTCAATTAGCAAATCTATATTGATCTTTTACTTATGTGAATAACCACAGTGAATGTAAGAAAAGTTTAAAACAGGGACCGCACTTGAGAAAAATGAAGTCTAGCAGGGAATCCGTGAATCAGCCTCACATTAAAAGTAGTAAATGACTGTCCGGGTCTGGCTGGGTGGGGTATTAAAGCCAAAATATTTGGTATTGTTACCAAAGTGTCCCTTAAACACTGGCGGAAATGTGATTAAAAGCTTTTCAACATAATTTTATTTTTTTAATTGAGATACAATTGACACATGACATTATATTAGTTTTAGCTATATAACGTAATGATTTGTTATTTGTACATATTGCAAAGTGGTCACCACATGTAGTTAACATCCATTCTTTTCTTGTGAAGAGAACTTCTGAAATTTGCTCTTAGGAACTTTCAGATACATAATACAGTGTTATTAACTCCAGTCACCATGCTGTACATTACATTCCCATGACTTATTTGTTTTATAATTGGTGGTTAGTACCTTTTGACCACCTTCACGCATTTCACCCCTCCAGCCCCCACCCCTGATCTCTGTATCTATAAGTTAGGATTTTGGGGGGTGGGAGGGATTCCACATATAAGTGAGATTATATGGTATTTGGCCTGGTGGAAGGCGCAAGGGATCTCTCTCAGGCCTCTTTTTTTTTTTTTTTTTTTTTAATTTATGTTTAATTTTTTATTTATTTTGAGAGAGACGGAGAGAAAGAGTGGGGAAGGAGCAGAGAGAGGAGGGAGACAATCCCAAGCAGGCTCCACTGTCAGCGCAGAGCCCCATGTGGGGCTCAAACCCATGAACCGTGAAATCATGCCCTGAGCCAAAGTCAAGAGTCGGACACTTAATCTCGGGCCTCTTTTGTAAGAACATGAATCCCGTTCCCCTAATTGTGTCCCAAAGGCAACTTCTTATATCATCACCTTGGAAGTGAGGATATCAACATGAATTGGGGAGGAAACAAATATTCGATCTATAGCAGGCCAATTCTCCATTAGTAAAAGAAGGTGGGGGAAGCCTGGGTGGCTCAGTTGCTTAAGTGTCCGACTTCGGCTCAGGTCATGATCTTGCAGTTTGTGGGTTCCAACCCCATGTCTGGCTCTATGCTGACAGCTCGGAGCCTGGAGGCTGCCTTGGATTCTGTGTCTCCCTTTCTCTCTGCCCCTCCCCTGCTGGTGCTCTGTCTCTGTCTTTCTCTCCCTCTCAAAAATAAATACAAACATTTAAAAACAAATTAAAAAACAAAAAAGAAGGTAGTGGCTGGCTTCAAGTGCTGGTGGCTCTCTAAACTTTGTCCTCAGCACAATTCCATGCAAAGAAAAAAAATTCAATTGGATAACCTATTACGCATCACAGGCAGACATGGCCATGCGTATATGTACATTGTAACTAATCAATGTTCCTTATAGTGCTAATAGTTCACACACACACACACGCACCCACACACTACTCTTCTAGACCGAGGAAAGATTTTCTCTTGCTTTCTTTATCCGGTTCTCTGAACCTGATATACATTGAATCGTGACCAACACTTGACTAGAATATCCTTGATTCCTTCTTCCTCCTCACCTTCCACATGTAATCCATCAACCCATCCCACTGGCTCTACTTCCAAACACATCCTGACTCTGGTCCCTTCACCCCAGCCCACCACTGCCACCCCTGTGCAAGCTGCCACCATCCCTCCCCTGGGCAACCACGACAGCCTCCGCTGTTCTCACTTTCCCTCCCACTCCCCTATAGTCCACTTTCACACAGCAGACAGAAGGATCTTTTTTTAAAATACAGGTCAGATTTTTCAAGTCCTCTGCTGCAAACCTTCCATCAGCTCCCCATTGTCCTCGTAATAAAGTCCACACTCCTTGGGGCACCTAGGTGGCTCAGTCAGTTAAGCGTCCGACTTGCGGCTCAGGTCACGATCTCACAGTTCGTGAGACTGAGCCCCATGTCAGGTTCTGTGCTGACAGTGCAGAGCCTACTTGGGATTCTTTCTTTCTTTCTCTGCCCACCCCCCTCTCGTTTATTCTCTCTCTCTCTCTCATAATAAGCCAATAAGAACTTTAAAGTCCACATTCCATGCTATGGCCCCCAAGCATCTGGGATCTGGCCCTTGCCTGTCTCTTCAGCCCCATCTAGAATCACTCTCTTTGAAGGTCTTGCCCATAAAGCTCCATCCACTTGGGCCTGTACATTTCCTCAAACAAGATGAACTCCTTGCACACAGACACTGGATCTTTCCATGACCAGTTGCTTCTTGATGTTAATATGTCTAGTTAAAGGGCACTTTGTCAGAGGCCTTGGCATGACCATCTGCATTGGAAGTAGCTATTTATTCACTCTGTTCCATCACCCTCCTTTTGTTCTCTGTGTCGTTCTTGTCACCCTCTGGCTTGTAAATGGTCCGTCTGTGCCTGCCTGCCCGCTCACTGCCAGAATGAAGCTCCCTGAGGTAGGACAGTACCTGTCTTTGTTATGCCCAGAATTCGTGATCCCCAAAGACCACTAGGGAGCCGAGTCCGATGCAAAAGCAAAGAGCCTTTATTCGAGCTAGCTCGAGCTCAATCCCCTACCTGCACCGACGCAGCGGTGAGATACCAGGGAGAGAGAGCGAGTTTCAAAAGGACGAAGGTTTTATTGGGGCCTGGGGGCAGTTGGTGAGGTAATGGCTATGGCCTCAGCCGATTGGCTGGGGAAGGGTCCTGGGGAAGGGTCCGAGTCCTGTTAGGCAGGTGAGGGGGGGTTTACTCAAGGGGAGGAGGTGTGGTCAAGGTGAAGGACACAGAACAAGATGGAGTCGGCCGGCGTAGGCCCGCCCTTTCATCTTGTCCCTCATTGTATCCCACTGCCTGGAAGGAAGTCTCATACACAGGAGGGTCTCAGTAATGCTTAATGAATGAAGGGGTTCCTGATAATTTGGACCGGTGATGGAGTTCAGAAAATAGCTGTTTCCCAGTAGGGGAGACACCAGCTGCTTTCTGACTGATCAGGCCAGACCTTTGGCAGGAGTGGTAGTCATTGGTGGGAACACTTTTCTACCTTATTCATACTTACTCTGTTCTTCAAAGCCTCAGAAGTGAAATGGCCATGACCCTTGCTCAGCCTAGCGCTCTAATGGCTAGTTAGTGATAACTCTTACACACCTTGGCAAACTCCTGATGGACACTTCTTGTTTCCAGTACTATTGTAACTTTATATTTTTGTTTGTTTGTTTGTTTAAGTGGACATTTGACCATGAAATTGGGGGAAAGAGAAGAAGGTGCCACCACAACCCAGCTGGCAATCAAACAGAGGTGATAGTGACATAGTTTTATATTCAGCCCATGTTCAAAACTGATGGTAGAGAATTGTGTTTTCATGTATTCATATTAGCCTTTTCTTCATTTAATAAATGTGACTCTTATAAGTAACATGCTAATAGCATACACCTACCAGATAAAATAATACTTTAAAATTGTTATCAGTTATCCTCCCAAGTCAAAGGCATTTGAAGTGCACCTCAGTCTTCTCATTTAAGAGATAGGAATAATGGTAATAATAATAGTATCTAGCTTAAAGGTTGTTGTAAAGATTAAATGAGATAATCAGCATAAAACTCTGATGGAGACCCTGACAAAAAGTAAGTGCTGGTTAATGTTCTCTAAGATTGAGGTTAATATTATTTTGATTTTCTCTATCCTTGGTGCATTGTATGTAAAATGCCAAGAACCATGGGAACCATAAATATTAAGAGAAGGTCACTGTTATTTTACAAACTAAAGTTATCATATCCCTAATTGTACCTGAGTGTGGCTCGGGGGCACACAATTCTGCCTGTGGGTATGAAACAATGGAGAATAGACATGTATCTCAGAAAGCAGGCCCCATTAGGGCCAAGGTGAGCCCCTAGAGGGCACCAACTTCATGGGTCATTATAAACCACATCTAATCCTCTTATGACTTACAAGGTCACAAAAATTTGATTTTGTTGATTCGTGGAGGATTGGTCAGACTCTCAGGGGAAATTCACCAAAGGTGGGAAGTATCTAACATTCTGGGTGCCTATTACTTGCCAAGCCATCTGTTACACACTTTATAAATGGGATTTCATTTAATACTAACAAAACCCTTTAAAGAAGTAAGTAGAGAAAACTTAGGCTCATGGGGAGTTTCAATAACTTGTCTCAGGTAATGAGTGACCTAATCAGCATCTGAACTCAGGTATGGATGATTTCAAACCGTCGTCCTTTCTATTATACCACACAGCCTTTCTCAGATGCCGAAATATAGTAAGCAAGTTAACTTTGATAAGGGGCTGGTATATATGTTAGAACAACAATGCATTATTTTACAGTGGTGTTTTCAGCCATTCCAGTGAGTGGAATACTTAAATCTGCCACTTAGGACATTCTTGAGATTTCTCGAGAAGTAAATTTTCAACCAGAAAGGAATCCACCAAGTCTGTAAGAATATTCCAGGCCACGAAGTGTACTAAATTCTGCCTGACCCATACACCTGGCTAAATCTTCCTCTTGGTTTTGAGCGTTCTTCTTCGTGCAGGTTGGCTATGGCTGTGACCTGCCAACGTCTAAGGAAGGTAGCATTAGGCACTGAGGCCGATACTTTCTTCCCATGCTCTTGCTCCTTTCCTTTGGGGCCAGTGGGTCTGCTCTCTATGCCCTTTTGCTCAACTGGGAATGCTAAGATTTATGTGAGCTGCGGTTCCTAATATAGTAGACAGACTTAATAATTTAGTTTGCTCCGGGTTGAAGCTTCTTTGGCTTCTACTTCCTCCAGTTGGTCCAGCCTACTTCCCTAGAGTTCTACAGAAGTACGTGGAGGCCAAAGCCCCAGCTCAATAATGGTAATGATTCGCTTGGCCCTGCCTTCTGAGCTCACGCCTCTGTGGATCCTTGACAGAAAGAAGTAAAACCTGGGTATTCCTGGATCTTGGCCAAAGTAACAACACATGACTTTAATCTTATACTTGTCCCCAACATTCTCCATGTATCTGCCAGATCCCATCATTTTCTTTCCTGGACACAGTTAGGTAAACACTGCCAAATCCTTGGTCTTTGATTTCTTTTTTTTAATATATATGTATTTTTTATGTTTTTATTTTATTTTTAGGAGAGACACAGGGCAAGCAGGGGAGGGGCAGAGAGAGAAACAGAATCTGAAGCAGGCTCCAGGCTCTGAGCTGCCAGCGCAGAGCCCGATGTGGGGCTTGAACTCACGGACTGCGAGATCATGACCTGAGCCGAAGTCAGATACCCAACCGACTGAGCCACCCAGGTGCCCCCTTGGTCTTTAATTTCCTAACTAAATTCCATGTAAACCAACTTCTTTCTGCTTAAACAAAACGATGACATTCCAGTGCACCCACCCCATTCTGGCAGCACCTGGCTGGGACTGCATTCCTGTGGCAATCTTGCTTTAGTTGAACTTTATGATTTCTCCAGTTTTTCAGCCCTGGGCAGGCAGACCTTCTCCTTCTGTGGCTTGAATCTCTGAAGAGCTCATTTATCCATTCTTTATGAGTTGGTCCTATTCTTTCTATCACAGAGTTTAACCTTATTTCCAAGTTGGGAGGCAACTAAGTTTTAGCCCATTTATGTCTGACTTCATTCAGTAAAAGTGTTACTTCTACTCTTCCAGCGACATATGGGATTCATCTAAATGGACAATTTATTAACAAACTTATTTTTTAACAGACTGCTTGTACTGAATGACTATATATAGCAAGAATCTGGAAAAAACTTTATCTCCATTCCAGGAACATCCACTGCAAATACCATACTAAATTCTTTTATTATCCAAACTATATGAATTATCTAAATTGTTTCCTGCTCTTCCTAGCCCTTGACTGAGGAAATACAAAGTTCTCATGCGTAAACTAGGAAGATAAGGGGGTTAAGGAAGAGTAAGATAGACTAGTGAGTTTTCAAAGTCATGTGGTAACCCGCTGTGATCCAAGAACTGTCTGCATAATAATACAGTTCCATAAAGATTAAACTGAAAAGTGTCCCACTAGGTTCAATTATTGCACATCTGAGCACACCAGAATACTGAACATTAGTTGCTCTTAGTAGACAAAATAAAAATCATTTTACATTTAATGAACTGAAAAGCAATATTCCCCAGGCCAGTAGGTTTTCTCCTTCAAGCTATTTTCCTTCCTCATTAAATGGCAACATCTACTATTAGGTGCAGAGATCCCAAGCAAGGGAATAATTCTGAATTTCTGGTAGAAGGGGCCAGCAGTTCATGGTTCAAGGAAGAACTGTCACTATGGAAATGCTAACTTAAAGGGGAGCTATCTGAACTGAAAATCACTAAAGTGTTGCTTCAGTAATGGCTTGAGCTATTCTCATGTTTATTCAATACACATCAATAGCTTTGGATTGAGAATTTATGATGATAAACCAAATGATGTCTCCTCTTTTTCCTCCTCTTCCTTCTCTTCCTTTCCTTTTCCTCTCCTTCCCTTCCCCTTTCTCCTCCTCAATCTATCATTATTTTTCACTTCTCTTTGCTATTTGGGATATACATCGTGTGTGCTAGAATGTATAGGATTTCTATAATCATGATATGTGATGATATTACATAGGACACATAAGGAGTATTGGGACCCATCTGAAATTTTTGCAGTGCTATTGGTTGCTTTTTATGTAGCATGAATTCTGGTGATAAGAACTTGTGTGTAGTTGCTGATTCGAGGGGAAATTATAAAAGCTGGTTAAGTGAAAGGCAGTTTAACCAAAAAGAAACTTCATAAGAGCATACAGCTTTGTTGGGCTTGAGACATCACTTTGAGTTCATCATCACTTCCGTGACGCTAATGTATACCATAAATCATTAAAGTTTCCCGAGATTGTGCAAGACAGACCAATCTATGTATTCACTTTATTATTATCCCCAAGCCCTCAAAGAGGCTAGAGCTACTAAGAAAATGTCGTTTAACACTTTAGGCTCAAAAGTTTCTGCCAAAACAAAGAGCCTTGCTGAAAAGAGACAAACTTACGACCGTTGATCACACATACGTATTGACCAATGTGATTACAGAATGTTTCAGAAATAACTTTTTTTTTTAATGTTATTCATTTTTGAGAGGGAGTCAGAGCATGAGCCGGGGAGGGGCAGAGAGAGAGGGAGACACAGAATCCAAAGCAGGCTCCAGACTCTGAGCTGTCAGCACAGAGCCCAATGTGGGGTGCAAACTCAAGAACCATGAGTTCATGACCTAAGCAGAAGTTGGACACTTAACTGACTGAGCCACCCAGGCACCCGAGAAATAACTTTTATCTGAGTCTGTTGCTCATCAAAAGTTTTCAATGTAATTTTTTAAAAACTTGGTTTTTCCTGAAATTCTGCATATCCTAATGGAATTTGATGAAACTTGTCTTTGATGAGAAACTTATCTCATTCCATAAGATAGGACAAATATGGCATGACTCCAAGCAAAGATACCATTTCCACCACAAGGAGTAGAACAAAACCAAGAGACCCTACAATGATATAATATATATATAATATATATATTAGTTAACTATAAACTTCAGTAGTTTAGGTTGGTGCCTCCTGGTTGGGAAACTAGTACCCAGATTGAGTACAAGCAGATTGAGAAGTTACTAAATGAAGTACCTCAGGTTCAAAAAACCATTTCACAGGGGCGCCTGGGTGGCGCAGTCGGTTAAGCGTCCGACTTCAACCAGGTCACGATCTCGCGGTCCCTGAGTTCGAGCCCCGCGTCAGGCTCTGGGCTGATGGCTCAGAGCCTGGAGCCTGTTTCCGATTCTGTGTCTCCCTCTCTCTCTGCCCCTACCCCGTTCATGCTCTGTCTCTCTCTGTCCCAAAAATAAATAAACGTTAAAAAAAAAAAATTTAAAAACAAAAAAAAAACAAAAAACCATTTCACAAAATAACCCTTTGACTTATTATTTGTTTTTTTGATAAGTTTCTTTGCTGAAACTATAGAGCTCAGCTGAAAATTACACTGATGGCAGTCATGTTTTCGTAAGAAGAGTACCTATTTTGCCATCAAAAATTATCCTAAGAGGGTGCCTGGATGGCTCAGTCAGTTAAGTGACTGACTTTGGCTCAGGCCATGATTTCATGGCTTGTGGGTTCAAGCCCCATGTCAGGCTCTGTGCTGACAGCTCAAAGCCTGGAGCCTGCTTCGGATTCTGTGTCACCTTCTCTCTGTCCCTCCCCTGTTCATGCTCTGTCTCTCTCTCCCTCAAAAATAAATATTTTAAAAATTTTTTACAAATTATCTTAAGGAAGGATAAGAACACTTAACTATGTGATTTGAACAAATGCATGTTAAAATAAATAAAGAGTATGCCATTGGGAATAAGGTAGCTGCCATGGCAGCTTAGCACACACACACATATGTTCAGATTACCTAAATACTGTGTATGTTGTATTCATTGAAAGTTGTTACTAACTTATAGAATAATTATACCCCACTTTTCAATTGCTGAGACTATATTATGTTTTCCACCATTAAGTATGAAATATATTGTAAATATGCATTAATTTTTGCTCTAATGGAAACAATGTAAACTTTTAAATTAGGATTCTGTAAAAGTGAGCATCACTTTCCCCCAAATTATAGGCCCAACTTTTTTTCGTCACCTGTAGCTGAGCTAATAATTCTGCTTTAAAACAAATAAAAATCTGGGAATGCAAGCTGGTGCAGCCACTCTGGAAAAGAGTATGGAGGTTCCTCAAAAAACTAAAAGTAGAACTGCCCTACAACCCAGCAATTGCACTACTAGGCATTTATCCACAGGATACAGGTGTGCTGTTTTGAAGGGACACATGCACCCCATGTTTATAGCAGCACTATCAACCATAGCCAAAGTATGGAAAGAGCCCAAATGTCCATTGATGGATGAATGGATAAAGAAGATGTGGTATATATATGCAATGGAGTATTACTCGACAATCAAAAAGAATGAAATCTTGCCATTTGCAACTATGTGGATGGAGCTGGAGGGTATTATGCTAAGCGAAATTAGTCAGTCAGAGAAAGACAAAAGTCATATGACTTCACTCATATGAGGATTTTAAGAGACAAAACAGATGAACATAAGGCAAGGGAAGCAAAAATAATACAAAAACAGGGAGGGGGACAAAAACATAAGAGACTCTTAAATGTGGAGAACAAACAGAGGGTTACTGGAAGGGTTGTGGGAGGGGGGATGGGCTAAATGGGTGAGGGGCACTAAGGAATCTACTCCTGAAATCATTGTTGCACTATATGCTAACTAATTTGGATGTAAATTTAAAAAAATAAAAAATAAAATTAAAAAAATAATAATAATAAAATAAAACAAATAAAAATGTATTTTGGTCATTATCCTAGCACAGTTCTTGGTAGAAAAGATTATCGATGCCGGAATATCCATATATAAAGCCAGGTTTGTGTTTTAAAGAGATGCCTTTAAATCTCATACATTATTCATGAGACTTTGAGGCAGCTCTTTGCCTCCTCCAGCTGATGTCATTTTAGCTCAATGAGAACAGCCAGGACACCATTCCTGCATTGAAGGTGCTTTCAGCTGAGGGAGGAAGACAAGACCTACATACTTGGAAAAAGTGAAGAACACCCTTTGTATTACAGGTGAACACACAGGCAAAGGGATTTCAAATCACAGAGGGGTGGGGCGCCTGGGTGGCCCAGTCCTTTGAACACCCAACTCTTGGTTTCTGCTCAGGTCATGATCTCACAGTTGGGCTCCATACTTGGGATTCTCTCTCTCTATCCCTCTCTCTCTTTGCCCCCCTCCTGTGCTCGTGCCCTCTCTCTCTCTCTCTCTCTCTCTCTGTCTCTCAAAATAAATAGACTTTTAAAAATATATAAAAATAAAATCACAGAGGGAACACTGAGTGGGTGGAGTTTATAAAGGAAATGCAGCAAGAGGTAAGTAAATGACCTTCCAAAGGGTGTGGAGTTTAGGTGCGGTGGCAAATTAAGAGTACTTTGTCAGAAACACCCTCAGAGATCCCAACTCTTTGGCCTTCTTGACACATTTGAATAATTTTAAAACGTGCCCCAACTTTAGGAAGTGCAACATTATCTCCAAAAGCAAGACTTCCTGCCAGAAAGTCACCCTGATAAGGGAGCCGTGGGGGACAGAGAGGCCAGGCCTCCTCGCCTCCCCGTGGGCCAGCAGGAGCAGGAGGGCTGGCTCTGACTAGGGATGGGCCTTCCGAGTAGAAGGCGGAGGGTAGAGAACATGCCAGCACTTTCGTGGGTCCTGGCAACTTGTCTTGGGAGACGTAGAATTGGCTCCCAGGTGGCCTGACCGTCAGAGACACGTGACGCAGGGTGTGCCCAGCATGGCGCTGGGTCCTCCTCTGGATCGTCGTCAGCAATGCCACGTCGACAGATGAGACCCTCTTGTTTTTGACTCTGATGTCCCAGAGAGTGGTGACTAGGGAAGGCCTCCTGCCACCCAGGGGGACCCAGGCCTCACTTCTCAGGCTCAGGTGGCAGTTGGGAAAGAGCAGTGTGAGCAGAGGCTGGGAAAGGAGGGAGGCCTGATCCACGGGACCGGGGGCACCACGCTAAGGAGTCTCCCCCTCACTTTGACACAGTGGGGACCCAGAGGACGGGGCACCAGCAGAGGTGAAGTCAAGTCCCGCAGATGTAAAATCCTTCTGCAAGAGGGCCTTTGTATTCATATCGGCAGAATGGCCTAACTACTAAAATAGGCCGACGGCAAAATGAAAGGGCACCGGCTTTGCCTGTCCCTGCACAAAGTAAAAGGGGTTCCTCTCCTTTCTCCTGCCAGTGGGGATGTGCACTGGGGCGGGCAGAGACGGAGATCCCGAGCTGAGGGGACATGGGCAGTCCGGCAAGGACTGGGGACCATCCTGTGGATGGAGAGATGGGAAGTGGGCAGACGCTGTGACAACGGCGTTACCAGGCTGGACCGGCTCGAAGGCAGCTAGAAGTCCCCATCTGCACGTTCCAGATGCTGGCCTTGCCCGGGCTTCGCTCTGCTCTGAGACTCCAGGGGTGTGGGTCCTGGAGATAACGGGGTCTCAGTACCGCCTTGGAACTGACCGATTGATGGACTGAGCAGAGGATGGCTTTGAAGAGAAAAGAGCAGGGCAAGACAGAAGCTATGAAGATCTCGCAAAGGCCAGTGAGCAGAAGAACCTGGACCTGGATGGAGGCCGAGGGCATGCGCAGGAGCTACGCTGACAAGACTGGGGACACTGATCGCCTGTGAGGATAAAGGAGAGAAATGGGCCAAGAATGCCCCTGAGGCTTCCAGCCCAGGCAACTGGGCTTTGAGGGGAAGCGCAAGCCTCTGAGAGAGGATAACGATCACTAGAAGCACGTTATTCATCAGAGCGGAGTTTGAACCCCCGAATAACCAAGAGAATCCACATATATGACAAGACTAAATATATGAAAGAACACGAAATGCGATTAAATCTGTTTATTGAAATAAACTGTAGTACAGATTGTTTTCAGCATGTTATAGATGTCACACGTTTCTCCTACTAACAGATGATAGCCAGATGAAACACGATAGCAGAAGAATCTAGAATAATACATTTTATTACTGAGACTCTCCCCAGAGGTCAGCAAACCCAACCCAACCCTTGAACAGATGAGGAAAGTAAGGACCAGACAGGCTGGCATCGTCCACTCTACAAATGTTTAGGGCACTGACCATGTGCCAGGCACTTACTCGGTGCTGGGCGTATAAAAGCTAACACCACGTGGTACCCGTACTCAAGGAGCTAGTAGCCAGGCTAGTGGGCAATAGTGTCCAGTAAGCAGGAAATTAACACACGGCCGAGGCAGTGTTGTGAGAACAGCATGCTCAAGCTATCGGGGGCACCCGATCCAGGCTCAGGAGCTGCTCTCTGAAGGTCAAGTGCGAGCTGAGCTGGCAGGGATACACGGAGCTCGTATAGACAAACAGGTTGTGAAACAGTGCCCCGGGAAGGCCCGGGTGAGGGAAAGCACAGTGCATTTCGTTAACCCAAGGAGTTCAAGTACAAAGGAACTCCACTCCTGGATTTTGAAGACAGCAGTCTCCTGACTTCCAATTCGATGCTATTTGGAGAATACTATCCATCTTTCTAGGTCCCCTGACAAATATGTGGCCATTCGGCACATACATATCAATACTCTTGCATAGAAAAAAAGGAAGCATACGTGGCTCATGCTTACCCAGGTACAGACGTTAAGATTTTCAAACCCTCTTGTTTACAGTGTCTCTTGGAGGAATCATTACTTTGCATTACGGCCTCTCATTTCCTCCCCACATTTCCATCAGTGGGGTCATGCCATAAAGCCCTTACGTCTGGAAGGGATTTTAAGGAATCACTTTGTCAGTGGCCATGGGAGCAGGAGGCGGGGCTGGGGGAGCAGTCACCACCCCGGTGCGGGCAATAAAGGAGCTATGTTATCTGTAAAGCACATAAAAATTTATAGTACAGCTGACCAAAATCGTCCTGCATTTTATCACCACCACGTGGCAGCAGTCCAGCAGTCCTCAGTCAAGTCAGTAGTGAAACACTCCTCCCTGCCAAGGCAAAGTGCTCCCGCGGACCCCCGCCCGTGCACGCCAGTGCGCTTGGATACACCTGCACAGGCAGAGAGCACACTTAAATGCACCTGCACACGCAGAAGCACACAGCGCCCGCACAGGCTGTGCACCTGTCTGAAATCCCCAGGGTTGCCCTCTCTTCCCATTCCTGTCACCACACATTCTCCAGTCCACTCCCTTCTGTAAACAAAGCTTGAATCGTCAAAAAAATCGTATATACAAAGAACCCCCTATCGATGTGCATCTTCCTACAATGATGACATCTATCTCCAGTGAAGGTTCTCGTTTCTCAAAAGCCTCAAATCCCTCTCGAGGTGGGGATGACGTCGGAGGCCACCACTTCTGTGCTCACGGGCTTACCAGGAGCAATCCTCACCCATCCTTTCCGGCTGGGCCATCTGGCAGGTGCTCGGCGGGGTAAACACCGAGGGGTCTTTAATACCCAGCTGTATGTCAAAAAACCGCATGGACAATATCACACTGTAATTTTTGGTGAAGGTTTCCTGGACGGGATAGCAATCCTTGACTGTATAAATGCCAATCCAGGTTTCATCTGTAAGAGAAAGAGAGGGTGACTTAAAAAAATTCTTTTTAATCTTTATTTTTGCAAGAGAGACAAAGTGTGAGCAGGGGAGGAGTAGAGAGAGAGGGAGACACAGAATCTGAAGCAGGCTCCAGGCCCTGAGCTGTCAGCACAGAGCCCGACGCGGGGCTCGAACTCACAAACCGTGAGATCACGACCTGAGCCGAAGTAGGAAGCTCAACTGACTGAGCCACCCAGGCGCCCCCTGGGGGGGACTTTTTAATGTAGAAGGTAAGGCAAAATGCCTGTGTTGTTTGCTTTCTTTTTCTCTCGTGGGAAAATATACATAAAATTTACCATTGTAACTATTTTTAAGTAGTTCAGTGGCATTAAGTACGGCATTAAGCCATCACCACCTCCATCTCCAGAACTCTTTCATCTTCCCCAGTTGAAACTCTGTGCCCTTTGACACTAACTCCTCGTTCCCCTCCCCCAGCCCCTGGCAACCCCCGTTCCACTCTCTGTCTCAGGGAACGCGACTATTCTTGGCATCTCATGTAAGTGGAATTATATGGTAGTTTTCCTTTGCTGACTGGCTTATTTCACTCAGCGTAATGTCCTCAAGGTTCATCCACATGGTAGCGTGTGACAGAATATCCTTCCTTTTTAAGGCTAAATAATACTCCATTGTCTGTTTACACCACGTTTTGGGGATTCATTTACCTGCTGGGGGACACTTGGGTTGGTTTCCACCATCTGGAGGAATTATTATTCATTCATTCATTGTCATTAAGTATGCTGCTATACACATGGGTGCACAAATATCTTCTTGAGGCCTTGCTTTCAGTTCCTTTGGATATACACTCAGAAGTGGAATCGCTAGGTCATATGCTACTTCTACGCTAAACTTGGCGGCGGGGATGGAGGGAACTGTTTTCGTACTGTTTTTGACTGTTTCCCACAGGCACCATAAAGCCTGTGTATTCGAAACAGCTTCGGGGTGGGCATATGGAAGCACCACCGAGAACAGCTTTCCGTCTATACGCAAAAGCAGACACTCAGAATGACAGGAGGAGATCTGGTCACTGTAACCTCAGGAAGTGATATGGGGACTCGAACGTATACCTTAGACAGACATCTTCTGCGTCATAGATCTCAGGGTCATTAAACGTCAGAGCCAAGGCTAAGCCCGTAACAGCCAAGGCGGCAGAAAGGTACAGGTGGTGCTGGAAGGCAGAGGTATTTCAAATGTGATGCGTATACCCTGGAGCTAAACCACTAGCAGATTACACAGGGGGCTTCAAAGCACATGCGGGGGGACATTAAACAATTTGATTAAGCTTGTCAATTTCCTTAACTACCTTCCTTAGTGAACTTAACCTTTTTTCCCATCATACTTTCTGGGACGCAGCACTTGGATAGTTTTTGAAGCCTTACATGATCTAGCTGACTTTCTGTCGGACCACTCCTGGACAGTGATCTGTTCCTGTGGTCCCCCTATGGAGTACTGGTCCTCAAAGGTGGCATTCTGAGGAATGTCTAGAGGGTCCCAGGGGTCCGTCAGGGTGATCTTGGAGCACTGCTTGGTGGCTTGTTCAATCTGAAACATCACTCCATCCTTA
Source organism: Puma concolor (assembly GCF_028749965.1). Lineage (NCBI taxonomy): Eukaryota > Metazoa > Chordata > Mammalia > Carnivora > Felidae > Puma > Puma concolor. The sequence goes on along the minus strand of NC_141668.1, from coordinate 94,260,840 downwards.
TAGAGCAAAATATATTCAAATAATCTGAAAGACAGATATAGAGAGACCATATCAGGACTTTATTGTCAGTCGTCATGCCTTTTGTCAGCACACCGTCCAAAGGCCTGCAATATGAATTACTCTTAGAATAGAACAAGCAGAAAAAAACAGTTTGGCTTGCTAGGCATTTATTTATTTATTTATTTATTTATTTATGAGCACTAGACACTTTGATAACCTAAATACAAAATAATTAAAACTAAGAGTTCAAAACTGAATATTGAATAACTGAGCACCTATTATATGCCAGACTCTGTGCTTAGGCTACAAACATGGGGAAGACAGGGCCCTGGGTTAATGGCTGGTTTGTGACATTGTAGCACAGGAACACAGGAGGATTTGACCCTTGGCTTGGTTCAGTTCTCCTTGCAGCACTGAATCGGGCATTACCGGGGTGCCCTATGTAGGGCATCGAGAAGCCGCTGAGGTCAGACCACACACCTGTGCCCCACTGTCTCAACTGTCAGTCATGAGTAATGGGTTTTGGGGTGAGGCACAGCGGTATGAAAATGGGGCCCTCCTCCCACATCTGGAGGAGGCTGAGACAAGCAGGCAGAGGGTGAGGGGACCCCAGAACGACTGGTTTCCACACAATTTGTCCACATGCTCTAGGCCTCGTCTCTCCTGCCCACGTGCATGCCCCATGTGTGGAGCGAGCCAGAGGTGTTCCCAGGCTGGGCCAGGAGTCTGCAGACGTGCCCTGTCTCCCAGCACACGGCATTGTCACCAATCCTGCGTCAATCTTAAAGCTAAGCAATCCTGGTGCTGGGTGAAGCCAACGGTGGGGGATGGGGGGGGGGGGGCTTCCGAAATGTGTTTGATCGTCAGTCTGAGACTTGGGCCACTGCTGGTCCAGCAGAGTGAGACTGCAGGCCTTGAACTCACACAGTGAAGAGCCTACAGAGGGTGCTTTCGATGGGCAAATAAAAGACAACCAACATATTATCTGTGGTATGTGAGGCTCACTCCACATCAAAGACTGTCTGCCTCCGGGGCGAATTTTCGCCATCCCAAGTCCGAGCTTAAAAAGCATTTTCTAGAAAAACTATTATAAATGATCACTGTCTATGTGGTCAAAAAATAGTATCACTATTTTAGCGTTATGCTTCCGTTTTCTACCGAGCCAGTATGGAAATGTACACATGACCTCATTTTATAGATTTAGGTATATACTTATCCTGCTTCGTTCCAGGAAACACTTGAAATGGCTTATGAAGGTCAAACCCATGCACAGACTTTTAGAAATGGGAGTGATCACAGAAAGAAAAGGAAGTGTTCATTTGCTGCGACAGTGCTCCCATAAACGTGGAGCCAACCTCTCATTATAATACACATGCAGGGTTCACACCCTACTGAAAGCCCTTTGAAGGAGATGGGGTTGGACTGTCACTGTCTTCTCATGCCCAGAAAAATCCCTGGCACATCAGTCTAAACATTCGTGTAAGGAGCACAGACACCCGGGGTGCCTGAGTGGCTCAGTCTGTTTAGCGTCTGACTCTTGATTTCTGCTCAGGTCATGATCTCGTGGTTCGTGAGTTTGAGCCCCGAGTCAGGCTCCACACAGAGCATGAACCTACCTGGGATTCTCTCTCTCTCTCTCTCTCTCTCTCTCTCTGCCCTCCCCAAGTTGCACATACTCTGTCTAAATAAATATTTATTTTTTTAAAAAAAGGAGTACAAAGACATCCATATCAATTTTAGAGCACTGTCCATTCATAAACACGGGACTCTGTACAGAGATCCTGTTCTACGATCCTCCCTGACAGCGGGCCCCACAGAACACCGTGTGCCCTCAGAGGTGACTGTCTTCTTTATTCTTCTCCTCACCATCAGCACCCACCCCTTGTGCCTTCCCAAGTCCCAGGCATTAGCCTAGACAGCCATTCGTCACTTTTGCTGAAACCCCGATGGCGTGCTTCTCAAAGCGTAGTGACTGCCCCTGGAAGATACGCACCATGGGCGGGAGAGGTGCGGGGTCCTTCCTGAGAACACCCCTTAGCTCCCAAACCCACAGGTCGCAGAAGGTGGGAGCCTGGCAGCCATTCTGGCCATACATGGGCGGGCCCCCCTCCACGGAGCTTACGGGACCGGAGGTGAACATCCCGCCCAGGGCAAGACCATCAGATCCTCACCCACAAACATGTGGAATTGCACCTGCACAGGTCATATGTAAACTCAGAAGCTCTGGGAGGCTGTTTCCAACATGTGAACTGAGCAAGAGGGAAGAATGAAGCAGAGAGAGGCACCAGGAAGCGGGGATTCCAACAGCTGGTCCCCCCTGGATGCATTCCTGTGTCCTCTGTTGTAATAAACTTTCCTTTCTTCTGCTTGGAACTTTTTGTGTGACTCACAGCCGGGACTCATCTCTAAGATAGTTGAGGACTCCGCGGTTTCCACCTAGAGCCCTGGAGAACAGCCACTGGGACAGCTGTGTTGTGTGTCATGCGGTGTCATGGCGGACCCCTGGCCACCGCCGCCTGCCCGGGCAGCCACCAGCTGGGGAAAGGAAGGGGCAGCGGGAAAGGAATTCTGCCAGCCGCGCCGTTGTCCCAAGGCCAGCTCTGCCCATACACACACAGAGGTAAAATGTAATTTCAAAATGAGAACTCTAGACTTGAAGGAATCGTTACAAAACAGTTAACCTTTATTACTTGTGGGTGGTCTGAACACAGGTGTTTGTTACAGTGTTCTCTGTAACTTTTCTGCCCTTCAAAATATTTAGTATTTTCAAAAGAGGCCATAATCTGATACCGAGGTTATGTTGACAGTGCCTTAAGTAAGACAGAAAATACTAATTCAACGGGAAACCAAATACAACCGTATAACTGTTTTTTTTTTTTGTTTTTTGTTTTTCAAAATCCCATATGGGTAGAAAAGCGAGTACTGATCCATAGGAAGTTTTGGAAAAGAAGCTTTTCACAGTGCTGTCGTGGCTTGGGTGTTTATGGGAACACATTCATAGTTCAGACGTAAGGTTCTCCGTCTCCAATAGGATACAGGCTCCGGAGCCCGATAGAGCCATTAGGTCAAAATGCAGAGATCAGCCAGGGTTGAAATGAATCATCTGCCTGGGATGCTGTGCGGGTTATTACCTCCGGAGACCCAAAGGACTGACTGTCTTCAACAGAAACTCGATCCCGGGAAGCAAGATCAAAGCCTGGCTCTGAAGCAAAGGAAGTTGTAAGGATGGGAGTCACAAATGACACCCCCGGGGTGCAAGCAAGGTGAGGTGCTGGAAAGGGCTTGGAGGACAAGGCGGGCAGGCCAGGCCTGGGTCAACAACAGCCTGCAAACTCCTCCTTGCTGGCCAGACCCCAAGCAAAGCACAGTTCCCGGGAGGGCCCTGCCAGGCCTGGGCTGTGAGCGAGGTCAGGCCATCCAGGCCCGGCCAAGGGGTCAGCAGGCTGAGCTCTCACAGCAGCCTCAATGCAGACGCAGGGCCCAGGCAGGGCTCCATTCTGCCGCTCGCCTCGTGGGACCAAGGATTTTTGTTGCTTCTGACAAACTTCTCAGGCTACAGCATTTCTGTTGTTTCCTGAAAATCCATTTTCCTAAATATTAGCCTCTACCACCCGCATGTTCTCCAAAACACTGAAAACCTGCCGAAGTTTTAGATCTTTTGAAAATGGATGTCTGGTTTTTGTAAAACTGATTCACATTCAAAGTTAAAAAAGAAAAAAATCCAAACAGTACAGAAATGGAAAATGAAGTAAAGATTGCCCAGAAACTCGAACTTACAGAAATAACAACTCTTTGCCTCTGTGGCTAAACATATAGTGATATTTTCACTTAAATTTCTTAAAATTATGGTAAAATAGAACACAGAATTTACTATCTTAAGCATTTTTAAGTGTATAGTTCAATAGTGCTAGGTACATTCATACTGTTGTGCAACCAGTCTCCAGAATTCTTTTCGTTTTGCAAAACTGAAACTCTATGCCCATGAAACAGCTCCCCATTTCTCCCCCGCCCAGCTCCTGGCAACCACTCTTCCACCTTCTGTCCCTATGAACTTGACTGCTCTAGAGACTTCCTACAAGTGGAATCATTCAGTAGCTGTCCTTTTGTGATTGGCTTATTTCACTGAGGATAATGTCTGCAAGCTTCATCCATGTTATAACACGTGTCAGAATTTCCTTCTCTTTTTAAGGCTGATATTCCATTGAATGCATATAGCACATTTTGCTTATCCATTCATCTGTGGATAGATCCTGGGTTGTTTCCATCTTTTGGCTATTGTGAATGACGCTGCTATGAACATGGCTGTGCAAATATCGTACTGAGTTTTCATTATGTGTACTAGACACATTTTACAAAAATGAGTGAATCTAATGTCTTTTTTAATGGGTGAATATAATGTTCTCTAACCTACACTTTACCTTAATTTTTTTAATTTTAATGTTTATCTTGAGAGAGAGAGAGAGAGAGAGAGAGGGAACGCAGGGGAGAGGCAAAGAGAATCCGAAGCGGGCTCTGCACTGACAGCAGCAGACCCAACGCAAAGCTCAAACTCACGAATCATGAGATTACGACCTGATCCAAAGTCGGATACTCAACCGACTGAGTCACCCAGGCACCCCTGAAATATTTTTTAAATGCAGAAGAGTTGGAGGACTAGTACAATGATCACCTTTGTGTCTACCACTTAGATTCAATAATTGTTACATTTTGCTATATTTGCTTTTTCTAAATATTTGCCGAAAACAAGGACTTTCTGCTTTCTGGCCACACTACCACTATCACACCTAAGAAATTAAAATTCATTCCTGGGGCGCCTGGGTGGCTCAGTCAGTTGAGCGCCCGACTTCGGCTCAAGTCATGATCTCACGGTTCGTGGGTTCGAGCCCCGCATTGGGTTCTGTGCTGCCAGCACAGAGCCTGAAGCCTGTTTTGGATCCTGTGTCTCCCTCTCTCTCTGCCCCTCCCTCGCTCGCACTCTGTCTCTCTCTGTCTCAAAAGTAAATAAACATTAAAAAAAATTTTTTAATAAATAAATAAATAAAATTCATTCCCTAATGCCTGCTAATATCTGGCCCATATTCAATTGTCCCCCCAAAATGTATTTTAAACTCTTTTTTAAAAATCAGAATGCAGTCGGGGTGCCTGGGTGGCTCAGTCGGTTAAGCGTCCGACTGCAACTCAGGTCACGATCTCGCGGTCCGTGAGTTCGAGCCCTGCGTCAGGCTCTGGGCTGATGGCTCAGAGCCTGGAGCCTGCTTCCGATTCTGTGTCTCCCTCTCTCTCTGCCCCTCCCCTGTTCATGCTCTGTCTCTCTCTGTCTCAAAAATAAATAAACGTTAAAAAAATTTTTTTTTAAGTAAAAATAAAAAAAAATCAGAATGCAGTCAAGTCTCAAGCAATATATTTGGTTGTTACATTTCTACTGTCTTAAAAATCTGGAACACTACTATCTTTTTTATTTTTAATGTGGCCTTTGACTCTCTGAAGATTCCAGATCCGCACATATTCCCCATTCTACATTTTTGTCAGTTTCCTAATTTAACTTGTTCCTCTATATCCTGTCATTCCTCCAAACTAGACGTGGATTCTAAAGTCTTGATGTGCTTTGGCTAAAGATTTTTGGAAAGAAATTGAGTGGGCTGTGTACCTCCTGGTGCATCACATCAGAAGACAGGTGATGTCCCATGCCACTATCAATGCTACCAACTCTGATCACCAAGTCCTGTCCTTACTCCAGATGCCTTCAGCATAGAGGTGCTTCCTTTCGCAGTTAGCAAGTAATTGATCAGTAATACTTGGTGAAGCTGGGGAACAGCCCGTTAGCCAATAATTGTCACCTCATGGTTTTAGGTAAAACCATTTCCTGAATCAATTGTCGCTGGAGATTGGTAGATTGGTACCAATGGTATAACAAATGACATCTATCTATCTATCAATCACCACCCAGCACGCAAGGATTTTTATGTACTCAATGCACGACAAAGTCATTATTCCATTTGATGCTCAAATTGTCCCAAGTTCCCTCAGTGAGAGCTGCTTCCAGCTGGTATTTGTGACTTTGATGTGCCCCCTTAGTGTTTGAATGCTGTGTATACATATGCATGTATATGTGTGTATATGTATGTGTATATATATATATGTGCCCATGTATAAATATGCGTGTATATGTGTGTATATGTATGTGTATATATGTATATGCTTGTGTATATATGTATATATGTGTGTGTATGTGTTTGTGTATATATGCACATGCATCACATGTGTGTTTCTGTACACACACACACACACACACGTTTTGCTTTAGTGATCTCCTACTCGTGATCACTTAGATTATTTCCACAGTTTGTTAATATTAACAAAGCTGAATATAAATTGGAGGTAAACCCTTTTGGCTTTCTCTGTTTACAACTCTATGAAAAGTTTATAGACTGGAATTGTTGGATCAAATAAAATTCCCATTTTATATTTTACAAGATACTGTTTCCCAAAAGGAATTTTAACTGGATGTAGAGCTTCATTCATTTTTTTTTTTTTTTTTTTCATTAGAAAGGTACTGGCGGGCGGTGCCTGGGTGACTCAGTCAGTTAAACATCTGACTTCCACTCAGGTCATGATCTTGCCGTCTGTGTGTTCGAGCCCTGCATTGGGCACCTACTTCGGATTCTGTGACTCCCTCTCTCTGCCCCTCCCCTGCTCATGTTGTCTCTCTCTCTCTCTCTCAAAAATAAATAAACATTAAAACAAATGTTTTTAATTAAAAAAAAAAGTACTGAAAATTTACCCAACTAAGAGCACCTGGGTGGCTCAGTCAGCTAAGTGTCCAACTCTTGGTTTCGGCTCAGGTCTTGATCTCAGGGTTTGAGAGACTGAGCCCCACACTGACAGCATGGAGCCTGCTTAGGATTATCTCTCTCCCTCTCTTTCTCTGCCCCACCCCTGCTCTCTCTCTCTGTCTCAAAATAAATAAATAAACATTTTTTAAAAAGTTTGCCCAACTATACTAAGGCAGGGGAAAATCTGTCTAGTTCAGGATAAGGTTTACAGACAGCATGAACTGTACTGTAAACAAAGCTGAGGTGAAGAAATCCAGGTTCCCAATCTCCTACTGGTGACCTGCGATCATAATTTTAATCTCCCTGTTTCTCATATGTAAAGAAAGACCAAAAATTTGAAGCTCAAAGTATTTTTATGAAGATGATTTGAGACAGCAGACATAAAATTGTTACATAAATGCAAGGGATTATAGCTTTATAGAAAAGTCTGGCAGTGGGTACGTTTACTATCACCCGTTAATGTTTAACAGGGAAACTACGCATTTGACTTGTGTACGTAAGACCAGATCGGCTGTGTAACAAAGAAGGTCTAGTTCATCCACGTGGGGTGAAGGATGAAGGGGAGACCAATCTTGAATGCGATAGCGGACCCCTCTGTAGCAGCCCTGCAGGCATCTGACCCTTTCTCTCTTGCCTGCCTCTCAATATAGAGGTTGAGGAAGTACACTCATCTACTCACTTCCTTAGTTTCCCTTGGAGCTGGGGGTACAGTTGGTTCTGGCCTTGGAGATATAAAAGGAAGTCTGTTGGGTGAAGAAATGCCCTGGAGATTTCTCTTTTCCCAAAAAAGCAGACTCCTTGTCCCGCTCTATGTCCTTCATTTCCTGTCTTTGAACATAAGGCTATAATGCTTAGAGTGGAGATAGCCATCTTAAAGCCATGAGGCGACAAGTCAGTGCGCCATCTTGCAACTCTGAGCCAACATTCTAGAGTAAATGGATGGAGGAGAACCAGGGGCCTTGATGATACTGTTGAGTCAGACCTAAGGAACAGGTATCACCAGAATTCTGAGGTAAGCTACAACCATCCTCGTAGTTTAAGCCCCCATTAGTCAATTTTCTGATGCGTGCAGCTGAAAGCACCCTAGATAAAGTAAGTAGAATCCACTGCTTTATAGTTCTTATCTATCAGATGCTTTTTTTAACAACTCTCTGGGAGCCCTTCATTCCAGAATGAGCAAGGCCCAAGGATTTGGCTAATCCCAGGACCCACAATACCAGAGCCTGACCTGGGTGTGGAGAAACCTTAATAGCTACTGCCCGTACAGCCAGGAGGCAACTGTTTTTCTGTCTTGAGTCAGAGTAGTCAAGGGGAAAAAAATACAGTCTGAGGCAGAGGTTACAGACTGGCAAATTCATCTGGCTGACACGTTATTAGCTTTTTCCTTTCTTTCTTTTTTTTTAACCAGATGAGAAAATACGAGGCTCAGAGAATAACTAAGTAGTAAATAATGTGCCGGGATTGGACTCCAGGTCTGATCTCCTATCAGATTCGTCCTAATTCACTAACACTGTGATTCTTCCCATCCACGTATAACTGCTTGGCCATCCAAGATATCTTAAATTACAGAAAAGGGAGTGTACAGATATTATATTGTGATTTCAAAAGGACTTTGGTTTTTATGGAAGAAATTGGACCAACTCTGGATTCGTTTAATATGCAATATAATATATTAGCAATTCATGCCAGCTCTGTGACTCGAGGCCGGAAGAATGGAGCTTCGGCCACTTGCCAGTCTGGCGTGTACCGGGATTGAGTTACACCCTACAGTAATTATGAGACATAAAAGAAAAACGCTATTTCAAAATTGTTGTGTTAGACACAAACTCATTGTGTAGGCTGATACCAACCGCATACAACAAAAGGAATATTAAATTACTTGAGAATGCAGCCCTAGGAAAAGTAAAATCAAAGAATAATTTTGCGTGCAATTTAAGAAGCTGTAAGGTGACGGGCCTCCACTGCTTGGATTCTAGTTCAAAAGAGGAAACGCCTGCTCAAGAAATTGAAGAGGTTTTTTTTCCCCCCAAAAATGTTTCAGGAGGAATACTGGCACAGGCATATATTCTTCCCGCTGATGGAAGATAATGAAAAATTATCATGAGACAATAGCTCAAGTTGTCTTTTTTTTTTCTTTTTTCTTTTTTTTTTTAAATTTTTTTTTCAACGTTTATTTATTTTTGGGACAGAGAGAGACAGAGCATGAACGGGGGAGGGGCAGAGAGAGAGGGAGACACAGAATCGGAAACAGGCTTCAGGCTCTGAGCCATCAGCCCAGAGCCCGACGTGGGGCTCGAAGTCACGGACCGCGAGATCGTGACCTGGCTGAAGTCGGTGGCTTAACCGACTGCGCCACCCAGGCGCCCCATCTTTTTTTTTTTTTTTCAACATTAAAAGAAAGATCCTCATTAGCACCAAGTACCCATGTTGCCATGGTACATAGTGATTTCTAGAACTACACATCAGAAGGTATTAAGAAGGTTGGGAGGGTACGAGGACAGTCAGGTTCATACCGTCAGCCCTCCGCTTTTCAGTAGAAACTTATCAGTTGCCACTGTGTGTAAATATGAACACAGACATTCTTCCAGCTAACGTTAATGACTCTAAAATATAAATCTTATTTTTTACCTTCACTGGGATTTGGGATGATACTGAATTTAAGAAAAAAAAAGAATATGTGACCACAAAGATAGCTCTCTAATGAAAAACATGATTATCAAAATAGAAAATGTAGCAGAGATGATACAGAATACTTGGGCTATAGGAAACAAACAAACAACAGAACAGCACATTAAAAGGTATGATTCCAGAACTCTAGGAAAAACATAGGAAGGGATGAAAAGGCTAATGGAAAGATAAGAAATCAGGGCGCCTGGGTGGCTCAGTTGGTTGAGCAACCGACTTTGGCTCAGGTCATGATCTTGCGGTTTATGAGTTCGAGCCCTGCGTCGAGCTCTATGCTGACAGCTCTGAGCCTGGAGCCTGCTTCGGATTCTGTGTCTCCCTCTCTCTCTGCCCCTCCCACACTCATGCTCTGTCTCTCTCTGTCTCAGAAATAAAGAAACATTTAAAAAAATTTTTTGGGGGCGCCTGGGTGGCGCAGTCGGTTAAGCATCCGACTTCAGCCAGGTCATGATCTCGCGGTCCGTGAGTTCGAGCCCCGCGTCGGGCTCTGGGCTGATGGCTCAGAGCCTGGACCCTGTTTCTGATTCTGTGTCTCCCTCTCTCTCTGCCCCTCCCCCGTTCATGCTCTGTCTCTCTCTGTCCCAAAAAAAAAAAAAATAAACGTTAAAAAAATTTTTTTTACAAGTTAAGAAATCTGGGGGAACATGAGGCACCTGGGCGGCTCAGTTGGTTAAGCATCCAACTTGGGCTCAGGTCATGATCTCATGGTTTGTGAGTTCGAGCCCCGCGTCGGGCTCTGTGCTGACAGTGTGGAGCTTACTTCAGATCCTCTGTCACTCTGTCTCTCTCTGCCCCTCCCCTGCTCTCTCTCCCTCTCTTTCTTAGAAATAAGTAAATATTAAAAAAAAGAAATTTGGGGGGAACAGATGTAAGAGAACCAATACATGTAAGTAGAGAGATATTCTAAAGGAACAAAGAGAATGTCTTCCCTCTTGCTTGGAGAGTATCAAGCCTCCAGAAACAGCAGATGAAATTTCCTCTAGAGCTAGACATAGCCTGGAGATGTTAATATGATGTTCCAGGATAATAATAGAAACAACCGACAAAAATTAGGGCAGAAAAAAAATTATTAAAACTAAACGAAAATCAGTTTGGTATCAGACTTCTCTTCTAGAGCTCTAAATGCCACAGCAAATTTTAAACAAAAAATACCATTATTACCCAATGAACTGCTTATTTATTTTGAGAGAGACAGAGACAGCATGCGTAGGGGAGTGATAGAGAGAGAGGGAGAGAGAGAGAGGGAGAGAGGGAATCCCAAGCAGGCTCTGCACTGCCAGCACAGAGCCTGACACGGGGCTTGAACTCAGGAGACTGTGAGATCATGACCTGAGCCAAAACCAAGAGTCAGGTGCTTAAGTGACTAGGCCACCCAGGTGCCCCTATTATCCAATGAATTGTATACACCCCAAAGTTACCATTATGCAAAATAGCAATAAGTAGATGTTCTCAGACATTCAAACTTTCTGGAAGTATACCATGGCACCAGTACCCCTGCGGAGGCAAATTAATTGAATACATTTTCCAGCTGACATAAACATGAATCAAAATAAAGGATTCAGGTAGATAAGAATATTAGCATAAAAGAAACTGCAGTGAATAATAAAAGGAATAAAATAATCTATGTTTCTTTTGTGGCAAAGCTACTTAGAAGTTTGTACAAACACTCACAAAATAAAAAGTCCTCTGTGCTTAACAAGTGAAGAAGTTGACCTTATAGAGGCTTGACTCAGCCTAGTGAAAGAAGGAAACACTAGAAACCATCCAAACACTTTAAATTCTTTTCGACATAGTGAGTGGGACCTAAGTAAACACGCGTCCTTTACAAAAGAAATTGTGTTCTGGTGACAGGAAAGTGGATCCCCAAGTTTCACCCTCTAACTCCTTAGGGGAACTGAGACATCAAGAGGGTGGCTCCTTGGGGGTCCTCAGGGCAAGCCAGACAATACATGGCGCTGGATGGGGCGGTGGGGGCGGAGGGGGTGAGGGGGGATCATGATCCAAAATACAGTGTATGACAAAGGGGATGGGTAGAAGGCTCAATTCAGAGAGAAAGGACTCCCACATGCAGAAGAAACACATAAGCCACATCAGAACACCGCGCTCAACATGGCATTTCAGTGGATATTAAATCTGGAGCAGATTCTCTCCCCAGCACCTCTCCTCCCCAGAGGGTGAGCTGGTAAAACTGTCTACTGGTCCACTGCCCTGTTCCAACTCAGAGAACTCCATGGTTTCTCTGGCATCTTCCTCAGAGGAACATCTGCCTTTCACAACTTGATTGGATAATCAGCTCCTTGGTGAGACATTCTGGGAAGAAGGATTTATAATTCCTGGGAATATAAAATGTATCTCAGTAAGGGACTCGGTGAGGTGGTGGGGGTGGGAGGACTGTTTTAGAAGCTTTGGAGTCAATGCAGATGGTCTCGCTTACCACAGTCCTCCCTGCAAGTATTTTCAAGCCAACTCAGGAGGCCTGGCATTCATCAGGGGTGAACCTGGATGCCACGCCAACTAGCGTGGTAGTTCAGGGTGCCTCATACATTCCTCCTAAGTTACATCTCACCTGTAGCTGATGATGCTATGCCAGCCCAAGAAATTGATGTGCCCTTGGCCCTGTACCTCCACCATCTTCCCATCTGACAGCATCTTCCTTGGCAACTTCTGAGATGCTCCAGAACAGCAGGTTCTCTGGGTTCTATGATCTGAGTGTTTGAGTTCCTCCCCTAACCCTACCAAACTGATATTGAAAACCTAATGCCCAAGGTGATGGCAGGAGGACTGAGGTCTCTGGGAGGTGATTAGGTCTTGAGGGTAGAGGCTTCATGGATGGGATTAGTGCTCTTATACAAGAGGCCCCAGAGAGCTAGCTGGCACCCTCCACCATGTGAAGATACAACGGAAGGTCTACGACCAGAAAAGGGCCTTACCCAACCATGCTGGCACCCTGATCTCAGACATCCACCTTCCAGAACTGTAAACAATGAACTTCTGTTGCTTATCAGCCACCAGGTCTCTGGTATTCGTTACAGCAGCCTGAACTAAGACACTGTGGCAGCTTGGAGGGGTTACTTTGGTGCCTCCTCTTGGGCAAACTGACGGTTCTCACTCATTGGCAGAGCTCACACTCTGGAACTTTCCCAGTTGATCTAGCGTCAGCCACAACAAAAGCAGCCTTCCGTGAATGGGGCAGCACAGCCTTTTTGTCCAGCGACAGCTGCCTCCTATTTAGAAGCCCTCTGTCCAAAAGCTTCTCCATTGTTTGGAGGGTCTGAGGGCCAGGGGGGCACCCTGCTGGGGGTCAGATTCCTCACACGGCCTCTCCCTTCAAAGAGGCACTGCTTCTGAAGGAAGCCATCAGCGCTTGGGAAACTCTCAATGCCCATGTGAGGGAAAATTCTCCAAAACTGGGACTGTGGAGCAAGAGAAACACTGAAGATAGTGTTTGATGAGGGAAGAGCTGGGGACTAGGTCATGGATGAAAGGAACCCGGAGGATCCATTTCTGGAGGTCCTGGTATGCTCTCCTAGGTGGGATCCACCTCAAGCCTGCTTACAGACCTTTTCAAAATATGGGTGGGCACTGCCATTTGGTGTCAAGAATTGTTCTGGACAAAAGAGATACATGATGTAGAATACGATAATTAATACACCATGAAACCATTCCATAAATCCACAAGTTGATTGTTAAACATGTAATCCTGAGGGAGAAGAAAATACAAATGCAGAATATTGGGAAGAAGAAAAGGATATTGATAGGTAAGGTGGAGTTGTTTCAGAGTTCGGAGAACATCACATACAAATGTATTAGGGTGATAAATGTAATCTTGATGAAATGGAAGATTTTCTAGGAAAATAGAAATAACCAAAACGAATGCAGAATGAAGCATACAATTAAGTGAATAAATAACCAGAAGCGGGTAAAAAAACTCTTACAGAGGTCTAGTGAGATTTTAGATCTTTGATGTTTAAGAGATCAAAGAGTTACTTCTCCAAAAGGAGTTGGGTCCTAATGGTTTCAGGAATTAATGTTTTCCAACCTCAAGGCTATACAGCAATAGAGACATATAGAAAGCTTGCCAATTCTTTTATCATTTTACAAAGCTTTTTCTACATTAAAATACAGAAAGAAAATCAAAAACTAAAACACAAGCTGAATTGTGGCTGTGGATTAAAACCACAACTTAAATATTAGTGAGTCAAATCAGGCAGACTATTAAAAGACTAATACATAATGATAAATTAGAATTTACTTTAGGAGAGCCAAGTTGGTTTAACGTAAAGCAATCCATTAGTACAAACCACCAGGTTGGTGAAGTTTCATATCCATCCCAATTAGAATAAATTCTTTATAAAATAGGTCAGAAAAATATTTACTGAACATGATGGAGTGTCTTAGTTAAACCAACAGCCCGTAAGAGACTTACATGTAAAATTTCAGAAACAGTCACAACACAATGAGAGTCACTAGGGCTGTGACAGCACTACAGGCATGTCATTTTGCCCTTGTTTTTTCTTTATCATATTAGAAATCATTAAAAAAATTAATTAGGCTCCTGGGGCACCTGGGTGGCTCAGTCGGTTAAGTGTCTGACTTGGGCTCAGGTCATGATCTTACTGTTCATGAGTTCGAGCCCTGCATCAGGCTCGCTGCTGTCAGCCCAGAGCCTGCTTTGGATTCTCTGTCCCCCCTCTCTCTGTACCTCCCTTGCTCTCTCACTCTCTGTCAAAAATAAATAAACATTTTTAAAAATCTTAAAAAAAATAGCCACCTACAGGCATGAGTGTGGGAAACATGACCACTCACATTCTGCCAGCTGAAATATCTGCCAGGTGGAACAATTTCCTGAAGGGCAAAGTCGTCACAACTTAAAAATGTGCAAATCCCTTTTCTATCATTTTCTTACCTAGGAATGTATCCAAAATGCATTAAAAAAATGGTACACGTAGAACTTCACACAAATACAAGGTTATGCATGTAGTAGTCTATATAGTCCTCCCTGCAAGTATTTTCAGGCAAACTCAAAAGGCCTTGCATTCATCATGGCTGAACCTGGACGCCTCGCCAGCTAGTCTGGTGGTTCACAGCCTCATAAGTCATGGGTTCGTGGTTCATCCCTCCTAAGTTCCATCTCACCTGTAGTTGATAATGCTATGTGGACAATAGAGGGGAAAGATACATAACTATCCCATAATAAGGGACAGCTTAAAGAAGCTGTGCTCTATCCATTAGCTAGAATACCACACAGTCATCAGAAATGGTTCTGCTGGGGCGACTGGGTGGCTCAGTTGGTTGAGCATCCGAGTCTTGATTTTGGCTCAGGTCATGATCCCAGGGTCGTGGGATCATGCACTGAGCATGGAGCTTGCTTGAGATTCCCTCTCTCTCTCTCTCTCTCTCTCTCTGCCCCCTCCCCCACTTGCGCTCCCTCTCTTGCTCTCTCAAATAAATAAATAAACATTAAAAAAGAAAAGAAAGAAAGAAATGGTTCCGTTGATGGGTACTTACAGCATGAGAAACATGCACAGCATTTTGTTAAGTAAAAAAAAATGCAGACCATGTTTCCCTCTTAATTTCAAAATTTCATACACAGGAGTAGGAAAAGAAATCCAGAAGCACATGCATCAGGTTTCTTAAGTCTATATGGCGGGACTACAAGCGATCTTTACTCTCTTTATTCTGCTCTTCTGTGTTGTCTAGATTTTCCACCATGAACACGTATAACGCTAGTCGTCCCAAAGCCATCAAAACGGTGTTTACTTGCTCAACACACATTAACTGAGTCTTACGATATACCAAGCACTTCCAGGTGCCGGGGTTTGGGTGATCGGCCAAACCAATAAAGTTCTCTCACTGGCGGCGGAGAGATGGACAATAAACACCAAATGAACTGACCAGACGATGTCACACAGGGATCACGCCCCGAGGAAATCAGAACAGGATGTGATGGAGAGTGGCTGGTGGGGGGCGTCGCAGAAGGTCCCTCTGAGGAGATGGTGAGCTGAGACCCGAAGGAGGAGACGCCAGTTCAAAGATGAGAGAAGGGGACTGGTCCGTATGGATGAGCTTGCCCAGTGTGTTGTTCAGTGAAAATAAGCCTGTTGTGAAACAGTATGTGCTATGGTATGCGTGCTGGGCATCTAAAAATCTCCTAGGCTATTCGGAAGATGTAGTCTTACTGGTTGAGCAGTTATGGGTAACTTTTTTCCTCTTTGCTTATCCTTCTACAATAGATATATATGTCACCGTTGTTAGTCATCCCCTCATTCAAGTATTCCCCCCAAAATCTGATTCTGTGGTGCTAGAGATACAGCAACAACCCAAGCAAAAGTCCTAACAATGGAGCCTTGTTTGGGGCAAGGGGAGGCAGAGGAGATGAGAAAACAGGTTGAAAAAGCATTAAATAGTAAGTCAGATAGCGGTAAGCATCTTGAGCATGTAAGGCAGTGACGCGGAGTGTAGGAGAATGTTGGCAGGAGAGACCTTCGAATTTGGGAAGGGGCCATGCAGCTTTTTAGGGAAAAGGCCTTCTGTGCACAGGAAACAACAACACAAGTGCCAGGAGCGGGGGAGCGGGCTGGCAACCAGGGGAAGCTGCAGGACAAGGTCAGGGACAAGGGATGGAGGGGGTGGGGAGCAGACCCCTTAGGGCGGCCGGGCCCGTGTAAGGACATTTACCCTCAGACACAGAAAGGCATTGGAGGGTTTTGATCAGACAAGCGATATGATACAATATTTTTAGCAGAATCATCATTCAAAGCTGGCGTGCTGAGAACAGAAAGGGGGCAAAGGTCGAAGTAGGTGGACCCATTAGGAGCCTAGTGCCAAAAGCCCAGGCAAGAACGATGAGGGTTTGACCCTCAGGATGGTAGCGAACATGTGGTCAGATGGTGAGTCTCTATCAAAATTAGAGTCAATAGGATTTGCTTTATGGATTACTTGTGGCATGTGGGAGAAGAAGAAATCAGAGATGGCCCTATGAGCTGGTCCTGAGCAAACGGAGTTGCAGTTAGCTGCACTTTAGAAACCTGCAAGAAGAATGATTTTTGATTTGCCTGTTTGTTTGTTTTCAGGGGAGGCATCGGTTTGGAGTATGCTGAGTCATGACGGTCAGAGATCCAAAGGAAGAGGTCAACTCAGGTTTTGGATATAAAGGTTCAGGGGAGAGGACACAGGACTCACGGGGGAACTCAAGGCTGGAGACACACGTGTGGGAGTCCTCCGTGCAGAGATGCCATCTGAAGCCATGACCTAGCTGAGGGCACCAACAGAGGGGTGTAGACGGATAAGTAAAGGGAAGGAGGGGCACCTGGGTGGCTCAGTCGGTTAAGCGTCCGACTTCAGCTCACGTCATTATCTCACGGTTTGTGGGTTTGAGCCCCGCGTCGGGCTCTGTGCTGACAGCTCGGAGCCTGGAGCTGCTTCGGATGCTGTGTCTCCCCCCTCTCTCTCTCTCTCTCTGCCTCTCCCCCACTGATGCTCTGTCTCTCCCTGTCTCTCAAAAATAAAAATAAAACATTTAAAAAATTGTTTAAAAAAAAAGAAAAAAAGTAAAGGGATGGAAAGCCTGAGCCCTGGGACATTCTACCATCAATGGTCTGCAAGAAGGGGAGGAAGAGCAAAGGGAACTGAGAAGAAAAGGAAATGACGTAGAAGAAAGGACACCGGCAGAATGTGGGGTCCCGAAGGCCCTGTGAAGAAAGATATCAAAATGGAGGAAATGAGCACCGTAAAAGGAGGACTGATAAAAGATCATTCGACTAGTAACGTGTTGCACTTGAGCAGAGCAATCTCAGCAGCGGTGTGATGCTCTAAGTTTGGTCGGAGGGGGCTCAAGGGAGCAGCGGGGAGGGGGAGCGAAAATTGGACTTAGCGTGAGATTTGCTTTAAATAGAAGGGGAGCGTGGTGTTTCAGCTGGTGGGATAAAGAGAGGAATTTTTTCTTTAAAGATGGGTAGAATAAAAGAAATTATAAAGGGGAAACTAGAAGATTTTTACTGGAATTGGGGAAATAGAAGACAATCCCATTCATTCCAGGAAAAACAAACCACTAATTGGTAGAATATTTTCAGATCTTCGGGCACTGTGCCCCCGACCGCCATCTTCGAGGGCAGAATCAGGAAGAAACAGCTCAAGGTTGACGGAGAGAAGTAAAGACGCTTTCACAAAAGTTGGGGGACCACCTCCGGCTTCTAGTTATAAGTTGGTCTTACACCCCACCAGCCCTGTTACTGTGTGGGGCTTGTCTTCCTTGGCACTAAATGCTCCTCACTGCCTGCTTCTCCTTTGCCTCCCAGCATCAACTCTCTGAAATCCAGGGTCAACACACCCACTGAATTAAGACTCAAAGCAAACTTTACAGGCTTCCAAGAACATCTCTTCCTTGAAGAAAAACTCACTTTTGCAAATCAGCATGGTTTATTTTCGAGGATCAAAAGGCCACAAGCAGTCAGACTTCCTGAGCTAATAATAAAAGAAAATGCTGGCTCTTGATCTCAGCAGAGAGCAAGAGGAGGGAATAAAGGCAAAAACGAGTCATTCTGAAATTCTGAAAGGCATGATTTCTTAAGATAGAAGGCCTCATCTATGCAAAACAAGGTTGGTGATGAAATAAATCCATGGAGCCCTTCGTACGAATTTACCTCCCCCAGCCACACAGAAGCATTCTGAGGATTCACAACCATACCACCCTGAGAAATCCAAAAGAAGGCAAACATATAAAAAAACATAAACTGATCTTTGCCTTCCCCTCGTTCAACAATGTCGTCTAAAGTCACAAGGGAGGGCCAAGCAAGAGAGCCATCTGCATGGCCTGGCCTAGGGTGCAGAGCCCAGTGCGGTGAGGAGGGCACCCATGTCGGGAAGGGACATCACAGCAATGCACCATCAGTGACCTACTCCAACTGAATAATGGGAGCCAGTTTTCTCTGAGAAGGGGCCTACAAAAACAAACCATGTGGTAGCGGGGTGGAACTGGAGGTTCTAGGCAAATACATATATGGATCAGAACTGGAAGCTTAGCAACGTATGTATATGTAAATCTATGTGTATGTGTATGAGTGAGTGACTGTGTGTGTGTGTGCATGTGTGTGTGTTCAAATCTACATCCCCTTCCTTTGTCCACTGAGAGGGGTCTGGGAGCACAGCCACCTAATAGCCATGAGCATAATGAAAGCAGAAATCTTGGCACCCAAATATTATCCTCCAGTAAAAGTAACCAGAGCTTCTTGAGAAATGGCTCAAATCTTGGCTTATTCCAAGACTCTAGCAGAGAGAGTACAGATGGTTTGGGGATGTCTTATGGTGGCAAAAAAAAAAAAAAAAAGCAAAAAAGCAAAAAAAGTGCTCAAAGAATGAGAGGTGCTTGTTAAAAGAACATAAAAGCCAACTTAGAGCGGTGCCCATTGGCCAGATCTGGGATAATGTGAACATCAAACCAAGCAATGAGAGCAAATGCATTACAGTGAGAATCCTTGAGGGTGTGCTGATATAAGTAAGTGAATAAATTCGGTGTCATGAAAAATGGGATGTGTACGTGGTTTTAAAATATCTCCCTACAAAATACTTATTCATTACAAAGTAAAAAGGTGTCGCTTGACGCTGAAGAAACTTTGCAGCCATCAGTTAACCAAGCGACAAGCGATCAAAGAGAACCAAGCGATCACAGGGTACAGCAAGAACAGAGTACTACCTCTGTGATACTCCTGCCGCGGGTGAATAACTAGAATATCAACGTAAGGAAACTTTCAACCAAAAACCCAAATGTGAGGAACATTCTACCAAACAATTGGTTTGTCGTCAAAGTACAAGAAAGACCGAGGAACTGTTCCAGACGGGACACCTAAATGCAACGCTTGAATAGAAACTGGGTCCTTTTTGCGATACACAACATAAAAGAAAAACTAACTGCCTTTCAGATGGTAGAAATGAATCCGTGTTAATTTCCTGATTCTTAGGGCTGCGTTGCAGTCACGCGGGAGAATATCCTTGTTTGCAGGAAATCATGCTGAAGTATCTGGGGGTCGTGGGGATATCAAGTGGGCCACTCACTCTCAAATGATTCAGGGGGAAAAACTGGCTGTGTACCATCACTGTGACCTTTCTGTAAGAGCGGGATGGTTGCAAAATAAAATAAAATTCGATATTTGGAGGGAAAAAAAAAACCCTTATCCTGTTGTTGAAACACAATGATCGTTGGAGTTACCTAGTGTGATAACAGCCTTTGGAATTAATCTTTCAAAGCAGATATGTGGAGGAACACTCTGGAAGCAGTGCTACTCATGCCCTGGTGTACTCGGGGCTCCCACGCAGAGGAGAGCCTTCTGAGTTTGCAACCAAAGCATTTAAGGGTGGCCCCTCTTTCCTCTACCCATTGAACACAGGTATAGGTGAAAAAGAGAAGAAAGAAAAAGCATTTTGGTTTTATCTACACAAAGGGACAAGCTGAGAAAAAAATTAGAATCCATGTCAAGTTCATTGTATCATGGTAGAAACAGGAATCAGCCTGATGTAATAAAAGCACGATTAGTATCGTTAAATCATTAAATGATTAGTATCATTTAATCTCTAAGGACGAAGGCCTAAGAGTATTTAGTATAAACATTGTAGATCATTAAAATTAAATTCAAAGATGAAAAGCTGATATCCTGAGAAGTAAGGGATCGCATTGCAAGTGGTGAAGCCAGGGCTAGAGGCCATGTCTGGCAACCCATGACTTTCTCACTGCATGTCCGTGCTCTCTACACAACACTATGTGGCTTTCTCTAAAAATACAAAACAGAAATGATATGCTGCTCTCCAAGAATAGAATTCTCGGGGAAAACTGAGACTGACATGAACCGATCAGAATTTGAATGAGAATCTATTTTCTTTTCATCTTTTACCCGTCCCCCCACCCCGCCAAAATCCCTGAACCTGTAGGACGGGTAGTCAAATAGTCTTCTAAGATATGACCCCTACCACACCCAGGCATATTCTCTTAACCCCTCTCTGCTCACTCTGTATCAGTAGCTCCATTAATTCCAACCGCCAAGCCACCATTTTGTTAGTGGGCACGGTAAGCTACTGGTGGCCCAACAAAATTCATTCAGTATCCCACACTGCTTCTTCCACAAAATTCAACACACTAGCTGAAATATGAAAATAATCTTCTTTCTTTTCCTGGGTCTTCCAGATGTAATACTTGTGAGTTTAGCCAAGGAGTCAGGAAGGATAGTTGGAAGCAGAAAACAAAATAGTATCAATTACTAATATTTCCCATTCTCTGCTGAGGCTGTCTTATCTGAAGCTTATAAAGTTGTTTAATCTTTTCCATCATCTCAGGGAAAAGAGAGCCTGGAAAATCCTAGTCATTCCACAGTAACTATCAGTGGGATTTTCCGTAACTATCTGGATGCAAAATAAAAATCTTAAGAAGTTGATCCAATTCTAAAACTTACTTCTCAGCTTACTAATAAATATGAAGAGACAACCCATCCATATTTTCTTCAAATAACATCTGGTTTCTTGGCCGGACTGCTAATACCTGAAAAAGTTTCTGAGCTTATTCCAGCAAATCTACATTTAAAGAGCTTAAAAATGCATTTACGCACTTAAACATTCTTTTCTACATCTGACTTAAGGCCAGAGATGGGACTGTGAGACAGAACCTCGCCAGGAAACTGGGAAGATGGGGAATAAAATTGCCTTCTAAAAACTAAACTGTGAAATCAACAATTGATAGGTCAGGACAGAGAAATGAGAAATCACCGCATGGGGACAAAAACCTCTAGGCCAGCAAGATTTGGCTGCAACCCCACTAAAGACATAACACACACACATAAAGGCTATAGTAATCGATCATGGAGTCAAAGATGAAGAAAGGTTGCTAAGACAGCCTGAGCAGTACTCACCAAGACTCCATGCGGAGTGGAGGGAGTCTGGACCAGCAGGGCTGGGGTAGCAGAGAACCAGTGACGAGACATCTGTCTGGTGGAAATGAACGCATCACTTAATCTCAGCCCCATTACCCTGGGCTGGCCTGTCTCCTTCAGGATGGAAAGCTCAACATTGCGCATACAGCCTGGCCTGGAGCAAGCAATCATTAGATTCAGTGACTTGGCTCCCACTTTTTGCTCACAACCTCCTGATTATAATTTGGCTTGCCTACAGGGAGAGAATGACCTCGTCTTGTGGATCTGAGCATTCTGGCCCCCATGCCAGCCATAGCACTCACTCAAATATACGTTTTAGCTGTTAAGCCTGCTTCCTGTGAGTCAGCTCCCAAAGGAAGGGCCCTTGATCAAGTTTCTGAGCCCACGGGCTGGCAGCGAGTCTCTGGGCCAGGGTCAATTGACCAGGCGGGCCACGTACAGCTGCAGCCACGTACTGAGCACCTGGTATGTGTCATACACTGTGCCGTGTGCTTTACATACTTGAACTGGTTGAAATGCCAGGACACTCCAGGAAATTAGACACCACTGATATTGCCATTTTGTAAATGAAGAAACTGAGGCTCACAACGCTTTAGCAATTTCCCCCAAAGACCCACCTCAGGACGCTTGCACTCCACCCAGCTTTATCCAACTCTGAAGCTTAACCTCTTACATGGTGAAAATACTACCTCTGGGGGAATGGACCCTTACCCTTCTCCTGGCCACACTACTCTGCTTCAGCAGTGTGCTCTGGGCCATTCCAGTCCGGCTGCAACACGACCTTGTTCATCAATACACCACTACTGTGCCAGCCTCCCCATCAGGGCGCTAAAGGTTAGTGATTTCTCCTGGATCAGAAGCGCACAAAGCCAACCCTATCTCAGTGAACCGCGCCGGTATCTCTTTCATGCCATCAGAAGCCAAAAATGGCCGCCTCTCCTTGACTCTTCTCTCTCCTCACCTCCTCTGTGGGTAAACCCCTTCCATACTTCCCTAACGAGTCCGCTTCTCACTGCCTCCATGGCCGCTACCCATCTTCCACCCGGACCTCGGCCAGAGTCTCCTAAATCACGTGTTTGCCTCCACTCTTGCTCTCCTTTATTCGAAACCATACACCCAGTGACTAGTCCGTAACGCAATTATGATATTCCACTGTTTGAAAATCCTTCAGTGGGTCCCAACCTCTCCACATCCTCTGTCTGCAGTCCTAACAGTGATCCGTCTGCAGTTCTTGGAACGCATCCAGCCCTGTGTGCTCCAGAATGTCCTGGAATATACCCGCAACCCCCCACCCCCCCCCCCCCCGCCCCCCGGCAGTCTTCCCTTCTCCGGTCACTGGCACTGGAGACTGGAGCTGGGCACTCATGCTTCAGCTCCCACAGGGAGCCTGGGTTAGCTGCCCATCAATATATCCTTCATCTCACCAAGTGGAAATTTTCCTCGTGTGACTCCAACACCGGACTGTGACCTCCCTGAGGCCCAGGACCCGCGCTGTTTGAACAAAGTGCTTGCCATGAAAAAAATGCACAATGAATGAATGAGAGCCTGGTAATATAGCACAGGTATCAGAAACCACCCAGCTTCCTCGAGTCCCAGCTGTGGGGTCTTGAAAGAAACATGTTGAATCTCCCTAGACCTCAGATTCTCTGTCTATAACAGAGATCCATAAAGCTTCCACTGGTAAAACTGTTGTAAGATTTTCACGTAACACGTGGAGAGTCCTCAGCACTGTGCCAGGTATATAATAAACGCTCAAACATTGGTTGTTGCTACTATGTCCTTTGAGACGGAACCAGAATGTTCTTTAAAGGCCTCAGAGATATTACCAGGCCCCCATGGTGACTCAGCTGCTCCAGATCTCCTCAGGACTCATGTTTTACCTTTCCAGATGCATTAGCTCCCATTCTTGAATATACTGCTCTGAAAGGTTCTGTTCCCTCGGTACTTCCTTCAAGATTTGCCCCAGATCTTACTGCTCTGGGCCCTTAAACCATGGAGGTCACATGCTACCTCCTGATCATGCAAATGCCACACAGGGGGGGCCGCATAACCCCCCCCCCCAACACACACACACACATAGGAATTTCCACAGGAAAGCTGTGGAGTTGACAGGTGGTGATCCCAAAATAGAAATCAGGTCTTAAAGGGGGCAGGAGCAACAGGAGGTCTCAGGAAGAGGACGTCCATTGTCGCAGCAGACGTGGAAAGGTGAATCATGGGACCAATGGCCTTGAAAAAAAAATGGCACGGCTCCTCCGTGGAATATTGTGCAGCTATTAAAAATAGCTCGGCGGGGGGGGGGGGGGGGGCAGCCAATAAAATGGCAAATAAGAACTTGTAAGTGAGCTTGTATAAAGAAAGCTCATGGTTTCTAATCACAGTGTGTGAAACTTGCTTTAGAAAAATTTAACGAAGTTGACCAAAATGTCAATTGTTGTAACGGGGTGATGATACTTTGATTCCCCACACCTTTTGCAGTGCTGCCCTATGCTTTTAAAATGCAACAAGAATTCTTAAAATATACACATCCTGCGCGCCTCCTTCGCAGATGGCTCCTGGAAGAGAGGAGATAGTGCAGGTGACACGCCCTAGGCTGAAGGGGGCTCCGAGAGCCTGACTCAGCAGCGTGCGGACCGGGGCGAACCTGGGCCCCGGGACGCCGGGATGCGATCCCGCCCCTGCCTCCTTGCTCACCCACCACCGCCCCGCTGGGGATCTCAGAGCGCAGTGGGGCCAGCCCTCCCGCCAGCCCCCCGAGCGGGCTGGCCCCGGCCACCCTCCCCGCGAAGTTTCTCCTCGGTAAGAGGGAGGCGCCGCCAGCGGCTGGAAATCTAGCGGCCCGACGCGGCCCCCCCGACCTCGCCCCCGCCGCCCGTCCCGCGGCCCCCGTACCTCTTGCAGGGGATCAGCGCCTTGCGCTCGTCCAGCACCCGCACGCGCTGGTTGAGCCCGTCGTAGGAGAGGAGGGCGCGGCTGTTGCGCCCGGTGCTCTGCCGGTACAGAACCTGGCGGCCCTCCCACTGCTGCGGCGCCTGGCACGGGCGCGGGGTCCCCGGGGCGCCCCCGGCCCCCGCCCCCAGCGCCGCCGCCCCCAGGGCGCAGAGGCCACCCAGCGCCCAGATCCAGAGGCCGCCCCGCAGCCAGGCGCCCAGGGCCCCGCGGACCACGCGGAGCGGAGCGCGCCCCAGCATCGCCGTCCGCCGCGCTCGCCGCCCCCCCGCCCCGAGGGCCGGCGCGAGCCGCAGGGGCCGCTGAGCAGTCCGGGCGCCGCGCAACCGTCCGCCGCGTGCGGGGCCGTGCGGGCGTGTGGTCTCCGCGCGGCCTCTGCCCACGGCTGGGATCAGGTCGCGCGCGGTGCGGGAGCCAGGGCCGCGGCCCAGGAAGGCTCCGGGGAATCGCGGGAGCTATTTCTGCCTGGGCCACTGCCCGCTGCGGCTTGTGTTTTCGCTTTGCTCTCTGCTGCCAACAGGAAATGCAGTGGCAGCGGTGCCACTAGCATCCTGAAGGGCATCCGCGTTCTAAAGGGGGGGCGGGGTGGGGAGCAGGACGGTGAGAAGAAATTCGTTTCCTCCAGTAACTGAAGCGCGCAGCAGATAACCACAAACTAGGAGATAAGTTCAAGTTCGAAGTCGGGAAGGCAGTGCTGCTTCACTTGCTGTGCCCCCCACACCTTGCCCCTTTGTCGAAATTGACACCTTCCTCCAAGTTAGAAATCGAAGGGTCCCTTCCGGAAGGAATGATAGCAGTCATGCATCATGGCCATTTTCAAGCCACCGCTCTTAGTCTAGCGCCCGGGGTATTAGGGGATGAGCCCTTACCCTTGGGCATAGGACTCAGAGACCTTGTCTTCAGGATACGCTTGCAGTGAGACTGCAGCCCTCACCCATCACCTGACTACACCACAACCCTGGAGGTGTGTGAGTCTGGGAGTTTAGCATCAAGAACAAAGATAATTGGGTTTATGGCTTATGTTTTGTTTGTTTTGTTTTGTTTTTTAGGTAGGCTCCATGCCCAGCACAGAGCCCACCAGGGAGCTCTTTGGAGAGCTGGCACTCACAATTCTGACATCAAGACCTGAGCTGACACCAAGAGTCGGACACTCAACTGACTGAGCCACTCAGGTGCCCCTGTTTTGTAATATCAGGATGTACCACATGGAATCAAGAAAAAAGAAGCAACACTAAAAAACAGAAAAAGACCCTGGCTTTCCAAGTCTGTAGCATCTTTTCGGTTGCTCTGTTTCAAGGACGAGGAAGTGAGCCAGTTGACGTGGGAGAGAACATTCCTGGATGAAGGACAAGGGGACAAGAGAAAATGGGTGAAGCGCTGGTGTTTAAGGAGAGTGATTTGGAGCCAGATAGCTCAGGGCCTTGAAACCCAGGGAGAAGCGCCATCAGGTGTAAGCCTTAGGAAGCTCACTCTGGCCTGGGTGTAGAGGATGGGCGGGGGAGAAGGAGGTGGGAGAGGCTGTTATGACCCGGAGGACAGATACTGACATCCGAACTTAGTGGTGGAAGGGAGAGGGTGAGCGGAGCTGGGAACTACAGAGAAGGTGGAAGAGCTTTCTAGTTGGGGCCACTGGGAGTTCAGTCCTGAATGAGGAAAGAAGACAAATCAGTTTAGGATCGGCTGACTGTGAGATGCCTGTGGGATAGGCAGGTGGAAATACCCCGGGGACCATTGGATAAGCACCTCCAGAAACCAGCAGGGCCAGAGGTCTGGTTTAAGGAGCTATTGGCATCTAGGTGGTAATTGAAGCCAAGAGTAGAGCAGCAGGGGGTGGGGGTGGGGGTACTGCTGTCAATATCTGGAGACATTTTTGATTGTCATAGTGGGATAGGGGCTGAGCTTCCACTGGCATCTAGTAGGAGGAGGCCAGAGAGGCTACTAAACTTCCCAGAATGCACAGGAGCCAGTAAAGAATTACCTGACCTCAGTGTCAGCAGTGCTGAGGTCCAGAAAACCTGGAGATGGGGGTGTGTGAAGAGCAGGAAGAGGATGGTTATGGAGCCCTAGCAGAGAAGCAGGCCTTTAAGGAGGCTGAAAAGGAACCATCAGAGAGAAGCCACTGACCAGGGAAACTTCCTGTTACGTGAGCTATTGGCCAATCACTGTCAAGTACAGGTTAATGGATTAAGTGCTAAGGCAGGGCCTGAAGAGGGAGGCCAGTGAGGGAATCTCTAGATGAATCCTTCACTGCTGCCCCACCCCAAGCAGAAACGCTACAGACCGGCTGCCAGTGGACCCCCTGGGGACGCCAAAGAGCTTTATAGAGAAGGCCTCTTACCTTCTTCTCAGCCTTGCTCAAAAGACAGGCCACGGAGAAAGGGAAATTCCTGCAGCGTTGGGACTTGGGACTTGCGGTTAAACAGAGGCAGCAAGTTTCAACCGGCTGCACAAGGAAGAGCCTCTCCAAGTTTGCCTCTCCAGCCGCCTGGCAGGAAAAGGGTCAGGAGTTCAGCCGTTTCTCAAAACTGTACTTTCTTCCCTTGTAGGAATTTGGGCTGCAAATATTTTTCACTAAGCCAGGGGGTTTCAACTCACTGGATTCTACTGCTGGGAATGGCTTCCGATGTCATCCGGGTTATCCCCTGTGCTTGATATTTCGCTGGCCTGGTTTGGCATCTTGGGAGCTTGGGTCCCGTTCTAGCTGAAACTGGCATACCTCTCGAGTTGGCGACTGGCGACGCAGTGTTTGGACGCTCTGGCTTCCCCTAAATAGAACCTGACTCCTTGGATGAATCTCGAAATAATATTTGTGTCATTTGTCCTCTCCACTCGCCATGTTTAATTTACGTGCTCTAAAAAAATAATAATAAGACGGTGTATTTAAAGTGCTTAGCCCCATACCTAGCCCATTGTAAATGCTCAATAAAATGTCAGCTGTAGTTTCTGTTCCTTTTATTTCTTAATCCTGGTCAGAGTCAAACTAAACTATCGTTGTGGGTCACAATGTGACGACAGCTAAGCTGTGACCAAGCTAAGCTTTGGAAAGAAAACAAACAAAAAAACAAAACAACAACAAAAAAACCAAAACCAATTACCTACTGTGTGTTCAGGATTCTAATTAGACTATGTTTTTAAAGATTTACATTTAGAAACCACATTTTCATATTCCAACACCCCATGAAAATACCACATACCGGAATTCTTACTGCCTGGAGATTAATATACTTGCAACAATAAAGCCTCCTTTTTGTTTTGTTTTGGTTCTTGTGGAGACCTGAGCCAGTCGTCGGTTCTATCACTTCTTCCTAATAACAAGAAAAAAGAACACAAAATATACACGCTTGCTTTCCATAGTACACAGGTTCTCACTCAATGCAAATACTTTCTTTCCAAGCACATCAAAAATCAAGAATTTAGGCTGCTGGGTTGGAAATCGCTTTGGGCATGAGGGGGGAAATTTTTTTTTTTTTTCATATTGTCATGTCGGCACTCTTCCCCTTCTCCTGGGTTTCGTTCACGTTGGACCAAGAAATAGGGAGTGAGAAGAAGGAAGGGGAACGTTGGTGGATGGAAAACATTTCCACACTGGAAGATGCGATTACTACACCTCTGGCAGCTCTGTTCCTGGAGCAGGTACAGACCGAATGCCATTCTGGAAAAAACCTGAGCCCCAGCTACTGGCTTCTAGACACAACAATAACAAAACCCAACTCCATGCAACTTGGGGGAGGTTTGTTTCTACAAGGTGTCCATCCTGTTCCAACAATGGCTCCCGGGTCCCACACCGTCGTCTCGCCGCTCAGCGCTCCTCACGCCCCCTCCTGGAGAAAGCAAGCGTGTTTCAGAATTAAAGGGCGGCCGAAGTTTTCCTTCCCCTCCAACTCTGTACTCGGGGAACCTCTAAGGCAGAGGGAGCAAAGTTCAGCTTGGGCCCAGATCGCGTCCTTCCCTCTCCCGAAATCATCTCCTGCACCTCTTGGATCCGGCGTCCCAAACGACTGCCAGAGACTCTTTCTCTTGGTGCGAAGAAAAAGGACTGGCCAGACTAAAAAGGAAGGGACTTTGGGGAAATGCAGGATTCCAGCCCTGGGCTGCGGCCCGGAGGAGATGATGTCACCGCTCCGACGAAGCGAGGGCTGGGGGGTGGAGGGTGGGGGGGGGGGGGCGGCCGAGGGGGAGCCCGCGCCGCGCCCGCCGCTGCCAAGGGAGCGTTCGGAGCCCACGTCAGGGGAGGTGTCGGGATAAATAGGGTCTCGCAATGGCCGGGGCCGGCCGCGCTCGGAGCTGCCGGGGCCGGGACTGGAGCTGCCCGGGCGGGTCCGCGCCCCGCAGGCTGAGGGCCGGCGCTGCTCGCGCTCGGTGCGCCGGACGCCGGATACCCCCGACCGGCCCGCGAGGCCCCGCACCGCCGCCGACGGCAGCGCGGGCGGAGAGCCTCTCCGGTGCCCCGCGGGACTTCCTCCCCGGGGAAGGGAGAGCGAGAGCCTAGGGGGGCAGGGAGCCGAGGGCCCCTTCTGCCTGTCGGGGCGGCGGCGCGCTAGGGCAGTGCCATGCTGCTCTCCGTCCTGGCGGCGTTGTGCCTGGGGCTGCGCCTGGCGCTGGGCGTGCGCGGCGCGCCCTGCGAGCCGGTGCGCATCCCCATGTGCCGGCACATGCCCTGGAACATCACGCGGATGCCCAACCACCTGCACCACAGCACGCAGGAGAACGCCATCCTGGCCATCGAGCAGTACGAGGAGCTGGTGGACGTGAACTGCAGCGCGGTGCTGCGCTTCTTCCTCTGCGCCATGTACGCGCCCATCTGCACGCTGGAGTTCCTGCACGACCCCATCAAGCCGTGCAAGTCGGTGTGCCAGCGCGCGCGCGACGACTGCGAACCCCTCATGAAGATGTACAACCACAGCTGGCCCGAGAGCCTGGCCTGCGAAGAGCTACCGGTCTACGACCGCGGCGTGTGCATCTCGCCGGAGGCCATCGTCACCGACCTCCCCGAGGGTGAGCCTGAGCCGGAGGGAAAGGAAGGACCGAGGGGGGTGAGGGGGCATTCTTGGCTGTGGCTTCCACGGGAGAACCCACCGGGCGGCCCCTTCTACCGATGCCAGTGGGTGGGTGGGCTGTTGGTCCCCCCAGCCACCGCCCCCCCCCCCCCCCCCCCCCCGCCACCCAATCTCACTTCCGACAATTGGAGGAGGTGGGAAGGGCGGTGACCTGACGTGGGTACAAGTCTGCTCTCCCTACAGAACGTAGGGGGCGGAAGAACACCATGTCCCATAGAGAATGTAGGGGGGGGGGGTAGGGAGGTGCTTCTAAAGAGAGCCATTAGCATTTTCCTTGACAATGATAGAATAATAGCAACGAACACATATATAGGTGGGGTCCGAGCCAGTGTTCAGCGATTTCCGTGTACGGTTTAATGCTTAAAACAGCCCCATCAGGGTTCTCCACTTAGTGCTAGCTCTTGAAAACTCTTTTTTGGGGAAAAAAGAAAAAAAAAAAAAAAAAGCAGTAGCAGGCATCACTCCCCAGGAGGAGTGCAGTTTGTAAATTTAGTCCTTCTGGAAAATTGTGATGTCTGTTTCACGGTCGACATCTTATCTTGCGGCATCTTGGTTAACTGGATATCAACTTCCGCTTCCTTTTTTCGGTCATTTTGCTGCTTTTCTAGGACGAAGGAACAAATTTAAGTCCACTTCTTGAAGTCAAGCCTAAGAATATTTTTGCATGCTTTTTTTATCCCTGACCCAGGTTACTGAACTTTTAAAGAGATTATGCTGTTGCCTTAGTGTAGTTTCTGAGGTTATGTCTCAGAGCATTGTCCATAACGTGAAGAAAGAGAAGTATAAGGAAGGGAAAATCGAAACTCTTCTCTAATTCAGAGCTTTAGAGAAAAACATATTTGTTGCTTAAATTATATAAATGATAGAGGGTTATGCCTTGGCCGGTGGGGGGTGGGGGGAGTCTTATATAGCTGTGGACCGTTTCTGCACTGGGAAATGAGAGGTGGAGATTTGGAAATATTCGGGATATTTTGATTAGTGTCAACTGTCCACTTGGAAAAACCAACATTTTAAAATGGATTTGGGTGGGAAAGTTAGCTGTATGTGTCAGCCAAGTCAGATGGACGGGCATTCACATCAATTTGTGCTGGATGGGCAAAACCTCACTCAAAAGTCTTCTTTTCTAAGCCCAAGAATGTCTGTATGAAAGAAGTAGTTGACAAGCCGATGCCACTTTTACAACGTAGTATTATTCTTTGGTAACGCCGTGTTAGTTCATTTCTCCAGATGGTTCTTTATTCCAGTGGGGTGAACGGGCTAAGTCACTGACCACACCCATGCGGCTGTGTGTGTGTTTCAGACGTTAAGTGGATAGACATCACGCCAGACATGATGGTACAGGAGAGGCCTCTTGATGTTGACTGTAAACGCCTAAGCCCTGGTGAGTTCCTTCTTCTCGAAGTCCCTTTTTTTTTTTTTTTTGCCTCCTCCCCAGAGTGATTTCCGAACACTTTTCCGACTCTCTGCCTCTCTTTCGTCTCCTTCAGACCGCTGCAAGTGCAAAAAGGTGAAGCCGACTCTGGCGACGTATCTGAGCAAAAACTACAGCTACGGTAAGTCATCCGATGAAGCCGTTCACTTGACGAGTTGGCCAATTACAAAGCCAGTCACGAAGCCAATCCCAAAGTAAAGAAAGCCAATCCCAACGTGGTTCACGATGTGGGTTCTGGAAGGCACAATAACAACTATAAAATGCCTTGCTCTTCTGGGTAAATCAAGCAAAAACAACGTAAATTACCCAGGGAGAACAGCGATGTGGCTCAGGGCTCAAATGTGACATCAAGGTCCTCTTGGTCTCGGTGAGAGGTGCCACTCAGCCAGGACAGCCCAACTGACTTTTTCTTTTCCTGAGGTTTCCTTGCTGCAGGAAGGATGGGTGAGCGATCCATGGATTTGATTATCTGAGGCCCAGAGGCCCAGGAACTAAGACCTGCCCATGTTTCTTTTTAGTTATAAACACTTATAGATATTTAACACCTAAAAGAAACTGTAGAGAAATAGGTTAATCATGAGACCCTCTGGCTATAAGTATTGACATCATTTAAATGCCCTCCTCTCTTATTTGAAAGAACAGTCAACACGGCTATTTTCAATTTTTTTAAGTAAATGTAATTCTACTGTTCTCATTTGAAAGTAAATTTAATTGAAAATATGTTCTTTTAAAATATCTGACTTGTTTTATATTCCTTTGCATTTCTTTTTTTTTTTTTAATGTTTATTTATTTATTTCTGAGAGAGAGAGCTAGAGAGCGAGCAGGGAAGGGGCAGAGAGAGAGGGAGACAGAATCCCAAGCAGTCTCCCTGCTATCAGCACAGAGCCCAATGCGGGACACGAACTCACAAACCTTGACATCATGACCTGAGTTGAAACCAAGAGCTGGACGCTTAACCGACTGAGCTACCCAGGCACCCCCCCCACCTTTGCATTTCTTAAATTACTTCTGCTGGAATAACAGAACTGTTTTGGCAAAATGGTCATTTTATTTGTTAACTTTGTTTTCCATATTTCAAACTGAAATTTGAAATCATAAACCTTATGTTACATATCGCATGTGAAAGTAGGAAGATCGTGGCAATATAAAGGGCTGAAAAAATAACCTCTTAGTGAAGTTGTTAGATTTGAGATTATAGCCAATGTGGGTAACTCTACCAAAAAAAGAAAAAAAAAAAACAACTGACTTTTCCGGTAGCTTTTATTGTTGTCGTTTGAAAACTGTTCTTTGTAGATATTACGTTAATCTAAACGATTTTGCCCCTCCTCTGACACTATCCAGCCCTAGTTGCTAATCTGAGTTTCACTGTCTTGCTGTCCACGGTGTCATTGCCACATAACTTCTTTGAGGATGAAACCATTTTCTATTTAAGTCCGTTGCCTTCTTCCTAAACCAGCTTTCTAGGACAGAATCCAAGACAGAGATCCATGCTAGGCTGATTACAATTCCATGGAAGGCAGTAATAGCAAGGGACCAAAAGGGCCAAAATTTTAAGCTTGATCAGACAGTGATTACTTAACAGCTATCCGTAATAACAGTTATACATCCGCTTGCCGCAGACCTCACTTTGACAGTCTGTGAAATTAAAGGATTAAGAATAGTGATCTTCAGAGACTCTGTCCAGGTCACAAATGTTACAGCTTTAATAACTTCCTTCGGAAGACAGGAAGTCCCAGCATCAGACAGGCGGTTGGACCATACAAATTGTAAAGTGGCTTGTGACTCTGAGAACATACGATTCTCACTTCCGATAATCACAAGGCAGAGTCTACTTGTTTCTATGAAATTTTTACTGACGTTCTATGTAACTGAATCTCCTGATATGTTCTCGGCAAACAAACGTCCAAACAAAACTGACGTCAGGTTTTTAAGGCTGAGAAAAACCTGCGAGGTTCTGTTTTCACATCCTCTCTGTAGCCCAGTGAGGAGCAGTCGCTGACCCAGAGGCAGAGCCCAGACCGAGCCCGCCTGTCGCTTTGCTCTTACGTCTTGCAGGCTGATCCAGAACTTTAAAGACAATGCTGACAGTATGATTGTGTGGGCTTTTGGCCTGCATCTGGGCAGCTTGGACATGACCATAATTACAGGAGGGATTCTTTAAGAGAGGCTCAGGGCTTGGCGTGAATACACCATCCCTATTTGTCTGCAGAGGCCTCATCAACACTTCCATCAATTTTTAAATTGCAGTCATTCACGCCAAAATAAAAGCTGTGCAGAGAAGCGGCTGTAACGAAGTAACGACCGTGGTGGACGTGAAAGAGATCTTCAAGTCCTCGTCACCCATCCCTCGGACGCAGGTCCCGCTCATTACCAATTCTTCCTGCCAGTGCCCCCACATCCTGCCCCATCAAGATGTGCTCATCATGTGTTACGAGTGGCGCTCCAGGTAGGCACAGAGCGGGAGGGAGGAAACCGCACACTGCTTAATGGAAACGTGAATCCCATTTACCAGTCGTGGTGTTTTTTGTTTTTTGTTTTTTTTTTAACGGCGCCAGTAGTTCTTTTTACAAAGGCAGTTTAAGGGGCGCCTAGGTGGCTCGGTAGGTTGAGCACCCGACTCTCGATTTCGGCTCAGATCATGATCCCAGGGTTGTGGGATCGAGCCCCACGTCAGGCTCTGTGCTGAGTGCGGAGCCTGCTTAAGATTCTCTCTCTCTCTCTCTCTCTGTCTCTCTCTGTCTCTCTCTCTCTCTTCTCTTTCTAAATAAATAAATAAATAGACAATTTAAAAATAGTTCAGTAGGGGCGCCTGGGTGGTGCAGTCGGTTAAGCATCCGACTTCAGCCAGGTCACGATCTCGCGGTCCGTGAGTTCGAGCCCCGCATCAGGCTCTGGGCTGATGACTCAGAGCCTGGAGCCTGTTTCCGATTCTGTGTCTCCCTCTCTCTCTGCCCCTCCCCCGTTCATGCTCTGTCTCTCTCTGTCCCAAAAATAAAAATAAACGTTGAAAAAGAATTTAAAAAAAAAATAATAAAAATAAAAATAGTTCAGTAAATAAAAATACAATTTCAACAGATGCCTCTGTTGCAATAATCACATAGCCTAAATATCATTTAATTCCCTGTGGCATTAAGGAACAGTAGGAATATGAGTATTTGAGTGGGATGCTTAAAAATCAATTTCAGAATTCGTTAAAGGACTTCAAAAATCGTAGGCAGATAAATTACTATGAGTGAAAACAATTCTTTTCAAATGATTCAAATCAATCTTGGTGTGGCAAATACTTTAATTTTTTTAAAGAGCTCTTTAATGATCAGGTAAAGATGGCCATTTGAGACGACAGGTCCACATTTCCTTACACACAATATAAGTACATGACATTTGTTTGATAGATCATTGCGTACACACACACATTCGCACTCATGCTCACACACATATATCCGCGTACCTCTAGCTGGGAGTGTGTTTCCCCACATCTCTTTTCTTGGCATATTTTTATATATTGGTACATTCCTTAGAATGTAAAAATCAAACTCTTCAGACCAGGGTGCGGAATGGGCCCCCTAACTGGCTGCAGTATACATCTCCAACAGAATCATTCATATTTTATATAACCAGTCTTCCCTTTAATTCCCTGCCATTAATGCTCATCTGTTTCTTCTGGGTACAGCTGTGGACTGTTTTTTCAAAACACCTTTTGCAACTGACCTCACTTGAATACCTTCCTGATCTGTATTCTATCTTTCCTGATCTATACCCTTGGCTTTTTTTTTTTTCTTTAATGTTTATTTATTTATCTTGAGAGAGAGCAAAGGAGGGGCAGAGAGAGAATCCCAAGCAGGCTCCGTCCCTGTCAGTGCAGAGCCTGACTCGGAGCTCGATCCCACGATTGTAAGATCATGATCTGAGCTGAAGTCAAGAGTTAGACACTCAACCAACTGAGCCACCCAGGTGCCTCATGGGTATTCTTGGCTTTCAAACTGTTCTCCTTATATCTTGTCTCTCTAAAGAACGAATGAATGTTGACTGAATGTTGCTGGGCTCTTCTCTCGCATGGTGTTTGTACCTGGTACAGGACTAGGTGCAGTTCTGGGAATGTACCAGACTGCTAGTCATCAAATTCTGTTTGGATTCCCGTCATCCTTTCTGTTCATTTATAGATTTAATGGCATTCTGATGAAAATACCAGTAAAAAATATTTTCGAATGATCGGGATTTATGTCTTCACACAATGATCATTTGGAAGCACAAACTGGCAAGGGCGTGTAAAGGACATTTTGAAAATAACCGTTTGGAAGGAAATCGGTTTCTGCCTCAGGAGAAACAGAAAACTGGAACAAAGCTAGACTGCTAAAACCATGTGGTACAAGAGTAGACATGCAGATAAATAAAACAGAGGAAGCATTCGTGAGACGGATGCTAATGCGTAAAGTACCGTATTAGGAAGGAAAAAGGGCAAATCCATTAGACGTGAGTATATTAGTTAGTAAATGTTGCAAATGTTTTTATTTGGAAAAATAGTACATATTTTCACTTTATACTAATACCATAAAATGAATTTCAAATGGATTCAAGAGATATTTTTTAAAACTTAATCATAGAGGGTAAAATTAGGTGAATAGATAGATGTATGAAATCTGAATAACAAAATACTTTGCAAACATGAAATTAATGTAAAAAATTACAAGAGGAAATGTCAATACATACCTTGGATGACATTATATCATGGACATAAAAATCAGCAAAGAAAGCCAATAAAAGTTGAGAAAGATACTTGTAATAGTTATGGCAAAGGGAGAGTAGCCTTACTCTGTAAAGAGTTCATATAAGTTAATATTTAACACATTAAGACTACAATATATAAATAATATGTACATAAATCTATATGGACACGTTCCAGAAGAAATACAAAGAGTAAATAAATTTACCTCTTTAATTCTCCAATCCAGAGTAAAACATGATCTGAATGAAAGTTCAACCATTCTGAAAACGATTTAGAAAACTTTGAGAAAGTACATACTCTTGGACCCAGTAATTCTACTTTAAGAAATCTGTCCTAAGGAAATAATAACCCAGTGCACACTAGTAAATATACAAGGATATTCAACAAAAAGCTGTTAATAGTAATGAAGCAATGAAAGGGATTCAACAGTAGAGAAAGGCCTAAGTATCATTATTGCAATATTATGTGGTTATTAAAGCAGTATTCTAATTATATGAGAAAATGCATATAATAGAATGATAAAAAGAACTGTACAGTGGGATCTAAATATATAGTGTGATTTAAGAATATAGGTACAAGGAAGAATAAAAGGAAATGCTAGTAAAATATAAATGGGGG
The DNA here is from genome assembly GCF_028749965.1 of Puma concolor. Taxonomy (NCBI): domain Eukaryota; kingdom Metazoa; phylum Chordata; class Mammalia; order Carnivora; family Felidae; genus Puma; species Puma concolor. Next base: position 94,224,630 of record NC_141668.1, on the reverse strand, counting down.
ATATGTGGATTGTAGAGTTAAGGGTTATAAAGAATTTTGATTTGTAGGGGCACCTGGGTGGCTCACTTGGTTAAGCATCTGACTCTTGATTTTGGCTCAGGTCATGATCGCACAGTCGTGAAAAGGAGCCTCACGTCTTATGCTTAGCATGGAGCCTGATTTAGATTGTATCTCTCTTCCTCTGCCCCTCTCCCTGGCTTGCACACTCTCTCTCTGTCTCTAAAAAAAGAAAAGAAAAGAAAAGGAAGGGAAAGGGAAAGGGAAAGAAAAAGAAAACAACGAATTTTGGATTTGACAATTTTTTTGTATTTTTTTTTAACTTTTTCCTTTCATAATCAGAATTGCTTAAAATAAATTCCTTTCTTTTTTTTTTCAGGATGATGCTTCTTGAAAACTGTTTAGTTGAAAAATGGAGAGACCAACTTAGTAAAAGATCCATAGTAAGTATAATTAGCAACCCTGCGCATATGGATTTAAGCGCAGGTAAAGAAATTCTATAGAACTGGGGATTCTTCCTTCACCTTCTTCCATCTCCAGGCTCTCATAGGAGGTTGAAATAGCATCAGTATTTGTCTTTCGAATAAGTAGTTAAGAACAAAGTTATTCTCACTTCAACCTCAAAGATGATTTGTTACATTCAATCTTCATCTAATGGTTATTTCCAGATTAAATTAGGGTTTGTTTTTTTTGGTTTTTGTTTTTGTTTGTTGTTTGTTTGCTTTTAACTATTTTAGCAAACAGTCAGGCACTTGAGCAGAGTTCACATCCAGCGGGATTAAAACAGACATATACATGTAATGGTGTGAACCCACAATTCTAAAATCCATGCTACTGTCTCTGTACAAAGCATAATCTATCCCCATATTTAAAATAGTTTTGAGACTTTTGTCAAAATAAATTATATATACCAACTGTAATCATTTTGTGGCCAAATCCATGATTTTTGGTGGTATCATCATAGAAATATTCGCAATGCAATTAGAGGATTAGAATAATTTTTTGCCCAGAGATATGCTGTCACACCAGAACTAAAGAAATCAGGTCATTGGTTTGAAATGTTTAAAGCATTCCCTCTCCTGTAAATACGTTTAGATAGATGTAGGAGAATTTGTGCTGTCAGGTTCACAAAAGGTCCTATTACTGCCTGTGTGAGGAAGAAGTCTATGTTAATACTGACTTAATGGAGAAGGTAGTTTGAACATAGCCTCGTCTACTCTGTGCATTTCAGAATAACATGACTTCCATCTGAGCTGAAAACCATGGAGCTGTCAGGAGCACGCTTAGCCTTACTGGACAGAAGATTCTAGCAGGATGGGTTATCTGGTTTCCAAGACTACAGTGGATTAGAGGCATCAGTGTAGAAAGCAAGTCCACCATGAGAACCTGGGAGGAAAGAAAGCTTTCAAGAATCAAAGCTATTTAGAGGCCCCTGGGTGGCTTAGTCGGTTAAGTGTCTGACTTCAGCTCAGGCCGTGATCTCATGGTTTGTAGGTTTGAGCCCCGCTTTGGGCCCCACACTGACAGCATGGCGTCTTCTTGGGATTCTCTGTCTGCCCCTCCCCCACCAGCGCTTTCTCGCTCTGTCTCTCTCTCTCTCAAAAATAAATAAACTTTAAAAAAATAATTAGGGGCGCCTGGGTGGCTCAGTCAGTTAAGCGTCTGACTGGCTCAGGTCGTGATCTTGTGGTTCGTGGGTTCTAGCCCCGCGTCGGGTTCTATGCGGACAGCTCGGAGCCTGGAGTCTGCTTCGGATTCTGTGTCTCCCTCTCTCTCTGCCCCTCCCCTGCTCACACTCTCTCTATCAAAAAATGAATAAACATTAAAAAATTGTTTTTAAATATTAAAAGAAAAGAATCCTAGCTGTTTGGGCCATTCACTTTTGCAGCAAATATTCTAATAAACTTCAGTAAGAATTCGAAGATATCACCATATAATAGCAAATGTAAGATGTTTACTATTTTAGAACAGATTAGAGTTGTGCCCTGGGAAGGTGGGGACAGTGTTTCTCATTTCACTGTATTTCTAGTGACTAGAGCAATGTCTGGCCTGTGGTCATGCTCAAACTCTTTGCTGAATGAAATATAACAAAGTAGGGGCATTTGTGTTACAATAAAAAGCAGTGTCTATTCAAGGAGCCTTTTTCAGTTTTTTCTTACATGCAGCTACTTAAATAAATAGTATTTCTTTCTATAATAAGAGGTATATCTTTTTCTATCAAGGAAACAACTACCCAGAATGCCTCATTTCTCCTGGGTTCTGGGTAGCTAGCACTTGAGTGGATTACTAGACGTGAGTGGGGTCTCTGTTTTCCTTCTGATGTAAGAGAATTAGGTGAGCCCATCCATAAATGTGGGAATAGACCTTTGGACTTCCTAGTGAGGCTGGATAAATTTCTGCTCTTAGCCATATGTCAGAGCCTTTTTAGAAGGCTTTGCTGTGTAGGAATGTTGCATCATAGGGCCTGTGGGCTGGGGCCTTGGGCTCTGGAGTCAGACTGGGTGAATTTGAATCCCAGTTCTGACATTTATCAGCTGTGTGACCATCTACAAATAAGCTCTGTGTGCTCGTTTCCTGGTCATGACCGTGGTGTCCACCTAGAAGGCTGTTGTTACAGTGAAACGAACGCTTATCAAAACTTCCTCCCATACTGAGCCCTTCTCAAATCATCTGGTATATGCTAAGCGCTCGATAATGGAGGGTAGCTATTTTATTTGCTGTCACGATTCATAGATTACAGTGGGAAAAAATTGCATTAATTCTGATATTAGGGCAACAGCATGACATGATGAGATGCATCTGATGGTCATGTGTGCAAATTGCCTCCCAGCAGTGGGAAGAGAGGCTCCGGGAGCAGCGGAGGACAGTTCAGGATAAGAAGCGAACGGCTGGGCATACCGGTCGTAGCAACGCCCAGAAACCAAAGGGAAAGCCGCCCTCTCCCAAACCGGCCAGCCCCAAGAAGACCGTCAAAGCTAGGAGTGCCCAGAAGAGAACAAACCCGAAAAAAGTGTGAGCCACCTGCTTTCCAGAATGGAGACTGCCTCTCAGGATGAGGCCAGGCACCCCCCAGCCAGCCTGGGGGGGGCGAGGTGCCCCTCTCCTCGCCTTAACGACTGCAGTCCTCCCCATAGACACATCGTACAGCAGTTTTCTTAGTGATACGCTTCAGTTTTTTCTTTTTAAGCCACCACAAAACCCTAGTGGTAGGTATGTCCTTTGGTATGGAAGGTATATGAAAGCTGAGAGCTGGTGGACAAAGCTTCTAGCGGCATTCAGAGTAGCCTTCGTGGTGCGTGGTCTGTGAGATCTCTGGGTGGGGAAAGGGTGCTTTGGTCCTTACCATTTGACCTAATATGTGCATTGTAAAATGAATGCCATATTACAAACAAACCCCCCCATTTTTTTTTTTTTTTTACAATATGTTGTATTTCAGCTTGACTTCTGTTGTTAGAATGTTCGCCATGTTTCAGAATGTGATTGAAAATGCAATGATTCTAAGGAGGGAAGCAAGAGGAATGAAGAATGAATGTCTTAAAAGACCTTTCTATGTTTACTGTTTGCACAAGGATTTCTGTGATGAAAGGGAATTTTCGAACAATCTAGAAAAGTAGGATATGGAAAACTGTAATGTTTGTTTTTGGTTTTGTTTTTGTTTTTTTTACAAAGAAGCCTTTCACCTAGAGTTTTTAGCTAGACACACTCTAGAAACTAAAATAATAATGATGATAACTAAATAAATAAAAGGGAAAGGCAGACATACCACATCCGGATCCTTATTTTCTGGTTACCACGCCGTTGGGTGGAAAGGCTCTGAATTTACATTCCTTGACGCTTCTCGTTAGTAACCATTACATGGCACCAGAAACACAGTGTGTTTCTCCTCTGATGCTTTATATGCCAACGACTCCACCCCCAAGAATTTCACACGGGTGTATGTGATGCTCATGTCATTTCCCAGGATGCCCTAGGCATCTTGATGCCAAGCCTGAAAGAATTTTCTCTCTGCTGGTAGCTGGTGCTTACAGAGGTGCTGTGGGCCCAGTGTGGGAGGGCCAGGACTCCAAAACCCCTGGTTCTCAGCCACCGCCCCACACCAGCTATGCCCCTGGAAAGGCAACTACGTTCACTCTTCCATTCAAGGATGTAGAGGAACGACCTGAAAGCTTACATAGAAAATCTCCTTTAGGTTTACCATTGCCCCTGCTTCTCAGAGAAGGAGTAAGTGACATGTTGCACTCACACAAGATCATCAGACACATGATCTAATCTCACCTCTGTAAGCCACTGGGACGCAGAAATGAGGTGTGTGGGTAAGCCAGGGGAGAGTGGAGAAACGGGGCTAGTAAGAATGCCGGCATGGGCTCCCCTCTCGTCCTAAAAGTGTAACAGGACGCCTGTGTCACCACCACCCCAGGGCGGCAGAGTTAAAGGAATCCAGTAGATGGACTGACACGAGGGTACCAAGAAACACTCGGTGTATGTTTCTGCTATATGAAAGGCCAAACTTCCTTGGCCCTTAAGGACTGCCAGATACGTGTTTAGCAGAGCATCCAAAGAAAGGCCATTAAACGGCCCTGGCAGCCTAGCTTACCTCCTTAGCATTGTAGGGCTTCTTCGGGGAAGGGAATCAGAAATGGAACTCTTCGTGGGAATGGAGAAACAAACACATATGAAAAACCAAAAGTAAACACTATTTTCAGTGCAATACTGAATACAAATAAGAGTTTGGAGATGACTACATACTCAAGCACTGTTTACTTAAAATATTTAACTGAAATCATATACTGAATATTACACAAAACTTGCTACTTCATTAGGAACAACGATACATTATATGATACTTAACTGTGCACATTTATACATCATACGATATGTAATCAGGTGTGTGTATCAGTTTGATTAATCGATAAAAGAGTTAAGCAGGCCTCCAGTTATTATGAAAAAGTCAAAAACATCAGCCCACACTAAGAGTAATATAACAAGTGTGGTAGTGGTCTTTGTGTGAGGATCAGAGATTTATTTTTCTCCCTTAAATATTTTCTCCATCCAAATACATGTGAGAGGAAGTAAATATTAATATGTGGAGAGGAAAGCTGAGGTATTGAAATGATAATTATTTGAAGGTTGGATTGCTTATGTGAGGAAAAAACATTTTTGCAATATTTTGATCAACAAATTTCATAATTAAGGACAATGGGAGGCATTTACTTTTTCAATAATTTTGTTGGTCTTTCAATAATACAGTAAACATGTATTTTCTAGACAGTATTTAATATGTGCATAAAATACAAGTAGTGGAATTATAATCCTACCTAATTCTATCATCACTATGCAGAGGTAATTGCTGTTAGTATTTTGGTGTACAATTGTCCAGGTGTTTCTTACGCATTTATATAATGATTTGAGTAAAAAAAAAAAAAAAACAAAAAACAAAAAAACAGGAGCTTATTATACATATTGTTCATTAACCTTCCTTCTTCACTCAGCCTCTTATTGAGATGAGTTCTCATGTCAATAAAGCTGATGCCACCTCATTTATAATGGCTCCGTTGTAGTCCGTGGTTGCTTTACTCTACCAACCCTTACGTTATGAGGCATTGATGTTGTTTCTTAACTGAACATACTGAATAACTGAGTCAACATCTTGATAACTAATATCTGTGCACATCCTTCATTGGTCTCTTGGGATAAGTCAGTTTAAGTAGCACTGCTGGGCCATAGAGTTATGTTCACCGAGGAAAGTCCTCGATTATGGTGTCAATTATCCATCAGGATATTGGACCACAGATAGGTAAAAATGTTGACTCTCCAAATCCTCACTAAGATTGTTTTGACCTGCCAATATTTCTTTATAAATCTTAGCTGGAAACCGGATGTCGTCTTGGGCAAAGCCCTGCTCTTCCTCTGTGAGCTATCAATGACCACATTCTCAACACTCCAAATACTCAGGAAGCTGGGGAATGAGTGACGAAGGACTTCAAAGAGGATATAGTTGATGGACAGATAGATGATTGATAGATAGATTATGATGAGATGATTGATAGATGATGATGATAGATGGCAGATAAGATAGATGATAGATAAGATAGATGATAGATAAGATAGATAGACTGATAGATAAGATAGATGACATAGATGATAGATACATAGATGATAGATGGTGATGATAAATTAGATGATAGATGATAGATAGATAGATAGATAGATAGATAGATAGATGATAAATCTCTTGACTGGGGAAAGTCTATACAACCTCCTCAATCTTTTTGATGATTCAAATTTAGTAATATAACCAGTCAGCTAGAGAAACCAAAGAATTAGGGTGTAACAGACATGTCAATAGATTTGCTCTCAGTCCAGCCTTCTTTTAACATACATGAGAATTTGGATAAATAACCTTAGTTTCTTACTTTTTAGTTAAAACCAATGCAGTGTGAACACACTTTTGGTTTCTGTCCTTGGATACTTAAAGAACTATCCATTAGGGGCGCCTGGGTGGCGCAGTCGGTTAAGCGTCCGACTTCAGCCAGGTCAGGATCTCGCGGTCCGTGGGTTCGAGCCCCGCGTCGGGCTCTGGGCTGATGGCTCAGAGCCTGGAGCCTGTTTCCGATTCTGTGTCTCTCTCTCTCTCTCTCTGCCCCTCCCCTGTTCATGCTCTGTCTCTGTCTGTCCCAAAAATAAATAAACGTTGAAAAAAAAAAATTTAAAAAAAAACAAAGAACTATCCATTGCAAACTTACAATAAAACTCCTTTACTTGAACTAGCTTTAGGGTACTTTTTGTTGGGTGGAACTAGTTCCTAAATAAAAAAGAAGGGCATGTGGTTGGGGTTTTTTGTTTGTTTGTTTTTTGTTTGTTTTTTGTTTTGGCTTTGGGGGGTTGGTTTGTTTTGTTTTGTTTTGTTTTTTTAACCACAAATTTCTACCTGCTGTTATCACCAACTCAAAAAGCAAAAGTGGTTATTTGGAAGTGTGCAATGAGAAAGTTGAATGGGACCTTAGAACTCATAAGCCAGCCCAAAAGAGAAAGGCTATCCTAGGGCTTATCTGACACCTCACATATTGTTAGAGAAAGATCTGGGCCCCCAGAGTTACTCAATTTTAACTTAACAGGCCAAAGTGCTCTGCTTGATCAGTAACATAAAGCCCGGTTATTCGAGGGAAGGCTCATGTATCACCACACAAAGAGCAATAGGAACCAATCATTGCTTCAGTTATAGAATAATATACACCAATACTGATCATATTTCCTAATGGGAAAGTAATTCTTGAAAAGCATTTTACTCTAAAAGATGTATCATGTAACAATGACAGCCATGTCAACCAAAAATGTTAGTGAATTGTCAACTTGGTGACTTAACTTATAAACAAGCAATGATGTGTTCTTCAGATCAACGGAGTATGTGGGATGGTGTATTTACCTTAACATTAGTATTCTAAAGGAACGCTCGACCCTAGGATGGCAACGAAATATCCCCCCTTTTTGTTATTTAAACAACAGAGATAAGTAGAGAAAAGTACTCCAAATGTTAAAATCAGCATTTTGATGCCAACCCTTCCAGACTCTCTCTGTTTGAGTGTATGATAGAATAATGTAACATGACTGCCTTTCCATATAAAGAAATAAAACTGTATTTTCATTTTCTACAACCACATAGTTTAGAGGTACCAGAGTTTATTTTGCCAGTTACTTGTGAGCAGGGATGTTTAAATGTGGTTCCTAAGGCACGCCAGATTTTTGTGACACAAATAATTTTCCACTCGGATTGAATTTTCAGGACGAGAAAAAAAAATGAGCACAAGAGTGCAAAGCGTAAGTGCTTTTGCATATTTTGTTACTTTTAGTACATGTTACTTTTAGAAGATGCTACAAAAATATCATGAGAGAGAGAAAAAGGGAGAGAGAACAAAATGGAATGTCGTATGGTTGTAAGCCATGTAGACACGTAAACATGAAAACGGCTTCGTCGATGACATGTATGTTGATCTGGGTCCTCGGAGAAGCAGGCACAAAATGGAGTTAAGCATGGAAGGATTCCATTTGAGGAAACACCTACTGAGAGAGACAGGAGGGGAGATGAACAGGGCTGGCAGAACAGACAACGGGAGGGAAGTGAGGTTGAGTGGGTGCACTCCAGACTTCCTCGATGTCTTAAGGAGAATTTGGCAAGGCTATTGGGGAGCGTTGAGACAAGCAAGACATCCAGTCCCTCCTCTCCCGGGAGCAGCTCTGCCCTCGTGTCCTGCCTCACTCGGTCATGGATGGCAACCAGTCCATGAAAACCTGGTCTTGGCACAATGTTAGCAATGCATTGCAGACCATGGTGTCTGGATACCTGGTCAGTAACGGTCCCCATGGTTGGTGTCAAGCAACAAATGTTCCAGTCAACTTTGGAAATTGCCATCTATAAACAATTTGAATCTGTAAAACCCCAAAACTTCAATGTCTTCACGTCTTTTTTGTTTTACTTCAAATTTATGGAAGAGAAAATGTGCCGATCACAGCTACAGTCTTACGGTATTCACCCTTCTACCTAAGAGAGGTTTCTTTGTACTAGAATGTAAAGAATGGAAGTTAGGAGGTAGTTAACAAGGCAATTCATGGCAGTAATAAAGTCCATGATGTGTAATTTTGCCTTTACAGGTCCACACAGTGTCAGCACAAAAATATAAGCATCAGTGTATTTAGCTCAATATTTGTATGAGATCCATTTTCTAACTGGATAATCCTAAAATATGTAGCTGGAATATCTAGATGAGAACCACTTTATAATGGTGAGCGTGGATCGCATTAGTGATGTACTTTGAAAGGGAAAACGAGCATACTTCATTAGCAATGAAATTTAGTTAACAGGGAAGACTCATACCCAGAGGGCCGATTCCAAGCGTCACAACATTGTAACAACATGAATCACATGATGAAGTGCAAAGTACTTGGATTCAGCAAAAAATGGTATTATGAATAAAATTCCATCATGGTATCAAGGGATATCTCAAATGCTGTTGTTGAACCAAACTGATGCATTTTTTAAAAGTTCATTAACATTTTTAGTCTTGTAAGAATTTCAAATATTTATTATGTCATTGAAATATTTCGGCCGCTGAAGATCACATGAACAATTGCTTAGTTAACTTTCTCCCTTTATTAAAAGCATTAAAAAAACTGACCTTGGAGGTCATCCAAAGTAGTTTCCAAGGGATGAGCAAGTTCAAACACAGTTCAGGCAAGAATCAGTACCAGGGGCATCCACCCCAGTGAGCAAAAAGGGCACCAACAGAGTCCGGGAAGAGGGCCATAGAATGGGGCATAGTATATTTTAGGAAACCCATCCATGTTCCTGAGGGCATCTATTTATAGAGAATGGGATCCAATCAGAGGATTCTGGAATGTATTCGGCTCCAACCAAGAATGCTTCAGGTCTCCTGTCTTAAAAGGTGGCTATAGGGACGAAGTGGGGCGATCAAAAAACCTGTGGCTTCAAGGCCACGGTGCATAAGAGAGCCAGTCCTAAAAGAAAGGGGTTGTTTTGTAGAGTGGAATTCATAATCCGATTCTGTCCTCAATTGCTTCAGCCTCAGTGGCTGAGATTTCTGAGACAGGTGCTTTCTGTCCAGCTGAGATTCAAGATCGGCCCACTGAGCTGGGGCACTGACAACTTTCTAGCCTCTTCTAACCTTTCTTCCGCAGGGGCAAGAAGATATTTGCAGGTCCTGCCAACCCCAGCTCCCATGTGCCTGCCTCACGGTGCTGCCACCCACTAACTTCAATCTCAAGACCAGCACCAACACAAATTAAGGTTTAATTGAGTATATCTCTTTGGGCGTTGATTAGTGGATTTCTGACCACTTAGCTCAAAAGGGATTCTATAATCCTAAAGAAATACCCTTTCCCTATCTATGTCTTGCTTATAAAAATCTTCATATAGAGAAGAACACATATATAGACAACTGAGGGAAACATGCCATCTGCTGGTGAAATACGTTGTTAATTTTGTTGTTTTAATGCTTTTGAAGTTCTGGACGGTTCCAGAGTGGTCCACTGTGCCACTTGACAGCTAATAGTATTTGATCTGAAGGAGTGGGGAATATGAAGGAAGTAAGGTGAAGATTTTTACTCTACTTATTTTTCTACACAATAAAAAAAAAAAAAGCCAGTAATTGATTTACCCTAGTTTTGTTTTTTTTTAATGCGTTCTGAAGAAAAATTGAGAAATATCCTTACTGTTAATTCACACATGCTTCTCAAACATAATGTTGGAACACTAGAGTTTTGAGGTGAGCAAAGGTATTACTAATACTAAATAATCAAGAGGTGATGTCAGCAAGATGGCAGAGTAGGAAGCCCTGGACCATCCTTCCCTCTGCAAATTCACCAACTCAACAACAGTCCATGAACAAATTTCCTTTGCAAGCAATCCAGGAACTAAGTGGAAAGTTCCTGCACTCGAGGTGACCGTGAAGCCAGAATCCCCAAAGCCAGTAGAGAGATTTGGGACACCCTCTGCCCAGAGTCCCTGCATCTGGCACAGCAGCATATGATCAGGAAGAAACCCCCTAACTCTTGGCTTCTCCCAAGGGGAGGAAGGAATTGGTTTGGGTGTCCAGTGCCCCAACTTTCCTGAGAGGGATCCCAGAGGACTAGCCTAGGTCTTGTCAGCCTTGGAGCTTGGACGGATCTACCACAGAGGAGTACAGAGATGGCAGACACCATAGCTTCCCCTTCTTCCCAGCGCAGAGAGAGCAGATAAGAAAGTCCAGGTCTGGAGAGGGGCATCTGGTAAAAGCAGCAGGGCTACATGGGATTTGGCCCTAACAATCTGTCCAGCCTCTGCAGCAGGAGGTACGGCAGAGGGAACCGATTGCCCCAGGCAGATGGCCAGTTGGTCGGGGTGGCAGTGGCCACACAGGCCTACAGGGCATGGATACCCAACGCTAGGTTGTGGGGGAGCAAACTGCACACTGCCATGTGACTCCCAGAATCCAGGCAGGCCAGGTCCCCATCCCCATGTCTGGACTGTGTAGACAGGAGGCTGAGTCAGCAGTGTGGGTACCTGCAGGCCACTCCCTGCTGGGTCCAGCCTGCTCTAAAACAAAGGCTTAGGGGTTCCTGGGTGGCTCAGTCAGTTAAGCTCCCGACCCTTGATTTTGTCTCAGGTCATGCTTTCACAGTTCATGACTTCGAGCCCCACATTGGACTCTGTGCTGACAGCACGGAGCCTGCCTGGGATTCTCTCTCCCTCCTCCCTATCTGCCCCTACCCTGCTTGTGCTCTCTCTCTCTCTTAAACTTTTTTTAAATAAGGCTTAAACATAAGACACAAACAGGTAAAGCTCCCAGAAAACAAACAAACAAACAAACAAAAACGGGCAAAGCTTCATGACACTGGTCTTGGCAGTGACTTCACAGATATAGCACTAAAGGCACAGGTAACAAAAACAAAAATAAACAAGTGGGACTAAATCAAAGTTGCCACACAATAAAGAAAACAATCAACAGAATGTAAAGTCAGGCTGTAGAATGGGAGAAAATATTTGTCATACATCTGATTCCAAAATCTATAAAGAACTCATAAAACTCAGTAACAAAGAAAACCTAATAGCTCCTTTAAAAAACTGGGCTAAGGGGGCACCTGGGTGGCCCAGTCAGTTAAGCTTCCAACTTTGGCTCAGGTCATGGTCTCACAGTTCATGAGATCAAGCCGCACGCTAGGCTCTGTGCTGACAGCTCAGAGCCTAAGCCTGCTTCGGATTCTTTGTCTCTCTCTTTCTCTGCCCCTCCCCAGCTCCTGTTCTGTCTCTCTCTCTCAAAAATAAATAAGCAATAAATTTTTTTTTAAGAAATAAATAAAATGGGCTAAGGACTTGAACAGACTTTTCTCCAAAGAAGACATGCAAATGGCCAACGGGTATATGTAGAAATGTCCGCTGTCACTTATCACCAAGGAAATGCAAATCAAAGCCACAGTGAGATGCCATCTTACACCTGCTGGGATGGTATATATGTGTGTCTTTGTTAGGATGTGGACAAACTGGAGACCTTGCTGGCACTCTTGGTGGGAATGCAAACTGGCCCAGTTGCTTTGGAAAACTGTACGGAGGTTCCTCAAAAATTAAAAAATAGAACTACCAAAAAATATAGAACCACCATATTATTCAAGAATCCCACTTCTGGGTATGTATCCAAAATAATTAAAAACAGGATCTTGATATTACCTTATCTTGATTATCTTGATATTACCTTTCCCTTCCCTTTCAGTGCAGCACTAATTACAAAAGCTAACGTGTGAACAACCGAAATGTCTATTGACAGATAAATGGATAAAGACAATGTGCTGCACACGTACAATAAAATATTATTTAGCCTTAAAAAAATATGGAAATTCTGCAAAATGTGACAACGTGGATGGACCTTGAAAGGAGTACGTTGAGTGAAATAAGGCGGACACAGAAAATGAGAACTACGTTATTCCATGTGAGTAGTCCTATTCATAAAATCAAAGATGGGAACGGTGGTTACCAGGGGCCCAGGAGAGGGGGAAATGGGGAGTATTAATCAACTGACCTAAAGTTTCAGCGAAGTAAGATGAATAAGCTCTAGAGATCTGCTATTTAACATTGTACCTACAAGCCAACAATAAAGCACTGTACCCTTAAAATTTTGTTACGAGGATAGAGCTCAGTGTTCAGTGTTCTTATCACAATAAAAAGAATGCTAAATGATCAAAGTTTGTATCTTTGTTAACATTATAGTTTAAAAATCAGGATGAAAAGTTAATCTTACAAGAACATCATTTCTGCTCACTTGCTTTCCAGTATGTTCTCTTGAGTGGAATGAAAAGGAGGGTTCAGAGCCAGCAGGCTGGGATTTACACCTAACTCTGGCTAAAAGCTTAAGCGCATCACCGTAGTAACCATCATCAGATTACATCCTGAGAGGAGGAAATGCCAAAACCAGGGAAAACTCTGGCTTTTATCGACTGCATCCCTGAAGAGACTTGCCTTGTCTTAGCATCGGGAAACAAGGCGCATGACCTCACCGTCCTGCAGTTAGATGGCAAATTATGTAAACTGACACGACACTTCTTCAGAGTTCATTGCTGAAAGGCTTAGCGTCAAATTTTTGGCCAACGTCTAAATACACATTAGGGCCTCGTATGCATTTCGTCTACAACTCCACTCCTGGCTTCACTGGATCCATCCTACACTCTTCTTCCCCACATTCCACGTTCCTCCCCAATTATGTTGCTGGATCCGGGCGGCATTTACACAAGCCACCTTAAATCCTCTCAGAAAGATAGGGTAAAAATAAACATTAAGAATTGTTTGAAGGTTACCTGTTTTATTGTTATCATGCACACCCATACGTTTTTCACTTTGAGGTGAGTTTTTAACTTGAGGTAACGTTGAGTTTTCCTCCAGAGAGTATCTTCCGTTTTATTCCTCCCAGGAAGCTGTGCCACATGCTCGTATGTCAGTGCGAACTTACATGCATTATCTTCTCAAAGTTCTAAGAAAGAAAGAATATACTTGATGAGATACACAGAAAACTAACTTTAGAGCAATTGTGTGTTTCCATTTTGCACACAAATCCCTGACACGTGGTACAATCACACTTGGGAGATGGTCTCTTTTCTTTGCCAAGAATACTGCCTGATTCAGCAAGTAAACAATCAGCATGGGTTTTCAACCCAATAAGTGAATGAACAAATTCTGTGGACAGGGTTAATTAAAAACATTAACTGTGAGTAACTGCAGCTTTCTACCTGATCCTTTCAAGGATTCAGAATTGCTGGTTAAGCCAGAGGTGGGGAATAGAATTTGGAGGGAGCTGCAAAAGACAACAGGCCTGAGTGTGCAGCTCTTTATGGAACATGCAGGAAAGTCAAGAGCAGGAGGTGATGACTGGGGAAGGAGTTTCAGGGCCCAGAGGGACTCTGGGGACAGAGGTGTCCAACAAGGAGTTTTAGGAATTTCTTGGTGGTGGTGGTGGTGGTGGTGGTGGTGGTATTATATTTCGTTTGAAAAAAAAAATTCCTTTATTTGGTATCTCTTCAAGAAACTTTAGTAAAGGCTTACTATTTATTTAAGGATTTTGATGTTGGGATTACATGCATTTTTTTTAATGTGTTGTGAGGCAAGCTTCATTTTGTATCGTTTGAGGAGGGGGTTTGGAGAACTCTGTTGGGAGGGATCTTTGTGCTCTCCTGAGGAACTATTCTTTATTTTACTTTCAAGATATTTTTATTGTGGTAAAATGTATAGAACATAAAATTTACAATTTTAACTATTTTCAAGTATAGAAATCAGTGGCTTTAAGTATGTCTGCATTGTTTGCAACTATCACAACCTATTTCCTTTCTTAAATTTTTTTTTCTTTTTTTTCTTAAATTTTTTTTAACGTTTATTTGTTTTTGAGACAGAGAGAGACATAGCATGAATGGGGGAGGGTCAGAGAGAGAGGGAGACACAGAATCTGAAACAGGCTCCAGGCTCTGAGCTGTCAGCACAGAGCCCGACGTGGGGCTCGAACTCACGGAGCGCGAGATCATGACCTGAGCCGAAGTCAGACGCTTAACCGACTGAGCCACCCAGGCGCCCCTCCTTTCTTAAATTTTTTTTAAAAAAATTATTTTTTTATTTTGGAGAGAGTTGAGACAGCGTGAATGTGCACACATGCGAGGGGGGAGGGGCAGAAGGAGAGAGAGACAGAGAGACAGAGAGAGGAATAAATAATATTCCATTGTAGGTATATACCATTTTTGTTTATCCATCCTTCTGTTGATGGACACTTGGTTTGTTTCTACCCTTTGGCTATTGTATATAATGCTGCTATGAATATTGGTGTTACAAGTATATGTTTGTATCCCTGATTTCAATTTTCTTGGATATATATCTAGGAGTGGAGTTGCTGGGTCACATATAATTCTATGTTTAACATTTTGAGGAACTACCACGCTGTCGTCCATAGTAGCTGCCCCATTTTCTATTCCCACCATCATGTGTAAGGGTCCCCATTTCTCCACATCCTTACCAACACTTGTTATAGTCCTTTTTTTATTATAGCCATCGTAGTTAGGTGTGAAGTGACATCTCATTTTGGTTGTGATTTTCATTTCTCTAGGGACTAATTGTGTTGGGAATCTTTTCATATGCTTGTTGGCCAGTTGTTGATCTTCTTTGGAGAAATGTCTGTTCAAGCCTTTTCCATTTCTGATATTAAACCCCTATCAGACGTAGAATTTGCAAATATTTCCTTCCATTCTGTGGGTTGTCTTGTCACTCTCTTCATAGTTTCCTTTGATGAACAAAATTTTTATTTTTGATTAAGACCATTTTATTTTTTCTTTTGTTGCCAGTGCCTTTGGCATATTTAAAAAATCACTGCCTAATCCAAGGTCCAACAGATTCACCCCTATGTTTTTTTTCTAAGAGTTTTATAGTTTCAGCTCTTAAAAGTAGATCTTTGATCAATTTTGAATTAATTTTTGTATATAGTGTAAGGTAATGGTCCAACTTCATTATTTAAATTTTTTTACTGTTTATTTTTGAGAGAGAGAGCACAAGTGGGGTTGGGGCAGAGAGAGAGGGGGGGACAGAGGATCTGAAGCAGGCTCTGCGCTGACAGCAGTGAGCCCAATGTAGGGCTCGAACTCACGAACCACAAGATAATGACCCAAGCCGAAGTAGAATGCTCAATGGACTAAGCCACTGGGGTGCCACCCAACTTTATTATTTTAAATGTAGATGTCTAGTCTTTCCAGTACTATTTATTGAAGAGACTGTTCTCATTTTACTGAATGATCTTGGCATCCTTTGTTGAACATCAACTAACCATAAAGTGAAGTTTTATTCATGGGTTCTCAATTCTATTCCATTTGTCTATCCTTATGCCACTACCACATTGTTTTGACTACTGTCTCTTTGTAATAACTTCTGAAATCAGGAGGTGGGAGTGCTCCAACTTTGTTGTTTTTCAAGATTGTGTTGGCTATTCTGAGTCCTTTGAAATTTCATATGAATTTTAGGATGGGTTTTTCCACCTTTGTAAAAAACACCAAAGGGATTTTTTAGGGTTTTCATTGAATCTGTAGACCACTTTGCATAGCACTGTAATCTTCACAATACTAAGTTTTCCAAGCCATGAACACAGAGTGTCTTTCTATTTATTTACATCTTCCTTAGTTTCTTCCAGCATTGTTTTATAACTTTCAGTGTAAAAGTCTTGTGCTTGTACACTGACTAAATTTATCCCTAAGTATTTTATTATTTTTTTTATGCTATGGTAAATTGAATTGCTTAATTTCCTGTTGGGATTTTTTTCATTGTTAGTATACAGAAACATGAATGATTTTTGTGTGTTGATTTGTATCCTGAACTTTTACAGAATTAGCTCCAACAATTTTTTGTATGTGTGTGATTCTTCAGAGTTTATTAGATACAAGATCATGCTACCTGCTAATAATATTCCAATTTGGATGCTTTTATTTCTTTCTCTTGCCTAATTGCTCTGGCTAGACCTTCCAATACTATGCTAAATAGAAGTGAGTAAAGTCAGGATCTTGATCTTAGAAGAAAAGCTTTTGGTCTTTCACTATTGTAGTATAATGTCAGCTGTGGGTTTTTCACATATGGCCTTTATCATGTTGGGGAAGTTCTTTATATTCCTAATTTATTGAGTGTTTTTATCATGAAGGGGTGTTGGATTTTGTTGAATGCTTTTTCTGTTTCAGTTGAGATAATATCTGTTTTCTCCTTCATTCTATTAGTGTGGTGTGTTACATTCCTTGATATTCATATGTTGAACTACTCTCATATTCCTAAAATAAATCTCACTTGATCATGGTATATAATCCTTCTAATATGCTGTTGAATTTGGTGTGCTAGTATTTTACCGAGGATTTTAGAGTTGATATATTCATAAGGCTTATTGTTATGTAGTCTTCTTTTTCCCTCTTTGTCTGGCTCTTGTATCAGGGTAACGCTGACCCCACAGAATGAGTTAAGCTTTGCCTCCTTCTCAATTCTTTTGTGGAGCTTGAGAATTGGAGTTAATTCTTATTTAATTGTTTGATAGAATTCTCAATGAATGGAGAATTCTATCTGAAGCCATCTGGTTCTGGGTTTTTCTTTTTTGGCAAGGTTTTCATTACTGATTTGTTCTCCTTCCTTGTTATAGGTCTATTCAGATTTTCTATTTCTTCTTGAGTCAGTTTTGGCATTTTGTGTCCTCCCAGGAATGTGCATTTCACCTTATTTATCCAATTTAATGGTATACAATTGTTCGTAGAATTCTTATAATCCTTTATATTTTTGTAAATTCAGCAGTAGAACGTCCCTTCTTTCACTTCTGATTTTAGTAATTTTCATCTTCTTTTTTTTTTTTTTTCCAGGTCTCCTGAGCACTTATTCTTTCCTAGTGGGGAGGATGCAGGGGTCCAGTGTTCCAAGCGGTGCAAGCCCCTATGGATACCATATGAAGCCATAGGCAGCTGAGAAATCTCCTCCTTCATGGGCAGCCCTTAGAGCTTGCCCATCACAGGGGTTACCCAGCACATTGTGTAGAACACAGACTTACCCACCTTCCAGGCAGGCACGTCTTTCCAGAAGGTCTCTTCCTCCAGGTTCTCCCAAAGCATCTTGTAGGACCCTCTGTTCCTTCTCTGTCTGAAACAGTGGCATCAGTGCCATGAGGGTCTTGAAGTCCTCAATCTTCAGGTGCCTACAATGGGTTCCACGTCATCATGCTCCAGTACCCAAAGAGCAAGGTCCCGAAGCCCACAGCAAACATCCTGCAGCTCAACAGTCCCAGCACAGAAGGTTTCACTTGTAGTCACAGACCCATCACCCCCTCACCCCCCACCCCCCGCCACCCTGCTGCAGGGGCATGTCTTGTTTTACCTTCTCCACTACCATGCTGGCAGGACCTTTCTTTTGTCAAGGTTTTTGATCTTTTCAAAGGACAATCTTTTGATTTTGTTGATTTTTGATATTGATTTTATATTCTCCATATCATTTGCCTCCACTCTAATCTTTATTATTTCTTTCCTTCTGCTAAATTTGGTTTCTATCTGTTTCTTCTTTTTCTAGTTCCTGACAGTGAAAATTTAGTTTGTTAATTTGAGATTGTTAATCTAATACTTTATTGCTCAAAAATTCCCTCTTGACACTGCTTCTGCTGCATCCCACACGTTTTGGTACTGTGATTTCATTTTCATTCATCTCAAAGCATTTTCTAATTTCTCTGGTGATTTCTTCTCTAACCATTGGCTCTAAAAGTGTGTTGGTTTCCACATATTCATGAGCTTTCTAGTTTTCCTTCTGTTATCGATTTCTAGTATCATTCCGTTATAGTCAGAAAAGATACTTCATATGATTCTAATATTTTAAAAATCTATTAAGACTTTTTGGTGGTCTAACATATGGTTTACCTTAGAGCATATGCCTGGTGTACTTGAGAAGAATGTATATTCTACTGCTGATTGGTGGAATACATATCTTTTAGGTCTATTGGACTATAGCATTATTCAAGTCCTCCCTTTCCTTATTGATCTTTTGTCTTGTTCCATCCATTATTGAAAGATGGACACTGAAGTCTCCAACTATTATTGTGGAACTGTCCATTTCTCCCTTCAGTTCTGTCAAAGGATGCTTCATATATTTTGGGCCTCTGTTGTTATGAATGTGTATGCTTCTAATTGTTATACCTTGTTGATGAATCTTTCTCAATATATAATGTCTTCTTATGTCTCTTGTACACTTTTTTGACAGCAGATATATTTTTCTGATAAGCTACCCTAGCTCTCTTTTAGTTACTATTTGTATTAAATATATATATTTCCATCCTTTCACTTTCAAGCTCTTTGTGTCTTTGGGTCTTACGTGAGTCTTATAGACAGCATATAGATGAATCCATGTTTTGATCCATTCCACCAAGTTCTGCCTTTATATTGGACAATTTACTCCACATACATTTTAAAATAATTACCAATTCAAAAGGAATTATTTCTGCCATTTGGCTGTATGTTTTCTGTATGTCCTATGTGTTATTTTCCCTCCATTACTGGCTTATTTTGTATTTGATTTTTTTGTGTGTAGTGCACCATTTTTATTCCTTTTTGTTCTGTAATTTAAAATAATTTTCTTAGTGGTTACCTTGAGAATTACAATTAGCATACTTAAACTTATAACAACCCTGTTTGAATAATATCAATTTAGTTTCAATAGTATTCTCTACTCCTATTCTTTTATATAATTATCATCACAGATTGTACTTGTTTGTATACAGTGTGCCCATAAACATATGTTTATCGTCATTATTTTATCATTGTCTTTTATATATTCTAGGAGAACAAGGGGGAGTTAGAAACCAAAAATACAATTTTACTGGCTTTCACATTTACTTATGTAGTTGTTGTTACCAATGTGCTTTGTTTCTTCACATGGCTTTGAGTTATTGTCTAGGGTCCTCTCATTTCAGTTTATTTTTTTAATGTTTATGTTTGAGAGAGAGAGAGAGCACGAGCAAGGGAGGGGCAGAGAGAGAGAGGGATACAGAGGATCCAAAGCAATTTCCGTGCTGACAGCAGAGAACCCAATATGGGGCTCAAATTCAGGAACTGTGAGATCATGACCTGAGCCAAAGTAGGGCACTTAACTGATCAAGGTACCCAGATGCCCCTCATTTTAGTTTAAAGTACTCCCTTTAGCATTGCTTGTAGACAGATCTATTAGTAACAAACTCCTTTAGTTTTTGTTAACTTGGGAATGTCTTAATTCCACTTTTACTCCTGAAGGATACTTTTGCCAAATATAGAAATCTTGGTTGACAGGTTTTTTGTTTTTTTTTTGTTTTTGTTTTCCTCTCAATACTTTGAATGTGTTATCCCACTGCCTTCTGGTCTCCGTGGCTTATGAGAAACAAGCTGTTATTGAGGATTCCATGTACATAGTAAGTCATTTCTTTCTTAGTAATCTTAAGATTCTTTGGTTTTGGCTTTTGACAATTTGACTATAATGTGCCTCAGTGTGGCTCTCTTTGAGTTTATTCTGCTTGTGATTCTTTGAGCTTCTTGGATGTGTAGATTAAGGAATTTCATTATATTTGGGAAGTTTTCAGCCATTATTTCTTCAAGTGTTCTTCCTTTTCCTTCAGGAATTCCCATAATGCATATGTTGGCCTAAATGATAGTGTCCCAAAGATCCCATAGACTCTGTCCACTTTTGTTCTTTTTCTTTCTTATTTCAACTCCTAAGACAGGAAACTTCTTACTGGCCTATCTTCTAGTTCACTGATTTTTTTCTTCTGCCTGCTCAAATTTGTTTTGAACCTCTCTAGTGAATATTTCAATTCAGTTATTGCATTTTTCAGCTCTGGGATTCCTAGTTGGTTTATTGTTAGTTTCTCTTTATTCATATTCTCATTTTGTTCATACATTATTTTTCTGATTTCCTGATTTCCTTTAGTTTTTGTCCCATTGTTTCCTTTAACTCTTTGAGCATATTAAGACAGTGATTTAAAGTCTTTATCCAGTAAGTCCAATGTCTGGGCTTCCTCAGGGATGGTTTCTGTCAACTTTTTTTCCTGTGAATGGACCATATTTTCTATTCTCTGATTTTTTTGTTGCTGTTATTGAAAATTGGACATTCAATTATTACAGTGTGGTAACTCTGGAAATCAGATATTCCCTTTTCCCCAGGGTTTGCTTTTGATTGGTGAAGACTTGGTTTGTGTTAAGCCAATGTTTTAACTAAGACTTCCTTGAAAGTCAGGAGTTGAAAAACAACAACAAACCACTTCTCCAAGTCTTTGTAGATTGACTCTGTGCTGCAGCATTTCAAACACTTAGCCAGGCCTTTTACAATTCTGTCTCAGCCTTAACTTCCTGTTTGTACTGAGCCTACCTATCAGCCAGCAGTGAAAACACAGGTTCTCTCAAATATTTTCCAAATATGTATCCCCAGTATGCATTACTGCTTTTGAATGCCCCAATTTCCCCAGGAAAATCCCCCTCCCCAGCTTTTCCTCCCTGGCTTTAGGTGCTCCATTGTATGTCTCAAACATAATCTTTGGCCTCAGACAGCAGTGGGGTTTTTGATCACCATGCAATGTTATTCTTTTAATGTGCATTTATTTTTGAGAGAGAGACAGAGAGCATAAGCAAGGAAGGGGCAGAGAGAGAGAGGGGACAGAGGATCCCAAATGGACGCTGTATTGATTGCAGAAAGCCCAGGGTGGATCTCGAACTCATGAACTGTGAGATCACGACCTGAACAGAATTGGACGCTTAACCAACTAAGCCACCCAGGTGCCCACCATACAGTGTTTTTAATCAATGCCCAACACCTTTCTTCCCTGAGTTGTCTCCAGGTTTGGTGAAATAGAGATGAGTGCCTTGTGTTATCCTTCAGGTAGCCTCTAGATAGGTTAGAACAGAAAAACACACAGTAATTTGCAAATGGTATCTGTTCTATTCTCTCTGGAGCCAGAGACAAGGGTTACACACCAGGAATAGGCTGTGATCTTCAAGACTGTCACCATGCTGGGGAAGTGTAGGGTACATTAAAATGTCACAAAACGATATCATTTTTAAGTTGGCTTTTTGTTGATTCAGCACACACCTGGCTGTAAACCTTTGGTGTTTTCCAGAGTTCTGATAAAGTTGGTTCTGACAGCTTCTGGTTGTTTATTCCTGCGGAAGGATGGGAGCTTGGAGCCGCCTGCGTCACCATCTTGCTGACATCACTCCAATGGAGCCCTCTTGACCCGCCCCTGCTCTGAGGGCCACACTTATTCTTAACTCAGATGCCTTCTTCCCAACAGGACCAGAACAGAACTCATATTTTCTTCCAACCTACTTCTCTCTTCTGGGTTCTTTGTCTGGAAATGGTTAGGTCATTTCCTCAGTTACTCAGCCCAGGAAGCTTTTATTTTTCCCACTTATTTGGTAGAGTGGTAGTCAGTCATCAAGTCTTGATGACTTCTAACAATTCTCCTATCATTCCCCTTATCACCAACTCACCATTTCTACCTTAGTTCGGGTTGCTGTAATCTTTCATGTTATTTCAATGCCTCCTGCCTGGAGAGCCTGCATCTCATTTTCCCTCTCCATCTCCTCCATGGAGCACTTACCCCTATGTGCTTACCCCCTAAGAACCGTAGAACACATGTTAATTTTCTATCTCCTTCTTTTAGAGTTCTAGAGTTTCAGGACAAGGACTGTGTACATTCAGTCTTGCAACAACGTCTGGCATATAGCAAGAGCTGCATAACTTATTCTTGAATGTCTAAAACAGGCCAACAATACCTTAAGGTGATATGATAGAGTATAGTAGATATGGTATCGTAGACATAGTAAGACAGAAACAAGCAACGTGTCTTTATACATAAGCATCAAGTGTATGCATATATGATAGTTTCGAAACTTTTAAAACTGAATTCTTGGGATGGGCTCAGTCAGTTAAGCGTGGACTCTTGGTTTCGGCTCAGGTCATGAATTTGCAGTTTGTGACTCTGAGCCTCGGGTCTGGCTCTTCACTGACAGTGCAGAGCCTGCTTGGGATACTCTCTCTCCCCCTTTCTCTTTGCCCCTCCCCCACTCACTCTCTCTGTCTCTCTCTCAAAATAAGTAAACTTAAAATTAAAAAAAATAAATAAAAAAGCAACAACACTGAATTCTCTTTCTTGCTTCCTTACCTCTGATTTTGAAAATCCTCCTTATTTCTCAAGACTGATTTCATTCCTTACCTTCTCCAATGCCTAACCATCAAACATACACCTGTCAATTCAGCACTTAATTATACAGTAATTTGAAATCCTCTATATTATTCATAATGCTCCCCTCATCAAAAAAGGAGGGATATGCAGATGTTAGCATAGATCTACACCAGATTGCTAACATCTATCCCCACGTAGTCATCCATCAGTGACATGTTTAATAATGTACTGTCCCATAGTGATTATAATCAGATGTTGTTTCTGTGAGTTTTGTCTTCCCCATTAGATTTGCCCTTTCCTGAAGGTAACAACCTTCACTCAGCCATATTTTTTGTATCAACCAAGAACCTACAGTTCAAGCAGACACACGATACATATTTTCCCAACATAAATGTTTATGGGTTGTACACTCATGCCTCGGTCTGTAATTGAGTGAGACATATGGAATGAGACTCCCTTTGCCCAAATTTATTTTTATTTTATGCATCTAATATTTTCATACAATGTACTTATACCTGGAGAAATATAGCCTAAATGACAATATTAAGGGAAAAAGGTACTCTTCTCTCCCCAAGGAACCTGGCTGGGTGTGGATGGGTTTCTCCACTTCACACTGCTTGCTCATTATGTTCTGGATACTGACTCTCAGTTTGGGTCATCCAAGGGGGGGACAACCCTCGACATGTGAAGAGGCCATATACAGTCCTATTCCAGTCAGCAGTCAGAGCCACACAAGTGTATGCGAGCCCGCTTTAAAAATAAAGAAGGAAAGTAGGTTTTATGGGAAAAGTCACTTAACTTAGGCTCTGTCTCCCACATGGCCCAGGACAGAAAAGTTTTCAAGCTTCCTATCAACAGCTAAGCAAACTCAATCCATATACATATTATGTAGCTTCAAGGCTGTTATGGAATAGCACAGTGTGTCTGGCAAGAAATAAAATTTGATTCAGACATATGGGAAAAGTTCTGGTCCTTCTGGGACAGTCTCGTCCTGGGCTCAATCACAGTAACAAGCAAAGAAAAGAAAACAATCATTTAAAAGGTACCGTACTTTAGTTTCCCTCAGGGTTCTCGGGAACCAACACTTCAAACATTTGATTGATGGTCTCCATTGCTTCATGGATATTAGATGATCCATGGACAGCATTTTTCAAAACACTTGTTCCAAACTGGGCTCGGATAGAATCTGGGGACAGTAGTTTTGCTTCATCTGGGTCTACAGGACCCATCAATCGTCTCCAGTCTGAAACAGCATTCCACTTGGTCAGAATCATGACCAAAGACAGACCTCTGCAAAGAAGAATGCTTTCAGAAGATTTTGGCTATTTACACCTGTAGAGATTGCATACACAGCTAAACACAGAATGCCACACTTGGTCTTTATTCTTTGTCCTTGTCAGTGTGATTTTGTGGGGTTTTTTTAAGTTGTTTTAAATGTTAATTTGTTTTTGAGAGAGAGAGAGAGAGAGAGCACACATTAGTGGGGGAAGGGGCAGAGAGAGAGGAGACAAAGAATCCCAAGCAGGCTCCATACTGTCAGCACGAAACCCAGTTGATCTCACAACACAGGGCTTGATCTCACGAACCATGAGATCATGACCTGAGCCCAAATCAAGAGTCAGACGTTTAACCAACTGAGCCACCCAGGCGCCCCTTGTACTTTCTGTTTTTCCATTTCTCCCCCTTCCAACAGGGTTTTGTGCTGCATGAGTGCTATAGGTTAAGTCTAGAGATATATGTCAGACACTGTTCCAAGTATGTCCAATGTACTAATTATATAACCCTCACAACAAACCTATGAGATGGATACTATTATTATCCCCATTTTATAGATAAGGCAATCAAGGCACAGATTAAATATGTTGGCAAAACAGAAACTTAAAACCAGAAATTGAAACCCATATCACCTCTATATAATGTTGAAGACCTACAGAAATAGAGGAAGAAAGGAAGGAAGGAAAGAAGGAAGGAAGGAAGGAAAGAAGGAAAGAAGGAAGGAAGGAAGAAAAGAAGGAAAGAAAGAAGGAAAGAAGGATGGGTAAGGAGAAGGGAAGGAAGAAAAGAGAGAAGAAGATAGAGAAAGAAGAAAACAAAGAAGAATGAACTCCAAATATTAACAGGGTGTCTTGGAATGAATGAAATTAGATGGAATGTTTTCATTACATTTTGTATTTTTCAGTTTCTATAATGAATATTTACTACTTTTATCGTGCAAAGGACTATATATCAGAAACTTACTCAGATAACACTTCCAATACATCTTTATAAAAGTCTTTTCTTTTTATTTTTGAGTAAATTTTGTCTGCTGCTTCTTCATTTAGGAGCATTTCCTTCATCTGTGTGATTTCAAATCCAGCCTCTTTAATATATTTCAAGATCTCCTCTAGGGGAAAAGAGATATTTGGTAATCTTGCAGAATGCCTCCACTTTTGTTCCATGTTCAAGTAGACTGAAATAACTATGGAAAGTAATCAATTTACTTGCATAGTGTGGCTTAAAAAGCAAAAACTATGCAAAATGAAATTGAACTGAAAAGCACCATGTTAATACATTAATGCAGATGTTCAATCTCTGAGGTGCACCTTTCCAGGATGCACTGACAACATCTCATAGACTATAAGGAAAGGGGAAGGGATGTGCCTCTGTGCCGAAAGTGAATTCATGTTTTCACGTCCATGCTACAAATGTCAAGGAACTCCTTGCTAGATATGGATTGAAGCAGGGAGCCGATCTGAACTCTTCTCTCTGAAGTAGCAAGGCATCATGGAGGGAATTGAATAAAGTAAATCTTGTCAAAATCTCACCAGCCGCCTAACCTTTAAGGGCTACATTTAGTGAGCCAACTGAGGGATTGGGCGCTTTCTGGTAAAACAGTCTTTTCTTTGGTCCAACACTTAGAAGTGTTGTGCTGGTTGCTAAAGGTCAAGTTGGGCATGACCAATAGAAAGACTGAAGAAGGCTGGACTTCTATAAGGGGGGTCACCAGGATCTGCCCTAGGTGGGGGGCACTGTGGGAACAAATGTGAATGGAACATTAACACTTCTTCTAGATATTGTCTGCTTAGAGGGCCTGGCCTGGAAACACAGCTTGTAAAGAAAGAGCAATACATAAAGGCTCCTGCAACCACAGACAAGTAAACCATTAACTCTCTCTGGGAAGGTCAGAGATGACTTCCAGAAAGGCCAATCTTTGTGTTAAGCACAGAAACGGTAAGAGATGATCACCAAGCAGACAAGTAGAGAAAGAACATTGTAGGCACAGTGCAGAATTTCAAAAAAATAACGTTAATGACAACACTATGCATTAACATTTATGAGAGGGGCGCCTGGGTGGCTCAGTCAGTTAAACGTCTGACTTCGGCTCAGGTCATGATCTCACAGTTCTTGAGTTCAAGACCTGCGTTGGGCTCTGTGCTGACAGCTTCATAAAAAATGTGTCTCCTTCACTCTCTGCCCCTCCCTGGCTTTCTCTCTCTCTCTCTCTCTCTCTCTCTCTCTCAAATAAATAAACATTAAAAAATTTTTTTAATAAAATAAAATCTATGGGATAATCAGAAGATTAAACCAGTAATCAAGGAAAACATATAACTTCAAAATTTTACATTGACAAAAATAAGATAATGAAAATAAATGAATTAAAGATCTAATTTAAAAAGCTAGAAGAACATTTTTTAAAACTACTAGAGAATCAAAGGAAGGTGAAAATTAAAAAAAAAAAAACAACAACAGAAAGTAATGAGTTAGAAAAAGAGAACTAACTACTAAATAAATCAAATTCTATTTGTTTGAGAGACAACAAACTAAGAAATGACAGGGTAGAAATAACCATTGAAACCAGGCCCAGAAATTTTCATGGGAAAGATTTCATGGGAAATCTTCAAATAGCAATCCCACTGCTGCTTAAACTCCTCCAGAGTGCCAAAAACAAAGACATTCACATTTTTTATGAAGTATTACATTGTTATTTAACCTTCCACAAAAAAAAAATGAAAAGGACGGACCAATATCATTGTCAGTCTCAATGTGAAAAATCCCAAATAAAATATATGCAACTAGAATCCAAAAGCACATTTAAAAAATACCTCACGATTAAGTGTAATTTATACAGGAATGGAAGAATGACTTGATATTAGAAATATCATTAATATGATCTTTCGTGGTAATATATCTATGGAGAAAAACATTGTCATCTCCATCAACTCTAAAAGGACTTGAACAAAATTCGTCATCATTTTGATTATGAGGGAGACAGAAAGAAGGATGAGGGAAGGAGGGAGACAGAACAAATATGACAAGAGCTAATTGTTACATCGAGATCAAGGGATATGGGTGTTCATTGCATAGTTTGAAAATTTTCACAAAATTTGAAGGGGATGTATACATTGACTTTCATTTCCAAATATTTACCTCTTTGTTCCTGTGTTACATGAGGTTTAATCAGTGCTAAAGTCTGTTGAGGAGGAAAGAAATATTGTATTTCCTTTTCAGCAGTTTCTAACGAATCACTTCCATACAGCTGGTTGATAGGCAAACCTTCCACTGCAAATTGCACGCATAAGCTTTGAAAATGAAGTCAAGAACTATTAGAGCATCACATAACACAGTATAAGCCAACACAACAGAACACTATTTATATGAGTTGTTCAAAAGTTATCAAGCAACTCATTCCTGATCTAGACATTATGCGAAAGGCAATAATGACAGAGTAGCTTGGAGCATACTACTTCCTTATAAGGAGGTAACAGTCATCAGGAAGACAGAGCATGAACATTTAAATAACCACGATGTGAATATTCACAGCTGACTCTGAAAGAACGAACGGATGCCTTGGTGCGGTGAAAATGCAGACTGTACAATCCCGGTTGCACTACTCGCTAGCTATGTGTCATTGGGCAATTACTTAACCTCTCTGTGCTTGAACCGTCTCAAATACAAATAATAAAACTGTTCTGGAAGGAGATTTTTGAGGGTGGAATCAGATGATACATTTGAAACATATGGCGCCTATTAAGCTCTCCATATTCATTTCCCTTCTGTCATCACTAAATATTATTGAGCTCTAGAGATGGCATTTGACTCTATAACGTGGATCCCGAATCACAAACACTGAATCCAAAAGATACCGCAATGGAACCGTCCAGCAGAGCAAGTACGGTGATAAAAGAGGAGCATACAGGATGGGTTCATGTAAAGAGGCAAGAGTGAGGTTGATGGTACTGGGTATGTTGGGTTAGGCAGTTTATTCTGGATCTGCTTCCTCTACCATAGAGGAATACATACACTTCCTAAATCAATTGTTGCTCCTTGATGTTTTTTTCAGTTGCCCTTTTTCCTGTCTCTTTATCTATATATGGTTCAGTAGAGGATACACACACTGCTTATTTCATTCTCTGCCCTTTACACATAGTCCTGAATTGCCAACCCACAAAATCCAGCCACAGCGAATAATGTCCTTTCCTGTTAATGACCTGACTTTACTGGTCATTGGCTTTCGGTCCTCAGACCCTCTTCTTGCCTCTCTGCTTTTACTGATGCATTCAGATTTCCTTTTTGCCTTATCCGACTTGAACATCCCACTTGATCCTTGGCGGTTCTCTCACCTCTGATTTGAAGACGTTTGCAACCCAAGACCCTTGGAGCCTGGGATTCCAGGGTTAGGGGATTTGCACAATGAATGTATAAGGTGTCACCTAACATATCACCAGCACTTACTCTGTTCACTGCAGAGAACAACCAGCCCCTCCGTGGTGCCGTTAGACATGATTATTGAGAAAAGTGTGTGTGAAGGGGAGGATAGGACAGAGGGAGTAGGTGATGAGTGTGAGGGTTGCTGTGTTTCTCCTTTATGCAAGTGACCTTATTTCAGATTAAGCCAGGCAGTGCTGAATCTGACCCAAGTGAAGGAAAGGGCAGAGCTCTGCTGAGTTATTCTAACAGCAACCTGAAGGAACTGGGTGGAGCCACGGAAACTGGGAAAGGAGGAACCAAAAATAACGGTCAAGATTAGCTGTGAACTTGTAGCAACATAGGGGGCATAAGGGCTTTGGTTGGAATCCTCACAATAATAGTGGGGTAGGGAGGAACAGTTACTGAGTGCCTGCCTTCACCGGGAGAATGCACCTCCGTGCTGGTGCACTACCTTCACACTTGAAACTGTAATTTCTAGAACAGTATGGCTAGAAGTGTAGGCCTTGTGTTGGTAGGAATTCCTGTCTCGAATGCTATACCTTGCCTTTTATGCTACGTTTCATTAAGTGATTCTATGGCATTCTGCTCATACTACTTATAGACTGTCTAACCCTATTATCCTTTATGGTAATTGTAGGGCTAAATAAGGGGTAAAATGTGTCCATGCAGAACAAGTCAGATTCCAGATATCCTACCCAAAAGAAAACATTTCAACGGTTACATGTGATGCTTCATTAGTACTGTTATTTATTATACCAACACGTATGGCAAGTTTTCTGTATCTGATGGAGCATCTCTGTTCTTGCTCACTTGAAGGATGGGCCTTTCCTCTCCTGAATTGATTCCTACCAAGGCCAAGAGATGGGTACACCACTTACTTCCCATCCCCACACCAGGCATCCCAAAACCTTCATCTGCAAAGCCTTGGCTCTATTTGAGCTGCCATTGGGCTGGGCCTCCAGTCACAATCAGGGAAAGTAGTTTTTCGAGAGCCTCTCTTGGACTGGAGCTGTGGCTCTTGTACCCGCATCCAAAATAAAATTAAAGTGTCTCCCATGAAAAAAGTTTGGGACCCACGGTATGAATCCTACCTCTCTGGAAGAGATGTCTTGGCTTTTTCAACACTGCTGGGCCCAATTAACTCTTTCCAGTGTTGTAAACAATTGTCTCTCAATAAAACAAGGGCTAGAGATGGACCGCTGTTAAAAGAAAAAAAAAGCTGTATATTATGGCTCAGTAGCTAAATATGTATAGATAATACAAGTCGAGATAATTCTTTTACCAAGACTAAGACTAATTTCCATCGGTGTACTCCCAAGAGTATATTGAGCACCTTATACAAGTATGGAAGCAGACTAGGGAAGGGAAGAGAAGGACCTTGGTTCTGATAGATAGGTTCCTATATAGTATTCCCATATTCCTGCTGATTCATGTACCCTTGCTGGATTTCTGTCCCAGCTGCTATTTCACTTACCCTTCCAGAAACCTGACAGATTTCTAGCATCTTATTCTCCTTGGACTAATGATCGCTAGGACTACCAAAACCCTCGAGAGTCAGTGAGTTCTCTACTTGGACATGATGTCACACACCACAGATTTCTGGCACTCGACTCAGCGGATTCCAGTGACTTTACCTGGGCCTTTCCATTGCTCCAGTAGCATTCCAGGGGGACGAGAGCAGATGAGACAGTTGAGCAGAGACTTGAGGTGGGGGTGAGACTGGCAAAGAAGGAGACTCAGCACATGGTTACAGAACTGAGAGGTGTGGCAGCTTGACCAGGGCAGGTTCAGAAGAAGATTTAAATGATTCAAAACTCAACCAAACGAACCACAAGAGACTCTTAAAGACAGAGAACAAACTGAGGGTTGATGGAGGGACGTGGGTGGGGAATGGGCCAGATGGGTGACGGGTACTAAGGAGGGCACTTGTTGGGATGAGCACTGGGTATTGTACGGAAGTGATGAATCACTGAATTCTACTCTGAAACCAAAATCGCACTGTATGTCAACGAACTAGAATTTAAATGGATAAATAAGACTAAATCAGATTGAGCCTTCTAAACCTGAAATCTACTTTACCTGGTCATTTTTTTTATAAGATTTTCAAAATAATCTTCATTTTCATATTCCTTGCACAGTGTTTGTGCTTCTTCTTCTGACAATACGATTGGTCTCTGCATCAGTATTTTAAAGCCTTCATCATGGATGATACCTAAAACATTCTCTAAATAAAAAGTCACATGATAAGTGTTAAACTGATGGGTTGCTGGCTATCCATACCAGACTGAATGTATTATTATGAAGGCATATAATGTCTCTCATCCTCATATGAAATTTAGAAGTTGGCAAAAATAGCTTCTCAGATTTTAAGGTGAAAAGCATTGTTAAGGTGAACGTACCAAATTATGATTTATGACGCTGTGTCTGATTTTTCGTCACACAGGAATCACACACATGCATACACACAAGCAGAGGTGTCTCACTAGTAAACCTTTTCCTTAGGTGCACATACGAGCATGTGTGTGGGTATAGACAGTAACCAAAATAACAAGTTAACACAATTACAGAAGTATGTGTAAACAGTTTATATCTTCACTAGCCCTATTTTACTTGTCCCACTTGGGGAGAAACACAATGATTGGAAACCCAAAAGTATTTCTCAGTCTCCTCCTTCTCTGGCGCACGTCCCACTGTGGAAGTCTAGAAAATGCAATACTCAACTTCTCCAACCTTCCTTATGGACAGGTGGCGATGCTGCCCAGATCTGGTCAATGATACACAAAGGACCTGGACTGGGGCTGCTTCTGAGAGAGGTACCCGGGGGGACGGCTTCCCTGCCCTACACCACCTTCGGTCCTGTCTAAGGCATTTCAGTGACATGAGGCCTGGAGCTGTGAGGCCATCTTGTAACAAAGAAGCCAAAACCCAAAACACAAATGCTGACTTGGGGCCCGGACAGCACTGGGCCCCGCTCAAAGCCAAAAATGCAACCTAGCTGAAAATGCATCCTCTCCCCTGTTGGGCATGGAATAGAGTTAATGGACTCAGCCTAAGCAAACCATTGTCAGGAAAGAGTAAAACAAACAAGAAAACATACAAGTTAATAGAGTTTAAGCAATAATTTGCTTCAGAACGAGCTCACAGACAAGAGGAGGAAAATACAGAATGTTTACATAGTTCTTGGATTTTAAAAGGTAGAATCCTGGGGTGCCTGGGTGGCTCAGTGGGTTAAGTATCAGCTCAGGTCATGATCTCACGGTTCGTGGGTTCAAGTCCCATGTCCAGCTCTGGGCCGATAGCTCAGAGCCTGGAGCCTGCTTCAGATTCTGTGTCTCCCTCCCTGCCCCTGTCCCCTTTCCTCCTCCCTGCTTCCCTTTCCCTCCTCCTCCTTCCCTCCTCCCCAGTCCCCCCCCCCCACAAGCTCATACTCTCTCTCAAAAATAAACATTAAAAAAAATATTTTTTAAGGAGGAATCCTTAGAGGAGACTGAAATAATTTGTAAGGTTTTTGCATTGCTGAATTAAAAAAACAAAAACAAAAACAAAAAACGTTTTCTCATATGAGGGTACCTAGTGGCCAACAGTTTAAAAGTGACAGCAAATCCTCAAACAGTTTGCATAGGATGGCTTCTTGTCATGGCTTATGAGAAAAGCTGAGGAAAAATATTTAGGGAAAGCAAAGCTCCATAAAGTTAAAGAAACTAGACTCAATGAGCCTCTCCTTAGTTGGCACTCTCTCAGATGGGTGATCACAAGAATTACAACACAACACAGAGGGGCCTCAGTTTCCAATGATTAAAGTAAAAAGCATGGGGAGTACCACTATTTGCAAGATGGTATTGCGTTTCCTTGACCTCATTACTCGAGGATTCGGTTCTGCTTCAAATTCCAATGTAGACAAATATGATAGATATGATAATAAATATTTTATTTTGTTGCATAGTGTCCATGAGGCTTTTCAGACGTCACCTCAAGTAATTCAGTGATGCCACATTCAGTGGCAGGTGTGGGGATGCAGAGAACTCCTAGACAAAGCACCTAGCAATTGTATGGTTGCTTCGTGGAATAACCTCATCCATAAAAATCATACTTCAAAGCCTAGAGCACTTTGCTATCTTCTATCTCCTCTATCACAGACAAATCGCTAAGTCAGGTGGTTAGTAACCAAATAAATATGGAAAAACCAGTTCATTCTTTTTTAAAAAATATTTATTTATTTATTTTGAGAAAGAGAGAGAGAGAGAGAGAGAGAGAGAGAGGCAGAGAGGGAGGGAGAGAAAATCCCAAGCAGGCTCCATGCTAACAGCGCAGAGCATGACATGGGGTTTGAACCTATGAACCATTAGATCATGACCTGAGCCAAAATAAGAGTCAGACATTGAACCGACTGAGCCACCCAGGTACCCCAAAACCAGTTCATTCTTTTCTTTTTTTTAATGTTTTATTTTTGAGAGAAACAAAGAGTGAGAGCGAGGGAGGGGCAGAGAAAGAGGGAGACACAGAATCCGAGGCAGGCTCCAGGTTCTGAGCTGTCAGCACAGAGCCCAATGTGGGGCTCGAACTCTTGAACCATGAGATCATGACCTGAGCCAAAGTCGGAGGCTTAACTGACTGAGCCACCCAGGTGCTCCATGACCAATTCATTCTGATATATCTACAAAATCTTGGAAATTTTTGAGTAATGAGGGAAAATTCCACAAGTATCTAAGTGAAACAAACAAAACATAACAAAAACTGAATTATCTGCAAAGAAACAAAAACCAGGCTGAAAACAGACTTTCCTCCTCAATGCAAAAAGTCTATAGGTTTGGGGATGGGGGATTTATTTCTTAAAAATATACAGTCAGGTAAGTTTCCTTTATACACAAAGGTAACAAAAGATATTCTAAAATATGCCAGCGTTCAGAAAACAAAAGAAGTACATATCTTTTTCAAAAACGTGTTTAAATATATATGCTTCAGGTGTGTGGTGCCTGGGTGGCTCAGTCAGTTAGGCGTCCGGCTTCAGCTCAGGTCATGATCTCACGGTTTGTGAGTTCAAGCCCCACGTCTGGCTCTGCACTGACAGCTCAGAGCCTGGAGCCTGCTTCGGATTCTGTGTCACCCTCTCTCTCTGCCCCTCCCCAGTCACGCTGTCTCTCTCTCTCTCTCTCTCAAAAATAAACATTAAAAAATTAAAAAAAAAATATATATATATATATACACACACACTTCAGGTAACAGAAAATATAACTAAGTGATTAAAAAGTGGGAAATTAATAGATCTAAGGACTGTGGGAACAGGAAAACCAATTTATATAAGAAAAATTCTAAACATACCCGTTGTAAACCTGACCATAAACAAGATATAAATTGCAAAATATTATCAAAAGATAAGATATGCATCGTAAAAGTAACATCATCACCACCATCGGTATACTAAAACTTCAAACAACAGTCACAAAAATTAAGACCACAGATATTATAACTGGGGTGGGATTGAGCATGGAGAGAGGAATAAAACTCTGCTACACTCCATCTTGTGGGATGGAGACTTGGGAGGATATCCCCATTTTAGGAGGCTTCTTCGTTTTGATTTTGCTTTTTCCCTCTCCTGGACCTACTAGAAGGCAAGCCCCAGCTGTGAAATGTACTGTGAAGGGAGCGGAGGCCCTGCAAGCACCTAAAACTGAGAGCAAGTCCTTCCCTCTGACCAGTGAGACTGGGAAGAGGGGCCTCTGTGGACTGAACAGTGTGGGAAAAACCCTGTTACTTTTTTTCTCACCCCCACTTTTTTCTCACATTTAGGAGGCAGTCCTAAACGTGGGCTGTGCCCAATCGCACAGGGAGGCTAAAACCGCATATATCCATCCAGAGGACAAAGAACAGAGGCTTATGAGACACAGCCAGAGATGATGGGGACTGGGGGGGAAAGCGACTGACTAAACCTGTGTTTGAAGTAGTGAACTGACCCCCCCCAAGCAATGACTATGGTTGGGCTGATAAGTGGCAACTTAGTGGCTTGAGAATTGAACTTCAGTATCGAGCATCACCTAGGTTTCCGAGTGAGCTCTAAGCTGTGAAGTCCAGAATAGCATACAAAAACTTTGAAAATGCAACTGACATTGGAAACAACCCATAGAAAGTGGGATGGGACATGTGGTCTTAACCTGACCAACTGACTTCTGAAACAAACAAGAAGTCAACATTCTCTAGAAGACTTTAACACGATTCATCAGTCTCATAACAATACTCAAGTGACCAAGAACTAAAATACAATACAAAATTATGCAACCTATAAAGAACTAAGCAAATCTTGGGGCACCTGGGTGGCTCAGGCAGTTGAGCATCCGACTCTGGACTTCAGCTCAGGCCATGATCTCATGGTTCGTGGGTTCGAGCCTCACATCAGGCTCTGAGCTGGCAGTGTGGAGCCTGCCTGAGATTCTCTCTCTCCCTCTCCCTCTGCCCCGTCCCCTGTGTCTCTTTCAAAGTAAATAAATAAAAACTTAAAAAAAAAAAAAACTAAGTAAATCTCAAGAACTCCAATGTAGATATTGAAA
Organism: Puma concolor; assembly: GCF_028749965.1. Taxonomy (NCBI): domain Eukaryota; kingdom Metazoa; phylum Chordata; class Mammalia; order Carnivora; family Felidae; genus Puma; species Puma concolor. Next base: position 94,189,688 of record NC_141668.1, on the reverse strand, counting down.
TATTCAGATAAAGAATTTGAAGGAGCAATTATAATGCTCCATGAAGCAAGGATGAACACTCTTGAAATGACTGGAAAGATGAAAGTTCTCAGCAGAGAAATAGCAGTTACAAAAATGAACCGAATGAGGTGTGTAAAACTGAAAAACATTACAACTGAAATAAATATTCATTGGATGGGCCGAATGCCAACAAGGAGATCACAGATTTCAATTTTAAAGCTAACACAAGTGAAATGATCCAATCAGAACTACACAGAGAAAACAAATTTAGGCCAAAGCCTCAGGAGTCTGTAGGACAATGTCAAAATATCTAAAATTTGTATCTTTGGAGTCCCAGATGGTGAAAAAATTGGCACGGAACAAATAATTTAAAGAAATAATGGTGGAAAATTCCTCAAATTTAGTGAAAGACATTTATAGATTCAAGAAGTTCAAGGAACCCCAAAGTCAAAGATAAGCTCAAAGAAAAGTATACTCACATGCATACTAATAAAGCTGTTAAAAACCAAAGAAAAAATCTTGAAAGCAATCCCCAAAATAAATAAACAAATAAAAAGCTATATTACATATAAGGAAAAAAATGCTTTGAATGACCATGGATGTTTCATTAGATACAAGTAAAGCCAGAAGGCAGTGGCACAACATTTTTAAAGTGCTGAAGGAAATGAACTGGAAAACCAGCATTCTATATCAGTACAAATATCCTTCAGGAATGAAAATAAAGACGTTCTGGGGCACCTGGGTGGTTCAGTCAGTTAAGCATCCGACTCTTGGTTTGAGCTAAAATCATGATCTCATGGTTTGTGAGTTCAAGCCGTGCATCGGGCTCTGCACTGACAATGTAAAATCTGCTTGAGATTCTCTCTCCCTCTCTCTCTCTCTCTCTGTCCCTCCCTGCCTTGTGCTCTGGCTCTCTCAAAAAATAAACTTAAAAAAAATTTTTTTGAAAGAAAGAAAATAAGACATTCTTTGATTAAAGAAAACCAATTGAATTTATTGCCACCAGACCTGCTCTTAAAACAAAAAGTGCTAAAGTTCTTTGAGTAGAAGGGAAATGATATCAGAGAGAAACGTGGAACTTCCAAAAGGAATAGAAGATAACAGTAAATATCTGGGTGAATATAATAAACATTTTCCTCCTCTGAAGTTCTTTAAAAAGTCAGCACTGTTGAAAAGCAAAAAATTACAACACAATTTTTGGTGTCTTAAGTGCATATTGTTAAGTGAAAGCAATCAGTCTGAAAAGGCACATACTCTATGATTCCAACTGTATGACATTCTGGAAAAAGCAAAAACTAGAGACAGCAAGAAGATCAGTGGTCACCAGAAGTTGGGAGGGAGGAAGGGAGAATAGGAAAAGGGATTTTTTTAGGGCAGTGATTCTATTCTGTGTGATACTGTAAAGGGGATACATGACATTATGCATTTATTAAAAACCATAGAATGGGGGCGCCTGGGTGGCTCAGTCGGTTGGGCGGCCGACTTCGGCTCGGGTCATGATCTTGTGGTCCATGAGTTCGAGCCCCGCGTCGGGATCTGTGCTGACACCTCAGAGCCTGGAGCCTGTTTCGGATTCTGTGTCTCCCTCTCTCTGACCCTCCCCCGTTCATGCTCTGTCTCTCTCTGTCTCAAAAAATAAATAAACGTTAAAAAAAATTTTTTTTAAAAACCCATAGAATGTACAAAACAAAGAGTCAACATTATTGTAAACTATGAACTTTAGTTAATAACATTTCAATACTGGTTCATTAATTATAAAAATATTTCACCGTAATATAAGGTGTTAATTGGATAAGCTGTTGGAAGGGGGTGGATAGGGATATGGAAACTCTGTACTATCTTTCTTAATTTTTCTGTAAATCTAAAACCTTTCTAAAATATGGTCTGGTTATTCAAAAAATATGTCCATATTTTAAAGGATTTAAGAAGGAAAACAAAGCTATGACATTCTAACGAAGAAAATTCTAGGCCCAGATAAGTTTCCCTGGTAAATTCTAATAAACATTTAAGAAAGACGTAACATGAATTATACATGATCTCTTCCAGAGAAGAGGACTGACAACTTCTTATCTCACTTTTATAAGGCTTGCATTACCCTGACACCAAAACCAGATAAAGACACTACAAGAAAGGAAAACAACAAATATTTCTCATGAATGTAGACACAAAACGCCTCAACAAAATATTAAAAAAATCAAATCCAGCTATTTTTAAAAAGAACAATATACAACCAAGTGTGGCTTTTCTGAAGGACGCAAGGCCGGTCCAACATTCAAAAATCAAAGTAGTTACCGTATTCTCAAACTCAAGAAAGTAAAATATAATCAGATCAGTAGATACAGAAAAAATAATTGAGAAAACACAATATCTATTCATGATATTAAAAAAAAAAAAAAAAAAAAAAAAAAAACTCCCCAAACTAAAAACAGATGGGTTTTTAAAAATTAGGTGAGGGGTATATTAGAGCTAATGTTGTGCTTCACGGTAAAAGACCGAGGGCTTTGCTGTAAGGTAAAGTATAAAGCAAGCCTAACATCTTGCTAGCATCCACAGAGAGTTCTAGCTAGTTCAATGAGGTAAGCGGAAGACACTTCCAAAGAAAGAGGTAAAACTGGCTGGATTTGCAGATGGTATTACTGTCCCCGTCACGGGCTCTTGGCCTGATATTTTGTCCTGCAAGGGTGCGTGTGACAATGTCTGGAGATATTTTTGGTTATCGCGCTGGGGGCGGAGAGGATGCTAGTGGCATCAAGTGACTAGAGGCCAAGGATGCTATAAACATTTTACAGCGCACACGATAACGCCCCTTTCAACAAAAGAATTATCTAGCCCCCAACGTAAGTAGGTCTGAAGTTGAGAAACCCTGGTCTACATAGAAATTCCTAAGAAAATTACACCAAAGCTTCTAGAACCAAGTGAGTTTACCAAGTCAAAGAACATAAGGTCAATATACAAATATCAACTGTATTCCCATATACCAGTTATAAAAAAGAACTAAGAGTGTGCATGTATGGTGTGAATTCTTATTCTGTCATATTCCCCCTGCCAGGTGAATATGGGATAAGGTTAAAAATAACTAGCACCCTGGGGAGCCTGGGTGGCTCAGTTGGTTAAAAGCATCCCACTTTGGACTTTGGCTCAGGCCATGATTTCAGAGTTCACCAGACTGAGCCCTGCATTGGCCTCTGGGCTGACAATGTGGAACCTCATTGGGATTCTCTCTCTCCCTCTCTCTGCCCCTTGCCCACTCACACTCACTCTCTCTCTCGGTCTCAAAATAAACAAACTTAAAAAAATAACTAGCACCCTTCAAGTGCCAGGCACTTTATGTTTTCTCATTTTTTTTAAGTATGCTCTACTCCCAACGTGGGGCTGAAACTCATGATCCCGAGATCAAGAGTCACACGCTCCACCAACTCAGCCAGCCAGATGCCCCTCATTTTAATCTTCTGAATTTTATACATGAAGAAATAGACTTGGTAAAGTATCAAATCACACAATTAATGAGGAGGTGCATTAATTCAAGGCATTTCAGATATAAAGTCCAATCTTTATTATATAATAAGTCCTACCATATTAAAATCTACTTTAACAAATTCAAATGTTAGAAAATAATTTGCAAACTCCTTACCTACAAAAATGTGTTATTCTTTATCATTGAGAAATTAGATTAGTATTAACTAAATTTCTTATTTCAGGTGTTTTCTTCAATGTTAAATTTTAAAATAATAGCCTTTGATGCAATTATACTAGGGTTTATTTATACTTATTTCTTACCTTTCTTTTCTTGAAAGAGATCTGGTCGAAGTAATGCCAGGATCTTTTCTAATTTGAGGTTTTTCATACTTTTAAAATCAGGGAAGAACATATCAATAAACTTATTAACGTTAGCTATACCGTCTTCAATATCACAGAGCTGAGATATATGTTGTCTTTCCAGATATTCTTGTAAACTGTGGAAATCCAAAATGTAATTTAAGATTATTGTAAGCTGAAATTTAATAACCATGCCAGAAAATTAAAACTGGTAATAAGTTCACAAATACTTTAATGGTTTAATAAAATAAACAAAAATTAAATTTTCATGTAAAGTTGTATCTATCAAATAAAAAAATATGCATTTAATTCAATTTTTTGTTGAACGAATCCAAAACTCAATTACATGAAATCATGTATGTTTTGACTTTTTGGGAGGATAAAGAAGACCAACATAAAATATGGTTAAACACGTTTTTCTTTCCTTCACGTTAAGCTTTCCAGGTAGTTTCTACTTTTCTTAAGGTCGTCTTTGAGTCAAGGATCATTTAGAAGAACATGGTGTGTTTTCAAATACATAAGACATTTTGGTCATATTAAAAAAAATTTTTTTTAATATTTATTCATTTTTGAGAGAGAGAGAAAGACACAGAGAATGAGCGGGGGAGGGGCAGAGAGAGAGGGAGACACAGAAGCCAAAGCAGCCTCCAGACTCTGAGCTGTCATCATGGAGCCCGATGCAGGGCTTAAACCTACAGACTGTGAGATCATGACCTGAGCCAAAGTTGGCCGCTCAACCAACTGAGCCACTCAGGCGCCCCAGTCATCTTTTTATTGTTTATTTCCAATTTTATTGGATTATAACTAGCAAATGCGTGTGGTGAAATCTTAATTTTAAAAAATGTGTTAAGGCTTTCTTGTAAACAAAGAAAATGTATGTGTGGGATTTAAGGCTACATATATTTATAGAGTATATGTAATTCTATCAGGGCACTTTTTGATGACTATATCTACTTCATAAATGTTGCTTTCACATCATGTCCTTCTTTATTAAATTTAGCACTTGTAATGTTCAATTCTAATACTTTATTTTGCCTGGAGATAGATAGATAGATAGATAGATAGATAGATAGATAGATAGATATCCCTTTAATTTTATTTTTCTTTGTTTCTTTTTAAAAACAAATTTTTAATGTTTATTTATTTTTGAGAGAGAGAGACAAAGCATGAGCAGGGGATGGGGCAGAAAGGGAAATACAGAATCCAAAGCAGGCTCCAGGCTCTGAGCTGTTAGCACAGAGCCTGACTCAGGGCTTGAACTCATGAACCGTGAGATCATGACCTGAGCCGAAGTTGGATGCTTAACCCCTGAGCCACCTAGGCACCCCTGTGTGTTTCTTTTGAACAGAATGTAGATGAGTGTGTTTTTAAAACTTTTTATTTTGAAAAAATTAAATTGGCAGAAAAGTTGCAAGAGTATGATAATGAACTCTAGATTTACCAACTGTTAGGATTTTGCCACATTTGTTCTCTCTATCCCTCTCATCCCCCTCCCCTCTCCTGTGTGTGTGTGTGTGTGTGTGTGTGTGTGTGTGTGTGTGTGTCTGTCTGTGTGTGTTGACTGAACCATTTAAAAGTAGGCTGCAGATATTTTAACCATTCACCCTCCTAAATACTTCAGGAAAGTTTACTTGATATAAAACTTTTATCTCATAAACTGCTCATATTCAAATTTCACCAATCATAAAATACTGTCCCATCAATAGTAATTTTTCCTAATCCTGGACCATACATTGCATGTAATTGTCCTATCTCCCTGGTCTCTTTTAATCTCTAACAATATTCAGCCTTCTTGTCTTTCATGATATTGACATTTTGAAGAGTCCAGGCCAGTTGTTTTGTGGACTATTCCTCATTTGGGATGGTTTCAAACTACTGGATGGACCAATAGTTTCCTATTACTTTCAGGATACGAATCTGTGTCCTTGTCACAAGATGATATACGCAATGTAAGTTTTTCCTATTGTTGGTGTTATTAATGTAGTTGAAGTAATATCTCCCTTCAAAGCGTTTTCCCCATTGAAAAGCTACCATTTCCACTTTGTAAATAAGAAGAAATCTGAGAGGACACAATCTGAAAGTGTATATATTTTTCACGCAATGGTTTTAGTGCCCATTGAGGATTCTCCTCTGTGTCAATTGTTACTATAATGGTTTTTAACTTGTTTTTAACTTTAACCTTGTAATCTCTGTATTTAATGGGATAATTAACCTTTTCATACTTAGTATAATACCCATATACTTAACTATATTCCTTCCATCTTACTTTATATATACTATTTATTTTAAATTATACTTTCTTCTTTTTTCTTTCTCCCATCTGCTGGTCTGAGCAAGTTGCTATCCATTCCGTGGTATTCCCTTGTTAACATAGAGGTCCCATGTATCCTCATCCACTGCCTTAATGGTCACCATCTTTAACCTGCTTCCGTAACCAAACGCATATGTTCTGAGTATTTCCTGCATCCTGGCACACACTATTTCTCAGCTCTAACACTCCACCCATCTCCACTTCTGCAAACTCGAAAAAGAACCTTAAAATGCTGTGTTACTTCTTCATCTCGTCTTTCTCCTCTCTGAGGAGAATTGTTTCCCTTCGCTTTTTTCCCTCAGATGGAAGTATCTCTTTTCATTTTTTGTTTGGACAAGTCTTCCCTCAAATATCTTCCAGGAGATATATTCCTAAGCATGTCCCTGAACTTTTTCCTTTGTTCCACTAGGTAAAGGATATCCTGGCTTCATTAAGATGGGGGAGGGGGTCTGTTTCTCTCAGGAGTCTGATGACAAGTCCCATGCCAGCCAGAGATTTGTCCTTGTAAGTAACTTATTCTCAGTTGCTGCCAGACAGGCAGTTGGTGTAAAGGGAATACCTAAAGTGCAAGTCACTGGGGGATGCACTGTCTCTAAGAAATTTTAAACCATTTCTTTTATTTTTTTTTTAATTTTAATGTTTATTTTTGAGAGAGAGAGAGAGAGAGAGAGAGAGAGAGAGAGAGCAAGCAGGGGAGGGGCAGAGAGAGAGGGAGACATAGAATCCAAAGGGGGCTCCAGGCTCTGAGCGGTCAGCACAGAGCCCAACGCGGGCCTCGAACTCACGAACTATGAGATCATGACCTGAGCTAGAGTCGGACTCAACCAACTGAGCCTCCCAGGCGCCCCTTAAACCAATTTTTAAACTAAAAGTTGGGCTGCTTCTTAGCATCACCATGCACCAGCAATTCTAAATAGCATTAGTGGTATGTTACTACTCCTCCTTGAAAAAACAAAAACAAAAAACTTTTCTCCACATTCTGAACAATTCCTGTGGTTATAATGTGTTTAATTTTAATAATATATGTGTGGGCTTCAAGTTGGCATTTTTATTATTTACATTTAATAAACAGTGTACTCTAGCTTCTACTGTGCATATAAGAATCAATTCTAAAATAAGAGCTATTGGCAGATTTCAATTTCTGGAATTTATCAGGAAACAGGAATTTTACGTATCTCTATTGACATCCAGTGAAGATCAATTTTGAGAATGTCACTAGCAAATCATCAAAACTTAAGGCTTGCAAACAAAAATTGCACTTTGTTTCTGTGATAGACTAATATATATAAGTATGCAAATGTTTTCCTTTCTAAGAAAACATATTAATATAATTAAACAGTATTAACCTATTGTTTCATTTTTGATATTAAAATATTCATTTTTTACTTTTTGCTTCTATGTTCATAGATACACAAAATTTTGTAAAGGACAATTTTCACTATTTATGGGGTTTTTTTCTGGCTATTATCGTCTTGCTTAATAGCTAGTACTAAAAATAATATTGTCATGGGCCGCCTGGGTGGCTCAGGCAGTTGAGCGCCCGACTCTTGATTTCCGTTCAGGTTGTCATCTCACGGTTGTGAGATCCAGCCCTCTCTCGGGCTCCATGCTGGTGGAACCTTCTTGAGCTTCTCTCTCCCTCTCCCTCTGCCCCTCCCCCACTCACTCACACTCTCTCCCTCTCAGAAAAATCCTTTAAAATTTTTATAAAAATAAAAATAATATTGTCATATAGAGGAGAGGGGTGTTAAGGAAATTATCTGCTTGGGGTTTTGGACATCCTAAGGACACCACGGGCTGTTCTTTGTCTCTGGAAATGGCATACAGTGTGTCTTCCCAGGATATTCCCATATCTGTGTTTCTCTGCATCAGTCGAGACTGGGCCACCGTAAACCCTTTCAGTCGGCAAATGCATGTGTTTCTTCGTTTCAGGAAATTTTTTCCCTATTATTCGTTGAGTTATAGCTTGTTCATCTGTTCTTTCTTTTCTGTATGGAATCTCTCTTATTAGCACATTGATCTTTCCAGTACATTCTCCACGTTGTTTCTGGTCTGCTCTCATGAAGTCTGTCTCATTTTTTTTCTGTCCTTTGAGCTACTTCTTGTATCTGATTTTCCAAGGCATTAAACCGAGTCTCAAATGACTATCAGACTGAATTTAGAGTTCAAATCATAATTTATTTTATAGTTCAAATGAGAAGTCTCTTTTTATGTGTATGTAGCACTTGGATCGCAAGTATTACTATGATGATAACTCCTATTACTATTATTTTACTTGAGGACTTTTCTATCCTTAGTAGTTCTTTCTCACTGGGCTTGTGTTCTGGTGTTTGTGTAGATCTTCCTTTGGCCACTAGGCTCCCCTTGGTAGACAGTCATTTTTCTTGGTTTGTTTACTGGGACTTACACCTGGTTTTGAGTGTCTTAGGTGATGGAAACCCTATGGCTGAAAGGCCAGAATGACCTCTAGGCTACCAGCAAGCAGGTTGTTGTTCCTCTGGTAAGAGCCATTATGGAGCTGGTCCTCAAAGGCAGGGCATTTCAGTAATCCCACTCAGCTCCATCTTGGGCTTTCAGAGGGTCAGGAAGGCCCAGTGAAGTTCAGTGTCAACCTGGCCCCGGGAAGTCACAAGTCTGTGTTTGTTCTTCCCAAGGCTGGTGGTTTTCTCCAGATTCTTGTCCCCCCTGTGACCTGTCCCCTCCCCTTCTCTTTCGTTCTGTACACAGAGCTCCAGGCCTCACCTGTGGCCAGATGCTTATTAGTCCAGGTTCCCTTTGATTCCAGAGAGGCAAGAAAGGTCTGGAGATGGGAATAGATAGTAGGGGTATAGTATTCAGACTGCTCTGATCCCAGAAATACTTTTAAAGATTATTTTAGAAATGGTACCCATTGGGGCGCCTGGGTGGCGCAGTTGGTTAAGCGTCCGACTTCAGCCAGGTCACGATCTCGCGCTCCGTGAGTTCGAGCCCCGCGTCGGGCTCTGGGCTGATGGCTCAGAGCCTGGAGCCTGTTTCCAATTCTGTGTCTCCCTCTCTCTCTGCCCCTCCCCCGTTCATGCTCTGTCTCTCTCTGTCCCAAAAATAAATAAATGTTGAAAAAAAATTAAAAAAAAAAAAAGAAATGGTACCCATTATCTTTAATTTAAATGAGAGTTTTATAAAAGAAAAACCTGCTCTCTACAAGCTATGACATGTATAGGAGATAAATAGGTTACTAAGAATACAATAGACACTTTGTGTGGCCAGAGAAATGCAATATATTATAGGAGGTCGGAACTATCATCTTTAGTCAGTCATAAGGATTTAGAGCAAAAGGGACTTTAGAGATCGTTTAATTTTCACCCATCTCTGTATCCCCAAGACTTGGCACATAGTAGGACTTTAATAAATACTACATAAAGGAAGGATGCATAACAGAATAAATGAGTGAATGAAGGAAGGCAGGAGTGAATGAATTAGTGAAAATGGCCAGGAACTACTTATATGACTCTGGACAATGTAGCTAATAGAACCATGCCCTTCCTCTTCTGCAGAATGACCAGAAAGCAGAGATAAAGGACTCTGACCTTTGCGTTCTTAATATACTGATTAAGGAGACAGACATGTAAACAGATAGTATATGTGCCATAATCAGAAGTCATCATGAACAAATTTGGAATGCGGATGAAAACCATGGATGCCTGAACCATTTTCCGGATTCCTACTCCCTCCTCCCGGCCAGCCATGGGGTCCAGTGGGCAACTGACAACACGAAGAAAGTTCTCCCAAACCATGTGGGTTCACATGTGAGTTTTTCTCCATAGGGCAAACACTCCAACAAAGACGGGGAGCTCTGTTCACGTTCACAGAAGGAGGCACCTACCACTCCCAGTCTAATTGTCCTGCTTTTAATTTCCCTTCTTCCTCACCCACCAGTACTCCCTCCTCCCAATACCCATAGAGGAAGGTGAGGAGGCTTTGAGGTGGGGGAAGGGCGGCCATAAAGAAAAACAGTGAACAAATGGGTACATCATTCATGAGAGTTTTAGTTCTTTATCCTTTAGGTTTTAGATTTACTTAAAAGATGAAAGTAGCAGGGCACCTGGGTGGCTCAGTTAGTTAAGCATCCAACTTCAGCTCAGGTCATGATATCGCGGTTCATGAGTTTGAGCCCCGCATCGGGCTCTATGCTAACAGCTTAGAGCCTGGATATTGCTTCAGATTCCGTGCCTCCCTGTCTCTCTGCCCCTCCCTTGTTTGTGCTCTCTCCTTCTCTCTCTCTCTCTCAAAAATAAATAAACATTAAAAAAAAAAAAAGATGACAGCAGCTGTACACAGCCCCTGTTATGCTCTGACTCCAGAACACGAGCTGTGAAAACAGATTCCCAGACAAACGAACTTGAACCCCACCACTCCATGCTGCCTGCTGGTGGCCACTGCTCAGAGTAACGACGGGCCAAACGCAAATGGAGTCTCTGAGTTCAGAAAAGAAATACCGCAGACTTTGCCAAAGCAAGATTAACACATCTCACTCCATGCCCACCCTGCCAATTGCCTAAATTGTTCATCTGATTATGCTGGTATCGAACGTTTGGAGACAAATGCTTTCCAAAGTCAGATGTGACACAGACTTGCCCCAGAACAATGGCACCAGTGGAATACTGACTTCTTTTATGCCAGCTGCTAACAATGAGGGTTTCACAGGACATTTTTTTAATGGCTCAGAAGTCCTGGTATGAAGCCTGGTATCTTTTTGAGCGCAACTCTCCCCACCAAACCTTCCCTCTGACCACTGACCATCATTCCCTGTTAAAACTGTGAAAGTAAGTACTACTGTTTACAAAGCTCTTTGTCAGCAGCCAACTTACCTATAAGTCCCTCTATCCCACTCAAAACTTGCAACGAATGACATTAGTTCCTGCTACCTAAAAAGCATCGGTAGGAACCAGCAGATGTAGCTAGTCAAGAAAAGCTACTGCACACATTAATAGGACAACAAGGAAAGTTCTGGAGATTCCTGGCCAGAAAATGCAATGAAGATGCTCTGTCCAGCCACATGATGAAATCTCAAGACTCAGAGACTCTCACCCACCTTTCTTTCAGACATAGTTCCGATGACTCTTGGGTTAAAGTGGACTTTCTGAGTCTTGGGGGGAATAAAAGGCACAAACGCCAGTGCATGAAACCGGGACTGTATATATTACATTCATTTTCAACTATTTAAAAACCCATCAGTGAAAACATACAACCATTCAGTTCTTAGCAATTCATAACCAACTGCCGAAAGTAAGAGGGGAGAGTACATTTGATGTCCTTAGGACCCGGGGCAAGTGGGAGTGAATGTGGGGAGACAGCAGAAAAGATAGGCCTGGCAGGGATTACACATGGTCCCAATCTATCCCTGGGGCCCCAGGCTGGGAGGCCACACTGGTGTGCCCAGCTTTAGAAAGACAAACGTAAACTCTAATCCTCTTGACATACACTTTCAGGGAAATCCCAGCTTTGCTGAATATACACTTTTTTTAGATTGACTGGAAGAAATACTTGTGGTTCCAACGTAAAAATGTGTGTTCTAAATGTGTACCTCAAAATGTGTTTGAGGTATTTGGACACTACGCTTCACTACGTCCTCATATGATGTAAATGGTCTCGAGTTACCTGTACCGCTTCTCCTTCCTCAGCGTAGGTGGGGCCACCTCATGGTGATGATCCTCATCCACTTTAGTTTCAGTCTCGGGATTGGGTTCAGTTTCTTCCCAGGCAGGCTGTTCTTCATTTCCTTGAGATATCACTAGAATGTGGCTCAGGCCATTTGTCATAAAAAGGACAAAATCTTCAAAGTCAGGCTACAAAATAAGAGGATAAACTACCTACTTCAGGCTTCTGATATGGATCGACAAAAATGGCAGCCACCACCCAACTCAAGCAACATCCTCCCCTTCACGATCACAGGGCAAGGGAGTGTTCTCTTTATAAGCCCACTGCTAACAAACACATCTTTGAAGGATAGAGGTTCACAGCTAACAGGGATTGATCTTAAAGATGATCTAATAACCATTCTCGAACTTCAGGATGCTTCCAGATCATCTACGGGGCTTGCTGAAACACAGATTTGGAAAGTCCAATCCCAGAGTTCATGATTCAATAGGTTTAGGATGGGGCTTTAGAATTAGATTTTCTCAAAAGCTCCCAGGTGATACTGAGGCAGCCGGTCCAACCTTTTCCTGGGGCCAAGAGAGATGGTTGGAGTGTCACAGCCAGCTGACAAAGTGCTGTTCACTAGAGCTTTCTCTGATGACAAAACACATTCTGTGCTCTCCAACATAGGTAGCCACATGCAGCTACTGAGCACTTGCAACTGAGACTCTGAATTTTTCATTTGATTTGGTTTTAATGAATTTAAATTCAAACGGCCACAAGTAGCTAATGGCTACCATATTGGACAGTACATTTCTGGAAGCTATGTCTTCTGACCCCTAAACCACTGAACTTTCTCGAACACAGCACTGTCTTTCTTAATACTCCCCCAGGCAAAAGACATAGGCTTTCAGATAATGAAAGGATTAAAGCTTCCCTGTGAGCCTTTATGACAAGGAGCCTTCAACCTGGGATAAAAATCTATAGGAAAGGCCTGGCTATTCACTTCCAGAGGCCAATGCAGAAAGTCTGAGAGGACATAAGTTAAATAGGTCTTCACTCCAACAAAATACAATTGGACCATCTGCTTTCGCTCAGCTGCCACTGTTTCTACTGGAGACTGCATCACCGCCTTCTTTGGCATTACCACGATATGGACCCCAACAGGACAACAGAAGCTAATTTGGCTGGTTAGACTTATCCATTTGTTTTTCTAAAATAAGGACTCAGGGGTGCCTGGGTGGCTCAGTCGGTTGAGCATCCAACTTTGGCTCAGGTCATGATCTTGCAGTCTGTGAGTTCGAGCCCCACGTCGGGCTCTGTGCTGACAGCTCGGAGCCTGGAGCCTGCTTCGGATTCTTGTCTCTTTCTCTCTCTCTGCCCACTCCCCCCCACCCCCCACTCATGCTCTGTCTCTCTCTCTCTCTGTCAAAAATAAATAAACATTAAAAAAATATTTTTTTAATAAAAATAATAAAATATGGATTCAAAATATACACTGGATTCGAAAACACAGTGGCTTTTTTTTTTTTTTTTCTAATTTTCTTACCTGGTCTGCTATTCGACTGTAGAAGTCCCTTACTTGCTGTTCAGTGAACACTCTCTTATCCTCTATTTCTATGACAAATCCTGCCTCGAGAATCTTTCAGTAGAGAGGAAGGTCAGATCCAGACGTGTTATGGGACCACATGTAAAACAAGTCAAGGACATTTGTTTCCTGTGCTTAACAGATTTGAATGAGTTTTCAGGTAAAATACTTCAATACGGTCCATAAGGTTTGAAGAGGCTTAAAAATACATGAACAAAGAAGGCCCTTTTCAGGCCTCCTATATTTCAGTTTCCAAGGCTTGAACCAGAGACTCCTCAATATTTCTTTTTTTGTTGTTGTTTAAAAAAAATTTTTTTAACGTTTATTTATTTTTGAGACAGAGAGAGACAGAGCATGAACGGGGGAGGGGCAGAGAGAGAGGGAGACACAGAATCGGAAGCAGGCTCCAGGCTCCGAGCCATCAGCCCAGAGCCCGACGCGGGGCTCGAACTCACAGACCGCGAGATCGTGACCTGAGCCGAAGTCGGACGCTTAACCGACTGAGCCACCCAGGCGCCCCTCAGTATTTCTATTATTTAAGTGACTTTCCCCAAAATGTGAAAGAACTAACTAAATTTCAAGGGAAAATATCATGTTCTGAATCATTCATAAAAACATAAATTTATAAGCATTTTTTTAACCATCTATCTTCAAAATCGTTTTAACATTTTTTAAAAGGCTTTCCTTTGTTGAGGCTTTAACTCATAATCTAGTATAGTTTATAGCAAAAACAAAAAAGAACTATCCAAATTATGGGGAAGGATAGAATTTAACATTTAGTCGTGATTTATCATTAAAAAAACCCTTAAATTAATGATAAATCCAGTTTGTGTGCCACTCAAGTATGGTAAAATGAAACAAAGAGAAGTTTTGAGACAAATAAGACAAATCTAATGAGGTACTAAATGATGAAATATAAGTATAATCCGGGTTCAAAGCAACTCAGGAATTACATTAAACAACACCAATAATTTGAGCTCTTTTTGACCTGGGAGTATCCAGCACCAGGTGCCTTTTGCTTCTATTATAAAAGTCAACACTGGGGGCGCCTGGGTGGCTCAGTGGGTTAAGGGTCCAACTTTGGCTCAGGTCATGATCTCGTGATTTGTGTGTTCAAGCCCCACATGGGACTCTGTGTTGACAGCTCAGAGCCTGGAGCCAGACTGCTTCAGATTCTGTGTTTCTCTCTGCCCCTCCCCAGTTCATGCTCTCTCAAAAATAAATAAATGTTAAAAAACAAATGTTTTTAAAAGTGTTTTAAAATAAATAAATAAAATAAGTAAAATAAAATAAAATAAAATAAAAGTCAACACGCTACTGGTTCTGCTTTCATTTGTCTTGTTGATATGGCAGAGCACGACTTACATCTTTCTGAACCCTCTTTTGACTGTCCCATTTGAATAACTTCTAAATATTTAAATCATGTCTTTGTTACATTACTTAGAGTCTGACAACAGAAAATAAAATCCAAGAAATATTTAAACTCAATAACTTCTCCTTTACCCTAATTGAAAAATATCGTCTGCTCATTTTCTTTCTATTCAAAACATTCTTTTTTTTTTTAATATGAAATTTATGGTCAAATTGGTTTCCATACAACACGCAGTGCTCCTCCCAATAGGTGCCCTCCTCAGTGCCCATCACCCACACCCCCCTCCCACTCCCCATCAACTCTCAGTTTATTCTCAGCTTTTAAGAGTCTCTTATGGTTTGGCTCTCTCCCTGTCAAAGCACTCTTTAGATTTTTTTGTCCTGTTTGTTATTAGCCCTTAACTGTATTCCACAGAGGTGAGGTATTTAGGAGATACTCATAATTTACATATCTGAAATGTTATTTACTATGTCAAAACAACAAAAAGATCAAGATGAACTTACGATTAATTGTACTACCCCAACTTAAAAAGAATTATAGAATCTTGAAAAATCATTACTGTGTCCTAGCTATTCAAACACACTCTCGAATAAGGAAGAGTAAATCATGGCATTGTGATATTATTTCTTAAAACTTTATCAAGTGTAAGAAACATATGGGGGATTGGGGTACAGTTTTGTGTCCCCCCTAACATACACACCAAAATCTGGAAGGAAAGGGCTACGCTTAGAGAGTGATATGACTTAAATCAACTCACAAATGGAAGAGACCATAAATACTATGATCATGGACCATCTACTTTAGTGTAGTTCAGTCAACGAGAACACTGCTGTAGCTAAAGAAAGAATGCATGATGGGAAGTTCATCAAGAAACCTCCAATCCCTCCTGATAGCTCCCTAGGTGACACCCTCTATTTCACAGACAACATTCTTTCAAATTTCAATTTACTGACGCTGTTTCAATGCCAAGTCATTGTTAAGGAGTCAGCAAAGTACTGCCGCGTTTTGAAATAAAGCCTGTTGGAGTGCAGCCACTCCCATTTGTATACATCCTGCTTATTGCTGCTTTCTCAATGCGATGGCAGTTAAGCAGTGGTGACAGAGATCATATGCCCCACAAACCTGAAACAGTTACTCTCTGGCCCTATACATCTGCTGACCTTTGTTTTAGAATGCAATTTTCGGGGCACCTGGGTGGCTCAGTCGGTTGAGCGTCCGACTTCAGCTCGGGTCATGATCTCACAGTCTGCGAGTTCGAGCCCAGTGTCGGGCTCTGTGCTGACAGCTCAGAGCCTGGGGCCTGTTTCAGATTCTGTGTCTCCCTCTCTCTCTGACCCTCCCCCGTTCATGCTCTGTCTCTCTCTGTCTCAAAAATAAATAAACGTTAAAAAAAATTTTTTTAAATAAAAAAAAGAATGCAATTTTCCTCTTAAAAAAATTTATTTTGGCTCTAAAGCAAAACAATAAATGCTTCCTTACACTCCCATGTATCTAAAAAGGACCCTGCATTTGTCACAACATACAGGAAACAAAACAAACCAATGTGAGCTTATAACAAGTTTGTGTTGCTAATAACTAAACAGGAAGAACATGTGTTATAATCCAATATGAGGGCTATAATTTTTATCATTAATATTGGACACTGGTAGAGCAGAATTATTTAAATAAAGATGCTTGAATAGGCCCAACCTTTGTAAAGACAATACATTCAGAGCCTTTAAAGATAACTAGCACCAGAAATTTGTTATGTTCTATTTTACTCTAAACAGTAAGCTTGTCTCTAAATTGACAATTAAGAGGTTGTTATGCTGCAATTAATTTAAAGTAAGGTTGGAAAATATCACTTACTTTTTTTTTAATTTCTAAAGATTTTCTAGCAATCACAGCATCGGGCTTGATAATAGCAATACTGTATAGTTGCTCTAGGGAAAAAAATAGAAGAATTTCATTTTCTTGACACAAAGTCTAGATAATGAAGGATTTGGCAATTAGAAATGTAAAATATGGAGTGCGTGAGTGGCTCAGTCGGTTAAGCGTCCAACCTCAGTTCAGGTCATGATCTCACAGTTCATGAGTTCGAGCCCCACATCGGGCTCTGCGTTGACAGCTCAGAGCCTGGAGCCTGCTTCGGATTCTGTGTCTCCCTCTCTCTCTCTGCCCCTTCTCCACTTATGCTCTCTCTCCCTCTCTCTCAAAAATAAATAAACATTAAAAAAAAAAAAAAGAAATGTGAACTGTTAATGTCCAGTGAATGTGTGTCCATTGACAGCTTTGCTCTTATTACAGCATTCCAACTACCAAAGAGTTTCTGCTTAGAATCAAAGTGCAGCTCCTATCTTTGCATGCAGGACAAACATTCACAACAATTGGTGGTCCACAGGCAAAAAGAAAAAAAAAAAAGTTAGGTAGGCACTAGTTATTTTAATACAATGGATTAAAATCACACCCATGATCCATCCAGCTCAGTATCACTGATGAGTAGAGCTACAATGCAAGCAAAATCACACACTGATGGATTTGACCATCTAGAGATTTATCCACATTTATCTACACACTCTCCTGATGAGTTTTTAGTGCATAATAGCTCGCTGAGCACGCTGTTTGTCTCTGCTCCAAGGTATGAACACACACTCACACGCCTACACAGACAGTCCACACACGAGATCGTTAACTGGAAAGTAAACCGGTGTGTGGGTCATTGAGGAAGAAATTGTTTTCATGAGGTTCTGGAAGATGATGAAGGATGAAATAAGAGGAAGCTGCTGTCTAGTTAGTCACAGGGGACAGGAATGCCCGGTCCCGGGTAACCTCAGAAAGGCTTCAGAAACAGAGACCAAAGGAAAGGCAAGAGGAGCAAAAAAGTTTGCTTTTTAATAGCGGAGTCTCATATTAGCCTACCAGTCCCTTACCAATGACATTGATGTCACCACCAGTTTTTTGTTCTTGCAAGTAGTGCCTTAATGAGCATCCATGTACATGAATCCCTTGCCATTACTTTGAAGGAAATTTACTCACCAGCACTTTCATAGGGTGATTCCTCACCATCTTCCGCATCTGAGTCCACAAACGTAATTTCATGATACTGTGGAAGAGAAATGCAAGTAGAAGTTATATTTTAATATGATAGGAAAAGAATTTTTAGAACTTTTGTTTCTAATAAATATCTATAATCCAAGGGATATAAGGTAAAGTGGGAATATGTCTGCATTTATCTAACACTACTTTTCCTGATCTTCCCACTAAAATAAAATAAGGAATGTTGAAAATGATTGGGGTGGGAAGGCTATCAGAAATCATGCATACATGCTGTTTGGAAAATGATCAACAACCAAAAGACCTTAAAATTTAAGAAGAGCATAAGGAATAAAATAAGAAAGAAGCAGAGATTAATAAGTAAGAAAGCGATAAATACACAATTATCATGTTATAGATCAAACGGGCATTTGATGAGTTTCTAGATCTAATCCTGACCATTACTCTTGGTAAACTAGCAACAGCAAAAATACCTCCTTAACTTATAAAAAAAAATTGTACTGCTCAAAACAACAGCCAGTTTTCTACCACAGGGTAAAAAACGAGGAAGGATGGGGATGGGGTGCCTTAATTTTTTGAGAATCCCTTAAAGTGCTTCTGTGATTCTGTTTTAACTACTTGAAAGGTATAGACATTTACATATATACATTTTTTGGCAAGAGAATGCATAATGTCAGAGTCTCAATGAAATAAAGACCCCCAAATGTATGGAAATGACTATACTGGAAGCATTTGTTCTTACTATAATCAGGAATCAGATAATCATGCCAGCTATAACTTCAGATTGATCTGACTTTATAGTTGCTGAACGTATGCTGGCCAGCAGGGCAGCCACTAACCACATAAGATTATTTCAGCCTTGAAATGAAATTAGTCCAAATTAAGATGTGCCATAGGTGAAAACTACACAGCACATTCCAAAGATTTAATATGAAAAAAAAAAATGATTGTAGAATACCTTATTTTTATATTGAGTACATCCTTAAGTGGAAATCTTTTTAATACACAGGATTTAAAATTTGTAATTTCACTTCTTTCTTTTCTGTTGTTTTCAGTGTGACTAGTAGCATATTTTCAATCATGGATGTGGCTCACAACATGACTTGCACTTTATTACTATCAGACAGGGTTGTGCTAGACCAGACAATTAGATAAGAAAGCTAAATAGCAAAAGCAGTCAACAAAATGGAATAATAAAAATAAATATATTAATACACTTCTTACATTCACACTGCTATTAGTTAAAACAGGATTTCATCCTGTGAGGACAATCAGACCAACAACAATACAAACGCAAAACAGAGCACACATAGAGAAAGCTGGATAGAATTAAGCCATTAGGAGTTTATATTCAGGAGTCACTCTGCCTGACATGAAATTCTGGTTTCACCATCCACTAGCTGCCTGTTTCTGGGAAAATGACTCAATGTTTTTAAGCCTTGTCTTGTTGTTTGTAACTCTCTCATCATATTTCTTGAGATTCCCATTCAAGATGCCAACACAGAAGGCTCCTGAACTGACCTCCTCCCATAAACACGCCAAATCTACAGCTATATACAAACAAATTTCCTCTGAAAGAAACCCAGAGAAAGCCTGAGCAGCTCCTACCCATCTGGTAAATGAGGGGGGGGAAAAACCATATTGAAATGGGTAGGAGAGGTGGAGATACAACTCGACCATAAACTTCACCCCCACCACAGGGACACACCATTGGGAGGGAACAACCAGCATCTCCCTGAGGAGTGAAGGGTTTGGACTCAACATATAATGCCCCAGATTTTAAGACTTCCAACTGAGAGACAGGTCCCCAAAATGCCTGGCTCTGAAAGCCAACTGGGGCTTGTGTCCATGAGTCCCAGGGGGTCACGGTAAACAAACAGTTCTTAACAGGCCAGTAAGAACGGGCTGTGGCCATCCTATCAAGGCTCAGGGTACCAGCAGCTCAATGACATGCCCAATTTTTCTCTGAAAGAAGCCTATTTGAAACTCTTGAAAGCTGTAGCCTGGGAGTCAAGCTCCTAAACTAACACAGAACTAGCAGCTGACTGCAATCCTTTCTGGAGACCAGGGAGGCCAGCAGGCGCCATCTTTGTACTTTCTCTCTGCCCGGATCCAGGTGGCTGATATCCACATGAACATGGCTTGAGCACACACCTGGCACCCCACCCCAAAAGAACACATCCTTTTATAGCCTGGTTCTGGCAGCCAGCAGAGCTAGCGTTCGTGGGTTCAGCACACCCGGCAATGGATAAACCATCCGTACAGAGAATCAGTGAGAAAACACTGGACTTAAACTATATGTTAAACCAGATGGACTTAACATTTTCAACACATTCCGTTCAAAAGCAGCAGAATATACAGTCTTCTCAAGTGTACATGGAACATTCCCCAGGATAGATCATATGCTAAGCCGCATCAAGCGTCTTTTCTCACCACAATAATAGACTAGAAATAACTAGAAATCAACTAGAAATCAACTATAAAAAGAAAACTGGAAATTCACATATCTGTGGAGATTAAACAGGTTACTGAACAACCAATGGGTCAAAGAAGAAATCAAAAGAGAAACTAAAAAATACCTGAGACAAATATTTAAAACAAAATACCTGAGCCTGGGTGGCTCAGTCAGTTGAGCACCAACTTCGGCTCAGGTCATGATCTCAGTCCGTGAGTTTGAGCCCCACGTCGGGCTCTGTGCTGACAGCTCGGAGCCTGGAGCCTGCTTCCGATTCTGTGTCTCCCTCGTTCTCTGCCCCTCCCCCACTCATGCCCTGTCTCTCTGTCAAAAATAAACATTAAAAAAAAAATTTTTTTTAAAGAATAAAATAGTCAGTAATCTAAAGTATTACCTGAGGGCGAACCATTTCACCTGCTTCAATTTTCCTCTCCTCATCAATCAAGTTAATAATTTTTTGATTAACAAGTGGGGCATTTGCACCAATGATCTTGGCAATAATTTTGCCATTCTATAAGGGAAAAGAAAGCATAAAGTAAACTCATTTTCAGGATAAATCTGGAATTCAACTTGACTAAGTCACCCCATGTGGCCTCACACCCCCATCAATTCTTTGTAGCTATTACAATTAGCCATTTTAATCTTTTTTCTTCATATTTATTTATTCGTTATTCATTTTGAAAGACAGAGTGAGAGAGAGAGCAAGCGGGGAAAGGGAAGGGGAAAAAAGAGAGGGAGAGGGAGACTGCATGCTCTGAATACATACTGTCAGTGCAGAGCCCGACGTGGGGCTCGATCTCATGAACCACGAGATCATGACCTGAGCTGAAATCAAGAGTTGGACACTTAACCGACTGAGGCACCCACGCACCCGTGCAATTAGCCATTTTAAAATAAAGTATTAGTGATGTAAAAGTACATCTTGATTTAAAAACCCCAGCTCTTTGAGTTCTGCTTCCACGTTGCCTGTCCTCCTTCAGCCAAAGGCAAGGCAGCCCTGAATTACATTCAACAGTTCTGTACAGGCCTCCCAACCTTGCCTTCTCTAATTATTATTGACACTATGGCCCCTTTCATCCATCTTTCAACGTATATTTACTAAAATCTGTCTACTGGCACAATACCAGGCATGATGGCATGGAATGGCAGTCCTGGTACATGGCCTAATTACATCACAAAAAAGGAGGGAAAAAAAACTAACACAGACAAAATATGTAAAATAACAATCATGACAAGTACCACCAAGAGAGGTACAAAGCACTGGGAGTATCTACAAGAATTTGTCATGGTCAAAGAGATCAGCAAAGGTGCTTACTGATATCAGGGTTAAAATGTGTAAGATGGGTAAGAGATAAGTAGGCAAAATGGAGAAGAAAGAGTATTCTAGACAAAAGGGATAGAGATGCAAAGGTCCTGAGGCCAGAAGGGAATATGGCAAATGTGAAGGCCAGCTGAGAAAGTGAGGGGATGCCTGGAATGAGAAAAGGCCCAACAGTGAAGGGGAACCAGACCATGCAGAGCCTTGTGGGTCATGGAACAGCACAGCCTTTAACCTAAATGCAGTGGGAAGCCTTAGGCATCGTTTAAACAGAGGGAGTGACCACAATTAGAACTGTTACTTGTAGAAATCCTTTCACTTACCATGTTTAGAGTTAGAAGGGAGCAGGAGAAGATGTCTGTATACAAAGTAGGGCTATCCTAGAGGTGATGATGAGAGAGATGATTGCTCAGTCTATGGCTGTGGTGACGGAGATGGAAAGAACAGAAAGATGCAGATAAGTGTGAGAAAGACTTGGGTAATGAAACTGACAGGTCCAAGGTCTGGAGTGTTTTGGGTGTGATGTTTTTGTCAAGAAAGTAGATAAATTAAGATGTTAAGCACCAAATGAGGTGACACTTAGAAGACCACATTTCCTGGGGATGGCAGGGGAGGGGGGGCAGGTCTGGTGTTGGACCAGTCCCTTGTGAGATGCCCTTGAGACACCCAAGAAGGATGTCAGAACACCAGTTGCATACACACCTCTGGAGCTCAGAGTCTAGGAATCGGCTGAAGATGTAAACTTGAGTTCTTTATATACAGGTGGAGACAATGGAAACTGTGTGGAGACAATTTTCTAAGGAAGGTATTAGCATGATAAGATCAAAATTTACTGGCTGAATAAAGAAACGTAAACCTGCGGGGCACTTGGGAGGCTCAGTCAGTTGAGTGTCCAACTTTGGCTCAGGCCATGATCTCCTGGTTCATGAGTTCAAGCCCCGTGTCGGTCTTTGCACTGACAACACAGAGCCTGCTTCAGATTCTCTGTCTCCCTCTCTCTCTGCCCCCACCCCTGCTCATGCTCTCTCTCTCTCTCTCAAAAATTAAACATTAAAAACATTTTTTAAAGAAAGGTAAACCTGGAAAGGTGATGGAGGGGAATAGCATTCTAGGTAGGCAAAAGGGAAACCAAGTAACAAAGCCAAAAGAAGCCAATGTTTCTTTTTTTTTTTTTTTTAATTTTTTTTTTTCAACGTTTATTTATTTTTGGGACAGAGAGAGACAGAGCATGAACGGGGGAGGGGCAGAGAGAGAGGGAGACACAGAATCGGAAACAGGCTCCCCAGGCTCTGAGCCATCAGCCCAGAGCCCGGCGCGGGGCTCGAACTCACGGACCGCGAGATCGCGACCTGGCTGAAGTCGGACGCTTAACCGACTACGCCACCCAGGCGCCCCAGAAGCCAATGTTTCAAAAAGGAGGGCATAGCCACCACATTCAATACATGTGAGAGGTACAGCACGATGAATCTCAAAGTGTCCGCGTATTTAACAACAGGCTGGTAAGTGGGTACGTTGGCAACAGCAAATTTGCTTGAATAATCAGAAGGCAGATTGGATGAGTTGAGGAATTCATGGAATGTGAAAAAAAAAAGTGGAGTAAAACTAAATATGCAAACTCTTCTGAGAAATTTAGCTATGAGGTAAAAGAGGTGGGTGATAGCTGGAGAGGGGTGTGGCACCAAAGAAAGTATTACTTTTTAATTGGAAATATTGAACCATCTTCAAAGGACATTGAAAGGATCCAGGTGAGAAAGGCTTAAATAAATACTGGCATTCTAGTTACCATTCCCCACTAAAAGGAACTTTCCAACAATTCTGGGGGCCTTCTAATGCGCCTTGCAAAAGCCTTTCCTGCGGAAAGTTGCTGAAATGAATTTCTTGTCAGCTAAGGGTGGGGAGCAATACAAAGAGCCCCTGTGGGGACATTTTTTTTTTTTTAACAAGGGATGATGTGATGGGGATTGTGTGCTCACAGACTAGATTCTTAGATAAAGGATTATAGGTGTGGTTATCGCAAGGAGCGATAAAATCTGAGGCATAACTACATGAGCAACTGCTTGAGGTGCATTGGAGAAAAGTTTACGGGCAGTTAGGGCGTCAGGAATTGAGAGGCCACAGTACCGGGCAGGTTGCCAATGTGGATGCTGAAGTCCCTGGGGTGACGGCAGGACACGGGTTTGAAAGGAAGCCTTTGAGGCACACGCCAAAGTCCTCAGTCATCGACAGAACTGATTTGAAGTCCAGTAAATGACAGGAGTGCGGGTGGGGGGAGAGGAGGTTTAGCCAAATAGCTAAATTAGCAAGGAAAAGACCTCTAACTGGCAAGGAAAAGCAAGTTATCAAAGTAAGAAGAAGTAAAGGGAATACCAATTCTACTTCTGGCCTCAAGACACATAATCTGAGACACCAGTCACCACTCTGGGCTGCAGAGAAATGTGTCCTAACTTAGGAGCCAGATTTAAGGTAAGTCAAGGAAATGCAGCAAAGGCCCAGAGCCGCGACTAAAGAGCCTAGGAAGTGTGCTAATTGCTTCTCTCAATTCCAGACATTACACAATGAAAGGGTTTGTGAGCGTTGGGGGGAGAACGGGGAGAACTGAGTCAGGAAAAGAAAATTCTGAGCATTAGAAGGATGAACACTGCACGATTGGGAAGAAGGGTGGACTCCTCCTCCTGGCACTGATTGCAGATAAGAGAGCCCAGATAACTGGGCTGGATGGTCCAGTCAAGGAGGGTGGGTCTACTGAACAGGCCTGACTAACCCTGCAGGGTGATGATGGCGGTCCCAGAGCTCCAGCCTCTATGTGGCCTTACCCCTGGCCAGTCTTCCTCGGTTCCATGTTCCTAACTGCTACTGCTACGAGTCTCGTCACTGTTCCGAATACTAGCCCACCAATCCCATCTCTGGGTGTTACCCACTCTGCTTCCAAAACTTTGTCTAGGCCCAGGGTCAACGAACAGTGACCCAACACAGACACTGCACTTTGACAAAGCTAAAAAGACTTACTATCTGACCCTTTACAGAAAAAGCCAGCTGACGCCTCATCTAAATCATCAAATCCTACATGTCCAACTGAGAGCAAGATCTGAAGGCAACGTCTAATATTCAATGAACCTAGGAATTCAATTCCTTGAAATAGTTGCAAGGGACTTATTTAACAGAAGCAAAAAGTTATATCCAAGAAATGATTTTTTTTAATGTTTATTTATTTCTTTTGAGAGAGAGAGAGCAGGGGAGAAGCAGAGAGAGAGGGAGAGAGAGAATTGCAAGCAGGCTCCACGCTGTCAGTGCAGAGCTTAACACGGGGCTCCATCTCATGAACCATGAGATCATGGCCTGAGCCAAAATCAAGAGTTGGGCCCTTAACCAACTGAGCCACCCAGGTGCCCGTACCCAAGAAATGTCTTTAAATAGCTATTTCTAATACAAAAAAATAATAACAATCGAAGTATCCAATAGCAGAGGAACAGTCCAAGCCCTCCCTGGGAAGCCTTTCCTTACTATCCCCACTTTCGGGTTCTGCAGTAACTACACTCCAGGCCACATAACTTAGCTTTTAACTGTATATACGCTCCTTCTAGAAAACAGCCCTTACCATGCCTTCCTGATTATTAAAGGTGTATTTCATCACAGAATATTTGGAAAATATTAAAAAGTATAAAGAAGAAAACTCAAATATTGCATCCTTCTCCCATACATAGAAAACCGCTATTAACAATTTGGTGAATACTCTTCCTGTCTTCCTTCTACACATTTCTACATACAGAGATCAAAGCAACATATATTATAAAATAGTGATCACATAGGTATTCCCTTGTATTTCTATACACGAATACTCACAACCAATTCTCTCCTACTGCATATCTAGGAAATTTCTCATTTTTCACTCCTGTAAATAATCATTCAGCATACCAATTTCTGATTATTTCCTCAGGAAAGGTAAATCCGTCTTATTTTTCTCTTTCCTGATAAACTCAGTGTGTGGTAGTCTAACCTCCTCAACCCATTACAGGCTTCTAGAGGTCAGGTTAGCAAATATATTAATAGACAAGGAAAGACAAGGCAAAAAAAAAAATCGGCAATTATTATAATCAGAAAATAATAGTACCACGGTAATTTTACAATATTTAACTGTAGATTGGAATCTGATGATATATTTTGGATGATGAAGATACTTACAACACTAAAGAGAAAAACAGGTTCACATTTATCTCTAAATGACTGCAAAGTTACAATGTTGTCAGCTTCTGCCTGAAAAAAATATGTATGTTATATAATAATAAAAGCAGCTATATCCAGGTCATGAGATACACAAGGTTGAAAACAATGCAGATCACATAAAGTTTTTATTGTGATGTTTCCTACAGCATTTTCTGAGGACGTCACATGTGTTCTCAGGATCAAACCGTACACACTGGTGACTCAGGCCATGGGTCAGGTAGCCTCGACCTTACTTCTCACTGCTCACCTCTGTGGTACCCAGCCTGTGGCTCAACTCACCTACTTCCATTTGTCAAACCACACCCACGCTTCCTCCCTCCTCACCAGCTCTGGCCCTTCCTTTTCCAACCCAGGACAAGTGTCCCTCCTCCAAGAATCCTGTCTTGCTCCCTCCTGCTGTAAATCCTCTCCTGCTCCACCCGGAACTTTCCTGCCTCCTTTGGGGGCTCCAAGGTCCCTTTCAGCAATGCACTGCTGCCATATGGGCCTGTCTCACTTCTTTCGATCAGATCTACGAGGTTTCATCTTCCTCTTTGCACATCACCCTCCTTCTGCATCCGTCACGGAGCTTACGGGGACGTCCACTCTCACCACTGTTGTTTAACATGACACTAGAGGTCCTAGCCTCAGTAATCAGACAACAAAAAGATACAAAAGACATCCAAAGCAGCAAGAAGGAGCCAAACTTTCGCTCTTCACAGATGACATGACACTCTATGTAGAAAACCTGAAAGACTCCACCAAAGCCTGCTAGAACTGATACACAGATTCAGTCAAGTTGCAGGATACAAAATCAATTGCATTTCTATCCACCAATAATGAAGGAGCAGAAAGAGAAATCAAGGAATCCATCCCATCTACAATTGTGCCAAAAACCATAAGATGTCTAGGAATAAACTTACCCAAAGAGGTGAAACAGCTATACTGTGAAAACTATTGAACACTTATGAAAGAAACTGAAGAGGTTCCAAAGAAATGGAAAGACATGCCATGCTCATGACTAGAAGAACAAATATACTATCCAAAGCAACTGACACATTTAATGCAATCACTATCAAAATACCAACAGCATTTTTCACAGAGCTAGCACACATAATCCTAAAATTTGTATGGAACCACAAAAGACCCCAAATAGCCAAAGCAATCCTGAAAAACAAGAAACTGGAGACATCACAATTCTGGATTTCAAGCTATATTACAAAGCTGTAGTCATCAAGACGGTATGGTCCTGGCACAAAAACAGACACATAGATTAGTGGAACAGAACAGAAAACCCAGAAATGGACCTACAACTATGTGGTCAATTCATCTTTGACAAAGCAGGAAAAAATATCCAATGGGGGAAAAAACGTCTCTTCAACAAATGATGTTGGGAAAACTAAACAGCAACATGTAGAAGAATGAAAATGGACCACTTTCTTATACTATACACAAAAACAAATTCAAAATGGATAAAAGACCTAAATGTGAGACAGGAAACCATCAAAATCCTAGAGAGGAACACAGGCAGCAACCTCTTTGACATCAGCTATAGCAACTTCTTACTAGATACGTTTCTGGGAGCAAGGGAAACAAAACCAAAAATGAACTATTGGGACTTCATGGAGATTAAAAACAAACCAAACAAACAAAACAAAAAACTTCTGCAGAGTGAAGGAAACAATCAACAAAACTAAAAGGCAACCCGTGGAATGGGAGAAGATATTTGCAAATGACATACCTGATAAAGGGTTAGTACCCAAAATCTATAAAGAATTTATCAAACTCAACCACCAAAAAAACAAATAATCCAGCAAAGAAATTGGCAGAAGACATGAATAGAGATTTTTTCAAAGAAGACATACAGATGGCTAAAACACAAATGAAAAGACGATCAACATCACTCAGCATCAGGGAAATACAAAAACAAAAAACAAAACCCACGAGATACACCTCACACCTGTCAGAATGGCTAAAATTAACAACACAGGATGTGGAGAAAGGGGAACCCTCTCAACACTGTTGGTAGGAATGTGAACTGGTGCAGCCACTATAGAAAACAGTATGGAATTTCCTCAAAAAGCTAAAAATAGAACTACCCTATGATGCAGTAATTGCACTAGTAGGTCTTTATCCAAAGGATACAAAAATACTGATCCAGAGGGATATGTGCACCCTGATGTTTATAGCAGCATTACCAACAATAGCCAAATTCTGGAAAGAGCCCAAATGTGTCCATCAACCATCGACTGATGAATATTCTCAGCCATAAAAAAGAATGAAATCCCGTCATTTGCAACAATGTGGGTGGAGCCAGAGAATATTAGGCTAAGCGAAATAAGTCAGAGAAAGACAAATACCATACGATTTCACTCATACGTGGAATTTAAGAAACAAAACAGATGAACATAGGGGGAAAAAGAGACAGGGATAGGCAAACCAGAAAACAGACTCTTAACTATAGAGAATAAACGGATGTTGTTGGAAGGAGCGGGATGGGCTAAATGGGTGATGGGCATGAAGGAGGGCCCTTGTTGTGTTGTATGTAAGTGACGAATCACTAAACCCTCCACCTGAAACTAATATTACACTGTATGTTAGCTAAATTGAATTTAAATAAAAACTTGGGGGGAAACAACAAATTTCAAGTTGTTGTGAAGTGATCAATAACTGTATATTAAATATTATTGTTTTCCTCTGTATTAACATAGCATCCCTTGGCCAGCTGTCAGATCATTTGGTAGGGTCTTCTCTAAGAGATGGTTTTTGCAACCTAAGGCAATTGTTTTCAAACTGGGATTTCTGCAAGTTCCTCAACCACTGGGAAGAAGCCAAGAGAGGGTCTCAGCCCTGTCAGCCAGAGGCACTGTGTTGTAATTTTTTTTTTTTTTAAAGCATGCTGGAGTCTACGTTTCTTCTTCTTTTTTTAAGCTTCCACAGTTTAGAAGAAAGAAAAGGAAGGAGGTAAAAGGTACTAATCTATAATATTAAAGGACAGAAGTTAAAGATTATATTTAAAAGTAGCTTAAGACACCTGGGGGGGCTCATTTGCTAGAACATCTGACTCTTGATATCAGGGTTGGGAGTTCAAGTCCCACCCTGGGTACGGAGCCTACTTAAATCAATAAATAAACAAATAAATAAATGTAGTCTAGGTATCATTATTACAGTGTTCATATTGTAGTAAAGTATTAACAATTAAAGGATTTAATAATATTATTAAAAACTAAAATAAAGAGTATTACTGAATTTTTATATATATAGATAGGTACAATGTTAGTACAAGTCTTCAAGTCTTTTAAAAGGACACATAACAAAAAAAAAAACAAAAAAACAAAAAACAACAACAAAAACAAAAAAACTGTACTGACCATTTAGCTTAGGGTGACTTCAATAGGTAATCAACCTCATAGGTCACTCCCAATGGCGGTTTCAAGACTATATTAATTTTTGTCATCCTTTCAGGGAGGTCATAGCAAGAAAACAACATTAATTTATATGAATGTCCTATTGTTGAGTGCGCTCAAGCATAACAAGAAAAACCATTCGGCGATGACGCACAAAATTTTTTGTTGTTAAATTCAACAGATGCTCGTGTTATGAGTGGTAATCTGAACATATTTTGGAAAGAACTTACTAGCCCTTCCCAGTGAGATGGCTACAGTAATAGAACAGATTCCTTGTGGAGGAGGCTGAGGAATTCTGGCTGGCTGGGGTACAACGGGAGGTCACAGTCAAAGTCGTTTTGGTTGGGAGAAAGCATTGTTAGGACCTGTATCCTCACACAGCTCTGAGCTGAGCTGAAATGGGAGCCCAACAAACTACGTGATCTAATTCTCCTTCCACCCCCATCCCTCTGCCTCCACAGCCATGCCGGGTTCACACATATTGCCCAAGTTGGTTTCTACCCAGACTCTACAAACAAAGAGGAATTTAACGCCCCTAAACCACCTGGGAACACAGCATCAAGTTACACCTTCTCTGTGTCTAAGGACTTCTTGCCTTGCCTTCCTATGCCCAAGTTCCCTTGCAGGTAGCCTGACAGGTGTGCAGGGGGCCTGCCTTGTTGTTGGTGTCTCCCCACTGACCCCAATTTCCTTTTAGACACTGAAATTTTCCCGTGATTCCTAGCCCGTGAACTTGCACTCCTACCACTTCCAGACAAACTTCTCTACTGCCAACTGCCACGACTCAAGAATTTTCCAACCCTTGATTCTCCATGACCCATTTGCCAGCTGTTAGAGCCTTCTGATATTGTCCTTTAACTTCTTTTTAAAAAAATTTTTTTTCAATGTTTATTTATTTTTGGGACAGAGAGAGACAGAGCATGAACGGGGGAGGGGCAGAGAGAGAGGGAGACACAGAATCGGAAACAGGCTGCAGGCTCCGAGCCATCAGCCCAGAGCCCAACGCGGGGCTCGAACTCACGGACCGCGAGATCGTGACCTGGCTGAAGTCGGACACTTAACCGACTGCGCCACCCAGGCGCCCCATGTCCTTTAACTTCTTATACCAACCCCTTGTCTATTGTATGTGGCAATTCCCATTAGACCCCATTCTCTGTCCTGTCAGCTCCATTTCTCCTCCCCGCCAAGGATCAAATCTCAAATCATATTCCAGATCAACTCAGGGGGCTCAGAGTAAAGCAGGCTATTATGGATCACCGCCCTTTCAAAAACTGTAACACTCTTATTTCAGAAGACAAAGTCAACCTCTGGACAAAAAGATTTAAAAATTATATATAGGGGTGCCTGGGTGGCTCAGTTGGTTGGGTGACCGACTTCGGCTCAGGTCATGATCTCACAGTTTGTGAGTCCAAGCCCCACGTCGGGCTCTGTGCTGACAGCTCAGAGCCTGGAGCCTGCTTCAGATTCTGTGTCTCCCCCACTCTCTACCCCTCCCCTGCTCACGCTCTGTGTCTCTCTGTCTCTCAATAATAAGTAAACTTTAAGAAAAAAAAAAAGAGTCAGATGCTTAACCAACTGGGGCACCTAGGTGGCACCCCTTGACTATACATTTTATTAAATTACATTAAAAATCAATGTTTCTTGGGGCGCCTGGGTGGGTCAGTCGGTTGAGCATCCAACTTTGGCTGAGGTCATAGTCTCTTAGTTTGTAAGTTCAAGCCCTTCTGCTGACAGCTCAGAGTGTGGAGCCTGCTTCAGAATCTGTGTCTCCCCTTCTCTCTCTGCTGCTCCCCCCACTTTCACTCTGTCTCTCTCTCTCAAAAATAAACATTAAAAAAAATTTTTTTAATTAAAAAAATCAATTATCCTGGGGTGCCTGGGTCGCTCAGTCGGTTAAGCATCAGACTCTTGATTTTGGCTCAGGTCATGATCTCACAGTCATGAGATAGAGCCTTGCACTGGGCTCTTCACTGAACGTGGGGCCTGCTTGAGATTCTCCCTCTCCCTCTCTCTCTGCCCTTCCCCTCACTTGAGTATGTGCACACATGTGCATTCTCTCCCTCTAAAAATAAAAAAAAAAAAAGTAAGTATAGTAAAAAAAGTAGATTCACATACCCAAGTTTTTCCAAACAACTTAAAAAGTTTGACAATTTCTGAATTATCAGTTTTTTAATTTACATTAATTAAAATTAAAAACTCAGTTCCTCGGGGTGCCTGGGTGGCTCAGTAAATTAAGCACCCGACTTCAGTTCAGGTCATGATCTCACGGTTTGTGAGTTCGAGCCCCACGTCAGCCTCTGTGCTGACAGCTCAGAGCCTGGAGCCTGCTTCAGATTCTGTCTCCATCTCTCTGACCCTCCCCTGTTCCTGCTCTCTCTCTCTCTCTCAAATATAAAAAATAAAACATAAAAAAAAATTCAGTTCCATAGTCACAGTAGTCACATTGCAGGGCTCAAAAGCCACTTGTGTCTAGTGGCCACCATATTAAACAACAAAGCTCTAAGCAGTTGCTAACTTAATGTGGATAAATTGAAGCCCAATAAGTTTAGCTGTAATATTTTAATCCCTCGTCAGTGGGTGGGAAGTGAGGGGAAAATCACTACCATTGGGATAATTGGTAACTGGGTAATTAAGTGACTGGAGACCTTCCCAATGCTACCCATTAAACAGCGTTTGCGGCTTTTATTATAAAAGACATACACTCACCATACAGTTGGGTGAAAAGAAACAGGTCAATAGACAGACCGACGTTTTTATACTTTTCCAATGTTCACACCCACGGTGAACAATTTCAATACTACAGGAATGGGATAAAAATCATGATTGTTCAGATCATTTCAGATCCAGCAGAACTAAATATATAGTAAAACTACCAAGTAAATATTGTCCATTTTGAAAAGTTGACAGGTTGTTTAAATTAAGACAGTCCTTAAGGACAATACTGAAATATTTGAAAGTATCAAGAAAATAACGGTTTAACGGAAATGACATCCTTACGACAACGAAATGCAGAAGTTCATCTTCGTTCAGTTCGTTTTTCAGTTTTCTGAATAAAGGTTGCATTGCTTTGCAAGGTCCACACCAGGCTTGGTAAACATCTATCACTGGACGACGAGAACATTTATGAAAAAAACAGAGTCGAAGAATCTAGAATAGCTGCTTATCCCAATGCTGGGGCAGGGGCAAGGGCACAGATGAGCAGGTTTTTACAGTTAGTGGGGAGGTACACTCCGTGTTGAGGGTGGTGACAGGTGCCCTGGGCAGAACTCCAAATGGCTGGACAACAGGGGAGCCCCAGTACCTGTTAGGCCTTTGTTCTGCAACATCTCATCCCACAGGCTTTGACTATTAACGACTGTCTGCAAAAAGGAAGGCACTGTGAAGAGGTCCCCAAGTGCCAGCGCACCAAGTAAAGACCGTTGGTAATGTCATACTCACCTGTAACTGGATTTCTCGCTTTTTGCTTGCCATTTATCCACTGTCACATGAAAAAAGGGAAGAAAAATAGAAAATGTTTAAGAGGAAATTTATATGAAGTTTTTCTCTATGCATTCAAAGAGGCATCTTAATGGACCGTAGAAATTTTCCTTCGGCAGTATTGAATTACACCACTCCCCTTTCCTGGGGAGAGAGGAGCCAATGCCACTAAAAGATTCCTCGCCAACTGGCTGCATCAGGCATACTGTCTTACTCTCCCAATAACCCTGAGGCAAGGCGAGGAGGTACAGTTTCTTAAAAGGGCTCTGTTTCCCTATAGTGTTATGGAGTGTCCTCTCCCCATTTCCATTTGCACACGAGTTAATTGCCTTTGACCGGACTCGTGGATCCCACTCCAGGGAGGTTTAATTTTCAGGACGAGACTACTAGTGTTCTTGAGCACAACATAAGCTTTCCGCAGCGTGAAACCAGTGAGGCCCAAACGCCACCCCCCCCCCCCATTCCGTAGTGTCACGGGCGCGCAGTGGGTGACAGCAGACCCCAGCACAAAACAAAGGAGTGGCCCAGGGCATGGAAACTACATCCCAGCGAACGGTGCCGGATTCTCCAACAAGCCTTACACAGAACAGAGCCTCCTCTCGGCTACACCGCGCATTTATACGAAGGGGAAGGAACAGTCCCTGGGGATCCCAACCAGCCGTCTGGACGAGGCCCGTGACCTTTGTGAGCACAGCTCCGACAGGTCCGAGTACCTGGGCGCGGAACAGGTGCCCCGCTCCGAAGAGCTTTCAGCCCGCGCAGGTCCTGCGGAAGAGGCCGGACACGGTCCCCGGGACCGCCCCGCAGGAGGCGTGGCCAACGTCTGCACCGCCCCTCCAGGGCCGCGAGACTGGCCCTCCCCCGCGGGGGCGGTGCCTCGAGGCATCCTGGACTCTGCGCGCAGGCCCAGGGCGGCGAAGCGCGCCCGCCCTGGAACCGCCGGTTTCCTGCGCTTCCCGAGGTGAGATCCCCCAGCCCGGTGCTGCTGCGCCTGCCCGCTGAGTCTCCGGGCAACGCCCTCCGCTGCGGGTGCGTTTGCCACTTGCAGGTTTGATCGCAGCTCTCCTGGGCTTGACGCCTTCCACCGCGGGGCCTGATTTACAGCATAAAATGTGTGCTCCTCAGGTTGGAGTGGAAGGCTCTCTGAAGCCCAGCCTCAGCCTGTCTCCAACATCGGCACCTATCCTGGCTCTTCTTCTCCTCCTCTTCTTTCTTTGCCTTCTCCTTCTTCTATTATTTGGAAATAATTTTAGACAGAGCTCCCATACACCCTGGGACGACCAGATCAATAGGCTTATTGGAAGGATGAACTAGGGTATCTACCATGATTACTTTTGAAATCTAGTCAGTTAATAAACGACTACTTTCAAATCGAAAAAAAAAATGCTAACTTCCCGCAAGTTTTATTAGTTTCCTACAATGAATACTTTTCAGAGATAATGTTTCTGAGCCATCCTTAGCCACCCTCTCTCCGGTGGTCTTGCTTTTTTTCCCCATTGCCCCGGTAATGAAGTTCTTTCTCTTCACCATTCGTCAGAGTGAGTTTGGCTCTATTTTGAAAAATAGGGTGAGTGGCTGGCTTGATCTGGGAATTCTTTGTGTCCGCTTTTCACTGGGGAAGAATTCTCTAGTATTATCTATGGCTGGAGTATAGGTTGTGTGCATAACTTCCCTGTTCTTAGCAAGTTTCACGTGGGTCGCTCTGTTCTACCGAGGTGGCATCTTTCTTGTGACCTTTTCATTTCTGTGGTTTGCAAGAGAAATAACTACCAGTACTCCCTACTAGTGTTCATCTCAGTTCTGAGCAGCCTGTGGGAACACACCTCCCATCAGCCCTGCCACACTCACTGTTTGTCTTTCCAAAATGCTTAGCTGTTTCTTGATGTTAAGCTGTTAGTTACCGGATTTCTGGAGTCCATCTCACAAGTTTTTGTGGTTTCAGCCCAGAAAGCCATCTGGTAAACCTCTGGGGAACCTAAGTTTTCCTGTGGGCTCCTGTTGACAGACAACAACACAGGTGTCACAGAGGAGGTGTCACAGACTTTCCTCTTTAGTGATCTCTTTCTAATGCCAAATAGTGGGTTGGACCAAAGAACAACTCAGGGTCAATTTATTGACAACCTGATCTGGTGAAATAGTAGTTACTAGAAATATGTGACAGTCCTTTTAAAATGCCAGATGGTGATGTGCAGGGATATTATATATACTTCATATGTATCCTTAATAGGGGAACATCCTATTAAGAAAGCATTCTATAAGTAATCCTGCTCATCTATTTGGTTCACTCCGGGAATGAGGATCCTGTCTACAAAGGTCCATGGTATCCCTTCACCTTTTAGTTATTTCCTGCATCCCAAGTATGCCCACATTGGCTGGAAATCTTTTGTTAATAAAATGTTTTGCTTACCCCAAAATACATCATTGAGCCAGCACCTACATAAAGATTTTAGCAGGTGCCACAAATATTCATGCACTAATTTCAAGCAAACTCTTCACATACTTTTGCTACTTAAGGGAAAACATCATTGATAAATCAAGAAGTTCCAGTCTATTCTGAAATAAGCACAAACATTTACCAACGATCAAGACATGCAAGGCAAAAGGTGAACTCAGGTTTTGAAACATCATTCCCATTAACTGCAAGAAGCTTAAATGTTGAAGCTCTGAAACATAAACTTGGTGAGCTTTTGCCTTGGGTCTTTCCAGAATGGACTTCAAGGACAAATGCACTCTGACAATGTTACTTATAAGGGATCGTGATGATTCTGGAACAGTACAGAAGATCCCACAGCATGCTAATGCATGTAGGCTTTATAGGAAAACTTCTCAAAGTTTAAAATGGGAAGGTTTGGGGGCACCTGGGTGGTTCAGTCAGTTGAGCATCTGACTTCGGCTCAGGTCATGATCTCACAGTTCGTGAGTTTGAGCCCCGTGTCGGGCTCTGTGCTGACAGCTCAGAGCGTGGAGCCTGCTTTGGATTCTGTGTCTCCCTCTCTCTCTGCTCATCCCCTCCCCCTTTCTCTCTCTCTCTCTCTCTCTCTCTCTCTCTCTCTCTCTCTCTCAGAAATAAACACAAAAATTTGTAATAACTGACTGGGTGGCTCAGTCGGTTAAGCGACTGACTTCGGCTCAGGTCATGATCTCACGGTTATGGGTTCGAGCCCCACGTCAGGCTCCATGCTGACAGCTCAGAGCCCAGAGCCTGCTTCGGATTCTGTGTCTCCCTCTCTCTCTACCCCTTCCGCACTCACACTCTGTCTCTCTATTTCTCTGTCTCTTGAAAATAAACATTAAAAATTTTTAATAATAAAAAGAAATAAAAAATAAATAAAATGGGAAGATTTACAACAGATGAATGACATAAAAAGGTTGCAATTCTTAAGTAATAATAATAAAACTAATGTGACATCGGTGTGACAATTGGAATAAATGTAGTTGGGGAAGTGAAACCAGAGATAATAAGATCGAAGTCCATTGCAGCAATCCAGGAGGGCTGGGCTAAGGGCCAAAGTGAAGGCAGAGATCACAGATAAGGGGCAAAAAAGACTTAGGAGACATTTGGTGTTAGTATCAACAGGATCTGGGAAGTAGCACTTCGCAGGGATGAGCAAGGAGGAGAAACCACAGAAAACTCTATAAAGTTTCCAATTTCAATGAGTGAATAATGAGGGATGTAAAAAGAGCTATCAGAACGGGAGGGAAGATCACGAGTTCAGGGATTTTAGTATGACAAAGTGGAAGGAGAAGACTAATGAGTCCAACCATTATTGACAGTTAAATCAGGGTTATTATGATCCATGTAATTAGTGAATCCCAAGGGAACAATAGGGCAAAAGTCCTTGAGTAATAGTAGGATGAAGCTTGCTCTGCATGATCAGTAATTTATGGATATATAATGCTTCCTACCTTAGGGCTTTTTCTAACTGCCCCCTCATACATTTTTGTGTGTGTGAAATTCCCATGAGGCAGTATTGGGTAGTGGGGGGTCTTTGTGACCTTGGTCAGGTTTCTTCACCTCTCTGTAGTCTGGTGCTGTTACTGGAGATAATAATAGAACCTATTTAATCACTTTTGTGAGGATCCAATGATTTAAATTATACATATGGCTCAGAACAGTCTTCAGCTTATGGTATACATTCAATAATTGTTATCTATTGTCAGGCAGAGATATAAAGCTAAAATATTTCAATTAGCACTCCTGTGTGGACACCTTATACATCAATCTATCTAAAACCTGCCAAAGTACCTTTCCACAAAGATTTCTATCACTGTTAAATTGAATGGAGACTACTGCTCTAAAGAAAATGCATCAAAGTTAAAAAAAAAAAAATCCTCCCCCTACTACAGGTGTATATTGACCTTGTGATAATGATGTACTTAGCTCCTGCATCATTTCTTCTTAAGGGGGTGCCATGCTTTCTCCTGTAATCTACTTGATATTTCTACGCTAAATGGCCCAATGGAAAAATCATGTGGAAATAGAAACTTGAAGTCCAATTTCAAGACACATGCGCACATGTAATAATTAGTGAATTTTTTTAAATTCTCCCCCAAATCTAGAATGAGTTGGAAGGATTTTTCACAGAGGGTGATGGAGTTACATCGGAACCCCTTGCTGGATTCTTCAGTGCTCCGGTGTGATGTTGTCCTGGCTGAAGCTGAACCTCTGGCCTTGCTCACAGGGAAATGGGGAAGGTGGTGAGTCCTCCTTATGGATGCGTATGTGGCCATGTTTACCTTTTGATCTAGCACCCCGATGATATTACTGTCAACATCTCTGCCTCTGCTCCCCACCTTATTATTTGTTTGACTCTGTTGAAATTCATGAAATCTTTTCTTTCGTGAGAAGGGCAAGAGGACATTTGAGTTGGGGTAACCCAAGACAATGGAGAGAATGGGAGCTTCCATTTCCACTCTGCCCTAAGGAACGGATTTGAGTTCTCATGAGATACTAGCCACCTTTGTTGCAGGAAACAGGATGCACCTCACATGGACAAACTGGAGAGGCGTGAATAAACGTACTCCTTCCAGAGATCTGAGCAGAAATGAAGAAGCCAATAATGGATACTGATGAAAGCAGACTAGCAACACCACATCCAGGCATGAAGGAACAAAGGGAAGAAAGGACCTTAATGGAACCCGGGGAGAGTGGGGCCACTCAGCAGGAGCTGTAGCCTAGAAGGTCTGCAGGCCATACTGGAATTGTGAAGACAAAGCAAGGAAGGGGTAGAAAATAAATGCCTCATCCTCACTCCTCCCTCTGGATGGACTCTCCTACTGGTAACTCCCAGTGGTCAAATCCAACCAGGAGCCCACTATGATCAGGGCCAGCCTCCCAGTGCTCAGAGAAGGGCAAGGAAGAGAAGAACAGCAAATAAAACAACATATAGGGTTAGAGAAGGAGAAGAAACATATAGGAATGTCTGTCCAGAGACTTAAGAGATTCCAGACATGTTAGCCTGAGCTAACAGAAATATGAAAGACAGTTTGTGAGACTCTGGGCCTAGGCAGAACTGCTTTGTGGGTCAGCCAAGGAAGCGTAGCTGGATTTGGAGAGAAGACCATTCGTTCCGTCCAGCCTTGGAGTCCAGCAGAGCTCTTGCGTTTCAAGGACCGTAAATGCTGGAGGCATCAGAGAATCTGGGGCACGGACATTAGAGATCTTGTGCCACTCTGTGGGAAGAAGATTTTGCCAACCAGGAGCGTGTGGTGGCTGCAGCTGATGGTCCCGTGTCTGGACTCACAAGAGGAAGGCTTCCTGGCCCTCAGCTCGGGGGACTGGAGCAATCATAAGTCGCTTAATAAAAACATACGTAGTATTTTTCTGCGTCTTGGGTCATACATTGTATTAGGGTTCTCCACAGAAACAGAGCCAATAGTATACATATGGAGAGAGAGAGATTGATTATGAGGAATTATGGAGGCTGAGAAGCCCCGCTATCAGCCCTCTGCAAGCGGGAGACCCAGGAAAACCAGTGGTTAATTCAGTCTGCATCCCGTTTTTCATCCTGCCCAGTTTGAGGGCAGGAGAAAATGAGATGAGATGTCCCGGATTAAGCAGCGAGGCAGGAAAGAAAGGGAGTATACTCCTCTCTCCTCTACCTTTTGCTCTGTTCAGGCTTTCAACAGATTGGATGGCGCCCACCCACCTTGAAGAGAGCAATCTACCCAGTCCACTGACTCAGATGCTAGTCTTGTCTAGAAATACTCTCACAAACACCCCCAGGAAATAATATTGTATCTGAGTACCCCGTGGTCAGTGAACTTGACGTACAGAATTAACCATCACACGCATGCTTAAAGGATTTGGGTTTTTGGGTTGTTTTTTTTTTTTAATTTGTCTTAGTTTAAGTGTCACTTATGTAGATCCATGGAGACCAGCTACACACTTACACGAGAAAGAACACCTGGTGTGGAACTGACAGAGATTGGGGCAAAGGAGATTCAAAGGAGGATTCCTCAAGGAGATGGGATCTGAGCACTTACCCCAAGGAAGGATCACTTTTGGAGCACCCAAATGCTTACTTGTAAATTTTTTTAATGTTTATTTATTTTTTAGAGAGAGAGAGAGAGACAGAGTGTGAGTGGGGGAGGGGCAGAGAGAGAGGGAGACACAGAGCCCCAAGCAAGCCCCAGGCTCTGAGCCGTCAGCACAGAGCCTGACACGGGGCTCGAACTCATGAACTGGAGGTCATGACCTGAACCAAAGTCAGACGCTTAACCAACTGAGCCACCCAGGAGCCCTACCAAATGTTTATCTGTGACACAGAGGCCTCTGACGGCTGAGATCAGGGATGGTCGTGGGACAACCGGGGAAAATGGGACTCTGTTGGGAATGCCCACGCTACACCATCCCACAAACATTGTAGGGCATCTGATTCCATGGTTGTCTATCATTTGTCCTTCTCTTCCCAATATCTACAAAGATGTTCAAAATAATAACATTCTAGTGTTGAAAATTTGCACTTGCAGGGCATTGCTATTTGCACCTTATGAAATACCACTTAATTTGTATATCAGCTCTCTGAAATAGGATCTCTTATTCCCATTTTGCATTGGAGGAAAATGAATTTCAGAGAGATACAAGGCCAATGTCCTGTAAGAAAAGAGACCTCAGGTACATCTCTAGATGATCTCTGGATGATCCAGATCTGGGCTAATATATTAACTATGAGCCATGTATGGCTGCTGAGGTGCAACTACTCAGAATCAGGATGTGCGACAAGTGCTAAATACAAACCAGATTTTGAAGGGCTTCCTATGGATAAAAGAATGCGAAAAATCTCATTAATAACTTTTATATTGATTACCTCTTTAAATGATAAAATTTGGGATAGAATGGGTTAAAGCCTATTCTTAAATTCAAATTCACCTTTTTCTTTTTCCTGTTTTAATATGGCAACTAGAAAACTTTAAATTACATATGTGGCTCACCTTGGTGACACACATCATATTTCCACTGGGCAGCACTGATGTAAAATTTCATTTGTGGTGAGTCATCTATTGTCCCAAGCTGCATAACGAGTTGCGCCCCAAATCTAGTAGCTTAACGCAATCATTTCATTATATCTCTCCATTGCATGGGTCAGGAATTCAGGCGCAGGGTTGGGTGGGCAACTTCTCTGCACCAGGTGATGTGGACTGGGGTCACTTGGTGGTATCCACAAGGCAGCTGGGTGGTCTGGAGGGCCCAAGCAGCTTCATTTGCACATCTGTGCTTTGGCTGGAAGGCTGGGCTCCTCTGGGCTCCTCTCTCCTTCATCTCCATGTAGTCGCAAACATCTCCAGGTGTTCTCCCAGAGAAGTCGAACTTCTGGGACTGTTCAGGCTTCAAGAGCTAGTGCTCCACATGGCAGGGAATGGAGGCTTCCGACCTCTTTAGGCTTCCTTCTGGAAACTGGCAGTGTCATTTCTCCTGTGTCCTGTTTGTTGACACAGTCACAAATTCCACTCACAGGGAAGGGTGAGGGACAGAGATTCCACCTCATGATGGAAGCCATGTCAAGAACTTGTGTCCATTTTTAATCTAGCAAGTTAATCTAGGGCGGTGATTCTTTTTTTTTTTTTTCAATATATGAAGTTTATTGTCAAATTGGTTTCCATACAACACCCAGTGCTCATCCCAAAAGGTGCCCTCCTCAATACCCATCGCCCACCCTCCCCCCCCTCCCACCCCACATCAACCCTCAGTTCTCAGTTTTTAAGAGTCTCTTATGCTTTGGCTCTCTCCCACTCTAACCTCCTTTTTTTTTTCTTCCCCTCCCCCATGGGTTTCTGTTAAGTTTCTCAGGCTCCACATAAGAGTGAAACCATATGGTATCTGTCTTTCTCTGTATGGCTTATTTCACTTAGCATAACACTCTCCAGTTCCATCCACGTTGCTACAAAGGGCCATATTTCATTCTTTCTCATTGCCCTGTAGTACTCCATTGTGTATATAAACCACAATTTCTTTATCCATTCATCAGTTGATGGACATTTCGGCTCTTTCCATAATTTGGCTATTGTGGAGAGTGCTGCTATAAACATTGGGGTACAAGTGCCCCTATGCATCAGTACTCCTGGATCCCTTGGGTAAATTCCTAGCAGTGCTACTGCTGGGTTATAGGGTAGGTCTATTTTTATTTTTTTGAGGAACCTCCACACTGTTTTCCAGAGTGGCGGTACCAATTTGCATTCCCACCAACAGTGCAAGAGGGTTCCCGTTTCTCCACATCCTCTCCAGCATCTATAGTCTCCTGATTTGTTCATTTTGGCCACTCTGACTGACGTGAGGTGATATCTGAGTGTGGTTTTGATTTGTATTTCCCTGATGAGGAGTGACGTTGAGCATCTTTTCATGTGCCTGTTGGCCATCCGGATGTCTTCTTTAGAGAAGTGTCTATTCATGTTTTCTGCCCATTTCTTCACTGGATTATTTGTTTTTTGGGTGTGGAGTTTGGTGAGCTCTTTATAGATTTTGGATACTAGCCCTTTGTCCGATATGTCATTTGCAAATATCTTTTCCCATTCCGTTGGTTGAAGGGCGGTGATTCTTATACTTTAGCTCACCTCAGAATCACATAGAGAGGTGTTACAACACATTATCATTGGGTCCCACATCTAGAATTTCTGAATCGGTAGGTCTCAGGTAGAGCTCAAGAAGTTGCATTTTTTTAAATGTTTTTTTTTAATGTTTTTTAAATGTTTTAATGTTTTAATGTTTTTTAAAACATTTTTAATGTTTTTTAAAACATTTTTAATGTTTTTTAAAACATTTTTTAATGTTTTTTAAAACATTTTTTAATGTTTTTTAAAACATTTTTTAATGTTTTAATGTTTAGGGACAGAGAGAGAGAGACAGGGGATCCCAAGAAGGCTCCACGCTGACAGCAGAGAGCCCATGAGGGGCTTGAACTCACGAACCATGAGATCATGACCTGAGCTGAAGTTGGACACTCAACCAACTGAGCCTGAGCCATGCAGGTGCCCCAAGAGTTTGCATTATTAATAAGGTCCCAGATGCTGCTGCTGCTAGTGATGGTCTGGGAATCACATCTGGAGCACCAGGAATCCATACGTCAGTATGACCAACAAACAATCCCTGCCCACGCTGTCCCCTTTGCAATCTTCCCCCTAAACCACCCCAATGCATTTCCATAGAGTACCATTATTTTCCTATTCTTCAGGGACAGAAGTAAAGCTTATATGATACCAGACACAGTTCTTATTGACTCAGAGAACAGGCGAGGATGTGCTTGTCACCATGCACGACTGGAGCAGGCAGGAACTAACTAGTGGATTGTAAATGTCAGACACGAGTGCCTTAAGTGGCAACATTGCACAGGTGTAAATAACTCACTTACTGCACTTGCTACCTTTGGCCGCATAATACATTATTCTGAAACTTACTAGATTCAGACAACACACATTTATCATCTCATAGTTTTATGTCAGGAATCCAGGAACAGATAAACCGAGTAGTTCCGGCTCAGGATCTCTCATGAGACTCCACTCAACACCAGCCAGGGCTGGCATCACCAGTAGGAGAGGATCTGCTTCTGAGCTCATGCCAGGTCTACCGGCAGGTCTCAGAAGATCCACTTCCAAGTTCACTCATGTGGCTGTGAGAAAGTCTTGATTCTTTGCCACACGTGCTTCCATGACATGGCAGGTGGTTTCCTCCAGGGTGAAGGAATCCAAGAGACAGGAAGAAAGACAAAGACTGCCCAGGATGGAAGCCATAGTCTTTTTATACACTAACATTGGAAGCGATATCTCATTTCTCTGCCCTCTTTACTTCCTAAGAAGTCAATAGTCCATAACAGGGGAGATGACACAGGGGCAGTAATATTAGGCAGGGACCATTAGAGGCCGTCTTAGCTCTGCT
This sequence comes from Puma concolor, assembly GCF_028749965.1. Lineage (NCBI taxonomy): Eukaryota > Metazoa > Chordata > Mammalia > Carnivora > Felidae > Puma > Puma concolor. The sequence continues at coordinate 94,146,726 of NC_141668.1, read as the reverse complement.
GTCTGCGATATTAAAAGGAATTCGTAGAACCCAACAGAGTGGTAAGTTGAGTACTGATTGTATCCTAAAGTTACACAATCAATCACAATCAATCTTGAAGTTACTTAGGACATTACCAGATCCCCTTAAAAAGTGACTACAGGGGCGCCTGGGTGGCGCAGTCGGTTAAGCGTCCGACTTCAGCCAGGTCACGATCTCGCGGTCCGGGAGTTCGAGCCCCGCGTCAGGCTCTGGGCTGATGGCTCAGAGCCTGGAGCCTGTTTCCGATTCTGTGTCTCCCTCTCTCTCTGCCCCTCCCCCGTTCATGCTCTGTCTCTCTCTGTCCCAAAAATAAATAAACGTTTAAAAAAAAAAAAAAAAAAAAAAGTGACTACATTTTTTAAATTTTATTTTAGAGAGAGAGAGAGCGCATGAGGGGGGAGAGAGGGGCAGAGGGAGAGAGAGAGAACCTTAAACAGGCTCCATGCTCAGTGCAGAGTCCAACACGGGGCTTGATCTCACAACTCTGAGATCATGTGAGCTGAAATCAAGAGTTGGAGGCTCAACTGACTGAGTCATTCAGGTGCCCCCAAAAGTGGTATTTTTTTTATTTAAATCCAAGTTAGTTAACATATAGTGTAATAATAATTTCAGGAATAGAATTTAGTGATTCATCACTGACATATAACACCCAGTGCTCATCTGGAAAAGTGCCCTCCTTCATGCCCCTTGCCCATTTAGCCCACCCCCCACCCAACACCTCGACAGCAACCCTCAGTTTGTTCTCTGTATTCAAGAGTCTCTTAGGGTTTGTCTCACTCTCTGTTTTTATCTTATTTTTTATTCCCTTCCCCTATGTTCATCTGCTGTGTTTCTTACATTCCACATAGGAGTGAAATCATATAATATTTGTCTTTCTCTGACTGACTTATTTCGCTTAGCCTAATACAGTCTAGTTTCATCCACATGATTGCAAATGGCAAGATTTCATTCCTTTTGATGGCCAAGTAATATTCCATTGTATGTATATACCACATCTTTATCCATTCATCAGTTGATGGACATTTGTGCTCTTTCCATACTTTGGCTATAGTTGATAGTGTTGCCAAAAACATTGGGGTGCATGTGCTTCTTCGAATCAGCATTTGCTGGGTCTATTTTTAACTTTTTGAGGACCCTTCATACTGTTTTCCAGAGTGGCTGCACCACTTTCCATTCCCACCAGCAGTGTAAAAGTGTTCCTCTTTCTCTGCATCCACAACAACATCCGTAGTTGCCTGAGTTAATTTTAGCCATTCTGACCAGTGTGAGGTGGTATCTGAGTGTGGTTTGGATTTGTATTTCCCTGATGATGAGTGATGTTGAGCATCTTTTCATGTGTCTGTTGGCCATTTGGGTGTCTTCTTTGGAGGAGTATCTATTCATATCTTTTGCAATTTCTTCACTGGATTATTTCTTTTTTGGGTGTTGAGTTTGATAAGTTCTTTATACGTTTTGGATACTAACCCTTTATCTGATAGGTTTGCAATGTATTTCTCCCATTCTGTCAGGTGCCTTTTAGTTTTGCTGATTGTTTCCTTCGCTGATTGCATATAAGTGCACCACTATTTATCTTGTTCTGTGACAGCAGGATTATAAAATGATTCTCCTATAGTATTTTAAAGTATTATTAATAATTATAGAATAATAATGACAAGTCATTATAGGCAAAAAGAGGAATAAGCATCCATTTAGTTACTGACTTAATAATGACACAAAGTATGAGATTAACATTGACCAATAGCATCTAAGCCTCTAAAATTTATTTTTATATGAATCAACATTTTAGGTCTATTTTTAAGTTATTTGCACAAAGTTGCCCCTGCATTAGGAGAGTAAGTAATATTATCCTGAGTATGGGATGTCAGGCACTATGCCATTGTTTAACACCTGTTGCTATCTTGTTTCAGCTTTACCAAAACCCTATAGCATAGGACAGTGGGGATCAGAGATTATAAATACCTCATCCATGATTCCATAGTTACTAAAAAGTTTTGAATCCACATGCCCAGATTATTCCAAAACTCTTTTGTGTAAACTATGCTGCCTTGTCAACCGTAAGGGTTTGGTTATTTGAGTCAGTAAACTTAATATCAAAGGTAGCATTGTTATAAGCAAATCACAAGGGTATGTCAATTGCTTTAAAAAATTTTTTTTAACATTTATTTATTTTTGAGAGAGAGAGGGAGAGAGAGTCAGAGCATGAGCCAGGGAGAGACGGAGAGGGAGGGAGATACAGAATCCCAAGCAGGCTCCAGGCTCTGAGCTGTCAGCACAGAGCTCAACACAGGGCTCGAACTCACGAACCATGAGCTCATGACCTGAGCTGAAGTTGGACACTCAACCTACTGAGCCACCCAGCCACCCCAGAGCATGTCAATTCTTATATCAGGTAAGTATCAGTTAACGCAATAAAAATAACAAAGACGGCCCACTTGGATTCTACTTATCTCAATCCAAGTTGGTTGTCTTGGTTATTTTTATTGATTTTAACTGATACCAGAATTGATTTTTATTATATAACACTACTTGGTCATAAAGGGTGCCTTGAACAAGGTTAAGAATAGTCTCACATTCTCAAAGGTTTGGGCTGTAATATAGTCTGCCAGCATGCTTAGACTAAGTCCAGATGCTTTCCACCTTTTCCAATTTCTTTTTCTGCTTAACAGATCCATGTCTGGAATGGATCTGGGAGGCATTCTGTTTCCTGAGTCCCTACTAAGTCTTAGTCAGAATCAAACCATATTCATGCTCAATTAATCCTGAAAGGACTTCCTCTTAGTCATTTGACTATCTAAGCTGGTTCTTTCCTCTAAATACCATGGCCAGCAGCCATAGCTTTACTATCAGTCATTTTCAAGAGGCATGTATCTCAGGTTGAGCATCGGTTGAATAAGTTAAGTCTCCTACAGTCCATATCTTCAGGTTCTCTGGACCTTGAGTAGATAGTTTGGAGACGGAGGGAAATAACATTCTAAGATCAAAGCCCAGCAAGAGCAAATGCAAAGAGAACAGCCTGGATTACTGCATAGAGAAAGGCAATAGTTGTCCTTAGCAGAAGTATCTCCTGAAAAAGGTGTAGGAGTTGAGTGTTGAAAGGATTTTGGGGGTCAACTTGTGTAGAGCTATGGAAATTGAATATATTCTATAGTTAATGGAGAACAGATCGTCGTTCTCTCAGAAGAGGGGACACTGTCAATCTTCTACCTTTTCATGGAAAAACAATTTTGGTGATAATTAAGAGCAGAGCATTGAAACATTTGGAATCATGGTAGCAGTCATTCATTTGAAACTATTTTGTCACAATGGTAAAAAGCTGATTACAAAGCAAGTGACGAGGAGTATTTAATGGATAACTCCACCTATGAAGCACACCATATCCAGGCAACAGACAGTAGTTAAAGCAACAAAAATTTCATTATAAAGAACTAACTCAGAATTGTCTATCTCTGAGTAATTTTGAATAAAGTGTACCCGGAATACATGATGGGGTATAAAACAGACCACTATTACTAGGAGGAAGAAGAAGCTCTTGATTTGAGCTCTATAGTCTTGATGGGCCCACATGTCAGGCCAGAGAGCTTTTGTCTGTTGGAGAATGACACCCATCTGTATCAGGAAGAGGACCCCAACCGTTGTGATCATGATGACAATCATAGAGTAGTTCAAGATAATGAATTCTCTGCGGTTGATATCTTTGTAGAACTCAAAGCATCGTCGTTGTTTTGAGTAACTTGGATTTATACCATATTGTAAAAATAATATTGGCAAAAAAATGAGGCTGCTCATGGTCCAAATAACAATGCTTAAAACTACCGCATGGCACTTTTGCAACTGTTGCATTTGGAGCTTCTTAAAATAGATGAGCAATCGGAGTATGACAATGGCCACGTAGAAAAAAAAGGTGACGTACATATGACCATATAATATGCTGCTGACCAATCGGCAGAGAAAGGTTCCAAACTCCCAGACCTCTAAGATATAATAGCTGAGGCGGAATGGAAGGCTGACCAGGAGGACTGAGTGCAGCACTATGATATTGACAACGATCATGGCAATCATTGATTGGCTTTTCCTTTTGAACATCATACGTGACATCAGTACTGTTCCAGTAGTGCCTCCGAGCAAAACCACGCCATAGAGTGTTATCAGAATCACCCTGCATTGTCCCTTGCAGTGGCCTTGGTCTGTGCTTGAGGCATTTGGCAGGGTGGTCATGCTGATGGGCTCCATGTCTCACCACAAAATGCTCCGAAGACCATAAACCCCTAAATCAAAAGTTTTGCAAAATTATAATGGATATAGTAAAACTACACAGCAACTGCACTTTAATAGTATCGAGTTTTGCAATCCCAGCCGATTATTTACAACCCTCAAGCTGTCTACCCAAAGTGGAGTCACTTAAGACTCCACTTAATTGCCCAGACATACTGAAGAGACACGCTGAAGCTAAATCACAAAAAGAAGTTTGCTTGAATATAAAATCCCTAACTGTACACACAGGTGTTCTATTCATAGGTATGTCTCAGCTCACATACCACGGCTGGGCTTACTATGAGACATGTTAGCCGCTGGCATAAAATTTAAGGAAGGGCCAAAAACTCAGTAATCAAAATAAACAATATTTCAATGCAATTAAAAAAAAACCTCAAAATCAATGCAAAAATTCATGATGAACAAGGTAACAAAAATTTAAACAGAGGCAGAGTCAGTATATACACAGCACATGCTCATATCAGATCTACAAGGGCTGTTCCTTCTATCATCAGGATCTAGTTTGAGATAACGTAGAGAAGATCAGATCAATTGTGTGCAATTATTGTAAGAAGAGGTATCAGACAACATTTTAATATATTTCTGTTAGGGGCGCCTGGCTGCCTCAGTCAGTAGAGCATGCGACTCTCTTCTTCAGGGTCGCGAGTTTGAGCCCATGTTGGGCATAGGGCCATCTTTAAAAAACAAATAACTAATTTATAAAATATTTTCTGCAAATTGCTTTTGAGCAGGGAGTAGCATCGACTGTGCATATTCCCTGCACTCTCTCCTTCTTGCCAACCTTGAATCTTTTCCTCGTGTAAAGTTGGGGTTGGTGGGCGAGTTCTGTTTAGTTTTTATTTAAGTTTTTCAGGGATGGATGTGTAAGAAGCAGGGACAGCGTAGCAATCTGCCACCCTGCAGGTAAGTGCCAACTCTTGTCACTGAGTCCCTGTGGTGTGTGCATGAGTCACCCGGCTCCATGGAGCTCTGGCTGTAAAATGGGAAAATCATACAGCCTACGTTAGAAGATGACTGGGAAATTAAATGAGTCAGTGTGCTTGAGACAGCTTTATAATATAAGTACAGCAAAAAAGCCATATAGAAGTTATGATTCTCATCACAAAATGACAGAAACGAAAGGACATTTGCCTCTTTCTCCTTACCCTACACCTAGGCAGATATACGGTTGTATGACATAAAATTGTTGTGGCATCTGTAAGTATTTAATGAATATCTCAATAAAAAATTTTTAAAAATCCCTTTTGGCCCACCAACTTCCTGCTGAAAAAAATTTTAAATAAAAATAAATAAATAACGTTTTTAAACCTTTGATTGGATCCAGGCATCAAAGGATCAGACTTCCCTGTCCAGAAGGATCTGTGTCCTTTTTCCTCATATGTCTCCTGCCCAGCTGGCCAGAGCAATGTTTGAGCCTTCGTATCTGCATGAGAAGTTATTCTACAGTGAATGTCTAAATATCTTAGAATTTTTCTTCTCCTACTCCGGAATCTCCTTGTAGGGAATAAGTAAATTTTTTTGTTTCCGAAGCATTGTATTGGACCTGGCATATTTAATGTGATCAAGTAAGATTTTATTATAACTAAAAAACATAATTAGAACTTGCATAATAACCTAAGTTTTGTGTGCTGAAATACGCATTTTAACAAAGTGCATGTATTTAAAATATACAATGTTTATATGTTTTTTTGGGTGAAACAGAATAGTTTTACATGATTTGTGAACAAATATGATACTAATTTACCTTTCAAATTTTGGCAGTCCTCAAGTCGAAGAAGACAAAATGCAAGTTTGAAATTATTTTAAAGCGATAAAAACCTAAATTATTTATCAGTCCCACAGTCTAAGTGGACACTGATCTCAAGGCAGTATGACATTTGGAAACAGCGTGAACTGCCACTTAACTAGCTGCCTCATCACGGGACAAACGTTTAACCCTAAAGTTGTCTCTTCAGCTGTAAATATGGGAAGGAGAAGATCAATTCTGTAAGAAGTAAGTTAGAGTATGTCTATAAAGAACCCAACGGATTCCCTGACATAGAATTGGTCATCAAAGTGCCAATGTCACTTTTCCCTCCATAACGTACACAAAGATATTTCATAAACACGAGATCCCATTCATTTGCAGTTACTTCTCAGAACTGACCCACAAAAAATGCATGGGGATTATGTTCCACTGCTTTCCTTCCCCCCGCCCCCCGCCCCAGGACTTTATGACACTGCCCACCCCCAACATGATCCTTTAACAGCTTATAATTTCTAGTTATTTCTTTGTTTGTTTTCTATGCAGAAACAAATGAGCACCCAGACTACTTACTTGTTCTTTTCCTCTTATGATTTGTTTCTGGTGGAGGACTCAGGCCACCATGGTCATGTGTTGGTGACCTACATCTACAGTAAGAACCGTTTGCTTGAATCAAGACTCCAGTAATGGCACAGTCGAGAGGAATCTTGGGATGGATGGTGGATGATGAACGCGCTTTAGACTGACGGCCTCTGAAGTCTGGAACAGTCAAGATGGAGGGCCCAGATAAACTGCCTGGGCCACAAACGGATGTTTGTCTCTCCAGCTCGTGGTTAAACAGATTAAAAAAAAAAAAAAAAAAAAAAAAAAAAGGATTCCTATAAGTGAAGACTTTCATTTTTACTATTAGTGATGTATTTGCGGAAATTTTTCTTAGTAACCTGAAAAACTTAAAGAGTTTTCTTTTTTCAAATGTCAAGAATGATAACTTGACAATGTCAAGTTTGAAAATGTCAAATTTTCTTTTTCAAATATCAAGAATGATAACTTCTGATATGTTTTACACTGTGACCTCGTGGACTACTTTCTCTGAGACTTTCATGTTCTCAACCATATGCTCAAAATACAGCTCTGTGTTTCAATTTTCAGAGACTCCCTTCTCTCATTAACTGCATTTGGACATATGGTTCTTTCGAAGCTCAGACCTCTGGTGCTCTAACTGCTACAAGAGGGCTCATTTCGTTTTTCTCAAAAGTCTTTCCTTTTCTTACCTCAACCTCACTTCCTAACTTCATAGGCACCTCAAGCTGTGTTAAGTCCTCAAAGAATAATTTTAAGGAAGCATTGGATTTAGGACAGGTAAAGAGGCAAAGACCAACATGTCTTCTAGCAGTAGGCAAACCCAACCCCAAGTCATATTACTGTTCGGCTACAGGAATTCAGAAGGATACATAATATCACCCATATGGCATGTTCAGGTCAGCCTGCATTTCGGTAACGGATAAAATTCTCATTTACTTTGGAAAAATGAATGTCATCTCCCACCTGCTTCATTTGCTAATGATCATCCAGCAATGCTTGTGGCCACAGAGATGTAAGACAGCAGAATCTAAAGGCACTAGGCCCATATGCTTAATTGTTTCAGGAAAAAATAAACAAAACGAAACACCCCTTAGTAGAAGATGAGATTGCCAACTCTTATTACCAAAAGCAAATTTATACCAACTCAACTCCACTGGAAAATTTTCACATAGAACCAACATTTCAACCGGTTTTAAACACCTCTCCTTAAATCAAAGTAATTCAAAAATACAAATCTAGTTTGTATGCCTAGATTGATCTGGCAGGCCTCATTTTTTAGATAAAATGTGTTCCCAGAATGGGTAGGATAAAGGCGTTCCCATAGAAACTGTGCTAAATTTAGAGATTGCTTGTCTGCTGAAGGACTAACTGGGAGATGAGTTAGGTGTGACCAACAATGCAGGCAAAAATAAATTCAGTTATAATTTGAAACTATGGCCAGCCCACAAATTAAGTGTTCACATTGACGATGTAAGGATTTCAAAGTATTAAAATGTGTGTATATTGTATTTACACCACTGTGCAGACCATGTTTTTTCCCATTATACCTAGAATTCAGCTCTGCTTTCCTTGAACGGTGCCCAGATTTTCAAGAAAAATAACAAAACCTTAATATGAGAGCTTAGCAATCACCTCGTCCTAGTCCTCAAGAGTACAAACAATTATCTTCATTAACAGATGAAGCCGCCACAATGCAGAGAGTTTATAAAATCACCACAGGCCGCCATGGGACCACTTAGGGAGTAGCCAAGGGTGACAACCACAACCTCATTCCAAGCCTTCATACCCACAACACCACATTGTATGATGGTGAACTTGAGATAACTTTCGGAGAGCGCCTTTCATAATCTATGGTTTCAGGTTCCATCTTCTTCCTTGCAATATCTGGAATCTTGTTTTTGGATTGAACCTCTGTGCTTAAATAAAAGTATATTTTAAAATTCTAGGAAGTTAAAATTCTTCTTTAAATGTAGTTCTTTGCCCCCAAATAAACTGTTAAAGTAAGGCATTAACCTTGGTGATTATCCTAAGTCAGTTTGCAGAAGTCAATCTGTCCTGCACAGGAGGGGCTCCAAAGTCGATGCTGCTGGAAATGCCGCCATCTTGCCCACTCTTCCCCCTCCATGGAAGATGCCATCTTAGAAGGCCATTGGTGGGTAATCCCTGCTCCTGGAATGATGTGGTCGGGGTCGCTGGTCATTCTATGGTTGGTTGTTAAATTGCTACTATGAAATATCTGTAGGAAAGTGGTAACAAAATCTGCAACTGCTAATTCCCAAACCTGTTTATATTCATAAGTTATTAACCAAGACCCCGAAGTGCCAGGCATGATGCCCTGTTTGACCCCAAACACCCAGAGGCTAGACCCACCCATATACTGGAGGCAGCACCTGGGACTTGGACCTCTCCCAACTCTGGGCATCTGTGTTCTTGGTCCTTCTCCTTATCTCTGTCAGGTGCAACATAACTTTCTTCCATGGAGGCATGGGATTTGAAACCAGAAGGGTCCAGACAGAGCATCCCATCCCACCTCTCCATTTCACAGATGGAAAGGAGTTGGAGGCCCAGGCAGACCATTCTGTCCCTCTCACTTTTCCCCCTGTAGAAGGTGACCCAGGGCAGCATTTCTGTGACTGAGGAGCATCAAACAGCATGTTGCAAGAAACTAATTTTTTAAAAATATTCTCTGGCATTTATTTCTAGTATAGCTATCATCTCAAATAATGAAACCAAAGTTGGCACACAAAAGTCCTGGATGTTGAGAGCCATGCATATTAGTATTCAAATATGTATAAATGTAGACTTTGTCCTGGCAGAGTGTTCTCTACACTTGATAAAAGGATAAATGATTTTAAATATAGCAAGAAAGATGGCGATTAGACTTTAAGAAAAAAAAAAAAAAAAACCCTAACGAAAGCAGAGATTTATGCTGGCCTTCCATTAACATGCTCAACCTTGACTTATAGACCACACCATGGATTTGTTTTTGCCCCTTGAGCCCACCCAGGTCTTCGTGCATTGTGCCCTTTTGCATCTGTGAGTTCCTCTGTCTGGTGTGATTTTTTTTACGTCCACGGGGCAGGCTGCCTCTTATCATTCAGTTCTCAGGATTGATGTCACCTCTTCGAGAAAGCTGTATGTGACTGCCACAGTGCTAGGCAAATTCTAGGGACTACCACATGCCCTGTTTGAATCCTTTGCACATGATTTCCCACCAGATATTTTTATTGCTTAATTGAGCATCATAGTTTTACTGTCTGAGAGGATATACTCCTTCCAGTATCTCAGTGTACTTAGATTTGGACCTTTAGATTGAACAGGGCACCCTGACTGGCTTTTCAAAGTCTTGGGCAATGATTGTTAACAGGTAGGAGAATTAAAAGGTGCCGATTTGTTTGCCACTTTCTTAAAGATGTATTTCACCAGACCCTACCTGGATAGCTTCTTGTTCCTTCCCGGTGCCCAGAACAGTGCCTCGCACAGACACATTGAATGAATTCAACATTTGTTGAATGTGTAAAATACGTGATTTTCTAAGAGTGGCTGGGAAGAATCCTTTTGAAGATAATTATCCAAACATTAAAAAATTTTTTTTTTAATTTTTTTTTAACGTTTATTTATTTTTGGGACAGAGAGAGACAGAGCATGAACTGGGGAGGGGCAGAGAGAGAGGGAGACACAGAATCGGAAGCAGGCTCCAGGCTCTGAGCCATCAGCCCAGAGCCTGATGCGGGGCTCGAACTCACGGACCGCGAGATCGTGACCTGAGCTGAAGTCGGATGCTCAACCGACGGAGCCACCCAGGCGCCCCTAAAAAAAATTTTTTTTTAATGTTTATTTATTATTGAGAGACAGAGAGACACAGAATGTGAACCAGGGAGGGGCAGAGAGAGGGGGAGACACAGAATCCAAAGCAGCCTCCAGGCTCTGAGCTGTCAGCACAGAGCCCGATGCGGGGCTCAAACCCACGAACCATGAGATCATGACCTGAGCCGAAGTCAGTGGCCTAACCAACTGAGCCACCCAGGTGCCCCTATCCGATCATTTTTAATTTGCACAAGAGTTCTGGGACCAAGGTAGAATATGATAGCTGGAATTGACCTAAAAGAGGCTCTACTAAATCCAAGTAGATCATTTCACAGGAGAAGAAACTGAGGCCAGGAAGGCAGCCTGAGTGGAGGCCACACATGCCCTATCCCTCCTCCTTTGCTGATCTGATCTGCTGCCCTGGACCATCGTCCAGGCCACTACAACTGGAGGTTCCGCCATATTCCAAGAGTCTTGTCTCTTTTTAGATGACTGTGTACTTAACTCTTTGGAAGTGTTCCAGAGCATGAAGACATTCAATTGAGAATGAGGAAACATTACATCCAACATACATTTTTCCTATCATCTTCTTAGCTTCAGATCTCCAAATGCTCCGTGTGGGTCATCTCTTGTGCTGATCTAATTTCAGTATAGAAAAAGCCAGTTACTTCTTCAGAAGTTCTTTACACTGTGGTTTAATTTTTTTCTCTGCTTCATTCTACTCCTTTATGACAGGAACATACTGTTCCCTCAGAGCAGGGAACAGGAATGGGAGGTTGTGCAACCACACAACAGATGCTACGGAAGAATCAGACGTAATGCAGGTCACTAGGTTAAGTTCAGCTGCTTTCTGAAATGATGATTATCTGAGTATTTCAACATCTAGAGGTCATTTCAGTCAGGATGTGGCTAACAATGTATTTGATTACTGTGTCAAGAAGGACTTGGTAAGAGTTCACAGAAAGAATCTCCTTCAGGTATAATATCCAGAAAGTGTGCTAGGATAAACACATGTGCCTGTCACTGTAGTGCTTTAAAAATGAGCCTTCTGGGGGCGCCTGAGAGGCTCAGTCAGTTGAGCGTCTGACTTCAGCTCAGGTCATGATCTCACGGTTCGTGTGTTCGAGCCCTGAGTCGGGCTCTGTGCCAACAGCTCAGAGCCTGGAGCCTGCTTCGGATTCTGTGTCTCCCTCTCTCTCTGCCCCTCCCCCACCCATTCTCTCTCTCTCCCTCTATCTCTCTCTCTTTCTCTCAAAAATAAATAAACACTAAAAAAATTTTTTTGAATGAACCTTTTAGGGCAATGTCTCTCAAATGTTACTGTGCTTGTGAATCACCTGGAGATCTTGTTAAGGATGCAGATTTTGATTTAGCAGGCCTGGGGTGGGCCCTGAATGTCTGCATTTCTAACTCACACCCAGACGATGCCCAAGCTGCGGGCCCACGGACCACATTTTGTGTAGCAAGATTCTCTACTGCGTTGTCCAATATAGTAGCCAACAGCCACACGTGGCTATTTTTGTTAGATTAAATTAAACGTAACCATTCACTTCCTCAGTCACATTCACTAACCACATTTCAAGTGCGTAATTATAGAAGGCTCTATTGAACAGATGTACCAAAGAAAGCACAACTTATTAAATAATTCCTAGTCCCCATGAGCTCACCCCCTCTCTTTCCCAGATAGCTTCATTTGGACAATAGCAAGCATTGGTTGGATAAGCAGGTATGTTTGGAACTGGAGGAGATGGGATAGAAAAACACCAGAGAGAAGGGTGCTTGAGGAATCCGAAGAATAAAGGAATTTCAAGAAAGGTGTGCTCGACAGAGTCAAATGTTGCCAAGAGGACAAATAAGCTAAGATTTGAAAACTGTCCATTGACCGTGAAGTTGCCAAAAGAGCAAGAGGGCAGTAGTTGGTGGAATATAGGATCAGATGAGGGTTTTTAAAGATGAAAGCTGTTTGCTATTTCAAATTTACAAAATGTGAAAATTGCAGTCTTGGGTCACAAAGAAGACTGGCCTTGGAGATGCAGTAAAACCTTGGATTGCGAGTAACGGGCTCTGCGAGTGTTCCACAAGATGAGCAAGCATTTCTAATAAATTTTAACTTGATAAACGAGCGATGTCTTGCAATATGAGTCGTACGTGATGCCAGATGTCACGTGGTCACAACCGAGCCAATGGTTCCTGAAATTCACTTTGATACGCAAGTGCTTTGGATGATAGGCCTGTTTCAGGAATGAATTGTGCTTGCAAACCAAGGTTTTACTTGTCTATTGGTTTTGGATTTTCGAGGCAAAATGGGTCCTATGGTGACCTGGTTCACACTTCATTATTCAAAGAAGTCAAATAGATACCATCAACCATTAAAGATTTCAGAGTCTCCGAGTCTGAGAGGCACCTCTCAAGACTTCATAGAAATTTCACATTTCTTTGGCTAAGTTAAAAAAAAACTAGTGATTTTGTCTATTTTACCAGTGACAACGGAACCCTTCGCTCTTCGCTCTTTTGTGAGCTCTAGTTAGAATGAGGAGCAATTTCACTAATCACTTTTCAACTCAAAATCTCACCAGACCCTTAACAATAAACTCTCTTCAAGGAGAGGCCAAGCCCCAAGGGATTTGGCTGATCAAAATCTGACACCTTGGTCAGAGTGTGAAAAGCAGGTTTAATTAGGTGCACAGGCCAGCCTCTTTTTCAAGGAAAGAAGACGTTGAATTACAGCAATTACCCTGTTATTAGTAAGTTTTGAAAAGAATATAAAAGCTTATAGGAGGTGGTGATGATTACATTTTGCTGTTGCTCCAGCAGGAAAGCCTGTTCAAGAAGAACGGACACCAGGGCGCAGACAAGGCTTAATTTCCCTGGGGCAGTGTAACACCTCCAACACCCTCAGAGTATTGCCTTCTGGATGGCTCCAAATTGCTAATAGACTGTTGTGTCATCGTGTGATGCAGAGGGAAAGGGGAGCTGGCACAGTCCTTGAATTGGACACCTGGGACGAGCAAGACAACAGCAGTTCAGACTCAGATTAGCCACACGCATTCTGGGGCAAGCAATAGAATCTTTGAGTCTCTTCATGTTTAAAATAGGCAGCAAATAATTTTTTGGCCCTCCTAAGAGGGTTGTTTTTGTTTTGTTTTGTTTTTAAGAGGAACCCGATGCAAAATGGACACCTACATCAAAAACACCTTGATTTCTTGGGGCGCCTGGGTGGCGCAGTCGGTTGAGCGTCCGACTTCAGCCAGGTCACGATCTCGCGGTCCGTGAGTTCGAGCCCCGCGTCGGGCTCTGGGCTGATGGCTCAGAGCCTGGAGCCTGTTTCCGATTCTGTGTCTCCCTCTCTCTCTGCCCCTCCCCCGTTCATGCTCTGTCTCTCTCTGTCCCAAAAATAAATAAACGTTGAAAAAAAAAATTAAAAAAAAAAAAAAAAAACACCTTGATTTCTTAATTTGGCCAGTGCCGCCTCGCTCAGGTTCCAAGCATCCTCAGTGTTTATGGCTAAGGCTTTTGTTTTAAGGTATTAAAAAATGTCTGAGGGGCACCTGGGTGGCTCAGTCGGTTGAGCGTCCGACTTCAGCTCAGGTCATGATCTCACGGTCTGTGGGTTCGAGCCCCGCGTCGGGCTCTGTGCTGACAGCTTGGAGCCTGGAGCCTGCTTCAGATTCTGTGTCTCCCTCTGTCTCTGCCCCTTCCCCGCTCACGCTGTCTCTATCAAAAAATGGATAAACGCTAAAAAAATAATAAAAATAAAAAATGTCTGAGTTTCTGATGATTCACGATTTTAGTCATGTGGACATCGGTTCAGGGGGGATTTAGGGACGTCATAATTAATTTTTGGCTTCGTTCTGGGCAGTGGAGAGAAAAACTGAGCCAAGAGAAGATGAGGCTGAGGGAATGGATGGACTCCACCCAAGGAGTCTGCCTCATGGGGACAGCTGGCCAGTCCAGTGGCATGCTCTGAGGAAGTGGCAGGTTCTGGCGGGTTCAATGTGGTGTGAAGGGCAAAAAGGCAGGAGGAATTCGGGCGGTGGATGTAACCCAAATCCGGGCAAGTGGAGGTGCTGAGCCTGGGATTATGCTCATTCGTGCATGAATGGGCCCAGTGAGAAGGAGCCAGAGAGTAAGTCAGAGCTTTGAGCTTCAACCCACATCAGAGTCAGCTGGGCGGCTCATTAACGCAACACTTCCTGATACCGTGTGGGTGGAACAGAGCACCCACACTCGCAGCAAACCACCTGACTATCCTGATTCAATCACCCAGAGGGCCACCCCTAAGGATAGTGAGATGGGGCCTCCTCCTTCCGGGTGTTAGGGTAGCGCACAAAAGGGCTAGAGTTTGCCTCAGGGTCATAGCCCTGGAAAGGAAGCTCATGTTCTGATGATGAAACACCAGCAGAGTCCCATTCTTACAAGCGACAACACACCGATAGGTAGGAAATATCTAACTCAGGGGGTAGTCAAATGTGGTCACTGCACACACATCGACAAAGCATCCTGCCACATTTCCTGCCCTGATTATGGGCTGAGAGATGTGATCTTAAAGGCAGGGCTCACAGGCACAGCCAAGTCCACGATGTGGGATACATCACACCTAGATTAGCTTCAGTAGGTGTTTATAATCCTGGCCCCCACGTCCAAGCGCTGGGCACAGATGTCTGACTATACTACCAGGTCACTTGCCCGAACCCTGGCTGCCAGAGGGCTAGAGGAAGAGGGTCTGGCCATTTATCTTTTTTAGTCAGGGGCTGACCCATCTTCCCATCAAAGGTCTATTACCAGGACGCTCCATTACTTCTGAGTAACTCAAGTTAAATACAAAACACAGAACACAGAGTTAAACAATCCTATCGCAGGAATTAGTTGCTTCTCCTTCAGAGGCAGCCTGGTGTTGGAGAAAGACCATGAACTTAGGCATCAGACATCAGTCACGCACACACACACACACACACACGCACATGCATGCGTGTGCGTGCACTGCATAACAAAAGTTGTTCAGCTACGACTGGTCCTTCTTGGCCTGATAGAACCTCAAGGGTCAGTTAGAGGTAGAGAAAGTGGAGAAAAGAAATGTAAATATCAATCAAATTTCCAAGAGCTGAAAGAAAGTAGGAGTCACAGTGTTTCTCTAGAGGATGAAATGATATTTTTCTTGTTTCTCTGTAAACAAATTGATCTGGTGCCTAAAACCTTTCCTGGCCAGGAAATAGGTTCCCTTTCCTATCCGCAATTTCTATCCCAAACTAGAACTGTTGTGAGCTCAAATGTTTTAGAGAAGTGTCATTTTGCCCCCAAATCAGATCCCCCTCAGGCCCATTTCCACCCATCCCAGGCCCAGACATGAATGTGGGTTGACACTCGGCTCTGACACTGAGATAAGGCTCAGTATCCTTAGGATCCCCTCGCTTCTGAAGAAAAGAGGCCATACTAAATCTGTGTGGCGTAGCCCAAATCAGGCTGCAGACCAGTAAGATATCAAAATTCTCTGTAGCCCTTACTGTGCTTTTGGCTTCAGATGGGATGGGATATTAACAACCATCTCTTGGGGGCAGGGCACACGTGGGCGGGGGCCTTACGACTAGCTGATTAGCACACATGGACTGTTCAGGAAACGATGTAAAACAAGCCTCTGTTTAGACAGTGACCTCCTTGAATCCCTAGAGAGATTGGTAAGTAGCAGCTTTAATTTTCTTCTGAATTGTCTTTAATTTTCCTAAAAGAGGGGAAAGGGGTTTTGTTCTCAACTGTTGGGTTGGTGCCATGGCCACCTTCTCCCTGGGGGACTTCTTCACACCATTGTCTTGCCCATTTACCAACCCCCCCCCCCCCCCAATGCCTCACCCAGAGCCTCTCCCTCCAGGATTCCTCCTTTTATTTCCCTTGCTCATCGCCCTCTGCTGTCACACATGGAAGGCCTGTCCGGTTCTCCCCCAGAGGGAATTGTGTGGTTGCAGGAGTGGCTGAAGGAAAGCAGGCCTTCCTTCTCGATTCGGAGTCGAGCTTCTCCAAGGCAATCGGACCATTTCACATCTGAGAACATTTCACATCACCTCTTAGCACAGCCTCTGTCTCTGTTCTGCACCTGGGTGTGCACCTGGGTGTCACTACAGTCCTCCTTCTGTCATCCTCACTCAGATCTTCCAAGTCCTGGGGCGCCTGGGTGGCTCAGTGGGTTAAGTGTCTGACTTCGGCTCAGGTCGTGATCTCATGGTTCGTGGGGTACAGCCCTACATTGGGCTGTGTGCTGATGGCTCAGAGCCTGGAGCCTGCTTCGGATTGTGTCTTCCTCTCTCTCTGCCCCTTCCCCGCTTGCACTCTGTTGCTCTCTCAAAAATAAATAAACATTGGGGCGCCTGGGTGGCGCAGTCGGTTGGGCGTCCGACTTCAACCAGGTCACGATCTCGCCGTCCGTGAGTTCGAGCCCCGCGTCGGGCTCTGGGCTGATGGCTCAGAGCCTGGAGCCTGTTTCCGATTCTGTGTCTCCCTCTCTCTCTGCCCCTCGCCCGTTCATGCTCTGTCTCTCTCTGTCCCAAAAAGTAAATAAACGTTGAAAAAAAAAATTTAAAAAAAAAAAATAAATAAATAAATAAATAAATAAATAAACATTAACAACAACAAAAAAGATCTCCCAAGTCCTGTCTGTCCTGCCACATCCCTACTGTGCACCCACAGCACGAGGGAGAGGAAAACCCGGAAAGGCCCAAGTAGGAGCGAACCAGGCAGGAAGCCAGCTCCAGGCAGTAAAAATACGCCTTGCCATGTACCCCAATATTTAGGAAAAGCAGACCAGAGCAATTGGCTAGCATCCATGCATGGGGTTCACTTGGGCTAAAACATGCTCAAAACTACATAAGAAGTAATTTACTAATTATGATAGGTAAAGTAAGTACTCTAGTTTGCAAGGACTTGCTTTTTAAATTTTTCTTAATGTTTTTATTTATTTTTGAGAGAGAGAAAGAGTGCGAGTGGTGGAGGGGCAGAGAGAGAGGGAGACACAGAATCCGAAGCAGGCCCCAGGCTCTGAGCTGTCAGCACAGAGCCCAAAGCGGGGTTCGAACCCACAGGTCGTGAGATCATGACCTGAGCCGAAGTTGGACGCTTAAGCGACTGAGCCACCCAGGTGCCCCGGGACTTGCTTTTTTTTAAATATATATATAACTAGTATGTCCCACTCCACAATTCAGGCTTACAAAACATTATCATATTGTTTTCAATGTTCAAACTACGATGATGAAGCCGCAAATACTCATGTTGTTGGAAATACAGATTTTATTCTGAAGCCCCACCCCAGGCCATTTAGAGAGCCTCAAGAGTAGCTTATACTCCTATATTTAGTCAGTCCTCCTTGGTGCTTGCCTGCTGCCACCATCTGTCCAGAGAGCACGACACCAGCTGTCCCCATCACTGCTGATCTCTACAACTGCTCATTTCTGGACGCATATGCAGGTGCAACCCTCTGCAGGTGTGCTGTGGTGGCCGAGATCCAGCGTGTCATAAACCTCCAGGATCGCACAGCTCCTGAGCACGGCTCTGCTAGTCTGAGGAATCACCCTGGGAACCAAGGACCAGGCTTCCTTAGAAACCGGGGGCTCTAGCAGTCCTGCTTAGTGTGGTGTTTACAGCTGCTGATCCTGCAAAGCTTCCCTACTGCCAGATGACGGTGTTCCACTCTCCGATCTATGCCCCATCAGGCATAGGCCCCGGCGGCGACAACCACAGTGGCTGAACACAACTTCAGGCTTTTAGACACCAGCTCTTTGGGTTGGTACACATTCATCATCCTCCCATGGAAATAAACAGTAAAATAAATGGGATCTGTATCAGGAGGGGGCACAGTCTCTGCCTTAAATCATGCCCTGATTCAGCCCTCTTCCGAGAATACCTAGGCTCTGGTGTTATAGCCAGATCACCCGTTTAGATCCTTCCCGGACAACGAGTTTCCTCTTAGGCGTCCCTGTTGGCCTTTTCCGATAGCGGGTTTCATTTGCGACCACTCCAATCCATCAAACATGTTTTATTTGAAAGCTTTAAACCTTGGGGCGCCTGGATGGCTCAGTCGGTTAAACGTCTGACTCTTGATCTCAGCTCAGGTCATGATCTCACAGGTTCATGAGTTCAAGCCCCACATTGGGCCACACACTGTCAGTGCCGAGCCTGCTTGGGATTCTCTCTCTCCCTCTCTCTCTCTCTGACCTTCCCTTGCTTGTGTTTGTGCTCTCGCTCAGAATGAAAAAAAAAAAAAAACTTAAAAAAAATACATTAAAAAATAAAAGCTTTAAACCTCAGAGATATTTGTGTTCCGTTTACCTTCCTCCCTGAAAAGTCTTTGGCTCCTAGAAAAAATTCTGCAGATTTAAAATGATATACAAGGGATGCATTTTGTCTATCTTTACAGATCTTTACAGATTTCTAAGTTCTGGGCCTTTGCTGAGTCACAAAAGTGTGACACATTTCTTCTTTCAGAACAGTGAGTGGGTTTGACTTACATCACTAAGAGGGGCCATTGAGGGCAAAAGGATCTCTATCAGTAGATACAGAAAACCACAGTCCTCTGTCTCACCAAAACTTAAATCTCATTCTCCCAGGCCCTAGGGAGAACGCGCCTTCGGAAATTGGAGGTTTTCGGCATTTGAGATGATCTAGCATGACGGCCTTTCTGTGTGTTCCCCCATGTTCCCTTGAACAGGAGATGAATGTGTAGAGTTAAAGCTAGAGCAGAGGGACTGTCCCCCAGCCTCCAGCCTCCTGACCTGTTACTAAGACTTGTCTCTGGCTTTCAGCCATCTAAGACTTTTGTTTCATCATTTGAGATTTTATTTGAGCCATACTAGAAATAAAGGACAGAGAATATTCAATTTTTTAAAAATATGGGTCTCTTGCAACCTGCTTGTTTGATGCCCTTCAGTCTGGTTGGCACCTAAAGTTGTTGAGAAACGCTGCCTGGGTCACTTTCCGCAGGGGGGAACGTGAGAGGGACAGAATGGCCTGCCTGGGCCTCCAACTCCTTTCTGTCTTTGAAATGGAGGGGTGGGATGGGGTGGTCTGCCTGGCCCCTTCTGGTTTCAAATCCCATGCCTCCCTGGAAGAAAGTTATGTTGCCCCTGGGGGAGAGTGAGACAGAGGGAGCCACCCACATGGATTCACAGACAGAGATAAAGAGAAGGACCAAGAACACAGATGCCCAGAGTTGGGAGAGGTCCAAGTCCCAGGTGCTGCCTCCAGTATGTGGGTAGGCTTAGCCGCTGGGTGTTTGGTGTCCAAAAGGGCATCGTGCCTGGCCCTTAAGGTCTTGGTTCATGACATAGGAGTATAGATAGGTTTGAGCATTAGCATTTGCAGATTTTGTTATGTTTTGTTACCTTTTGTTACTTTCCTAAAGATATTTCATAGGTGCAATTTAACAACTGTAGAATGACAAGCGACCCAACCACATCCTTCCAGGAGCAGGGATTACCCACCAACCGCTTTCTCAGATGGCACCTTCCTTGGAGGAGGAAGAGTAGGCAAGATGGCGGCATCTCCAGCAGCATCGGCTTCGGAGCTGCTCCTGCACAGGACAGGTTGACTTTGTCTTCTGACAAACAATTTCGGATAATCACCAAGGTTAATGCCTTACTCTAACAGTTTTCGGAGAGAAAGGAGCTATATTCAGAGAATTTTAGGGGCGCCTGGGTGGTTCTGTGGCCTAAGCGTCCAACTCTTAATCTTGGCTCAGGTCACGATCCCAGGATGGTGGGATCCAGCCCCGCATGGGGTTCCACACTGAGTGTGGAGCCTGCTTAAGATTCTCTTGCTCTCCCTCTCCCCTCCCTTCTTACGCATGCGCTCTCTCACCCTCTGTCTCTAAAACCTGAAAGACAGACAGAAAGAACGAAAGAAAGAAAGAGTTTTAACCTTCTAGGATTTTAAAATAAACTTCTTTTTAAACATTAAGCTTATATATCCCAATTTTAGAACTTCAATTTTTTTGTCCTCTGAGTATGTTCAGTTAAGCACTGGGAGAATATTTTACTTAAGGAAGAAAAAAAAAATCAGAATGAAAAAACTGTATTCAATCTAGTTCTACTTCAAAACTCAACCTTCTCTGTGAGATTCAGTCTCGCTCATTCTAACCAACAGCAGCCATGGGACTCCACCTACTCCAGCTGGAAAACCAACACTTTTCTTCAGCTGGGGCTGGCGTTTCCTGACGCTAACCCCCTAGCCCTCACCTCAAAACCTCTTTGCAAATAGAATGAGATGACCTCAAGACTGACATTATTCCAACTTTGTTTTTCGTTTTTCTCCACAGGAAGCCGTTTCACTTGTAAATTTACCTTTTCCAAGATCGAATGGATTGTTTTCTCTTTTTTCTTTTTTCTTTTTTTTTTTTTTTGGTTACAAAGTTATTTTCTTGTGATAAGTACTTTTAAGACCTCCTGCCTTAGCAACTTTCAAATATGCAATGAATACAGTATTATTAAGTATAGTTGCCACGCTGTCCATTACATCCCCATGACTTTATTTCTTTTATAACTGGAAGTTTGTACCTTTTGACCCCCTTCACTCAGGTCACCTGTCCCCTGCCCCCCACTTCTGGCAACCACCAATCTGTTCTCTGTATCTAGGGGCTATTTGGAGGGCTGAGATAGGGTTTTTGTTTTTAAGATTCCATATATAAGTGAGATTACACACTGTCTTTCTCTGTCTTATTTCACTTAGCCTAATGCCCTCAGGCTCTATCCATGTTGTTACAAATGGCAAGATTTCATTGTATGTAAATACCACATTTTCTTTGTCCCTTCATCCACCAGTGGACACTTAGGTTCCTTATCTTGACTACTGTAAATAATGCTGCAACGAACATGGGTGCATACATACATCATTTAGAATTAGTGTTTCTGTCTTTGGGCAAATATCCAGAAATGGAATTTATTTTAACTTCGAGTTATAAATTTACTAAAATTTACTAAATTTTAACTTCCAGTTATAAAAGAAAAAAAGTCATGGGGATGTAATGGACAGCGTGGCAACTATACGTAATAATACTGTATTCATTGCATATTTGAAAGTTGCTAAGGCAGTAAGTGTTAAAAGTCATATGGTAGTTACATTTTTAATTTGTTGAGAAACCTCCATACACTGTTTTCCACAGTGACTTGTACCAATTTACGTTCCCACCAACCACACGCAAGTGTTCCCTTTTCTCCAACACTTGTTATTTCTTGTCTTTTTGATAACAGCCATTCTAACAGGTGTGAAGGTCATGTCTCCTTATGGTTTCGATTTGAATTTCCCTGATGTTGAGTGAAGTTGAGCACCTTTTCTGTGTCTGTTTGCCATCCGTAGATCTTCTTTGGAACATGTCTATTCAGTTCTTCTCCCATTTTCTAATCAGATTATTTGACATTTTGCTATTGAATTATATGAGTTCTTAAACATTTTGTGTATTAGTCCCCCATCAGATATATGATTTGCAAATATTTTCTCCCATTCCATAGGTCACCTTTTCGTTTTGTTGATGACTTCCTTCACTGTGCAGAAGCTTTTTAGATTAAAGTAGTTCCGCTTGTTTAGTTTTGCTTTTGTTGCTTTTGGTCTGGTATCAAATCCCAAAAAAAATCATCACCAACACCAACATCAAAGAGCTTATACTCTGTTTTCTTCCAGGAGTTTAACAGTTTCAGGTTTTATGTTCAAGTCTTGAATTTATTTTGAGTTAATTTTTGCATATGGTGTTAGTGGTCCAGTTTCATTTTTTTTTCCATGCAACTGTCCAGTTTTCTCAACACCATTTATTGGAAATTGCTCTTTCCCCATTGTGTATGCTTGGCTCCTTTCTCATAAATTAACTGACCATATATGCATGGGTCTATTTCTGGGCTCTCTATTCTAGTCCATTGACCTATGTGTCTGTTTTCATGCCAATGCCATACTGTTTTGATTATGATAGCTTCATAATATAATTTGAAATCAAGGAGAATGATGCCTCCCCCTGCCTTTTCAAGGTTGATTTGACTATTTGCACTTTTTTATAGCTCTGTACAAATTTTAGGGTTTTTTTTTTCTATTTCTATGAAAGATGGCATTTTAATTTTGATAGCAACAGTATTGAATCTGTAGATTGCTTGTGGTAGCGTGAACTTTTTAACAATGTTAATCCTTCTGATTCCATGAGCACAGAATACATTTTCACTTATTTGTATCTTCTTCAATTTCTTTCATCAGTATCTTTTAAGAATCTTTTCCTTAATGTTTATTTATTTTTGAGAGAGAGAGAGGGAGAGAGAGAGAGAGAGCACAAGCAGGGGAGGAGCAGAGAGAGAGGGAGACACATACTCCGAAGAAGGCTCCAGCTCCAAGCTCCAAGCTGTGAGCATGGAGCCCAACACAGCGCTTGAACTCATGAACTGTGAGATCATGACCTGAGCCAAAGTCGGACACTTAACCAACTGAGCCACGCAGGCGCCCCTCATCAGTATCTTATAGTTTCTGGTGTACAAGACTTTCACTTTCTAGGTTAAATTTATTCCTAGGGTTTTCTGATGCAATTAAAAATGGGCTTCTTTTCTTAATTTTCTTTCTGATGTTTGTTACTGGTATATGGAAATACAACAGATTTTTGTATATTATTTTGTATCCTGGAAATTTACTAAATTAGTTTATGAGTTCATACCTGGAAAATCATAAAAGTGGTTTTTGAAAACACATATTCGAAGACTGTATGTAGCAACCACCAGAAGCCCACTCTGAAACAATTTGCCACTTTATGCATCACAGTACTATCAGCTGGAAGGGAAGTGTGGAGGCAAGGAGGCTTTACATCTAGTTGTACAATAAGTTGTTTTGCAATTAATGGAAAATAGTTGAGTTTATACAGAATCACAATCTGCCTAAACCTGAGTTTTTAACTCAGATATTAGGACTATACCAAGGAATTCTAAAGTCTGATTGGATGGTCTTTGAGAAATGATTCAATCTTTACCGTATTCACTTTTTAGTAATAAATGCTACACATTCATTATGCTTGAAAAGAGATGTTAAGATATCTATATAAGAATCATAAGGCTAACTAAATCACTCTAGTCAAAGTATCTAGAGTTCTCTAGATTCAAGATGCATTATATGGAATATATATAGCTCAGTTTTCTACTGGGCATAAAGCAAAACTATGAAGTTTTGGTATAGATAAAAAAAAAATCTATAAATATAATGACCTATATAGACCATACAGCCACACTCATATGATGCTGGTAGTCTTTTTTTTGTTGTTGTTATTTGGAGATGCAGCTTTCTTAAACACAGCAAATGGTATGAAATGTGCCTTTTCAAATTTTAAAATTATTGTTTGAGACGTTTGAAAATATTCGAAATAGAATTGCTCGAGGAGGTTGGAGTCAGGTTTTACTTGTCTTCATTTCTCCTTCTATTTATACAACAAATATGTCATGAAGTTAACATTACTTATGTAATGCCAAAAGGGGAGAAAGAAGAAAGTAACACAAATATCCTTATACGGTTTCCATCAGGTAATCAGTGTGATAGAACATGTCTGCCCCCACCCCGTCTCTTCCTATATCGCAGATCACATTTTTGGGACAATTTTACTTCCGTTTAGGAATTTTTCCCCCTACCGTCTAATGAACTAATCATTAATTGGAATTATCGTGGTTGGCATATTAGTCAGCAAAGCACCCCCTTCTCCCATGCAGCCAAATTTCCTGGCTTTGTACATGTTTGGCTGAAAAATAAGGAAGCTTTTGCGTTTGGGCTTCCTTGCTGGGATGAGATGTTCTCTTGACTCACAGGTTGTGATTCCCTTGCATTGTTTCACTTCCTGATCTTGGGGGATTTGTAAGGTGCATCATAGTTTCGGAATATTTCAATCCCAAACGGGCTTGCTTCACCTACTCTGAAGACTGACTCACATGTCTAAAAGCATCTGCTAACTTTCCTCAAGATAACTCATTTCCCATTTCTTTTAGACAGGTCTTTTCCTCTTCTTCTCTAGGTGTTCAAGGTGCTCTGATTGATTCTTTAATCTGAGTTCATTTAAAATGTATCTGTTTTTTTTTTCAATTAATTCATCTGAAGTCACTTCCAGCTTCTTTTAAGATCCCACTCTTCTCCAATAATCACGCAGGACCTCTTTCCAGAGCAGCCCCCCCATACCTGGCCCTCGCTATGGTACTTTCTGCTATTATAGCTTCATTACATCTACAACCTAGATATTCAAAAATGGAGTGAAAGGTTGAATTTCTATTTCGCCAGGGAGCACCTGGGTGGCTCAGGTGGTTAAGCACTTGACTCTTGATTTGGACTCCGGTCATGATCTCTGGGTTTGTGATTTCAAGCCCTGCATCAGGCTCTGGGCTGACAGCATGGAGTCTGCTTGGGATTCTCTCTTTCCCCCTTTCTCTGCCCCTTCCCCAGCTCGTTCTCTCTCTCTCTTTCTCTCTCTCTCTCTCAAAATAAATAAGTGAACTTAAAAAGATTTCGATTTCACCAGAATTATATCCCACTGTAAGTAAGCATCATCATCAAAAGGAGCAAATTCCTAGGTCAGTCAAGGTTGTTTGCGATTTAGCTTTTTATAACATTTACAGCTTTACCTCCCATCCCGTCACCTAAACCTTTGGCATACAACCCACATTCCTAGTTAAATTCACATTTCAGATAGATGACAAATATATATATATATATTGGCATAAGTATGTCCCAAGCAATATTTATTTTGCTAAACCTGGCAATCCTATTCCTAACTGGATTGGAATCCATCGCTCCCATCTATACAAAACTACTGAAAGGAAAGAGCTACTTGCTGTCTTATGTCTGGGTGCCGATTCATCCATCCTTCCAACCGGTGTTCCTGTGCCTGCTGTATTGCCCATAGCCTTTTCGCTTTTCTTCCCCATGTTCCCCGGCTTCTGGAAAAATCTTTTCTCCAAGACAAATTCTGTGGTTCTGTGGGAGCTGCTGTCCTCTTGAAAGATGCAACAACCGAGGGGTCAGAGGGAGCCTGATCATGCTGTCTGGTCAAACTACCTCAGCCCCTGGCCATAGATCATAATGCCCTTAGGTGATTGAACTGAGATTCTGAGAACTTATACTGATGGGAAAAGGGAGGCTTGCACGGGTTAAATTTGCCCAATGTCTCACAACCAGTGACTGATAAGGCTAGGACTCCGATCCTGTATTAACTCTGAAGTTAAGCGACCCAAATACTGACATTTGACTACAAAAAATTGACAGTAAAACTCAATATCCTACAAATAAGTATTAAGGCAAGGAATAAGCTACAAAAGTATTAGGTAAAATGTAACTTATATTCAAAATCAAGTTAAAAAATGTAATTACGTGTGTCCTTAAGATTTTCATTTCGTGTTGTTACTCTCGTGCTAAAACCTGGGGTACAACTTGTGTAATAATAATATGATGGGTGCCTGGGTGGCTCAGTCGGTTAAGCAGCCAACTTCAGCTCAGGTCACTATCTCGTGGTTTGTGAGTTCAAGTCCCGCATCAGGCTCTGTGTTAGCTCAGGGCCTGGAACCTGCTTGGGATTCTGTGTCTCCCTCTCTCTCTGCACCTCCTCCACTGGGAATTTATGCTAGATCCTGAAGACACAAATATAGATGTTATACTCCCTGCTTACAGGAAATTCATAGGCATATAAATGAATAAATTACAAGACTGTGCTGTCAGGGCACTAGGAGAAGCAAGTGCAACTAGAAGGAATAGTTTACTCTACGAAGTAATAAGAGCAGACTTTTCTGGTGTTTCTTTTTAAATTTTTAAAGAGTTAAATTTTTTTAGAGAAGCTTTAGGTTCACAGAAAAATTGAGAGGAGGGTACGGAGATTTCCCATATGCCTTCCAACCCCACATATGCATCGCCTGCCCCCTATCAACATCTACCAAAGTGGTACATTTGTTACATCAATGAACCTACACTGACACATCGTAATAACCCCAAGTCCGTAGTTTGGGGTTCGCTCTTGGTGGTGTACATCCTATGGGTTTGGAAAAATGTATAATAACATGTAGCATCATCATAGTATCATACAGAGCATTTTCATTGCTTTAAAAATCCTCTGGGCTCTGCCTACTCATCCCTGCCTGCCCATCCCAACCCCTAGCAACCTCTGGTCTTTTTATAGTCTCCATACTTTTGCCTTTTCCAAAATGTTGTATGGTTGGACTCATACAGTATGTAGCCTTTCTAGATTGGCTTCTTTCACTTCGTCAGAAGCATTTAAGGTATCCTCCACACTTTTCTATGGCTTGAAGCTCACTTCTTTTTATCGCTGATTAATATTCCATTCTTGGGATGTATCACAGTTAATTTGTTCATTCATCTACTGAAGGACATCTTGGTTGTTTCCAGGTTTTGATAATTATTGATACAACTGCTATAAAGCTCTGTGTGTAGGTTTATGTGTGGACATAAGCTTTCAACTCCTTTGGATACATACCAAGGAGAACAATTGTTGGGTCATATGGTAATAGTATGTTTAAGTTGTTTAGGTTTTGTAGGTTTTTCTGGTTTTGAAGGAGGCGTAAACAAAGGCACTGAAGTACAGAAAGGCACAGGTATTTGGAGAACTATTGGTATGGCTGGAAGGTAAACAGCAAGGGTCCTGTGGTGAAATTAAGGCTAGAAGGTTGGCAAGTGTCAGAGTCTCTCATGCTATGCATTTTTTCTACGGAGATGAAGTGCCAAGAAAAACTTTGTACTCAAGGAAAACACGATTGGACTGCACTTTAGAAAGATTACTTTGGCTGCGCAGAAGAGAATGGGTCTGGGTTAGAGGCCAGCTATAGGGTAGAAAACCAGTTTAGATTATATTGCGTCCCAATGATGAAAGCCTAAACCAATGCCTTGGAAATGACAATGCAGAGCAGTGGCAAGAGTAGAGAGATTTGGCAGTAGGAATCATCATTCATTCATGGCTGTTAAAGTTATGGGGGTAGACAATGGAGGGACGGGAAGGGCAAAGAAGGACTTGAGAGTTATTTGAAAATTTCTGATGTGGGAGGAAAATCTGAAATCATGAAGTCTGACTAAATTGGGGAATAAAGGAAAACAAGGGGAGAATAGATGGTGACCAAGACTCTGTTTGGCCAAACTTTAATTAGGTGTCTGTGAGCCCTCCTCTCATCTACGCTTCCTACCTGGGCCCCATCTTTGGCCTGCCAAGTCCAATTTTAGTCAGAATCCTAAGGCAGTTTGGAGAGAATCTCCCAGCCTTTATGTCTTATCACCCTTGATATCTGATCAAATTCCTCATCCCTCACCTTTGCTCTATGACCTCACTGGTCTGTCTTCAGCAAGAATCCTGTGAAATCAGTTTAGCAAGAATCACCTCTAACCTTGATGTCCTTAGTAATTTTCTATCCACTGACCCCTCTCTCTGCTCCTTGGCTATACATCTTCAGCTGTCTTTGTTGTATTCATAGTTGAGACCAATCTCTCTCCGCTATTGCAATAGTCTTGACACCTACAGCAATAGCCCTGAATAAAGTCCTCCTTACAGAGAAGTGTAAGAATCATTGTCTTTTTAACAATGGGGAGAAACATCGCTCCAGAACTAAAGTTACTTCCAAACACCTCTAAAGTTTGATGTGTCACATACATCTTTTAACTATTGTATAGCTAAATAACGTGGATTATGTGCTTCAGGGGTTTTACCACGCGTTGTGATGTAGGCAACCCAGCTAACTGTGCCCCAAGAGCCTAGCAAGATGGCTTCCTTGCCTTAACTAAAAAAAAAAAATTATTTTCGGGTGTGTGTGTGTGTGTGTATATATACACACACACCCACTATGTCTGACAGCTCATACAATTCTTTCCTTAAAGATTTTACAATAGCTTTACAGCAAGCTAAAACATGGTGAGCCAGAAGGGAAGAGTCTAAGTCTTTGTAACATTTTAAGGTTGGAGTCCAATACAGCCTACTTTCTGTGTTTCCTAACCTCAATTTAATTGCAAAATCAGTTCAAGAGAATAAAGGAAGCTGTTGTGACTACCCACACTCACTGCTGTAGCATGAAAGCTGCTTGACTTACAAAGGAATGAGCACGACTGTGTTCTCCTAAAACTTTTTTTTTAATGTACACTTCAATTTGAATTTCATGTTGTGGCCATGTGTTCCAAAATGTTTTTAATTTTTTAACCATCAAATGTAAAAGGCATTTCAGCTCACGGATGTACAAAAACAGCCAGGGGTCCGTATTTGCCCTAAGGGCTGCAGATTGCTCGCTCCCGTGGCAGGCATACAAGGTCAGAATTCGAAAAACAGAAGCGTGAAGCGTGGGACCTTTTGTGGGATGCATATGCTAACGTCCCAGGCTAACTTCCAAAATGATAGTATTAGGTGGAAGCGTTTTCCAGTACTTCACGCGGTGGCCAAGCCCAGGAACGGCGAGTAGGAGGGGAAAGGATCGCGGCCCACGCCGCTCACCACCCTCCCGCCAGCTGGTAACGTAGCCCCCAGCTCCGCGGATTGGACAGCGCGCGGAAAGGACCCTCAGGGACTTGGAGATGGAAGCTTAGACCCGCAGAGAAGCACACCGAGCACAGTGACAAACCCCAAGCCCACCACCCAGCTCCGCCTCCCCCAGCACACGCAGGCGCGTGCACGCACGCACGTCTCCCGCCCCGCGCCCACTCTTGCTCCATTGCGCATGCCTCGGAGAGGGGACCCGCGACTGACAGCGAGGCCGAGGCCCTAGCCCTGCGAAGGGGCTCCTCCCGGACCGGCGGGTAGACGAGGCCCGCGCGTGCGTCACTTCCGCAGGGGCGGGACGGAGCTGTTGGGGGTGGCGCCGCGGCCGCTGCTTTTCTGTTTGTGTTGGAAGCTCAGCTGATGCGGGCCGGCCGGAGTGGACGTCCTCGCCGGGAAGAGGCGCGTCGCCACTGCCGCCCAAGTAGTTGCGGCCTGCATCCCGGTAAGTGGCGGCTGGGGGACGGAGGCGGGACGACCGGATAGGGAAGAGGGCAGTTTGGTCGCCCCGGGGCACTTGTCCGGCCCTTCTCGGTCCTCGGAGGGTACTTGCAGAGTAAGACGGCGGGGAGACGCCCAGCTTCCCAGGAGTGAGGTTCCAAAAGGCGGCCGGGCACCGGAAGGAGCCGCGGACGCCGGGCTGATTGGTGCGCGGTGCCTGCCCCTGCGGCCCCCGCGGTTTTTGCTGGCACGGACCCGCGAACTGTTTTGGTTTCCCTGGTCCCGCCCCTCGCTTCCTGTCCCACCCCCACCGCTCCCAGCCTGGTGACCCCGAGCGTGTTTCGGCTGCCCCTGGACTGTAGGGTTGTCCATCAGTTCGCTGGGGACTGTCAAAACGGTTTCCCTATTCTGCACCGTTCTCGACTGTCGGCGCACCGGCTCATTCTCCTGCGTGATGTTTTTATTTACCAGCGATTTCTTTTTAACCCCATCCGCATTTAACTTCCTCCCTCCACTGCCATTGCTTCGGCACTTTCGGGTGTGTGCCCTTTAAAACATGAAACTGTATGAATCATTGTGTTGCAGCGCTCCTCGTCATTGTCATTTCTGTCATTATGCTGGGAGAAACCTGGTTTCTACGCCTAGTACAGTGATAACTTTAAAGAAAAGTGGGGCCTTCTAGGAGAGACATAGAAGAAATGCCCGGAAGGGGCTGTCTTATTGAAGGTGGTGTTTTTTTTGGTTCTCTAGTCCTAGTTGCTGGGATTTCAGACTGACAAAAGTATGCTTCATTGTATCGGGGAAACTGGAAAGTTAAGAATTTTTAAATCCGACAGTTAAAAAAAAAGTATATTAAACTGTGAGTGAGAGTTTATGCCTCTTGTGAGGCCGTTGTTTCAACCCCAATGACGTTGTTTTGTTCAATTGCGTAATTTATGTGTACTTTCAACATAAGAACATGTTTTTATTTCATAATTTTTATTGGTCAGACTTTTATCAGTGTTGTCTTGCTTTTTTTTTTTTTTTTCATTTCTGCCGTCGATCTATATTAAAATCTTGAGAGAGTATCTTTTTATAGGGATGTTGAGGGAAAAGATCAGTTGACTATGTATTTATCGGGTTCACATGCAAAGTTGGTAAAAGTACAGCTTGTCCTGAGTTATTTTGCTCAGTAATGAGAAAGGAATTGTGCTGTAGGGTACATATTGCCTCCCTTGTGGGACACATAGTTGTAAAAAGGTCAGAGTTAGAACTCTTAGGCCTGGACACCTTCCTGCCATGTCTTAGTTATAATCTCTCACTCCTATGTTTTATATTTTACTTTGTGCATCATCCAGTTCTTTTTATGCCTTGATGTTGTATTGGTTTCCATTACCCTGGTTTTTTCAGGGTATCTTTTCTCCTGTGGTTTTTTTGTTTCCTGCAAGATTTCCTCACAGTCAAGGCTCTACCCTTGTTCTTCTCTCTAAAGAAACTACTAAAACCAGAGTTTTAAACTTTCAGGGTTTTTTTAGATGTTTATTTTTGAGAGAGAGAGAGAGAGAGTGAGCGCGAGCAGGGGAGGGACACAGAGAGAGAGGGAGACACAGAATCCGAAGCAGGCTCCAGGCTCCAGGCTCTGAGCTGTCAGCACAGAGCCTGATGCGGGACTTGAACTCACTGCCACTTAACTGACTGAGCCACCCAGGTGCCCCGAGTTATAAAATTTCAAATCCAGGGAATTCTTTAGTAGGTTCATAAATATCCTGAACCATTATGGAGAATGTAGTATATATGCAAATAACCAGTTTTCAAGGAAGAGGAAATTTAATCAGGCTCTGTGAATCCCAAATTTTCAAGTATTATTACTATAAACCTTTTTTTGGTAAATCCAGTCTTATGTTTTCAGCTTATGTTTTGTGCTGGTAACTCCAGCCTGTGTTCCTGTAGTACATTTCTGTTTGAATGTTCCACTGTTACTTCACCCTGTAAATCCCAGAGATTTTCCTCTCGTATTAAATTGGCTCCCTTCCCAGTTATCTCGTATTCACTAATGGTATTCTCTCTGTGTTTCTGAATAAAAACACTTGAGTTGTCTTGACATCTTCTCCTTACCCCATTCTTCCCTGTTACCGAGTCCTTTCTCCAGGAACCCTTTGTCCAGTGCAGTGCCATTACCTTAATTCAATCCTTGTCCCTTTATGACTGCATTATTGCAATAACTAAGGGAAATCCTGTGTAGATTCATTCTTTCCATCCTCAGTCGAGCCTCCACCTAGCAATTCCCTTATTTCCTCTAGTTAAAATGCGGTTCCATATCCTAGAGGTTCGTCTAAACCTTTCTATTCTATTTATTCCTCCACTGAATTTATTCTACCCTATATATAGGTACTCAAGTCTTTCCCTCTCTTTTCTCAGTAAATTATGGCACTGCCCACTTGACATTCTTCTCTTTACCTTTTTCCAGTCTAACTTTTGTTCTGGCCAAATTTACTCTCAAAACTTTGATCTGCATTTACTAGTGTTGTGGTTTGGGAACAGTTAAATGAAGCTTGTTGATTTTGTTGACAGTTCTGTATGCTTATTAATTTTTGCTTGATATTTGTGGTATCTAGAGAGGTGTATTAAAATGTTATGATCATGAAATTGTCTTGTCTTCCTGTAATTGTTCCTCTTTTTTTTTTTTAAGCTTCATATACTGTATTTTGGTGCCTTATTGTTAGGTGTACTCATAATTCATGAGAGTTAGAGGATTGGAAAGAAACAATGCAGACCCCTTACCGTGGTCTAGGCTTGTAGCTCTGCCTTGTGTTTGACTCTTGGGCCCATTTTTCCACCATTTTCCCTGTTTGTTTTGTTTTGTTTTTTGTTTTTGTTTTTTTGCTTCAGCCACCTGGTTCTTCTTGCTATTCTTTTTTTTTTTTTTTTTTTTTTAATGTTTGTTTAGTTTTGAGAGAAAGAGAGCATGCATGAGCAGGGGAGGGACAGAGAGAGAGGGAGTCATAGAACTCGAAGCAGGCTCCAGGCTCTGAGCTGTCAGTACAGAGCCTGACGTGGGGCTTGAAATCATGAATCATGAGATCATGACCTGAGCCCAAGTCGGATGCTTAACCAACTGAGCTACCCAGGTGCCCCTTCTTGCTTATTCTTGAGTAGACAGAACTTATTACTGTCTCCAAAATCTTGGTTACTTTTTCATTTGCCTCGAATGCTTTTTTCTCAGATACTCTTACTGATTTGCTTTTTTCCTTAATTCAGGTCTCCAGTAAAATGCCAGCTCAGTTCTCCTGATCACGTCAAGTAAAATAGCCCATTTGCCCTGATTGTGGAAGTGTCCTTTCATGGTAGTTTTAGTTGACTCTGCTGAGGCCCCTTGGGGTTCACCTGCTCTGACTAGTTTTCATTTGCTTGGGGTCTGTGTACCTTTTAAGGCAATGTGACTGAAGAAGATCCAGGCTTGTGATTTCTCAATTATGGATTTACCGCTATTGGGGTTGTTTTATGTTATCATAAAAACACATATTATAAAATCTACCATCATAACCATTTTTAAGTGTATGGTCCAGTGGCATTAAGTACATTCACACTGTTGCAAAACAGATCTCCAGTACTTTTTTGTTTTGCAGAACTGAAACTCTGTACCCATTGAACATCCCCTTTTACCACATTCCCCCAAACCCTAGGGACCACCATTCTGCTTTTCATAGCTATGAATTTGAATAACTCTAGATACTTTATATAAGTGGAATCATACAGTATTTGTCCTTTTGTGATGGCTTATTTTACTTCGAATGTCCTCAGGGTTCATGCCTATTACAGCATGTGATAGGATTTCCTTCTTTTTAAAGGCCGAATAATATTCCATTGTATGTAAATACCACATTTTGTCTATCTCTTTATCTGTCCATAAACGTTTGAGTTGTTTCCACTTCTGCTGTTGTGTGCTGCTATGAACAGAGGTGTGCAAATACCTCTTTGAGACCCTGCTTGCAATTCTTTTGGGTATATACCGAGAAGTAGGTTTGCTGGATCAGAGGATACCTCTATTTTTAATATTTTGGGGAACCAGAGTACTGTTTTTCATAGCAGCTGCTCCGTTTTACGGTCCCACCAACAGTGCTCAAGGATTCTGAATTCTCCACGTCTCTGTCAACACTTGTTATTTTCTGTTTGTTTGTTTTTAATCCTAGCCATCCAAATGCGTCTGAAGTGATATCTCATTTGATTTACATTTCTCTGATGATCAGTGATGTTGAGCATCTTTTCTATGCTTGTTGACCATTTTTATATGGTCTTTAGAGAAATGTCTATTCGAGTTCTTTGCCCATTTTTTAATTGGGGTATTTGATTTTGTGTTGTTGAGTAGGAGGAGTCCATTATTGGTTTTGAGCATGGCGTTTTATTCACAACGACTTTAATTGCATTTTATCAAGTATTTTTCTCCGTTGGGGATTGTGGGGATTTTGTGTTA
The DNA here is from genome assembly GCF_028749965.1 of Puma concolor. Classification (NCBI taxonomy): domain Eukaryota; kingdom Metazoa; phylum Chordata; class Mammalia; order Carnivora; family Felidae; genus Puma; species Puma concolor. The sequence continues at coordinate 94,112,925 of NC_141668.1, read as the reverse complement.
ATTCAGCTTTCATTGACTGCAAGTCCTGAGGACTTCAGGAAAACCTGGGAGGCAGACAGGTTCGTTTCTTTTCTCTTTTCCTCTCTGTAAAATTGGGTATTTTAAAATAATATGTTCAGATGGGATTTAGAAAGTTCGCAGTTCAGACTGTAATCTGAACAGTCAACAGTAGGTTCTGGGTTTCTATCTTTCTCAGTCTTGTCTATTCCATTCTTTCAGAGATCTGGAATCACCCTTCTAGTGTCCTTCCTTTGCTTAAAATACTTTATTGACAGTTTGATCTTTAATCTCCTTGGCAAGATTTGTAAGACTTTGCATAATCTGGCCCAAACTATCTTTGCAATGTCATGTTCTACCTCTCCCTCATTGTTCTCTGTAGGTCCTGAAGTGAAACTAGACTGCTTGCCATTTTGGCTTATACTGTGTTTTCTTCCTTTCTTCCTCTTTCCTTCCTTCCTTCCTTCCTTCCTTCCTTCCTTCCTTCCTTCCTTCCTTCCTTCTTTTATTTTAGAGAGAGAGAGGGAGTGTGTGAACAGAAGAGAGGGGTAGAGAGAGAGAGAAAAAAATCTTAAGCAGGCTCCAAGCTCAGCGGGGAGCCCAGTGTGGCTCAATCCCATAACCCTGGGATCATGACCTGAGCCAAAATCTAGAGTCAGATGCCCAACCAACTAAACCACAAAGGAGCCCCTGTATATGCTTTCTTAAATGCTTTTTTTGTGTTTGTGTTTATTTTTTCACATTATCTAAAATTCTCTCTTTCTCAGCTTTCCACTTCATGTATTCCTTTTTACCTTTGTCCAGTTTTTAGTGTGTTTTTTTGTCCCCCCCCCCACCTTACCTGGATATCTCTTCTCACCATTGGCATGGTTACAAAAGTAACAATACATGCTTATTGTAAGAAAAATTCAGACAACACAAAAGGAAAAAGTAAAAGCGCTTCTCCTTGTTCTCTTTGGATCTCACAAATAAACTGGTGCTCAGGGCTCTTGGGTGGCTCAGTCGGTTAAGCCTGACTTCGGCTCAGGTCATGATCTTATGGTTTGTGGGTTCAAGCCCCATGTCAGGCTCTGTGCTGACAGCTCAGAGCCTGGATGGAGCCTGCTTCAGATTCTAGGTTTTCCTCTCTCTCTGCTCCTCCCCCACTCATGCTCTGTCTCTCTCTCTCTCTCTCTCTCTTAAAATAAATAAATGTCAAAAAAAAAAAAATTAAACTGGTACCTATCCTTTCAGAATCTGTGTGTGTGTGTGTGTGTGTGTGTGTGTGTGTGTGTGTGTGTGTGTAGCCACAGATTTAAATGGCACATATAGGTTTTGTTTTCTTTCATTATGTAGTAGCTACGTATCTGCCTCCTTGTATCTCCACGTATGTATAGCACGTGTATAGCAGCTTGCCTTTTTCACTGTAGTGCTTATGGAAGATATGCGGGTCACCTGGTTTCCTTTAACTGCTGCATCACGTTATATGGTACCCACTCTGTTGTATGTATGTGACTTAATTTATTTAACCATCCCTTGTTAGAAGACCTTTAGAGTTGTTTTTCATTGTTTTATTATTTCAAGCAATGCATTAGGGAAAGGGTTTACATACTTTGGCACTCTTAGGCAAGTATTTCTGTAGGATTCTAAATAGATTTTTAGTATTGGAATTTCTGGTCAAGAAATTTGTGCCTTTAAAATTTCTATAGATAGTATTTAAAATTTCATTAGATACTGTCAAATAGCCCTATGTGTCCCATTTCTCCAGGCCACTATCGATGCTGGATATTATCAACCATTTACATTTTTAGCAATTAAAAGAACAAAATAATCTGTTTAAAATTGGTATTTTTATTTGATGTGGTGAGGATGTTTTTGTAATTTCACTGTTTGTATTTATTCTTCGGTGACCCCTGGTCTGTTAGATGTGGCACATAGCTTCTTCTAGTCAAACTTCTTTGATTTAATAAACATAACTAGAGAGTGAAGTGTTTTCTACATGGCTATCTGTATCTCTAGACCGAGAGTTCCCTCTTATCCTGTTGGTCTTTGTGGTCTCAGCATCTAGCACCATGTCTGGTGGAGATCAAATATACTATAAATGTTTGCAATGAACGAGGTAGTAGAAGACTTGACTCTTTAAAAGAACTCAATGTCTAGTGTCACGTAAACCAGTCAAGACTTTAACAATAAGGAAGAAAAACAGCATAGTATCTAAACTGCATATTCAGTTATGTATTATAGGAAAACTTATCTATTGGGTAGCTTCCCTAAATTAGTTCTTATCAAACATCCTACTATTGACTTCTTTCTTTGATTGCTGCACTGACAAATGAATTGTTTTCGGTTAGCTTAAAAGTCAAATCTGTGCTATCTGTAATGGAAGTGCATTACTCTGTCTTCTTTTGAGACAAGCTGCTGAGTTTAGTTTGAGCAGAAATGTATTTTATCTTACACCTGGTTTCCATTTTACCTTGAATCCTAATTTTTTTTTCTTGCCATTTCAGGTAAGACCATGAATTATGGCATTTCTTAAATGAAGCATTCAGGAATGAAGTGAAAATCATAACATATAGAAAATAAATGATTTGTAAGTTATGTCTATTAATTTGACTACAGATATATATTATATTTACCTCCTTAGTAATGCAAGAAGTCTTTGTGGGAAGCAGAGAAGCAAGCAACTGCATTTCTTGTGCTCACCTAAACATTACTGGAGGATAAGCCACGTCAGTCTACAAAGAGGTTTTCATACAAGCAAAATAAGATGTAAATGGACCAAAAGTGAAGCACATTCTTGCAGCAAGCACTGTTCCTCTCCAAGCCACCATGGTTTACACATTGGGATTTTGAAACTTAGCACTTCTGCCCCCAAGGGACTAACAAAAGTGAGCATTCGTATGTCCCGTATTAAAAGTACTTTGAACTCTGTTTCAAAGGCTGTTTTTGGCACTCAGAATGAAATGATCTCACGTTTAGCTCAATTTAAGCCAAGTTCTCGAATATTAAGAAAAGTATCGGATGGTGGCTGGTTAAAACAGAAAAACATTAAACAAGCCATCAAATCTCTGAAAAAGTATAGCAACAAATCAGAAGATACTTCTTTTTCGGAAAAGGAAAGTCGTGTTCTAGATGAAGATCTAGGTAAACAAAGCCTGTTTCGTTACACGCGTAGTATAACCACAAAATTTGGAGAGTCGTTCTACTTTTTATCAAGTCATATTAATTCATACTTCAAACGTGAGGAAAGAATGCCTCAAAAAAAAGAAAGTAAACATTTCCAGGACAAATCGGAACTTGAAGATACAAAGGTTGAAGAAGGGAAATCTAGCTCTCCAGATCCTGGCTCCCTGAGGGATAAGCTAGATTCAGAATCTTCCTTATGTTCTGAGGACAAGCCTGCAAGTCCCGGTGGCACACCCGAGGCACTTCCAGTTTCTACTAAACAAAGTATTGCTAACTTTCTTTCTCGTCCCACTGAAGGTGTACAAGCTTTAGTAGGTGGTTATATTGGTGGACTTGTCCCCAAATTGAAGTATGATTCGAAGAGTCAGCCGGAAGAACAGGAGGAGGCTGTTAAAGCCGAGCAACCTGTCAGCAAAGACAAAAATGCAGAGGAGAAAAAGCGGTTATCTCTTCAGCGAGAAAAGGCAAGTTGTTACCAGTGTCGCTTGAAGTTCTCATGTTTGTCCAATTCCTAAGTTTCATTTCCCTATGGACCTAAGGAACTTCAGTCATGTGTTGATATTACTAGAGCAGTTTCATAATTCTACTCATCTATATTTTAACATGTTTTTATAGATTATTGCAAGAGTGAGTATTGATAACAGAACCCGGGCATTAGTCCAAGCATTGAGAAGAACAGCTGACCCAAAGCTCTGCATTAACAGGGTTGAAGAACTGACGTTTCATCTCCTAGAATTTCCTGAGGGAAAAGGAGTGGCTGTCAAGGTAATTCTAATTTATTGAATCTGGTTTTGTCTCAGAATAAGAATACTAATACACTTTCTAAGATGGAGAAAGCAAAGCCTTTCATTTTTTTTTTATTTAAATATTTTTGTGGTTTAAGGGGCGCCTGGGTGGCTCAGTCGGTTGAGCGTCCGACTTCGGCTCAGGTCCCGATCTCGCGGTTTGTGGGTTCGAGCCCCGTGTCGGGCTCTGTGCTGACAGCTCGGAGCCCGGAGCCTGCTTCGGATTCTGTGTCTCCCTCTCTCTCTGCTCCTCCCCTGCTCACGCTCTGTCTCTCTCCATCAAAAATAAGTAATAATAATTTAAAAAAAACATTAAAAAGTAAATATTTTTGTGGTTTTTATCATGCACATGTTGTGTTATAGATTAATTGTCCCAATTATTCAGTGATGAATATTACGCTAAATACTCTGTTACTCTGTGACGATGAATTATGCTATCGGTACTGCTATCTATACTTTGAGATTAAACATTTTAAAATAGAAGCTATAACTCAGTGCATTCATTGAATTGCCTAATAGTTGCCAAATTTTTCTAAAATGCAATGTAGATGTTTATACCATATGTCTACTCTTTTAAGACAGGAGATGTAATTCATAAGTAACACCATTGCTAATTTTTATTTCATGATCTTTTTGTATTTGCAGATCTAAAAATTTTGATGATCAATGATAATTGAATTGGTAATTATTTTAATAAAAAGTTAGCTTTTCTCGGCCTCAGTTTTTTCAAATATAAAATAGTGAAGCTAAATTAGACCCATTTAAATAGACTGTTTCCAGAGAAATACTATAAAATATGAGTGATGTGGTTGAGTCTCTTTACATCTGTACTGCTAAGGTTATTTGTAGTATCTAATGAACAATTTACAAATACATAATCAATAGATAATGTTAACATTTGATTAGAGATCTGCTGACTTGCCATTCAGAAAATTTTAAGTTAACTTAGTTCATATTCCATTTTTTGACAGTTAACTTGCTGAAGAATGATCTAAGTCTTTAAATAAGTTGGCCTCCTGTAGTTGTATAATTCATACCTATGATGTATGTAAGCTAAACTTTAGAATTTCACGGTAATAAAATTGGGGATTGTCTTTCATATAGATATTTAATCTCTTACCTAAAAGACAAATCTCCCAAATATAGGTATGCTTTTAAGTCCAATTAACATTTCAGTGATATACTGAAAGCCGAGATCTGAAGTAGAATTGCATACTTTAAAGAACTTTTAAAAAATGTTTTATTGAAGTATAGTACACATGCAGTTATTGGTATAAAGTTCAGTGACTTTTTCACAAACTAAATGCGTCCGTGTAAGTGATTCCCAAGATGAAGAACAGAATTAACCAGCACGTCAGAAACCTGCCTTGTGCCCCTCTTCAGTCACAGTCTCCCCAAATTAGTTTAGATTAGATTAGTTTTGCTTGCTTTTGTACATTATATAAACCACTGTGATTGGTTTTTTTCACTCAGCATGTTGTTAATAGTCATTCACATTGTTAGGGGTAGTTGTAGAACAAGCTTTTTTGTTCCATGGTGTGAATGTATCACAATTTATTTACTTACATACCCCTGATGGATGTTTTCCAGTTTTGGTCTATTATGAATATTCATGCTAATAGAAATTTTGAGGGCTCTTTTATTTTGCATTACTGATCCCAAATCTGAGGATCTTTCAATACCAAGGGGTGGTAGTGTGATATAGGAGTGTATATTCAGATCAATTATGAATGAAAAGCTGGATGGTCTGAAAAAAGTTCTTATCATGTATTATTTGGTATACATAATAAGTATCTCAGAAAGAATGAACTTGATAAATTAAGACATGTTCATACCTACACTTTCATGTGAACTTTCCCAATGAGATAAATAAAAAAGTAACCTTTTATTATTATTATTTTTTAACATGAAATTTATTGTCAAGTTAGACCTTTTATTATTAAAAAAAAAAAGACAGTGTAAACGTTGTAAAAAATAAGGAAAAAAGCACTAACAGTGGCAACAGTGTGAAGCCTGCTTAGGAATCTCTCTCACTCTTTCCTTGTTTCTCCCCCACTCTCTTTCTCTTTCTCTCTCTCTCTCTCAAAATAAGTAAATTTCAGTCGGTTAAGTGGCCGACTTTGGCTCAGGTCATGATTTCGTGGTCCGTGAGTTCGAGCCCCGCGTCGGGCTCTGTGCTGACAGCTCGGAGCCCGGGACCTGTTTCAGATTCTGTGTCTCCCTCTCTCTCACCCTCCCCCATTCATGCTCTGTCTCTCTCTGTCTCAAAAATAAACAAATGTTAAAAAAAAAAACCTGCAAAAAAAAGTAAATAAATTAAAAAAAAAAAGCCATTCCTTAACATTAAAAAAAAAAAAAATGACATATTTCTGCTACCCAGAGATTACTGCTGTAAGTGTATTGATGTCACTTTGTATTAATCAGAGGAAGCTGAGTTAAACTTAATAACAAACAATACCAAAACCTAAGTGGTTTAACACAACAGAAACTTACTTGTCCCTTGTGCAACGTTGCCTGGGGGTTTAGGTGACTCTCCAGGACAGTGAACATGCGGGTGGTGGCTACTTTGATCTTGTTCTCTGTCTCCATATGAGGCCTCCTCCGTGATGACTCTAGCAGGTAAGAGAGTATTTCAGCAGAAAGTGCCACAGGCTTCTTCTACTCAGAACTTACTTATCCTGCTTTAGAAGTACTGCCTTTGTGTGCCGGGAAGGAGGAGCAAACTGGATACTGGGGAGCGTTAGTAAGGCCTACCACAATATTTTTCTAGAAATTGTTCTGTGTATATTTAATATACCAAAATAAAGTCATTGTATATGTACTGTTTTATAGCCTTTTTTAAAATTAAATTTTTTTTTTTCTGTTCATAGTGTACACCTTTCTGTATCAGTAAATTTTCATCTCATCCTATACCCAGGTTGAAAAGGTTCTTTATATAACTGATAGTGTCCAAACGAGGGTCCAGTCTAGACCATACATGCCATTTGGTTATTTCCCCCAGGTCACTTATAGCGCTATTCTTCCTTCCCTCATTTTCAAAACTAATTGAAGAGACCAGGCTGGTTATCTTGTAGAATGGCTCGCTTTCTGGATTTGCCTGGCTTCCTGCTCATTGGTGTTATTTGACGTATTCCTCCTTCCCTTTTATTTCCTGAACGCTGGAATTTAAATATAAAGAATTGATTGAGTTAAACAATTTTTTGTTAGAGAACATTGTATGTGATGTCATGTGCCTCATCTTGTATCATATCAGAACATAATTGGTTGAAAAACCATTAGTAATGCTAATGTTGACCCCCGAATCAGAGAGATGACAGTCTGATCTTCTCATTGGACATTTAGGCTGGAACCATGATCCCATCACCCATTAACCTGCTTGTTCCCAGAACTAGTCAATTCATTAGGGTAGCAGAATGATAAATGTCTAATTCTGTCACTCTTTCTGCATTGTAATTGACATTCTTTTGTAAAAGTAGAGCTTTCCTTTACCAGTTAAAGCTATTTGGTTACTCTCAAAGACCAATTTTACAGGATAAGCAAGAGAAATGCTTAATTTCTTTCTACTTAGTCACCAATTTTCAAAGTAAAGAGATGCTTTCAAAGCTACCTCATTGGTGACATGAATGTTTTTTGGCATTTTTAAAAAGCTATCCTTATGGACTAGTTTTTCATAAATTGTGTTACTATAAATTTTTTTCTCCCCCTCCATTTTTTTGAATGCTGAATTCATCTCTGCTTTGACTGGTAGGGGCCCTAAGCTCATTCATGTGACCTTTTTTAACTTTTTATAAAAACAGCACAGACAGAAAACTGTATGTAAGCATACAGCTCCATAAATTTTCAAAAATTGAGAACATCCATATAACCCTCACCCAATATAAGAAACAGAATAGTAGCAGCACTCCCAAAAGCCCCTCTGTGCCCCCTTCCAGTCACCGTCTCCAAAAGGATTGACGAGTTTTCCTGAGTTTGAGCACTATCGATTAGTTGTGCCTTTTTTCTGCATGTTGTACAAATGGAATGATACGGCATGTGCTTTTTAGGTATTTTTCACTTGACATTATTTGTGAGAACCTTCTATGGTATGGTTGTGAAACACTCTCACTGTGCTGTGTTCTGTGGTATGAATATAGTGCAATGTATTTATCCATATTACTGATGATGGACATTTTTGGATAGTTTTCAGTCTGGGAATGTTTAGGAATAGTGCTTCTGGGACATATCTTTTGGAAAATATAGGTCTTTATTCTTTGGGAGTGTATACCCAAGAGGAGTTTCCTGGTCACGAAGTATGCCTCTTTTCATCTTTAGCAGGTACTGCCAAATGGTTTTGCAAAGTGTTTATAGCACTTTATACTTTTGCCAAAATTGTATCAGCTTTCTGGTTGTTCTTTTAGCCATTTTGTTAGATGTTTAGCGATACTAAATTGTGGCTTTGGATTGTGTTTCTCCGATAACTGTGAAGTTTAGCACCATTTCCACTGTTTATTGGCCATTTGTATACCTCCTTTGTGAAGTGCCTCTTCCAGCTCTTTCTCGTTTTCCATTGGGTTGACTAGCTTTTTCTTATGATTTGGAGAATTTCTTTATATATTATGGATAGAAGTTTTTATATGTATAGTATATATTAAATATAATATAACATAGCATGTAATGTATATAATAGTAATACAGCTACATATATCTTTTTTGTAAGTGTATTTTCCCACTCTGAGTTACCTTTTAACTCAGCTAGTTTCTCTGTCTTCCATTTATGGCCCTCTATCTGAACCAATCCCAGTTTTTCAGTCTTCTGTTTCTTTCCCCAATGATCAAATGCCTCTAGAGAAGAAAAGCTATAGTTTGTCAGCTCACGTTTTAAAATTTTATTTATTTAAATTCAAGTTAGTTAACATACAACATAGTATTCAGGATAGAACCCAGTGATTCATCACTTACATATAACACCCAGTGTTCAACCCAACAAATGCCCTCCTTAAAGCCCATCACCCATTTAGCCCATCCCCCTACTCAACTTCCCTCCAGCAACCCCCAGTTTGTTCTCTGCATTTAAGTCTCTTCTGGTTTGCCTCCTGCTCTGTTTTTATCTTATTTTTCCTTCCCTTCCCCTATGTTCATCTGTTGTGTTTCTTAAATTCCACATATGAGTGAAATCATATGATATTTGTCTTTTTCTGCCTGACCTATTTCACTTACCATAATACATTGTAGTTTCATCGATGTTGTTGCAAATGGCAAGTTTTCATTCTTTTTTCCTCTCCAAAAATACAAGTAGTATTCCATTGTGTGTTTGTGTGTGTGTGTGTGTGTGTGTGTGTGTATACCACATCTTATTCATCCATTAGTCAGTGGACATTTGGACACTTGCCATAATTTGGCTATTGTCAATAGTGCTGCTATAAACATTGGGGTGCATGTGCCCCTTTGAATCATGATCTCTTCTCCAGATTCTTAGCCTCCCTTGCCCTCATTGCTTCTGCAGCTTTTAACCAGATTTTTTTTTTTTTTTTGTATTTTATTAAACTTTTCTAGTTCTTGGAAAGAAACTGTCCTACCCTAACCAGAAATGGAAATTTACATTCCCATGCTCTACCATTGTTCAGGGTCTTCTAGTGGGGCCTTGAAGCCTGACATTAGCCAGGGCAGAAACACAACCGAAAAGAAATTAGAACAATAGTAGTTCAGATTTGACGTATCATACAAAAGAAATAAAATGAGTGAAACATTGGGATTCCTTTTTTTTTTTTAATTTACTGAAGGTTACGTAGCACTAGTGTAGCTGCTACTCAACTTTGCCCCAGTACCTGGGGTACTGACGAGGTGAGATCTTTCTCTGTACAGAACCTAGTGAATCTTTGCTAAACTCAATGTAGAACCCTACAATCTAGGCTCTTGGCCTCTGGTCAACAATATGAACATGTGGAATCTTGAAGTCCTGGTTTTGTTTAAATGGATTATTTACATATTATAATGAATTTAAATTTGAATTTATTGTAATGGGATAGAAGTTTCTGCCTTCTACCTTAGTTTGATTTATTAACTGACATTTATTTATATTTCACTATGACTTACCCTTATATCCCATGTACACAAGATGGTTTATGTTTTTCTTTTGATAACAAGTTTAATTTCCAGTAATTACTATGAAGCAGTTTCATCTTCTTTAAGATTTGGAGAAAATATTTTATGTAATTAGAATATTATTAACCTTTTGCGGTAACAATACTGCATAAATTTGTGTTAAGCAAATTATATTTTTTTCTAATTATTAAGTATTGTATTTTTTAAAGAAAGCATTTGGCTCGAGGTTAATTTTTAACCTAGATATTAGAAAAAATATGTCTTGAATATTAATTGACATTAATAATATGTTAAAAAGTCATTTAAGATTACTGAGAAATTAATAAACACTGGCACTGTGATTATATGTGCTGATCTATGTGTGTTCGTTAAAAATAAATCCTACATTTTCACTCTTCATTTGACAAAAGCAATAAAGTATCTTTTCTCTCAATACAGGAAAAAATTATTCCATATTTATTACGATTGAGACAAATTAAGGATGAAACTCTTCAGGCTGCAGTTAGAGAAATTTTGGCCTTAATTGGCTACGTGGATCCAGTGAAAGGAAGAGGAATCCGAATTCTTACAATTGATGGTGGAGGGACAAGGTGAGGCTAGAAAAATGATTTTTCTTTTAAGTTTAATTTTGAGAGAGAGGGAGAGAGAGAATCCCAGGCAGGCTCTGTGCTGACAGCGCGGAGCCCAACACGGGACTTGAACCCACGAACTGTGAGATCATGACCTGCGCTGAAATCAAGAGTCGGATGTTTAACTGACTGAGCTACCTAGGCACCACAGAAAAATGATGTTTTAAATCTGCTGATCCAGTTCAGCCTTAGGAATTTTTTTAACCGATTCTGTGTAATTATAGTAACTACTTCGTTATAAAACCAAATTTTTGAAATAAAACAGTAAATAGTTTTTCTTAACTTGTTACTTACCGTCTAAGAGAATATATACCTGGATTTTCTTTTAGTTTAATTTGATCCAGTATTTATTTCAGTTTGGTCTTTTCAGACCTTTTTGGTAATTTAGCACAATTTACCAACCATGATTCTCTTAAAATCTTGGCAATGTTTTATAATGTCGGCTTTCCTTCATTATATTTATCTTACCCATGTTTACCAGTCAGCTAGTCACTTAATTAAGTGATGGTTAGAAAAGGAGTCTGTATCAGTAACTTCCTGACTCCCTACATATTCACTTGTAGATGCCAGTTCTGGTGCTACAGGGGCCATCTAAGCATTCTCAGCTCAGGAGGTCATTTCACCATCAAACTCCATTCTTTCTGCTGGCAGTTCATCCATACTTCTTGTTCTCAGTTCCTTACTACTTGTTGGTTAGATTCTTTGATGTTAGCCTTTCGCCCCAAATTTTCTAGCTTGGGTGCTAGTTTCCTGCCATCTCTGCTCTTACCTCTTAAATTCAAAGTACATGCCCTGCGCGTTGTTCTTAGCTTACTTTGCCTCTCTGATTTTGTTCTCTGATAGTCCTGCCTTGCCAGTTACTGTTTTGTATGTCCAAGTACTACCCTGACCTTTTTGTTAAATTCTAAAGTCCTGTGTGCAAGCCAGATTCTTCTAATTTTGACACAATGTGAATGAAGGAGTGGATGATGAGAGAAGAGACTAATAATCTAGGCAGAGGACAATAAAATAATAACTTCAGATGATGGCAGTGGGAAGCAGGAGGAAGGAAAAATATGTAAGAAAACTTTGAAGAAAAAGGGGTTTGGATGTAGTTGAAAGAGGTCAAGGTCACTCCTAAGTGTAGACCCCATGGATGATTGGGACAGAATTGCAGGGAAATGGGAGGAGGTGGTTGCTATTGAGAAGGACAGTTCTGTTTTGCACATGTTGACTATAAGGCTTCACGCAGCAATATAGAAGTGCTAATTTGGCAAGTGAAGGTGGAATTGATTGAGGAGAGAAAAGTCTTAGAAGATCTTTTGGATGTTTCTTACAGAAGTGAAATTCAAGAAAGTGAACGTTATGATAAAGTGGTAATGAGTTAGAGAGAATCATTCTAGTGCATAGAATTGGTTCCAAGTAATGAGAAGTAAGGAGAATGGCAGTTGAATGAGTAAGGAATTTCACCGAGGAGCAGGAAGAAGCCAGTCCTCTTTTGCCATTAAGTTTAGAGCATTTGGGAAGGATGGTATCATTTATCGAGTCAGCTAACATATTGAGTGCCTGCCATGTTCTACACGGTGATTTGGATCCTGGGGTCACTCAGTAAGCAAAATCCAAGTCTTCATGGTACTTGCATTCCAGGGGAGGAAAGAGAACAAATAGGGGGGAAAAAATGTACTTTTGAGTAGGAATGGGTGTTATGAAGAAAAACAAAGCAAAGTGATAAAGAGTAGCAGTGCTATTTTGTACTGTCAACAGAAGCCAAATTATGGAAAGAGCCCAAATGTCCATCAGCTGATGAATGGACAAAGAAGATGTGCTATAGGGGTGCCTGGGTGGCTGAGTTGGTGGTGAGTCCAACTCTTGGTGTGCTCAGGTCATGATCCCAGGATTGTGGGTTTGAGCCCAGTGCCAGGCTCCACACTGAACATGGAGTCTTCTTAGGATTCTCTTTCTCCCACTGCCCCTATCTGCTGCTCAATGCCCTTTGTCTCTAAAGAAAATTAAAAAAAAAAAAAAAAAAAAAGATATATGTGTGTGTGTGGGTATATGTGTGTATGTATATATATACATGTGTATATATATGTATATGTCAGTGATGTGGATGGAACTAGAATGTATTGTGCTAAGCGAATTAAGTCAGTCAAAGACAAATACCATGTGATTTCACTTGTGGAATTTAAGAAACAAAACAGATGAACATAGGGGAAGAAAAGGAAAAATGGGGAGGCAAACCAGAAGAGACTCTTAAGTACAAAGAACAAACAGGGTTGCTGGAGGGGAGGTGGGTGGGGGGCATTGAGGAGGACACTTGTTGGGATGAGCACTGGGTGTTGTATGTAAGTGATGAATCACTGGATTCTACTCCTGAAACCAGTACTACACTGTATGTTAACTAACTTGAATTTAAATAAAATCTTGGAACGAAAAAAAAAAAGAGTAACAGTACTATTTTAAAGAGTGATCATGACTATGACTTCTTTTTTTCCGGTTAAAAAAATTTATCGAGATATTAACTTATATTAGTTTCAGGTGTACAACACAATGATTTGCGGCACACAGGACAGCCCCCCCAGCACAGTTGTCGGGCCCCAGATGTCACTCGTGCTGCCGATGGGACGCCTGGGTGTAGGGGAGTGTGAGAAAGCAGCCAGAATGGGAAGTTTATGTTGGAAGGAGGAAGGTGTGAGGGCTTGTGAGGAAAAGAACCCAGATCTTTTATTTCTTTTGTATATGAGAGCCCGGTAGGCTGTTAGGCTGATAGAATCAACCTGGCAGGTATACTTATTTTTAAATTTGTCCTGAAGTAGTTTATAAATAACAGCATTTTAAAATAGTTTTCTTCCTGATTATACAAGTAAACCTGGGAGGAAAAAAAAAGTAAAGAAAAGCAAACAAAAATTGTAGCTCACAATTCTCAGATTATTTTTAATATTTTGATTTTTTCAAATCTTTTTTTCTTGCACAAGTATATATATGTGCATGTTTATTTCTTTTTATATGATAGTGGTGGTCATATTGTTAAATATATTTATCCAGCATTCTCTCTAATTCTTCATGTCCCCTCACTTTGATTTCATAATGTATCTCTTTAATAAGCCATCTTATCTTCTCTTACCTCTCTTTAAATCCACATTATTTCTTAAAATTAAAAAAAAATCAGCATCTTTCATTTTCTATTTTATTTTTTAAAATGTTTTTTAAATTTTATTTATTTTTATTTTATTTATTTTTTATTTCTTTAATTTACATCCAAGTTAGTTAGCATATAGTGCAACAGTTATTTCAGGAGTAGATTCCTTAATGCCCCTTACCCATTTAGCCCACCTCCCCTCCCACCACCCCTCCAGTAACCCTCTGTTTGTTTGGTTTTCTATTTTAATCTTAGAATATTTTCTAGTGATTTCCTGTTAGTTTGACACTCTAAATTTTATTTGGTGGTCCCTGACTAACCACCACGATTCTCTGCCCTACATCTTGTATTGGGTTTAGACCATTTCACTGTGTCTGTATATTTTCCTAGTGTTAAGAATTGTCCACGTGTTACACACATCCTGAATTGGCCTACACCTTCTAGCCTGTTTCATTTTTCACATTTATCATCACGCATTTTGCTGCCTTGGCAAAGATCGAGAGATGAGCAAAGTCAGCAGCATAAATTATCTTAAATGTAGGGCATTATCTTAAAGTTGTTGAAAGTTTAAAAAAAATAATGAATAAAAGAAAACTTAAAAGTATGACTAGCAAAGTAGAGACAACTAAAATATATATAGAAGCATAGATAACCAACTTGTAGTGGAGGGAGAAGAAACCACCAGTATACGGCGTTCCAAAACTGGTGAATGGAGGTTTTAAGTATTTTCCACAGTTGGCGTGTTAAAAAAGTATATTTTACATTGGCATATCTTTGTAGTCTTATTCAAAGAGATACTAGCGTAAATTTAAAAATGCGTTGCTATGACACAGGTTTTATACCATTATTTAGTACTGGAGTTTTGAAAGTAATCTTAAAAACAGGCAGTTTATACTGATGCTAATTTATGTTACTAATTTTTGTGTTTGCATCTAAGCTAGAAAAGCAACTTGTAGGCTTGTTTTATTCAATACTTAATTTCCTTGAAACAGGAATTTTTATCTTCCTTTTTGTCTGTAGGGGTGTCGTTGCTCTTCAGACACTGCGAAAATTGGTTGAACTTACTCAGAAGCCAGTTCATCAGCTCTTTGATTACATTTGTGGTGTGAGCACAGGTAATTATTGGCATATGGAAGCCGTGCCTCCCAGCAGTATGCATTTAAAATTCTGGTTATTCTCTGAAGTGGTGGGTATTAGTTTTATGTTTTAATGATGGATAATCCTTTGATTGGCTTAATGAACTTTATAAAATGCTTATTGGGAGTAAGGTAACATTCAGAAGTGGTTTTTAATGTGCTTTCCTAATACGTTTTAAATAAGCCACAGTGACAAATACAAATTACGAATTATTGCTTTATGGTGTAGTCACCTCAAGGAAAGTGATAAAGTGGAAGGAAGGTAGGGACCAAAATTGTACTTGAACCAATGGAGTGTTAAAGATGGATACGATTTTATTTTTGGGGGAGACGTGTCCCTCTGTGAGGAAATTGCTTTTTATAACATTTTTTTGTCTGGTTGTTTAAAACCGGAATTTAAATTGATAAACGTGAGAATGTGTGTTTTTTAAAGCCTGCTTCTTAATATTGCTAGGTACATTTAAAGTTGTAGTTTCATATGTGTATAGAATAAGTTGGCAACTTAGGATATGATTGTTACTGAATAATTTCGTAGTTTTCCTTGAGTCACCATCAGATAAATTTTTGTTTTTTCTGTTGGTTTTTCTGTTTCCTTCCATGAGCTCTGTCACCCATACATCCACCCGTGCCCACCCCATGTATACATTAAGCCCCTCGGGATACACATAACTATTGTTTACCCCTGAGGTAACACTCAAGAACTATTAGGATTGTGGATCCTTGCTGTGTATTTTACTGTTTGACCTGATAATTTCTCACTTCGTGTTAGTTGATCTTCATAGGCTTTTATTTCTATTTCTTTTTTCTCATTCTCTTGAATTAAAATAGTACTAAAGACTACTAGTAACAAAATCAAATGACTTCTCCACATTACGTGTGTCCAGTATGCTGACACATATATTTGAGCCCACATATTTGAGCTCACATATTTGAGCCCAATATGCTCAAAGGGCATGTTAATTAATGTTCAGTTTTGAAAGCTTAATGAGCAGGTAAAGGAATGATTCAAACACATAAGGAATCGGTGATTCTTATGATGTTCCATGGAATGAACACTAATTCCCCAAGATAATAGGTTACAGAAAGTTGTTGGGTTATAGGAAGTTATTATAGGTTTCTTTACAGAGGGACTTCAGAGATATTTTAGTATATTAAAAATGCATTGGGGACACCTGGGTGGCTCAGTCGGTTGAGTGTCCAACTCTTGGTTTTGGCTCAGGTCATGATCCCAGGGTTGTGGGATCGAGCTCCTCTGCAGGCTCCGCTTTGGGTGCGAGCTCCTCTGCAGGCTCCGCGTTGAGTGCAGTAAAAGTGCGTTGGGACTCTCAGAATAGGAAAATAATATTTATTTCCCAATTTGATTTAACTGTGGAAACTTTTCCTAAAGAGACATTTCCTAGGGCTAATGTTCTTTGACACTTGTTTTGCAGCTTTACCCTGACCATTTCTGTTAAATTTTGTAGTAGTTTTTAGCAATTCACACATTTAAACAAGCAAACTTCCTGCTTTGGCACCACTGTTAGTAGGTGGATGCTCAATAAAGAGAATTTTAAATCACAGAGATTCATCATCCATGAAGCAGGGTATCCGTTTATGTGATATGTACATTTCTGTATTTATCATGATCTGTCTTTTCCATTGTCTCTTCTGGCTTACGTTAACCTTAACTTCAAATACAGTGCTTATAGTTTTCCTTTCTTCTTTCCATTTTGTATATTCTAACGTAGAAATTTTCTTTGCACTTAGAATTTTTATAAACTTAATAAATATATTTAATTTAAAGGTAATATCCTTACTGGTTCAGTAAAATTTAGTTTTAAAATAATCTGCTCATGTTTATAGTAGCTGTACTTGAAAGGAACTTAATTTTTGGCAGGTTATTTCTTGTGTTAGAGATTTTCTGCAAATTGAAAAAATTAGTTTCTATTATATAGTGATGCCATACAATTTAATTTAAAACATAAGCTGTTTTATCTTTTACTAGAATAACACTGAATATAATAAAATATTTAAAACTCATTATGATAACGAGTTGCTGTTTTTATTCTGTTTATAATGTCAAAACAAACTGTCATTCTGTATCGGTCTTTACCCCCAACTCCCCAAAGCTTTCTCGCCTATTTTTCTCCTTAATTCAGGTTTAGGCCAGTTAGATACACTAGGTGGCAGTGTGTCCTGCCACGTGCAGCTAGGATATGAAATCGGCTATTTAAAAGGATATCCCAGAGACCTAATTACTATTTTTTTAAATTTTTTAATGTTTATTTTTGAGAGAGAGAGAAAGAGAGAGCTAGCAGGGGAGGGGAAGAGAGAGAGGGAGACAGAGAATCCAGAGCAGGCTCCATGCTATCAGTGCAAAGCCCGATGTGGGGCTCGAACTCATGAACCGTGAAATCGTCACCTGAGCTGAAGTGGGATGCGCAACTGACTGAGCAACCCAGGTGCCCCGAGACTTAATTTCTTTCATTATTTTAATTCCCTGGACCAACTTGAAGGAGTAATTATTTTAATGAATTGTTAAGTTTTAAGGAATCTATGAAGGTTATAAAGAACATCATCGACCACAACTTAATTGTGTGTTATTTGATTTAATGTAAAACAACCATTTTTTATATTTTAAAATTGATCCTCCTCATCATTGGTTGACATTTAGTCCTTACTGAGGCCAGGTAAAGACCTTTACTGTGTTAATCCTGATATAAAAACATGTATACATTTTTAATTTTTTTAATTTATTTTTAGTTATCATCTTTAGTTATTATACATTTTTTAGTTATCTTTATTTTGTAGATGAAGAAATCAGGGCTCTGGCAGGTTAAGTAGTTTGTCCCAAGTGACACAGGGAGTGTTGGAGCTAGAATTTTAACCAAATCTGTGAGTTGGGAAGTCTTATAAGTACTGTAATGTCAATGTCGGAAAAACCAAGCATTCTTTCTTCCAGGTGCTATATTAGCATTCATGTTGGGATTGTTTCATATGCCCTTGGATGAATGTGAAGAACTGTACCGAAAATTAGGATCCGATGTGTTTTCACAAAATGTCATTGTTGGAACAGTCAAAATGAGTTGGAGCCATGCATTTTATGACAGTCAAACCTGGGAAAATATTCTTAAGTAAGTTACAATTATTTTTTAATGTTTGATTATATAAATAACATGTGCACATAATTAAAAAAGAATATTAAATTATTGGTACAGTTGGTTAGAGATGACCACTGTTACTATTTTGGTGTGTAATTCCAGTCACCATTTTTTTTGAGTTCATGTGTGAGATTCGCATGTAGAAGTTTCAATTCTTTCTAAGAATTGAGACCATCTTATAGATTGACGTGTTTGCACCTTGTTTTTACTTAACATATTAGTCTTTCTCAAGTCATTAACAAATATTCTTCTAAAACATTAATAATTTTTAAACATTTTTTCCAGGGTACTACAAAGGCTTTATACTCACTTTTCCAAAAATACAAGCATAAAATTGAAACCTTTAAAATCACCCACAAGACCATTCAGAGCTGTGGACCTTATATTTTCTTCTAGTCTTTTTTTCTAGACTGTATACATTCTCATACGTATTTTATATAGCAGAGATTATATTGTAGTTTCAATTTTATATCCTTTCCCTATTTCCAACTTTGTGAAAATCTCTTGACAAATTTTTAAAGACTATGCTCCACAGTGTGATGGTGCCATATTTTCTGAACCATTTGCGTTTAGGATATTTATGTCTTAATTTATTGTGATTATGAACAGTGCTTCAGTATGCATATCTATATAATAAGACTATAAAATAGACTGTAAGCCAGTTTCTCTGTTATGAAGTGTTTTTTCCTTATGTTACTCGTTAGGGTATCTTCATATATTTGCTTATTGCTGTTTCAGTGAAGGTTCTTCAAAGCCTTCCTTATTTTTAATCACAGCATTAATGACCTTTCTAAGTGTGATTAGTTGCTTTTTTCTTTCCCTACTTTTTCACTTGGCTTGTGCTGCAAAGCATACCACTCCAAAACTTAATGACTTATTTTTAAAAATTTTTTTTAATGTTTAGTTTTGAGAGAGAGAGAAACAGAGTGCAAACAGTGGAGGGGCAGAGAGAGAGAGGGAGACACAGAATCCGAAGCAGGCTCCAGGCTCTGAGCTGTCAGCACAAAGCCTGACACAGAGCTCGAGCTAACAAGCCAAGAGATCATGACCTGAGCCAAAGTAGGATGTCTAACTGACTGAGCCACCCAGGTGCCCCAAAACATGGTGGTTTAAAACAACCTGATTCTGTGGTGTGGTGATTTCTTCTGTTCTTGCCTGACTGGACTCACACTCACACCACGGCTGAGATGGCTCCCGTGCCGATCTCTCTCTACGCGGTCACTCTCATTCTGGACTTCATCCCATTAGAGTGGTCTGAGTTTCAAAAGGGCAAGCCCCAGTGCATGAATACTTATCAAGCCTCACTTTAATGGCATGTTTGCTGATGTCCCCTTGACCACAGCCACTGAAACCTAAGGTCTCTGGGAAGGGACTGTATACGAGGATATGGACATCAAGAAGTACCATTCACTGGGGGGCCATTATTGTTACCTATCACATCTGCTCTCTGGCTTTTTTTTTTTTTTTTTTTTTTTTTGTCTTTTGTTTCTCTTATTTATTGAAAGCATATTTCTGCTTTTTTTTTTTTTTTTTCTGAGATCATTTTGTGTTATTTTAGGGACACTTCAATTATACCATCAGTAGAATCTACGAATGGTGACTTTTTTTTTTTTGTATTTTCACATCCATCTGAAATAAGCAATTAGTGTTCCTGACTTTCTTTTTGAATTTATGTTCATAACTTCACTAAAGCATATTACCTCTGTTTATAAAATCAAGGTTCAAAAAAAAAAAAAAAACAGAAAAACAAATGTGAACTTTGCTTAAACTGTAAAAGCAGCATGTTCCCAGGATCTCTGTCCCAATTTTACAGCGAGATTTCTATGAAAAGATTATTAGAAGAATACAATTGAATTGGTCTTCATGCAGATGAAACCTATAGATCAGGTTCGGAAAGACAAAGATCTTGTCCGCTTTAGAAAGTATTTTACATCAATATTTAGAAAAGATTATACAGGGTAGATCACCACCTAATTTGTGCGTACTACCTACATGTGAAATTCACTAATACTGTATTTGGAAATCATGAATATTGTTTGAAAAAAAATGTCATCAGAAACATGTTTTTTCTTTTTGAGGCAAGTTGGCAGAGAACATAGTCCTTATATTCAATAGAGGGGAAAATTACCTATTTTTAAGCCAGGGAAAAAATGTGCCCTGAAATAAAACTCCCTTATAACGGAATTGTGGGAATTGTTGCCCAAGGACAATATCTGTAATGTTGCGGTAATTCAGGTGCCAACTCAGATGATTTCCAAAGCATTTTTTAGGAGTGACTTTGGCTCTGTATTGCTAAAACAGGTTTAAAGTCTAAATGCTCTGCTCTGGTTTTCAGATCACTCTGTAACTACGCTATATACTTAGGCAGCTTTATCTCAGCACAGTTCCTCTATATTGTCAGGAGGACCCTGAAGACAACAGGTTTATTCTGCCTCCGTGCCTTTACCCCTTCCACATCCTGGCATTGGATGTGTTTCCTTGCCATCCCCTGCTGCCCTTCTCAAGCCACCCCTCCTTGCAGCCTGGGCTGATTCCTCCCCATACTATAGATACCAGCAGTTGAAATCAGAGCTTAACAAATAACTATATATTGTTTTGTGTGCACTAATTATACTATAAGGCACCTAGAGGTGCCTAATTCATTATATTTCTTATTTTTATATTTCTTGTTTGTCGCTCATAGTACTTTGACAAAGCCCTGAGCAAACAGTGTTTTCATATTGTGTGTCCTTGATGTTAGGAGATAAAATCATTTTGATATAATTTAATTTTCTCCTTTATAAAGGGATAGAATGGGATCCTCACTAATGATTGAAACGGCAAGAAACCCTACATGTCCTAAGGTAAGTTTAGAGTCTTAAAGATAATACCAATTTGGAATTCAAGGTCAGGTTGAAAGCACTTACTCTGGAGGCCCTTTCTCTATTAAGGGAAACATTTCTTAGGAACCTCTTTTAATAGATTATATTAATTTCTTACATCTTGGGCCATTCTGTGAAGATACAGGATGTGTTCATTAGACCTCTTCTAAACAAAAATTTTTTTTTAATGTTTACTTATTTTTGAGAGGGAGACAGAGTGTGAGCAGGGGAGGAACAGAGAGAGGGGGAGACGCAATATCCGAAGCAGGTTCCAGGCTCTGGGCTGTTAGCACAGGGCCCAACATGAGGCTCGAACCCCACAGACCATGAGATCATGACCTGACCGAAAGTCAGACGCTTAACCAACTGAGCCACCCAGGCGCCCCGATAGACATCTTCTATATCCAGTAAGAGTACAACAGAAGTTTAAGAACATGAAAGACTAGGACTAAAAATAAGGAGGAATTATTTTATCATAAGGTTAATCAAATCTAGTGATTTAAGAAAGTCTGGCATTTCCTCCTCTAAGATTTTTAAAAGAAATTTTATATGCCTGTAGATATAGGTTAACATACGAATGGAACCTAAGTTTTAAAAGTGTTAATGCCACTAGGATATGTCTCAGTGTGGCTGCTCTTTTTATTTGTTTTGTTTGAAACCCAGTGGTCTCAGTATTGCTTGAGTTCTGTGTTCTTTAATAATACTTGTTATTTGAAGAAGGAATAGGATTTATGTATTTCAGAATCCCTTGCAGCTTGTATTTATTCTTTGGATAATAATCTGTAACCATGAAAAATCAAATACAGCTCCCTTTATTTCTCTTGCTTATTTATTTTTAAAAAAAAAAATTTTTTTTTAACGTTTATTTATTTTTGACACAGAGAGACAGAGCATGAACGGGGGAGGGTCAGAGAGAGGGAGACACAGAATCGGAAACAGGCTCCAGGCTCTGAGCTGTCAGCACAGAGCCTGACGCGGGGCATGAACTCACAGACCGCGAGATCGTGACCTAAGCCGAAGTCGGCCGCTTAACCGACTGCGCCACCCAGGCGCCCCTCTCTTGCTTATTTAAATTTTGTTCATGGGGCGCCTGGGTGGCGCAGTCGGTTAAGCGTCCGACTTCAGCCAGGTCACGATCTCGTGGTCTGTGAGTTCGAGCCCCGCGTCAGGCTCTGGGCTGACGGCTCAGAGCCTGGAGCCTGTTTCCGATTCTGTGTCTCCCTCTCTCTCTGCCCCTCCCCCGTTCATGCTCTGTCTCTCTCTGTCCAAAAAAAAATAAATAAACGTTGAAAAAAAATTTTTTTTTAAAAAATTAAAAAAAAATAAAATAAAATAAATTTTGTTCATACCTTTTTCTTTTTTGAAATTTATTTCTGAGAGAGAGAGAGGGCACGCCAGAGAGAGAGAGGGAGAGAGAGAATCCCAAGCAGCACAGCCCAGAGGCTGTCACGGAGCTTGATCTCATGAAACTTGAGATCATGACCTGAGCCAAAATCGAGAGTCGGACGCTTAACAACTGAGCCACCAGGTCCCCCTCATTCATTCTTTAGATATTAACTATAAGCCCAATGTGTCAACACTGTGCTAGGCACTTTGGAGACCTTAGTGAGTAAATGCAGACATGGAGTTTATAGTCCAGTAGGGCAAGTAGGCATTAATCAGGTAATCACACAAATGACATATAGTTTCCCTGAAATAAATGCTATGGACAACAAAAACAGTTCTCTGAACACATGTATTTACAGGGACACGAGGGAAGGCTATTCTAAGGACATGAGGTTTGAGATCTTAGTGTGGAGGCTGATGAGTAGGAGCATTGCTGGCAAAGGGAAGGACCTGTGCGGGAGGAAGCATGGAGAAGTGCAGGAACTGAGAGTTCCAGAAGGCTGGAGCCTGAGGATTCAAGGGCATCGTGCAAGTTGAGACTGAAGTGGCAGGTGAATCAGACCAGCCAGGCCTTGGAGGCCATGTCATAACGAGACAAACACGGCTCTTTTGGAGAAGACCCCCGGATGTGCCCTACACCTCTCGTTAGTTCCCCTGTATGTCTTCAGAGCTTTCTGCTTGTTTGTTTTTAAGTCTTAGGACTCGCCAACTTTAAATAAAAGAGTAGGTGTAAGGGACCTAAGCCACCTCGAAAAGTAATTCACTTGTGATAAAAGGGTTTATCGTGTTTCCCACATGATTTTTTTTTTTTAATTTTTTTTTTTTCAACGTTTATTTATTTTTGGGACAGAGAGAGACAGAGCATGAACGGAGGAGGGGCAGAGAGAGAGGGAGACACAGAATCGGAAACAGGCTCCAGGCTCTGAGCCATCAGCCCAGAGCCTGACGCGGGGCTCGAACTCACGGACCGCGAGATGGTGACCTGGCTGAAGTCGGACACTTAACCGACTGCGCCACCCAGGCGCCCCAGCCCACATGATTCTTAATTCAGCCTGTCTATCGACCAATCAATCCATAGACCCCCCTGGATTTTGGTGTGACGACTCTTACCCACGGTGGCCTAGAGACACACTCAGATCACTCGTGGGATCTAGGGATATCCCGTTTGGTTTATAAAATAACAAAGCACACAGGCCCCTGACAGGGCTTGGCACAGAATCCTAATAACTTTGGCCTCCTCAATACCTTTCACCTTCTTCAGTTTATATTATAAGTCATTAACAAGTACAACACATTTTACATAAATTCAACTGATATCAATGAAATCCGAGACCCAAGATGGTCATTGTTAGTTATTTCAATAAAAATTTACCCAGCTACCAGTTATTAACTATAAGAAAGCCCTGAGAATTTGTATAGTGTTAGTTTCAGTTACTAAAGTCATAGTGCCTTCAAAGAGAACAGAAACAAAAACTAATCCGTAAATACTGTGAAAATAATGTGTTTATTCTTCTTCAAGTAGTTTGTGTTCATTGCTACTACTGCTGTGTTGATTATTATCCAAAGATTTGCAAGTTTATGTCTTCTTAATGTCTTTTTACATAGCTAATCAAATCATGTAGTCAAAAATATCTTATTCTTGTCTTACAAGACCTGGGCTCTAACCTCTGAGCTACAGGATCTCACTATTATTGTCTTATAATACATTTCTCAAAATTATCTCAGTCCTTGTATCTATTTTCCCGTAAAGAACTAACTAGGTAGAAACATCTGGTTCCCTTTGCTGAACATCATATTTATGTTATACGTTTATCTTGATGGGGAGAATTGTAGGTGGTTCATACACTACTAAATAATACTTAATTTTTCACAGATCCCCAATACGACTGTTTACAGTGGGTATTGTTCACTTTTTAATTTACTAGGTAGCTGCAGTAAGTACCATAGTGAACAGAGGGATAACGCCCAAGGCTTTTGTGTTCAGAAACTATGGTCACTTCCCTGGCATCAACTCTCACTACCTGGGAGGCTGTCAGTACAAAATGTGGCAGGCCATCAGAGCCTCGTCTGCTGCGCCCGGCTACTTTGCGGAGTACGCACTGGGAAACGATCTTCACCAAGTGAGTTGACCGTGGCTTACCTTTGAAACGTTCACGTGATTATAGAATCGGCACTTTTCAAATGTCAGATTTGTTCTTCATGTTTCTGTGTGGTAAAAGATGTGCCACACGGAATGTTTTTATTTGTTGTTTGTTTTCCTTAAATCAACAGGCCTTCTGGCTTGAGAACACATTTTAGGAAAGATTTTTGTGTGTGTGTGTGTGTGTATTTTACATAATGTGATTCATAACTAATTATGATCACTTATTGATGGAAAAATGTGTGGCTTTTCAAATGTAATAAAAATTAAAAAGAAAACATTCAAATGTAATAAAATGAAATAAAAATTCAAAGTGAAACATGGTCCCTGGGCACGTGGAACCCAATCTGTTTGACAGTTTTGGTGGACATATTTTGAAGGAGATGATATAAAATAATAAGTTAGCTATGTGCTGGACACTTACATAGTCCTTGGCATGCATTGTGTCACTTAATTATCACTGCCTATGAGGTGGATAGAGTTATTCCCCTTTTACAGATGAGATATTGGAGTCTTGAGAAATGTTCACTAACGAGTAGGATCACAGCTAGCAAGCGGCAGGATCAGGAAGCTGTCTATAGTTACACTTTTTCAAAGTTTATGGCTGAATGGTGTATAACATTGACTATTATTTCTGGTAATTTATTCTTTTTCTGTAATGTAGACTTATTTATTTATCATGAATCTTTCCTCTGTCAAGTTTTTCCCATTATTCATGGAAATCTTAACTCCTGACTTACACTAAATGATAAAAAAGTGACGAAAACTCTTCAGCTGATACTACCAAAATATGTTTTATATATCCTTAATTTTTTAGATGATATCCCACTTAAAGTCAATCTCATTCCATAGAGCTACTAACCTTAACTTTACTCTCTAGCAGTGAAGTATTTGTTGTGCTCTGTGTATTTGGTGTTTGGATAAATGTTGAGAGGAAAACTATTTTGATAAAGATTTTCAGATGTCATTCAGAAGCTCCTACACACATCGTTTGTCTATATGAACTACACATCAACTATACAATTTCAGTTTACATGTGTCAATGTTATAATAACAAATACTTTTATCAGTTTTATTTTCTCTTATATTTTTATAGTACCTTACACATATTTTAAAATGTTATGGTCAACTATCCCATTTTCCCCTGTCTTTCTAGAAGTAGTGTCACAATCTTTGTAGTCACGAATTTAACATAGGATTCCTTTTGTCTTTGAAGCCACTTCAGACTGTTTCTTACTTTGTCAAATCAGTCATTGTTGAATTATGTAAGGCACTTCCCCTGCTCGCCTTTCTTCTTTCTTCCACCCACTCAGGGCAGAAAGTGCTAGCTGGAGAGTCCTTCTGACATTGGTTTCAAGACTTATTGGTCAAAATAAAATTCTTACTTTAATATGTACCTTGCTGTTCTAACAATGATTTCTGCATATTCTTCTCACCATGTCACAAACGGAGATAAATTTAGACCGTGTATTCAAAACATAGTACTTAAGGTTTATAACATAACTTTAAGATGATTGTCATGCTACAAAGTCACAGTTATGCCAAATATTAGTAGAAGTCTCAAATGATAAGTTACTGCATTTCAGGACCATGTGTTCCAGACTTCCAAAGAAGTTATCTCATTTTCTCTTTATTGTTTTCATCTGAGAGGAGGTAGCTCTAAAGTTTAATTCAGTCCTGGAGAATACATAATAACAAACCAAAGTAATCCAAGTGGTTCTCCTTCCATTTCATTTAGACTAGTGATATTTCTTTTCATGCTTAGCCATTTTTATATTGATGACCATAATCTTTGAATTTAGGTTGAGCTACAGATTAAAATAACTTACTGTACAAAATTTATGTAAAGCATGTAATCACGTGTACAGAGAATATACTTGGATGTAAATCAGTGACTTGACTCGGGAAGATTTGCACATCTAATTAATCATATTTTAATGAAATCTGGATTCTAAGCAAGCCCTATTGTTAAGAATATTTTTCTTTTTCTCTTCCAAACATGAGGAAGAAATGGGATATTTTTCTACTGAAAGGACACCGTGAAAGATTGATTAGAACATTCTAAGATGTGAATGATCTTGATCGTTTAAACAAAGAAAACATTCAAGTGAAGTTCCTTTCCAACCCTTCAGAACTTGTTACGAAGTTTAAAACTAAAATATGGTGCTTACTTATTACAGTCCTCTTATCCCGAGCTCTTTGAATAATTGAGTTATTTCCAGACTCATCTTTAAAATCTCTTTTAACTGTCATGTCTGACATATGTTTTAATGTAAGTTACTTCATATCCTTTTGGAACCACGTAGAGTATAAATTATAGACTAACATTCTGTTTGAGCAGTTATTGAAAGCAGTGCTATAATTAAGAGGTGCGAGTAGGTAGATGTATGGATTACATTTGCCTTTGCCTATAAAGAAAAGAATATGGTAATATTTACAAGGTTTATTACATGTCTTAAAAAATTATAAAGTGAGAGGAATTCTTTTTGAGTAGTTTTCTAATCTATTATTTCTCTCCCCCCTGCCCAAGTAGCATCATATCTATCTTGAAATAGTGCGTTTTACATAAAATTATCCCTTCTCTCTCTTTCTATTGGTATACAGTTGATATACCCCAAAGTAAACATATTTGATGTGTACAGTTTGATGAGTTTGGACATATGCATGTCCCTTCTCTCTTACCTTTTCCCATCTCCACCTCCAGAATTGAATCATTAATTCTCTCCTTTTGGAGAAAGACCCTGATAAATTCATTTGCTCTAAAGGTTTTCATGACAGATTTTCATATATTATTTGTCTTAGGCCTAATTTACGTTGTGAAAGGTTATGTCCAGAACTCAGAATACATTAACCTAAAGGGGATTGTGATATTTCATGTAAATGTTCCAGGTAAATAGTGTCTTCAGCGGAAAGAACCGGCCTGGCACCTGGCAGATTGTGCCTGCGCCAGGCCGCAACTATTAATTTTCAGTATAACTGGTCAAAAATGTAGTGACTGCTTGCTCAGTGCCAGAAACTGTGTTAACCTTGAAGACCCTAAAGGTTTTAATAAGTGCCAGTTTATTGCTTGCGTTTCCTGGGTTCTACCCTCGAATGGCTCAAGCTAGGGGAATATAAGCACAGGAAAATAATAACAGGATAGATTCAATAATGAAAATATGTGCAGGGGTAAGAAGTAGCATAGAAGAAGTGGTTTATTCTATCAGGACTGGCTTTACAAAGACGTTTCCACTGCAGTTGAGAGGTAAAGAATGAGTAGTTGGGCAGGATAGAAATGGGATTGGGAGGGAAATAAGGAGAGCTTAATGCTTTTAGAGTTTCTCTTGAGGGTGATAAAAACATTTTGGAAATAGACAGTGGTGATGGTTGTAAAACATTCTGAATGTAATTAATGCCACTGAATTGTTACCTTAAAAATGCTTAAAAGGACCAATTTTATGTTTGGTGAATTTTACCATAATAAGAAACAAAGTTTTTTTTAACTCAAAAAAGAATAAGCTGAGATGAGATGATTAGGAGACATTCACATTGTGCAATGGTTATTTCCTGGATGGGATTCCGTATGATTTGAAATGATTAAATGTACATTAAAATCAATCAAAAGTATTTAAATTTTAGGCTGTTAAGTGCATGTATGATGTACTGCTATTAAAACACAATCCTGCGTGTATCTCTGAGAGATAAGTAGCAAATTATTCAACCGGTTCATTTTTTTTAATTTTTTATTTTAGAGAGAGAGAGAGAAAGCACGCGCGTGCGCGCACGCGCATGAGTGGGGGAGGGGGCAGAGAGAGAGGGAGTCACGGAATCTAAAGCAGGCTCCAGGCTCTGAGCTGAGATCATGACTTGAGCTGAGATCATGACTTGAGCTGAAGTCGGAGGCTTAACCAACTGAGCCACCCAGGCGCCCTGCAATCAGTTCATTTTTTAAGTCTTTTTTACGTGAGCATCTAGCAGTGGGCCTGGCAAATACACAATAAATAAATAACTGTAAATATGAATACTTAAATGAATGGAAAGGTTAAAGGAAATACCACAGTATTAGCCTGATGACTTCCTGATAAAAGAGGCATTTGACAGGAGTGGGCTAAGTATAACAGGGCTCAAGGGACGGTGTGCCTCTCCATGGACTAGAGTGAACACAAAAATCTTAACTTCTGCATGTATTTGATGGAAAATAGGTAAAGGTAAAGGAATGGGAATTTAAAGCATGACTATTAAAACCGTTAGAAACCTGGCAGCTCTTTATTTTGGGAGTGGTTTTGTTATTATCAATTTTTGCTACACCTTGCTTGCCCCTTCTTATCTTTTCTCCCTTTTTTGTCTTTTATGACCCTTCTTTATGGGCTTTTATAATAGTGAAGTATTCCATCTAAAATACTGAGATGATTAGAAGTTACAGACAGTATAACCAGAATTTAAAATAAAAGTTTTAAAAGAGGTAACTTTCTTGCTGAATTAGAAGTGAAATGTTCTGTTCTGAAATGTCTCTGTTATGTGATAGGTATTGTTCTAATGTCCTTTTAATTGAAAACAAAGGAAAAAGTTGAAAGTCTTAAAATTTATATTTGAGAAGCCTTTACGAAATAATTAATGCTACCTACATTCAAGGAATCCTAGTAGGTTTTCACAAAGTTAAACAGTACAAATTGCCGATGTAAAACTGTCAACAGATGTATAAAGATAGCTAATTTTTAAAAATTCTTTTAGAGAGGGAGAGAGCGTGAGCAGTGGAGAGGGACAGAGGGAGAAAATCTTAAGCAGGCTCTGCACTCAGCACAGAGCCTCTTATGGAGTTTTATCCCATGACCCTGGGATCATGACCTGAGCCAAAATCAAGAGTCAGATGCTCAACCGACCGAGCCACCCAGGCACCCTAAAGATAGCTAAATTTAAAAATAGTTCCTTTCAGCTGGTGAATGATAAACTATGATGCATCCAAATAATTAAATACAACTCAGCAATAAAAAGGAATGCATTATGGACATGTGCAGTGACATAGATGAATCTCAGAAGCATTATTCTAGGTGAAAGAAGCCAGACTCAAAACACTGAATACCATATGATTCCATCTATCTTGATAACAAGAGCTAATGTGTGACCTTGGAGAGTAGATAGAAGAATGGATTTTGAAGATAAGAGGATTGAGCATCTGAGAGTCTAGGGTGTTAGAAAGTTGTAAAGTCACGTGGGGTGTGATAAAGAATTTCTACCCCTTCCTACATGGGATAGTAAGGAAGCCTGTGAACCAGGTGCTCACCAGTTTGTTGAATGGGGAGGTGACAGGTGACAACAGTGGTGGTGGCTGGGGGGGAATAGCAGAACCGTTAAAGCACATGAATTTTCCAAGTCGATTGAGACTAATAATGGTCTAGAAGGAACACTAAAGAATAAATAGGACACCGTCCTCCTAACCACTAAAGTATAGGAGATATGAAAGAATCAACAGCTACCTGGGAAACAGTATTGGGGAAGAGCCACATTTCTGTTAAAGAGAGCACTTTCAGAAGAAGGTGAGATGACCTTGGCAGTTTCAACTGTGGAGCGGTTCCGTACAGCACAGTGGGAGACGTCCAGGAGGAGTGAAAGACTGTGTCCGTGGCAAGCAAGCTCAGGGACTTGAGTGGCAATGTTGAATGGTGCAAAGACGCTGGAGTTTAGAATAACATGTGAATTTAGCCCCTATCGGGTCTGAGGAAAGTGAGCCTAGTAGCTCTAAAAACCGTAAAAGCCATCCCACCCTCCGCGGTCATCACTTCCAGGAGACACAGTGTCGGTTCACCTGCTTCAGGCTCGGCACACTCGAGGCTGGCACGCCTTTCGGCCTGGCGTGGGGTAGACGGACATCCGAGTTTCTGCTGGATGAACCGAGGCGGCGTACTCGGTGGCACAGAAGGTTTACTTCTTTCTCCCGGTCTTAACTGGCACTTTGATCCGTTTAAGATTCTCATCGTTTGTGTGTATTCTCTGCCATGCTGTTTTGGGTTTCGGAATGACTTAACTGTTTTCCTAACATGCATGCTGAAAATTAGGCCTGTGGGATCTGTAATAAAGGTAAGCATGATGCTGGCGTGTGTGCTTCAGTCACACATGTCCCTCTTCCTTAGTCTGGATGAGGGAGGGAAGCTTCCCCCTCCTTAGGACACCTCCTGCCAGTCGGGTGACAAATGACAGAACCCAGTCTCCCCCTTTTTTGTGTCCCAGACCTGAGGCCGTCCACAGGCCAGCTTTCTGCAGTCTGTAGGTTTCAGCGACAGTCCAAACTCGAGCCTCTATCAGCCACAAAGGGACTTTCTGAAAACAGCCAAAGAGCTGAAATGTGGTGGGCCTGCGAATAAACGGGCCCCTGTTGACTGAGATGTCTTTTGAAAGAATAACCTTTTCTCATGAAAGTCAACACGTGTGGATACCTAAAACACATTCTTTTGAAGAGATGACGCTAGAGAGTGATGGAGATGAGCGCCTCGGGGGAAGGTAGAGATCAGATCCAAAGTAGCAGCAAACAACCCATCCTGAAATGGAGACCAAAAGGAGCAGTGAAAACACGTGACCCAACAGTTTTTCTGCGAATCCACACAGCCCCGCGTATGCCTGTTACCCCGGAGGAATCCTGAGGCTACACCCTGGGGATGAATGACATGGGCCGTAATAAAGGACCGTTAGGCTCGCATCGGCTGTTCCATAACTAAAGAGCCAGTTACCTCTGGGACATTTCTGTGCTGCTGCCTTCTAGTGTAATCTCACCGACGCAGGGTGTTACTTGAGATATGTGTTTTTGAAAAGTTGTTTTGGCAACGCTTAAAATAATGAAGAGTTGTCATTATCTGTGATCTATAAAATAAATCCTCCCCCTCCCCCTAAGATAACGGAACATAAATTCACAAAAGGTAAGGTGCGTTTCTCTTTCGTGGTCCGTGAGAAATTTTAGTGACACTGGTTACTTCGTTACCAAGGCAAAATGCTGCATGTTTTTAATGGGGCCTTGAAGCTAGAGAACACTAGTGTTGGCAGTGGGGGAGGTGGGGGAGGTGATTTTCCACAAGGAAAGGAAGCCACTTAGCAGAAGTCTCTGATCCTTTGAGTCCCCAGTTTTGTAAAAAGACAGTCAAATCACTACCTCACTGGAGCTTGGATCGCCGCATGTACTGCTTTTTACCTTTGTGAGAAACTTGCAGATTTCCCCAGGGGGAAAGGCTGTTGGCAAACACTTCTTGAAGTTCTAGGGCCGGTACTAAAATAAGTTGCCATTGAGCCTATACAGTCAATGTAGTACCTAATCCTAAAATTTTAGAAATTATCAAGTCACATCTTATTTTTAAAAGTCGTGATGCCTCTGCCAAAGAGCTAGGAAGTAGAAGCTAAGCTGAGATTGGAATTAGAAGCAGCAATATTTCTGATTTGTGTTTTCCCCCACAATTCTGAATCATCAAGAGAAAATTGAAGCACCATCATTATATTCTTTTTTGAAAAGCATATGGCTTATTGCAGAAAGGGTTTTTATTAAATGCACACCCCTGTACACACACTCTTTCCTAAGGAGAACTTAGCCATGCAAAGTGGCTCATTTGCCTAAGATCCTAGTGTGCCATAATTTTGCTGTAGTACACTAAAAAAGAATTTTGAGGGGCTCCGACTTTGGCTCAGGTCATGGTCTCACGGTCCTTGGGTTCGAGTGCTGCGTTGGGCTCTGTGCTGACAGCTCAGAGCCTAGAGCCTGCTTTGAAAGCTGCGTCTCCCTCTCTGTCTGCCCCTCCCCTGCTCTCTCTCTCGTGCTCTCTCTCTCAAAAATAAATAAAACATCAAAAAAAAAAAATAAAAACGAAAAAGAATTCTGAAAATACAGGTCTTAAGGAAAAATATTACTTCTTTATAGATCTTTATCCCGTAATATTTGTGTCACTGTAATCTCAGTGCCTGTATTTCACGTGTGCACTGCCTTAGGACACGCCAATTTAAGCTTGTATCTCCTCTTCCTATTCTTGAGGAAAACCTATTTTTTTCAAAATTCTTTTTCAGTGTACTAGTACAGAATTAGGCAGTCTCTTATCTTCCAGTAGCGACGGACTGTTTTCAGCTCAACATGTTAGGATTATTTCACTTAGGTTCTTGCTGGATCGATTACTCTTGGCCCATGTTTTGAAGAGTAAATGGGAGTTAGTTGAGCTAAGAAGGGGGCTGGAGAAAGTGTTCTGAGTGAGATAGCATGTCCAAAGGCACAAAGGCAAGGGGATGTGGGTTATCAAAAACCTGCAAATAATTAATGAATGACTGGACTGTAGGCTTAGAAGCTGACCAAATCTGTGTGGCACTATCTGGAATTAATGGGAGACAGTTACAGAGAGGGCGATATGGGCGTATTAGAAGGAGTAACTTTTCCAACAGTTTATAGTTTTTCAGGATTGAAGGGATACACTAATACCAAGAGAGGTTTATCCCAGTAATGCAAGGCTGGCTATATACTTTTATTCTACAGTTTTACAGTATTTTTTGGCATGTTTAGTCCTCCTTCTGAATTCTTCAAAATAATAGTTATGATTGATAAATGCTTAGCATTACAAGGTTTGCCTACTTTGTTTAGATGATATGTGTGTTTTAATGAATGTGATACTTTGAAATTGTATTGTTCACAGAGTTGCAGTGAAATTAGTTGAATTAATTTGTTTCTATTTGACTTATGAACAAAAAGCTAGTTTTAATCGATTGGTAGAACCGCAATTTTTTTGTTAGTTTTTATGTAGACTCTATAGTGACCACTGAACAAGGATAATATCTTTAAAGGTTAATTCTGTTTAAATTACCTTTTAAATTACCTTTAAAAGGTAATTCTGTTTGTTTTAGTAGTTTTGAGAAAAATATGCAAAGCGATCAAGGAAGAAGTTAAAAGAACTTTCATAATAGGAAGGGAAAGTGTGATAAGGCCAGTGAATTTTCCCATTGTCTTTTTTGAAGCTGTGGTATACAAAATAAATACTCTAAGGGAACTTCTTGTCTTTAAATAATTTGTTCCGTTCACTACTCTCCTTGTGAGTAAATTTCAAACTGTTTAAAATACAGCTTTTGTTTTCATGTTTGTAAAATGGAATTTCACTTTTCAGAGTTCTGCACTATATCTTCTTGACTCCTGTTTTGCAGGACGGAGGCTTGCTTCTGAATAACCCCTCAGCTCTCGCCATGCACGAGTGTAAATGTCTTTGGCCGGACGTGCCCTTGGAGTGCATCGTGTCTCTGGGCACCGGGCGGTACGAGAGTGATGTGAGAAACTCTGTGACGTACACGAGCTTGAAAACCAAGCTGTCGAATGTTATCAACAGTGCTACGGATACAGAAGGTTAGTCTGTTTGCCACCTTAAAGCACCGTAACGTCTCAAGTTCACTTTTGGGTAGCATATGCCGCTGCCGACTACAAAAGAGTGTGTTGTGTCTACACAGGAGGCTCACGAATGTAGGGGAGCAAATCTTATGTTTCCATTTCTCCTCACTCATTTCTTCTCAGTGACCCCAGAAGAGAGACTGTTCTTCACCTGGGCCCTGGTGTGTTACCTTTGCCTGGGTACAGTTGGAGAAGTATCTGAAGCAGGATTAGCACAAAGGTTTGGTTGGAGACTTTTAAAATGTGAATTAAATCCTGTCTTTAGCCTGCTCCGAACCGTCTAGGCTTCCCATCACACTTAGACCAAAATCCCAAAGCCTCAATCACTGAAATATACCAGGTCCTTTAAGAGTTGCGTCCCTCCCCCTCTCCTTGCATGGCCCCCCTCTGTCAAGTCGTCCAGCCACACTTTAGTTCTTGCTGTCCTAAGACTCGCTAGGAAGTCTCTTGCCTCGGGACC
Source organism: Puma concolor (assembly GCF_028749965.1). Lineage (NCBI taxonomy): Eukaryota > Metazoa > Chordata > Mammalia > Carnivora > Felidae > Puma > Puma concolor. Next base: position 94,078,657 of record NC_141668.1, on the reverse strand, counting down.
TCTGCAGTTGCTGTGCTCTCTCTGTGAGGTCTTCTCCCACATTTATTCTTGATTCACTTCCCTGTTTCATTCAGGTCTCTGCTCAGATGTCACTTCCTCAGAGAGACTGTTCCTGATTCCTTTCCACCCCCTCACCATGTCATTCTAACCTCTTTACCCTGCTTCTTTCTCTCTCTCTTTTTTTCCAACTTAGAGCATTCTCTCATTGTGTGGATGTGGATTACATATTTGCTTGTGTGGTTGCTTATAGTCTGTCTATCCTGCAAGAATACAAGGTGGAAACTTCTCCAGTTGACTATGTTGACTGCAATGCCCACCACATAGTAGGCAGTCAGTGAGTATATGTTGAGTGTCCAGTTTTGGCCTTGAGGTGTAGATCTTCTTATTTTACGATTTTATTTTAAGTCTTTTATAAATCCGTTATTCAGTTCTTAAAAAGAATTGTCACCATTTAACAGCACCTTGCTTCTGAATCTCATTCTTTCTATATCGTCAAGTCATTAGCCTACATGAGGATCTTAAACTCCCCACTAAGGACTTTTATTTATTAATGACAACCCAAGAGAAGCTTATATACTGGATTTTTCACTATCTGAAATTTTGTCATCAAATCAATAAAATACTCTTTTCTTTCTTTTTTTTTTCCCCATTACATTTTTACTGTATTCGATCACAGCACAAATGCATTTGACTTACACCCGGAATACTAAACTTCCGAATGTTTGCATTGAAATAAGTGCCTGTGGTGGCATAAAACAACTTTCTTAAGGATGGCATAAGATTGCTTCTGCGATACGATACGTGTGGCATATTTTTATGGACATGCAAGTGAGAAGTTAAAACAGAATGGTGCTTGATCTGTGATTTAAAAATAGTAAAAGAAAATTTCTTACTATTTTTCATCAGACTCTGAAATTACCACCATTCTTATCAAGAAGCATATATCTAGGTCTATTGTGATTGTATAATCTGCTGAGAAAAAGAAGCCCTAATCAGCCAGTCTCAAAATATTTCTATGTATCTGGTGCAAACCATGTGATGGACTAATTGGAATTTTCAAGAAACAAGTAATGCTGCTTCCACTCTAGTGTGCTTACACTCTAGTTAATGAAAAAATTCAGTGAAACGTGTGTAATTACTGGTACTAGATGGTTCTTGAACTATAAAAACTGCAGTTTCTGAGAATGCAAACTAGTGCAGCCACTCTGGAAACAGTATGGAGGTTCCTCAGAAAATTAAAAATAGAACTACCCTATGACCCAGCAACTCACTACTAGGCATTTATCCAAGGGATACAGGTGTGCTGTTTCAAAGGGACACATGCGCCCCAATGCTTATAGCAGCACTATCAACAAGAGCCAAAGTATGGAAAGAGCCCAAATGTCCATTGATGGATGAATGGATAAAGAAAATGTGGTATATGTATACAATGAAGTATTACTCAGCAATCAAAAAGAATGAAATCTTGCCATTTGCAACTACGTGGATGGAACTAGAGGGTATTATGCTAAGCGAAATTAGAGAAAGACAAATATATGACTTCTCTCATATGAGGACTTAAGATACAAAACAGATGAACATAAGGGAAGGGAAGCAAAAATAGTATAAAAACAGAGAGGGGGACAAAACATTAGAGACTCTTAAATATGGAGAACAAACAGAGGGTTACTGGAGGGGTTGTGGGAGGGGGGATGGGCTAAATGGGTAAGGGGCACTAAGGAATCTACTCCTGAAATCATTGTTGCACCATATGCTAACTAACTTGGATGTAAATTAAAATAAAATGGTAAAAAGAAAAGAAAAACAAGGTATTATAGAAGTATGTGAAACATTTATTAATAAAAATATTTCCAGGTTTAAAAAAATGCAATTCCATTTAGCTCAGTCTAATGTATTATCAATTAATAAATGGTGAATAGTTGTAAATGATTAAAACTATGAATTAAGAAGGGGACTAAGAAAACTAAAATAGGTTATTGTGGAGATTTTACAATAAGTAAATTAGACTAGGGTCGCCTGGGTGGCTCAGTCAGTTAAGTGTCCGACTTCGGCTCAGGTCATGATCGCAGGGTTTACAAGTTTGGGCCCTGTATTGGGCTCAGTGCTGACAGCTCAGAGCCTGGAACCTGCTTCAGATTCTGTGTCGGCCCCTGCCCCACTCGCCCTCTCTCAAAAATAAAACATTTAAACAAATTTTTTTAAAAAGAAGTGAATTAGACTAGATACAGGTCTTAATAATAGGATAAGGTTTAGACATTTTAAAAGAGGGTTAAGACTTCCACTGCTGGCCATGATAAAATAATAGAAACCATACATTTCCTCTCACCTTAAACCATTAGCAAACTGAACCAAACCGACATTAGATGTCTGAAATGAATGATACAAAAGGGACCCAAATCAAACTTCTAGAGGTGTCATGGGTCATTGATCCCTGAGAGAAGGAAAATAAATGAAGTAATTTTTGCAGTTGTGCGGCTTGCTACCTAAAAAGCATTTCTAGATTACAGCACAGTGAGGGGTGAACCTGAAAAAGCAGAACAGGATACAGAACTATAGTTCATGGAGGCCAAGGAAACTAGAATTTTTGGGCAAAATATAACAGGAGGAAGCTTCACAGAGAGAGTGCTCCAGACATACAGGGGAGTCCCCTTGAGTACTGATCGGTGCATACCTGTGAGGAAACTACCCAAGGCAGGGGAAGAACCACCAGGAAGGTTAGACAGAACAGTTCTTGGAGCTCACATAGGACCCAGAGTAGCTCAGATTTTTATCAATAGAATAGAAGGAACTTGTGTTACAGGAGATCATGCAGTGGGGTTCTCAGAAGAGCATTGTTTCTGTAGTGGCATCAGATTAGTTCTAGACTGAGGGCTGCTCTGGATCCACTCTAACACTGCTTAAAAGCAATCCTCAAAAAGATCAAATTGAATCCAGTTAACAACATCCATTGTTAGAATAAAATCAAACACTGTTAAAGGAATACAATAAATTCCAGTACAGAAAAAAACCAAAAATTCACAGTGTTTGGTATCCAATAAAAAATTACCAGACATACAATGAACCAAGAAAAGACACCCTTCACCAAGAAGAGCAAATCCAATCAATGAGAACAGACCTAGATATGAATCAGATGATAGATAGGCAATTAGCAGATAAGGACATTACAGTAGGTATTAAAAGCAGGCTTTACATGTATAGTGGGCTGGAGGAAGACTTGAACATAAGGAGAGTAATGAATGATACAAAAGGGACCCAAATCAAACTTCTAGAGATGAAAAATACACTATCTGAAATGAAAAAGATGCAGCTGACAAGATCTACATAAACACTTGCAAGAACTAGAAGAAGGGTAAATACTTCCCAACTCATTCTATAAGGCCAGCATTACCCTGACTCCAAAACCAGGCAAAAAAAAAAAAAAAAAAAAAAATTGTAAAGTACATAAAAATACCAATTCCTGATTAGTTTCCTCATGCTGAAATTCTTAATATATTCTAACAAATTGAATTCAGAAATACGTAAAAAGGAGAATACAGCATAACCAAGTAGGATTCATCCCAAGAATACAGAGTTGGTTTAACATTTAAAAACATCAATATAATTTACCATATTAATAGACTAAAACATGAAAAATTTGTGGTAGTTTCAATAGATGTGGAAAAGACTCTGACAAAATTTGACATCCATTCATGATAAAAACTCATAGTAAATTAGGAACGGAAGGAAACTTCCTCAGCCTGACAAAGGACATTTATAAAGAATGAAAAAAAAACCCAAGAAACCTAGAGCTAGCATTATATTTAATGGTGAAAGACTGAATACTTTCTATTTAAGATCAGGAGCAGAGTAAGATGTCTCTCATCACTTCCAGTTGGCATTGTCCTGGAGGTCCTTACCAGTACTACAAGGCAATAAAAGGATATAAAAAGCAGATAGATTAGATGTGAAGTAAATATTTATAGATAACACCATGGTCTATGTTGACAATCCCAAGGAATCTATTAAAAATCTCCTAGAATCAACAAGTTGGAGAACACAAGGTCAGTAAAAATCAATTATATTTCTGCATACTCACAACTGGAAGTTGAAATTAAATATATACAAAGATAGACGTCATTTATAATAGCATGAGAATATTAAACACTGAAAGAATTATTTAACAAATAATGTGCCAGACCTGAACACTAAAAACTATATTACTGGAAGAAATTAAGGAAATACTGAGTAAATCAGTAGATATACCGTATTCATGAATTGGAAAATGTCAGTGTTGTTTCAGTGGAACACCACAAATAGATCTATAGACACCATGCAATTGCTATGAGAACGCAGACAGCCTTTTTCTGGGGTGGAGATTTAACAAGATGACTGTAAAATTTATATGGGTGTGCAAAGGACTTAGAAGAGCCAAAACAATTTTGAAAAAGAACAAAGTTGGAGGACTTCTGCCCTCTGATCTCAAGACCATAAAACTCCAGTAAGCAAAGGACTGTGTATTTGCATAAGGTTAGACCTTTAGATCAATGAATGGTACATGATAGTACAGAAATTGATCCATACATGGAAGCTCAAAAGATTTTTAATAAGGTAACTAAATGGGAAAGGATGGTCTTTTTAACCAATAGTATAGGGACAGTTAGGTAGCTGTAGTCAAAAAAGTGAACCTTGACCCTTCACACCATATACAAAAATTAATCTGAAATGGATCATAGATTTCAATATAAGAGTTAAAACTATAAAACTTCTAGAAGAATACCCTGGAGAAAATCTAAATGACGTTAGTTTAGGTAAAGATTGTTTAGATAGGACACAAAAAACATGAACCAAAAAAAAAAAAAAAAAAAAAAATAGACTTTATCAAATTACAGATTTTGCTCTTCAGAAGACAGTCTTAGTAAAATGAAAAGATAGGCTGTAGACTGAAATAAAATACTAGCAAAACATGTATCTGATCCATTATCAGAACCAAATACATAAACAGATCTAAACTGTACAGAGAATTATATATATACATATATACATATATAAATATAATGTATAAAAGAAAACATTCAGAAAAAAATGGACAAAATATCTGAACACTTTATAGAAGAACATACGCAGATATTTACATCATTAGTCATGAGAGAAATGAAAAGTAAAACCACAAAATACCACCACACCTTCTCTAGAATGGCTAAAATTAAGGCTGACAATACCAAGTTTTGGCAGGTGTGAACAGTGGGAACTCTGATATATTAATGGTTGGAATGCAAAATGCTGTGGCCATTTGGAAAACGGTGTTGCAGTTCTTAAAAAGGTAAACATGTAACATTGTCTACTGTGCTTTATATAAAAAAAAAAAAGATAAACACACTTTTCCCATATGATGGAGCAATTTCATCCCAGAGTATTCCCTCAAGAGAGATGGAATCATATATCCACAAGAAGACTTATATGTAAATTCTTACTGTAGGATTGTTCCAACTAGCTAAAAACCGGAGAGAACCACAACTGGAAAGAACAAACTGTGGTGTATATCTGTGCAATGGAATTCTACTCACCAGTGAAAAGGAAGGAACAATGATACATACTATGACAGGGATGAATTTCCAAAGCGTGTTGCTATGTAAAAGAAGCTAGACACAGAACTATGTATTTCTGATTCTATTTGTATGAAATTCTAGAAGAGCCAAAGAGTAAGGAGAGGAGGAACTATAAAAAAGGCATTAAGGACTTTGGGGGGTGATCGAAATGTTTTATGTCCTGATTGTTGTGATTACACAAAGGTATACATTTGTCAAAACTTCTCAAATTATATACTTAAAACTGGTGAATTTTATCGTAGATAGATTATACCTCCATAAAGATGATACCCCAAATTAAAAACAAAAAGAGGGGCGCCTGGGTGGCTCAGTCAGTTAAGCATCTGACTCTTCATATCGGCCCGGGTTATGATCTCAAGGTTTGTGAAATGGAGCCTCGCTCTTGGCTCTGTGCTGACAGTGTGGAGCCTGCTTGGGATTCTCTCTCTCTCCTCTCTCTCTGCCCCTCCCTCCCTCCCTCCCTCTCTCTCTCTCACAAAATAAATAAACATTAAAAACAAAACAAGTTGGAAAGGCATTTCAGCGGTGGCTAACAGTATGACTGAAAACAGCGACAAGAGCGTGAAGGAGCAAGTAGCAGAATTACAGGAAGAAGTATCTTGGGAGATGAATTTCCTTAGATTCGTTATTATGGATTCCTTAAACCTACTTTTAATGGGCTGGAGTGATGAAATAAGGAAGGCTTTGTAATTTGCCTTAAAAGAAGATAATTTTAAATAAGGATAAAATTAGATCATTGCAGAGTAAGTCAATTTTCTCATCTACCCTGTTCTCTTTGTTTTAACAGAAGTCCATGTGATGCTTGATGGTCTGTTACCTCCTGACACCTATTTTAGATTTAATCCTGTGATGTGTGAAAACATACCTCTAGACGAAAGCCGAAATGAAAAGCTCAATCAGCTGCAGCTGGAAGGGTTGAAGTACATCGAAAGAAACGAAGAAAAAATGAAAAAACTTGCAAAAATACTAAGTCAAGAAAAAACAACTCTGCAGAAAATTAACGATTGGATAAAACTAAAAACTGACATGTACGAAGGCCTTCCATTTTTTTCAAAATTGTGAGAAGTGTGTGTGTGTCCATGTCCCTAAGTGAGGACCTGTTCAGAAGATGCAGTGAATTCAGTAAGGAATTGGGGGCTTCGGCCCGAGTTTGCTTTGAGATGCTGGAGAATTCCTGAAGAAAGACGTGCTCGGACCGGCTTGTGCAGCACAGAGGGTGTGCTTGGTTACGGAATTCATATGGGATTCGGTTTTTATGATGTTCATAATTAACAGTGCTTTAGGAATCTTTCTGTGCTAGTTGGTTTTAGTAGATCTTGGTGTTATATTGTTTGATATTTGAAAATTTATTAATATATGCGCCAAGCAAGAGCTGTGACACCACTACACGTGATGTTTTTGCTTTAGTCACCGTAATCATGTTGAATTTGTTTGATGACTGGTTTTCTGTTAGTGGAAAAGCCAATTTCTTAAATTTCCATCACTGATGTTTTGACCAGCTGCATTCTAGGATCCAAATGTTGCCTTTGACTGTAATGACATCAAAACAGGTGCAGAAACGTGGAATTTTCTCTATCAGAGGACTTTCACATTTGAAATATGAAAGAACCAGATACACAGTTCTATTCAAAATTTGTTTCTTTCAACACTTTGGCTCATAAAGAGAGAAGTTCCAATCAACCACTTTTCCACCTGAAATTTAAAGATAGTGCTGGGTGTTAACTTTTCTAGCTCTAGCTTATCCATTCACTGTTATAAAATTAACTATTTGAATTTACTGAGAAAATATCCCTATCTTAACAAAAATAAACTATTGGAATAATGTATTGTTGAAAGGCTAATGTCATTTGTAAAGTTTTTATTGTTCGTAACGTAGCTTCTTCCCACCTTTTGTAAGCATTTGAATATACCTGTCCACAGTGTGCTTAAAAAATTATGTTTTGTTCCTTTAACCATCGGATTTCACGGAGGTTGTAGGTGTACCGATCCGAATCATTGTTTATGCCAACCAAATTCATCTTTGCTTTGTTGTCTCTCCATCTGCCATGTAAAGCCTTCCATCATGTTTAGATTTGTCCAGAAAAATGTAAAAAGGTAAATGCCTTTTGCTTTGTGTACACATCAACTAAAGCTAAACCCCATTGCGTGGACATGGCTCTGGCTTCTATGTAACGTGAATTCACAGAGGCAGTGAGGCATGGTTCAGAGTGCTGGGGGGAGCTGAGAGGCTGGATGTTAATCCCACCTCTGATGCAGAGTCCTGTTTGTAACCTGGAGGAGGGGGGACAGGCACTCTGGGCTTCGGATATTGTATTGATCGAATGAGAAAAGCTGGCTCTAAGATGTTACGTCCTCTTTTACGGCAATCGAAATTCTGCAAATATACAAGCAAACCATGGGAAGAGATGTGAAAATGAGCTTTCAGTCTTCATGCTTGGTAGAATTACCTGCTCTTTTCAAAGCAGCAAAGAGGAAAAATCGTCGATTTTAGAAATGTAGTTAATTCTCCAACACGTCATATAAAAAACACAGAGAATAGAAATGGTTTTGACGCCCGGGTCTCTCTGAGTGTCTCAACATTCTTATTTCTGTAATAAAAGGTGTGCTGGCCATGTTTCAGTTCTGTTCTTGCTACAGATACTAATCTTTATTGAAAATAGTAGCTCAGGTAGAGCTGTCTCTAGAGGCAAATGGGCTGCGTGGGATTTCCCCTAGAGGCAGGAGAGAGCCCTGCCTGGGTTAACTTGACACTGTGAGCCTTCGCTCCTCCCACATCCCATTTTATCCAGGAGAAAGTAGATTCCCAAGGAATCTTCCTAGACTTCCTTCTCTCTAGGAGAAGGGGACAGAGGGGAGGCTTATGACTTTGTTCTGGTGATAGAACAGATGGGCTTCCTCTGAGCTTCCCCGCCCCTGCCAGCAGCTGACCGCTCACCCTGTATGGAGCTGCTACTTACTGAAGCAGCAAGGACCCCGAAAGTTCGAAGCTCAAACCTTTACTTGATCTGCTATGTTCTAGCAATAATTCTTGTCACAGTTTTGAATATGTCACAAGTGTCAGTGCTAGTAATGTGACTAAAATGATAGGTTTGTGAGATGCAGATTACACAGTTTTAGACCCAGTGTAAGTAAGTATGAAAATACCAATGGTTTCTTTTCTTTCTTTTTTCTAAGTGAGCAGCAGGCAAAAGTTTATCAGCGTAGGAGATCGGGAAGTTAAAGTAGCATGAAAGCTCGCTTTACAGAGAGGGAGCATTCGAAAGGGCCCAAGGACTATAGGCAAGGGACTTGGCTGTCCAGGGTTTTGGTCTGCCCAAATACCAATGATCTCTAAAGATGTAAAGTCGTCCTTTCAGACCACAAATAATTGCGTATTGCTATGCAACTGAAGCAACTCATAAGAAAAACGCAAACAATTGGGAGTCAGAAGGAGTCCCCAGAAATACTTTGTTTCTAATAAAACATTTCAAGCCCAGTAAAGTAATACTTAATGCAGTTGACCTATTCACACCTTCTCCTAAGGTCACTATTATCAATGTGAAGACAGAGCATGTTAATGCAGCCCACCTCTTTTCCAGCTGAAGTTAACTCTCTGTCCTTGTTTTTGCTTCGCTGATTATTTACCTCTTAAACACTACAAAATAGACAAGTGTCCTCTGGCCATAGCTTCTCTCTTACGCTACGTTGCACGGGCCCTAAGTATGTCCCCATGTCCCTGTCCCTGTTTCTTGAGCTCTTCTCTCTCCAACAGGAGGCACACCCAGGTGTGCGGTGTACCAATTCTCAGTCATTCTTGTCCCCATTTGTCCTTGAAACTGGTTATCTGAGCAACTGTGTAATTCACCTGAGATAACCCTCATCTTATAATGAAGCCAGTGCTTTGCATTCTCCAAAAGCAAAGTGGATTTCTTTTCAGGAAAGAACAGAAGTAAAGAACACTCTTCGGAAAGATAAGCGCTTGCTACCAAGTAGGTTATGGATTCTTCACTATTTTTAAAGTAGGATAGGTTCTTTATGAGAGAAAATTCTTAAAAAGAGATCATTGGCCTAGTTGGAATCCTTAAATCCTGTAATTCTGTGATAACTTACAAACAATAGGTAAGTTGCAAAAAAACAAGAAGTTAGGATATTACATTTTTTTCCTATTTACTGCGTAAGATTTAACTGATGTCTTTAGCAAACCATTATGCTTCTTTTTTATATATATGAAATTTATTGTCAAATTGGTTTCCATAAAACCATTATGCTTCTTGATAAACATGTATTTAAATCAGCTAGTTTTTGTGCATGCCAATGGATATGTCTCATTTTGTGTTTTTAAAATATGTCACTGTGGTCCTTGCAAATGGATTTATCTTTTAAAATCTGATTGGAAAACCAAAATTTCTCCAGTGTCAATAATTTTATTACAAATAAGGTTGACAAAGTTCATTGTGGTTCTATTTTTACTTTTAGGGAAATTTCATAGCCGTGGAAGTAGAGCAATATCAATGTGTTTTGTTAAGTATCTTAACATCTAGAGAGGCAATCTGAATATTTTTATGATTGCTGATAGTTAATATTTAATTTTTTTAACATTTATTTATTATTGAGAGACAAAGAGAGACAGAGCATGAGCAGGGGAGGGGCTGAGACACGGGGAGATGGGGAGACACAGAATCCAAAGCAGGCTCCAGGCTCTGAGCTTGTCAGCACAGAGCCCGATGTGGGGCTTGAGCTCACAAACCGCAAGATCTTGACCTGAGCCCAAGTCGGACACTTAACCGACTGAGCCACCCAGGAGCCCTGACTAATATTTAATATTTAGCACTTACATGCCAGGCGTTATACTGAAAGCACTGTGTCCATCATCTCATTAGGCCTCATTCTATCCCTGTGAAGGAGGTACTATTATTATTCTTATTTTGCAACAAAGGAAACCAAGGCGGTTAGAAAGTTAAATAATAGTGAAATGAAGAAAATCATGAATATTGTAGTTTTTTTTCTCTCTCCCAGTTAGCCAAGTTCAGAAGCTCATTATTCATTGTACAAATGTTTTTCGACTGTCATCTTTATGCCAGAATGGACTTCACCCTTTCCATCACCCATATTTGAAGATCAATGCCTCTTTCTCTTTTCCCCCCTAAAGTTTTATTTCTTTAAGTAATCTCCACACCCTACATGGGGCTCGAAGTCGTGACCCCAAGATGAAGAATTGCACGCTCCTCCGACGGAACTAACCAGGTGCCCCAATTCCCACTTTAACGTGAAGTGTCTTTTTTTTTTTTCCATTATTTTTTTACAGTGTATTGAAGTAGAATTTTCATACCAAAAAGCCACCCTTTGTAACTATACAATTCAGTCACTTTTAGCAGATTTATACAGTTACATAACCATCACCATAATCCAATCTTAGAGCCATTCCGTTAGCCCTCAAAAGTTCCCTCATGCGCGTTTGTAGTCATTCCCGGCTCCTGTCCCCAGCCCCAGACAACCACTGATCTTTCTGTCAGCACAGATTTACCATTTCTGGATATTTCATGTACATATCATCATATGGTATGTAATCTCTTGCATCTGGCTTCTTTCCTTAGCATGCTTTTGAGATTCATCCACGTTGTGGCATGTGTCCGTGGTTGACTTCTTTTTATTGTTGTGTGGTATTCCATTGTATGGATATACCACATTCATTTATCCATTCAAAGTTGATGATCATTTGAGTTGTCTTCAGTGTTTACGTATGAGGAGTGATGCTGCTGTGAAATTCGCGTACAGGCCTCCTTGAGGACCTATGTTGTCATTTTTCTTGAATAGATATCTGGAAGTTAATTGTTGCAATTGTGTGGTAAGTGTATGTGTAACTTTTCAGGAAATAGCCGTGCAGTTTTCCAAAGTGTCTATACCATTTTATGTCCCTGTCAGCAGTGTGTGTGTTCCGGTCTGCACATCTTTATCAGACATGGGTAATGTTTGTCATTTTGATGATAGCCATACAAGGGCACATGTAATGGCATTTTATTGTGGTTTTAATTTGTGGCCTTCCAATGACTATTGATGTTGAGCATCTTTTCAGGTGCCTATTAGCTATTTGTGTATCTTCTTTGGTTAAAATGTTCAAATGTTTTGCCCATTTCCCAGTTGATTTATCTGACTTCCTTTTGAGTTGTAAGAGTTCTTTATATTCTGGATACAAGTCTCCTGCCAGATACATGATCTGCAGCTCTATTCTCCTAGTCTGTGGCTTGTCTTTTCACTTTCTCAATGGTGTCTTTGAAAGCAAGCATACGAGTTTTTAATTTTGATGAGCGTCAATTTATCATTTTGCCAATTTGAGTTAATTTTGTTTATGATATGAATAATGGTCAAAGTGTGTGTGTGTGTGTGTGTGTGTGTGTGTGTGTGTGTGTGTGTGTGTAGGGATGTCCAGTTGCCCCGACATCATTTGTTGAAAAAAATATCCTCTCGCCATTGAATTGCATCTGTACTTCTGTCAAAAATCTGTTGTCTTTAAATTTGTGAGTCTCTTTCTGGACCCTACTCTGTCCCATTGGCCTGTATGGTATTCCTGTATGAGTAACTCACTGTCCTTGTTACTATAGCTATATAAGAAGTTTTGAAAGCAACGTATAATTCTTCCAACTTGTTCTTTTTAAAAATTATTATAGCGCTTGTTGTTCCTTTGTGTTTCCATATATATTTTAGATACATGCACACATGCACACACACATACACACACACAACTGCTAGAACGTGATAGGGATTGCATTGAATGTATAGGTAATGTTGAGAGAACTGACATTTTAACAACATTGCGTCTCAGTAGTGCCTGTCTTTCAAAGCATGCAATGAATATGGACTATCTCTCCATTTATTTGGATATTTAAAAAATTTGAGCTCAGCCATGTTTTGTAGTTTGCAGCGTACAACTCTTGCCCTCCTTTTGGAAAACTTATTTCTAAGTATTTTATTCATTTTGATATCATTGTGAACAGAATGTCTTTTTAATTGCATTTTGTAATTGATGCTGGCCTGTAGAAATACATACATATGGTGATCACACCTCTGGTGATGGCGTGATTTTCCAGTTTGTGAATTACCAACCTAGTAATGTCACAGTAGCCTGGCCCATGAAGTACGGGCAGGGTGTTACAGATCGTGAAAAATCATCCCAGTATTCTCATAGTGGTCTTACTGGTAACGCATGACTGTGATAGTTCTGGGTTATTTTTATCTTTGGGCAGTGAACACACATTTTAAAGTGTTCAGTATTCATTGTGCAACAGCATGTGTATGTATTAAATATCACATTTACATTACTGCATTACTTTGGCATAAAGGGATTTAAATCTCTTGGAATTTTATTCATTTAGAAAAAGTCAGATCCTGGATTCTGGGTCAGATGATATTTTATTGTTGCAGGCACTGAGTAATTCACCAGCTACGGAGTCACATTTTAGCATTCTATGTTTTTCTTATCTAAGATGTTTTGAATTTATATCTGATTAAATGTGTTAATTGGATTAGAGTTCAGTCTCAATCAGTAAAAATATGAATTACAGGCTAATTTAGAGAACAGCATGTTAGGTGCTCCATCCATTTATTTGTTAGGTTACGAATTTAGGAATTAGAGTGCCTGTTCTCTTTGTTTTCATGTGTTCATTGTGGATTCCTACACCAAATTCATAATGAACGAATGAAACAAAACATTTTGACATAGGCTGAGCAATTGCGAGCCATTGAGTGTAGAGTTGCTGAATTCTACAAATTTGAACAGGAGTCCATGATGAATTTAAAATATGGCACAAAATAATAAACACAAAAGCTCATCTCACGCCTTGTGAATTTATGAAAATACACACTTTCTTATTTTTTCTTTACCAGTTAACAGGGCAACAAATAAGACATGCTTCTAACGGTAGAAAATTGCCATTTGCCTTATTTTTTTAGTTTTATTTTTAATGTCTTTAATGTTTATCTTTAAGAGAGAGAGAGAGAGAGAGAGAGTGTGAGTGGGAGAGGGAGACACAGGATCCGAACTGTCAGCACAGAACCTGATGCGGGGCTTGAACTCACGGACCATGAGATCATGGCTTGAGCCGAAGTCGGATGCTTCGCCGACTGAGCCACCCAGGTGCCCCTTTTTAGGTTTTTCTGTGAGGCTGTCGTAATTGACCTTTGTTCCTTTGGGTGTATGTTATTCTGAGAAATTCTTGCTCCTTTAAATGCATGAACTCCCAGTTTGTTACCTTTATGCCTCACAGCTGTAACATTTGAGTACTTGCCGTGTACCCGGAATGGAGCTAAGCAAGCTACACGTGTTAGCACCTTTAATCCTCACAGAAAGCCTGTGAGGTGCGTATTATCATCATCCCTTCCTTGGTTAGAAAAAGTTGCACAACATACCACAGGCAGGACATGGGAAAGCTAAGGGGAATCCATTTTCTAAAATTTTTTTAATGTTTATTTATTTTTGAGCGAGAGGAAGAGAGTGCGAGCAAGGGAGGTGCAGAGAGATGGGGAGACACAGAATCCGAAGCGGGCTCCAGGCTCTGAGCTGTCAGCACAGAGCCCGACGCGGGGCTCGAACTCACAAACCGCGAGATTGTGACCTGAGCTGAAGTCAGATGCTTTTTCTTTTTTAATATGAAAGTTATCGTCAGATTGGTCTCCATACAACACCCCCGTGGTCATCCCAACAGGTGCCTTCCTCAATGCCCATCAGATGCTTAACCAACTGAGCCACCCGGTGCCCCAGGAATCCATTTTCTTAACCACAACTTTTTCTAACCCTCTTTCCTAGAATGTCCTTTCCTGAAAAGTTGCAAAGTGACTTCATACCTCTGTTTGCTAAAACAAATCTCCCCTCTTGGGTCTAGTCAGTGAGGGAGTGTAATTCCAACATCAGATCGGGTCAATAGTGCTTACACCCTTGTCTACCACACTGGGTCTCTACTAGGCGTGGTGTTACTCACATCCCCGAAAATCTAGGGGAGTAGGGAGTGATTGTCTGGGGGAACTAGCAGATTTAGTACTCGGGGAGTCGGATATGGTTACTGTTCTACTACAGACCGGGCGGAGGAGAGCCCTTCATTGTGAAGAATTCCCCCACCCCAAAAACCGACACTGCTCCCTTTCAGAAAGTATGAGCTGCTTATCCACAAAATGCAAGTAACAAATTTCTTCCACAAGAAATTGAGGGTATACTTAGACCCAGAGTTAGGGTGCACCACCGTGTGCAAAATTCCATTCCCGTTTCATCCCAATAGGAATTCTTGCTGCATTCGTTGCTTCTTGTTCTTTTTTTTTTTTTTTTTTTAATGCCAAGTTGAAAAACAACTGAGCTGTTCACTTCATCTCACTTTTTTTTTTGGACCACATCTATGGCAATTGCTCTTTTCATGACTAGGAAATAGGAAGGAGGGAGATCACATTAAAAAACAGTTTGTTCTGTTCCTGGCAGGAGCTATCTACCCTCCAAAAAAGATTCACAGAGTACAGATGTCCCTGGACTGAACTGTTTGCATGCACTGGTCCAAGGGTTTGATAAATGTGTCTGTCTCAGAAGTCACACTGATTGCCTTGTTCATTATAACCTTTATTCAGACCGATGCATGTGGTTTGAAATTCATCACATTCCACAGGTAGGAACTATTAGTTGCTGTAACTGGTTAAAATATTGACCGAAACGTTGACTTGCCTTCATGATAAGACTCTTTTAACTTGATACAGATTCATTCCTCGCCTCTAGACCATATATAGTTGAGATATAATTTAAAGATTTCAGTCTGATTAATATGAACAGGTTACATGTTCCAAAATGATTGGGGGTTCTGGTAATAGCTGTGGCTAACATTTATCGCCATTTAACCTTGTGAGGTAGGTGCTAGCATTATCTCTGCTTTATACTAGCATGAGATGATGATGACGGTGAGTAAGGGCTTCTCTTTCCTGAGCGCTGCTCAGGCTCTATGTCCTTCGCCAAAGAAAAACAAATAACCTTCTCATTATCAGTGGGAAATTAAAGATCATAGTGTGAACACAAATGACACCAGTCTGTTAAAAATTATACACCTAAAATAAATACTGTAATATCCTTTCACATACTTTAATCTAAGGTTTATCACATGTAAATGCCAGATTGGTATCGTTTAGACAATTTTCAAGGATCAACCCAAGATAAATGTACTCTTTTAACTTTTTTTTTTACGTTTGTTTTTTTTTGTTTTGTTTTGTTTTGTTTTTTTTTTTTGAGACAGAGAGAGACAGAGTATGAACAGGGGAGGGGCAGAGAGAGAGGGAGACACAGAATCTGAAATGGGCTCCAGGCTCTGAGCTGTCAGCACAGAGCCCGACGCGGGGCTCGAACTCACGGACCATGAGATCATGACCTGAGCCGAAGTCAGACGCTTAACCGACTGAGCCACCCAGGCGCCCCTAAATGTACTCTTTTATAGAACAAAATAGTCTAACAATTACTAGTTGGAAACACTCTCGCTTATAGCATATCCCTCTACTGACGGTGTTTGTAAAAAAACAAAGTGATTAACAGCAATCCAAAAGTCCGTCGAGCTATCTGAGAAAGGAAAGCTATGTCATCTTATATTAATCACATTACATTGTATTCCAAGCATACCTTGCTCCAACATAGTATTTAATGTACATTTGAATTAAATTACCTCTGCAAATAATGTAGAAAGAAGCGTGACAGCAATTGAAAATAACCCATACCTGGACCAAACAGAACAGAATATTAAAAAGAAAAAAACCAAAAAGTCACCAAATACGCTATGTTCTATATTCAACACAGTCCTTGGGATTCACTCTATAGGAATCTTGCAAAAGAAAGTGCCTTATCATTCTTGTTATGTTTCGTACAATTGGACCACACTGTTAAAAACAAATGTTCTGGGGTAACAAACATTAGGCATTGTGCTTTTGTGTTTGTGGTAACATACATCAACCATCTAAGAGATTTTTTAAAGACTCAGATTGAAAAGGCTCTTGTAACTCAACCTCTCTCTCTGCCTTTCAAATTTGTTCTTAAAACACTCAAATTTTCAAAATAATACTAGAACTAAGAACCATTTCAAAATCACATGGGGTGTGTGTGTGTGTGTGTGTGTGTGTGTGTGTGTGTCGCAATCCTTAAAGCCACATTCTTTGTAAATCACAGGTGTTGTTATTTTGCTAATTTTGAATGCACCCTTGGTATCAGGATACAAATAATCCATGCATATCTAAACATGCCCTTAGGCATCCACTTCCCATGTTGAATTATGTGAAACGTATCCAGTCTGATCCTCAGAAACTGTAGAGGCATTGGATTTTAGGCCATGTTTGCTGAGTGTATATAGTGAAAATATCTGTTTATATATGCATACAGAAGAAGGAAACATGCGCTTCAAAGGTTTTGATGAAGTTTAGAGAGCAGAGAATTTTGTGATACGGGCTTATACCATTCTTACGTGGTGAACCTCATCTTCAGACGCAGTGTCCTGAATGTGGGCAATAGTGTGTGGAAAAATACTGCCACGCCCAGCTCAACAAGTGTGATCTACCCACTCAACTCCACATCTCTTTAGGGTGATTTTCACAACCAGAGTCACTCTTTTAAAAACAAGCGTCTTGTAGGCACTGCAGTCATCTGCAAATATCTGCGAGCCACGATTGCGATTTTAAAACTCGTAAATGAAACTATCATACATGCTTCTGTTTGAAGCACTAAAGAGAAAGGAAGGAACATTCTCACGGGGTCCCATAATTGAAGTAACGTAACTTTCTTTCTTTTTAACTAATTACATTATGTATTCCCAACTCAGCTTATCATACGCTTCTCTTGCTAATACCTCACGGTTTCCGGCCCCCTGCTCGATACATTAGAGGTCCTTAATATTTTTCTTAAATGAGGCTAACCTGACTGATCTCCCTGAAACCATTATGGGGAGGTGGGGGAAAGGCAACTGCTTTCAAAAGTACTGTCTGAAACCCTTCACCTTTGAAATCTGAACACGGGGCCGTTCCCTGTCTGGTAGGTAGGCTCTTGGCGGGTACCATTTTCCTCAGGGTGAGTGGGGCCCTTTACAGATCATTGAAATGGCACAGATGACAAAGCCTGGCATTTCCTGTCGCCTGGCGCCTGGGGTAAACGCTGCTGCATCGGTCTGTGTGCCTCTCATCTTGACAGGGGCTCAAATACAACCCTTCTGGGCACAGAAGACAGATTTCTTTTGTTTGAAACGTGAGCTTTTATCTACCTCTATCTCACCAGTATCTTCTCATTCTAAAACCATGTTCCTGTTCATCCTAGCTGCTCCCCTCACTTGGGGTCTGTCTTTTTTTTTTTTTTTTTTTTTTGCAGATGGAGTCTTTTTATTGGGCTGTCTACATCCTTGAAGATGCACCTTGTTTTAGTAAATTTATGGGTGGAGAGCTCTGTGTCTTCAATGGACAGTAACTATAGTCACACATCTGTATACATTTATTCGTGGTTGCAGACAGCATTTCTAGCCTTTCCCCAAACACTTGCAAATATACTTCTTCTTTTTATTCTAACGACCGTCTTGCGGGTTTGGCCGGGCCAGCACGTGTACCCCACAAGGAATATATGAAAAGCACATCACCAGCAAATCCAAAGGCTTGCGTGACCTCACCCTGTTCAATATGATGGCTTGAGCCAGTGGCCTCCCAGTCCAGGACTCTTTCCACCGCTTCGCCAATAATAGCTGGGGGGGTGGAGTGAGTGGGGGGGGGATGGGATGCAATTAATAGGTTTTGGTCATGGTAGTGACTTGTATTCTTGCCCGGTATCGCTCAAGAGCTGTGTTTCTGTGACATTTGCTTTTATTTTTCTAAAAGGGGAAGGCTTCATCGTCTAAATGACATTTATTAAGGGCCCTTTTGTATCATTGCCTTTAACTCTTAATGCCGTTTCGGTACATCGAGAAACTTGTCCTAAAAGATCTGGATGTGAAAGATCTGGATGTCAGAAAAATAAGACAGGGAGTGATAGCCTACGTGCTTTGGAAGTACACAAATGGTGTTGTGTTGTCCAGTTGTCTGTCTAGTCTCCCCAGAGTCCCCGTCATAGCCCGCGGGAGGTGATAGGTTTTGTGTTAAGATGAAGGTCTTTGTTGTGGTTCCAAGTGAGACTTGAGCCAAGTTCTTTCACCTCCCTGACAGTTTCCTCACCCGAAAAGTGCCGTGTTGTGAGCAGGAAGAATAATAGAAGTCAAAGTGCCTGGAATATAGTCGGCACTCAATCGGTAATTGCTATTATTTTTGTGTTCTGGGAAATTAAGGTACTGAGGGAAAGTACATTCAGTTAATATTATTCTTCCCGGAAATACATTAGTTCCAACATCTAAGTGTGTGTTTCTCAAACACAATATCTTAGCCCGAAGTTGTGCAACATTCTTCCCCTCCAAACCTTGTAAGGATCATAGAATCATTTGAAAGGGCAGGGCGTCTTTTTAGTTTTCTGCATTATCTTTTATTATTGTTAAATCGTACTGCATGTTGCATTGCTAAACACATTAATGCTATTATACTTAGTATTGTACTTTGGGATAAAAATCGAGGATACAAATGCTCTTGTTGCACGTGAATTATTACATCTCTGTTATTTGCTTCCAAATGGTTTTAAAACAATTTCCTGAAATTGATTTTAAAATAACACAACCACAACAACAAAAAAATAAAATAAAACAGAATAACAAGCATGAGAACTGTAGACCCTACATGTCTTATATATGCCTAAAAAGATGCTTTAAGATATTTAGCAAATTACATTTCCAGCAGGTTGCAATAGTTACTAACTGTGCAAATGAAACCAGGTAGCTGTGAAGAAATCCATCGTGGAGCCCACCAGGTACCACAGTCTGGTCTATGGCATGATGTAGAGAAGGGACGGGGGGAAAAAATGAGAAAAGAGACTTTTCGTTGACTTACATTTTAAAAAAATTTTATTTCCAGCGGAGCTAACATACGGTGTTATGTTAGTTTCAGTTGTACAACATAGTGATTCAACACTTTCATCTATTACTTGGTGCTCATCAAGATAATTTTATTTAGTTTAATTAATTATAAGTTTAATTAATCCCCCTCACCAATTGGACCCATCACCCCACCCAACTCCCCTCTGGTAACTACGTGTTTGTTCTCTATAGTTGAGTCTGTTTTTTGGTTTGTCATTCTCTTTTTCTTCGCTTTGTTCATTTTGTTTGCTTCTTTTTAAAAATGTTTTTATTTATTTATTTTGAGAGAGAGAGCAAGCAGGGGAGGGGCAGAGAGAGAGGGAGAGAGAGAGCACCAAGGAGGCTCCACACCATCGGTGCAGAGCCCGATGGGGGAGCTTGATCCCACGAAGTGTGAGATCATGACTTGAGCTGAAATCAAGAGTAGGATGCCTAACCAACTGTGCCACCTGGGGACCCCTTTTTTTGTTTCTCGAATACCACATATGAATGAAATCATATGGCATTTTTCTCTCTCTGTCTGACCTATTTCAGTTAGCATTACACCCTCTAAATCCATCCATATTGTTGCAAATGGCAAGATTCCATTCTTTTTTGTGGCTGAATAATATTCCACTGTGTTTATACACACGCGCGCACACACACACACACACACACACACATCATCATCATCATCATCATCCTCCTCCTCCTCCTCATCATCTTCTTTATTCATCTATCAATGGACACTTAGGCTCTTTCCACAGTTCGGCTATTGTAAATAATGCTACAATCAGTACAGGTGTGCTTGTATCCCTTTGAATTAGTGTTTTCATATTCTTTGGGTAAATACGGAGTGATGCGATTCCTGGATTATAGGTTGTTCTATTTTTAACTTTTTGAGGAAGCTCCATACTGTTTTCCAGAGTGGCTGCACCAGTTTGCATTCCCACCAGCAGTGCACTGGGTTTCCTTTCTCTCCACATCCTTGCTAACACTTGTTGTTTCTTGTGTTTTTGGTTTTAGCCATTCAGAAGGTGTGAGGTGATACCTCATTGCAGTTTTGATTTTCATTTCCCTGATGGTAAGTGGTGATGATGAACATCTTTTCATTTGTGTGTTGGCCACCTGTATGTCTTCTCTGGAGAAATGTCTGTTCATATCTTTTGCCCATTTTTTAAATTGGATTATTTAGGTGTTCAGTGTGGAGTTGTGTAAGTTCTTTACATATTTTGAACACTAACCCTTTATCAGAGATGTCATTTGCAAATATCTTCTCCCATTTTGTAGGTTGCCTTATAATTTCATTGATTGTTTCCTTCACTGTGCAGAAGCTTTTTATTTTGATGTAATCCCGATAGTTTATTTTTGCTTTGTTTCCCTCGCCTCAGGAGACATATGTAGAAAGATGTTGCTATGACCAATGTCAGAGAAATTACTGCCTGTGCTCTCTTCTCAGATTTTTATGGTTTCAGGTCTCACATCGAGATCCTTAATCCATTTTGAGGATAAATCCATTTATTTTTGTGTATGGTGTAAGAAAGTGGTTCCATTTCTTTCTTCTTTTTTTTTTTTTAACGTTTATTTATTTTTGAAAGAGAATGACTGGGGAAGGGACAGAGAGAGAGAGAGAGAGAGACAGAATTTGAAGCAGGCTCCAGGCTCCGAGTTGTCAAGACAGAGCTTGACATGAGGTTCAAACCCACGAACCATGAGATCATGACCTGAGCCGAAGTCAGATGCTTAACCGACTGAACCACCCAGGCACTCCTCCATTTCTTTTTTCTACATGTTGCTTGTCCAGTTTTTCCAACACCATTTGTTGAAGAGACTGTCTTTTTCCCATTGTGTATTCTTTCCTGCTTTGTTGAAGACTAATGGACCATATAGCTGTGGGTTTATTTCTGGGTTTTCTATTCTGTTCCATTGATCTATGTGTCTGTTTTTGGGCCAGTACCATACTGTTTTGATGACTACAGCTTTGTAATACAACTTGAAGTCTGGAATTGTGGTATCTGCGGTTTTATTTTTCTTTTTCGAGATTGCTTTGGCTATTTGAGGTCTTTTGTGGTTCCATACCAATTTTAGGATCGTTTGTATGGAATGTCTTTTCATTTCTTTGTGTTGTATTCAATTTCTTTCATCAGTGTTTTCTAGTTTTCAGAGCACAGATCTTTCGCCTCTTTGGTCAAATGTATTCCTAGATATTTTGTTATTTTTGGTGCAATTCGATGGGATTTTTTTTTTTAATTTCTCTTTATGCTGCTTCATTGTTAGTGTATAGAAATGCAATGGCTTTCTGTATATTCATTTTGTGTCCTGTGACCTTACTGAATTCATTTATCAGTTCTAATAGCTTTTTGGTGGAATCTTTAGAGTTTTATATATATATATATATATATATATATATATATATATATATATAAATGTACATATATATAAATGTACATATACATATATATACATATACATATATATACACATATGTATGTGTATATATGTATTCATATATATATGTGTATACACACACACACACACACACACATATATATAGTATCATGTCATCTGCTGATAGTGAAAGTTTTACTCCATCCTTACCAATTCCGATGAAGAGTCCGAGATTTTAAATAAAAATATTTTTTTGGAAAGATATGTCTGGTCAAACTTTACATGCACAATTTAAAAATCTCCCATAATTCTGTCACCTTAATAGAACTTTTTATTTGCATATTATCTTTCTCTTTTATGCCTTTTAGAGTTGCAATAATAGCACACGTATCATTTTCTGCTCCACTCTTCCATATTGCATATAAATATTTTCCTCATTTCTCAGTCTTCTCCTTATTTTAACCTATAGCATGATATTTTCATGTTGTGTTATACCATAAGTCGTTAAATTATTAATATAAACGTCCTCTAATTTTAGCAAGTGGAATCAAGCAGGAAGTGACGTGATTTGATTTTTGCCACCCCTTCCATTATCAAAGAAATTCTTGGTAAATGAAAACAGCTCAAATAAAACAACAAACGGCAACAACGAGAAGAAACCAACAATGCTGAACAATGAACAAACTGAATAATCAAAACACTGAAGGACAAAAACACATTTATCTCCAAATGTAGGTTTTGAATGAAAATCCGGTAAGTTTTTCAAACTAGGGGAGAACGGTAGAAAAGCACTTTCTGTACCAATATCAAATTAGACAATTCAAGACAATTTTATTACACTAATAACCCTGCTTCTCTTCTCCCCTCCCCTACCAAAAAAAAATAAATTAAGATGAGATCCATTTATGTACAAACTATTACAAACCAAAATCACTTAAATCCAGATGTAACCTTATTATTCTAACAGTATGTTTTAATACATCAGTATATTCATCATAGTAAGAAACGGATTCTTTTAGGATCTTCCATAATAAATGGGGGAGAGGGGAAGCTTGGGGAAAGAATACAATTGGAGGTCCACACCACATGTGTAAATATTTAAAAGTTTTAAGATATGTTCTGCCTTCCTATTTTGACAAAGATACCTTCATAAAGATCTTGACGTCCACGTTTGAACTTTAGAGTTCTTGTAGTTGCGTGTCAGAATATGGTGATGAAAACAGCCCCACGCCCCAGCCCATGGCCCATCCCTGGTGTAGTCATAAAGCTTTGAGGGCCTCAAGCCGACTTGGGTGAACACCCCAATCCATGTGTCCATATCCTGTCCACACTGCTGCATCAGCCACTTACCAGACTTCCAGGGTTTTTTGTTGGTTTGTTTCTTTGTTTTTGTTCCTATTTTCCAGGTTTCCTAAGATATATTTGGCACATAACATTGTGTCTGCTTCAGGTGTACAAGGAGATGATTTTCTATACGTATCTGTGGTGACACGATTACCACCTGCTTGTCACACGATCACATGATGGTTCACCCGTCCATCGCTTCACTTAGTTACTTTTTTCCACTGAGATATAATTGACACCTATTAGTTTCAGGTGGATGGCACAATGACTCAACATCTGTATATCTTGTGAAATGGTCACCACAATACATCTGCTTATCATCCACCGCCATGCGCAGTTACAGCTTTGTTTCGCTTCGTTTCTTCTTGTGATGAGAGCTTTTAAGATCTCTATGCGTCAGGCCTGCAGTTTTGCCCACCCCCAGAAAGTCCTCTGTTAGGAACATGAGGAGCAGACGCTTTGCAAGTCCTGATGAGATTCAGGGATCCTCTGTACCCAGATGTGGTCCAGGAGGAGGAAGGGGTGACAGGGGGCTCTGTGGACCAGAGCAGGGCCTTCGAAAGCACAAGGCCCAGGGCACGGCGGTACTGAACTTGCTTGTCTCCTGTCGCTATCTGGCATTTAAAAATATTGGAAGGCTTTAAAGTAAAATTTAAATCGAGGCTTAAAAGAAAAATATAAAAGGAAATACAACATGCCCATCAACCTAACACCATTTTTTCTTCTTAAATAAATTCAACGAAACACCAAATGAGAAACACCAAATGGATCAACCCTTCATTTAGACCCCAGAGTATCATTTCTGAAGCCATTTCCTTTTGTTTCTCCGCGGTGAATTCATCTTTATTGTACCTGTCATCTGTTCCCTCTTAAGCCAGCAATGAAGGGCACATATCAAGAGTGTTTCTCAGCATCTCTATTTTCCAGAGCAACAGTTCGCTGTCGCTAATGACCCCATCTACAGTGGCTGATTGCACGCTGACCTTGGCTAGTCTGAAATCCAATCTGCAGAACCCATGTATATTCCTATGGATAGAAACTGTAGGAACAGATGGAGAAGTTGGCTATAAGGAACATACTTATTACCACTGAAAATGTTCTCCTCTTTCCAAGCCGGTTTCCCAACCATGGGGGTGGGTTGAGCCAAGCAGAAGGTCCTAGTGACTCACAAGCTTCCGGAGAAGAAATCCACAGATGGCAACCACTAAGGTCACATTTTCCTCCAATTGCTTAAGCAGTACACTCTTTAGATAGGTGCAGGGATACTGTGTTGCTAAGCACCAGGCAATGACTGGGTTGCACATTTCTGGTTTCTGTTGTGGTGCCACACGGCACCAGGCAGGGACAGTGAATTCTGTGGTCGTGCGGCAGATGGCATGAGAGCTATTGGTGTTTTGCATCTGTGGAGACTTTCTACTGCTTACTGGTTAGGTGATGCATGAAACTACACAGCCTGTGATTATTTATATTTCATCCATAACTGCACATCTTATTATTATCCATGGTGGGTAATAAGCACCCACTGTGAGGCTGCAAGGGGTGTGGTCCAGCTGAGGCTGTGGCTAACATCCAAGAGGAGAGAGTAGCACAGCCTGGGGAGGTGGGGGGCACGGTGCATGTCCAAGCACGGGCTCGGCTACAGGAGCAAAGTGTGGCTCTGGGTTGTGGCACTGGCGGGGTTGACCTTTGGACAAGGCACACTGTTGTCTAACGTGTTTTCCACACTTGCTTCTTTACCCAGACTGTATCTGCATCTTATCCCAACCACCAGCTGACCCAGTTTCCCCTCTCCCATCCAGAAAACAGATATGATATGCATGGGCAGATGTGAATTCAGAGTTCTGAAATGCACTTAAACAATCGTATCAGTGACGAAATTATAGCTATAACTAGAAACACCTATTGTCTCCCAGTTCCTGTGGGTTGAGAAACCAGGGGCAGATGACTTGGGTCCTCTGACTCAACGTCTCTCCCAACACCTGGGCTGGAGTCACCCTGAAGCTCCCTAGGGGCGACCTGCCTCCAAGCACGCTCAGATGGCTAAGGCAAGACTCCGCTCTTCACAAGCTGTTGGCCAGAAGCCTCCCTCAGGTCCCTGCCGTGTGGAGGGCTCACGACATGGCAGCTGGCTTCCCTCCCAGCAAGCAAGGGAAAAAGCAAAATGGCAAGAGAGAAGGAGCCTCAGTCTTTTTGTGACATCCCACTACTTTTGCCATATTACGTTCATTAGAAGTGAGTCTCGGCGTGCCTGGGTGGCGCAGTCGGTTAAGCATCCAACTCTCGATTTCTGCTCAGGTCACGATCTCATGGTTTGTGAGCTCGAGCCCTGCTCCAGGCTCGGCATTGACAGCGTGGGCCTGCTTGGCATCCTCTGTCTCCCTCTCACGCATGCGTGCACACTCTCTCTTTCTCAAAATAAATTAATAAACATTAAAAAAAAAAGAAGTGAGTCTCTAGTTCAGTTTATGCTCAAGGGGAGGGGACTACACAGGACATATAGACGAGGAAGAGAGGATCACGGGGTGCCATCTAAGAAGCTGCCCACAATAACGACTCTGCTGTTTGACCATATTGGATTAGAATACCCCGATTCACGTTGCACAGCCACAGGCTATTAAGACAGAGATGATACCGGTGCGAGGCACTCGTGTAGGAAACAACGTTATTATATTGCTGCCAGTGTTCCACTCTTTCCTACCTAGAGTTCCACCAGCTTTCCTGCGAGTTTGGCCACCGGACTCAAAGAAATGCTCCTGGTCACCACCAGAATCACAGAATGACAGACTTAAAAAAAAAAAGAGTATCTGTCCTCACCTAGCCTGACTCCTTCATTTCTCAGTGTGGAGCCAGACTGAGAGGAAGTAACTCACTCCCAGACGCACGGCCGGGTCCTGGCATAGCCGGGTCCATGTTAGGTTTCAGTGAACGTGGCCTTGGCTTTAGGGCAGGGCCATCGCACTGCCTCCTGCGGGAAGCCGGACGCATGGATGGACAATTAGGATGGAAAATGAAATGAGAGATGGTAGCAGGGGAAGAGCAAAGGAGAGCGAGGGTTCTGAGGAAGAGAAGCAGGACTATGGAGGAGGAAATGGGAGGAAACGGGAAAGGCTGATCACATATTCACTGCTGGTACCACTAGGGGGCTCCATGGCTTTCTGATGTCGCTGCTTGGAGGCAGAGAAATTCTGAGGCACCCACCAAAACAAACTTTGAGTGCACTGTCACTGAAAGGGGGGCAGAGAGCTGTGGTTAAGAGCGTGGACAGAGTGCCCCGGCCGGAATCCCAGCGGTTTGTGACCTCTGCAGGTTATTTAACCTCCCATTCCCCCCAGAGCTGTTTACCTCTTCTGTCTTTGCTCGTTTCCTGAATAGTACGCACTCACTTAGCAAACACCTGATCAAACAATTGCTTTTCCAACTAGAATCTGCTGAGTACCTGCTGAGTCCCAGACTCTACTGTGCTATATAGGTTGACCCTTAAAATAACTGTGTATGAAGTATTGCTATTCTACCTGTCGAGATAAGGAAAAGTCAAGAAGCTGCCACTTGCTTGAGACTCCCATCCAGAACCTCAGTACCTCCGCATTGCAGGCCGCCTGGACGGCATCGGGACCGACCTGGACCTCACCGGGACGGCTCAGTGTCTACCTCGATGTGATGTTGCCCACAGGGCTGAGGCCTGAAGGAACGGAACGGTTCCACGCAGAAGTTGGAATTGTTGTTTCAGGATGGTCCTTATGAGGTTGTCACACTAGAGGATACAGACAGTCCTGCTTCAGTGCCCACTGGGACAAACTGCTACACAAAACGAGGGCAAGAACTGGAGACGGCAGAGTGCCATCTTCCCACCTCATCCTTGCCCTGGAAAGGAGAACGTTGACAGTGGCTGGGGTGAAGGGGCACCCTTGGGGCAGGTGGGCACAAGGCAGAGGACACACGGAAAACCCCAGGATTCTCAGCAATGACTGGGGTGAGGAGGGGGTTGATGGGTCTTGAAGTCCTTCACACGGGTGGGAATGAGGAGGCGGTGAGATTGGAGTATTGTGATTATCTGTGGGTCCATTTGTGTTGGGTAGGAAATAAGGTCACACAATAATAAATGACAAATTGTCCTCCAAGAAGGGACATTTTGTATAGTCAGACATGCAATCGTAACGATGCAACAGGTACTATTACAGCTAAACACACAGGGACTCAGGAAAGACTTCACGCAGGAAGTAACAACTGAGCAAGTCTGAGAGATGAACAAGTTTACCAGATGGAAAAAAAAATGGAGGAATATTCTAGGTAAGAGGAGTCTCCCGTGCAAAGGCTTAGAATGAAAGCAATTCTTCTCACTGGAGGATGGAGACAGAAGTTAGAGCAGATCGTGAAGGAGCCTGCCAGGAGTTCTGGAATTTATTTTATAGGCAACAGAGAACCAGGCCAAACTTTGAAATAAGGGTATCATGGGGCGCCTGGGTGGCTTGGTTGATTAAGCGTCCGACTTCGGCTCAGGTCATGATCTCACGGTCCGTGAGTTCGAGCCCCGTGTCGGGCTCTGTGCTGACAGCTCAGAGCCTGGAGCCTGTTTCAGATTCTGCGTCTCCCTCTCTCTCTGCCCCTCCCCTGTTCATGCTCTGTCTCTCTCTGTCTCAAAAATAAGTAAACATTAAAAAAAAAATTAAAAAAAAAAATAAAAAAGAAATAAGGGTATCATGAAAGCACATTCTTCTTTCTTCTTCTTCTTCTTCTTCTTCTTCTTCTTCTTCTTCTTCTTCTTCTTCTTCTTCTTCTTCTTTTTGAAAGGTCATTCCGAAGGAAATTTGGACAATTCATTGAGAGGTGAGAGGTAGTGGGTAAAGATCAGGGCCAGAAGAGGGATGAAACCAAGCAAAGACCCCATAGTCAGCGATGAGAACACGGGTTCAGGAACTGTGGTTTCAGGAACAGGAGGTTCTGGGTGCCTGGAGCATATCAGGCGGTGGGAGGAAGAGAGGGTGGTATTAGCAGAAGGAAAAGAAGGCTGCTCCCCTGTGTGTGGGGGTGGGTTGAAGTGGCAAGTTCAAACTCAAGTTAGAGTAGAGCAGAGTAGTCAGGGCCTGGAACATCGCCCTTGCACCTTTTTTATTCCTGAATCCCTGCCCTAGTCCTGGGGCCCAGGAGAGGAGCCTGGGGGTGGAGAGAGGAGAGGAGGGGCTTCACAAATGTTTTCCTGAGTGACACTAGAGAAGGAAAAAAACTCCATTCTCCAGCTAAGCCTTAGTGAGAGTTCGAGAACACAGTACATGGTCAACCAGTCAAGCCGTGTGATGCCTGGCGGTTGGGAGGGAAGCTCTCAGAGGTCAGGCTGCAGACCTGAGATGACTGATGACCTTGAGTGCCAGGCTAAGAAATCCTGGACCCCATCTAGGGTATAGTGGAGAAGGGCCTCCCGAACATACTACACATTTAGAAAACCCTCTTTTTTTCTTTTTTCTTCCTTCCTTCCTTCCTTCCTTCCTTCCTTCCTTCCTTCCTTCCTTCCTTCCTTCCTTCCTTCCTTTTTTTTTTTTCCTTGTAAATGGTTCTCCATAAAGCTTCCAAATCTGAAACTAAGCAAATATGAACTAATCCTATTGCCTGGAACCAGAAGACCCAATTCCTACCGCGAATAGACAGCACCTACCTTACACTGAATGCTCGCTCCCCTTTCTGGGGGCTGTTTGGAAAGAACGGTTGCAAAAAAATAAATAAATAGAAGTAAACAAATAAAAATACCCCCCAATTCACCAATCTCACCAATTCACCAATCTCACCCATCCAACTGGTGAGTTTCGAAGAAATTCAATGCTTCCCAAGGAGAAAATGAAAAGGCCATAACCTCAGACAGAAACCCACACCCATGAGAGCGGCATTTAAAGACCGTCCGTTTTCTGGAACGTCTCCTGTAGCCAAATCCCTGCCGCCCCTCCGTACCCCCCTCCCCCGACCCCGACAACCACCGCCACACATGCTTGGCGGGGTGAGGGCGCGGCATCCCAGGTGAGGGGGCCACCCGGTCCCCGAGGCGCCAGCGGCCTGAGCCCATTCGTCGCCGCCGCAGCCGCAGGGGAGGGAGGGGCCGGGCCAGCCGGGGAAGGGCGGGGGACGCCGGGGAGGCGAGCGCGGCGGGGGTAGGACGCTAAAGCGAGCGACCGGGAGGCAGAGCGCGGCGCGGGGCGGGCGCGCAGGGGCGGGAGCGGCGGGGGCGCGCGCCGACGCGGGGCCAGCCCTGCTTCGCCCGGGTCGCGGGCGGACGCGCGCCGCAGTCGGAGCCTCAGACGCGCGGCGCAGGGGACACCGCGGGGCCGCCGGAGGCCACAGCTCCGTCGGGAACGGACAACGTCCGCGCTCCGGGGAGCCGGGCGGCCGCGCCGGGGCTGAGCGGTGGGCGCGGCGGAAGAACGTGAGTAGCTCCGTGCGCGTCCGGCGGTGACACTCGGTCCTGCTACGGGGCGACGGCTGGAGCGGAGGAGGGCACCGGGGGGCTGCTGTGTTGTCACTCGGACGCCGGCCCGGGGTTCAGCAGAGCGCCCTCCCGGCTGGCAGCGCCGCGCCGCTCTCTGCGGCGGGGCGAACCTGGTGGCCAACTCCCTTCCAACCCTCAGGCCTCGGACGCGCCCGCGGGCGCCGAGCGGGGTGGAGGGGGACGGGCGCCCGGGCGGGGACTCGCCGAAATGCGGCAGCCCTGGCTGGCTCGGGCGGGCCCTTCACCTCCTCCAGTCTGTGGACAACTTCTGCATCCGCGCCCCGCGCTTTCCGGGAAGCCCTGCCTGGGGTCCCTGGGTGGCCAGTTGGGCCTGGGGAGGCTGCTGGGGCCCGGCACGGCGGCTTCCCCGCCATGCACGCGGGGGGCGTAGGGTGTCACGCCACTGTGCCGGCGGGGCGTGGAGCGCAGGTGCCGGGCCGGCGCGCACCGGCGGGTGCGCGTCCGGGTCCCCGCGGACACATCTGGGCGTGGGCATTGTTCGGATGTGCTCACACCTGCGCCGATCTCCGGGCTCCAGGCCGAGCCGACCTCCACTCTCGCCGCCCCAGGGGAGAACTCGGGGAATCTGGGGGAAAGGGAGAGACCGCAAAGGCAGCAGGGTGGGGGCTTTCCGGGGGTTTGTTGGCCCTACAGGTGCGAGTCCTCGGGGTCCCGGCGCTCCGCCCAGCCTCCGGGGGCTGGGACTGTTGGGGCTGGCCCACCGGGGTTTGGGGCTGGCCCAAAAGAGCCCCTTCCCTGCCCGGGCTCCCGGTAGTGGGCTCTGGCAGCCGTTTGGCCCGGGATGCTGTGTTGAGCCGGGAGTGACTGCCGGCTCTGGAGCATCCATCTCGCCGCCAGCGCCATCTGCGCCGTGCGCCGCCCCCGGCCCCCTCCTGGCCGAGCGAGTGGGCGCCGCCGAGTGCTGGTCCCCGGCTGCTCGCCGGCTCGGCGGTTCCCGGCCCGCAACTCCCCGCGCCCAGAGGGGACCGGGGGTGCCGCGGTCGAGTGAGCCGGGGACTCGTCATCACTCCTGGAGCGGTGTACCCTGGGCAGCAGGCGCCGCCAGAGGGTCCTCGGGCCCCGCGGGGCCGGTGAGCCGGTCGCTGGCCTTCCCTCCGGATCCCCTCCCCTGTCGTCCGCTCCGGGCCCTCGGCCGCATCCTCGGTCCCCCGCACGCTCGGGGGGCCGCCCTTGCGCAGCTGCCGACGCCGAGGGAGGGCGCCGAGCGGGGGTGTCTCCTTCCACCCAGCCTCTCTCTTGCCCTCCGCGGAGCTGTTTGTCCTAACAGGGAAATGTTCTTTTCCTTCTCGGTCCCGCATGGTTAACGCGCAGAGATGCAGGTCTGAGAGGCTGGGCGCTTCCTCGCCCGAGGCTCTTGCAGAGAAGTGATGGAGGCGAGTGTAATGGGGCAGGAGGCTTGCGTTCTGCACCAGGAGCTCCCCCTGGGGCTGTCAGCAACGCGGCAGCTACTGAAGTCAGACCTTTGGAGGCTGGGCTGCTTTGGTTTGGGACTGCTTGAGGCTAACCATGCCCTGTTATTAAAATATTGTAATAATAGCTGAAGAGTAAAGGAGACTTTCCGGAAGTACTGAAATGGGTTTAGACCACTGGATACTTTCCACTTTGATGGTAATGAGAGTCCACGTTGTTTGGAGAGCTTCAGATGTACCAGGCGCTGTGCATGGTACACGTATCATCTTCTTTAATTTCCACAACATATGACTACCCTTTTCTTAAAATTAGGAGACGGAGACTTGAGAGGTCAGTTAACTTTCCCAAGGCCACATAGCTAGGAAGCAGGGGAGGGGAGTGGGGGGCAGGAGCAAGGGTGAGTTTTGCCCCTACACATTACCATCCCAGACTGTGAAAATGGGGACTTTTTGGAGGCTTACCGCATTAGTTTAGGGGAACCACCAAGTGATCAGGGACATTATAAGGCCATTCAGTTCTGACTCCCACAGACCTCACAGTAGCAGGCGCTACTGTAAATCAGCAGATTGTATTGTGGAATAGCCTTTTATTGCCTCGTATTGCCCTGGAATTCCTTTACATGTTCTTTTATTCCTGTTAGCTTTTAAGTGCCCTGCTGTTTGCCTAGCCAGTTACAGTCACCGGACTGTTCTTAGTGACGAGATGCCTCTCTGATTACAGAGAGGCTGAGAGGTTCCTGGAACATTGCAATGTTTCAGAAAACTTTTTTCTTTTTTTAATTTTAAGAAAAGGCAAACATTTCCATGTGGCAAACGTTTCTAGTAGCCTCCCCAGTCCCGAATCTCCTTTGTACACTCCTTTGACTGCAGATTTACTCCTCAAATTGGATGTTGAATTTGAATAAGACCCTACTATGACATCTTAGGAAAGTATCCGATATCCTGAGTATTTGACTGTGTGGTGCATTTACAAAGATGCTGCATATTAACTCGTAGAAACAAGAATTTGACCTAAAGTGAGATCAGCTGTTCCTGGAATAGCCTTCAGCATGTTTGTAATTGTGAATTCATTGTGCATTCTTTAAACATTTTTTTAATGTTTTTATTTATTTTTGAAGGAGAGAGAGAGAGAGAGGCAGAGCATGAGTGGGGGAGGAGCAGAGAGAGAGGGAGACACAGAATCCGAAGCAGGCTCCAGGCTCTGAGCTGTCAGCGCAGAGCCCGATGTGGGGCTCGAACCCACAAACTGTGAGATCATGACCTGAGCCAAAGCCAGACGCTCAACCGACTGAGCCACCCAGGCGCCCCTCATTGTACATTCTTAATCCTACTGACTCATGGTCTTCTTTCAGCCTGCTTTGTACTTTATTGCAGGAAAGTTGCAAAACATTTCACGTCATCCAGGAATTTGAGAGCTGTAAGGAACACTGTATCCAAATGTTTTGGTTTCTGAATGAGTACAATGGGGTGCTGAGAGGTCACCCAGCCACCTAATGCCGGGTAGTGATGAGGTCTTTGGACTGAAGGCCAGTCTCCCCACGTGACATCATTTCGTTATTGCAGCAGTGACAGTAAATGAAAAGCAAACTCACCTTTGGCAAAGGTACTTCCTGTGAGGCTGATGTGGCCGCGACAAGGATAGCTGGGGGTATAAGTGCTTCCGAAGCAGGAGAGGGTCCTGTACCTGGGCTACAGAAAACTTCCTAAAGGATCATTTTGAATAACGTTTTCATGTAGGTGTAGTTTTCCTTGTACAACTGGCTGGATAGAAACAGAAATGGCAGATAATGTATTTGCATGTACAAAGGAGCTATTTAATGGAACCCCACAGGATGCTTTTCTGATGAAGAAATACTTTAAGTCATTCATTCATTCATTCATTCATTCATAAATATTTACTGAATGGATAGTCTAGTGTCCTAGACACTGCAGTTCCTGCCTTCAGAGATATTAATTAAGTTTCATTTTTATTTTGAGAGAGAGAGAGAGAGAGAGGGAGGGAGGGAGGGAGGGAGGGAGGGAGAGAAAGGGCACATGCATGGGCAAGGGGCTGAGAGAGGAGAGAGAGAGAATCCCAAGCAGACTCCATGCTGCCGTAGAGTCTGAAGCGGGACTCGATCCCACAAACCGAGATGAAATCGAGAGTTAGTGTTCAACTGACTGAGCCACCCAGGTGCCCCCAGGGAGATTAGTTCCAATGATAACATTAGAAGTATGGCTGCATACTTCTGCACACAGACTCTTTTTTCACGTATCATAAAGGTACAGCTTGATGAACTTGCTCAAACTGAACACACTGAGTGCCCAAATCAAGGAATAGAACATTGTGAACATCTGAGAAAGTCCTCTTGTGGCTCCTACCCGTCATCGCTCGCTCCCTTAAGGGTGAGCACTGAGCCTTATCTGAAGGGTAAGCTGTTTCCCTGAGATTCTCACCAGGAAATCAGAAGGTCTTTGTTTTTTAGTCAGCTGGGGCTGCCATAACCAAATAGCATAGACTGAGTGGTGTAAGGAACAGAACTTTGCTTTCTTCAAGTTCTGGAGTTGGGAATTCTGGGATCAGGGCACCAACATGGGCAGGCTCTAGTGAGGGCTGTTTCCCTGGCTTCCAGATGACCATCTTCCTGCTGTGTGCTCACACATGCTTTCCTCAGTGGATGTGCACCGAGATCTCTGTCTTCCTCTTCTTCTAAGGCCACTGATGCTATTGGATTAGGACCACATCCTTATTACCTCAGTGAACCTTAATTACCTCCCCAGAGCCTTATCTCCAAATACGGTCACATTGGGGGTTAGGTCTTTCACATACGAATTTTGGGGCTCACAGTCCACTCCGTAGCAGTCCTGATTTGCTCGCCTCCATCAGCAGCCTGCGGAGTCTCATCCCCACTTCCAAAGACCAGTTTCCAGCTGACAAGTATGGTAGCTGAAAACAAGGTGAACTAGAAATATAGAGTTTCTGTAGTCTTCTCTAGGAAGTTTTATGTGCTTGCATCCAAACGCTGCTTTAGGTCAGCCCTGAACTGCTGAGGTGATTGGCGAAAAGGAAGTAATTTGAAAATGATTTAAAAAATTATTAAATGCTTTTTAGGTGTATTTTCCTTCCCCTGCTGAAGGAGCCCTGAACCTTTCTGCCAGGTGAGGACAGAGGACACCTGGGGATCTAGGGGCAAGAACAGAGTGGCTAACTTTATCCTTTGTCCGCCAAGGCAAATGAAAAGCCCCTTTAGTTTTGATGAGTCTCTCTTACCATCAGGACTGAAGTTCCTAAGAATAGGAAAATGTGCCAAAACGAATTGACGAACGGTTCGTTTTTCCGCTTAAAATGTGAAGGAGGAGGCTACGTGAAGAAGCTACAGGAACAGCTCTACCTCCAATATCAGGTTGTCTTTAAATTGGGGAGCGGGGCGCCTGGGTGGCTCAGTCGGTTAAGGGTCCGACTTCAGCTCAGCTCATGACCTCGCAGTCTGTAAGTTTGAGCCCCGTGTCGGGCTCTGGGGTGACAGCTCAGAGCCTGGAGCTGCTTCAGATTCTGTGTCTCCCCCTCTCGGCCCCTCCCCCCGCTTGTGCTTTGTCTCTCTCACTCTCAAAAATAAATACACATTAAAAAAAAAAAGATTTAAATGGGGGAGCAAATGTCATGTATTTATTGAAAATGTGATGGTTTCGCCAAGCCACTCTTTTATTGTGATGACGGCTCTAACCATTTTTAACTTTGTAATTTAGTGGCATTAAGTACTTCAAGATGTTTCGCAACCATCACCACTGTCCACCTCCAGAACTTTTTTCACCTTCCCCAGCTATAACTCAATCCCCATGAAGCAATAACTACCCATTCCTCCTCCTCCCAGGCCCTGGCAAGGATCATTCTATTTTCTTGTCTGTGAATTTGACCGTCCTCAGTACCTCGTACGAGTGGGATCCTACAGTCTGTGTCCCTTTTGTGACTGGCTTATTTCACTTAGCATGATGTTTTCAAGGCTCCTCCACGTGTCAGAATTTCCTTCCATTTGAAAGCTGAATAATATGCCGTTGTATGTAATACCACGTGAAAAAAATTTCACTTGTCTGTCACATCATTTTTTTAAAAAATTCATTCATCTGTTGGGCTGTTTCCAGTTTGGGGCTATCGTGAAGAGTGCTGCTATGAACATGGGTGCACAAATACCTTTTTGAGTCATTGCTTTCAGTTCTTTTGGATGTATGCCCAGAAGTGGGATTTCTGGATCGTAAGGTCAAGGCATTGTTTTAATTTTTTGAGGAACCACCGTACTGTTTTGCGCCGCAGATTTACCATTTACATTCCCACCAAGAGAGCACAGGGTTCCAGTTTCTCCACGTATTCACCAACCCTTATTTTCTGTTTCTTTAAAATTTTTTTTAATATTTATTTATTTTTGAGAGAGAGAGACAGAGACACACAGAGCATGAGCGGGAAGGGGCAGAGAGAGGAGACACAGAATCTGAAGCAGGCTCTAGGTTCTGAGCTGTCAGCACAGAGCCCAATGTGGGGCTCGAACTTATGGACCACGAGATCATGACCTGCGCTGAAGTCAGACACTTAACCAACTGAGCCACCCAGGCGCCCTGATTTTCTGTTTTCTTGACAATAGCCATCCTAATGGGTGGAAAGAACTATAGCTGTTACTCTTTAAAGTTATAAATTAATATACTAATTAATTTACCAATATACTATTGATATACCAATATACTATGTGTCATGAACAAGGGTTTCACGACATTTTCTAACTTATTGTTTTAATTTTTTTAATAAGGAGATGCATTTTTTTTTTAATTTTTTTTGAAAGAGAGAGAGATAGGGTGTAAGTAGGGGCTCGAACCCACAAACTGTGAGATCATGACCTGAGCCAAAGTCGGATGCCTAACCGACTGAGCCACCCAGGCGCCCCAGGAGATGTATGGTTTTTAACGAGTAAGGATTGACTCCGTACTTTGCATACAGCATGAAATAGATGCTACGGAACACGTATGTCATCGCCCAGGCTAAGCCAGCATTGGTGAAGGACATTCATGTTATTTTTTTTTAATGTTGAATTAGAGCATACATGTCTGTAGCACAGCTGGGTGAAGTGGCCTTGCTCTGAGGCTAGATGAAATACTAGTATGATTTTATTTTACAGAGAAAAACAACGTTCGCATTTTAACCCAGATCAGGAGCAAATTCGCCTCATATCTGCAAACAGATAGGAATATCCTATTTAGGGATGTGTGGACTTGTGAACTGCAGGTCTGCACTGGGCATTTCTCCCTACCATTGAATCTTCAAAGATGACAGTATAAACCCTCACTACCCAATTATCATTGCTTAGCTGAGCTAATAAAAAAGATGCGGTGTCAACTTAATTGACCTATTTTACTGGCCTACAAGATTGGAATTTCAAATTAGAAAAAGGTAGTTTTGAAAAGTCTGATGGAGGGCTTCCCGCAAGTAACTGAAAAGCTAGTGAATCTAAGAAATGCTGGTGGTAAAGGGAACAAATTTACAAAGGCTAGTGCTCGTCTGCTGCACATACTGTCCAAATGGCTTATTCAGTTCAGAAACAGGAGTGATGAATGCAGCTTGTCTTGTGAGCTCTCTGATCTGCTTCCACAATGCCGTGCCTTAAAAGCACTGTTGAACTCACACGAGAGTGGAAAAGGTATTATCAGACGAAAGGATCCTTTCTAAAATTCTTTTTTTAATTGACCTGTAATCAACATACAACATTTTATTAGTTTCATTTGTACAACATAGCGATTTGATGTTCAGAGACATCTGAAATCCTTATTAAGTGGTGATAGGGCTGGAAAGAATCGTTTGAACATTATCTATCTATCTATCTATCTATCTATCTATCTATGCATCTATCTGTTCATGTGTATATTTAAATTTTATGATGTGTGTCGTATATTGGTTCGAAACCCACTGTAACCACAAACACATATTCCCAAGGCAATCTGAGGGAATCCTGTAGGAGGTCTTCTACTGTGTAATATGCAATGAATTCGATTTATCTTTCTCAAGTGGGCTGAGAGCATTCAAAAAATTCAGTATATGTATTCAGTATGTAGTGATCTTTTCTCCAAATTTCAACTTTAAAGCAATTTCATGCCACTTTTAGATGACCTTGACATTTGAACGGCATGATTTACAAGCATACATTTTTGCCAAACACGACAAGCTCATGTTGAACGCCATTAGCAGATTCTCTCCAAGGGGAGGGGAAAGGAAAAAAAAGGACTAATCTCCCATTAATTATGCCGTAAGGTAGAAGCGGACTGTCGAAAAAGAGTTTCATCCTAGAGTTTTCTTGGACCCTGAGGAAGGATGGCTTGCAAGCAAAAGCTGCTGCCTTCCAAAGCCTGTGCGGCCTTTTAGTCCCTCACCTCAATAGAGAGCTGAAGGGACAAAAGTGAACAAAAGAGGCCTGTTTTGCCTGCCCCACTTGCTGGGCTGTTGTCTTGGCCCTTTTCAGCGAAGGAAGAGGAGGGGGAGCCGGGTCAAAGTTGAAGAACAGTGAAAAGGAATTCAAGCTTCATGTCGAAATTTGAATTATAGCTTCAGTTTGAGTGCTGAGTAGATGAGTGTGAATTGAAATTTCTGAATCTGTGCAAGCTTAAGTGACAGATGGTGTTGGAACAAGGTCCGTAGGGGCTGGATGGCGTATCCACAAAAGTGGCATGCCCGAGCGAGGCACTCGGTAAACATCTAGTTAACCGACGAAAGTTTGAAAACCGTAGGAAGTGCAGTTCGGTGCCGTTCGCTGCATTAAGACATTGGCCTGTGTGAATCCGGGGAGGCCCCTGCGTCTGGCGTGCACTCGGATGCACTTGTTCCCCCTAATTGCATTGCAAATAGTCTTCTTTCCCCTGGAGTATCTACTGGAATAAATACAGAAATGCCCAGTCAGCTCCCCATGTAAAATCTCATTACAGGGTTTTGGTATTGACCACAGATTGTTTTGATACATGACAAGGTAGATAAGTCTGCCCTACATATTGGCGAAGCCGTGTTTTTTCCCACGTGAGTATATCTGGGAAGCGTGATTTCACCTTTCTGCGGGTCCGGTGGGGGTCCATCACGGTTCCACTTGCTACTGAAGTTTTTAATACGGCACATGGTACCCCATTCAGTTCGCTAGGCCAGCATCTGATTTAAAGCATTTCTGAAAGAGAAGTTGGCTGTGGGTAGAGCCAGAATAATAAAACAGCTCCTGGCGAGGTCGAGCTTACTGAAATGTAAGCGAAATCAAAAATAATTTGGGATACTTTGAAATGCTTCCTGGCGTTCCATGAAACCATAATTGGAAAAATTTTGCTTTGGTATCTTTGACCATTCAGATGACTTGATGACATAGTTTTTTCTCCCGATGTTGGTAGCATGATGGGCAACAGCCACTTTTTATGTCATTCAATACATTCAAATATTTCTGTTTTTAGAGAAAGAACATTGACATGGCAACAACATAAAAAATTAGTAGATATTCAGAGATAATTAAAACTGTAATTTAAACAAAAGCAAGTTCACTTCAGAATTGACTGTCTTAATTTATAGCATGTGTTGTAGTTTACATAAACTGTGATACATCATATGTCTCACAAATTGTAATAGCTGGAATACTTTATTTTTAAATGTTTATTTATTTTGAGAGAGAGAGAGAGAGAGTGAGCAGGGGAGGGGCAGAGAGAGAGGGAGCCAAGCAGGCTCCACGGCCATCAGTGCAGAGCCCAATGCAGGGCTCGAACTTAAGAACCATGAGACCATGACCTGACCCAAAACCAAGAGCTCGACACTTAACCGACTGAGCCACCCAGGCACCCCGGTATAGGGTTTTTAAAACTCCATGGCTATTTGTTTCTAGTAACAGTTACCCTGACGCTAATTTAGAGTGGAAGGTAAAATATATCAAGGGTTGATTGCTGTCCTAGGACCATAAAGGGACCCATTAAGCAGCAGGGAGTCGGTGAGTTCATGGTCGGTTTCGTTTGCTGGGACTGGGGCTGGAGGAGCAGAGATCAACGAGGGTGAGAGGGATTCAGAGGGCGGGAAGGCTCAGGTGGGTAATGAGACATCCTGGAGAAGTGTCCTACAGCACAAGGTCCAAGAGAGATTATAAATAATGAGGGGAGAGGAAAGAGCCCCCCTGTAAAGGTAGTAACTTAAAATCTGAAAGAAAGAGAAAGGGATGAGGATAAAAATGTTTGTGGTGACGTCTTGGCAAACGGAGAATAGTCTCCATTTCATAGCATCCAATAGGAAATACTTTAAAGAGATATTTTCTTGTGGTACTTCAGGTCATTGAAATCATTTGACATCATGAAATAGAAATAGCTTATCAATCACCCTGCAAAAATGAAATATGATAATACCCATGCACTGAAAAGAAATGCATTGAGAAGACCTTACTAAGAGTCAAAGCTAGTGTTTTTTCAGAATAACAGGAAAATTCTTAGATCATCTCACCTCTGCAGCTATTTTGTGCTTTTATATACAGATGGCCCCAGCTTGAGAAAATTAGAGATATAAAAATGTGAACTTGCGAAACACAT
Organism: Puma concolor; assembly: GCF_028749965.1. Lineage (NCBI taxonomy): Eukaryota > Metazoa > Chordata > Mammalia > Carnivora > Felidae > Puma > Puma concolor. The sequence goes on along the minus strand of NC_141668.1, from coordinate 94,038,960 downwards.
TTGGGATGATATTCACGTTAAACAGGATTCTTTGCTTTGCACAAGGTTTATATGAACTTGTAACTCAGCAAAGTTCATTTCAGGAGCAGCTTTTCGGGGATCTCAGAGTAGACAGATTATTCTATCTCCTCAAAGAGCATAGTGTAATTGACACCAAGTGAAACCCAATCAAATGTGTCTAAATACAAATCCGGAAAGAGGGGGACAGGTGGTAAATGAAGAAAAGTACCTTGCTTGTATGAAAATACTTGATATTTGCGGCAGATAACATTGAGAGACCAAGTCTCTTTTGGTAAAAGGAAGCAGAAAACAAAATACTCATCCAGGCAAGAAAGGCATTTTTGGCCTTGCTCATAATAGAATTCTGTCAGCTTTCCCCAGGTTCGTGACTGTGGAAATCCAGACCCCTTCTGTTCCATGAGGAGCCTGAGCTGTGTTTCCTGTTGTGCATGGTGGTGTGTCTGGAAGGGTCCCGACATTTGATGAATGAGTGAATGCAAGAATGAATGACGGAGTACACGAATATTGCAAAATGTCAAGAGGATTTTTTTTTGTCAGAGGGAATTGGGGAGTTTTGTCCTTGGACTTGGTTCGAAGATACAGACGCCGTCTAGACCACGGGAAATCAAACGTTCATAATTTCAGGCCTGGATTTTGTATGATTGTAATTTGCTTCCTGGTTCTAAATTAGGCAGTCGAGCAGGCAGGTGAAATCATTCAATCCAGAAGGGTACCATTTTTTAAATTGCCGCCGTGGAGCCCTAAGTGACATCTTTGTGACCCCAAAGAGTTGCTCTGTAATTTTCTACCTTTGCTCACGGCAGATGATTCCGGATTTGCACAGGCCTTTCCTTTCCCTTCAGAGTCTGAGGCTGGTGCTTGTCACCTCCCCCTGGAGATCTCTGGGTGGCTGCACACTGATTGAGTGAAGCACTTTCTAAGATTGCTTTCCGCCACCTGAATGTGAAGAAATCAGAAGCGGGGCACACAGGACAGAGATGAAAAGTGGTAAGGCCGGGGTGTGAACCAGACCAGAGAAGCACGCAGGCTGCGGCTTTGGAAGCCAACCTTCTCTCCTTTTGGGTTGGCCGCAGACTGCTCCTACCTGCCGAGTTCTCTATATTCCTGCATGTGCACTGACTTACAGCATGGTCTCCCCCAACCAGTTAGTGGATTGTACAGGGACTGGGTTCAAGGCAATGGGGCCATGTTTGAGAGACACGTAGGGAAAAATTGTATAGGTGTGACATTCGTAATTAATTCAAGTTTGAGAAGTACCAGGCTACTCTGCAAAGACTAAGGAACCTCAGTGTCCTGTACGGCTTTGGAAACGAGGCTCAAGGACGTTTCCTTCTTCAGCTAGAAACTGACGATGAAACACAGACTTTGTCATCGTCCAACCCTACCGCACAAGAGGGTGTAACTATGGCGAATCAAGATAAAAACGAAAGTACTGACAGAAGGTTGGCATCAGTCCGTGTTCTCTTTAGGTAGAAGGCACCTGTCTCGTGTTCACCAGAGTATTCTGACAAGATCGCTTCAGAGATCTGTGTGTCTCTGAAATCCTTAGCAATAACTCTGTCTGCTGGATTTTGAACAGACGTAAGGGTCTCACACTGCGATCTGAGAGATTGATACCCTTTCTAATGCACGGTGGGACTGTTTCCAAAAACCACAAACTACATTCTTAACCGTCAACAAACCATAATAACATATATGCGAAAATCAGACTGCGGCAATGCGATAAAAAAAGGGTGTAAGTTCAGTGAGTACTTTTTTCCAGTTGTATTCAGTAGTCTTTTGAAATCTGATTGTGTTTTATTTCAAGCCATAGCCTCTTCATAATTTTCAAGAGGACGATCAGTAATCTTTTGTGTCAGCCATGACTAACTAGCAACCCCACAAGTCAATAAAGCATGAAACCATTTTAATATATTAAATTCATCCAGCTCACAGACAGCATATGCTTAGGGGCTCGATACAGAGAAACACACACCGTGATGCTTGGGAGCAGGCTTGGATATATACCATTGTTTGTATTTATTCTGTTCCCTTGTGCCCCAGAGGAGAGGTAGGTGCTTAAAGATAGCAGCCACACAGGCGCTATGGAAAACAGTATGGAAGTTCCTCAAAAAATTAAGAATAAAACTGCCATTTGATGCAGCAACCTCCTCTTTTCAGTCACACAGGTGCCATTTAGGGCTCCACCTTGCCAGTTTTAAAAAATGGCACTTTTCTGGATTGAATGATTTCACCTGCCTGCTCGAGTCCCTAATTTAAAACCAGGAAGCGGGGCATCTGTGTGGCTCAGTCGGTTAGGTTAAGCGTCTGACTCTTTTTTTTTTTTTTTTAAGCGTCCGACTCTTGATTTCGGCTCAGGTCATGATGTCAGGGTTGTTGACATTGAGCCCCGCATCCAGCTCTATGCTGAGTGTGGAGCCGGCTTAAGATTCTCTCTCCCTCTCTCTCTGCCCCTCCCCCACTCTCTCATTTTCTCTCTCTCTCTCTCTCTCTCTCTCTCTCTGCACTTCCATGTCCACTGCAGCGTTATTCACAGTAGCCAAGATACAGGGACAACCCAAGTGTCCATCAACAGATGAGCGGATAAAGAAGGTGTGGTATATTTATACAACGGAGTATTATTCAGCCATGAGAAAGAAGGAAATTTGTGACAACATGGAAGAACCCGGAGGGCATTATGCCAAGTGAAATAGGCCAGACAGAGAAAGACAAATACTTCATGGCATCACTTATATGTGAAATTTAAAATAAAGTCAGACTCCTAGAAACAGAGAGGAGAAGGTGGTTGCCCAGAGCTGGGGGTGGGGGAGGTAGGAAGAGGTTGGTAAAAGGGTGCAAATTTTCAACAATTAGGTAAATAATGTCTGAGAATTCAATGCATAATAACATTGGTGACTATTGTTGATAACACTGTTTTGTATAATTAAAATTTGTTAAGACAGTAGAACTTAAGTGTTCTCAACAACAACAACAACAACAACAAAAAGTGAGGTGACGGATGTGTTAAGTAGATAGGGGGATCCTTCCACAGTGTATATGTGTACCAGATATGTGAACTTAAATATCTTACGCTTTTGTTTGTCAATTATACCTCAATAAGGCTAAAAAAAATAATAGTTACCTTTGACCTGAGTGTAGGTAGACACAGAGCTTTAGAAATGGGGGTATGTCATGGATTGAATTGTGTCACCAAATTCAGATGTTGAAGTCCTAACACAGGACCTAAGAGTTTGACCTTATATAGAGATAGGCTCTTTACAGCTAAAATGAGGTCATTGCAGTGGGCTGTAATTCAATATGCCTCGTGTCTTTATAAAAAGAGAAAAGTTGGACACAGGCACAGTGGGGGAACACCATGTGGAGATCAAGTAGAGATCTCCAAGCCAAGAAACGCCCAAGATGGCCAGCCAACCACCGGAAGCTGGGGGAGAGGCATGGAACAGATTCTCCCTCATGGCCCTCAGTAGGAACTAACTCTGCCGACACCTTGCCCTTGGACTTCTAGCCCCCAAACCTGTGAGACGATACAGTCCTGTTGTTTGAGCCACCCAGTCTGTGATGCTTTGTTATGGCAGCTGTAGAAAACCAATGCAATTAAAGGTCTCCTGTTTGTTTCTAAGCCTGTCCCTTACAAAAAAAGGAAGGGTGAAAATAGAGCTCCCCACCACATCTCTATGTTTGGATGTCTGTGTCTCTGTCTCTATATCAATATATTTATATCTATCAGTGCCTACTTTGTGTACCAGAGAAGTATGTGTGTGTAAATCGGTTACTTAGAAAGTCTCTGTACCTTGAATTAAAGCACAGAAATACTGGGAGTGGGTAGGGAGAGTATTTGTTTTATTAACTGGACAGATGTAGGAAGTTGGTAGTTTAAACAGTTGATTACTCTTTTTGATTGTAATCAAGTCAACTCCCAACTTTGACGCCTTTCTCATGTGTAGATTGTCATCACTTGGGATCTTAACGAGGTGTATTTTGTTAAAGGCTCTGCTGCTCCTGGCGGATCAGAAGATGTCTTTTGACTTGGAAAATGATACGGTTGCTGATCTTTCCTGGTGCTGAGGGAAGTGAAAGCTTGGATGAGTGAAAAGCCTGACTAGTTGGTGTGGATGCGGGTTTAGTGGGACAGGGTGAAGGGGGGTTTGCAGCTATCATCAGGCATCACCACTGACTGTTCGGAGATGCAGGGTTGCCAAGTGCTTTCAATCAACTCAAATGTTGGTTTGAATTAATTGGAAACTCTAAAACCGTTTTAGTTGGTCCTTAATGACGTCTGCCCACTTAGTGTGAGTTTCTGTTCAATTTCACTGGCGACAGCCTTGCCTTAGACCTTAAGCTCCTTCCAGGCAGTGTCCTATCAAGGTCACGTGTGGGGCATTTAATGAGCCGCCACACCCAAAGAAGGGCCCGACTGTTGTAAATAAGAGCAAGGAGATGATTTGGTAGGAAGGTTCTTGCTGTGAGCGCCTGGCACTTTTCTGACTCTGACTTTGCGTGACTCATTGATTCCATTTTAATGTGTAAACCATTTTCCCGTTTGGGCTTTCCCCGGGTGATAATGTTCTTCCTTTGCTGCGGACTCGACTTTATTTATGATCCCGTCAGGAGGGACTAATGAAAACCCACCAGTATCTAGCAGGAAATAACTTGGAATCATGACTGTTTCAATTTTGCGGATCCTCACAGCTTCCCTCACTGCAAGGCAGTGAGGCACGAACTGATGGGGTGAAATGTCCAAGACCCTAGACAGGAGCAGAGATCAGGCAGTGGTTTCTTTCTGAAGAACCACTCTCAGTGCAAATCCTTTAGATGTTTTAAATATCTGCCTTCAGGGCACCTGGGCGTCTCAGGCACTTAAGCTTCTGATTTCGGCTCAGGTCACACGATCTCGTGCTCTGTAAGTTTGAGCCCCGCGCCGGGCTCTGTGCCGACAGCTCAGATCCTAGAGCCTGCTTCTGATTCTGTGTGTGTCTCTCTCTCTGCCCCTCTCCCGCTCATGCTGTGTCTCTCTCAAAAGTAAATAAACATTTTAAAAAATTAGAAAAAATATCTGTATTAAGACAATTTTGTGACGATTGTCTGTGAGGTGTGTGGGACCCATTGTAACATTAGGTGTGGACCCACGTTTGTTTGCAAACGTACTCCTATGGAGGTAGCAACGCCAGTGCCAGGATAAATGACCGGCTTTAGATCCATTTTATGAGTTTTGACTTGTGAGCCGGGGTTGTCTTACGTCACGCTCACGCTGAAAATTTTCCAACTCCGGTCAAGCCGAGTCCGTCTCGGGAAAGCAGTCACTGCTGCGGACAATGGAAGGGGACTACGCTGGGGTCGTGGTCGAAGCATACGTTTGAGCCCAGCCCCACCCCTCCTCCCATCTCGTTGGCACAGTCAGGAGAGGGGCGAGTGATGAATATGCATGTGTCCCACACCTGTGACGGAGAGCTCCTCCGTCAGGGAATAGCAGGGGATCAGTTACTTGAAATGGACGGCTCGCGGCAGCTGCAGTCTGTGGCCCTGCGGGCTCCCTGCCCTGCGCTGACAGCTGCACGGCACATCCTGCCGTCACACCACCTCAGCCACCTCCATCCCAGAGAAGGGCCGAGCCCCCTCATCCCCGGGCATTTCTTCCTGGGCAGTCTGCTCCTGAGGTGGTGCAGACCGAGAGGCCTCTCCGAATTTTAGGCAACGAGGTCCCAGTGATTTTACAACTTTTCTACCAATCGGTAACACGAATTCACAACACTCGTGGGTTGCTTAACTGTAGAGAACACCTTCATGAAGTATCTCTTCTCATCCTTACAACCCTTGATGTTCCAGGGCAGCACTTTTTTTTTTTTTTCTGTAAAGGGCAGGGAATAGATATTCTAGATTTTGTAGGTCATGTCACCCCCTCCCCAGTCATAGACGATATGTAAGTGAATGGGCATTTCCGTGTTTTCATAAAACTCTCCTTACAAAATAGGTAGTGGCCGGCTTTGGCTGGTGGGGCATAGTTTGCCAACCCCTACTTTATGTTATTATACCCATTTTATCAATAAGGAAACTGAGGCTTAGGGAGTTTAAGGAACGGGTCAGAATAGCACAGCTGTTAAGTTGCACAACTGGGATTCTAACCCAAGGGGTCTGAGCCCCCTATCCCTTAGTCTTGACCCCAATGAGCTACTATTATCCTGCCATGAGAAATGACAAGGAGTGGAATTTTAGTTTCCACATGCTGTGAGTTAGAGATTATGACCCAGACATCTACGAGAGACATTTGTTTCCCTTAGAAATGATGTATAGGATGCGGCACCTGGGTGGCTCTGTCAGTTGAGTGTCTGACTTCAGCTCAGGTCATGATCTCATGGCTCGTGAGTTCGAGCCCTGCATCGGGCTCTGTGCTGACGGCTCAGAGCCTGAGCCTGCTTCGGATTCTGTGTCTCCCTCTCTCTCTGCCCCTCCCCCACTCATGCTCTGTCTCTCTCCCTCTCTGTCTCAAAAATAAACATACAAAAAAATGATGTATGGGGGGGTGCCTGGGTGGCTCAGTCGGTTAAGCATTCTACTTCCGCTCAGGTCATGATCTCATCGTGCCCCACATTGGGCTTTACAGAGCCTGCTTGGGATTCTCTCCCTCCCTCTCTCTCTGCCCCTCCCCAGCTCTCATTCCCTCTCTCAAAATAAATAAATAAACTTCAAAAAAAAAAATTGTCTGTAGGGGAGAACATCAAACCATGTCCTCAAGATGCTATTTAGGTAAATGTAGATTGTTTAATCTATAGCACATTCAAGTAATGGGACCACATCCTTGAATAATGAATAAAGCTTTTAAGATTCTCCAAGTGACCTGATGTTGTGGCCATTGTCATCAATAGGATTGCAGAAGGAAAAGTACTCTAATTAAAAAAAAAAATGAAAATTATTACTTTTTAAAATTTGCTTACACATTGATGGCCCATGTGTTGTGTAGTAAGATAACTTTGGCAAAGTCCCAAGAAGGATTTTTTTTTTTTTTTTTTGAGAGAGTGTTCGTGTGAGTGAGGGAGGAGGGTAGAGGGAGAGTGGGAGAGAGAATCTTAAGCAGGCTCCACACTGATTATCCCACAATCCTGGAATCATGACCTGAGCTGAAATCAAGAGTTGGTGACTCAACTGACTGAGCCACCCAGGCACCCCATGATTTTTATTTTCACAAAAACTAATTATGCAGAAGAGTTCCTTCTGCATTTAATATAAAACCTTTGAATGAGAATTTTAAGTAGTTTTCCTTTTTTTTAACTTGTTTTATATTTTATTTTTTTTTTTAATTTACATCCAAATTAGCATATAGTGCAACAATGATTTCAGGAGTAGATTCTTTAGTGCCCCTTACCCATTTAGCCCATCCCCCCGTCCCACAACCCCTCCTGTAACTTACCCTCAGTTTGGTCTCCATATTTATGAATTTCTTCTGTTTTGTCCCCCTTCCTGTTTTTATATTATTTTTGTTTCCCTTCCCTTATGTTCATCGGTTTTGTCTCTTAAAGTCCTCATATGAGTGAAGTCATATGATATTTGTCTTTCTCTGAGTGACTCATTTCACTTAGCATAATACCCTCCATTTCCATCCGCGTAGTTGCAAATGGCAAGATTTCATTCTTTTTGATTGCCAAGTAATACTCCATTCATATATATATACACCACATCTTCTTTATCCATTCATCCATCGATGGACATTTGGGCTCTTTCCATACTTTGGCTATTGTCGATAATGCGGCTATAAACATGGGGGGGCATGTGTCCCTTCCAGACAGCACACCTGTATCCCGTGGATAAATGCCTAGAAGTGCAATTTCTGGGTCGTAGGGCAGTTCTATTTTTAGGTTTTGGAGGAACCTCCATGCTGTTTTCCAGAGTGGCTGCACCAGCTTGCATTCCCAAACAGTTTTTATTTTCTGAGATGGACAGCTCCTTTTGTGTTTTATTTCCATGGTAACAGTTATGTTTCTACTTGAGAACAACACCTACCAGATAACCATCCAGTTGACATTGTTGGGCACGCCCTTAGGGACTCTGCAGGGCGTCGTTGTGTCGAAATAGCCTCTGAAGCAGAATTACACAGGCTTGCTGTGTTGTTTTATACAGCCAGCTCTATTTAAGGCTGAAGGTTCTTAGAATAAAGGACCAAAGTTAGGAAACATTTAGTTTTAGGCTTCAGTTCAGCACACAGAAAATACCATGACCTGCCAGACTTCAAAGACGTTCCCAGGACATCCTAAAGAGCTCCAGAACTCACAGTTCCTGACCTCTGGGTGAGTGAAATTTTAGGAAGTATGCGGCTGGCAAAATGGAGGCTTCATGTGACTCAACATTGTTGCTGGTACTTTGTTTGAGGGCAACTCAAAATGGAGCCACTCCCTGGTGGAGAAATCAGAGAAAGGAAACCGTCCCAGGGAGGTAATCCTAGTCTGTCTTTGGAAGTCTTTGAATTTAAGTGAGCCTCTATTCATCACTAACAAAGCTGAGGGAGGAATAAAACCCAACTAGGGAAAAGTTGACTGCGTGTTCGTGGGACGTGGTTACTGTGAATTAATTGGCATAACAAATTACAAAGGGCATGGTCGATAAATGTGGAAAAAAACTTTCTGTTGAATCATTTCCTAGAAACGATGGTCCTAGGCTTCATTCATTTAGTTGAAAAACAAAAATGTAGCCCAAATTAAAAAAATGGAATTATGGTGCTATAGACAACTTTTTATTTTTCGTGGCATTTGATTTTTTACAGTGGTCTTGAGGTATAACTTAGACATGGTAAAGTCTGTCCAGGGTAAGTGTACTATTCAGTGATTTTGTGAACATAAATTTATAAATGGTGCAGTTGTAGTAAGCAGATTTGTAAGATCACCTCTAGGAGTCTTTCTCCTGGATGCATACCCTGTGTGATACCCTCTTTAAATGTGCATGGTACCTGTGAAGATGGTGAAATGTTACTCCCATGATCAGGGAGTAACGTATTAGACGGCAAAGGTGAAGGGCTTTTGCAGATGTAATTAAGGTTCCCAAACCACTCGATTATGAGTGAATGGAAAGGGAGACTAACTTGGCTGGCCTGACTTAATCATGCATAGGCCCTTAAAAGGGGACAGTTATACAAGAGACACTCTTCTGTCCTCCCGCTGTCCTGGAAGCAGCTTCCATCCATGCTGTGAATTACTTATGGTAAAGGGTAGCCGTAGTCCTTCAACCACAAGGAACTGAGTTCAACCAACAACCTGAATGACCTTGGAGGAGGACCCCAGGCGCCAGATGAGAAGCAGCTTGACCAACGCCTTGATAAACTCAGTTCGGCCATAATCAGACTTCTGACCTGTGAGAAACCGTGAGATCATTAATATGTGTTGTCGTTAAGGATCTGAGTCTGTGGTAGCTTGTTGTGTAGCGTAAGCAGCCAATACAGCATCTGTTACCACAAGTCAGTTTTGAGTATTTCCATCACTGCCCCCAAATTTCCTTGAGACCCTGTGGCTTCAGACTATTCTTCCACTCTAAGGCAACCACTAATCAGCTTTCTGTTGCTACAGATGCACCTTTTCTGGACATTTCACATTAGTGGAATCCTACAATATGGGACCTTTTGAGCCTGGCTTCTTTCATTTAGTAGAATGCTAAGACATTCTGCTGCCCGCAGGAACATCCACTGTTCGTGATGAGAAAGTCGTAGATCATTTGAATTGTCTCACTGTAGGTAGTGAGTCATTTTCTCTTGCTGTGTTCAAGATTGTTTTCTTTGCCTTTGACTTTCAAAGGTTTGACCACGCTATGCCTAGTTGCGGATCTCTTTGTGTTTATTTTACTTATGGTTCATCGAACGTGTTGACGTGTGCATTAACGTTTCATCAAAGTTGGGACGTTTGGGGTTATTATTTCTTCGGATATTTTTTCCTGCCTCTTTTGTTCCTCCTCTTCTCTCCTTTTGGGACCATCCTTGTACTTGGGTGGGTATGCACGATGTTGTCCCACAAATCTGTGAGGCTCTACTTAATTTTCTTCATCCTTTTTTTCTGTTCTTCAGATTGAATCATATATTTTGATTTGGTTTAGTTCACCGATTCCCGTCTGCCTTCTCAACTTGGCTATGAGGGCCTCTACAGAAGTTTTCATTTCAGATATTGAACTTTTCAAATCTCACATTTCCCATTTGATTTATTTTTGTAATTCCAGTCATTTTATTGAGGTTCTCTATTGGTGGATTAATTGTCATCATGTTTTCCTTTAACTTTTTAAATACGCTTTTCTTTTGTTTTCGAACATATTTACAATAGCCACTTTTGAAGTCTTTGCTAAATCCAACTTTTAGGACCACTCAGTGACATTTTCTATTGCCGGTCCCCCCACCCCACCCCACCATGTGTGGATCATACTTTCTTTCTCTTTTTTTCTCTGATTGTGTTGTTGTTGTTGAATAGTGACATTGTAGATATGTGGTAGCAACCATGGATTCTGCCTTTTTCCCCAGGAGGGATGCATGGTTATTGTTTATCTGCTTGGTGACATATTTGTGCTAAATCTGTGGAATGTGCCACCAGCAACGTGCAACTGCTGATGTCTGCATTCAGTTTTATTTTATTTTTAAAGAATTTTTTTAGCTTGGCTTCTTGGGGTTCGCTCATATGTCTGCATAGCTTAGTAGTCAGCCAATGATTGATCAGAAAATGTGCTTAATATCTCCAGATAATAAGAAGCTGCTGCTGCTGGGTTTATGTGTGCCTGGGGAATGCATTCAAACTTCAGACCTTTTTTCAGCTCTTCCCCAGTTTTTACATACTGCTGGACTCTCGCGTGTCTGCTGTGTGCGTGTGTGCACTGCATTGGCCACGGTTGTGTGGGTGGTTTGGGCCCCTCCGGCCCCTCCTGTGCATTTATTTGCACAGCCCTCATCGACCCAGTCGACGGGAAGAAATTTTTCTAGCCCCCACTATGTCCGGTTCACCTACTGAACTCCCTGTTAAATCCCTGATTGGTCCACCAGTTCTGTGCGCTAAATGGGACTTAAACGTCAGGCCATCCAAACTGCTGGCATGGCTCTTTGTGTTCCAGTAAGAACTTCCACTTTAATTGTGAATGTTCCCATCAAGGAGTCCCCTCTGGCGGGTGCTGTGAAGCTGGTGGGTTTTGCAGTGTTTTCTGCCCCGGCTGAATGAGTTACCATGATGGCAGAGCCAGGGTGGGGAGTGGGGGGCATGTGATGGGGACAGGTTCAGGCAAAAACACTGCCACACACTCACTGTTTTGACCCTGAGTTCAGTAGGTTGTTAGGAATAAATGCTCGGATTGTTGTATGCCTTTGGTGAATTTCCAGAGCACTTGACTTGTTGCGGTTCTTGGATAGTTTTGTCCAGTTCGATGGTTACTTTTTGGGGGAGAGAATTTGTCAACCTCTTTACTGTCTTCATCATAATTGCTTGTTTGTTTGTTTGTGGAAGGCTCATTCATCAGAGTGAATGCACCAAAGAATAAATTTGTGACATGTACATGGTCCCATTATTGAAAGGATAGATTTGTTTCTAAAGTGCACTTATAAGCATGGCATATATAGAATAGAGAAAAAAAAAGAATTTAAGTGTAGATAAACGTGGGTTCAAGCCCATCTCTGCTGCTTGCTACAACTCTTATAACCTTAGACTAGTTGTTTAAGTTCTAAGAGCCTCAGCTTCTCCATCAGTAAAATAGAGATTATAATACCTACCTTATAATAAGGTTGTGATGCTTCATTGAGATCATTAAAACTACTTAGGACATGGCTTAGAACATAGGTCAAAGCCCAATATATACTACTTGCTCTTATATAGGGTTGGCAAGTGCTTAACATTGACCTTTATAGAACAGATTTTTTGTTCTTTAAAGAGTAACACTCCAGCACCTATTTTTTTTTTTTACAATTGGAAAATTAGACTGTTAGAAGAAAGGTTTAAAATAATTGGAACTGGAGCGCCTGTGTGGCTTAGTTGGTGAAGTGCCCGATGCATCTCAGTTTGTGATCTCATGGATTGTGGGATCAAGCCCTGCGTAAGGTTCTGGGCTGATGGCATGGAGCCTGCTTGGGATTCTCTCTCTCCCTCTCCGTCTGCCCCTGCCCTGCTCGTGCTCTCTCTCTCTCTCTCTCTCTCTGTCTCTCTCAAAATAAATAAATAAATGAACATTGAAGAAAAAAAGAATTGGGAGCAGAATGCAGGGAGAGATGTAATATTGAAGGACATTGACTAAGAGATGTAGAAATGTATGGAAATGCTAGAGGTGGACATTGGGTTGTAAAGAAAACCAGAGAATTGACACAAAGAGGAAAGACCAATAACACCTGTCTGCCAACACGTCTTTAGCTCTGTCTAGTATGGAGATCCTCTGGTAACGAGGACTGTCTTCCATGTTTTGTCTCCTCAGAACTGCCTCGTCCAGTGCTGTGCTCAGGGCAGGTGCTCTGACACCACCACCCTAGGAGGCGGCTTCTGTCCTGCGCCTTCCTTCCTCATTCCTTAGGCACTTTTCCCAGTCCAGGGTGGATCTGTGGGTGTAGGCTCTCCATAAAGTTGTCACCCAAGCTGATGTCTGCATGAGCCCCACGGATGAAGAGTGACACTGTTCTGAGGCCAGGCTTGTCACCTCTCAGCCTCTTTCCCCACAGAGAAAGGATTCATTGGCCAACTCTAGTGTCGCCATGGGAGTACTGATACTGAGATACAGGAAAGATGGCCAGTGGGCCACCTGACTCTGGTGATGAGAACTGAGGCCCAGAAAGGGTACTGCCCAAGCTCACAGAGCAGTTATGTGGTGGACCAAGTCATCTGCCTTACGATCAGGCTGACGGCTTGGGCAGTACTTTCACAGTCTTTATCAAGCAGGTCTAAACACCGATGATAGGTGTTCAGAATGATGAGTTCAAGCCTCTGTAAGATCTTTCCTCCCCAACAAAGAGCACATTCAGGGCAGGCTGCCTATTTTTTTTTTCCCCCAGGAAAGTGGACTAATGAATTTTAGAAGGATTTTCAACAAAGATTGGAACTGTCTAGTTCCCTGGGTGGTCTAATTTAGAAAAGAATTATAGTGTCTCTGACACACTGACTAGACAGTCAATAAACGTGGCTGACTGAGGTTGCTCAGATGCTAATGCAATAACCCCCCCCCCCCCCCCAGCAATTGAATGTGGATTAGAACAGCAGGTCAAGGATCAAGTGCCAACATACAACTACACATCTGCCCACCCCCCAAATGATAAATAACGTTGAACTTACCAGTTATCCCATTTCCTGAGCAGTCTGTTATATTTCTAAAGCCTAAGAAATGTCATGTGTAGGTTACCAGTGTATATCCTGAGGAAATCCTCCATGGGCATTATGGCTCTTAGGCTTAGGCAGCCGGCACTCGTGTCCTGAGCCTATGGTTGTTGGGCTCTGTTCGGCTACTCGTTGAGTCTGGTTGTTCTGTAAGTGTCGGGGGATCCATAGGCCAACTGGATATCTACTTTGCTTCTCCAACTTTACCCCGAATCACCCAGAGATCTTATGGAAATCCTTCTGATTTCAGTAGGTCTAGGGTGGGACCCCAGATTCTTCATTTGTAATAAGCTCCTGGAGGACAGGAATGCTGCTGATCCCCAGGCCACACTTTGAGTAGCTTAGTGCCAGAGAGACCCTAGGATTCCCTGTCTAAAGAGCTGTAACCCATATCCAAGACCTGTAAGGGTCTCTGGGGACTGATTACTGTAGGTATGCACACCCACAGGCCCCCAGGGTAGCTAGGGGGTGGCGCTGGGTGTATATGAGTGTGGTGCAGTGGGTGGGTTATAAGACAAAGCTTGGACCTTCAGGCTGGAACTCTATGCACAGGAGTATAAAGGCTTTCATGGTGCAGGGCTGAGATGGGATGGGAAGGAAAGGGAACCTCTGTTTTTCTTCATGCTCCAGGCTAAGAGTGGGCCTGCTTGTGGGTACCTCAGGAAGGCTTTGGTTAAAACTTCGTTATTATTATTTTTTATTATTTGATCTCTGGACCTAAACACAAAAAGAGCAGATTCCATTTTTTTTTTCATGCCACTCTTGCGGTCCGAGAGAACACTTTTATTTTCTCTTCACCATGCACATGAATACTTGAAGTCGGCCAACAGATTTCCAACAGGTTTGTTCACTGTGTTTTGATGAATCTGAGAATCTTCCATTTATCTAAGTAGCTGGTGCGATGATATGTCATGTGCTTGCTGTTTGGTGGAAATCGATAGTCTTGTTACTTCAATTCTTTGAACACGAAGAAGCGCGTCGTTTGGCGTTACTTAAAGCATTCTAACGTTATCTCTGAAGATTTGGTGGAAACAGCCAATAATTGCCCTTTAAGTGATCCATATGGAGGAGATCAATACCATTAATCTTTTCTTCATTCCTTATTTTTTCCAGAGACTTTTTTTTTTCTTCTTACAGTTTTAGGTTTACAACAACATTGAGAGGAAAGTACAGAGCTTTGCCATATACCCAGTGGCCCACACATGAAACCATAATCAACATCACTTACCAGAGTGGTACTTTTGTTACCACAGATGAACTTACGTGGACACATCCATGGTTGGTTACCTTAGAGTTCATTCTGGGTGTCGTACATTCTGTGGGCTTGGATACATATGTAATAACAGATCTGTCATTATAATATCATACAGAGCATCTTCAGAGCCCTGAAAATCCCCTGTGCTCTGCCTGTTCATCCCCCGCGCTGACAATCACTGATCATTGTATTGTCTCCATAGTCTTGTCTTTTCCAGAATGTCATATGCTTGGCATCCCATCATTCACAGCTCTTTCAGATTGGTTTCTTTCACTTAGTAATACGCATTTAAGCCTCCCCCATGTCTCATGGTTGAAGCTCATTCAGTTCAGTGCTGAATAATATTCCATTGTCAGGATGTAGCACAGTTTCTTTATCCCTTCACTGAAGGACATCTTGGTTGCTTTCCAAGTTTTGCAAATTAGGAATAAAACTGCTCTAAACATCCACGCGTAGGTTTTTGTGTGCACATGAGTTTCCAGCTCCTTGAGATAAATACCAAGGAGTGCGACTGCTAGAATGTATGGTAAGAGTATGTCTCATACTCTTTTAGAAAACTTAGGGAAAAGCCGACCGTAGACACGAGATGAAGGTTAGCGGCTGAGATGGTGAACATTCTATAAAGACAACATGTGCAGAACAGTGTTGCAAACAAATGTGGCAACTGAGACCAGCGGCTATCCACTAGAATTCTGAATACCTTTGTGAGCGGGGCCTCCTCTTGCCTGTCTCCTTGCCTCCCTGGCATATCATCTGCCAAAACTTGGAGCTTAATCTCTGCCAAAACTTGGTGCTTAACATCTGCCAAAAGCTGGAGCTGGCAGCTAACTCCAAAACTGCCAGTTGAGTCAAAGAAGTGCCAGGTGCATAAATCAGCTCGACTCACTAAAGCCAGGTGACCTTCGCCTCCACCTTGACCTGGCTGGCACGGCCCTGCGGAACTCTCGGGAATCTAACCTTTGGCATATTACCTTGCCCAGGTTTTGGCTATGCATTTTGTGAAAAATCCTGCGAGCTTGATGCTACTCTTGCACACTGCTCTTTTGACAGGAATTATGAGTCATGATCAAAACTAAAGACAGTAGTCAATTGTTGAGTCACTGGAGCCTTTGGCCGCAGTGCCGTGCAGGATCTGAGTTTGCCCAACACAACGTGCGTGTAACAAAGGGGGCGCTTATGTTGGCAGCCTGATCGGACCCTGTAGCAGCGGAAGTAGCACAAGCTGGTGGAAAGAGCACTGGGCGAAGAGTCAGGAGGCTTTGGCTGGAGTTTAGTGCGCCACGAATAACATGACCTTGGGCAAGTCAAGCATTTTCCCCATTGACAGAAACAATGCTACCCTCGCTTCTCGGGATTATGACCGAGATAAAATGAGATAATAAGTCAAAGTGCCTTGGAAAAGTGGAACACGCTGGCAAATACTCGCACTGCTTATCTATTCATTTAGCAAACGTGTATGTGCCGGGCACACATTATCCCCAGTTGCACCTCGGGGGATGCTTAGATGACCCGTGAGCTGGATCTTGTGGGTTCTTGGTGTGGTGGAGATGTGAGCCAACAGCCACATCCTTATGGTGCATCATGTTTGTACTTAGAGCTTCGGAGGCTCTGAGACGCTGCTGGAGGATAGAGGTGGCCCTGGATGGGGTGCCGGGGTGGCTCAGTTAGTTAAGCCCCCGACTCTTGATTTCAACTCTGGCCATGATCTCGCGGTGTGTGAGTTCAAGCCCAACGTTGGACTCGCACTGCTGACAGTGCAGAGCCTGCTTGGGATTCTCTCTCTCCCTCTGTTTCTGCCCTTCCCCCACTCTCTATCTCTTAAAATAATGAACTTAAAAAAAAAAAAGTGGCCTGGGCTAAGTCTGCCTGGTGGGGCTGTTATATTCATTACACAGACAGTGGGTTTTGATCTGGCTCTTGCCAGAAGTTTGCCTGACTGAAAGTGGGGGGTGGGGGTGGGGGGTAAGAGGGCATTCTGGGCTTAAGGACCAGCATGTTCAAAGGCACAGAGGTATGATTGTGCATAAAATGTTATCATCAAATTAAAATCGACCCAACAGGTACTCACTGAGTACCTACTCCCTGAAGACGCTGCTAAGAGCTGGGGGAAATAGCAGTGAATAAAATGTCCCGAGTCCCTACACGCTCTTGGATTTGTTTGTTCAGCATGTTAGTTCCCTACGGCTGCTGTAACAAATCGTCACAACTTGGTGGCCTAACAGCGACACAGATGTACTACCGTCTAGTTCTGGAGTTCAGAAGTCCTAAAATCAAGGCATCGTCCGGGACTGCCTCCTTCTGGAGGTGTTAGAAGAGAATCATTTTCCTTGCCTTTTCCAACCTTGCCTTTTCCAACCTTGCCTTTTCCAATGTCTAGAGGGTTCCTGCATCCTTTGGCTCATGGCCCTTCCTTCATCTTCAAAGCCACCAGTGGAGCATCATCACATCTGTCTCTCTGATTCTCCTGCCTGGTGATTACGTTGACACCACCTGGATAATCCAGGCTAATCTCCCCAGATCAAGGTCTTCCACTTAATCATAGCTGCAACATTCTTTTTGGCACGTAGGGTGACATAGTTACGGGTTCCAGGGATTAGGCCGGGGACATAGTCTGAGGGCCATTAGTGAGCCTATCCGTTCCCTCCGCAAATGTTTTTTTAGTTTCCCACTAGGGAGTAAGTGAGCGTCTCGCTCTCACGGACTTACTTACAATTGTCTTAGCTATTCAGACGATGGTATTCGTTTGTGTCCTAGGCACCAAAGAGATTACCAACAAGGTTTCATACCCAGTACAGCTCGCTTCTTCTCCCCACCCCAGACTTGCTTCATCTCCGTCGATCGTTCTAGTTGCTTAAATCAAATCCTTGAAGTGATGCTTGAGTCCTTGCTTTCTTTCATACCCCATGTCTAATCTGTCAGGAAACCCTGTTTGTTCTACCTTCTAAATAGATCCAGAATCCAACCACTTCTTAGCACTACTGTCCCTGCCCGGGACCGAGCTGCTGTCTGCATTACCACAAGAGCCCCCTCTGCTCTTTTCTTTTTTGAAAAGCTTATTTATTTTGAGAGAGAGAGAGGGAGGAAGGGACAGAGAGAGAGAGGGAGACAGAGAATCCCAAGCGGGCTCTGCACATTGTCAGTGTGTAGCCCGATGCGGGGCTCAAACTCACGAACTGCGAGATCATGACCTGAGCCGACGTCAGATGCTGAACCCATTGAGCCACCCAGGTGCCCCCGAGCCTCCTCCTCCTGTTCTGTTTCCATCTTGCCCATTACATTTTATTCCCAACACAGTAAACGTAAGGATCTTCTTAAAATCAAAGTGAGGGCATGTTACCTCTAATCGCAACCCACTCCTCTCCGTGTCCAACCAGGACTCTCCAGGCATCGCTTGGTCGTGGGCCTGGACCTCCCTTCCCTGGAAGGCACTCCCTCACCCCTCTTGTGTCTTTGTTCAAAAGTCCCCTTTTAATGAAGCTAATCCGGTCACCTTATTTAAGTTGCAGCTCCCCACCCCTTGCTGGTTCTCTTTAAATCGCTGTAGTTTTTTTTTTTTTCCTTTTCCATGGTACTTACTACCTCCTAAATACTACACAATCTGCATTCCCAATCTGTCTTCCCCCAAGACCAGCAATTTCGCATCCCAAGAGCATACATACATACATAGTACCCAGTCCATATGAGGGTCCTAGTAAATATTTGTTGAACGGGTAAAGGAAAAAAGTCACCGCGCATGTCGTTGAGGGACTTATCTATGTGAGGAAACGTGGGGACCTCCTCTGAAACAATCCTGCACGATCTTGGGTCATTTGCAGTTAAATATTGTACCGTCGTTAGTTGGAAGTCATCAAAGGTCTCCAATGAGGGGAAGTAAAAATGCACTCAGGTCTTTCTTCTGTGTGGGGAGTGTGTATTTGAAAACTAAACATCAGGTTTGGGGCGCCTGGGTGGCTGAGTCAATTAAGCATCCGACTCTTGATTTCAGCTCAGGTCATGCTCTCTCAGTTCGTGAGTTCAAGCCCTGTATTGGGCTCCGTGATGTAGGCCTGGAGCCTGCTTGGGATTCTCTCTCCCTGTCTCTCTGCCCCTCCCCTACTCTCTCTCTCTCTCTCTCTCTCTCTTTCAAAATAAATAAACTTAAAAAAAACCACACACACATCAGGTTCAACAGGAGCCTCCTTCACATCGACTCCATGGTCTCGTTTTGCAATTCAAAATTTAAAAAATTAAATGTGATTAATTGAGCACCTGTAACATAACGCATATTTCGCTAGGCCCTCTGAACAAAAAAAGCTTACATGAGACCACCAAGTCTCCTCTTTTCAGCCTGGGCTGCTTGATAATCCTTGCAGCCCCTTTTCAAAAGCAGAAGAAAATACAATTTAGGTCAAAACGGCATGTCAGAATTCCCATTTTCCTTCTTACTTTTGGTCTTTGCCAAGAATTTTTATAAGGGAGAGCAAAAAAAAAAAAAAAAAAAAAAAAAAAAGCAATGTCTCTACTCCTCTGCCAACCAAGAAAGGAGCTGAAAAACAGGTACAGATGAAGTGAGGCGAACCAGAAAGAAAGGGTACGAAATGTTTCAAAGTCTGAGAGGAAAGCAGTGCTGTCCTATTTTCAACATGCTTGTGGAGACCACATAAAGTCATTTCCGTCGACGTTTAGAACAATTCCTGTAAAAGCGGCTTATCCTTGGTGTGTGTTGCGTTTACCCACAGTGGGGGAGCCCTTCTGTTGAGCCTGTCATAGTGCGTAATGATCATTGCTCAGTTCTGTTTCTGCCTCCCTTGCCCTCTCCTCCTCTGCCTTCCTTTTGCCCAAGGATCCCAGCTCTATTGATGCGCAGCCTTTGTGAGTTTGTTGGCAGGACTGCGTAGCCCTTTTGCAAGCCAAAATGTCACATGTGCACCCCTTAGGACAGCAGGTTGGCCCACATGCTTTTCCTCCTCATTAGGACATTAAAATATGTGTCATGGGGAAAACAAAGAGGTCAACAGTGCAAACATTTATAGACTTTTATTAATGTATTGAGGCAGAGCTCACGTGGGCTCTTTCATCAGTGAATTCTTAGAGTCCTAGGAATTTTTACAATTTAGCAAAAATAGATGTAAAGGCCACTTCTCCTTTTCCACCTGTGTGCAGCAAAGCCGTGAATGTGTATTTTTGTATGTAGAATAGATGGAGTTATTACTAATATCGCCAAGATACCTAGAGATTTTGTATTCTTTCTATTTCTGTGAAATTGTAGAATGTTTTTCTTCTTGCCCTTTCTCTGGTTGGAGCCATCCATTACAACACGCATTTGTCATTAATGACCCATGACCCCCTTTTATTAGATATACTTAAGAAGGTCATGGATCTTAATTCAGTGGCAAAGGAGACATATTATTATCCTAATTCGTGGTTGTGAGACCACAGGGGAATCTTACCATTTTATTAATGATTAATCACGCCAGTAAATGAGACATGGCAGTAAAAGAGTTAAGAACAACAAACCTAGAGTAAGATCAGATTACGTTTGGCAGGATTTCTCAGGCTTGTTGTCTGTTTTTTAAAAAATCGCTTTCACTGCCAGCTAATAATTTCTATCCAGACAAAGAATTAGCAGGCTTTTTGTAAAAGTGGCCATCTCTTGCTGTTTGAGTAATGGATTCTAAGGTTCTGATCTCTTTTTTTGGAAAAGTATATATATATATACATATATATATATATATACGTATATATATATACGTATATATATATATACGTATATATATATATATGTATATATATATATACGTATATATATGTATATATATATATACGTATATATATATACACACACACACATATGTATATTAAATATATATAAATATATAAAGTATATACATATACTTTATATACTTATATATACTTTATAATATATATTAAAGTATATACATATAATACAAATATATTATACAAATATACATATAATGTATGTATAATGAATGTACATACATACAATATATGTATATAAATATACATATAATATATTTGTATATATATACAAATTTATATATTTATATTATATATTTATATATTATATATTTATATACAATTTATATATTTATAAATATATTTGTATATATGTATACAAATATACATATAATGTATGTATAATGAATGTACATACATACAATATATGTATACAAATATACATATACTTTAAAGTATATACATATACATATTTTATATATGTATTTATATGTATTTATATATGTATTTATATTTATATATTTTTATATATTTATATATTTACATATTTATATATATATATATACACACACATATACACATGTGCAGAAAATATGGTACAGTTCAGATACTTTGAGTAAAATGAACACGGTAATCATAAATTTCTCTTTCTCTCAAAGCTAAAATTGGTGGTACTTATAAGGAGCAGTTCTCATATAAAATATATCTGCAACCAGTGAAATTGCACTGAAGAACAAAAATCAGCCCATACCTCAAGAACTTGATTTAGAATTGAAATGTCAGGCCAAACACTAGTTAAGTGCCACACATATTTCCTGAATGTCAGTTACGTGCCGGCTCCACTTGTAAAGTCACTTACTTTTACAACCTGCTGTTGCTCCTCATTATCCTCCACTGATTGTATCTGATCCTCGTGACAGTTTCAAGCAATAGGGTAGAACAGTATCATCCCAACTTGACAGATGGGAGAGGAAACTAAAACCATGAACTTGCAAGGCCAGATAGTGGCTAGTCAAACAGAAGGAGCCAAGACGCCAGTTTCCTGGCTTCCTGTCCTGTGCCTTTCCCGGTCTTTTTAGGCTGCATTCCTTCTCTTGCCGATCAGAGTCTGCAGCAAACCAGAGGGGTCATTCTCAAAGTGTGGTCACAGAACTAGAATCATCAGCACCATCGGGGACCTATTAGACACGCAGATTCTCCGGCTCCCTCTCAGACGTACTGACTCAGAACCTGGTGTGTGTGTGGTGGAGGGGGGCGGGGAGGGGGGCTGGGGAAGCCATCTACACTGCACAAACTTTCCAGGTACACTCAAGCGTGAGAACCACTGACCTCAACAATACATTTCTTTGCCGGTAAAAACACGGGGGAGGCAGCGTATCCATTATTTATTCATTACGGCTGCCTTGTGGGAGGCACAGGGCGTGTTTGCCTTCTAGGAACTCATCTGGGTGAGGAGAGAGAGAGCCAGCTCACCTGAAACAATTACCTGTGCCTGCATGGCTGGTTAATTACATGCTGGCCATGGGGTAGGGCCACACAGGCTGTCGTCTTCAGGGAAGGGAGTAACCCCTGGAGGTGGCGATGACTGGGGAAGCCTTCCTGGAAGAAAAAGAAATGTGGATGGGCCGTGAGGTGCCCTAGGGTTTGGAGTGAAAGAGCTAGAGAGCGGGAATTCTAGAAGGAAGGAGAGTTTGTGAAACAGTAAGAAATATGTTGGCTTGAGTTGAACTGAGCTTTTTAAAAATTTTCTAATGTTTATTTGTGTGTGAGAGAGAGACAGAGTGTGAGCTGGGGGCGGGGGGGGGGGGGTTGGGCAGAGAGAGAGGGAGACACAGAATCTGAAGCAGGCTCCAGGCTCCAAGCTGTCAGCACAGAGCCTGATGCGGGGCTTGAACTCACAAACTACGAGATCATGACCTGAACTGAAGTTGGCCGCTTGACCGACTGAACCCCCCAGGCACCCCAAAACTCTGTCTTTTAATGCTTCATTTGTCTGAGTTATTTTTACCATAAACATCGTATTTTCTTGTAATCTTGCTAATATTCTGGTATAGTGGTTCTTAATTTTTTGGGTCATGATCATTTTTAGAATCTAGTAAAAACTATGACCCTTCGCCCCAGACCATTGCTCACCTGCCCATTCTTACAAAATATTTCCATAAAATTTGGAGGTGGTTCATAGACTTCATCAAACCCTAATGTCTTAAGGCATTAACAGAATGGAATGTACTGTCCTTGAGAGAACTGAGACAGAATCACACAAATCATTTTCTATACAGTGTAATTCTCTCAGAATTAAATTAAATGGAACCCTGATTGAGAAAGGCTGTGGGTAAAACCAAACAAAAACCTTAACGTAGTGTATGTGCTAAATTTACGGTCTTCCTACTGCTCAAAATAATGCACAAGTTTGAGATTTAATAATTATACATTTCGGAGGAGGATCAGTTTCCAGTATGTCCTCTTCCCCCTGATATTTTCATGTTAGAATAAATTATGTTCAATTTCACTGAAATGACTATTTACTTTGGCACTTTTGAGAACCATTGCACACTAGCTATAGATAATACTACCCTACATCTGATTTTTCAGAATCCGGAATAATAGTGTAAATCCCGCTGACAAAAGCTAAGAAGTTTGAAAATGATGTGTTTCACGTACTAAGTAAAGGAACCCTTTCTGCTTCCCCACATCCTTGTTTTCTTGCCTGACAGGCTACACATCCCTTTATTCAAATGATTAGTAGACATGCTGTAATTGTCAGTTTGCGATGCCAACGGTACATCTGACTGACTTCATTCTCTCCAGAGCTTCTAGAAAGCCACGGCCCAGGCAGATTTTCCAATACTTCATTTTTCTCAGTGGACAGAATGGTTTCCTCTTTGGGTATTTTGCGGGAAAGCCCATGTGGAGCTGAAGCAGCAGTTTCCAGCTCATTCCCTCCTCACCGACTCGGTTTAAAGCTCCATTCCTGGTAGGAAACACAATATGCCTTTACCCCCGTTGGTCAACACTGGGCTAAATTGGGAGTCCTAAGATTTGTAGCTGTGATGGAGTGGGCTGCTCTTCTTTAAATGAGCGTACGAATGGTAGGCTGACGGGCTTACAGAGGCAGGTGATTGCTAGTCAGAGCCACTGCCTGGGGCACCTTTGGGGTTTGTGTGCTGGCTGATCCTCTTGGAGGGAGGGACAAGCTTGTGGATAAGAGGAGGTGACGGTGGCACATCAGGTGTGAGACTTGTCACTCCATTCAGGAAACTGACGGGAAACTGACTTGAAAGTCAGTTTCCAGGAAAGGGATTTCTACACTCTGACCTCAACACGTATCAATTATGTGGCTTCCCTGTAGCCAGTGTGTTCTGTTCTCTGGTATGTCACACACCCTTGCCCACCAGAAGGAGGGGGCTCCAGCCCCCCAACATTAGTAGCCTCTGCACGTATTCACCCGTGCTCTTGGGGATAACCTTGAGTGATAGAGAAAAGGTTACACTCTGTTTAAGAAGGCTGCAGCGTAGGGCGCCTACGTGGCTCAGTTGGTTAAGTATCTGACTCTCGATTTCAGCTCAGGTTATGATCTCACGGTTCATGAGTTCCAGCCCCTCATTGGGCTCTGTGTGGGCAGTGCAGAGCCTGCTTGGGATTCTCTTTGTCTCTCTCTGCCCCTCCCCTGTTTGCAGGTACTCTCTCTTTCTTAAAATAAATAAATTAATTAAAAGAAAATAAGAAGGCTGCAGAGTGTAGTGTGTTAAGCTTTCCACCAAAAACAAGGTCCAGAGCTTAAAGTGATAAATCTGTTATCAGAAATATTGACTCTTATGCAATGGCTGAGGTACCACCAGATTTTGTTTGGGAGCATCATCAATCAAAATGTTCATGTTTGCACTTTTGAAGTTCCCTTTTAAAGCAAGCTCGAAGCACATAATCCCAGTTGGAAATTTTATTTTCACCCCATTTTAATTTATTTTATTTTTATTTTTATCCCATCATTTGTTCATAATTTCCTCACTTAAAAAAAAAAAGGTTTATTTATTTTTGAGAGAGAGAGAGACCGAGCGTGAGCAGGGGAGGGGCAGAGAGAGAGTGAGACCCAGAATCGGAAGCAGGCTCCAGGCTCCGAGCTATCAGCACAGAACCCAATGTGAGGCTTGAACTCACGAACCGCGAGATCCTGACTTGAGCCAAGGTTGGACACTTAACCAACTGAACCATCCAGGCGCCCCAATAATTTCCTCACTTTCATGTCTTTATATCTTTCTTGCCTCTCTGACCTTGCTGATTTTTTTCTCCTACTTTTAAGAGATCCTTGCTGAGGCTTGTGATCTTGCCTCAGACTCCCTCCCTATCCTGTCCACCTTGATTTCTCACTTTCTCTTCCTTCTTACCTTTTATCTTTTTTATGCTTTCATTTACTTCCCCCTCTAACACACTATACATTCCTTTCTCCCCTTACCTACTTCTGCTTTTTGTATTACGTATTACAAGTCATTATTTCATACATAGGGGAGCATTGCTGTCCTCTCCGTCAATTATGAAACAGAACATCACCAATTTAATTGAATCCCTATCCCCAACTCTATTCCCCCATTTCTACCTAGAAATGACTACTGTCTTATCTCTTATTTTGCATCCTCTTCTATTGCCGGAGGCAGGAGGCAGGACCCTGTCCCCAGCACTCAGCCTCTCCAGTGGCATCCTCTCTTGGCTGCTGGAGGCTAAGCCCAGGGGGTCGGGCACCAGGGGGCTGGAATGACCCCCACTGAAGCCAGGGGAGGGGAGTGGGGCAGATGGAAAGGGTCACTCCTTCGCTGCAGAATGTGGCTGAATGTGACCCCTTTGAGAACCATGTTTATATTCAGATGAAATGTCCCCACCTCTTTGACATATTTGAATAAGAAAGGGCTGTTGCATTCAATGAACTTTCAGTAAGCACCTTCTCAATGATCAGGGCTATTCCTGATAGGACTTTATTTATGGGGCCCTGGATTCACTTCCCTATTCACTTTCCTGTTGCCCCTTTCTTTTGGATAGAGAAACTCAATTATACTTCAAAATATATTTTTGTGTCGAGGATTGTCTGTATCTTTCAATTTGCCTGTATTTGTGTTCAGAGCTGGGTAATGTGTACCACTCTACCTTTTAGTAGGTTTGAAATATTTCACAGACACAAAAGAGCTTGGACTGGAGGCATACACCCACGGGGCTAGAACCCTAGCTCAGCCACTTCCTGGTCAGATGACCTTGAGTACATCACTTAGTTTCCCTTAGCCTTGGTATTTTTGTAATATGTAAAACTGGGTATAAGGAGAGGACCAGGTCTCAAAGCTGTTTATGAAATGAGATAGCGTATGTAAAGGGCTCGTTGTGGAGCCTGGCGTATAGCACTAAATAAATGTTAGCGGTAGTAACATAGGGTTTTGAGCTTAGAACATTAAGTTGAGATATAATGTATCTGAAGCACTTATTTGGGGATCGAACATAGCATTTGAAGGCTGTGTGGTTGCTATGGCAGCTCAGAAACAATAGGAGGCATAGGAGAAAAGAGAGACATGCTCTCAACCTGCAGGCGTAGAAACAACATTTTTCTGACCTGAGAACTTGTGAAGTGGCCCCTGGAGGAGGCTGTATCTGTGAAATGTCATCTTGCTGCAGAGGAAGTCGGACCCTCGCTTCCCATACACCTGTTCTTACTGCCGGTGCACTCCATATGACATGACATAAACATGCCTCGTTTTCTGGGGAGGTCGGCCACCATCTACCTGTCAGATCTTTGCCCTCCTGTTAGAAAGAATGTGATTCCCTATGTCATTCGTTATCACAGGGCAGGTCAGAAGGCCCTGTAAAACTCTTAGATCCTAATGGTAGCTCAAACCGCGGAGTTCTCAAAATCAGCTGTGCAGATTGATTGGAAAGCAAGCTGACTGAAGAGCAAAATGATTTATTCTGTCAGGGGTTACTACCCCATTGATTTTCCTCCAGTTGTGGATTGAATAGCTTCAGTGCCCAATCTGGAATGCCGAGGGAATGATGCCCAAGTATTACTGAGAAACACAACAAAACCAGAATTGGGGTCAGATTGTATATTGACTTTGTGTGCTGCTTTTTTTCAAGCAATTTTATAACTAAAATGGCCATGATGATTTAACACCTACTTTGTGATAAATGATTTTCTATTTGCAAAATGCTTTCAGGGGCACCTGAGTGTCTCAGTATCTGTGAAATGTCATATTGCTCCACAGGAGGTCGGAATCCTTGCATCCAACTCTTGATTTCGTCTCAGGTCATGATCTCGCAGTCATGGGATCAAGACCCACGTTGGGCTCCATGCTGGGTATGGAGCCTTCCTAAGATTCTCTCTTTCCCTCTCTCTCCCTCTGCACCTCCCCCGCTCTCTCTCATGTGCACACGCTCTCTCTCTCAAAAAAATGCTTTCCTACTCTTTCTCAGTTCCTCTTCAGAAACCCAGTGTTGATAGGCTTTAATTACATTTCTCTTAATGAGAAATGTAATTTTCTAATAAATTTCATAAATGTGTTCTTCTTTTCTATAGTCATTATGCAGAATCTGTAGAGTATTAGAAATCCACCAGGCAGATAATGGTGAAATTGTTTTTTTTTTTTTTTAACCTATTTCCTTGCTTTTCAATGCTGTTACAGTGACGGAAACAACTCACGAGAAAGTACTAACATGTTTTGCTGCTGACTGATAAATACTTGCTCACAACCTTGGAAATTCTATTACAAAGTTTAATAATATTTATTTTTGAACCCTTTAAAAGGTAACATTTGTGTATTATAATTTTTTTAATGTTTATTTACTTTTGAGAGAAAGAGAGAGACAGAGCATGAGCAGAGGAGGGGCAGCAAGAGGGAGACACAGAATCCGAAGCAGGCTCCAGGCTCTGAGCTGTCAGCACAGAGCCCAATGTGAGGCTCGAACTCACAGACCGTGAGATCATGACCTGAGCTGAAGTCGGCACTTAACTGACTAAGCCACCCAGGCGCCCCAACATTTGTGTATTACAAATAAAGTTGCAGTGGTCTATAATATGGCATACTTTCAAGTATTTGACTATATGATCATGAAACACATAAACATTAATAAATGGCATATGATATTGTAGGCAGTATCTTAGTATGATATGTCAAGGATGAATTTCTGTTATTTAAACCAGAGCATGCTAATATCTAGCTCCCGCTAACTTCTCTCATAATGTTTTAGACATTCCACTCCATATCACACAAGTTTATGATTCTTTTGTTGTTTAACACACACACACACACACACACGCACGCACGCACACACAGAGTTTTGTTTTCCTGGCACCTACCGTGATGTTGAAATCATAGTATAGTGAATCCTTCTTCTCTGTCTGTGTGCGGATTCCCTTCTGTATGTGCTATTTTAGGGTATGTTGGGGGACTTGAGTTAGGTCGTCACTTTCAAACAGTTGTGATTTTCATTAACCCTTAGTTAACAGACACTTTTCTTTTACCAAAATGCTCTTTCCAAATCAAGGAGATATTTACCATGAATAGTTTCTTCTCGTTGTGTCCCCCCAAAAGGCTCCCCGCTCAAGTCTTGGAGAGCTGCAAGACAGCGTCATGTAATGGAAAGTGTGAGACTAAGGGTATGGAGACGTCTGTGTTACCCAGGTGTTCCTTGTGTTTCTACTCTGGGCTGTGGGAGGTTCTGTGAGACTAAAGAAAGGAGACCCCAACACCAGCTGGGGAGTGGAACCCTGGATACCTTAACAAGTCAAGCCACCATATAAATTCACACAGAATAAGTGTAAAATGAATAGTTAGGTGTAGGTACTGTGGGAGGTAGGAAGTATTTTGTGAATTGAGGAAGTGTTCTCACTTTTTTTAGATAGTTTTTTTTTTTTTAGATAGCGTTAGAGAAACTCCTCCTGTGTAGGACTTAAGGAAACCCTTAAAATATATGGCCACAAGAAACGTGGGTCTAACTTGTACACTTTTATACTTTGAAAATGGGCGGTTCATCTATTGCTAAGAAGTTTGCATTCATTCAACACACACAGACTGTTTCTTCTTTTGGCAAAGCATTGCTCACTGTCTGGGGATGCAGAAATGCATAAAGAAGTAGCAGGTGCACGGAGAGGATGCTCACCGGCCATTAAGTGTCTGCAAAATTTGTTTTGTGTGTGTTCAGAAAGCAAAATCTCTGTCATGGTATCTACTGAGAACAGGTGTTGTTAATGATTGATGGAGGAAGTAAATATTGACCAAAGCCCAAGAAAGATACGATCGATACGTTTCAGGGAGTTTCTGTTCTTTTTTCCCAGATTCCTCAATCTTGCACCGATGTTATAAAAGAATATACCTGCTGTAGATGCAAGTGCCTGAAAATTTAAACATATATTATTATGAAATGGAAGCATTATATAAATACTTAAGTACCTTATCTGTTAGCGAATTACTGGAAGATGGTACATAAAAATGAAAAACGCAATGAAGTTCATTCACGGGCCCCCCACTTCCCCCGTCTTCACTCAGTTCTCTTCCTGTGCCGTGCTACTGAAGGGACTTCATGCCCACTGGACATGCCCCTCAGTTTCAAACCCATTCTCAAGAAAGGGCCCAACTTTAATCCATTAGCACAAAGTTCAGTCATTATACGTGCCCTGTTTTAAACTATATCTCTAGTTGGGGCATAAAAAGTTTCTGTCTTATCCAGAGAAGTTGTCAATGTTGACATAGGAATGGCACATATAACTTTTCTGGGGGGCAGGGGAAGGGTGTGTTTGAAGTGAGCTCTCAATTCTCTGGGTCTTAGCCATGTTTTATTTATCAGGATCATATTCAATCTAGATCTCAGAGTTACCTTTTCAAACCATAAAAAGAGAGACTGAATGCTGAGTGACTGAGCTTAGCTGGAAAGAGCAACATTTGAAAGACCCGATGTTCTGTTTTATTTTATTTGGATTTTGAGCATTAGAATCTAAAATCTCTTGTAAGTACGTGAGCGAGCAAATAGTGAGGTAGAATGATAAACCATGTAAATCATCCATCTTCCTCTTTAAGAGGAGGAGAAATACGTGAAGAGGAGGAACAGGGGGTACAGGAGAAAATTATGAATGTGAGCTGAGCAGGATTATGGAGAGAAGCAGCTAATTGGAGATTATCTGAAAATAAAACATCTCCAGCACTCCCTGGGGAAATTAACTGCCAGATGAGAAGCATATTGTGAGAAGACAATGACTAACGTTATCTTGTAAGAACAGTTATGGGATGACAGCAGTTCTTTTACTTAAAAAGAAAAAAAAAAACCAACAAAAACCAAAAACCCATAAATCAGAGAAGGATGAAAGAAAAATCCATGTGATGAGCACTAACCAGGATAGACACACTGCAGTTCCTTTGATGAAACTAATTAAGCCCCTGTGTATTATCTCAAGGGCTGGGAGATATTTTTAGAGATGATGGGTAGGAAAGAATCACTTCGGGAAAACTCAAAGTAATTTTCAAAATTCAGAGCAGAAGTTTAAAAAAATTTTTTTAATGTTTGTTTATTTTTGGGTGTGAGCAGGGAAGGAGCAGAGAGAGAGGGAGACACAGACTCCGAAGCAAGCTCCAGGCTCTGAGCTGTCAGCACAGAGCCCTGTGTGGGTGAGGCTTGAACTCACGAACCTCGAGATCACGACCTGAGCCGAAGTCGGATACTTAACCGACTGAGCCACCCAGGTGCCCCCAGAGCAGAATTTTTAAGCTGATTGTTGTTTGCCACTGAGCTGCTGGAAAATATTTGTGTCACAATTTGACTGATGGTCAAATAAATCTTCAGAAGACCCAAGAAGTGAGGTGCAGACCTGTGGGTACCACGACTGTCAAGGAGGTGAGTGCCTGCACCTCTCCCAATCACTGGAGGTTGTTTCTTGTTCTGGGTGTCCCAGGGGTAGCTTCTCTGGCTGTGGCTTCGGAGGACCGTGCTTTTGTTTCTCTGCTGAAATGGGCTGGAGCCCACTGGCCCGGCGTGAGCGACGGTCCCTTTTGGTGCTGCTGTGGTTGTAGTCCGGTGTGAGACATTGAGAATTGCCGCTTGCGTTATGTACACACTGTTGGAAAGTCAGCTTGGCTCAAGGGCCGTCACCATATCAGAAGGATGAGCAATGAGTAGCTGCCAGCTCGTGGTGTTTAACCAGGTACATACAGAAGTGTGTCCTCTGTGAGTTGTAAAAGAAGGAAAGTAAAGAAAAGACCAAAGGAAAAGGAAAGGAGAGGAGAGGGGTGGGGAGGGGAGGGGAAAAGGGAAGGGAGGGGAGGGGAGGGGAGGGAAGGAAAGGAAAGGAAAGGAAAGGAAAGGAAAGGAAAGGAAAGGAAAGGAAAGGAAAAAAGAAAAAGAAAAAAGAAAAAAAAGAAGGTGCCCAGAGGTTTTGAGGTTAAAGTCTGGATGCCTGAGAAAAAACAAACAAACAAAAATTCTGTAAGTGATGGTGACATGAGCTCCCAAATTCATTGCATTGCTAGAATATTTACTTAAGTTGACAGAAAATTATTTCCTTTCTCCATAGCAATTGTAATAGGCTACTGTTGGCCGTAATCTTGACCTATCCCTAGAAGCACCAGTGTTATTTGATCAAGTTGTGGGAAACATGTTGTGTGGCAAAGAAATCACAAGGCATCCAGTCACTCTTTTTTTTTTTTAATGCCTATTTTTGAGAGAAAGAGAGAGCGAGAGCGAGCGAGCGTGAGCAGGGGAGAGGCAGATGGGATCCAGCGCTGGCTCTGTGCTGACGGCAGAGCCTGATGCGGGGCTCGAACTCACGAACCACAAGATCATGACCCGAGCCGGCATCGGACGCTCGACCGACTGAGCCACCCAGGCACCCCCAGTCAGTTACTCTTCAGGGAAGATGGGAAACTGAAATAAATGGCCAGTGGAGACAGCAGACACCCCTGAAAAGGGATGTCCCCACACTAGGAATCTTCTCTGGAGGAGGAGTATAATAATGTTGTCAGTTAATTGAGCAGAGGAGTGAACAGCATGGAGATGTAATGAGAGGGGACTGTCACAAAGCACAGCCTTTTTCAAGAGTTCATAGAAGGAGGTGCTATGTGACAGCAGGTCTAGTAGGATCCATGGGGGACCTCCCTTAATAATGAGTGGCAATAGTGATTAACAGGATGTATGAACTACTCTGCAGTGCCTGAAATTTCATTCAAGTTTCCTTCCCCCTTTTACTGCTTTTTCATTCTGCTTTGTGGGAGGAGGTCCCAGGCCTTAAACTACGTGCACTTAACATTCAAATTTTGAAAAGCATTTATAAAAACCCAAGGTTTTCCTTTGATTATTAGTCTATCCAGTTAAGAAAGTGTTTATTTTTATTATTATTATTTGTTTCCTTCCCAGAGAGGAAGGCAATGAGATACAAAATGAAAGGGGAAAAAAAAATCCCTCCACGACTGCCTTCCGGCCAGAATGTGTAACCTGCTGCCATAGAAACATCTCTGATCAGAGAAATGATGACAGAGCGGAGCTCTGGTAAAGCAGGTTTCTGCGCCTAAGGGTTAACGTTTTCTTTTCTTCTCCCCAAGGCAGTTCCATCTAGCGTGGTCACCCATGTCAATTTTACCGGAAGGTCTCCAAACATCTGTAAAATACTGATTAAAATAGACACTATGGTACTATCACAGGAATGTGTTGTCTTCTCTGTGTCTCCGTCTTACTCCTAGAATTGCATTGGCAGTTTTACTTAAAGCAAATATGTCATGTAAATCTCCTGGAGTGATCCTGGCCAGATGGAGACGAATATGTTGGTCGAGCTGGGCTGGAGGGATGGGCTCCCGTGAGCGGTCAGGGAAGAGCCATTCTTCGGGGGTGCGGAAAACAAATGGAACGTCTCTGAAATGCCCTTGTGGTGTCTCTTGGAGGAAAAAAGAAAGTCCGTGGCGGAAATACAGGCAGCCAGAGAAGGCCGCTGTAAAAAAAAAACACTCGAGGGTAAGAAGAACCACATGAGGGAAACCACATGGAAGCCGCAGAGCCCGCTCATTTCCTTTTGGCGGGTGGAAATTAGGATGTGGGACGACCACGTCATTAAGAAGCATTTATTATCTCTTTTATCACCTTTCTCATTGCATCATGCTTCAAAGGTCAAAGTCGTTTAAGGAGTCCTTAAATAATGGTCCTGTTCCCTGCCCCACCCCCTAAGTTTGCGCCAGCGGGGAAGCAGGACACAAAACCAGAGAGATGGAGGTCGAAATGCCAGCTCGGTGACAGTCCCAGCTGATGAGGAGTGCGGTTAGAGGGACAGCCACCAAGGGCTTCCTAGGCTCCTCCCTCCTTGGGGCATTGCCTCCCGCCCCGAGCCCCCAGCAGGCACAGCCCGCCCAGTACAGGCACCTTCTTAGCCAGCTGGGAGAGCCGAAAGGGAGGCAGGAGGTTATCTCGAAGACTCTTCTTGCGGCTGGCTCAGGTGTGAGGGAGGGGGCGGGAGAAGCTGGAGAGGGGGAGAGCACTTGACCCTCCAGAGACAAGGAATGGAAACGTCATCTCTTCCATGGGACGAGGCACAGTGAGAAAGGTCCTTCACCCTCTAGACCCCTGTGCTGTGCTTCCATAGCCCTTGGCTGTGAACCTGGGGCTTGTCCCGCTACTGCCCACCAAGCTGCTCTGCTCTGCCGGACCTTGTCCTTGTCCTGGCCCTTCGGCACAGCACATGTCCTGCAGGTGCGCGGCCCTCACCAGGGAACACCCTGTCCACGTCGCCTCCCCCTCTTCCCTAGGACGGGCTGTCGGTGAGAGCTCATGCTTTTCCTCTTTTCCGAGAATGCCTTTCGTATTGACTGTGCCCTGTTCAAAGACTGCTCTCCAACCGTTCTCGTTTTCCAAACGTCTGCACCGTTTATCCCTTTATTCCATTCGCTCTGGTTTTTCCCAGCCTGCGTCTTGTCTTCTTCACGTAGGGTTGCGGGTGTAGATGTCTTGCCTCTCCAGTTAGATTGTAGGGTTGCTGGGGACAGAATTGGTGTTGTCTATGTTCTGTGTCCCTTCCTGGGGCTAGTCTGATGGGTGGTGCAGTGCTTCTGTAGGTGCTAGGCGTGTCTTATCTTGAGCTCTCTAGAAAACAGACTCTGCGGCAGAACCCACATGGGAGGGTTTTAGGAGGAGGGACAATTCCAGAACAGCGGTGCCGAGGGAATAGGGGAGGCCAGACAAATACAGGATGATTAGCCACCACACTGCTCGGAGCTTCTCAGAAAAACATGGCTACTTAAGCCCTGGGACATGCACTGTCCTGCAGACAGGTCTTTGGAACCCCTCCCCTCACAACAGTCTGTCACAGGGCAAGGGGTTCTTGTCTCCTGTCTCTCATTGGCCAAGGTTACCCCATTGGGCTTTAAGTCCCTGCTTCCAGGTGACCCAGCGCCTGTGGTTAGCCTGTGGGGCAGCCAGATCCTTTACCCCAGAGCCTGGTGCTCCACAAGAATCCCCAAGGTGGCGGGAGGAGACAGAGCCCCCACAATAGCAGTTAAGGTGGACCAGGATTCCCCCGCTGCTATAGCTCTTGCCATGACAGAGGCTGAGCCAGAGCCATCACCCCAGGGAGACTGAGGCAGCAGGCCATGTTAGGAGACAAGGGGACGGACAGCAAGGGCAGGGACCTTACATAGAGCAAGCAGCCAGAGGAACAGTGTGAGGAGGGGCAAGCAAAGGTGTGAAAGCACATAAAGTGGGTCTAATACAGCAGCCAATAGATAGATATTAGCCTAATAACTTAATAGAATAAATGCTTAGTAAATCTTTATTCATTTCTGTTGGCTTTCTGTGTTTCTACCTTACGGGTGTTATTGGGATAGACGAAGAGGGATTTAAGAGTTAACACAAACTAAATACGTAAGTCTTGAGGGATCAGAGGACAGGAAGGATTTAAAACAAGTGAGATCAAGGGAATTAATCGAAGAAGGCTTCCTGGAGGAGGTGAGTTTTGAGTTGTCTTTGAGGGCTGTAATGGTAAGGATTTGTAAAGAGGAGGGAGTTGTCTGCAAAGGTCTATTGGAATCTTAGGATCTAAGCAAAATGCTAGGTTTTAGGGTAGATGTTAGACATCTGCTATGATAGTTGAGCTGTGTCGTTTTTAAAAATGTTTGTTTGTTTTGTTTATTTTTGAGAGAGAAGGAGACAGAGAATCTGAAGCAGGCTGCCCGCTATCCGGGCAGAACCAACACAGGGCTCGAACTCCTGAACCACGAGATGATGACCTGAGCCGAGGTCAGGCTGACTGAGCCACCCAGGCGCTGCTAGCTTCATCATTTTTTAAATAATTGTAACAACAAGCTAGAAAGTTGCTACCTCTACTTTGGCACATGATCCGAATTTTGGCAAAACATAAAAGGTGGTTTTTGCCTTTCACATGAACAAAATTAACGTTGATGGTATCTAAGTTGGCAAAGAAGTGGACAGTTTTCTTATACATTCTTGGAAGCATTTAAATAATCACAGCCCTCTGGGAGGCAGTTTGATGTTTTTATCAAATTTGAAATGCAAATTATTGACCTAGTAATTCCTTTTTTTGGAGTGTATATGGACGTAAATATATTTATAAGCTTATTCATTGCAATTTTGTTTCTAGTAGCTAAAACGGGTTCAAATGAAATATCTGTCAGCAGTGGGATGGATAACGAACAAAGGCATATCAGGCATATCATGTTATGTGTCTGGTAAAAGAGACCCTATGTACTGGTGTGGATGGATCTTAAGACACACTGAAAATGCAAGTTGTAAGAGATCATGCATGTATCAGCCCAGAGATATAAGAAACAACACGGAGCAAAACTAAAAAAAATTAAGGGGCGCCTGGGTGGTTCAGTCAGTTGAGCAGCCGACTTCAGCTCAGGTCAGGTTCGTGAGTTCGAGCCCCGCAACGGGCTCTGTGCTGACAGCTCAGAGCCTGGAGCCTCTTTCGGATTCTGTGTCTCCCTCTCTTTGCCCCTTCCCCCCTCATGCTCTGTCTCTCTCTCTGTCTCTCAAAAATGAATAAATGTTAAAAACATTTAAAAAAAACTAAAAAAATTAAAATCTCAACCTAAGGATTGGGACATTTATTGTGTTTCTTTCTGCATGTTTTCCCTTGCCTAATTTAAGGCAGAAAAACCCCTCGAAGGTATCATCCTTTAAAGAAGAATCAAAGTCCACGTCCCAGAAGGGGTCAGAGGAAATGTCCATGTCAATGCTTAAGAATAAAGAAGAAGGAAACAGAAAGATAATTGGGAAGGAAGCCATAGGTAGTTCTGTGGCAATGATGTTTCATAGAACATTTAGGATGAGGAATTCTTTTTTATGAATTGAAGAAAAACAAATGCCAACTGATTTTAAGGATCTTTTTTTTTTTTTAATGTTTATTTATTTTTGAAAGAGAGAGAGAGGGAAACACAGAATCCTAAGCAGGCTTCAGGCTCCCAGCTGTCAGCACAGAGCCCAATGTGGGGTTCGAATTCGTGAACCGTGAGACCATGACCTGAGCCAAAGTCAGGCACTCAACCAACTGAGCCACCCAGGTGCCCCTAAAAAAGCCTTTTAGTAGAAAGTCAGAAAAGAGTATAAGAAAATCGAAATGTAATAATGTAACTCATTGTGCAAAGACAGATTTTTTTTTAAACAGGTTAATACTGGAAACAAAAACATTTTGATTTTATGGTGCAGATTAACAAGTTTTCTGTGGACACGATGAAAGATTTTTATACAAACTGCTTTGTTGTAAGCATGACATTGCAAATGAGACATTTTTCTTTTCTTATTGTAATTTAAATACTGACCTAGGTGGACCGAGTATGTAGAAAAAATCGGTTTCAAAGCGCCGAGGACCCTTTTCTGCCCCATCCCTGATCAGGGCTCAGACACATAACCCCTCCTTCTACATATGCTGTGTAAGGCAGGACTCACCACCCCCCCCCCCCCCGCCTCCGCCCCATGAGGTAACTTGTTCTTTCCTTGGACTGCTCTGCTCCTTACAAAGTTCTTAGTACTCTATGGAAGTAAAATTTACCTCGGGGGAAGGTTTACCTCTAATACACATTAGAACGAGCTTTAAAAATTGATCAAGGCCCAGTCCCGACCCTGGACCAATTAAGTCCCTGGGAATGGGGCCCAAGCATCAGCTCGTTTCTCTAAGTGCCCCGGGGAGTTGTCTGTACCGTGACGGTTGCCAACCACTCTACTCCTGGAAGCCCGCCAGATTTTTAAAGAGCACTCTCCTGTTTGAATTTCGTATCTTCTCCAAGAAAATGACCTGCCAGTCTTCTTATGAAATGGCTTGTAATGTTGTAAAAGTCTGTATGGTGAGTATCCACGTACACTGAAATCACTGTACGAAGGCTTTTCTCTTGGCGGGGCACCTGGGTGGCTCAGTCGGTTGAGCGTTGGACTTGAGCTCAGGTCATGATCTCGCGGTTGTGAGTTCGAGCCCCGCATCAGGCTCTGTGCTGACAGCCGAAAGCCTGCAACCTGCTTCAGATGCTGTGTCTCCCTCTCCCTCTGCCCCTCCCCTGTTTTTGCTCTGTTTCCCTCTCTCTCGAAAATAAATAATCATTTTTAAAAAATTTAAAAAGGGGGCTTTTCTTTTTTTTTTTTTAAATTCTTTTTTTTTTTTCAACGTTTATTTATTTTTGGGACAGAGAGAGACAGAGCATGAACGGGGGAGGGGCAGAGAGAGAGGGAGACACAGAATCGGAAACAGGCTCCAGGCTCCGAGCCATCAGCCCAGAGCCTGACGCGGGGCTCGAACTCCCGGACCGCGAGATCGTGACCTGGCTGAAGTCGGACGCTTAACCGACTGCGCCACCCAGGCGCCCCAAAAGGGGGCTTTTCTTTATAAGACATTTGGTTGACATACAGTTAGAGCCATGTACATCATATGACGAGAAAACAGACCAAAATTTGATCATGGGCTGTTTAGTATGTACACATCGGCTTGTATTTGTGTGTCTATACTTTAATAAAGTTTGTTAACTTGAAATTCGGGGTCTACTTGGTTGTAGCAGGTAGACTAAAATGCAACGTAGGACTACACAGATTTGGGGGTTTTTGGAGTCAAAAATCTATGTGTTGAGCAGTTGCTTGTGAGTCTGCCTTTACTTTTAAATTTTTTAAGAGTTCTGCTTTTTGTAATGATTTAAAAACCAACCCAGGCGGCGCCTGAGTGGCTCAGTTGTCCAATTCTTGATTTCATCTCAAGTCATGATCCCAGGGTCATGGGATCGAGCCTCACATCAGGCTCCGCACTGACAGAGGGTCCTCTCTTCCTCTGTCCTTCTCCCTCCGTCTCTCTCTCTCTCTCTCTCTCTCTCAAAATAAGAGTAAAAACAAAAACCAATCCAGGGTAGTGGTAGAAATAAGCCAAAGGTAGGACACATACTTGGCTTGATTTAGTGGGCACTCAATCAACCAAATACTGCATTTTAAAAAGAAGGCTGTAACACAGCATGTGTGTGTGTGTATATATATGTACAC
Source organism: Puma concolor (assembly GCF_028749965.1). NCBI lineage: Eukaryota > Metazoa > Chordata > Mammalia > Carnivora > Felidae > Puma > Puma concolor. The sequence goes on along the minus strand of NC_141668.1, from coordinate 94,001,187 downwards.
ACACACATATATATACACACACACACATACACACACACACACACACACACACACATATATTTGGTTTTGAGTTTGGTGGTGAGAACCAGGAATTATGATATGGAGAGTGTAGAATCTAGGTTTCCTCCAGAAATCTGTGCATATTATTTTATACGGCAAGTTAAGATAAACCTACCCTTGTATTCACAATTTCTGTGATTTGTGAGGATTGTTTTTGCCTGGGGAAATTATGTTAAAATTGATTTTCTCATCTTCACGGTCTCTCATAAGAGAGAGACTTAGAACATCGTGTGTGTGTGTGTATGTGTGTGTGTGTGTGTGTGTGTGTGTGTGTCTAAGGCATTGTGCCCCCTTCCAGAAAATGCCCTGTTCCTGGACCCCTAGCTAGGTACAGGGACGAAGATGGGCTGATCTGGTCCTCAAACATGGCACCTGGAGACTGGCATAATGTGAGAGATGGTGTCAGAGGAGAAATGTAATTGAAGTGTGATCCAGGCACGGATGTAAAGAGGCCCAAAGTGGGTGTCGGAGAGATGGCAAATCTGGGGAGGAAGCATTGGAGGGGATCCCCAGGTTTTAGGAAGAGTGTAGCTGTCACAGGCTGTTAGGAGGAGGGAGCTGTGAAAGGCTGGTTTTGCGAGTAAGTTGCAAGTTGATCTTACCTTTTTTCCCCATAAAGGATGTAAACTATCTCATCCATTTCTACTGAGGCAAAAACAAGTCCAGTATCTCTTCACTTTAGCTGATGTGCTGATAGTGGTCAGCAGTCCGGAAGTCATACCTCAGCCCAGGTTACATTTCTTGCACTGCTCTGCACTTACCGACGCTAGCCCTACTCCTGATTTCCTGCCCGGTGTTCACACACTCATCCCTGATGAAACGGGTTGCGTCTGTCGGAAAATCCTGGTGCTCTTCATTCTCCTTTTTCACCTGGCCAGGTGTTCCGCGTCCTGCCTCACCATGAGCTGCTCTCTGGATATGTCACACCAACCGTGTGCGACGTCCCCTGACCCAGAGGCTTCATTGCTCACATTTCATTTTGCGGTGCATCATGGAGGCCGGTGGGGGTGGGGGGCAAGGGGGGAGGGACAAGGGACTGGGAAGGGCCATGTCGCTGACAGCCACAGTCCTGTCCCCACTGCCACATACCGTCATCTCAGTTAACTCAAGGAGACCATTTCTTCCTGAATGGTCCCATTTCTTTTTCTTCTAATCCCTTCGAGGGAGTGTTCAGCCTTGGAGAGTAATGAAACCCTATCCTCCATGGCCCCTTTCCAGCTGGGTGCAGTTCTAAAGTGCGCTCAAAGCCAATACTAGTTATGCTCAAAGTTTCTTATTAATAACAGAGTAAAGACATATGTGAGTGAATATTGAATATTAATTTTCGCTAATGAAAGGCCTTGGCTATTTTATTATGGATGTGAAGCTATCTTGGTATCTATGGGTGGGGCATTGGCATAGAGCCTCAAATGTCAGGAGGGGATGCCGGTGCCCTCTGGCAGGAAGCTTCCAATTTTCTGGGACGGCTTTTCCCACATTCTTGCTAAAAGCCTGTGGGTAGCTCAGCGGCTTGGCAAATACAGCAAAACCTCCTGGATTGGAGCTGCTCTCACCGAGAATCTGTGGTTGTGCCGTGGGCCAGAACAGGTTCATTTTTACATTTCCCATGCTTAGCTTTTATTAGATAAATGTTTAAACTAGTTTGTGAATTTAGTTTAAATCCACTTAAGAGAATGTTGGGCTCATAGAAAGTTACCAGTTTCACGCATACGCATGATTTATGCTCTGCCTAGAGTCGTACCTAGTATACAGTAGGCTCTTAAAAGTTTGGTTAAGAAACTGCTGAATGTTATTAAAGCCTCTGAGTTTCTTTGCTGGGTAGCACTTTAAAAAAACAGATTTGTTATTGTTTGCACTCGAACGTGACAAAATTAGGTCTCTAAAAAGATGCTTATCAATTTCGGATGAATCACATCAATGTATCAATTTTTTCTTTTTGCATTTGTAAAATATAATGAATCACTTTTTTTTCTTTACTTTTTTAATTGAAGTGTGTAACATACAGTGTTATATTAGTTTCGGGTGTACAAGATAATGATTCGACAATTCTGTACATTACTCAGCGCTCACCGCGATAAGTGCTGTCTTCGTCCCCAGTATATAATTAGAGCAATCGCTCTTGGCTTCACATTAAGAGCCTCACTCAAGACCAATTAAATCAGAATTCCAGATGTGGGTTTTGGGCGCTTGTGGGGGGCGGGGAGGGACGTCTTAATTCTTTAACAGTTTTATTGAGGTGTAATTAACATACAACAAACTGCATCCATTTAAAATGGACAGTCTGAGGGGCGCCTGGGTGGCGCAGTCGGTTAAGCGTCCGACTTCAGCCAGGTCACGATCTCGCGGTCCGTGAGTTCGAGCCCCACGTGGGGCTCTGGGCTGATGGCTCAGAGCCTGGAGCCTGTTTCCGATTCTGTGTCTCCCTCTCTCTCTGCCCCTCCCCCGTTCATGCTCTGTCTCTCTCTGTCCCAAAAATAAGTAAAAAACGTTGAAAAAAAAAATGGACAGTCCGAGGAGTTTTGACTTACATATTCCCCTGTGCATCCATCACCGTAATCAAGGCAACCACGGCATTGTCTGTGGATTCCCAAGAACCAGGAGGGCTGAGAACAACCACCATAAAGGCTCAAAATCATGAGCTGCTTAAGGCACGTAACTTGTAGTGTCTTCTCATCTAACAGTTAATAATAACAGCATCAATGAGACTAGTTACTTATAATTTCCCAGTCTAGCCCATTGTCTCTTTTGAGACAAGATACAGTCGCATTAACAAGACAGTGAGAAACATTATTATTTTTTTATGTCAGGCTAACAGTGTTTCCCTCAAAATCTCTTTCTGCCCCGGAAGGACAGTCTCCACACATAGCCTGGGGTTGGGGACCGTTTGTCCATGGGTCCTGCTCTGATACGTTCATTGGAAAAGGCAAGCTTTTCCTAGTAATCTGAGCTAACGTGATGGAGCAGACTACTCCTTGCCGATCCACAGATGTACAGCAAGGGGCGGGGGCAGGGCTGTGAAGGAGCCAGGGGGAACCGGCTCTCTAAGGCACCAGGAATGTGTGCCGGCTCTCTAAGGCACCGGGACTGCAGTCAGGGGATCACAGATCCCAGTGAGGCAGATGGAACTTTGTAATCGACTAATGCTCTGTGAATCAACTGGGTAAGAACTCTGCTGACTGCTGTTCAGCCAGTGCTAGTAAAATGATACATGTTTAGAAAGTGATGTAAAAGAAAAACAAAAACAAAAAACAAAAAAACCCAGCCAAATGGAATAGCATTAATGGCCAAAACTAGGAAATTGATTAAATGAATATGACTTATTTATATGGTAGACTATTACCCAGACACCAAAATTGATCTTGTATGATATTTAATGACTTGGGGAAATGTTCATTTTGTTAGGTGGGTACAGCAGGTTACTAAATCAGTGCATAATGTATTACACTACTTCTGTATTGAAAAATGTATACAGACACACGTACATACAGACAAAAACAACACTCATAAGACATAAAGGCCAGTTTTTATTTTTTTAATGTTTGTTTGTTTGTTTATTTATTTATTTTGAGAAAGAGCGTGAGCAGGGGAGGGGCAGAGAGAGAGGGAGACACAGAGTCTGAAGCATCTCCAGGCTCCGAGCTGTCAGCACAGAGTCTGACATGGGACTCGAACTCATGAACCTACAAGATCATGACCTGAGCCAAAGTCGGATACTCAACCGACTGAGCCATCCAGGCGTCCTGACAATTTTTATTTCTGGTGGTGGAAGACAACATACCATTTTAATTTCTTTCCTTTAATTTTCTTGTACTTTCCATATGTCGAAAAGCGAAACTACCTTAATAAATGCTGCTAAAAATCAGCTGTCAAAGTTTCCCCCAGATAAAAATCAAATACTGCCTAAAACAATCCAGTTAAAATGAAGTACAAAAATAAAAACCATTAGCATTCCTGCTTCGAACTCCTGTGCGTTACCCTGTAGGCACCCGCTAAGTGCTTCTTGAGCGATCTGAATAATGACAGGAGCGACACAAAATAAATAAACCCCCTGCTCAAGTTGGAACTCGCTCAGTTGCTTTTCAGAGTCATCAAAGCAGATTTGTTTTGTATGTTCTATTAAATTCAAGTTCGAGGTTGCAAAGCATTTGTGTTACTGTTGAAGGGTGTTGGCATTTCATTTCGTTTTGACTTGACTCCAACTGTTATTTAGCAAGAGGACTGAGCGATATGCAAATAAGCGGGTTTCTGCCCAAGGGCTGTGGCATCGGTTCTTGAAAACTGATTTCGAAGGAGGGTTCTCTCCGACGTGGGGGAAGACCTGACATGGGTCCGTGCACCCCTCATGTTGAAGTTAAGTGGCTGAAGTACAGCAGGGACTCCCCGAGGCCCCGTGCGCGTCCCTTGCACCCGACCCTCTGCACGGCGCCTGCGCTCTGGCCACCGGCGGTTGGCCGCCATCTTGGTCTCCCTTATGCATCCCTCTGTCCTCATGGTGCACAAACGTGCTCACATCTCCGCTGCTCCCTAGAGTTCCGATTCAGGGAGGTGGGCCGTGTTTACGGCCCATCCCAGCCAGAGGTGCTTTTTCCCACCTCCAGACTCCCCTGCACGTTGTTGGCACTTCACAGCATGTGTGTCAGTCACACGCTTCACGCGCTGTGAGGCCAGACACGTTCCTCTCTTTGACCCATATCTCCCTTGGCCTCTGAATTCGCGGGAGCACAGCAGGCCTTATGGTGACTGATTTCTACGACCTCGGGTCATCTCTCAATCCAAGAATATGGAAAGTTTGTAAGGTGCTTGGCTTTTCCCGTGGGGCATACTTCCACTAAGCGTGCTGTGGCCTTATTTTTATTTTTTATTTTTTTGGCATATACGGATCTTCCTCGACTTACAGTGGGGTTCCGTCCCGATGAACCCGTCGCAAATTGAGAATATCCTAAGTCTAAAATGCACCTAATACACCTGATCTCCCAAACAGCACAGTTCAGCCTGTAGCCTACCTTGCGTGTGCTCAGAATACTTACATCAGCTAATAGTAAAATCATCTAACACACAGCCTGTTTGGTGATCGGGTGGTGAATATCTCATGTAATTTAGTGAATACGGTACTTAAAGTGACCAACAGAATGGGCATGTGGGTACAGAATGGTTACAAGTGTGGGGCTTGTTGACTCTGGTGATCCCACGGCCCACAGAGCTGCTACGTGCTGCCCAGCATCGCGAGAGGAGCATCCCACGTATTGCTAGCCCAGGAAAAGATCCAGATTCAAAATTTGAAGTTCAGTTTCTACTGAACGCATATTGCTTTCATACCATCGTAAAATCAAAAAGTGGTACATTGAACCAGTGTAAGTCAGGGACTGTCTGCCCTCATGTCTGAAGTTAACTGGCTTTCCAACATTAACTGAGGTTTTATGTCTCGGCTAGTGTCTTCCCCTCCTCACAAAGTTTTTGTGTATTTGTTTGCTTGTTCAATGACATCAGCAGAAATAGAAGAGGGATGCCATAGCACAGAGTTAGGCAGACCACATTCAAATCCCATGTTAGGATAATCCCAGGTTAGGCAGACCGCATGTCAAATCCTCGGACATGGACAAGCTCTGACTTCGGGATGCATCACTGGACTTTTCTGTGCCTCAGTGTGCCCACGTAGAAAATCTGTATAATAATGGCCACATTGTGGGATTATTGTAGGATTAACGAGTTTGTGTAGGAACCTCTTAGTCCCTCCTGTGGGCCATGAAAGCTTCTCACTGAATACTGGAGCGCACACCCTTTCTTCCTGGCTCCCTCCTTCCAAACCTGAAATCAGGCTCAGAATAAGGAAACTGCACTGAGGTGTGAGTACGGAGCAGCTAGCGAGTTTGCGTGTTTCAAACTGGTGTCCCGGCAAACTGCTAAGTCATATCCCATGAGCCTCCCAGGCGGTCACTGTAAGATCACCACCACACACATGAGGCCATGAATGCCAAGGGTCTCTTCTCTCTGCTTTGCTTAACCAACGTGATCTGTCCAAAGACTTTAAAATAATAGAAAATATACATCGCAGGCATGAAAGTGGCGAATGGTATTCACGGGTTGGCAGTTCTCTGTCCCATCAGGTGACTCTGGTCGGGCTGTGCCCGTGGCCACAGCAGAGGGAAAGGGAAGCGCCACGTTTCCTTCTTTTCTTGGAACTGCCATCTTTTTCTCGTCTCCCATGCCAGTGTCTTCTCACAGGACTCAGAAGAGAAGAAAAGTCTCACTGTTCTGGAAACGCTAGAAAACGTTCCAAAACTTTCTCAGCGTCCTTCCTAGCAACAGATCCAGTGACTTCCTCCACATTTCTTCCGGGTGGCACTGCTCTCTTGGTGTTTATTACTCTTTGCCACCCACTAGCCATGCGACGCTGGGCCATGAGTTCTCATTCTGTGCCTCGTTCTCATTTTTCCCTCCTATTAGGTGGGACACTAAAATGCCCACCTCGGAAAGTTGTTATTGAATATATGGATCAAATACATGTCCAAAGTACCCAGTATGGAGTAAGCTTTCAATGTATGTTGGTGGGTAGTCATTCGATCTGCGTGAACAATGAATGCACCTGTGAGGTTGTGCGAGTAACATAGACTAGGAATCCCAAACTCATCTCTGTGAAGTCCTGGCTTTGCTGCTCACTAGCTGTAATGAATGATCGATAACTTACCCAACCTTGCTCAACCTTTATTTTTATCCATAAGATGGCAAGAAAAATACCTATTTTTCCGTGTCAAGTTAGATTACTTTTGTGAAAACTAAACCACAAAATGCCATACGACCCAAGATGGTATTATTATCTCTCATCTCTGCCTGTCTTTGAGCAGAAGCTGCTTAGTTGTCTTTGTGTTTCTTGTGGCTTGCAGGGCAGTGCCTTGACCCTAGTGGATCAGACGGTAATTGTTGAAAGAACGGTGTCACAATTCGACACAGCTGAGAAAAAAGAAGCAAGGCAAGAAGGCCTCTGCGTCTTCAACAGAGATGGTGGGAAATCTACACACACACTCGTGTGTTTGCTTTGTAGACAGGCCCAAGGAGCCCTCCCTTTGAAGATTTCCAGTCTTATTTACACAGTCAGTCCTGGGACGACCAGGGGTACCCAGGTAGAGCAGTGAGGACAGGTTGGGTTGTTCCAGGAGGGCACACTGACCACCATGAGAGACTGGAGCTTGACAGTCTGACCGTAAGGGTACAGACAGAAAAACTAAGAAAAGCAGACACAAGAACTTAAAAAGCTCTTCGGTGTGGGGCTTTTTACTCTAAGGAGAGATCCCATGAGGCTTCCTGAAAGCTAAATTAGACAAAGCAGTTGAGATCTTTGGAGAACAATTTCACTTTGGCAGGGGTATACCAGATGACCTAAAATGACAGACTGCTAATTTCCATGATTGCCTCTGGGAAGGATGAAACTAACGTGGCTCTGGTTTTGCAATATGTTTCTCAAACATAACTTCTTGGTCTGCTGCACAGGTAATTATTCTAACTACAAAGTTCATGTTGCCAATTATCGCAACTATGGCCTAATTTTCTCTAATGATGCTGAAATCTAATCCTTCTGGGTTTTGCGGGTTTTTACCAAGGAAATGGTAAAACCTTTATCCAGCAGATGAATTGCGTGGTCCCGTCAGTTTACATAGCTATTTATATCTTACAGATGATTTGCAGTCAATTTGGAGAATTGGGAATTATTAATTTTAAGTAATGACCTCAATGCTAAACTACATTCATTTTTATTTCTTGACCGGTCTGGTTTTTGCTGTTTTCCATACCACTGTTTGCTCTGTGAAGTAGTGTCTTATTCAGTGTTCTTATCATAGCATGAACATCATTCTGGATGGCATGCTTGTCTAATTTGCAGGCGGCATGAAGGTGAAAGGCAGAACAAATATTTTTGGAGGGGCAGAATTGAGAGGTTGCGAATTTTTGGCAAGCTGGAATAATGAGCTCCGTTTTTAAAGGTGCAATATTAATGGGGTAAAAATAAAGCCTTTAGTTGGTCTTAACAACAATACCTACAGAACGATAAGGGAGATCTTCATTGTCAAGCTGATAAACAGCCGTAAGAACGGCCGGGAAATGAGGTGCTATAATTTTATTCCGTACGTACTGCCCATTTGGACTTGTGGAGAACAGAGACTCAGGGCGCCCTAAGGAGCAGGGACTTGCCACCCAGCTCCCCTGCCTGGGTCTGGAAAGGGGGAAGCTGTCAGGGTCAGGCAACTTCAAGGATGACTCTTCTCTCTCACGGTTTCTCTTTTGGCCTTTCTGCTTACCTTTGCATATTCGGGAGGTCCTCCTCTGACACCTGATGTCCACTCCAGATCCCAGAGAGAGCTAGTTTGATGGACTTGGCTGATCATCGTCTCCCTTCTGGGGCGAGACCCTTGCACAGAGCCACCTCATGGGCCCTCCGCCAGCCTCTGTGGGATACTCAGGGGTATCCAGTCAGCGGCCGCCTTGCTAAAACCACAACTTATCCCTGCTTTTCAGAACAGTGGGCTGTGGTTGGGCAGTTGACATCAGAATGCAAATCTGGATATGTCTCCAAAGGCCAGCATGGAGACCAATGAGTGAAAGCTACAGGAAGCGACGTTCGTCTCCATACGGAGTCCCTTAAAATGGATCGGGCCATAGGCAGATGGGTGGTTGGATACAGTGACCGTCGAGGCCCCCTCCAATTACCAAAATTTTGTGCTTGTATTTTGACCATCATTCTTTCATGTCTTCCCAGACGTGTCTAATGAAAACCCTCTTTTTGCATTGTCATTAAACTGAAGGTAATTCTGCCACTGTACAATTGGAATATGCCTGAGGTGTCAGAAACAGTAGTATTTTTGCCTCAGCCTCTTAAATAAAATATTTAAACGTTCGGTAATGTTTCGGTGAATTGTAAATGGTGGTCCAGATACCCCTCGGGTAGGCTTTTAAACTCATATTCGTGAGGGCCTGAGGCGGTTAGGGCAGATTTCAGTGGTGACTCTTCAGATAGTTGCCCAAGCTGACGTCCCTCAAAATAGTGTCATTTAGTCTTCGGGAGTGTGTGCACGCGCACGTGTGGTATAGTCGTGTGTGTGTGTGTGGGTCTGCATAGGTGTGTGTGTGTGTGTGTGTGTGTGGTGTGGTGGGTGTGGTTGTGTGTGTGTGTGTGTGTGTGTGTGTGTGTGTGTGTGTGTGTTGTGCAGGGAGAATGGAAATCCTTCCGTACCATGTTACTCCTGGCAGGAACAGCGGAAGTAGGATTTCATCAGAGGAGCTCTGCCGCCACCAGGAAGCCCTCGGGATGCTTCAGGCGCCACTGCCCAGGGTGCGACTGCGCATGCGCGGGGGCAAGCGCCGCCTAGGCAGACCCAGAGCGGAGGAGCCTCGCCTGCGGCTTGCGGGTCACTGTGTTCCCCGCCCGCCGGCCCACGGTTAGGAGAGAGACTAGCTTTGTGAACTCTCGACTTCCTCCATCCTGGGGCTGAGCCTGACCTCGCTGGGTTTCAATTGCCTCACTTAGAAATTATAAATAAACTGTTCCGGTACCAGTAGTGAGGTCCGAGAGTTTGTTTGGATTAAAGCACTTCTTAGAAGCACGATGTCCAGCTCATATGAAGGACTGTAACTTAGCAAGTAGGATTAGCTTTGATCTCTATTGTTCTGTAAGGAGTGGGGGCCCAGAGAGCCCGTGGCCTCGATCCCCGATCAAGCATGTGACTCCATGTCTCCCGGTCATACAGCCCGACCTGGGAGAGATCGAGTCCAGCCCCAGCTCAGGATCCGACTTTACCTCCCCTAAAGACTGGATTCTGTCCTAGTGGTGTTCTTTTGCTTGGACCCTACCTACATCACCGTATTTCTCAGGGCATCAGTCCCTTCTTCTTGAAAATTGGGCAACGATGTGATTTTATAGGGTCTTAAACTTTGGATACTATTAATTTAAATTGTATTTGTTTCATTTTATTTTTTAATGTTTATTTATTTATTTTGAGAGAGAGAGAGAGAGAGAGAGCAGGGAGGGGTAGAGAGAGAGGGAGAGAGAGAATCCCAAGCAGGTTCTGCAGTGTCAGTGCAGAGCCCCTATGCCAGACCCGACCCCACAAACTGGGAGACCATGACCTGAGCTGAAATGCAGTCAGACACTTAACTGACTGAGCTACCCAGACGCCCCTGAATTGTATTTGTTTTAAAACAAACTTGAGGGGCATATGGGTGGTTCAGTCAGTGGTTCAGGTCAAGACTTGGCCGTTTCTGAGTTCGAGCCCCACATCGGGCTCTGTGCTGACAGCTCAGAGCCTGGAGGCTGCTTCAGGCTCTTTCTCTCTGCCCCTCCCCTACTCACAGTCTCTCTCTCTCTCTCTCTCTCTCTCTCTCTCTCTCAAAAAACTAATAAACATTAAAAATAATATTTTAAGCAAACTTGAATTATCAGGTGCAAACCATGGGGACGAGGCAGAATGTCAGAGCTAGATGAGCCGTCTTCTCAGACTTTGTCTCTTTGGAAAAAAATGCCTGTGCTCGGGCTCCATCCCACCTGAGATTCTGATTTCATGCCGAAGATTTATTTGGCCTGGGTGAGGCAAGCCAGAGATACTTTCTACAAGCTCTCCGAGTATCGTTAAAAGTGCCCGCAGGGTAGAGAAGCACTTAGCAAGCCCAAGGTCAGACCATTAGTGCTGGGAGCAGGTGTAGCGCTCTTGGCTTTTGCTCTCCTCCTTACACACTGACCCCCAAGTTCTGGTTTAAAGAGGTTTTCTGAATGCTCCCTTCTGCGATTTTTACCCTTTCTCATCAAAGTGAGGCATTAAACAAACACAGTAGTTGAGTACTTCTGTTAGTTGGTTTCCGATTAACGAAGGCTTCATTATGTGTAGCTCTACCTTAACCTTACACTTGTTTTCTTAGTGTGTTTAGCAACTCTCTTTATTCCCAGATGCCTTCTTTTCTTACCGCCTTCAAAGCCACCTCTAAAATGTAATTGCATTGCTGAGTTCTTCTCTGACATCGTCAACCTTGATCAAATACTTCATTCTTCATTGTTTGTTCTTTTCTGTCGGTGTTAGATTCTTCCTGGCCACAGCCTGTGTGTCGATGTGATTATAAAGCACATGGTGTTCTCATGAAGTATAAGAATAGAATAAGATCAAGTGCCTTCTCCCCGCCCCCCCCCTCTAATTTGTGTGCACAGTTGTTTCCTGCTGTTTAGGGGTCACTCGGGCTTTCATCCTACACTAAGATGTAATTGGAATTATGTTACCTGTTTTCATTGCCTGTTGCCATTAGATTGCTTAAAGTCTTAAGACATTGATGGTCTTGAGTGCAGAACTGTGTGGTTAAAATGAATCATGGAATTTAAGATGTATTAAGTTCCCCTTGTCGATGTTAAGGTGGTAGGTAGAGTGAAATATCAGCTTAATAGAATTAACTAACCCAAAACAATTTACACTGTTCTATGTCTTTTCTTTTCTTTTCTTTTCTTTCTCAGGAATCCTTGTGGTGTTCTTCCTTAGCGCCCACTACCCCTGTTTGCTGAAGACTTTGGCCAAAGCTGCTCTCAGCTGTTGGCATCATCCTGAGGAAAGGACAGCTTTCACACATCAGGGAAACTTTCAGGAGACTGTGGGCCCCAGTGGATCTTCTGAAGGTGAGAGTTAATCAGTCCTCTCTTTGTCTTTAGAAATCTAAATTAGCTGTTCTGTCTTCCAAAATCTACTTTTTGGAAAAGAGTGAATAAGAGACCAGGTTATTGAAAACTCTCTGCATAGAATTGAGAGTTTTTCTTTTTCAGGAGACTTTTTCAGTAGTTACGAAGGAAATCACTTGGTTATTTTGACAGAACAGGACTTTATTTGATGTTGTGGCTCTGATCTAAGAAGACTTATTTGAACACACACACACACACACACACACACACACACACACACACGCACATGCACACGCACACCTTGAGAAATCAATAGCATTTCTCTTCTCAAAAAACTTTCTTATGTATTTAGCGTCTCTCAGAGCCTTCATAATAGCCTTACCTTGCCTTTTAGGAATGTTTTAAGGACAAAACAAAACTTCAGTGAAAGCACTTTGTAAACCATGAAGATTTATTTGCATAAGTAAGAAAGACAATGACTATGTGGAATCCTCCAAAATACCCTTATATCCTCCAATCTGTTTTTCTTTATATGGTTTGATTCATTTTTAATATGGTTCCGTAAACTTTGCAAGGATCTCAAGGAGCAGAGGTGGTGAGTCCTTACCTTCAAGGAATATCTGTCATGTGCAAGAGACAGACACATGAATAGATAACCAATTCCAATATGATGAAAGTATATTGAGACTGCATTAAGGAGTGCAGCAGAAGCTGAGGCAGCCTGGGGCCAGAGACTGTGTGTGTAAAAAGCAGGCTGCTTACAGGAGGTAACCCCTGAAGTGGCCCTTGAAAGATGAATAGGAGTTGGCCTAGTGGAGTGGCCTAGGGTCTTGTAGACAGGAGCAGCGGGATGCGGGTGTGAAATCTGCATGCGGAATAATAAGTTGTTAGGGTTATTGAACCACAGGGTATGAAAGGGGTGTGTGTGTGTGTGTGTGTGTGTGTGTGTGTGTGTGTGTAAGCACTGAGGGGTTTTAAGATGGCAGTCATTGGAGGGAGCCTGGGTGACTTAGTTGGTTAAGCGTCCAACATCAGCTCAGGTCATGATCTCGCCATTCATGGGTTCGAGCCCCACTTCGGGCTCCATGCTGACAGCTCAGAGCCTGGAGCCTGCTTCGGATTCTGTGTCTCCTTCTCCCTCTCTGTCCCTCTCTTGTTTGCGCTCTGTCTTTCTCTCTCTCAACAATAAATAAACATCAAAAAAAAAAATCTTTTTAAAGATGGCATTCATTGGTATTTAAAATTTTTTAATGCTTATTTTTGAGAGAAAGAGACAGAGTGCAAGCAGGGGAGGGGCAGAGAGAGAGAGAGAGAGACACAGAATCTGAAGCAGGCTCCAGGCTCCGAGCTGTCAGCACAGAGCCCAGTGTGGGGCTCGAACCCACAGACCGCGAGATCAGGACCTGACCTGAAGTCAGCTGCTTGACTGAACCACCAGGTACCCCAGTCATTGGTATTTGAGGTATGTTGCCTTGGAGAGAGTGTAGGGACAGCTGGAGGTGAGCAAGATTGAAGAAAGGTTTGTTTTGCACTGACCTGGCAAAGATATGGGAGGGCTGACATTGGGGAGGAAGCAGTGAGGAACAGAGAGGAAGAGAGCTTTGAAAGAGCTAGACTGTGCTGGATTTGGTGATAGTTTGGGCCTTGGAAGTGAGAAATGTTAGGGCCTGGGATTCTCAGGTTTCTGACTCTGGTGACATTTTTAGGAATTTAGGGGAGGGAAGCAGACCTGTTCTTGGGGAGGAAAGGACTTTGAGGTATACATGGGACATGTAGATAGACAAGGCCACTGGGCAGCTGGAAGTTACTAAGTGTGGTGGTTAGGGGAGGGTTCCGGGCTAGAAACATTGACTTGGGAGCTAGAGGCGATCGTCACAAATCTTTTGTGAACTATCAATTTGATTTGGTACTTAAGCTGTCAAAAGAAGTCGGACAGAAAATGGCAAACATCGTATGGTTTCCCTTAGATTTGGACTCTAACACACAAAACGAATGAGCAAAGAAACATAAAAAAGACAGAAAGAGTCTCACAGATACAGAGAATAAATTGGTGGTTGCCAGATGGGGGAATGTGGGGAGGTGGGTGACCTAGGGGAAGGGGATTGACAGGTACAGGCTTCCAGTTATAAAATAAATAGATCATGAAAATTACAGCATAAGGAATACAGCCAATAATATTGTGATAGCGTTGTATGGTGAGAGATGGTAACACACGGATTTTGGTGAGCGTCTCGTACCGTATGTAAGTGTTGCATCACGATGTTGTACATCTGATGCCGGGAGAACATTATATGTCCACCGTCCTTCAGCAAAAAAATTACTCATTCAGATACTTAAAACACAACTCGCTGCATTCTCAAAGTCCATTTCATTTTGACATTGCCTACCATTTCATTTGTATCTCTGCTTGTTGGTCTTCTTAGTGGAATAAATGGGGATTTTTTTCCTAGGGACAAATGTGGGGGCTTTGTCAGTTTGATGAAAGGAAATCGAAACCAGTATTTAAAAAACAATGAAAACTCCAAAATTTGGGATGCCTGGGTGGCTCAGTCAGTTAAGAGTCCGACTCCTGATTTCAGCTCAGGGCATGAGCTCACAGCTGGTGAGATCGAGCCTTGTGTCGGGCTCTGCACTGACAGAGTGGGCCTGCTTGGGATTCTCTCTCTCTCCCTCTGCCCCTACCCTGCTCATGCTCGCTCGCTCTCTCTCTCTCTGTCTCTCTCAAAATAAATAAAAAATAAATTTAAAAGAAACCCATAAAATTTAGGAGTTACAAGCCAGTGCCATTCTCCACTTTAATTCACGGTATTTACAGAAATTATCTAAGAAACAAGCTTTGCTTTTCAAAGTATGATTCTTTTTCTGTTGAAATCATGGTTTCTTGTCTGTTCCTTACTTTCATTGCTCTGTGCAGACTTGAGCATGGCTTATGGGGGACTGAGCAGGATTTTTCCCACATTCTTCAGGGTACATCAGGGTCCCTTCCTTTGGATTTTCCCAGCATCATCCAGAACGTCATTAAGTGAGCCTGTTATAACAGAGGCTGCACTGTTTCAGAGACGTCTCCCCGAGTCAGACGTTACTCAGAGCCTTCTTTGAGGGAATGGCATGGCTAAAAATTTTAAATTCAAATAATTCTGACAATAGTACTATTTTGAGTGAATTTTATTTGATTACTGTGGCCTTGATTAGCTTACTGACTTTTTCCCTTAAGACCTGTTGGAAGATCACAAAATGCTCCCTTTTTACTATTTCTAGTCTGTTTCTCTACCGACTTTCCAGAAGCTTTAAAGAACAGCTGATCTATCACTTGCATTTTTACACATAAGGAAATGAATTTGAAGCAAAATTAAGCAGCTGACCTAATGCTAAGAGGCAGAGGCCTGGTCTGTTCACACTCAGGCTGCCCTTTCCACCGATTCATTTTTTTCCTCTCATTGCACGTCTTTATTGTAGTGTCAGGTTACCTAAATGTCTTAAAATAATAAGACTTGAACTGAGGAAATCCGTTCACATTGATGGCATTTGCCTTGGCTAATCGCTCTATATTCAACGAACAGATTTGGCTTTATTATTTTAGGCTCTGATTAAGGTTTTATTTTACTTTTATTTTTTAATGTTTACCTACCTGTTTTGAAAGAGAGAGGGAGAGAGAGCATGTGTGCACATGAGGGAGGGGCAGAGAGAGAGGGAGAGAGAATCCCAAGCAGGGTCTACACTGCCAGCGCAGAGCCCGACTCGGGGCTCAGTCCCATGAACCGTGAGATCATAACCTGAGCTGAAATCAAGAGTCCAGACGCTTAACCGACTGAGCCCCAAGGTTTTATTTTTAATTTTTGTGATTTTAAAGTTTTAACATGGCTTTTGTTTTTGTTTTGTCTAAGCTGGTTCCACTCCTGACATGAAGGATCAGTGTAGAATCAAAACCACCACCCATGTTTAAATTCTAGTTAAAAAAGGGGGTGCCTGGCTGCCTCAGTGGGTTAAGCATCCAAGTCCTGATCTCAGGTTCATGAGTTCAAGCCCCACAATTGTGCTCCATGCTAGGAGTGAAGCCTTTTTTAAAAAAAAAGAAAAAATTCTAGTTAAAAAAGGACAATCACCGGGGCGCCTGGGTGGCTCAGTCGGTTGAGCGTCCGACTTCAGCCAGGTCACAATCTCGCGGTTCGTGAGTTCGAGCCCCGCGTCGGGCTCTGGGCTGATGGTTCAGAGCCTGGAGCCTGCTTCCGATTCTGTGTCTCCCTCTCTCTCTGCCCCTCCCCCATTCATGCTCTGTCTCTCTCTGTCCCAAAAATAAATAAACGTTAAAAAAAAAAATTAAAAAAAAAAGGACAATCACCTCAACATCCATTCATCACTTTTTCCCTACTAGGTACTTTCAGTAACAGGGTGTTAGGCATTTTCACACACAGTGCAAATACTGGCCGCCCAGCCCAGTTTCCTGAAACATCCTATTTCTTTCTCAGTTTTATTTCCTCCTTTTTAGAGAAAATGCAACTTTCATACCAAAAAAAAATAAATAAATAAAAGATGCTCATTAATTATTTTCAAACCAACTCTTTTCAGCCCGGGATAGTTCTGATTTGGTCAAATACATTGCAACGCCCAATGGGTTTTAGGTATAGAAAATGAATTTATGGAAACGCTGAGTTGGTGTAGCTTAGAATGAGGGCACGTGCGTGCGAGTTGTAGCTGGTCTCAAGGACAAGGCATTGTTCTCTGAAATTCACAGAATGGTCAGTCATTGCTGTGAAAGCAGTGGGCTGTAAGTGGTCAGAGTGCGTGTACAGAACATGATTCACTCATCCCGAAAGCCACCAGTAACAAAAGAGTTTACACTCAATTATGTGCAGGACCCAAGAACTGAGCCTTCCTGTTTTGGTCTTTTTTTTTTTTTTCTGCTTCTTTCTGCCTCTGCCTGTCTCTGTGTCTCTTTTTCTCTCTCCCTTGTATTCTCTGGGTGAAAGACACATAGTAACACGATGTCTCCATAACGTGCAACCCTTGGCAGTTGGTGTCGATGGAACCGGCAGTGGGAAAGGTCGATCATGGATATGGGAAGCTGGGGCACCGCCCCTCATTTGGGAAGTGGGGGACAGTTGTAGGGAGACATTGACGGGTCTGCCCTCCACCTAGCTTGGCTGTCTTGGCAGAACGACAGCATGAACAGGGACGGACAGACATGGGAGCCACGGAAGACAGTGAGTGCAAGACGGTATGATGGTTAGGGAAGGGCGTGACGTCTTTTCACCACTGTTGTTTGGATTCGTGGTTGGGTCTTCTTCTGAACTCTCTTACTGTGGGCCAGGTACACAGTGCAATGGTATTGGCTGGCCGCTTTCTGCTCAGAACCCAGAGTGAGTGTTGCAAGCACTATCATGTAAAAATGAAGCACGGGATAGAGTTTCCGTGAGCTTTGGAGTTGCCACTTAGAAAAGTAGTTCGAGTTTGAAATGGCATTCAAGACTGCCCTCCCTCGCTTTACCCTGTGGCTACAGCACAGAATGGTGCTGCAGGGGGGCGGGGGGTGGTGAGGAAAGTTGGGAACAACTCCTATCAGAAAGCCGAAGTCATAGGTGAGTTGCCAGGGTGACACTTGTGAGCGGGCCGTCTTCCAGCAGGCTCAAATTATATTTAACAGTAAAATGTGTTACCCTGTGCCCTTCTGTAGTGTGGGGTTTTAAAAAGAAAGGGGAGAGGAAATGCTGAGCCACCAACTTTGGATACTAAATTCAATCCCTCTACAGAGGTCATAGACTACATCAGCAATTTGTGGACCGTTTCGGTGGAGGACAATGACAACGGATTTCTAATCAGATGACGTTGCTACGTTTGAATTTTTACTCTCCACTGCCTTTTGTTGTTTGCACGCTTCGAAATTATTCTGGATTCAGGTTTATTATTAACTTTTTGAACTCCAGCTTCTGCACTGATATCTGGCTGCTCATGTCTCAACGAGAATGGTGACTGGAGACTTTATTTTCGCAGTCATCAATAGAATAGCCGGGCAGCATAATATGAATTAATGGCTCTTTGCATTTTCCCACAATATAAGCTGGATTCGTTATCCCCTGGGGATCTATTTCAAATTCATGCCCTGTGAAGCCATTTTTGCTTTCTAGCTTTTTAAAAGCTTCTGCATAACGGCTACCTAGATCACAATAAATAATACATAGTTTTGATTTGAAACTCTAAAAACATTTCCGACTGTTCCCATTATAAAATGGAAAATGAAACAGAACTTGCACTTCATGATCAATAGCATAAGTATTTGTGCTGTTTGTATGGTCTTTTTTAAGCAAGAACCATCCTAGGCAATTATGTCCTTTTAATATCATTTAGAAGATAAAATCTGTGAGGAAAGATTGAAGATAAAAAAAATTATTTTTTTTTTTAATTTTTTTTGTTTTCAACGTTTATTTATTTTTGGGACAGAGAGAGACAGAGCATGAACGGGGGAGGGGCAGAGAGAGAGGGAGACACAGGATCGGAAACAGGCTCCAGGCTCCGAGCCATCAGCCCAGAGCCTGACACGGGGCTCGAACCCACGGACCGCGAGATCGTGACCTGGCTGAAGTCAGACGCTTAACCGACTGCGCCACCCAGGCGCCCCTAAGATAAAAAAAATTATTGAGGCTGCACAACCACTAATTGGGTTTGTTTTTTTATCCCTTGTAACATCTTTCACTTGGAGGACATGTATATTAATGTTGACCAGGACTGTTCAAAATGGTGGTTATCCACTTGGGTAATAATCGTGTTACTGATATTTCAGATTATTCTCTGCCCTTTCTGTGTCCCTTCTTTGCTAGCAAAGTTTCCATGTTTTGTTTAGAGTCATTTTAGTGTGTGTGTGTCACATGGAGACTGTGTCACAGCAAAGGGACGGAATAGAGGCAGATTCCTCATTTCCTACACATAAGCCTAAGCAGTATTTGTGGTTCTTTCCCCCGCCTTGATCTATTATTATTATTATTATTATTATTATTATTATTATTATTTCTTTAGCATTAAAGCTATGTGATTTCTATCCCTTACAAACCCATAAATAGGTACATAGAACCATATCCTAAGTTGGGGATCAGAAAATAGTCATCGTAGGGGCACCTGAGTGGCTCAGTTAGTTAAGCATTTGACTTTGGCCCAGGTCATGATCTCACGGTTCATGTGTTCGAGCCCTGCATTGGGCTCCGTGCTGACAGTGCGGACAGAGCCTGCTTGAGATTCTCTCTCTCTCTCTCTCTCTCTCTCTCTGTCCCTCCGCAGCTTACTCTTGCTCTCTCTCAAAATAAACTAAAAAAACAAAATAGTCACTGTAGTTGAGCTGTGTGATGTGCCACCCAGGTCCTCTGCCCCCTTTAGGACAGAGACAATCTTTGCCCAACTTCTGGGAGTGTTGACAGGAGAGAGCTCAGGGCTGGGTCCCTCCTTGCTGGTTGTCCCCAGGCTTCAGCTACAGAGAGTTGCCTCCCTCAAGGTTATGCCACCTGACCCAGGACGGCAGTGCACATTCAATGACTGGCCAGTTTGGGGACCCAAAGACCCTTGCCCCAATTCAGGACAACTCTGTAGGATGTGTAGGGTCGGTTGGGGCTTTTGTTGTGACTGCACCACAGCCCAGCTTCCCCCACTGCCTTGGTTCCTTTGCTCAGTCTCCCCTACATGCTGAACCCAAGAGCTGCCCCCCATAAAATCCCTGCATGGCAATCCCCATCACAGAGTCTAGCTCTAGGGAAGCTTGACCTCTGGCAGCCACCGTACATGTCCATGCCATGCATATGTATGTGTGGGTCTGTGATTGTGCATCTTTATCTAGCCCTTCGATAAGATCAGAATCAAGAATCAAGATCTCGGACAGTCTAGCCCAGGTCCTTCTGTGAAGAATGCGGATGGCGACCCCTACGCCTTAGAGCTGTTGCCAGGATTTGACAGCAAAGTATTCAGTGCCCGGATACAGGAAATACTCATTCAATTATACCTTTATTGTAATCACCAGCAATTTCTGACCAATTGGCTCCAATACAGAATGCATTTTTATGTCATTTTTATTACAACATTTGCTTTGGTAGAGAATGGAGGGTAATGAAAGACGCATCACCTGCAAATTGAAATAATTCTTCCACACTGTTAGTCCCCTTATAAAATGTGTGGAGAAATTGGGCTGCATTCCAAAGGGAACCTGAAATGACTAAAGAGATGGAAAGAAAGTGCTATGGGGAAAAGTGAAAGGTCTGGAATTGTTTCAGATTGGGGGATTCGGGCATACATAATTCCCTTCTATCTTCAAGTTAATGGAGCTCTTTTTAGGGAAGACACTGGACGTGTTTTGCCCACGTTCACAAAGGATAGAACAAGAGAAAATGGACCTAAAGGAGGGAGATAGTTGGGTTTGTATCAAGGGAATTCCTCTGCTCTTGGCCAATAAAGCATGGGAAGGAGCTGGTAGAATATACACTTAAAAAAAAATCTTCAAAGAAAGAAAAGACAGCATTTAGTCTTGAGTCACTGAGATGCTTCCCTGAGTATTTATGGATCACTAACATGTATCCACAGTCATTTTCTTTTGTTTAAAGATTTTTTTAAGTTTATTTATCTTAGAGAGAGAGAGAGAGAGAGCGAGCAGGGGGTCGGGTAGAGAGAGCAACAGAGAGAGAGAATCCCAAGCAGGTTCCACACTGTCCTCACAGAGCCTGAGGAACTCATGAACGGTGACATCATGACCTGAGCCAAAATCAAGTCAGACGCTTAACCGACTGAGCCACCCAGGCGCCTCCACATTCATTGTCTTTATAACTAAGATTTCTTATAGTATCTTTGAAAATGTCCATATACATTTAGTATGTGGCTTTGTGCTAATGTAATAAACCTTTTTCATTGAATAGGTGTCTTTCCGTATGTTACAAAAATCTGATAGATGTTATGATAATTTTCAATCTTATTATATGCCATTTCTTTATATTCTCTGTAAAAATAAATTAAAGCCTACCACCCTGAGTAATTTATTTGTACCCAATTTAAGTTATTTTGAGACTCCGATCTTGGGAGGACACTGGTAAAATATTCATGAATGTGAAATCGCTGTGAAGGGCTTTAGAAGAAACAGCAAGAAGTCTGGAGCTCTGGGGAAAAACTTTTTCAATCAATTAATTGCTCAGAGATAAGATTAAAGGGTGGATATGGGACTAGGTTTTTAAACTAAATGCTCTTTTAAGACCTCAGTGTCAGTACATAAGGGGAAGCCGCTAAGAAGTTTCTTTTTTTTTTTTTTTTTAATTTTTTTTTTTTTTCAACGTTTATTTATTTTTGGGACAGAGAGAGACAGAGCATGAACGGGGGAGGGGCAGAGAGAGAGGGAGACACAGAATCGGAAACAGGCTCCAGGCTCCGAGCCATCAGCCCAGAGCCCGACGCGGGGCTCGAACTCACGGACCGTGAGATCGTGACCTGGCTGAAGTCGGACGCTTAACCGACTGCGCCACCCAGGCGCCCCTGAAGTTTCTAAGTTACTACTAAAAATATTGGATTTTGCATTTCCTCCTTGGCATGTCGTGTCAATACGAAGAGGCAGAGACAGGATAGTGGAGGTGAAAAGAGCGCTTGGACCAGCAGCCAGAATGCCTGGCCTTGTTCTGCCACAGCTGCCAGATGTTCTTCTCCCCCGGAACTATGTCTCCCTAGGTTTCCTTTGGCTTTCTATCTAGTTCCAGCATGCTATCATACATGCTTTTCACACTATAGTACTTTCCTTCAAAAATAAGCCCAGCAGATCTGAGGGTTCGGCGCGTGGGGTCCCATCGCACCTTGACCTAAAGGTGCCGTGCTATAATTCTTTAAAACAAAAGACAAAAAACAACAACAACAACAACAAAATATATGTATACATACATATATGCATATATGCATATATATATATATATATATGTAAATAGAAATTTTGTTTCAGTTTTCAGTTGATTAAATAGATCCACTGTGGGGGCGCCTGGGTGGCTCAATCAGTTAAACGTCTGACTTTTTTTTTTTTTTAATTTTTTTTTTTAACGTTTATTTATTTTTGAGACAGAGAGAGACAAAGCATGAACGGGGGAGGGACAGAGAGAGAGGGAGACACAGAATCGGAAGCAGGCTCCAGGCTCTGAGCTGTCAGCCCAGAGCCCGACGCGGGGCTCGAACTCACGGACCGTGAGATCGTGACCTGAGTTGAAGTCGGATGCTTAACTGACTGAGCTACCCAGGCGCCCCTGACTTTTTTTTTTTTTTTTTGAGAAAGACAGAGACATGGCATGAGTTGGGGAGGGGCAGAGAGAGAGGGAGACACAGCATCCGAAGCGGGCTCCAGGCTCTGAGTGGTCAGCACAGAGCCTGATGTGGGGCTGGAACTCACAAACCATGAGATCATGACCTGAGCCAAAGTTGGACGCTTAACCGACTGAGCCACCCAGGCGTCCAGTTAAGTGACTGACTTCAGCTCAGGTCATGATCTCATGGCTCATGAGTTTGAGCCCCTCATCGGGCTCTGTGCTGACCACTCAGAGTCTGGAGCCCGTTTTGGATGCTGTGTTTCCTCTCTCTGCCCCTCCCCTGCTCATGCTCTGTCTCTCTCTGTCTCTCTCTCTCAAAAATAAAAAGAAATTAAAAAATAAAAATAAACATTAAAGAAATGGATCCACTGCTAGAAAACTGAGTTTTAAAGATATTCTTACTGGTTCCCATGTCTTCGGTATTCTCCCTGATAGAACTCATTAAAATACCCAGTTTTGGGGCACCTCGGTGGCTCAGTGGGTTAAGCATCTGACTCTTGATCTCAGCTCAGGTCTTGATCTCAGGGATGTGAGTTCAAGACCTGGGATGGGCTCTGCACTGGGTGTGGGGCCTTTTTAAAAAAAATAAATTACCCAGTTTCATTCCTCCTGTTAGTGCCAAGCTAAAACTCTTCAGATGGCTCTCTGTCTCATAAGGAGAATGTGACAGTCCTTACCCTGGTATTCTGTGCCACCCTTCCCTCCACATCTGTCGAGGGGCATCAGTGTTCGAACACATGAGAATCCAGTACGACGCCTGATGCCTGACACCGTATGCCATCATGATGGACTCCTGCAATGGAGTTCCCTCTTGGTTTTGCTCCACATTGTTCCTGCCCTGCTTCTAAGCTACCTTAAGCCATTCTCTTCCCCTCGAAACACACACTCCTTCTCCAAAATGCCTTTCTTGACTGTTCTAACCCATATCCATCTCCAACCCGTCTCTGAAGTTCTCTGGTGCATCTGGGCATTTATACGAGCCTACATTACATTTTACCCAGTTAACATTGGTGCTGTGGAGACTGCATGCACAGAGTGTTATTGTCGTCCCCTGGGGGGCATCAAGGTCACAGCGGTCGCAGTGACCGCCCCCCACCTAGGGAAGTACACGTACCTGAATCGTCGTCCCCGATTGTAAATTTTCAATACAATATATGCATTGAGATAGGAAGGTAAATTTGTGAGGGGTGGGGAGTAAATTTCAGCAGCATGGATGGAAATAAAGATAATCTGCTACTCCTACTACCTTAAACTTCAACACATTGAAGCTCAAAGCTTCAACTTGCTTAAGATCAGATGGCATAGGATTTAAGCTTAATTCCGCTTCTCTCTTTGGGTCGGTCTTTCAGTCATTTATCCTTCGTGATCTTCCTTTTAATAATGGTGATAATTCCGCCACCCTTTTGTTCTTCACAATTTACAAAGCACTCTTGCATGTTATTTAATGTTAGCTTCACAATGACCCCTGAGGTAACTAGGGCAAGCTCTTGTCTGTCAAACAAGAAAACTGAGCCCCAGGGACAGGCCTCCAAAATCTACTGTGGCCGCAGGCACTAAAACTTAAATCTTCTGGCTTCCATTTTCGTGTTTCACACACTAAAAGCATGGGCTACAGACCAGCAGCAAGGGCATCACCTGGGAGCTTGCTAAACATGCAGAAGTTCAGGCCCCATCCCAGACCTGCTCCCTCAGAATCTGCATTTTAACAAGATGCCTAGGGATTCCTACGTACTCTAAAGTTGAAGTGCTAGAACATAAGCCTCTGAGGCGATAACATGAAAGGGTTTTATTTCTGTTCCTATTGTTGCTGTCAAATCTCCTCTGTCTAATCTCCCTTCCCTTGAAAGAGGTCTCTAGCAGATCTAATAGATTTTTAGTGACTTTCAGGCTTTAAAAGTTTAATACACTCTAGCTGGCTTTCAAAACCTCAGACTCCTATGGAAATGAAAGCTTTCTCCTCCTGCCCCCAGGCCAGCTGTGCCCTTGAACAACTTTTTTTTTTTCCCCTATACATCCCCTGCTCCTAAGCCGAAGTACTACCTCTAAGCTCTGACACTTAGCGACATATCATGATGATGTTCATTTTTCAGCATAAGAAAGCTGTTTGCCCCACCGAGTCGTCACCAGACTTGGAAGTGAAGACCAAGCGCACATACCCAATATAAAATAACAAGGAAACTTCAGCCTCTATTCATTATATTTCACCAGGCCATTGCCCCCGGTGACACACAGTTGTCTTTGGCAAAAACGGGTGTTGAAGGAGTATGAGACTGTACTTCATTAAAAAGGCACATTTCTCAACCTCTTGTTCTTAATATTTATTTAAATTTCTCAATCTTCTCTGGTTAGAAAGCCAAGAGTTAGATCTTTTCACCCGGAGCCAAAACGACTGCCCTTGGATGTGGAAGACGGAACCCCATTAACGTTCCTGGGATGGTGTTCATTAGAATTCCTGGGGTTTCGTATCACCCAGTCCTGGCTCTGTGTTGTATCAGGCTTGCACTCCTCGTCTTCCTCCCTGCATTCGGAGTTTCATTTTGGCTCTCCGGCCGCCTCCTCCAGGTCTTGTTTGTTTTCACTTTAATGTGACAAGAAAAGGCAGCTTTTGTCTTTATTTCTGGTTAGCCGACTTCATAAATATTCATTAGCACGTTCCCTTTCCAGCTCCTGTTTTGTAATTTGTTATTTCTAAATGAAATCTAAAGTGAAACATAACTCCCAATTCTCACTTTAATACATTTGAGTTGTTCATCTTGACTTGGGAGGTGGTGAGCCAGACAAGAGTGACCTTTGAAGGCTGTTTTCTGGGGCTCCATCATTCTGAGAAGGCATGGTGTGTGTGTGTGTGTGTGTGTGGTGTGGTGTGGCTTGGGGTGAGTAAACGGGACAGGAATGGAAGGGATATTTCCAGAGCATCCGCAGGTGGTATTATCTCCGTCTCACGAGCCAGGAACCAAAGCTTAGGAAAAGTTAGCAATCTGCTGCAGTTCACAAAGCTGTAAGTGAAGGAGCCGTCAAGATAGATGTCCTTGAAAAGCGGATGTTCCACAGTGCTCTTCTGGTTTGTTCTGTGGACAGTGGTGCTGGGTACATCTGGAGTAATTACCTTTAGAAAGTCAATGCCGTTTCTATTTTGATATATTAAGTTGTTAAAAGAAAAATGTTACAAACCCAGACTTCTTGGGTGTGTGTGTGGAGCCTGGCTTTCCGCAGAATCCTGAGAGATTGACTCCATATTCCTTTACTGGCGAATTCTACCAGACTCTACCATTACCTGTCTGTAAACAGCTTTCTCCCACCTTCAAGAGAGCTTCGGGGAGGGAGATACAGGCTTCCAGTTATGGAAGGAATAAGTCATGGGAATGAAAGGCACAGCCTAGGGAATACGGTCAGTGCTGTTGTAAGAGCGATGTGTCAGGACAGATGGCAGCTAAGCTTGCGGCAAATAGAAGCATAATGTTTGCACTTGTCGAATCACTAAGTTGTGCACCTGAAACTAACGTAACATCGGGCGTCAGCTGTACTCAAAAAACTACATTATATATTCAGAACACAAAAACTCTGCAGAAATGCATTCTCTCCCCCCTCCTCTGGAAAACAAAACAGATGCAACTCCTGAGCGACCCTGCGGGCTGGGCACCAACTACACAATTAGCAGTTTCCACACAGCCCCGTCACAGCCTCCCCTGCTTTCCTGAATGTCAGCAGGAAACTGGCACCCCCGTTGACGGACTGTTTTTCTAAACTTGCTAGTTAGGCAGCTAATCTCTTTGTACCGTGAGTCTGTCTCTTGATTGTTGCATAAAATTCCCTCTGTGTCTCTCATTCAGCCCTGGGGGCTGTGCACAGAGGATCCCCCGCCCCCCGCCCGGGTACCCTCTTGCCTTGGGTACTGGTGGGATTGCCCTGAAGCCACATAAATTGGCCGAGGTGCGTATTCAGACCTGCCCAAAGCAACTCTGCACCAGCCTCTTAAAATTTTTGCGAAATTTGGAACACTGGCTGCCTCTGGATATAAAATGAGGGCCCTTTTTTGGAACCAGTAACACAGTTATCTGTTATCTACCAGGCAAGATGTAATTAGGCTTACCATGCAATTTGCCACGTGATTTAGGATATGTGTTTTTTTTAAAAAGCCAAGGGCAAGAGTCTATTTACATAATGTTGGTTTTTTTCCTTTGAGTATAAAGTGAGATTCATCGCAGATTATTTTAAAAAATGAAGAAAAAGTTTACACAGGTAAAATGATTATTAGCTTTTCGATGCATATTTCTTGTGATGCTCACACACATATATAGATAGATACATGCAACATATTGAGCTTTTTGAAAAACATTTTAGGGGTGCCTGGGTGGCTCAGTCGGTTACGCGTCCGACTTCGGCTCAGGTCATGATCTCATGGTCCGTGAATTCGAGCCCCGCATCGGGCTCTGTGCTGACAGCTCAGAGCCTGGAGCCCGTTTCAGATTCTGTGTCTCCCTCTCTCTCTGACCCTCCCCCGTTCATTCTGTGTCTCTCTCTGTCTCAAAAATAAATAAATGTTTAAAAAAAATTAAAAAAAAAAGAAAAACATTTTAAATGGCATTAGTCCTTGGAGTGTTGATGTCAAGGCTTTTTCTCCTTTTCATTTCTTTTTATCTTGAGAATGGAATATTACATAGATACAAAAGAGAGAGGGGCTATGGATACTGAACGCCTAGATTCTCCTCTTGGCTACACCATTTGCTAGCCTGGAGCCTTGGGAAAGTTGCTTAATCTTTCTGTGCCTCAGTTTCCCCATCTGTACAATGGGGATCAGATAGTACTTATTCATGGAGTTATTAGAATTAAATAGTAAACTGCTGACTATTATTTTTTTAAAATGAATATAATATATACGTAAGGTGAGAAGAATAAAAATGGGTACAACAACACAGGAAGTCTAACATTATTATTTGCTTGTGTTCTGTTCCTCAATCACAGCCCCTTGCCAGGAAGTGAACATGACCCTAAATCAGCGTTTCGTTTTACATAGTTTGAACCACATGTAATTAATGTCATAATAATTTTTAATATTTTGTTTGTGAGATTCCTTCAAGGTGTTGTTTTTCAATGTCAAAAATTAGGACAGTATATAGTACCCATAGGACATACCACAATTTTATATCCCTTTGGGCTATTTTTAAATTTTTGTATGATTACAAGCAGTGCTGCTGTGAACCTTCTTGTGTATGTCTCTTGTCACACACCGGCAATGTTTATTGCTGTTGTTGTCATTGTTTTCTTTTGCTGCTTTTTTTAAGGTGTCTAATTTCTGGGTAGCAGTGTATGTGCATCTCTGACTTTACCAAATAATGGAGGATTGTTTTCCAAAATGGTTGGATGTACCGGTGTATACGTACTTAAGCTAGGCTGAGTAACAGAAGCAAAGTCTGTAGGCAATTTAACTTCCGCTCTGTGCAGAGGTAAGCCTTTGCTCTTTGATTGTTTTTAAGATAGTCTCTGGTCTTTGAAGGGGCACATGCACCCCAATGTTTATAGCAGCACTATTGACCATAGCCAAATTATGGAAGGAGTCCAAATGTCCATCAACTGACAAATGGATAAAGAAGATGTTGTTTATATATACAATGGGAATAGTACTTGGCCATCAAAAAGAATGAAATCTTGCCATTTGCAACAAGGTGGATGGAACTAGAGTGTATTATGCTAAGTCAGTCAGAGAAAGATAAATATATGATTCCACTCATATGTGGAATTTAAGAAGCAAAACAGATGAACATTGGGGAAGGGAAGGAAAAATAAGATAAAAAGAGGGAGGCAAACCATAAGAGACTCTTAAATACAGGGAGCAAACTGAGGGTTGCTGGTGGGGAGGTGGGTGGGAGGATGGGCTAAATGGGTGATGGGTTCTAAGGAGGGCACTTGTGGGGATGAGCACTGGCTGTTATATGTAAGAGATGAATCACTGGGTTCTACTCCTGAAACCATTGTTATGCTATATGTTAACTAATTTGGATTTAAGTAAAATTTAGAAATTAAAAACAAAAAGAAACCAAGCTGACGCACGCGTGCGCGCGCGCGCACACACACATACACATATTCTCTTGTTATTGGAGATCTGTAGTTTTATTATAATATGTCTAAGTGGTATTTTCTTTTTATCATTCATCCTTCTGGTATATACTATGGCTCCTATAGCATTGAATTCGTGTCTTCTATCATATCTGGAAAACTCACAGCCATTATTTCTTTGAATGTTGCCTCACTTCTGTTCTTCCCCCTTGAACTTCTAACTACATTTACTTAGACCTTCTCATTTGATTTTTCTATGACTCAAACTGTCCTTCATATTTTTCTTCTGCTTCTGTTCTAGTACAGATCATTTATTTAGCTCTGTTTTCTTTTTAATAATACTTTCTTCAGCTGTGGCTGATATGTTTATTGTATTATTAAGTGTTTAAAAATTTTTTAATGATTTTATTTTTCATTTTCAAAAGTTTCACTTGTTATTTTGCAAATCTGTTCACTTTTATAACATTAGATTTTTGTGATTACAAAGATGTTTTAATTGTGGTAAAATACAGATAACAAAAATTTACTATCTTAACCATTTTTAAGTGTATGGTTTATTTAAATACATTCACACTGTTGGGCAACCAACCTCCAGAGCTCTTTTCACCTTGCAAAACAGAGACTCTACCCACATTAAACAACTCCATACCCTCCCTTACCCCAGTCTCTAGCAACCACTATCCTATTTTCTGTCTCCATGAACTTGACTGCTCTGGGGATCTTGGATAAGTGGAATCATACAGTGTCTGTGTTTCTTCTACTGGCTTATTTCACTGAGCATAATGTCCTCAAGGTCCATCTGTATTGTAGCATATGTATTAGAATTTCCTTCCTTTTTTAAGGCTGAATACTATTCCACTATATGTTCTTTTGTGATTTTCTTTTTTTTTAATTTTTTAATGTTTATTTATTTTTGAGAGAGACAGAACGTGAGTGGGGGAGGAGCAGAGAGAGAGAGAGGGAGACACAGAATGTGGAGCAGGCTCCAGGCTCCGAGCTGTCAGCACAGAGCCCGATGCAGGGCTCGAACTCACAAACTGTAAAATCATGACCCGAGCTGATGTCAGCTGCTTAAGTGACTGAGCCACTCAGGTGCCCCTCTTTTGTGATTTTCTTTACCATGCTTTTTGAAAAACCATTTCAGATATAATAATTTTCATTAGTATCTGATAACACTAACATCTGAAGTTCTAGAGTATCTAGATCTGTTATTCTGATTTTCCTTCATGGTAGCCTATTCCCCTGAGTGCTTGGTGGTATTATTTATGAGCCTATAATAGATTGAACTTAATATCTGTGAATCCCGAGACCTGTCTTAAGAAGGATTTTAATTTGTTTCTGTCAGGCACCCAGGTGCCAATAATCTGAAACCACGGTACCTTGCTGGCTTATGATCAGAATCTCAGGGGTATCGTCCTTGTGAGAGCCTGATTTCTAGGCTTGTAATTAGCGCCATTCTGGTTTCCATTGCCCCTTCCATCCTATTTCCTCCCTTCTGTGGTCTTTTTTCTTTTTTTAAGTTTATTTATTTATTTTGAGAGAGAGAGAGAGACAGACAGACAGACAGACAGGGGAGGGGCAGAGGCAGAGAGAGGGAGAGAGAGAATCCCAAGCAAGCTCCACGGTGTCAGCGCAGAGCCCAATGTGGGGCTTGAACTCACAAACCTTGAGACCGTGACCTGAACCTAAGTCTGACACTTAACTGACTGAGCCATGCAGGCACCCCTCTGTTCTTTTTGTGTGATGCTCTTTGCTTCTGTTTTCTAGTTCTTCTTCCCCCTTCCCAATTCCTTTTTCATTTGCCTTCTCTTTATTCAAGGTACTGACTTGTCTGGATACTCTTGAGATTTTCTCCTTGCCTTTGGAATTCTGAAGTTTCATAATATTCTAGGTCTGGGAATCTGTTTATTTTTACGTTTTTTGGTTTTCAGTTGTTTAAAAAAAATTTTAATGTTACTTATTTTTTTTTTTTAATTTTTTTTTTCCAACGTTTTTATTTATTTTTGGGACAGAGAGAGACAGAGCATGAACGGGGGAGGGGCAGAGAGAGAGGGAGACACAGAATCGGAAACAGGCTCCAGGCTCCGAGCCATCAGCCCAGAGCCTGACGCGGGGCTCGAACTCACGGACCGCGAGATCGTGACCTGGCTGAAGTTGGACGCTTAACCGACTGCGCCACCCAGGCGCCCCTAATGTTACTTATTTTTGAGAGAGAGAGAGACCAGAGCGTCTTTGTTGTGATATCATATTTGTTGGTAC
This sequence comes from Puma concolor, assembly GCF_028749965.1. Lineage (NCBI taxonomy): Eukaryota > Metazoa > Chordata > Mammalia > Carnivora > Felidae > Puma > Puma concolor. Next base: position 93,970,878 of record NC_141668.1, on the reverse strand, counting down.
TTTATGGGAATTCAGTAAGGACTGGTTTGAGAGTCCTTTCCTACATAGAGGAGTTCGGTTTGTTCTGGAGAGAAACAGGACTGGTTTCAGTTAATTTGTTGCCTTTAGACTGGGTTGATCACGCAGAGAGTGTAAATCAGAACCTAAAATCCAAAAGCTGGGGGCGGGGTGGTATCTCTGGTGACTTCTGATTTCAGATTGTCAAGGAAACTGATCATTCACTCAGTATCAAAGTCAAGAGTGACAGTTTCTCGGCCATCTTGCTTTGCAGAGTGAGGTGGTTTTTTGTTTGTTTGTTTGTTTGTTTGTTTGTTTATTTGTTTCCCCTAACTTCATAAGGGCATAGCCCTTAGGGAATCCAGGCTTCATGCAGGTGCTTCTATAGACTTCTCTCCTGACACAGGCCCAAGATCTTTTTTTTTTTTTTTTAATGTTTATTTATTTTTTGAGAGAGACAGAGAGTGAGCGTTGAGCGGGGTGGGGAGGGAGGGAGGGTGCAGAGAGAGAGGGAGACGCAGAATCCAAAGTAGGCTTCAGGTTCTGAGCTGTCGGCACAGAGCCCGACGTGGGGCTCGCACTCACGGGCTGCCAGATCATGACCTGAGCTGAAGTCGGACGCCCAACCGACTGAGCCACCCAGGCGCCCCGCCAAGATCGTTACTCTTTTTTTTTTAAAAAAAATTTTTTTTCAACGTTTATTTATTTTTGGGACAGAGAGAGACAGAGCATGAACAGGGGAGGGGCAGAGAGAGAGGGAGACACAGAATCGGAAACAGGCTCCAGGCTCCGAGCCATCAGCCCAGAGCCCGACGCGGGGCTCGAACTCACAGACCGCGAGATCGTGACCTGGCTGAAGTCGGACGCTTAACCGACTGCGCCACCCAGGCGCCCCTCGTTACTCTTGACACTGTCCCTCCCCCTGCCTCCCCAGAAATGGACAATGGCAAACTACCCTTCAAGTAACTACTGGTTGCAGGTCTGGCTGAGCCTTTTACCATCAGTGTTTTTGCTCGACTGTTATCCTCTGATATTTCCCTTTCTATTAGAACTCAGCTGTTCTTTTACAAACATGTCTCTTATCCTCTACCCAGAGTATTTTGGTATTTACTTGAGTTCCAGAATATGTACTCTGCAATACCATTGGGAATTAAAGTCCTGAGCATTTCAAATGCTACCAATTCTCAACAGTATTGGGAACAGTTTGCCTGATGTTGGTCAACTAAGGTGAGTAAGGATGGTACGCTTGCTCTGGGGCAGTTTGAAGGGCTGAGTTTTCTCATCCATCTGGAAGCCTTTCCAACCTCTTGACTGTCTAGGAGGCCATAATTATATCGTAAGACTCTTGGGACTGCTTTAGGTTCTGAAGTATTTTCTTCATTTTGATCTGCCCCATTCTTAACTGATACTACCCGCTGTCAATTTCATAATTTTCCGAAGGACATTCAACAATCCTATTGAGGATATTTATAGCCTGGTTTGTTGACACTTGTCTCTGCTGTCTTTTAATTATTCTTTTTCATGTGTCTTTCTATTCACAGGACTGTAATCCAGGTTCCCCAGTGTGAAAGTATTGCAGCTGCGCCGGGATTTGTTTTGTTTACTAAGCAGCTTATTTTTTTGTTTGTTTTTGTTTTTGTTTTTTGTCTTAGCTAGAAGATTCCTGATGCTCAGATTTTCTGTTCTGAGATTACGACGTGCAGATGTGTTTACAGCCTGTATGGTCCATTCACTTTCCAGTAATGCTGTTCTATTAACTGTCTGCTTTCAGTGCGCTGAGAATGCCGCAGTAAGGTCGTCTCCAAAGTCTCACTTGTGAGATGCGCTAGTCAGGATATTTCGGGAAGAACCGCTCAGTGGTAGCTTTTATGTCACTATTGATTCTCGCTAGGATTTAAGACAGACGTGAGGAAGAAATTAGGATTGTTCTCTCACCAGCTTCCCCGTATGGACCTTGCTTAACTGGACAGGGACCTCTTTAACTAGACCTTTACCGGGCAGAAGGTAGACAAGGGAAGTAGGCAGGGGGGATGAGGCAAAAGCCCCTGATGTGGCTGGTGTGTACTCACTGGCAGATTCAGGCTTCCAGAAGATGTTGCAGTAACGAGAGCAGGTGCCCCACCTCTCCAGCAGGAGCACCTTGCACTCACCCTCTCTCAGGACGGTCGTAAGAGCCGGGCCGCGCTGACCTTACATGTAACAAAACCCAGCCTTGACCAAACTAAAGGAAAGGCAGTTTATCGGAGGGCCGCTAGGACGGCACAGGATTCATAGGGTGCTCAGGGAGCAGACTTGCCTCTGGGTGGGAACCAGGTCACCTCCAGAGGGCAGGAAGCAGGGCCCGTAGGTATTAACTTACAATGGGAACAGTGTGGACAGGGTGAGTGGTCACACAGAGAAACCTACCATTTCATCTTACAGGCACTCTGCGCGGGATTTGAATTGCAGGCAGATAGACGCCTGATTGACCGAGCTGCCTTACAAAGCTGCCCCAGGCCTGGGCAGGGGCGGAGGGTCTGGGAGCTGCATTCTGAGGCCGTCTGGGTTATATCCAAAGTTGAAGTCACTCCTGGAAAGAAATTCGTGGTGCCCTTAGAAACAAAGCATGGGTTCTAGGCGACCAAACGCCAACAGATATCCATCTCAGGTTAATGATGAGTCACTAGAATGTTTGGTGTAATGGCAGTTGAAGATCAAAATCAGACTAGCCACGCCCAGCGCCTCTGAGTAACAAGGTCAGTTCTAAATGTCCCTGGGGTTTATCAGTAGTTTCTCAGATGCTCCTCAGGTTTGTGTTCTCCTCCTCTATTTTTTTTTAAATGTTTATTTATTTTTGAGGCGGGGGGAGGAGCAAAGAAAGAGGGAGACAGAATCTGAAGCAGGCTCCAGGCTCCCAGCCATCAGCCCCAACGCGGGGCTCGAACTCACAAGCCCAAGTCGGACACTCAACTGACTGAGCCACCCAGGTGCCCTCTCCTCTGTTTCTTTTGGCCTTTAGCCACGTCTGTCACGTGATTTCCTCTGCAAGAGGTTGGACAGATGACATTTTTTTTTAACTTCACAAGTTTGTGCATAGCAAATGAGATAGAAGAATCTGTTTGAAGGTCCGTGGAATGAGGAGTCTATTTAGCATAATGGTATTTATGGAGTCAACTAATTTTGATAGTCTTGCTTTGATTGTGTATCAGATCAGCCTAGGACTCAAGATGGGCTATAGTTTGATTATTGAGTTGGATATGTCTCCAGAGGGACAGCTGTCCCTTGACTTATCTCTTTTGCCTTTTTTTTTTTCAGTAGGAATTACTTATCTGAGAATAGAGAAAAGTGGTGTCTCCATGAGTGTGTCAGGGTTATGAATCTTTTATTTGCAAGTTCATTCGCGGTAGCTTCAAACTCATAGACGTCATACCACAAAGAAGTGTTCTAACAATCTCTCCTTCTAGATGTGTCACATGGAAAGACATCCTGATTCATAGAAGTTGTGATAAATTCTCCCTTGGAAGATTTTGAAGATGGTATTAATTACTTTGGGGGGACAGAGAATGATGCTTTGGGTAGAGAGTCATTTATTCATTCAACACTGATTTTGAGCACGTTCTCTATGTCATGTAGTGGGTCACTGCCCTCAAGTACCTCATGGTCTGCCCAGAGGAAGTAGGTGTATAAACAGCTCGGTGCGCTGTTAGTTAGACGCTTCTTAGTAAAAAAGAAAAGAAAAAAAAAAAAAAAGAGGCCTTGTTTTATCATTACTGAAAATGAGCCACACCTGCCAAGACAGGCAGTCTGGACTGTGTGGCCAAGTTCCCCGCCTTCTAGCTTGATTTCTAGACCAGCCCTGTGCACTGACCTTGATACATACTTGATCACCCAGTGTCCTTGCGCCTCTTTTTGAAAAGGCTGTTTCACGCTTTACCAGAAAATTCATGAACAAGTTCCTGTAAAGAGTGAACCTGCTTGGTGCATTTGAGCTGTGACTTTAAATAGTTTAGTTTATACGGTTGTTTCATTGGCCCTAAAAGCTTTTGCTTTTGTCCAAAGTATGTACCTTATATTAATGGAGCTCCTGCTGCAGCTGGATAAGCTTCTGGAACAAGGGATGGTGTCTTATTCATCTGCGTATCCCCAGTGGTCATTCCAGTGCCTTGTACTAGGGGTGCTCAGTAAGTAGTTATCAATAATTTACAAAAATATGTTTACGTCCCCAGACTTTTAAGAATGCTTTTATAGCATCAAGTTCCCTTGAAACCCACAAAGGAAACATATCCTTTCCTCCAGGGCAGCCCTGGGGACCCTTACGTGCATTAACACGCCTTCCGTGCTCTGGCACCTGCACTGCCTACTGGCTGGCCATGTGGCCTTTGTGACTGATGGTCACAGATATTGCTTTGGGGAAGAGAAGAATGATTATTTTCTGGGGCACCTGGGTGGCTCAGTCAGTTACACGTCCGACTTTGGCTCAGGTCATGATCTCAACATTCGTGAGTTCGAGCCCCGTGTCGGGCTCTGTGCTGACAGCTCGGGGCCTAGAGCCTGCTTCAGATTCTGTGTCTCCCCTCTCTCTTCCCCTCCCCGGCTCACGTTGTGTCTGTCTGTCTCTCTCAAAAATAAATAAACTTAAAAAAATTTGTTTTTAAATTATTATTTTCCTTGATCATAGGAGGGACTGGAGTGCTATCTGATGGCTTATGGCTGGCATGTTGGAACACTGCGAGATAGCCTTGGCATCCTATGACACTCCTTTTTTCTTTTTAAACTTCCTTTTTTCTAATTTTTTTTAATGTTTATTTATTTTTGAGAGACAGAGAGCGAGAGCATGAGCGGGGGAGGAACAGAGAGAGAGAGGGAGACACAGAGTCCGAAGCAGGCTCCAGGCTCTGAGCTGTCAGCACAGAGCCCAACACGGGGCTCAAACTCATGAACTGTAGATCGTGACCTGAGCCGAAGGCAGATGCTTAACCGACTGAGCCATGCAGGCGCATCCCTATGACACTCCTGTGCGGTGTCTCAGCCCAAGGAACACAAACATGTGAATAAAGTTCTACCCTACTTTGGATCAGGCCCATGCTTACACGGGCCTGTTGCTTCAAATTTTACCACACCAGGCTCCGAGGATATTACTCATGCAGGCCACCTGCAGATGTGTAGGGAGGGCCAAGATCTGTTAGTCCTCTCCCCTTTCCTCCCGCCCCCTCCTAGACAGACGTAGTGGCAGAATTGGGTGGGGGAGTGTTGCTGATCGAGAACTAAAACGACAATGTTCCTCTTCTCACTTTCTTAAGAAATGTCCAAGGAAATAAATTTTAGCCCAGTTTTCCCTGTCTTCATTATTTTCTTACCCTAACTTTCCACTAAGGCATTTTTATGACTAATATGTCTGGCGTCTAACATCTACTAGGTGTTTAATCTGAAAAAACACAATTTTGTCTTTCTAGGAGGCAGTAGGCCTTTCTGTAGTTCTATCTTATGTAAGTCTATAGTCTGTGACAGATCTCTCAGTTTTTCAAAGAGGAAAGCCAATTCTGGTGGATAATATCAGTGTGTAAAAACCTATCAAATCTTTGGAGGCTGATGTAAGCCAAAGCAGGGTTGGAGAAATAGCATTAGGGTGGCTGCAAGCATATATGCGTTCGGCAAGGTACGAAGTAGTTATGAAAGATGTTATATTTTAAGCCTGGAAACGTGGGTGTGCTGCCATCTTGCCTAGATTTAAAATTAACCACAGTCTTGAAGCTTTAACTCGTAGGGAGATGTGTTACAGAAATAGCAACAGCAAATGCTGGACTTTCACCCGTTCTCCTTTTGCTGCTACTTTGGAGCACATAGAAAGAGTTATTTAGCAGGGAAAGGGGGGGCTGACAGATGAAATATTTGGCTCTCTGAAAAGTGTTATGATTGTATTCATGTTTGTGGAAGTGATGTGGTGATTGCTAATTTATTGTTCTAGGCAGTTTTGACAAAATGTTCTTCTTGTATTAATCACTCTCATCAGAGTAATTTTTCTTTGCCGCACATGCCCTATTATCTTTTGGAAATGATACTTTTATTTATTTTTTTAAATTTTTTTCTGGAATGTTTATTTTTGAGAGAGAGACAGACAGAGCATGAGCGGGAGAGGGTAGAGAGAGAGAGGGAGACACAGTCTCCGAAGCAGGCTCCAGGCTCCGAGCTGTCAGCACAGAGCCCAATGCGGGGCTCGAACTCATGAGCCGTGAAATCATGACCTGAGTCGAAGTTGGATGCTCAACCGACTGAGCCACGCAGGTGCCCCTGGAAATGATACTTTTATAGCAGAACTGGAAAACGACAAGAGTCTTTAAGCCATACAGGAAAACGTTCTCCGCTGCCTGACTCTGATTTTATTTCTGAGGTCCGAGACACTTGACAAAGCAAGTGAGATGAAAAGAAAGCCCTCCAAGTATACAATAGTGTACTCCAAGCCTAGACTATCCAGAAAATTTTCAACTTAGAACGTTGGAAAACATTGACTCAAGGCTGCCTCTTTCCCAAGATTAGATAGTACTATATTGAATTCCTGTTCAGTAATCATTTGCCCTGATCCCATCCTATCTTTGGGCCACTTTCAGATAATTTTATGTTGGAAAAATGAGGGCAAGGTAGAGAGAAATAAGATTGAATCTCTCATTCAAGAGAACAAGTCAATAGTAGAGAACAGTCAATAGTACTACCAGAATGAATGGTTCTATTTCTAAATATTTTCAGATAGCTGGAATGAATTTTTAAATATTTTTGAAAGTTTATTTATTTTGAGAGAGACAGAGACTGCATGAGCAGGAGAGGGGAAGAGGGAGAGGGAGAGAGAGAGAATCCTAAGCAGGCTCCTCACTGCCAGCTGCAGAGCCTGACACAGGGCTCGAACCCACAAACCGTGAGATCATGACCGGAGCCGAAACCAGGAATCATTTGCTTATCCGACTGAGCCACCCCAAGTGCCGCTGGAATGAATTTTTAAATCTTAACAGTCTGTTAAGAAATCTAAAGAACCCCCCAAAACCCTTAGTTTTAATTACTATAAAATTATCAGGTAAGATTGATTATTGTGTTTATCAGATCGCATTTTCTCTAATGATGCCTACAGTCAAGCTCCACTTGGAAAAATTATATACTCTCCTTTACAATTTTTGTTTCTTTTGGATTCAGAGGGGGAATTTAATATGAGCATATGTTAAAGCTAGTCAGCACATAGATATTTTATTATAAGAAAATAGGTTTATTGATGTGAGAGCATCGAAGATGGATAATTTGTTTTACCAAACATTTTAGGTAAGGCACAATCGTAGTTTGCACTCAGGATTTCTTAGTCTATTTGGAGAAGGAAAACTTGCCCAGAAGTAAAACTGCATGCAATTCGGAGCACCTGGGTGGCTCAGTCAGTTAAGCGTCCGACTTCGGCTCAGTTCACGATCTCACAGTTCATGGGTTTGAGCCCCGCGTCGGGCTCTGTGTGGACAACTCAGGGCCTGGAGCCTGCTTCAGATTCTGTGTCTCCCTCTCTCTCTGCCCCTCCCCGGCTGGTGCTCTGTCTCTTTATCTTCGAAAACAAATATTAAATTTTTAAAAAATTAAAAAAAACAACTGCATGCAATTCAGGCAAGGACACAAATCCTGTAACATGGTTTGAACAAATAAATACGAAACTATTTGGTAACAAAAGTGATTGAGGAGGATGAAAGTACTGAGCTAGTAGCATCTGTTGATTTGTCTTTAGGAATGTATTTTAATCAAATCAATTTAGAATTGTTAAGTTTCTTTTTTTTTTTAATGTTTATTTATTTTTGAGGGAGACAGAGACAGAATGTGAGTGGGTTAGGGGCGGAGAGAGAGGGAGACACAGAATCTGAAGCAGGCTCCAGGCTCCGAGCTGTCAGCACAGAGCCCAACGCGACGCTCGAACTCACGAGCCGTGAGATCATGACCTGAGCTGAAGTCAGTTGCTCAACTGACTGGGCCACTCAGGTGCCCCTTTGTTAAGTTTCTTTAAGGAAATGCTTTCAAAGATTTTTCAGTGGACTGTACTTCATAAAATGCTACACAAATTTTTAAGAAAACATTATCAGTAATTCATTCTGTATAATATTTTGAAAAATTTATAAACTTACTCATGTAAATAACCAATTGCAAATTGATGTCACAAAATGTATGTGGTTGTGGGCAGATAAGTTCATAGTTTTATAATTATAACTCTATGAATATAAAATTATGTACTCAGGTAATTAGAATTAACTGGAATAGGCTTATAGCCTTTGAAAATTAAGGTACTTGTTACCAGGAATTACATTATAAAAGTGTGATAAGTTAAAAAATTAAAGTAAAGCTAAAATTTTATTGTCTGTATCACAAGCTTCTGTTTTACTGAGGAATCGTTAATTCAGGTTCACAAAGGGAAGAAATAGATGGAATAAATCTAGTGCCTTTAATATGGTTTGTTATCTTGTTGGTACTTCAAAAATACAGCCCAGGGGCGCCTGGGTGGCTCAGTCGGTTAAGCATCCGGCTTCAGCTCAGGTCACGATCTCGCAGTCCGTGAGTTCGAGCCCTGCGTCGGGCTGTGGGCTGACAGCTCAGAGACTGGAGCCTGCTTCCGATTCTGTGTCTCCCTCTCTCTCTGCCCCTCCCCCGTTCATGCTCTGTCTCTCTCTCTCTCTCTCTCTCTCTATTATTATTAAAAAAATAATAATAAAAAAAATAAAAATACAGCCCAAAGCAAGAGCAAATTGTTAAGTGTCCCTTCCTTAGTTGACCGTAGGACAATTTAATATTTGGATTTATAGCATTTGCTAAACAGGGTGTGTTTAGTGTACTAGTGAGAAGTGTATATTATAGGTTGCCTGTGTGAGTGTGTATCCCTAGGAAAGTTGCACCACTTTTTATCAACACTCATGTGCTTTCCAGACTTCTGAATCTTTCAGAATTATATGGTTTCTCATGTTATTTGCTCTAGTTCACACTTGGTTTTTTTTTTTTTTTTTCCTGGTTTGAGGAATCTGTTCAGTGACATGTTGTTAGATCAGCTGCCCCTCGGCACTGCCGTGAATACAAAGTCATGCAAACAGATGGAGAAACTTAATTTTCAGTTAGGAAAGGGTTCCATAGCAACATCTGAGTAAAATATATGTCCGGTCGCATTTACTGGGCTACTGTTGGCACAAACCAAACAGACACGTAAGTGTGCTCTAGAAAGGGGTATCTGAAATCCACGCTGCTCATCTGTTCCCTTACAGTCTTTCCTTTATCAGGCAGAATATTTTTTTATTTTAATGCAGAGATCTTGAATGTGCATGTGTGCGTGCGCGTGCTTAGCAAGTCAGACGGCCTTTGACAAGTTTTACTAAACTTCATTTGGCAAGTCAAGTCATATTTTAAAAAAACACTATTTTCCCCATGTTTCTGTGTGCAGAGATTAATCTTTCGGAAACTGTGTTTCAGGGTTTAAATTATGTATGCAGCAGGAGGGAGGAGGGGGTGTGAAAGCGTGAATCCATGGGTGAGGCTGCTGCAGGGAGAGCTAAATATACCCCAGTAGGATCTAGGCAGAACTTCAAAAACCTGGGGAGGAGCATGATACAAATAGCAATCCTGTTAAGCCCTCTCTATCTGGAAGAGAGTCAACCTCAAAGCTTTAATAGTAAGTGTGTTTTCACGAAAGTGTATAGAGTGAGGACTAAAAAGCATAATAGTGGCACTGAGGCAGGTGCAGATCCCAATTACTCCCCGAAGCGCGAGCACCAAATATTAAAGTGCGCGGTATGTGAGTGCTTGGGTCTCTTTTACGTTATTGCTTGACATCGGTAGAAAAGCAGTATGTGGTGCATGTGGTAACTTCTCAGAGATGCAAATATTTGATTTAACCGCATTTCTTCATTTCCCAACCATTTGGGATAAATGGATATTTATACAGCACCCTGCATGTGAATAAGAACTTTGTTTTCACTCCTCAAAATAGTTTCACTTACAAAAATCTGATCTTTCTTTCACGTGTCTCTCTGTTAAGAATCTCCTTTAGACATGTAAGAAAAGAAAATTGAATTTAGGGATGAGATCATGCTTCCAAAAAATATTAAATATGAAAAATTTCCCAAATCTCACCTGACTCCACTTATGACATATCTGTCTAACATTCCTAGAAGTTCCCAGTATAGGTAATTTGATTACAGAGCAGAAAATGGATTTGGTTTTTAAAATGTTCGTGGGTGCAGGGGCACCTGGGTGGCTCAGTCGGTTGAGCGTCCAACTCTCGGTTTTGGTTGGGGTCATGATCTCACAGTTCCTGAGTTTGAGCCCCACGTGCTGGCGGCACAGAGCCTGCTTGGGATTCTCTGTCTCCCTCTCTCTCTGCCCCCACCCCCCACTCATTCCCTCTGTTTCTCTCTCTTTTAAAAATAAATAAACTTTTGAAAATATTAAAAAAAGTAAATGTTAGCAGGTGCAGTAAGAGTAGAACCAGTTATGAGTTTTGGAGTTAGCAGTCCCAAAGACTCAGATGTTCTGTACGATGCCATGTAATCGACCAAATACCTTCAAAATCAGGTATAAATTCAAGCTGAACATGCTATGTACATAATTTCTAAATAATACAAGTATTCAATTTTACTTGTTAAAAATAGGAACCTCGAGGGGCGCCTGGGTGGCGCAGTCGGTTAAGCGTCCGACTTCAGCCAGGTCACGATCTCGCGGTCCGTGAGTTCGAGCCCCGCGTCAGGCTCTGGGCTGATGGCTCGGAGCCTGGAGCCTGTTTCCGATTCTGTGTCTCCCTCTCTCTCTGCCCCTCCCCCGTTCATGCTCTGTCTCTCTCTGTCCCAAAATAAATAAAAAACGTTAAAAAAAAAATTAAAAAAAAAAAAATAGGAACCTCGAGTTTTAGCCGGATACTATTCCAAGGCAATTGCTTTTTGGGTGTAGTAGTCAAATTATTTGCTTGGAGTCAAGCATGTACTTTTCCATGCTTATTGTTGGTTGAGAAAACCGCCTTCACCGCCTTCTTTCCCATCTTCGTCAAAGAGGCTGACTGCCACAGAATCGAGCCAATGTTATCTTAATATTTGGGATTAGACATATGACATCCCTCCCCACACTCAGTTCAACATTTCCTTCTTGTTTATCCTTCATATGGTTGCTCCAGAGTACAAAAATAACAAAAATGGAAGATAATGCATTTTGATCTAGGATTGTAAAATCTTTAGTCTCTGCACCAGGTTTACTTAATTATCTCTCAAGCTTCATTCTAAGACAATAAAGGGTCATAATGGTATAGTGTGGTAGAGGACAGTGAGTTGGAGCAGATCTGGGTTTGAATTCCAACGCTGTAACTATTTAGTTAATTTCATGTGTTTAGTTTTGGGAACCAAAACTTGGAGAGGTTAAGTAACTTGACCAAAAGGGGCAGAGCTACAACTTAAATTCAAGTTATCTGACTGTGGAGATGAATCTCTGCGTTACACTGGCAGACCTCTGTTTAGGAAACACACATTTGTGTGTAACTTTTGTTTTATTTTATTAATTTTTTTTTTAATTTTAGCGAGAGAGAGCATGAGTGGGGAGAAGGGCAGAGGGAGAAAGAAAGAGAATCCAAAGCAGGTTCCACGTTCAGTGTGGAGCCAGACACAGGGCTCAATCCTACAACCCTGGGATCATGACCTGAGCCAAAATCAAGAGTGGGATGCTCATGACTGAGCCGCCCCAGCACCCCCATATGAATCAGATATTCAGAGTATGTAATCTCACAAGCTTTTTACATTAGTAACTCAGTGGCTGGGTTATGAAACATGTAATTGGGTACATATAACTTCTATGTGATCGAAATTCAAATATCCAAGAAAATGGGTTTTCACAAAAGAAAAGTAAACCACCCCTGAGTTGAGAAAATAAGATCTTTAAATTTGAAGCAGTTCTATATGTTTGTAGCCCTTTTATTCACAGTATCCATATTGAGGCTTTTTGTATCTGTAACCACGAGGGTATGCTGTTTGTAGGATTTATCGGTATAATTTCATTCTGAATATGTATTTATCTGAATACCAAAAGGAAGAACAAATTAATAATTCACATGCCACAAATCATGTTTATGTTATCACATTTGATCCTAAAGACAATTCCATGAGATGAATAGGTCACTGATGAGAAAGCTGACGTTGGACAAATTGAGATGCAGTGAAAACACAATGGTGTAGAGCTGGTCTTGGAATGATTCTGCCTAGTTTTAAAATCCAGCTCTGCCTCAGTTTCCTTAAAATGCAGACAGTCCTGAGGTCCTGGGTGGCTCAGTCAGTTGAGTGTCTGACTCTTGATTTTGTCCCTGGGTCGTGGGATCAAGCCCTGCGTAGGCCTCTGTGCTGAATGTGGAGCCTGGTTGGGGTTTTCTCTCTGTCTCTCCCTTTGCCCTTCTCCCCCACTCATGCTCTCTCTCTCTCTTTAAAATTAAAATAAATAAAATAAATAAAATAAAATAAAATAAAATAAAATAAAATAAAATAAAATGCAGTCTTTGGATCTTTAAGCTGCAAATAATAACACCCACCTCTTGGATTGACTATGAGGCATGGGCGGCGTGTATAGCTGTCTTCGTGGATTTCCCTCTCCAGCACCACGAGCAGCACCCAGGCACATATTCCTGCTTTTAGCTCCGGGTGAGCGAGCGACTGGCCGGCCTTAGCAATGTATTTTGTTAAACTACACCTTGATTGAGAGAAAATCCATATACCATATGCTTCGCCCTTTGAAAGCGCACAGTTCAGTTGTGCAGCCCTCACCATTAATCTAATTTCAAAATATTTTCATCGTCTCCCAAAGAAACTCCATACCCATTAGCACCCCTCTTCCCCCCTCTTCCCCCAGCCCCTGGCCACCACTAATCTACCTTCTGTTTCTATGGCTCGACCTATTTTTGGACACATCATATGAATGGAGTGGCCTTTTAGACTGCCTTCTTTCGTTCAGCATCATGTTTTCAAGGTTCATCCACGTCGTGCCCTGTACCGCCTTTTGTTCATTCATTCATCAGTTGATGGACATTTGGGTTGGTTTCACATTTTAGCTATGATGAATAATGCTCCCAGGAATATTTGTGGGAAGGGTTTTGTGTGGACATTCATTTTTCCATCTCTTGGGTCTATACCTAGGAGTGGCACGTGGGTCCTAGGGTCATTCCGTTTAACGTTTTGAGGACGTGCAAGACTACATCTCATAGTGGCCTCACCGTTGTACAGTCCCACATGCCATGTTCGAGGGGTCTGTTTTCTCCACATCCGCGGCAATGCTTGTTACCACCTGTCTTTTTTATTGTAACCATCCTAAGCAAACGTGAAGTGGTATCTGGCCGTGGTTTTGATTTGCTTTTCCTTAATGACTAATGATGCCAAGCACCTTTTCATGTGCTTATCGCCATGTGTGTAACTTTGTTGGAAAAATTGTCTATGCAAATCTTTGCCCACGTAAAAAAATAAATTTTACTTTTTTTGAACAGGTTTGGATTTGCGGAAAAATCGCTGAGTAGTACAGAGAATTCCCCTAAACACCCAGTTTCCCCTATTATTAACATCTCACATTGGTATGGTGCATTTGTTACAATTACCAAACCGATATTGGTACACTGTTATTAACTTTATATTTATTTAGATTTCCCTGGATTAAAAAAAATTTTTTTTACATTTATTTATTTTTTGAGAGACAGAGAGAGACAGAGCACAAGTAGGGGGGAGGGTCAGAGAGAGAAGGAGACACAGAAATCCGAAGCGGGCTCCAGGCTCCGAGCTGTCAGCACAGAGCCCAACGCGGGGCTCGAACTCACAGACCGCAAGATCATGACCTGAGCTGAAGTCGGATGCCCAACCGACTGAGCCACGCCAGGCACCCCATAGGTTGCCCTGGATTTTAACGTTCCCTTTCTGTTCGAGGATCCGTTTAGGATACCACACTATAGTTAGTTGTCATATCTTCTTAGGCTTCTGTTGGCCGTCATGTTTCTTAGACTTTTCTTTTTTTTTTTTTTTTTAATGTTTATTTATTTTTGAGAGAGACAGAGACAGAATGCGAGTGGGTTGGGACAGAGAGAAGAGGGAGACACAGAATCCGAAACAGGCTCCAGGCTCTGGGCTGTCAGCACAGAGCCCGACGCGGGGCTCGAACTCACGAGCTGCGAGATCATGACCTGAGCTGAAGTCGGACGCTCAACCGACTGAGCCACCCAGGCGCCCCAGACTTTTCTTGTTTTTGATGGTTCTGCCAGTTTTTGAGGAGCCCTGGCCAGATATTTTATAAAATGTTCTCCTGATTGGGGTTTGTGGGATGTTTTTCCATGAGGAGACTGGGGTGATGGGTTTTGGGGAGGAAGACGGCAGTGGCAAAGCACCATCGTCACACATCATTTCAAGGGTGATAGTATGATAGCACATACTCTCAATGCAACATCGCTGTTGCTCCTGGCCTCTGTCACTCAGCTGAGATAGAGTTTCTCAGGTTTCTCTGCTGTTGAAGTGACTCTCTTCTTTCCCCTTTCCAAACTGTACTCTTTGGAAAGAAGTCACACTGAGCAGCTTGGATTTAAGAAGTGGGGAGTTAGACTCTACCTCCTCGAGGGTGGAATGTCTACACAAATTATTTGGAATTCTTCTGCCCAAGAGAGTTGTGCCTTTCTATTCATGTTCTGATTTATTCACTTATTTCTATCGGTGTGCACTCATGGATATTTATCTCACGCTTTAGGTTATAATCCAGCACTACTTTATTTATGTTATCTCTCTGTTCGTTCCACATTTAGCTATTGGGAGCTCTTTCAGTTGGTTCCTGTGCCCCTTTCATACCTCTCCCATGACGGGTTCTTTTAAGACTTCCTTACTTTGGGGCACCATTAGGTCCTCCAGGCTCACCTTTTGTATTTCCTGTCCCTGTCCTAGAATCAGCCATTTCTCCAGGAGTTCTGGTTCCTTTTATTAGAAGATGGTATTAGAAACAAGATCTGGTCATCAGGTGTGCTCACTGCCACGAGGGGTGGCCTTGCTTGTAATTCTTCTCAGGTGACAGAGCAAAGCAATACACAGGAGCATAGGAAGCTGTGTGATCTACACATCTGTAAATGTTCCTGTGTGTAACCACCTGTATCCACAGTAAGCCAAACGTGAGTTCATACTGACGTCTTTCGCTCTAATCCAGTGCCACGTGGCTCATTCTAGTCTCTTCCCCTGCTCATCCGTAAACTCACCCCAACAGTGAGAGACCTGGCTCCCGTCATCCGCCGTCCATTTAATTAACCGTCCAATTCCAGTGTACAATGTGTAGAAGTATCAGAATTGCTAACCCCTATTCCTTTGGGATGTATCTGTCAACAGGGTAGTACTTACATTCCGTTTCCGATGCCTTTACTTGTGCAGACTCTACTCACTTCCGAAGTGACTTCAGACCTTTTTTCTCCTCCCACTTCAGTGAGGTTGGTTGACACGTTTGTAACAGCAGCTGTCAGAGTGTGCATTTCATCCTGGGATTCCCCTGGCCTCAAAAATGTGTTGTTGTTTTTTTTTTTAATTTTTCTACATTAAGGTTCACTCTTGGTAAAGTTCAGTGGGTTTTGACAAATGCATAATGTTATACATCCTCTCCACAGTATCACATGGAACAGTATTATTGCCCCTGAAAAGTTTCCTGTGCTTTACTAATTCAACGCTTTCTCTCTTCTTCCCAAACCCCTGGCCTTCGCTGATCTCTTTATTGCCTCTCTAGTTTTGCCTTTAGAGACTGTCATATAATCGGAATACGTATGTAGTTTCTTCTGAGTGGCTTCTTCCACTTGGCACTATGCATTTAAGATCCATCTGTATCTTTTTGTGGGTTAATAGTTCATCGCTTTTTGTCGTTGAATAATATTCCATTATGCAGAATTTGCTTCTCCGTTCATAAGTTCATCTCTTTTTGTCATTGAATAATATTCCATTACATAGAATTCGCTTATCCGTTCATATGGGTTGCTTCAAGTGTTTAGTGATTATGGGTAAAGCTGCCATCAACATTTGTATGCAGGTTTTTATGTTGACATAAGTTTTCAACTCAATCGGATGAATACCCAGGAGCATGTTGCTGAATTGCGCGGGAAGACTGTGCTTTACTTGGTGAAAATTGGCCAAACTGTTTTTTAAAGTGGCTTTATTTACCCTTTTGCATCCCCACTAGTTTTGGGTGCAAGTTTCTGTTGCTCTCCCTCCTTGTCAGCTTTAGTATTGTCAACCTTTTGGAGTTTAGTCCCCCTCTTGGTGTATGTGGCATCTCACTGTAGTTTTATTTCACAGTTCTCTAATAGCAAGTGATGTGGAGCGTCTTTTCACGTGTCTGCTTCCTATCTGTATATTTTCATTGGTGTGGTGTCTGGTCAGACTTTTTTGCCCATTTTTAATTTTTTTTTTCAACGTTTATTTATTTTTGGGACAGAGAGAGACAGAGCATGAATGGGGGAGGGGCAGAGAGAGAGGGAGACACAGAATCGGAAACAGGCTCCAGGCTCTGAGCCATCAGCCCAGAGCCCGACGCGGGGCTCGAACTCATGGACCGCAAGATCGTGACCTGGCTGAAGTCGGACGCTTAACCGACTGCGCCACCCAGGCGCCCCTTTTGCCCATTTTTAAATTGAGCTATTTGTCTTTTTGTTGTTGAGTTTGAAGAGTTGTTTATATATTCTGGATAGAAGACCTCTTATTAGATATGACAAATATTTTCTCCTATCCTGTGAGTTGTCTTTTTACTTTCTTGATTGTGTCCTTTTTTTAACTTACTTTTTAAATCAAAATTTCTTTTTTAATTTGTTTTTGAGAGAAAGAGAACATAAGTAGGGGAGGAGCAGAGAGAGAAGGGGACAGAGGATCTGAAGCAGGCTCTGCGCTGACAGCGGTGAGCCCAATGCAGGGCTTGGCTGCACAAAGATCAAGACCTGAGCCAAAGTTGGACACCCAACCGACTGAGCCACCCAGGTGCCCCTTGGTTGTGTTCTATGAAACACACATGTTTTTACTGCAATTCCAATTAAAAAATTTTTTTGTCATATGTGGTTTTGGTGTGTATCTAAAAAACTACTTTGTCCATATTTTCTTCTAATAGCTTTATAGTTTTAGCTTTTACATTCAGGCCTATTATCCATTATGAGTTAATTTTTATATATGGTTTGATGTAGGGGTTCAAATTCATTCTTTTGCAGTGTAGATATCCACTTATCCTAGCATATGGTTTGAGGTAGGGGTTCAAATTGCTTCTTTTGTGGTGTAGATATCCACTTTTCCCAGCACCACTTGTGAAAGGACTCTTGTTTCCCCACTGAATTGTTCTGGTGCCATTGTCAAAAATCAGTTAACCATGAGGGTTTATTTCTCAACCCTCAATTCTGTTTCATTGATCTATGTATCCGTCTTCATGCCAGTATCCACATTATCTTGATTATTGTAGTTTGGTAGTAACTTTTGAAATCGAGAAGTATGACTCCTTCCGCTTTGTTCTCCTTTTTCAGGATTGTCTTGACTATTGTGGGTCCCTTGCATTTCCATGTGAATTTTAGCCTTAGAAATATTTTAACCTTTGAAATTTATCTTTTATTTCTTGTCTTCCTTTTTATCCTTCTATGTAATGTTAATTTGTATTTGCCCCTTCCCTTTCTTCCACAGTCACTTACCACGGCCCCTTTCTCAGGACCAGTCAGCTAGCTGTTAATCTTGTTGGACATATCAGCTGATTAAACTTGGACCTTGCAGAGAGTTCACCTGGGGAGGATATGTTTTTAGTGATGTTTGTCTTTTTCCCTCTCCTTCTTCAGTTAATTGGCAAGTTCTTAACCCTCTACCTACTCCAATATCATTTGAATCAAATCCCTTTGTACATATTTACAGATCCCATTTATTGGAAATATGCTGCTGAAATTACTTTCCCATCTTCAGAAACTTCCATACATTAGGGACAGATTAATTGTCCAGAGCATAGTTGTCATATTATTTTTCCTGCCTACAAACATTTGGGAACATGGATGAATCTCAGAAAGATGATATCGAGTGAAAGAAGCCAGACATGAAAAAGTACCTGTTGTAGGATGGTATTTTATAAAGTCCAAGAACACCGATATCTAGGAATAAACTCCAGAACATTGCTGCTGGATTCCAACTTGAATGAGACAAGCGGAAATTTTCTAGGGTAATGTAAGTGTTCTATGTTGATTGGGCCATTCGTTAATATGGATGAGATGTTTGTCACAGCTCATTCAACTGGATACTGATGATCTGTGCATTTTGTGTGTAGGATCATACTTCATCTTTTTTAGAGTAAAAAATAACTTTTGGTGCCTCCCTATTGCCTTCAGCTCAAACTCTTTAACTTGTCTTTGGGGACTTTGAAAATCTGACATCTATATAACTTACCAAGTATCTCTTGGCATTTCCCCTCCATGTCCGGTGATCCAGCAAAATAGAATATTCTCTCTCTCTTCTTCACATGCACCGTGTCTTCCCAATTCTTTGTTATCACTTTTCCCTCAGTCAAGAACGTCCTCCAGTCACCGACTGCCAATCACCACGTGTCAAAATGATCTTCCCTGAAATTCCATATAGAAGCCATTTCCCTTCTCTGAACACCCATCCTGGTTACATTTTGTGTCTCTCTGATGGCACTCTTGACTTTCCCCTGGTTTTATTGTAGTATTTCTATTGCTATGTCTGTCGAGTGTTTATGGTGTACCTTGCACTGTTTATGAACATCCTGTTCCCACTTCAGCATGTAAATCCCACTGAAGGCAAGACTTCAATTTACTTCATTTCTATCACCCCAAGACCTAGATAAGCATTTATTGAATGGATGGATGCATGGATTCGTTGGAGGGTATGGGACAGTGGGGAATATTGGGGTGGGGTAGCCATCTAAGCAGCTTTAAAAATCTCCCCATGTCTCACTTGTAAGGTATAATGAACAAGATGAAATGTGACAGGAACTCAATAAAATTTTGGTGGCCGTCAGCCAAGTCTTGAGCTTATAGCATATCTATGCAAATCTGAAAACCATGACAGCCCCTGGAATGATTCTTAAAGGTTTCTGTGCAATCTATTAAGTCATTTCCCCCATTATAATCCCCCAACTCCTGGGGGTTTTATGATGTCCTCATCTTGGCAATGCCCTCAGACTTTGTCCTCAGGCAGTAATTCCCAACCAAGGCATCTGGCACATTGATGTGCCCAGAGGCAGTACTCAGTTGGTTTTGCTAATAGGGTAAACAAACTTCCCTTGACGGGAGGGAGTGACTTACTAGGTTCAGGGAGCACACTGAAGCTGAAGCAAGCAGAGATCTGGCCATCATGCAGTCTTTGGACGTGAAACCCTGGCTCAAGCTCAAGAGATGTGGGCTTTCAGGAGAGGCTGGTGCATCAGGGTCACTAGAATCTACGTGAATGCGGACTTGACATCACCTGACGTCGGCAAAACCGCCCTATGAAACGTACCCGCTAAAGCTAACATCTCCCCCATACCCTTTTTAAAAATTAGAATAGAAAAATATCCAGAAGGTGGCAGGAAGCGTTTAAACCCTGAAAAAGAAAGTATAGCCAAAGAACATTTGGTGAGGGGAAAAAGAGTATTTGTGATTTTCATCATCGGCCTATTTAGATTCCACTCATAAAATTATTTCCTGAGATTTTATACACAGTCTGTCAGGACAAGCCAGTTCTTATGGATGATAGGGCTTTCTCTAATCTTCTTTTCCATACATACTTTTTTAAATGGGTGAAGACCTTACTAACCAAAAGAATACTATTTTAGCCTCATTTATATACAATATTATATACATTCTTTTTTGTATTTAAAAAAGTTTTTTTAATGTTTATTTTTGAAGGAGAGAGACAGAGCATGGGGGGGGGAGGGGCAGAGAGAGAGGGAGACACAGAATCTGAAGCAGGCTCCAGGCTCTGAGTTGTCAACACAGAGCCCGATGTGGGGCTCGAACTCACAAGCTGTGAGATCATGACCTGAGCTGAAGTCGGACGCCCAACCCACTGAGCCACCCGGGCGCCCCACCATATTATGTACATTCTAAAGCCAATGAAAAGAGTTTGATTTTGCCAAAATGTTTGGTCCCACTTAGCGAAAGGAAACTTTTCAGTACTATTCCATCGTGAAAGGACTTCAGAACAAAGAAAATCTTGGAAGAGCTTTTAAAAAAAGGCAAAAGACCCAAAGCCTGGGGAAGTATTCGTATTGTACTTACAATGTTGTTTGCAAAGTGAAGCTCCCAAGTGAGACTTTTTCCTCCCTGTTTTTCTGCCCTCACTGCCCGGCCAGAGTGATGACTCAGCAAAGTAGTGATGCCTGCATTACAGGCCTGAGCTTTGCAGGCGCTTCCCCCAGACCCAGGTCCTTTCCTGACCGGGGAACAGTCAGCCTCCACAGACCTCGTCGTGTGGTGCACATGATTTATAAACTAATCTGAGCCAAGCCCTCTGGCTCCTCTTTGGTCAGTATCATTATATTTTGACAGGCTGTAAGAATCACTTTTAAAAAATAATCACTCTTTTTGCAGTTCCTGGTTAAACAGATTGTCAGACCACACAGCCACATAACATTTGGCGGCTGTGCCATCCGCAGAAAGGAAGTATATACATCATTGTTCCTGTCCACGTCTGGGCTTCTAGCCGATTACTTTATAAATCACACATGCATTTTTCATCACCCTTTATTTTAAATATTGCTTGGGCAATATGTAAATGTGTTCCCGTTATTTAAAAAATATTTCATCCGTAACCGTACAGCTGAGATATAAAAGTTCTTCGCCTCTGTTGCCCTCATCCTCTAAACTTATGCTCCTCTCCAGAGAAAACAGCTGCTATCAATCTTGTATCTATTCTTCTAGATCTTATCATTACCTTCACTATTTGTACATTTAGAAATGCACTGTCCCTTTGCTCTTCAATAAGCATTTTAGAATTAGCTTGTCGGGGCGCCTGGGTGGCTCAGTCAGTTAAACATCCGACTTCGGCTCAGGTCATGGTCTCGCGCTCCGTGAGTTCAAGCCTTACGTCGGGCTCTGTGCTGACAGCTCGGAGCCTGGAGCCTACTTTGGATTCTGTGCCTCCCTCTCTCTGCCCCTCTTCTGCTGGCATTCTGTCTGTCTCTCCCTCTCAAAAATAAATAAGCATTAAAAAAATGTGAATAAAAAGAATTAGCTTTTCAAAGTTCATGGATGAGTGGCATGAGACTTTGGAATTTTGCTGAATTTATAGATTAATGTGGAAGTAGTTGATATTTTTATCGCAATGAGGCTTTCTTTTTAATGAGCAGGGTTCTTAACAATTCTTAAGCGAAGTTTTATAATTTTCTACCCAACAATTTTGCACATCTTTTGTCATATTTCTTCTTAGGTATCTTGTATGTGGTATCAGATTATTTTAATTTACACTTTTTATTTTATTACTTTAAATTATTTTATTAATATTTTAGAGAGAAAGTGTGCGAGCGGGGGGGAGGGGGGAGGGGCAGAGGGAGAGGGAGAAAGAGAATTAAGCAGTCTCCATGCCCAATATGGAGCCCTGCGCCGGGCTTGATCTCATCATGACCTGAGCTGATATCAAGAGTTGGACACTCAGACGACTGAGCCATCCAGTCGTCCCTAATATATATTCTAATGTCAAACCACTTATATATTCTTTGGAAATCTATTTTATACTTACACATTTTAAGCATTATACATTTTTATGCATTTTACAGTTTATGCATGTATTATACATTTTTATGCAGTGTTGGAGATTTCATTTAGCAATATCTAGTAGAGTTGGGAGACGAACTTTGAAAGCTGTCCAGAGTGACTTGCGAATTCATGAATCTGTGATTTAGTTTCAAGGAGTCTCTGCTTTATATAAAATGCTGGGAAGGGCTTGTACGTAATACTTTTCCCTCAGGAAACGGAAACCTGGAAATACCAAATGAGCAATCTGACACCACCGTTGGAAATGGAGTTACGTGAAGTATTTATGCTTACTGGATTTTCACAGCTCTGCCACTTACTAGTTTGGGAACCCTGTGTTCCTCTGTACAATGGCAATCGTAACAGCCACTACCTCATGTAGTTGTTGGTGATTGAAAGCAACAATGCATGGGGGTGCCTGGGTGGCTCAGTCACTTGGGCATCTGACTGCGGCTCTGGTCATGATCTCATGGTTCCTGAGTTTGAGCCCCACATAGGACTCTCTGCCGTCAGCTCAGACCCCGCTTCGGATCCTCTCTCTGCCCCTCTCCTGCTCGTATGCGCCCATGCTCTCTCTCTCTCTCAAAAAAAAAAAAAAAAAAGCAAGTAAAGTGCATGTAAAGTGCCTAGCACATGGTGGAGAACTCATTCATTCATTCATCCAGCAAATAATTGTAACACACCTGCCAGTGTTGCAGGAGCTGAGGATGTAATAGAAAATAAGACAGGGGCGCCTGGGTGGCACAGTCGGTTAAGCGTCCGACTTCAGCCAGGTCACGATCTCGCGGTCCGTGCGTTCGAGCCCCGCATCAGGCTCTGGGCTGATGGCTCAGAGCCTGGAGCCTGTTTCCGATTCTGTGTCTCCCTCTCTCTCTGCTCCTCCCCCGTTCATGCTCTGTCTCTCTCTGTCCCAAAAATAAATAAGCGTTGAAAAAAAAAATTAAAAAAAAAAAAAGAAAATAAGACAGAAGAGGTGCTTGTTTTCAAGAAGTGTAGGACAGATACACTGGGAGGGACAGATAATCAATCATAGAAAGGAAACTGGGAAATCAGTGAAGGATTTCCAGATAGGAGTGACATGACATGGTTTATATATATTTTTTAAAATTTTTGTTAACATTTTTATTTATTTTTGAGACAGGGAGAGACAGAGCATGAACAGGGGAGGGTCAGAGAGAGGGAGACACAGAATCTGAAATAGGCTCCAGGCTCTGAGTCGTCAGCACAGAGCCCGACACGGGGCTCGAACTCACAGACCGCGAGATCATGACCTGAGCCGAAGTCGGCCACTCAACCGACTGAGCCACCCAGGCTCCCCAACATGGTTTATATTTTAAAGAGATTACCTGGCGCTGTGTGGAGAACAGACTGTAGGGGGGCCCCAGTGTTATATCCTGGCGGCACAGCCGTGCTTTGGACTAAGGTGCTAACAGCAGACTGGGAAGAAATGGGTGAGTTTGGCGTATAGTTTGGAAGCATAGTCAGTGGGATTTGCTGATGGATTAGATGCGTGGGTGAATATTAGGAGTTTTTCTTAAAGCTTGCATTGTATCGCTGTTTGTGGCTACTAGAGAGAAACAGGTGTGGGAAAAGAACAATCCAGGATGACTCCTAGTCTTTTTGTTTGAACAACTGGGTTGTACTCTTCACTAAAATCCGAATGTTTAGGGGAGGAACAGATTTTTTGCCCCAAGGGGGAATATGAGTTGATTGTCAATAAAAGTCAGCCACCAGTTATTCTCGATTTTTGCAATATATTCTGAGCCTTACTGTTTTCTTCTCTTTTGGTGAGCCAGAATATGTATAAATTTGCATAAAGGGAACGAAAGGTAAAATCTGTTTTAGTTCAAAACAAATACAACATGTAAATGAAGCAATATTGTTGACAAATCAGTTTTCTCTCTTTATTTTCAATGACACTTTCTTATTATAAAAATATGGAATATTTTAAAATACAGTGCTTACTGAAAGAAAGTGTATGTATGTAAACACATACATCTCATTAATTACCATTGACATAAGCATTGTCCATAAATTTATTTTTTGTGCCTGTCAAGTAAAATATCATCAGTAAAATTTTTACAAGATAATATAAAATTATTTCTATAAGTGGTTTTGTTTAAATACCAACATAGAACCACATATGTGGAAACATAGAACCTTTCCTCCATAGAACCACATATGTGGAAACATATAACACAGGCAGAACAGCCTTTCTGACATGCAGGCAAGAGTGACAGTCCGCATTTGCTTTCTTTCAGTGGGTCTGATGTTGGCCGAACAAGTGTCACCTTTGAAGGAAAATTCTCTTTGGCTTTAACACAGAGCACTGTTCAGTAGCTCTTTGATTGGATTATGCCTAAAATTTATATGTATGCTACTCACTGGAGATTAAGTAATTAAGATGCTCTTAATATTGCAGGGGAAACATTACAATTCTCATTATTTTAATGGACCGGTGAGCTCCAGGGATTTGATAATGGGACGCAACATCTTGTATTCCAAGGGAGCAAAATGCACAGTTTTGACTCTTTGACAGCCTAACTTTGCAAGCTTTTGAGGACCTGGGTAGAAAAAAAGTAGTTTGAAACCAATTCTTGAAGGACAGACCATTCTGACAAATCATCATAATAATAATCCTTATAGTGGTGGCCTTATTTTTAGTGCTACTCAAGCACTAACGACTCCCTAGTCAGGGAGGGAGTGGTCTTTTAATCTCTGCTTTGAGAGGGGTCCCTCAGGCCCCGAGGCACTCTCGGGGAGATGGCCCAGCTGTCTCTGCTTTATGTGACATTGTCTTTTGGAGGCCTCACTATGGATGACTAATGGGTTTGTGCCATTCACATAATTGCACTGCGGTGTTTGCACAGGAGATACAAAAAGACCAATGGTTTCGTTTGTTAAACTTATATTCCATCTTCTTCCAAAAAGAACCGCTCTGCAATCTTGAGGCACAATTGGTTGCATCTCTGTAAATCTTTGTTGATTGTTTAAGCCTGTCACGTTAGCAGTAAGTCTAGCGTCTGCCTCCACAGGCTCACCTCTCCTTCTGAGTTGTCACAAACTGAAGTGAAACAAATAGGAGGTCTTACGTACCCCATTCCTAAAGTCGGTTTACAAATCTGTAGTCGGTAGAGACGGCTCTTAATCTAGTCAGTCCAGTAATGCTGCTGCTCCTTGAACTGAACAGTGCTCCCTTTGGGTCCTCCACAGTCCAGTGATGAAGCTGGTCGGCTCCATAGGAGAACTTGATGTCTCATCTCCCTGAGTAGTCAGCTGTGGCTGTTGAAGGGAGGCGATACCACCTCAACGCCAGCCACACTTGATTGAGTATTTTAATAAAGCATCAGTTCTGCGCTAGGCACTGTTCAGTATACCAGGAATATAGCAGACAATAAAAAACAAAACAGACAAGCTTCGCAGGTAGCATATATTCCGTTGGGGGTCCCAGTCAACAAGTAACTGACAAGTAATCTATTTTACGTAACCCCATGGAAAGAAACATGCTACCTAAACTATGATACACCATGTACTGAAAGGTGGTTTTCTACCTTCAACGATTTTAATTTTTTTAATGTTTATTTATTTTTGAGAGAGAGACAGACAGAGTGCACACGGGGGAGGAGCAGAGAGAGAGAGAGGGAGACAGAGAATCCGAAGCAGGCTCCAGACTCTGAGCTGTCAGCATAAAGCCTGACACGGGACTCAAACCCACAAACGGTGAGATCATGATCTGAGCCGAAGTCGGGCGCTTAATCGACTGAGCCAACCACATGCCCCTCAGTGATTTTAAATTGTAAAAGAGAGAGGGGCTCCTGGCTGGTTCAGTCAGTAAAGCATCTTACCCTTGATCTCGGGGTCATGAGTTCAAGCCCACGTTAGGAATAGAGATTAATTTCAAAAGGTAGTAAAAATATTTAAATTTCAAAAGAGAGAGAGAGAAGGGGGAGGAGGAGGAAAAGAAGAAGAAAGGAAAAGAAAAAGAAAAAACCCAACATAAGCTGGGTTACCTCCAAAGAGGACTCTGAGATGAGGATTTGAGTGCAAGCAGTTTATTTGGGAGTTGGTCCCAGGAAGCACACACAGGGGAGTAGGTGTGTCAGACAGAGGAGAGAGAAAGCCAATCAGGGTGTAATAATGAGCAGGCAACCACTGTGGGCAACTGGAACTCAGTCCCATTGTGAACTTTGGAAGATTGTTTGGAATATATCTCATCATCATCCCACCCAAGGGGTAAGGAGGCTGGGACGTTGATCTATCAACTCCTGTTGGTCATTGGTCGAGGTGTCAACTCAGCCAGTGTGTCGAATCCCAGTTCTCCAGGCCAGCCCCACACTGGGGCAGCACCCCACCGTGAGCACTCCAAGGCACCCCTTTAGGTGGAGAGTGGCAGATCCTGACAGCAGGAAGCCATGGAGGGATGAGTACCACGGGGATGCTGGAGGCACACCAGCAATGTCTGTTACAATGAGCATCTCAGGATTGTTAAACAGGAAGTTTAGATTATAGTAAATATCAGGAAGCCAGTAAAGTGGAGGAAAGGTGTGGAGATGGGGGGAGAAAGGGAATTTTAGAGTATGGTAGGAGGTGGGAGATGTGGGCATTTGAGAAAGTGACATTTGAGCAGAAACCTGAATATTGAGAATTGAAGCATGGATAGACCGGAGGGAAGGGTCTCCAGTGGAGGGGCCGGCTGGTGGAAGGGCCTTGAAATGGGCAGAGAGTTTGTTAGGTCCAGGGAGTTAAAGGAGCCATTATGGGTGGAGCATAGTCAACAGCAGGGTACATGGTGGGAGTGCCTTTGGTCGGGTAGACAGGGGGTCCGATCATGTAGAGCCTTGTAGCGATTGCAAGAAATTTGGATTTTATTTTGAATATGGTGAGAGGCTATTAGAAGGTCTTGAGCAGTATGTGTAACCTAGTTTTGTTTTATAACTTTTTAAATCTTTATTTTTGAGAGAGAGAGAGAGAGAGAGCAAGAGAGAGAACAGGGGATGAACAGAGAGAGAGGGAGACACAGAATGTGAAGCAGCCTCCAAGCTCTGAGCTGTCAGCACAGAGCCCAACGCGGGGCTCAAACTCACAAACTGCGAGTTCATGACCTGAGCCAAAGTCAGACGCTTAACTGAGCCAGCCAGGTGCCCCTAATCTGGTTTTGTTTTAAACAATCACTGTGAGCAAGAATAGGAACAGGTGGTGGGTTAGGAGGCTGTCCTAACAATCCAGATGAGAGACTATTTTGGCTTAGAGCAGAGAAATAGATGTATGGTTGTAAGAAATGTTCTTAAGATACAGGGGAGTATCACTGCTCATGCAAAAGTGGTATCCAACCATTAATAATTAAAGGATGAAATATATAGTGAACAAGATATAAAAATAGGTCGGATCATTGACTAAGGACAAGATCTAAGAGTTGATAATTATGTACACACTTAAAGAGCAGTAACAAGGATAGTGACTTAACTGTGAAAATAGTTGAAAGAGCTGAGGCTCAGAGCAGTCATAAAAATAAAATGCAGCCAACCTGAAACCTGGCGGGCCAGTGCTCTCCTTGGCCAGTCTCTAGACCAGAGAATAACACTGAATTATTATTCATGTGTCCAATTGTGAAATTTCTGAAGAATAACATATATCGTACTTAGGTTTTTGTGCATGGGAATTTTTTTGCCCATCATATAGCAGAACTTCCCCAAATGCTCTTTTGCCAGTACATCCCTTGCATGAGACAGTTCACCCACTTCCCTTCCCAGTTCTAAACTTCTGGAAACTCTTCCTACAAAATCGAGCCCACACCCTTCCCCCTCACTTATTAATTACCCCAGTAGCTTCTTAATTGCTGGTTTTGCCTTTGATCCTCTCCCCCACAGCACACTGTTCCCTAAAATACTCTTTTTATCCTATCAGTCCCCTAAATGAAATCTTTCTGAGGCTCCTATTCCTTGCCTAAGAATAACAATCTCCTTAGTTGCTAGATAAGGCTTAGGTCCTACCTCCCCCCGCCCCCCCCAACCCTCAGCCTCAGCTTGTCATGCTCTGATTCTGCTCTTTCTCTTCCTCTCCCCTGGAATTTTCCACTGTATCTCCTACACACACACACACACACACACACACACACACACACACCATCTCTGCTTGCAACAACAACAAAAATACACTTCAAGTCTTTTTTTTTTTAAAGCCTAACCTATACTTGGTGCAGCCCAGCAGAGGAGATATAGCAGATCATAAAGTAGCACAATTGCAAGTATTAGCTAGGCATTTATTCATTTATTGAGTGACGTACTTGGTGTACGAACATGGGTACAGAATGTTATTGCTAGCCGCATGGAGCTCATTCCAGTGGGAGAGGTGAATGCATAAAGAAAGAAACATACCCTCATAGAACATGGCGAGGGGATGATTGAGATATGAACAAGATATGTATGTATGGGTTTGGGCATGTTCGGGCAGAGCAAATAGGCAGGGCCAGGGCAGAGGGGTTCAGCTTGCAGGCTCAGAGAGCCAAGACGGAGATCAACCAAAAGCAGAGGTGTCAGTACCAAGGAGAGCTCCTTGTGCACGGAGCCTTGGGGCATTCTGCACATTTTTGGAAGCAGCTCAAAACTTTGTATGAGACTCTATCCTGAGAAGCAAGAGTTTCTGGCTTAAGGGAGCCCTCGTTAGACATAACCTGGATCCCTTTGTGTTAGGAAAATAATGCTTCAACTTATGAACTTGCAGGGTTTGAAAATTGGAAATTAGTTGAGAAACTCCTATCCTTAGAAGATCCTCTTGGATCAAATCCTCAGGGGCTGGTTTTCATTCTAGGATTTGAGATGGAAGCCAGGACTTTATTGGGACTTTTTTTTTTCCTCAGGCTTTGGGGGTTTGGTGCCTGACTCTTGACTAGTCTAGACATAATATATCTCCCCAGCCTCTTCTACCATGTACCTGGCAGCTGTGCTGTTATTTATGAATGCCTTAATGCCTCAAACGATGTTGCAAAATGTCTAGATTAGCACAGTCCAATACAGAAATAGCCACATATTTAATTTAAAATTTTCTAGCATCCACATTAAAAAAAGGGAAAGGAAACAGGTGAAATCATTATGTTTTACTTAACTCAGCAAGTCTAAAATGTTATTTCAATTTGTATTGAATATGAAACCATCCGTGAGATCTCTCGCATTCTGTTCTTCCGACTAAATCTTCAGAATCCAGCATATGTGTGCTCATATAGCACATTTCATTGTGGACTGGCCACCTGTCAAGTGCTCAGTTGCCACGTGTGACTAGTGGCACAGCTCTGGATGTCAGCGAGCCTTATGCACTTCCACTCTAGCCTTTCTGTCCCTTCACTTTTCCAAATGTCATGTAAACTGGCCACAAAGACACCATCGCTGTAAGAGGGGATATCAAACCAAGTACTTTCTGTACTCTGTTTACAAATAAGTAAGTGGTAGGATGAAAGAATGTTTTAAGCCTCGAAATAAATTTGTGTATTATTTTTTACATTTTTTAAAGATTCAAATAAAATATGCACCAAAAGATGCATTTCATTTTTTTTTTTTAATTTGAGAGAGACCACATGAGTGGGGGAAAGGGAAAGAGGGAAGGAGGGACGAAGGGAGGGAGAGAGGGAGGGAGAGAGAGAATCCTTAAGCAGGCTCCATGCTCTGCACAGAATCCAATGTGGGGCTCGATCCCACGACCCTGGGATCACGACCTGAGCCCAAATCAAGAGTTGGATGCTTAACCAAGTGAGCCACCTAGGTGCACTGTAAAAGACTCTTATACAACTGAGAACATATTTTGTATTAAGGGGTTGAGGTAATTAGTTTTTAATGATAAATTTCAATTACAGACAGTAGTGTTGACTTTCTTTTATGAAAAACTGAGCAATAACCACTTACTTTTTGTTGTACTATGGTTTTGTAAACTGTGTATTTAAAAAAAATTTTTTTTAACGTTTACTCATTTTTTGATAGAGACAGTGTGAGTGGGGGAGGGGCAGAGACAGAGGGAGACACAGAATCCAAAGCAGGTTCCAGGCTCTGAACTGATAGCACAGAGCCTGACGCGGGGCTCAAACTCACAGACTGTGAGATCATGACCTGAGCTGAAGTCGGACGCCTAACCGACTGAGCCACCCAGGCACCCCAATAAACTATGTATTTAAAAAAATGTTTATTTATTTATTTTGATAAAGAGGGGGCATGCGTGCAAGTAGGGGAGGGGCAGAGAGAGAGAGGGAGACAGAGAGAATCCCAAACATGGGATTGACATGGAGCTTGATTTCAGGAACTGTGAGATCATGACCTAAGGTAAAATCAGGAGTCAGATGCTTAACTGACTGAGCCACCCAGGCGCCCCTTAAACTGTGTATTTAAAAAAAAATCAACCTGGGGACACCTGGGTGGCTCAGTCGATTAAGCCTCTGACTTCAGCTCAGGTCATGATCTCCCAGTTCATGAGTTCAAGCCCCACGTCGGGCTCTGTGCTGACAGCTCAAAGTCTATGTCTCCCTCTCTCTTTGCCCCTCCCCCACTCATGCTCTTTCTCTCTCTCTCTCAAAAAATAAACATTAAAAAAAATTTAAAAAATCAACCTAATGGAATTCACCAGCTAGTTGACCATGTACTGAGTAGAAACATGGATGAATGAATCAATGACAAAATACTTATTCTGTACAGATATGTTTAATAATGAGGAAAACTAATGCTAAAGAGGATAAAATTCCTCCTTTTCCTGAAAAAATGAACAAGTCTACTGTGTTTGGGGGAGGGAGTGCTAGAGATCGGAGACTGAAACTTTGATTTTAGGTCTGCCACGACTAAATTTTAGATTCTTAAACAAGTAAATCAGTCTGTCTGGACCTCAATTTCCTCATCCACAAAATAAAGGTATTGGGTGGAATATCTCTGAATTCCTTCCACTCCTAAGTCAGGTTGACTGTGCCTCATAAATACATTCTTCATCTGTTGTCTCCTCTCCACCTCGTCATCTCTGAACGACCACAGCCAGTCTTCTTGCAATTTCTGGAATCTTCCCGGCCCTCCACACTGCTGCCAAAGAAATCTTTCTAAAAAAAAATCTTATTATCTCGTGCTTCATGTCCATAGCAGTTGGCCCCACCTGCTTTTCTCTGCTCCCCAGTTTCGACTCCTGGGCTTCCCCTACACACCCCCGGTTTTAGCTTTATGGGACCAGTGCAGCTGCCAGTGTGTGACTTAGGTTTTGGGACTGTCTTTGTCAGCTCTGGCTGCTATAACAAAATGCCACAGACTGGGAGGCTTAAGCAAGAGAAATTTCTTTCTCACAGTCACAGAGGCTGAGTCCAAATCAAAGGGCCAGCTGATTTGGTTCCTAGTGAGAGTTTCCTCGTGGTTTGCAGATTGCTGCTTTCTTGCTGTATCCTCCCTCACATGGCCGGAAGAGAGACGATCTCTCTTGTATGTCTTTTTATTTTATTTTATTTTATTTTATTTTATTTTATTTTATTTTATTTTATTTTACTTTATTTTATTTTACTTTTTAGAGTTTATTTATTTGTTTTGAGAGATAGAGAAAGTGTGAGCATGGGAGGGGCAGAGAGAGAGAGAGAGAGAGAGAGAGAGGGAGAATCCCAAGCAGGGTCAGCACAGAGCTCGATGTGGGGCTAGATCCCACAACCATGAAATCATGACCTGAGCCAAAGTGGGACGTTTAACCGACTGAGCCACCCAGGCACCCCTCTCTTGTATGTCTTCTTATAAGGGCACTAATCCCAATCATGAAGGCTCCACCCTCGTGACCTAATTACCTCCCTAATGTCCTGCCTCCAAATACCATCACATTGAGGAATCAGGCTTCAATCTATCAAATTGGCAGGAGTTGGGGGGAGGGGGGCAAAGTATTCAGTCCATAGCAGGGATCAGCATTCAAGGAGATTTGGGGAATAATTAATTGGTCGCTATTATAAAAACTCCAACATATAATTCACTATTTCATAATGATGTACATGTCATTTTTGGACAGCTTCATAAGGCAGGTTTTCCTTATTTGGGGACAAAAGTCTTTCCATGGAATTCTGGGGATTTTGTACTAGATTTAAGATTTATAACCACCTAGCCAAAACCTTCCTGAGTAATTGAGGAAGTCCTAACCCAGAAAGGTAGAGTAGCTTGCCAGGACGGCACAGCTCACGAAGGTTCGTAACTGAACCTGGAATCCAGACTTTTTCATATTTTCATTTCAGTTCGCTTTTATGTCCATTTTTTATAACAACAATAAAAACAGATCAGTTTTTCCATTTGAATTCACCTTCCTTATTCCATTTTTTTCCTTCTTTATAAAACATAAAATCTGTTGGGCCCACATTCCCCGTCTCCAGTTCATCAGGTGCTGCTAATTTGTTTCATTAACTTCCCTAGATTGAGGGACACCTGGGTGGCTCAGGTGGTTAAGCATCCAACTTCCTCTCAGGTCATGAACTCATGAATTTGTGAATTTGAGTCCTACGTCGGGCTCTGCCCTGACAATGTGGAGCCTACCTGGGATTCATTCTCTCTCTCTCTCTCTCTCTCTCTCTCTCTCTCTCTCTCTCTCCTCTCTCTCTCTCTCTGTCTGCACCTCCCCAACTTATACATTCTATCTCAAAATAAATAAATTTTTAAAAATCTTAAAAAATAACAACAAAAAGACTTCCACAGATTGAAGCTCATCCTTTTCTCTGGATAGAGTCCAAATCAAACCTTCCTTCTGAGCTTCTCCTTCATCTTTATTCTTTACTTTGTCTAATTAAAGACAGCAAAATGGGTACCCTGATTTCTAAAATGCATTTTTGTTGAGAAGTAAGCTTAAGACCTTATTGCTCAGACCCAGCTTCTGATGGTCTGTGTCTCCTTTGATTTTTCTTAACTATAAAATGAGAAAAGTAAGCTAAATAGTTTATATAGCTCCTCCCACTACAAATTTTTTTTATCCATACCCAACATTACTCAACAACCCTGAAAATGGTACATTTCACGTAATAGTCTTTCCCTAACTATTTAGGGAATTGGTATTTATCGAACAGAATGTCAGTAGAACTAAAGAGTATGAGTAGTTTCTTGAATTTTACTATAAATTGGCCTGAACCTCTGCTACTTTATTTCTTTTTTTTTTTTTTTTTTTTTTTTAAATTTTTTTTTCAACGTTTTTTATTTATTTTTGGGACAGAGAGAGAGACAGAGCATGAACGGGGGAGGGGCAGAGAGAGAGGGAGACACAGAATCGGAAACAGGCTCCAGGCTCCGAGCCATCAGGCCAGAGCCCGACGCGGGGCTCGAACTCACGGACCGCGAGATCGTGACCTGGCTGAAGTCGGACGCTCAACCGACTGCGCCACCCAGGCGCCCCAAACCTCTGCTACTTTAGGATAGCAATATGTTCTGTGACTTTCCATAGCAGGGAGAAGAGAATTATGGAAATGTCAGAGATGTTGAGCAGTTTTCCACTCTAACACAAAATGTTTAATTTTTATTATTATTTATTTTTATTGTTAATAAGTTACTGGAACCACCCCTTCTTAAGAGTTTTATGACTTATTTAGGTCAACTAAAATTGTGTCTTAATTTGGAGAGCAATCTGTTTAACGGCTTGAAATTATTTGTTTATAATTATTTAAGAGATACAAAAGTTATCTTTCTTTAGGTAAAAATGATTCTACATTTAATTGTCTCTTTAAGTTTATTTATTTGACAGCAAGCAAGTGGGGGAGGGACAGAGAGAGGGAGAGAGAGAATCCCAAGCAGGCTCCGCACTGTCAGCACAGAGCTCAACTTGGGGCTCAAACCCACAAAACTGTAAGATCACGACCGGAGCCCAAACCAAGAGCCAGATGCTTAACTGACTGAGCCACCCAGATGCCCCTTCCATTCAATTCTTTCCTTGAATTTTCAGTGTTTCTGGAAAATTTTTAAGATGTATCAGGATGTGGGGCACCTGAATGGCTCAGTCGGTTAAGCGTCCGATTCTTGGTTTTGGCTCATGTCATGATCTCACAAGTCCTTGGGATGGAGCCCTATGTCTGGCTCTGTGTTGACAGCACAGAGCCTGCTTGGGATTCTCTCTCTCCTTCTCTGTCTCTCTCTGCCCCTCCCCCACTTGCTCTCTCTCAAAATAAATAAATAAACTTAAAAAAGTGTACCAGGATGTGGGGGAGTGTAAGTGCAATGGGCCTCCAGAGAATTAGATTGGGTTTCTCATATAAAATCCTTCAGAACATTTTTAAACTTCTAGGGAACTTTAGAAGGATCTGGAAGACTGCATGATTGGCTAGCACAATATTGTGGGGAAGACAAATCAGGAAAATCTTGTGAGGTTTAGTATATATGCACTCAATACCCAGGATTTTTAAAAACTCAATGTAAAATACTGTTTGAAAGACAGACAGTTTTAGCTGTTGATTCCTGCAGATCGTCTAAGATCAGCTAATCTCTCTAGTTTGCACCTTTTCAAGCCTTCCGTGCTTTTTGTTATTGTATTTTTTGTAAACACTGCATCCTTTCTTCTGAGTACATACAGATGGATCCAAACATACCAAATGACAGACGCTCTACCACAGAAAGCTTCAAATTGGATTAGACAGCTGGGAAGGGGCACTTGGAGGGAGGAAGAAGCTTAAGGTTCCCCGTCATGGATTGCCTGCCTCAGTTATGTAAATGAATTGGGTGGTATCAGACAACCTTTTACATATGAGTAATTAACTATGGAAAATGAGGTCAGCAAAACCTTGAACTAGAGAGAGATCATTGCAGTGAAGCAGGGGTCATGGGCCACAAGCAATTCATACGGAGCACGACAAAATGGGTCTAAGGGTTGCCTTTGTGTGCGAGGTCATTTCAAATCAACTAGAAGGGAGAGAGGCATTTTCAGAATGAGGGTCTTGATTTCAAGGTAGATCATTGAAAATATGCTTTTGTTCTTGGTATTAATCCCCATCGAATGTAGCCCCTTGTGCTGCCTGTGGAAAACGGAAGGAGGAAGAAGAGCTAAGCCAGGGAGGGAGCCGGCGGGCCATTAAGAGAGATGTTGAGTCACGCATCACCCTATGTGTGAGCTGTGATCTCTCCCAGGAATGTAATGGGACGTGTGGGGGGACACTGCACAGTCCTTTTATAGCAATACTTAGATTTCTGTACTGTGGCTGGAGGAAGCAATAAATCCAAAAGCCACTGAAGAACATTTTGCTCATGACCACTCTGGAATGAGCTCTAGGGGGACATCCGTGGGGACTTTTGTGGGAGGTACGCAGCTGGGCACTTGACGCATCTGAAGGGTGGAGGAGAAATCGAAAGAATTAAATCTCAAAATTACTTTCCCTTTTTTGGCCGCCGGCCAGCCAGCCCCCTGTCTCGGCAGTGAAAACTTAAAAACAAAACAAAAACCGAACAAAAAAGGCTGGTGGAACAGATTCAAGGGACGCGAACCGGCCAGGTGAGGAATCGAAAGGGGGAGGTCGCCACTCTCTTGTCTTCAGCTTTCTTCATATTATGAGGGAGCAAACAGAGAATCTCCTCCCCTCTCCTCTTCCTTCCTCTCTCCTGTCCTGTGAAGGGAAAGACGTCACTGGTGGAAGCATTTATTGCCTCATAAAGCCAGTTGTGAGATGAATGGCGTGGTCAGCGTGAGGTTTAATTCAGATTCTGACACGATGACACCTGTGGGCTGAAGGAGTTCATGATGCACACAACACGAAGGCTTGCCCACAAACAGAGTCCAGTTTCCTTGCTGTGTGATGTTCAGCAAGCTACTTAACCTCTCTGACTCTCAGCATCCTCTTCTGTAAAATGGCGGCAGGAATAGGAAATACCTCATCATGTGATTGTGAGGATTAGATGAGTTAATAGAGGGGCGCTTGGGTGGCTCAGTGGGTTGAGCGTCTGACTCTTGATTTCAGCTCAGGTCATGATCTCACAGTTGGGGGAATCAAGCCCCACGTTGGGCTCCACGCTGAGGCTACTTGAGATTCTCTCTCTCCCTCTCCTTCTGCCCTTCTTCCCCACTTGCATGTGCATGTGCTCGCTCTCTCTCTGTCACTCAAAACAAATAGAGTAAGTTAAATAAGAATTAAAGTAATCAGTAAACGCCACCTTTTATTACAGAATCCTGACCCCATAATCAAATTTCCCCAATTTCTAATTGGTCTTATTTCTCATTCCCCATCTTATATGTAATATTAACTATATCAGAGGCATCCCATTTTATCATTCCTTGCTTACTAGATACTGTTTTATTTTTATTTTAAAATAATTGAAAGAAATCCGCTAGGAGTCTGCTGTTTGGTAGGAAGCCTTTTTTCAGGTGTCTGTGAGCCACTCATGGGCACAGCTGACCAGTGTCAGTCATGCCTCAGGTTAGATTTCTCATCTCAGCAGGATGGTGATCTGTTCATGCCTGTCACCTTCCACACTGATCACAGATGACAAAGCCCAGTACTGATAAGCTCTGTTTCCTGCGCAGGCCAGGTTCTGTCCCTCCCTATCACCTTTTCTTATCCTGTTTTTTTCCCAGACACGGGCAAACATCTCATCAGTTTCCTGTTTCACTGTGGATAGTTCATTACTTTAAAAAGGATGGCTTTGTGTACGGTCATCAGCTTTAGAAAGGCTAACTAGAATATACATTATATTTGCGGATATGGTTGTGAATAAAAGGACTCAAGGCGAAATACATTTTTATCCAGAACCATCTATAGCTACCTGTAGCTGTATATAGATATAGATATATTTCTGCACACACATACACATAAAATAATAGATATGCAATGAACTTGGAAAGAATAAAGCTAACGGAGAGTGCCAGAGAAAGGAGATCCAGGTAAACAAAATCGCTTCCAGTTTTGTTTTTCTATTTTGTTAAATTATTTCCATGGTGCTGGGTTTTTTTTTTTTTCACTAATTAAACTTCTTTTTTCTATTTCCTTTTTCACTTATTAAATAATAAATAAAGGAAAGATAAGGTAGAGAGGATTTGTATGATAAATATTAGGAAAATAAGCGTGATTCGGGGAAGTAACAACATTTTAAAAGAATTTATAAAATGGGCAGGTGAGCTATACAGTGACTATTAAAAGTTAACATTATTAAGCATTTGCTAATAAATAAGATAATGCTTTGTGTGTACTGTAATATTGTTTCCTCAAGACTCCGCGAGGTAGACTGCTACCCTTAGGGCCATTTACAACTGGAGAAAGTGAACTTAGAAGAGGCACAAAGGTGTAAGGTTATGAATGAGTGAGGGGACAGGGCCAGAGTGTGAACCCAGGGCGGGCTGGCCCCAGAGTTCTTTATCACTGTGCCCCTTTATGATTATATAGAATAAATGAGCTGAAAAGGAAATGGAGACATGACAGAATAACTGAGGAAGAAGAAAGTTCTAGTGGCAAATGTCTTAATGAAGATGCTGGAATGATGGAGCGGGTGTTACAGGGAAGACAGGAGGTGAGGAGGAATGGGCGGGGGGCAGGGGAGGCGGTGCAGCAGGGAAAGAAGGGGTCGGAGCCAAGGCCTCATTATTCACGCTAATCAATATGTGAGGAGGCAAAGACGGTCCCACTGGAATTTAACGAATATTTTTCTCACATTGTGTGCGAGTTCACATACAGAAGCGGATGCAGGAAAACACAGCCATATTCAGACATTCACTGGCTTGTCTAACAGTTAATAAGTAACTGCTCTGTGCGAAGCATGGTGTTTGGTGTTAGAGTTAACAGAAAATAGCTTATGACTCAAGATGGGAAGAAGACAAAATGGCCTTTATCAAAAGCTAAAGTCAAGGTGGCAAATGTAAGAGAAGGGCTAGATGATAAGGTCTAAAGGCAGAGGGGCTCTTCTCTGATACGACTGTGCCCCTTGGTTAAATTGTTGTGGGGACCAATGGATTTTATCTTGGTGTTGATGGAAGGGAGAGATTTAAACAAAGGAAGGGGAGTGAGGGACAAATTCCAAGAGTGGTGTTTGGAAACAGAGTCAACAGAGGGGCAAAGCTGGCCCGAGCCTGGCCTGGGGTGGGGGTGGGGGGCTGGACCCTAGGCCTGTGTAGATGGAAGGGCCTGTGGGTGTTTCGGACTCATGGAGTCACAGGTAGGGGCTGGATTGTAAAGAATGTTGAAAAACAAACTAGGGATTTTACTCTATAGACCATGGAAGCCTCCTAGCATTCGGGTAATACATTGGTGTTTGGGAAGATGAACATGTCTGACATCTGTTGAAAATGGCCAAAAATTGTTAAGAGAATTTACAGTACAGCAACATTATAAAGGTTGCCACATATACTTCTGGTCGCACTGGAAATATCGATGTTGCCATTTAAAAAATAATATGGGGGGCACCTGGGTGGCTCAGTGGGTTGAGTGACTGACTTCAGCTCAGGTCATGATCTCACAGTTTGTGAGTTCGAGCCCCACGTCAGGCTCTGTGCTGACAGCTCAGAGCCTGGAGCCTGCTTCGGATTCTCTGTCTCCCCCTCTCTCTGCTCTTCTCCTGCTCATGCTCTGTGTCTCTCTGTTTCTCAATAATAAATAAACATTAAAATTTTTTTTTAAATGTGGGATGCACACCCATAAAGATGTTTCCACTTCCATTTAGTTTAAGAAAAAAATTTTTCAATTTTTTTCAATGCTTATTTATTTTTGAGAGAGAAGGGGGGAGAATCTGAAGCAGGCTCCAGGCTCTCTCTGAGCTGTCAGCACAGAGCCCAACGCGGGGCTGGAACTCACGAACTGTGAGATCATGACCTGAGCTGAAGTCAGATGCTTAACTGACTGAGCCACCCAGGTGGCCCTAGTTTAAGAAAAAGTTTTCAGAAATCCTTGGTGTCTGATGATAATTTGTGTTCCCTTGAAATTATAATTCTGAATCCTGTTAGTATTACAAAAAATATTTATAAGCTTCAAAAATTTAAAATTTCAAGATTGCAACTTTGTTGAAATTACCCACATGTTTTGGACAAGAACTGTAAGGAAACCCTTATATATTGGAGATGGGGGATTGTGAAGAATTTTATTAGTGTTTCCTATAGTGTGGTCTAAGAAAAAGACAGATGAGTGATGAATAGGAGGGATTGTGGCAGAAAAGGTAAAAGCCGTTGAAAGAATTTCATTGACCTTTTAGGGACTCTTGGGTTCTTAAACTTCCTATTGCACGAACAATTGGTACTTAGGGATTTCTGAATTTTCTTGGGGTAGGGTTCCATAACTTTCAACGGATTCATAAACTCGTTCATGACTCATCCAATGCTTGGACGACTAAAATAAATCTAAGGGAGTCTGGTTGTGAATGAACCCACCAACATCATTGTAACAGCAGTAATGAGAGCATCCGTTAAGAATTTTTCTAAGAGGTGGTGCTTTGTACAGTTCAGAAAAGATTTGAAAATATGTGATTAAAAAGATCTCTTTCAGCCGGGGTGATTTTGGTGAATTTTGTTAGCGTAGGATTATCAAACCTCTTTCTCTGTTATTTTTATGAATGAATTACTTCTACATTATTCAAATGAGGTTTTAGATATCAGAAGTAATGCCATTTTGAAAAATGAACTTACAATACAGTATATTCTTATACAAAGGTATATTTAGGGGTGTGCGTGTGTGTGTGTATGTGTGTGTTGTGTGTGTGTGTGTGTGTTTACTAAATATATAACTAAGAAGAGGTAGGGGATTACTTTGATACTCAAATGCCCGTGAGGGGATGGGGAAAGGGGGAGAGGCCATTGCTTATAGCAACGGAAACTTCCAGAAAATGTTGATGAGTCTTGTTTTACAGCCGGTCCTATAAATGGAAATTACTTGCTCTGGGAACCCTGACTATATTTCTGTTAAATAATTTGAATGTTACAGGAACTGGTAAGTCCCAGGGAAGTAGTTAGGGTCCATCATATGAAATTACTGATATTTGACCTTTGTGACCTACAAAGAGGCAATTTTATTTAGTTTGAACCCTAATACGTTTCCTATTCCTTACAACCTCCTTTTTTTTTTCTGTTCTCATTTCTATCCCTGTTGTTATATCCTTCCAAATTTCAGTTATGCTTTCATCGTTGCTATTCTTTGAATTGTTCAATAGATTTCATGTGTATGAAGACTATTCTAATTAAGAAGACTTTAAATGCAGTGCAATTAGATATACATTTGAGGGGTGCCTGGGTGGCTCAGTCGCTTGAATGTTAGGCTTCAGCTGATGGTCCGCGAGTTCGAGCACCGCGTAAGGCTCGGTGGTAACGGCTCAGAGCCTGGAGCCCGCCCATGTTCTGTGTCTCTCTTGCTCTCTGCCCCTTGCTCTCTGCCCTCCCCCACCTGCACTCTGTCCTTTTCTCTCTCTCTCTCTCTCTCTCTCTCTCTTAAAATTAGATAAACATTAAAAAATAAAAAGGTATACATTTGAAATAAAATGCATATTTTGACACATATATGAATAACCATAAAATAACTCTATATGAAAGCACTGTCGGGATATAGTGTATGAGAAATTCTGGTTATTTTAGTACTCTTGTTAAAGGTATCAGAGTTTTTGACCACTTTCATTTGCAAAAACTCTTCTTACAGAATCGTTCTTAATTGTAATAATACTAGAGTTCCTTTTTAAAAGCGGTGGCTTGTAAAATCTGTCCATACTCAAAATAAGGGTCAGGAGTGAGAGGGAGAGGAGGATTGAAAGAAAGACAAAGTGCGAGGTGAGAATTAATGAATGTTTTGTTGGTTTTGATGGTGCACAGATTCAAAAAGAGAAGCAGTGTCGGCTGGTCTCTTGAGATATCGAAAAGTACACAACTCGCCACAAAAACATTTTCTCTCAGTCTCCCTCCTTAATTCAGCCTCGTGATGCCTTTCTAGAATCTTGGCGTTGTGACTATCAGCAAATTATAAAAAAGCACTAGGATGCCAGTCTGCTGTGCCATCAAATTATCTGTTGGATTCCTGGGTCTCTGTACTGTATTTACAGAAACAGATGGCACTTATGACACTTTCACCAAATGACAGTGGCACTTAACTTGTCTCCACTCTGCAGATCCACATCCTTGAGAAACATGCCCGGTGATGCCTGTGACCATGTGGGTATGGCATAGTATTTCAGACTGAGGGAAAGAATTACTTGGTTAACTCATTTCTTTCCCCACCCAGTTCGTAGTCTACTTCAGCAAGATTCTTTATTTCTCATTCAATCAGCTAAGTGACCTTTTTTTTTTTTTTTAGTTCCTATAAAGGAATTCAAAAGAAAAGCATCTTTCAAAAGAAAAGAACTTACAAAATATTTCAGAAAGCTGGCGGTGCATGTGAACTTGGTCAGATATAAAAGCCTGCTAAATGATGACAAAAACAAAGATCATGAAAGTAAACTAATACTTCAGGGTACAACTCTTGCCTTCTGGAAGAACACTTGAATCATTTGCTCATTTCCTCATTCACAGATGATACCTGATTTATTGTTATTTAATACACACACGTGCATACAGCATCTACTATGTGCAGGCATTGTTCTAAGGGACTTAAAAACATTAACTCATTGGGGCGCCTGGGTGGCGCAGTCGGTTAAGCATCCAACTTCAGCCAGGTCACGATCTCGCGGTCCGTGAGTTCGAGCCCCGCGTCAGGCTCTGGGCTGATGGCTCAGAGCCTGGAGCCTGTTTCCGATTCTGTGTCTCCCTCTCTCTCTGCCCCTCCCCCGTTCATGCTCTGTCTCTCTCCGTCCCAAAAATAAATAAACGTTCAAAAAAAGAAAATTAAAAAAAAAAAACATTAACTCATTTAATCCTCTCAGCAGCTCTGCGAAGAAGGTGCTATATTATCTTCATTTTACAGATGAGGAGACTGAGGGACTGAGGTTGAATATGCATCATACATATTTTTTTTGAGGATTTAGGTATGTTTTAGTTCACATATATGCAGACATATATTTCATAAACATGTTTATTTCATATATGCATATACACATTCATATTTATTGCATGTGCAAATGCATAGCATCATGTATATTCATAATGCGTCTACACACACATTATGATATTTAGAAGTATAAAATCTGTAACTTTTACAGTATAAAGTATAAAAAGTAATTTTTAAAGATGGAAAATTTGCAATTGTATCTATTCCGATCAAAAGTTAGATACATGATTTAGGTTTAAATGAAGAGGTATATCTTTTAAAAAGCACATCTAGGGGCTCCTGGGTGGCTCAGTTGGTTGAGCGTCCGACTTTGGCTCAGGTCATGATCTCGCGGTCCGTGAGTTCGAGCCCCGCGTCGGGCTCTGTGCTGACAGCTCAGAGCCTGGAGCCTGTTTCGGATTCTGTGTCTCCCTCTCTCTGACCCTCCCCCATTCATACTCTGTCTCTCTCTGTCTCAAAAATAAATAAATGTTAAAAAAAAAAATTTTTAAAAAAGCACATCTAGGGGCTCCTGGGTGGCTCAGTCAGTTAAGTGTCCCGACTCTTGATTTAGGCTCAGGTCATGATCTCACGTATCTCACGTATCTCACGTGGGCTCGAGCCCTGCATTAGGCCCTGCACTGGCAGTGAGGAGCCTTCCTTGGATTCTCTTCCCCTCTCTCTCCCCCTTCTCTCTCTGCCTCTCTCTCTCTTTCAAAATAAATAAATAAACTTTTTTTTTTTTAAAAGCTCACATCTAAACATTTTTATATACTTAAAATGGGTAATAAGTCATAGCATGTAGAAAGGCAGTTACACGCCGGTAGTGGATAAATCTGGACGACGTGGGAGATTGAATTAGGGGAACAGAAAGCAGAAGGCGTCCTTTGGTGCTCTCAGTCACCTCACCTGGTCCCCACGATGGGGACTACATGTTTGCTAAGCAGGGTGGCAGGAGTTAATAGCCTGAGGAGTGGAAAATGAAATATCCCGAATTCGATTTCTGAAGACCGAGCTGGTCTTGCGGAAGGAGCAACAGCTGTCGGCTTCAACGTTTCCGAAGAAAAAAATACAGCACGGGGAAAGCCGTCTCGGTGGTGCTGTTGTGAAGTGGAACTGCACCCATTCCTATCATGACAGGACAGATTTGCTGGTGGATTTTTGAGGAGCCTGTTAAACCCCGTGCCTCCGTTTCCCGAAAACTGTTCCGAGTGGCCCACTGAGTCGCCACTGGTGAAGAGTAGCAGGTCACAGTGGGAGACAGAGGGAGAAGTGGGCAGGCAGCAGCATTTAGCGTTTCATGGGTCTGAGGCTGGCGTGATGCAGTGTGCCGAAATAATTCTGATTAGGCTCGGTCAGTCAAGCTGCATAATTAGACTCCTCTCTCCTCCATTCAGCCCCGGACCGTGAGGAGCACAATCGCAGTTTAAAGCTCCCTTTTAAGTAGTCCT
Source organism: Puma concolor (assembly GCF_028749965.1). Taxonomy (NCBI): domain Eukaryota; kingdom Metazoa; phylum Chordata; class Mammalia; order Carnivora; family Felidae; genus Puma; species Puma concolor. The sequence continues at coordinate 93,927,872 of NC_141668.1, read as the reverse complement.
CACACTCTTCTCCAAAATACAACCTTCTTTCAGATTGCTGCTTGAGCCTGTTTTTTTGTTTTTGTGTTTTGTTTTTTATATACCAGTGGGAATAACTAACTGGGAAAAGAAAAGGTTACGTTAGCATATTAATAGAGAGACACAGGCGCATTCTCCTTTCCAGGGGGAATGTTTAAATTTTTAAGAGGCACTCCAAAGAAATGATTGGGGAATACCAAAAGGTGTAAGGAATCTAAATCCTAGTCTCCAGCCTGGTTTCTGCTACCAGCAGTGGGTGCCGTATTGGTTGGTGAAGCATCTGGTTATCTTGTTCCTGATGAGCGGGTACCACCAGTAACGCATACAGAGCAGCAGGTAGGTAATTGGGAGGAAATAACTCTAGAGGCTTCCCTGCCTCTGCTTGCTCCATCTTTTAAAAGAGCAAACAAACAAACAAAAAAACCGGAAAATGATTTCCTATTTTTAAAGCTTTTATGAACACAATTCAAAACTAATCAGGACATTTTAAGCAGAAGCAGATGTGCAGAGATAGGACCCCGTCAGGGTTCTCTGATGTCTCTACTCGCTTGGGTTTTGAAGGTCACGTGGCCGTGGTTATTGTTGAACTCCTGACAATATGCTTTGAAGGAGATTGTGTTACATGTTGGTTCTGCTTTTGTGAGGAAAGGCATTATTCCCACCAGGTCTTACGAAGTGCTGAAAAGAGCTTCGAAGAAATATAGCCACCCATTGTTCACGCCAGTCATTGTAATAAGCGGGGAACAGATTTTTAGGTTTGTTCTTAGGAAGCGAGGACCTTTAACTGAAAATATGCTAAATGGACGTTTTCTAAACTTGCGTCGTAGCCAGCGAATGACTTATAAACCTACTTCTCTTGAAGTTTTTCCAAAGAACCTTAAAGCTTGAAAAATAAACACTAGAAATTCAAGCAAAAACAGGTTGGCTTAAAGATTTGCGGCAACCCCACGATGAGGTCCTCTTATGTATCTAGTACGCTTTAGAACATCTCGCACTACTTTCTTTGGGTCTTCTTAGCCTACAATATAACTCTGGCATATTTAGAACTGTAATGAAAATACCCGCTCACTATTTACTATTTGTCTGTATGTACTTATGTGTCAATAACACCTAGCTTACAAGAATAGTCGTAACCAACATTTAAAAGTTTTTCCAGCTTGGATAGGCAAAGTACTAATGATAATGGGTAGCAGAGAGGCCTGAAAGAGGAATACAATTGAGAAAGAAATAGGGGGAAAGAAACAAAAACAGCTGCAATATTTATTTTTGTAAGATCTCACAGTAAACTTAAAGCAAATAGAGTTTCGAGGCCACCATAAAAGGATAAAAGGCAGAAGTGACGGTTGTGAGTCCTGCGGATGGGCAGGTTATACATGTGTGTGAAGTAGGTTCTGATGCTAAACTAAGCAAACCGGTCCGAAGCAATCACTGTGTCCTGTACAGAAAGAATATTTAAAACAGCAACCAGATAGGAAGTCAAAAATGTCATTTCAAGTTATACTAGACTAAAAATAAAGAAGAAATTATATAACACCTTACATCTTCTCCCCATAGGTGGAAATACGGCAGTTACTTTCTTAAAACAGCATCGCCAGACCTAAGCTAGCGTGTATTTTGCTAAACAGTTGTGAGCAACTAAACAGATTTTTCTTGCTTCTAAGTGGATACGAGGAAATGTTTAACCCCCATTGTATTGCCACAAAGCCCGGCTGATCACCCTGGGAGGCCCTGGAGGTCTGAGCAGCTTTGAATTGGCTGTCGAGAGGACTTTTAACATTTTACTGCACATGGTCCGGCCACAGCGGATTTCGGTCACCAGTGTTTTACATGCAGAATGTGCGTGATGGGCACTTTGTGTAAGATTTTCCTTTTGCTCCAGGTGCGAAACGGTAAGCAGTAGGAGAACTTGGTTCGAAAGGTAATGCCTGTGCTTGTTTCTGTGTGAAGGGAAGGGATGTGTGCTTCCTGGGACCCACTGATTTTTGATTCCCCTCCCAGGTATCGTGTTAATGATTTGTTTGAAACTGAAGCCAAGATTAGACTTGTATTCCAACCGTAAGGGCTTGTCCGAAGCTTTCTGTTGTCTGTTCATTGATTTGGTCTGATTTAGCGTGCTGATCTGGTTAGTGGAGTTTGTATCAAAAGTCAGTATCTTTCACGTAGCTTGTTAAACCCTTAGAAGAGGGACTCTGGCGGGGCGGTGCCCGGCAGATTTAGTTCAAGTATTTTCAGTAGCAAATGTGAACACAGTTTAAAGAAAAATAAAAGCTAGTGAGCTTATGTTTGTTGTAAGGGTATATAGCAGCAGGGTGTCTTGACATGTGATTTCAATATAATTTGTCATTCTGTGTAGAGATGTTTGTTCTTAGGGGTCTCATGGGCCATTTTTATATTACCTGAAGACAATTTTCCAGCCAGGGCATACTCACCCTTAGCTACTGCCCTCCTGTTTTGTTTTGTTTTGTTTTGTTTTTTTCATACTGTAATGCAGTGCTTCCTGCAATGCTCATTTCCAGTGTGGCGTAAGCTTTATCAATGTGCCTTTTTGATTTACAAGAAGATTCTATTTTCATTCTTTTTGCACTAGGTTGAAAGATTCCCCCAAGTTTTCTGTATTCATTCTGCATTCTGGAGAGTTTAGTGGTCAAGAGGATAAGGAAAGCTGGATTAGGGGCACTTTTTTTTTTTTAATGCCAAATGCCATAATTGGATTTGTTAGCTTTAGCTCATGAAATATCTTCAAAGACCACCTGTGAGATTATATTCAGCGTCACTCAGTTTCTTTGAACCTCATGAAATTAAACACCATGTGGTTATACTAATGCAGCAAAGTTTTGCATCCCTAAAAGCACACCTCGGAATACCCATGGTCTGACTTTTATTACAGCTGGACCCAGAGCAAGTGTACCGAAAGACATTCTTCTATTTTCCTAGGACAGTTTTCCCTGTGCTGCGAAAGAGCATAACCATCACCATCGAAATAACTTGTACGTTTATATGCAGTGCTTTTCAGTCTGCATGGTCTAGTTTGATCCTCTTAAGAATCTTCTGTGGAAAGGACAAGTCTTATTACCCCCTTTTGAAGAAGAGTGCGCTTCAGCAGTGTGACCCTGGCTCTCGAGCTAGGAACGTGAGCTGGGGTCTGACGCAGGCGTTCGGACCAGTTGCTCTTTCCAAAACGCTGCGTAGGCTCCGTGTACTTGCTGTTTGCTCTAATGATCAGGCTGTTTGAGCTAAGCCCTTTTACTAAGAAGGCTGTGGTAACAGCTGGTGTTAGGTAGATTAAAAGTAAAATCAAAGCCCTTGGCTGGAAGGGGGAGTAATCAAGAGAGTGAGAGAAAAGAGAGAAAAGATCCCAAATAACTGAATGATCCTTAAAAGAACTGTGGGATAGGGAACATGACTCATGGAGCTCACGCGTCCCTCCTTTCTGTCCCTCAAAACAAGTCTCCATCCCTTTTTTGCTTCTTTCCCTGTCCCTGGTTCCCTCTGAGAACTTCACCATGCTTGGTCACCACGGGCCACTGTTCGTTACCCAATGGGACTGTAGGGCACCTTTCCCAGACTTGATATTTACATCTCATTTCCAGAAAATGAACTATCAACTCTGTAAATCTTCCCTTTCTATAACAAATGGCCCCATTCTCGCGCGTGACCTGCAGGAGAGAGAGAGACTAACATCGATTTCTGCTGCTGAGTCGCATTCACTGGTCATGACTGCCTTGTTTCTGTTCTGGATCTTCTGACTCTGTAAATAACTGTGATCTTGAAGCTGAACTCTCCTGCTTTGCCAGCTCACTTCTCTGGGACGTTCCTGACTGTTACTCTGGTTTTCAGAGTTTCTTTTATTTTTCTCAGGAAATCTCATTGTGGAGACTGTAGTCTATAATGATAGATTGGCCATGAACCTCAAAGGAAAACTGAAATGCTTTTCAAGCCTTGGACCCAACCAAAATACTTGGTACCATATCTTTGGTGTAATGTTGTGAGGAGACACTCTCTTCTGCCTCCTTCAGGGTTCCGAGTGTCTCTCTTATGGGGAAGTATTTGTTAGCTACGGGTGTCTTTGGTACCAACATACTACTCAAGTCAGATCTGTTCATCCTGTTGGGTATGAGATCTTTGAGCACTCAAAAAGTAGAAAAGTTGGGGCGCCTGGGTGGCTCAGTCAGTTGAAGCATCCGACTTCGACGCAGGTCATGATCTCACGGTTCATGAGTTTGAGCCCCACACTGGGCTGGCCACTGTCAGCACAGAGCCTGCTTCAGACCCTCTGTCCCCGCCCCCCGCCCCTCCCCCGCTCTCTCTCTCAAAAATAAACATTTTTAAAAAAGGAAAAGAGTTACTAGCTGTATTATCTTTTTGTGTTAACTTTGCATACTTCATTCAACACATTGCATGTGTTTGTGTGCAGATTTTTACACATGTATGTGCTTAACTATTTTTAAGTGGCTATTTATTAGGCTTTTGTTTTTACTATTGAAGATGATTAAAAAAAAAAAAAAAAACCCAACATTTCCCAGGACTCATAATTCACATCACCCAGACATCTCTGAGTGAGAAAAATATCCCAATGATCTAAAGATATGACTGGTACATACAGCTGTGAAATCATATGTAAATTTCTCCCCCTCAAGGTAAATGCTGTTATCAGTCTTGTGGATTTTTCCAGAACTACTTTCTATGCGTGTGCTAGCCAAAACTGATCTTTGACCATGACATCTCAAGTTAACCCTATAATCTGATCGCTCTGCGGAGTTCATTCATTTAAGGGATATGTTTACGGATGACCTCTGTGTGTTAGGCGTTGGTCTAGGCACAGGGTGTATTGCATGAACAAAGCAGACAAGATCCCTGTCCTCATGAAGCATAGGTCCTAGTGCATTGGACAACAAATAAAATAAATTAGTAAAATATATAATATGTTGGGTGGTGATTAGTGCTTCAGGGGAAAACAAAGCAGGGAAAGGAGCTGGGAGTTGGGTGCATGTTGCCATTGGGAGAGGGCGGCCACAGAAGGTGGCTCCAGCCACGGAGAAAATGACATGTGAGTAACGCCCTGAAGGAGTGAGAGAGTGGGCAGTGTAAGTGTTTGGAGAAACTGGAGCCCCCTGCTGGACCTCAAGCTCAGGACATTTTTTTTTTTTTTTTTCTAAATGGCAAGGGGTACGGCTGCCTGGGTGGCTCAGCTAAGCATCTCACTTCAGCTCAGGTCATGATCTCGTGCTCTGTGAGTTCGAGCCCCGTGTCAGGCTCTGTGCTGACACCTCAGCCTGGAGCCTGGATTCTGTGTCTCCTCCTCTGTCTGCCCCACCCCCATGCTCAGTCTCTCTCTCTCTCTCTCTCTCTCTCTCTCAAAAATAAATAAACATTAAAAAATTAAAAAAAATAAATGGCATAGCAAGAGGTATTTTTTCTCTAAGTCACCCCAAATGAAGAAAAGAGAAATAACGTATTTAAAGTAGTGATCCATTAATAGAAGTCATATATCACTTCATTTATAGATTAAAATATTGCATTCTTATTTATTCTGCAAACGAGACCCAGGTAAAAAAGCGAGAGTCCTCCCACGTACCTGGAGAAGGTGCCATGGTCCCAGAATGCCAGAGTCCAAGATCTCTCTGGTTACACGTGGCTCCTTTATCACTGCTCTGAAGTTGCCAGGAGCTTTTCTAGGCTGGTTGAAAAGATTAGTGTATCTCCCTTTTTTTCCCACAAGGGCCGTTTCCAGAATCTCCTCTTGGATAGTGGCTGTTGCTACCATGTTTCTAGAGACATGGACCTGTACTGGAATGCAGCCACCTCCTTGCTGTTTAGTGAAGTCAAGTCTGTTCTTATTTCTTGGCCATCAGGGCTCCAGGCTTAGGCTTGCCCGATATATGGTGTCTGATCGGAATGGTCTCAGCTAAAGATAAAAAAATAAAGTACAGGGGGCACCTGGGTGGCTCAACTGGTGAAGCATCTGACTCTTGATTTCAGTTCAGGTCATGATCTCGAGGTTTGTGAGATGAAGTCCCACGTCTGGCTTTGTGCAGACAGCATGGAGCCTGCTTGGGATTCTGTCTCTCCCTGTCTCTCTCTGCTCCCCACCCACTTGCATGCTCTCTCTCTCTCTCTCTCTCTCTCTCTTTCAAAATAAATAAACATTAAAAAAGAAAGTATGAGGGGCGCCTGGGTGGTTAAGCATCCAACTTCGGCTCATGTCATGATCTCACGGTTTATGGGTTCGAGCCCCGCGTCGGGCTCTGTGCTGACAGCTCAGAGCCTGGAGCCTGCTTCAGATTCTGTGTCTCCCTCTCTCTCTGCCCCCCCCCCCAACCTGTCTCTCTCTCAAAAATAAATAAACTTTAAAAATTTTTTTTGAAGAAATATTAAATTTTACACACACACAAGAGTTAGAGGACAGTTAGCATTTCTTTGCTTTATACGGACATAAGAGCATATGAAAACGGGATAATAATTTACTTCAAAAACGTGCGCACTCCTGGCGGGACTTCATTGACTCAAAATGGAAGCAGGTTTGTAGAGGTTACTGAAAACGGAAGCCCTCACCTCATCCCAGACTTTTGTACCTAACGCCGCTTCCAAGGGAGGCTTTCTCCCCGAAGTCATCAGTTCTGTGATGCACTGCCCTTGATGAGTGGCAGGTGTCTTTACTGAGAACTTCAGTGGAACACATCTGGTCATTTGTGCTTTGGGAGAGTAGTGTTAAAAAGAAGACAACAGACCCAAACTAGAGTCACTTATGCTATGTCTCTTGTCACCAAACCAGGACTGACTGACAGTTTTGACCATCACACATGGAATCTTGAACCAGTCAATCAGGAATCGCCTGATCCGCCCTAGTGAGGAAATCTACCTGATAGACACCTGTCATCTCCTAAAGGAAAACAACCTTGCACTAACCAAACAGCTTTCCTGCCTCCTATGACTTCCTTGTTGCAGCCTCTCATTTCCTGCGGCTCCTTGGAGCTCCGTTCTACTGCTGGATTGGGTGCTGCTTGATTCTCATAGATTTTTCCTCAAATAAATTCTTTAAAAATTTTTCAGCATGCCTCAGCTTATCCTGTAACAGTAGTGTCCTTGCTGATTTGACCTCATCCAAATGTGGATTCTTTGACCCTTTCAAAAGGTGGTGTGCTGGGAGAGAAAGTCTTAGTATTCACAGGGAGGGGGTGCAAGGGAAGGCTTCTACGGAAAAATATTCTTAGGGAGTGAAGGAATTCAAATAAAGTACGGCGAGATGAAGAAGAAGGTTGTGATTCATAATTGAAAGCGCTGAAACTCTACCCAGGTGCTACCCCGGGGTCAAGCCCCTGACGTCTGCCTGAACTACTGCGGTTGTCTTTTGTGTGGCCTTCCTGTCTCAACTTTGTTCCCCTTCAGCCTACTCTCAGCCGGATCCAGCCTTTCAAATGGAAGTCAGATCATGTTACTTTTCAGCTCAGAACCTCTCAAGGGTTTTCACTCAGAGTGAAAGTCGGACGCCTTGCACCCATGTTCCGGGTCCAGATCGTCTGCTACCCCCATTCCTTCTCTGCTCTCCCTTCTCCAGCTCTTCTCTCTTCCTTCACCACCCTGACCTCCTTGCTGTTCTCAAACACAGAATCTCCTACCTCAGGGCCTTTGCACTTGCCTGGAACCCTCACCTTGCCTGCAAAGCCCTTCCCCAATGGTTCTCACAGTCACATCCCTCAAGTCTTCCCTGACGTCATGCCTTCTCAAGGAGGTTTTTCTCTGACTATCATGTTTAAGATTACAGCCCTCTCCATCTCTGCACTTCCCTGCTTTCACCACACTTCCTCTTTTCCTTCCAACATATTACATTTATTTACCTATTTATTTTGCTTACTATCTGTCTTCACCCCTAAAATATAAGCTACATGAGAGCAGGAATTTCTGCCTTTTTAAAAAAAATTTTTTTTAACGTTTATTTATTTTTGAAGCAGACAGAGACAGAACATGAACGGGGGAGGGTCAGAGAGAGGGAGACACAGAATCTGAAACAGGCTCCAGGCTCTGAGCTGTCAGCACAGAGCCCGACGCAGGGCTTGAACTCACTGACCGCGAGATCATGACCTGAGCCGAAGTCGGCCGCTTAACCGACTGAGCCACCCAGGCGCCCCAGAATTTCTGCCTTTTTAAATTCACTGCTCCTTCTGGCACCAACAGCACCTGGCTGGCACATACATACGAGGTGCTCAGTAACTATTTGTCAAGTAAATGAATGAACCATGGAAATTTAGCTGGGGAAAGAGAACTTACTTCCTCTGAAAGTAGTGAACGTCTGGAGATCACACCATTTAAAAAAATTTTTTTTAATGTTTATTTATTTCTGAGACAGAGACAGAGTGTGAGTGGGGGAGGGGCAGAAAGAGAATGAGACACAGAATCCGAAGCAGGCTCCAGGCTCTGAGCTGTCACCCCAGAGCCCGACGCTGGGTTCGAACTCACAGACCACGAAATCATGACCTGAGCCGAAGTCGGACGCTCAACCGACTGAGCCACCCAGGCGCCCCTGGAGATCACACAATTTTTAAAAAAACCTTAAAATGAAAAAAGTTTGTTGTCCGCACGGCTCATGCCTCCTGACAGGCTTGTTTTCTGGGTGTGCCAGATAGTGGATTGAGAAAGAAAGGCCTTGGATACCTCCAATGTCATGCTTTAATGCAAATGGTGCTGGGAACAGCAATGAGAAATAATGAAAGAAAAAAAAAAGGGTGGGGGGAGGTAGAAATTGAAAATGGTTTGCTTCCAAAGTAATGATTTTCAAAGCAAAGGAATTGAATAGGGAAGAAATTAACAAAAACTCTGTCTCTGAAAATGCAAACTTCATTTACATTTTGATCTGTGCGATTTTTCAAGCTCAGTGATCCAAGGTCAGAGGGCACTTGTATTAGCATAGACCTTGCTTTGTTAATTCACCTCTGACTAAACCTCTCAATTCCTTTTTATGATGGTGGCGTTCCAATGACAATAAAACCAAGCTCTCATAACACCAGAAACATTTATACAGCACTTAGACAATTCCTAAATGAATTGTCCCCAGAGACCTTAAGAGATAGGTCAGGATTATTAACCCCATTTTGTACACAGAGAGGAAGTAATTTGCCTAATGTCACCTGGTAAGCTATTGAATTCATAACTTGATTGCTTTATTTGGAAATAATGGCTCATTTAATACAGGTCATGTTGCATTAAAGATGACCTCTTTTTAAATGGGCAGCTTCATATTTGAACTTAACTTTAGTTAGTGACCTGGAACTCATAGTATTCCAGATTTCCATAAGACCAGTGTTTCAAATTCTCAAGTTGGGAGACTGATCTAGAGAACAGAGAGATCTGAGACTCCTAAAGCCATTTTGGGATTGACCAGAACTGGGCCACTCTGCTCAGATACTACTATGGAGAAATCAACTACGGTAGGCTTAGCATTTAAATCCCGTTTGAATTTCTTTGCTTTTTGCCGTTTTGTGTGTGTGTGTGTTTTTTTTTTACGCTCATCACATTCCTTTTGGTTCAAAAAACCAGTACAAGTAAAATTGAAAATCAGTGCTTCCATGGACAACTAAGAAATGGAGATAAAACCTTATTAGGATGTCCCGGGTGCCAGTCCGTAAATATTGTGGGAACCACGGGATGAACACCACTGACGCTACATCAGAGTTGTGTTTGGAACCCATTTTATTCTGATTCAGTTGTGGCTCATTCCTTTTTCCTTCCAGAGCAGTATGATGAGAAGACCTCAGATTTCGTTCAATGACTATGGCAGCTACTTAGGAAGTGTGGAGGAGAAATAAAGAGCCCCACTCACCAGTGGGGGCTACTTGTGAGTTCGTGTCTCTATCAAGAAGAGACTAAAAAGCCAGAGCATCTAAAGAGAATTTTGAATAAGGAATAACTTGCCAACTTTGAAAGCTCATAGTGAAAAAAATAAAAAAAGAAGAAGAAATGTCTAGTCTTTATCCAAATGTTTGAAAGTTTTTCAGACGTCTTATCATTTCATCTTTTTAGTGAGACTTGTTTAGCACCAACAGTAAAAATGCAAATGATGCTTCTAATTTTTCAAAAAGAGATCGTCCCCTTCTTTTTATGGTAAATGTATTCATTCTTTTTTTACTCTGGCTAAATCTGACTTATTGCATTTTTATCCCTTTCTCTGCAATCTGACATATTATTTGTGGCATCTGCTAGGAATATGAACTACAGTTTTGAAACAAATGCAGTTTCACTGGGCATTTAAAAAAACACCGTTTTAAAAATCAGAAAGATGCTGCATGGGAAATCTAGGAACGCGTTTGTACCCAAGTATATTGAATTTGTTTAGGCCAAAGTGTAAATTGATAGAACAATAATAGGTTTTAAACCGAGTCAGATTAAACTTTAAAATGAAGATCTTTGTAAGGCTAAATCTCAAAAAGCGATGGTGTTGGAGGCCTCTGCAAATAAACCGTGGTTCCCAGGCCCTATAAAACCGAGGGGGTTTTGGTTGTTTATGATAAAACGTACCCGAAGCTGCCTTGAGAGCCTTCTTGCTAGCTACATTACATTCTTAAGGTAATTTAAGCAGAACCACGAATTGACAGATCTGAATTGTATAAATGACAATTTGGTGAAAAGGTGAATTGTGTAGATTATATGGGTCAAGTCTATACAACTTTTCTGAACTTTGAGAGATAGTCTAGAAAGTACTTTGTTGTTCTGAGGTCAGATGAACTCACTGTACAGTTAAAAGCGTGATGTTTCCTACTCCCTGTTTTTATCCGGAATTTGAAATGCAGAAATGTCTGTCACCTACTTCTTGAATGTTTAATCTGCGTAAATTAAAATAGCCTGTGGCTAATTTGATTATATGTAAAAGGTGCCCTTGTTATTACTTTACGTATCTGCCCTTAGCACGCACAGCATTGTGCAGATCTGAGTTTTGTTCCCCATTCAACAGAATATATTAGCATCAATAACCATATTTTAAAGGAAGAATGAGATGTATTTGATTCTTTGTTCAAGTTCTTAAATATTAATCGAATTTGTACAGCATTTGGTTAAATGTCCTGTTGTCACCTTATAGGTTAATGAAAGATGCCTACGCAATCATATTTTGCAAAGTCTAATATACTTCATGTCTTTGATCGAATTGTTTAACTCCCCCCCCCCCCCCCCGCAAAGTATCCACTTTAAACAGTGTTGATCAAGTGTGGGCAACTTAATTTACTAACCTCGCAAATTCGGGTGACTGTTTTAATCATATTCAACTTCATTAGTAGGTTTTATAATAGAACCTTAAGAGACTATGTTTTGATTAGCACTAAAAAATTAAAACTTGGCATGCTGTTTAGAATTCCTTATCTGATCATGATAATTCTTTGAAATGTTAAATACTGTCTTTCATCTGAGAGCTTCAAAGAGTTTCACCTATTTTCATAACTGTATAGGACTTTACTTATAGTCCTTTGCCCTCATTTTCTGTTGGTCGTTTTTAAATTGTGAGAGCAGCCAAGGAAGTATCATTTTTGATCAGATCATTCCTCTCCCACCCCCAGCCTCGTTACAGTACATCGATGGCTCCCCATTGCCCTTAAGACAGAAACGGAAAGATCCACGGGGCTCTGCGCGGCCCCTGGGCCTCCGCCTGCGTTTCTAGCCTCGATGTGGCCACTCTCCACTTCCTTCCCCTCTTGCCTGGTGCCACACTGTCCCTGCCCAACCCCGTCCGTCAGATCGCAACTCAGACATCAGTCCCTTCACAAAGACCTTGACTGAGCCGGTTCCCATCACCACACAACACACTCTAGGAGTCCACACATCTCTGCTTTGATGACTTTCCAAGGTGGATATTTTAGATTCATATATGTCTCCTGTGGCCAGCTAGAAGCTTCATGAGGCCAAAGAAGGGTCTGGTTTGCTGATGTTTTCATTGCTGTTTTTTCACCGTTGTATTTCTGGTGCCCAAGCATAGAGCTTGGCAAGCGACAGACATTTAATAAATACTTGCCGAGTGTATGAGGGGATGAATAAGTAAATGCTGTCTGAGGACAGGACTCGTTTCTATTCCGTTCACTGCTAGGTCTTAGTGCCTAGAACAGTGCCTGCCTAGGCCACAATAATTCTCCTTAAACATTGGTTGAATACATTCATGGTTTCCTAACTTCTCAAGGAGATAGAAAGTACGGGAGAGTGTAGGGTTAGGTTCATTTTTTTTCCTGCAAATACCCTATCATATTCATTAACTTACTGAGGTGGAAGGAAGCCTATACCCATGATTTTTTTTTTACTGGGGCAAAGCATATATAACATAAAACTGACTATTTTAACCATTTTGAAGCGTGCAATGGTATTAGGTGCCTTCGAGTCATCATGTGATCATCACTCACCCATCTCCAGGACTTTTTCATCATTCCTGACTGAAACTATTCATAAAACAATAACTCCCCACATAGCCATGTGGTTTTACAAAGTTTTATTTGTTTGCCTTAGAATCTTTTCTTCCAGCGCAATTACGTAGAAGTTCGAGGCGCTAAATAGGTGAACATAACTGCTTTTGCTTCTTGAATAGGGTTGGATTCCTCCCCTTCCTCCGTTTCATTCTGTATCGTGTCGGTGGTAACATTATCTGGAGACTGTTCTGGGACAGGGATGCCCAGGGGAGGTGAGTGTCTTAACTGGGGCCACAGACGTCCATCTGCACAGCCGTGGATGAGGTCTCATCTCCCCCAGTTCAAACCCGGAGGGTATCTTTGTTTCCTCCTTCTCTGTTTCACTACCTCCTCTGCAGACACACATACGTGTGCGTGAGCATGTGCGCGCGCGCACACACCCGTACACACACGGGTATACATTCACAGTCACCGTCCTGAGACCGTGAGCTGCTTAAAGATTGGGATCATGGCGAACTTGTCTAGATTCCTAAAGCTCTGTAATGCTTGTTGACAGCATGTTTTCTACCCCGTGGATAAAAAAACTTACCCAGTTTGACTTTCCGCTAGGAAGGAAGTCTGACAGCCTCACAACGTGGTGCATTCCATGGTTTAACCATCAGAGACCTTCTTCACCACGTTGCTGAGAGTGTGGCCCAAGACCACTTGCATCAGAAACCCCGGGCTGCCTATTAGAAAAGTGGATTTCCAGGCCCCGCCTACACCTACTGAATCAGATGCTCTCAAAAACTATTTTCAACCTTCCCCGTGCTGTGGGTACTGTGTTATTTTATGTGCCATCAAGTAAATGCTCTGTATTTGTTTGGTTTGTATTTAGTGAAGTTTTTTCAACTATCTGCTCCGTAAAATTTTCAGGACCTTCATTTATTCAATGACAGTTTAATTAGCCTCCTTTAAGCTTTTTCTTTCTGGAGCAAAATAGGCACTGTTACTTTAATTGTCTCTAGTAGAACTTATTTTAAAACTAAATCTTTTCCCCTTAGATTATACGCACGGGAAAAGGACCAATGAGGGATAGATTTAATCTAAGGTTTCTGGGGTGCCTGGGTGGCTCAGTTGGTTAAACATTCGACTCTTTTCTTTTTTTTTTTTAATGTTTATTTATTTTTGAGAGAGAGAGAGAGAGAGCAGAGGAGGGGCAGAGAGAGAGGGAGACACAAAATCCGAAGCAGAGCACAACACAGGGCTCAAACCCATGAACTGTGAGATCATGACGTGAGCTGAAGTTGGACGCTTAACCGACTGAGCCACCCAGGCGCCCCATCATGCCACTCTTGATTTCGGGTCAGGTCATGATCTCACGGCTCATGGGTTCAAGCCCCGCGTCAGACTCTGTACCGAGAGTGCAGAGCCTGATTGGAATCCTCTCTCTCTCTACCTCTCTCTCTGGCTCTCCTCTGCTCATACTCTCTCTCTCTGCCTCAAAAAATAAACAAATAAACTTAAACAAAACTTTAAGGTTTCTGTTATATTCACGACACACTGACTCGATTAGATAGGGCAAAGCTAACTGTTGTAACAAACCCCCACATTGTAGAAACTTCACTGGGTTAGAATTCCCTTCCCTTTCTGGGACCAGTCCAGTGCTGGTAATGTAAGACCATTTGTGTGGATAGAAGGGTCTCTACTTGTCCCTCTTCAGGGACCTGTGTTGACACAGGCCATGCCATGTGACTTCCAAAGTCACACTGGGCATTGACATCCAGCCAGCAGTAGAGAGATGACTTATGGGAAAGACACTTGCTTCTTGAACATGTGGGCGAGGAATTGATACATATTAGCTCCCTTACATCTCACTGTCTCTCCTAGAGACAAGGGGAGCTGGAAAGGTAGAGCCTGGACCGGGGCCTCTTCCCTATGGCCACTCTGCATGGCAAAGGGGGGCATGGCTCTTTGGTAGAAGGCTAGCCGCTGCACACTGGAATTCGAGGTTTCTATTTATAGTAGTTGCTCCTGTTAAACCATGAAATGTGCCATGCATGTAGGATAAAATACTGCAACAGTGTACGTGACAGCATGATTGCCAGTGCCCTGACCGACAGCAAGATGGCATATATCCAGCATGCCAGACATGAATGTAATTTGCTCACTGGCAGATGTTCGCACCGGTCTACAAGGTAGTGAATGGTGATGTTACTTGAAACAATGTTAAGCTTCTGGGGGTGGGGGGTGGGGCGGTCAGTCTTCCATCTGTATAATGTGATTGATCAAGGGATGAGTGGTTTCACTTCTCTGAAAGGTAGAGCATGACACACGGGTTTACCTCCAAGTTCCCGATCACAGTGGATCCCTGCCCTTGACGTTTAAGAGATCACGGAGGCGGCCCCAAGTTCCAACAGGTTTACTAGTCTTGCAAGAGTAAACTGCACTTGATGCTAAACTTGGGTCTGGAAGGTAGGACCCTGTATCCTTGGAACCCCAGCCACCGAGGCTGCTCTCTGGTGCCATCTAGTTGAACCCGCTTCATTCCAGATCATACTCTCTGCTTTTTGGAATGTATTTTGTTTCAGAGGCTGCGGAGAACTGGGTTTCAAGATGATTTGGGCTTTTCGCCCCTGCCAAACTGAATTAGGCTGCTGGATGGCAGGCATACCCAGGGAAACCAAAGATAAATGCCAGTTTTAATAGGGTTGTTTGTTTATCCTTTTCTCTCCAGTTAATAAGTATGAATGGACCCCAAATTCAGTCCAAGGATCATGTCAAAGGCAGGAAGTTGAGAGAAAAAGAAGAGTTGGTGGGGGGAGTTAGTCCATGATTTTGATACTACTGAAGTTTTGTGAAGACCAAATATTAAAAATAAGTTTGTGAATCATCATCATTTCATAATGGTAAAAGCGCAAAACACTTTTGCATGCTCCATAAACACGTAAGAGTGCAGGTGGATAAATACGTTGTTACATGTAAGGTTTTCAAATTGAATGTTCTAAAAAGTATTGCTCTGCCATATTGATTTCTTAAGAGTGTAAACAGGAAATAAAATCATCACAGTGGAAAACAGAATTGGCTTGAGGGTCAGATGCCTGGCATTTTAATGCAGTCTGCCTTTTGCTGTATCATCCATTAAAGCCAGTTGTTAGAAATCTACCTTGCAGAAACCAAAGAGTAATATTAGCATTTTTAATGTCCTCACAGTTATGCCAGAGTCTAAACCAAATGAGATTTTGACTGTTTTCGCTTGCTGTTACTTTTTACCCCGTAGCATTTGCAATAACAGCTTTTCAGCTGCGTGTGCAATGTTACAGGTTCTCATTTTAAACCAAGCCAAACAAAAACAAAAACAAAATTCCTGCAAAACATCCATGCCGATCAATAGTTCTATTTCCTTTGGAGCCATCAGGAAATGCATTATTTTTCCATGAGTGGCCAAGGCAAATGTGCACTTTCTTGAATTATTGAATGTTTTAATGTTATACTTATGCACCATTGAATTCCTTTTATTGTAATTGATTTACTGTGTGTACCGTGTCCTTTGGGTTTCTGTATTTTTTACCTAGATATTATTTATCTTTTCTGAAGGCTACTTTTAAATTACATCAGATCTCATCTTGACCTTTTGACTTAGGACTGGTTTTATTTAATAGGATAAGTTGATTGTATTTTGGTTAAAGGAAATTGAGTTGTTACTTTGTTATTGGAAAAATAATCCTTTAGCAATGATGTATTACCCCATTCTGTCAACCTAGATGTGTTTCAGAGTGATGAAAGCCCATTGATGCAGTTGTCAAAGCAAGAGTAATGAATGTACCAAAAATTCATTCCCTAGAAATGTTTGGCATAATTGCAGACATGGTAATACAATTAATACGTAGTCTTTTGGTGGTCTTTGCAGAGGCTCGGGGGTTTCAGTCGTCACAAGGAGGTTAAAAATGAGGCCACGTGCTATCAATGCGCATATATATCAATACACATAAGCAAAGACGAAATAGTTTTCCCGCCACAACGTCTGTGGGAAACCACACCCACAGACGTGTGTGTTCTTTTCAGGACACTTTGCTCTGAATTGAATTATACTAAAAGCAATTCAAGTTTATCAAAAGCACCCCATTCCTTGGACTTCTCTTTAAAATCTGTGTTCAAAAGTGTCTTCTTCTACACCATACCCAGTGGTATTTTCAGACCTGCCCCTTTTGTGAAACATTGCTAATAAAGGGCATTCTTGGCGGGGGGGGGCATTGGAATGATAGTGCAGTAGATGTCGCTGCCCGTCGGAGACTGCTGGCCACGGGAGACACTGGCACCGTCTGTGGTGTGGGGGTTTCCTGCTGACTCCATGTAAATGGAGTCCCCCCATTTACATGCCCCCCATTTACATGCCCCCCATTTACATGAGACCTTCCTGCAGGTCTCAACCCTGTGGCCCTCCGTCCTGCCTCCCCAACCCTATGGTTCTTGGCTCCCTCAGTGTTTCCCATCAACCTGACCGCCCTTTGCAACAGCTTCTTCTGCTGCTTTCCTCCCCATAAATCTCAGGAGCACCCCGTCTCCAGGTTCATCCTGGCCTCTCTCAAAAGCTATGCGGGGAGGTAAAAGAAGTACAAGTTTTGGATTGACTCAGAAGTGGATGTATTACTTGGGAGTCATGGGAGTAGGGTCATTTACTCACCCTCTCTGTGCTTCAGTTCGTGCCTCTGTGTCAAGGTGATGATGACACTTACAGAATTGGTGTGTCACCTGCAGCCTATACACAGGGCCTGGGACACAGTAGTAGCCCATAAAATGTGAGGTCTGTTTCTCTTCCAGGTAAAATTTGGGCAAGATTAATTCTGTTGACATGTGTCTTTTATAGGTCCACTTCCCAGTAGTTAGCTGTAGCCTGAAGTCATCTGTGATAGAGATCTTCAGCAGTAGCTCCACAGCAACGTGTGTAGATGCTTCAAACGCAAGGAGTGGAACCAAGTAGTTGGGGCGACGATTCCCCTAAGAGACTTGGTTCGGCGAACTAAAGCACCCTTTGAGTTTTTTGTTGACTTTGCCATACGCAAAAATTCATGTTAGAAGAGACTTGAAGAAGGAAGGAAGGAGCTACCCTTCTGAGTTGCAAATTCGCCTTACCCTGATTGTTTGGGGGTGAAAGATGGTGATAACGTTTTGGCCAGCAACCCAGGAATGCGTACATTTGTGGTTCCCAAAGGAGATACTTGCAGGGGAGACGTTGACAAAACAAGACAAATAATGACGTATATTGGTTGAAGCTTTGGTCTTGAGTCCCAGGGCAGAACTCCATTACACTGGTCTAGAAGAGGTGACAGACTCCTTTCCCCTGAGTGAAGTTGGCTTGAAATGACCTGGAAGCAAAGTACTCCTTTAGGTCTGATTCCCTAAGGCCCAAACCGAGGTCAGACATTAACCCAAGGTCCACATCCCTCAGTGGGAGGGGTTTCCCTCATGTCCACTATGGTGCTGGGCAGAGCCAGAAGCGGACCCAGACTGCCCTGGGGGAGAGAAATGGTGGAAAGATGGAGAGACAGCGAGGTGAAGAGGGAGGAAGGAGACAGATGCTCCTGATAAACCTGATAAAGTTTCACCTGTAAAGGTGCACTTACTTATGTGTTATACTTTTATCCTCGTTTATATTATTTTATATTCTTATATCCTCACATATCCTCGCATATATATTCTTTTATCCTCTTTTATCCAGTGCATTGACAGGATATATTACATGTTCCATATGTTTGTTGGATTGACTTGTTACTGTAGACATAACTTCAGATTCTTGCAAACTCCTTCTTACACACCTCAAAAGAGGTTTTTAAATGTGGGAACTAGGGGCACCTGGGTGGCTAAGTCAGTAGAGCGTCCCACTCTTGATCTCAGCTCGGGTCTTGATCTTAGGGTCGTGAGTTCAAGCCCCATGTTGGGCTCTGTGCTGGGCGTACAGCCTACTTAAAAAAGAAAAAGGTGGGAACTAAATAGAAGTGAAGAAATCCTTGATTACTCTCAAATTGTTTTGTTTTGTTTTGTTTTTTTCTTTCCTAAAATTGGTTTTAATTCCAGGGAGGAATCATTTACCTCAACAACATTTAAAAAAGAATTGTTTTAATGTTTATTTATTTTTGAGAGAGAGAGAGAGAGAGAGAGAGAGAGAGAGAGAGAGAGAGAGAGGCGGAGTGCAAGTGGGGGAGGGGCAGAGAGAGAAGGAGACACAGAATCCGAAGCAGGCTCCAGGCTCTGAGCTGTCAGCACAGAGCCCGATGCAGGGCTCGAACCCACAAACTGTGAGATCATGACCTGAGCCAAAGTCAGACGCTTAACCAACAGAGCCACCCAGGTACCCCTCAACAACATTTTTTTTGTCCTAATAAAATGTCATTGCATCAGATCCAATGAAAATCTATGAAGAGTGGTTTTACATGTCATTGAGGTAAAGGTCTTTGCAATTTTACACAGAAAATGTTGTATGGCTCACACATAAACAGGAACGTCTGAGATGATTGCACATGTTTTTATCTTATTAATGGAATCTCTTTGCACTTCACAAGTTGCCTTCATATTTCAATGCAGTCGGGAGTTCCTGAATTGACACTTGTTTCTCCTCTCTGAAAGGTTTCTTCAGAGGTCTGATAGTATGACTTCTGTTTCCAAAAATCCAAAGTCCAAAAAGCCACACATCCTCCCTTAGAAAGCCCTGGGTGTCACTGAATTGGTTGTCTAAGAAAATGAGCCCTAATGGACTCAGCTGCGATTGTCTTCCCTGTCCGTGCTGTCCTTTTCTGGCTAGTTCTCAGCTGGAGTATCTGCAAAGGGAACATTCAGGCTGAGGAGCACGGGGAGTTTGGAGCTGGTCGAGCTCTGGAGCCGTCCATAGCTGAGTCTTTGTCACAGCCCCGATAGGGATCCTCCCCCTTGGCTGCCCCCACCATCCCTTTATGACCTGCATTGAGAACTTGGGGGGCCTTCCAAACAAAGTCAAAAGAATTCCTACACTCCTACGTGAAAAAAAATTTTTTTGAAGTTTATTTGCTTATTTTGAGAGAGAGAGAGAGAGAGAAAGCCAAAGTGGGGGAGTCATAGAAAGAGAAGGAGAGAGAGAGAGAGAGAGAGAATCCCAAGCAGGCTCCACACTGTCAGTGCAGAGCCCAGTGCAGGGTTTGAACTCCTGAAACGTGAGATCATGACCTGAGCCGAGATCAAGGGTTGGCCACTTAATCGACTGAGCCACCCAGGCACCACCCCCTAAATGAAAAATTTTAAGAATAGGAACAATAATAAGGGAGCCCGCAGCAAGGAAGTATTTTAGCCTCACTGTGTAAGTGCATACAAAACAAAACAAAATTTTCCATTTTCTGAACTGGAAAGAGGGAACAAGCATGTCGCTTTTGGCTGGGTTGCATTAAGGGGATGGCCACCAGAATTATTTTTAGTCACCTCTCTGCTGTCACTTTTGATTGAAACCAGCAGAGATGTGTTTTGGCAAATCTATTCATAATTTGTCTTTCCTTGCAGGGCTCCCCCGGTAATTGTGTTTCCCATCAGGGAGTCAGTTGGAGTTAATGTATTGACAATCTGCTGTGATTGACGATGACTGTCTTGTTAACATTTCCCCCACTCTTTGACCCACAGGGCTACCCTAAGAAGACATTTGGTTTAAAGAATTAAAAGAACAACTTCTTCAGACAGGAAGACCTTCTTCAAAGGTAGGGGTTTGTCTTCTGAAAAGGTTTAAGTTAATATAAAGGGAGTTATACCATAAAATGATCTGATTATGTAATATTATTGCCATAATTAATACTCTTCAATCCGAAGCGTATGATGAAAGATGGTAGGTAGGAAGATAGATGCGAAAACATGAGTCATACTGCTTATCCAAGAGGATGGATCAAATATACGGGGGAGAAAACCAGCCCTTCGTGTCCTTCCATAGTAATGAGACTTTTGTTTTACTAAATCATGCATCATAAAGTTTAGCAAATAGACACCAGAGTGAACACATTGCTAGTAAGCAATATGTTTCTGAAGGAATTAAAGATTTAAAAGGCTAAGGAATCATTTACAAGAAAAGAGTTTTCCTTTTGATTCAATCATGTATCAGAAAACTCTCCTGAGAATATACTTATCTGCACATGAATTTTTTGTTGTCTCACAATGAAGTCCATATAATACAAAAGTCTGTTTGGAAACTTTGAATATTACTTTGATATGTGCTTTCTGCTTTGTAAATCCATTTGCCACCCCCGCTGCCCACCACTTTCCCATTTCGGTCGGAATTATCAGCTCTAGAACTGTCTCTTCCTGGCCTGTGATGCCTTCTGAAAAGCCATCTATTACAGTATTGAATTTGATGAAGGGTATCTTACTTGGAGATCTGGAACATAGTTCTGGGAACTCCGTCTCATAAGGAATTTATGAGAGCGTGATTGTTCAGACACTTAGTCCTCTGCCTCATAGGTTTCATTTAATAAATAAAGAGACTCTCACGGACTTTAATTATGAAAAGAAGATTGTCTGCAAGATTTTGAGGTAGGAAAATCTTGCAAGCATGTTGTCTCTTGTCCTTGAGAAATGCCTAAATTGATCCATTCAGATGCCGTTTTCTGTCGAAGAGGAAATGACTCATGCCTCAGTTGAATTTGCTTCCATTGTGTTGGATTAAAACTGACTTCGTATAACTAATTCCTATGGTGTTTCAAAACACCGCCAGAAATCCCCAAATCAGTAGCCTGGGAACTAAGAATGTTGCTTTGTAAATCAAGTAGTGTATATTTTGTTTGGCTTGAAGAGTTCTTGAAAAGTGAAAGTTAGTAAAGACTAGCAAAAGTGCTGAGTTGGACACCTATGACCAATACCAAAAGAGCCTAATTTTGTATCAATGGCTCTTTGAATAGAAACCTCCCTTCGGTAATGTAAAACGACTTACTTTATAAAGTTTTGATACACCTATACACATGTCCTCCAACAAGTGTCTGTAAAATAACACCTACAAGGTAAAACAATGGAAAAGTAAGACCCTTCCATGCTGACGGGGACATGGAAGTCTGGATATGCCAAATCACAGTTGTTAGGAATTAGAAATCATTAGTAACGTTGGTAAGGAACGTAGCCTACAAGAAATCGCTAGTGTCGCTGGTAAATTACGGCAAGTTCTGTAGGTTATAAACTGTGTGTACCTGGGGGAGATAGAAAGACAGCAAGACCGGGAGCTTATTTGTAAATGGTGGTTTCTAGTAAAAGGGAAAATACACGAAGACCAGGCAAGCGAAGGGACCACTGAAAAGGAGTGTGTGGTGCCCTTGAGGGGGGCCGTGGTAGAGTTCCCTAAAGGGGGTTCTCCGACTTTCAAGGGCACTCTCATGTGGTTTCTAGGGAAGTTTTCCTGGCTGGATGCACTGTGTTCTCTTCATTCATTGTGTGAGGGCTATTTCACCTAAAGTCTTCGAGAGGAACAAGCGACAAGGTCGAATTCTACCTTTAGGGGTACATTCTCATTGATCTTTTTGGCCAGTCTTCTGTTAAATGACTGAAGTGAACTTTTTGTGGTCAGGAGCCACAGAAAGATCTCATTTTATCTTTGTGAAGAATTTAATCCGGTCGAAACTAAATACGGAGTGTCTTCCCCATTTCTTCCCCTCGTCTCCCTGAAACAAAGGCGCCCTGAAACTTCCCCAAATTCTGAAGCACTCTTGTATTCAGAATGTCCCCCGGCTATTCAAGAATTCAGCCTCTGACATTGGAATAAGAAAGTTTTTTGTAGCTACTTGAGTGTTCAGTATTCTTTCCCACGTTCGCTGCTGTGCCGTGGTATCCGTGAGATGTGAATGACCACCACTGTGGTTTGTGAACCCACACTTCCACACCCACATCCTTCTTTCCGGAAAGTGCTACCCTTACTGATTGGTATCCAGTCATGTAGAAAAACCGTGTTCACCTCCATCATTAACACTGATGTGTAAATTCTCGCCAAGGAAAAGAATACTTTCCATTTCCTCTGCCTGGTTTGAAAACCTTGGGCTAAGATGCAGGACAACTTGGGGCACCTGGGTGGCTCAGTTGTTCCGTGTCCAGCTTCAGCTCAGGTCATGATCTCAACGGTTCATGAGTTCGAGACCCGCGTCAGGCTGTGTGTGGACAGCTCAGAGCCTGGAACCTGCTTGGGATTCTGTGTCTCCATCTTTTTGCCCCTCCCCTGCTCACGCTCTGCCTCTCTCTCTCTCTCTCTCTCTCTCTCTCTCTCTCTCTCTCAGAAATAAATAAATAAATAAAAATTTTAATGCAGGACAGCCAATGATGGAGTTCTAACAAGTGAACCAGAGCAAAGAGGGGGAAATGCCCCCAAAATCACTGCGTAGAACTGCTTTTCCGTGCTGGCATTTGTGTTAGTGTGGTCCTGGTTGTAACCATCATAAGTCTGAAGAAGAATCGTGCCCTGTTCCACTATTTAAGGCACGTTCCCATTTGGCGAGCTGTATAAAAAGGAAAATCTGACAGGCTATGGTAGTGATTAACGATTGGATTAGGTTGATGTTTCAAAAGCTGTTCTTCCCCTTGGCCTCACCGTACTAACTTCTACAAAATTATGTATATACGTTAGGAGAAGGGTATTGATATTCTGAGTAGATAATAGTAGAATGGATCACAGTAAAAAGACTTTATCTTATAATTAAGTTGATTTGTGAATGTGCATCAATATTTTGTCACAAAGCACAAGGGGATCACTGTTTTTAATACTGTTTAACAATAAAGAGATCTATCAAAGGGTGCCTGGGTGGCTCAGTCGGTTAAGCGTCTGACACTTGATTTTGGCTCAGGTCATGATCTCACGGCTCCTGAGTCTGAGCCCCGCATCGGGTTCTGTGGTGATGGCACGGAGCCTGCTTGGGATTCTCTTTCTCTCTCCCTCTCTCTCTACCTGTCCCTGCTTGTGCACTCTAAATAAATAAGTACATAAATAAATAAATAACTGAAAAACAACAACAACAACAAAGAGATCTATCAAGGTTTGTCCTCCAGCATCACTGGAAAGCGCCGAAGTTTTGTCTCTTGTTAGTGGACACCAGGCAACTGTGAATGAAGCACATGAATGAAAAGCTCCCGGGGAAGCCTGGGGCTGATGAAAACCAAGCCAGGGATCTCAGTCTAAGCAAAGGATAGTCACCTCTTCATGGTTTGACACCGGCTAGAGCTGGCCAGGAATTTGGTCAGCTAGAAAACCAGAAGGATCTTCTCTTGCCCTCGCTGCCTTCCTCCCTCTTCACCCTGACATGCGCTGAGGGCCAGGGCCAGGTGTCAGCGCAGTGCCCTCAGTTCTTGAGACCTTAGCACAAGGGGACAGACCCTGCCTTGTGATCGCGGCCACCTTGGGCATGGAATGTTGGCTCCGCACCGAAGTGCCACCTTCCTGGAAGCAGAGAGAGAGAACATTCCGTTTCTCCATCCCGGCATTCTCCGCACTTGCCATTGCCATGCGGAGCCTGAGTAACTCCCTGTGACCTGTGGTCAGGGGAAAGCATATTACATCTCACCCGCAGAGTTTCTGTGGGGAGGCTGAATTCTAATACACGTCCCCGTGTTTATCTCCCAGTTGTTATGGCATCCGTGATGGAGATGCCTTTATTGATTACGTTCCTTTTACCCCTTGCATCCTGATCTTCGTAATTCACAGGGGATGCAACCAGTTGTCTCTGGAAACCCACCCTAGACCCCCTCCCACTACCCCGGCTGCTCAGTCTGATGGCTGCCCCCGAAGGCTCAGAAAGGTACCCAAGGAAGGACGCCTGGATTCTCTCGTGGAAGGTGGAGGGAGGGGGCGATCAGACAAGGGTGGGAGAGAGGTGAGAAAGGTCGCATCGTGTTTGTGTGGCTGTGACAATCATGCCCGTTGTCAGTAGTGGGGACCCTGCAAATGTCCTGTGTTCTTCCCCTCTGCTTCCCTCTGTGGTCTGGTGGACAGAAAGATCTGCTTGGGATCTGGAAGGAGAAAATTGCCTGAGTCACTCCCATACAGGAAATGTGTAGCGACTTAGTGCTTATACACCAGAGGGTTGGTGCGGTGACCTTTGCAAATAGCTCTTTGCAGATACTTACTGGGTCAGATTTGTTCTCCCTGGTGCGCTTGTGGCTTAGTTTTAAATGTTTAAAACACTTCGTTTTAAATGTGTAGAGCTAGAGCAGGTGGTGAGGTGAGGCCAGATCAACGGGACTTTAACTTGGGTGTTCACTGAAACGACCAGAACCTAGAACCGTCCCACTAGGGCGGAGGTCATTGCCCTGTGACCCTTGTTCCCAGCAAACACAAGCTCTGCCGCAATAGCTCTGCCCCTGAGAGGAAGCCTGTTCAAAATGATAATTAGAAATGGTATTCCTCGGGGTGCCTGGGTGGCTCAGTTGGCTGAGTGTCTGACTTCGGCTCAGGTCATGATCTCGCAGTTCGTGGGTTTGAGCCCCACGTCGGGCTCTGTGCTGACAATTCAGAGCCTGGAGTCTGCTTTGCATTCTGTGCTTGTCTCCCTCTCTCTCCCTGCCCCTTCCCTGCTCATACTCTGCCTCTCTCTCTCTCTCTCTCTTTCTCTCTCTCAAAAATAAACATTGCAAAAAGATTTTTTTTAATTAAAAAAAAAGGGCATCCCTCGTCGTTCAGAATTATGATCTTTATGTCCAGCAACCTCATGACCAAAATTAATGTTTACTGAACATTCTGGACTACCACCAACCGAGTGGGACAACACCAGAAAGCCTTGGAGTGTTCGGGCCCACAGGCTGCGCACACAAAGGTAGAAATGTGTGTCTAAACTGCGGGTGCTTTTATCAGACCCTTCCTTCCAGCATCTGGACATTTCATCCCTGGCTGCTTTTGGAGGGAGTCGAATCCTGACAGGACGGTTATCTAGGGAACTACCCAGGAGGAAAATGAAGCCCAGTGTGGAGCAGGAAGCCAGGCCCAGGCCCCTGCTGGTGATGCAGTATGTTGCTGTCACATCTGACTGCATACACAAATAGATGCTTAGGCTATTTTTTTTTTAATTTTTAATTTTTTTTTTTTTTTTTTGCTTTGCTTGGCTTTGTTTTGTTTTATTTTGCCTTTTCACGACAGCCTCTGTTTTGCGAGGCAGAGAAAAAAAAAATCTCTTGCGAGGCTTCGAGTTTTCATATCTGCAGAAGGCGTTTCTTACGGCTTTTGTCTAACTTAGCTGGTCTGTAAAGCGTCTTTGTTTCTGGTTGACTGTTGCAGACGGCAAGTCCATAAACTAGCACGAAGACAGGAGAGAATGATTGCTATTGAAAGAGTCGAGTAGGATATGGTGGTGAAAAGGGTTTTGTCTCTGGCGGCACGGAGCAAATCCACATTCATATTGCTGCCTTCGCGTTCGTTAGCATGCACGCTTAAACAATAGGGCAGGCCAGCCGATGTCGTGGCATTGATTAATGCATTTCTTGAACGTGCTGATTAATGTGTTCCTGCTGCACGTCCTAAGCCGAGACTGCACCTGAGGTGTGCGGGATGGGCCTCCTCGCCGGCGGCTGGGTGACTCGCATGGGGCCATGTGCTCATGGGCCTTGCGTGTGTACGTTTCACACCAGTGCCGTTGCGAATACAGCCACAGATCTAGCAGACTTCTTCCGGAAATACTGGCCTCTCACAAAAGCGTTCTGCCCTACAATCTAGCCAGAGACTCTATATAAACTGTGAAGTTCCTAGAAGGAATGCCCTTCCGGCTGAACAAGGGCTTGGTGCCATCTGCCTGTCCTGTGGATGATCCCACCCTGCTTTTTCATTTTTGTCGTTCTCAACGTTTTTGTAAAGGGAAAAGGCTGAAAATACTTAGAGAGGGCAGTTTTCACTTGAATAATGCAGGAAGATATATGCAGATGGACACTTGGTGAACTTGGCATCTCGGTTGGACACCTGCTCTTCCCAAGGACAGGGATTCCCATTAGCCCAGAGAGGGTAATTCCCTTTCCAGTCGGCTTCCTTCGGGGCTGTGACTTTCCTTGCTGTATTATGGATTCCATCAAACCACTTATTTTTTCTGTAGACGTTTCCAGAAGGGCTCATCTCTTTGGGGTTCTGCCTGGCTAATGGTTCGAAACAGATGAGCCTGTGAAATTTTTTATTTGATTAGTATCTTTTAGTTGTTTATTTGAGACATAAGAATTCTATTGCTACTTTAAATTTTTCCGATCAACCCTACAATTCTCAGCAAAATGGCAAAAATGATGAGAAAGCCATGTTCTCAAATGATGCGAGAATGTCTGAATGTAGAAGAAATGATTCAGTGGTATTGCCCGCTGTGGCTTGAGGGCTCCAGCTAGGAGGCATTTTTCTTTAACGCTTATTTACTTTTGACAGAGAGAGAGAGAGAGAGAGAGAGAGAGAGAGCGCGCACGTGAACAGGGTAGTGGGTGAGAGAGAATGAGACAGAGGATCTGAAGCGGACTCTGCACTGGGAGTGGAGAGCCCAGTGTGGGGCTCAAACTCACAAACCATGGGATTATGACCAGAGCCAAAATCAGATGCTTAACAGAGTCATCTTAATAGAGGGCGCCCCTATGGGTCATCTTAATAGAGGAAACCATCAGTGCTATTGAGAAAAGCTACTTTCAACTTTGGAAAAGCCAAGTGAACGAGTTCCTCCTGAGCAAGTGGGGCCTTATGGATGAGAGAATTACCATATGAAACTATGATATACAGAAGTGGTGAAGTCACCAGTATTTATCCCATTTAACTATTGGCATGAAATTAATGGCGAAGGATGACATTCTGAGATTTTCAGGAATAAGACTTGAGTGAAGATGCTTTATTCCATTTAGACTTAGTAATGACAAGACCATTCTAACGTCTACTTTGGCGGTTCATAGAATACGTGACTTGTGTTATTTGCCTAATGACATCTAACCCCCAATCTACTATGTTTTAAAAATGCTTAGTTATGTCTGTCTCACAAGGAATATCTGTTGAAAATAAAGAAGTAAAATACCAAATCACTCCCTTGGCATTGGTATACATAAGCTTCTCGTTTGAAACTCAAGGGACACAGAATATGTGTTTAAGTCCTTATAATGATGTGGAAGGCATATTTGGGCAAACTCATCAATTTGATTTTCAGAGGGCCTTTAATTATATGATACGTTTCAAAGAGAAATGCACCAAAATAACTAAGAGGGGCTTCCCATTTGTGATTAGACATGCATTTTCTTAGTGTGCTTCAGTTCCACAAGAATTGAAGGGGTAAACAAAGAGAAGCAGGGAACATGATTAATCCGTTTTTCTGCAAAGCTTTTGATACTGTACTGAATAAAAGCTTTGCTGACAGAAGCTGTTAGCCTGGTGAAGGAGAGGCCATAGGAACAGGTTATGAAAGGAGAGAATGGAAAACAGAGAACAATCCACATGGAGAAGATCATGGGAAGTGGTTTCTGCAAGTTTGTATTTATTTTGTTGTCACTAAGCACAGAAAACACGTAGTTAAGGTAGTTTCTTAAATGGCTTTGTTCCTGGGGGAAAAGAAAAAAATAAAGCAAAACAAAAACAAAAAACCAAAAACACCGAGAAAGAATTTAATGAATGTAACTAGACAAAACTACTGTAATTAAATTATTCAAAGGACCTGGAAAATGCATCTAAGTTCCAGGTGTCCTGTAAAATATTTCTTTGTTGAGTACCATTTCCCTGTTTTAGAGAATACAACTACAGATATGGTTTAATAGTTTTTTTTTTTTTTAAAAAACGTCTTCAAGTTGATTTGTTGTGCAAAATAATAAATTATCTGGTACATATTTTTGAAGGCTCTTAAAAGTGCTCGTGCCATAGAAGGAAAGGAAAAAAATAAATACGTCTTAGCCTCGTGCACCATCCTGGGTACTCAGTTCATGCTCTGTAAACATTTGTTAAATGGAAATGAAATACCTGTTATGGACCAAAACCAGAAATCATCCCTAACGAAAACTTTGTCCTTGATTTTCTCTCTAGGTCTCTGGTTACCCAGAGCCACTTTATGGGAAATCAATAGGCATTTTCATTTTCCTGAAAACAAACCTTTGAACACTAGGATTTTTTTTTTCTGTCAAATAATACACAAGTTCAGTGAGAAAGTAGATTTCAAATATCTACATTATAATAGACTGATTTGTCTAAATTATTTTTATTACTGAAATATAGCTGCCTTGATCCAGTAAATGCTGGAGTGAACATGGGAAGGGCCTGGAAAGATCTTTGTTTGGTGAGCAACTAGAAGACTTTCTTTTATAAAACACCTTCTCCTCAGCTGAGAGTCAAACACAGTTCTTCACTAGTAGAATGTTCAGTAACACTGAATGACCTATGGGGCCATTGCCGATATCTGAACCTAGAATCTCACCACTTTATTGAGAATAAATCAAAGTTTATTCTGTAGTTATTTAGGCTTCATTAATACAAATAAAATACTACTTATGAGACTTACATATAGTAGGTCTGGTGACCATCTTCATTAATAAACA
Source organism: Puma concolor (assembly GCF_028749965.1). Classification (NCBI taxonomy): domain Eukaryota; kingdom Metazoa; phylum Chordata; class Mammalia; order Carnivora; family Felidae; genus Puma; species Puma concolor. The sequence continues at coordinate 93,899,010 of NC_141668.1, read as the reverse complement.
TTATTGGTTGCTTTTTCTATGTAGGGAACCATGAGAAGTTCTGATAATGCAGCCTGCATTATAAAATATGGCTCATGCCCTCAGTGACTCATACCCTTTAGTTATATACATATAACATATACATATAACATATACATATAACATATACATATAACATATATATACATATATGCATGTATATACATACATGCTCATGTATGTGGTAGGAATACACATAAAAAGGAAGCACAGAGTAGCATTATTGACTGTTCAATGTACAGACTGAAAGTGCTCTGGGAATTCAAAGGAGTGGTGACCAATCACTAGATGGAGATTGACAAAGATTCAAATCATGCCTGATTTGAACTTGAACTGATCATTGAAGGAAGAATGGTTCTAAAACTAGTCCAGAAAAATTAAATTGAGTGGGGGAAACAGCCAAGTCTTGAGCAGAGGAGGGAGAGATTGCCATGTAGTATTTACATGGCAAAAGGGAAATAGCCACTTTATTTTTTTTATTTTCTATTAAAAATTTTTTTTAAATGTTTATTTTTGAGAGGGAGAGAGAGACAGAGTGTAAACCAGGGAGGGGCCTAGAGACACACACACACACACACACACACACACACACACACACACAGAATCTGAAGCAGGCTCCAGGCTCTGAGCTGTCAGCACAGAGCCCGACACAGGGCTCAAACCCATGAACCACGAGATCATGACCTGAGCCGAAGTTGGACACTTAACCGACTAAGCCACCCAGGCACCCGATGGTAAACCACTTTAAAGCAGAAAATAGACCTAAGAAAGGAGCGGCTGAAAGTGACTTTGGAGAGGTGTTTGTTCCTTCCTTCTTTCTTTAATGAATGAATAAACGTTTGTTCATTCTTTCATTCATTCTTTCATGAGCTGCTGTATTTCAGATATGATCAAAGGGTCACAAGCAAACTATACATGAATTGCAGTGTGGTGTAATTAGCCCCAAAAGAGTAAAAATTACATAGATGTGTATATATTTATGTCTGTGTCTATATACATATAAAGGTGTAATGTTGATACAGAGGCAAATGAGATAGCTTTGCAGGCAAATCCTTGAGCAAGAACACTGAAGATGAGCTGGCATCTTGAGGCAGACGTGGAGAAGGACATCCCCGCTGTGGGAAGAGGCACAGTAGATACCACTAGAAGCCTTGCGGTTGATGCACTCACTTCAAGTGCACTGGTGTGACCCAAAGTGAAGACGTCAGAGGTACTGTGAAGGCACAATGGAGAGTATTGTCTGGACCAGGAGTTTGGGATAGCTCGTGGGATCTTATGTAAGGATCGTGAGTAAAGGAGTCACATGATCAGATCTGAGTATAGAACAGATACCCTGGTGACTGTATGTAGCACAGATGGGTGAAACTAGAAGCTGGAAACGCACAGGAGGCGAGAGGTGATGAGCTGGGGGAGCCTGACACAGGATCCCAGTGGAGAAGACACCTCACAGTGTATTGAATGGACCTGTATGCCAGTTAGGAATGAGAAATGACAAAGAGCCAGACCTGACCTCTGGCTTGAGAGATGGGGTGGATGGCGGTGCTATCAGGCGGAATGGAAAAGGCAGAAAGGCTGCTTTCGAGAAGAAGATAGAGTTCTGTTGTAAATACGCTAAGTCTGAAACGCGTAATTGTGAATATACTGCACTGAGTTTGAATTCTGTTCACTTATGAACCTGTCACGTTCTTGAATGAGACGTGACGTCTGCCCAACCTTTGTTTTGAGAAAGTTCACCTGGCATCAGTATTTTAGGACACTTTAGTGAAAGTCCATTAAAGATGAAGAAAGCGGGCAGGTGAGTAGTGCTGGGGTGGCCACATGAGGACAGAGACCCCAGAATGAGGAGAGAGGCCCGGAGAATGACAAGCAAACATGCCAGGAGTCATTGCCTTTCGTTGTCTTGTTTAAATTTCATTGAGCCTTTGCCCCATTGTTCACAAACACAATCTTCGTGGAGACATCTCTGCCTTAGGTGAGCTTCCTCTCTGGAGCTCAGAGACCTGGGTGGGCAGCAGCGAAAGGCGGTCATCCCAGGTTGTCCTCGGAATTAGGATGCTTGTTTGAGGAAGGGGGAGTGGTTTCCCCCAGACCACGTGCGAGAAGAATTAATGCCATCAATCATGTCCAAGAGAAGAACTGGCTGTAGAAACCAAAAGGTCAAAAACTCTTATTAACCGAAAGACCTAGAATGTACACAATTCAGACTGAAATGACTTTCTCAGAGAGCGATCTGAACAAAGAAAATTTTGCCAAGGGCAAAGCTGAAGGAAAACAGTACATAGCATTCCCAAGGGTCACTGGAAACATTTTTTTGAAGCAATAACATGAGACAATATGTCATTATTACTAAGCAGACAAATTTGAGCCCAGCGTAAGGGGAAAGAGCTGCATTGTTTGTTTCTCTTTCTGTTCTTGCTGTGTTCCTGGTGGTGGCTTTGTTTGTCCCACGGTCACTATTGGAAAGGGTGCTCAGTTCGACACATGCCAAATGACTGAGGTGGTATTTCCACGAAACATTTCCATTTTAATAATTCTTTCATATTTGTAGATGAAAAACGGCTTAACCCTAGGGCATGTGCGAAGATGAATCACAAGGCTCAGAAATTTTGTCCTCAAGTGATGCGTTGGCCGCAGAGGGAATTCATGTGTACTCACGGACAAATTCTGGCATAATTAATGCCTCAAATCATAATTTTAAATGCCCAAATCATAATTTATATTCATAAATTTTTTATTTTGAGCTCCTGGGTAATCAAAACTCATACCACTGTCCATTCATCTTCTATGCAATCAATCACATGGAAAAGGACTATCGATTTTTAAAAATAGAAAAATGACCTGATTTTCCTCTTATTTCTCATCTACACAGGAGAAGCAGAGAAAAGTCCCCAAATCTGACGTGTCACTCCTTTCATTTAACCCAGGCTCGTGGCGTGAGATAGCCAACAATCGTGTGGTTCATGCAGGGGTGGGGGGCACCCAGCCTGCTTCTCTTTTGTAGCTGAACCGTGTCTAGTCTTGTTCCTAATGACCCCCGGGTGCCTCGTACCAACTCCTCATTAGTTCCTGTTCTGGAAGTCACATTGGTCACCCAAGTGGGCCATGGAACCTATTTTCTGGAAAACTATCTAATACTTTAAAATTGTTCTGTCAGTCTTGTGTGTGGCAAGATGCTTCTGATTTGTTTTCCACATTTTACTTGCCTTGTTTTCAATCTGGCTGGCCTATAACACACTTCGGCACCTGTAGTGAAATTACATTTATCCTCAGTCCACAATATGTTTCCTGAAAAAAAGGAATGGGAGATGTTTGTTAGGATATACAATGGCACTCTTTTTCAAATTGTTCAAATGATACAGAATTCTTTGCCAGTGATGTTAGAGGGTTCATTACAATTTAAATTCATTTTTTTTTAATCAAAAGTATGCTTTCTCTTGTTGGCATTATATAGCTTCTTCATTGTAATTAATGTTTTACATCTATAGAATATGGAGAATCTTCTGCTGTTCCCTTTTTTATTTTTATAAAGAATTATTTTTAATGCAATTTTATGAGTTACCGAAATCGAGTTATATGAAATATACAATTCAATGGAAGTACAATTTGTTTCCTAAATGAAATGTAAAATAAAGCAATTTGTTTCCTAAAAAAGAGTTTTCGTTATGAGTTGACAGTATTATATTTTGGCCGAAAGTATTTGAACTTAAAGACAATTCTTTTTCTTGCCTGTTCCCCAGTGTCACGGATGTGATGCTTGGGGACAAGGCAACAGGCACAGTGCGTGTAGACTAAAGGTCTTAGGAGATTAAAAAAAAAAGACATTCTTTTTCACCGTTGAGCTTCTATTGACTCATAAGGCATTTTAGTGCCACAAAATGAGCACCATAATTTCAATTTTACAATACATTTAAAGAGGAAAAAAAACCCTCTATATTGTAAGCCCAGATTGGATACAAATTTTGTTTCCTCCTGGTCTGTGTGCCTCAACCAGGGTGGACCTTGGCCGTTCTTCTCTGAAATTACTCATGTGGTCTGTTCCTGTTTCAGTGTTGCCCCGAGGTGAACCTGACATGGAGTAAGTCATTTTCTTGAAAGGTCTCAACTTACCCAGGGATACGTTTGTCTAATGCTTCTCTGTTTTGTTTCCTACGTGTCTGACATGATGGCCTTTTTAGAAAATAGATGTTTGTTGTAAAAATAGCATCTGGGATCCACTAAGGCCATATTCCATAAAGACAAATTAGTTTAATTTCATATATTTTAATGTCTTCCCAATGGTGATGGCCCTTTTCAATATTTAATAAGGTAAAATTAACACAATGTTACAATAACAGTTGACAGTAATCAAAGCAGTGTGTGTGTGTGTGTGTGTGTGTTTGTGTGTATACATATATATACATATATATACATATATGTATATATATGTGTGTGTATATATACGTATATATATGTATATATATGTGTGTGTGTGTATATATATGTGTGTATATATATATAAAGGTTTGTTTGTTTGGTTTAAGTTTATTTTATTTTTTATTTTGAGAGAGGAAGAGAGAGAGAGAAACCCAAGCAGTGTTAAATTTGCACGCAGACATTAATATATGACTAGTGGAACTGAATGTTCCCACTAAGACCTATTCTGAAAACCATTATGTTCGACTGTAAAAACAGTCACCACTGATGAGACTTACCAAGTGCCAGACATGTTCTAAGCACTGTCCACATCATTCTGTAACTGTCTTCATTTTATAGATGAAGTAACTGGAGTTCACATAGCCAGGAACATACGGCTAGTGAATGGCAGAGCAGGGATTCAAACCAGGTTAGTCTAATTCCAGAGCGATGTGCTTCACCACCCACACCTCTGTCTGAGTGGGAGATGTGCCCACCGAGTGCTTAATTAGCTCACAAGGGAAGCCCTTGGCCTTGGAGCTCTGGTCAGTGTGCTGTGTGTACATGACAAATAAAGTCTCATATGGAAGTCAAAGCTATTACCCTGCCGCCCATTCACATCAAATAATAAATCTGAAGGCTGTCACGGCTGTTACACTGCACCTGTGGTTCTAAATATCCATTCCACGTTCATGCACCTTGTATGGAATAAATGTCTGCTACAGAAAGAGAAAAAAAAAAACAACTCTAGGCCAAATGATGCAATATGGTTGGAAATGCCTGTCTGCAACAAGGTGGCTTCATAGTTCTGGGCATTCCTTTCGCTAGTGTGGCTGACCATATCTGGAACAAAATGTTTTTGGAATTTTGGTGGCAGTGTGGTTTGCTCGCAGGTATGACATTTGTCCACACTAATAGAACTTGCTTTTTGTCCCTTGTCATCCGCTGACACCTCTCCCTTCCTAGAGCTCTTCCCCAGGAACCTCTGTATGTGCCTTTCACACAGGATTTCAAGGGCGGATCACTGTCTGCTGCTTCTCAAAAGAAGTGACCTGAGAGGCGCCTGGATGATTCAGTCAGTTAAGCGTCTGACTCTTGGTTTCAGCTCAGGTCATGATCTCACGGTTTTTGAGTTCAAGCCCCAAGTCAGGCTCTGCACTGACAGCGTGGAGCCTGCTTGGGATTCTCGCTCTCCCTCTCTCTCTCTCTCTGCCCCTCCCTCCCTCTCAAAAATAAATAAATAAACTTAAAAAAACAAAAAGAGAAGTTACCCGATATGTGCTTTAGATGTCACTTCCTCCTACTCTTTACCTGGCTTCTTCCCATCCTGACCTAGTGTTTGTATTTAACAGAAGAATCTAGAAAATAAATGGCCTTGAAGATCTAAAGGAAGGAAAAATAATTCATCTCTTTAGACCCAAGTCGTATAATCCCACACTGAGCTTTTATCCATTTTGGACAGGGGAGCCCGGCCCCACAGATCCCTTAAATCACTACACAGTAAAACTATCTACTCATAAACCTCCTGCTTCCTTAGATTTGAATAATCTCAGTGAGGCCTTTTGGACAACGATCACGATAAACATGTACTTTTTAAATATGATCACCAGTCATAAAGGATGGCTTGGCAACATGCGTTTTATTTAAATTTTTATTTCATTTTATTATCTCTTTATTTCCAAGTGATTCATTCTGGATATTACTTACCTTTTTCTGTATCCTAATTAAGTTTGCATAAAGCCAAAGCTCTTACCCTGTCCTCGCCCTTATTCTTCTCCCCTGATTCTGTGCTTGGACCATTGGCCCCTTGACATCTCTTGAACAAGCTAGGCACGCTCCCACCTCAGGGCCTTTGCGCTGTGGTCTCTTCTGTCTGGAACACTCTTCCTATGTATGTCCCCATAGCTTGCTGCCTCTTCTTCAGGTCTTTGCTCAAATACCACTTTCTGGTGAGCTAGTTCTTGATGCTGTGGTGAGCAAGTGTGCTTGGGCACCCGTACACACCCACATGCGTGCGCGCGCGCACACACACACACACACACACACACACAGACACACACACTTTGGAACCCCCATCTCCCTCTCTCGTTTTATTTTTTTCTTCGTAGCACTTACGACCTAGCAAACTGTGTAATTTACAATTTGTTTTGTTACTGTCTGTCTCTCTCCGCGGGAGTCATCAAGTCCATGAGGGCAGGAACTTTTGTCTGCTGCCTTCATTACTGAATTCCAGCACTAGGAATATTGCCTGGCATGTAGTGATGCTTCATTTGCTCAATGAATGAATGAATGAAGGGAGGAATGCATGCTTACGGAAATCTAAAGTTTCAGCCCTTTGTCAGATAATGTCATTAGCTGAATAAATCCTGCCTCGCTTTTGTGTAACAGTGACTTCCCAAGGTTCAGAAATGTCAATGTCATAGTGTAGACTTCGGCTTACTCACAGATTCTGCTAAGCTGGAGGAGAGGGTAGTGTGACTTTCCATTGTTAAATGTGGAGGTGGAGTTGGAAAACAATCAAAAGAAATGTTCCTCTCGTTTTTTTGGAGCAAATGAACAAATCTAGCATTTGTTTTTGGGAGAACAAATGCTCTCCGCAAAGAACAGAAACTGTTCCCCAAATCTTTGAAGTATGTCACTGATCCTTTAACCAGTAGCTAGAGAAGCGAGGACCCTAGTGACAAACACGGGCTTTGTGGGGATGAAAGCTAATCATAAGTTTACAAAAACTGATTGGGCATTTGCCTTGTGACTAATTCCTGGCAGTGACACAGAGGAGGCTCTGAACTGGCCCAGCCACACATATTTTAAGTAAAGACCCTTGTCCTCAAAAATGTTCAGTTTTTTGCATAGTGCTCTCTTTTAGATTAAAATAATGTATTGCTCAAGATATAAATAACATTAAGGATTCTGCCAAAGACATAGTAGTTTGTATACTGGCAGAGGGAAGTAGATATCTTGGGGGAGAGGGATTATCATTTTTTGGTTTCAGAGGGTTTTTTTTTCTGTAATTCATTTAATTTGCCAGTTGTCAAACCACAAGAGACTGTATGAATTAGAATAATGTTCCTAACAACCTCCCAATCACTGGGTCTGTGTTTTGTGGTGTGAACGTTGACACTAGCATGCTTCCTATCAATACAATAAAAATCTTTGTCAGTCCCCAATGCCCGCCCTGATGCCGCATTCACGCAGTGACCTCAGGATGCTAGGAGCCCTCCTAGAACCTCCCTGTCCCTTAAAAACATACCCCAGCCGGTTGGCTAATACCTAAACTTCTGCCAGAGCTGGTTTCCTTGATCACCTTTTTTTTTTTTTTTTTTGATGTTTATTTATTTTTAGAGAGAGCATGAGCAGGGGAGGGGCAGAGAGAGAGGGAGACACAGAATCTGAAGCAGGCTCCGGGCTCTCAGCTGTCAGCACAGAGTCAGATGCAGGGCTTGAAATCACAAACGGGGAGATCGTGATCTGAGCCAAAGTCAGACGCTTAACTGACTGAGCCACCCAGGCGCCCCCTTGATTCACTTCTGTATTTATTGTGCTGCATAGCTTCAGTCACTTATCAGCGATGGGGGGGGGGGGGGGGTGGCCGGGACAACTTGTATTGTCTATATAGTGTCCCATATGCCAGGGACTTTAAGCTTTGATTACTGCCAGAGCGAAACCTCAGGGGTCTCATCTGTAGGCAGTGCCTCAGTGGTGCCATATTTCAGCTCTTTCCAGGGGAAGATCTCCCCAGTACCAGATGGGAGAGAGAAAAGCTAGCACCTGTGTAAGAAAAAGTGCACGACTGCGAAGTGCAATAGAGAAACTTCCTCAGGTTCCTAACTTTCTGGAAATCTGGTCTTGTCCACTAGTTGCAAAGATGGAAAGGATGCCAGTTGCTTGAAAACCTGTGGTTCTCTGACTAATTGCCTGTTTTTTTCAGTCCTTCTTAAGGCTTGGAAGTGTGTGCAAGTGTATCAGGCAGAAGCGTAGATTCCTCTCAGTAACCGTGTGAACCACAGTTAGCCTTTGCTTCTTGTGGACCATAATCCTGGGGCCCTCCTTCAGCAGGCACTGGCGATCCCTTCTCAAATAAAGTCATGTGCAGCATCCCACGTTATAAACCAGAGAGGAGCCCAGCTGCTCCAGACGCCCTTTTTTGAAGCCTCCCCTCAGTGCCCTGATGAGGCTTTGCCCCACGATGCTATGCCCCGACATAGGACACTGACCGCAGTGGGGGACACTGACCGCAGGACACTGACCACAGAGGTACTGTGGTGGGTGTCACAAATGCTGTTCTCTATCCACAGAAACAAGGATGGTTTAGCTTGTTTTCAAGGGCACAGGTTCAGGAGTCAGACAGCCTACTCAGCACGAGTCCTGGTTTTGCCAATAGCACGTACGAACCATGGAGGAGTCACTTAACCACCGTGGACCTCACTTTCCCGGTCTGTAGGATGGAAGACATCTGGTTTGGGAGAGGCGGAAGAGACTTAACGTATGAAAAGGACCAGGTATAGAGTAAGCCCCCAGTAAGAAGGAGCTGTTTTAAAAGTAAAACTAGGGACACCTCGGTGGCTTGGTTGGTTGAGCATCCGACTTCAGCTCAGGTCATGATCTCGTGGTTTGTGGGTTCGAGCCCTGCCTCGGGCTCTGTGCTGACAGCTCAGAGCCCGGAGCCTGCTTCGGATTCTGTGTCTCCCTCTCTCTGCCCTCCCCTGCTCATTCTCTGTCTCTGTCTCTCTCAAAAATAAATAAACATGATAAAAAAATTTTAATTTAACAATAAATAAAATTGAATCCCAGATGATACAGGATTCTCCCATTTTAGAAGAGGAAAAAGTGAAACTAGTGGATGTAGTAAGGGCGGAAAAAATTTGAAAGCCTAGCAGGTCTTTAAACACCTTTTCTCCTACTCTTAACCCCCTTGTAATGAATAGTTCGGTCCCAAATTATATATGTGTAGTAATCGTGGCCCTTTTGGCTATAGACAAAAAGTTTCTTACGTATGGTGATGCAAATGTGGGTTTAAGGGATGCTAATGTTATAATGAGCCAGAAGTTAATGAACAGGAAACTGAACAAGAATAGAGCAGACAAATTGGCACCAGAGCTGGCTTCAGGGCAGGAAGTATAAACCCAGCATGTCCAGAAAAGGGGAAATGATTCGGAAGACCAGAGGGTGGGCTGGCCCAGGGGCTGCTTCTGGATGGGCGGAGAACAGACATGCCTGCGTGCTGAAGGAAGAACACCAGTGCCTGTCCCACCCCGTGCCCCAAACAAGCAGAGTTGGTGATGAACTTCCCGTGCACTTTCCCATCCCGTCTGCCTCAGCCCTTGAATCCATCTATTTTGTCTTGTTTACTCTTGGTTCGAATGTGTTAGTTCGGTTGCCCGGGGAGATTACAAATTTCCTAAGGGCAGAGACAGTGTCTTCTGCTTTTTATCCCTCTCCCAAAAAGGGTTCTCACATAGCAGGTACATATGTATAAGAAGGCAAGGTACAGAGGGGGCACGGGGGTGGCTCAGTCGGTTAAGCATCCGACTCTCAGTTTCGGCTCAGGTCGTGATCTCACAGTTCGTGGGTTTGAGCCCCACATTGGGCTCTGCGCTGATGGCACGCAGCCTGCTTGGGTCTCAGTCTCTCTCTCTCTCTCTCTTTCTCTCTCTCTCTCTCCCTCCCTCTCTCTCTGCCCCTCCCCCACTCACGCACACTCTCCCCCCCCAAAGTAAATAAATTTTTTTAAAAAACTTAAAAAAATAAGACAAGGTACAGAGAAAAGTGGAAGCCACTTTAGGTATTTTAAACAAGGGAATGGATTGGAAAAGCTGGAGCTGCAAAAAAAAAAAAAAAAAGAGAGAGAGAGAGGGAGGGGTGTGGAGGTGCAAAAAGGACTGAGAGGTGATACCTAGACCAGAAGCGGCTGACATCCCTGGGCTGGAGCCCATGAACTTGCTCTCGCTTTTGCACGTGGGTTACAGACACGTGCATTTGATTCTGGACGTACTCAAGAGGTGCTGTCTTGACCAGGGTTGGAACCAATAAATAGTGTGCTGTTCCTTCCTGGGCTGCTGGAGTCCAGAATCTCACCTGCCCCACTGTGTCTGCGGCACCTGCCATCAACTGCCTCGTTCTGGGTCTGAACCAGGACTCTTCTGTCTGTCGTGCTTTCGTGTTGCCCACCGGTACCTCCAGTTAGCACAGCCAAATGGAAAGACAGTTGGGAAAGGAGTGTGGGGATTTCGTTTGCAAACTCCAGGCCCCGGGAGAACAAAGCACAGTGGGGCAGCGTGGGGATGGGGAGGGGGCTGAAAGGCAACATTATCATGGAAACAGCACTCGACCTAGAATCACAAGACCTGAAACCAAGCCCAAGTCTAACAGTGTGATCTTGCACATGTTACTTAACCTCTCTGCACCTCCGCTCTCTTGCTGGTAAAATGAGACTAGCAATAGTTAAGTACTAGGTGACAGACGTGGCGGGGGTGTGGGGGAGGGGCGAATGAGACACCGCATATGGAAACCAGTTAGAAATGTTGAAGATCTGTGTAAATATTAGTCCCTTTACATAGACCCGTTGGCAATGATCGGATTCACTGCTTAGGAGACAGTCCTAAGGGCTTTTTTATAAACTTAGAAAAGACTTCTGCTAGTCTCTCCATTTACTCCATACACTTCGACTTCCTTTATGGTGTAGGGAAGCCTCACTAAATTGGGGGAGATGTGAGATCAGGGGTGCCTGTCAATTTAGCAGATTAAAAAAAAAATTAACAATTCTCTTTTGATGGGTCACATCCAAAGATAAGCAGCTGAGCCCTCTCCGCAGCAGGAAGGAAGGGCAGCTAGCCTTGGGTTACACAAATGAACTTATTAAGCGGATTTATAAAGCCATCTAGTTAATCAGAAAGGAGGGGAGTGAAAAGAGCCTTTCTTAGCCAAGCCATGATCGCCTGCTGGACAATTAGAAGCACAGTTTTCATTAGACGGTGTGGTCCTGGGTTGGGGTCAGGCATACGAGCTAGGATACAGCTGGTGGGTGGATGCAGTAAGGCTGTTAATTAATCACAAGGGGGTGGAGACGGAGGATGAGGCGTTCACACCCTTTGATTCCGAATGGCCCCTGTTCCACCGCATTGACCCGCGTTTCCTAAGTTGACCTCTGTCAGGTTTCTATGAATTGTGGCATGTTAGGCCCTCCCTGACAAGTTGCCAGTGGCGTTGTTTAGGCAGGCCATTGATTTTGGCCTTGATCGGAGAAAGATTGGGCTTAATTTCTTTTAGATATCTTAGAGTAAAATGCTAGCTCAACCGGTGTAGGAGATTTGGTGGATTAGCCATGAAACCTGTCCTATGCTAGTGGTAACAACAACCGCTCATTCTTTCCGGATGTCTTTCTCTGTGTCAGACACTGTTCTAAGCTCTACGCTAACTTAACCTTCATAATTACCCTATGACGTAGGAACTGTGATTCCCATTTTTTACACATGAGGAGATCAAGGCAAATAGACCTTGCGTTGTAAGTTGCATAAGTCACAGTAAGTGGCGAACCTGGCCATGCTGGCTGTGCTGTGTGTGTTCCTGACCACTAGGGGGCACTACCTCTCAAAAACCTAAACTTACTTTATGTCTCTTCTTTGGCGGTTGTTCCCCTAACTGAATGTGGCATATTGAACCACACAAACTTCTGTGGATAAATTATACTCCTGAATTAGCAATCGAGTCGCTAAGACTCAGATTGCAGCAGCATTTTGAGACTGTCTTGTTTGACTTCGGTATTATTTTGGTACTCTAACTTACTGAGAATGAACGTTTCTAAATAGTTCCTTCACAAGTAAAGACATTTATTACAGAAGAGGACCAGAATAGGCGTCTGGTGCCAAGAAAAGCTTGGACAGGCGTTTTTCAGATAAGGAGCCAGCCCCAAGGAGCTCCATAGCTAATTAGCATCACAAGGGCTGGAAAACATCTGGCCCCGAATGTGTTTGTTTGGCCCCTGAAGTCCTGGCACCACACAGCACTTTAAAAACAGTTGACTTCATGTAAAAATTTGAATTTATGGCTTTAAAAACAAATCAGGGGATGTGGCAACACTGGGTATGTATTGCCCTGACCACAGCTGGAGCTGACTAGCAGTGGGCTCTCAGCTGCCCGGTCGGCCGACTTGAACCTTCTTTCCTTCACTGGGCACACATTCTTTAACTGCTTGCTCCCCCTTCCCCCCCCCCCCGCCCCGCCCCCCCACCCCGCCGTAAGCATTTTAGTTTGAGACCACTATTTCCAGACTTCCCGATTCCAGTCAAATCTTCTTTAGACACCAGGGTATTGTTCTTTCAGAAAATCATGGCCATTTTTACAATTCAGGTACTCTTTTCAATGTTTTAGTTTAAAAGTAGAGTCAGGTTTCAGCTCCTCTTGCGGGATGGGGGGATACAGTCGTGTCTCTGCGTCTTCTCTCCTGTTCTTTCCTCTCCCCCACCCCCCTCCAAGAATGGTGGTGACATATTAGTTTCAGGCAAGGTCAAAAGAAACACTGATCACTCCCCTCATTTACATACAATAAAAAATATATGTAACAAATCCAGTTAATAACTGGCCATACAACAAAGGATAAGCATATGGAAAGGCAAATAAGCATATGAAAAGATGCTCCACGTAATATACCATCAGGGAGGTGCAAGTTAAAACAACAGGGATCCTCTGGAACCACCAAAGGCCTCAAACAGCCGAAGCAATTTTGAGGAAGAACAGCGAAGCTGGAGGCATCACACTCCCTGATTTCAAACCATATTACAAAGCTATGGTGATCAACAGTATGGTGTTGGCATAAAAACAGACACAGAGATCATTGGAACAGAATAGAGAACCCAGAGAATAAACCCACATATATAAGGTCAGTTAATTTATGACAAGAGAGGCAAGAATATACAATGGGGAAAAGATAGAGTGTCTTTCAATGAATGGTGTTGCAAAAACCAGACAGCTACAAGCAGAAGAATGAAAGCGGACCACTGTCTTACACCATGCACAAAATTAACCGAGAATGGATTAAAGACTGCAAGGTAAGGCCCCAAACCGTAAAACTCCTAGAAGAAAACAGGTGGTAAATTCCTTGATACTGATCTTGGTGATGATTTTTTTGGATTTGACACCAAAAGCAAAGCCAACAAAAGCAAAATGAACAAGTGGGACTGCACCAAAGTAAAAAGCTTTTGCACAGCAAAGGAAACCATCAACAAGATGAAAAGGTAGCCTACTGAATGGGAGAAAATATTTGCAAATCTTATATGTGATGAGGAGTCAATATACAAAACTTATAAGGAACTCCTACAAGTCAGCAAAAAAAAAAAAAAAAATCCGATCAAAAAATAGGCAAGGGAGGGGCACTCTGTCGGTTAAGTGTCCAACTTCGGCTCAGGTCATGATCTCATGGTTCGTGGGTTCAAGCCCCGCGTTGGGCCCTGTGCTGACAGCTGGGAGCCTGGAGCCTGCTTCCGATTCTGTGTCTCCCTCTCTCTCTCTCTGCCCCTCTCTCCCTCTCACTCCATCTCTCTCTGTCTCTCAAAAATAGATGTTAAAAAATTTTTAATAAAAAAAATAGGCAGACGATCTGAATAGACATTTTTCCAAAGAAGACATATAGATGGGCAACAGGTACATGAACAGACGGTCAACATCACTCATCGGGGAAATGCAAATTGAAACTAGATATGGTGTCACTTCACACCTGTTAGAATCAAAAAGACAAGTAATGACAAGTATTGGTGAGGATGTGGAGAAAAGGGAATCCTTGGGCACTGGTGTACATGACATGCTGGGAATGTAAATTGGTGGAGGCACTATGGAAAACAGTATGGCAGTTCCTCAAAAAAAATTTTTTTAAGTTCTCATGACAAGAAAACATTCTGTAGCTGTGGAGGGTCACAGATATTAACTGGACCTATTGTGGTAATCATTTCACAATATATGCAAATATTGAATCATTGTGTTGTACACCTGAAACTCATATAATGTTGTAGGTGAATTATACCTCAAAAAAAAAAGAAAGAAAGAAAGAAAGAAAGAAAGAAAGAAAGAAAGAAAGAAAGAAACCAAAAAGAAAAAAATCACCAACAACGAGATACTACTCCACACCTATCAGGATGGTCAAACTCCAGAACACTGACAACGTCAAGTGCAGATGAAGATGTGCAGTATTGGGAACTCCCATACGTTACTGGTGGGAATGCAAAATGGTACAACCACCCTGGAAGACAGTTTGGAGGCTTTTACAAATTAAACGTACTGTTACCATGTGACCCAGCAGTCATGCACCTTGGTATTCACCCAAATAGGCTGAAAACTTATGTCCACACAAAAACCTTTACACGTATGTTTCTGCCAGCTTTATTCAGAATTCCCCAAACTTGGAAGCAACCAAGGTGCCCTTTGGTAGGCGAATGAATAAAGAAACTGTGGTGCATCCAGACAATGGAATATTATTCCGGGCTAAAAAAAAAAAACGAGCTACCAAGTCCTGAGAAGACACGAAGAACGCTTATTACGCATTGAAAGGAGGTGCGTATTACGAAGTGAAAGAAGGCAATCTGAAAAGGCTACATAGTATAGGATTCCAAGTACTCTGGAAAAGGCAAAACTATGGAGACAGTAAAAAGATCTGTGTTTGCCAGAGGTTAGTACTGGGGGAGGGGGAGGAGGGATGAATAGAGCACGGAAGATTTTTAGGGCAGTGAAAATACTGAGTATTTTAATAAGTATATTACTGAGTATTATAATACTCAGTATTTAATAAGTATAATACTGAGTATTATAATAAGAGATGCACGTTATTATGCATTTGTCCAAACCTATGGAATATGCAACACCAAGAGTGAACCCTAAGAGGAACTATGGACTCTGGGTGATTAGGGTGCGTCCGTGTAGTTTATCAGTGGTAACAAACGTACACCTTCTGGTGGAAGATGCCGATGATAGGGGAGGCTGGACATTTTGGGGGCAAGGACTACATGGAAAATTTCTGTAACTTCCTCTTCATTTTGTTTTGAACCTAAAACCACTCTGAAAAAAATATACAGCCTTCACAAACTTTTTTTAAAAATCAAAACACTGGTGATACTGTCATTAGCCCGTCCTTACAACCTATGTTTGACTGTCAAAAAAGACAGCTTTGAAAAAGAACAAATTTATTTGGAATCGACTTGTCTTTCTCTGCGTCGCTATGCCAATCATTAGACTGTATGAATGTCTGGTTTTCTAATGATATATCATCAGGCTTATGACCTCTAAGCATTTGCTTGCTATCTGACTACTTTTAATTCAAAAAGGAATTGCATAATGAAACTAATTCTATTTTCCATTGAGATAATGCATTTTTAATTACTCAGAAGGGAGTCAAATTAAGTAGTATTTACCCAAAGTAAATGCAGGAGATAATAAAATATGTCCATGGCATGTTTAATTCAAAACACTCATGTTTACCAATTAACCTGGTGTTGGATTAAAGGTGTATGGAGGACGGGGCTGCCCAGAAACACAGCTCTTTCCTTTTGAGCTTGTGTATTTCATCCGCCAGCAGCTAAGTGACGAGACTCTGGGTTTCCCAGCTTTCTCTGTGGAACCATTGGAAAGGTGACTGGTCGCAGGCAGTTTTGTTCATGCTCACGTACGGATTGCTCTCTGAACGTGCCCAGATGCGAGCTCTGTAACTCCAGCCCTGCGTTGCCGTTTGTCTGGCGACAGAAGCCCTATGTGCAGTAGTTAACTATCTTCTTTGCATTTGACATGGTCCAGCAGCGGCGTTGTAGAGCTTTGTGGCTTCCGTAGCCGGTTGATGACAATCAGCAGATTTTAAAGCCTTTTCAGAACCCTGAAAGAATAGATAATGATGGTGCACAGTGCTGAAATGACAAAAGGAATAATGGATATTCAAATGTTGATGTGGTTTTGCTTCCCCCCAAAAACCGATTACAGTTCATTTTCTTTGATTAGCTTTTTCAAGTTTTGAGTTTAATTCTTTATTGTTTAACTTCTGTAAGATGACATTCAGAAACACATTACCGCATGAAATCTGTCAGAAATGTTTAGACAGTTGTAATCACAAAGAGGAGAAATGCCTGCTTTGTTCTGTACTGTTGACCCTTCCCTGTCCTACGCCGGGAGTTGCTGATTCAACTTTTTGAGGATATAAATGATTCCTTTCTAGACGTTTGAGGGAAATGTTTTTACCTTTTGTCTCCGATAGGAATGGTGCGCAGCTGACAGAAACTTGCAAAAAAGTGAATTACACAAAAGCATGGATTAAATGAAGTAATATAATTTTTACTCGGGACAGAGAAGTCTGGCGGGTGGTGACTTGGGGACCATATGGCACCCGCTAGGTTATGTTCAAGACACAGCGTCCTTCCTGCTTTCTGTTCTACCCTGTACAGGTTGTGCCCAGAGTGCTCATTCATTCAGTTTGACCGCTGGGATGCCCACGTTTTATGCCATGAGATGGGGACGAGCAAAAAAGATACGTGCGTCCTGACAGTATTATTTTTCCATCAGACAACTTCATTGGGGTTAGCATGGAATGTTGACCTTTGAGACTTTGAGATGAAGTAGAGCCCTCCACGTTTGATGAGATTAATGAATAAGCCTACCTATTACCTAAAATCGTCCATATTTATGTGTAGGGACACCGTAAGTTTGCCCCACGTGTGGGAAATGCATCTTCTTTCCAGGAAGGATGGAATCCCACAATACTGTTCTTCATGAGGCGAGAGTGGTTCCCAGACTGTGTTTCAGAATCACCTGAAGGGTTCTCATGGTGCACACTCCAATGTCATCACCAGAGTGTAATTCACTGGGGCTGGGGTGCGACCCCAGAATTTGTCTGTTTGTCTTTCTAACAAGTTACCAGGTGATGTGGATGCTGGCCATCCGGAAACCACACTTTTGAGAACCACTCAGAAGACTTTTGTCTACCATAGGTCAGAATTCCTGCTGACGAGGAACTCCCAGAGAAGGCTCTTCTGAAGTCTTCACTTCTGTGAGGGTAGCTACTGATTTGACTCAGTTCGACAGTCGTTTCTTGGCTGTTGCTGTGTGTCTTGCCCTGACAGCAGAGATAAAAATAAGCAAATTCACGGGGCGCCTGGGTGGCTCAGTCAGTTAAGTGTCCGACTTCGGCTCGGGTGTCACAATCTCGCGGTTCGTGGGTTTGAGCCCCACGTCGGCAGAGCCTGCTTTGGATTCTCTCTCTCTCTCTCTCTCTCTCTCTCTCTCTCTGTCCCTCCCCTGATTGTGTACTCTCTCTCTGAAAAGTAAATAAACTTTATAAATAAATAAATAAACAAACAAACTAAATAAATAAATAAGAAGCAAATTCAGAAGTGGTGGCCCATGTGGTTACTTATGTGGCATCCTCTGGGCGAGGGAAAACACTTCCCCTGCTGCTGTTGGCAAGACTGGTGGAGAACTCTCCCTGGCTCCTACTGATTGCTAAGTACCCTGAGAGGCATTTAGGGGGTGAGGTAGTAGGTGGGGACAGGTTCTCGTGTAATTTAAGCTGTCTACCAACCTGAGACTTCGTGTCCCTAATAAAACACACCATTGAGTAGAGATAGGAGAGTACAATAAACGTGTGCATCTACATAAAGTGAGCTAAAACTAAAAGTTTCTTATGGAATCGAAACTAATTGGGATGTAGAGGCACAGTAACACTAGATTACTTCAGGTTCTCAAACACTGAACTGAGGTACATTTTCTATTGTCGATACATGAATTTTAATGTCAGAAAACATATTTAGTAAACAGTTGGAATGAACAAACCTTTTTTATGTGGCCATAAAAGTTTCCTATTTAGGATTTCTTAAGACTTAAAAACTCAATGTACTGGAACCTCACCATATGAGACATGGATACAAATAATAAAAATGACACCTATCTGAGTCACTGGACACTACAGTGGAATGGAGGTGTGGGCCATGGAGGAACATCGACCTGGCTTCCAAGCGTCGTCCTGCCATTTAATAGCCACGTGGTTGTAAACGGGGAGAAGTAATGCCTCGTTCACGGGACTTGGGGGATTAAATAAAAGAAGATACACAGAGTACTTGGGACAATGTTTGCTACAGATGAATCACTCAGTAAATACTTTCTCTTCTGCCTCCAGTCTTCCTTTTTTTCCTCCTCCATCTTCTCCTCCTGCTCCTCTTCCTCTTCTTTCTTCCGTCTCTCCTTTTTCCTCCTCTACTCCCTTCTCCCTGCTCTGTCCACTTCTGCTGCCTCCCTTCCTTCTTCTGTGCCCGTTGTGGTTTATTTGTCTCTGTGAGTATTCTCCTGCTCAAAGGAATCGTCTCATTGAACCTGTGTCCATTTTCTCCAGTGACGTTGAATTTGATTTCTTTCTTCCTTCCTTCCTTCCTTCCTTCCTTCCTTCCTTCCTTCCTTCCTTCCTTCCTTCCTTCCTTTTTCTCTCTTTCCTCTTTTCTTTCTTTCTTTCTTTCTTTCTTTCTTTCTTTCTTTCTTTCTTTCTTTCTCTTTCCTTCTCCTTCCTTCCTTTCTTTATCTTCCTTTCTTCCTTTCTCTCTTTCTTTCCTCTTCCTTTCTTTCTCTTTCTCTTTTTTCTTTCTTTGTCTCCTTTCTTTCTTTCTCTTTCTTTCTTTCTTTCTTTCTCTCTTTCTTTCTTTTTTTCTCTCTTTCCTGTTTCCTTCTTTCCTTTTCCTTTCTTCCTTTCTCCTTCTTTTTCTCATTTTTCTTTCTTTCTTTCACTCTTTCCTCTTCCTTTCTCTCTTTCTCTTCTTTCTTTCTTTCTTTCTTTCTTTCTTTCTTTCTTTCTTTCTTTCTTTCCTCTTCCTTCCTTTCTCTTTCTTTCTTTCTTTCTTTCTTTCTTTCTTTCACTCTTTCCTCTTTCCATCTTTCCTCTTCCTTTCTTCCTCTTTCTTTTTCTCTTTTTTCTTTCTTTCTTTATTTCTTTCACTCCTTCCTCTTCCTTTCTTTCTCTCTCTCTTTTTTCTTTCTTTCTCTTTCTTTCTCTCTTTTTTCTTTCTTTCTTTCTTCCTTTCTCTCTTTCTCTCTTCTTTCTTTCTTTCTTTCTCTCTCTCTTTCCCCTTCCTTCCTTTCTTTCTTTCTCTCTTCTTTCTTTCTTTCTCTTTCTTTCTTTCTTTCTTTCTTTTTCTCTTTTTTCTTTTCTCTCTTTCCTCTTCCTTCATTTCTCTGTCTTTCTCTCTTTCTTTCTCTTTCTCTTTCTTCCTTTCTCTCTTTCTCTCTCTTTCTTCTTTCTCCCTTTCCTCCTCCTTCCTTTCTTTCTTTCTCTTCTTTCTTTCTTTCTCTTTCTCTCTTTCTTTCTCCCTTTCCTCTTCCTTCCTTCCTCTTTCTTTCTTTCTTTCTTTCTTTCTTTCTTTCTTTCTTTCAATATCTGAAATGGTTCAGTGTCCTTTACAACCAACACTATACCTGTGGGTAAAGCTGGTGAGCACTGTTCTAAAACAGTGGCCTGTAAACTAACTGTTGCAAATCTGGCCCTCTGTTTGTATGGCCTGTGAGCCAGAAATGGTTTTTACATTTTTAAGTGGTTAGAAAAATTCAAAAGAAGAATACTATCATGACACGTGAAAATTACATGAAATCCCAATTTCAGTGCCCATAAATGAAGGTCTGTTGGAGCCCAGCCATGCTTGTTTGTTTGGCACTGTTTATGGCTGCTTTTACATAAGCATGCCAGAGTTGTGTTGTTACAACGGAGAATGTATGGCCACAAAGCCTAAAATATTTATTATCTGATTCTTTGCAGAAAAGGTTCGTTGACCTCTGTTCTAAAGGAATGGAACATGCATGGATCTTAACGGTTCTGGGGCCAGCTCTGAAAGGGGAGCATCACAGGGGGGCCGCCCTGGCAGGGTTAGGATGACGGGTGAGCTTCCCCAGGTGACTGTGTGGAAGACAGCATGCGAGAAGAAGGATGATGGAATTTCTGAAGATGGCCTACCCGTGCAGCAAACCCATCTGTCTGCTCCTCTCCTCTTGCCATTAACTCCTGACAAAATTTCGTGAATGATAACTATACACAAAGGAGTTTTGTTACCAGGGCAGAGGGGGGCATATAGGTTGCAGCTTGGAGTTCAAGGGCACTTCAGACAGGTTTATCTATGAAGCAATCAGGGTCCTGGTCTGGGAGGGATCAGTACAGTAAGGTTTCACTGAAACCATCCCCACGAACAGTTTGGACCTGCATTTCAGAAGGTATCTAATAACAATGTAAATTCCTCCCCTGCTCCCAATTAGTTCACTATCCTTGGGAAATCCATTGTTTTCTCTGCAAGCTGGGAATTTTATTGTATCTCTTTAGGAGAAGGACTGCCCAGATCAAGTATCCACCTTGAAACCCATTGTAAAGTTTTTTTTTTTTTTTTTTTTTAGAAACAGATTGAAACTGATCCCATATTCCTTGATAAGTAACCCCTCTTGGAGCCAGTACGAACATTTGTGAACAAATGCACATTGTTTTTCCAGTTAAATGCAAACAGTTATCCCTGGGAGGATTCATGGTATATTGTTGTGCTCTAAAGGAATGGCCCCGGCTGAATAGGAGAGGGTGTGAGGTCGGGCTTTTTCTGCAGCCATGTGGAAGACACGATGTGACCAGGTATCCAATGACTGAGACTCCGGGACTAAAGACGCAAGACTAAAGCCTTTGGGTGGACTTAAGCTCAGATGGTCCAGCTAGACAAACCAGTGCATTTAATAAGTTACTGAACACCAGCATCCATTATCTGAGTGCTCCCAGCTCTTCTGAGAAGCATCTGTTCCTCTCGGTCTCCCCTAGCCCATTGCTCACGCTGCTGTCTCAGTCACTCAGTGTAGACTGAGCAAGCCGCTGCATCACCCAACTGATTAGTCAGCCACTCATTCAGTTGAGCGCTAATTATGTGCCAGGCGCCGCGCTAACTGCCGGAGACACAAAGCAGAACGGTAACTGTTCCTTGCCCTCCCCAGTGAGGCTCCCGGCGGAAGCAGACTTGTAAACGAGAGTAGTGATGTATGGAGGGCTCCCAGTAGATGTCTGTGTGAGTGAAAATCTTATCCTGGGGACAGACAAGTAAACTGGCGGTTGCTGAATCGGCAGGTGGCGGGGATGGCAAGAACCGTGAGTGTGTACAGGAGGGGTTCACATCGGAAGTGAGCAAGTGTCAAGTCAGAAGGGACCAGACGTGCTACGTAGAGAATCTGAACATTACTGTGGGACCCCTGGAGACTAGAGCAGGGGAGTCCCGTGCTCAGGATTTGCAACAAAGTATTGGAAGCCGTGTGGAAAGAGAAGGTATTGATGCTGGAGGTGCGTAGCCTACGTAGAGCCCTCTTGGTGAGGTAAGACCTGGGTGTATCTAGGTGGGTAGGACCTGGAGAAGGTGAGGATTAGAGGGAGGTTGGAGACAGAGATCCACTGAACGCGATGCCTTCTTAAGGTGGAGAAGAAGGAGAAAGAACGGGGTGGGGGCATACAGGTTGCGGCTTGGAGTTCAAGCACATGAGAGAAGTTCAAACCTGCACTGTTGTAGTATGAGAAGGGAAGACAGGCTCCAGTGGAACTCTGGGACAAGAGAGTTTAAGGAGTGTGACAGAATTTGGGGAATGAGAGACACGCAGGATGAATGGATGAAGAGAAGTCTAAAGGAGGCTGCCAAGGACATCAGTAAGCCGTGTGTCCCAGGGCGGCGGGGGGGGGGGGGGGGGGGGGAGCTGTCTTCAAGCCCTCTCAGAAGGCTCTAATGCACAGCAGCGTTTGAGAGCCACTGTTCAAACCGATTTGCATTTGAAGATCACTCTTTTGCTGGTGATGACCAATTATTCATACACTGAAATCACGTGTAGTTAGAAAGCAGAAATTTGTTTTTAACTGTCAGTATTCCCTCCTCCTTTCTCTCTCTCCTTCTCCCTGCTGCCCCCAACCCATGGGAGAACGGTTCTCAAAGCATGACTGGTGGAGCTCTTGCCAGGAGAAAAAATACCAACCTCTTCTATAAATGTGTTGGGGCACCTGGGTGGCTCAGTTCGTTTGACTTCGGCTCAGGTCATGATCTCGTGGTTCCTGAGTTCGAGCCCTGCGTCGGGCTCTGTGCTGACAGCTCAGAGCCTGGAGCCTGCTTTGGATTCTGTGTCTCCCTCTCTCTCTGCCTCTCCTCTGCTCATGCTCAGTCTCCCTGTCTCTCAAAAATAAATAAACATTAAAAAAAATTACAAATGTGTTGCCTTGGCCAGTTGCCAACAAACAACAAAACCCTGAATACATAAAAATGTCCGTGCCTAACATGATAGAAAATACAATTGATTTTATATGGAAATTTTGAGGTGCATTAAGTGTCTTTTGCAGTACGAAGTCTCCATGTGAACTTTATTCCTACCAAGTTCCGGATAGACAGAAATTCCTATTAAAAACAGGGAGGTGAACACCACTGTCCAAGTGTTATATATTTCTAGGTGTACAATATAATCATGTCACCAGGGGAAAAAAAGTGTATAAATGTATGAAAAGATTTCCTTCGTTAAAGACCAATGAAAGACCACGAGAGAGAACCCTTGGGTATTGATCAGTTCATCCCAGGCACTAGTAAGGCACCGATGGAACAGGAATATAATGTTATAGATTTACACACAACAGGCATCGGCCTGTTTTTCATGGCACAAATGATTTCCTGCTTACTTTTTCTGTTAGCAGTCTCAATTTTGGTCATGTCATCAGAAACAGTATAGTGACATCCTCTGTTCTTTGTGCTATATACCTTTTTATAGTATTAAGTTTGTGTAGGTATCCAGCTCTTTATAAAGAGCTAGGTGTATTTAGAAGTGCTACTACGTCAATTATCATGTGCGGCTGCTTGTGAATTAAGATATTTCCCTAGTTATGTGACCGTGATGTCAAAGAGGCACCATTACAGTGACGCAACAGCTTTCATTTTCCCTGTGGTTGGCCCCGCACGCCCACGCTGTGGGGCCTTCTCTCCTCCTGCAAGAAGCCTTCAGATTTAGGGGTGCCTGGGTGGCTCCTTCGGTTAAGCGTCTGCCTCTTGGTCCTGATCTCATGGCTTCGTGGGTTCAAGCCCCGCATAGGCCTCTGGCGACAGTGTGGAGCCTGCTTGGGATTCTCTCTCTCTCTCTCTCTCTGTCTCTCTGTCTCTGCCCCAGCCCCACTCATGCTGTCTCTGTCTCTGTCAAAATAAATAAACTTAACAAAAATTAATCTCCAGATTTAGCCCCTCGCTTGTGTTTAATCAAAAGTCTTCCAGACGCTTGAATCCCTGAAATCCTCTCTGTTCTGTCATCATGATGTTGGGTTTAGTTTGTTCATCAAAACCACCAGCTGTATTCAAAGCCAAAGCTCAGCCCCTTCCCTAGCTCCAGGCTGCAAGTGTGGGCAGAGTAGCCCCCAGGCTGGGCAGCCAGGTCACCCCGATGGCTCCCGAGTTCCCTGGAGACGCCCCCCTCCCTCCTCCCAGCTGCCACTGGGGCTCTGTTACCTGCCTCCTCTGGTGGGTGGATTATAACTCCTTCCTCAGCCCCCACCCTCACCCCCCGGGTGGCCAGAAGTCACCTCCAGCATCCTTTCAAATCCTTGCCAATATCCAATTCAAATCCTTCCAACCCCACGAAACCTTTTTCATTTGTAATCCTCAAATGCTGCCTTGGTCAGAACTCCCCTGGCCAGTCGTGCCATTCCTGGGCTATTCCTTGTGTTACACCTGTACCTGGTGGGACAGCCTCCTGTCTTAGCTCCCCTGATACACTCACAGCTCCTTGAGGACTCTCGTCATTCATTTTTCTCATTGCCCACCATGTACTGGATTAAAAAAAATAAAATATCATTTTTGCAAAAGGCGCTTATAAAGCGTGAGGTTAGGTTATTGTCATATATAAAGTTATTACTCTATGTGTAAACAAGTGTATAATTGAAGAGAGGAGGATGTGGTGTCTTTAATTTTGTTCCTTTCATGAGGTTGAGGGGAAAAAGTAGATTTATGTTTTTTATAGTTTTTCACATATTTTAAAGTAGAAACCTATGCAACCATTTGAAGCAATTTATCTAAAATAATTGAAGCTGTTCCATGAAGTAATTATCATATTTATTATGTTATACCAAAGAGGAGGCAGCAAATCACTTACTTCCTTTAGCAAGAGACCCATTGCTAAAGACTGTTGGGATTTTAGAAGGACAGGTTTTTCATCATTTAATTTTTAACTATATTTAATGCCTCCATTTTCAAAGCTTTTAGCATAATAGGCCCATTGCTTTTCGGTCTACCTTTCCTGTCTTCATGCAGAAGATAATTTATTATTTTTGTTATCTTTTTTTGACCTGGTGTCAGTGAGCCTACAGACCAGACTGAAATGCAGCTTATTAAATATTTAAGAAATCATATTAAGGTGGCATTTGTGTCTTCTTTCTAACAGCTGCTAACTGTATTGCCAGACCCCTTATTTCATTATGTAAAATACAGCTTTGTTATTGCCATCAATCTCGTTAAGAACGGACAGGGGTCAGGCTATTTCCAGGAGCACCAAAGGGACTAAATGTAGGAGTTCTAGACCAACCTCATGATTTTTGAGACAGTTCAATGAAAAATAGCGAGAGACAGAGCTGCGTGTGTTCGTTATTGTTCGGTGGGAGGGCTCCGTTTCAGCTCTTAATCTTCTGTGATTTCAATACTTCTTTGTAAAAGGATGTTGTGGCACAGATAAATAGGATGGGCTGACACCATGTTGGATATGCCAGGAGTCCTGGGCATCCCACTAATTCTCCATGGCCAAAAAAAAAAAAAAAAAAAAAAAAAAAAAAAAGAGGTTTTACACCACCTACTAAATGTCTGATTTATTTCTCATATGGGAAGCTGTGGCCTCCTCCTGCCTTTTGCAGCTCGGTGAAAGGATGGGAATTGCTGGAGCTTCAAGGCTGATTAGCCAAATGGGAGGAATAATTGTAGTTTGAGCCACCAAAGGACCGAGAATGCCGAATCCACTGAAGTTGAGAGGCCAGCTCTTTGCCCAGAGGGTTCCACCACTGTCTTTTCATTCCGGCCTTTTTATTACTATTATATTTGCTTTTAAGTTGTTTAAATATCAGAATTACCTGGAGAGACCTAAGACCTTTTGTTTTTCACAGTGAATGTTGGCATTCATGCCGCCAAAGCTAACTGAGTGTGCAGCGAAAAATGCGAGACGCCAGTGTTCGATTCTACATGGGTGCCTTAAAACTCTCTCTGCCCAGCGATCCTGCTGCTAAATTACATAGAAAATTCATCCCCTTCAGGAGGCATAGAATGGTAGTGTTGAAATCTCCCTGTGGGGGAGGACAGAAGTCTCCCCCACCCTCAGATTTGCAGACAGGAAAAATATGTGTGTGTGTGTGTGTGTGTGTGTGTGTGTGTGTGTGTGTGTGTGTGTATTTTACATTTTATAAAGATAAGTGTTTAAAAGCAGGTGAAACAAACCGCAGCAATTGTGAAACAAAATCCAAGGTTCTACTTGATTTGTGAGTGTGGAAAATTTTCATGAAAACAAAAACAATAAAATTGATTAAAACAAAAAAAAAACCCACTACAATTGAGCTCAAGGAAAATCTTAACATTATCACACTCAAGTAACCAGTGTCTGTCCAATGTTTTACACGTTTATGCCAGGAAGCCCATCCAGAGTAACACCAAATATCTAATCTATACCCTTGTATTCCTTATTCATATTATTTCCCTGTTGTCTGGGATAATGGAAAGCATACAAGCATTATAAGCAGACAGCCCTTTTAAGTGCCCTTGTCTCCTACTTGCTATGTGGCCTAGTCAAGATACTGCCATTCTCTGAACCTCAGTTTCTTCATCTGTAAAATGGGAATATAAATCCATGATTAATTTTCTGGAATCTTGGGACCAGATGAGTTTTAGAATTCGGGACTTTTTTTAGAATTTTTATTAAAATTTTTTTTAATGTTTATTTATTTTTGAGAGAGAGACATAGAGAGAGTGCGAGCAGGGGAGGGGCAGAGAGAGGGGGAGACACAGAGTCCGAAGCAGGCTCCAGGCTCCCAGCTGTCAGCACAGAGCCCGACGCAGGGCTCGAACTCACGAACCGTGAGATCATGACCTGAGCTGAAGTCCGATGCTCAACCGACTGAGCCACCCAGGCGCCCCTCGAATTTTTATTTTAGAATGATAACACAGTGCATGTGCAAATGTTCTATAACTGACCCAGAGGGGGCTATGGCAGCATCCAATAATCAAATGCATTAGTGATTATTTACTTTTTAAATAACTTTTTAATGTTTTATTTATCTTTTGAGAGAGAGAGAGAGAGAGTAAGTGGGGAGGGGCAGAGAGAGATGGGGACAGAGCATCCGAAGTGGGCTCAGCACTGATAGGCTGACAGCAGAGAGCCCAATGCAGGGCTCAACTCAGGAACCGCGAGATCATGACCTGAACTGAAGCGGGAACGCTCAACCGACTGAGTCACCCAGGCACCCCAAACACATTAGTAATTCTGCAGTAAAACATGCATAGTCACGCTTAGTAGGATAAAGTATATCAACAGGTCAGATTTGTCACCAAAACTTGCATTTTTTCCAGAACTTTTTGATAAATGAACCTAGATTAACCCATACTTTGAAGATGTATTTATTCAACAAATAGCAGCTACCCCACCCATGGTAGGTGCTGTTTTTTATTTGAATTAGTGGCAGATAGTGTGGATCTCATATCTCATACGAAATGGACTGTAACTAAAGGGATTCTATACCTCTGAATTCCTGTTGGATTTTCGAAAAGGCAATTATATAGTATTTTTTAAAATGGTGGCAAACTTCACTCTTCAGAAAATATTCACAGGATGGCATAAATGCCTTCTTGGGTAATTTTAGATCCAGATCTGTGACTCTGCTCAAAGGTGATGGATAAGATCAGAATGATAGGTTTAGAGCAGGAAATGAGATTTCCATGACATACAGTTAAAATTAGCACCAAGACATTTTTAGCTTTCTCTCTTTCTTGGCCATAATTCTTACTTGAGGGGATAAAATCAATCACTTCCCTAGTTCGGCTCCTGTCGTAACACGCTAGAGTGATTTATGTTTATCTGTGCTAAATTTTGCTCGCGAGCCTATCTGTGCCTGATGCGACCTGTGCCCGGCAGTTTTCAGCTTACTGGCATGCCAGGATCAGTGTGCCAGGTGGCCCACGAAAAGTTTTACTGATAATAAGGTGCCACAGTTTGTAAGTTATTTAATTACAGAATATATGAGTGATTATTTCAGATTGCCCCATGATAACCTCCCTCTCACTTTCGTAGGTTCTAGAATACTTTTTTTTTTTAATGTTAATTCACTTTTAAGAGAGAGAGTGTGAGCAGGGAAGGAGCAGAGAGAGGGGGGGACAGAGGATCCAAAGTGGGCTCTGTGCTGACAGCAGCAAGCCCGATGCGGGCCTTGAACTCAGGCCTGAGATCGTGACCTGAGCCAAAGTCAGACACTCAATGGGCTGAGCTCCCCAGGTGCCCCTTAGGTTCTAATATACTTTCTTAAATGGAAGATTAGCAGACGGCTGTGCAGGAGTGTGGCTTGAATGAATGTTTTCCATCATATCCCGGCAGAGAAACTCTTTAAAAAAAATTTTTTTTTAATGCTTATTTATTATTGAGAGATAGAGACAGAGCATGAGCAGAGGAGGGGCAGAGAGAGAGAGGGAGACACAGAATCTGAAACAGGCTCCAGACTCTGAGCGGTCAGCACAGAGCCCGACGCGGGGCCCGAACTCACGGACCGTGAGATCATGACCTGAGCTGAAGTTGGACGCTTAACCTACTGAGCCACCCAGGCACCCCTGAGAGAAACCCTTTTTGAGTGGATCTGCCTGTTAATCAAAGTTTGTAGATTTTCATCTTTTTTTAGCTATGTGTTTTATGTTACATTTGGGAAGAATAATTTTTCAAAATTCTTACTGGAAAGTGCTTGGGGTAAAGTATATTTAGTGGGGTAAATATATTTTTTACTGGGGTAAAGTATATTTAAAAAGATTTGCCGGGGCGCCTGGGTGGTGCAGTCGGTTAAGCGTCCGACTTCAGCCAGGTCACGATCTCGCGGTCCGTGAGTTCGAGCCCCGCGTCAGGCTCTGGGCTGATGGCTCGGAGCCTGGAGCCTGTTTCCGATTCTGTGTCTCCCTCTCTCTCTGCCCCTCCCCTGTTCATGCTCTGTCTCTCTCTGTCCCAAAAATAAATAAACGTTGAAAAAAAAATTAAAAAAAAAATAAAAAGATTTGCCGTTTTAACCATTTTTAAGTGGCATTAAGTACATTCACAGTGTTGTGCAAACATCACCGCCATCCATCACCAGAACGTCTACCTCTTCCCCAGCCGAAATTCTGTACGACTTAAACACTAACGCCCTGTTCCTCCCTCCCCCAGCCCCTGGCAGCCGACATTCTATGTTCTGTCTCTAAGAACTTGACTACTTTGCGGGCCTACTATAGGCAGAACCACACAACATTGGTCCTTTGGTGACTGATTTATTTCACTAAGCTTGATGTCCTCAAGATGCGTCCACATTGTAGCATCTGTCAAGATGTTCTTCCATTTAAAGCCGAATAACTTTCCGTTGTATGTATATATACCCATTTTGTTTATTCATTCATCCATTGTTGGACACGTGCATTTCTTCCACTTTTTTGGCTATTGTGAATAGCGTTGCTAAGACCATGAGTGTAGACAACTGCCTGGTCTTGAATTAGTATAGTTATTATACGTGTGTTCAGAGATGTTCATATTATCTTTTCTCTTTTTTTTTTAATGTTTATTCATTTTTGAGAGAGAGAAAGACAGAGAGAGTGAGAGCAGGGGAGGGGCAGAGAGAGAGAGGGAGACACAGAATCCCAAACAGGCTCCAGACTCCGAGCTCTCAGCACATGGCCCACGTGGGGCTCGAACCCACGAACCGTGAGATCATGACCTGAGCCTAAGTCAGACGCTTAACCAGCTGAGACACCCCGGCACCCCTAGATGCTCATATTATCTTAGAAATAAGTTTGTTAGCATGCTAACTTGTCTGTTTAGAATCTTGACAGCAGAAATTCATAAATAGTTTAAAATTTAAAATGTAATGGTGAAAGCCTGATACTTAACCTGTTGTCCACCTGTGAATTATTAAGTTGTCACTCTCTATGTAAAGAGATCCTTGCAAAAAGGGGGTGCCTGGTCTTTTCTGACTAAGGGACCATGCAAGAGCATCACCAGATAGCTTTATGGCAGGTGCTGGAGGCCAGTTCTAACCTCAGAACGCAGGACATACTGGAAAGAAAGTTGTTGGTTTTCCTCTTGCATTATTTTTGAGTCTCCAACTTGTGCTCTTTTTCATCTTGCTGTCTTTTCCCTTGTGACAGTCCCTCGAGTAACCAACCAGGTAGGATCCTTGAAAAATAGGAAAATAGAGAAGACTAGCATTTTCCCAGCTCGTGATAGGTTGCTAAGAGAAGGGAAGCTCTATCTGCTGAAACATTTTGACCTCTAACAGACACAGAGTAGTAAAGAACCAGTGCCTTGTTCGGACGCGGAGTCGATAGCACAGTAAGTAGAATGTGGTTGCTACGTCCAGAAACCTTGCTGAGACTTCTAGCACGCTCAGAACCTTTTCTATGGAGACAAACGTTTATGTGTTCCTTCCTGCTCCCACAAGGGGTATGGTGATCCTGTAAGATCCTATATATACAGGATCCTAAAGGCTGGATCCTGTAGCTGTAGGATGAAATGCCATCTGGCTCAGATTTTCAACTTTAATAAAAATTCTCATTGGCTTTCAGCCTGATTTATTTTCATTTTCAAGCCCAGTTTTTTTGTTTGTTACGATTTGGGCATATGGCCTTTGCTAATTTTATATTTTACCTGACTGCTTCATGGAGTGTATTATTACTCATTACACTTTTGTCTAGCTTTGTATTCGTTATGGTTTCCATGGGTTCTTCCCGTCAGGTACGTAATTGTATCACATTTGAGTAGTGTCACCTGTAGGAAGTGCATCCCTCCCTTCCTGTGACATCCAGACAGCCTCCCCATCACACACTCCTACCACCCCAGTGAGACCCTCCTTTCAGCCTGTCTGGGATAAAACAGTGACCCAAGACAGACCAGCCCCTGCTCTCACAGTTTATCATCTGTGAGATGATATTGAGATCATTTTAAAGGGCAGAGGACACATAAACACCCTGCGTTTGTACAATTGCAATCTGAAATCAGAGCTATGAGGAAGAAGGAAATGTTTCAGAAAGAGGTTGTGGACCATGGTTAGTTTCAGACTCCAAAGCAAAACCATGCCGCACCATGTTGCAGGCCTAATACTGATCTTATCTTTATTTGAAGTTCTTTTTTTTTTTTAAGTTTATTTATTTATTTTGAGAGAGAGACAGAGAGAGTGAGCTGGGGAAGTGCGGGGGGGGGGGGGGGTAGACAGAGAGAGAGAGAGAGAGAGAGAATCCCAAGCAGGCTCCACACTGACATCCCCAGTGCGGGGCTCGAACTCACAAACCGCGAGATCATGACCTGAGCTGAAATCACGAGTCGGATGCTTAACTGACTGAGCCACCTAGGCACCCGCTATCTTTATTTGAAGTTGTATGGATTTAAGACACGTCATAAAGGAAAATGCCTCTAGACCATTAGAGACACTGAATGAGTCATTCTGAGCTGGATCCCATAGGTCCTCACCAGCCCGCCATCAGCGAGCTTCCCCCCTACCATTTTGGCTAGATTTACACACAACAGCAGTCACAGGACAGTCTTATGGCTAATGTGCTTATTGAGTTTAAAGGTGAAGAACTCACCAGTAACCAGGAAATCGTGGTCCACCATCAACCTCAGGCAACTGTATCTTTCAGTCAGTTTCAGAAACATGGAGTGTGGCACAGGTTTATGTGTTTCTCCCACCGACACCAGGCCAACCATCCCTGCGTGGTGGCTGCTGAATCAAGCACGACTTTCAGATTCTTACCCTCACTTACTAACGCATTTCTACGCAGGCCTCTCAGAGCACTGCACACGCGTAAACAGGCCAGTACGTCCCCAGGATCCCCACTCGTAAAGTCCACCCGTTCTGTTCCCGTCTGTGCAGAAACACAGAGCTTTCTGCTGGCATTTATTTCTAGTGTCATTTTAAATTCCACTCATGGAGATGCTACAAAGTCTAATACGCTTCTTTTTTATTCATGTAAGAGCATTTTTTTTTTTTTAAGAGAGAGAGAGCGGGGTGGGGGACGGGCAAAGGGAGGGAGAGAGAGAATCTCAAGCAGGCTCCATGCTCAGCAGCGAGCCCGAAGCAGGGCTCAATCCCATGACCCCGAGACTGCGACCTGAGCTGAAATCAAAAGTCTGTCACTCAACCGACTAAGCCACCCAGGTGCCCCTAAAGGCACTTTTTTAAAGACAATATTGTACACTTATTTTTTATGACAAGGGTGTTGTGGTTACACTTTCATAGTAGGAATAAACAGAAAATAATTCCTAATTTAGAAAGTGAAGAAATGCAGCATGAATTAATTTTACTCATTCAAGATATTAACGTGAACATGGCTAAATACATGTTTTAATAAAAAAAAAACTCTGATGTGCACTAATTTATTCCATAAGACTGGGGGGCAATTGTGTGCGATAAGCAGGAATTTAATTATCTGTACAGACTTCTGGCTAAACAGGTAATATTTTTTCTCAAGTCGATTCTATGTGTGAATATAATAACTGCCGTAGGGAAAATAATGTTACACCATGGAAGATGAGCTTTATCTCAGAGTGAGTAAATGGGTTCTTTCCTCTCTTACCCTCAAGCTTTGAATTAACAACTTGTAGAAAGAAGTCCACTGGATTGGAATTACTATTCTCCTCTGATGAGCTTTTTCATATTCTATCTGAGATTTTAGGTACACGTTGTTATCTTTCCGTCTCCTGTAAAGAACCCAGATACACTAAATCTCAATTGCAGTGGTACCTATGTAAATAATAAAGCATTATGAAATGAAAATGCTTCCCCTTAAGATGTACGTTCTGTTGGGGCGCCTGGGTGGCTCAGTCGGTTGGGCATCCGACTTCGGCTCAGGTCATGATCCCATGGTTTGTGAGTTGGAGCCCCGCGTCGGGCTCTGTGCTCACAGCTCGGAGCCCGGAGTCTGCTTCGGATTCTGTGTCTCCCTCTCTCTCTGCCCCTCCCCTGCTTTCTCTCTCTCTCTCTCTCTCTCTCTCTCTCTCTCTCTCTCTCTCAAAAATAAACATTTAAAAACGTTTTTAAAAAGATGATGTTTTGTGGTCACACCTATTAAAATTTGGTTAAATTTAAGTATTTGTAGTGAAACCCTATAGCACTTTTTAGAGTAGAATAGTTTTATATGGACAAAAGTGACCAATAGTCATAATTTGCATTTAATATTCTCTTTGGAAACCATGGGATTCTGAGGACTCAAAGCCAAGGGCCTTGACGGATAGTCTGCTATTGCCAATGAAAGAGTATTGCTATGTTGCATGGCCACACAGTGTGCCTTTCTGCCACATGAAGCAGCAGTAAATTTAAAGGATTGTTGGGAGAAAATTCTCCACAGGCCCCTTGTACATCTTGTAAGCAGAGTCTCTCATTACCCTTTGTTCCAGGCTCTTCTTGATGGTGTGTGTACAGTGAACAGCCCCAGAAGGCAGAGAACATGTTTCCCTCTAGAGCAAAGAGCAATCATGCTTACTGTCCATTATAAAAGAGTTGGGTTTCCTAAGCTCAGCGTTCCTCTCATGTAGTGCAATCTGCTGTGTGCACAAGTGTCACCTGGCCTTCTTCATATCACCCTGTGGGAACAGGGACCTTGAGAACCAGGGAAAGGGAAAATGCTGATACTGCGGATGCTCTGGCTCTTGCTATTGCTGTATGTAATAAAGTCTTTGTCGTTGACCAAGGAGTTTCACATCTCCTGCTGGCATCTGTAAAACTATGAAAAGCAAGCTAACTTCTTAGCTTGTGGGTGAGGTAAAAGATCTCAGAACCTGCACACTTGTTGGCAGGAATGTCTGTTAAAGGACAGATAAAGATCATAGCCTTTTTCTGTCTCTCTGTGTGATCCCAAGTGGATGGTGGTGGGTTTAGGGTTAACATGGCCTAAAGCATGACATGTGGACAGTGCGTGGGATGGCAGGGCAGCCAATTCCAAATATATAAGGCAGTATGAGTCCCACGGAATAATTGGTATTTCTCAAAAAGTATAGGGGATTGTCTTTTCACAAAGACTTGGTGCACCTGGGGACAGAAAGGATGCTGGATGTGATTTGGACTTTGTCTCTTTTGCCTGAGATTCTCAAGAAAAACATTATCTAAGTTTACCTAGGGAACATGCCATGCATAGTGACTCTTGGAGACGTGGATAACCATAGGCCTCATCCTATGATGACAGCTCGTTCTAGCCCAGGCCTCCCCATGCCAGGATGTCAAAGTTGACCCTGCTACAAGTGGTAGGATGGCACTTTTTCTCATGTCCACCTTCCTAGGCTTTAAGAAATGATCCTGCTGGATCATTTCGAGACAGAAATGCCTCATTCTTCACCCAAAATGGTTGAGACCACGTGGTATGCAAAGGGGAGTTACATGTAGCCTTTCTGTTGTGTGTTGTCTCACCAGAAAGGAGCCAAAGGATTTTTACATGCCATTCAGGGAAAGGCCCAGACCATCAATTTCCATGTGTTTGGGCAGAACAAATGATGATAAAGATAAAAAGACCTAACACTGTAGGAGAGGTGCTAATAAAAGATATGCAGGAGTCTTCATGAATTCAGTTTTCACAAGCAGCCAAAGAGGTTGCATTGAGTGTGACCAGCCTGTGGCACTTGTGTGCCATTGCCCTGACCCACACCCCTGGGGGCCATGGCTGATCCATTTGGGCCTGCTCTCCCTTGGCACTGGACTGCAGCCTTGGGCTTCTCCACGAGACCACTGCCAAGTGATTCATGATGACCTGGGAGTTGAAACCTATGGGATCCCTCTCGGTAAATGCTTCTGAAGATTCAGTAGGTTTGAGAATCACACAGCCCTGCTGAAAACAATGATGTGGGGGAAACCCTGTAGAGAACACTGTGGAATGGTACTTCTCATCCATAAGGGAAAATATTTGAAGACACACACATACAGTGTTAAGAATTAAAAAAATGGTGGGGCACTTTGGTGGCTCAGTTGGTTAAGCATCCAACTGTTGATTTCAGCTCAGGTCATGATGTCACTATTCATGAGCTCGAGTCCCCCATGGGGCTCTGTGCTGACAGTGCGAAGCCTGCTTGGGATTCTCTCTGTCCCTCTCTCTGCTCCTCCAACACTTGTGCACAGGCTCTCTCTCTCTCTCTCTCTCTCTCTCTCTCTCTCTCTCAAAGATAAATAAATAAACATTTTTAAAAAGAATTAAAAAATGGAAAATTTGGAAAAACAATGGAAACCAGATTAGATGTTTGAGGAAGGAACATTTCGAATGATTTAAACAATGCATAACTACTCAAAATGCTGAATATTAATCTCACACTTTTAGGACCACTGGTTTTCTGACTCACCAGTTTCCTTCTCTGACAGGTATGTTTTTGTTGGCTCTGCAGATGGTGTGGTGTCATGTCAGAGACCCTGCAAATGAGAAAGCCATGGTTTAAAGAGAACTTCTCAGATGGGGATACAAATGTGCCAGCTGATTCTTGAAAAACCTTGAAGGTGTTTGTAAACCCTACTCAGCATCTATGAAACTGTATATTCACAAGCTTTTGTCTGTTATTAATAATACCTAAGTCAGAGAAGTGTGTGGGGATCAAATAAGGTCATATGTGCAAATTTTTTAGCATAGACAGGGCCTGGCACATAGTAAATGCTCAGCAAATGTTGACCATTATTCTAGGGAAGGAGCAGTTGGAAACATGAGCGTTTGGGACATGAGGGGTTTCCAGAAGGAAGCTGAATTCTGCTGTGTAATTTGGAAAGTATAAACCAGAGGTCTGGTGTGAACCTGTGTTCTAGGAGGTGATAGGGAGAATTAGAGGGACTCCCCCACTTGTTAAACTGGGTCAAAACGGCATAGGTCTCAACAGAGCTGTGCTGTGAAATCATCTGTCTCACAGAAGGTCTTCGGGATCCTTCTACAAGGTGACCTGCCATCACCGCTGAAGCAAGGATGAGGGCGCTGGGGAGACCTTCCACCAGGGGCGGGGATAGTCCAGTAGCCTGTATCTCAAAGCTCCAGGGTTTACTGCAGGATCCAGGAGAACTGTGCAAAGGGACAGTGATCTACAGATGCCAAAGGAAGAGACAGTGGGAAGGTGCCAGGGATATTGTCACACAGTAGGTTTCCTGCCTAGATACAGCTCTGTCCCCTGAGGCTGCCTCGGCTGCTATACATCCAGCCCTGAACATCTTTCAGAAGGTGGGGCTGGGATGACTCATCAGCTGCTAGAGGTTACACAGGTGCCACCATGGCTTCTAGGGCCATCTGATGGATCTTCCGGCCCAGATGTCTTGGCTTCTCTTGAGCAAATGCAAGGTCGACATTCATTACCTATCTGGTGGGAGACCCTTATTGTCCATCTGATGTTGGAGGGAAGAGGAGGTGTTGAGATCATTGCTTTCTTCATTATAGCTTTACCTGGAGAGTGAGAATAACGTTTCTTCCACTAGAGACCCGTAGAATTAGAAACCTAGAAACTGAATGAAGGTTTGGTCCAAGTAATCAGACAAGAAACAGACTCTGATTTCTGATTCAGAGAAGACAACCCCGGGAAAGAAACTTATATGTGTTTGTTACAGGAACAGAGATGGAGTCTTTGTTTTTAGTCCTAACTCTGGAGAAGACCATAAGAAGCAATGGGCTGCCATTAGGCTGCTAAGAAGGTAACTACTATAGGGGTGCCTGGGTGGCTCAGTCAGTTGGGCATCCGACTTCAGCTCAGGTCATGATCTCACCATTCGCGAGTTCGAGCCCCGTGTTGGGCTCTGTGCTGCCAGCTCAGAGCCTGGAGCCTGCTTCAGATCCTGTGTCTCCCTCTCTCTCTGCCCCTTCCCCACTCATACTCTCTCTCTCTCTCTCTCTCTCTCTCTCTCTCTCAAGAATAAATAAACATTAAAAAAAATTTTTTTTAAGGTAGCTACCATATAAATTTTTTTTTTCAACGTTTATTTATTTTTGGGACAGAGAGAGACAGAGCATGAACGGGGGAGGGGCAGAGAGAGAGGGAGACACAGAATCGGAAACAGGCTCCAGGCTCTGAGCCATCAGCCCAGAGCCTGACGCGGGGCTCGAACTCACGGACCGCGAGATCGTGACCTGGCTGAAGTCGGACGCTCAACTGACTGCGCCACCCAGGCGCCCCGGTAGCTACCATATAAATAATTGATGCCAGTCACAGTTAAATGTTCAGTATGTATCGTTTGTTCACTGTATCATCAGTATGGGGTGTGAATATGTCTCTGAAGTATCAGTTTATGACAGCCTTTGGGCCATGTTTGGAGTGATCATTTCAAGTAAAGGTAGAAGAATAATCCTGGTTCTGATGACACCTAAAGACCTTAAGGTCCTTGTGTTTTTCCCAAGAGTCCCAGGTGTGTGTTATCTTTTTATTTTTTAATGTTTATTTATTTATTTGTTTGTTTGTTTGTTTGTTTGTTTATTTAGAGCATTCTCGAGTGAGCTGGGGAGAGGGGCAGAGGGAGAAGGAGAGAGAGAATCCCAAGCGGACTCCACACTTGGCAAGGAGCCTGACACGGGGCTCGATCTCACAACTGTGAGATCATGACCTGAGCCAAGATCAAGACTCAGATGCTTAACCAGTTGAGCTACCCAGGCACCCCGTGTGCTATCTTTTTCAAGTAAACCAAAATGTACATGTAACTCGGTTTGTACAGAATGTAAGCATGATTAGAAATGAAATAATGCAGCATTAAATACGTCTTCCTAGTTACATGAAAAGGCAGTAGAAAAGATGCTAAGCCATATTATATTTTCACATACATAGCATTAAATGTAGCACGAATACTATGGTACGTTCGAGAAACAGCGGGCAATGCAATATGGAGAGACCGCGTAAGCCCACATGGTGTTGTGAGGTAAAGGAGGTTCAGGATGTGAACTTCAAGCTGCTGGGCTGATATGAGGTCTGGCCCAGGTCACATTCAGCTGTCGAACATGTGTTCCTCCCTGATGGCTGAAAATGAGCTTTTCTGATTAAGTCATCCCATAAGCCTGTGAGCCGAGCTCTGTGGAGTTGGGTCGTTCATGGAGATGAATGACTTCTAGTTTCCTAAGTGGCTTCTGTGTGACAGTTGTGCTCGTGGCAGGGGTAGGGACCTCAGAGAAACACCCCATGATTGGAGGCAATTACACAGCGCGGTTCATGGCTGGGAAATGCTAGCACCTGGCAGATGGTGCTGGCAGGAAGCGGGCATCGGGCAGGCGCCACCCCGTTTCGCCTCTGCCATGGCGGGGGGGTGGGGTGGCCCGGAGTCAGGGCAATGAACTGCATTGGCTCCTCTACCACCTCGCACCTGTTAGGAAAGAGCCAGCCTATTGTGTCACTCACGCTCAGAGAACTTCTCTCTTTCTAACCTTTGGACTTAGTGTTATTCTCTCGTCCCCACACCTGGGGAGAGGAGACATCCGTTCTCATTTCCAACAACAACAAAGCAAAGAACGTGGTGAAATTCTCTTTTGCGAAGAAAAATAATGCGATTTGGGTATCCCCACCCCTTAGGGTCTAGGGTCTGAGAAGAAATTTGGGGTTTGCTGACACGCCATCAGTGTGGTTCCTGAGGGGGCCAGAGAGAAGAGGTGCCTGCTCTAAACTCCTGGGGAGAGGAGAGCTGTTTCTGTGGTCTCCACGGGCTGGGTCATGTTCACCTTCCTTCCAGTGTGCACCCTCCAGTCAGTCTGGTAGCCAAGCTTGAGGTGGAAGTTGAAGGTAGCTGCGAAATGCCTCTCCGAGCTGTGACTCATGCAGCAAGGGAGTCTGCACTTGTGTTTCCAACGAGGCAAAGGAAAATAAGAAGCTGAGCCAGGAGGTGAAAGAATGTGACCCGAGGGAAGAAGAAAAGGAAAAAACAATTCTGGATAGTGAAGCAGAAAGACTTTTCACACTGTGAGGGTCAATATGACTGATCGGCCATCTTGTGCTCCCTGAGGTGATGGAGAACCAAAGACGGACCCGAGAAGAAAGGACCCAGAGAAAGAGTGAAACTGTGCATCTAGACCTACGTGTCGTGTCCTCTAGATCTGCAGGGAATGACTGTGGAGGACGGAGGGGCTCAAGACGTGTAGTAATAAGGACTCGTCTCCTCTTGGCGTCCTCTAGAATGATTACGCAGGACTAGGATTCAAGTCCTAATTTGAACTCGCACTGTGAGATCTTGGATGAGTTCTCTGGCCTCCTTGCACCTGTTCCCTCAGTGTACAAAGAGGATACACCTGGGGGCGCAGGTGCCGAGGGGATAGCTGCTCCTGTTTCCCCTGTTGGCTTTCGGAAGAAGACACAAGTCACTGCAGTTGAGGAGTGGCTGTGCAGGGGTGGTGGGCACACCAAGGGGCCAGTCGTGGGTGTTGTACTCCTAGAGCATGAATCCAGGGTGTGAGACTTTGCAAATCCAAGCTAAGACTGCCACCCAGATATCTTAACATAGGTCCCCCAAAAGCTGAGCCAGAGACCAACACTTGTGCAGAGGTAGTTTGTTTGGAAATGTCATCTCAGGGAGCAGGAAGGCAGCACAGGGGAGTGAAATGGAAAAAGGAGAAAAGCCAACACGAGAATGTATGATTGCTTTGGCTGTTTGATTCCACCTCGGAACCTTTGAGGGGGGGTTTATGAAATGCATCTCAGGACTGTCTGCCTGGGGCAAAATGGGGGAGGTATTTTATTTATTCACTGACTCTAAATTCCTGTTGGGGAAGAGTGACCCCACAGCACTAACTCCCTGGCCCTGCCAGGTTGTGCATGTATGAGTGGATTCCTGGGAGGACTGAGCCAGAAATTAGGGATGCCCAGGGCAGGAAGCAAAGGATCCCTTTGGAGGGACAAGGTGAGGCCGAGTCTAGGTGCACCTGTGCAGAGCTTCTCACAGCCTGCAGGGAAAGAGGACCCTCCCAGCTGTGGCTGAAATCTGAGGGGCAGCTAAGAGGGTTTCGGAGTGGTGCAGAAGAGGGTGAACACGCCAGCTTTTCTAGGGATGCCTTTTTTGTCCTTCCGCCTAGAAAGAAGGTGCTGAAATAATTTCTTGGAGTGTCTTTGCCTCTAAAGTCTATGATTCTTTTGTTTTTTATTTAATTTCAAGAGCGAGAGAGAGAACACAACCGGGGAAGGGGCAGAGAGAGAGGGAGACACAGAATCTGAAACAGGCTCCAGGCTCTGAGCTGGCAGCACAGAGTCCGATGCGGGGCTCGAACCCACAAACCGTGAGATCATGACCTGAGCCAAAGTCAGGTGCTTAACTGACTAAGCCACCCAGGAACCCCTCAAGTCTATGATTCTTTTTTTTTAATTTTAATTTTTTAACATTTCTTTATTTTTAAGAGACAGAATATGAGCAGGGGAGGGGCAGAGAGAGAGGGAGACACAGGATCTGAAGCAGGCTCCAGGCTCCCAGCTGTCAGCACAGAGCCCGACGTGGAGCTCGAACCCACAAACCTCGAGATCATGACCTGAGCTGAAGTCAGACGCCGGAGCCAGCCAGGCGCCCCTCAAGTCTGTGATTCTTAAAGAAGAAACAAAACCTTGCTGAAAATGTCTTGATTAATAAGATGTGAATGGACACAGCAAATCACAAGAAGAGCATTTGTTCTCCAAAAGACATCTGCCAGCTGTAGACTAGGTATAGAGCAAACCAGAGCGATTCCCAGTGTCTATTTAGAGAGTCGCCACACTGAAAACAATGGAATTGGTGCTTGGGCTCTGAGGAAAGTCTGGTGAAGTCAAGTGTATCGACCCTTAGTGCCAAG
This sequence comes from Puma concolor, assembly GCF_028749965.1. Lineage (NCBI taxonomy): Eukaryota > Metazoa > Chordata > Mammalia > Carnivora > Felidae > Puma > Puma concolor. The sequence goes on along the minus strand of NC_141668.1, from coordinate 93,858,652 downwards.
ACCATTATCTGGGCCTTTAATCGTTTTCATAATGATTGAGGAAATCTTATTTTTTTTTTTTTTTAAATTTTTTTTTTCAACGTTTTATTTTATTTTTGGGACAGAGAGAGACAGAGCATGAACGGGGGAGGGGCAGAGAGAGAGGGAGACACAGAATCGGAAACAGGCTCCAGGCTCTGAGCCATCAGCCCAGAGCCTGACGCGGGGCTCGAACTCACGGACCGCGAGATCGTGACCTGGCTGAAGTCGACCGCTTAACCGACTGCGCCACCCAGGCGCCCGGAGGAAATCTTATTAAAGGTGAAACTTTGGCAAGGGTGCCAGCGTCCCTTCGTTGGCCTGAGGTTTCGGACAAAGGAGAAGACGTGGGAATCTTTCAAAGTAGACTTGGCCTCAGGCAAAACTATAAAGTGGATCAGGTTTTCTTCAGCCTTTCTGTGCCCACGGTCCCTGCTGACATCCCCACACTCATTTTCCCTGTATCACATTCATCCTTGGGGAACCACCATCCCACCGGACTATTCCAGTGCCTCTGTCCTGCCAACCGGTCCGTTCTTTCCGCTGCTTCCCCTGTTCTTAGAACCTCAGCAGGAATCGAGTGTGAGAACACCCCCCATTGTAGATCTTCCCCTGTTGTCATCCTCTGGTGTCCCAGCCCCACCCGTGATGGCCGGATGATTTGAAAGGTTAACTTATATCCATTGTGCCAGACGTCTGTGATGCTCCACTTCAGAGCCTGTGAGCCTCCCTGTGTCATGTTCCGGGTCCACGTGGGCTCTGAGAAGCTTCGCGCCAGCATCTCGTCTCCCACCCCGTGTTGGGAGGCTCCTGTGTTGACGCCACTGCAGGACCCACAAGGTGACCATGCTTTGGAACGCACGACCCAGAGGTGCAGGGTGCGAGCCTTCGACCGAGTGGAGCCTGGGAGTAAATTCCTCCTCCTTTCCCCACTCTGTCCCAGGACTGCTTCTGAGCGGGTTTATACGGCTTCTTGGAAGCGTGCCCTGTGGATTGAACAGTCATGTTCTGCAGCGATGTATTCTCCATATTGGCAGCCCCATTCTTCTGTGCGCCTCATTCTTTCCCATGATTGTATCTCTTGATTACATACGTGGCGCATTCATTCTTTCAACACAAGTTTGTGAGGGTTGTGTGCCAGAAGCTGCCAAGGCACTGCAGGTACAGAGATATCTTCTATTCAGTGACTTACCTGGCATCAGATATTTTCCCAGAAGCCGTATTGTTTGACACCCGTTCTGGGAGGCCAGGAAATCCTGGCCACACAGTCTAGAGCAGGGCTCGCCTGAACAGGTTCGGGACCCAGAGGGGCTGGAAACAAATGTAATCCCACAAAAGAGCACAATGAGAGACAGGGGAGGGAAGCCAGGGGCAGAGCCCCAAGAGCAAGAGACAGCAGCCAATCTGGGAAGACACACATCTGAGAAGAGGGAAGAGGTCAGGGAGTCAAGAAGGCCAGGAACTGAATTAAGAAGGATTAGAGCGGATTGAGAAATGGAATAGGAGGCGAAACCAGTCCAAACAAGGAGGCAGAACAAGGCAAACCCAGTCAGGGCCAGCTCCGGGAGCTCCTTCCTCATGGGTCAGGGGCCTCCGGAAAATGAAAAGATTTTTTTTTTTTTTTTTTAAGTTTTTTAATCATTCAGTAAACCATTTAGCATACTGTCACTGACTGGGGTGGCACTCTAGAAAACTCACAGTTCGTACGGACAAAGACTCAACAACCAAAGCACGAAACGATGAGTGCTTTTATAAAAGAACGTGCGGGGTAGCGAACATGTTTTCCCCTGGAGCTGTTCTGTCCGGCAGAACTTCCTGGCAGGACGGAAACGGCCTGTTCTGCGCTGTCCAACACAGGAGCCACTACTTGTGACGTGGTCAGTGTGACGGAGGAACTGGATTTTTCACTGGAGATAGTGCTAATTTCGAGCCGGATGGCCGCATGTGGTGAGTGGCTACTGTTTCATCAGACAGTCCAAGAGGACCGCACGTGAGCCGAGTCTCCGGGAAGGAGGCAGCCTTATCCAGGCCCTGAGGACAGTGGGGAAAGAGTCCGGAAGACATGGAGATCAACGTGTCATTTATTAGGCTTGTGGTAGAGCATGGGACACGACAGGAGGCTGGGAAGGTGTGCAGAGGCCGTGTATGACAGGCCTTGTCACATGGACTTGTCACCATCTACTAAGGGTGCCCCTAGCATGTTGCTTGTGCACATGACACATGACACGATCTCACTGATCGTCTCTACAGCCCCGGAGCTGGGTAGTTAGCCCCGCTTTACAGATGAAAGGACTAAGGTACAGAGAGCTCATTTAACATAACCAACGCAACACAGCTTCTAAGCAGCAAAGCCGGGATTTGAACTAGGGGCTGACTCCACTGCCCATTTTTCTACTTTATCACTTTACCCCACCCGTATGTGCAACGTGGGGAATCTGGGCTTTATGTCATGGCAGGCAAGACTGTGCTGAATCCAGGTGTTGTTCCTGGGCTAAAGGAGTTGAGAGGACAGACCTGAAAAAGAAAAAAAAAAAAAAAATATGAAGGGTGTCAGAGCGGAAAGGAAAGAGAATTCTTGGAGAATGGGAGAAGTAGAGAGAGTAGGACTAATTAAGACAAAGAGCTTCAGGCATAGAGGATGTGGTAGTCAGAGGGGATTAATGCTATTTTAGCGGGCTCTCAGCCAGAGGACTACATGAGCTTTTTCAGCCCTGGAGTGGAGGGTGTTAATTGGTGGAGAGAACCTCTTGGAAGGGTTCCCATCCAACACAGCACACAGACAGCCTCCTCCTTCTCCAGCAGCCGGAGGCCAGAATCTTCCTCTGGGCGAGGAAATGGATTTCTCAGAGACTGAGCCTGCATTTGAGAAGTTTTATTTCATTTTTTGAAGTTTATTTATTTATTTTGCTAGGAAGACAGAAACAGAGAGAGGGGGGAGGACGAGAATCCCAAGTAGGCTCCACACTGTCAGCCCAGGGCCCAATGTGGCGAACTGTGAGATCATGACCTGATGACCCGAGCCAAAATCAAGAGTCAGATGCTTAACCAAATGAGCCACCCAGGAGCCCCAAGAAGTTTAATTTTTTATTTTTTTTTTAAATTTTTTTTTTCAACGTTTATTTATTTTTGGGACAGAGTGAGACAGAGCATGAACGGGGGAGGGGCAGAGAGAGAGGGAGACACAGATACGGAAACAGGCTCCAGGCTCTGAGCCATCAGCCCAGAGCCTGACGCGGGGCTCGAACTCCCGGACCGCGAGATCGTGACCTGGCTGAAGTCGGACGCTTAACCGACTATGACCCGAGCCAAAATCAAGAGTCAGATGCTTAACCAAATGAGCCACCCAGGAGCCCCAAGAAGTTTAATTTTTTAAATCTCTGCTTTTGGCGCCTCATTTTTTGCTTAGCGAGATAGAAATAAATGCCATTGATATTTAAAAGTGTTCGTAATCGTCAGCACACTAAGCCACTTGGGGACAAGGGGGAGGCGTGGTGGCTTGTGAAGGAGGCATGTGTCCTCACTCAGACTCCCTGATGAATCATCTCTCTGCTTCCCATGAGATGGAAGTGTGGGCGAGGCCAAAGTAATTCTGATTTGAAATCAGAGTTATGTAAAAGTGGGTCTTTATCATAAAAACCATCTTGAGAAATTCTGAAAGCTGTCCTGAGCCCTTGTTAAGGCAACTAACTTGCAGATGGTGATAGAAATACCATTTTCATGAAAATCACAAAGGTAGCCTGTTTTCTCTAGCCTTCTGTAGTTTAGTTAGAATAGTCCTCTCTAAATTTCTCTCTCTATGTTTGTCCTCTTAAAATCACGTCAATAATTCAGTTAGCCTCAAAAACTAATATATTGGTTACCATTTCTCTTAGTAATGCTTAACTTTGTTTGGAAATAGATGTATTTAACTCATACTGGGACTAGAAGCAGTGTAATATGTGAGAGCACGTGTCAGGGTGGGGAAGACCTCTGGAGTGTGTCTTTATTTGGAAAACACAAGGTGTCTGAAGTTATTTTTCTTTTTTATAGTTTTATTGAGATATAGTTTACATACCGTAAAATTTACTCCTTTTAAGTGTAGTTTGCTGAGTTTTAGTAAATCAATACCGTTGTGCAAACTTCACTCCAATCTAGTTTAGAATATTACCGTCACCTTCCAAAGAATTTCTTCCTACCCATTCTAACCTCCCACCCCACAGACCCAGGCAGCAGCTAATCTGTTTTCTGATTCTATGGTTTTACCTTTTTAGAAACTTCATAGACATGGAATCATACACATTTTTGTGTCAGGCTTCTTTCACTTAGCATAATTTTCAGGTTGTACCCGTGTTGACACATATATCCGCCATTCATTCTTTGTTACTGTTGAGTTTTCCATTACATAAATACACCTTGTCGTGTTTATCTTTTCACCCGTTGGTGGACATTCGGATTGTTTCCAGTTGCTGGTTATTATAGGAAATGCTGCTGTGTCCGTGTGCATACAAGTCTTTATGTGGACTTCTGGTTCATCAGTCTTAGTTAAATACCTTGGAGTGGAATTGCTGGGTTGTATGGTAAGTGTATGTTTAACTTTTAAGAATTGCCAAACTTTTTCCAAAGTGGCGATACCTTTTTACATTTCCATAGCGATGTCCCGAAATTCTAGTTACTCCCCATCTTGACTGGTACTTGATATAATCAGTCTTTCTGAATACAGCTTTTCAGGTGGGTGCATCGTGGTATCCCATCTGGTTGTAATTTGCATTTCCGTAATGACAAATTACATCAAACATCTTTTCATGGGTTTATTAGCCATGTGTATATCCTTGGGGAAGTGCCTACCCATATCTTTTGCCCATTTTTAAAAATCGAATTGTCTTCTTATTTTTGAGTTGTATGAGTTTTTTATATTTTGTGGCTACAAGTCCCTTATTAGATTTGTGATTATAAATACTGGTCTCCTAGTCCGTGGCTTGGCTTGGCATTTTCTTATTGCTGTCTTTTGAAGAACAAATGTTTTTAATTTTGATGATGTTTAATTTATTATTTTTTCTTTTCTGGATTATACTTTTAGTATTATATTTTAAGAAGCTCCCTAATGAAGGTCAAAGAGCTCTTCTTTTCCATCCTTTGACACAAGGATGGAAAACTATTGACTTTTATTTCTTTAAAATGACCAAGAATCATCTGGATGCTGCAACTGGGGCTTGGCAGCCTGTTTTATGGTTTAGTGGTTGTGGTGATGGTCGCGGTCAGGAGGACAGGTGTATTATTGTCATTTTACACAATTATAACTTGGCTTCGGAAGCCTTATAGCATCCATTCTGCTGAGCACTGCTCAAAACAGCTCCCTCCTAAAAACAAAAAACAAAAAACCCCAAAACCGCAGCTTCCCCTTGCCTGTTTGCTACCTATCCTCTCTGACCACCCCCAAGCAGCCATTGATCTGTACATAATTGATTCTCAGATTATTGAGTTAAATTTAATTAAATCCTCCAAAATTCCCTGCACATTTTGCTGTTTGCATGAGAAGATGGCAGTTCGTTTAATTGAGGTGTAATTTACACACAACATTCTATGAGTTTCAGGTGTATGCTATAATGATCTGACATTTGTGTATGTTGTGAAATGATCACCCCAATACGTCTAGCCAACATTCGTCACCATACATAGTTACAAGATGTGTTCCTTGTGCTAAGAACTTTTACAGTTTACTCTCTTAGCAACTTTCAAATGGGCAATGCCGTGTTATTAACTACAGTCATCATGCTGTCCATGTGTATATCCCCTTGACTTATTTCTTTATAACTGGAAGTGTGTACCTTTTCACTCCCTTCACCCATTTCACCCCAACCACCCCCTGCCTCTGACAACCACCAGTCTATTCGCTGTACTTAGGAGCTTGGTTTTTTGTTTTGTTTTATTTTGTTTTGTTTTGCTTTGCTTTGTTCAGATTCCACACGGAATGAGATCATGTGGTATTTGTCTTTCTCTGTCTCAGTTCACTTAGCATAATGCCCTCAAGGTCCATCCATGTTGTCACAAATGGCAGGATTTCATTTTTTAATGACTAAATAGCATTCCCTTGTTTGTGTGTATGTACGTGTATGTATATTTATATAAAATCACATCACATTTATTTATTTCTATTTATTTTTAAGTAATCTCTACTCCCGATGTGGGGCTTGCTCTCACAACCCTGAGATCAAGAGTCACAAGCTCTCCTGACTATCCAACCTTTTTTTAAGTGAATGACTGTACCAATTTACATTCCCACCAACAGTGCACAAGGATTCCCTTTTCTCCACATCCTCACCAACACTTATTTCTTGTCTTTTAGATAATATCCATTCTACCAAGTGTAAGGTGATGTCTTACTGTGGTTTTATTTTACATTTCCCTGATGATTAGTGATAGTGAGAAGCTCGTCATGTATTTGTCGGCCATCTGTGTGTCTTCTTTTGACATAGTCGCCCTTGTTTACTCTGGCTTTTGTTGCCTTTGCTTTTGGTGTCAGATCCCCAGTGTTTACTGGCTTAATCCTGAGCCACCTGACCAGGCAGGAGAAAGAGGGCCTTCAACTATTCATTGCCTCCTGTACGTGAGCATTCTCTGCACTCACACCTAATACTCTTTTTAGCTCTAGGAATGTCTTTGGGTTCTGTCTCCAACATTATCCTTAGTGGTGTCCCTGGGTGTCCTTCCCGCCGCCTCTCACCTTTCTGCTGGTTTTGTTCTTACCCCGCCCCTTGCATTTCTAGATTCTGCTGGCTGCTCTTCCAGGCTTTGAATCCCTTCTCCACAAAATATTGTCTCTCCTATTGCCCAAGTGATGTCCACTGGCCACAGGAGGTTCAGCAAGTGGTAGCCGGACCCAGAAACCACTGCTCAGCCTCTGCGGGAGCCCCACGCCTCCTCCTCTCTGAGAAGAGACTGGACACAGACTTGCCTCCCCGCCCACGTCATTCTGCCCTTTGTTGAGATGGTCACGTGCACCTGATACTCATGTGTCCATCTCTGCCTTGCCAGGCTTCATCAGATTTAATAACCAGTGGCCTCGCAGAATCTGATGCTTGGGTCTCTTTTTTTTCCAAGTTCTGGTCTTGGGGGCATGTCAATGGCTATACTCTGGGTGGCTGCTTTATTTGGCTCTGCTTCATTAACACAGGCGCAGAGCTCACACTCCAAAGCCCAGGGCTGGAGGAGACCTTAGAGATGTTCAAAGCGTGAGCCCTTACAGAAGTTGCCCTGGAAATCTTTGAGATTCCTTTCATGTGCTTAAGAGAATTATTTTTTGCGGGTATTTTTCTGCCTAGTTTCTTGGTGAATTGCCATAATTTCAAAACCAAAAAAAAAAAAAAAAAAAGATACTACTCATAATGTAACTTGGAAATTTCTTACACCTAACGGTGTATCTTTTATTGCTTTGTCTTTGTCCTCCTATGTCATGTTCCCTTCTTATTTCCCAGCTCTCTTTCCAGAAAGGCACAAATGTTTGTCTTTAGGAAATAAATGCTCAGCTTACCCACAAAAATGGTTCCATGAAAATGGAACTGAAGAGACAAAAGGGGCAGTAATTCTAAGTGTAAGGTTCTTATCAACCAACTTTGATAGAAACCAGAGGCTTTTCTATCCCAATTATTCCGGGAAGCAGGACACTTGGACCCAAAATACTTTCTTCTTGCTGGCGTTCCTAAATCGGCTCTTGGAAATGCCATTTCTTTCACTGCATAGTGGAATAAATCCTTTCTATGGAGCCCTTTTCAGTAGTAGGAGAAATAGAATGTGATCTTCTCATAGAAAAAGCGGTTCCTGAGAAGTCAGTGTCTTTTAGCACACACAACACTCAGCAGAGTATTCTAAAGCTTTGATCGATGGGTTGATTAAATTTCAACATCGTGGAGAAAATTGTTTCTAACATCCATGCGTTTGTGTGCTTCGCTTTCATAGAGAATATGGACTCCTAAGGAGCTAATATTCCACTTCCTGGAAACTGAATTGTATTCTCAATGCTAAGGAGCAAGATGCTGTTTGGAGTAAATCTGACAAATTCTTTTGGAAGCAAAGGATCACTTATTGATTTATTTTTTTTATAAATGCAGATTTCCACATGGCCTGTTTAAAGAAAACGAAGTGCAGTAGGAGTTAAATATTTCATGAATTACTCCCCTGTTTTGCTGATAAGTCCTTTGTAGTGCAAAATGCATATCGGCAAGTAACGGAGATCTGTTCTTTACGTGAAATCGCCTCTGGCTGGAATGAAGGATTTCCAGCTAGTTCGTTTATGATAATATACCTTTCCTAGCACTGATAACAAGTGGAGAACACAATTCTTCATGTCATGTCAGTCTCCATTTCTCATTTCCATGGTATTGTTGTGATTCTACGGAGCCTGGATACCTTAGCGAAATATATTTTGAAACATTACTGTGAAGATTATAGTCATCTGTGACATGGCAGGAGTGACATCCCTTGGATGTGAGAAATCTGGGCCTTCTGCCTCCTCACCTCCGCACCCAGGCTCATGTTTGGGGAAAGCCCAAGTTATAGAAGAGAGTGATTCAGAAATGCAGCGAGGAGAAAGGCAGACGAGGTGGCCGCGGGCAGCCAGCGTCCCCACAGCCCTGGCTCACCGTCCTCCTGGACTCTGATCACGGAGACGAAACGTTAAGACGACCCTCCCATACGATGTCACTTTGGAAACCCTTCCCAGAAAAAGCACCTTTCAGATCTACGGTGACTCGAGCATGCTCTGTGTGGCAGAACTAGTGGCCCTCACTAAGATATCTCAGGAGTCATTGACTACTTCTGGCCAGCTGGCTGTGAGCAGAAGACGTGTGTGTCACCTCTGGGTGGAGGCCATCGAGAGCGGGAGAATACGGGCACTCTGGAAGTCACATGTTGAGATGGCAACATTACAAAACGGTGGTGCTGCCATCAGCCTGGAGCAGAGCCCCCAGTCTGCCCACACTGGACATTAGCATGAGTGAGATATAAACTGTATTGTGCTGAAGCATTGCAACCACTGGGTTGATTGCTCCCTGCAGGATTGGCTAATTCTCTCTCCCACTCTTCTCCCCAAACCTGCCCGCAGGCCCAGCAGAAGAGGAGCACACAATGAGATTTTGAACCATGCCTTGCGTCTCCAATCCGAATGGTTCATGCCATTTAGCAGGAATATCAGTTTATAAATCCTGGATTCTTATCTTTGAAATGTGACTTTTTTGTTAAGTGGCCGGTCTGCCAGGCATCCCAAATACTATTATCTACTATTAAATGGCCGCCATTTTGCCATGGGTTGTCTACTTGACAAATGGACAAAGCGTTGCCCATTTAGAATACTAATCTCCCGTAAGGCCTTTTATGCTGGAGGTTCTAATAAACTGTTTCTGATCCTTACATCTTTTCAGTGATACTTGTGGAAATCTCACTTTACAAGAAGATAAATAGAGCCCTGGCTTGTTTCCGTGGCCCGACAGAGTTTCCAGATATATGACTATCAAGACCCGTATTCAGAATTAAATTTCCATTTCTCAGACCTCGCCTTTAGAGCAAGCAGTTCCCTACTTTCAATGTTTAAAATTGTTTCTCTTTTCTAATCTGAAGGAAACCAATGGGGAGCGGACCTTGGGATGGAGGAGTAGACCTGTCTCTCGGGCTTGGCTTCCCTCTTTCTCCTCCCCACTTTTTTCAGATTCCCTGTTTACTAGGAGAGTGAATGGACCCAATCCAAGCCAGGACCGAGCTCAGAATCCTAGTCTGCTTCATGGACATGGGAAGGTGGGAGGGGTAGACTAACAACACCGAGCTGTCTCTCTCCCCCTGTTCTCTAGCTCCGTGTTTGCCTTTTCTGCCTTAGAAATAAACTGATACAATATCTAAGACTCTAAATTAGGCATAAACCACATTTGTTTCCATGCGAGGACATTTGTTTGACGTCAGTGGTAACCGTCTTAAGTTTTGCATGAGAAATGTAACTTAAGTCTGTGCCTCTTGGCTGTACCGATATGTGCACAAGGAAGCATATCCAGGAGAAAACAGAAGGATAGCTCATTTCAGAGGGAAAAACCTACATTGCCAGACTCTTCATTTAGAATTCCTGTGGTTCCGGCCGTAATCTCATAAGGAGATCTGTGCCTTGGACGCATCAGCACTCTCAAATGTGTGTATTAGAGTCTTTCTGGTTACAAGAGACAGCCTGTCTCAGTGTATCTTGTTAATTGTTCCATATACCTGTGGCTGTGTAACAACCCAAAGTTTTGTGGCTTGAAACAACAATTTGTTGTTTTTCATAATTCTGAGGGTTTGTTAACCCTTAGATGGTTAATATCTGGTTCTCTGTTCTCAGATGGTTCTGCTGCTGCATGTGGTTTACTAAGCTACTTGCTCGGTGGTTTTCAGCCGGGAATTCAGGTGGGCCCAGAAAGTCCACAGTGGTGTTTCGTCCCCCCAGGGTCTCTTTCCGATGGCCTCTCAACATTCCGTAGTGCGGCTCAGGCCTCCCAGAGAGAACTTACAAGAGCCCAAGCCCCAGTGTGCAAATGCTCACCACACCTCTGCTTGCATAATTCTTGCTAAAATCCCATTGGCCAAAGTATGTCATGTGACCAAACCCAGTGTCTTTGTGAGAGGTGACTGCAGGGTATGGATGCTGTGAGGAGTGGGCCACCCATGTAGCAGTCTATCTGTCCTGCTAGATCGAAGGCTTGATTCAGTTTATAAGATGCAAGAAAGACAGGAAGAGGCTTCAACCAGAACCACTATTGTGGCAAACCTCATTGAAAATTGGGACATTGCTTGGGGTACCAGGAGTGTCAGAGGCCTGGTTGTCATGGTTCAAGAGGAGTAGGCACTTGTTACCGCCTTTCAGGTGTTCCGTGATGCTGCAGTCACTCAGCAACAACTTGTCCCTGTTTCGACTAATCCTGTGGCTGCCCACTGGCCTCCTTCTGCTCTGGACACCTCATATCCTCTGCTTACTCAGGGCTTCTCATGCTGCCTTGCCTCTGTATGATCTTTGGCCTTTGTTCCCGCTCCAAACTATTGACTCACTCGACCTTTCTGCCTTGTATTTACCCTCCCCCTGAGAGACGAATTTGTTACCACTTTGTTGGTCACTGTTCAGCCCTTTAAAACAGCCCAGTCATCTCACACGCTCAACATGGCTGCTGCTGCCTTGGTCAGACACCCACCCCTGATTCTTCTAGCCTTGGTCAGGATGGTGGGGTCAACGCAGAAGGACAAAGGGAGTGTAGTGAGCATTTAGAGCATTACAGCCGCCCATTCATTCATAGTTAATTGTGATTGGGTTTGGAGGTGGGAGGAGAAGGTCTTCCTTTGAGGGGCGCTGTTCCCTTTCTCTCTCACCGCACCCACCCTTCCTCTCCAGTCAGCTCTCCCACCCTTGCAGCTGATCCTGACGGCTGTCCGCAGATAACTGGCTGTACAAGTGTGAACAGGTGCCATCCTTGGTCAGGGTCGCTGTTAGTCTCACCCACGTGGACTTTTCATTAAGCATGCTTTATCCTTTGTCTTAGATCTCTCGATTATATCATTGCCTACTATTTCCTTTCTTGTAATTGGCTATGCTAAACAAAGGACGTGTGGGGGAAAAAAAGCCAGCATCCAAATCATTTCATGGGTTGCAAAAGGTTAGATCTCATTAAAAGGCGTTGGTATTTCTGATGCTCTAACTTCCGTGACAAAAGGGCTTGGATAAATTTTTCTAAATTCAAGAGGTCCTTAAGATTTCATTTTACGTATGTTTATCCTTATCATGGAATAGCTCTAGAAGGATTTGCAAAACTTGGTTAGTAATAACCCTCTCAGGGAGAAACTAGGTTGCTTACTTTGAATTTATGATCTTTTGTACCTTATGAATGTTGTACCACGTGCATATATTGCCTACTTTTAAAATTAACTTTGTGAAGCGTGTCTTCTCCACATTGTCCTCACTAGCAGTTCCTTGAAAAGGCCCCAGCCAGCATGTGGTACAATTCCAGCTGACAGTATTCATGTGGATTCCCACATGCAGAGGCCCCCAAAGTCATGCTATGGGCAGCGCCGTGAAGATCTTCTGTCTGATCTCTCTATATGTATATCTATATTCAGAAACCATTAGGGTTTTTTTTTTTTCTTTTAACACCAGTGACTAAACTTGGTAATTCTACTTGCTTCTTAGTTAAATGCAAAATCAGAAACTACGAGAGGGAGGGAAATGCCAGGGGCTTCTCAGGGAGTGGCGATGTGAGCCGGCTGGAAGTTCCAGACCTTCCCGGAACCGGACCTCTGGGTCTGGCACTTAACATACCAGGTGTGTGTCCTTAAGCAGGTGACTTTACCATTCTGCGCCTCGGCTTCCTTATCAGTAAATCGGGAGGTGTAATAGAGTTTACCTTTTGGGGTTATTGGCAAGATGACATAAGTGAATGCGTGGAGCAAACTCCGTGTGATTCCTGGCACATGGAAGGTGCTCGATGAATCACAGCCATTGTGATGGGCTTTTTTTTTTTTCTTCTCATCTATCAAGTGGGAACCATACTTGCTTTCCTATTTTCTGGGGTTTCTATGGATGTCAAATAAGAGAACCAGTTATAGTGCTCTGAGGAATGGAGATTTGAACTGTTATCGAGACGTGTTCTATCATCTATTATTTGGGTAAAAACACCTGTTAATTGTCCATCTTTCCTTGAATACTATTCTAGCTTCTAGGTACCAGATTTCTTGCTGAAACTCTACTATAGGACATCCCTTTGGGCTAGGAGGAAATTAGAAACCTGTTCCTGGTGCTTCACAAAGTTGGCTTTGTTATTTGAAGAGACCGTTACAATTGCTGTGGGCACATAATCTCGGACTACTTTTTCTGAGGCGTTTTCATGGTAATGTAGTTGTGTGTAGATTTAAGTGTGACTTTGTTGATGTGTTCATTATGCAAAGTCATTGTCCATTTCCCATTGACCTTCCTTCCATAGTCTCAGACTCAAAAATCTGTGATTGAAAAGCACAAGCATGGGCTAGAATGGACATTAATGCGCTCATTCTTATGGTAAACATTTAACAAAATATAGAAAGTAACCATCCCCAAGTAGACTGCTGAAAAACGCCTTTCACAGTCAAGATGATGTCACACTCAGTTAGTGTGGCCAGTTAGTGAGGCCAGACACTGATGGGTCACCAAAGCAACAATTAGTGTGCCAAAGGGCATCCAGTCACATAAGCATATTTGTTTATTGGCTTAGAGAATAGATTGTGTTACGTTGCACAGTCAGCATTGAACCACCCATGTTGGGACGCCAAAAAAGCACAAACAGACCAGAATAAAATGGTGATTAATGCATGGCCTTCCAGTTCTGGTTAAAAGCTGATATATTTTCTTAATGAAAATAATTTCATCTTTCACTTGAGAGAAAAACAAAGATTTATTTTCTTTCAAATGACAAGACTTCTTAAGCGGGTAACAGAAGAGCTATGTTTCTTGGGATTAATATGAATTCTTTTAAAATACATGGTAAACAATGCAGGGGAGCATTTGCTGTACGATTTAATATGTATTTTAGGCAAAAAGAAATAAGGGAACCTTGACTTGTATTTCTTTTCCAATGATGAAAAGTTTACCAAAGAAGGGAGATTTTTCTTTCCTGTCTGGAGGCAACAGGCAAAGAGTTGCCTTGAATGGAGTTAAATGAGGAGAAATATTAAAAGGCTTTTCTGTTTATCAATACTCCGGGGTCATCTTAACAGTATATGTGGTTTTAAATATCAGGGTGAATAATATTGCAAAGACCGACCTATCATTTGTCTTATTCAAGCATGCTTTAAAATGTCTGCGCAGGTATTTTTTTGTAAATTTCAAGCTGTGTTGTACTAACATACTCGTTAGCCTTGACTGAACATGATGCCTGCTACTTCCAAGTGCGGTTTCACTCGTTTTAATGTAATTGCATAAGCCTGGTAGTGTTGATTCACAGTTCTCGGGTAAGAGAGGATGACCGTCACCTTGCAAGGTAGGACCACAGGGCAGATGGGCTCCTAGCAGGGCAGGGCGTTGACATCAATACTGAGAGCACAGAAGCAGCGGTTTTTCTTTGTGAGACATGCCGAGCACATCACTCCTACGGAGAGGAAGCTCAATTTTCTGTAGCTGTGTTTGATTCTCACTTTGAGTGAGTGCTGGGGACCTAATGCTGTCCTTAGGCACGGAGTTTTTCACCTCTGATGGCATATGTAGGAGGAGTGAGTGATTTTCCATAGGCAGGAGTCTGAGGATGGGGAGGGCAGTGGCTTTGTCCTCTCCAAACAGAAGCTACACTGGACACAAGTTGTTGCAGTTAACTTACTACTTCCGAAGAAACACTTCATCTAGCTTACGACCCCCTCTCATTGTGAGGATTTACTCATGTCTCTTCAAGTAAGTCCTTTCTCAGTTTCTCTTAACAATTTTAATTTTTTTCTTTATGCAACACTGTGATTTTGCGGCAATATTTTATTCCCTACAGCGTCTGAAAAGGTAGAGTGGGTTGAAAGATACTTCCTTGTCTATGAAACTGCTTGGCGGTTTTCTCTCTTTGAAGAATGAAGAGTTAAGGCATGCAGGCAAAGTAAATAATAAGTTAAGAATTTAGAAATTGTAGGTGGTTGCTTAAGACCGTGTGAGCATTATAATTTATTAGTGCATCTTTTAGAAAGTGTTTTCGTTCCCCAGCACCTCTTCCAGAGAGTAAGGCACTTAAGTGAAACAAACTGACATAGAAAGCAGGAATATCTGCCATTGTTTCCTTGGAATCTGTGGTTTCCTCTCAATCTGTGTAGTTTGTAACATCCACTTGTTTTAGAGTCATTTGCGCCATTTATTTGTATTTTCCCTAAAGTTTATGTTGAAATTCAGAGTTAGTGTTCCACAGAAAAATCACGAGAGACCTAAGTAAATCTGATGAAATGATACAGATATGCTTTGCACACAGAGAAAGACTGCCTGGTGTATATTTTGGTTGGAAATAGTTGGAGGAGCTTCTCAATCTGCCTCTCGATGTTTGATGGGCGTGATTGTTCATGTATTGTAAATGGAAAGACAAATTTCTTGGCTCTGAAATGAAACCACATAATATGGATGTTTCATTCAGGAAACAGATTTATATACATATAATGTCTCTGTGTAGTATAGTAAGTTCTTCTTTTGGTATTTGGTTACCAAAAGGTGTCCCAGCTATAATTGTAATTGTGTTCAAATCAGAACTCAGTTGCTAGTAAAACACGTTATCTGGATTGTTTCATTTTTCTTTTATACATATAAACTGTATTCCATATATAGGCATGATAGGAGAACTAAGTTGACCATATAGACAAGGGTTTGGTTTTCATACCCAATAGTGTAAATATAAATATGGCCTTAGGTAGATGGCAGTCAGACTATCTGAATGCAACCTCATCCTCAAAGATCTGAAATCTCTATTTCTTTCCCCTTTTCTCAAAACCTTTCTTTTTTTTCCTACAAATACTCATTTACTCTGTACCATGTGCCAGGCACTGTGATGGGCTCTGGGGACACAATAGGGAACAGGAAAGGTGCAGTCCTTCCCTTTAGGAGACTTTTAGTTTAGTGGGGAAGATGGATATTAGAAAAAGACACAATTACACAGACAATGAAAATCGCACAAGTCATTCGGTAATTAAGCTGTGGGAGCTATCGTCGTCTGCAATAACAGCATCCCTCTACGTTCTCGAGAGAGCCATTGGTCACTCCCCTCTGTCTTCATTAATGAGAAGTCACGATTGAATCTGTCATTCCAGGAAGGAGTTGGCTGTGGGACAGAGGTCTATATTGTGTGTGTGCTCATGTTCTTCTGTGTGGGGCGAACACGTTCATGTGTGAGGCACACTATGTTGGGTGATGGGAGAGGGATACAGAAGTGGGAGAGGCACCACCTTTGCCTGAAGGAGTAGGGGAGAGAGCATGCGTATCAAAAAAGTCTATTTATCTTTGCATCTATCTGTATAATATACATCACGATTAAATGATTAAAACAAGGAATTTCAGGGGTGCCTGAGTGGCTCAGTCACTTAAGCGTCCGACTTCGGCTCAGGTCATGATCTCACAGTTCATGGGTTCAAGCCCTGCATCGGGCTCTGTGCTGACAGCTCAGAGCCTGGAGCCTGCTTTGGATTCTGTGTCTCCCTCTCTCTCTCTGCCCCTCCCCCGCTCATACAATCTCTGTCTCTGAAAAATAAATAAACAGTTTTTTTAAAAAGGAATTTCACGGGCGCCTGGGTGGCGCAGTCGGTTAAGCGTCCGACTTCAGCCAGGTCACGATCTCGCGGTCCGTGAGTTCGAGCCCCGCGTCGGGCTCTGGGCTGTTGGCTCAGAGCCTGGAGCCTGTTTCCAATTCTGTGTCTCCCTCTCTCTCTGCCCCTCCCCTGTTCATGCTCTGTCTCTCTCTGTCCCAAAAATAAATAAACGTTGAAAAAAAAAAAAATTAGTATATGTGCTGCCGAAGCGAGCACGAAAAAAAAAAAATTAAAAAAAAAATAAAAAGGAATTTCAGGAATTCTTAGTGGGGGTGAAATGACTTCTAGTGTGGTTGATCAGCTAATGTTTCAATATTAGGTGATCTATACAGAAATAACTTGGACTTTGATAGGGAAATATGGTGGAGAGGGCATTCCAGGCAGAAGGAACAGAGTGAACAAAGGCAAGAAGGTGGGAAAATTCAGGGCATGTTGCAGGACGGATCCAAGAAAGGGAAGCAGAAGCCGACTATCGAACAAAAAAAAATAGCTCTATGCCAACAGGACAAGACAAGGTTGGCAGGATAAATTGAGACCAGATCGCTGAAGTTTTTCTATTTTCTGTTTAAGGATGTATTGAACTTTATTTGGTAGATCCCACTGTTGAGGGGGGTGACTGTGGTGAGAAAGGCCTGGAACTTGGAGCCTCGGGTGTGCCTGCCACCGTAGTCTCAGTGAGGGAAGGGGAAGGCCCTGATTGTTGGCTGTTCACCTGGTAAATGAGTGTTTGGGGTTTGAAGCAAATTTGCCACAGTGCCCTGGACTTTCCCAAAGATAATCTCTAGCATGGAGAAGCCATTAGGCCTTCCCTCTTCCCTCAGTTGCCAATCGATTTATACGCCCAGCTTTTTTTCCTATTAGGAATGACATGGTAGGCCTCCGATATAAATGCAGATATTTTAAATGGGAAAACCGTAAGGATGGCCAAGTAGACAGATTTTACTTGACATCACTACAAATGCTTCTGACCTGATTTTAGCTGACGTATGAATAAATGATTATTCCAGCCTTGAGAGTTAAATATTTAAACGTTAGTTCCTTTTTGGAGTTCATGTATAATACAGAACTGATTTTCTGTGCTGCAGACTTCCTCTCGTTGCCTTCTTTTTTTTTTTTTTAATACACCATAATTCTTATCCTACCCTTTTTCAGTTCCCTGCATGAACATTATTTAAACGTTGCACGCAAATCTGCGAAAGAAGAAAAGGATAGTCTGTGGGTCTCAGCAGGAGTTCAGCTAATGCAGCTTAAAATAATGCCGAGAAAGAAGCGCTTACCTGCAGGCAGAGTGGCCCTGATTCTCTTCCTGTGCCAGATGATTAGTGCACTGGAAGTACCACTTGATCGTAAGTATTAACGTTTCAAAGCTGTTAGGCCTGGGAGTTAAAGCCTCCCCGGCATTTCCCGTCACTGTGAGCCGTGTGAATGGAGAAGGTGTCTGTGTGATACTGAAAAGCTAATCAAAATTAATTTGGCTTTTACCTCCAAGCACCTGGTGTTTATAAAGAGTCTCACCATAGAAATGGCCATTGAACTGGTCAGACCATTGTCCCCTCCCTATCATTATCTTTCTTCCTCCTCAGGTGCCTTTTGTATACCATGTGGCTCGGGGGGGGGAGGGGGGGGGAAGGAAAAGGAGCGAATCGTGGGCTCCCCTGATCCAACAGGCGACTCTTGATCGAAGCAGTGCTGCAAGAAAACTCAATCACTTTAAAACGGCCATGGGGACATCCCCACTTATCCCCTCCCCACTACTCCACCCTCTCCCGTCATGCACTCAGGGTGCTCTGGAAAGATTGGGGGATGTTTTCTCAGCCAACCCCATGCTCCTCAGTATCCCCAAACAACCCATAATTCATTTCTCTCTTTTTTTAAAAAATTTTTAATGTTTCTTTTATTTTATTTTTTTTTTGAGAGAGAGAGAGAGAGAGAGAGAGAGAGAGAGAGAATGAGTGGGGGAGGGGCAGAGAGCAAGGGACACAGAATCCGAAGCAGGCTCCAGGCCCTGAGGTGTCAACACAGAGCCCAACGCAGAGCTCGAACCCTCGAACTGTGAGATCATGACTTGAGCCGAAGTCGGACACTCAACCGACTGAGCCACCCAGGTGCCCCAGTTCATTTCTCTTGATTCCAACAAGGCAAAAGTCCCTTTAAATAGGAGTCTGGATGTAGGACGTGTGTCTTATCTGCAGCCTAGAGAAAGATCTTTGGCTTAAAAGATGTGATCAAAGACCAAAAGGTAAATTTTGAGAAGAAAACAAGTCATCTGCAAAAACACAATTTTTTTTTTTTTTAATTTTTTTTTTCAACATTTATTTATTTTTGGACAGAGAGAGACAGAGCATGAACGGGGGAGGGGCAGAGAGAGAGGGAGACACAGAATCGGAAACAGGCTCCAGGCTCCGAGCCATCAGCCCAGAGCCTGACGCGGGGCTCGAACTCCCGGACTGCGAGATCGTGACCTGGCTGAAGTCGGACGCTTAACCGACTGCGCCACCCAGGCGCCCCTGCAAAAACACAATTTAAAATGGGACAGCGGGGACTACTGTCTTAGCCTCCAGCCCCCCCCCCCCCCCCTTCCTGATAGTAGAGTACATGCTGAGCTCTTCCTTCTCTGGGTGGCCTGGCAGTGAACAATAAAGATAATGCTGGATTCCAACCGGTCCCTTCTCTTGCAATGGAAGCAGAATTTCAAATTTGGACAATTACTGTACTTCAGATTCATCCTTTACTGTTGATCTCCGTGACCTCTTTAAATCCATTTGCTTCCTGAATAGGACATCTGCTTGGCAAGCTTTCCAAGGTGCAAGGAAGATAGCACTTTCTTGGGGGCCGTTCCATTGTCGGGAATTTCATTTTTTTACCAAAGGATGTTGCAGGTGCCAGTGGGAAGACATTAAGAAGGGATGTGGTCTGCCCCGCTCCCTGGAGACCTCCTTTGCCACGCATCTATGGTCTAAAGGACGATAAAATGCAACATCTCGTTATTTATTAAAGTATTATAAAGTATTATAAAGTATTCATTCATTGCCCTTCATTTCAGTTAAAAACAAAAACAAAAACAAAAAGGTATGATTGGCTAAGGCCATTGGAGTTGGATTGCCTAAGTAAGCATTTGCCCTACCAGGAGAGAGACAAAAGCCCTTGAGAGAAATGGGCTTTTGTTCTCTCTTGTGTTAAATATATTCTCCCTTAATCTGACTGCCTAATCTAACCATCAGAGGGGAACAGTCACCTATGGCTAACTCAATTACCGCTGCTAATGGAGAAGAGGCATCACCATGATGAAAAGAAAGTCACGGACAATGCCGCTCCTGTATTAACCTTTACAAGTAGAAGTGACAGGCGGCGCTGCAGAATCATTTGAATTGCATGCTAATGTAATTTCTTCCCTGCCCCTGTCCCCTACACCCCTTCTGCATGAGCTGCTCCTTGATGTGGGTCCTAGCAGCCCTTGGGTGAGGAGGGATTCTGAAGCAGAAATAATGCTACCGGCTGAAAAGTTCCATTCCCGACCTGGAGACGAACCACAGAAATAGAAACAACTGAAAATCAGTGCTGCGTTTGGCACGGATGGAGCACTGTCACTGTAGTGCTGTCCCATTGTTAGGCATTATGACCACGTGCATAGTGGTGTCTGGGATAATAGGATCAGACGCGACGCAGTATGTGACAACTCAGATTAATTGCAGATTCCAGCTATTTTTCAAATTGAACATAATTACTTGTCCAGCACAACATGTATGGAATGGAATTAGCCATCCCCATTCCTAGAAGAATCCTTTTTTTTTTTTTTTTCTTTTTGCCTACAGCATTCCTTTTGTTCTTCCACATGTTTATGCGGGATCGCTGCCACAGGAGGAAACAAAACCATTATTGGGAGTGTCTTCCTTTTACGACTCCACAACTGCCATTTTCACTGTACTGGTTTTTTAGGTCAAACCAAATAGACGAGATGCCCCTTTGGTCTCCAGGGTTCTAACGTTCTTATTACTAACATCTGGTTTTCTTTAATCCTGTTTGCCCACTCACCTGCTGATATTGATGGGGAAAAAGCAAAACTTCTTGAAGACTGTAAGTGTCTTTCTGTAATTACTAGGCAGTGTGAAAACTTGACCATGTCTTTGTTTTTGAATTAATGCTGTGAATTGAATGCACAACTTTATGATTTGTGACTAACGTCGTTTTAAGCATGTGCATTTACTATGGCTAAACATTGCATTTAAATACCAAGAAGCAAGTTTAATATTATCCCTGCATGAATTCTGAGGACTCAGGTATTTACTCTTTCTTTTGCCAATATTCTGCTCTACTAACTTCCAAGCTTTATTCACATCTGATGTAACTCAATGAGAAAATTCACAAAATTTAAAGGAAATTACTGTCTGGTTCTAAATGCCATTAAATGCTTGCTGGGCTTAAGGCTTGTCTTTTGATATCTTTCAGAAGGTGAGCACATATGCATAGGCTTCACCCAAGTCAGCAGCCATATGTACGCCTTGCCATACTTCTTCGGCCTGAGGACTGTATGGACTAGCGTTCCATCCACATTCCAGTGAATTTGAACATTGTTTTCAAGTGTGCAAACGACAAATAAGCAGTCCCCACTCACATCGTCTCCGAGCGGCTTGGTCTAAGCAAAACTTCTGCTGTCTTGGGCAGTGAGTGGGGCAGCATCTAGTATCTACCTAAAAAAGAGTTAAAAAAAAAAAGTTTTCAGGCATTTGAAAAAACCTTTGAGATTGGATTAACCAGGAAAACCATGTAAAATCACCTTTCCCCCTATCGCTTCGAAGCATTTGTTCATTGCCAGGGGACCTACGCGCTGTTCAGAGGTGTGGGTAAGCAGTACACTCCTGGCAGGTCAGAAATGGCATTGAACGGGCTCTCCTGCAGACGTGTGAACACAAGTTCTGGGTCTGAAACCACCAGACAGACCTCTGTCACTTGCAGAAAAATACAAGGAATTGGACTGAGTCACCCCAACAGTCCCCCCATCGGCCACCTGGGTGTCCACCATTCAGGTGTGAAATTCCAGGCTTCTGTCCGTCATCCCAAACTCTATACTCCCGGAGCCTAAAAGATTACTCAAAGATGAAGCTGGTCCAAATAAAAATGATTGTGATCATAATTTACACATAGCTAACACTGAACCACTACAGTATTGGCATGCCCTAAGAATTTTACGCACGTTCTTTAAGTTCATCCTCCTGGTGACCCTTGGAGGTAGACACCATAGATACCCCTTTTAAGCCCCATTTTCCCTCTAAGGAACTAAGGGCTTGCGACAGTTAGGAAACTGGCTTGAAGTCTCACAGCTGGTAAGAAGCAAACAGACTGGTTCTTAACCCCCAGACCAAAGTGCTAACCAGCACCGGGAACCGATAGGCCAGCAGGAGTGAGTGTTCGTTGTAAGGAGGCGGAGGTGAGGACAAGCAGCCGGCTGAGTGGGAGCCGGAGACAGGGGCAGCTCTTGCTAAATGGAGGAGGGAATGATAGTGCTGAGTATCCAGCATTTAGTAGGTGCGCAGTAAGAGAGGGCAGTCATGAGCTCTGCTTTTCGTCTGTCCTTTGGTGTTATTTGGATATTTAGTCAGAGCCAGCATTGTCGTGTCTGTTGTGGTGGACAGCAGCAAGACCAGAGACAAAACAAGCGAACAGAGAGACGTTTGCAGATGCATAGGACATTAGGCGCAGAAGTGGTAAAGTTAGCCCTGGCAACAATTAACCACGGTAAAGAAAGACAAGAGCAGAGGGCAATTACTAAGCTTCAGGAAGTGATCAGTTGGCAGGTGGAAGAGGTTTCACAAAGCACAGAGCATGGGCATGGAGGAAAGGGAAGAGCTGGAATATGAACAGCTGAAATGATCTAGGTGGCAGTGGGAGTGGGGCGGACTGTCCTGTAAGGTGTTTAGCAGCATCTCTGGCCTCTGCCCAACAGATTGCAGTACCACCTCCCCGCCCAGTGGTGACAACCACAATGGCCTCCAGAATGGCCCTGTGTCCCCCGAGGGGACCCTAGGTTGAAAACCACTGGTCTGTGTAAATGGCTTTCCCTGTCATCGTACAAGGCAGTGGCTCCTACGGGGAGAGTTTGGTTCTCTTCTCTGCCATGTGCCTTCCTAGTCAAGCCATTTTGTTGCCCTGAGCAACAAACGAGGTTGAAATAGATTATTTCCCCACTTCCTTCCTGTTCTTACATTCTGTGATTCTGATTTCACACGAAGGACGTGGTGATCTTACGAGTAACTTGAGCACTGGACGTGCAGATACCAGCTTCCTTCGGATTTAATTGTTCTGGGTCAGAACTCAGAATGTTCCTCATACGATTTGAAAATGAATGATCGGATAACCCTTTAAAGAGCAAAACGGAAATGCTGTCTCCTGTAACAGAGCACGTCCCAATTCCGCTGATCTTCTAAAGGAGACTCTTTTATCTTTGCTGCTGGTAGTCACCTACCACCTGCCTCTGATAAGACATGCCGACTCTCTGATTTAACCATTTTTAAATGGTAACTTCTCAAATTGATTTGTTCCCAATGTATATTAATTTACATTAGCACACTAAGGAACTCTAAGTCAGTTACTCTCTCCTAAGAAATGCCCGTTTACCTCCTAACTTAAATTTCACTGAGAAGCATTATTTGAGCCAAAAAAAAAAAAATCAGAAGAATTTCTCATTGTTACATCAGAAAAGAAACTGTCTTAATATCAAGCTTGTCTTGGTGATTGTTTTTCCAAACTCTTAGTTGGGGAAAATTGGCTCTGTGAGTCCATATAAAGTCACCAAAAGGAAGTTGTGCCTTGACTTCAAAGTTTTAGGAGACGTTTTGCTGAAAATCCAATGAGGTTTGTGCTGCCACCGTAGAAATTGCTAAAAGCATTTGGAGCATATTTAGTGTGGGGTGGGTGACTTGGATATAGACAGAATGATTTTTACGATGATCTTAAATGATTTCTTTACATTATTCCTCTTTCTACAATTAAGTGGTGCAGCCTCCAACCATTACTCAACAGTCTCCAAAAGATTACGTTATTGACCCTCGAGAGAATATTGTGATCCAGTGTGAGGCCAAAGGGAAGCCTCCTCCAAGGTGGGTGTGATTTCTGCTCTGTTCCACAACTGGAAATAAGCATCGCTATTAATATTGAAGTTAATTTCAGGTCCTGCCTATCTCTGAAGTATCATGTGTAGGCTCATGGTTTTGTCTTTCTGATGAATAAAAGAGTGTTCTTCTTGGAAACCCCCATAAATTGCATTTCTGTACTCACACCCTTCACAAAATGCTCAAAAAATGGTAGCAAGATGTGGAGGAAAGCCTTCTTCTAATGGCTCTCCTGCCCTTGTAACATGGACGCACCCATTTTTCTCTGGGCCTCATTTCTTCATCTGTAAAATAAGGAAGTTGAATTTAGTGACTTCAAAGATCTGTGCTTGCTCTGGAGAGGTCTATAAAATAGCCCTAAGTGGGTTTTCAGCCTTGGCAGGGCTCAGCACTCCGGATTCTCCATATGGATCTTGGCATGAGCATTGCACAGCATTTTAGAGGTGGGAGAGACGTGAGAGGTTATCTGGTCCAACTGATAGATTTTATAGACGGGAAACTGATGCCTGGTAATGCTTGGCAACGTAGCCAAGGTCCCTCAGCTGATTAGCAAATACTGTCACTTCTGCAGTAACATATGGGAGTTTAGGAGAGTTGGGTTACTATTGTTAAAATGTAATGTGGATTTTTAAGTAAGAAGGAAGTGAAAGTTTCTAGATTTTTCATTTCCTTAAATCTTTTTCGATGCTTATGTTTTTTTGAGAGACAGAGCATGAGTGGGGGCAGGACAAAGAGAGAGGGAGACAGAATCCGAAGCAGGCTCCAGGCTCTGAGCTGTCAGCACAGAGCCCAACGTGGGGCTTGAACTCACGAACCATGAGATCATGACCTGAACCAAAGTCAGACGCTTAACCGACTGAGCCACCCAGGTGCCCTCTAGATCTTTCAATTCTGAGTCTATTGCCAGGCTTACCCAATTGTCACAGATTGGCACCTGAGAAAAAGATTACCTGGTAAATACTTAAGTATGTCAAAAACATCCATCAGAGGTTTGCTTCAAAGCAGTCCGTTCTGCCATATTATTGGAAACCTCTGGCACTGAGCCCGAATGTGATGTCATTTCATGGAGTTCCCCTTCCGTTTCACACTGACGTAATACTTCCTGCGACTCCCTGTAAGGCAGGATTTCTCCCCCTCAGCACTACTATTTGGGGCCAGATAGTTTTTTGTTGTGGGGACAGGGCTGTTGGATCTTTAGCAGCATTCCTGGCCCCTGCCTCCTCCGTGCCCCCCCATCCCCTGCCACCTCCTGCCCCCAGACGTTGGGTCAACCACTGACGCAAGGATAAGCGATGGGAAGAGAAATCTAAGTGGTCCAGGAAAACATAGTGAAGTTTCGAGATTCATGCCTTGGTATGAGCATGGCCACTTTGATGTATGACTAGTTATAAAGTATTTAATTACATGGGCGCGGTGACTTCTATAAGGCAGTCTTTTGTATAAAAAAAAACTGAAAAAGAAGAATTTCAGTTGGCAATTTGGAATACTTCCTAAGAAATTTACAAAACCATCTCTAGAACTGAAAATTCTCAAAATGTATTTTTTATCGAGTTACCACTTTTGATAACCAACCTTGAAAACACAACTGAACTCCTCCTACTTCTCCCCCCGCCCCCAACTTACACTTTGCATTTCGGTAACTTGAAACTGCTCTGATCACTTTCAAACGCACACATGTATTAGTACTTGGGAAAGCCTTTCTTGTCACGTTGCAGCCCAGGGCAAAATTTTATAGACAGGTTATCAACTCTGTGAACAATGGAGTTTACAATAAAAATGCTAATAAAACTCTAAGAGAGCGTGCCCTGGAGACCTACTTTCTGTATTTTCTTTGAAAAATGACAGGCAATTTGTGTGATGATTTCCTTGAGACAGATGTCAGCTAGTTCCAGTGAAGACATGTACCTTAAAATGTATGGCCAGCACTTTTTTCTAAGTCACGATTCAGTGAAACATTTTAGGTACGGAGACTGTCGCTCTTTTCCTGAACACTACCATCTAATCACTATTTCTGGAAACCTGCAGAACTGCTAGGAATTTGTTAAAGAGTAAGTAATCCTGTTTTTTCTTGACTGTTAACAAGCTTAATCCTTTATGTGTTGGGTAGCTTCTCCTGGACCCGAAATGGGACTCATTTTGACATAGATAAGGACCCTCTGGTCACCATGAAGCCCGGCTCAGGAACCCTCACAATCAACATCATGAGCGAAGGGAAAGCAGAGACCTACGAAGGGGTTTATCAATGTACTGCCAGGAACGAACGCGGAGCAGCAATTTCTAATAATATTGTTGTCCGTCCATCCAGTAAGTGGGACTTGTCCATCCAACAGGACCCTATTTAAAAGGTGGCTCTGAGACTCAGCATCTGTCACGTCATCCAGATGCTGGCACAAGAAAGCAGTGCCATTGATTCTAATACTCTCACCTTGTTTTGCGTGAAAATTATCGCTCCTTTCCACTGTACCCTAAGTTCCTCAGCCCAGTGCTTTGCCAACCCAGGATGTCTTTTCGGCAAGTCCAGAATAAAAAAAAACACCAGTAGTAAGAAAAGCGTTTCTTTCCTGATAATTGTAAGTTTTAAAAATATGAACTTTCTTCAAGGTTCTTATGATTGTTTGCTGTCACAATAAATTGATCAAATTATTGATTATCAATTTCCTGAATTGATCAAATTACTAATTTCTCACGTATCTTGTGTATGGACCAACTTCCGACAGCCAGATGGAAATAAATTCGTTATGAAATGGATAATGGGTAATTAACATTTTCGTGTCAAAGATTCCCTGGAAATAGAGTGGCCTCAAGCCTCGATATTATTATGGCTCTTTTTACAGTAGTTACTACCCGTGGTGTCTCAACAACGTGTACTCAAACAGCACGTATTTAAAGAACAGTAACCACTTGCAATTCTGGTCATTTTAAAAACCGTTTTTATTCCCTGTGTTCATCATTGGAAAAAATTACAAATAAGAAAAAAAGAAGTTGAAAAATCACGCATGAATCCTTCCACTCAATCTAGTAACCACAGCTCTTTCCATGTTTTCTAGGCAGATATGTATGTATGTGTTCCAAATGAGCTCATTCTGAAGTACTATTTTATAACCTATTCTGACTTACCTGCATATAATATATATTCTCATATCAATCTTATTATAAATAAGGATACTTAATATATAATATTGTATGATACTCACAGGTGTATATATACAATTATTTAACAAATCTTTTGACATTTGGTGCTCTCTAGTCTTTTTTTTTTTTTTTTTTTTCTTTTGAGAGAGTGAAAGAGAGTGGATGCACTGGGGAGGGGCAGAGGGTAAGAGAGAATCTCGTGCACGCTCCGTGCTGAGCGTGGGCTCGATTCCATAACCCTGGGATCATGACCTGAGCCCAAATCAAGAGTCAGATGCTCAATCAACTGAGCCCCCCCGGGTACCCCTAGAGTTTTCCATTCTTTTGTGAAGAACACGCTTATAGCGAAATTATTATGTATCTTCTTAATGATTTATTGAATAATACAGATTTTTAAACATGGAATTGCTGAGTCTGCATTTATACTATTAATGGCAGTGAGTGAAAATCATCACATTTTGACTTTTAACATTGTATTTAAAAATTATTCCCTTGTTATCTTAATGCCTATAAATTCTGAGTTACTGTTTCCCCAAAGTTTATTTTGTCTTTCTTTCCAGTGCTCTTTTTATTTTTCAATGCAGAGATAACTTAGAAGTTATTATTTTATATCCTAGGGTCACCGTTGTGGACCAAAGAAAAACTTGAACCAATAACACTTCGAAATGGCCAGTCTCTGGTCCTTCCCTGCAGACCCCCACTTGGATTACCACCACCTATAATATTCTGGATGGATAATTGTAAGTTTAAAATGTTTTTAAGTTCATTTATTTATTTTGAGAGAGTGCGTGGGAGGGGCAGAAGAAGAGGGAGAGAATCCCAACCAGGCTCTACACTGTCAGTGTGGAGCCTGATGTGGGGCTCAAACTCATGAACCGTGAGATCATGACCTGAGCCAAAATCAAGAGTCAGACTCTGAACCAACTGAGCTACTCAGGCAACCCAGATAATTGTAAATTTTAAAAATATGAACTTTCTTCAAGGTTCTTATGATTATTTGCTGTCACAATAAGTTGTTAGCTCTCGTGATTCATAAAACGTTTATAAAATGTTTCAGAGATGCTCAGAATAAATACTCATTGAAAGAAACAACATGTCATGTGCAACATGATTTTCTTGAGCACCTGCTGTGAACCGGACATTGCTCTAAATAAACCAAATTCCCAGATTCCAAAGCAGACTCCAGGCTCTGTGAGCTGTCAGCACAGATCCTGACCAGGGCTTGAACCCACGAACCGCAAGATGACTACCTGAGCCAAAGTCGGAGGCTTAACCAACTGAGTCACCCAGATGCCCCTTCAAGTTTTGTTTTTTTTTTTTTATCACCAACAACAACTAATATTTATTGGGTATTTACTAAGTGCCAGTCCCTTTGCTGAGATCTTTATGTGAGTTATCTCACCAGTTTTTTACAACAACCCCATGAGGCATTTCTACTATATTCTTTTACCTTTTATTTAAAAAAAAATTTTTATTGGCATGTAATCAACATACCATGTCCTGTTAGTTGCAGGTGTACCTTATAGTGATTTCATATTTTTATACATTATAAAATGATCCCCACGATAAGCCTAGTTACCATCCGTCACTGTACAGAGTTATTACAATATTACTGACTTATTCCCTGGGCTGCACATTACCTCCCATGACTTACTTATTACTGGAAGTTTGTACTTCTTAATGCCCTTCATCTGTTTCGCCCACCTTACAACCCCTCCTTCTGGCAACCAACAGTTTGTTTCCTGTATCTGTTTTGTTTTTTAGATTCCACATATAAGCAGAATCATACGGTTTTTGTCTTTCACTGTCTGATTAATTTCGCTTAGCATAATACTCTCTGGGTCCATCCATATTGCCGCAAATGACAAGATCTCATCGTTTTTAATGTTGAGTGGTATTCCACTGTGTGTGTGTGTGTGTGTGTGTGTGTGTGTGTGTGTGTGTGTATACATATATATATGTATATGTATATATATATGTATATATATACCACTTCTTCTCTAATCCATTCATCTGTCGATGGACACTTGGGCTGCTTCCATATGTTGGCTGTTGTAAATAATGCTGCAGTAACATGGGGGAGTATATATCTCTGATTTTCATTTTCTTTGGATAAGTACACAGAAGTGGAATTACTAGATTGTAGAGTAGCTCTGTGTTTAAGTTTTTGAGGAAATGACATACTATTTTCCATATTGGCTGTGCCAGTTTACATTCCCGCTAGCAGTGCATGAAGGGTCCCTTTTCTCCACCTCCTCTCCAACACTCGTTTTTGTTTTTTTGATAATAGCCATTCTGACAGGTGTGAGGTAATTAAACCTGTGGTTTTCATTTACATTTCTCTGATGAGCATCTTCTCATCTTTTCACTTTTATTTTATTTTATTTTATTTTATTTTATTTTATTTTATTAAGGTTTATTCATTTGTTTTTGAGAGAGAGAGAGAGAGAGAGAGAACAAGCCAGGAAGGAGCAGAGAGAGGGAGAGAGAGAATCCCCAGCAAGCTCTGTGCTCTCAGCGCAGGACAGGGTGTGGGGCTTGATCTCACAAACTGTGAGATCATGACCTGAGCAGAAACCAAGAGTCGGACGCTTGACGACTGAGCCACCCAGGTGCCCCTCATCTTTCTACTTTTAGATGAGGAAACCGGGGCACAGAGAATGGAGTCATCCATTAGGCACTTGAATATATGTCTGCTCCATCCCTAACCTTGAGGGAGTTTTGTTTTTTTGTTTTTTTTTTTTGCTGCCTCTCCTGCCCTCCCAAACCTCCTGTGCTAATAGTTTCTTAAAGGGACACATGGTTCTGCTTGGTGATAGGGAAGCCAAGGTTTAGGATGTGAGGGGCCTGTAAGAGAGCCAGGTGTAGAGACCAGGAGCCCCCCAGGGAAACCTGGAGGAGAAACCAGCCAAGCAGATAGATGAGAAGGAGAAGTCACCGAGGTAAGAAGATAGAGCTGGGTCCTCGGGATAAAGGGAAGCCAAGTGTCGAGAAGTCAGAACAATCAACCGTTTCAAAAGATCAGATAACTTCTGATCCGACTGAAAAACAGCTGTTGAATTTGGCAACATGGAGATCACCGTTGACCTCGACAAGAGTCCTGTACGTGGAATGGTGGGAAAGAATGCAAAATATCTGTAGGGAATATAGTCTATTTTCAGCAACATGATTTCCTCTGAATTCACAGACGTTACGCATTACTGAAGAGAAAATTTAGCTCTGATATTTAATTGCCATATTCAACTCTTCTATGAAATTACTCCGAGAAAACCTCACAATGCAATGAAAAATAAACATACAAGTGCATAAATGAGCAAACATATTTTCCTGTTATTGCATAACAGCTTTTTTTTAATGTTTATATTTGAGAGAGAGAGAGAGAGAGAGAGAGAGGCAGAGCATGAGCAGGGGAGGAGGGGGGAGAGGGAGGACACAGAATCTGAAGCAGGCTCCAGGCTCTGAGCTGTCAGCACACAGCCCGACACAGGGTTCGAACTCACAAACTGCGACATCATGATCTGAGCCAAAGTCAGACGCTTAACCGACTGAGCCACCCAGGCATCCCCATAACAGCTTTTTAACAGGTTTAGAAAGAAGCGGCAACAAATCAAATATAAATGAGCGGTGTATGACTTCAAAAATAACAGTATCCAAATGTCAACTGTCCAAACGAGGCCCAGTACTTGGTTCTTCTTCAGAAATGATGACCTTTTCACTTAATAAGCAGACAAATACATGCAAAGTTTCACAATCACGAGAATATGTCTTTTTTCCCCATATTGCACTGCTGGCTGTGTAATGTACATACATTTTAGGCTGTTGGCAAAGCCTTCACCTTTCAAATGAAATTGCATCTGGAATACGAGGGAAAAAATCAGATTTGTGTAGCATTCTTCTTGCAAGATGACGTTGTCAAGTTATTCCTATCTGCATGCATTTTTTTTTTCCTAAGTATAAGGCAAAGGCACTCTATGGGCAAGTGCTAGCACCCTCTCAAAGGCCTGCTCCCGTTAATTTGATCTGCCAACACCTATCCGTAATAAAATACAGCAGGAGGATTAGAAAAGAATAAATGCGTGCTTGTCTTTAACTCTTTGTATTCATTCAATAAATGTACCGTATTTTCCTGAGTTTTTTTTTTTTTCAACGTTTTAATTTATTTTTGGGACAGAGAGAGACAGAGCATGAACGGGGGAGGGGCAGAGAGAGAGGGAGACACAGAATCGGAAACAGGCTCCAGGCTCTGAGCCATCAGCCCAGAGCCCGACGCGGGGCTCGAACTCACGGAGCGCGAGATCGTGACCTGGCTGAAGTCGGACGCTTAACCGACTGCGCCACCCAGGCGCCCCTCCTGAGTTATTTTTAAAACAATCACTTCCGTGGGGACTCGTGGCCTATAATCATGGGTTTCCAACCACCTGCCAGACCCCCATCTTGACCAAGAACTTGACTAACATGGCTAACCAGTGTTCTTTCAAACTCTGGCTCCACATTTCCCTGCCCAAAGGAGCTTCAGGCCTTCAATCAGAATTCTGCATTTTGTGTAATGTTAGGTGGGACACCTTATGCAGGGGGAGCCACTGCTTGCCTCAGACTGGAGAATTCTCCAGAAGATAGAACACCTGGCCCGGGGCTGCGAGGATGGACAGGTTGACTAGTGCTCTCATTTCAGAGGCACAGAACTCTCAGGGCTCTGGGGACTGGGGCAGAAGCTTCAAGCCCAGTGTAAATTCATGCATAGATCAGAGGCCCCACTTCTCCAAACCTTTCACCTACTTAGGAAATCTTCCTTGGGGCACCCGAGTGGCTCAGTCAGTTAAGTGTCCGACTCTTGATTTCAGCTCAGGTCATGATCTCACAGCTTGTGAGTTCGAGCCCCACACAGGGCTTTGCACTGACAGCTGGGGGCCTGTTTGGGATTCTTTGTCTCTCTCCCTCTCTCGATCTATTCTTCCCCCACTTGTGCTCTCTCTCTCTCTCCCTCTCTCAAAAAATAAACTTAAAAAAAAAAAAAAAGACAAGAAAAGAAAATCTTCCTTCAGTGTCTGAGGCTGGACAGTTCCTTAACTGGCCCTGAGGGGAAATAAACTGTTAAGCATGAACCTGGAAAGTCAGAGGGCTGACTTTAATTTTATTTAATCACAGAGCCCCTGTGTACCAGGACAGCAAACTCAGCAGACTGTCTCTGCCCTCCTGCAAACTAAATCCTAGGGCACAAAGACACTCCATAATCTGCACGCAGGGCAAGTAAAATATGTCGCGGGGTAGAAGGTGATGTAACTCCACAAAGAAAAAATAGCTCAGGTGGGGGTGAGGCGGCCTCTGAGGGGCTCGTCTGCAGTCTGCTGTTAATTGCCCATGTGCTACCTGATTCTTCAGTGAGGCCACGGGCTCTGACAAGGAGCCTGGGACGCAGGGTGCCTCGCATGGGACCTAGCTCACGGTTAGGTGCTCTCACAGTATTTGGTGTCTGACCCGGCAGGTAGAGGCAGCCTAAGTTAACATTCTAACAAGGCTTTTTTTTTTTTTTTTAATGAGAGAGACAGAGTGCGAGTGGGGAGGGGGCAGAGAGAGAGGGAGACACAGAATCCGACGCAGGTTCCAGGCTCCTGGCTATCAGCACGGAGCCCCGATGTAGGGCTCCAACCCATGAACACGAGATCATGACCTGAACCGAATTCAGGCACTTAACCCGCTGAGCCACCCACCTTACAAGCTTTTTTAACGCGTTTTCTAAGATATGTGTGTATGTGTGTTTAACATTTAGGGACTGATACAAATATTAGGAAGAGTCCCGCAAACTCTTTTGTAAAGCAGTTTTTGGGTTTACACTTGCTGAATGCACATGACTGTGCAATTCTAATCTCCCTGCTGCCCCTGCTGCAGAGAAATTAGGGACTGGCAGGCACAGCTGGAGTTTTCATGTCTCACACTGTTGTTGTTTTTACCATTACTTTTACTTGAAGAGCTTCATAGGGGAAAACGTTCCACTGAGGTTCACCAAACTATTAGTAGATACCTCTGTCCTGGTCGTTGGGAAAGTGGCCACTCTGTGATGGAATGATCTGGATTTCTCTCTGCCTTTCCCCAGCCTTTCAAAGACTTCCACAAAGCGAGAGGGTTTCTCAGGGTCTGAATGGAGACCTTTATTTCTCCAACGTTCTCCCGGAGGATACCCGTGAAGACTATATCTGTTATGCCAGATTTAATCATACTCAAACCATACAGCAGAAGCAGCCTATTTCGGTCAAGGTGATTTCAGGTAAGAGCTCAACCTCCTGCATCTCTCTTGCAATGATGTTTACAAGTATGCATAAAATACACTAACTATTAAATACTACTGACGTTGAAGTAAACAGCGTCATTGATAAGGAAACTACCCGCGAAGAGTTAGTTACAGAAGTGTTGATATATAAAGAGCACGCATAACCGAAATACTGTATTTTACATTCGTTGTTGTTTCCACGGTAACTTTCTGAATCTACTTGGTATCTTGAGCGTTTGTGTGTGCATTATGCCCCACGATGCCTTTATTTTTAAAAATTTTTTCAAGTTTTTATTTATTTTGAGAGAGAGAGAGAGAGAGAGAGAGAGAGAGAATACCAGAGGGGGAGGGGCAGAGGAAGGGAGAGAGGGAATCCCAAGCAGACTACGTGCTGTCAGCGCAGAGCCCGACACGGGGCTCGAACTCACAAACCCATGAGAGCATGACCCGAGCCGAGATCAAGTGTCGGATGTTTAACCGACTGAGCCACCCAGGCGCCCCATCCACGCTGCCTTTGATTGGCAGTCCTGAGGCTTCAGTTGTGTGTTCCTAGGTTACTGGTTGGGGGGATGGCTGAGTGAATTAATCAGTTAGTCATGTACACTGTAAAAGTCTGTATTTGCTTGGTAAGGACGGCACTTGGTCAGCGAGGCTGTCTGTGTTTGCTTTTGTTGCCCGATACTTTTATGTAGTGCCTTCTCCCCTACTTCTTGCATTCTTCATAATATTCTGTTTATTTCAGTGGATGAATTGAATGACACTATAGCTGCTAATTTGAGTGACACTGAGTTTTATAGTGGTGAGTTACGGTGACTGTAACTGATATTTCTCTCCTTCATTGTAGAATTTAGTCCACTAACTTCACCTCCATAGCTGTTTAACCTTATATCTTCGTGAAATTCCTAGTTATGTGTTTAATACCGCTGGAACAAATGTATGTTTTCTGGGAAATTTAGTTATAAACTTATGTCATGTCACTAAAACATTTTCCACGGTGTATGTATAATAATGAAAGTTATTATCTCTGTTTTTATGTAAAGCACCATTTCACATGATTTGGGGAAAAAAACCATTCATGTATGTTCAGAATTATATTTTTCATTTTGTGTCTTGTTCACAAACTTTTCTCATTAATCAAATAAAGGTGCATTAACCTGCTAGAATACTAACTCATCAAAGTCTTAAAGTAATCGTTAGCAACTAACATTAAGCAGATTTTGATAGTAAATCATCACACTTTCCATGTGTTTTCACGTGACATTATCAACGTCATCTGATCAGCAATAGTATTTCTTTCAGTTTGGTTTAAAACCAAGTCACTGTCTCCAGTGGAAATCATCTTTTTAAGAATAGAGCATTTACGATTAAGGTTCTTTTAAAAAGAAAAGAATTTCATTTCCTTAAGGGAAATGTGACTCTCAAATATAGTCTATCCATGAAAATGGTGGTTTCTGGATACGGGTCCTTTTAATTATCTCTAAGGCAGAATTTCTGTCATATTAACTTTTTACCCTTGAGATATAAAGTAAAAAATATTAAAGTACTATCAATGACCAGAGTAGGCATATCACAACTCCTGCCTTACTATTTCATTTTATTTTATTTCATTTTATTTTATTTTAATATACTTATGATAAAGATGGGCCTCAAAACCATTCCCAAAGTGATTTCAGAGACATAAGGTTTCCTCCACAATTTCTAAAGTCCTAGGAAAATTTTAAGTCCTCTCAAATAATACCTTCCTTGGTATTCAGGTTTTTTTTCTTCTGAGAAATGAAAATAATTCACATATAACCTTTTTTAAGTTTATTTATTTATTATTTGGAGAGAGAAAGTGCAAACCAGGAAGGGGTAGAGAAAGGGAAGGAGAGAGAGAATCCCAAGCAGGCTCCACCCTGTCAGCACAGAGCCCACCGTGGGTCTTGAACTCACAAACCACAAGATCATGACCTGAGCCAAAATCAAGAGTTGAATGCCTAACCAGCTGAGCCACCCAGGCACCCCTCGTATATATTACCTTTCACTCAGATTTTGGGAGCATCAAATAGATAATGAACTTAAATAATGTTGAAAACTGTAAATGGTTATAGAACCTTAAGATGATATAATTCCTACCTTAAGGGTTTCTGAGAGGCCATCAGAAGATAAGGCCACATTTAGGCAAAGTTTCTGTAAAAAAGAAGATGGCCTGACTTGAGCCCTCTTTATTTTTTCATTGATGAAACCAATTGCAATTTATTTGACAATTCATTATTCTTAATTTATGGCGCACAATTTGCCAGACCTCTTTCAGTATTTTTCTTGTTTTGTTTTGTTTTCCATAAACCTTTGCAACTTGTGGGTCTTGACATTTAGACCTCCACCATAGATCTTATCTCCAGGATTAGTCGATGGAATTGACTATGATGTTGTCCCTGACCAAAATCATAGTCACAGTTTTCAGAAAAAAATCTAACACCTTCCAGAATATAGTTAATTTTCCCTTTGACCTGAGCACTAATTTTAAGGGGTGGAGAATTTGATAACGTGACTTTCCCCTGTATGTCTACGTTTTGAAAATTTGCCAACCCACCAAAAATTCATGAAAACCTAACCTAAATTAACAGAACACACAAGAGTTAAAATAGTCCTTACTATCCATGCTTACGTAACCACATTACTTCTGTTCCTCACTGAGTGAGCGATGGCTGTTCGTAAGGCAGAGTGTGGATGTGTAGTTTAACAAATTCCACAGTGTTAAGTGGTTTTGAAAAGGGATTAGAGTCTTAGGCAGTGAACTGTGGTTCTAGAAATACATATTCATAACTTTTAATCCATATGATTTTATTGTTTGCAGCTAAACCAAATAGAGAGAGGCCACCAACCTTTTTAACTCCAGAAGGCAACACCAGTAACAAGGAGGAATTAAGGGGAAATGTCCTTTCGCTAGAATGCATCGCAGAGGGGCTGTGAGTTGACGCTTTCTGTCGTGATGTACATTTCTTACAAAAACGTAGTAGGTTGGTAGAGAGGCATTAATATCACAGCAAGAGGCATTGTCTTATACGAATCCCATCAAGCATCAAAAAAATGATAGTTATTTTCAAAATAGGCCATATGAGCCTCATATTAGTGAAGTAGTCTGTTAATATAATAGTGTTCCCCTTGAAATAAGTGTGCGTGATCACCTTACGAGTATAATTAGGATGTATCGCTTTGCTACTGTTGTGTAACAAACAGCCTAAAACCTTAAAAAGAATAGCTATTTATCATTAGTCCTTTGTCCACAGGTCTTGGGGCCATTGTGTAATGGGCGAGATGAGGACATTTTAGGTTGAACTTGTTCATGCACCTGCTAGGCAGCTCAGCTGTGGGTTCTCAGTTCTGAGGGTCTTCTGGCTGCTAGCAGGACAGCTCTTGGCCATGCGTTTCTCCTGTCCCTCTAGCGGTCTAGCCCTGGCACGTTGTCCTAACAACAGAAGCACACATGGCCTCTTAGGGCCCAGCCTCAGAACTGGCACAGTGTCCCTTCCACTCCTTCAAGTCACAGGCCTAGCTTCTTTATGAATGTCTCTCCTCCTCCTCCTCCTCTTCTCCTCTGAATGTCTCCTCCTCCTCAGAGCTGATGCCACCCTCAGAACCCATGTGCCCTTGACAGGAATTGCAGGGAGGTCTTCGCTCAGAGATGAGAACAACAGTTCTGGTAGATACACACAAGAGGCAAGTTTCTACCTGGTTCCCTCGTAGGCCTGGCACAGAGCAGGTCCTGTTGATACGGGCACATGTGCTGGAAACATTGAACAGAATCTCAGAAACATCCTTGTGATGACATGTTCCGATCTGTGCTGTCCTTGATGCTGGTCACCCAGCATTCTCAAGTTCCTTCACAGAATGGGTCTCCAGGAAATGGCTTCGCTGCTCACTGTGGGAGACACAGGGAGGCCTCTGCTGGTCATGTCAGGAAATCGCAACACACACTTCTCAGTTCCTCCCGTACCTGAAAGCTACCAACCCCTTTCAAAGATCTAAAATATATATCTTGCCCACCAGAATTAAAAAACAAACAAACAAACAAACAAACTTTGGAATTTTCATCATCATGGTGTTAGTAAGTGGTTTACTCTACAAAATCTTAACTTTTGGGAGTAGGTATACCCATTCTCACAATTTTGGGATTCTCCTTCCCACAAATGGTCTTTTATGTAAAAACTAAAATATGATTGATATTTGGAAATTGCATTGAACTTCCAAAAGAATTTTTTTAAAACCTTGGAATGTTGTAAAACTAAGAGTGGGGCTCTCTTCATTTATAAGCAAATAGCTGTAGGACTCAGAATCAAAATACTTCTCTTTGTTAACAACTGCCCACTGGGTAGTTAAGGAAGCCTCCGGAACAATTCATGACTTCGTTTGATGTCATGCTTCTATCTCTGTCACCCTCTCGCCTTCAGATCGTATGAGATACAGATTATCTGACTACAAAGAAACACCAGAATATGCTATCAGATAGCACATCTTCATATATATATATATATATATATATATACATATATATATGTATATATATATATATATATATGAATCTTTAGCTTTTCAAATGATTTTACATTTTATACCTCTTTTTATATTCACAGCATGTTTTATTTTAGAAGCTATTTCATCAAATTTACATGTTCAATTATTTATATTCAACTATGCAAACCAAAAACAATTCTCTAATCAATTAATCCCACTTGAATTTCTAATGACAAATATTATGATCTCCCTGAGGGCCTAGACCTTTTTTTTTTTTTTTTTTTTTGTCTTTATCTTCCCAGTACTCAACTTAGTGCTTGGTCTGTAGTTCAGTGCTTAGTACATGTTTGTGTCCAGTGGATTTTTATTTTAGCCTCGTGGAAATCTTGTAAAATCACTAGGTCAAAATTGTTCCATTTATGGGGATATAGGTATAAAAGTTCATGGGCACAAATAGGTATGTCAGCTCTTTCTCTGCATTTTTTTAATGTTTATTTATTTTTGAGAGAGAGTGAGCATGAGTGGGGGAGGGGCAGAGAGAGAGGGAGACACAAATCTGAAGCAGGCTCCAGGCTCTGAGCTGTCAAGACAGAGTCCGACGCGGGGCTCGAACCCACAAACCATGAGATCATGACCTGAGCCACCCAGACGTCCTCTTTCTCTGCGTGTTTAACTCTAGCTGATAAAAAAAAAAGAAAACCTCGGTATCATTAATTTCGTAGTAACACTTTTGATTGATCCTTCATATAAAATTTTCCAAGAGTGCCTCACGGATCAGAGCTTTGCAGAAAATAATTAGGTCCCTTCAGTGAAGTCACTTATGCCAGCACATTCATGGAATCAGGGAAGTCAAAATTTGTGGTGCGCCATGAATTAGCATGGGGCTGCTTGTGTGAAAAGGTAGCTTATGGACTCCAATAGAAGGTTTTGAGCATTATTTTTTCAATGTTTATTTATTTATTTATTGAGAGTGAGAGCAGGCAAGCCAGGGAGGGGCAGAGAGAGGGAGACAGAATCCCAAGCAGGCTCTGTGCTGTCAGCCCAGAGCCCAACGTGGGACTTGAACTGACAGAACTGTGAGATGCTGACCTGGGCCAAGATCAAGAATCAGGAATTGGATGCCTAACAGACTGAGCCACCCGGGTGCCACCCCCCCACCACCACCTCCACGGGGGGGGGGGGGGGGGGGGTTGGATTATTTATAACAGTGTAATGCTAGTTACAGTGTCTTTATATTTCTCATGATCTTTATACAAACAGTTTGTTACAAACTTGCATGAAAATTCACCCTCAAAAGCAATTAGGTGAACTTCTCTGTTATAACATTTATTTATTTTCTCAGGCCTACCCCGGTCATTTACTGGATAAAAGAGGACGGCACGCTACCCACCAACCGGACATTTTATAGGAACTTTAAGAAAACTCTGCAGATTATTCAGGTTTCAGAAGCAGACTCCGGAAATTACCAGTGTATAGCC
The DNA here is from genome assembly GCF_028749965.1 of Puma concolor. Lineage (NCBI taxonomy): Eukaryota > Metazoa > Chordata > Mammalia > Carnivora > Felidae > Puma > Puma concolor. Next base: position 93,819,896 of record NC_141668.1, on the reverse strand, counting down.
AAAAATGCATTAGGAGCAATCCATCATACCATTTCTGTCACGGTCAAAGGTATATAATTGTTTCAGATGTGTTGCTCTTGCCTTCATGAGAACTCGTAAATCTTCAGTTAAATATGCTTCTGATTATGTTCTTCAGTAGTAATAAGTGTAAATTTATATCAACATTCCCAATACCTTGACGCTCTTCACATTACTATTTATAATGCATCTCAAGCCGGTTAAAAATTCTCTCCCTCAAATCTTCCTCACAGAAGAATTCTGCTTCATAACTGTAGAAAGAATGAGGGAAATCGAAAATCGCCATTAAAATCCCACGGTTATAACTGCTGCAGGCAAGAGCCAGTAATGAAAGCTGAGATTAGTGGATAAAACTTGAAGGAGAAATAGGGTATCTGCATAGCCTCAAAGTGTTTCTTCTCACACACACCCCCCGAAACTTAATTACGGAGGGGGGTTTAACACATGTCCACAAATTCTTTAGCATTCCTTTGGGTAGGAGATGTAACTGAATTGCCCTGCCCTTGAGTGGGGGCTGAACTTAGTGACTCACTTTTAATAAATAGATTATGGAAAGCAGGTGGATAGTCACTTTCAGAGGAGACATGTGACAGACATGGCCTCAACCAAGTAAGCCAGGTTAACATAAGCTGCGAGAAGTCATGTTGGTGTCATGTATTCCCTGAAAGATGGGAATGACCCTCACCCCAAACCTCAGTGTAGAGAAAACGTCAGACAAACCCAAGTTGAAGGACATTCTACAAAACAACTGATCAGCAGTACTCTTTAAAAGAATCAAGGTCATGAAAGACCAGGAAAGACCAAGAAACTGGCAGATGGGAAGAGACTGGTAAGGAGACAGGATAAGTAAACACAATGTGGCGTCCAGGACAGGGTCCTGAGACAGAAACGAGGCATTGGTAGACGAACTGGAGAAATCCTAGTAGAGGGTGTAGTTTAGTTAATAGTATTGTACCGATGTTAATTTCTCGTGCTGATAACTGGACCATGGTTATGTAAGACCTCGCTAGAGAAAGCTGGGTGAAGGGCTCACGGGGCACTCTATACTGGCTTTGTGACTTCTCGAAAGTGGGAAGTCTTTTGACTTGCTTCCTGGTTTTATAATTAGGTGTATTCTGCAGGACTCAGAACTTAAATTCATGCTTCTCAACACGTCTCTGTACTGTAAATTGCTCTGCCTCTTTTGTGAAATCTGTTACCTCTTTCATGCCTGATGAATTTAATGTAAAACGAGATGACATTTATAGCACAAGGGTCTAGAAACAATACACAGTCGTCTGTGAATCTCTTTAAACATTCTTTTGAAAATCTCAAGTGTTCTTTGGGACATCGCTTACAAATCTATCCACTCTTAAGCAAATGAAGCCAATAGATGTTTTGCAAAATACTTATTCTTTATTATTAAAATAGTTCGACATACTAAATTTGCTAGAATACTTGCATGATTGAAAGTTTTGTGGGGTTTTTTTTTCTTTCCTTAATAAAGCGGCTCCATACTGGATCCTGGCACCTCAAAATCTTGTACTGTCCCCGGGAGAGGATGGGTCGCTGATCTGCAGAGCTAACGGCAACCCCAAGCCCAGGATCAGCTGGTTATCGAATGGCGTCCCAATAGAAAGTAAGTTTCCTCGCCTGGCTCTGGTGGTAGTCTCAGCGGGGAACACAGTGGGAGGGTGAAATACCGGTGGTTAAGGAAGGAAGCCGTGTACAGTTAACCGGTGGTTAAGGAAGGAAGCTGTGTGTGGTCTTCTTTTTTCCCCCGGCCTCACTCACCACCCACTGCTGCCTGCAGGAGACTGCACATTTTCCCCTTCTTGGAGTTCACACCTTCTCTTACACCCAGAGAGAGAGAGAGAGAGAGAGAGAGAATCAGCTTTTGTTTAAAACCCAGACTCAATGCTTATTTTATGACCTTCTGGTAGTCCTTAGGACCGAATAGTCTGTGCTCTTAACGTGATGCTGTGTGCTGATGGGGACTTGGCAATATTCGCCGTGTTCTATGTGGGCCCTACGAAGAACGACAGGGTCAGAAATAAACAGGACTGAAAAGCTCAGATTATCTTTTTCATTCAAAATGTCAAGTGGCTCAAGGAAATGTTGTAGGAGTCCAGGGAGATGCGGGGAAGGCTAGGGATAGAGCCGGGGGATGTGGCGAGAAGAAGAAACACAGCTGTTGTCATTTAGAGAGTTCCCATTCCTAAGCATAGCCGGGATGTTCCTAAGTTCTGTGGTCTTCAGAGGCTGTCCTGTTTAGAGCCCTTCAAAGAACAGGTTCCCCGACCGTGGTTGTATGCTGGACACTCCATCTTCGCTAAGTTTTCCCTCCCCAAGTATGCCGAGGTCACCTCGAGCAATACTGGCTGCTGTGTGCCACCTCGTGAGCCACCTTTCCTGGACCACTCCCGGCTTGCTCGCTCTCAAGCCAGCTTCCCTAGCCTGCCGCCGTGCCGCCCAGAACAGTCCCCCAGAGTGTGGCCACAGTCCTGTCCTCTGATCTTCTAGCACAGCAAAGGCCAGTTTTATAAAACCTGGTTAAAGGCTTGAAGATGAGAGAAGGCTTGAGGGTTATGGCAAAGAAAAAACAAACAAACAAACAGACTTAAAATGGATATTGTATCTCCTTGCTCACAGATTCCTTAGTCACAGGCATCCACAGACATCCCACTCGGTCTTCTTTTTTCCCCCGACCTCACTCACCACCCACTGCTGCCTGCAGGAGACTGCACATTTTCCCCTTCTTGGAGTTCACACCTTCTCTTACACCCAGAGAGAGAGAGAGAGAGAGACAATCAGCTTTTGTTTAAAACCCAGACTCAAGATCACCCTCCTAGCCAATAGTATAATAATCTGCAAAGATATTCTTAAGTTTATTTTTATTTATTTTGAGAGAGAGAGCAGGAAAGTGCAAGAGGGGCAGAGGGAGAGGGAGAGACAGAATCCCAAGCAGGCTCCAAGGCAGGGCTCGAACTCATGAACCATGAGATCATGCCCTGAGCTGAAACCACGAGTCAGACGCTTAACCGACTGAGCCACCCAGGCACCCATGAAATGATATTCTTGAGTCACAATGAAGACAACCTTCAGGCTTATGAAGTAGAACACCTTTGCTCCTCATTACCTCTGAGCCAGAATCAAAAATTTGTTCTACTTTTACTTGACCAAAAGGTCCATTAAACTGGCTTTCCTGAAAGAGTCTTCACCCTGCGATGGATCTGAGAGCTACCAGCAGATATTAAATGGCTTAGTCCCCATTTCTCACTATCAGGGTCTTACAACTGTGGGTCTAAACCAAGTAAGAGCTCCCCGTTCCATGCTGTTTATTAGGAATTTGTGTCACACTACACAGCACTTATCAGATACTCTAAAACAGACAGTCTGTGGTTACTGTAAAAGGAAGTATGTTCCAGGAAGAACACAGATTCTAAAGAGGCCAGGGGCTGGGGCTTGGATATTTCCACTCCCAGTTTTAACCACGATCAGGATCAGGAAGAAGTGCAGAGAGTACCTTGTGGTTGTGCATTGGGAAGCTGTTGCCAGGAGAGAAAACAGAGATGGTAGGCATACAGCCCAGACCTAAAGAAGAAGTTTTATGGTGCGGTATCTGATTTGCTCAGGAATGCATAAACAGTGGCAAGAAAGGACGGGGCGTGCTCAGTACTGTGACGGCACATCGTGCAGCTAGGGGGTTCTGTGCCCTTTACGGAAGGTTAACTGCACACCTGAGATCTGGCCTCAGGGGGACTGACAAGTGGCAAGGGCCGTGCATCTCACCCCCCAGCAGAAAAACCAGGGAGCTAGGGAAGGTTGGAAAGATAAACCCCTTCCTGATCCATGGTTCATAGTCCATCCAAACCTGCAACAGGCAGCGTCTCTCGGGGAGCCTTGTGGCTCCAGTTGTACTAAAGGCTTTGAAATTCACTCGTAGACACCCCTTTAAATGAGCTATCTGCGGGGAGCAGCAGTTGGGAAAGGCCTGCCTGGGGAGGGGAGGCGCAGGACGGCGGCCCTGAGATATAAGTTAGGCCCTCTAGAACCCCAGACCATCTGATTAGGTCCCGAGCAGAAAGAGTTAGAACAGAATCTCCCAAATCAGGTTCCAAATTAGTTCATTTCTTCCATCCCGAAAGTATGCATCAAGTCCCCACTGGAAGGACAGCAAAGTTAGGATCAAGATTCTATGGTGCCCACAGACCCAGGGTCCCCCGACCTCTGGCGTGCCTCAGAGCAGTCCCTCTGGTCCACAAGCGGGGAGAGACACCATGCAGCGTGGCAGCAAAGCAAGGGCCCTCCCTCACCCACCAGGCTGCCCCGCGGTGCCGGGAACAGGTGCCATATGCTTATACCAAGGTGATATGAAGTGTCTGAATGGTGGCTCTCTCCACATCTGGTGGCCAGGCTGAAAGTGCATGGGTCACTGTGTGGAATCTCATTGTTGAAAGGTGATGGCCTGAGGCACCTGGTGGGGACCCTCATAGCTCTCTGCACAACGATACTACAGGGCCCCCTTGTTCCCTACTAGCCCCCAGCAACTGATCCATCTCCCAGTTCTGCTGAGTCTTGCATAGCTAAGTTCAAAGCGAACCCTACGTGTCTCCACCTTGTGTTGCCCTCCCCTGATCCAACAGAAGGAGTATGTGAGGAAGAAAACTGTCAAGCAGTCGGTAGAAGTTTGAAGAGTTTTGTGCCTCTGCCCTTTCTATCCTGGTTGATAATTAGCCCATGAATCTGGAGGCCCCTAAACAGAATTGCCTTTGAGGTTTGGGAGCCATTCAGGACATGGGAGACGGGCTTCTTTCTCATCTGCAGCTTCTTGAGCTGTGCACCTGTAGATGCTTCCAGCAACGAGGGAGCGGTGGTGGGAGGGGGAGCGGTGGCGGAGAGGCCGGGTTGGCAAGGGAGAGCAGTCTGCTGCGGTATACGGAGGCACAGAATGGGCCTGGTGAGGATTCCTGACCTTCAAGGGGGCCTAGAATAGACCCCGGACATTAAATGGGAACATAGGCCATCTGGCAAGAACACCCTTCCACCTGAGAAGCTGCGGAAACCTTGCGGGGGGGTGGGGGGGTGGGGGCAGGCAGCTGCTGAGGGTGAGGGTCAGGGAACGGCCGTGTCTCTGCAGCATCATGCAAGGAGCTGTGCAGTGTCCCCACCAGGTGTGACACAACAGGGGACCACACTACCAGACACACCGCCTCCCCACTCCTGACTGTGGACAGTCACCTAAGGACAGTGATATCTCCTAGCTCAGCAGGCCCTGGCTGCCAAGTGCACATAGACCCTACAGAAGGAGAATCAGCGTCACGGAGAGGGAGGCGTAAGACTAGAGCTCTGTTAACAGAGTACTGCATTATCGATTTGTGACTGCATTTCAGAACTGGAATCTACTGTCTTAGAAAACTGGAAGAATTAACTCAGAAAAGTGTCTGGGGTCTAATCACAAACTCTTCCAAAGCCCTGTCCTCCCAGGACCGGCCAGGTTGCTTTAAATGTTCCTTGAAGCAAAAAACAAGACCAGACTAAGTATGGAATTTTCCTTAAACTACCTAAAATATTTTTTTTAAACAATCTACAGAAGTCAGAGCAAAGAACAGCAAAGTACAGAGCTGGCACTGGAAGAGATCTTTGATTTTATTGTGTGACCTGCAGTGTGTGGGAGGGTGTGAAAGTAGCACCCGGGACCAGGAAGACGACGTCCAAGGCCAAGGCCATGGACGATGTGAACCTGTCCCTGTCTTAAGAGTCAGCAGATGAGCCTAAAACATGTAGATCTTTAATCGTCCCCTATTTGAGTAGTGCAACAGCTCAGATTCTTCCAGATGGAGCACATACAAGATCTCACCATCATTGTTAAAAGGTCCCTTTTCTCTAAGGGATGAGGAGGGGAAGCAATGAAAAGAATGAGAGTAGACAGATCTCCTGTGGCCACACTTCTGTATTTGGGTGACATCAGACGGAGAGATTGAAAGCCAGGAGCACAGGAGAAGCTGCCAGGGGCATGGAGGCCTGGTCCAGGCTGGTCCCCAGATTCCACCAAGGCATCTCCCTTCTCCCTTTTCTCCAAAGTAAAGGGCTCAGTTGGCATTCCCTTCTGGGGGATGGAGTAAGCAGACGAAGGAAAATCTCCATCATGGCCAAATGTTCAGATTTCAAGGAGATGTTTATAAAGTAGACGGACTCAGAAAATCTGAGCCGTCATCTCATGCTAAACCACCAGGTGCTCCAGTCTCTAATTTCTCTTCTCCAAAGTGCACGTACTTTCTAGTTAATCCACTGCATAAAGTTCTTTTTGAAATAAAATGATGCAATAGACACAAAACTATCTGTTAAATTGATAGTGCTCTCTACACATATGAGGTGGCAATAATTCTCATTCTCATTATGTAACTGCTGGAAGCATTTCTAGGTTTGGCCAGCTGTGTCAGGACAGTTGGAATAAAGGAATGTATTGTTGGAAAGATACCAGCCCAGTTCTGAACCTTATCTTCGGGGCTCTAAATTGTACATGAGGCCTCTATGCTCAAATGTCTTTCTTTGTTGTTCATTGATAGCAAAAGAAGTTGCTTATTCCCAGAATTAATTGTTATTCCTTGGGATACCTGGGGTTTGGTTGCTGGAGAGTTACTCCTATCCGGTAGCCAGCACACAGAATCCAAGGGCTTCCAGTATCTCTACACTAGCAATGTTCTTCTTTATCCAGTACCGACTGAGCCTCCATATGTCACCGCTACCGTTCCCGGGTTTGTTTGTGTTTGTTTAGTTAAAGTACTTAAGGAAAATGTAGCCCAAATCCCTGTGGCGAGATATTAGCTTATTCCCTACTCTTACCTAAAGGATTTATTTTATTCCTAAACACCTTGCCAAAAAATAAATATTTGAAGACTGCTCCATTAAGCAGCAACAAGGCAGGTACAGTCAGATGCCTTTCAGGTAAAGAATAGCATTGAGATGAGTTGACAGCCAATAAAAATGCAAGGGCGGGCTACAAAAACGCTTTTTAAAATGGTTTATGTTGTGATTCATGAGTTCCCACTGAGGGAAGATTGTCCTCCTGGCTTCGTTGGTTGAGCTGGTCTTCCGAGTTCGTGGTGATGTATTTTTATTATAGTTTAAAAAAAACAAACCATAACATAAAATTTACCATCTTAATCATTTCTAAGTCTACAGTTCAGCAGTGTTAAGTACATTCATATTACTGTTGAATAGACCTCAAGAACTTTCTCATCTTGCAAACCTGGAGCTCTATGCCCATTAAACATCACATGGTGGTGTAACTTTTAAGAGGTCCATACACTCAAGGAACGTAAAGAGCTCTCCTCACATATCCAGAGAGATTCAGGCCAGGGCTCTGCCCAAGCATCATCGCTGTCTGAAATGCCCAGACACTACTCAACCGGCCCCCCTGCTGCCTACAATGTCCGCCGAGGTGCCATCAGAATGGTGGGCACTGAGAGTCCCCCAGTGTGGCCCAACACTGAGTGCCCAAGTGCTGGGTCCAAAACTGCTGAGAATAGCTGACAAAGAAAGAGATCCTAGAAACCCTGCTCTGTTCCAAAAGCTTTGCTTGGATGGATGTCACTGAGAGTGGGTGAGTCAGAAAGGCCCCAGTGATACTAGACTTGGGGTCTGGGACAAGTATACCCTTGGTGGCCCCGGTTTATACTGCATTCTCAGGGTACTTGGCTGCCTGCCACAGCCATAGTTTGCTTCCTAGGCCAGTGTGACATTTCTGTCCTCTGCTGTCATGTATTGATGCAGTCTTTACCCTGTTAGAGGGATTAGAACTTGTATTTATCTTTTGGTTGGAAGAGCATGTTTCTTAAGGCAATTTTGAAATATTCAGAGTCATAAGCAGCAGAAAGGAGCTAAGAAACCAACTCAAAGGATCCAGGCATCCCCCCCATCACTAGTGAGTTAACTGGAGTATCTAAGGTGATTTTACAAATTAGCTATTAGTTGTGATCGGAGTGTCGAACAACCACATACAGAACGGTCTGATGGTAAATTTTCTGTGGTTTGAAGCCACTAATTTTGTAACTTGCTACAGCAGCCGTGGAAAACAAACACAGCATGCGTGAGCACACTACTCCAGATCCACATACTAAAACAAGGATGAGTAACTATAGTTCTGTTTATTTGTATGAAAGTGAGTTAATAAACCACCGATGAACCAAACATTTGAGACTTGCAAGGAATCAAAGTGTCCAAACGCGGTGATAAGTATGTCTTAGACGCGCATCTTCTTTTCTGTCATCAAAGAGAAAAAAAAATGGTGTTTGGAATGGAAGCAAAGGCTTCTTTCTTAAGTGGGTCAAGTTGCAAGAACGGCTTTTGGAGAAAGAGTGCTGTCACTGAGTGTTGAGTTGGATCAGTGTGCTGAGGCCGGTACCTGTCAACCCTTTCAGTGTGCTTTTAATGCGGTGTAAGGTCACAGCCTAAGGTTCAGCACTCGCAGAAGGGCATTTATCTCCAGGAGCACCGCACTTCTACGTTGCTAGGCATGGCCTGGACTAAATTCTCACCTATTATGGTACTCTCATTCCACTGCAGTAAGGATCAGTCCCGGTCCTGACTTTGGTTTTTTGGTTTCTAGGTTTTTGGGGTTTTTTTTTTGATTTTGGTTTTTGGGTTTTTTTTGGTTTTTAACATACTTGAGAGGTTTAGCTAAAAAACACTCTCTTTAAGAGAAGTTTCACGTAATCTGTTTCGGCCTCAGGAGTTTCCGATTCAGGAAAAGAAATGTTTGATTATTGGCCCTGTATATTTACGTATGTACCTATAAATAAATAGGTATTTATTTATATTTTAGGTATTTATTTATTTATATATAAGTATAAATAATATATAATATTTCTATTTATAATATAATAATAATATATATAATATATATAAATAATATATATAATATATATAAATAATATATATATTATATAATATTTATATTTATAGGTATTTATTTATTATTTATCTATTTATGTCAACGAGAGGCTCGTAAAAGACACAGGTTTGGATGGGCTAGAGGGTTTCTGTATTTTCAATGAGCGTTTGCGGTCTCCTCTCGATAAATTAACTCACTTCTTCGTAAAGAACCACAGTTTCTTTGTGAAAAGGCAACGCCTTCCTGAATTTGTATTGCTGTTTTCACCTAACTTGTGCTTCCCCCCACTGCCGGATCTCTCAAAAACGATATTCAGTTTTACGGACTGAATCCACTCAGGACTAAATGAGTATCGAGCATAACCCTATGCTGACACGTGATAACTAAAATCTGAGGAAGAAAAATGATGGTTTCTGCCTAGGTTCTCAGTCTTCTCCTCCTTATTGCACATACCTAGATTCGTGTGTGTTTCTGTCGTACTTACTATAATGCAGACCTCAAACTGCACATCTTCTAAGCAAAGAGGAATAAATACGTGCTTTTTGTTTTTACACCCAGTTGCCCCTGATGACCCCAGCAGAAAAATCGATGGCGATACCATTATTTTTTCGAATGTTCAAGAAAGATCAAGTGCGGTGTATCAGTGCAACGCCTCTAACGAATACGGATATTTACTGGCAAACGCATTTGTAAATGTGCTGGGTAAGCGCTCCCTTGATTACAGAAATGACAAGTTCAGTGAATGACTGCTGTAGTGTTCCATTCATTCAGCAAAAATATACTGAGTACCTACCATGTGCAACACACAGAGGACTGAGAGCTAGATGGGGTATATGAAGGTGGATAAGATACAGACCTTGCCACGAAGGCTATTATACTCTGGCCTTGATGTTCTTTCATAAGACAGTTCTTTTTTTTATATATCTATTTATTTATTTTTGAGAGACAGCAGGGAGGGAAACAAAGAATCCCAAGCAAGCTCCACGCTGTCAGCGCAGAGCTCGACGCAGGACTCGAACCCACGAACCTTGAGATCATGACCTGAGCCGAAACTAAGAGGTGGCCGCTTAACCAACTGAGCCTCCCGGGCACTCCTATAACACAGTTCTTATAGTGTCCAATTATTCATTGGATAGGGGCGCCTGGGTGGCTCAGTCGGTTAAGCGTCCGACTTTGCCTCAGGTCATGATCGCACAGTCCGTGAGTTTGAGCCCCGCATCGGGCTCTGTGCTGACAGCTCAGAGCCTGGAGCCTGCTTCGGATTCTGTGTCTCCCTCTCTCGCTGACCCTCCCGCCTTCATGCTCTGTCTCTCTCTGTCTCAAAAATAAATAATAAATATTAAAAAAATTTTAAAAATATATTCATTGGATAATTAACCAGATAGTCAGGCAGCTCCATTCCCAGTCAAATGCTCCAAAGGAAAATAGCATTCATCTGCTTTTAGTAACGGGATGTTCCTGCTGTTCCATCTTTAGGAACTGGGAAGTTCAATAACAATTTCATGATTCTGATTTTTAAAAAATAAATCATTAATCATAATGTTTGGCCTTTATCCTAATCACAGATGTACATTTATTCATCAATTCTTAGCAATATGTTTAGAAAACTATGATACACTGAAACATCTTCCGAAATGGTTGGTGTTTTGTTTTGTTTGAGTGTCATCGACACACAATGTTACATGAGTTTCAGGTGTACAACTTAGTGATTTGACAAGTTTATACTTGTTTATACTTCATGCTTCTATTCACCACAAATGTAGCTACCATCTGTCCTGACGCTTTGCTGTTAATATCATTGATTTTGCTCCTTATGCTCGGCTTTTTATTCATGTGACTTACCCATTCCATAACTGGAGGCCCATATCTCCCTCTCCCCTTCCCCCATTTTGCCCGGCTCCCTACCCCCATGCCCATCAGCAACCATCAGCTCTCTCTAGTTAACAGTTCTGATCCTGTTTTTTGTTTGTTGATTTTTTTTTTTTTTTTAGATTCCACTTATGAATGGAATCATATGGTATTTGTCTTTCTCGGTCTGATTTATTTCACTTATCATAATACCATCTTGGTTCTTCCATGTTGTCTGAAATAGCACGATCTCATCCTTTTTATGGCTGTGTAATACTCCACACACACACATACATATATATACACACACACACACACTTTTACTTTATTCATTTGTCTATTCACGGACACTTAGGTTGCTTCCATGTCTTTTTTTTTAATGTTTATTTCTTTTTGAGAGAGAGAGAGAGAGAGAGAGAGAGAGAATGAGCGGGAGAGGGCCAGAGAGAGAGGGAGACACAGAATCCGAAGCAGGCTCCAGGCTCTGAGCTGTCAGCACAGAGGTCCAAACTCACAAGCCATGAAATCGTGACCTGAGCTGAAGTTGGATACTTAACCGACTGAGCCACCCCGGCACCCCACCATGTCTTGGCCATTGTAAGCAGTGCCACAATAAATATAGGGGTGTATGTATCTTTTCGAGCTAGCGTTGTTGTTTTCCTTGGGTGAATACCCAATAGGGGAATTACCGGATCATATGGTATTTCTATTTTTAGTTTTTTGAGGACCCTCCATACTGTTTTCCGGAGTGGCTGTACCAGTTTGCATTCCCACCAGCAGCGCACGAGGGTTCCTTTTTCTGTGCATCCTCTCCAACACGTGTTGTTTCTTGTCTTCTTGATTTTAGCCACCCTGACAGGGTATGAGGTGGTATCTCATTGTGGTTTTGATTTCCCTCATGAGGAGTGACACTGAGGACCTTTTCAGGTGTCTGTTGGCCATTCGTGTGTCTTCTTTTTACAAGGCACTGGACACAAATTGCCTTTACAATTTTCAATCACTTTACGTTCTCATTTCTGTTGCAGTGTGAGCCCTGGGGCTTCTGCCTGGCTTTTTAATCCCTCCTCCAAGGATGATCATTGGGTGCATCATCCACCCCCCTCCCACCATCCCCCCGACCCCCCAGCCCAGCTCCCTAATTCCCAATTTGATTGTACTGCATGAAATGGTTGGTTTATGTGATCATGATAGTTCTCATGCTGGACAAAAACTACCAAGACATCAAGTTTGTTAAAAAATTGATGTGAGGATTGTTTTCACGGTGCCAGAAATTATATGTCAACTCTTTAAGTGTAGTAGGCTCCCTTTCAAATGAAATTAAAGAGAGGAAGCCAAGCAGGACTTGGTATTTGTCCTTCATGCTTGAAACGAAGGGCAGGAAATCACACGCAGAGCTGAGCACAGTTACAATGTTGGTGGATGTTTAGGAGGAAGCTTGGATTTCTGGTTCTGTGTTTCGGTCACCCACACTTCGCTCTTTTCTGCCGCCTTGTCTGCTCGCCACCACCCCTACCCATTCATTCTCGTTCTAACCCTGAGGTTAGGATGGGCCCATCAGCTAACAAAGATGTACTTGACTGCTATTTTTGTGCCAGATACTGACCTAGTTTCTGGGGAGAAAGCAATAAAAGTCCCATTCCCTGCCCGTAAGGGACTCACAGTACAGTAGGAGATAGAGATAAATAGATCATTCAAATACTGTGCCTGAGAAAGACATGTGACAAGAGGTAGGAGAAAATGTGCATTTCTCCACCTTGACCGGTGGTGTCCTGCTAGAGAATGTTCAGGAAGAGGCATACTGATAATGCTTTACTATAAGCTTGCAATACAATACATATACATTTAGGCGGGCCGAAATGTTTATTTTATTTTAATATTTACTTTACCTTTTTAAACTGTTTTCAGCTGAGCCACCACGAATCCTTACATCTGCAAATACACTCTATCAGGTCATTGCAAACAGGCCTGCTTTACTAGATTGTGCCTTCTTTGGGTCTCCTCTTCCTACCATTGAGTGGTAAGTCGTGGCTCTGTTTATTTTTATTTACTTATTTATTTTGGGAGAGTGAGTGAGAGCAGGGGAGGGGCAGAGGAAGAAGGAGAGAAAGAATCCGAAGCAGGCTCCATGCCCAGTGCAGGCCCGATGAGGGGCTCGATCTCATGACCCTAGGATCATGATCTAAGCCGAAATCAAGAGTTAGACGCTTAACTTACTGAGCCAGCCAGGCAACCGTCTGTTTGTTTTTAATATTTACATTGACTGAAGCCTTCAAATCTCTCTGTGTGTTGGATTTTCATTTAGTCAGAGAACGGACAGTGCAGATTCCATCATACTATTATTATGAAATTCATTCATAAACAGGTATAACTACTTGCTGTGTGCTAAATGCCTAACACATGTCCAGTCTGTTTAGCAGCACACTTTGTCAACCACAGAGGTATCTGGAAATGCACTTTTTTAGGTTTATTTTTTTATTTATTTTGAGAAAGAGAGACAGAGAGAAAGTGGGGGAGGGGCAGAGAGAGAGGGAGACAGAATCCCAAGCTGGCAGCACAGAGCAACACGGGGTTTGAACTTACAAACCATGAGATCATGACCTGAGGTGAAGTCAAGAAGTGGACGCTTAACCGACTGAGCCACCCAGGTGCCCCTGGAAATGTATTTTTTAGAAATTGAAGGTCCTCCCGTATGTTACACGGACATCACCTGGGACTTCACAAGGAATGCTGGCTGGAGAGCTGGTTGGGGACATTCCTTGATAATAGAATATCATTTGGGGTCAGAGAGAGGTCCTATAAGCTCAAAAACAGAATTCATTCCCCAGTGTTCATTTTTAGTGCCCCTCCCACCCGAGCTTCCTGATTTGGATCCATTCACGCTCACTGGTACCCTTTTACCGGTGTCCTGGTGAGGTCACGCTTAGCTTAGGTTGACTTTGCCTCACCCCTTTTATCAGTCCCCACTTCTGTATGACGATAGCCTGGAAGTTGAATGGACACATACTTTGCATCCATGCTCTATTGTCTTTCTTCCCCGAATAAGTTCTTATTGATACGAATCAAAAGTCTCTTTAGAATTCAAATCAATCTTCCAATCGAGATCACTTTAGAATTGTAGCCTGTAGATGGGCTTACAGATAACTCCCAGTAGGGAGGAGATGTCAGAAAGCTCAGTCTTCATTTTGCCTGTTTTATCGTCTATTTAGAGGTAGAATAGATAGTGATGTATTTATGAAATATGAATCTCTGATACTGAAAATTAGAATTTGAGTATTTTGCGTTGTCAGCCTAATGCTTCCACACCATTTCTCATTAAATCTTCCCGTTTTACATCCTGCCTTACATTGACCCCACTGACTTACAGGCACGCAATTCCGAATGTCTTGTGCAGATTCCAAACGTCTCTGAACTTGATACTACAATGCAGACCATCATGTGTTGACCTCGAATGTAGCATTTTATGTCTGACTTCAAATTATGGGTTTTTTATTCCCTTTGTGATACTCTCTGTAATGAAGGTTCAAGGGAGCTAAGGGTAGCGCGCTCCGTGACGATATTTATGTTTTGCATGAAAATGGAACTTTGGAAATTCCTGTGGCCCAAAAGGACAGTACAGGAACTTACACGTGTGTTGCAAGGAATAAATTAGGAATGGCAAAGAATGAAGTTCACTTAGAAATCAAAGGTAAGGCAGAGGTGATGAAGCTTTTTCACGTATTATGTGGCTTTGAGCAAATTCTTCAGCTTTGGCGATGGATAACGGAAGTTAAATTTCAGATCCAACCAGGATCATTAAGCAGCCTGAATATGCAGTAGTGCAAAGAGGGAGCACGGTGTCCTTTGAATGCAAAGTGAAACACGATCACACCTTGACCCTCACCATCACGTGGCTGAAGGACAACGGTGAGCTGCCCAGTGACGGAAGGTATTTGAAGACCATTTCTTTCCTTTCTCTTCTTTGTCTCTTTAAGCGGCTTTGAACTAAAGGTTTATTGTAGAGTGACTTAGCAGAGATGTTTCTAAAGTGTCTGAAATCTGCTCTCTCCAAGAAAAAAAAAAAAGTATGTTTTTCTCCCCGCTGCAAGATGCTTGGACCTAAGAAGGCATCGAGTTATTGAAATAGACCCTGAGAATGTTTGTTGTATCTTTGCGTGTTGGTCTCCTGGGCAATTCAGGACAGGAAAAACCTTTCAGGCCTTGGATAACTTCCATTGTCTTCTACTGTGTGCAGTGAAGTCTCGACAGATGTTTTCATTACCATTCTACAAATAAGCAGAAATACGATCGCTTTAATCAGCAGAGTGTGTCTAAATCCTTGTCGGTATTTTAAAGGACACTGGTTTTTATGTGGAGAGGGAATTTTCTTTTGCTTTCACCTAAAGCCAGTAGAAAGAGAAGGGGTGGGGGGAGGGGAAACCCACAGGTATCTAAAAGAGCCTGAGCAGTCCTTGAGCCTGGAATGAAATCAAACTCATACCTGTCTTCCTGGTGAAGCGTCAATTTGACAGAATGGGTGCTGAGCTGACTCTGTGAATCCTAGCTGGCCCAGGGGCCACAAGCATCGCCCCCTACGGGAAGAAATGCTGTGTGCTGGTGGGAATGCTTTCTGTGGTTTGCTTGCAAATGTGCCCAAACAGTGCCTGTCGCTTAATGGCCCCCCCAAAAAACCCAGGTGGCCTTCTCTTCTATACCCAGAATTTCCATGTAATTCTATGCTTCCAGCTGGCCAGTTTTATTTGTGGAATCTGAGTCGCTAAAGATGAGAAGAAAGTAGGAGGAAATGACTGTCGCGTTAAGCTGGCTAAAGTTTTAACTTGGAAATGCCCTGCAAAGACAGTTAGTGATTTATGGAGCCTCCTCAAAACCATGCATGAATCCAATTTACATGGATTTTTGACCTACTAATTTCTCATGCCAGCTAGTAACCTCTCGAGAACTCTTCCTGGTGCTTGTTGGTCTCAGTCTCCCTATTTCTTGTGATAAAGTGGATACCATTCTTGGCATTTACTTTCTCCTATGAGAGTTTATGCATGTGGCAAAAATGGCAGAAAATTTCTTCGGTAAGTGATAAATTTTTTTTTTTAATTTTTTTTTCAACGTTTATTTATTTTTGGGACAGAGAGAGACAGAGCATGAACGGGGGAGGGGCAGAGAGAGAGGGAGACACAGAATCGGAAACAGGCTCCAGGCTCTGAGCCATCAGCCCAGAGCCTGAGCGGGGCTCGAACTCACGGACCGCGAGATCGTGACCTGGCTGAAGTCGGACGCTTAACTGACTGCGCCACCCAGGCGCCCCAATTTTTTTAATATTTATTTATTTTGAGAGAAAGAGAGAGAGAGCACAAGTGGGGGAGGGGCAGAGAGAGAGAGAGAGAGAGAGAGAGAGAGAGTCCCAAGCAGGCTTCACACTGTCAGCGCAGAGCTTGATGTAAGGCTCGATCTCACAAACCGTGAGAAATCAAGAGTCAGATGCTCAGTTGACTGAGCCACCCCGGCACCCCAATAAAGTATTTAAAAATACACACTTTGTTAGAAATTGAGCCGGATGGGTGGTGTTTGAATGTTTCTTAGCAGCAGAAGCCGCGGGAAGGCCCACTAGTAAGGGTCACTGCAGCTGCCCCCACCTCACCTCTGGGTGCCCCTGGTCTTTAAGGAAGTGCCTAAAACTGCAGAAGGGTGCTTGATAAGCCTTCAGACCAGACAACTTGACATCCCTTCCAACCCAGGGTTCTAATCCCCTCTGTCTTCCAACTTTAAGCTTTATCAAAGTGATACATATTTTTTGGATTTTTGCTCTAATGAGCTGCAAATCTATATCATCTTTCTCTCTTTTTTAAAAATATTTATTTATTTATTTTGAGGGAGACAGAGAGCATGAGCAGGGAATGGGGAGAGAAAAGAGACAAAGAATCCCAAGCAGGCTCCGCACCATCAGCACGGAGCCCAATGCGGGGCTCGATCCCACGAACCATGGGATCATGACCTGAGCTGAAATCCAGAGTCAGACGCTCAACCACCTGAGCCACCCAGCCGCCCCATCTTTCTGTTTTTCACTTCACAGAGCCTCTTCCGTGCCGGCAACGCAACCATCCGTCGTGTGTGGCTGGATGTCCGTTTCAGCTGCTCTGAACATGTTTTCTTTGCAGGTTCACTGTTGACAAGGACCATTTGGAGGTAGCTGATGTGAGGGACAGCGATGGTGGGGCCTACACATGCGTGGCCAACACAACTCTAGACATGGTCTCCGCCAGTGCTGTGCTTAGCGTCGTCGGTAAGAGTGGGGACACACAGGGCACCACTGCTGCCCCGTGTTAGGCTGGAAGGAAAACTCAGTAGTAAATGTTTGCTTGATATAGTGTCACAGTTGTGTGGGTCAGTTAAATATGTCCATTTTTCTTCTTTGAAAGATGCCTTGAAGGCAGTAATTTCAGTGTAAATATACCAATGTAGCGGCGCTGGAATAAAATGATGCTTGCGCATATTAGTGATACTTTTATAAGAAAATTGGGTGAAATAATGTACTTCTATTTAAAATTGAAGGACTTCCCCTCCCCGCCCCCGCCAAGTTGTGACTGCATGTTTACGGATGCTGTGTCCCACAGCTAAGCGCACAGCTTAGCGTTAGAATCTGAATCATGTTCAGTCTTTGTCTTCTTGTGCTATCTTATATCTTTCCATTCCTAATTTTGATTAAAATCCTTTATATTAATGTCCTTTCTAGCTCCTACTCCAACTCCAGCTCCTATTTACGGTAAACTAATATGAGTCTTCTTTCTCTATTTTCTGTCAAACAAGTCCACATTTGCAAAAAAAAAAAAAAAAAAAAAATACTTTCTTTTCTCTATCACATCATTGTGTTTCTTTAAGGAAAAGGGCTCTGTCTGGTGTTCTGGTGCATTCCCCATTCACTGCTATGAATCATTTCTTCATGATAGCTCTGGAATGCTTCACTGAATGTATTACCGCTCATGTCTAAATATTTCATGTGTTGTTCTTTTTTTAAAAAAAAATTTTTAACATCCAGTTTTTAAAATTTTTTTTTGAATGTTCATTTATTTTTGAGAGAGAGACAGAGACAGAGCATGAGCAGAAGAGGGGCAGAGAGAGAGGGAGACACAGAATCTGAAGCAGGCTCCAGGCCCTGAGCTTTCGGCACAGAGCCCGACACGGGGCTCAAACCCGTGAACCGTGAGATCCTGAGCTGAGCCGAAGTCAGATGCTCAACCGACTGAGCCACCCAGGCTCCCCTTTCATGTGTTATTCTAAAGTCATCTCAATTGATAGAAGTCCCTCTTTGATATGATTCCCTTGTAAAGTAGCAGAGTGCTTTTTCAAAAGCTGCCATCCACGTTTTACAGAATGAAAACAAATATCTCAAATACCATTCCACAAATTAGGTTTTGATTTCAGTCTACTCCAATTTGTTTTGGAAACATAAATGTTTTGGGATTCCATATTCGAGAAATTTTCATAGGAAAACAATGGCTGTTTGGAACAACATTTGACTATTGTCTTAGAGAAAACCAACTCACTGTGTTTAAGAAACATAAATCACTAAAGGAGGACCAACATGAAGGCACTTCCAAGTTGTGTGATTTTTCCGAGTCTGGAAAATAAATCAGAAATTATTTCCAGAACTCTTTTTGATTAAAGAACCCTCATCTTTAGTCAGCATATAAATACAAAAATTAATTTTACAGCATAAACTCAGCTGAATTTCACAGAGTATCCTTAGTTATGCTGTAGAACTGCCCTTGGTAGACATTTACTGTTTCTTTACTGGTGGGAAAGCAGTGCCCATAGTTTTATGGCCTCTGGTTCCCCAAGGGCTACAATCACGCCCAAGAGCAAGGTCAGGAAAGAGCCCAGAGGGGAATGTAAATTCTCTGGATCTCGGAAGTACCTTTAGAAGAAACGGACATGCTTCTGGGACACCTTCATCCAACAGGTGTCTGTACCCTAGTGTCCTCTGAGGGTAAACACACCGTGTCCCCATGTGCCTGACCATTGTACTGAGTATCTGCATGAGGTACACATGCTGAGGGCTACTTACAGAGCAGCAATCTTAGAATTCCCTTAAAAACATAAATATTCTCCAGGAGCTCCAAAATCGATCACTTCCCGCGTTTCCGAAAGAACATTTAAGCCTTCTTAATCAGCAGTCCCTGTGCTTGACTGTATTTGTGTTTCAGCATTTGCCATTCTCTGTTTCCCATTTATTAGAAATGAAGCTTCAGTGTTATTTTTTCTGTCTGCGCTCCTTCATGTTTGTGAGAAGACACACCGAGGGTGCTGGTGAACCACGTAGGCCCTCCCCACTGGTTTTGGTCACACGTGATTCGGTTTCATTGGGAAAAGAAGCAAGCAGAACTCATTGATGGGTTGTCCTGGGTGTGCTTGTGTGTTCCCAGCAACCTCGGCTGTTGGCACTTCATTTCCGTTGCATGCTCCTTGACCGTTAAGTGTGCTGTGTCTTTAAGATGCACCCCCTGTGAATGGTGTTACAAGTAAGTAAAAGACAACCTCATAAGGATGGATGGCTAACCGTGTGTGTATGTTCGGTCTACAGATGTCCCAAATCCTCCCTTTGATTTAGAATTGACGGATCGACTCGACAAAAGTGTTCAGCTGTCGTGGACCCCAGGCGATGACAACAATAGACCTATTACAAGTATGTGGTGTCATTTTCTTTGTCACTGGTCAATTTCACGACCATTTCTGAAGTACTTTATCACGTGGATTAAAATTCCTTACAGAGATATTTGTTGGCATTCTCTGCTTCATTACTAATAGAACAGAAACCTTTATTTATATAGCTCCCCTCTCTTCAGAGCCTGAGTTATTCCTGGTTACAGCTTCTGGTAGAAGACGTTACTTAATTGCTGATGATGTTAACTAACTAAGCAAATACACTTTCATTTTGTGTATGAGATCCAAAAGAATCACTGTAGATTTGGGGCGCCTAGGTGGCTCAGTGGGTTAAGCGTCCGACTTCGGCTCACGTCATGATCTCAGTTTGTGAGGTTTGAGCCCTGCATTGGGCTCTGTGCTGACAACTCAGAGCCTGGAGCCTGCTTCAGATTCTGTGTCTCTATATCTGCCCCCCCACTCACACTCTTTCTCTGTCTCTCTCAAACATAAACATGAAAAAAAAAAAGAAGAATCACCGTAAATTTCCACCATAGTAGGAAGATGTACGCTACTCATTTTGCCTATTAATGTGGGAGAAAAAGGTAGGAGGACCAGGCACCGTCCTGCCAGTGTGCATATTAGGAAACTGAGATTTGGTGAGTAAAGTGACTTTTTAGACCCACAGTTGGTAACAGAGCTGGGTGTGGACATTAAGTCCATCACCTTCCAGTACGGGCCTCTTTCTTCCCATCAGCCCCTGCTACGAAGAGGCTCATTCCACAGTGTCCAATCCTCACCGCGATGATGCTAGCCTGGGGAGTTAAAGTCAAAGGAGGAGCCACACTATAAGGACACTGGAAGAACTTAATAAAATTAGACTCTAGATGTGCTTAGAAGTTTTAGAACTGAAGAGATACTTCAGAGAGTATCACAGGCCTGTGATATATTATTACCTTCA
Organism: Puma concolor; assembly: GCF_028749965.1. Lineage (NCBI taxonomy): Eukaryota > Metazoa > Chordata > Mammalia > Carnivora > Felidae > Puma > Puma concolor. The sequence continues at coordinate 93,799,566 of NC_141668.1, read as the reverse complement.
GGTATATGCTGCAGGAAAACTAAATTCCTTTCTGATGACTACCCCCAGATTACTCTGAAATGATGTGAGTGTTGACATATTGCACCTGCTGGTAAAACAGACTATTTCCAGTGCAATTCAACAGAAGCCTCCTCTCTATCTTGTGTTATTTAATGGTGTTTCTTTCTTAACTGAGTTTTTAGTCCTTGACCAGAATACTCATCCATTCATGCTGAGTCTTCCAGTTAATTAAATACAGTAGCTGGATTTAGCCACTTAGGATGCTTGCAGACTCTTTGTACCAATGTTAAAGTGAGACCATTAGATTTCAAAGCATTTCTACTCTTTCATTCATCCACTCATTCATTCATTCAATAGATATTGATTGACTGCCTATTATGAATCAGGCACTGTTTTACAGCAACATAGTCAAAAATCTCTGCCCATATGGAGCTTGTATTTTAGCAGAGGGAACAGAAATGATGTAAAATTAATAATATATATCATGTTGGATGTAATATGATTGTATGTGTATGTACATATGTAAAATGCAATACACATTGTATATGTGTATGTATATACACACACATATATATGTATAGAACACACACACACACACACACACACACACACACACACTACTCAGACCTTCCTTCAGGAAAGAACCTGCCACAAGGAGTGTTGACATCAGGCTCCTTCAGCTGCACCTTCCCCAAGGATCTGCTTCAGTATGCATGAGAGGCCATGGTCTTCCTGAGCCGCTGCAGCAACCAAGGGGTGGACTGTGAACCGTGCAGGTCTTGCAGGCCATTGTAAGGGCTGGGAAGTCATGGGAGGGAGTTAAGTAGAGGAGTGGAGTGAATCATGGTGGCTCTTCTACTGAAGATGGTCTCTAGAAGAACAAGAGGGGACGCAGGGAGACAGGTAGGACTGCAGTTCTCCATGAAGTACCCCGTAGAACCTCAGCAAACTCAAAGGGTGCCTCGGGGTATTTTTTTTAATTTTTGATTTTTAAATTTTGATGTTTAAAAAACACAGTCAGGGCGCCTGGGTGGATCAGTCAGTTGAGCCTCCGACTCTTGATTTTGGCTCAGGTCATGATCTCAGGGTCATGGGATCGAGCCCCATTTCAGGCTCCATGCTAAGCATGGAGCTTGCTTCAGATTCTCTCTCTCTCTTTCCCTCTGCCCCTCCCCAACTTGCTCACTCTTAAAGATAAAAATAAATCAATTTAAAAAACACAGTCACATGTGTTACACACCACACGAAATACTAGCTTGGGGCCGCCTACAGTTCCAACATGATATTGCTGTATCATATTGTGATGATGCCATGTATGCAAAGCCTTTATCGCTGTGGTAAAAAGCCAGTACCACGTGAAAATCAGTGTGTAACAGAAAATGAGGAAGGTGGTGACCAGTCTCTTCACAAGGTTCAAGAAGTCACGCGATGCCGAATGGGTTGTTAAGACATGAATATTTACGAAGCTGTATAGACCTAACTACTTGCCTGGAAATGTTAGATATTTCTTTTGGCCTAAGGGAACCGTGAAGAAAATTACTGAGACACTAAGTGCACTATGAACTGAGGAAATTTGGGAACTCGTGAGTTGGAAGGTTACGCAATGATTCACACAAGAGATAATGGTGGCTTGGCATAGGCCAAGAGGGTGGAGGTGCTGAAAAATGGTCAGATTTTGCATGTTCTAAAGGTACAGCCAACAAAACTACTGAAACTATGAAGGGAGAGGATCCAAACTGGACTTCAGGGTTTTGACCTGAGTTGTCACTGCCACTTGGGGAGGAGAATCAGGATCACTCTTGGTCATAACCAGTTTGTTATAATAGAGAAACAAGTGGAGTTGTTGAGTCAATGAACTATCTGTCCAAGTCTACAGTTCAGGGGAAGGAGAGGGGCTGCCCATATAAATGGCACCAGTTCATGAGACTGGAGATCACCAGCAAGCCAATGGAGATTGAAAGGAAAACTTGAGCTACTTAGCTTCAGAGAACTGCGACACACAACATTTCTACTTCGTGCTTGTATCTGTAATTCAGATCACGGCACATGGCACATTCATAGGCAATTAATAAATATCTAAATACCGATTTTTTTACCAGGGTAGAACATGTACATGCCCCAAAATTTTAGTAAATGCAAAAGGATATGCACTTAAAAGTAAGTCTTCTGCACCCCTCTGATTCCCTATTTCTCCATGATACTGATGTCATCAGTGTGGGTACTCTGAGGGGCAGTACACGTATAGTCAAGCATATATGCATGTGTATGTGTTACGGTAAATCTTTGTGCTCTTACATAAGTGTTCCACACCTTTCTATACCCTACTTGGTTACGCTTAACTGTGTATTTTAGAAATCATCCCATTTCAGTGGCAAATGGAGTACCCCCATTCATTTTTAACAGTTGCAGATTATTCCATTGTGTGGATGCACCGTAATTTATTTGATCAGGGTCCTATTGGTGAACGTTTAAGGCTTTGCACTTAGGTTGTTTCAACAGCAAACAGTGCCACAATGTGGATCCTTTTTCATGTGTCTGTGAGCATATGCACGAGTACATTCATTCAAAACAAATTGCTAGGAGTACAATCTCTCAATCAAAGGATATCGGAGTTGAATATTATGAGATATTCTAAATTGTCCTCTACAGAAGTTGTGCCGATTTACACTTCCCAGAACCAAAGTATGAGAATGCTTGTTTCCCTGTGTAATAGTCAACAAAGTCTGTTAAACTTTTGATTACTGCCTATCTGTTTAGTGGAAAGTGATCTCTCACTATATTTATTTTAAATTTTTTTAATGTTTCTTTATTTTGGGGGGGGGAGGGGCAGAGAGAGAGGCAGACACAGAATCCAAAGCAGGCTCCAGGCTCTGAGCTGTCAGCACAGAGCCTGACACAGGGCTCGAACCCACAAACTGTGAGATCATGACCTGAGCTGAAGTCAGACTCTTAACCAACTGAGCCACCCAGGTGCCCCGCATTATATTTATTTTAATTTCTCCTGTTATGAAAAAAAAAAAAACCTGACCATCTTTCCATATACTTAAACTTTCCAAAGGATGTGTAGACCACTTCTAAATAGTTTTAAGTAACTAAATTAAGCATGCTGGAGAAAGAATACCAAATATTATTGGTTATTGGGTATTGAGGATAATGATAGAATTCTTTTTTTTTTTTAATTTGTTTTTTTTTCAACGTTTATTTATTTTTGCGACAGAGAGAGACAGAGCACGAACAGGGGAGGGGCAGAGAGAGAGGGAGACACAGAATCGGAAACAGGCTCCAGGCTCCGAGCCATCAGCCCAGGGCCTGACGCGGGGCTCGAACTCACGGACCGCGAGATAGTGACCTGGCTGAAGTCGGACGCTTAACCGACTGCGCCACCCAGGCGCCCCAATGATAGAATTCTTAAATCAAACTATTCTAATGGAATTTTTCTTGAAAGGGAAATAACTCATGTTCAGCTACTCTTGTTAGATTGTCCTGTCCAGTGTCCTAGCAACCTACCGTTGCATGACTGACCTCATTGTCTTGGGTTCTGTGTGTGTGTGTGTGTGTGTGTGTGTGTGTATGTATTGTGGCCAGAATTCATCATTGAATATGAAGACGCAATGCATGAGGCAGGACTGTGGCACCACCAAACCGAGGTTTCTGGAATGCAGACCACAGCCCAGCTGAAGCTGTCACCTTATGTGAACTACTCCTTCAGAGTGATGGCGGTGAACAGCCTCGGGAGGAGCCTGCCCAGCGAGCCATCTGAACAGTATTTGACTAAAGCTGCAGGTAGGTAAAGGCAGGAGCAGGGGGTGGGGGGTGCCTTCTGTGATGGGAAATAAAATAGGAAACCTTTCCACTGTTTGAGAAAGACTGAAGCTTACACATATGTGACTGCTTAACTTCTAGAACCAGATACAAATCCCACGGCTGTGGAAGGACTAGGATCCGAGCCTGATAATTTGGTGATTACCTGGAAGGTGAGCTCACCATGAAGTCTTCAACTTTCCTTGGTGTATTTTAGAGTGAAAGAAAAAAAAGTTGTTTTTAAACAATGTCTATATTGAAATCCCATATCACCCATTTTGGGGAAAAATATTTATTTAAGAAACATTATTGTGTCGTAGTTAAAGGCTTGATTCTTGGAGCCAGAACGAGTGGGCACAAATCCCAGCTTTGTCACTTATTAACTGTGTGACTCTAAGCCAGTTGCTTACCATCTCCATTGTGTATCTGTATCGTGGGACTAGTAATAGAACCAACCTCATACAATTGAAGGAATTAATACATATAAGGCCCTTAGAACAGTGCCTAGCACAAATGTGTGCTCAATAAATGCTAGCTAGTATCATCATCGTCATAGAGAAGCATCTAGAAGACGTGTACCAAGTTATTCCCAGTACTCAACTTCTACTTCTGCTGCTGGTTGTTGTTGTTGTTTTTGTTCTTCTTCTTCTTCTTTTATCTCTCTCTGTCTCTCTCTCTCTCTCTCTTTTGGTTTATCTATATTTTCTGGACTTCAAAAATGAACATATATTCACTTGTGTGATTTTAAAACTTAACTTTGGTAGAGCCATGCAGGCACACCTATATGTATACATACTTGTACATTTATATACATACAGACATGACAGGATAGACTGACACGCCAACTTTTTTTTTTTTAAGATTTTATTTTTAAGTAATCTCTACACCCAACGTGGGACTCAAACCCATAATCCTGAGATTAAGAGTCACATGCTCCTCCCACTGAGTTAGCCAGGTGCCCAGACAAACCAACATTTTTTCGTTTTTTTTTTTTTAATGAAGAAAGAAGTAGTTCACCAGTTTCAGTCTCTTAAGTAAAATAAACAATTATGGGCTGTCACACAAACAGGAATAGACGAAGGAAACTATTAAGTTGTCCACCCTTGACTGTGGAGCCAGAGTTTGAGAGGTTTATGTGTATTTACTACTTCAAGACAGAAATTAATAAGCTTTGTGGGGCACCTGGGTGGCTCAGTTGGTTAAGCATCTGATTCTTGATCTCAGCTTGGGTCTTGATCTTAGGGTCTTGAGTTCAAGCTCCATGTTGGGCTACACCCTAGGCGTGAAGCCTACTTAAAAAAAAAAAAGAAAGAAAGAAAAGAAATTAAGAACCTTTGAAATGTTGATCCCAAACAAGCTTTGAATCTCATCATGAATAAAAAAAAGATAAAAGGTCCCTGGGGAACATTGTTAATAGCTCGGGTTTTAGTGTTTCAGTTTAAGTCTGGGAATTGAATTTTGTGCTACGGGAAAAGGTTGCACAGTCTGTTTTAAAAGCTCTGATTTATTTGGCTTTTCTTGTAGCCCTTGAATGGTTTCGAATCTAATGGGCCAGGCCTCCAATACAAAGTTAGCTGGCGCCAGAAAGATGGCGATGATGAATGGGCATCAGTGGTTGTGGCGAACGTATCCAAATATATTGTCTCAGGCACACCAACCTTTGTTCCATACTTGATAAAAGTGCAGGCCCTGAATGATGTGGGGTTTGCTCCAGAGCCGGCTGTGGTCACGGGCCATTCCGGAGAAGACCGTAAGTGTTTGATGCTATATTTCGTTTATACTTTCATTTATACCAGTGAAACAGACTTACCAAGGTGCAAGCCAAGGCGATTTTCAGAGGGCACTTAGATTGGGAGGGACGGAGGCAGCAACGGTTTTGCTCCACATTCCTGAATTTAAACAGCCTGCTATGTAAAAACTAGGTTCAGAATGTTAAGTGTCACTATTTTAAAAAGGTATGTTATTCTCACCAAGTCAAATGAACAGATATCAAATGAGCTCTCAGTCCTTGATAACCCAGAGACTAGGGCTGGGTCACACTTCAAGCCAAAATTGTTTGGGGCATTTTTGCATGAAATTCAAAATAACACTGATACTTCTACCCCCTGTCCTGTTTTTCCCTAGTCCCAATGGTGGCTCCCGGAAATGTGCGTGTAAATGTGGTGAACAGTACCTTAGCTGAGGTGCACTGGGACCCGGTACCTGTGAAAAGTATCCGAGGACACCTGCAAGGCTATCGGGCAAGTCAAGGCCGATTTTTTGCACTCTTTCCGTAGGAACAGGCCGTCAGCTGGTGCCTGGTGCACTTCTCTTGGTCTGAGGCCTTGAGACTTCTGGTTTATCCCTTCAGGCAGGGCCATATCTAAGGACCCCCGCTACAGCAGAAGCAAAACCTCACTGCATCCAAAGTGAAAAAAAAAAAAAGGTGTTCTCCACTTTTCCCATAGGTGATCTCAAATCCTTCCAACTATTAACATAGGGGCAAAATGGGGGAAACTAAAGTTTAAGAAACTAAAATACAATGAAATGCACCTAGCTTTAAAACAATACTGACTGGGGTGCCTGACTGGCTCAGTCAGTTGAGCACGCGACTCTTGATTTTGGCTCAGGTCATGATCCCACAGTTCATGAGTTTGAGCCCTGCATGTGCCTGCTTATGATTCTCTCTCTCCCTCTCTCTGCCCCTCCCCCCCTTTCAAAATAAATAAATAAATTTTAAAATAATAATAATACTGACCACACATGTCAAACACACTAAATTGTCCAGAAAATAATGTAGGCACATTTAAAAAAAATTTTTTTTAATGTTTTATTTACTTTTACTTTTGAGAGAGAGAGTGTGTGAGTGCGTGGGGCATGGGAGCAGAGAGGGAGACACAGAATCTGAAGCAGGGTCCAGGCTCTGAGCTGTCAGCACAGAGCCCGACGTGGGGCTCGAACCCATGAAATGGTGAGATCATCACCTGAGCTGAAACCAAGAGTCTGACGCTTTACTGACTGAGCCACCCAGGTGCCACTAGGCACATTTTTAAAAAAGCACTCAGATTATACTTAAAAATCATGTAGTCCCAGCTGGGTCATTCTCACGAACATCAGTTATCTTTGTTCTTGGGAGGCACAGAAAAATTGATTCATAAAGGTTTTTGATGGATAGGAGAAAAACTGGCCTCTAGAGATCACTATTTGCACTGAATTTTGGGTTTGCCAGATTCTGTATATATGTTGACTTCTCCTGAAAATGGCTTTAAACTTTTAAGAAGAATTTGAGAGGACTTAATAAATAATTCTGGATTTTTAACCACAGTTAATCAACCCTTGGCTTATCCACCTCTCCAAAACCTGTGCCTGCCATTTAATACCAAACAACAAAAAATGTATTTTTTTTTTCGTGTTTATTTTTGAGAGAGAGAGAGAGAGAGAGAGAAAGAGCACAAGTGGGGAGGGGCAGAGAGAGAGGGAGACACAGAATCCAAAGCAGGCTCCAGGCTCCAAGCTGTCAGCACAGAGTCCAACCCTGGGCTTGAACTCATGAACCGTGAGATCATGACCTGAGCCCAAGTCGGATGCTTAACTGACTGAGCCATTCAGGTGCCCCTAAAAAAAGTATTTTTAATTAAGTGAATCAGTTTGACATAGTGATAAAGGCCTAGACTTGGGAGTAGAGGATCCACTATGGCTTTTGATTGCCCTGTGGCTGGGGACAAGCCACTCAGTTGTCCAGGGCTCATCTGTGCTAAAGGAATAATAATAAAAGCTTCGCTGTGGCTTTGAGGTTTAGATTAAATGATATATTGCACATGAAATTGTATTCTGGGAAAGTATGTAAACATTGGGCAGTAATTTTTACTTTCAGCATATTTTATACAAGTAAGCCGCTTCAGTCCTTCCATCATCTTCCTTTACCTTATGTTCTAGAAAGAACTGGGCAGGTATCGTGCTGTTCCATTTATTTCCCTTAGACACCTCCCATCAAGCAGTATATAGCCCAGGCTGCATCACACATTCTCGATGCAGTTTCCCGCGTTATCTCTGGGCTTCCACTGTCTTGCTTCATAATCAGTGTCTATCGGTTTTGCCAGGAATCGAGTTCTAAAATGCACCGGGGAAATCCTCTAGGGCACAACCATCAGACTTGAGTTTCATGAGCAGGAGGAATCTCGTTTGCCCCGTTCTGCATCCCTGACTTCTGTTCTTGCTCTTTCAGATTTACTACTGGAAGGCACAGGAGGGTTCACTTAAGAGAAACAGACGCCACATCGAGAAAAAGATCCTCACTTTCCAGGGCAGCAAGACACACGGCATGTTGCCCGGGCTGGAGCCTTTCAGCCACTACGCACTGAACGTGCGAGTGGTCAACGGGAAAGGGGAGGGCCCGGCCAGCCCCGACAGAGTCTTTAATACTCCAGAAGGAGGTAGGGAGTGGTTGCATCTCTGAGCTTCTAGAACATGTGGTGCATCCTGAGAGCCTCTGCATGACAGAAGAGGCCCCACAAAGCTGGCATAGTGTCCACTCCTAGGTGGCCTGAGGGTCCTTGGAAGGCTTCCCAGTACAAAGTGTTCCTCCAAATCCCCTCTCCTGCCTTAAAGTTTTCTCCACCCTTAGCCCCACTGTCAGAAACCTTGCTAATTTGATGTTGGTTGGGGTCATTAACTTTCTGACCTGAAGTGAGTTATGTAACTTCTGTAAGCCTCTGTTACTTCATCTGAAAAGTATGAGAACTCATGCAAGAACCTAAAACACCTGGCAAGAAAAATAATTCTGTAAGTCGTGGTTTACTTCCTTCCCCAGGGCGCCTTCATAGTTTATGCCAACTTTGAGCTGAGTTATGGGGCGCCTGGGTGGCTCAGTCGGTTAAGTGTCTGACTTTGGCTCAGGTCAGGATCTCACAGCTGGTGAGTTCGAGCCCCGCATCGGGCTCTGTATGGACAGCTCAGAGCCTGGAGCCTGCTTCGGATTCTGTGTCTCCCTCTCTCTCTGCCTCTCCCCCACTCGTGCTCTGTTTCTCAGTCTTTTGAAAATAAACAGACATTAAAAGAGAAAAAATTTGAAGTTGAGCCGAGTTAGAAGCCTTGACAAAATGGGTTGGGAAGACAAGGAAAAGCATGGCAAGAAGGGGCAAAGGGAGGAGGAGGGAGGATCAAATATGCATTGATTCAGGGGTGGGACATGAGGAGTTTGGATACAGGGACATGGGAGCCTGGTGAATGAGGGAGAGGGGGACAGGAGAGTAAGAAAGATAGGGATTCATGCATTTGAATTTTGCTTCAAGCCCATATTAAAAATGGATTCCTTAGGTCTTTTAGATAAAAGCAGTTTACAGGCAAACCCATCCTGGCTCCTGGTTGAAAGGCTCGTGATGTTGGCACCTTCCCAGCATTCTCTGAGGGCCATCCTGTGTCCCAGCTCCCATCTTGTTACAATTGCCTGTCCTTGGTTGGACTCATTGCTCCCTAGAGGTTAAAGACTCCTTCCTCTCTAGGCTTTTACTAGTGAGACCTCACGCGGCTGTTTGAGATGGTTCAGGGAAGGGGTCATAGTAGCGATGACCGGTGAATTAAAGGCTAAGGAAGAGAGGAGGTCTTGTGTCCATAGACACAATGGTGTGAAACAGCATGTCTCCTTAAGGAACTGCAAGTTGTGTATCCGGTAATGGTAAGAAAAGAGAGGAAGGTCAGCCAAGGAGGACCCGTATCATATTAACCTGTAAGCCAGAGGCTCTTAACCTGAAGACTACAGTCTCTTGGGGGTCAACGAATGGGTTTAAGGAGCTCCAAGAACCCCCTCGTTTTATATACAATATGTGTTTATTTTTCTGGGGGGAGTTTTTGGCTGTCATCAGATTATGAAAGGGGTGCCTTGGGGAAGCTTAGAACTGTGTGCCAGGAACCTTCTAGGCCCAGGCAAAGGCCACTGAAGGCCCCAAATGGGGCAGTGGCAGAGAGGAGAGCAGGGAATGGATGTGGTCGACCTGTACGAGGTGGAACTGACAGGATGTGGTATCCCAGGAGATGGAAGAAATGAGGCAGAGGGAGAGATTCAGGGTGACTCCTTGGTTTCAAGGGAGAGACTTGGTTCCAAGTCGGGGAGAGACAGTGGTGCCATTACCGGACTTAGGGAAGAGGGTGGGCATGTAGAGGAGGTAGGGACCGTGAGGGAGAGCTGCCTCCGTTTGTCATCCTCAGGAGGAAGTGACAGAGAGGACCAGGCGTGTTTCCTCTGGTAATTTGCCAGCCTCTGCCACAGGGAACCTGGGGGCCTTCCCAGAGCTAAGGGTCTGCCAGCTGTGTGGCTTCTGCCCATCACCATGAGATTCTGGGCGTCTGTCAGCTCTCCGGGTGAGAACCACTCTGCACCTGGGCAGGCTGGCTCATGCCCAGAGCCCAGCAGGCAGGGTGTCCTGGCTGCTTGGAGACACCTGGTTTGTTGGAGAAAAACAGCCCTTAATAGCCCAGAACGCAGCTGCATCTACTCAAAGGTCTGGTCAGAGTGGTTTGACTCAGTCACCCGTTTTGCTTTTATTAAGACACCATTCATGAGACAATTTCCGTCCCCTTTAAAAATACTAGTTCGGGGGCACCTGGGTGGCGCAGTCGGTTGAGCGTCCGACTTCAGCCAGGTCATGATCTCGCGGTCCGTGAGTTCGAGCCCCGCGTCAGGGCTGATGGCTCAGAGCCTGGAGCCTGTTTCCGATTCTGTGTCTCCCTCTCTCTCTGCCCCTCCCCCGTTCATGCTCTGTCTCTCTCTGTCCCAAAAATAAAAATAAATGTTGAAAAAAAAAATTAAAAAAAAAAAAATACTAGTTCGGATCCATTGAGAGGCAAAGCCTGTATGTATTGCGGAGGATGGTTTTAATGAGCCTCAGTGGAAATGACGAGAAAAAAGAGGAAGAGAATAGCTGAACGGGTTCTCATCACAGGTTTGTGTGAGTGTGTTTTCGGCAGGATTGGGAACAAGAGTGAGTTACAGAAAACCTTGGGGAATGGTGTGAATGTGGTACACTATGTCATTTTAACACATTTTGACACCTTCACAAACCTTCTCGTTGATTCCGTGTTCTCACTGTAAGTCCCCAGTGCTCCGTCCTCTTTGAAGATTATTAACCCGACGCTAGACTCCCTCACTTTGGAATGGGACCCACCGAGCCGCCCCAATGGCATTTTGACTGAGTACACCTTAAAGTATCAGCCAAGTAAGTTATTGGGAGAAGGGAAAGGGGGGAATATGGCTTAAAAAAGGAAAACAGAAAAGTAACTGTTTCCTTAAAATACAAACTGGTTATTTCTTTAATGCTGCACAATATATACGTACATACACCTTCCACTGGTATTCCAGAAGGAACTTCATTCACATCATACTTTTTTTTTAAATTTTTTTTTTTAACTTTTTTTTATTTTGAGACAGAGAGAGACAGAGCGTGAACGGGGAAGGGGCAGAGAGAGAGGGAGGCACAGAACCGGAAGCAGGCTCCAGGCTCTGAGCCATCAGCCCAGAGCCCGACGCGGGGCTCGAACTCACGGACCGCGAGATCGTGACCTGAGCTGAAGTCGGACGCTTAACCGACTGAGCCACCCAGGCACCCCCACATCATACTTTTTAAAGACACATACGCTATTGAAAATCAAGCAACCTGCAGAATGATACAGACCTTTGAGGGTGGGGTGGATGCTATTGTTAGATTAGGTAGGTATTGTCTATAATTAGAAAACAGTAAAAAGAAAAGGGTAGAAAGGAAAAAAAGGGGTTCCTTTGGTACAAGGCCTCTGCAGACGAGGTTTGGGCTTATCAATACATGATTCCACCTGCCAACTTACAAAATAAAGAAACGCTATTGCAACTTAGCTGTCAAATTCCCCTAGCTTCTATGGGGGATATATTTCCCCCTGTTCTGCCATATTAGAGGAGCTGTAAGTGGCTGAGTTATGTCAGGCAAAGAATAAATAGGATCACAAAAGTCAGTGTAATCCAAGTCTGACATTTTTGGTTGGCACACTTATTGACAATACTGTTCCTACAGAACTTCACGGGGAATGCACTTTTTCTTATTTCTTCTTGCCAGTCAACAGCACGCACGAGTTAGGCCCACTGGTGGATCTGAAAATTCCTGCCAACAAGACGCGCTGGACTTTAAAAAATTTAAACTTCAGCACTCGGTATAAGTTTTATTTCTATGCGCAAACAGCAGCAGGATCGGGGAGTCAAATCACAGAGGAAGCAGTGACAACTGTGGATGAAGGTAAGCTGGGTATGTATAACGTTCATGCCACTATGAGTGTCACGAGATAAAAATCTGTGACCTAAGTGGACGCCTTCTTCCTTCTTCCCACGGAGTATCTATCTTTCCCAACTAATGCAGACACCTGTTTGTGATTTCTCACCCTGACGTCTATACAATCAGTTATTTAATTCCTATAAGGATAACTATTTGATATTTGTTTCCCACGTCTGTGTGAAATTTTTAAACTTAGGTTAAAATGTCATTACAGCATTTTGCCACACATGAATTCAAAGTTCAAGGCCATGTTCTTTCCTGTCTACAACTTTGCATATATACATACACGCGCATGCGCATACACATACATGTGACATACAGATATGTGCACCCACTGACATACACATCTGTATACAAATAAATAAGTGTAATTCTAGTTCTGGTCTTGATTTGCCAGAAAATAATCTTCTAGGCCACATAACAATTTAGATTGTCTAGCAAGGAATATGAAACAGTTATTAAATAGCGCGTTTATTTTGTGTTTGAGCGTGGGACTTTGTATTCCGGTGTGCCATCTGGTCCAGAGAAAGCAAAATGGTCCCATTAGAGTCTCTAGAAAAGGAATTAATGCTTCCTTTCATATTTTAAAACATTATTTTGAAAAAAACAACAAAACAAAGATGAGATTCAGTGAAAATTACCAAAAACATTCTAAAAGATTTTCTGATTTTTGCACGTCTCTAAATTATAGAATTCCTTAAGGGTGATGTATTGGATCATCTTCCATAGCATGAGGAAATGATGTTTCTACCCAAACATTGGCTTGAAGTCCCCATTAAGACTTGTTACATAATAGACAGATATGAATAATGCGCCTTAAGTTGTGTATGGATTTGATTACTGGGTAAGCTCGGGGACACCAACGTATCTCTGTCCCGTGTACCTGACATGGTACACTTCATTCTCCTTGCATGCTTTGGCATTTTAATGAGTGTTTTTATATCGCTTTACATGCTCATGGGTGTGTTACCTCTAACTATATAGTGTCCTGTTTTTTTCTGTTTCCCTTCATTAAAGCTGGTATTCTTCCGCCTGATGTAGGTGCAGGCAAAGGTAAAATAATTCATCTGCATGACTTTATACATGTGTGAAATTTGCAATGTTAAACATGGCGAAGTGCAGCATGGGTTAAAAAAAAATGATATAAAATGAGCTTTGAAACACCAAACGGAAGAGAAGGTCTTAGAAGATCTTGGCTTTAAAATTAACGTCTAGCTTTGTTTACAAGTAGAAAGCCACACACTGAATTCTACTTACACTGTTTCTCAAGACCTATCCCTGGTCCAAACCCTGATCTTAGCTTCTAGCAATGTGACCGTGGCTGGGTCGGACGGGACCCAAACTGGGCATTGTTGCAAATCCTCCGTGTGGCCACACCACAGGTTCAGGGTTCAGAAATATTAGTCCTGCAGTGGAAACAGCCTGTAAGAACTCAGATCGACCGAGCTGCCCATTCTCACCTGATTTAGCTCTGCTCCTTATAGACACCGCGTACATGTGGCTGACCTTACACTACACCGTCCATTTGGACACCTTCTAACTGGCCCAGGAACCACAGTCTCCGACCACCAGGGCTCGCTCCGAGCAAGTCCTCCGGTCAAGCCCGCATGCTCCATTCCATCTTGTCTTCACCAAACTGCACGAGTCTCTTCCCCCTGGGGGATAGCCAACCTGTACTTTTGTTCTTCTCCGTTTCTCTCGGCTGTCTGGGTGAGAAAGGTTTGTTGGGAGAGCGGGACTCAAATGCCCTGTAATAGGTCTTCCACATGAGGCCCACAAGGGCCTCATTCTTTGGCCCTTGGTTATTGGTCGATCTGTTAGCTTTTCTTTCTTTTTTTTTTTTTAAGTTTTTTGTATTTATTTTGAGAGAGAATGCGTGCGCATGCACGTGGGGGAGGGGCTGAGAGAGCGGGAGAGAGAGAATCCCAAGCAGACTCTGTGCTGTCGTGCAGAGCCCATCGTGGGACTTGATCTCGTGACCGTGAGATTATGATGTGAGCCGAAATCAAGAGTCAGATGCTTCACCAACAGAGCCACCCAGGCACCTCGGTCTGTTAGATTTTTCATGAGCCCGGAGTCCCTGCCACAGGGCACAGTAATCACGTGGCATCCCCTGGCCAGGGCTTGCCTTGGACTTTGATACACTTGAGTGCAAATAGGGAAGAAGGAGACCAAGAGAAATAAGTGCTTTGCCTGAAAATACTCAGGTCTTGTAAGCGTAGGCCTGATACAGATCTCCCATGTTGGCAGAAATCTGCTTATATTCGTAGCCTTGGTAAATTGTAAAATGTAGATCAGATAGAGGTTGAAGTGACTGAATAAGAACTGTAGCCATTTTCAGTAATCTTAATAATGTCGTACGTGTGATTTTAGACTTGGAAGAACAAGGTCGTAAAAACTCAAATGTCCACAACACCGTAGAAAGATGGAGCTCTCTCTTTTACACGTAGGGGCGCCTTGCCTGGGATCGTTACATATCAATTAAAATCCTTGGTTGTGTTACAATAATTCTCTGCTGTGTTCCCCCGGTAACCTTCCATTGAAGCATTCCAGAGAAAGCCTGGCCTCTTTCCCCAGGCAGGGGACGTGCCCCTGGGGTTCTGCCTGGAGCCAGTAGCTGAGTAATTGTGCTATAACAGGGCTGTCTGGGAGGCTTAGTTTTCCACTGACTTGCCATGTTAGAAGAGGGGATGAGTTCCCGGGAGGTGGCTGGGGGCGGGGGGGGGGGGGGGGGGCGGGGGGATTACTCACTGATGTTAATGAATTAAAACCAATTAAAAGAAATTTTTATTAAAATCATTTAGGCTTGGGGCTCCTGGGTGGCTCAGTCGGTTAAGCATCCGACTTCGGCTCAGGTCCTGATCTCGCGGTCCGTGAGTTCGAGCCCAACGTGGGGCTCTGTGCTGACAGCTCGGAGCCTGGAGCCTGCTTCCGATTCTGTGTCTCCCTCTCTCTCTGCCCCTCCCCCACTCATGCTCTGTCTCTGCTCTGTCTCTCAAAAATGAATAAACATTAAAAAAAAATTTTTTTTTAATCATTTAGGCTCTACCATTTAGTGTTACTAACTCGAATTGCGAGTTACTGAGGATTATAGAGTCGAGCAAAAATGGAGTGTCAGAAGGATCGTGACGCCCCTAATGTTGAAATCTGATGTATCTCAGATAAAAAGAGAAATAGTGCTTAAATATTTTTTTTAAAACCCGCACCTAACATGATTTTCTGCCTTGTTTCTTTTAATAGTGCGCTAGTAAGTAAACATTGCTTGCCTAAAGGGATGGCATTTGCCATAACACTTTCAACTGCTCAAGAATAATTTTTATCCTGGGTTCCCCTTCCTTAAAAATATTTTTTTTCAATGGAAGCATGAATTCTATTCTCTTTCTGTTCCTTCTCCATGCAGGTTAGATAGTCCCTGCGAGGAGAGAAATGAAGGTTCCCTATGATCCTTCTAAATTTTAATGTTTTTATGTGTGTTTTAGTTTTTACCTTAAAAACAGATGAAAAACAGTAAGAGAGGAACCGCTGAGAAAAAACATGCATGACGTCCTCCACAGTTGGACACATCAGCCTCTACTGCTTTTAGTTCACCTCTGATTAAAGGGGAAAAGAGATGCCTCTGGGTTTACTTTTTTTTTTTTTAATTTCCTTACAGATTTTAAGAGATGTTAATGAAACCCAAGCCTACAAATATATAATTACAAAAGGATTACTTAAACCGAGAAGTAGAGTCCGGGATAATGCAGTTAGCTGTGCTAATGCCATAGTGACCCTTTCCCTCAACAACCCTTAATTTGAACATGGACACACTCTTGAGATCTTTAGGAGTCCTTTATGTGGCTCTGTGTCCTTATCTGGGTGAAGCCTTCAGCGTCTGTATAAGAGTTATTATTGGTTTGCTGTGTCTGTTCAATTTCTGTGTCCTTTTAAAGGGACAACTTCTGTGTCCCTTTTAAGTAGTTCTGGGGCCTGGGATTCTAGGAAATAGATCTGTGAAGGCATCTATAGAAATGAGCCCAAAACACACAGATAATGGATTTGAGTTCTGGTCTCAGTGCTGCTGATGGATGGACACGGCTTTATCCATTGCCTTTTACTTTCTCACCTTCAGGACCAGTCATCAGAACACTTTTGTGAGGGAACTAGTTGGGGTACGGGAATAGGGAGAGACTAACTGGCAGGTCAGGAACCGAACGTGATTCTTGATGTAATTAGCAGCCGACTGTGGTCAGTCATTTAGGACTAAACAGCGTTGAGCACCGGGGAGCTGGTGACCATTCCTCTCTGTGGTCAGACTCCCACTGAATAATTACACCAGAGTTGGTCCCACCACAACCAGTGAAGTCAAGCAACAAGCTAAAGAATAAACAAAAATCAGGTTTATCGTTTGGCCTGAACAACAACAGCAGAAGGATGATATAGAAGGTTCAATCAGTTCAACAGCGGATGTCTATCTGGCCCATAAAATGCACCAGCCTTTTTGAAGGCACTGTGTAGGTTAGTAAGATGGGTCTTGCCTTTGATATGCTGAAAATCTGGCAGGTGAGACTAACAATTTAAAAAAAAGATATGACACTCCTACTCCTTTGGCTGGCATGTCAAGGAAGTTGATGAGTGGAGAGTAAAAGCAAGGAGCCTTGGAATTTCTGCACTAAAAGTACAATATCTTCTCTGAAGATCAGCTAAGTGAGGGCGCCTGGGTGGCTCAGACGGTTAAGCGTCCAACTTAGGCTCAGGTCATGATCTCACGGTTCATGAGTTCGAGCCCTGCGTCAGGCTCTGTGCAGACAGCTCAGAGCCTGGAGCCTGCTTTGGATTCTGTGTCTCCTTCTCTCTCTGCTCTTCCCCTGCTCACACTCTGTCTGTCTGTCTCTCTCTCTCTCAAAAATAAATAAACATTAAAAAAAAATTTTTTAAGAACAAGCTAAATGCTCTTCTGTTGCAAGTATCTCACTGTGGTTCTGCCTTGACACCTTCAATAAATACACCAAGGCTAAATTCATCAGTTCCATGATTCCAAATTTTTTTTAAGAAATTAATGTTTTGCCTGGGATCTTTGTCACTGATGTTTTACATCCATGTTCGTATTTACTGTGTCTGGTGATGGATCATATTCCTCATCCTATATTCCTTTAAGAGGAAAATCTCTCAGAGACAGAGGGAGACACAGCATCCAAAGCAGGCTCCAGGCTCTGAGCTGTCAGCACAGAGCCTGACGCAGGGCTCGAACTCATGAACCGTGAGATCATGACCTGAGCCAAAGTCGGACGCTTAACCGACTGAGCCACCCAGTCACCCCAAGCATGTAAACTTTTATGTTGAATATGATGTAGCTGGCAGTAAGAAACAATTTCATGACCCAGTTGTGAATTTGAGCGGCTTATTTTAAGAGATTAAGGAAATTGTAAGGATTTCCTGTGGATCGTTCTGAAAGATAACTTGATCCAATTAAATAGATCATAATTATCTAAAAAAATTGTAGTGAACTGAGTCACCAAACTACATATGTTATGCATAGCTAGGAGTCGCTTTTGTTCATGTCGGTAAAAACCAAGGGACAGGATACGTTCCATTTGCATATGTTGTTTTCCTACCACGGCGCTTAAAACTGTTCTGCACCCACAACATGTAAACAAGAGTAATATAGCGAAAGTTATACCTGTAAGTACAAGCAGAAAAGAAGAAAAGTTTGTTCAAATTGGACCTTGACGAAGCAAAAGTCAAACTGACTTAAAAGTAGTCATTTTGCCCTACCGCGCGACAGAATTTTATCAGAAATTGCAGAACGTTTACATTTGGAGGGAGCACCCATTATGTTTCACTATTTAATGTATTCCCAAATCAGGTGCTCTACTTACATCTTGGTCACGCCCACCAGGAGACGGGGCCACTTTAATTTTTAGCCGATGATGAAAACCCCTGCCCCCACCCCAGTGCATCGTGCTGTGTATGTGATAAATTGGGTGGCCGGTGAGCTTTTGTGACAACAAGTGGAATGTTGTCCAGCTTTCTGTTTAGGCCTTTATCATGCAAGTAAATATGTTTAGAAATAACTATTTCTTTAGGAATGGTTTTGAAGGTGAGAGGTTTGAATTGGTAACTTAGATAAATTTGAAGGCATTTAAGTTCACCAAGAGATTCATCTTGTGAGCCTTAAAACACAATCCTTTCCATAGTTCACTTAAACTTGTTAAGGTATAACAATTCTTTTTATAAACATCGTTAGAGAAACTCAGTAGTTTCATAAGGCAAAGTGCAGATAAAGAAAAAGATTTAATTATAGTGGGAATGGGGGCACCTGGCTGGCTCAGTCGGTTGAGCGTCTGGCTTCAGCTCAGGTCGTGATCTCGCAATCTGTGAGTTCGAGCCCCCGTCGGTCTCAGTGCTCACAGCTCAGAGCCTGGATCCTGCTTTGGATTCTGTGTCTCCCTCTCTCTCTCTGCCTCTCCCCTGCTTGGGCTCTCTCTCTCTCTCTCTCTCTCTCCCTCTCAAAGAATAAATAAACATTAAAAAATAAAACTTACAGTGGAAATATATACAATGATGCAGTCTGGATATCTGCTCAAGTTTTCTTTGAGGATATTTTCATGTGGTCTTTCATTTTAATTGATTTATTTGACATGACTAGATTTATAATACCCTAAAATGATAAACCTAAGCATCCTCGGTTTTTGGTGTTAGCATATAAAGAATTTTCCTTTCTTGAAGCATTGAGTGATTTCCAGTTCTTTAAGATATTTAAATTAGTTGTTTTTGCAAATGTCCCACAGGCAAAGAGGAAGGAAGGAAGGAAGGAAGGAAGGAAGGAAGGAAGGAAGGAAGGAAGGAAGGAAGGAAGGAAGGAAGAAATTGTAAATGGTTCTCAGAGCTTCTTTGGGGTAAAGGGTCTAATGCCAGGAACATATCCAGTTTGAGTTGGTACTGAGGGGTCTCTGGTTTTGTGAGTCGAGAGGATGTGTTTGAGACCAGCCCGGGTGAGGAGTGTGCCATGCTCACTGTGGCTCATACTCAGGTGTGATGCTACGGGGCGTTCCACTTGGAAACAGGGGGCCAGTGGGGTTGTGTTATGCGTAGGACCATGAATGTCTTTGTGTGGGGCGCAGTTGGGTTGGGAGTTTGGGTTTTTAATCATCTTTGGCTCTTTATATCAAATGAATGACAGAATTGAGCAGATCACCTTCTAGTCACAGTATAGACAAAAACCCTTACAAAAACAGAGGGAAAAATGACTCTTCACCTACTTTATTTAGGTAATTCAATTTTTGACATCATTTACACATGTAAATTTTCCTTTGGAATTAGGACAGAATTTTTGAAATGCTTTTCAAGCTAAAATAACTCGCTGATAGAGTCACAATTTTTTATGTCAAGGGGGACTGGAATCCAGCAGGATCCTGCAGTCTGACTAGGCAACTGATGTGAAGATGATCGCACTTGAATAGAATAAATTGTTCAAATCGTGCAATTCATTGTTACCACACCAAATTTGACTGCGTAATTTTCGTTATTGGAACGGTATCCTGATACACCAGAAATGATTGAAGTTTCTAAAATAAAGAAAATGTTCATGGGCGATGCAAGAATGTTCATATTAATGCATAAGATGAAAAACAATCCCTGCTTGCTTAAAGAAGGGCTGTGTGGCACACGCTCGCTTTGTGATTTATCATCCGTAGTATTTACGCTCAGTCGCTTGGTGCGTTCTTGAGGAAATGCTGCCTTTGCTGCAGAACCCATAGGCAAAATGCATTTTGTGCATGTCTTTCATTACACGAGCATTATGATTTTTAAAGTCATGGGGCGCCTGGGTGGCTCAGTCAGTTAAGCTTCTGACTTGGACTCAGGTCGTGATCTCACCGTTCCTGAGTTTGAGCCCCGCGTCGGGCTTTGTGCTGACAGCTCAGAGCCTGGAGCCTGCTTGGGATCCTGTGTCTCCCCCTCTCTCTGCCCCTCCCCCACTCACACTCTGTGTCTCTCTCTCTCTCTCTCTCTTTCTCAAAAATGAATGAACATTAAAAAAGGTTTTTTTTAAGTCATGTATCATTTATAAGATCTATAATCACGAGTGGCTTTAAAAAAAGAAATCAAAGGTAATATTCGGCAGCTTATTAAACGACACTTTAAATTATTTATGAGCAAAAATCATAACGTTTAAAGAAAGAGAAAGCCATGCTTCTGCTATTCTGTTCCTTGTGTTTTTGTAAAGACCTTGTGTAAAGAGCTCTAGGAAAGTGGTGCATGAAACTGAAAAGAGGACTATCCATTCACAGTTATTATTATGGGTGCTTTTTGTTATCGATGGCTTTTAACTTCAAAATACCGAAAGCTCAAGGAGACATTTTGTTCGTTTATGGCTAGAATACATAATACATAAGACATAATACACAATACATAATAATAGTAACAGCCTAGCGTTTAGTCACCTCGGATCTACACCGGGTGACTGGTTCTCATGGCTTTTCTCATTCACTTCTTCACCACAGTCCTGTGAGGTGGGCTGGGTGAGTGCCCACTTACACGTCAGGTCACTGGAGTGTCACCCGGCTGGGATGTGAAAGAACTGGGGTTCGAGGCTCAGCCTGCCAGTGCTGGAGGAGAGGCTCTCACTCCACCCATGTCCAGGGTCACAGAGGCCCACGCCCCAAGGGAGACAGGCGGAAACGACCACTTTGTTTGGCACTTGCCACGTCTGTCCAGCTATTCCGGACCCCTGAAGACGCCGATGTACTCCCAGCTTGTGGCCAACCAGAACGAGATGCCACCTGTGACATCAGATTGTGGCTTTTTTTTTTTTTTTTTTTTTGTCCTTGTACAGGACAGAAGGCAAACCCTTGAGAAAACAATTTTTTTTTTTTCTCCAGTGTTGCTATACCAACAATTCCAGCTGCAGCTGGCGGGTAGTTCAAGGTGAACAGCCGTAACGGGTGGGCCGTTGTTGTGTGCCAGCAGTGGAGAGATAGGAGAAGGCCACGGATGTAGCTATGATAAAGAGTAAGTCGTGATTAAGCCCTGGTGACCTTAGTTAACATAGTCCCTCCAGGAGCAAATACCGTTCATCCAACTCCCGTGTCCTCCCACTTTCCCAGCTCTGTCCAGTAGGGCTGCCAGACTGAGTCCAGTGTGAAAGCACACCTTCTACCGCTCGTGCTTCTCCTCCCCTCCATGCTGGGTTCTGACATGTGCGTGTCAGTGCTCGGCATGGTGGCGTACCATTCTGGCTAATGTTTAAACCCTGCCTTAATGAGCTGCTTTTCTCTCTGACTTGTGCTAAATAACTTCAGGAACCTAGATTCAGCTTTCCCCTCTGCTTCGTTCATGAATCTTTTTTTTTTTTTAAGTTCATTTGTTTATTTTGAGAGACAGAGAGAGAGCAAGTGAACAGGAGAGGAGCAGAGAGAGAGAAGTCCAAGAGGGTTCTCACTGTCAGCACAGAGCCCGATGTGAGGCTCGATCTCACAAACCATGAGGTCATGACCTGAGCTGAAATCAAGAGTTCAGGGGCGCCTGGGTGGCGCAGTCGGTTAAGCGTCCGACTTCAGCCAGGTCGCGATCTCGCGGTCCGTGAGTTCGAGCCCCGCGTCGGGCTCTGGGCTGATGGCTCGGAGCCTGGAGCCTGTTTCCGATTCTGTGTCTCCCTCTCTCTCTGCCCCTCCCCCGTTCATGCTCTGTCTCTCTCTGTCCCAAAAGTAAATGAACGTTGAAAAAAAAAAAAAAAAGAGTTCAAAGCTGAACCACCTGAGCCACCCAGGAGCCCCTCCTTTGTGAATCTCCTTACCATGACACCATCTCTGCCTTTTATAGTCTGAATTCTTAAGGTATATTTCTTAATTTTTTCCCCTGGCACAAACTGAAAAACAAATCAGATGAGACCATACGTGGTGTGTGGGTGCTGTGGTTCTTTGCCCCCAGTCCTGTGAGGACCCCACCTCCTCGTCGTCTCTGTCTCCCATCAGCGCCTGTCTTCTCGGATATCATAAAGGATGTGACGCAGATTTGCTTTTACCGGGCCCAACAGGTTTTTTTGGTCAACTGTCTTTGGCCAAGGAAATGTTTTGCTCTTTTTTGTTTTTAATGTTTATTTATTTTTGAAAGAGAGAGAGCACGAGCCAAGGAGGGACAGAGAGAGTAGGGGGACAGAGGATCTGAAGCAGGCTCTGAGCTGTCAGCACAGAGCCCTGTGTGGGTCTCCAGCTGACAAACCATGAGATCATGACCTGAGCCCAAGTCAGACGCTCAGCCACCCGGACTGACTAAGCCACCCAGATGCCCCCGATTTGCTCTTTCTATACATTTCTAACTATTTTAATTCAAGAGGACATTTTTGTGCTTAATGGATTCTTCATAAATAGCTATTTATTAGCTCTGCCTCCTGCACATTATTATTCTAGTTCATGAGCGTTGCCTCAGAGACCTACTCCCACAGAGCACAGGTTATCCGGGAGACATCAAGCAATGTGCTAGCAGAACACTTATTAAAACTGACTTGTATATATGCTAATTTGGATGTAAATTTAAAAAAAAAAAACTGACTTGTAGGAACCAGCAAATTTTATTCCTCTGGCTTATTTTCTTTTTTCATATCCTTTATATTTGTCTTTTTATTTAATGTATTGCTTTATGGGTTGCTCAAGCGTGACCATAATTTTATTGTAAAGATTTAAATAAAGTGAAAATCCTCTTTCATTCTCCTACTTAATCCTACAAATACCTGCCCACTGAAACTCGGATTCAAGAAGAAAAGGCCCCACAGGCTTCAGTGTGTGTGTGTGTGTGTGTGTGTGTGTGTGTGTGTGTGTGTGTGAAGCACAGTGGTGGCCATGACTGGTTTGTACGTGTATCTGCAGTTAAGATGATCTTAGAGTGTTCTAGGAAGAGTTGAAGCCTCTCGTAGCCACTCTGGGCTTTAGATCCCTTCTTATGTGGATGGGAAGTCAGTAGAAGTTCTTTTCACTTACATAATTTTTGTTTAAGTCAACTTCTGGTGCACTAGTGTGTGTTTAGGTGAGCATACGCACGCATGCTCCTGCTGTGTCTGCCTGATCTTAAAGAGTGGGATTGTGAAATATTTGATTCTTTTCTTTTTGGAACATAGAGGTAAAAATTCAAAATCAATTTGGCTGTTCCCTCATCGACTGCCAAAGAAACATTTCCACTTTTTGCATAGTTACACAATAGCCACCTGCCAGCAGGAAGTTCGGCCTCGACAATCGCCACCTTTCTAAGACCATGTCTGTGCTGGCACTTGAGTATCTTGTTGCATGTTGCCCTTAATGGTTGTATTTAATTGGATGGAAAATGTAAAAGCAGATACTATTTACAACAAGGCTGGAAGTGACTGAGCATGCTAAAAACAAGGACTCTTTAACTTCAATCAGATGCTTGATAGACTTACACCAGTTGGCTTGGGGTTCCGTTTTGGAGAAAAAGCACGCCATCAAAGACCAGGTGCAAACTGAAAGAAATGTATTGCCAAGGAGCATGTCACGATAGACTTTCAAAATCTTTTCACCTGTCTCAGGGAAAGTCTCTATAGCATTTTGGTTTTTGGAAAGACTTCTGCAGAGTTGATGTCTGGACGTGTTTTCTGGAATGCATTAGAGCAGTAGAGCATACTGGCTAGTATGAGTTTATTCCCTATGCCCACCTCGAAGGATTAAAGAAGGTGTTGCCCTCAACACAGTGCCGAGCCGATAGTAAGAGTTTCAGAATGTTAGCTGTCGTTATCACTGCCTTCCTCTTCATCTTCGTCATCATGATTCTGGTGTGTGTATGGAGGGAGGGCACTGCCTATACTCCTGCCTTGGTTATATCTAGTTATGATACAACTCAAAACCCCTCTAGCCAATGAGACACAAAGGGAGATTGCGAAAGGCTACTGGCGTTTGATTTATATTCCAGATCACGTATTTCCACTTCTCATTGTATTTCTTAAACACACATACACACGTTCTTCACATTCTTCATACTTGACTTTTAGGCATTTCATTTTTCTCCCTCTACTTTGTGTGGAGAAAAATAAGGCAATGAGGTGCTATTTTGGCAACAGAGAGCTGACCCTGGGATATGTGTAGCCATGTTTGTTTCTGCATCCAGAGATCACATATGCCCAACCCAACCACGTTAAGTGCACTCAAATAAACTCAATCAGATTGAAAGCATGGTATAGGCATGCTTATGAATCAAAAGAAGAAAACCTTTTACTTTGATTATGGTCAAAAAAAATAATAATAAAGGCCTTTAAAAAAAGTTTCGTACCAATTTATTTAAACAAATCCTCACGGGCATGTCTGAATGGCCATTGATGCTGCACTTTGTCCCGTTTGATTGACACTTTTGAATAATACCAGAAATGCTAATTATTCTGTGTTTTTCTTAGGATATTTGCATACTGTGACTAGTTGAATAAGGGGCTTCACATTTATTGACTCAAACAGAATAGATGAAGACAAAGAGTATGTATACATGTGAATGAGTATTTTCTCTTTAAGCTGGTCGTTTATTCCAGTAATGATTTCCCCGATCAAGATGCCTCTCAAAGGCTTTTAAACAGATTCTAAACAATAATGAATATTGAACATCGATCCTTTGAGGGTAAATCAGAGTTTTTCAGACATTTCCAAAAATCTTTTAGAACCAACTCTTGTAAATGAGATAAATAACAAATCTAAGGAATGTTTTAGGTGCAAATTGAGATGTTCTATAAAATAATAAGGCTGGTTATCTTATGTAGACAGGTTTCTTGTGTGTTAAAGCTTTCCGTTTTAAAAGAAGATTTATAAAACATTTTGGAAAATGACAATATCACTGCAATGATATTTTAGCCTCCAAAAGTGGTTCCTTTGAAGAAAAAATACTCCATTAGATGTATACATTCTGTTCTGTTTAAAACTCGGTCTTCCGTTCTTATCGTTGTACTTAATGTACAATTTATCTATAGACGGTACTATTAAAAACTGGCTTGGGACTATGTTTCTATTGAGAATATGTAGTTAAAATAACTGTGAACACAATGTTTAGCAGGATTCGTTAGCATTTGATGGGATTAGCATTCAGATTCCGCTATTTGAATTTTTTTAATTCATGAAGATTTTTCAAAGTTTTTATATAACTCCTGCTTTATCATAACTGACAGATTGCAATGTGGGGCCACGGTAAAATGTATAAAAGCTCGTATACTATGGTAGTTTTTTGCTTCAAGAGACTACACCCGTTCTCATCTCCCCCTTAACCCATTCCCCCCCGACACCACTGACTTGTTTTCCAGCAATGGCAAGCCGACAGGTGGATATTGCGACTCAGGGCTGGTTCATTGGTCTGATGTGTGCCGTCGCTCTTCTCATCTTAATTTTGCTGATCGTTTGCTTCATCAGAAGAAACAAGGGTGGTAAATATCCAGGTAAGAGAGAAAGAGTAAAATTGCCTTATAGTGCTGCATCATTATCCTAAACTAAAATGAAATGATGAGAGTAAATATGTAGGTAGTAATAAGTATATTTTCCCAGAGCCATAAATTTGGATGTTCTGTCCAATTTTTGATCCCTTTTTTTTTTTAAATGGGAGCCTAAACATAGTCAAGGATCAGAAGGTGTTTGGTGGAATAAATTAAGCTGTTCTCTGAAGATATTAGTGATTCTGCTTCCGTAGGCTACACAAAAGTCATAGGTGCTAAAGTCGCACCTACAACCAACAGGCTGAAGGGGAAGGTTCATGGAAGTCTTCTGGACTGAGTCTTGATATCATGATGTGTAACATTGCTTTTCCTCTCCCGTTAATGTTTTGTTCAGTTTAGTGGTTCTGATGAATTTCTATTTACCTGGCCATTTCCCCGTCAGTGACAAGAAAACAAAACATCTGCAAAAGAATAAGATTTGCTAAAATGACTTGTAACCTTGACTATTGTAAATAAATAGATTAGTCCAATAGGGGAGAAATCACAGAAACTTAAAACTTATTCCTTCATCAGTAAGATGCATACAGGAAGTCAACTTTATAGGTTAACAAATGTTCATTCTATTAGGTTGTCTCAGAGAGACGAAAACAGCAAAGTATATGTGTGGCCACATAACACATCTGGCTGTATAACATCCCGCTGTGTGTAGAATCATTTTCCACCGCCACACATCTCAGAGAGTGCACTCTTTAAAATTTTCAATAGGGAAACGCAGAATCAATAGATAATATTATCGCTTTGAAATGTTTTAGTTAAGGAAAAGGAAGATGCTCACGCTGATCCTGAAATCCAGCCTATGAAGGAAGACGATGGCACTTTTGGAGAATACAGGTGAGCACTGCTTCGCAGACTCCCTTCACCTTCCCTTCCCTGCACAGACTGTCTGCTCATACAGACCTCATCCGACGGGATTCGGCCAGGAACAGGTTCTGTGGCCTTTCATATTTTCCTCAAATATTAGTTTAGAAACACTTCCATGTCTAAATGTTTACGCATCCCTCACGATGAAAATATTCCCACTTTTCATCAAGAGATAAATTTCCATTTTGGTCATAGGTTTGACAATGAAGTGTCTTCCACTCTGCCATATTTTCCCAGAGGCATTGCTGCTGTACTGATCAAACCAGGAAAAGCTGGTGTGTTAGGATAAGAGTTAAAACAACAATAAAGACCCTACAAGACCTGCATTCCACAGGATACGACACCTGCCATTTTCTAAGTAGTACATTTATAAAATTGGTGTCACTCTTTCTACTCCTGGATTTGATGCTTGTTTTCCAAAACAAATATCTACATACCCTGGCCATTAATCATAAAAGGATGATAAGGTTGTTTTAGAAGCTGTAAATTATTAAGAATATCATAGCCCTCTAGCCTGTGTGTTAACTCACACAACTCTGATAATACATTCTTGGCTTGGCTTCATTTTTAACATAGCCTATGTGCTGAGTAATGAAAAAAGAGAGACAGGAAGAGAAACTCTTTAAAGATATTCTTGCCTAAGAGTTACTTGCCTTTTTAAAAAGAGATAAAAGAGCTAATTGATTATTTTAAGTTTAAAATAATGTTTAAAAACAGAAACTATGTATTCATTAAAAAAATTGGGATTTGGGTGGCCCAAAAGAACACTTCTATTTATAAAATGCTTTTTTACACCTTGCTTTTTCCTTCTATGATGCTCTTGATTATAAAATATATATATTATATAAACATATTTATATATCATAAAATATAATAAATTAATATAAATATAAAATAATAAATATAAAAATATATAAATTATATATTTTTTAAAATATGCACTGAGTCCAAACTGAGCCTTTTTTGGCAGAAGAAAAGGCTTTTAGGTAACAAAATATTTCACTATTATGATTGCCAGGTGACATTTATAGAAAATTGTGCTAATTTCCACCCATCTCTAGAGCTCATTTTTGGCATTTCCATGTCAATATCCCGAGGGGCTGAATAATGCCAAGCATACGAAAATAGGATAACTGATTGAGAAAAACCATGTCTTTTGGACAAATTTGGTTTCGTACCAGTTTCCATGCAGTCGCAAGTTTAGCCTTTGTGTCTCGGCACCTAAGCCTTCATACACTCTGATCTTCTCTTCAACAGAAATGATTATGATTCGTAAAGCTTCTCAGAATGTCTGTATCTCACGATACAGAAAGATGTCTAATGAGGGTTGTCTTGGTGTCACCAGTTGACCCTGGGACTCAGTCTGTGGAAAGCTCACGGGCCACCTCTGCCCACTCCACACTACACGGTAGGGCAGCCGGCAGATGGCCATAGCCTAGGAAAGCCACGTCTGATCTTGGATGAGTTGCAATCCCAGCTGATTTCATTCACTCTACTACATGTTTTTCCTGTACAGCAGGTGAGGTGATGATTACTAGGAAACTTCTTTTTAGATAAAGTTGTTGTGGCTAGATTTCTACACAAGTTATGCACACCACTCCCTTATTGTGATGAAGCGAAATCTTTATGGTAGCGTGAAACAACTCCGCATTTGCATGAATTGGAAATAAACCCTTGCACCTCGTACATTCGTCACGTGGTGATGGATTCCTGTCATACATTATCACGCTTAAGTGAATCCGGCGATGTACTGCTCACCTCGTGGGTCTCAAATGTCAGCTCGTGGTTACACGGTCTGATGTCATGTGACTTTCTCAGGGCAACCATGCTGCTTACTCCAACAAGACGTGATTGAAATCGAGGTTGAATGAGAACCAGCTTGGAATCAAGAAATTGTTAGTTTTACTGTCCACTCAGCCATTACCTTTGATTCCTTTAGGTATGGCACTTAACTTGTCTGGGTCTCAATGTCTTTCATCTGTAAAATGATACAGTTGTTCAAATATTAGATGATCACCGAAGGTTGCTAGTTCCATGATTTCTAACCTCCTCCACGAGATGTCTACTCACAACTTTTAATATGATTTGGGGTTCCAGAGCGGTACATGGCAAGTATTTGGTGACTGGCCTCATTATCACTGTGTTTACATTCATTTTATTTTACATTTACACTTATCATATTTCTTTGTCATGGTGTTGATGCACATGTGATATGTTTGTGAAGCGTTTTTACATGCCTTGAGTTTCTCAGAAGAGAAAGACTTTTCTTTGGGCCTGTTGAGCACAAATCTGTTGGTTCGTGTGTGAAGACAAAAACATTTGTCACACATATAATTACGCTGATGTGGGAGATGCCAAGGGAAGGTTCTGACGGGTGTCTCAACTGAAAACACAATTTAGTCATTTTCTTTTTTACCAAGACTGAAAGTCCTTAAGGACAAGCCCACAAGTGAAATCACTTTCCCAAATACCCAGCTGCCCTTTGCTACAGATACGGCTTTATCCTGTGACTTCCTGACACTACCTCAGAATTTTTTCCCTTTGGATTCTTTTCTACTTAAAAAAAAAAAAAGTCGTTTAGTTTTTTGGATGTTACAATTAATGAAAATAGTTCCAACTATTTATTCCAACAGATACCTTTTTTTTTTTTTAAATAATACATTTAAGTGTCATTCTCCTTCCTAAATCACCAGGGTCCCTTCTCTGTTTTGCACCTTCTGGAAGTTTTGAGCTTTGTATTATTTATTGATTCTTATTCTTTTTCGTTCTGAAAACAAATTAATACGCTGATCACACACCGACGCAGACAAAATTAGGGGCTATTACCAAATGTAAATGAATTCCATTTATGATTTGCTCATTCTCCAGCGTGAGGCTGAAACAGCCTCGACATGGTGGGCTCTCAGCCAGAGGGTTTTTCATAGTGCAAACAGGGATGGAACTTCAATGGCCAAATTTGATTTTTTTTTCCCCATAAGCTGTAACCTTGTGCCCTGACTCCAACTCCCACCCCCAAGCAGTTACCCTCTGGTGGAAGCCTGCAGCTTGCTTTGTTTGTTTCTTTAATTATACAGACAGTAGGATCTGCATCCTTACTAGCATATAGAAAAATCAGAGAAACAATGCAACCAACCGTGTAAGTATTTTTTTTTTAATTGTCTAGATCCATTCCTTTAAAAACCAGAATGACCCTAGGTCATAAACCATATGGCCATGGTACTTGAATTCATAGCATAAATGGAGGCTGTCTGCACAGGGATCTTGCCATTCGAGTAAACATGATCCTGTTGCAGGCATGCTAACCCGTGCTCCTAAGGCTTGAATGATACGAAGGTGTGTCATGTTTGATTTGCTATCTGCTTCCAATGTATTCTGCTCACAAACGTAAACTGGTATGTGAACAGTATAAATCGTGACGGACTTTTAGAGGGAGTGTTTGGGTCACGAAGGTCAATCTAACGGCAGTGTGATTTGGCGGTAGGAGGATCGTGACCACAAGAGAAACCGAATGATCACAAATGTACCTGTTGTTGCTGAATTTTAACTCAATAGACATTCCTTGGGTCCCTCCTGTGTGCATAACCCTGAAGTATTACTGAAACAAAGGTCAACTCCTTCAAATTCATTCCTAGGGAAAGAGAGAGGAAGAAAATATATAATCTAGTGCTTTGTCTGACATCATGAAATTCATTAAGAAGGAA
Source organism: Puma concolor (assembly GCF_028749965.1). Classification (NCBI taxonomy): domain Eukaryota; kingdom Metazoa; phylum Chordata; class Mammalia; order Carnivora; family Felidae; genus Puma; species Puma concolor. The sequence continues at coordinate 93,769,486 of NC_141668.1, read as the reverse complement.
TGAAAATTTCCCCATGTTAGAATTCTGGGAAATTTTCTAAAATGCCCACCTGTCTTTTATTTTTATTTTACAATGAATTCTTTCATTCAACCAGTATTTATTGAGTGCCTACTGTATGCCAGGCTGTGGGGATAGTAAAAACAATAGAATGTTAACCTCCCTAGCTTATAGTCTAGCAAGGGACACGGGAAAGTAAAAGACCAATCTGAGCACTGTGGGAAAAGTTCTATGAAAGGGATATAACTCAGGTACCGGGGAGCAGGGGCGGGAAGCCAAGGCCAACTGGGTGGCACGGAAGGAGGGTAATGTGAGAAGCCTTCCCAGAAGAAGCGGTGTCACAGATGAGTTTTGATGCTGTGATGTGACCCTTTCTTTCCACTGCTCAACCATCTTCATTCTTGGCCATGAGTATCAAAAATATATTCTGTAGCTACATGTGCTATGTTGTGGCTATTTTATGACATATTTTGAAATTTGTTTAATCTTTGATGTCCTAGGCTAAGAGTTCACTAACATCTGATGCCTCCTGTCCTTAACATCTCTCATAAAACGTGGTTGAATATTTTTAAGCTTTGACTACTGTGTAGCTAAATAAGTATATGGCTTTTAAATCATCCCCCATAACCAATTCCTCTCATTTGGGACAATTCCCTTGACATCATGTCAAAAACAGTTTGTTTACTATTTCATTATAAAATTCATCTTTTAAATTTTTTTTTCAACGTTTATTTATTTTTGGGACAGAGAGAGACAGAGCACGAACGGGGGAGGGGCAGAGAGAGAGGGAGACACAGAATCGGAAGCAGGCTCCAGGCTCTGAGCCATCAGCCCAGAGCCTGACGCGGGGCTCGAACTCACGGACTGCGAGATCGTGACCTGGCTGAAGTCGGACGCTTAACCAACTGCGCCACCCAGGCACCCCATAAAATTCATCTTTGAGGGGCACCTGGCTGGCTCAGTCAGGAGAGCATGCGACTCTAGATCTGGGGGTTGTGAGTTCAAGCCCCATGTTGGGTGTGGAGGCTACTTAAAATTTAAAAACTTTTTTAAAATTCATCTTTGAGTTGAAAAGCAGCAAGTACTAATACAGTGCTTCAACACGGACTTGTACCTGAGTTGTATCCCTTTCGTAGAACTTTTCACAGTCATCACATCTGGAAACTTCTGAGTTGTGTGTGTTACACAAGGTATTTCTTAGAAAGAAAAAAAAAATCTCTCTGAGGTGGGGGCCTGGAATGGAGAGAGGAGATGTGATAGCAGATAGATGAGTACTCATATTTTGGGGGCATAAATCACGTGCCAGTACTGTTCTGGTGCCTCGTACAATTTTTCCCCCATTTAGCCATATTCTAATTGAAGTATGACATTACATCCCACCACTTTTTTTTTTTCGAGTTTATTTGCGAAAGAGAGCACTTGAGCAGGTGAGAGGAAGAGGGAGAGAGAGGGAGAGAGAATCCCAAGCAGGCTCCACTCTGTCAACACAGAGCCCTGTGTGGGGCTTGAACTCACGAACTGTGAGATCATGACCTGAGCCAAAACCAAGAGTTGGACCCTCAACCGACTGAGCCGTCCACGTGCCCCCATCACACCACTTTTTAAAAACCAGTCTTAGGAAGATGTTGAGCTGCCTTTGAACCACTTTTCCTAGAAAGACTCTGTGGATAGAGCACTCCTCTCCTTTCCTTCTCTTCTTTCAAGCACAGCCCATGTTGCTATAGATTTTCTCTCATCCACTATGATCATTAAGTTGCAATGGATGTTTCTAGGGAGCTCCTTCTTGGCTCGCCATTATTCATAACTGATAGGGACTGTTTGTGTAACAATCCAAATGAATCAGCAGGAAGATATTACAATTAATAAAAAGAGTTTAGTGATGTTGCCTGACATAAAATTAGGGTGAAGTCAGTTGTATTTCTGTATACCAGCGAACAGTTGGAAAGTAGGATCTGAAAAATGATCTCAGCTATGATAGCATAAAAATATGATGTAGGAATAAAGCCAGCAAAAAGATCTCCCAACTATTTCAGGGCCCTGTGTTACAGTCCACTGACTGATTTGTCCGTCCCTGCACCAAAACTACACTATCTTAGTACTATAACTTTTAATAAGCCTTGATATCTGATAAGTCAAGTCCCCCAACTTTGTTATTCTTCTTCAAGAATTTTTTAGGTATTCCTGGCCTTTTCATTTATACACATGCAGCTGAGAGTCAGCTTGCCAAGCAAGATCCACAGAGAAACCTGCTGGGTTTTTATTGGCAGTAAATTGAATCTAAAGACCAATATAAAGAGGGTTAACGTATGTAACGATACTTTGAGTCTTCTTGTCCACCATTATGGTAAATCCCTCCATTTATTTAGCTCTTCTTTAATAACAATAAAACTTTCATTTTCTTCATAGGGAACTTAAAGCATTTTTGTTGGATTTGTTCTTATATACTTCATATTTGTGTGATATAATTGGAATCGTTCTTTTAAATTTCATTTTCCAATTATTTGCAAGCATGGGAATAAAACGGACTTTTATGCTGGTATTGTATTAAGCAACATTACCAAACTCTCTTTTTATTCTAATGGCCGCCTGCATATTCTTTTGGACGTTTTACATACATGTAACCATACCAGTTATGAGTAATGACAGTTTTCTTTCTTCGTAATAGTATACCTTCCATTTCTTTTTCTCCGCACATCACTTAGTACTTTCAATGCAGTTTTGGTTAAAAGTGACAATAGTACGCATCCCTACTATTTCTGATACCAAACAGAAATTGTCAACACTCACCATCAAAGATGGTGAAACTAAGTGTCTTGCAAATACCCAGGACATTCAAGATACTTGCTCTTCCTAGAGTATCGACATTTTTATTGTGAATGGGTGTTGAATTTTACCAAACACCTCTTCCTGAATCTACTGAAATGATCATAATATATTGTTCTTCTGCGAAAATGGAAAACTATATGAATTGAAGTTTTAATGCTGAAACAAACTTCCATTCCCTGGAATAAACCCAACTTGGTCATGATATGGTATCCTTCCGGTAGATTCCCGAATTCCATTTGCTCTTGATGTCTTTGGGATTTTCACATCTCTGTTCCTGAATGAGATTAGCCTGTAATTTCACTTTCCCCAAGTGTTCTTGTAGGTTTTAGGTATCAGGTTATACCAGATTCGTAAAATCATTAAAGGAGTGGTTCCTCTGATCTAGCAAACTTAACATGTCCAAAACTGAACCACTGATCTTCCGTCCCAAACATGCCGTACTCCCCAGTAAGGGTAATTCGATCCTTTCTGTTACTCAAACTGAAAATCCTGGTGTCCTCTTTTTCTCTCTTATTCCATATCCAATCCATCAGAAATCCTTTTGGTGCTACTTGCAAAATATGTCCATTATCTAGCCACTTTCTGCCGCCTCGGTGTTCCGCTCTTGTCCAGGCTCACAGTCCAGTCTCCTGTGTTTTTGCCCTAGTCGCCTCGGCCACCTTGAGCAGGGGTCGGCAAACGTTTTCTGTAAAGACCCCACTCGTAAATATTTCAGATCTTACAGGCCGCAGGGTCGAAGCTGCAACTCTACATGTCTGCTGTGGGGAGTGCAGAAGCAGCCACACACAATACAGAGGAAATGGCGTGACCCAATTTTGCTGTAGGTTACCAAGGCCCGCCCTCCAGGCTAGGCTGTTCCCAACACTGATGACTGTAATCCTTCAAACCCTAAGTCAGCTCTTGTCACTCATGTGTTGAAAACCTCCCAATCGCTTTCCATCTCACTCAGAGCTAAAGACAGAAGCCTTCCAGTGTCCCCTGGAGGGCCCGGATCTAGCCCTGCCACCTTCTACTTTAGCTCTTCTCTCTCTGTCTGTCTCTTTCTCTCTCTCTCTCTCTCTCTCTGTCTCCTTCGGTACCAGCCACACAAGCTCCTCCCGGTTCCCAGAGTGCACCAGGCTAGCTGATGCCTCAGGGCATTTGCACTGCTTGCTACTCCTGCCAGAATGGCTCTCCCTCCACCTATCCACCTGCCTACCTCAACTCTTTTAAGTCTTTGGTCGGCTGTCACTTCTAATGAGGCCTTCCCTGGATACCCTATTTAGCGTCAACCTCTACACCCTCCCCTGACACCTTTCATCCTCTTTCCTCAGTTCCGTGTTTTCCATAGCACTAATCACCTTCTGACACACTATGTAACCAATATTTCAATACGTTATTTTCCATGTTTTCCCCTAGTAGAAGTAAGCTTAATGAATTCAGGGCTTTAGTCTGTTTTGTTTGCTGCTATATCCCCAAGGACTAGAACATTACCAGTGTAGGCACTCAATAAATATTTATTAGATATATGAGTGGTTGAATGGGGGGAGAGGTGGCTGGATCAAAGAAATACCGTAGTGTGATCCTTGGAACACTAGCTGTCTGAAGTAGAGCTTGGAATCCAGGTGACAAAGACCTGCTTATTATTGAACACTCCAATGGACTTAAGTGCCTCACCAAGTCATGAGCAATGTTTCACAGGAAGTCTTCAGACAAAGCCTAGAGGTTAATGACTACAGATGTGCACGTTATTACTCGCAGTAGATCGGAGACGAGCTGCTCTCTCCCCTGAAGTGCCCCAAACACGGGCCACCCCGAGGTCCTGTGATACCTCCCCGGTTGTTGATTAGCAGTGCGGATAATACTGTTGGTTCAGTGTGTGACAAGAACTTGTGTCTTGTTGCAACTGCTAATTTTCAAGAGCAGACACCTGTGTCCTGTTAAGCAAGTGTAAGTTTCCAGTCTTGAGATCTGCTTCTTGGAGAAAGACTGAAAACCCCGGTAGGCATTATTGGCCAAACCGCCAGAATATTTGTGCCTCTTGAGATGTTTGTATCTTGCCTAGAAAAAAGTCACTGTCAGAGACGGAGTGGGCGGTAAAGCTGTGGCACAGATTTTTGGGCAGCACAAAAATTGCTGGGTGAAATACTACAGCTGAGGCAGCCTCTTTTTGACCTGAAGCCTCTTCATTTTTACTAATATTGCTTATGTCTCCTCTTTGGCCTTGCATTTTTGCTCCTGGAAAGGAAACAAAATACTCTCATGGCCTTCTTTCTTTTTCTTTCTTTTTTTTTTTTTTTTTCCAAACCCACTGTTCCCTATTAAAGAGTAAGTCACTGTGTGTACCTAATTACACGACCGGATGGGCAGGTGTTCGAAAACCTATTCTCCAACTTCCAGATGTTGTGCTTAGGGATTTAACAGAGACGTAAGAAAAAAAAAAATCGGGTTCTATAATGTGTTTTAAATTATGAGCCTTAGATCCCCATCCAACACAGATAGGCTACATAAGACACCGGGAGAAGAGTAGACTGAGATAAAATAAATGAGCACAGCAAATGTTTGCTTTGACATTTTTTGAATCGCTCATACTCCTTAGGAATATATTGACCTGCCAGTAATAGTACAAATGTAATGCTTTGAAGTGAAATTGTGTCTGTCTCCAAATTAATCAACCTTTACCTATTAACTAAAATTCTTACAGAAAAAAAAAATACTGTTTACTATCAGTATAAGGATTTTGCTTTTCTTCTTAGGCTATTTTCACTTGTTTCTTCTGCATCCTTTTAATGGAATGTATAGGTCTCTTGAAAGGTAAGGTTAAAGTTTACAAGTCTGGCCTGCACTCGATAACAAAATGATTCAAAAAGCAGGATTTTGCTTCCTCGTGCTCAGAAAAAAAAACAAACGAGAAAACCCTCATATTTCACACTTAACCAAAATCATGCGCCATTCATCTCCAAGGAATTCAGAGATCTCACACAGTTTAACCTACTAACTACTCTACTTGCCATAAGCTTTTGACTTCTTTGAATTCAAAATAGGGATGATTTTCAACTTTTCTCCATTCTCCCTTTGTTAATGCTTGTGACTGTTTCTGAACTGCTTCCAAATCAGGAGCGAGAATGTATCATTGACATTGACATGCGCAGCGAGAAGCCATCCGCCTCCTGAAGGCTTTGTGATTAAACCATTGCTGCACCTGATTTTCATCCCAACCACATCCCAGTCATTGGAGTCAAGCTGACGATTAGACTTGACTTGAGAAGCTCAGGACTCCGCGCGCTTTGTCATAACCTGCATGCATGACCCGTAAGAACAAAGCACTTCGCCTCAATGCCAATCCTGATGAAGATGTTTTCTCTGTCTTCCAGTGACGCAGAAGACCACAAGCCTTTGAAAAAGGGCAGTCGAACACCTTCAGACAGGACGGTGAAGAAAGAAGATAGCGACGATAGCCTAGTTGACTACGGAGAGGGGGTGAACGGCCAGTTCAATGAGGACGGCTCCTTTATTGGACAATACAGCGGTAAGAAGGAGAAAGAACCCGCCGAAGGAAACGAAAGCTCAGAGGCACCTTCTCCTGTCAATGCCATGAATTCCTTTGTTTAACCCACAAGCCCTTTGCCAATTATCCCATTTCTCTAGAATGTTCATCCTAAGCACTTGTTTGTCTGCCTTCTCATACTATGAACTCAGGGGCAGACAGTGCGTGTTCTGCCGTGTGTTAATATTATGAGAATAGCTAAAACAAGAATGCGACTCCGTCAGATGATTTGTTAATGTGAACTGCAGTGCAAAGTGCATCCTTTGTCACTCAAAATAGGCATCCTTGGTTTCCGCAGAACTGATCAAAATAACACAGCCTCATCAACGGATCGTGTTACTTCCTCTTCAGGACACAGTTCAATATGATGCATGAAATAATGCTACACACTTAAAGGAACACCTGTGTATGTTATTAAAACATAGTTGGAGACTCGGTCTATCCTATCATCGGCCGAACCCCGAAATATGAATTCCGTTTTCATTGTCAAGAGTGTAACTGTAGTATTCTCTAGAACTTCAATGTCTTTGTGGACATTGTTGTGAAATTGGTGACTCTGTGTCTAGCTGTCTAGTCTTTTTGGGAGACTGTTAGCAACAGGATGTACAGTATATACTTGCTAAATGAGTTAATTGTGACAGTCGCATTTGCTGATGCTTTGCTGAGACTCTGTTACCGGCCTTCGCTCCTGTTACTTCCTAGCCTTCTTAACCCTCCGGGTGTTACAGCAGTACAGTGTTCTACTTTTTACATTCATCTCCGCGTTCAGTTGTTTTTAGGCATAAGCAATGTGTATTGCAATGCATTTTGGCACTTAGGCCAGGCTGAAAGAATCAAAAACGAATCACTCCACTTAAGTTTCAAAAATGACTCCAGAAAGCACAGGGCAAGAGACACGTACAGTGCCTTCAGACAACAAGCATTCCATAACACGCTGCCTTCTTTCTCCGCCGGGACGGTCGCCTCGGAGTCCCAGCTTACTGTCAGTGTCCAAAAGTAACTTTTCCAAAGCAGAGACCATGAAAACCGCAATGCTGAAAGAAAGGAGAGGTGAAAATGAGATGAATAAGACAGTTTATTTTAAGGAGCATTTCCCCGTCTGTACAGACAGAAAAAGCTTTAGCACCAACTGGAGCACATGACGATTCGGCGGTCTTTTATGGTTTCTGTTAAAGTCAGTTCGGTCAGAAGGCTGTCAGTTGGGTAGAGAATTTTTGTAAAACATAAGCTATCCCCACACCAGAAGCATAGGACAGTATGCCAACAGGAATGTTATTCTCCGGGCCTTTACGTAGGGGGCAACTTTTGAAACTCTCTGCAGCATTAAACAACGTGTATGCAAATTGCTAGGACACATTTCCGAATCTCAGAAATCTGACACGTGCTAACGAGGCCAACAGTCAAAGGGATTCCACCCGCAGTTTCAGACATCAACATACCCATTGTACCGTATCCATAAACGAGATCTCTCAAATGGTTTACCTCCAAATATGAAGTCCTCTAACAACCTATGGTTGAAGGAATGCTCCGTTTCATTTGCCAATAAATTGGTTTCTCATAACTTGCATCAAGTTTAATTTTAAGTGAAGCTTTTTATATGTAGATATTTTGTTGAATTTGTAAATATACCTAAAGTGTAGATGCTATATGCATAGAGGTGTTACAGACAAATAAACCTGCAACCCATGTTGATGTTGTACTGTATAAGAAGTTAGCTAATTAATACAGTGCATGGGATTGGAAAGCATTTACTTAAATACCTTGTGGGTTTTTATTTTCCCTTTTTGCTGTGAAACTGAAATAGTGATCTATGCTACATATTGACAGCAAGTTTCTAGAAATCTTCAGAGCTTTGCCTGTGGGGCTCAGTAGGCCTATTTCCGGCACCTTTGCTGTTTATAGGTAAAGCACAATTTGAAGTAATCCCAGGTAAAGATGGTCCTACATAATCCCACGCCTCCATGTTCGCTTCTCACAGACCAGCCGTTCTAATGGAAATACAGAAAGACAAACCAGGCTTGCCTTGGCATCAGAGAGCACAAAGATAAAAGTTACTTTACATTTGCCGATGTCTGGGAGGGGGAGGGAGGCATTACAAGTACAGTTTTTACTCTCCCATCATGGTAGGCGCGAAATTTATCTGTGCATGAAGGAAGGGGTCACTTCTGTAATAGGGCAACGGATTTTGTATTAAAGATTAAGTGTGGTTTTAAAAGTCCCTCTCTCTTTTGTAATCAGTCATGTTCTTCGTGGAGTGTGAAAGTGCAGGTAGCGGTCTGTGTAACGGTACAGGCGGATGTGACTGGATTTCCATCAAAAAAAACCAAAAATCACTATTAAACAGTCTTGATCTCTTTGTGATCTTTAACTTTTGCAACCATGTATTTCCTAATGTTTTAAAAGAGTGCAGATTTTTATTTTTACTTTTGAAAGGCCGTTATAGGCACAGAAAATGAAACACAAAACCAAACACGGTATAAAACGGAGCTAATAAAATAGGGGCGTGCCGGACAGAATTTGAATGGAAAGCGGGTGGAGAGTCTGAGAACTCGGGTGCTGCTTCCTCTCCTGAGGCCCGACTTCCACGGGCCAGGTTCCCCGGTGCCCGCCGTCAGCCTGTCTTCCGCGTGCCTGGACCTCCACCATCCTCATGGGCCACTTGGGTTCCTTCACCTCTCCCTCTTGGTGAGGTGGTCTGTGCATTTACAAGTCGTACGGGTATGTCATCTACTCCCTTCTCTCCAGCCCCCGCTGTTCTCCTTGTCTCCAACCTGCCCAGCTCGGCAAATAGCCAAGGCCCGGTTTGTTCCTCTGTTCCACCGCCTGTCCTTATTCACCTGTCCCTGGTCCCGCCTTTCCAGACACGAGCCTGCTGGCACAGAGCCGCCCCTCCCTATAGTCACTCTTGGATAACAACACATTATACAAGTGGGCTGTAAAATGCTATATAGATCTTAGCATTTCTAAGAGCGTTCCCTCTGAACACCAGATTGGGACCTCCCGTCCACACATGGGCCAGATTTCCAGTCCACACCTGCAGGCCACATCACCAGTCACAGCTGCGTAGCAAGGAGGGGCTGGCCTGTGAAAGCCTGACCACAAAAGTGGTCCATTGATGCCTTCCTGTTCCGACACTTTATAATGGCCCTGATTTACTTTTACTTTTTATTTTTATTTTTTTATTGTGTTTATTTTGAGAGAGGAAGAGAGAGAACGTAAGGGGGCAGAGAGAGAGAGAGAGAGAGAACCCCAAGCAGGCTCCACACCATCAGCACACAGGCCAGTGTGGGGCTTGAACCCAAGAACCTCGAGACAATGACCTGAGCCAAGATCAAGAGTCAAGAGTCAGACGCTCAACCAACTGGGCCACCCAGGTGCCCCCTGACTTACTTTTAATGCCTGTTTCTGGAAATGCCTTGTGGAGGCAAGGGAGAGAAATGCAAACTAAGAAGTCGCATCCAAACTAAGCAGATTTCTCCCTGTCACGAGATCGTTCTACAAATGACCACCAGAGGGCCCCCTTGCTTTATTCAGTGCAAAAGAAACTGCTGGAAAATGAAGCCTCTGGAGATACAGCACAAGCCATGATGCCTGCTGCAGCCGGAAAACATGAGATTTGCAATGTTCTCCGAGGAGCTCACAACTTCCAGGAAGTTAATCTGTGTCGCTGTGAGTCTTATTAATCTTCTTCCTCTTATCGTTTGCAGCCGTGGCTGGGTGGCCGATCAGCAGGGGGGAGGAAGAGGAGGAGCGTGCCCCCTGGCTCCCATGAGGCACCCCATCACTGCCACATGCTGGTGGGGGTGAGGACGGGGGCGTGTTCTAAAAATGGTTTCGCCTGTTCCGCGAGAGTGTGCCATTTTGTCTGCCATGAATGGATGGATATGTTCTGATTGGATTGCACAAAAGATATAGTTTAAGGATAGTTTTTATTTCTCACTTAAAAAAAAAAAAAAAAAAGGCAGAAGAGGGAGAGAATACTACCAGAGTATTTATAGTAAATAAACAGTTTTCAGGTTGAGATAGAAAGAGACCAGGATTGACACATTCCAACTCTGCCATCAACTGTGACCATGCATAAGTAAACAACCCCCTCCCCACCATCTCCCACCTCTCGAGGCCTCTGTTTCTCCAACTTTAAAATGACAGAAAGCAGATGATTTCCAGTATCCTTTTCTGTTTGAATCCTGTGGCTCCCAATTAACCTCTCCTCCCCGCCCCCCCCAAAAAAAATTTTAGCACCTACTACTAAATTTTGCTAAGTAGGGAAGGTACAAGATATTTTGCTAAGTAGGGAAGGTACAAGACGAGCAAAACCGGATTGTGGTTCCTGCCCTCACAGCGCCTGGAGTCTGGTGTGAGAAGACAGACACTGATCAAATAACCACCCAAATGAATGTGTAATTCCAAATCAAGAGGAGCGCCCTGAAGAGAAAGCACAAGTTCCATGAGAGCAAGCGATGGAGGGGCTGACTGGTGGGGAGCAGTTGGGAAGTCTCCCCTAAGGTATGGGAGCTGGGCACTGGAAGAATCAAGGAGGAGAAGTCAGGACACATTGCTGTAAAACAAAGACCAGCGTTGCCTGGAATGCATGCAGGACTCAGGCCAAGCTGGGTCCCGAGGACCACGGGACAGGTTTTTGTATTTATTCAAGGAGCGGTGGAAAGCGTGGAGTAATTGAAGGGGTTGAAGTAAAGGGTTGTATGATTAGATTGTAGTGGGGGAGGAGGCCTAATTCATGAGATGTAGTGTGAGGAATGGGCTGGAGGATGAGAGCCAGAAATTGATAAGCCACTGGGACGCTTCGCAGTAGTGTAGACATCAAGTTGCGGACTTGGATCCAGGATCATCCCACTGGAGATGGAAAGAAGTGGGTGGGTCCTAAAGCTATTTAGGAAGAAAATTGATGGGGGACACCCGGATGGCTCCATTGGTTAAGCATCTGACTTCAGTTCAGGTCACGACCTTGTGGTTTGTGAGTTTGAGTCCTGCATCAGGCTGTCTGCTGTCATCACAGAGCCCACTTCAGATCCTTTGTGCCCCCTCTCTCTACTCCTCCCCAGTTCATGCTCTCTCTCAAAAATAAACATTTTTTAAAAGGGAAGAAAATTGATGGGAGCAAGAGATTCGATGTGCGAGGTTGAGGAAAGGGGAGGTATCCGAGATTGCTTTTTAATTTCTGACTTGTCTAACCAGACGTGAAGTTCACTGAGGTGGGAACATCAGGAAAGAACCAGGCTTGGAGCTAGGTCAGGAGTTCAAGTTAATAAATGTGTTTGAAACGCCTCTGAGATATCCAAGTGGAAAGGACTAGAAGAAATTGGATGTATGGGCTTAAGGCTTAAAAGAAGCTTCTAAGATGAGGAATAGTAATCGAAGCCATGAGGCAGGGGAGGAGATTTCCTAGAGAGGGAATATATGCAAGAAGGCTGAAGATTGCACCCTACAAAGAAACTCCCAGATGTAAGGGACAGGAGGAGGCAGATGGGCCTCTAAAGCAGACCAGTGAGCAGGAGCCAGAAAAGCTGGGAAGAAATGAGAGGGTGTCATCTTGGACCCAGTGAGAGAGACCATTTCAAGAACAGTGTCCCATAATGCTGAAAAATCAAGCGATTATGAGGATTGGGAAACACTTTTTGGATTTGAAGGCATGGGGGTCATCTGAGCCATTAGTAAATGATGTCGGGTAGTCTCTGTCAGGTCATCTGTTGGGTAGTCAGGTTGAGGTGGGGAGTGAGTGGAAGGGGAGGAAACAGACACAGAGATCTGCCATTACCCACGTGGACAGTCCACTTGTCCCTGGGCTCAGTCCCTTGGCATCTCTACCTGCATAATCACATAATCTACACACCCCACTCCTGCCCACAACGTCTCCCCAAACCCAGTGTCCCTCTCCTTTCAGTCTCTCAGTTTATTCTTTCTCTATTTCTTTTCCAGCATGGATTTTAAGGCCCATTCTTTTTGAAACACCCCTGCTTTACCCCAAAGCTCTTTGCCCTTCTGTCTTTTCTAAATACATGTGGAGGTGCCATGTTTCTCCAGACCAAGTCTGCTGCCTGCTTTTTCCTGCCCGCCCCCAGGGGCTGAGAAATAGAATAGATGTTAGTGTCCTTGTCATGACAGAAGGTTCTTCAGTGGTCACGCTCTCCATCCTGCCCCGTAGACCTAATTTTTCTCAGGTGAACTTCTATTCTGACATTCAGCGAGGACCATTTCAAATCTTTTCCACTCTCCCCACCCAGCCTCACACATCACTCTGTGAGACATAAGCCCACCGACCCAGTCGAAGGAGAGACACAGAGACTCGGAGCACAGTGAAGCGAGCCTTTAATCAACGTTCTTGCAAGAGTGGGTGTGTGATGGACAGGCACACTCAGGGCAGTCACAGCAGACAATTTATTTCCTAGCGTGCAACTCCCTCCCCTGATTCCTCATTGGCTGAGTACGACAGAGGTTACAGCCTTACCCAGATGCCGCCTATGCCCATGTAAGGCAACGAGTAGTCTGATTGGAACAAATGTACGTTCCCTGAGGTGACAGAGAGACTTTCAGTCCCTCTTCCCTTTGTTGTTTGACGCAGGCTCACCGCAAAGCCCGCGAGCATAACAGAGGGGAAGAAGCAGGAAGTGAAGTGTCTACGGGTTTGGGACTCCGTTGTGGGGGGAGCAGCTTTTGTTTTGTATTTCTGAAAATGAATCCTCTCTTCTCTCACAACTGTCTGCAAGGTGACCTCCCATCACAATTCACTGAGAAAAGAAAACAAGCAGAGATGGGAATAGCCTCATCTTCCTGCCAGCAAATGCTCTCTTCCTGCCTCAATGCTCTCCTGTCCTCTCTCTCCTATTAAAATAGAGGAAGCATCCTTCCCTGCCTCCTAAGACCAGGCTTCTACCTGGGTCTGCGGACCTCCCCCCTTCCCTGCTCTTTTCTCTTCTCCTGCTCACCTGGACCCTCTGTTGTGACTTCAACACATTCCAAGTCTCTCCCATCTAGAACCAACAGACTTCGACACCTTTGATTCCCCACCATACACCACCTTCCGCTGCCATCTACTCTCCTCCATGGCCAAAAGGCTGAAAAAAGTTGAAATAACACCAGTTGGAGGATTATAGAAGCGACTATTTGCCAGAGAGCGCATCCTTTGTTGTTAGAGAGCCATCGAACTTCCCCCATCTCGCTCAGTTTGTCCTGCGGACGGTCTTTCTTCAGCTGCAACTATTCAACTATTATCTCAGTGAACGACTCAATCTTTTTTTGTTTTCTCTCTCTCTCTCTCTCTCTCTCTTTTTTAATCAGAGGGACTGGGCCTGCACATTGGAATCCCGCGGGGAGCTTTCAAGTCCCACTGCCCTCCCGCCCAGCCACCCCCTCTTTTCTCTGTTGTCATTGAGATGTAGCCTCAATGACAGCAAGATTTTTTTAACCTCCCCAGATTCTAATGTAGAGCCAAGACCGAAAGCAGTGTAAGGAAACAATGTGTTGCCACCTCTTTGTGTATGCACTTAAGGTACTTAATGAACAGTATTTAGAATACATTGCTACGCACAGGTTGATCTCAAATTCTCTTGTATTCCTCTCGTTAAAAAAAAAAAAAAAATCTAAGGAAAATGGACGCCATATTTGCTGGTGGGAATACAAAATGGTACGGCCACATTGGAAAAGTTTTGGCAGTTTCTTAAAACGTTAAATACAAATTTATCATATGACCCAAGATGCCACTCATAGGTAGATATCAAAAGAAATGAACAAATGTGTCCACACTGAGACCTGTACATGAACATTCACGGAAGCATTAATCAGCATAGCCAAAAAGTAACCCAAATGTCCGTGAACTGATGAATAAACAAAATGTGGTCTATCCATGCAGTTGAATGGTACATCCATACAATTAAATGAAATACTATTTGGTATTTTTTTAAGCACTAATAATACATGCTACAACACGGAGGACGCTTCATCATGTTATGCTAAATTAAAGAACTTGATCACAAAGGGCTTCATGCTGCATGATTCCATTTACTTGAAATGTCCAGAAAGGCAAACTGATAAAGACAGAAAGCAGACCAATGGTTGTCTGGTACTGGGAATGGGAGCAAGGATTAACTATGGATTGGCAGGAAGGATCTTACAGGAATAACGGAAATGTTCTAAAACTGGATGGTGTTGATGGTTGCACGACTTGGGAAATCTATTCAAACTCGTGAAATTGTATACTTAAAACCAGTACATTTGTGGTGTGTAAGGTATACCTCAATAAAGCTCTTCAGGTTAACCATCCCTAGGCTTGTATGTGTCTGAGAAGTGATCATGACTGTGTATAAATAAGGCTTATGGTGAGTACAGCACCACATCACAGGCCACTTCACCCCTCTGGCCTCCTGTGTCCTCAAGACCAATGGTTCTCCAAGTGTGTTCCCTGGAACAGCAGCATCAGCCTGTCTGGTTTGAAATGCGAATTCTTGGCCCACCCCAGATCTACGGAATCAGAAACTCCTGGGAGTAGAGACCAACACCTGTGCTTGTTTAGCACGTGCTCTTAGCTTAGATCATTTAGCCAAATTCTGATGAACTAACGTGTAAGAAACACGGCACTCAGTTTGCATGCTGGCCTCTCTCCTCTCCCACCTGTAGGCATGGAAGTGATTATCTGTTGAGATCAAGAGAAAAAACTAGGCTCTTTTAATAATAGCAAAGATGCCTGGGTGGCTCAGTTGGTTAAGCTTCCAACTTCGGCTTGGGTCATGATCTCATGGCTCACGAGTTCGAGCCCCGCGTCGGGCTCTGTGCTGACAGCTCAGAGCCAGGAGCCTGCCTCAGATTCTGTGTCTCCCTCTCTCTCTGCCCCTCCCCCACTCATTCCCTCTCTCTGTCTCTCAAAAATAAATAAAACATTAAAAATTTTTTATAAATAATAATAGCAAAAATGCTTGATATAACCCAAATGTCTGCCAACAGGTAAATGAATAAACATATTTTGGTGTATATACTAATATTCATACCAATGAAATATTAATCCACAATAAAAAGGAATAAACCACTGATGCAGGTAACTCACTCCAATGAGTGGAAGAAGCCAAATGAAAAAAGTTTCATTTATGGGAAACACTGGAGCAGGCAAAACTAATCTATAATGACAGGAAACCCACTGGCAATTGCCTGGGGCTGGGGTCGAGTGGGGATTTACAACAAAGGGGCCGAGGGAACTTTCAGGGCTGATGGAAACGGTCTATATTTTGATTGTGGTGGTGTTTACAGGGGTGCGTTCATTGGTCAGGACTCAAAAGTATATACTTACAAAGGGCTATGTTTTATTGTGTATAAGTTCTATCTCAATTAAGTTGGTTTTAAAAGCGGGAAAAATGTAAAAGGAACTGGGCCTAAGTGAGTCCTTTCTTGATTCTCTCTTTCTCTCTGGACACCTTGCCCGAAGGGGAGTGGAGCGTGCAGGGGGACATCTGGCTCTGCACCTGTCTCCACGTGGCAAATGCAGGGAACCCGGCCCCCAGGCAGCTTTCTGGAGAAGGGCTGCTGGACGCCATCTCTCTCCCGCCCCACCAGTCGTGGGGTTAATGGCCGCCTGTCAGGCATCCGAGTATGTAGTCAGTTCCAGAACACATCCAGATGTCCATGGGGGGCAGCCCCCAAGACCTGGGATACAGTCCCTTCTAACTTCTGTCTCTGGTGGGCGAGGCCACTTTGGGGGCTTTTCGGAAACCCTGGCTTGTTGGAGTCCCCAGCTTGGCACTTGCTGCCATCCCTCTTCTGTCTCTCTTATTTTTCTCTCCGGGACTTTTCATCTTCCTTAATCCCTCCTGATATCTCTCTTTGCTCTCCAGGGCTTAAACAGCATCCTGTTTTCTAACTTCCCCATGCAAATGGGACCTAATTGACATCTCAGGATTAACCCGTGAATTTAAATCCTGAGCTGTTTTATACCCTGTAACTTCCCCTCCCCCCAGTGCACCCCATCTGGTCAATGCTACCACCCCAGCTCCAGGCAGATAGATTGTTTTTCCTCCCCCACTCCAACAAAATGAAGCCAAGTCTCTGGGGTTTTTTCCAAAATATATGTTGAATACATCCACATCTATTTATTCACAGTCTCCCAACCATGTTGCCTGCCCCTTGTTAGAAGATGAAGACAAGTTAGGGGGTACAAACTTTATTTACCACTTCGTGCAGCAGTCTCCTTTTGGAGGACTGCAAAGTGGGGTAGGAGGCAAGAAGCTTTTATGGAACAACAAATAAAGAACAAGGAAGAGACAAAGAAAAAAACATCTCATCAGCGGGGGCCACCTAGTCAACCTTACTGGGGGTGAGAAGGCCCAGAGTTGACTTCGCTTTGGCGACTGGCTCATTGGATATACTGTTTCTGGTCAAGCGCAACATTTCCTGGGACACAGAAGTTATCTACCTAAGTTCTGGCTTGTTGACGTGGCCCCTGGGGCAGGAGAGTCACCATCTTGGGCCTAGAAGTTTATTTCAACACTCTTTTGCCCTCCTGCAAGCCAAACTCCACACAACCAGGATTGGCAAACTTTCTTTCAAGATGGCAAATAATTGAAGCTTTGCAGGCTACATGGTCTCTATTGCAACCACTCACTTCTGCTGCTGTAAAAGGAAAGTATCCACCAATTTAAGATCTAAGATGTGTAAGATTCTTTTTTTTTAAATTTTTTTTTTAAACGTTTTATTCATTTTTGAGACAGAGAGAGACAGAGCATGAACGGGGGAGGGGCAGAGAGAGAGGGAGACACAGAATTGGAAGCAGGCTCCAGGCTCTGAGCCATCAGCCCAGAGCCCGACGCGGGGCTCGAACTCACGGACCGCGAGATCATGACCTGAGCCGAAGTCGGCCGCCCAACCGACTGAGCCACCCAGGCGCCCCTAAGATGTGTAAGATTCTTAAACAAATGGTTGTGGCTGTGTTCCAATAAAACTTTATTTCCAATAACTGGTGCGTTTTGTGCTGATCTCAGCCTACCCAAGGTGATGGTATCAGCTAGAAATGCCAGGGGCAAGAGATAATCCATTTCGGGGAACTGAAATTAATCACCCGAAAGTAATTTAAGGAGTGTCTCTTTAAGAAGAAAGTAATTGCCTGAAAGTTTTTTAAGGAATGTGTGTGTCATCATGATGCTCAGTGGGGCCAGCTGCCAGGGGGTGGGAACCTGGGTGGAAGTTCCAAACAATATTATGTTGGAGAGCCTACTGTTGATTCTCCCGAGAGGCACCCCGGTCAGAGCCAATAATGTCTGGTGATCCAAGGGAACAAGAATAAACTTAGTAAGAAAAGAGATGATCTGTTTTGAAGAGGAGTTCCAGGTGGGGGGGGTGCCAAAAGGAGTCCTGTGTAAGTATCCCTGATTGTGATGCTGTGTCTGGAAGCCCAGCTGAAAGGGGTGGTAGTTAATGAAATCAATCTGCCAGTAGGAGTGTGTGTGTCTCCTGGGGAAAATCCCCCTCTGGATCGCCTCCGCTGTTTGGTTTAGGAGCAGAGAGTGCACTTGTTTGTCATAACCTTGGCTGCCAGACTGGGGAGTCAGTCCCCTCACTTGAGCCCAAGATGTTGAGGTACGAATTCCCTGATGACTCGGGGTTGCGTGGGCCCATTCTCCACGTTGATGGGAAGGGTCGGTACCCTGAGAAGCCTGGAACAGGCAGAGGGTAGAGGGAGGGAGTCTGCAATGTTGAAAATGTACCTAGCGTAAAGCAGTTAGTGTGTGTGGAAGCTGGAGTAGCACTGGTAGGGACTCTGCTAATTACATCCCTGTCTGGTCACCCCAGATCCGTGGTCTTGTATAAGGAACCTGTCCCCTAGTCATTGGCCCAACCAACCCATAAGGAATCTGTGAAAATGTGAAGCAATGAAAGCCCCTCTATTATAGCCTCCCTAAGGGCCTATAAGTTCTGCCAGATGGGGTGAGCTGGGAGTGCCCTTCTCCCCTGGAGAGATGCCTGAAGCTGGGCATAATGCCCTAGCTCTCCACCCAGCTGCATAGAGTACAATGGTGATGGTGTTGTTGGTAAGAACACCAATTCTTGCCCACCTCAGACCATTGGTCCCAAGGGCCTCCCCAAGTAGACAAAGGAGGAGGAAGCTGGGGTCACTGCTATCACTTCCTCAACCTCTCGTGCAAGGGGCTGAGCATGGGGGAAGCCACATTTTCCTATAATTTGGAAAGGCCTTTGACATTAGGTTTAGCCCTCTCTGAAGGTACCATTTCTATTTTACCAAAGAGGCATCTCTAACCCTGTTTATTATAGGAATTATAGGAATTATAACAGTAGGGGCCAGTTAGGGCCTTGGTTTCTATGAGAACCCAATAGGGTACCAAAAGCTGGTGCCCAAGGGGAATGTTTTGGGCTGGGGTTAGGTGCTTAGTCCAAAACACCATAGGAAGCCAGGTGGACTCCTGTTTGGTCCAGAGACCCCAGGAGGCATGGTCAGGTGAGGCCAAGAACTCAAGTCAGAATGAAGGGAGAACAGGGGAATTAAGCAGAGGGAGGTGGGGGGGAGGGGCTTCCAAAGTGCCCCAGTGGAAGATGGCTGACTTGGATGGGCTTGCACATGTAGGGCAAACAATAAGCGAAACATGAAGGATGTGTTGCCTCCAGAACATGAGAAGACCAAGTATGGGTTGTACCTGAGTGTAGTGGATGGTATAATGGTGAATAATTGATGTTTGACCATTGGGGGAATTTCTCAGCCCTTGGAGGACCAGAAACTTGGCTGGTGAGGTGGGGCCTTGGATCTTGTGAGGGGCGGTCGTCCAGCCGCATTGGTGGAGATGGTCTGTGAAGGTGTGCAAATCTGGTCGGACCACTTCTTCCAAGGGACCCCCCCCCCCAGCATAATGTTATCAGTGTAATGCCAAAAGCCATACTTTCCAATTGTAAGGTATTTAAATCCTGGTGGCAAAGGTTATAGACAATGCAGGGTTGTCTAAATATCCCATTGGGAGCTGCATGTTTGCTGAGCCCCTTCCAAAGTGAAAGCAGCTGAGCCTGGATTCCTCCACAGCAAGAGCAGAGCATATTAGCTAGGTCAATGACCTCAAAGTACTCTCCTTGGGTTCATTGTATGTCCTCCATCAATTCCATAATATTAGGAATTGGAGCCGCAATCAGGGGAACCTGAGCCTTTAAGTTTCAATAGTCAATAGTGAGGCACCGTCACCAGTGGCTGGCTTAAGTATCTGCCAAATGGGGTATTTGATGACTCCTGTCTCCAACATATCATTAACGACAGACATTCGGTGCCTGTTTAAGTGAGTACCGGGGAGGGTTTTCCATCCTGACCTGAGGAGGAAGAGTCAACAGTGTCTGTTTGGTGAGTCCCACCAGGAAGGCCAAGAACTTGGGCTTGTTCCATGTGTAATGATGTCACATCAGTGCATCCATGCCTACACTAGGGTAAGAAAGAGCCAGGGGCCACCACCAGAAGAAGTGGTTTGAGATGAGTGGACCTAATAGTTACATCTCAATGGGTTATACACCTTTGATTGTCTTACTGGCAATGCCCTGTAGGTAGAAGGGCTTCCCTTTGGGGAATTTTGAGGGATTGCCCTGAATGACAGTGACTTGGGCCCTGGTGTCTGAAAGGGCCAAAAAGAATGGTGCATTTTTATTGCCCCAGTGGACCACCAGAGTGGTATAGGGGTGATTGTCGCAGGATGAGAGACAAGCCCAGGAGCTGCCAGTTTCCTTGGGTAGGGCTTAGGTGACTTCCCCACTGGGGAAGGGGACAGAGGGAGTAGTGCAGACAGGCTGGGGGTGGCTCCAGGGGGCTGTGTAGCAAGAGGACAGAAGGGACAGTGGCTGGGAGAATGCTGGTTTTAGGACCTAGAGTTTAGAGACTAGCTATGCAGAGACGAAGTGGCCAGGATCCCTAAGCTTTCATAATTCCCCGTTGTGGTTGGTCTGTGCATTCCCATAAGGGCAAAAACTAGGTTGGGAGAGAGTAGGGAACTCTTTCCATTGACGAAGACCCCCCTGGGGCAGTGGGCATGGAGTGGGAGTCTGAAGTGTCTGGGTGTGCGGGTGGGGACCTCTTCCATGTCTAGCAACCATGTCTACACCTTCCAGTGCCTTTTGGATGGTTTCCACCATCCCAATAAAATGTAGTGGCATTGCCCTATAACTGGGGGGTATAGAAAGAATTCTCTGGACTTGGGGTCAGATGGAACCTCTCCAGGGTTGGAAATGAAGAGAAGGTCATTTGGGTCACTGGTCATGGAAACCACAGACCCATCAGAGCACACCAATTTTTCATTGGAGATAGATCTCATCTAATGTATTCCACTGAATATGAGCCTTAGCAGGGGTCACAGAGATTGTAGGATGTGCACAGTCCCAGGCAATAAATACCCAGATAAGGAAAAGGAAGGCCCGGGTATGAGGGTATGAATATCAGAGGCTCTAGCAGCCTTTGCCTTCCCTTCCCTCTCCTCCTTCTCCTCACTGGGACCCTCAATATCCTTTGGTGTCAGGGACCACCTCCTGTATGTTTCTTGCTTCTGGCCCATTCAGGGGAAAGTCGAGGGGTCTAGGATCTTTGATATCTTGGAAGAGAAAGAGCATATCACCTGGGTGGATCTTTGAGAAGTTTCTGGATTTTAGGGTCTTTAGAGATCCTGGCCAGTTAACCAGTAACACTTCTGGGTCTGGTCTAAAAACCCAAGGTAGACAACCGGCTCCCTACTCTCCTTCCTCCTGCACAAAATCTTTAAGAAAGGTGTGAATTTCAGTTAAGGTATAGTTTTCAATCTGTTTCTATTTCTTGATTTTCTCTTGTTTAATTTTATGTGTTACTGGAAAAATATATGGATGATGTCACTGTGAGCCCTCCTCATAGGCAGCTTCTTCCCTTGCCAGGTTGTCCCAAGAGACCTCTCTGAGCCTGGGGTCTGCCTCGACTAGCATGATATGCACAGGGTCTTTGGGAGAAGCCCCTGGGCTTCTGGAGCTTAATGCCAGAGCCGTGGCATCTTGGTACACATGCAATGTGTAATTGCCCAGGGAGCCTTATGGGGTTTGCCACTTAGCAAGGAGCTGGTGTATCCCTCATAGTTCTCAGAAGACACTGGAACCAGATGCTTAGAACACTCTCATTTGCCCATTCATGTTTTAGCAATATCATGCCAAGGATGGACTGCAAGATCCCATCAGGTCAGGGTCAAGAGGCAACAGCAGGAAGTTCAGTGGTGACAGCAGGAAGTTGAGGGATTTTTGGCCTCTGTATTTTCCCTCTGGTGGTGTCGCTGGCTTCCTATTGCAAGGCTATTTCGCTCTTCTGGGGTAGGACACATAGTCCAGGCACGACCCACGGATCTACTAGTCTCCGACAGAGGTCTCCCAGCTGCCTCACCTGTGGGAAAATCCTCCCCTGGGCCTTTAGCCCAGAGCCTGTCTTTGTGTGGTGACAATAGCCTTGTGATCCAGGCCACCCTTCTTAGCCCTCCTCAAGGAACTGAGGACCCCCACATACAAAATGGTCACTAATCATCATGCTAGATCATGTGACCTTGATCCTGTGGCTCCAAACTATTAGGACAGCAGCAGTATTTCTGCAACGGATACAGCGGGCGACACACAACAGAGTCAATGTTCCGAAGCACATAGCAGCATGACAGACATCCAGAAAGCAGAGTTTCCTTCCCAGAGTTCCCCACCTGGGTTAGCCAGTTAGCTTGGCAGTTGCAGCTAACGAGCACTTCCCTTAATTCCTTGCAAGGGTAGTTATGCCTTCCTGCTGACCACGCCTATTGTCTTGGGTCAGTCTCGGCCAATCCATAGTGATGCTCTGGCTAGAAACGCCTGGGACGCTCGCCTGGGCATATGATGAGCCCCTACAGGCATTTCCACCAGAGCCAATCTTGTGGCTGGACTGGCCCTTGTGGTTTTTATTAGGACCGCAAGATGCGTCTCCACAACAGCCATCATGGAACTTTGGAAAGACCAGGCTTATTGCTCACAAGTCCTGGAGAGTACACAGCTTATCCAGGGCCACACAGGGAGATCAAGGGGGGAGAGAGAGAGAGCATAGACCCGGGGTTTTGCTTTTCCTGGGGCCGAGGTTGGAGTACCTAGGGTTTTAAGGGGTCACTACTGGTAAATTGAAAACCTAAAAGTAGGAATGAAATCTCAAGAAAGGAAAAGCAAGTGGCCAGATGGTCTGGTATCTAAACCAGCCAGAGCTCTCTAAGAAAGCAACTTCACGGGCATGAGGGCCTGGCTCTCTATCGGGCACTGTGTTTACTTGGGATGGATGTCTTTGGAGTGGAGATCCCAGCGATGGATTGAAAACTTCATGTCTGGCATTTGCGTTACAATCAAAAACAGCCAGTCGTCAGGTGCTTACACCGCAGGGTGACTGGCCCCGATTTGCTAACTTCTGTACGCCTTTAAAAGATGATCCAAATTTCCTGCCATAGCCCCTCCCTCCTTCCCTTCCCCTGTGCTCCAGCCACACTGGCCCCCTGTCTTTTCCTCCGCCTACCTTTTCTCTGGGCCTTCCTGCCCCAGAGCCTTTGTATTTTCTGTTCCCTTTGCCTGGAAGCTCTTCCTCCAGATCTCTGGGCGGTTCGCTCTCATTCTGTGGGCTGCGGCATTAAAGAGTACCTTCTCTCCTTTCTACACTGGTAAATGCTAATGCCGCATCTCTGATGCACGAACCACCACTTGTTTTGTGTTTTTAATAGCATGACCACAGTCCAAAATCATGCGTGTATTGATTAAGTTACTTGCTGAGTGTCTGCAGTCCCCAGGTAGAGTCCTAGAAGGGCAGAGATTCCTGTATCCTCTCCTTCATTCACAAATACTTACTCAGTGCCTAGGATGTAGCAGATGATGCTCTAGGCTCAAAGTGGATAATAAACGTTGAGTGAATTGAGGAAAGAATGTGTGACTGCTACCATTTCCAGAGTCTTCCTGGAGGCCTCACTGGGGTAGGCATGCGGCCATCTACCCACACACTTCAGCATTTCCAAAGCAATGCCTTTATGTCGCCATCACCCTGATGATGGACATCCGAGCTCTCTGTTGCCTTTGGAACATGTGCCTGCATCTGACCGCCAGAGCCCCTTGTGAAGATACATGACCACCATGCAGGCTGGGACTTTCACATTCCCACTCGGGCTCGGGAAGCCCCAGGAGGCCATGAGCGCCTGCTCGACTCTGGCCATGCGAGGACTGGAAAGTCTCTGGCCGTGGGAAGACTGGTCCTCTGCTAACCTGGGAACTTCTCTCTTCCAGATGATTACGATTTTCCTTCCTCCTCCTCCCAGACAGCAGAGCTCGTGGCTTCGGGTACTGCTTTGCACTCCGTGGTGTCACTGATGAAAGCGACAAACCTCCTTCCCTGGATCACCAGGGCAAATCTAGATGTCCCTCCTGTGGCGGCATCACTCACTTCTCACCACACCTGATTGTGGCTTTCCCTTCGGCCCCATTCTTCTCTGTCTTCTCTGGCTAAAAGAAAAAAAAAAAGGTAATAATCCCCTAAATAGTAAAGATGTAGTTTTATAGACTATCGCTGGATACTTTGTACAAGGAAAGAGGCATGGGGCCACTTTTCACAGGAACGTGGTGATCCCATGTATTTTCAGAATAAGGCACTGCAGCCTTATTGAGGATAAGTGAGGATACAGAGATATCAAAATAATCGATGCTGGGGACACCTGGATGGCTCAGTAGGTTAAGCTTCCATCTTTGGCTCAGGTTGTGATCTCATGGTCCATGGGTTTGAGCTGTCCCCTCTCTCTCTCCCCCTTCCCTACCTGTGCCCCCCTCATAAATTAAAAAATAAAAAATAACAGTAATGCAAATCAAAGTAGCAGCAGCTAGCATCTTGATGCTATCAGTGGACACCTGCCTAGGGAGGAGGGACGGGGGTTGGGGGGTAATATGGGCTGAGAGTATGGGGTCTTCAGCTGGGACGGGATGTAGGGTTTGAGGTCTCTCTCACGGCTTCCTCATCTGCATGTCTCTGTAAACACACAAGGGCTGAATCCTGTCACTGAGGTTACCTTAGCAGTCCCATTTTATTTGCGATGAGCCACGGGACGGGGATGCTCATGGGGCAGGTGCATCCAGGTACCAGTGAGAAGACCCCACTCATCCCCAGAGCTGCGGGGAAATGCCAAAGCAGGAGGGGGGCTGCCGCAGCCTCCGCTTTCCTTTCTGGCCACGTCCAGAAATGGAGAAGTGGGGCAGGAAGCAGTGTTATGGGTCTGAACACAATTGAAAATGCCCAGTGCAAAATCAGAAATAAAAGAAAATGCTTGACCTGTTATGGACTGAATTATGTCTCCCCCAAATTCTGATGCTGAAGCCCGACCCCCAATGCGATTGTTTTTGGAGGCAGACGTTTATAGAGGTAATTAAGATTAAACGTGGTCATGAGGGTGGTGCCCTGATCCACTAGGATTGGCGCGCTTACTAGAAGAAACAGACGGCAGAGAGCTTCCTTCCCACCTCCACCCCATGTGAGGACACAGAGAGAAGGGGGGAAGCCAGGAAGAAGGATCTCACCAGGAACCAATCTGACTGGCCCCTTGATCTGGGACTTCCAGAGCTGTGAGGAAATAAATTTCTGTTGTTTAAGCCACCCAGTCTGTGCCATTTTCCCATGGCACACTGAGCTAAGAGATAACCCTTCGCAAATTACTTCATATTCTTTCATGCTTTGCCACCCAAACGCAAACGGTCTTTGGGGTGGTTTCCTACTCTATACGCGTTTTCAGCATTTAATCCTCTTGAGTTAGTAAGAATGTGTTGGGTTAAAAGGAGGACAGAGAAGAAAAGAACTAACCCACCTTCAGTGCCTATTAAATGCCAGGTACTCTATGCAGCAAGACATATACATCACTCCCACTTAATGTTCACCTCGGTCCTGTGAGGCAGCACTGCTTTTCTTTCCAGAGATCTCTCAGCTGGAGGAGAGATCTAGCGTGTGAACTCAAGTATGGCTGACTCTAAAATACAAGCCCCTCCCCACCTCCTTAAATTTTTTTCTCCTTGCACCTAAACTACATAAAATAAAATTCCAATGTTTAAAGTAGGAGGAGAATAGGGCTAGGGATGGAGGTGTGTCCAGTTGTAAAAGACTAGTGTTTAAAAATGAAGAGAAAACCTGTTTTTAAAGGTCAATCCAAAGGCTATAAGAGAGAGAGAGAGTCCCGGTTGCCTGGGTACCTGGGTGTGGGGCTGTCCACCCAGGTGCGGACCCACATCTCCCTCCTTTCAGGTCTGAGCATAGAGGGCACACTTCAGGACAGCCAGTTCTGAAGAAGAATCCAGCTCTCCTGGTTGTGAGGCTGCCCGATGCTCTGGAAGACAGAACCACAGCTTCCTTGACTTGCCCCACACTTGTAAGTGCTCCATAGAGTCCCTTAAACAGTGTTGGAACTCAGAGGTTGTCAGTGGCATGTCATGATTATTATTTGCCATGGAGATGGGAAGGACACAATAGGAAATGAATATGAACTTCCTGCCTAACTGCTTACCAGCTCCACTCTGGAGACCAAGTTCACAGGCAGACACCGGCTTTGGGATCTCAGCCCTCTACTTTGCTCAGCCAAGCTTAATCTTACCTCTATCTTAAGTGAACAAGAGGAGGAAGAAAGGGCACATTGGGAGGTCTGGATTTGCTGCTCTGCATCTAGTTACTCTGCATAAGAATGGATCCTGCCCTCAAGCAATTTTTGTATCGATGGGAACATGGCCAGTGTCCAGTGAGACAATGTCCAGTGGATAGACAGACAGAGACAGAAACAGACTTCACTGTGGGCTGAAGCAGAGGAGTTCCAGAAGAGGACCTTGAAAGATGAATGGAATTTGGAAGGGATGAGGATGGGAAGAGGCAGGGGTAGTCAGAACGCTGGCCCCCAAAGATGCCCACGTCCTAATCCCTGGAACTATGTTATGTTACGTGGTCAGGAGGACTTGGCAAATGTGATTAAGTTGAGGATCTTGAGATGGGGAGATAATCTTGGATTTTCGAGTGGGCCAAATATAATCACAGCATCCCTTGTGGAGAAACGGGAACTCTCTTTCACTGTTGGTGAGAATGCAAATTGGTGCAGCCACTCTGGAAAACAGTGTGGAGGTTCCTCAAAAAATTAAAAGTAGACCTACCCTATGACCCAGCAATAGCACTGCTAGGAATTTACCCAAGGGATACAGGAGTACTGATGCATAGGGGCACTTGTACCCCAATGTTTATAGCAGCACTCTCAACAATAGCCAAATTATGGAAAGAGCCTAAATGTCCATCAACTGATGAATGTCCATCAACTGATGAATGGAATGAATATAAATTGTGGTTTATATACACAATGGAGTACTACAGGGCAATGAGAAAGAATGAAATATGGCCCTTTGTAGCAACATGGATGGAACTGGAGAGTGTGATGCTAAGTGAAATAAGCCGTACAGAGAAAGACAGATACCATATGGTTTCACTCTTATGTGGATCCTGAGAAACTTAACAGAAACCCATGGGGGAGGGGAAGGAAAAAAAAAAAAAAAGGTTAGAGTGGAAGAGAGCCAAAGCATAAGAGACTCTTAAAAACTGAGAACAAACTGAGGGTTGATGGGGGGTGGGAGGGAGGGGAGGGTGCGTGCTGGGTATTGAGGAGGGCACCTTTTAGGATGAGCACTGGGTGTTGTATGGAAACCAGTTTGACAATAAACGTCATATATTGAAAAAAAATTAAAAAAAATAATCACAGCATCCTTGCAGGAGGGAGGCAGGAGGGTCAGATGAGGAGTAGATGTGCCAACAGAAGCAAGAGATTTGAGTGAAATGAGCAAGGGGGCACAAAATGTGGGTAGCCTCTCAATGCTGAAAATGACAAGGACATGGTGTCTCCAGAGTCTCCAGAGTCTCCAGAAGGCGCCTGGCCGGCTAAATACTTGGACATTAGCCTGACGACCCTGACCCTGAACTTCCAAACTCCTAACTGTAAGATGATCCATTTGTGTTCTTTTAAGCCACCAAATTTATGGTAATTTGCTATGGCAGCGATAGGAAACAAATATAGGGGGCCATTCAACTTAGAAAAATAGTCAGATTGACAAACCCGAAAGGCAGTGATGTGTGAGTGATGATAAAACCCCGCTCCCAATACTGGGGTTACAGAGAAGGATGAAGTAAGATAGATGCTAAGGTGTGTGAGTTTGCCAAGGCACTGAGTACCACCAACCGAGCAGCTTATACAACAGAAATTTATCGTCTCATGGCTCTAGGAACTAGAAGTCCAAGGTCAAGGTATTGGCAGGCCCATGCTTTTTTCCGAATGTGTTCCGGGCCTCTCTCCCAGCTTCTCATGGGCCCTTGGCTTGCTGCAACATAACTCCGGTCTTCATGAGGTGTTCCCCCTGGGTGCACCCCCTCCATATGTCCCAATCTCTCCTTTTTATAAGGACACCAGTCACACTGTTTCAGGGCCCCACCCTGAATTTAAGCCTCGCCAACGCCAACACCGCCTAAAGCTTCCACCACATTCTAGCCGGATGACACTTAACGAAAGGAATGCAAGGAAGTCCCTGCCTTCAAGGACTTGACATGTGCACCTTGGCTTATAGTACCTTGAAGTGGCATCAAACTCCACATGGTCTCAGGTTTGGGACTAGAGAGTTCCTAGGTCATCCAAGTGATGACAAATCTTGTGCCAGAACAAGGTGAACAATCATGCTGGAAGACAGAAAGGGAATCGAGATTCGGGGAAGGGTGCCAACCAGCGTTGGGGGCCCTTGCCGCGGTGCAATGCTTAGCCCCTTCGAAGAGCTTGGAGTTTTCTGCCAATGTTGTTCCGAACCGTATGGTCATTCCCTCTGCTGTTTACTGACTTCGCTCCGAATTGATCATTGAACATGACCCCTTGGCTCTTATCACCAACAGTGCCTTCTGAAAGTGGAAATTCAAAGCAGTCGGGAAGAGCTGCCATAAAAAGACAGAATTGGACTCCAGGGAGTGTTGAGCTCAAACACACTGAGCGATACAGGATGCCATGGGCGTGAGGGAGAAGTTTCTCGCTGTGGCCAGGACAGAGCAGGAAAAATAACCAAAGAATCAGCGCAGATGGGAAAACAAGTAGGAGAGGCTTCGAGAGCCACGCACAAGCAGGTAAGTGGAAAATGAGAAAGGGATGCATTTGCCCTGAGAAAGGGACTCAGCCTGCCTGCCCTGCCCAACTTGGGATGTGAAGCAAGGCTGGCCAGTCGCCCAAAGCTTCTTGAGCCTGTGATCTCACCGGGCTCGTTCCGCCTTCGCGGAGCGCCGTCACCCGTGTGAGGCCACAGCCAGCTTGCCTTCATTACTTCTACCCCCACTGCTCCCTTGCTTTATCATTTCTTATCAGGGGAATTAAAGAAGTCATGATTTCTGTCATTTTATTTTATTTTATTTTATTTTATTTTATTTTATTTTTTATTTTTTATTTTATTTTATTTTTTTTATTTTATTATTTTATTTTATTTTTTTTATTTTATTATTTTATTTCATTTTATTTTACTTTATTTTATTTTATTTTATTTTATTTTATTTTATTTTATTTTATTTTATTTTATTTTAGAGAGAGAGGGAGCATGAGCAGAGGAGAGGCGCAGAGGGAAAGAGAGAGAATCCCAAGCAGGTTCCATGCAGTGAGCGTAGAGCCCAACACGGGGCTCCTTCTCACGAACCGTGAGATCATGACCTGAGCTGAAATCAAGAGTTGGACACTCAACCAACCGAGCCACCCAGGCACTCCGGCCTTTTGATTTTAAAAATAGATTAGCTCTTATTGCTTTAGCCCCCCCCCCCCCCCCCGCCCTCCAAATAAAAAATAAAAACAGGAGCGCCTGGGTGGCCCAGTCAGTTAAGTGCCTGACTCGTAAGCTCAGCTCAGGTCATGATCTCAGAGTTTGTGAGTTCGAGCCCCACATCGGGGTGGGGAAACTGCTTGGTGCGGGAAACCGATAGTGCGGAAACTGCTTGGGATTCTGTCTCTCCCTTTCTCTGCCCCTCCCCAGCTTGTGTTCTCTCTCTCTGTCATTCTCTTTCTCTCAAAATAAATAAATAAACTTAAAAAAATTCAAATAGGTTGATAGCCAATTGTTAAATACTTACAAGTCCACGTGGTTGACAGGTGCTTGCTCGGAGGACAAGAGAAGCCTTCATTCCACAGATGTGGAGTGCCCATCATGTGCCAGGCACTGTCTTGGGCACTGGGCATGCAAGGACGAACAAGACACAGTCCATGTCCTCAAGCAATGTACAGCCTGGTGTGAAGTCACGGGGGGTGGGGGGGCATCCATAATCACAACTGCTTCATAGACAAAGTGCAGCATAGACAAATGTTCCACGCACCCTGTGGGGAAAGCCAGTCCAGACTGGAGAGAGAGGAAGTGTCCTGGAGGAGGTGCTGAGACCTGAGTGGCATTAAATGGATCATGGGTGTCTTCGTCCGTTCGGGCCGCGATCACAAAATGCCAGAGACTGGGTGACTTACAAACAACAGATTAATTTTTCACACATCTGCGGGTTGGAAGTCTGAGATCAGGGCACCCGCACGGTCAGCTTCTGGTGAAAACCGTCTTCCCGATTGCAAACTGCCAGGTTTCTGTGTCTATGTGCGTTGGAAGGGGCCAGGGATCTCTGTGAAGTCTCCTACTGATGGGCACGAATCCTATTCATGAAGGTTCTAGCTCTATGACAGAAGCACTTCCCAAAAGCCCCACCTCCTAATACTATCGTTTTGGGGTTAGGATTTCAACATATGCATTTGGGGGGAACTCAGAGATTCAAACCATAGCAAGAGGTTAACGAACATTTTCTGGAAAGGGCCAGAGAGCAACTGCCTTGGGTTTTGCGGGTGATATGTTTTCTTTCCCGACTTCTGACCTCCGTCACTGCATCTGCAGACAGTGTGTGAGCCAATCAGCATGGCTGTTTCCATCAAGCTTTATCTGTGAACACTAAAATGTGTATTTCATACCATTGTCTTGTTCCACAAGTGATTCTTCTTTATGATTCTTCTTTTGATGTATCATCCCTCTTTTGATGTTTTCATGTTTTTATTTATTTTCAAATGTTTATTTATTTTGAGAGAAAGAGAGAGAGTGAGCACAAGTGGGGGAGGGGCAGAGAGAGAGAGAGAGACAGACAGAAAATCCCAAGCAGGCTGGGTTCTGTCTGCCCAGAGCCCAATGTAGAGCTTGAAGTCACAAACTGTGAGCTCATGACCTGAGCTGAAATCAAGATTCAGACGCTCAGCCTCTCAACCTGAGCCACCCAGGTGCTCCCTATGTTTTTTAATCCTAAAAATGTGAAAGCCAGTCTTAACTCACAGGCCATTACAAACGCGGCAGGTGGGACAGGGCCCGTGGTGTGGGGATCACCAGCACCTGACCCAGATGAGGAAGTGAGCACAGCACTTATGTGAAGAGGAGACAGCTCCTGACAAGGCGCAGAGGCACATCCAGGACCCCGCAAGCTGTGGTTAAGATTACTTTTTTTTTAACTTTTTTTATTTATTTTTGAGACAGAGAGAGACAGAGCATGAACGGGGGAGGGGCAGAGAGAGAGGGAGACACAGAATTGGAAGCAGGCTCCAGGCTCCAAGCCATCAGCCCAGAGCCCGACGCGGGGTTCGAACTCACGGACCGTGAGATCGTGACCTGAGCTGAAGTCAGACGCTTAACCGAATGAGCCACCCAGGCGCCCCTAAGATTACTTTTTTAAAACGGTAAAAGTGATGACTCTCCTACAAATGTAAAAGAAGCATGTGCCAGAGATTAACTCGTTAATTAGGGAACTAGTCAAATGTTACAATCAGGAAAATTTCCTTTAAAAAAAAAAAAAAAAAAATATATATATATATATATATATATATATATATATATATATATGCTGAAATCAGTTGGTCAATATCTACAAGCAAGAAGCAGTTGTATCCTCACAGGGCACACTTTGCATCTCTATGGACAAAACAATCATTTTCATCACTATCAGTGTTCGAAGACTTAAATTTGCAAAATAGCTCAACGACCATGAAAGACAAAGGTAATCCAGACGGATATATTATTACCGGGGACACCAGCAATTTTTTTCCTCATTTCAAAGACTTTCACCATTTTTCTTGGCACAGTTCAGTGCGATTGGAGGGAACGGCTCTGGAGGATTGGTTCTCCCCCCCCCCCCCCCCCCCCCCCCCCCGCCTTCCCAGAACATTCGAGAATCGGCTGACTTTAATTTAGAATGTTTGGCTATTGACGTTCAGGTTTAAGGCACGTGAAAGTCAGGATACTTACCCTGGATAGGCGTCAACAACCTGGTCTTCACTACTTTCCTTCCTCTGTTTCTTGGTTATATCCGTTCACTTCAGAAGAATTAAGGGCAGTGTTGCTGTTGGTGTCACCATGGGCAAGTTGCTTTGTTGTGCCTCAGTTTCCCCATTTGCAAAATGAGAATAACTGAGCGCTGACCTCACAGGGTTGATGTGGGATTTAAGTGATTGAGTGTGCCTCATTCTCCCACAAAACGCTCCCATTTCTCTGGACTCACTGAAACCTTGAAGTGTTCCCGTGTGAAACTGTGCCACCAAGTCACCACACGGAAGGATAAACTAAAAGAAACGCCATCCACCGTGGGTGTTAGGGCAGGAAAGATGAAGGACGGCTGTGAACCAGAGTGTGGCATTATCTGAGTAATCTAACTCCCTAGATTTTAGTTTCCTCATCTTGAGAGCAAAGAGTTAGAACTACAATTATCCAGCAGTCTGTGTGAACAATGTTTGCATAGAAATGACCCAGCTTGTACACAGTAATCGACGACTGAAAATTTGGTACATTTCAACATTTTCCTGTAAGTATTGACATGCGTTTCAAAATTCTGATAGGATGGGGCGCCTGGGTGGCTCAGCCAGTTGAGCATCTGACTTGGGCTCACAGTCCGTGAGTTCGAGCCCCGCATCGGGCTCTGTGCTGACAGCTCAGAGCCTGGAGTTGCTTTGGATTCTGTGTCTCCCTCTCTCTCTCTGCCCTTCCCCCAGTGGTGAGCTCTCTCTCTCTCTCTCTCTTTCTCTCAAAAATAAACATTAAAAGAATAAAATAAAGTTCTGATAGGAAATACAAAAGCTCTTCAGTGGACTTGAGTCCCCTGGAATGCTCTTGAATGCCCTGTGAACTCCATCTACCTCAGTCTGGTAACTGGAACATCCCAGGGCAGATTCTGAGGTGGGAGTCCCCAGGATTACCTCAGGCCCAGGTCCCTGAAGGCTTAAGGATCTTCTCATCTTCCTCTGTAAGGAAAGGAACCTGGAAAGTTGGTTGGAAAAGAAACCAAAGGGTAAATCTACCTTCTCTCCAGGTGCCCATGGCTCTCTGCCTGAGGTCACTCTGAGGTAACACGGGGTGGTTGACATCAGTCCTGTCAGGGAGGGTTTTGCGGCTTCCTCACTGCCTGAGGACTTTGTAGGCAGGCCCACACCCTTCTGTTCTTTCAGGGTTTGGGCAACATGTGTCAGCTCTGTTAAGCATGTGATCTGAGCTCCTTTCAGATCCACTGAATCTTATTAAAGGCTCATTCGCTGTCTGATGTCTTCTGAGATTTGGTAATCCTCCACATGTCCCGTCAGGCCTTGTAAGCCTCCTTGTGCCCGGTGAAGACTTCTGAGCCCTTGTGAAATCTTGAGTCAGGGCACACCTGGGTAGGTGCTCAGCCCCGCGGAGTGGAGGCCACCACTGGACAAGGCTCATCCAGGAACTTCTTCCCAGGCTGCCTTCCAAGGAAATACCCTGTTCTAGAGCTTTGAAATGTTCACTCCCCTCACCTTTATTTTCACTGTATGATTCCATTTACAGGAAACGTCCTGAGTAGGCAAATTTATGGGGATAAGAAAGTAGACTAGTGGTTGCTTGGGGGCTGAGGGAAGGGTTAGAGGAAGAACGGGGGGCTGACAGCTAATGGGTATGGAGTACCTTTGTGGTGGGGAAAAAATACTCCAAAATTAGATTGTGGTGATGGTTGTACAACTTTGTGATATGTTTGAAAACCATGAGTTGTACACGTTAAATGGGTGAATTGTAACACATATGAAGAAAGTTGTTCTTGTTTTTCTTTTTACTTTATATTCTTTATTTTTTTTTAAGTTTTTGTTTTAATTCCTGTTAGTGGACATACAGTGTTATATTAGTTTCAGGTGATTCAACACCTCCATACAACACCCTGTGCCCATCACAACAAATGCACTCCTTAATTCCCATCACCTGTTTCACCCACCCCCGCACCCCCTCCAACTACCTCCCCTCTTGTAACCATCAGTTTGTTCTCTATGTAGTTATGAGTCTGTTTCTTGGTTTGTCTCTCTCTCTTTCCCTTTTCTTATTTGTTTTCTTTCTTAAATTCCACCTATGAGTGAAATTGTGGTATTTGTCTTCCTCTGACTGACTTATTTCGCTGAGCATGATACTTGCAAGGTCCCTCTCTGTCCTTACAAATGGCAAGATTTCATTCTTTTTTATGGCTGAATAATATTCCATTTTTTATATATACCATATCTTCTTTTTTTTTTTTTTTCAACGTTTATTTATTTTTGGGACAGAGAGAGACAGAGCATGAACGGGGGAGGGGCAGAGAGAGAGGGAGACACAGAATCGGAAACAGGCTCCAGGCTCTGAGCCATCAGCCCAGAGCCCGACGCGGGGCTCGAACTCACGGACCGCGAGATCGTGACCTGGCTAAAGTCGGACGCTTAACTGACTGCGCCACCCAGGCGCCCCTATACCATATCTTCTTTATCCATTCATCAACTGATGGATACTTGGGCTGCTTCCATATCATGTCTAATGTAAATCATGCTGCTATAAACAGTGGAGGGCATGTATCCTTTTGAATTAGTGTTCTTCTATTCTTTGGGTAAATACCTAGTAGTGCAATTGCTGTATCATAGGTAGGTAGTACTGTTTTTAACTTCTTGAGGAAACCTCCATATTGTTTTCTACAGAGGCTGCACCAGTTTGCATTCCCACCAACAGTGTGCAAGGGTTCCTTTTTCTCCACATCCTCTCTAACACCTGTTGTTTCTTGTGTTGTTGAGTTTAGCCATTCAGACGGGTGTGAAGTGATATCTCATTGTGGTTGTCATTTGCATTTCCCTAAGAGTAAGTGACAATCCTTTCTTGTGTCTGTTGGCCATCGGGATGTCTTCTTTGGAAAAATGTCTGTTGATGTCTTCTGCCCATTTTTTAACTGGATTCTTTGGTTTTTGGTATTGCGTTGTAGAAGTTCTTTATAAATTTGTATCCTGTGACTTGACTAAATTTATCAGTTCTAGCAGTTTCTTGGTGGAATCTTTTGGGTTTTCTACATATAGTATCATGTCATCTGTGAAGAGTGAAAGTTTTACTTTTTCCTTACCAATTTGGATATCTTTTATTTCTTTTTGTTGTCTGACTGCTATGGGTAGGGCTTCCAGTACTATGGTTAGGTTGAATAGAAGTGGCCAGAGTAGACATCTTTGTCTTGTTCCTGACCTTAGGGGGAAAGCTCTGGGCTTTTCCTCACTGAGGATGATGCTCGCTGTGAGTTTTTCATAGATGGCCTTTGTTATGTTGAGGTGTGTTTCCTCCAAACCTACTTTGTTGATGGTTTTAATCATGAATGGCTGTTGTACTTGTTGTCAAATGCTTTTTCTGCATCTGTTGAAATGATCATATGGTTCCTTTCCTTGATCTTATTGATGTGATGTACCGTGCTGATTGATTTGTAAACACTGAACCACCCTTGCAACGCAGAAATAAATCCCACTTGATCATGGTGAATGATTTTTTGAAGGTATTGTTGAATTCGGTTTTCTAGCATTTTTTTAAAGTATTGTTGAATTTGGTTTCCTAGTATTTTATTGAGGATTTTTACATCTATGTTCATCAGGGATATTGGCCTGTAATTCTCCTTTGTAATGGTGCCTTCATCTGGTTTTGGTATCAGGATAATGCTGGCCTTATTGAATGAATTTGGAACTTTTCCTTTCTTTTCTATTTTTTTGAATAGTTTGAGAGAAATAGGTATTAACTTTTCTTTAAATGTTTGGTAGAATTTACCTGTGAAGCCATCTGGTCCTGGACTTTTGCTTGTTGGAATTTATTTGATTACTGATTCAATTTCTTTGCTGATTATCAGTCTGCTCAAATTTTCTATTTCTTCCTGTTTTGCTTTCGGTAGTCTAAATTCTGGGAATAAATTCTGGGAATTTATCCATTTCTTCCAGGTTGTCCAATTTGCTGGCGTATGGTTTTGCAGAATATTCTCTGATAATTGTTTGTATTTCTGTGAATTTGGTTGTTATTTCTGCTCTCTCATTTGTGGTTTTATTTATCTGAGTCCTATCTCGTTTTTTCTTGATAATTTTGGCTAGACGTTTATCAATTTTATTGATTTTTTTCAAAGAACCGGCTCCTGATTTCATTCATCTGTCCTATTGTTTTTTGGGTTTTTGTTTTCATTTTTGTTTTTAGTTTCTATATCTAATCTTTACCATTTTCTTTCTTCTCCTGGTTTTAAGTTTGGTTTATTGTTCTTTTTCTAGCTCCTGTTGGTGTAAAGTTGGGTTTTTTATTTGACATTTCTCTCCCTCTTAAGATAGGCCTGTCTTGTTATAATTTTCCCTCTTAGAATCGCTTTTGCTGCATCCCAAAGGTTTTGGACCATGTGTTTTCATTTTCATTTATTTCCATGTACTTTTACATTGTTTTTAATTTCCTGGTTGACCCATTATTGTTTGTGGCATGTTATTTAATCTTCTTGCATTTGTAGTCTTTCCGGATTGTTTCCTGTGGTCATAGTGTTGTGGTCAGAAAAGATACACCGTATGACTCCATCTTCTTGAAATTGTTGAGGCTGGTTTTGCGGGCTAATGTGTGATCCATTCTGGAGAATGTTCTGTGTGAACTTGAAAAGAAAGTATATTGTGCTGCTTTAGTATGGAATGTTTGAATACATCTGTTAAATCCTTCTGTTCCAGTGCGTCCTTGAAAACCGTTGTTTTCTCGTTGATACTGTTGAGATGATTTGTCCATTCATGTAAGTGATGTGCTAAAGTCCCCTGCTATTATTCTGTTATTACCACTATTCCCACATTTAACTTGAGTTCAAATGAATACATTGAATGATGCACTTAAAACAAGTGGATTTATGGTATGTAAATTATACCTCATGAAATTTGCCAGTTTTGTAGGTTTTCTGACCATGGAAATAGGGCTAAGATTCCGCATTGCTGAGTTGGGACTTGCTCCTGCCCTTCAGCCTGCCCTACCTCTATTTCTATTTTTTTTAATTTTTTTTTTTTTTGAGAGAGAGAGAGAGAGAAAGAGAGACACAAAATGCAAGCAAGGAGAGGCAGAGAGAGAGAACGACACAGAATTTGAAGCAGGCTCCATGACCTGAGCTGTCAGCACAGAGCCCAATGCGGGGCTCGAACTCACAAACCATGATATCATGACATGAGCCGAAGTCAGTCGCCCAACCGACTGAGCCACCCAAGCACCCCCCTACCTCTATATCTAAGAGAAATAAGAGAAAGAGAGGAGATATCTGGGAAGATGTTTACCAAAAAATTTTAGGCTTTCACCACGTTCAAGTAGGATTTATTCCAGGGATGCCAGAGGGTTCACTACTTGCAAATCAATCAACATGATACGTCATATTAACAAAAGAAAGGATAAAAACTATATGATCATCTCAATAGATGCAGAAAAAGCAATTGGCAAAGTACAACATCCATTCATGATAAAAGATCTCAACAAAGCAGGTTCAGAGGAAACATAGCTCAACATAATAAAGGCCATTTGTGAAAAAGCCACAACTAACCACATACCCTGTAGGGAAAACTGGCAGTTTTTCCTGTAAGATCAGGAACAAGACAAGGATGTCCACTCTCGCCACCTCCGTTCAACATAGTACCGGCACCCCTAGCTACTGCACTCAAACAAGAAGAAGAAATAAGAGGCATCCCGAGTGATAAAGTAAAACTGTCACTATTTACAGATGACGTGATACTGTATGTAGAAAACCCTGAGGACGCCACCAAAACATAAATAGAGTTGATAAATTAATTCAGTAAATTTGCAAGGAACAAATTAATGTACAGAAACCTGTTGAGTTTCTTCACACTCATAAAGCAGTAGCAGAAGGAAAAGTCAAGAAAAACAATCCCATTTAGGATCGCACCAAAAGAACAAAATACCTAGGAATAAACTTAACCAAAGGAGTGAAAGACCTGCACTCTGAAAACTATAAAAATACTGATGACAGAGATTGAAGATGACAGAAACAGATGGAGAGGTGCTCCGTGCTCACCGGGAGAACTAATATTGTTAAAACGTCTTGACAACCCAAAGCAATCTACAGATTTAATGCAATCCCCATCAAAATTCCAACGTTTTTCACAAAACTAGAACAAATAATACCCAAATTTGTATGGAACCACAAAAGACCCCGAATAGGCAAAGCAATCTTGAGAGATGAGAACAAAGCTGGTGGCATCACAGTCCCAGATTTCAAGATTTACTGCAAAGCTGTAGTCATCACAAACAGTATGTACTGACACAAAACTAGACACATCGACCAATGGACTAGAATAGAGAGCCCAGAAATAAACCCATGCTTATATGGTCAATTAATCTGGGACAAGGCAGGCAAGACTATGCAATGGGGGAAAAGACAGTCTCTTCAGCAAATGGTGCTGGGAAAAGAAACAGGCCACTTCCTTACACTGTACACAAAAATAGACTCAAAGTGGATTCAAGAACTAATATGTGAGACTTGAAACCATAAAAGTCCTAAAAGAAAACATAGACAGTTCTTTGACATCAGCTGTAGAAACAGTTTTCTAGATCTATCTCCTCCTCAGCCAAATGAAACCAAAGCAAAAATAGACTATTGGGACTACACCAAAATAAGAAGCTTTTGCACAGTGAAGGAAACCATCCACAAAACAAGATGGCAGCCTACTGAATGAGAGAAGATATTTGCAAATGAAACATTCAATAAGGGGCAAGTATCAAACAACACCAAAAAACCAATAATCTAATTGAAAATGGGCACAAGGACTGAATAGACATTTTTCCAAAGAAGAGATACCAATGGCCAGTAGACACATGAAAAGATACTCAACATCACTCACCCATCATCAGGGCAGGGCAAATGAAAACCACAATAAGATATCACCTCACACATGTCAAAATGGTGAAAATCAAAAACACGAGAAACAACAAATGTTGGCAAGGATGTGGAGAAAAAGAAATTCTCTCTCGCAATATTGGCGGGAATGCAAACTGGGATGGCCTCTATGGAAAACAGTATGGAAGTTCCTCATCTAGTTAAAAATAGAACTACCCTATAATCCAGCAATTCCATCACTGGGTATTAACAAAACAGTAACTTGAAAAGATACATGTGCCCCTATGTTTATAGCAGCTTTATTTATAGTAGCCAAATTAAGGAAGCAACTCAAGTGTCTATTGATAGATGAATAGACTAAGAAGACATATTGGAATATCACTCTGTCATTAAAAAGAGTGAAATATTGCCATTTCCAACAACGTGGACAAAACTAAAGGGTATAATGCTAAGTGAAGTAAGTCAGAGAGAGAGAAACACCATATGATTTCACTCATATGTGGAACTTAAGAAACGAAACAAATAAAGAGACAAACCCACTTTTTTTTTTAAAGCACACTCTTAAATTTAGAGAACAAACTGGTGGGGGTGGCAGGTCAGAGAAGGGGGAAGTAGGGTATGGGGATTAAGAGCACACTTAGGACGAGCACCGAATGTACAGAACTATTGAATGACCATGTTGTACAAGGGAAGCTAATATAACACAGTATGTTAATCACACTTCCAAAAAGTTAATTAAAAAAATAGTGTGAATAATGTGATGACTTGAAAAAAATCTAGGCTTTCAGGTGATTTTTTGTTTTCTTTTTCATAATTCTTTATATTGTCTGATATGGGGTAAATGAGCATATACCATTTTTTTTTTTTTTTAGGAGAAGCAGCAAAGCTGTCTTCTTTTTTGGAAAAGAGAACATCCAAAGCCAAGATCTTTGTTAAAGAAAATCTGAGTCTGCTTCTGATGAACTAAAAGACTGACCTTTTTGGTTCAGTGGGCAAATTAGCATTCTTGACAGTCCCTCCTGGCTGACAACGCTCTAACCCTAGAGTATACAATTCAGTATAATCCTAAGAGGTATAAAATTCAGCCATTCTGGGATGAAGGCAGATATCCTAAGAACATGGCATCAAGTTTTCAGGAAAGTGATCCATGGTCCCCTGTTATTTGAAAGCAAGTTTCTGAAATCTGAATGATATTGTCATTTTAATTTCATTATAAAACCGGAGATACATAGTATCCGGGGAAAACCCTTGAGATATAATAAAATCGCCCAAAAATGCAGCAAGCCTTTTAAATTTACATATTTCAAAAAGAAAAAAAAAAGACATTTTTATGGAATCCGAATGTTTACAGTAAGCTTCAAATATGCATAGATGTTTAGGTCTAGGGCTTTATGTTTTGCACAGTAAGATAAAGGACTACAGAGGGGAAATAGTATTAGATTAATAAAACCAGTCAAAAGCACAAACTGAGAAGTCCCTCCATTTCACTCAACCCCCCTACTGAAGTTTCTGCCTAAAACCAATGTCACTCCTGGGTCTCCTACCACCTGCTGCTTTGTGGCAGTTGATGGTTTATAGCAAGACATGAGCCAAGTCAATTCAGCAGATCCTGACTACAAAAGCTTCCTCTGTGCTTAGTCCTGAAATGGAAAAAACGTGATTCTAGTCTTCTAGGATTTGCTTTCCAGGACGTCAGAAGTGAACAAATAATCTGGCCTCTAGGGAACATATTAAAAGCAAATGGAATCAATTTATTTATTTCTTTTAAGTTTATCTATTTATTTTGAGAGAGAGCAGGGGAAGAGCAGAGAGAGAGGGAGAGAGACAGAATCCCAAGCAGGTTTCATACTCTTTGTGCAGAGTATAGGGCTTGAACCCACGAACCCGTGAGATCATGACCTGAGCTGAAATCAAGAGTTGGACGTTCAACCAACTGAAGCGACCCTAACAACAATTTAAAATATAGCAATAAATACACAGGATTAAACAACAGATAAGAAACTTTGGTAAAATGCTTCTAAAAGTGCTTAAAGGTCTATAAAATTAATGTTTGAAGAATGTTCAATCTATTCCTTCACTAGTCAATATCGTATAAAGAAACAAATACCGGGGCGCCTGTGTGGCTCAGTTGATTGAGCGTCCAACTTCAGCTCAGCTCGTGATCTCACGGTTTGTGGGTTTGAGCCCCGCATCGGGCTCTGTGCTGATGGCTCAGAGCCTGGAGCCTGCTTCGGATTCTGGGTCTGCCTCTCTCTCTGCCCCTCCCCCACTCATGCTCTGTCTCTCTCTCTCAAAGATAAATAAACATTTTTTAAAATTAAAAAAAAAAAAACATGTACAGCCTATATGTATAGTATAAATCTGTGTTCTCTGGTGACAGTGAGGAAGAAGCAAGGATAAAACTTAGGCCACAGAGACTGTCAGAAATGATGACAGCCCCAACGAAGCCGCTGATGGAAGGCTATAGAAGAAAAAATAAGCGGAGTAAAACAGCTGACTTATCGGCATTTGGAAACTGGGGGAGTTCCTTCACAAAATTATTTGCAGAGTCTCATCCCGGGAAGAGCGAAGAGTCAAACCGTAAATGTAATGGTTTACAGTGTGTTCTGTGTTGAGTCACTGAGGTAGACATAACTTTGTTTTTGTCATCCAGACCTGGCCACGAAATATTAAGTTAAATATGGTCTTCCTAAGCAAAATGAAATAGTTCAGCCAGTAGTATTTAGCCTTCTTCCCCCCAGCACCCCCATCCCCCTGCACCGTACTTGAGAAGATCTTAGTAAAACCAGTGGAACATATGACCTGCTGAATGACAATCCAGGGGGGACTGAATGGTGGGAAACAGGGGCTGTTCCGAATAGACCAGAACAGGAAGGAAGCCCTGGGAGGACTGAGCTTTTAAGTCTTCCCATTGATGATGCTCTGAGATCCAGTCTGAGCCCCGCATGTGCCCTCTGAAAGGACATGACGGTGTCCCAGCCCAGCAAAACCGAGGCCTGAGGGAAGTTGATAATACTGCCCTGACCACCAGCCACGTCTATGCTGAGGGGAAAACCACGGGAACTTCCGGGGGAAGCAGCAGCAGACTTCCCTCTTTGTCACTGGACCCCATCAAGTAAGTGTAGGGAGGCCAGGCTCAGAGATTCTGATTTTCTGTCTCAGGGCAATGGGAGAGGGAGAGATTAAGCACAGCTGAGGCTTGGCTTGAAAAAAGAGACCCGAGAAAGATGCCATTAACGGAGAAGTTACGAAAATGAGGAAGATGGAAAGGTTTGAATAACAGGAGACGTCAACCGTGAACGGTGAGCGTCATGTTTGAGGTCCTGGTGAGTCACCCAGGGAGAGCGGTCAGCAGGTGGTTGGAAGCATGGAGCCAACGGTCAGGAAAAATGTGGGGTTGGAGATACAGAGCGAAGTGGTTTTAAGCCATTAAGCTATCGGAATGAGTTTGCCCGAGGAGTATACACAGAGATTGTGCAGGTGATAGAGCTCAGAGGAAACCCCTACATTTAAGGGGAAGATAGAAGAGAGGAATTTTTTCTGTTTATCTCTTTGGTATATGAAGATATAAACATTGTGTGCTTAATGACTTATATATTCACATCCAATTAAATACCGGATTAATAAAAGCCCATCTCTCCCAACCTGGGAGGTACTTGGTAGCATTTCCAGAACTTCCAGATTAGAGCATGCGCTACCAAAGTATCTGGGGAAAGGTAACAGCGGAGAGATTTCCAAGGCTGAGTGCATCGTGAAAGACTGGCCTTTTCCATCCTGACAGAGAACACACATTGTGTCGTGGGCAGCAATTACTGGCCCAGCCATGATCTAGCCTCCTGGGTTTTTAAATCCATGGTTTTAAGAGCCATGGTTTCTCTTTGACGAATGTCAATAATATAAATCAGTGAAACACGCTAGTCAGTTTTGTCCACAGGTTGCATTTCTGGAGGAATAAGCTTACTACTTATATTGAGGGAGACAAAATATTCCACGGACTGTTGCTCGCTCTTTCTCTGTAAGTTTTATCAGACATGGATTCTCCTCTCCAGACCACCAGAGTCCTGGGGTCTGAAGGCAAAGTTGGATGTGCAGGCAACAGACTATACAAGTTAGTGAATAATAAAAACGTCTGCATTTATCAGCCACTCTCTTCCAGGTTGAGATCCGCTTTGTAAAGCATTATGATTGCAAGTAGTAAGTGAAACGGGCTTGAATATGCCCACAGCTTTCATCTAAAGGAATTTAGAGCTGCTCTCACAGGCAAGCCATTGCTGGAGAGAGTGGGGGCACCTGCCTTTGATTGTCTGAGTGTTTCTCCTTAATTTCACACTGTGGGAGGCGCTGAGGGGAGCCTGGAACTTAGTTACAAATTTGGTAGAAATGTTGCAGTTTATTGCCGCTAACCCTGATCCACATAACTCCCGGGTCACTGTTTTCAAAATTCTGGCACATCAATGAAAGACATTTGCTATAAAAGCAAGCTCGTTCCCTCTGTACACAAGGGGTGTGTGTGTGTGTGTGTGTGTGTGTGTGTGTGTGTGCGCGCGCGCATGTGTAAGTCAAAACCTAAGGCAAGTAACTTCTCGACTCCCCTTTTATGGCAGGTTCTAGAATACCTCTCATCTTTTCCTCCCTCCCCACAGGTGCCTCAGGGGAGACGTTTTCTGCTTAAATTGACTCTCACTTTCAGGTGTGCCTTTACACGCCCCGTTTGTTGCCTGGGCCTCTCAACACAGCCTC
Source organism: Puma concolor (assembly GCF_028749965.1). Taxonomy (NCBI): domain Eukaryota; kingdom Metazoa; phylum Chordata; class Mammalia; order Carnivora; family Felidae; genus Puma; species Puma concolor. The sequence continues at coordinate 93,726,233 of NC_141668.1, read as the reverse complement.
ACAAATCCCGGTAAGTCTCGCCTTCTGTCTCACTGACAACTTGGTGTTTTTTGGGTTTTTTTGGATTAAGTGAAGGAATCAGCAAATTCAGAATTTGTTGGGTACGTGGGGAGCCAGCATAGAGCATATATCAGAGAGTGATTATCATTACTTTCACATGAACGATAAATAATCAGGTAACGTTTATACAGAAGACATGTATACACAATACAATACCAATGGGAAAAAGTGGTGCTTCGTGCACAGTGCAGTCGGTGACTTGAGCTTTTCTGCTCCTTGGAGGAAGCTTCCATGGATGTAATGTTCAGCAGCACAATTTAAATTGTGTATTAGGCGAATACCTGTTTTATCACGGTGCTGTAACTTGTGACAATGGGGGGGCAAGTTCCAATTCTATGGAGCCACCCATATCTTCAAAATATACTGTTAATACCTTAGGTGTGTATAAATCATAAGCTTTAAGGGAAAACCTGGGGTCTGCTGGCACGGAAAGGAAGAGCTTTCTCGCTTCGCGTTCTGAGTTCCTCACTGCGATGCAATTTAGGCAACACAGTTGAAATCTCTAATGATTCCTGAGGTAATGTGGGGGAAAAGAAAGCACGAACTCGATGGATGAGGGAAAGTTACGTGTAAGATTTCCATGAGAACGGTCATGTGTAAATGTGTAAAATAACCCATTCGAAGTGTGCCAGAAAAATAATTAAGGACTGATATCAATATATAGATTATAATGTCCCCCAGTGTTGGAGATTACTGTACAATTTGCAGAAGGAAGGCTACAGGCGGGCTGTTTACCAGACACTGGCTGCACGTGTGGGTTGTGCACCATGTGGGGAAGCTTGACAGTAAATTTCTCTCCTGTCTTCATCTGTTTCCTCCACATTTTGACGACAAAATAAGAAACTCTTTGACAAGACGTCGGCTTGAGCACAGCCTGCAGGTGAGGACAGATGAGGTAATGTTCGTGGTCAGTAAATTAAAATCGATCAGCAGTGCTCGGAAATTACTTACTGTCAGTTTCACATCCTTGACTGTTGATTGCGATACTGGGTAAGGTTTAAGGCCACTATCCTGTAGCAACATCTATGAAACAATTACCAAAATGCAATCACTGCCTTTGTAAGTATATTTTCATGCTCCTTGTCCAAATGAGGGGTGATACTCTGCTTATTCATCCAGTTCCTTTTACAAATGCCACGTAAGCTCACCAATGGGTTTAGCAAGAAAATGTTTTCAGGTAGCCCCTGTGAAGCTTTGCAACGTTCAGTCCTGGCACACCGGCCAGAAAAGCAGCACTAATTAGATGGCAAGCCTGGTGAAGGAGGGTGTAGAGAAGATGACCGCTGAACGTAAACATGTGTTGTATGTGTAGACGTGGGTTTTACAGTGACTGGGCGATTTCAGAAAGCGGAATTTGTAAATGTCGCCAGACTGTATGCTCCAATACCCCTCAAGTTTGGGACTTAGATCATCTAAAATGGGAAGCAGAAAACTGGGAGCAAGACCAGAGCCGTGCAACTTATGGAAATGGAATGCGGGGTGACAAGGCCCCGGCTAAGGGCACTGTTGGTAATTCTTCCTTAAGGGGATGGGGCTGCTCTGTGCATTGTAGGAAACTCTTTAGAGCATCCCTGGTCTGCCCACTAGATGTCAGTAGACCCACCTCCTCTATGTGACAGCCACAACTGTCCCCAGACTTCGTGTTCTCTGTGGAGCAAAGGAACACGTTGAGAACCATTGCATGGATGACAAGTAGGAAAGCTGATACGGGCATTTCCAGTATAATTACAGGGATCAGCCATAATCCACCTTCACTGAGAAGGAAGGGGATTCTATTTCAGGAGGTAGAATTGAGTGAGGGGAGATAGAAGGAATTAACTGGTAACAGGATGCCAAGAACCCACTTGCAAAGTGACATAGGGAAGTAAGAAAATGAAGGATGATTTCAGTCACCCTTTACCACATTTTATTGGACACTTCAGGGCGAATAATTTTAGTAGCCTAAATTAACCAGAACTAATTCACCTCTTCATTGCCCGTGCCTCACGGATTTCAGAGATAGCTGGATCAAAGGATTTGAAACCCCAGTGTTGCCACCACTTGGGTGGAGGAAAGAAAGCTGGGGACTCCAGCTCATTTTCTACCCATCATGCCTCTGTGCCCTGTAGAATCCCATGTGAATGCTTCGGCCCCAGGCCAGCTCTTCTGACCTGAAAGCTGTAAAACCTTCACAGGATATGATTCAGGATTGTTTCCCTAAGGATCGTTCTAGATCAGTTCTAAATGGAGACAAGGACCGAGAATGGATGAGCTCCCTTAGAGTTTCTTCCAGCTGTAACATGAAAACAAACTTAGGAGTGCAGAGAAGTGATTACACCTATAGCCCTATTTGTCTCCCAGGTGCCTCCTATCACAATATTTAACTCTTCAGGTTTAAAGACACCCCTAGATTCACGCTGGGGCTCTGGAAGGCAAAGAAATGTGGAAATGGGGAAAAAGTCAGGAACTAGAAGCCACAGAATAAGGCTGTGGGGAAAGAAGCAGGAGAAAGATGAGCCCCGGCGAACACCCAGGATTGGGAATTGACATGAGGATTACGAAACCAAGGCCAAAGCAGCCCCAGCAGGGACGGGCCCCTCCAGGGCACAGTCAAGGCCTTCAGGTCAGGACAGATGAGGTGAAGGTGGTGGAAGATCCAGCAATAAAAATCAAGCTACAATATGCTACACATGCATTTAAAGTCAAGGTCAGACAGGGATGTATTTTAACACCAGTGCAAGCTGCAATAAATTCAATTCAACAAATGCTTTTGATATTTTTCTATGTACTTCTGGGGACAAGAAGATCAAAGTTTGCCTTCAAGTGTTTACAATCTACTAGGAAGGTTTAGACAAGGTCATAAAATTTGTTTAAGAAAACAGAATACTTGGGGTGCCCAGGTAGCTCAGTCAGTTAAGAGTCTGACTCTTAATCTCAGGGTTGTGAGTTCAAGTCCCACATTGGAGTCTGCACTGGGCATGAAGCCTACAAAAGAAAGAAAAGAAAAGAAAGAAAAAGAAAGAAAACAGTATGTTTTTCTATGGTTACGCATTTACCCAAGAGAAATGAAAATACATACATCCATACAAAAACTTGTAGATAAGCTTTCATGGCAACGATATTCATAATAGCCAAAAAGTAGGAAAAAATGTCCATGAATTGATGAGCAGATAAACAAAATGGCATCTCCATATACTGGAATATTATTCAGGAATAAAAAAGGAATTGCAGTACTGATCCCAGCTACAATAAAGGATATACCTTGAAAATATTATGCTAGATTTTTAAAATACATACGGGAAAAAAAGTCTGCATAGTATTCTATTATAGTAATGTATCATAAATTATTTAACTAGTGTTCTTTTGGGGTTACATAGGTTTATCCAATTTTTTAATGTTAGAAATATTGCAACAATAAAAATTCATGTACACTTAAAAAAAAAGAAAGAAAATATTATTCTAAATGAGAGAAGCCAGTCACAAAAGACCGCATATTGCATGATTTCATTTACATAAAGTATCTAGAATGGGCAAATCCACCGAAAGAAAGTAGATTAATAGTTCCCTGGGGCTTCGGGGAGAGGTGGACAGGGGTGGGGATATCTACCAAAGAGTGTGGGTTTCTTCCTGGGATAGGGAAGATGTCCTAAAGTTAGCTAGTGGTGATGGTTACACAACTCTGTGAAAAACTAGAAGCCGCTGGAAGGGTGAATTTTATGATATGTGAGTCATCTTAGTAAAGGTGTTCCCCCAAAATAGAGAGTAAATATACTTTATGCCTTACAAGAGATCACAACAGCCGTGGAGGTTAGAACCCACCCCCCCACCCCCCGCCCTACACACACACTCAGACAGATGAGGACTTTCATAGGAGAGACCTCCTATAGGAAAGAAAGAAAACTTTTTTTTGTTTGTTTGTTTCCTGTCTGGAAGCTCATTAACAATATAAGAAGTTTCTATTCTAATGGAAAAATCTTTCCAGAAAAAGGCCTTCACTGACCAAGCTCTAAGAAGAGCATTCAGGGGCGCCTGGGTGGCTCAGTCGGTTGAGCGTCCAACTTCAGCTCAGGTCATGATCTCGAGGTCCGTGAGTTCGAGCCCCGCGTCAGGCTCTGTGCTGACAGCTCAGAGCCTGGAGCCTGTTTCAGATTCTGTGTCTCCCTCTCTCTGACCCTCCCCCGTTCATGCTCTGTCTCTCTCTGTCCCAAAAATAAATAAACGTTTAAAAAAAAAAGATAAGAGCATGTGGAGACAGGCCCGGTCTAGCTGGCACACAGCTCAGTGAAGGGTGCCCCCACCCACCTGCTCTGTGCCCCCAGTACCACAGCCTGGGCCTGCAGTGCCTTAAGTAGTGGGCCACCCAGACCACACAGACAGCTAAGAATGCACGTGCCACAGGGTAGGTTCTTGTGAAGTGTGACAGCCGTCCCCAGGAACAGCACCATCTCTGTCCTTCAGAATGTCGCCCCGGAGTTCCTGAGGTCGGTGGTTCTCAAACTGGGACATACACCAGACTCCTCTGGAGGGCTCCTTAGAGCAGAGTGCTGGGCCCCATCCCTAGACTTTCTGCATCCATGGGTCCTGTGCAGGATCCTGATCATTTGCATTTCTGAGTATTTCCCAGGTGACACCGATGCTGCTGAGCCAGTAGGGTGACCAACATTTGAATGTGCCCAGAACTAAAGGGCATTCCAAGGACCTCAGAAGTTTCAGTGCTAAAACCGGAAATGTCCCAGGCAAACTGGGACGAACTGGTCACCTTGTTAAGTCCACAGACCACACTTTGAGAACTACCGTTTAAGGAGATGGGATCAGATGTATATTTGAAAATGTGACCGGGAGGAATTGAGGATGACCCTCACGTTTCTGGCTAAGCAAGTTGGGCCATGGTAACGCCAGGGACTCCCAAACTTCGCTGCACGTTGGAATCACCTAGAATCTTTAAAAAAAAAAAAAAAATTGTTGCTGGGACCCCACCCCCAGATATTCTGATTTGATTGGTGGAAATGTTTTAAAGCTGGAGTTTTAAAGCTCGTCAGGTGATTCTAATGGGCAGCAAAGTTTGGGAACCATTGAGCATGCCCTTCCTTTAGGACAGAATCCAGCAGGAGGGCAGGTATGTGGGCAAGTTAGTGAGTTTTAGGTGTTCACCAGCCATCAGTGGCTCTCAACCCTGGCTACATATTAGAATCCTCTGGGGGTTGGGCACCTGGATGGCTCAGGCAGTTAAGCCTGACTCTTGGTTTCAGGTCGTGATCTCACAGGTCATGAGTTCAAGCCCCGTGTCAGGCTCCATGCTAACAGTGCAGAGCCTGCTTGGGATTCTCTCTCTCCCTGTCTCTGACCAACCCCCCTCCCCCGATCAAAATAAATAAATAAAGTTAAAAATCCCCTGGGCAGCATCATAAACACTGGCACCTGAGTGCCACCCCAGCCATTCTAATTGAATTGGTCTGAATTGGACCTGAACGTTGGCAGTTTAAAAATCTCCCCAGGTATATACAATGAAATATTTGGCCTTAAAAAGAAAGGGGGGTGCCTGGGTGGCTCAGTTGGTTAAGCATCCGACTTTGGCTCAGATCATGATCTCGCAGTTCGTGGGTTTGAGCCCCACATCGGGCTCTGTGCTGACAGCTCGGAGCCTGGAGCCTGCTTCAGATTCTGTGTCTCCCTCTCTCTCTGCCCCTCCCCTCTCACATTCTGTCTCTCTCTCTCTCTCTCTCAAAAATAAACATTAAAAAAATTTTTTTAAGGTAATTCTGGCATGCTACAGCACGATGAACTTGAAAACATTATACTAAGTGAAGCAAGCCAGTCACAAAATGACAAGTACTGTATAATCTACTTATATGAGGTGCCTGGGGTAGTCCAGTTCAGAGAGAGGCAGAACGTAGATGGGTGGTTGCCGGGGGCTGGGGGGACCGGAGATTGACAAAGAGTTTAACGGAGAGTTTCAGTTTTGCAAGATGAAGAGAATTCTGGAGCTTGGTTGGGCAACAGTGAGAATGTATTTCCTATGTACTTTACAATGATTAACACGGTGAATTTTGTTTTACATGGATTATATCATAAAATAAGCAAATATTTAAAAAAAATTTTTTTAATGTTTGTTTATTTTTGATACAGAGACAGAGCATGAACAGAGAGGGGCAGAGAGAGAGGGAGACACAGAATCTGAAACAGGCTCCAGGCTCTGAGCTGTCAGCACAGAGCCCGACGCGGGGCTCGAACTCATGGACCGTGAGATCATGACCTGAGCGAAGTCGGACGCTCAACCGACCAAGCCACCCAGGCGCCCCTAAAAAAATTTTTAAATATTTATTTTTGAGACAATGAGAGAGACAGAGTGCAAGCAGCGGAGGGGCAGACAGAGGGAGACACAGAATCCAAAACGGGCTCCAGGCTCTGAGCTGTCAGCACAGAGCCCGCCGTGGAGCTCGAACTCATGAACCGTGAGATCATGACCTGAGCTGAAGTCGGATGCCTAACTGAGCCACTCAGGCGCCCCTATAAGCAAATATTTTTAAAGAGGAGTCATGAAAAAAAAAAATCTTCCCAGGTGCTTCTAAGGTGCCACCAGGGCTGTGACGGTGCTCAGCCCACAGGGGAATTATCAAGAAGCTCAATGATTGTGTCATTCATGCCTTCACTGAGAAACTGGTGATACTCCTTGAGCTAGTATTAGTAAGAGTATCTATTATTACTAAGAGAAGTATCTATTCTAGTCTAGTTTGGGTTCCTCTTCTAGTGCTCTCCTTCTGTTTTTGTTTTGTTTTGTTTTTTTGTTTTTTTGTTTTTTTTTTTTTTTGATATTTAGAGAGAGAGAGAGAGGGAGGGTGAGCGTGTGAGTGGGGGACAGGGAGAGAGGGGGAGAGAGAGGATACCAAGCAGGCTCCATGTTGTCAGCACAGATCCCGACGCAGGGCTCGATCTCATGAACCCCTAGATCATGAGCCGAGATCATGAGCCAGGTTCAAGAGTTGGATGCTTAACCGACTGAGCCACCCAGGCGTACCCCCCCCACTTCCTTTTTTTCAGGGCAAGTCACTCTTGAACTCGGCTGATGCATGCTGGGAAACTCACTGTCTTGTATCATGATCTTTGCTGTAGCTTGAAGATAATTCTAGAACTGAGAAAATTCCCAGAAGTCTATTTTCATCACAGAAATGTGATGAACTGTGATACTAAGAAAGTTTGTCCCCCCAAATGCCCTGAAAAAGGCACTCCTTTCATGCAGTCTTTTGTTCTGTGATCAGCATGGTAGTTCTGCCTCTTTCTCTCTACACCTGGGTCCTTATAATTGTGCAGTCTACATCCCTGCCACCTTCCCCAAAGGAAGGAGATTTTTGCCCATGGTCTGTAGTTGGAAACAGTCTTTCAGTTTGGAATATGCCCTGGGAATGGTCCCTGCTGGAGAGAAACAGGGATGCCCATGACCTTGCCAGTGTAACTTCTTCGATTGCCTTCAACCCAGAGGCCACATCATCTCAAGCCCTGAATTGTAGGTCATTCACATACATCAGAATCTCACTGAATTCGGTCTCTTGGGTTATAGAAAATATTTTCAAACTTTGCTTATATTGCCCATTCTTATTAAAAGAATAACTAAGCTGTTAGTCTTTCTGGGCAACATCAGGCTGGGACAGGTGGTTCATGTCGTCCAAAGTGTAGCCGAGTGAATGACCAAAGCCACATGCTCTGACTGTGGAAAAGGCGACAAGAAAGCGCCACCTAGAAAAAGTGCTCAGGTGACCCGTACAGAATGGACTTTCTGAAGGTTCCATTCTGGATTCTCCTGTGGGTCTTAACAAGGTTCTGTATACAGTCATCAGCCCAAAACTTCAGACTTTTATAAGAGAGAGAAAGAGAGCTCATTTTCAGTTCGAGATGCTGCAGGGGGCCCACTGCTTCTCAGTGAGTCATTTTGTTGTGATGTTGGGCGTCCCATTATAGCCCAGGCTGCGTGCGCTAAGAACTTGGATCGCAGAACGAAATTCACCTAAGATCAGGCATTTAAAAAAAAAAAGACTTCATAAGGAGGATGGTGTTTGAGTTTAGGAGAGTGGCATTCAAGGCAGAGGAAACAGCAGGAGAAGAGGGTTCAGAGAGAGGTGATGTGCCAGTAGAGGGCCAGGCACGTCAGATTATAGGGACTTGGAACGTGGAGGAGGGAGGAAAACACAGGATTCGCTAGGAAAAGCCTCGAAGGATTGAATGGCAAAAATAATTCTCACCTGTAAATACATGGAAAAGCATTTTTGTACTCACTACTATCCAAATAAAAGCATTAAAATAATAATGAGGAGGACTAATGAATGGATAAGATGTGGGGTGTGTGTGTGTGTGTGTATGTATACATACATACACACACACAACGGACATTACTTGGCCATCAAAAAGAATGGAATCTTGTCATTTGCAACAACGGGGATGGAACTAGAGTGTATTATGCTAAGCAATATAAGTCAGTGAGAGTAAGACGATTTCACTCATGTGGAATTTAAGAAACAAAACAGACGAACATAGGGGAAGGGAAGGAAAAATAAGATTAAAAACAAGGAGGCAAATCATAAGAGACTCTTAAATGGGCTAAGTGGGTGATGGGCATTAAGGAGGGCACTTGTCAGGATGAACACTGGGTGTTTATATGTAAGTGATGAACCACTGGGTTCTATTCCTGAAATCAATACTACACTATATGATAACTCACATGAATTTAAATAAATAATAATGATGATGAGATATAATTTTTTGTTCTTTAAATTGACAAAGCTTTAAAAATTCCTAATACTCAGTGTTGGAAAGGGCTCAAGTCAGCAGCTGTTCTCATAGGCTGCTGGTAAGTGTGTACATTGGGATGAAATTTGCACATGGCAGTAACATCAACAGCTTTACACACACACACACACACAGTATGCATATATGCATATATATGTACTCTTTATATGCACACATATGTTTGTATACACTCAGACACCCAAACACACACATGCTCTTTGAGCCATTATTTCCACCCCATTTAATTTACCCTGGGGAATAATTAAGGATGTGAAGAAAGAGTTAGCAAAATTATTTACTAGAGGAAAATATTAAAAACAAAGTACACATCAACCAATAGGGTATTTATTAAATAAATTCTAGTCCCTGCGTTCAGATGCAGATAATTTAAGATACTGGTGCAAAAGAGTATTTTACCTGCTTTCCACCCAACCCCTAAGGGGCATATATACTCCTGTCGATATTAGGCTTCCCCACACAATGACTTGGGGGGCCCTCTATCTAGAAGGAATCTCCAAAGGGGGACACAAATTTGGTCTGTGGAAGCCCCCAGGTGATCCTGATGTCCCTCACTAGGTTGAATATTACTGATGTAAAATTGTATTTGTTGGTACGGAGAGATGTCTGGGATGCATTGATTAAAACAAGCATACAGTATGATATCATTTCTGAGAAATACTTTTATGCAAGGGGAACAGTATGGAAGAATGTATACCAAGATACTAACCACTTTTCCCTCAGTGGTAGTCCTACAAATAATAATTCCTTCACTTTGCCTGTCTGATTTTTCTATTTCTTCAATAATGACTACAGACTAATTGCATAATGAAACATTTTTTCTAAATAATAAGAGGACAAAAATCGATTAAAATAAAAATTTGCAGAAGGCACCTAGGTGGCTCAGTTGGTTAAGCATCTGGCACTTGATCTCAGCTCAGGTCTTGATCTCGTGAGTTCGGGCCCCACATTGGGCTCCATGCTGGGGGTGGAACCTACTTAAAAATAAATAAATGAATACATAAAGTTAAAATATGCACAGGAAATTATATTTGTTTCACATTATTTCGTACAAACTATTGCATTCTCTGATTTCAAAAAATGGCAAATATTGGTAAAAATTTTATATACACTCTTATTTTGAAGGAATTGGGCACTGTAGATACTTTGTGTCTTCTTACTCAAGAATCATCAGACAAATTTTCAAATCATTGAAAATCGATGGCAATTATTGATTCTATCAGTGGCTGCCTTTCACCTCCTTTTTTTTTTTTTTAACCTAGAAAAATTGAATTTAATCATTTCCTGACAGAAGGATGCAATTTCCACTGACCTTTCTTTTACACCTGGGTGAGTATTAGTCGTCAAAATCCATTTTCTGCTTGTAATGAATTGCTCTAAAATATTCAGTAAAAATATTTTAAAACCTATCCACCTCTTTTTTTCTGTACTACTATATATTTTCATGGTTTTTGTGCTGTATCATTGTGTCAAGCGACTAGACATGTCAACTCCCACATGTTTTTTAAAAAAAATTTTTTTTTTCAACGTTTATTTATTTTTGGGACAGAGAGAGACAGAGCATGAACGGGGGAGGGGCAGAGAGAGAGGGAGACACAGAATCGGAAACAGGCTCCAGGCTCTGGGCCATCAGCCCAGAGCCCGACGCGGGGCTCGAACTCACGGACCGCGAGATCGTGACCTGGCTGAAGTCGAACGCTTAACCGACTGCACCACCCAGGCGCCCCACTCCCACATGTTTACTATCCACACATAGCTGTTTCGATCCTCTTTCGTGGAATATAGTATTATCAGCAGATAATTAAGTAAATTTACTAAAGAAAGTAGACATGGTTTCAGATTCTTAATTTAAAAACATAATGCATTTTAATTTCTTTTTAATTTTTTTTAATGTTTATTTTTAAGAGGGAGAGAGACACTGAGAGTGTGAGTTGGGGAGGGGCAGAGGGAGAGGGAGACACAGAATCCAAAGCAGGCTCCAGGCTCTGAGCTGTCAGCACAGAGCCTGACACAGGGCTCGAACCCATAAACCACGAGATCATGAGCTGAGCCGAAGTTGATGCTCAACCGGCTGAGCCACCCAGGTGCCCCAATGCATTTTAATTTTTAAGCATAAATCTGTTTTGAATGTAGCACTTGTCCCAGTAACAAGACACAATTGCTTGTGAAGAATTTACAGGCAAAATTCCCTCTGACTAAGCAGCGGCTCTTTGCTAAACCTCCATGCGTCTGCTGTCTTTAATAAGCTGAGAATAATTTACATTAGTCATCGAGAGGATGTTTCCAACAATTACTCTCTTTGATCCTGACTTTTCAATAACCGCCCTGCTTCTGGTTCCTAAGTACTAACTAAATTGCTTAGAATCTTCTCTTCAAAGATTCATGCTGAGTTTCTTCATGGCAGCAAACTTTAAGAATCTCATTTTCTAATTTTGCAATTCCCAAGCCCTGAGGCAATCTCCCCGTTAGATTTGCTCGTGATGGACGAAAGAAGAATACCTCGAAATAGAAAATGCTCATTTGTTCTCTGCTGAAAATTCTCTGCCACCGAGAGGTGAGCCGCAAGCCAGTGGGAGCAGAGACTGGTGACACTGCGTCCCCCAGGACAATGAAGCTTAGATCTGGCCTCAGATTGCCAGAGAAGAGTTGTTGCAATCTATATCTGCCTCGGATGCTCTCTTTGGAACTAAACTAGTGTTCAAAATCAGAAGCAGCTACTGAGAATCGCTGAATCTCCATTAGGATAACTTCCTCACATTTTGCCAAAATTCTAAACCATTGCACAGTGGCTCAGAGATTCCCTCCTCATTCAGGAGACCCTTCTCTCAGGATGAAAGAGCTTCAAAACTAAATTCACCTGGGCAGAACAAAGCCCTCACTGCAGTAGATCCTGAGTTTCTAAATGTAAACTTACTCTGATCTAGCCCAAATCTCTAGGGTCGCCTATGGTCAAACTACCACATCATGGTTACCATAATATATGACCATATATGGTTAATCCCGTATCATCGGTTGAACATTTTCTGGTTTGTAGTTCAACCATAGACAATTATATGAAAACTGGAGCCTATTGAAACACGTTGTCTTGCATTCTGACTAAGGAAGTTTAGGGAAAAGAATCCTAAAATGTGCATTGGCCCCAGGTTTTGGGAACTGGACACGAAGTACAAACCTTATCTAACATGCATTCTTTGTAAATTTTCTTGCCCTTAATAAATGTGTGTTTGTGCATGTGTGTATATATGTGTGTTTACAGCCTCTAGAACTCTGAAGTGATCTCTAAAGTCTATGAAAACATCTCCTGTGTTTAAAAACATGAGAACGATATGCCAAGTTAGAGATTATATAATAATGGTTATTTCTACAAAATGATCCCTCACTTTACAGAACATTTGCTGTACCTTTTCTTTAAATGACCAGGTCTCCTAAGTTGGTGTTTACTAAGATCATATCTTCAAGTTGTATGTCGTCTTTGAAGAATGCATTGATTCTCTAAAGACACAAGCATCTTTATTTTCTGAACCAATTCCAACTTGTTGCTGATGTGATAATCTGGCAGTTGAAAACTTCAACCCAGGAAGGGTACTGCTAAGGCTATCTGTGTTCAGGCATGAAGCTTTAACTGCTTAGGTTTCCAGCCACTTTGGGCCAAGTATTTGAGCCCGGAAATTCATATTTGCATTTAGAAAATTACATGAATAATGGTTCAATTTCCCTAAGTCCTGGGATACTTTTATTTCTGAAAAGTACACATCTGATCAAAACAAGTTAGGCCAAGTCGGGTTATAAAAACATGTTAGATCTCTAAGGCAGCAATTCCAATAAAAGAATTCAGGATGGAACTTGTCTAGAAGAATAAATCCCTGGAAGGGAAGTCTTAGCTAATCCACACATAGCATTAGCAGAGATTTTTATACCTGACTTGTTTTAAAAAGCCTCCGCCTACAGGAGCCCAAACTTCTGATTAGTTATTTATCTTACAGGTCAAGTCTAGGAAATAAAAGGAGATCTGGGCTTGGATTGTTGGGTGAAAGGAAAAATCCATGTTAAGCAACTAGGACCATTTATTATACAATGAAATGAAAGTGTAGATGGAGCTCACTTTCATCACATATCTGTCTTCAAGGAGAAAGCAGAGCTGTCCCTTTGTTCTGGAATGATGGTAATTTTGCAATGAGAGTGAAGACCGAAAATTCCTTGTCCAAACAGGTATTTGGCAACCTGCGTAGAAGGAGACATTACGTATCATATTCTTAGCTGTAGAACTAGATCTGTTAATGCCTGATGATAATCACAAAATGACCAGATGAATAGAATAGTTCATGTGGGGACTGTGCACATAAGAGAAAAAACATTACTTTTCAGTGGCTTATGGTTTTGGAGGGCACGCTGAAGGAAAGAGATCCATTAAATGTGAAAGAAGACCACAAAAAATTCTTAGAGTTTTACAATTGAGAAAGCTGGAGAAAAACAAGCTTCTTCCACAGTTGGGAGTAATTTTCCATCTTCTGCCCATCCCCCTCACTCCTGTCTGCTGGAATCCGCTGTGCTTGGCATAAGTCTTCATGTCTCAAGGGTAAAGTATATAAGAACAGGTAGAGCGGGCTGTGTGTGTGTGTGTGTGTGTGTGTGTGTGTGTGTGTGTGTGTGTGTGTGTGTGTGTGAGAGAGAGAGAGAGAGAGAGAGATGTTGGTGGGGATTTACTTGGTTCACCATCTAGAGGCTGATGGGGTAATTTTGAAGGGACAGAGGAATATTTGGGTTGTTCACTTTTTATTTTGAGATTACCGCAGGTTCTCATGTAGTTGTAGGAAATAATACAGAGAGATTCCCATGTACCTTTCACCCAGTTTCCCTGGATGGTAACATCTTGCATGACAGTAGTGTAGTATCCCAATCAGGAAACTGACATTGTTATAGTCCTTGACCTTCTTCGGATTACACCAGTTTTACATGCACGTGTGTGTGTGTGTGTGTGTGTGTGTGTGTGTGTATTTAATCCTATACAATTTTATTCATGTGGTCATCATCAAAATTAAGATCCTGAACAGCTCCATTACCCTCCAGGAGCCCTACTACTACCCTTTTATATCCGCACCTTCATCCCTACCTCCTAATCCCTAACAGCCACAAATCTCTTCTCCATTTCTAAAATTTTGTCATTCAAGAAATGGGGTCATGTAGTGTATAACCATTTAAGATTGATTTTTTCTGGGCTCCTGGGTGGCTCAGTTGGCTAAGCATCTGACTTAAGCTCAAGTCATGATCTTGTGGTCCATGAATTCAAGCCCCGCATCGGGCTCTGTGCTTTCAGATTCTGTGTCTCCCTCTCTCTCTGTCCCTCCTCTGCTTGCACTCTGTCTCTCTGTGTCTTTGTGTCTCTCTCTCTCTCTCTCTCTCTCAAAAATAAATAAAACATTTAAAAAAATTTAAAGATTGGGTTTTTTCCATTCAGTGTAATTCACAAGGTTTTAATTTTGATGAGGTCCAATTTATCAATTTTTCCCTTTTATGGATCATGTTCTTGTTGTCAATCCTGAAATTCTTCACCCCATCCAAAGTCTCAAAGACTTTCTCCTATGTGTTATAAGAGTTTTATAGCTTTACAGTTTCATATTTTACATTGAAGTCCATGACCCATTTTGTGTTAATATTTGTATAAGGTGTGAGGTTTTGGTTATAGTTCATTTTTTTTGTCTATGGATTTCCAGTTACTTGAAAGGCTAACCTTTCTCCATGGACCTGCCTTTGCACCTCAGAATGAGTTGGGCATATTTGTGTGGGTCTGGGACTCCCGAGGGGGCACGATCTGTTCCGTGGTGAATCTGAACCCAACAATCCAGGTTTTAAAGGAGGTCAATTGAATCTATGTGTTTTAAGAGAAAGTTATTTCCCAAGGATTTCTTAAATTCTCCAGTTGAGTTTGTACTGGTTAGAACAATAGGTAGAAGAGGCCACATTGAGATTTTCTTTCCTCAGGTCTGTGCATTAGTCTTTGTTATTTGCCCTAAGATGACACATAGAGAATTTCTAGTATATGGGGCTATCTTGGATCAGGCTTCCTAGATGCAGAGCCTGATGCGTGGATTTGTGTTATTGGGGGAGGGCTCTGAGCAGTAAGAAAGTAAGGAAAGTGGAGACAGGATGTGGTCCCAGCTAGAGTCTGGCTTCAATCTCCCCCCCCCATCCAAAATGTTCTGAGCATAAATTGCACCACACAGTTGATCCCAGGCTGAGGCAATGGTGCCACAGCCTTTTGAACTATGTCCCCATCAGTCACTGGCTATGGACTGGCCCAGGTGGGGACATGAACACAGAAGGTATCACCTCCCAGGCTGAGAGATTTCCATTAGGCCAAGGGCACCAACAGCATCCACAACTGGATGGTCTTAATGATCAAGAAAACTGGCTTTAAAAATAAATGGGCTATTAACTTCCCAACTTAACCAGTTGCTTCTTTAAGCCTTCTGCTACCCTTAGACTGCCTTCTAAGTAGCTGTGTCTATTATGTTCAAGGGTTGCTCAGTTTCACGAAAGCCCAAGATAAATGCCACAGGAGCGCCTGTCATGCTACCACCGGCGATCTCCTGGTGGGTCGCAGTGCACAGCTCACGGCTTCTTCTACCTGCGGGCTGGATGGAGCCCAGAAATACTGCATCCTCAGCTACCTTGAGGTGGGTTGGTCCTTTGTTTATTTGTTGGGACATTATTGAGTCGATGACATAGATTTTTCCAAGCATGGCGGGGGCCAGCCACGCAACATAAAAGGAGGACACATCACTCTTTCCTGAATATCAGAGGCACAGGTGATTCAATTCCTAGTCCAAGAAACCTTGATTAATCAGAAAATAGGGAAGATCTGCCACATCTATTTCTTGTTACCTTTAGAATTGGACGGAAGAGCCTCTTTGGTTCCGTCTTCGAAGGGAAGTAGTCTAAGATGTACTATTCTACTTAGCCACAGGAGGAACTCGCAGGGAGCGAATTCAATTGACCCAGCAGTGAAGAGGGACGATCCCTCAGGGTCTCAAGGCCATTATACTGAATGTGGGTTCTCACTGTCCTGCGTTAGGTGGGGGGTGGGGGGGGTGTGAACTTTGAATTGATTGCATGCCAGCCTCACAAAGCCACTTGGAAATTGTCTTGTCTAAAAGCCGTAAGATCCCAGTGTCAACAGATTTGGGGGCCTTTTTTCTTTCCCTTAAAGACCAGTTTTAGAAAAGGATCAGCTGCTTTATAGTTTTTTTCTTCTCCATGCTCGGGGACCCAAACAAGCATCCAAGGTCATCTGAGTATCATACCTGCTGAAAAGCCCAAGGCAATCACGTCAACCCCTTAAATGAGAGGATGTGCAGGCGGGAAGTTGGACGGAAGCCCGATGTTAGAGGCCCAGGCTTTTCCACGTATTGTTCATTTAAAGCAACTCCTCGAGGTCTCTGGGAAATGCTTTGGATTCTAATTGGTTTCTAGTAAAAGAGGATGATTATAAATAAGTGAAGACAATACCTGAGGGCTTAGCACTGTTCTAAGTTTGGGAAGTACTTGTGTAAGAAAGCAACTTCTCTGTGTGTGCGAGGAAATGACACTGTAGACGTTTTGTTCAACTCTAGACCAGGTGGGATGTGGCACCCTACAACTGACTTTCCAATTCCGGGTCCTCTGGACAAAGAAACGGTTCTCAGCTCTAATATTAGATACTTTCCAACACTGGCATTACCCTTCTAGTTCTTAAACCACTGACATTTGCGTACTGTTGTCCCAGCCAACTTATGACCTACTCTGGCAATGATTAGGAGTTAATATTCCTGTCTTCACCACCCAAAATAGAAGTAAGTCAAACTTCAAGGTTTCTTTTGTCTCAAGAATCCCAGAAATCTTAAACTCATAGACCTGGGGGAAAAAAATCTCAAGATATCTTCAGGCTGACAAAGTGTTACAGGTAGGGCTGTAAGTCTTGGTCTACTTAAACATTTGCATGTCATGAAGGAGGACTTGTTTCCCCATGATCATCTAAAAAATTGCTACCAAGCAACACATTCTCCTCAGAAGCTTCAAATCAACATTGACCCGTAGTGTTACCCAAGTTGGGACTTCCACATCTCGTCATCACAACCAAACATCCCTAATCAGGCTCGCCAAAGACTATGCTTCTAAGATATTGACAGTAAAGCATTTCCCCCAGTAATTTCCATAGTAATACTGGACATCTTTTGAAGGCTTGACACCTTTTGGTGGAATCGTAAAGCTTCTGCTGCTCTTTTAGGGGCAAGTCTGGGGCAAGCCTCCCCATATGCAGAACAGATCTCACTTCCATTGCTCCTTAATTTTGAAAGGGCATTTTTGGAGCGCCTGGGTGGCGCAGTCGGTTAAGCGTCCGACTTCAGCCAGGTCACGATCTCGCGGTCCGTGAGTTCGAGCCCCGCGTCGGGCTCTGGGCTGATGGCTCAGAGCCTGGAGCCTGTTTCCGATTCTGTGTCTCCCTCTCTCTCTGCCCCTCCCCCGTTCATGCTCTGTCTCTCTCTGTCCCAAAAATAAATAAACGTTGAAAAAAAAAATTAAAAAAAAAAAAAAGGGCATTTTTTTTTCGGGTATAAGACTTATGGTGGCCAGTGATTCTAAAAAGATTATATGGATCTCTTGAAAGGCTGGTCTACTTTGATAGACTCTAGCTGAAATAGTCCTCAAAATCACCATGCATTCGTTTGGCAAATTTTATCCAGCCTCTGCAATGTGTGAGACACTGTTCTAGGTCAGGAGGATATGGCCTTATACAAAACGAAGTCCCATGGGGCACCTGGGTGACTCCATTGGTTGGATGGCCGACTTCAGCTCCAGTCATGATCTCATAGCTCGTGCGTTTGAGCCCCACATCGGGCTCTGTAATGACAGCTCAGAGCCTGGAGCCTGCTTCAGATTCTGTGTCTCCCTCTCTCTCTGCCCCTGCCCTGCTCATGCTCTGTCTCTGTCTCTCAAAAATAAATAAACGTTAAGAAAAAAATTTAAAAAAACAACAAAGTCCCACCCTCATTGGACTTAAATTCTAATGATGCAGACAGACAATAAGCCAACAACTATATAATATAGTCTCAAGTGGTGATAACGGCTTACAAGATATTGTAAAGCAGGGTAAGGCATAGAGAGTGGTAGAGGCCATAAGGAGGTGGTGATATTTTAAGTAGAAGTCTCTCTGAGAGGATGGCCTTTAAACAGAGACCCAGAAGAAGGGAAGGAGCAAGAGATAGGAATATTTGAGGGTTGGAGGAGAGGGGAGCAGAGAATAGCTCGTGTCAAGATGGCAAGGCAATAGAGTTCCCGGTGAACTCAGGGAAGAGCAAGGAGTGAGTGTAGCTAGAATTGAGTGAATCAAGGGAAGACTCGTGGAAGGAAAGGCAAAGAGATGGTCCTGGTCAGGTTGTATAGCCCTTGTAAGCAATGATCCGGACATCAAATCGGTTTGCTGAACACCTACCGGCGCATCTGTTATAGTCAACTTCCAGTATGGAGGATTATAATAAACAGTCCCCACTTCCTGGAAGTTTTGCAAAAATGCTCCTCCGGGGTCCTGCAAGTAGTAGTAGCCAGGAACAACTGTGCAAGCCATTGGAAGTCCTTTGGGAGTCTTTGGGGATTTCCTTGGGGGCTTTAAGTAAGTACGGCCACAAATGGGTGCATTAAATTAGGCAAACTCAAAGGCCACTCTTGGCTGTTGCAACCTTGGAAAGTCCATTCCAAGTAAAGTAATTCCAATTCACTAATAAGACCTTCCGGTCTGGAAGGCAAGAGGGCAGGCCTCTCTGTTACGAGTATAATGAGAATCTTTTACAACATCCACATGGTGGTGATGGAGAGGTTTTGGTCATGGAACTTTTTCTACCAAAAACTATGTCTGAGAGAGAAAAAAAAGGATGGTTGCAGATAACCTGGTGGCCGAGTGTTGCATTAGTTTCTTGCCAAATATTTGTTTTTGACTACAGAAAGTAATCCCTACTCAAAGAACATATCTTGATTACTTCTCTACGGTTTAACATAACCTCCAGGTCAC
This sequence comes from Puma concolor, assembly GCF_028749965.1. Taxonomy (NCBI): domain Eukaryota; kingdom Metazoa; phylum Chordata; class Mammalia; order Carnivora; family Felidae; genus Puma; species Puma concolor. The sequence goes on along the minus strand of NC_141668.1, from coordinate 93,707,356 downwards.
CTGCCTCTTGTGCAAGACAAAAATTAGTTCTGCATAAGTTTGCATTTTTGCCCCCAATGTACAAATTCATAAAATTTCTAGGTCCTAATTTTTATTTTGTCTGTTATTGTATTTAAGCACCTATTGATGGAAAAATTGATGTCCTGTTATTTCCTCTGCTTTTTATTTTTAGCCAGATTGAAAGACAAATATAGTAAGTACAGCTTGTTTTCAAATTGATATCAACAATAAGTAATTATGGGTCTTTATTTTTTACTGAAATGATGGTCTTTTCCAGGGGGAACAAAAATGTTTCATCTGTGACTCCAGATTTCCCTATGACCCATATACGCAATCCCAGAGCCACACCATTGAGAATGTCATTACAAGTTTTGAACCAGGGAGAGACAAGAAATGGTGGCAAGCTGAAAACGGTATGACTGAGTTCCTTTCCAGATTATCCATTTCTTTGTTTTTAATCCAATATCTTTCTGTACGATCTCAACAATTTCACAGCAAGGAGTTATACTGGAATGGAAAAGTATCCCCTAGCACTGTTAAAGCCTGTATAAGAACAAACTTTATTTTCATTTCAGGAGAGATTATTTTCCTTCAGAGAAATCCAAGTGTATTTTAAGCACGTAACTCTGAAAGCTTCACGCATTAACCCTAATATGAAACACACTCCTGTAAATGGAATTAACACTGCCAGGGGAAATCTGAGAGTTCCCACCCTGTACTTTGTCCCTCGGCAACACATTCAGGAGAGAGGAAAAGAGCATTTCATTTCTTGCTGCAAGCCAAATATTTTAATATAAAAATTGAATTGAAAGGATAGTTGGCTACTGGCTGACGTTCTTTTCTGCCTGGATTTATGCCCTTCTCTGCTCATGAACAATTGTGATTTTGAAACTCGCATCGGCCCTGACCATCCATATTTCCTAGGTGCCCTGATCAGGTCCCAACTGGGGATGCCTCACGTCCAAACTCAGGCGTGGGCCTTATGTGCTTGAATGAATGTAGGCTGACTCACCCATGACAGCTCCCCTTCAGCACCAATCTGGAACCCTCACCCCACAAGATGATTCCCTTTGTTGCATCTCTGTATGTTGTACCTGGGCTACAATCCCTCTATTCTCTTCAGATGCCTAAACCTATTTCCCTCAGGGGGTCCTAGACCATTAGGGGAGTGTGGGAATAGTCAGAATATATAGGATCGTAACACATAAGGCAAGCATAATATGAGGCTATTTTCCTATGCCTTCCGTTGGACAAGCATGATTGGTGTGTCTACTAAAATGCCAATTCATGTTGGATCCTAATCCTGAATCTCTAGTTGGGCCCTCCTTAGTGCATGTATGCGATGCCTTTGCAGGAGCCACCTGCCTTCGCTCAGGCCATTTTTGCTTAGCAGCAGTTTTAACCCACACATCCAGCATTTGCTAAACATAGCCTCACGGGAGCGCCCCTCCACCAAAGCAGATCGCATAAAACAAGGGTTCTCAGCCAAGAACTTTTGAGAGGGGAAAGGCGATATCCTTTCCAGAAAGGGTGAGGGACTCTTGACCCGGAGCCAGGAATGGGGCTGCCCTCTCAGCGGCGAACCCTCCCAAGTGATGCACCCACAAATAAAACTGCCTCCAGTTCATGCAGCTCAGTTACTGACTAATCTCAGAGCTGCTGTCCAGTACGGGAGGGAGCCCAACGCCACATGCGCTACCGGGCACTTAAAACACGGCTAGCCCACACTGAGATGTGACATCAGTATAAAACCATTCCAGGTTTCTAAGACTTACTTTGGAAAAAAAAAATAGGCATTGGTAGTAGCAAAATAAAACATTAGTAATTTTTTAAAATATTGAGTACATGTTGAAATGAGACGGTTTTTGGTATATGGGGTTAAAAATATTAAAAGTCGTTTCACCTGCTTGCTTTTACGTCTTTTAAATGTGGCTGCTAGGAAATTTGAAATGACACAGGTGGCTCGTATTCTGTTCCTATGGGACAGTGCCGCTCTAGAGCGATCGGGGCTTCCTCGTGTCCAGCTTGGGGCCGGTCTTCCACATCCAGGCAGGAGGCGAATGGCAGCTAACCCTCTCAGGATAGAACTTTCTTCTCCTCAGCCCCAGAGGAGCTGCAGATTCTCACTCCCAGGGGAATATTCCAGGCTGTGTCTTACGCTAAGTGACAATAGAACTAGTCCAAGTGGTTATCAAGCAGATGCTGGAAGAAAAGGATGCTTCGATGTTTACCACGCACCGGTTTCCCAGCGCACCTTTACGCACGTGTGCAGTCAGGTTGTGAGTTCAAGGAAATGAGCTCCCTCCCCGCCAAGTGGTGGCACTTGCTGCTTAGGACCTATGGGAAATGGGCGAACTTCCTTGGTGGTAGGTAACACTGCCACACAGTGGCCGTGTGCACCGCCACCATAACGTGCATGTGGGCACAGTCTGAGTAAAACCTGTACTGCTCTCAAATAGACCTTCTCCTGGGTGTGCAGTGTTCTGGAAAACCACTGTAAAAGATGAGGAAAGAGTGTTGATCCCCAGCCATGTAATTTCACACGTTTTTATTTTTTACAGACAAGCCACAGTGAAGGATTAAATAGGGGTAAATAGGGGTCTCTCAAAATCACTGATTCCTTCTTTCTGGATTTTTCTTCAGGTCTTGATCATGTCAGCATCAGATTGGACCTAGAGGTGTTATTTCAGTTCAGCCACCTTATTCTGACTTTTAAGGTACAGATGTGTGGGCTTGTCACCCCTTTTATCTACCTACCAAGTGCTGGGCTTACCCGGATTTCACTTCCTTGCTTCTGGGTAGAGCACAAAATCTCTACTCGAACTTTGTGCAGAATTTGACTCTTTGTTCCTGAGTGGAAAACAAAACAAGTAAAAACTTTACTGCTCATTAATTAATAACTTATATGGTTAACAGAAGAAGGAAGGAAGGAAGGAAGGAAGGAAGGAAGGAAGGAAGGAAGGAAGGAAATCGTACAAGATAGAGCAAAGAGGAAAATTCCAAACCCTAGGGTGAGAGAGACCACAAGAGCTAGAAAAATGATTTTCAGGAGAAAAAAAAAAGCAGAAACTGGACATTATTTGGGGAAACATGGAAAGATTGTGATCAAAAGAGGCAGAAAAATGAAAGGGTCTTTACTAAGGATAGTTAGATGCCAGAGAAATCCTGTCCTGTAGTCATTCTCAAATATTTCATCAAAATTCTAATTTTGTTGTCAGCCCGGAAGCTGAGTTACAGTAAAAAAATAAATAAAATTAAAAATTTAAAAAAAATCGCTTCTCGGCCTTTTGGCTAAGATCAAGTGTAAAAATTTAAAAAAAACCCACAAGTCTTTGGCCTCAAAGAGCTCACAGTCTAGTCAAGGATACAAACATATATAGAAATTTAAAATCATAATACAAAATTGTCAGTGCGGGAACCGACATACAATCACAATGCTGATAGTTTCCTTGATGAGGCTAACGCTGCTGTAAGAAATCAGAATAAGCTTCACGGTAGATTCTGGAGGATGTGTAAGAGTTTGCCAGAGAAAAGGGTTCTTCTAGTCAAAGAAAACCACATACAAATTGCTGTAACATATCAGTTACGCTGACTTTTTAAAGAATTGATATGCTCTCCTTTGATGAATAATTCACACAGCCCATACACAGTTTTCAAATGGAACCAGATTTGAGGCAAAGTATGCGCTCGTGACTGCTCGCCCCCTGATTGGAAAGAGATTTCTGTGTGTTCATTGCATAACGGATTTCAAGAGATACAAATAAAGTTTGAAAAAACTGAGATTTGGGAATACAAATATTCAGTCTGCAGTAGATAATGAAATCTGCCTTTGCGAAGCATTACAAGTTTCCCTCCCGTTTTCCTAGACTTTTCGGCCTGCTGCTATGTTAGTTGAACGTTCCACAGACTATGGACACACCTGGAAAGTGCTCAAATATTTTGCAAAAGACTGTGCTGCTTCCTTTCCCAATATCACTTCTGGCCAGGCCCAGGGAGTGGGAGACCTTGTCTGTGACTCCAAATATTCGGATATTGAACCCTCATCTGGTGGAGAGGTAGCATTTCCTTTCTTGGATTTCTCGGATAGAGGTTACACCATTTTTTTTTTTCTAATGCGGTTCATTTAAATGAAAACAATTTAGGTAGTGTTTACTGAAATATAACTTGAGTTCTGTTGCTTTTGTTTTAGAGAAAGAGAGCGTGAGCAGGAGAAAGGTGTTGGTGGGGGAGAGAGAGAGAGAGTGGGGAGAGAGAGAATTTCAAGCAGGGTCCACACTCAGCACAGAGTCCGACATGGGGCTCAATCCCACGACCCTGGGATCATGACCTGAGCCGAAGTCCAGAGTCAGACGCTCAACTGACTGAGCCACCCATGGGCCTCTAGCTGTTGGTTTTTAAAGCATGAACATGTTTAAATTGAAATGAGTCCTGAATTAATTTCAAACTCAGATAAATAGTAAGCATCTTGCAAGCAATACTCCTGCATGAGAGATTACATCACCTGCTGAGGGTGAGTGGGGACTAAGACCCAGGCTGGGCACTAGGACACAGGACACCCAGAGCAAGGAGCATCTGTTTCTAGCCCTTGCTACATAGCTGTGTTATCTCATGCTCTGTAAACCACCACCCAGGCGGGATCTGCCAGGACCTTCCTCTGAGCAAAGCGGGTGACAGGCAGAAAGGCAGGGTAGGAGCGGGGTTGGGAGGTATGACTCTTATCAGGCAGAGTGAAAGGGTTGGTGGCAGAAGGTGTCTCTGGAATCCCCGGCCAGATCCAGTTGATGACCTACTGAATTGTGACCCCGTCCCTCCCTTCCAGCCCCAGTGCTATCACCTACATGGACCATGGGAGCATAAAGAACCAGAATGACTAAGACGTTTGATTCATTTCCATGTTGGCCCTTTTATTCACAAGAGAACCCAAATAATAATCTGTATCCTATGCCAGCTGGGAGGCAATGGCTCAGCCTTTTCGTGAGGTCAGGATCTCTTCTTTAAGAGTATACTCTTTAAGAGTTACTCTTTTTTTAAAATTTTTTTTTTCAACGTTTATTTATTTTTGGGACAGAGAGAGACAGAGCATGAACGGGGGAGGGGCAGAGAGAGAGGGAGACACAGAACCGGAAACAGGCTCCAGGCTCTGAGCCATCAGCCCAGAGCCTGACGCGGGGCTCGAACTCACGGACCGCGAGATCGTGACCTGGCTGAAGTCGGACGCTTAACCGACTGCGCCACCCAGGCGCCCCAAGAGTTACTCTTTAAGAGTAACAGGGCACCCAGGTGGCTCTGTTGGTCAAGCATCCAACTTTTGATTTCAGCTCAGGTCTTGATCACAGGGTCATGAGTTCGGGCCCTCTGTTGGGCTCCATGCTGGGTGTGAAGCCTACTTAAAAAAAAAAAAAAAAGTATATTTCACAATGCTGTTTTGGGTGAGATGCTATACATTTACCTGCATTTGTTTTGCAGGTCGTTTTAAAGGTTTTGGATCCCAGGTTTGAAATAGAAAACCCCTACAGCCCCTACATCCAGGGTATGAGATACTCTCTATTCTTGCACAAATTCTTTTTCTAAAATTCTATGTTGGGGGCATCCCTTTTCATTGCATGTCCATAGCCCATGAAGTGTGCTTTCCTTTGCTGTTACCATTTCTCCAGACCTTGTGACATTAACAAACCTGAGGATCAACTTCACCAAACTCCACACCCTGGGGGACACCTTGCTTGGAAGGAGGGAAAACGGTTCTCTGGATAACTACTACTATGCTCTGTCCAACATGGTGGTTGGGGGCAGCTGTTTTTGCCACGGCCACGCTAGCGAATGCAGCCCTGTGCAGAAAGTGCGGGGAGACGTTTTCAGCCCTCCTGGAATGGTAAGTCACTGATCGATCCCAGAGGGCAGCTGGCTCTCTTCCCTTTCCTTTGCGGCACTGGTGCCGAACGTGGATCAGAGCCTCTCCATGGGGATCCACAGTCGAAGTGACAGCTCTGTGTTGGGGCAGGGATCATTCAACCCACAGTTCCTGCAGGCTCTGCCCCAGATGACTCCATGAGCAGCATTTCTCATCTGTGAGCTCAGGGTAGCCCGCCGTGCTCCCTTCTTGTTTATTTGCTTTTTAGGGAATGGAGCTTTAGTGGTGAGGACCCTGTTTCGCGTGCATTCTCCCACAAAAAGTTCTCGAAGGTCTCTCGTGCGAGAGAGGGTGTACTCCACACCGGGGTGTCCGAGGGATGCCTGCCACTGTAGAAATGGTCACTCCAAGTAGCACTCTTGTGCCGGGAATGGCTGTTCCTGGTCTTGATCTCTTCCATCCCTGGGACAAGTCTTAAAAGGTGCGGTGGAAGAAATGCCTGTTTGCGCAGAGTCCTGAGGGTGTGTCTACTACATAATTTTAAACTAGGAGCCACAAGCAGACAAGGCTGGATGCCGAAACTCTGCACCTTCCCTGTCAGCCAGCTCCTATTTCCCTGGAAGTACAAGTTTCTTTGAACTTGGGTATACGGTGCATTTTGTGGACAAACCAAGAGAATCATATGCTTTGCTCCAGGTTCTTTCTGTTTTCTAATTCCCTCTTTCCCTTAACCACCCTTCCCCCCCCGCTTTCTCTCTCTCCCTCCCTGTCTTTCCCTCTCTCTGCCCCCTGATCCTGTCTCTCATTGTGTGTTGCCCTGAAACTAGAATTCAGAAATGCCAAAGAAAATGTAGATGGTTCCCGAACATCTTAAACTTTTTCCAAACGTGGGAGTTGGTTAAGGAGATAATAGAAGGTAGACAAGGAAAGCTAAGACCCGAAGAGGCACCTGGCGTGGTACTGCCTTTTCCACCTCGAGAACCCCAGCATCCTCAGAGCAAAGCCGTCTTTTCACACCACGCAGGTTCACGGCCAGTGTGTCTGTCAGCACCATACAGATGGCCCGAACTGCGAGAGGTGCAAGGGCTTCTTCCAGGACGTTCCGTGGAGGCCGGCAGCAGGCCTCCAGGACAGCGCATGCAGAGGTACGTGGGGAAAGTTCTCAGCCTGTGTCCTTAAGCTCGAACAACATCGAGTTCATTTCAGTGGAGCTGTGGGCATCAGAGGCCACAAACTCGTGGCTCCCAGCTCCAATCGTGGGATATCCTAATGTGTCCCATTACCTCCCATAGATAGAAGACCAACTTCTCAGACCCTCACACCACAAAAGGCACGTTAATTCACAAAATGAAACCATCTGCGTGTGGTGTGGTCCCTTCCCTGAGGAGGGGCAGAGCCATGTAACGGCAACATCAGTGGGGACTAGATTTGGTACAGAGATCCCTACCCTTTTCCTGAAGAATCACCCATTCCGTGAACGCAGCCTTAAACACATGTCAGAGGATAGGAGAGGTGAGGACTGGGACAAACTTTGACAGGCTATTGTAGCTTTTATAAAATATTTAGGCTAATAAGGTAGATGGTTCTTTGGCAATGCGTTTGCTGCCTCTGAATTTTGAGGGAAGTCCATACAAACTTGTTACTCAGCTTCTTTTCCCAGACTGGGGGAAAATAGGATTGGGGCAGTGAGAGGTGAGTGGAAGAGGTCTCTAAAAAACGTCCCATCCAGGGGAGTCCCAGTGTGCGAGACCCAGCAAAACAGCCTAAGATTTTGCTGTTTACAGGGAAAACGCAACAAGGCACACAGCACAGACTTCACCACTAAGACAAACAATAAAGTTCTCCAAGCAATAAAGCTGCACTCTAGGGCTCCCAAATCACCCAAATGATTTACTTTTGTTTACCTGGTAGTAAAAAATTAGATAGATAGATAGATAGATAGTACTCTGATTCTGCTCACATCTATCTATCAGTGTGTGTGTGTGTGTGTATGTGTGTCTTCTGTGTGTGTGTATATATATATACACACACACATATATATACAGAATCAGAGTACTAGAAAGATCCTTCGAAAGCACCTGCTTTAATCCTCAAGTACTTGGTATATTTCTAACAAGTCGGCGGAGCACTGGGGCTGCAGTGATTTGTGCCCAAACAGCTGCCTGGTGGTCCCCAGACCTTGGCCAGTCTCTCCTAACCCCTCTCCTTCCTCAGCTTGTCGCTGCAACGGCCACTCGGACCGCTGTCACTTCGACATGACCGCGTACCTGGCGAGCGGCGGCCGCAGCGGGGGCGTGTGCGAGGACTGCCAGCACCACACGGAAGGACAGCACTGTGACCGCTGCAGACCCCTCTTCTACAGGGACCCGCTCAGGGCCATGTCCGATCCTTACGCGTGCATCCGTGAGTCCCCGCCCTCTGGCCTGTCTCTTCCACACGTGTGAGCGAAGGCCGATGGAGAGGTCTCGCTTGGGCTGCAGGCACCCCCCGCCCCCCCTCGGTTTAGCAGCATTTAGGGGCCTGGGGGGGGGCGGGGGGCAGTCTGAAAAGGCACTCGGTTCTGAGAGCTTTCCTTTCTCACGACAGGCTGGGCCAAATAATCCGGGTCCATCCCCGCAGCCGCATGTGGGTGGCCGACACTGGTGAATCAGGAGACTATTCCGGATTCAGCCAGCAGGGGGCGGGTGGTTCAGGAGGTGCTACAGACACCTGAGTGTCCTGTGGGTCCCCTGGGGGAAGTAGCTGAGCATGGGAGACCCGACTCACCCTGGCCCGCTCCACTTCGGATGTTTCAACTTTGCCACGGTGCCAAAGCAATGGGCATTTAGTAGAAACCTGCTTAGAATTTTGAACTCGGATCTTTTCCCAGGCCAGCCCATACGCAGATGATCCTCTTTCCCAATGCTGGGCCAGGTAGCTAGGGACAGTTCCCAGTCAGACCCCCTGGTCAGGAGCCTCAGCAACCCATACGCTTGCAACCATTCTGGGGGCGCCTGGGTGGCTCAGTCGGTTAAGCTTCCAACTTCCGCTCAGGTCGTGATCTCGCAGGGTTCGTGGCCTCAAGCCCCGCGTCGGGCTCTGTGCTGACGGCTCAGGGCCTGGAACGTGCTTCAAAGTCTGTGTCTCCCTCTCTCTCTGCCCCTCCCCCGCTCATCCTCTGTCTCTCTCTCTCTCAAAAATAAACATTTGGGGGAAAAAATCACTTAAAAAAACCAACCATTCTGGGCCCATACAACCAGTTTCCACTATCAGTGCAGTATTCAGGAAATTACACGAGACATTCAACACTTTCTTGTAAGACAGGCTGTGTGTAGGAAGATTTTGCCCAACTGTCAGCCAGAATAAGATTTTGCCCAACTGTCAGCGTGATTAAGGTAGCCGAGGCTGAGCTGTGATGTTCGGTAGGTTAGATGTATTAAGTATATTTTCGACTTAGGAAATTATCAGCTTCCAATGGGTTTATCAGAGCCTCGCCTTAAGGAGAAGGTCTGTAGTGAAATGGGCTACATTTGACCGGCTGTAGACAATTCATCTTTGCTGAGAAGACACATAAGCTAACGATTACCATCTTTGTTTTAATCTTTAAAAATCTTTCATCTTGTCTTTAATCTCAGCTGTTGAAAATGGAATGTTTTGTGCATATAAAAATAAGAGAGAATACTGTAATAATATGCCCACCAGCAATTGTGTCAAAATGTAATGTCTTACCCCAGGGCAACTTCCAGGACCTTAATAACACGTGACGGCGATACAGGTGACTCAGGTACCCCACTGTTACCTTCCTTTCTGGGGATAAACTCTCATATAACTGGCAATTACCAGTACAGTGCTGGCTTTTACACTTTTACATGTTCTTGTCTACAAACAACGTATGTTGGCATGTTTTCAAGCTTTACATAGATGATACTAAGCTGTATGTATCCTTGATTATTTCACCCAACATTATATTTTTGAGATTTGTCCATATCAGGTAGCTCTAATTCTCCAATTTTAAGATCTATGTGTAATGTCTGTATAGAACTCTTTCTTCCTATAGATATGACAGAATCTATTTGGCCATTTTTCTTTTGATCCCCCCAAAAGCATTCTTGTATATGTGGCCTTGTGCAAGTGCACAAAACCTCTCCCTAAGAGTCCTACCAAGAAGTGGGACTAATGGATCATGGGGTATGAACTTCTTCCAGTTGATTAGATGGTACCACATTGTTCCCTAAGTGGGGGTACCAGTTAGCACCCACACCAACAGTGGTTGAGTACTCTCATTGCTCTATACCCTGGCCAGCACTTGGTTTTTTCACGCTTTGATTTTTGCTGATGAAAACCTCTCTCATCATTATTTAAAATTGAATTTCCCTGGAGGAATGAGACCAGAGTGAGGCAAGGGAATGACCCAGATCCCAACATTTCAGGTAGCACACTCTCTCAGAGTGATGTAAGTGCGAGGTTATCACCTGCCATTTGCATTAACCAGACAGTGAGCACCTCCTTAAGTTTTGGCCGTAGGCATCTTGCTGGTCTCAACTCTGGTCCCGGCACTGCTGTGGATTATCTCATAGATAAACTTGATTTCAAGTACTGAGCGCGGGTAACTACTGGATCTAAGATCTCACTCTACTTGCAGACTGACAAGTAGCTTGTTATTGTTTAGTGGATGCTGGCAGAAGACACGAAACTCCCCGGTTAGAGACAAAGGACTTTAGTACTCATGGCACAGGAAGTAACAAGATGTTTATATTGGTGTGTGTTCCCATGTCTCCAAGCCCTGAGTCCCATGGGGCAACTCAAAGGATGCCAGGTGGATCCCACATACAAATGAGTCTATGTCACAGCCCAGGGACACAGCGCTTGGAGCATTCATTGCTTTTACAGCAAGGAGAAGCGTGCTTGTTCTTTGTCCAGGGGAAGACGTGACCTCATCCCTGAAAGTAGCTTGCTGACAATGCAACGTTGGGAAAGGGCTGGGTGAAGAGCCATCTCTCATTGCCGGGACACTGAGTAAAAATTGCGCGGGTACCCAAGACCCATGGAACGTTGCCTCTCCCCATATCCAGAAATCCTGCTTCTTACTCTCCGTCACCAGTCAATTATTATATGGGGGGGAGGGGGGAGGGGGGAGGGGTTTGCTATAAAACTACAACTTCCAACTTTATGCGATCATCGTGCATAAAATGAAGTCCTATACAGAAGTAATTCAGTAGCCACCAGAATGTATACAACATCCTAGATTTCAAACTTTAAATCCTCACAGCGTAGAAAAGGCATAAATGAAGTTTTTGTTCAGATTGCGGAGTGGGTGCCTGACAACATAAAAGTTTACCTTATGTGATCTGTTTAAAAATGAGACAAAGAACTGAACGCTCAGAAAAAAACAATTTCTTTAAATCAGTGTCCTAAGTGTCCTACTTTGTCACCAGAATCTATATTCCGCCCCCCACACACATACCTTTTATTAATGTTTTAAATGCTATGCATTTATAAAAGAAAAAGGAATTGCTCTCTTAGGTGGAATCAGGGGAAAATATAATGTTCCGAAGGTTATCTAACCTAGGAATCTGGAAAGAGACTGCAAGTAACCAAGTCAGATATTCACATTAACCAACGTCTTGTTCCTTCAGAACCACTTAGTATCCGGGTGCCTGGGTGGCTCAGTTGGTTAAGTGTCTGACTCTTGGTTTCATCTCGGGTCAAGATCTCGTGGTTTGTGGGTTCGAGCCCCACATCAGGCTCTGTGCTGGCCGTGCAGAGCCTGCTTGGGATTCTCTCTCTCCCTCTCTCTCTCTGCCCCTCCTGCTCGCTCGCTCTCTCAAAATAAATGAATAAACTTAAAAAAAAAAAAGAGCCACTTGATGGCACTTCTAAGGGAAACTGAGTCAAGAAAACTGGTACCCAGATGTAAAATTAAGAGGCTATTCTATATATACAAGGAGGTTTTTTTTTTTTTTAAGTAAAGGCAAATGAGCCTGTAAAAACAATCTTCAAGAGACTCCCCAGTTTCCCTAAACACATGTTTGTGTGTGTGGAAGTCTGTGTATACAAATGGCATTTATTAAGACTGACTAGCAGTCTCCTATAAATTTTCTCTAAATTGTCCTCGTTTGCACCTAAATATTTACATGATCAGATTCCAGGCATAGGGGTTGACTAATCTCAAGTCTGCTGTGATTAAAACACAGCCAAATGTGATACAGGGGAAAAAAAACAACAACAAAAAAGATTTGGTAGATTCAACTGCCGATAATAAGAGTTTGCTGGAGTTAAGTTGTGTGATGCCAAGAAGTTTTATTGGACTTCTAAGGCCATGACTTAGGGTTATTTCAAAGTAAAATTACTACCCATTCACCCACATCCCTTCCCCAAAGGCTACTTCAGTGCATAATTAAATTCTACTCTGGAACGCAGGGCTGACCCTTTGGAGTGTCTTTCAGATAAAGTTGACATTTTTCCTTTTGGCTACTTCTAAAATGACTCCAGCTTGTTCCTTCCTTTCTAGAAGCAACTGTATTTAATTAGAAGAAAATTCTGGTTTTTCCAAACTAAGCCGGACCGAATGCTGTTTTTCCATAATAAGATTTCATCACCAGTCACAATCCAATAACAATTGAAAATCGAAAGAGTCTGTCAGACAACCGAGTGTTTGCGTCAATACCACCAAACAACTGGTGGGAGTAGGTTTTTTCCATCGAACTCTCTAACCTGAACGGTTGTTATATAAACCTACATAACATGGCTTTAGATATGAGGAGTTTGTTTTTATGAATCCAAAGTAAACATGTATAAATGCGAACATAACTATTTCTTAGAATCAGGATATTCTTTTTAGAGAGAGAGAGGGAGCATGAGCAGGGAAGGGGCAAAGGGAGGGAGGGAGAGAGGGAGAGAGAGAATCCCAAGCTGACAGCGCAGAGCCCGATGTGGGGCTGGAACTCACAAACCGTGTGATCATGACCTGAGCCAAAATCAAGGGTCAGACGCTTAACCAACTGAGCCACCCAAGCGCCCGAGGATAGTCATTTTGTAATCTTTATTGCGTTCCTTAAAAGTGGCGTCCCTTGGAAACACAGCACCAAGTGGTCATCTGATGTCCACCAACAGACCTGTCCTCTCTACCAGAGCCACAGTAGTCAATACCACTGCCCCAGCCCCTCCCGGGTACCACCCCTCAACACTGAGGGGTGTTGGGGACCTCGAACTATCAGAGAGTTCTTCCTTGTATCAATCACATCAAGCTCTGCCTTTGGTAACTTCTCCCCTCTGGAATGATTCACACCATCAGCATCCCTTTTCATATTCGACTCCTTTCTTGAGTTATTCCAGTTTCTGCTGAAAAGAAAAAGGGTGGCTGGTGCTTCTGCTGCTCCTTGGCTACAGGTGATCGTTTATCTCAATTCAGAATCTCTTCATCCAAGCTTTTGCCCCGCCAGCAGATTTCCAAAAAGAAAACGGTGGTATAAGCCTCCCTTGCTCTTCTTCCCCTTTCTTTCTTATACGTGCTCCTTCCATGAAGAATTAAAGAATGATCACACTTATCCTTATTTTTCTGTGAGGGGGGAAGGGCAGACATACTTTCTTAACCACATTTCGGAGTTTTGATAGACATTTTATGTGATTTTTTTTCTCTGTCTCACATCTGTATTTGTATATTTCATTACAGCACCCCACTCCTACTTGCCTCTAGACATTATTCTCACCTTTGGAGTCTTATTTTCTTTCTTTAATCTTTTATTGAAGTGAAATGGACATAACATAAAACTGACCATTTTGCGATGAACAGTTTCCTACCACAAAGCTGTGCGATCAGCACCTCTACCTAGCTCTAAAACATTTTCATCACCCCCCAAATTAATCTATTCTTCACATGCAGTTTTCCTAATAGCAGTCTTCCTCTGATCCTCTTACTTTAGAATCACTTAAAAGTCTCTCTCTCTCTCTCCCCCTTCCTCCCTCCTCTCTCCATAGATAGATAGATAGATAGATAGATAGATAGATAGATAGATAGATAATAGATAGATACAGAGGGAATTGTGCAACATTTTCCAAGGCCAGAGATCTGGGAGACATTTCTAAACAGTCCTCGCCCACTGGTCTAGTTGTTTAAACATATTTAATTATTTAAACAAAATAAAGTACTATAGCATGAGTTAATGGCTATGTTTATATCTCAGGTTTCCCACAATTTGCAATTAACTAAGATAATGCATGTCTGTGTCCCCAGCTTGTGAATGTGACCCGGACGGGACCTTATCGGGTGGCATTTGTGTGAGCCACTCTGATCCTGCTTTGGGGTCTGTGGCCGGCCAGTGCTTGTGCAAGGAGAACGTGGAAGGAGCCAAGTGTGACCAGTGCAAGCCCAACCACCACGGACTGAGCGCCGCTGACCCCCTGGGCTGTCAGCGTAAGTCGGCAGCGGCCGGACGGCCAGCCCGAATACATTTTAAAGCTTGGGGCCCTCAATTTCGGTCATTGTAAATACCCAAGAGTATTGCCGGCCTCTAGGTTTTTAAAGGTGATTCAAGACCTCCCGCAGATTTTAGTTAAATTAGTTGAGATTTTTTTTCTTGGCGATTAGCTGAATTTATCATAAGGAACCAGCAGGGGGCGCTCACATTTCCCCGCTGCAGCAAACATGGGAAAATGCCAAGAAATTTAATGCCGAGTTGCAAAACCTTTCTAAAAATGGTCTCTACTTGGACTCCCTTATACAAATTCGTGAAGTTACATTATGCATTTATGCATAGATTGATGACTTCTTAAGTAGATTTCAAGGGGTGGTTTCTTTTCTTTTTCTTTTTTCTTTTTTCAATTACTTTTCTCCTTTGTTCTCACACCTCTCTTAAATTGGTCCTATGTTCTCTGACAAAGAGAAGAACAAAATTAAAGAGCCAAGGGAGGGGTTGTGAGGAAACAAAGAAATTCAGAGTTTTCTGGGGCCAAATGGGAGACCTTTGCCTCTAGGATCATAGAAACTCTTAGCTGCCTGGGGTCTCATAGAACTGCAGATTCCTCAGGGAATCCGGGTAAATAATTTCCCTCTGTCATGCTCTATGTTCTTGCCCATATAAGGAACTGTGGATTGTTTGCATGTTTAGAGAGCAGCATGCTGAATCCTTCCTTCTCCTGGAATTTAATGGCAACGTTAAATCCCAGGACAATGGATCATATAGTCAGACCAATTCTCATCACACCTCTCAGTACTCCAAGTGTTTCCCCTGGGTCAGCCCTGACCTGATGTCCTCCTAGAATAGGACAAATATTGTTTTCTGTTTTCTTTTCTTTTCTAATAGCTTTAGTAAGGTATAATTCACATGCCATACAATTCACCCTTTGAAGTACAAGTCCGTGATTTCTAGCATATTCAGAGTTGTGTAACCATCACTACAATCAATTTGAGGACATTTTCATTACCCCCAAAAGAAACCCTGTACCCTACTTCTGGCTATATACCCAAAAGATTGGAAACAGGGGCTTGAAGAGTGATTTGTACACCCATGTTCATAGCAACATCATTCACAGTAGCCCCCAAGTGGAAGTGACTCACATGTCCATCAATGGATGAATGGGCAAAAAAAGTGTGGTACATATGCACGACAGAATATTATTTAGCCTTAAAAAAAAAAGGAAAGAAGTTCTGACTCATGCAACAGCACAGAGGAGCTTTGAGGAGGTTACACTCGGTGAAATAAACCAAACACAAAGGGACCGTGTGAGTCCACTTCCATGATGTACCCAGAGTAGTTAAACCCATGGAAACAGAAAGCAGTGGTTGCTGAGGGCTTGGGGGAGGAAGGAGTTGGAAGAGATGGTGTTTAATGGGCACAGAGTTTCAGTTTTGCAAGATGAAGAGTCCTGGAGATTGGTTGCACAACTGTGGGGCTGTATTTAAAATGTTCAGTGTTATGTTAAATGTATTCTCATGTTACCATGAGAAAAAAAAAAGCACCCCCTGGCCTTTAGCTCCCACCTCCCTAACCCCTCTTAGGCAAGCACTAACCTACTTTCTGTCTCTCTAGATTTACCCCTTGTGGATATTTTGTACAAATGAGATCATCCACTATGTGGTCTTTTGTGACTGGCTTCATTCGCTAGCATGAGGTTTTCAAGGTTCATCCATGTTGCAGTATGTGTCAGTATTTTATTCCTTTTTTATGGGTGAATAATATTCCATTGTGTGGCTACTCCACATCTAATGTGTCCATTCATCAGCTGACAGACATTTGGGTTGTTTCCATGAACACTGGTTTGTCCCACAGGGGAAATGTGTATGTTGCTCTGGGAGCATAGTTTCTTCACAGGACTCAGGACTCAGGATAACTCGGGATAACGGTGCCGGATGTTCCAGCCTACATGACTTCTTCTACTTCTACTCTCTAATTACCATCCAGTAGCACCGCATGAGGGCTCTGGAAACGTCTGGCACTGGGTTTCCCACACAGAGTTGTATGCCATACAAGAACCGTGCGACCAGGCAGACGATAGACTTGGCAGGGCTGGATGTTGGGTGTTCTTGTGGCCACGCGTTTTGCTCAGCGTGAGCTATTAAGGACAAGGGTGGGGAAATAGAATAATTGTGTTCGCTCTGCTTGCAGCCTGCAACTGTAACCCCCTCGGGAGTCTGCCTCTCTCGGCCTGTGATGTGGAGACTGGCCAATGCGCATGCCAGTCATTTGCCACCGGACCACACTGTGAAGAGTGCACTGTATGTATTTGCGTAGGATTTCCCTTTCATGTGGTCGTGTAGATTTCTGCTGCCATTGCCCGGAGGACACTTGGTCTCGTTAATTGCTTTCCTCGTGCTGATGTATTTCGGTCCTCCCCGGTAAAAGTATTTACACGACAGAAATCAGCAAACACTAACCCTTCTACAGAGAGCTAGCTGGTTGTTAAACATTTACCAACACACCGACTTTTCCCAGATTGCGCCGAACGGACCCGGGCACCGATGTCAGAAGTTTTATCCACTGTTCTCCCCAACGTACCAAGCGGTAGAATATGACAATTTATCTGCTCCCTTTTTTCAGCCGACCAGACTGTGGAGCCTTTTCTTCTGTCTCTTGCGTATAGTCTCTTTATCACCCCTACCACCCTTTGCCTAGAAATATTTTGGATGAGCTCATTTAAAAAAAAAAAAAAACCCACAGGTTTAAATGGACTGTAGATTCCTGTGGGAAATAAACTCCTGGATTGTTCTAGACTCCACCAAACATGTGAGCATGTATGTCTAAAATTAGTAAACTAAAACCTTTTTTACGCCATAAGAAATGTGTCATGCAGTTAGGGAGTTCAAATCCAACTTTTCCCTTTGTTCTCCAATCCTGGCAGCCCACCATGACATTTTAGAAAGAAAAAACCCCAAACTCAACCTAGTAAAAGAACAGTGACCTTGATGTGTCTGAAGAAATGTAGCTGCTAAATAAGAAACATATGCCTATTACAACATCGTTCTGTGCTAATGTTTTAAGTCATTTTACTGGAAACATATGAGGCTGGGGCACAGGAGGATGGGGAAAGAAGTCAAGAAAGTACCCTTAAAGAGGGAACTCTGGGAGACAGGGCAGGTAACCTGGACATGTTACGGAGGAAGGTGAGCCACGCCAGCTCCACGGCTGCGTGTGGGCAACATGAAGGATGCCGGGCTGGTTGGCAGGATTGACGAAGATGCCGCATCAGATGATTCCGGAGAGACGTTAGACTCAGGCTGACTTTGTTGGTTTGCAGTGTGACAGCAACTGTATATATAGGTCGCTGGATTGTGTTTGCAGGAGGAAAATCGCTGAGCAGGGGCCACAGTGGGGGAGGGGGTGGGGGGAGGGGCGGGGTTGAAGAGGGTTGCCCATTGTGGCTGCACCCACGTGTCCACCAGGTGCCCCACCTGGTCCTCCGTCCGGCGGTGCCCCAGACCTGCTCTGAGCCCCATGTGCCAGCACCCCTGGCCTAGAGGGAGTTTTCACAACCACATCCTTGGCGAAGCCCGTCGTTGCACATTGTTTCTGCCCAGACTGAAGTTGGGTTTCGGGAAAGATACCAAAAGTCTTTTGCTGTGTTTTGTAACAAATTCTGTCAGGCTTTAATGTTTAAAATCAATCTTTCTGAGTAAAATCAGGCGGAAAGTTCTATCAAGATAACAACAACAACAACAAAAATGGAGACATAACAAACCCGTTTCAAATGAGAATGCCGTGCCTATTAAGACCTTGATTTTGTCTGAGCATGTTAAATTGAGGTTTGAAAGGGAAGTCGTTTTTGGAGCATTTTATAGTAAATGTTATCAGATTTAAGAAATAGTTGTTTGTATCTCCCCAGCTGCTTATATCGAATAAAGGTCAAGATGTTGCAATGAAGAAAAGTCTTGAATAAAACGGACTCTCTCCTGCAGAGTTTGTTATGACAAAACAGCTTACTTACAAACATGAGAGCCTGCTAAACCGTGATATGCAAATAAGATCTGAAAATCAACTTGAATTTTTTTTTACCCCCAAACATTTTAAGACTGCGGAAGTAAAAACCCCTTGGGATTTTTGTGGTGAGAGAATCTACTGGCTTTACAAAAGCAGTTGCAAATAGGCTAGTTGAAGACCTTCTCCCCAGACTGGCCTTAAATAACTCACCGTGAGGCTAAATTGGTGTGGTCAGAGGAACTGTGTAGTTTTCACCGTATTTTTTAAAAATTTATTTTGAGAGAGAGCGTGAGTGAACGAGTGCTGGGAAGGGGCAGAGAGAGGGAAAGAATCCCAAGCAGACTGCACTGTCAGCACAGAACCCAGTGCGGCCCTTGAACTCCCGAACTGTGAGATCATGACCTGAACTGAAATCAAGAGTCGGACACTTAACCAACTGGATCCATCCAGGCGCCCCGGCATTTTTTTTTTTTTTTAAAGAGAGAGCAAGCAGGGGAGAGGGGCAGAAGGAGAGAGAGAGAATCTTAAGCAGCCTCCACACTCAGGGCAGAGCCTGACACAGGGCTCGATTCCATAACCCTGGGATCATAACCTGAGCCAAGATCAAGAGTCAGATGCTCAACGGACTTAACCACCCAGGTGCCCCCACTGCATTTTTGCTTGGAATAGTATTCAGGCAACCTGCCTGTCCCCTTCATTCCAAGTCCCAGGAATAGGAGAGATGTGTCCTCCAAGGTCATTACCAAGTACACAGGCAGGAAAGGTGACCGTGTGATTGCTCAGGCTGTGTGGCTATTTGACCTGTGTCGACTGAACTGTACTGATTTTAATATTTACCCTTCAGAGCAGCATGTATCTTCACAGCTGGATTCAGCTGAGCATTTTCTCTTTATAGGTTGGATACTGGGGACTGGAAAATCACCTCCATGGATGTTCTCCCTGTGATTGTGACATTGGAGGTGCTTATTCCAACGTGTAAGTCACTAAATGAATGACGCAGTCCTGTGGCTATAGTCTCCACTCACGTTTCCACATTTTATTCTGACCGGCTTCTAGTCATCGGTGATGGATTTTATTCCATGACGAGCAAAGGGTGTTGAAAAGCAATGATCTTGAGACATTAACTACAGCCCAAATGATTTATTTTGCTCAAAATATTTCCAAGGAAGAGATCAACCGTCCTACTGCTTGGGTAACCCACAGGTGGTGGGATAGATGCTGTGTGTGACTTGACCTAACTAAAATATCAACTTTTCGCCACCCTATAAGGAGAGGTCCTATACTCCTTTTTGCAGCGTTTAGAGTAGAATCAGAGGAAAGAGGTGGCTACTTGGGTTCCATGGATCTGGATTTGCTTTTCAAGACCAGACACGTAGAGCCCATGGCCTCCTAACATCTTCCTCAAGACCATTGATTGATCGATTCAAGGAGCAGGTCCAAACTCAGAAGGCATTTAGTTCAGCACCTCCGTGCCTCTGTTTTATCCCTCCCCCCTCTCCATCTGTGCATGATGGGTTTGTTTCTCCCCAGGTGCTCCCCCAAGGATGGCCAGTGTGAATGCCGCCCGCACATCACTGGCCGCAGCTGCACTGAATCAGCCCCCGGCTACTTCTTTGCTCCTTTGGATTTCTATCTCTACGAGGCAGAGGAAGCCACCCCTCTCCAAGGACTTGCACCTTTGGTTCGTATTTCATTTAGTCTCCTTCCAGACTTGATTTGATGGGGCGGTGGTAAATACATATAGCACAACCTTGAGACCATGGGTAAGGTACCTGGAAAAGAATGGTTTGGCCACCCGTGCCAATCAGAACAGAGTTTATTTAGCATGGAACTGAAGGTTATAGAAACTCTGGAGGCCAGAGCCTGCATTTTACGTGATCTTTGTATTACAAGTCTAGCGCAGAGCTTGGCACATAAGTGGGAATTGGTTGAGGCTGTGGTCAGAGGGACTTGACTTTTGCTCCTTCGATGTGGCTGTCTGCTAACGTGTGTTCATTGAGTATCTACTTCTCTGCTTTCCCCACGACACTATAAACCACGAGATGGACGGATAGATGTGTATGCCGTTCACCACTGTTGCCCTAGCATCCGCCACAGTGTCTGAGCCACAGCGGGAACCTCACAGACCTCTGCTAACGATGAGCGAATAAGGTTCAAAACGGAAGTATACGATGTCCTCCTGAAGCTGATCATAGACTAGTCGTTCTGACTGATGTTCACTGGTGTGGGTGAGGGCAATTGTCACTCGGTGCCCTATTTCATTCCCTCCAAGTCAGGGTCCTGTGGGATATTTTCCCTAAAAACGTATTTCTTAAAAGGCTTGTTAGAGGAGCAGACACACACGTGTGGAACGATTAGAGAAGTTAGACTCCCGTGACAGTCTCAAGCATGTGACCCCAGCCACAGGCAGGAATGTGGCAGGGGATAAGGGGATGTGTGGTGAAAGTCTTCAAGGAGAGAAGGCGTGTAAAAGTCGGTTCTGAAGACCGGGTTTGGGTAGAAAACGGGAACTCGTCCAGGTTCCAGCAACTAAGTCGTTTCCTGAGATCTTTTCTTTATCTGGACACCATTGATGGGAGGGATGAAAATGCCCCTTAGGAGGCTTGGAACGTTCTCTTCTGCTGACTGGAATCGGGGGGAGGGGCGGGAGGCTTTCACTGTCCCTACTTAAACTTACAACCACGGTGGGTGGGATCAAAATGAAACTATTCTATGTCTGCATTCTTCTTCATGATTTGTAATTTTGCACCTTTATGATGGTGACTTAAGAAAACACTTTGGTAAGATAATATTGGTGTTTATATTTAGGCTGTAACTATCATAAAATAATAGAAGATATATATTGGTCCCTACCCCTGGTTCCTGGTAAAGAGCTCCTAAATCCTTTGGAATTTTCTGGGGGATAAGGATGTCTTTTGTTCTAATTGGGTGACTTGATGGGCTTCTAGATGGGGCCTGGTCACCAGAAAGACCAAGCTTTGATTAGAAGCTTAGAATTTTCCATCCTCCCCACCCCATTCTCTGTGAAGGGGAGGGGAACTAGAGATTGAGTTAATGAATGACCATGCCTATGTGATAAAGCCTCCATAAAAATCTCCAACATATAGGGTTCAGAGAGCTTCCAGGTTGGTGAACACATCCATGTGCGAGGAGGGTGGTGCACCCCAACTCCAGGGGCCAGAAGCTCCTGAGAACCCTCCCAGTCATAACTCTTCATCTGGCAGTTTGTATCTTTTATAGAATTCTTTATTATATAATAAACCACCAAACATAAGTGTTTCCCTGAGTTTTGTTCTAGCAAATTATCGAGCCCAAGGAAGGGGTCATGGGAATCCCAGTTTATAGCTGGTTGGTCAGAAGTACTGGTAACAACCTGGATTTTCCATTGGCATCTGAAGGTGGGGTTGCGGGGACAGTCTGGTGGGACTGAGCTCTTAACCTGTGGCATCTGACACAAAGTCCAGGGAGATGGTGTCGGGACTGAATTAAATTACAGGACACTCAGCTGGTGTCTGAGACTTGGTGAGCATGGGAATAAACCACACACTGGTGTCCGAAATGTTGTGAGCGTAGTAACAGTGTGACAGTAGAGGGGCCACACGGGAGTGTCTTTCCTATACAACTCCAAATATAATTGCTCCCACTATTTAGATAAGAAAACACAAAGCAGCTGTAATATCTAGAGTAGATGGACTGATGCTTAACGTATATTCCCTGTGCGCCATGCCGTAGCTGCTGAGAAGCAGTTAAGGAGAATGTGCTAATGTGCTAATACGCTCCAAACCATGAGTGTAGTCCGACGTGAAGCCTTACTCCTCTCTCCGTGGTTTAAAGACAAAGATCAAGGACAGAGAATGGGCTTAAAGGGCCAGGAAAATTGTGCAGAGGATTGGAAAGTAGTATCTATGACAATTCAAGCTGGGACTGATGTTGTGTTTAAAATACAGCACGAATAATTTCCTCTCCACTAAAAAGATGATCCTTAATTGTAGTAGGAAGAGTTTAAGCTAGACCCTCTTTGTGCATTCATTCAACAAATATGTATTGTGTGCTTACTATGCTCTTGCTTTTGATATTAATAAAACTTCCAGGGCCACCTGACAGGCTCAGTCGGTGGAGCATGAGACTCTTGACCTCAGGGTCAGGAGTTCGAGTCCCACGTTGGGAGTAGAGGTCACTTAAAAGAAGAAAAAAAACAACTTCCACTTAGAGCTCTGTCCTCTGCACTTTATATATGTTACCTCATTTGACTTCCTGAACAACCTATCACCTTTAATTTCCAGATTAGGGAGACATTAGAGAAGTTACCTAACTTGCCCAAAGTCACACAGCTGGTGGGCAGTGGACCCTGGATTGAAACCCGGGTGCATCTGGTTCCAAAGCTCTTGCTCTTAACCCATCAGTAGGTGCCACCCACATGTGTAACGTTGAGCTCCAGGCTAAGGGCAGCATAGAAAGCAATTAGTCACGGTCTCTACCCTCCAGGAATTTTTAGCTATAGCTAATACACTTACATAGATACCTCAGGATGGGTGCAGAGACGTATGACAAGAAGGGTCCATATGTGCCGTGTGTTACGATTTCAGAGCCATAAGTGATACTTTATGAACAGGCTTAAGGCACAGAACAATGTGGCCTGAGACTTGAAAGCAATAAGCGTTGCAGTTGGTGGCCTCAGTGAGAAGACAGTCCAGCCAGGAAAAGTTATAATTAATGGCTCAGAGGGGAGACAGGGTAGGTATATTCACAGGTAGAACAGGAAGTTTATATAGGGAAGAAGTATTGGAAAAGAACAGTAGATCCTCCTATTAAAGAGCCTATATTTTACTTTTTGGGCAATGAGAACTCGCTGATGCTTTCTGAGCCAGAGACTGACCTGACGAAGACTGTCCTCAGCGTTCCTGTAAGTGCGGTCTAGTCGCAGGGAGGCCTGGGATGGAGGGAGAGCTTTCTGTTGTAGTCCTGGCAGGCATAAGGAAGGAATAAGGAAGAAGTTAAGAGGTAGCAGAGAGAGGAGAAGGTATGGAGATGATGTGAACAAAAAGGATGTGAACCCAAGACCATGACTTAGGAGTAACTCTTTGAATACTCAAATCGGAGAATGAAGAAAAAGGACGATTAACTTTCTTGGCGGGTCTTCAAAAGATGTGTGTGGGTATGTGTGTATCTTAATTTTTTCAGACTGCTGTAACAAAAGCACCACGGACTTGGTGGCTTATAAACAACATAAATTTATTTCTCAGAGTCCTAGAAGCCGGGAAGTCCAAGATCAAGGCACCAGCAGATTCATGTCTGGAGAAAGCCTGCTTCCTGGTTCGTAGATGGCCGTCTTCTCATTGAGTCCTCACACAGCAGAGGGGCAAAGGAGCTCTTTCATGAGGGCACTGATCCCATTCCTGGGGTGTGCCCTCATGACCCAATCACCCCGGAAAGGCCTCACCTTTAATCACCACTACTGTGGGGATTAGCCTTCTCTATGTGGATTTTGCAGGGACACAAACATTCGGTCTATGGCCACATCCTTGCTACTCAAATGTGGTCTATAGACCAGCAAGGCTGCATCACCTATGAGTTCACTGGACTTAGAGTCTCAGGCCCTGCCCCAGACCTACTGAATCAGGTCTACTTGTTAACAGGATCCCCCAGTGATTCATAGGCAACTTGGGAAGCACTGGTTTGTTTTCTTATAGAAACTACCTGTGGTCACAAAACTTAACATTGATTGGATTTAATATAGTGTGGAATTTGATACAGTGTAGTATAAAGCTAATTCCATAATAGGCTTTCTGCATAAAATCAATAAAATGGTTTCTAATTTTGTGTTGGACACATAGACATAATCCAGCGTGGCCTGTCTGAGGTTCCTCATTGCAGAGGTCAGGCAG
The DNA here is from genome assembly GCF_028749965.1 of Puma concolor. Taxonomy (NCBI): domain Eukaryota; kingdom Metazoa; phylum Chordata; class Mammalia; order Carnivora; family Felidae; genus Puma; species Puma concolor. Next base: position 93,683,231 of record NC_141668.1, on the reverse strand, counting down.
CTGGACAGAGACTATGGCTGAGAATCACTGAAATAAGCGAGTTCCTGAAGCGGGCCTCTGCTGACCCGAGGGCTGCATGCTCTTGACGAACAAGTAGGGCACCTGCGAAATGAAAAACTCTTGTTTGTAAAACCAATAACGAAACATCAACCAAGGAAACACCCACGTCCAGAGGACCGCGAAAATCTGGAAATGAACAATTGGCGATTCTGACCGGGTCCCCGCTGAGGGGGATGGTATGAAAGCGAAGCCCGTGAGACCAGGATTTTAAGGAAATGGGAGCCGCAGGAATGCAATTCCTCGGCTTCGTTTGGGAGGTGGCTCTCCTGGCATAACCTCTCACGGGACCCTGCAAGGTCAAATCCCACAGACTGTGAGAACTGCCAGGAATTGGCCTCGAGAGTGTCCAGAGCGACCATAGCTACTGAAACTGCATCTCTACCCCATGCCTGCTGTTGATTTTCTACAACTTTCTTCTTGAGATCTCACGTTAAAACGTAGCATTTGCGCTTTTTTTTTTTTTAACACCACGAACCTAGGAGAAAAGCATAAATGTTTTCCCAGGTTCGAATGTCACCAGCACAGCATCGTTCAAAAAGAAAACCCGAGACGTCATAGGACTACCAAAATTTTCTCATTTTCACGGAGAAAGAGGAATTATAAAGTGCCTCACGACTCCTTCCTGAGGCTATGAAATGGAGATTGTGATTACCTTTTAAGTTATCAGATAACCCAAAACGCTTGCACTGTGGTACAATTGGGTTACTGACGCTGTAATTTCTTTTCTTTTTAAGATAGCAGCAACAGCTTTGCCTACGTGTGATGTGTACTTCCAGCAACAAGGGAGTGATTTCATAGTTGACAAAGGCACGATAATACTGAAGAGAAATCAGAAGCAGAGTGTACGTGCTGATGAGCAGAGTGAGGTAAACCGCTTCTCCATGGCCGTCATCTGTCCTGCCTGAAACAAACAATCCGGTAATGTGCTCAGAACCGTGTGGGGCCCATGTGAGTACTCAGTCCCTGTAAGCTGCCAGTGTCCTCGAGGATGGGATGGAGGAAAGGAGGGCACAAGCTCAAAGTAATCAGAGCTTCTGGGCAGAATCCCAGTAGCTTTCTTTGTTTCAAGACAGAAGTTTCCGGAAGGCTGGATTCTGGAGTCAGAGTCAGGTATTGAAAATTCACAAGTTTTTGTCATTTTAGGGACATAAGGAGAGCTGAGGAACGGCTCTCCCCCTAGTTGGAAGGAAGAAGACATGCTGATATCCCTGGGGGGTGGTGCATGGCGTCGCCATGTCTAGAATCTGAGACAGTGGAAGCTGGCCAGTGCTAGTGTGAGTGCAGGATGATGCCACCTCCACGGGACCCTGCTCCAATGGCTTCGGAAGGCCAGAGGAGACCTGAGGACCTTGTAGCCAGCCAACTATATTAGTTTGGATAATAGTCATCCAACTATATTAGTCAAAGTTGGGGATGCCTTGGGTCCATTCCTTCCTTCATTCAGTACCCTGGGATCTTCACTGAGTTTCCCACATGCGTATGCATGAAGGGGCATGCTGGAAAGCCAATGAAATCAGACACTAGCTGTCTCGTTCACAAACCCAGCACCTGAGTCAGTTCCTTAAACATAAGAGACCTCCTTGAGTGAATGAAATGGTTGAATCAATGGCAACAAGAATATGTCAGCACGAATGAAGTCTGCCCTTAAGATCACTGTCGTGGAAATGAGCCGTGTACACAAACCACTAATGGTGGCTGGGTGGGGTAAGTATCATAGAAGAGGTGCACATAATATGACACGGACTTCAGATTCAGGAGAACTACCTCTAGGTGAGAGAATCAGAGAAGGCTTCCTGGCTGGTGTTCCTCGTCCCCAGGTCCATGCACACCAGTCATGGCGGCCTTGCTCTTTCGTCTACCTGTTCCTGTGCTCACACCACATGCCCATGAAGCCTTCTCTGACTCTCTGGGCTTCTCATTCTGAGTCCATCTGAAAGAGAAGAGTGGGGAATGAGTCACTACTCCCATCTCCTGGCTCTCTATAGAACAGATAAGCGAACCTCAAATTTTACTGTGCAGAAGCACTGACTAGGGGGCTCATTTAGAAAGCAGGTTCCAGGTTCTTACCCTCAAGATCCAAATCAGAGAGTCTGGGACTGGTCAAGAAATCTGCATGTTTGCCACACACCCCAAAGTGATTCTGATACAGGTGGTCCATGACTGTTCTTTGAGAAACACAGCTCTAAATATCCACAAACTACTCTCCTGACTCTTGTCTGAAATGACCACCTCTGTATTATTTCTTGATTTGTGAAACTTCTACTCATCCCTTACAACCCAATGCAGATTTATCTTCCTACTCCAACATCTGGGCATAGTTCACTGTTTCCATCTCTGGGGTCACACAGATCCGCAATCTTCAAACTGCGGGTCCTGCCTGTTTGTAAGTAGGTTATGAAATCAATTGGCTGGGCCCAGCTTAGTACAACAGAGGAATACAAAACAAGGGCATATTTTCTTGGTGAAAACTTTGTTTCGGTTTGTATAAATGTGTATGGGTTCCCTGGAAACAGACATTGCAACAGAGACGTGGGTGCATGTGCCTTACGGAGGGGAAGGAACACTCATCAGGAGAAGTCTGTAGGGGCGGGAGGGCAGGAGGCTCAGGAGGGGAAAGTGAGGCAAGGATGAAGTCTGGGATAGATGTAGCCTTGGCCTGATCCCCTGCGAAGGTTGGAAGCATAAATGGCACAACAGAATTGTCCCCCATTGAGGGTCAAGGGCAGGCCTGTTGTGTCCATCAGCCTGTCATGGTTGTGGGCTCCCAGGGCAGATGCCGGCAAGCTCCCAGGTGAGGTGACTCCAATCCAAGGTCAGTTCTCAAGAGAGGGGAGCTGTGTCACAGCAACTGGTGGCTGGAGAGTGTGGCCCAGCCGAGGGGACCCGGCAGTGCACTCACAGCGAGGGCTGGCGTCCGCTCTTTGCATGCTCAGCCCCACACGCCGGGCCCTTTGTTCAAAACTTAGGGAAAAAGAATATTGAAGGCACTGAAACATATAGCATCTTACTTTCTTCCATAGTCTCTTGACTTCCCGGTGTTCTTTTATTTGCCATCTAATGTCGTTTGAAGTAAAGAAATATTGAAAATATAAATTACTGGCACGAATGGTACCATGCATCTTTAGATCGTGCAATTTTCACTGCAAACATAAGGGCGTTTGGCTCATGTAAAATCACTGAAATTACACGGGTTGTATTTTGTAGTTATAAATGCATATGTATTCTGGCCTTCCCAGAACAATGGAATGTGCAAAACGAACACAACTGTTTCTGTTTCACTCGGTATGTGTCCTACCAACACTCCCTACCTTCAGCATACTAACCAGTAAGGGAGGGCTGCAAGAAAGACAACCAGGAGTCGCCCTATCTTTCTTTCCTTCTGGTCATCCTTTGGTGTATGCAACTGGCTAATACAGGGAAGCAGCATGAATAACGTCTTTCTCAGAATGCCTTTGCCTTCTTTCTGCTTTCAAAGCAAGTTCTGGTTGCAACAGAAAAAGCCTGGCTTCTTGGAGCTGTCGGCACCCTGCTTACTCAGGCATCAACATAACCCACTTACCTTATATGCACTCTTAGTTTCACTGAACACGTGCGCATAGTAGGTCCACTGGAATGCTGTGTTCACCGGCATCATGTGCGCTATTTGCAAATGGGGGCAAGGAAGCACACACATAGGGGGTATGTCTCTTCTGCTCATGTGCACGCGCCATTGTCCCAAGAGACTTCACTCACAAAACAATTTCAAACATAAAATTATTCATTATCTCAGATGGTGACAGCAGAGCGTTAAACCAAACATGGGGTCCCTTCTGAGTGTGGGACCCTCTGGAAGTACACATGTTTGCACGCCCATGAAGCTGACCCAGCCCATCTGCCCCTTACATTAAGTTCATTCCATGCACGCACAGGCTTTCTGGGATTCTCCCGGGCCACAATTCCTGGGGAGATTTACAAAAGGAGATTCGTGAGACAAACGCAGCCTCTGGCTGCCACAATTGGTCCCAAAGTGGTAACCGATACTCACTGTCTCCCTCCTTCCTTGCCACCCATTCTAGATTCCGTTCACGCTCAACTAGCACTTCTGCGGGTTGGGATGACCTAGACCTTCATCCTTCCACCACTGAGCCCCTGGTTTCCATGGTCTTCTCAGGCTACGTGTAGGAGAACACCACAGGTGTCTCAGTGGGCCACCTCAGTGCCACGCATATTCCTCATGTCCTGATTAAATAGGATCAGCCCTTCCGGTTATGTCAATTTCGTCCCAGGCCTCCTGGTCTACAGGGATGAGAAGCCCTGGTGGCCATGCAGCAGCCATAGCTTTAAGGTTAGTGGAATTCTTTGTTCCTGCCCAAGAATCAGGACATCTAGACCCACAGAGCCTAAAGTTGCAAGCACAAGAAGCCCAAATTCCCTTGGTCACCACCCGTGACAGTGAGCTTGGCCACTCCTACTAGATTTCCAAACCCATGTCTTCTACCCATTGGGAGCACAGCATCACATAAAGGCCATTGCCATCATTAAGGAGTAAATGACATCCTGAAGAATACTGTCCCATCTCACAGGGTTCGTTCCCAAGCTAGTGAAGCGGATGCATTTTTTCGGGGTCCCATCCCACTGCCATCTGAGGTTAACATCTTCTGGATGGCACGGTTTGTGTAGAGCAGTGGATCGCAAAGTCACATGGCCACTGCGATCCTTCTTTTGCTGTGAAGTGGGTCCCTTGAGCTGAGGACGGGTGATGTGGTCTTCTGACAGAGGCCATAGAGTATCTGATTCACACCGTGGGAGACCACACGACGTCGGCTTGGACCAAGGGACCCACTTCACTATCCTTTAATATAGGAAATCAGTGTGACATTTTGTGGCATATCTAGATGGTTCAAACCCCTTTGGGCTATCCTGTTACAGAGAGTGGGAGAATGAACAGTCTTGGGGCAAGACTGAATATACATTACCCGAGAGAAGACAGCCTGCTGCTTCTCCTTCTTCTCTATGTTTCTGGAGAAGAACACATTTTGCATTTCCATAGCTCCATATCCTGGGTGAGGGTGGTGGAAATCTGCTCTGGTAAAGATGCTCCCTCAGGCACGACAGCCACAGATAGGACTACAAGCTGGTTAAGTCTGTATTAAGTGTATGATGGGGACATGATGGGAACCACCATCAAATCCTGAGAGTGGCACTTGGAGAATGTCTCAGATTTGTAGTACTGTTTTTTATTTACTATCTTGACTAGGTGGAGAGAAAGTGGTTGCGAATGGATGTTTCACAAGCTTTTACTTGGCATTTCCTACTAGAAGAACTCTTACCTTTCCTTCCAGGTCAAAGAATCAATGCCCACTGTTAAGCAGATCCATTCCAATGACATAGTCAGGAATTGGAGGAAATAATCAAGGGACGGTTCAGTAAATCTGTGAACCCATTGTAAAAAGGACTTAGGCCAGGACTCCATATATTACCTGACCCTCAGATGCCCTTCTTCTAACAAGGGGACCATGATGGCACTTTGGGTACCTGATTTACACTTGCCATGGTGTTCAAGAATCTTTCTTCATGGGGACCTGGTCTCTTATCCAGTCACTGGGTTCTGGATCCAAGAAGTGGCTCAGGTCTAGGAACTTGACAGAACATCACGTCTTTCCATTGGGACAGCTGACCTCAGCCTTTTGCTAATTCATATCTGACCGCTTTTAATAATATATGTTAAGCAATACTTTTGTTGTCTTCTCGTCTGTGTTGCTCCTGAGAATACCATGTTCTATTAGTCATCTCCACTGAAGATTCCTATGGGTCAGGCCCCCTTGTCTCCTTCTCTAACCTTGCTGCCCCCTATAATAATTATGCCCATCTTGTTTTTGAGAGTTAAGTGCTACCCAGTCTTCGATAGTCTGGGATCCTGTCCTCCACATTGATACCAAAGAGCTCTGTTTCCCAGTGATAGATCCTACCAGCCTACAGAGGACACCCAACACCCAGCTTTTCAGTGATGCTGTTGCCCTTCTCACCAGTTCATTGCTTCTTGTCCCAATAAATAAGGGGTCCTCCAGGCCTTCAAAGAACATAATCGGCTGGTGGGTTTCCTGGTCCTGTATCTTAGGTCCATTCTAGAATGCCTGCTACTCTGAGCCTTGTATCCCTTCCTCCACAGTCTGCTACGGCTGTTCTGGAACCTCCACTCCCTCTCCTCGGGACCACAGCTTTTGCCAAGCTTCCAAAAGCTACTCCAGCAATATATTGGACCCATCTCCCAAGGCTCCAGAGCTCTTGCCAGGCTATTAAATCCCATATTACTGGTGATCCCAAATCGACAAACTCTCTCTATCCAGTTTCATGTTCTGCCTCCTTATTCTAACGACCTCAGGACGCAGACCCATTCTCTCTCAGTTGCTACCTGTACGGGTTAGCCAAGTCCCTCTCAGAGATCTAGCACTTTCCCAGTCAGGTCATGCTGGAACTTGACTCTAATTATCAGGCACATGGTCAGGGTGGGTAGGATGAGCAGATCCTCAGGAAGGTACATGTTTTCTCCCAAGACAGCTGCATCATTTGAGGTTTCCACGTCATCCTCAAATGCGGCAGGGGGGTGGAGTGGAGGGGCTCTACTCCAGTAAGAGTGGGTGGATTACGTCTATGGTCCACAAGCGCTCAGGAGAGCCTCAGAGTTCAAGGTTCCCATGTGCATCACCCATGTCTTAAGGTCCCTCTTCTTCCCCATGAAGGGCCTGACTTGGGCATAGGTGACTTACCTAGGCTGAGAATGCAGGCTTCTCCAAAGTTCTGCAAGTCTTAACAATGAGGTCCTGTGCCTGGTCGTCAACTCTTCCTGCCATCTGCCTAAAGGAGATGAGGCTCTTTAAATCCCCCCAGGGAGGCCCTCTGACTCTCACACTCGGCTTTAAACTGGTGATTGCCCTGAGCCCATCCTCCCTCGTCACAGCATCAGTGGCATTCAACAACTCCCGCCTATTTCCACAGTCCTTATAATTGCTATTCCCCCATATCTCTCAATGCCAGAAACATGGCTGCAGTCGGTGGCTCCCCTCCTGCCTGTATCCTGTCCCGGTTCTCCACAGCTGACAGCTTTAGCAATTGCTCTGCTGCCACATCCCAGGGATCATCAGGACATGTTGCACACGGGGGTCCCTGTTGCCAGCTGAACCGAAAACGCTCCTTCTCCCAAATTGCATCTGGGAGTCTGCTTTTAGGTAAACTGGCTGGCACCAACTGTCTCAGGTCAAGTGCCCTAGAAACAGAGCCCAAGACTGGATTCAGGTGCGTGTGATCCAGTAAGGAAGTATTATTCAGGAAAGCTCTGTAAGGGAGTGAAAGAAACAAGAGGAGGGAGTAAGATGTAGTGTCAGGTGAAACCAACATTGGATTGATCCATGAAGGAGCTCAGAGGCATAAACCGCAGGCAAGGTTGTCCCGTCTGCTGGGAAGACAGGGTCAGCCTTTTATAGCTCTGATCAAGAAGCCACTGGCTGTGAGCTACCCTCAGGGACAGGGGTGGTGGGGGGGGGAGGGGTTGGGGAGGAGGTATGGGAGGGCAATTCTCTAGAGAAGGAGGCAACCGTGAGCTCCTAGAAGCCACACACACAGCAACTGCGGGTGGTGGTGCACCAACCAGGTAAAGGGGATCCCCGAGGGGCATCTAGTGTCTACTGCATTTGTGAGAGTGTTTCTGAAATGTTTGAAAGACATTGCATGTAGACAAGTTTACATAGATATCTGCTGAAACCTAATCTGACGATATAGTTTCTTATTTACGTTTCGGTCTCCAGTGCAAGGTTCTAATCTCCGTGGCCAGGACTGTGTCCTATTCATCTTTGCATTCTAATGCAGGGGTTGGCGTTGAATGGTTGCTCAATAAACACTCAGCAAATGAGCGGTTTGGGGTAGATCGCAGAGCAACTTGAACCCCAGGCTAAGTCATATGGGTGTGATTCCGTTGGCAGTTGGGTAAGAGTGTGAAACGCTTATTGGCAGCTGTGCGTCATGTGGGTTGGATTAGGGAAGGGGTGGAGAGAACGGCCAAGGCACTGTTGTAGTGAGACAGACAAAATGCAACAAGAGGCAGAATTCTGGTGGATGCTGTGAGCGTGGGGAGACAGATGCAAAAGTCATTAAAGTATTATCTCCAGGTTCCAGATGGCCCCAGGCTGACATCCAGGAGAGACCATCCGGGATGCAACCCAACGTGTTACGCGTTTCATACTTCTATGCCTCCAAGCAGATAGAAGAGCGTTTCTCATGTCTGCATGGAAGAAATATCCAAAAAATAAATAAATAAATAAATCCATGTGGGTTTTCTCACTGTCGTGCATAATGAGGCAAAGTCCACGAAGGAAGCATGGGAATATTTTCTATCCTTCCTCATTTTGGCCGGAATCCCACAGTCGTATCTGAGAAAACCCCAGGTCACCAGCATGGAATGTGTCCAATTCATTAGCACGTGGGGTACTTAAGTTTAAAGTGGTTTCCAGTGACACGGCTTGGAAATCAATCACTCTATACAGTAACATATGTTCCAAAGCTGCGGATTCAGCACATCTCAGATGCCTTCTGGATCATATCCTGGCTGGAATAATTTATCCCTGACTCAGATGGATCATGTACACATCAGGAAATATGTACTTTTTTTTTTTTTCCTGAACTCTTTTTTTTCCCTGCTAGGACTTGACTCTAGCACAGCTGAGTGCATTCTTCTCCAATTTTAGGGCTCAGTGACTTTTGGCCAGGTGCCTGCTGTTCACGGTGTTTTCCGAGAACCGGTTCCTGGAAGCCCTACTGCGTGGACTGGACCTGGATTTGCCCGGGTTCTCCCTGGGGCTGGCTTGAGATTTGCCGTCGACCACATTGCCCTTCCCATGGACTTCACCATCGCCATTCGCTATGAGATTCAGGTATCCGACTTCTTCTTCAAGGGTAAAACCTGCCTGAGGTAGTACATTTTCGAACAAAGACTTTCCATTCCAGTCTTACTAGATAGGGTCGTCAGAAAATGATTTGCAAAAAAAAAAAAAAAAAACCCACACCAAAAAAAAAACACACAAAAAAACCCAAAAAACAGAACATCTGGAGGGCATTATGAATCAAAGGGTTTCCTAACGATATTAAAACAACACACTAAGCCAGAGGCATGTGTGCTCTATTCCGTGGAGAGAGGCTAGAGCGGGATTATATACCGAAGGTACAAGGTCTGAGGAAGTGGTGATGGAATGTTTGTATAAGAACAATAAAAAACTAAAATAACACAAATTCTGCCCTCCTTGGGCTTTTTTCTAAGAACTTCACAGGCTCACCTGTGTGAAGAGATTCTGACTCCTAGGGATACAGAAAAGGCGTTTATTTGCACTTGGCTTTTACCCTGAAACAAGAGCAAAACTAAAAGCAGGCTGCACCTCGTGGCTTCCCTGGCCTTCCCCCCGCCCCCGGCCCCACCACCACCCTGTCCCCCTCCCCCCTGCCTTTTGAGAAATATCTAAGACAGAATAGAAACCAAATTAGAAAAACACTTGATCTAGAGCAGTGGTTCCTCACTTTTTCTTTGCATAATCTTTTCAATGATAATCTGACACCCCACAGACCATCTGCCCCAAAAAGTATTTTGTGAGGCTGGGATGGTCTCAGGGTCCCCAGAGTCCCTCCAGGGACCACACTCTGGAAGTGCTCATTGTGTGTTATACAACCAAAGCTGCTGACCCGCTTTGAAATTCTTGATATGACATAATTCTCTGTTTCTCACTGATAAATAAAAGCCAAGGGACTTGAGTGAACTCGGACCTGGTGAGTATAAGAAGTCATTAAAAATATAAGGTACAAATTTTTCCATAGAACACATCTCTGACATCTTTATTTTTTAAATTTTTTGGTTTGAGTTTTATTTATTTATTTTGAGAGAGAGGGCATGGAGCGGTGGGGGGGGGGGCAGAGAGAGGAGGAGAGAGAGAATCCTGAGCAGGCTCTGCACGGCCAGCACAGAGCCCAGGGCAGGGCTCAGTCTTACGAAACACGAGATCATGACCTGAGCTGAAATCAAGAGTCAGATGCTCAACTGACCGAGCCACCCAGAAGCCCCTCTGACATCTTTAAAAAGCATTTCCAGGGTGGCTGGAAATGCCCGGGTGGCTCCGTCGGTTAAGAGTCGACTCTTGGTTTAGGCTCAGGTCACGATCTCATGGCTCCTAGATTTGAGCCCCACATGAGGCTCTGCACTGACAGTGTGGAGCCTGCTCAGGATTCTCTCTCTCCCTTTCTTTTTCTATCCCTCCCCCTTTTGCATGCGTGTGCGCTCTCTCTCTCTCTCTCAAATTAAATAAACTTAAAAAAAAAAGCATTTCCAAATTGCATGGCTTTCAGAATATAGCTAATTATTATATACTATAAATATCTATACATATTTAGATACATATAAATAGGTTTAGTAATATATTTATTTTAGTAATAAATGTAAAATAAGAAAATTTATGTAATAATATATTTATATAATAATATTTAAATTTTTAAATATTTACTTACTTTTCAGAGAGAGAGACAGAATTGCCAGCAAGGGAGGGACAGAGAGAGAGGGAGACACAGAATCTGAAGCAGGCTCCAGGCTCCGAGCTGTCAGCACAGAGCCCCACGCGGGGCTCAAACTCACGAACAGCGAGACCATGGTCTGAGCCAAAGTCGGACGCTTCACCGACTGAGCCATCTAGGCACCCCTAATATTTACATGATAAGATGAAAAACAGTATATATCTTTTTGTGAAGGATTTGAAATGTTCATGTTTGTTCAGTGATCCAGGGACAGGATGAATCAGTGGACTTTGGGGGAGACAGACGTTAAAGACCAGCCCTGTCCGGAGTACCAGGGTCTTTCGAGCCTATGAACTAGAGCTATGGCCGGAAACAACATTCTGTCTACCCAAACCGCCATTCAGCTGCCAGCGTGTTAGAGCTGATGGCCAACCGCTAAGACTTCTCTCAGCTCCAAAGTTCCCTGTTCTGAGGGGGCCGTGGGTTACAGATTTGATGGCAAGGGCTGTCCGTTAGGCGTGTGTTGTGTATACGTCCTCACAAAAACATGCTTTTATGTCACGCCCGTGTAGCCCGCAGCCGACTGGGCTGTCAAGATCCTGGTTAACCCCCTCGGAAAGAGCAAGCACTGTCCACGTGAGACCCCATGGCCACGACCTCAGTCCTTCCCTTTACCGGCGACTTCCAGGTATGCTTGGGACCTGTCCTCAAACACAGTAGCCTTCTTAGAATTTTAGGCCTCTATCAATAATTTGTAGCAAAGAGCTCAGGAGGAGAAGAGGTGTATTCAAGGAGACTGTGACATTTATTAAGCGCTTGCTGTGTTACACTAAGCTTCACGTTTAAGATCATATCTTGCTGACGACTCAGCGAGGAAGACTTTCTCTTCGTCAGGTGAGGAGGAAATTCAGAGTGAGAATACCTGGAGACCTGCCCCAGCCTCGTAGCTGGTGTATAACAGAACCAGGATTCCAGCCCAGATCTCCTGATTCTCGGTCTTGAACGTTCCTTTCCCATTCCCCAGATGGCCTTGAGAGGTGAGAAAGTGAAACGCTCCAAGAGTAGGAATAAAATATTCAGCTGGCAGTACCTCAACAGCTGAGAGTCTCCAGGGCAAAAAGCTGATTTGGAGGCCACTAATTTTACATTGGAGATTTGTGGCAAACTAAAATGGAGACCCTGTTGAGAGCATGGTAGACGGGAGGAAGGACTTCTGTTTCCATCCTTTTCCCAAAGCACTTATGACAACACGTGGCTGATGGTTACCAAGGCTTTGCTACTTGGCACAATCCTATGGAAGAGCCACAGAGAACCTGAGTGTGATTTTGCTTTCCACTCAACCCACCCGAGCTGGTCTAGACCTGGCCTCTGCTCTGAGGCAGAACCCACTTCAACGCTGGGGGGGGGAGAAGCAGCTATGGCCGCTTAGGTTATATAACTGTACTTTTGTCACTGAATTTCTGCTTTATTTCTCTTAATACAGAATCGTGCTGCTTCCCACGCCCATCTGTTTAGAACCAGATGTACAATATTCCATCGACGTCTATTTTTCCCAGCCTTTGGAAGGTGGGGCCCACGCTCATTCACACATCCTGGTTGATTCAGTAAGTATCACGAAGCGACGTGGGTGCTGCCTTCTAAACTGAGCCCCATGATAATTCTACTTGCAGACTCGATGGTAAAATGTTTCTTTAGAAGTATAAATGAGGTTGTTGCGTTATAAGAAAAAAATCACGCGGTCTCTGTAAACGTCACCAGCACTGAGTGCAAACCTTACGGCACAGCACGTGTCAGCAACGGTTCGCAGTGTCTCACATAGTGTATTAGTTAGTCTTCACGACAGTCTGTGAGGTAGCTACTGTCATTGTCCCTAGTTTACAGACAACAGAAATGAGGCACGGGGTCACAGAGCTAGTGAACGAAGAGTCAGGAATGACAGCCAGGCTCCCTGGTGCCAGAGCCTCTGCTCTGAGCCACCACAGCGTGCTGGCACCACGGAAAGTTCCGGGAGACGTTCTCCCACGTTCACGGTCACCATCTTGGAAGCTCCGCTTTATGCGTGAGCTTATTGTCGTCATCAGGGCGCTCATGTAAGTACGTACGCAAATGTTTTTCAGTTCACATTGTATCACGAGCGTTTTCTTATGGTGCTTCTGTAGTCTTCTTATTTTTCGGAACGATGCACAATATTTCCTCGAATGACTTCTTTCAATGTCTTTCCCCCACAGAGTTGGGCCATAGATGTTTCTTCCAATCCCTTCATTCTGTCCCCAGCTTCGGGCCCAGGGTAGACACTTGGCGGAGTTTGGGCACTGACGAAATTTAAGCTTTCTTTTACCTATCTATTCCCTACTTGCCAAGGTTTTCTGACTCTTGAAATAACCTGCCAAATGAATTTCTGGAAGGTAGTCTCCAATGTACGGTCAGGACGATTGGCAATATGTAAAATTACCAGTTTCATCCCACCCTCAGGAGAATTGTATAGAATTGTGTGGGATCTCTTAGAAGTAATTTTGTGGATAAAAGCCAAATTATATTTTTTTAATGTTTATTTGTTTTTGAGAGAGAGAGAGATACAGAGTGTGAGCGGGGGAGGGTCAGAAAGAGAGGGAGACACAGAATCCGAAGCAGGCTCCAGACTCTGGGCTGTCAGCACAGAACCCGACGCCGGGCTCGAACTCACAAACTGCGAGATCATGACCTAAGCTGAAGTCGGACACTTAACCGACTGAGCCACCCAGGCGCCCCAAAACCAAGTTAATTTGTTATAGTTGCATTTTTAAATATTCATGAGAATCTTCTAATATCATGATTTCATTGGCAAACTACTGCCCTACAGAGTTTTATTGGCACATGAGCATGGTCATGGTCATTTGTTTATATATTATCTACAGCTGCCTTTAAGCTACAAAGGCAGAGCTGAGTACTTGTCACAGAGAACTCAAGGGCCACAAAGCCAAAAATATTTACTGTCTAGCCTTTTACGGGCAGCTTGACAACCCCTGACTTAGTTGTATGTCCATATTTCATGAGTTGTGTTTTCAGTGTTCAATTCTTAACCATCAGACATTTTAAATTTATACCTGGCACTTTGCTACTTTATCATCTACTATGGAATTCAGTATGAGACAGGTGTACCTTGAATTCTATTCAGTAAGTTCAGGTATTGTAACATCAAAAAAAAATTGTGTAAGATTATTTGACCAGATGGAGGATTGCAAGACTTAGCAAAAAGGAAAAGAAGGAAAGAAAGCAAGAAAGCAAGAAAGAAAGAAGAAAGAAAAGGGCAGAGAAGGAAGAGGGAGGAAATGATGGTGGGAGGGAGGAGACAAAAAGCACGGTGCCCAGTTAGAGTTGAATATTGTATAAATATGTCCCAAATATTGCTTTCAAATACTATATGAGACATAGTAAAAAATTATCCATTGTTTCTCTGAAATTCAATTCCACCTGGGTGATTTGTATTTAATCTGGTGACCTTCACCAAAGATGGTCTAAATCCTGCACCTGGAAGGCCACGGGAGATTGCGGTGAGGTTCTGCCCTGTTACGGTAGAAATGAAGAGGAAAGTTGAAACAGACTCTTGAATGAGGATTTGAATTCTCGTGATTTCCCTCTCCGTGTAAGTCATATTGTCTCCTGAGGAGCTTTATAGAACCGCACTCTTGGACCACCATGTGAGTCACAGAGTAAGAAAATCAAATCCAACAGATTTAATTTAGGGGGAAAAAGCTAAAAGTTGGGAACCCAGGCAGACTAAAGAAAGGGAAAGGAAGACATTAAGTAATTCCCAAATCACAAAGGGATTTTATTGTTATAATAATAGCCATGAAACTCAAATTGATAAGAGCCAGGATATGCCTCAGTTTATTTTTTTTTAAGTTTATTTATTATTATTATTTTTTTGATTTTTAATGTTTATTTTATTTTTGACAGAGAGAGAGGCAGAGAATGAACAGGGGAGGGGCAGAGAGAGAGGGAGACACAGAATCTGAAGCAGGCTCCAGGCTCTGAGCTGTCAGCATAGAGCCCGACACAGGGCTTGAACTCACAGACCGCGAGATCATGACCCTAGCCGAAGTCGGACGCTTAACCGACTAAGCCACCCAGGCGCCCCAGTTTATTTACTATTGAGAGAGTGAGAGAGAAAGTGCGAGCGCACATGTGCTAGTGGAGGAGAGATGGAGACAGAGAAAGAATCCTAAGCAAGCTCTCGTCTGATGTGGGGCTCGAACCCACGAACTGTGAGATCAAGACCCGAGCCAAAATCAAGAGTCAGACACTTAACCAACTGAGCCACCCACGCACCCCAAGATACTTCTCATTTAAAACAAAAAAATTTAAGTTTATTTATTCTGAGAGAGTGTGCGAGCAGGGTAGGGACAAAGAAATGGGAAAGAGAAAGAATCCCAAGCAGGCTCTGAGATGTCAGCACAGAGCTCAATGTGGGGCTCGAACTCACAAACCATGAGATCATGACCTGAACTGAAATCAAGAGTCAGACACCTAACTGACGAAGCCACCCAAGTGCTCCGATATTTCTCATTCTAAATCCACATCTTGAACATTTGGAATTTTGTAAATTCAAAAGATGATGGCTTGATGCTGTATTTCATGCATCCATGCAAATTACCCGCTCGTCACCTATTCAGTGAGCACACATGAGCTGACAATGGGCAGATTCCTGGGGGTGTCAGATGTGGTCCCTGCCCTCAAATAATTCTCAGCCTGATACAGAAGACAGATGTGTAAATGAAGTCATTGCAATGATACTTGCTAGATACATAATATAAATGGATAATTTGAAATTAACTCAAAAACATATCCATTTGATCAGTTTTCAAACACGCCTTCTCTTACGTATAGCTATGAAATCCACGAAACCTGCATGAAAAGTGGGAGATCAGCCTGATCTCGGCAAACTGCCAGAACCTCAGAAGAGATGCTAGATCCCTGTTTCAGGTCAGATTCCCCAGAAGCCGAAGCTGAGCCAGGGACTCAAGTGCACCTAATTTATTGAGGGCATGCTCGTGGGAGAAGAGGAGCAAAGGGACAGGGGAAGGAACCGAACAAGGATGGGATCTGCACTGAAGTGTAGCTGATCCCACAGGGAGCTCTGGAGCATAATTGTGCCACCGAGTTGGTCCCACCTGGAGGCAACAGGGTGGGCCTGTGTGCACCCACCTTATCCACCCCACCCGGCTCATGAGTGCATGAACTTCTGGACAGGTGGCTGAGTGCCAAGTTTCTGGGAAAAAGGACAGCTGTGAGCCTTCAGCAGCCAATGCCACAGCAGCTGGTGAACGGGAAGATCCGGGCAGGGCACCCACAGTGACCCTTATAGTCCCTGACCCAGGATGTCCAGTAGGAGAAAGTCCATGCGCATTCTATGATTACAGACTAATGCAGTTACTTCCATACCACTGATTTCGCTGCTCTGGGAAGATGCTTGACGGCCTGAGACCTGGCCCGTTCAACGTCCCTTCTTCTCTGCAGCCAGATTAACACTTGCATCTAAGAAGCCCGGACGAAAGCTTTGTTCAATCCTGGATGTTCCTCCTGCACAAATAGCTTTTGTTTGGGGAGCATCGTGAGACAGTTACAGATTTCCTTCACTCACCCTGATTACATGATATATGCTTCCGTAAAAATGTGTTTAGAGTAAAAAACTCTATTAGACATTCTAGACTATAACACTGTCATTCTTTTAAACCACGGGATGGACTGCACTTGGTCAACAAAGTCTTTAGAAGCTTCTAGGAGAAGAAGAGAGTCAAGATATTACAAAATCCTATAATTTGACAAGGACTCTTATCATCTGGTCCATCTGCTTTGGTGCCAGGAATGGCCTCCTCTAAGCTGCCTCCAACCAAGAACTGTAGGTAGTTAGTCCCTGGTTGGATGCCCTCATCCCCAATCCTAGCCTCTGGCTTCTTTCTGCGGGACTCTTCACTTGGTTTGTGTTTGGGGAATGTAGTCATTTTAGTATCCACTTGAACGTACCACGCTAGACATATCTAAGTACTTCTCTACTGAGCAAACACTTATGAAGTGTTTACTGTAAATCAGACACTATGGTAGGCACAGGCGTGACTAAGACCAGCACCTGCCCGGACATGCTGGGCTCACTCTCTAAAGGAGAGATGCGGACGATCACACGGGAAATGGCAACGTGGTAGGGGAGCCGCTACGAGCTGGGACAGGTCCCTGAATGGAAAAGCTCATTGTGACTCCAGCAGTGATTCTCAACATCCCCTGACCCAACCTCCTCTTTTTTGTTTTTAGTTTATTTGTTTATTTTGAGAGAGCGTGCACGCACAAACTGGGAAAGGGCAGAGAGAGAGGGAGAGAGAGAGAATCCCAAGCAGGCCCTGCACTGTCAGCACAAGAGCCCGATGTGGGGCTCGATCTCATGAACCGTGAGGTCATGACCTGAGCTAAAATCAAGAGTCAGACGCGTAACCGACTGAGCCACCCAGGCGCCCCTTCCCAACCCATTTGTACTTTATGACAAATATTTTGTAACCCTCCACCAATTTAAAATGCAATTCATAGGCATTATAGCCTACACTTTCCAAATAACGTCAATGTGATGTGCAAATACAAAGAGACCTAAAAGGAGAGTAATTTATAGAGAAACACTATGTATTTCAATATGTATGTGCACAGGCATGAATATGCAGAAGACATAATGAGGCAGGGACATGCTCATAAGTGCAGAATCACCCTACACGAGACAGCCATGAAAGCAGGTGTGTTACAATCGTGTAACATGTTTGTTTAAAACATAGAGCAGGGCTTTCAACTCAGAATTGTAAACAAGGATTTCTCCTTCATGGATTTTTGGTGAGACCTTCGAACGCTATAGGAGCCATGCGATGATTTTCTTTTTTGTCAATATGTCTGGGGTTTCTGATCCCCACCCACTAAAAACCAGTTAACACACCTCATTCCAATGGCCATGACAACCAAAACCACCCCCTGGAATTTCCAAAATGCCCCCTTAGGGGGCAGCACCTCCCAAACAGAACCACTGAGCCAAGAGGTTGGGGGATAACAGAATGAAAAGAGATCGAATTTAGATTTTATCCTGAGGCAATAGGAAGCCACTGAAGGTTTTAAGGAGGGGTTATCTGAACAAACTGGCTTTTAAGGAATCACTGTGACTGCAAGGTAGGAAATTGATGGGGGAAAGGGGTAAGAGTGGAAGATGGGACGTCTGTTGGTCTGCCACCATGGCGATCCAGATGGCCTCAATTAGAGCTGCGATGGGGGAATGAAGACACATTTAAGAGGTTAGATGGATCGAGCCTGTGATTGACTCGATGTTGGGGGAACATGGGATGGGTGGGGAGTGTTGATGACCAAGAGGCAAGTATCAAAGATGATCTTTTTGAGGTGCCTAAGTGACTCAGTCATTTGAACGTCTGACTCCTGATTTTGGCTCACGTCATGATCTCACTGTTCGTGAGTTTGAGCCCCACATCAGGCTCTGTGCTAATAGCAAGGAGCCTGCTTGGGATTCTCTCTCTCTCTCTCTCTCTCTCTCTCTCTCTCTCTCTGCCCATCCCCCACTCATGCTCTCTCTCTTACTCTCAAAATAAGTAAACTTAAAAAAAAAAAGATGACCTCCAGTTTTCTACACCGAGTACGTTGGCAGATGGTGACATTATTTCCTCCCAATAGGAAAGGAAAGTGGGTTTCAGGTGTGTTGGTTTGCAGTGCCTGTGGGACAACCAATAAGCCTGTCTGTGCAGATCTAGAGCCCCTAATTGAGATGTGGGCAAGAGACCTAGATCCAGATGTCAACAATGTATTGATGGTAACCAAAGCAACATCATTGTCAAGGTCACCTAGGAAGGGGATGTGGAGTAAGAAGGGGGCTGATGAGAGAACCCTGAGGATCCCAACATTTAGGGGTGGGTGGGCGAAGAGGTGTTGCATACGGGAGAGGTGGGAGGAGAAGAGGCAGTGAGGGTGGCCAGGAGACCGTGTTTCGAGAAATTTGACTATCAAGGAATTAGTCAAAGGGCAGAGGTGGCGGGGGGGGGGGGGCAGTGGCAGGAGAAATATATGTGATCAAGGAGGTGATTTTACAAATGGGAGAGATTTGGGGCGCCTGGGTGGCGCAGTCGGTTAAGTGTCCGACTTCAGCCAGGTCACGATCTCGCGCTCCGTGAGTTCGAGCCCCGCGTCGGGCTCTGGGCTGATGGCTCAGAGCCTGGAGCCTGTTTCTGATTCTGTGTCTCCCTCTCTCTCTGCCCCTCCCCCATTCATGCTCTGTCTCTCTCTGTCCCAAAAATAAATAAATGTTGAAAAAAAAAAATTTAAAAAAAAAAACAAATGGGAGAGATTTAAGCACATTGACATGCCGGTTGAAAGGAAACGCTTAACGAAAGCATAACCTACAGAGAAGTTTCGCAAAGGCTGAGGGCAGAGTGGTGGCCACCTCTTCCTAAGCGCTTGGCCGGGAACGGGGCGGGGGAAGTACCTGTGAGCCAGGAGTTTGGGAGGCAGGAAGTCGGAGGCTCCATTTTCCCTGTGAAGTAAGAGGAGAAAGAGACAGTGCAGGGAGGGTGAGGATAGAGGTTTGAGGAGTGGAGACGCTGTGAAATAGGCACCCAGGGTTGAGGTTCCACTTGCTGGGGTGTCAAAGGACAGAGAAGGACTGGGGGCGGGGGGCTGGGGGGTGTTGAAAGAGGGTCGAAGTAAAGGATCGTGGGAAAGAGGTTCAGAATGGACAAAGGAAGAAGGCCAGGGGAGATGCCCAGTTTGCTCTTTTAACCTGACCTGGTGAATTAAACCTTAATGTCAATGTTGCTTTTTCTACCAGTTGTTCAGAATGACCAACTTGTGATCAGTTCCACTGTACCAATGTGTTCTCTGCTGCATCATCCAAGCCATTCAAAAACATTTTAGGGGCGCCTGGGTGGCCCAGTCAGTTAAGCGTCCGACTTCAGCTCAGGTCATGATCTCGTGGTTTGTGTGTTCCGTCCCGCATCGGGCTCACTGCTGTCGGCGCAGAGCCCGCTTGGGATTCTGTCCCTCTCCCTCTGTCTTTCTGCCCCTTCCCCACTTGTACATGCTCACTCTCTCAAAATAAGTAAGCTTTAAAAAATGTAAATGGTAGTAGGTTATAACTTAGATAAAATCTTCTCAAGAAATATAACTGTATGGCTTTTCTTCACATCAAACTACAGACGAGTCATCTTTGAGAAGACGCTTAGAACAATGCACTTGTCCCTCTAACCGCTGTATGGTCTAAGCCAGAAATTCCCAAAATGCATCTGTGAAATATTGGGTTTATGGGATGTTAGTGTTATTTGAATATAGGAGCAAGTGGTTACGTAAGTATGGAAACACAGAGTTTAAAAGTAGCTTTCTTGTAGGACTTCTCAGAGCATTAGTGTGTTAATCTACACTGTGACTCTCCAAGAGGCAGCCAGTTTGATGTAGAACTGTTCATATGTAATTGAAAAGAACAAAACTTTAAAAGGAGAGTTTTGTGGAATTAGAGTTCCCCAGTGACACAATGGGATGCACTGAGCCATAATTTCCGAATTTATCGCACGTCACCTAGTTAAGAGTCTTTGAAACCTAAGACAAATTTATTAGCAAGCTAATAATATATTAAGGAGGGTTAAAAAAAAAAAAAGTCCCATTTTCTTTGTCCTAAGTCAATAGATGTGCCTATTTGAAGATTTCTTAAATAAAATGAAAATCTTAAAATCTTGTTTTAAAGTATTTTCTCATAGATCTCATTGTTTTTATAAGTAGAATCTTGAATGGGAGACCATTATGAATGTACGTTTTCCTTTTGTATTATTTCCAAAGCTTAGTCTGATTCCCCAGATCAATTCACTGGAGAATTTCTGCAGCAAGCAGGATTTGGATGAATATCACCTGCACAACTGTGTTGAAATTGCCTTGAAAACAGGACCTCAGATGCTCCCGGGTGCGTGTGAAAGGCTCATAGTGAGCATGTCTGCCAGGCTAAACAATGGGGCAGTAGGTAAGTAGTGGCTTAATGGGCTCTCCCGATGTGCTGCTTTTTGGGACGTGCATGAATGGATTCAATTCATTTTAGCGTCTAGTCCAAACGATCAGTGTCAATACCAGTTGCCCAATGATTAGATACGCAGAGCAGTCTCTTGATGGGTCGGAATCACAATGCACAGTACAGTAAATGTACAAAAAAAGGAGCCTGGCAGCGGCCGTGGGCGGTTCGGTCGGTCAAGCGTCTGACTCTTCATTTCAGCTCAGGTCACGGTCTCTCGGTTTGTGAGATCAAACCCCACGTCGGGCTCTGCACTGACAGCGCAGAGCCTGCTTAGGATCCTTTCTCTCTCCCTCTCTCTCTGCCCCTCCCCCACTCGCATTCTCTACCCCCCCCCCAAAATAAATAAAGACAAACATTTTAAAAAAATTTTAAAAATTAAAATTAAAAAAGAGCCTTGCAGTAGTGTTGGGATGCTAGATTCCTGGAAGAATGCTCCAAAAATACTTATTCAGAATCCTGGAATTTTAGGGTTGGAAGGAACTCTAAACAACTTCTTTCATCCTGCATCCTTTATTAAACCTTCATTTAATAAACAAGGCTATTGGGGTCCCAAAACACTAGGTAACTTGTCCATTTCACTAAGCTCTAGAGCAGTATTTCTCACCCTTTGCACTTTTGAAATTTGGGGCCGGATAATGCTTTGTTGTGGAGGGGGGGGTCGGCACGGAAGGCTGTTCTGTGCATTATGGGATGTTTAGCAGCCTACCTACCTGCTACTCACCTGATACCGGGAGAACCTTCCCCCCAGGTGCAACGTTCAAAAAAGTCTCCAAACTTTGTCATATGTTCCCTGAGGGAGCGAAATCTCCCCCCAGTTGAGAAACACTCGTATAGAGTGAGTTGCAATGAAAGCCTGGGGTTCCTGAATTCTGAGCAAAGGCTTTTCCCATTACCCGGCAGGACTCTGCGTTCAGGATGCCTGCCATCTCGTGAAACATATAGAATAAGGGAAATCAAACAAATAGTCCAGCACCAACATGGATCATCAGGAATTGAAGTAATCGGAAATAATAATAATTATATTGGGACTATTATGAAAACAACTTATTTTAAGCCTTTCATTAATTTAGTGAGTAACATTTATTGGTAAGATCTGTTTATTACATAATGTTTACTGAGCACTTCCTACACGCCACACAGTTCTAAAGACTTCACAGGCATTATTGTCTTTAGTCCTTATAATCCCCTGGGGTAGATCCTGTATTCTCCCCATTTAACAGATGAGGGAGTTAAGGATTAGAGAAGTATCTAATGAAAGAGAGGTGAACTTAAGCTCCCACAAGGACCAGGTGCACCCCTGTCACTTCCCGTACCTCTAATTGTCCCCTTTGTCTCCCCGCAGCCTGCAAGTGTCACCCCCAGGGCTCGGTGGGGCCCAACTGCAGCCGGCTTGGGGGCCAGTGCCAGTGTAAGCCCCACGTGGCCGGGCGCTGCTGTGACAGGTGCTCCACAGGAAGCTACGGTTTAGGACATCATGGCTGCCACCGTACGTAGCAAAAACACCGTGGGGGGAAAGACATGCATGGGCACAACCTTGGAGTTTTGAAGGCAGGAAAATCAGAGGGGGAATTGAAAAGAGGGGGTAAGGATTGGGAATTTGGCCACACGACTTAGGCTGTCTGTCCGTGTAGATCAAGAATACAGAAAATTTTTCCATCGTATTTCATTCCTCCATTTGGTGGGTGCCAATGTGTACAGAGCTCCGTTAGGAATCGTGAGTGATGATGAAAACATGGCCTGTGATTCTCCCCGTCCAGGGAGGATGTGGGAGCACCAGGAAATGAGTTGGCTGTGCCGACCCAGCTTTAGGATCTGGCACAGACGCCCCGTGGCTGGCCAGGCTAAAACAACGATGACATTGGGAAGTCAAGAAAGGGGACAAGACTGCCACCTAGATATTACCTTCTGTGGTGCTGGGGTCACAAACAGCCATGGAACTCATTCTATAATCTCCCCATCAATCAGGGTTTAGACGGGCCTTTGTCCACACATGGTGACACATTCTCATGGCTGTCATGTTCAGGGTATACAGTTCTCTGTTCATGCCGTAAGCCAATAGCGAAAATACTGTTCCCCACAGAAACCTATCATAGGAACCATGTTCCTAAGGTAAAGGAGCATATATTTTCAGTCATGGTTCAGAAAGGCAGCGCCCTGGCAACTGGCTTTTCAGCACACAGTGCTTAGGTCCATTATTACTACCCCCTCCCCCGCTCCCTTTCTTAAAAAAAAAAAGTGCTTGAGATGAACAAAGGGATATACACAAAGGAGCAAACGTGTCTTCCATATCCCATTTTTGTATAGGGAAGATTGGCTCAAAGGATCCACTTTGTCAGAAAGGGATTGAGCCTTTCTGATTGAGCCCAGGAAAAAGAAAAAAATCCAACCATCTTGAGAAAGGTGTCATTTTTTATAATCTTGAAGTTTTGACTCACGTGATAAATGGAAGTTTACGTCATTAAAAACACATTACTTGTTGGGCGCCTGGGCGGCTCGGTCAGTTAAGCATCCAACTCTTGATTTCAGCTCCAGTCATGATCTCACGGTTCATGAGTTGGAGCCCCACCTTGGGCTCTGCACTGACAGCACAGAGCCTGCTTGGGATCCTCTGTCTCCTTCTCTCTTTCAAAAGTAAATAAACAAACGTTGAAAAAAAAAAAAACATGTTCCTTGTTCAGGTCCTCTGTATAAATAGTGCTGATGAGACCCAACGGCTCACAGCATCCTGTTCATTGGGTGAATCAGTGAATTATTTAATAAACGTTGACCCGGTATTCAGTATATGCCAGGTTCTCAGACTCTTTATTTACCTGATTGGAATGCTACAGTAAGTTCAGGACTACAAAATCAGGACCATAACTCAGTTCGCCAGCACACCACGTGCCCCCACCCAACATGTTCTCTTTCTTTATCTAGCATGTCACTGCCACCCTCAAGGCTCAAAGAGCGCTGTATGTGACCAAATAACGGGACAGTGCGCCTGCCGGGGGGAGGTGGCTGGCCTCCGTTGTGATCGGTGCCTGGCAGGCTACTTTGGATTTCCCAACTGCCGCCCTTGCCTTTGTAATGGTTTCGCTGAACTTTGTGATCCAGAGACAGGGTCATGCTTCAATTGCGGGGGTTTTACAACAGGAAGAAACTGTGAAAGGTATGGAATTCAGATGCACTTTGATTTTTAGTTTTGTTTCTTTTGTTCCAGTCTCACAACACTCTCTGAAGGACCGCTGAGTAGATTATCAATAGTATTTAAGCGTAGAACGATCTCTGGGTGGGGGATGGCCGAAACAGAGTATCAGTCCTGGTGTCCTTCAGAATCTTGTTATGAGATAGACGCTGTCTGATTAAATAAAAGCTAGGCATTTATTTGCCTGACACCTTGCTTTTTATGTCCCTGAAATATGACATGTAAATTAACTGCTACTATATTGAGTTTAATGACAATACCTTGGGACTTTTATATTGAGTTTAATGACTATATCTTGGGACTTTCAGTATAAATTTAAAAAATCACTTCGGGGCGCCTGGGTGGCTCAGTTGGTTGAGCATCCGACTTCAGCTCAGGTCATGATCTCGCAGTTCGTGAGTTCGAGCCCCGCATCGGGCTCTGTGCTGACAGCTCAGAGCCTGGAGCCTGCTTCAGATTCTGTATCTCCCCCTCTCTCTCTGCTCCACCCCTGCTTGTGCTCTGTCTCTCTCTGTCTTTCAAAAATGAATAAACATAAAAAAATTTTTAAAAAAAATTTTTTTTTTAACGTTTATTTATTTTTGAGACAGAGAGAGACAGAGCATGAATGGGGGAGGGTCACAGAGAGAGGGAGACACAGAATCTGAAACAGGCTCCAGGCTCTAAGCTGTCAGCACAGAGCCCGATGCGGGGCTCGAACTCACGGACTGCGAGATCATGACCTGAGCCGAAGTTGGATGCTTAACCGACCGAGCCACCCAGGCACCCCCAAAAAAGTTTTTAATAAATAAAAATCAAAAACTCACTTCACAGAGCAAGCAAGCATCTTCTAAAATGTTGACTTTTGAGAGTTGCACTGTCCTCAAGCATGGCAAATCCACATCGGCTAATGTGAGTTTTTCCTGTGAACACTTGGTAAAAAGAAATTGTCTCGACAGGTGCATCAATGGTTACTATGGGGATCCTCCTTCAGGACACTCCTGCCGTCCCTGCCCGTGTCCGGATGTTCCCTCAAGTAATCAGTATTTTGCTCATTCCTGTTATCAGGATCCTTGGAGCTCAGATGTGATCTGCAATTGTCTTCAAGGTTATGCAGGTACACAATATAGTTCATGATGGTGTTTTTCTCCCATCCCATACTGCTATCTCAAAACACGATTCCATGCTCATAATTTATCTGCCTCGAACAATTGAGGGGTACCGAATATGAGTTAATAGCAAGAAGACACAATTTGGGGAGTGCCTAGGTAGCTTAGTCGGTTGAACATCTGACCCTTGATTTCAGCTCAGGTCACGATCTCATGGTCCTGGGATTGAGCCTGGCATCCAGCTCCCTGCTGAGTGTGGGCTTCAGCTTGAGATTCTCTCTCTCTCTCTCTCTCTCTCTCTCTCTCTCTCTCTCTCTCTCTCTCTCTCTCTGCCTCTCTCCTTCTCCCTCCTTCTGGCCCTCTCTCTTGCTCTCTCTCTCTCTAAAAAAAGAAGGCACAACTTAGTACACTGAAGCTTTACTGAACAAAGAATTTGAATGTTTCAAAAACCAATGACAAAAGCTCATTCCTCTGAGCTATAACTGTTTTTAAATAATGTTCTGGAAAACTAACTGACCAAATGAGTTCAAATCAAATTGATTTCTTTCAAATAAAATCATCACATGTTAAGTAAGATACATATGTGATTAAGTAACATGTATGTCTTATACAACATCTAACATAAGCAATTAAAAATTAAGAAATTTTAATCAAATGCTTTCTTTATATAATTCCAACCAATCCATTTGGCTGATATTTCAAAGATATAACTTCTTTTTTCAGACGTCTTGAAGCACTGATTTGGGCATCACACAGACACTGTAGAAGTCAATTCAATATTTTTGTCTGTCTCTCTACCAAACATTTTATTTTGAAGAGTTTAAGCATGAGTGTGTGTGTGTGTGTGTGTGTGTGTGTGTGTGTGTGTGTGTGATGCAAACAAGGAAAAAAACATAAAAGCCACTCGACTTAATCATATTTTGAAACTCTGGTGCCGAAGTTTTCTTCAATGATAATTACCGTGATGATAATAAATTATACGGCTAATTTTGTCTTATTTGCTGCCTATGTCTCTACAAGATTCTGATCTCTTCCATGTACATTTTGGCTTGGTTGGTCAGTTTTTAAGAACTAAGGCCATGACTGGCCGACAAGAGAATTCCTAACTAGGATGACCCAAAATGAGGGGAGCAGACCCAGAGTTGAGGCACCTAACTGACTACCATTGCCCGGTGGTTGGAAAGGTAACAGGCATGGTTTCCCCAGACGGCACTTGATAAAGACACCCTCCAGGGTTCGTACATCAACAAAACCACTGTCACCATCTTCACTGCTAGACACACATCTCAGGGTGCTGCACGTTCACCTCCAGGACCAGAACAGGGGCTCAGATTAGCTTTGGGTCCCAAGGCACACTCGGGTGACCCCCATTATATAAGGATCCAGGGATCCCTGTGCCCACCACTCTGTGGTTTTTGAAGAAAGACTAGAATGCACTCTTGCATTCTTCACTAAGGACTTCTTAGTTCTGAACAACCATTTTACTCTCTGAATGGATAAGAAATTAAAATGAACGTTTTGCTTTAATTCAGAACACGTTTTCTTCTTCATCTCCAGTGTGTGACCTCCCGTTACCCCTAAAATCGCCTAATTATTCATTATTCTCTATAACAGTCTCCATCCCTGCTCCCCCAACACACACACACACACACACACACACACACACACACACACACACACACACACCTCTTCTTACTCGCTTTGCCTCTCTCCTTCTTTCAGGTAAGCAGTGTGGCGAATGCTCTGCGGGTTTCTATGGAAATCCCAGAATTTCAGGAGCACCTTGCCGGCCATGTGCCTGCAATAACAACATCGATGTGACTGATCCAGAGTCCTGCAGCCGGGTAACAGGGGAGTGCCTTAGATGTCTGCACGACACTCAGGGACCCAACTGCCAGTTCTGCAAACCGGGTCACTTTGGATCGGCCATCAATCAGACCTGCAGAAGTAAGTCTGCTGGGCTTCTGGCAAGGGTGGTGGGGGGGGAGGGGAGGGGGGAACTATGGCAGTGAAGTGTGGCCCACTGTGCACTGTGCCAGAATCACCTGGGGACTGGGCTGGGATATTAACAGGCAGATTCCTAGACTACCTCCGACCCACTGAATTGAATCTCCAGGAATCTGCCCTGGAACTAGTTCATCCAGTGTCTTTAATGTATAAATTCAAGAATCACTGATGAAGAAGAGGGCAAGGGTTGATTCTGTGATTTAAAAAAGAAGGGGGGAGGGGCGCCTGGGTGGCTCAGTCGGTTAAGCGTCCGACTTCGGCTCAGGTCATGATCTTGCGGTCCGTGAGTTTGAGCCCCGCGTCGGGCTCTGTGCTGACAGCTTAGAGCCTGGAGCCTGTTTCAGATTCTGTGTCTCCCTCTCTCTCTCTGACCCTCCCCCATTCATGCTCTGTCTCTCTCTATCTCAAAAATAAATAAACGTTAAAAAAAATTTTTTTTAAATAAAAAAGAAGGGGGGGATGCCTAGGTGGCTCAGTCAGTTAAGCATCTGACTTCAGCCCAGGTCATGATCCCGCACTTTGTGGGTTCAAGCCCCGCATCGGGCTCTGTGCTGACAGCTCAGAGCCTGGAGTCTGCTTCAGATTCTGTGTCTCCCTCTATTTCCGCCCCTGCTTATTTTCTCTCTGTGTCCCTGTCTATTCTCTCTCTCTCTTCTCTGAAAAATAAACATTAAAATTTTTTTAAAAACTACTTGTTTTTAGGAGATATTTAACTGTGTCAGTGGACCCAAGTCAGTTTAATAGACTGTTTATTTTCAGATCATGAACAGCATGAGGAAAAAGCAAGGTTTTCAGTCATCCTAATTGTGAGCTCTTAGAACACAATTGGCTGAACCACATGAAATTGCTATTTGGGGAGACCAAAGAGAGTTGAATGGATTCAGCTTACTTAGATTCTTTGATAAATCTGAAATATTGCCAGGTGTTTCTGCCTTGAGCCCTTTGGAGAAATGATACATCCAGGTCTGAAAAGCTGTCTGTACGGTTTGTTGAAAGCCAGTGTTACTGCCGAATTTACCTCCAGCAGTGGTTCTGTTGTCCCAGGGTGTTCCTGCCATCCTTCCGGTGTGACTCCTGCTGCGTGTCCCCCTGGTCAGGGAGCTTGCCTCTGTGACCCCAACACTGGCACATGTCCTTGTCTCCCCAACGTCACAGGCCAGACCTGTGACCGTTGTGCTGACGGATACTGGAATCTGGTCCCTGGCAGAGGATGTCAGCCATGCAACTGCGACCCCCGGACCTCTCACAGTGGCCACTGTGACCAGGCAAGACATTTGGAACTTACCAGGGTGCTGGAGTGGGAAGTGATGGGGAGACATGGTTTCCAAATTTGTAAACGATGCTTTCTTTATGGACTGTTGCTAGTTAGTGTTTTTAAACAGGATTGGCCTTCTATGGGGAGAGATGCATTTATCAAGGAATGGAAAGGACTAAAAAAGAGAATGAGGGGCTCAAGGTTAAGTTTTGCCTGCTTCAGTTTTCTCCAAACCTCTCTGTGACTGGGGAGGTTGGATTTACATGCAGTGAAATACAGACGACCTTCTCTTTTTCCCTGTATCATATGTATAATCCTAGGGAAGCTCCAAGAAATTGATCATTGGTCAGAATTATTTATCAGAATGAAAATCAACAGGTGCTTCCAGAGCCCACAGTTCCATTTTCAAAACCTGAGCTGTCGGGACGCCTGGGCAGCTCAGTCAGTTGAGCATCTGACTCTTGGCTTCAGCTCAGGTCGCGATCCCAGGGTCATGGGATCGAGCCCCGCATCAGGCTCTGTGCTGAGCCTGGAGCTTGCTTGTGATTCTCTCTCTGTCTCCCTCTGCCCCTCTACCCCACTCATGCTCTTTCTCTCTCAATTAAAAAAAAATAATAATTAAAAAAACAACTGAGCTGCCGTTCCCTACCCTTCACCAGTTGGTTTACATATGGGTAAAATAAGATGTCCTCGTTACTTACCAGACCAGCATTAATTGTTCCTGAAGAATGCAGGGTAATACACTAGGAGCAAATCCACATTGCTTAACATGCGATTAATGCTACTTAACTGCACATGTGATCTTTAGTCAATAAAACAATGAGCATACAATTTTTTTAAGTTTATTTAGTGAGACAGAGAGAGA
This sequence comes from Puma concolor, assembly GCF_028749965.1. Taxonomy (NCBI): domain Eukaryota; kingdom Metazoa; phylum Chordata; class Mammalia; order Carnivora; family Felidae; genus Puma; species Puma concolor. The sequence continues at coordinate 93,654,191 of NC_141668.1, read as the reverse complement.
AAGAGAGAGAGAGATCAAGCGGTGGAGGGGCAGAGAGAGAGAGAGGCAGAGAGAGAATCCCAAGCAGGTTCCACACTGTCAGCATGGAATCCAACGTGGGGCTGAAATTCACGAACCATGAGATCATGACCTGAGCTGAAATCAGAAGGCGGACGCTCAATCGACTGAGCCACCCAGGTACCCTGAGCATGTTTAAAATTAGTATGACATTGGGGCGCCTGGGTGGCTCAGTAGGTTAAGCGTCCGACTTCAGCTCAGGTCATGATCTCACGGTCTGTGAGTTCGAGCCCCGCGTCGGGCTCTGTGCTGACAGCTCAGAGCCTGGAGCCCATTTCAGATTCTGTGTCTCCCTCTCTCTGCCCCTCCCCTGTTCATGCTCTGTCTCTCTCTGTCTCAAAAACAAATAAACATTAAAAAAAATTAAAAAAAAATTAGTATGACATTATCTATTTATGGAAAAAAAAAACTATTCATGTCATGATTAGGGCTTGGGGCTTAATATATTCTTTGAGACCCTTTTCACATTAATAGAGATTGGAGGGAAGGATGAAACAGTGACAAGAAATTTAGAGTGAATCCACAATATAGGGACCAGGGTATAACTGGAATCAGAATGCCAATTTTAGAAGCTGGAGTTTTCCCAACTAACAATAATCATAATGATAACCATGGCTCATCTCCAATTTCCCCTCTGCTGTTCAACTTATTCAAAGGTCAAGTCTAATGCAAGTAAACCTTTGAAGGGTATTTCTCATACACAGACTGTGTTTTCCTTTCTCTTTTTTTTTTCTTTATCTTTCTCTCCCACCCTCCTGCTCCAACCCACACCCACACACTCACCATGCCCTTTTTTTCCTTAATAAATTGTTTATTTTAAAATAGATTTACAGAAAGGCCGTGAAGATAGTACAGAGAAGATGTACCCCACACCAGGTTTCCCCTATTTTTAACATCTTACATTAGTATGGTAGATTTACCAAAATCAGTGAACTAATATTGATACATTATCATTAACTAATGTCCATAATTTATGCAGGTTTCCTGAGTTTTATCCCTAACATCCCTTTTCTGTTTCAAGATCCCATCCAGAACATCACATAACACTTAATCGTTCATGTAGCCTCAGCTCCTCTTTGTGGTGATGATTCTCAGGCTCTCCTTATTTTTCTTGAATATAATTTATTGTCAGATTGGTTTCCAAACAACACCCAGTGCTCATCCCAACAGGTGCCCTCCTCAGTGCCCATCACCCACTTTCCCCTCTCCCCCACCCTCCATCGATGAAGCTCTCCTTAGTTTTAATGAGCTTAACAATTTTGAGGTGGATTTTCTAAAATGTCCCTCTATTCACATTTACCTGCTGTTTTTCTCGTGATTAGACTTGGATTATGGGTTTGAGGATGAGGCCCACGGAGAGAAAATGTGATGCTCGTCACATCCTATCAGGACTCGACACTGTGTGCACGCCTTATCACTGTAGACGCAAATCTCAATCACCTGGCTGAAGTAATGTTTGTCATGTTTCTCTGCTGTAAAGTTACTCTTTTTCCTCCTTTCCATACTGTGCTCTTTGGAAGAAAGTCACCATGCACTGTCTATGCTTGAGGAGTGGGGAGTTTCATACTCCTGCCTTGAGGGCAGAGTGTCTCCGTAAATTACTTGGAATTCTTCTGCACAGGAGATTTATCCATCATCCCCCCTTTCCTCATTTATTATTTTTTAATATCCATATGGAGTCATGGGTATTTATATTATACTTCAAGTTATAATCCAATACTGCTTTATTTTGCTGTTCAGGTTATTCCAGCTTTGGTCATTGGGAGCTATTTCATTTGGTTTCTGCATCCCTTTTACCCCATCATTGTTGGGTTTGGGGTTTTTTTAAGCCCTTTCTGCCTGACAAGATACTCGAAACTCATCTGATGTGTTTCCTGCCCCCATCCTAGAATCAGCCATTTCTTTTTTTTTTTTAATTTTTTTTAACGTTTTATTTATTTTTGAGACAGAGAGACAGAGCATGAATGGGGGAGGGTCAGAGACAGAGGGAGACACAGACTCTGAAATAGGCTCCAGGCTCTGAGCTGTCACCACAAGCACAGAGCCTGACGCGGGGCTCGAACTCACGGACAGCGAGATCATGACCTGAGCTGAAGTCGGCCGCTTAACCGACTGAGCTACCCAGGCGCCCCAAGAATCAGCCATTTCTTTAGGGAGTGCTGGTTCCTTTTATTGGAGAGTGGTATCTGACTACTAGGTGACCACACCTGTCTCATATCCCCCTCCACTCCTCACACCTGCAGCCAGCAATCATGAAACAAAATGGTAGCTCTCCCCATGACTTCTTGGCTTCCTAATTCAAGAGGAACTCCCAACGTTCATGACATCACTGTCTGGCATGCTTCTCAGACCTTTTAGGAAGTATATTTGCAACAGCACTCGACAAAGACCACAGTTCAGTCATGGAGGCTAAGGGAAGCTCAAGGTGAAAGTCAGATGGCATTGGTTTAACCAAAAAGTCCTCTTATGACAAGGGTATTTGGGATTGTCTGGTCCATTGGGGATTCCTTGGGGAAGGTTGCTCTTTAAATTTTTTTTAATGTTTATTTATTTTTGAGAGAGAGAGAGACAGCGTGTGAGCAGGGGAGGGCCAGAGAGAGAGGGAGACACAGAATCTGAAGCAGGCTTCAGGCTCCGAGCGGTCAGCGCAGAGCTAGACATGGGGCTCAAACCCACGTACCGCAAGGTCATGACCTGAGCCGAAGTTGAACGAAGTTGGATACATAACCAACTGAGCCCCGGAAGGTTGCTCTTTAAAATCAGGGAACACTTTTAATGGAGTATAGAAGAGACAGGTAGATATTTCGATTTCCAGCTGTTTAAACAACCACTGATAAATGTCTCTATGTCAACCAGTAAAGCATCCCTAGTGCCTTATTACAGAGACATCCAAATGCGCCATCCAATATTTTCATCAACAGTTTAGATGGAGTTGGAGAAACATGCTTCTCAAATATTATCAAATCTGCAGATATTGCAAAGTGGGATGCCAATGTGATAAAGCCAGAACAAGAGGCAAGATATCCCGACGGGCTGTCCCGTTGGCTGCAAAGAAGAAGATGAAATGTTACCAGGATAAAAGTGAAGTTTTGCAATTGGGTTTTTAAAATCCATTGCATAAATACAGGGTGGGAGTAATAGCTTGGCACCAGCTTGCATGAAAAACATCTGAGGATTTTCGCTCTGTGCTTCAGCTGAGCCAGCAGTGTGGCCAGGCTGCCAAAGAGACAATGTCCATTCAGGCTGGAGTAGTGGGAATGCCAGGCCCAAGTTCAGGGCAGCCATTATCCCACTGTCCCCTGTGCGGGTCAGGCAGCTGTAGGAACATTGCTGTTCTCCCTGAGAACCACGTTTTAAACGTTATATTGACATACGGACTGGTGTGTGTCCAAAGGAAGACGACCCGGAGAGTGGATAGAACCATTGCTATTCTGTGATGAAGGCTTGAAGGAATTATGGGTAGTCAGCCTGAAGAGAAGAAGCAAATGCAAATTGAGAGCAGCCATCTCTAGCTGGGAGAAGGGCCATAAGGAGAGGAAGTGGGAGACCGCTTGTTTTGCGCGATTCCATAAGACAGGACACCAAGTGATGGGAGCAAGTTACGAAGGAACAGATTCTGCGTCAGAAATCATCGTGTGAGAAATGTGCGAGAAATCTCACTGTGTGAGAAATCATTGTGCAACAGTTAAGAACAACCAGAAGAATGACAGGCCTCAGGGACAGTAGGCTCCCCATAACTCCTTACATTTGAGCAGAAGCTCATGGGAACTCCAAAGATGGGTAGAAGCTTGGTAGATCCAGCCGTTTTATAAATTGAGCGACTTACAGAGTTGTTTAAGCAGATTTATTTGGTCAAGAATAACCTAGGACCGTGACAATAATGATTTGCTTCTGTATTTTTCTACGGTTAATTTTCTAACCTCCTCCATTTTCAGAAAAGCTGGTCAAGGATCCAGTTGGGAGGATGCACAAAAAAATCAGACCTCTCCCCAAAACACGGTTCATAACTATCATTAAATGACTGGGGTGCCTGTGTGGCTCAGTTGGTTGAGGGTCCGACTTCGGCTCAGGTCACAATCTCACGGTTTGTGGGTTTGAGCCCCGCATCAGGCTCTGTGCTGACCGCTCGGAACCTGGAGCCTGCTTCAGATTCTGTGTCTCCCTCTCTCGCAGCCCCTCCCCCACTCGTGCTCTCTCTTTCTCTCTCTCAAAAATAAACATTAAAATATTTTTTTTAATGATTAAGCCTCAATTGCAAAAAAATGTTGTTTTGTTGAGCAAAACACGAGCCCAGTTGGGAGAAACCCCATCGCACATTCCGTAATGGAATCATGATTTGCCAGATTAATTGATGAATGTCAGTCCAGGTCCGTGGCCTCTCTGTGTTAGGAGTGAACTCCCATAACACTGTAAACGAAAAGAATGCAGACCGTTTCCCATTATGTGTTTTGTTTTCATTTACATCTGTGTATATTTCCCAGTTTGGGGCCACCTGTCCTTGAACAGCTGGAAGCAGGCGGTATATTCAGGGGCCCTGAGCCAAAACACATTAGCTCCTGATCCTTGGTATTGTCGAGGGTGGTTGCTGGCCGTGGGAACCATCATCCTTCCTCTGCCTTTGCACAGCTGTATGTTCTAAATCACTGGAGGGAAAACTGTTTTGTATTAAAATGCATTATTTTTTTTAGATCGCAAAGCTTGTCAATTCCTCACCCATGACTGTTCTCACAGCTTACAGGCCAGTGTCCGTGTAAATTAGGCTACGATGGGAAACACTGCAGTGAGTGCAAGGAAAATTATTATGGTGATCCACTGGGGCGATGCCTTCGTAAGTATGGGTAATTCTAAAAACTTGAGGACTATCAACCTGGTCCTTCCATGGGTATGCTATGAACCAGCTGAATTTTAAATGTCTTTATTTGATAGAAAATTCACAAACTTTAATCTTAGTTTTGAAAGTAATATTTTTTGTAGCCTTATAAAAAGATTTTTTTTTTCTCCTGTATTAAAACTTTGTGCTAGGGGCACCTGGGTGGCTCAGTAGGTCGAGCATCCGACTCTTGATTTCGGCTCACGTCATGATCCCAGGGTCGTGGGATCAAGCCCTGCATCGGCTCCGCACTGAGTGTGGAGCCTGCTTGAGATTCTTTTTCCCTCTGCCCCTCCCCTGCTTGTGCTCTCTTTCTCTCTCTAAAATTAAAAAAAAAAAAAAAAAGTAAAAAAGTAAATGAAACTTTAGGCTAGATTAAATGTTAGTCTATATTAAAAGTTGAAGCCTGTATTGCAATTTTTCAGTCACTAAAACAGAACAGACCTCAGAGGTCATGACTTGTAGCCAGTTTTCTGCTATTCGGAAGCATGTTGACAAAAACAGTTTCTCGATGGAAGGACAGGAAGCCAGCAGCCTGTGCGCTTCATAGGAAGCCAGCAGAGGGGGTGTTTCCTCACCTTGGATCTCATACCTCTGGGCCTTTCACATACTCACTGATTTATTTTAAGATATGCATCGCATGCCTGTAAGTCATGACCAGTAAGGCAAGCCCCCCCCGACCCCCCGCCCCGATCTCCCGGAGTTTGTGTTCTAGTGCCCTTTGTCCCTTGTCTTAGCACTGATTGTGGGATTTAGAGCAGCACCATCCCGAGGAACTTTCTGCAGAGATGGAAATGGTCCGGTCGGCACTACCCAGCACAGGAGCCACCAGCCTGTGCGCTGGTGGGTGCTTGCAATGTGGCTGGTGCAAATGAGGGACAGAACTGCGTGTGTCATTCATTTAAATTCCAGTAGCCACCTGTGATAAGTGGCTACCATATTGGACAGAACAGATTAAAAACAATTTTTTAATGTTTATTTATTTTTGAGAGAGAACAGAGCATGAGCGGGGAAGGGGGCAGAAAGAGACGGAGACACAGAATCCGAAGCCGGCTCCAGGCTCCAAGCTGTCAGCACAGGGCCCGATGCAGGACTTGAACCCATGAGACGTGAGATCATGACCTGAGCCAAGTCGGATGCTTAACCAACTGAGCCACCCCAGGCGCCCCTGGATGGCACAGATTTAGAATATGGGTTGATTCTAGGAGGAGGGATTTTTGAATCTCTAAAGTCTGCTGTTGAAAGAAGTCAATCCAAATAAATATCGGATGTGGTGTGCTAATCACGTGCACCTCTACATAGCCACATGTGGTAACTCTTTCCTCCTTTCTTTTCCTTTATAAACATGCTTTTTTTTCTTTAGATTTATTTATTTATTTTGAGAGAGAGAGAGCAGGGGAGAGGCAGAGAGAGCGGGAGAGAAAATCCCAAGCAGGCTCCATGCTGTCAGCCCAGAGCTTGATGTGGGGCTTGATCTCACGAACATGAGATCATGCATGACCTGAGCCAAAATCAAGAGTCGGACGCTTAACCGACTGAGACACCTAGGTGCCCCTATAAATGTGCTTTTGTGACCAAAATAAATTGCCTTTTATCTCCTTGCCCCATTCAAATACGTATGCTCAGCGGTTTCCCGGTCCCACTTAGTTTTCTAAGTGTAATTGCTACATTAAAAACCAGGGAGGAATTTTGGTTCCTGGAAAATCCGTCTAAGCCTCTACCTCTGTGCCCCTCTAATATTTCAATAATCTTATTTTCTGAAAAGATTTCATCTTTTATAGAGAAAACTTTGCAAATGATCAGCTCAGGCCACAGACCCCCCTGACGCTCCTGGGGAAGGGTAGTTTATAAGAGGAACTTGGGCCTCCAGCTGGTGAAGTTGACCTAGTGTTGCCCCCGAGGGGGTTCCTGCTGAGGCCAAAGTGAACGTGCTGGACAGATGGCATCGAGTTAAGGAGCCTAGCATGTTAATCAGCTTTTATTTGTCATTGACATTTTTACTCAGGCTGTAAAATGCATTTTGTAAATTTTTAAAATTATTTTTATTTTTCCAGTGTATTTATCTATTTTTTTGAGAGACGGAGAGAGTGAGCAAGGGAGAGGCAGAGAGAGAGAGAGAATTCCAAGCAAGCTCCGTGCTGCCAGCACAGAGCCCCATGTGGGGCTCGAACTCACGAACCGTGAGATCACGAGCCGAAAACTGAGAGGCCGATGCTTGACCTACTGAGCCACCCAGGTGCCCCAAAAATGCATTTTAAAATCACTTGTTCCTTACAGTTAGGCTAATGATTCCCTGACCTTTTGGAAATTGCTGTAACTTCCATAGCTCTGTCCCTCCTCCATCCTCCGCCTTTATCAGAAACCTACTCAAATGAAGTACATGCGGCATTAGTTTTGTTTTTTGTGGGTTTTTTTTAACTAAGACAAAATTAATTTTTCCCTTTCTAAAAGGACTTTATTTTTTTGAGAGCAGTTTTAGGTTTATGCCAAAATTGAGAGGAAGGTACAGAGATTTCCCGTATGTCCCCACCACCCCTCCATGCATAGCCTTCCCCATTATCAACATCCCCAAGACAGTGACACATTTGTCACAACTGATGAAACTATAAACCATAACCACCAAAGTCCATAGTTCACTTTATGGTTCACTCTTGGTATTTTCCATCCTGTGCCTTTGGACAAATGTATAAGGATGTGTATCCCCCATTATGGTATCACATGGAATATTTTCACTGCCCTAAAAACCTCTGCCCTCCACCCGTTCTGCTCTCTCCACCCCTCTTCCCACAGCCCATGCCAACCACTCGTCTTTTTACTATCTCCATAGTTTTGCCTTTTCCAGAATGTCTGGTAATCAGCATCCTACAGTATGTAGCCTTTTCAGATTGATTTATTCCACTAGGTAATATGATGCATTTAAGGTCCCTCCGTGTCTTTTCATGGCCGGATAAGCTCGTGTCTTTTTAGCCCTGAAAAATATCCCTTACGCCATGGTTCATTTATCTACTCACCTACTGCAGGACATCTTGGTTGCTTCCAAGTTTGGGCAATTATAAACAAAGCTTCTGTAAACACCTGTCTGCAGGTTTTTGTGCAGACGTAAGTTTTCAACTCCTTTGGGTGAATCCGAACGAGCAATTTCCCCCCTTTTTTGAGAATGGACTAATTCGCCTTATAGAATGGAAAACAGCATGTGTCCACACACCCAGGCTGGGTTTTACTAAGACAGAGGGTGTTCAGGAGAATTCTAAGAGAGTCTCTGACATGCCTGAGCCACCCGTGGGGGAGTATGTGTCAACCACCAGTAGATCCATGTTACCCGAATTGGTAAAGAAGCCCGAGCATGAACCCTTGCACAGTAAAGACGGTCCCTAAGATTTTCCAGATAGAAACCACGAACTAGGGGCGCCTGGGTGGCTCAGTCGGTTAAGCATCCAACTTCAGCCCAGGTCATGGTCTCATGGCTCGTTCGAGCCCTGCATCGGGCTCTGTGCTGATGGCTCAGAGCCTGGACCCTGCTTTGGATTCTGTGTCTCCCTCTCTCTCTGCCCCTCCATAGCTCATGCTCACACTGTCTCTCTCTCTGTCAAAAGTAAATAAACTTGAAAGGAGAGGAGAGGAGAGGAGAGGAGAGGAGAGGAGAGGAGAGGAGAGGAGAGGAGAGGAGAGGAGAGGAGAGGAGAGGAGAGGAGAGGAGAGGAGAGGAGAGGAGAGGAGAGGAGAGGAGAGGAGAGGAGAGGAGAGGAGAGGAGAGGAGAGGAGAGGAGAGGAGAGGAGAGGAGAGGAGAGGAGAGGAGAGGAGAGGAAAGAAACCACAAACTGGTTTGTTAGTGGAATGGAAAGAGGGATGCTGTATTTAATGACCATTGCCTGGGTCTCTATAATTATACCAATTTTAAATGTTCACCTCAGAAATGGGCATGGGGGTAGAGTGGGGAGGGTCGTGCCTAGGTGGTTCAATCAGTTAAGCGTCTGACTCTTGATTTCAGCTCAGGTCATGATCTCAAGGTTCATGGGATTGAGCCCCAGGTCGGGCTCTGTGCAGATAGCACGGAGCCTGCTTGGGATTCTCTCTCTTTCTGCCCCTCTCCCCACTCGTACATGCGTGCATGCTCTCAATAAATAAATAAATAAATAAATAAATAAATAAATAAATAAATAAAAGAAATGGGAACTGGGGACATTCTCGGGAGAGAGGAGTGTACTTTATTCTTGAGCTAGTCCTAAACAAAAGGTCAAGGGACTGACATTCTCTGCTCCTTCTCTCTTGTGTTTTAGCATGTGACTGCAACACAGAAGGTACCCAGAAGCCCGTCTGTGACCAGAACACAGGCAGGTGCCGCTGTCGGGAGGGTGTGAGCGGCCCTCGCTGCGATCGCTGTGCCCGGGGTCACGGCCAGGAATTCCCTGCCTGTCTTCCGTGTCACCGGTGCTTTGATCAGTGGGACCGTGCTGCTGCTTCCCTCTCCAAAGCAGTGCAAGGGTTAATTGGGCTGGCTGCTAACACGGAAGATAAAACAGAGACCCTGCTTGTCTGTGAGGCCGACTTCAAAGGCCTCAGAGAGAACATGTCTGAAATAGAAAGGATTTTAAAACATCCTGTTTTCTCATCTGGGGAATTCTTAAAAGCCAAGGATTATCAAGACTCTGTTCGGTAAGATTTGTGCATAAGCAATAGATAGCCAAGTTCCCGATTTACCTGAACTCCTTTTGAACTTCAACAGCTTTCAGCTGAGAAACATACCTATGTGGATGCTAGAGAAATAATTCAGTTAATAACCAGGCTGGCGATCATGGCTGTCTGTCTCTTTCTTACCTAGTTAGGATTACACGTGATCTTTCCAGATGCCATTGATTATAACAAAAAGGCAATCGTTAAGAGCTTGCTTTGGGAAAGCCCAAACCCAGCAGAGCTGAAAGATGCAAAATTGGCAATAGGGTAGTTTATAATACAAATATATTTTTTTCAGTCATGCACATGGGAAGATTTGCTAAATCTTCCCAAATTCTTCAGTTGTTGAGAAACACCTACATTAATGCAAAGTCCTGTAATAAGTATGACAATTTCCTCCAAATGCATCGTCATTTTTATTAGATGTCATTGATTCCTTTTTTTCATTCGTCAAACATTTCCGGAAATTATGGGCCAGGGGTCAGCAAACCGCAGGCAAAATCCGACATATCCCCTAGTTGTGTAAATGAAGTTTCACTGGAACGCACCCGAGTCCATTTGTCGCCATATCCTCTGTGGCTGCTTTCCCAGGACCATGGCAGAGTAGAGTAGTTGTGACAGAGACTAATGGCCCCCAAGACTTAAAATGTTTACTATCTGGACCTTTGCAGAAAAAAGTTTGCCAAGTGCTCTGGGCAAAACCGGGGAGGCATTGGATATAGTTTCCGCCCTTTCCTGAGCATATAGTCTACTAAGAAACCAAAAGGATTGTGCTTATATAGCCAACTATCCCCCGCCCCCCACAGAAGGTCCTGGATTGAGGAAGAGTTGAAGCTGAAGAGTTTTGTGTTATATAAAACACAGGTGGAAGTAAAAGGCCATTCATTATCACCAGGCACAAATCCCAGAAGTAGATGGTAATTGCTTAAAAGTTAACACAGGGAAGAGGGCAGGCGCCTGGGTGGCTCCGTCTGTTAAGTATCCAGCTCAGGTCACGATCTCACCGATCTCACCATTTGTGGGATTGAGCTCCGCTCCACGTCCGGCTCTGTGCTGACAGTGTGGAACTTGCTCGGGGTTTGCAGGAGTTTTGCTCTCCCTCTCTCTCTGCCCCTCCCCCACTCACACACGCGCATGTGCATGTGCACTCTCTCTCTCAAAACAAAGTTGCAGAAGGAAGAAGATACAGTCCCCCCAGACAGTTCAGAGGAAGGGCCATGCAGCTAAGGGGCCCAGGGAAGTCATGTGGCCAGGTCAAGCTGGCAGGTGAGAACCGGCACATCCAGAGTCTTGTAAGGACCGTTGTCCCACGGGATTAGGGCCCTGGGTCCCCAGATCTTCCCACTTTTTAAGAGATGTCAGACATCCAGATTTTTATGGACATGTACCCACTTTAAAATATAGCCAGCTCACCCAACACCGTATAGGGGCGCCTGGTTGGCTCAGTCGGTTAAGTGGCCGACTTCGGCTCAGGTCATGATCTCACAGTCCGTGAGTTCAAGCCCCGCGTTGGGCTCTGTGCTGACAGCTCAGAGCCTGGAGCCTGTTTCAGATTCTGTGTCTCCCTCTCTATCTCTGCCCCTCCCCTGCTCATGCTCTGTCTCAAAAATAAATAAACATTAAATAATAATAATAAATAAAAAGTACCGTATAGGCCAAATAAATGTGTCTTGAGAATGCGCTTTGCCCACGGACCACCGGTTTGTGGTTATAGCAAATGGCAAACGAAGTGGAACTGAGAAAGCAGAATGAACCAATCCACAGTGCACATGCTGAACAGAGACTACAAGAACCCCCCTCCCCCCCCCTCCCCCCCCCCCCGCCCCGCCCCCAGTAGAGCAGAAGAGAGCAAGAGAAGCAGGAGTCCCAGGGCCAGGCCTGGAGTGATGAGGAAATCAGTGAGCATTGGGCCGCTTCTGCCAGAAACCAGCATGCCTGCCCTCTCCTGCTCCACCTGCTGAGCTCCTATTCCTCGTTAGCAACCACCAAAACACCACCTCCTCCTGGACGCCTTTCGTGATTTCTTCAGAAAAAGACATACGTTTCCTTCTCCATCCTTCCACCTCTTTGTACTTCATTGGCCATTGCCTCGCGGAGGGACCCCCGACAGCAGAGGCCACCCTCTCCCAGCTGATGTTCTCCAGGCTGGGTTTAGTTCTACAGCAGAGGTCGGCTGGGCAAATTGCAAAGGAAGGGGGAGGGGAGGACAGGGAACCCAGGGCGTCATGATAGATTCCATGACTGAAATCACTTACTGCTGTGTGGCCGTGGACAAGTTATTTAGCTTCTCCAACCTTCTGTTTCTTCATCAACAAAAAGGGGATACAGTCTCTATTTCAAGGTTTCTTGTGAGAATTACTCAGACAAGCCACTTAGCTCGATGTCTGATGCATTATAAGTGCTTCAAGAGTACTAATTATGATAGTAACTACATTGTATTGCACTGTTATTATTATTATTATTATTATTATTATTATTATTATTAGCCTGGTGAATTGTAGTCCTGACAGTTGGCCCCCGAAGGAAAAGTCTGTAAATTAGAAGGGAGAGTTAGAGCAGAAAATGCTCGGAAACATTAGCTAATGCTTGGCACTTCCACGGAGATAAATTAGCACTGTGGATTCATATTGTAATTTTCCTCAACTGTGCTTTTCAAGATTTACACTGAATTTCCTGATCACGAGGGATGTATAGCAATTATTCACTTGAACCCACTGTGTGTGCTGAACCCAGTAATTGAAGTGGAACCAAGATGTGTGCTATTGAGAAGGAGGTGAGGAGAATGAATGTACCGAGAATACTCACAACAAGGAAACCTCCTTGTCACTCATGGGAATTAAAAATTAAGACCTTTGGGTGGCTTAGTCAGTTAAGCATAGAGTCTTGATTTCAGCTCAGTCATGATCTCACAGTTCAGGAGTTTGAACCCCACATCGGGCTCTGCACTGACAGCACAGAGCCTGCTTGGGATTCTCTCTGTCTCTCTCTCTCTCTCTCCCTCTCTCTCTCTGCATGCCCCCCTCAAAACAAATAAATAAATGTAAAAAAAAAAAGTTGAGACCTTGTACAGAAGTGGTACTAGAAGGAACCTGGCTGCAAGCAAGATTTATTCTAAAGATAGAACTGGTTTTTACCGCAGGCGGGGTGAGGACTTCTGTGTTGAAAACTGAATGTAGATTGGATCTCATTGATTTAAATGAAACATGTCTGAATTCCTGTTTTTGAAAACCCAAAGCGAAGGGAGGCAGAAAGAGTATAAACAGTTGAAATTGAAAGATTCAAAGCCTTTGTTCTACTATACCTTGTATGCTGATCTTATTTTGAGTGAGTGCTGAAACAGTCCAGGCAGCTGAATTGGCAACAAAGAGGTAAACCATAAACAGAGCTATAAGCTGTCAAACAACACATCAGGGAAGAGGGATGCATTCTAACGATGAGGCTACCTAATAATGAGGGCAATTTTTAGGTGTTTTTCACTGATCTATCAAAAGTAACACAAGCTTTGCTACGTTTACTCTCATTTTGCCTCTAGGGAACAAATCATGCAGCTAAGTCTGCAACTGAAAGCAGTACATGAATTTCAAGATCTGAAAGAAACAATGGTCAGAATGAAGAACGAGGCAGACCTCTTACTTGAAGATCTTTGGAAAGAAATTGATTTGCGCTCCCGGGCCCATACTGCAAACATCATGGGTAAGAGAGAAAATGCACATCAACGTTTATAGACAAAGGTTGATGAAATCCATAGTGCAGTCCATTAGTGAATCACCCTGTGCTCATTGCCATAGTGTCTGAGCACTTTAGGACGTGAAAACACACCCATTAAAGGTATTATTTGCACATGAGTATTTTGACTTTGTAAACCTGGCAGAGCTTGGGTAGCATTTGCTGAAAATAATGAGTAGAGCTAGCAATGTGTGATACTCCATTTCCAGCAACCAGAAAGGCAAAGGCATATGAGGCCAAAAGGACTTCCGCGAACGTTTCTCGTAAGACCTTTGTAGAGATTTGGAGTCTTGTAATGTACTAAAAGCCCTTAATTCATTTTATGCTGTTAAAATGAACGGGAACCACGCCAGAGCCAAGATTGACTTGGAGGCAAAATGGAACACAAAAGCAAAACTTGGATTAGTTCATGTCCTGATCTCTGATGAGATCCCCGTTTTACATCTAGAAACAGATAACTTGTCACCACCGGGAGAGGCAGCCCTGAACGTCCGCTCCCCTAACCCACCTAACAGAGAGGCAAAGAAAAAACGTGCACGAAGCACATCTCAAGGCAAAGTCGTCGGGAGCGTCTCCTTACCCTGCGTGCATGCTCCAGGTTTTCATCTGATCTCCACCTGAAAGAGAATCATGACCCTCATGGAAGGTCTAAATTTAGTGAAGTAACTAGGGATGGTGCTCAATAAACTCTCTGAAGAGTAAGGGATTTGGTCTGATTCCTATCTGGAAGAAGGTGCCCATTGAAAGGATTGAAAATGCATCAGTGGATTGCTGGGACACGTACACTCTGGTGAGGGCGGGGGTGGGGGGGGAGGGCGTGCGTTGGGGGGGGAGGGCGTGCGTTGGTGGGGGGGAATTTCCCAACTCGGGAAAGCTTTTGTGGAAGTAAGGCAACTCGCGATCATCTCACCCTGTTGCAAAGCAAGCAGACCAAGCCCCAGCACCTCAAGCCTGAGCCCTGTGGGAGTTCCCAGAGGTTGCCCCCAGAGTGGAGGGGGTGCCAGCTTTAGAACTAGACCCTGATGTTCCAAAACCAACTTGTCCCTCCACAGACATCAGTGATGCCCAGAAAGCCTTGGCTCTTCCCTCAGAGTCAAAGGAAAAACCGTGAGACTCGGAGAAAGGACATTTCAACTGTCGCCATCCAGATTGCCGCCTCAGAACCGTTGATGGCACGAAAGATCTGGACCGGCATCTAGGAATCCACACGCAGACACAGAGAGAGAGTGTAGATTAGGCTGTGAGGACAGTGTCCATCTCAGGGGAAACTGAAGCCTGCTCAGCCCCTCCCAGTGTCCCCCAGAGTCAGGGCTCTGTGCCTTGTGGTCACCTGCCCAGGACCCGGCCAGGGGAGCGGCCTCTGTCCGGCACATGCCAGATAAAGGCGGTCTGGACCTTTTTTCTACTGTGGACTCCTGGCAATTTTATGAAGCTTCTGGACCCTTCCCAGAATGTTTTGAAATGTAGTAAAATCACCCTGAGCTCTATTTCAGTACGATTTCAAAAAGAAAATGCCTCCGCGGTCACCGGAGCCAAATAGGAGAACACTGCCCCCAGGTTAATCCTCTCAAGCTCACAATCCAGCAGCAATTCCTGAAGCTTCCTCGGGACACCTGACCGTGTGCAGGGCAGTAGAGATGGGGCAGGGAGAAGGGCGAGTTCTTGCCCTGAGTTACTCCGGTCTAGTGGGGAGGACAGGCATGGAAGCAGCCCCAAACAGCGACAAGACTGTATTACAGCATCTTCAAGCCACGCTGGGAACAGAGCAGGGGGGAACAGAATTAATTCTCGCTGGGTTTACTGGGAAAGGCTCTGGGAAGTAGGCGACCTCTGACTTGGAGTTCACAAATGAAGATAAAGTTTGCCAGAGAAATAAAGGCAGAAAAGCATCTCAAGCAATAGGAAGGTGTGGTTGTCTCATGCCCAAATTATGGTTGTGTAGGGGGTCAAGAGCCCCTCAACGTTCCTAAAATAAAGAGTTATAATTTCAAGTCCTGCTACACTGTCATTTGCAGTAAAACGTACCATATCCCTTTCATGAATTTGTATTTTACGGTAAGTATGGAAAATACAGGGACGTGCTTAAGAACATAGTTTCTGGAATCAAACCACCTGGCTTCACATCCTGACGTTCTCTCTTACTGTCAGCGAGACCTGAGACAAATAACTTACCTCATCAGAGCCTCATCTTCTCACTTGTAACAGCAGATGATGATCACACCAGTGCGACCTCACAGTGTTCTGTGAAGAGGAAGAAAGAACACTGACAGGAAGTGCAGGCACGTAGAAAGACTCCACCACGAGAGCCGTTGCCATCGGCCTCAACGTCAGGGGTCAAAGTGAAGTTTCGTTAGGAGACAGCCTCACCTGTTTGTTGACATATTGCTTGTGGCCGTTTCACTCTACAGTGGCAGAGGTGAAAAGTTGTGACAGACACGCGGTGGCCAGCAAGCCTAAAACATTTATTCCCTGGCCCTTTCCGGGACAAATTCGGCAACTCCTGTTCCATATGGTTAGGTAAACCGGGTTGGTTTCTCATGTCAGGGTTAGGTACTAATTAATACATAGCTAATACATTTGCGGAATACTTTACGGAGTGTTCTGGTATTATTTCACTTAATCCTCACAAATTACCATCAAACAAACACAATCTAAGCAGTTGACGGATTTGCTCCAGGACAGACTCAGACCGGTTAAAGGTAAAGCCAACACTCACACCCATGTCTGCAAGATCAACCTCAGTGCTGTGTACCTATTCTATGGATATCTGTTTCACTATCTCTTATCCTTCCCCAGTGGGTGGAAATTCAAGGAAGAGGATGGCAAATTTTTGTATTGACCTTTGAGACCAAGCCCATGGTCAAACTGTGGAAGGACGGTCTTGATAACCAGCATATAATTGGATTTGTCTTTGCAAAATTTATCTGACCTCAATTTGCATTAATATAGATCCCTCAGAGACTATCAAGAAGCATTATCAGAGGTCATCATCTGCTGAAAAGAAAGTTACTGAAACCACTTCTATCATAAAAAAACTCTGAAAAAACCAGGAATGACTTACATAGCATGTTTGATACGCTAAGCTCAAAAGAAAACTTGTCATTGGAAAAATTAAAGCAGATTACAGTCCCGGATATCCAAATACTGATTGAAAAGGTAAATATTCATGATGGTGTCGTGAAAGTGTTTGTAGTTTCTACTTGGTATACAGATCTCTTCAGTTGTATGTCCCCGTCTTACATTTTATTTTCTTATTTATGTTTTATAAGTGTGTAAATATAAATAACATATATACGCTCTGTTCTATAAGATAGAAACAATATAAATACATTTATTTATATTTTGCTTTTTATATCCTAGGTCAAAGTTTGAGAAAAGTCAGAGTAAGACTGTGGCTTGATTTCAGTGTTTTATGTTTACTTATATTATTTGCTATTTCCACAATGGTACAGATTATGATCATTTCCTCCTCCCACTCTACTATAAGTAAAAGGTAATTTTTATTTAAAAAAAATGAAATTAGTGAGAAATGCTAGATATTTGACTGTTTTCCCCCAAAACTCCCAGCGTAAAAATGGCATTGATTGACATAATGCTGATAACAAAAGATTCAGATATTTAGGTACCTAGAAACATTTACTGGGTTGTATCCATGAACCACTGCTGAAGAAACACGTATGCATAGAGCAGTGCTTTGCCTCAGTGACCCAGTGGCATTAGAAAAAACTCTGCTAATATGTTGCTTTTCAACATAAATCATTTCTCCTGTGAGGTGTGTGGGGTACCAGGGGACATGCCGTGCGTGCTTCCGTCCTGTGGGGACCCCAGCTGCCGTGGCTCCCGGACCCTCTCCGGCCATGCCCTCCAGCAAGCTCAGGAAGCAGAGTCTGTGATTCATAATTTGAGCGACCAGGTTCAAGGTTGGAAGAATCAGGTAAATATGTCTTCTCTTGTTCTACTTGTAAAGCTGTAGCAGTCAAAAGAGAAAAGCAAACTGTTTGAAATTTTTAAAACTGCCATTTAAGGGAAAGGACAGCTTCTAAATGTTAGGTGTTCATATGCTTGGAAAGATAGGATTAAAAAGACAGATGAGTGTGGATGTAAATGTACATTTAGAAGTACGTGTGAATATTGACGTATTTTCTATTATATATGTATTATCTGTACATGTGTAAATATATTTTTTATGTATGTGTGTATATTGTGTGTGTGTGACAAAGAAGTATATGCTTGTAGGATATAGACCTGTGTGGAATTTTCTCTTTTATAGCAAGTACTACATAGAAATGTGAAGACTTCTAGCCTTAAAGTTTTGAAAACTATAGATCCCTCAAGGTAAAGAAAAATTTTTATAAATTCAAGGGTATATTTGAAATTCTACTAAATGTGCAAATTTTAATGTCCGAAGTTCATTTGAAACACTTTTTTAAATGTTTGTTTATTTGAGAGAGCACACAAGCAGGGGAGGGGCAGAGAGAGAAGAGAGAGAGTGAGTCCCAAGCTGGCTCCTTACTGTCAGCACAGAGCCCGACGTGGGACTCAGTCTCACAGTCCGCAAGATCATGACCTGAGCCAAGATCAAGAGTCTGACACTTAACCAACCGAGACACCCAGGCAGCCCTGGAATTTAATTTTAGAAAATATTTTACTTTATTTAAAAACTTTTTTTTTAGTGTTTACTTATTTTTGAGAGAGAGAGAGAGAGAGAGTGTGTGTGTGTGTGTGTGTGTGTGTGTGTGTGTGTGTGTGTGTGAGTGGGGGAGGGGCAGAGAGAGAGGGAGACACAGAATCCAAAGAGGCTCCAGGCTCTGAGCTGTCGGCACAGAGCCCCACGCGGGGCTCGAACTCATGGACTGTGAGATTATGACTTGAGCCAAAGTCAGACGCTTAACCGACTGAGCCACCCAGGTGTCCCCAAAAATATTTTAATAGGAATACACCCTTGGGTCTCGTACTCCTTCCCATGTTGAGAGATATGATGCAATCGTTTTAATATTTAAGTACCTGATAATTGAGTCTCTAATAATTTTAAATGTTTTCATTTATTTTTCCAGTCGTGTTGGTAAATGAGAGTAATATTTAATTGCTTAGTTTTCTTTAGGTTTCTTTTTGTGAATACATTATGTTCATCTTGAAATGATGAATGCAATTTTAGGTATTCTGTGAGTACATTGGATTCATCTTGTAAACAAGATGATGATGTGTGGCCTCATTTGGTCCGTTTTTGACGATATACATAGAGTCTTTGATGAAGAGAAAAATCAAAGAGCTGAATTTTTTTTTACAATATAAGTTAAATATTATACCAGTTAGCATTCCTGTTTGTAAGCAACAGACACCAGCTCCTGAAAAACACAAAAAAGGAAGTGAACACAATTACTTCTGGGTCTCAGAATCGACAGAAGGACAGAGGAGCAAGCTTGAGAATGGACTGAGAGCCAAGGCTAAGTGTGTGTGTGTGTGCGTGTGTGTGCGTGAGATGAGTGTGCATACACACACATACACGTGCGCTTGCACGTGCACACACACACACACACACACACACACAGAGAACAACAGTCTCCTTCTTGAGCCTCACCTGCATGAACCTGAGCCCCAGCTCACCCTAAGCCCTTGCTCCACATGCTCCAGAATCCCAAGTTCTGGAAGAAGCCTCCGATGAGCCAAGCCGGAGGATATCCCTGCACATCCTAAACGTTGAAAATTTGTATTTACATAGTCTAATTCTGCATTGCTATATAGTTTTCACTTATATGCTGTTCATCATTCTTTAACAAATGTTCACTGGGTACCTATTATGTGTGAGACATTTATCTAGGTGTTGGGAACACAGCAGTGAACTAACAAATACAAATCCTAGTGCTACATCCTGGTGGTTAAAATAATCTTCAATTGTTTAATGTAATTATTACACCTTAATTAAACTATTACACCTTAATTAAACTATTACACCTTACTGCTCCTTCTCAAAAACACAGAAATCTCACCCCGTTTATGTAAGCCCTGTGTTCAGCTTTTACTTTTAAAAGATAGCCCCTGAGGGCACCTGGGTGGCTCAGTCAGTTAAGTGACCATCTTTGGCTCAGGTCGTGATCTCACAGTTCGTGGGTTCAAGCCTCGCATCAGGCTCTGTGCTGACAGCTCGGAGCCTGGATCTTGCTTTGGATTCTGTGTCTCCCTCTCTCTCTGCCACCCTCCCATTCATGCCTGTCTCTCTCAAAAATAAATAAACATTAAAAAATAATAATTAAAAAAACGATAGCCCTTGAAGTGTGTTTTAGCAGAATCTGGCTTAATCAGCACATCCATGGAGAACTGAAAAGGATTGGGGCAGGGGTTTCGTGTTGATAAAATGGTGTGCTATTTTCCTCTTGATTAGAAGGGGGAAGAGTGCCAGAAAAGATTGTGAGAGAATTCTCAGGAGTCAATTGTGACAAGAGATGGATTGCAGAGAGATGTTTTAAGAGTGAAGTAATTTAGCAGTCTCTTTCTTTCTGAAAACAGCATCGACTAATCCACACAAGATTCCATCTCTATACTTTGGTGTTTTCCCGTCCAGAGCATTTATTTCTGGAATTCTCGTTTTACTCCTATGCATTCTTTCTTACTGCTAACCATTTTATTTATTTATTTTTATTGAGATACAATTGACACATAACATTGTATTAGTTTTAGGTGTATGACATATGGTTTGATAGATGTATATGTTGCAAAACGATTAACACAGTAACTCTGATTGACATCCAACACCTCACATAGTTACATATTTTTCTCGTGATGGGAACTTTTAAGATCTCTCTTAGCAACAGCTGACCATTTTAAGGTTTTCAAAGTTCTAGAGAATTAAGGAATAGCTCTCCACGAAGTGAAGATACATATCTTTTTTAATCATGGAAATATTTCTTTTCTCTTTCATCATTTGCCAATGACTGCAATTAAATCCTTTTCCACAAAAATCCAACAGCTCAAATTAAGCTGGCTCCTTTTGTGGGGAAATAAAGGGAGATTTTTTTTCCTAATTGTGTTTGATCCTAATTAGCCCTACTTCTGTCACAATTAATTTATTCAGTACAGCTCAGCTTTCTGGTGATATTGTCCTATTGCCTTCTGTTGTTTTTTGTTTTTGTTTTTGTTTTTTTTCCTCTTTCTCTAATTTGTTGGAATCTCAAGAAAAGCCCAGGACCTTTCTCAAATCACATAATTAAGAATTTGCACTTCTGGGGGGCAAGCCTTTTAGACCTATCATTTCTCCACCAAGTGTACAAAGTGTTGGGGATTTTTCTTTGTAGCCTGCTCTGAGTTCAAACTCATTTATTAAAAGGAGGAATGCTTTCTTTTTAGCTTTTAAAGAAAGTACGTTATTTGAACTTGAGGAGTGTTGAGAAGAGTAACTATTTGAACTTACCTAAAAGAAAATGCTCAGTTTATTAAGCATAATGGCCACTGAAAGGAGTCCTAAGTGATTTGCTGATGATGTAGAATGCAAAAGTCTCATAAAAATAGCATTTGAGTTTTACATTTGTGTCAGACAAAGTCATTAGTACTAGGTCAATATTGTTTTCAAATAATAATGTTGCTCACTAGTAATGTTTTCAGAGAGAAATCACATTATTTTTTTTTTTTTTAAGATTTTATTTTGTAAGCAACCTCTGCATCCAACCTGAGGCTTGAACTCACAACCCCAGGATCAAGGGCTGTGGGCTCTACCAACTGAGCCAGCCAGGCGCCACCAGATAAATTCACGTTATTAAGAAAACATGATAATGAAAACAAATAATATCACCTTATATTTTTTTTATTTTTTTTTCAATATATGAAATTTATTGTCAAATTGGTTTCCATAAAAGGAATCCTTTAAAATAAATCTTTTGTTTCATTATCTAGACTTCTATTTTGTTTTTAGTGAATTTCATTTGGGTCAGCTAAGTAATTAAACGTTACACAATGTGCGGAACTGTTGTATTTTTTCCCTTGTTGTTCTTTCCTTATTCCAGCTCAAAAATGTAAGTAAACTGGCAGAAGTCTCCAAAAGCAATGCCTTACAGCTGAGTGAGAAACTGAGGAATATGAAAAACCAAAGTGAATCTGAAGAAGAAAAAATGAGTCTTTTAATCAAACAACTGAAAAAGTTTTTGTCAGGTAATTATATATATATATATATATATATATATATATATATATATATATACTATATATATTATATATATATATTGTATATATATATATGGGGACTAGTTTTTTGTTTCTTTTCCTTTTCCTTTTTTTTTTTTTAATTTAATGTATACTCAAACAGCACAACCAATTCCAAATTACATTTAGTGGGAATGAAATGCGTAAGTCAGAAACATGATGTACTCCTTGATTTAAAATTTCTTAATGAAAATAATCCCAAAATAGTACCTCCGCACCAAAAACATATGGCTCTCTGTATAAGAGCAATTTAGTAATAAAAAATTTTTAAAAATCTAGTATTTAGTTAAAATTTCAAGCAACGAACTCGGTGTTTAAAGTTATATGTTTTGTTAAAGAAAAAAGTCTACTGTAATGATTCTATCAGATTCCCTAATGTTAGGAAAATCTGACATGATTTTCTCTGCTGACAGACCGTATTAGATCTGTTATGGACTATTTTCCAAGTTTCATAATGGTTCTCTGTGATTGACCAAAAGGAACTATTTGTGACTCATTATTATTATAATTATGATTTTTATCCCTCATTGTACCTTATTTGGGGAGAAGTGTATTTTTTTTTTATTTTTTAGGAGATTATTTTAAACTATAGAGAATTATTAGTTGAAGATAAAAAATCGCATGGTACAACTGAAAATTGACCTAAAACCTCGCACTCTGCAAGTAATGCAGTTCGGATACAACTGTACACAGAATTAATCTTTTTTTTTTTTTATTTTATTTTTTTAAAATTTTTTTTTTCAACGTTTATTTATTTTTGGGACAGAGAGAGACAGAGCATGAACAGGGGAGGGGCAGAGAGAGAGGGAGACACAGAATCGGAAACAGGCTCCAGTCTCCGAGCCATCAGCCCAGAGCCTGACGCGGGGCTCGAACTCACGGACCGTGAGATCGTGACCTGGCTGAAGTCGGACGCTTAACCGACTGCGCCACCCAGGCGCCCCACAGAATTAATCTTAAGAGGCTTTCTTCTCGGGGCGCCTGGGTGGCGCAGTCGGTTAAGCGTCCGACTTCAGCCAGGTCACGATCTCACGGTCCGTGAGTTCGAGCCCCGCGTCAGGCTCTGGGCTGATGGCTCGGAGACTGGAGCCTGTTTCCGATTCTGTGTCTCCCTCTCTCTCTGCCCTTCCCCCGTTCATGCTCTGTCTCTCTCTGTCCCAAAAATAAATAAACGTTGAAAAAAAAAAAAATTTAAAAGAGGCTTTCTTCTCTATCAACCATCTTCCAGATTCAATAATTTAATGCACCTCACATGAATTAACTGACAACTGGGATGACTGTTACAATCTTTGCAACCACTTTGTTCATCTGTTTAATATTTGTAAGAGACCCCTGTGGCCAATTATTTTTTCCATCTCAGTGTTTCTAGATATCGGATAAGCAGCTCTAGTCCTGATTTTCGAAATAAGAACAAAATTAGGCAGTACAAATAATCGGTGAAAATAATCAAAATAATCCGTAAAAATAAATGGGGGTGCAGTGGTCCCCTGGATGATCGTTCAAAAACAAATTTGCTGTGAGTTAGCTAGATGGATTGCTATCGACCAGACACAGATCCAGGAACTGGTGGGATTGAGGAACGCATTAGCTGTTTCTACAGACACGGGTCAATCCAGGCACGAAAACCAAAACTAAACCGAACTGCCAGACCCATAGTGTGACAATGGTGCATTAATACACCTCTGGGCCCCAGTGAGGGTTCTGAAGGCAAGTTCAACTGCCTTCCACCTCATTCCCTGGGTCATAGAGCCTACTTCCTTACCAGTGGTATTTCTCATCGCTGCTGAATACATTTCTAATTTTAAAAAAAAGTTTAATTACGCTAAGGAAATGAAAAACAAAACTGTGTCCAGATTATTACAACAAAAATTAGGCAAAGGGAGAAATCCTATTCCATGAAAGAAACTTCCCTGATCTGGGCCCCAAGACCCTTGGTCACTGGGAAGCAATACCCTTCACTCACCAATTTCTTCTCTCTTTTCCATAAAACCCAAATGAAAGTATTATTAAATTGCATGGTGCCTACGCTATTTAGCTATTCTTGACCCTCTTAATATTTTCCTTGTGGTCTGAATTCCCTATTAATGAAGTCCCATATGAAAATTTTGAATTTATGCTCTCATGATAAATGCTAATAAATGTTTGATGACAGATATGCGGTTCAATGAAATTCACTTACTAGAACTTTTTTTTATAAAAGGAAATACTATTTCTTACAAGAGCCAGCTCCCCGAGCACAGTACATTCTGTTTAAAGTATGATTTGAATGTATTCACCAAATTGTCGCTTTTTTTTTTTCCCAAAAGCATGACAGGAAGTAAAACATTCCTTTTATATTAGACAAAACAGCTAAAGCAAAAATGATTGCCAAAAGGATATATACTCATATCATGTCACTCAAAAGCTAAAAGCTGTCTGTGGTGCCCACTGTCTCCAGAAGAAAGTCCACGTTCCTTAGCCTTACATTGAGAGGTTCCTGTGTCCTGCTCCCAGCCCTTGGGGACTTCCGGTCCCTCCCACCCCCATTTAGACTCCACTTTCCTGCCAACAGTGATCTGATCATTGCTCCCAAGCTTTGGCTTTGGCGGTTCCCTCAATTTAGAATGCTCTGACCCCTGCCTTCACCCCACATTTCCCCGAGTATAATCTCACTGTCTTCCAGGCTCAGTTTATGTGCCTTTTCAAGGTTCTTCCTGAAATATTTTCCCCTCCCTCTGGGCCGCATATCATTTCATCTTATATTTATTGCTTCTGTTCGTATGTGATCGGTATTTGTATGGAATGGCTTAGATTCCCCCACTTGATGGTAAACCCCTTGAGGATTAGAGCTCCAACTCTCAATGTTGGATGTAGCATTCTGCCTCAGTAAGGAGCCAGAGAGTCACAAAGAGCTGTCACCCCGAACCCTAATGGCCGATCTTCCGCTGCAGTTCTCAGGGAAGGCCAATTTTATTTTCCTGAAAAGCAGGGCATGGGTGCATGTAACAGTTTCTTTATAATATGTTATTCATCCGGTACTTTCCCCTGTACTGTCACATCGTCTTCTCAAAATAGGACTTTGGTGGTGCCCAGTTATAGAAATGGGCAACCACTGTGTGCCTTTTTAAGGTCATGGAGAATTAGAATCGAGTTTTGTTGAGTCCAAACCTGGTGCTTCCCCGATACCTCATTCACTGTATTTGAATCTTCTCTTTTTAAGTTTATTTATTTTTGAGGGAGTGTGAGCAGGGGAGGGGCAGAGAGAGAGGGGAACAGAGGATCCAAAGTGGGCTCTGTGCTGACAGCAGACAGCCCGATGCGGGGCTCAAACTCACAAACCATGAGATCATGACTTGAGCCATAGTTGGATGCGTAGCCAACTGACCCACCGAGGCACCCCCCACTGTATCTGAATCTTAATGACAGGCATCTGAACATTTTAATTGCTTTTGAATCGGTGCTTAAATAGTTCTTGGGAGGATGTTTTGCGGAACGTACACAATATTCCAAGTCTGTAGTTTTTCATTTTTCCAACAATCATTTGTGCAGTGTGTATTCAGAGAGAAGGGGAAACTGAGGATGAGGAAGAATCCATGGGGACATAGGCACTCTAATCCCTCTATTCTAGGGACACATAATCAAGTGCAAGTACATTTGACTTAGAGTTCGTTGTGCTTGTATTTATAAGATTCAGTGTTGAATAAGGAGACACAATGACCTAAAACCCACCTTCTTTCTTATTTAAGAGGAAAATGTGCCTCCGGAGGACATAGAGAAGGTTGCAAATCGTGTACTTGACATCCATCTACCAATAGCATCACAAAATCTAACCCGTGAACTTGACAAGATACGAAAACTGATGCAGCTCTGTGAGGACAACGGAACAGATGCGGGCAGGCTAAATAAAGCGGCAGACGAAGCCCGAAAGGTTTTGTTGAAAGCAAAGGGAGCTGAGTAAGTACAACATTAATAATCCCATTCCTGCTCTCACAGACCATCTGCTAAAAGACCATCTGCAAAATATTTGCGTGAGGAGTTGCTTAACGTCCAAATGAAATTACCCTCCAGTAGTTCAATGCCCACAGTGAGGGCTAAGCCCTCTGCAGGTGTCTCAGGAAGCTGGGCAATTGGGAGGCAATGGGCGAGCATACATATTTTCCATTTGCCTTCCATAGAGTCAGAATGCCCTTCCAGTGATCTGGTACCTCTTCATGCCAATAAACGTCACAGACTAGTTATATGCCAGTTTCTTAACAAGTGGTGGGAATATCGGTGTATTTTCCCTTTCTTGTTTACCTATGTCTGGGACTTTCTAAATTTACCATAATAGACAGTACCTTGAAGATCTAAATTTTTTTAAAAAGACCACACTAAAAACATATGGTGGCGAGGGATAGAAGAAAGGAACACTAGTGCCCCAGGAGCAACACAGGAGTAAAATTAGGGCGCAGAATCAATTAACTCTTGCTTCCCCTTGTCCTTGTTGACTTCGCCAAGCGAAAAGGAAAAGACCTCTTGATGTTTTTATGAGCGTGGGGTGCTGTGGGTCAGAGTCATGGAGTCACTTGGACAGTGGCGACATCATCAGTATCCACCACCATTTTTGGGTGCCCCGCGGTTGAGCCCTGAGCTGCCTTCACTGTCTCCACACCCACTTGTGTAAATGAAGTGTACCAGACTCAGGTGTAAGCCCAGCCCCTTCCAGGGTTAATATTTAAAACTAGGAAGATTAAGTAACTGTGGTATAATCACTTGGCTATTAAAAATGATGCTGTGAAAGATTCTTGATAACATGCAGAGATTCTTGGAGTATAATGCTAATGCTTTTAAGAAGAAGATAAGAGCTTATACACTGAAGAGGACCTCCATCATGAAAGGAGAAAAAAATGTAGGATAAAAATACTGGACTACGCTGCTATCTTTTTTTTTTTTTAAACGTTTATTTATTTTTGAGACAGAGAGACAGAGCATGAACAGGGGAGGATCAGAGAGAGAGGGAGACACAGAATCCGAAACAGGCTCCAGGCTCTGACCGGTCAGCACAGAGCCCGACGCGGGGCTCGAACTCACAGACCGTGAGATCATGACCTGAGCCGAAGTCGGACACTTAACCGACTAAGCCACCCAGGCGCCCCTACGCTGCTATCTTAAAAGGTGGTAGGATTAGTGGTAAATTTTTCCCTTCCTGATATAATTTTTTCTTTGTTTTGTGTTTCTACCTCCTCCTCCTCCTCCTCCACCCCTCCCTCCTCCCCTCTCTCCTCCCCTCTCTCCTCCCCCTCTCTCCCTCCACCCCTCCCTCCTCTCCTCCTCCTCCTTCTTCTTTCTCCTTCTTTCTTCTTTCTTCTTCTTCTTCTTCTTCTTCTTCTTCTTCTTCTTCTTCTTCTTCTAATTTTTCATATTTTCTAAATTTAATAAGCAGTTACATTGAAAACCTAAAGGAAAAAGAGGGGCGCCTTGGTGGCTCAGTCAGTTGAGCATCCGACTCTTGATTTCAGCTCAGGTCATGATCCCAGGGTCATGGGCTCAAGTCCCATGTTGGGCTCTGCACTGAGTGTGAAGCCTGCTTAAGATTCAATCTCTCTCTCTCTCTCTCTCTCTCTCTGTCCCCTCCCCCCCACATGTGTGCACGCTCTGTTTCTCTCTCTAAAATCTGAAGGAAAAAGAATATAATAAAAAGATATGGTGGTCAGGGAGTGTTAGGAGAACTTTCCTGAGCCCCTCCTGTAACTGTAGAGAAAGAAGTTCTAGAAAGGGAAGTCTACATATTGTATGGTTCAACCAAAGGACATTCTGGAAAAGGCAAAAACTGTGGAGACAGTGAAAAAGATGAGTAGTTGCCAGGGGTTGAGGGGAGAAATGAAAAAAAAAAAGGTGGAGCAGAGAGAAATTTTAGGACAGTAAAAATATGCCGTATGACACTATAATGATGAATACATGGCATTGTACGTTTGTCCAAACTCACAGAATGGACACCACCAGGAGTGAGCCCCAATGTAAACTATGGACTTCAGTGTCTATGATGTGTCCATGCGGGTTCATCAATACTAACAAATGTACCAGCCTGGCAGGGATGTTGATAACTGGGGAGGCTGTGCCCGCGGCGGGGTGGGGGCAGGGGGCATAAAGGACGTCTCTGGACCTTCTGCTTAATTTTGCTGTGAACCCAAAACTGTTTAAAAAAAAATAGCCTTTTTTAAAAAAGTGAGTGAGAGATTCCACTAGGAGAGGTGGGGTTGCATGGGGAAGGCGGATGTTTTGCAAGTCAGTTTTTCTTGCTGTTCCACACGCACTTGTGATTCTGCCTCTGCAAAGGTCTATCTGATATTCCACTCGCCTGGTACATTCTTCCCAAGGTGCTTCTGAGCCCACAGATCTAAGTATCTGCTGACTGTTGACTAGAGGTGAGCTTATTTCTGTAAAACAGACTATCACTTGGAATGCTTGTGATTTTAACCTCTGACTGGGCCCCTGGAAGCTAGGATGTCAGTGAAGCTTAAATAAACCTGAATAAACACAGCCTGAAAACGTAGGGCTTTTAGTTCTCTTTGCTGTCTGTGGAGTCTCTTGACTATCCCACCCCCACTCCGGTGAGGATTTAGAGAGTAGTGCTTAAGTTTGACAAACCAGGGAACTGGAATCGGCTGAGGAGAGTTATTTTGTTCAAAGCTGGGCAGTGAGAGTCCTCAAGCCTCTCTGGTTATGACAGATCGAGAAGGAACAAGGCCTGTGTCATTGATTTCCATATCTGCCGAAATCCATATCTATTTGATATGTGTATATGTGCATTCTTATTGGCATGTAATACCTATTTCTCAAAATAAAGATTTCCGCACTTTGCCTTGCTTAAGAGTAATTTAAATTTACTTTATAAATAATTCAGCCAAGTTTTTCCGTTGAGTCCAATGAACTCCCAAGGTGAAATAAATGAATAATTGTATATTTATCTAATCTGACACATTAATATCTTACCTTAGAAAAGCAGCAAATGTTCTATTAAATCTTGACAAAACGCTGAATAGATTGCAACAAGTTCAAACCACCCAAGGACGGATAAATTCTGCCATCACACAGCTGACTGCAGAGATAACAAAAATTAAAAAGAACACCGTGCAGGTATTTCTGTACCCTCTTTGAAACTAACCTGAAAAAAATTTTGAATGTGGACACAGCATGGTTTTTTTGTGTGCCAATGTGATGCTTGCCTAACCCATCTGATGGGATGATTTTAGGATAAAATAAAATGATGGTGGTTTTATGCATTTAATTGATGTTCTTTTTTTTTAATGTTTTATTTTCCAGAGAGAGAGAGCGTGAGCTGGGGAGGGACAGAAAGAGAAGGACAGAGGATCTGACATGGGCTCTGTGCTGAGAGTAGAGAGCCCAGTGCAGGGCTTGAACTCACAAACCGTGAGATCATGACCTGAGCCGAAGTCAGATGCTCAAACCAACTGAGCCACCCAGGCGCCCCAATGTTCTATGGAGCTCTCACAGTATCACTTCATTCATTCTTGACCCCTCCCGGGGTAAGAAGCAGGTGCTACTGTCTGCTTATAAATGAGGAAACTGAGACTTAGGGAGGTTAAGTGACCTGCCTAAGGTCACACAGCTTATTAAAGGTAGATTTGAGGCCGGAGTTTAATCCCTTCTGATTCCAGGGAAAGCCATAGACTTGCGAAAGCTCATGAGGCAAAGAAATAAAGCTGATTGTTGCCAGGGTTTTGTAACTGCCAGGTTTTGCATGAGAGCTCATCAGACTATCCTAAGACTGAAAGAATATCTTACCCTAAAGAAAGCATCCCATCCAGAGCACGGGACAGGGTGCAAAGCCATGGTTTAACCTACAGAATGGATCCGGGAGAGGAACCTGGCAGTTGGAAGACAGGACAGGACCTAGTCCCAAGCTGTGTGAAGTGTCTTCCTCCAAGTCTCCACTCTCCAGTCTATTCCCTTCTCCGTAGAATGCTGGTTCCTCGGTCTCTGTTCTGCAGCCGGGTTTTGTAGGTAAATACATGCAATTTGAAAAGAAAAGCAGAAACAGACAGAACAGGAAGCAGTGCACCAGGAAGTAAAAGGGTTGGATATGAACCGGTTGCAAATATTGGGCAGCAGAGAAACCAAAGAAGGCCTCCAGGATTTCCCCTTCGAGGCATATACTCTAGAACAGGGGATGGCGAAATAGAGCCCACGGGCCAAATGGGCTCACTAACTGTTGTTGTTTTTGTTTTTGTTTTTATCCCAAAGCATGAAGTCTTAGTGGAATACAGCCACACACTGTCGGTGGCTGCTTTTGTGCTACAGTGGCACAGAGTTGCATAGCTGTAATAAAGACTTTATGAACGACAGAGCACACAACATTTACTATCTGGTCCTTTACGGAAACAGTCCGTAGACTTGTACTCTAGAATAATTTCCTCGTGTGTCCAAGGGCACAACAAGGGACTTCTATTTCTACAAGTATGGTGCACCCGGGACCCCAAGGAGCCCTCCTAGTAGAAAAATACCCAAAATGTTGCATAGGATTTTTTTTGAATTTTAATACACAGCTGAATTAGTAAGAAATGGATGAACTCTTCAGAGGCCAACAGTGACAGGGAAGTCTGACGCCAGAGAGGTAATAAAGCATGAACCTGACGGCGGGCAGAGTGTATCTGCCAACCCCTGGTGCATGAGAGCTGTTGGTCTTAATGCTCACCAGGCAGAAGAGACAGAAAACAAAGCCCATTCAAGGAGAGAATAAGACCCCAAATGGAAAGGCAAAATTCTCAGTGAAATGTTAAACCCCTCCCCCCCAACACACACACACACCCTGGGAGGGCAGCCCCAGTAAGACACTGGGGCTGTAGGGAAGGAAAGTCTTGACTAAGAATTTCTACCCCCAAGCTGGCTTTCACAGGAATTTGAGGGTCAGATTCACACTACCTGTGTGGCCCCCCACAACCCAAGCTGCAAATGTCCCTTAAGGTGGTCCTGGGCTGCCCTCAGATGCCTGGCAGAGACAAACAAGGGAATTTACCTTAAAACCAAGACTCAAAAAAATTCTCCCCAAACACATAAAAGAACAAATTGCCTGCCTCAAGCAAGAGTCATCAGAAATAGTAAACAACAGAATCAGAACACAAGAGACTGGGGATATACCATCATTGGATACAGAATACAAAATCATAATGTTTATTATGCTTGAGAAAATCAAAGAAGGCATGAAAGGACGACCAAAGAATGAGATACAAGAGATAACAGGGGCGTCTGGGCGGCTCAGTCGGTTGAGCATCCAACTCTTAATTTTTAATTTCGGCTTAGGTCATGATCCCAGGGTCGTGGGATTGAGCCCCGGGCTGAGCATGAAGCCTGCGTAAGACTCTCTCTCCTCCCCTCTCCCCAACGCACGCTCTCTCACTCTAAAAAAATAAATAAATAAAAAGGATATAACAGATGACCAGCCAGATTTGACTTCTATATATGACAAATGTAGTCACGGAAATAAGAAACAAGTATAAGATGTTCATTATTGTTTGTAAGGGGGAAAAAAATTAGAAGCCACCTGCAATAAATAACCAGAGAATAGGAATATCAATTGTATATCCGAACAATGGAATGCTTTAAATTGCTAAAACGGAATAAACAAGAGCTATGCAAACTAGCCAAGATGAAGTATACAAGCATAACTTTGAATTAAAAATTTAAGGTGCAGAAAGAGACAGTATCATTTATTTGCATACGGTTAAAAAAAGAAATACCGCAGGTGTTAAAAATACCGACTTTGTAATAGTAAAAAAGCATGTAGAAATACACGGGGTGACGCATGTTAGATTCAGGAGAGTGGTTCCCTTTAGGGGGACAGAAGGGATGGGATGAGGGTCTTCACTCACTGGCAAGCGCTTTATTCTTAAACGGGCTGGAAAGTGCGTAGATACGGGTCATATTTGCTTTCACGCCCGCGCGTATGTCTAGGAATATTTTATTACAACTTTGTTTTGGGTGGAACTGAAAAACCGAAGGAATGATTTACTTTCCCTTCACACCTAGCTTATTTTCTGAAGGGCATAATTCGATCATTTGTCTTTGTGTGGTTTGTTACACGAAGGGACTTTCTCCCTTCTGGTCTTTCAATCGACAACAGGCTGAAAAGGAAGCCAAGGACACCGAGAACAAGCTGGACTCAGCAAAGCAGCAGTCGGTGCTGGAAGCTGGACTCTCCCAGCTGCGGACCACGTTGCAAAGGAACAGGGGGAGAGCGGCCCGCGTGAGAGCTCAGGCTGCATCGGCCCAACGCCAAGCTGGGGGCCTTGAACAGGTCAGTAGCCCCACCAGTACCACGAAGAGCAGACAGTGCTTCTTTGGAGGATAATCCTTTAACCCCACCTCATGGTGCCATTTGTCAGCAGTTCCGTTAGTGCTGGACCCTGCTCAGTGGTGTGTGTTAGTCGGGATTCCCATGGGCATGAAGGCTCTTCTGTAACGGAGGGCTGTCTCCGGGGAAGACAAACGTCCTTTGACCGTCCTAGGAGTGTTTCCTCCCCCCATCTACTCCTCCTAGTACTTCTAGTGGTTTCCTGGTCTATTTTTCCCTCCCTTCCAAACATTCACAGTCTGTGCCGTGGGTCTATCTTGGGCGTATTTACCCTTTACTCTAGATAAATCACATAACCTATAATGAAAACAAGTGAAAGTCACCTGCCAAAGAGAATAGATCATGTTACAAAAGTCAGAGTGAGTTAATTAAACAGTTGTGGAAAATACCTTACTAATCTAGTTTGCTGAAAGAAACTATCAACTCATTTTCTTAGCAGGATATCTCTGGTTGGCTGCATTAATAGAGTAGCTTACACAAAGGAAAGATGTTAAGTGTTTTTACAATTAGTCGGTTCTCTTGCTTTTAATTTCTAATGGGCAGGGTCACTCCCCCCCCCGCCCCGCCCCCCACTTGGGACTTGAGCACACTTTCTATGAACAGAAGTGGAGAAAGGTACTTCCCGCCCACCCCCTCCCCATCTCCATAGCCCCTTCCTGGCCTTCTCTCATCTATTTAACATTCTAGACTGTCAGCCACGCAGGCTGATCCCAGAGATGTCCATTCTAACACTGAGGGAGCTCTGGACACTAACACATATATACTTCGCTTCCTGCCTCATTTCTCTCTTACGTATTTGCCAGCCAAATAACGTATCGTTGCTACTAAATCTTTGCCACTCGCTCTGCCCTTCATCCTGTACGGGCAGCTGTCTGATCCAGCTGAACCAAAGATTTGTCAAAGGCAGGATTGCGTCAGTTCTGTCCTCTGTACCTCCCACCTTAGCTAGTTTAGCACAAACAATCGGTGCTTCCTAAATCATTGCCTTAACATGGAATTAACATTGCTATTTTGTAACCAAGCAGTTTTATGTTTAATCAGCTAAAGCTGAGGATTTTTTTTCAGTCTAAAAAAAACCATTGCAAATAAAAGCCCTGTTGGAAATATCAGGGTGACTCCAGCATATTGATCAGATCATGGTTTCCGCTTGCACCTTTTGTGAACGGTATCAGGCAAATATCACACCCGTATACACGCTTTATAAATATTTTCTGGTGATGGGAGCGTTTCTCTGTTATAGGAGTTTGCAGAGCTAAACAACCAATATGCTGTTCTTCAGCATAAGACAAGTGCTACAGGACTGACAAAGGTAACATTAGATAAAGTGGAACAGCTAAAAGAGGCGGCAGAAAAACTGGCCACAGATACAGAAGACAAGATAAGAAGAATAGCAGGTATTTCTTCCTTTTTTGTAGCTTTCTGGAGGTCCAAGTGGCAGGTGAAATTGTCTATATTTAAAGTGTACACTGTGACAATTTGATGGGCATATATGTTGTAAAATGATCACCACAATTACGTTAATCAACAGCAGCCCGCATACTTTTTATGGTAAGAATGTTTAACATCTACTCATATATGCAATAGAATATTGTTAACTAAACAGCGCCGCACTGAACATGCGATCCCCAGACTTTTTCATCTTTAAACTGAACCCTTTTGGGGCGCCTGGGTGGCGCAGTCGGTTAAGCGTCCGACTTCAGCCAGGTCACGATCTCGCGGTCCGTGAGTTCGAGCCCCGCGTCGGGCTCTGGGCTGATGGCTCAGAGCCTGGAGCCTGTTTCAGATTCTGTGTCTCCCTCTCTCTCTGCCCCTCCCCCGTTCATGCTCTGTCTCTCTCTGTCCCAAAAATAAATAAACGTTGAAAAAAAAAAATTTAAAAAAAAAAAAAAACTGAACCCTTTTACCAAGCTCTCCCCATTTCCCCAACCCACCAGACCCTGGCAGCCACCATTCTCTCTGCTTCTAGGAGTTCAGCTTTTTTTTTTTTTTTTTTTTTTTTTGGATTCCACATGAATCTATGAGTGAGATCATATAGTATTTGTCTTTCTCTCTCCAGCTTATTTTCACTTAGCATAATGTCCTCCAGGTTCATCTATGTTGTTGCAAATGGCAGAATTTCCTCCTTTTTTTATGGCTGAATTACACACACACACACACACACACACACACACACACACACACACATTTTCTTCATTCATTGATGGACACTCAGGTTGTTCCCATATCTTATTTATTGTGAATAATGCTGCAATGAACATGGGAATGCAGATATCCTCTTTGAGATATGGATTTCATTTCCTTCAGAGAGATACCCAGAAAGGGGATTGCTGGATTATATGGGAGTTCTATCTATTCTATCACATGCTCCACCGATGTGACAATAACAGAGTGCCACACTTCCCTGGTAGAATGTATACCAATTGATCATGACACAGTTCAACCACATATGAGTCCACTGAGGAAAGGAAGGAGGAATTGGGTCAGTGCCTTGGGGACCGCAGTGTAACAAGTCGCTTGCATGGTTTTTACTTCAAAGGGTATCATCGAGCCTCCATTTCTGTGTTCATCAGAACAAACCGGCATGGCCTTTGGTCAACCTGAAATGCCCTTTTCCGAACCCACTGTTTCTCAACCCAGGGTGATTTTATCTCCTTCCCTGGGGACAAAAACGTCTGAAAACATTTCTGCTTGTCACACCTAGGGGGTTCCACCGGCATCTAGTGGATGGGGGCCGGGGGCACAGGTAAACATTCCATGATGCACAGGACGGCCCCACAGTGAACAATTATTTTACCCAGAGAATCAGTAGTGTGGATGTTGAGAAACTTGAAACGCCCCGTCCTAACCTATGCTTCCTATTTCTCCTCTCATGCAAATAACTGTTTTGGAGTCCATATGATCTAGACCCCAAGGCACTGGTCATCCTACAGAGATCTGTAGGTAGCATTCCAGAAGGAATCGTAGTCCAGACAAGGATTTTGATCAAAAATGGACATTTAGATGTGCACAAAGTGTAGTAAATATAGAACGCATACAGTCAGAAAGTTCATCAGAATCTTCTTCCCCCACAACTTGTACTCATGGTTTTTCTAGGCAGTCATCATGCCCTTAACTGCTTCTAAATCATCAAGAAATACCAAATGATGAGTGGCCTCGTTTCACTTTTGGTTGTATTTGTATTGTCTCCAAAACTTTAAAGTGAATCATATTCATTTGGAATGTAAATAACTCTCAAAATATTCAAACAACCGAGACTCCTCCTGTATAATGCTTCTTTGTTATAAAATGAGTCTTTGGCCTTAGAATCACTTATATTCCCACTATGACAGGGAAAAAAATGAGAACACACCGTTGGTGTGGGCCAAAGTCAGGAAAAATACATCCCACCCTGTTACCATTCATTATCTCTGGGGAGGGGGAGAGTAAAGAGGAAAACGCTACTTTTTCTATTAATGTAATTGTTTATATAATTTACATCTTTTACGTTTATGTAATTTACACAGTTTTCACTTTCCATATTTTCCTAACAATTTTGAGAAGAAATTAACTAGGAAAGAGTCAAAAAGAGCGGTTTTTATTGTGCCCTCCATAAGCAATACCATGAAAATCAGTTGCTGTTATTCACACAACTTGGTCCTTACTGTAGGAACAAAAACGTGGGGAGAACATTTTCTGTCTTGTGTTTTATGTTGAGGCCCAAACTGTTTCTACGTATTCCCATAGCCTCAAACTCTCAACAGTTTTTGAAATTCGCTTGGAAGAGAAGTTAAGGGCCTTCTAAGAGAAGTCTAAAATAACACACTCCACTTTCTTGGCTCTGTTTTGAGAGCTGTTCTGACAGCTCAACAAGGTAGGAAAAGAAGACATTGGCTTGGCCACCTTCCTGATTCTGCCACTCGAGAAGGGTCTGAACCCCAACAGCTGTGCTCTTGTCATACCTGTTAGGAAGAAGTGCCCATGGGACCCCAGAAGGGAGCCCTTATTTACGTTGGCAGGGTCAAGGTTGAGTGAGAATGGACCCCAGTCCACAGCCAGGGTCCCTCTATAGTCCTTTGTGTCATTCAGGGTCCCAGCGAGAAATAGGAAGCACACCTGGATAGAATTCTGGATCATATATATATATATATATATATATATATATATATATATATATATTTTTTTTTTTTTTTAATGTTTATTTCTGAGAGAGAGAGAGAGAGACAGAGCATGAGTGGGGGAAGGGCAGAGAGAGAGGGAGACACAGAATCTGAAGCAGGCTCCAGGCTCTGTCTGAGCTGTCAGCACAGAGCCCCACACGGGGCTCAAAGTCACGAACCGCAAGACCATGACCTGAGCTGAAATCGGATGCTTAACTGACTGAGCCCACCCAGATGCCCCTGGATTGCATACTTATAAACAGAGTGGGCTCTGTTATCTATTTGTTGTGTAACCAAGCACTCCCAAATTTAAGGGCTTAACACAGCAGCCGTGCATTGTTTTTCTGTGGCTTTCTGGGTGGCCGTTCTGTGGGTCTGTCCTGAGTTCTTCAAGCAGGTGCTCTCAGCTCCTGGGTCAGCTGGCTGGTCCGCCTGGGGCCGGGCTTGACTGAGATGCTGGACCGTTTTCTCCAGGGTCTTTTATCCCAGGCTGCCTTATGGCCTCTTGTGTTGAATTCCATGAGAATGAGCACAGAAACTGCAAGGCCCCTGTGGTCCTGTACGTTTCTCTCCCTTCATACTGGTCAAAACAACATGCAGTGCTGGACCTGGTTTGAGGGGGGAGGGCAGATAGCCTCTGCTTCTTGATAGGAGGAACTCTAAAAACCACCCAGGAATTCAGAGAATCTGCTAAGGGTGTGGAGGTACCTGGTGACGGGCGGCAATGAGAAGCCATCAGTGTCCCTGGGCCTGAAGGGGCAGGGGAAGCAGGAGGGCCAGAGCCCTGAAGGAGCTCTATGAAGGCTGGAGCCAGAGGCGGGGGGGGGGGGGGGGGGGGGGGGGGGGGGGGGGTGGGGCCACCTTTGCAGGCTGGGCGGACAGATGCATAAACTGCCAGAAGCCTGCTTCTCCACGGGGACCGTCTGCTCGCCCGCCCCCCTCCCCCTCCCATCACTTCCCAGAACTGTCCAGGGCCAAGTGTGAATGAGACCCAGAGATCAAGGGAGCCAGATGATGTCACCCACTGAGGCCAGCTTTCCAGGACAGAGCAGGACGGAGAATGGATGTGGTCAGGCAAACGAGGAGTAACCCGCATAGCCTCACTCACTTACGTGGCGGAAACACAGGGGGCTTTTCTCCTTTTAGAACAAATCCCCTTCCAGTGCTGGATCTCCTTTTCATTCCCAAGTGACCCGTATTTAAGTTTCTAGAGACAGAATGCTCGCCACCTTCCATAACAGCTCTTTCTTTGAACAGCTGCGACTGCTAGAAAGTTCTTTATAAATCAGACAAATCTTCCTTCCTGGAACTTTCGCCTGCTGGTTTCATTCTGTTTCCTCAGGATGACAAAAAACACCCACATTTCAGATGTCTTCAGCACTCCGGTTCCTTCCTCTAGACACACGCTCCAGGCTAGTGTGACAATTCCCCCAGGCCACCCGATCACCCAGGTGTGATCTGTCCAGATGAAGCAGGACATTTATTTTCCTTCTTTAAGAAGTTCCTCATCAGGGGCGCCTGGGTGGTTCAGTCAGTTGAGCACCTGACTTCGGCTCAGGTCACGATCTCACGGTTTGTGAGTTCCAGCCCCATTTGGGGCTCTGTGCTGACAGCTCAGAGCCTGGGGTCTGCTTCTGATTCTCTGTCTCCCTCGCTCTCTGCCCCTCCCCCACTCACCCTCTGTCTCTCTCACTCTCGAAAATAAACATTAAAATTGAAAAAAAAAAAGTGAAGTTAAAACAGCAAGAACAAACATTTGGAAACATGCACCAAATCCAATCAAGGCTCATCATTTGTCTTTTCATTTCTAATGAATTCCAACTCGCTTTAGACTGACATTGATAAATGCCATTAGATATCAACTACTTTTTAGACAAAAATATCAACTTTTCTGCCCTGATTTGTGTGAAAACCTCAAGAAGTCTGGTGAAAATAAACGTTTTGTCTGTGGAATCAAAACGCAAAGCTAAATACATCTTTAAGAGACCCGTAAATCCCTGTGTAAGGTATAAGGCGGGTATCCAGATTCCAAACCAGACCAAAACCAAATACATCCTGTACTTCATTTTCTTGTTTCAGATTTAGAAAAGAAGATCCAAGATTTGAATCTGAGTAGACAAGAAAAAGCTGACCAACTGAAAGAGTTGGAAGATCAAGTTGTTGCCATTAAAAATGAGATTGTTGAGCGAGAAAATAAATATGCCGCTTGCTACAGTTAGGCAGAGGGGACGTACGAAGTCACCTGTGCCTTCTTTTCTGGCTTCTGACAAGTAAACCTGAGGAGCTGTGCTGAACGTGGGAAACAGAAATGGTCAGTCCTGCCTGCCTCCCCGTCCCGAGCCCGGTCCTTGCCACAGATCTGAGCTGGGCCCAGGCAATGCTGTTCCACGTGGAATAGAAAGGGGGAAGCAGAGAAATCGCCTCTGGCTTGAGAAACCTTTCCTCTTGCCTTCCTTTCTCTTTCATAACCTAAAAATAATTTGTTACATATGGCAAGCACAAATCTAAATAAGTATTCTATTTACTAATCATCATTTCAGTCAAGCGAAACTAAATGTGAAATGACTTGCTAGGGGCTGGGGGACAAGGGGAAAAGTGTTACTAATCAGTGGGCATAAAGTTCCAGTGAAGCAAGATGAATACGTTCTAGAGTTCTGCCTTACATTACACGTAAGTCAAGGATAACGTATTGCACACTTAAAAGTGTGTTAAGAAGGTAGATCTCAGGGTGCCTGCGTGGCTCAGTCGGTTGGGCATCCAACTCTTGATTTCAGCTCAGGTCATGATCTCATGGTTTGTGAGATCCAGTCGCACGTCAGGCTACCCATTAGCAGTGTGGAGCCTGCTTGAGATTCTCTCTCTCCCTCTCCCTCTCTGCTTCTTCTCTGCTTGTGCTCTCTCTCTCACTCTCAAAATAAATAAATAAACTTAAAAAAAAAGAAGGTAGATCTCATATTAAATGTTCTTACCACAACAAAGTAAAATAAATTTAAGCAAATGAAGTTAAAATAAGTCAATGTCTCTAACACTAGAATGGAATAAATCTGGATGGCATGTGCTAGCTTGTCCTGTATTTGATTTTTATTTGGATTTGCGCTATGTATGAAACTATCACTCTATCGTGAGTAAAATGCATAGAATTCAAAATGTAATTAAAAAAATTTTTTTTTACAATTATTTATTTTTGAGAGAGAGAGACAGAGCACAAGCAGGGGAGGGACAGGGAGAGAAGGAGACATAGAATCCAAAGCAGGCTCCAGGCTCTGAGCTGTCAGCACAGAGCCCGAAGCAGGGCTCGAACCCATGAACCGTGAGATCATGACCTGAGCCGAAGTCAGATGCTTAACCGACCGAGCCACCCGGGCGCCCCCAAAATGTAATTTTTATACCCGCTTCCCTATATATCCATTCTCTCAACCAAAGAATTCCGCCTTCCCCAAATGGCACTGGAACA
This sequence comes from Puma concolor, assembly GCF_028749965.1. Classification (NCBI taxonomy): domain Eukaryota; kingdom Metazoa; phylum Chordata; class Mammalia; order Carnivora; family Felidae; genus Puma; species Puma concolor. The sequence goes on along the minus strand of NC_141668.1, from coordinate 93,614,756 downwards.
ATATTCAAAAAAGATAAATATTGAACTACTTTTCATAATTTGTCTGCAAGCATTTTTGCTGCAAAATCTGATTTTTGAAAGAGTAGCAAGCCTGCTGTTATTGTTTGGTATGAAAGATCAGGTTGTCTCATTTCCAATTAGGTCTATGAGTCCACATTAACTTGTTTTGCATGTCTGCTATATAACAGAGCACAGTGCTTCTATTTGTGAAAGTTGTCCTTCAGCAGAGTTATTTTAAGGGAATCTAGCCCCTCATTTTTGCATAACAAATAATGGACACTGACACTGCCGTATGAAAGAGGAAAGCAGCTGGAACCATGTCCCTTAAAAACTGACTCATAAAAACTGGATTTAAACATTTAACGAAGGGGGCTTTAGGATTACATAGAATTATGACATTTCTTAAAACATAGATTATTTAGGAAAACTGCAGTTTCCCTGGAGATCCTGAAGAATGGAATGACATTTTTCTACCGGAAAGAGCCCCCAGAAATCTCTCTTGAAACATGATTGTAATGTTCTTACACTTTTGGAAACTTCTACGAAAACAAATGACACACAGAGTTGAAAACTAGACTGTCACAATGTCTACGTTGTTTGCTCCAATGTACAGAGTGGAACACACTCCAGCTTTCCCACCAGGACACTGACTTCCACCTTTGAACGGGTGGTTGACTTTCCAAGCATGGGTATCTGTTTGCAACAGCAACATTCAACTGTTTTACCTTTTTAGTGGTTGGAGACTATGCAAGTACCAGCCAGAGAGGGTGGAAAGGGTTGAAGAGGAAGGAGTTTCTGTCTTCTGACCAGGAGGCTATTGAGGTCACCCCGGGCAGCGAATTCCCCAGCGCTGAGGAAAGCACGGGAATCAAGTGCAAGGGCAAGATAAACCCACCATCTCTCCTCCAGGCCTCCGGGGATGAGGGATCCCGGTGGGAGGAAGTTAGGAAGTATGTGATGTATTTTGGAAAGACTGTAATCAAAAAGTGGTTATGCTTTCTAAACTTTGGTGTTTAATAAGCCTTGGTGATCTTAAAAAAATGGGCATATGCAAAAAATCTTCTTCCTGAGATAAATCATTTGTAACTTGTATCGTTTGCTGTATCAGTTGTTCAAGAAGTGACCCAGGCAAAGATTCGGTGAAACGGTATCTTTTATACGTTGCAGAGTCATCTGAAAATGTGTGGCAAGATCTACTGTAAGACTTAGTTGAACCTGCATATTAAGAAAATAATCTTGGGGCGCCTGGGTGGCTCAGTCGGTTAAGCGTCCGACTTCAGCTCAGGTCACGATCTCACGGTCCGTGAGTTCGAGCCCCGCGTCGGGCTCTGGGCTGATGGCCCAGAGCCTGGAGCCTGCTTCCGATTCTGTGTCTCCCTCTCTCTCTGCTCCTCCCCCGTTCATGCTCTGTCTCTCTCTGTCTCAAAAATAAATAAACATTAAAAAAAAAAAGAAAATAATCTTAAACAGAGGGGCAGAAAAGCTTTGTGAATAATTTGTTATAACACTCCTTATATTAAAAATGCGAAGAATCCAAATAACTAACAATAAAAGACCAATTAAATATTATGATTTTACCAGTCTGGTTCTTGGATGCAAACATTGAAAACTAACACGAGCTCATCATGCAGGAAACGGCTTTATTTAAACGTAATCTAACAGCACATAAAATGGGAGAAATGGCTGGAGAGACTGCAACCAAGGACAATTATGCCTCTGGGAACACATCTGAGATCACACTCCCGGAAATCCCGGTGAGGATGCTAATGCTGTCCCTACTGGACACTCTAACCATCTAGTTAATTCTCCACTGTCTTGCATCTTGCATCACTCTCTCATGACTCAACATCCCTGGGAACACTGTCCAGCCTGAGCCTCTTCATGTGCCCTGGCCACCAGAGAGAAGAGAGAATGTCCGCCTCCTTTAGCTTGGGTAGTAGGAGGGGGGTTTCGCCTCCACCAGTCTCTGGAATCTTCCAAGGTAGGAAGTATTTTGATGCCAAGCATCAAAAAATTATAAATTTCCATTATAATCTGACTCTTCCTAATATCATGATGCATTCTTCATCCCCCTTTTGATTCTAAAACCAAAACAAATGTTTCCAGGGGCACCTGGGTGGCTCAATCGGTTAAGCATCCAACTTCCGCTCAGGTCATGATCTCTTGGTTCATGAGTTCGAGCCCTGCGTCTGGCTCTGTGCTTACAGCTCGGAGCCTGGAGCCTGCTTCGGATTCTGTGTCTCCCTCTGTCTCTGCCCCTCCCTTGCTCTCTCTATCTCTCTCAAAACTAAACATTAAAAATTTTAAAAACACAGATTGAGATTGCAAACTTCGTCTCTGTGACTCCTCAAGAGGATGTATTAGGATTGATGGTTTTCTTCCCTTGCGACTCATTCCGCGTTCCCTCTGCCTTCAGCAAGCATCTCTTTGCCAGTTAGAGTGACCCAAACCTCCTTTCCTGAGGATTCTGTCTTTGAAGGTCCTTCAAGTACAGGGGTAGAGTGCTCTTACATTTTGCCCTTAGATGTGGCAGGACTGGATTGTGGAGATTGTAGTCACACGCCTCTAGGCTGCCACTGTGTAACAGCAGCCCTTTAAGAGTTGAGACCAAGTACCCCAATCCAAAGCATAATTCCCCCCTTTTTTAGCCTGTTTATCCTCTAGCATGAGGACCCAGAAATAGCTGGGTATTGGCGTGTTTTCCAATTGAATGGTGCAACTATTGTGTCTAGTAAGAACGTACTTCCTTAGAGACCAGAACCCAAAGTCAGGTATAGGAAGTAACGTTTGGCCTGCGAGTCATTTGGATGTAACTGTGAACAGTGTCACACAGACTTTCACTCTCTGTTGGTTTTAGATCCATGTATACTGCATAGGAGAAGGCTCCATCAGCTTTCATGGAAGCAGGCATGGCTCTGTCTGGCATCCGCATGAATACATTTTCTTTTTTTTTTTTTAAGTTTATTTATTTATTTTGAGATGGGAGGCTGTGAGAGAGGGGGAGGGGCAGAGAGAGAGGAGAGAGAGAGAATCCCAAGCTGGGTCCGCACTGTCAGCACAGAGCCCGATGTGGGGCTCAAACTCACAAACCACGAGATCATGACCTGAGCCGAAGTTGGATGCTCAACTGACTGAGCCACCCCAACATGATATACATTTTCTTTGCTTTGGTTACAATTTTTCTGACCGTTTCCTAAACTTGAGTTGAGTGAACGCTACATCTACCCAGCACTGGGAAGTCTCTTGAGGTGTGTGAGGGACCAGTAGAGAGAAGTCTAGATGAATTCTGTGCATCTCAGAGCAGGGGTTGAGTGAAGGGCAGGAGACAGCCAAGACTGAGACCGAGAGTAGTGGCCGGGCTTATAGAGACTGGGACTGGCAAGACCCAATAACAGGGCAGCAGACAGGATCTAAGACTCTGAATGTGGAAGGGAGAGCAAGATGGTAGGTCACACACGGTGTGGGTCAGAGGTCAGAAACATTTGTAAATCAGCTAGTCTCAGCAAAAAATCATTACGGAATGGGAATGCAATCTGGTGCAACCACTCTGGAAAACAGTATGGAAGTTCCTCAAAAAACTAAAAACAGAACTACCCTATGACCCACCAATTCACTACTAGGCATTTATCCAAGGGATACAGGTGTGCTGTTTTGAAGGGACACATGCAACCCAATGTTTATAGCAGCACTATCAACAACAGCCAAAGTATGGAAAGAGCCCAAATGTCCATTGATGGATGAACGGATAAAGAAGATGTGGTATATATATACAATGTAGTATTACTCGGCAATCCAAAAGAATGAAATCTTGCCATTTGCAACTACGTGGATGGAACCGGAGGGTATTATGTTAAGTGAAATTAGAGAAAGACACAAATCATATGACTTCACTCATATGAAGACTTTAAGAGACAAAACAGATGAACATAAGGGAAGGGAAACAAAAATAATATAAAAACAGGGAGGGGGACAAAACAGAAGAGACTCATAAATATGGAGACCAAACTGAGGGTTGCTGGAGGGGTTGTGGGAGGGGGTTGGGCTACATGGGCAAGGGGCACTAAGGAATCTACTCCTGAAATCATTATTTCAGTATATGCTAACTAATTTGGATGTAAATTTTAAAAAATAAAAAAATTAAATTAAAAAAATTAAAAAAAAATCATTATGGGGGCGCCTGGGTGGCGCAGTCGGTTGAGCGTCCGACTTCAGCCAGGTCACGATCTCGCGGTCCGTGAGTTCGAGCCCCGCGTCAGGCTCTGGGCTGATGGCTCGGAGCCTGGAGCCTGTTTCCGATTCTGTGTCTCCCTCTCTCTCTGCCCCTCCCCCGTTCATGCTCTGTCTCTCTGTCCCAAAAATAAATAAACGTTGAAAAAATATATATATATAAAAAAAAATCATTATGGAAGATCAGGACACAGACATGAGGCAGCTGCTGTGGTCCATTAAGGAAACCACTCTATCTTCTCCTAAATTAGAAACCGATCTCAGGTGAAGGGCAGCTCAGGGCCAATAGTTACTTGCAATTAGCCCAAAGCACCAAGATGCAAAAGGAAGTGAAGGGAAACCAAAAGCAGATCTTGCCAAGAACAAACAAGCCCGAGGGGAAACAGGCTAGAAATTGCTATTCAATATCCCCTCTCTCCCTTCTTTCTTTGGGTAATAGGACTCCTCCACGTTTTAACTGAGTCCACGGCTGCCTAGTTCAAGAAACTGTACTTCTCAACCTCCCTTGCAGTTCAGTGTGACCACGTGACTGAATTCTGGCCAGGAGGATAGTAGGGGAGAGTGTTGTATGCAACCTCAAGGACACAACCTTAAAAGGAAGTTGTTCACCCGCTGCGGTAGGCAGAATAGTGGCCCTCAAAAGGTGTCCGAGTCCTAATCTCCTTAGCCCGTAACTGTTACATCATATGGCAGAGGGAAATTAGGGCTGCAGATGGAGTTGCGGTACTGACAGCTGACCCTGAAATCTGGCAATTAGCCTGGATTATCCAGGTGGGTCCAATGTAATCGTAAGAGTCCTTAAAAGTGGAAGAGGGAAGCGGAAGAGGGATTCGGCGAGATGTCAGCATCAGGAGGGTTTGGGCTGATGTTGCTGTCCTTCAAGATAGAGGACAGGCACCACGGTGAATGTAAGTGGACCTTAGAAGCTGGAAAAAGCAAGGAAAGGGATTCTTCTCCACTGCCTCCAGAAAAGAGCACAGCTATGCACGCCACACTTTGATTTTAGCCCACTGAGATGTGTACCAGACGTCTAACCTACAAAAATGTAAGCTAAACATGCCCTTTTAAGCTACTGTGTTTGTGGTAACTGGTTCTAGCAGCAACAGGAAACTAATACAGTCTCCATTTCTTTTTCCCCTTCAAGTGGGTTGGAATATGGTGAGCCAGGTGTAACCCTGTAGATGAGGATCATACTGGTGGGAAAAAAAGCAAAAGAAACTTAAGTCCCTAATTGACTAGCAGTCAGGGTTCCGGCATGATGCACAGGGTACAAGCAGGTACCGTTTCATCAGGGGACAGTGGACAAAGATGTGGTCAGAGTGGAGGAAAACTATAAAAGATAGGACAGCATGAGACGGGGGTCATCACCACACTTGGCTGTGGGTGAGGAAAGACAGTAACAACTGGGAATCAGAGAGTGTGTGTAGGAAGGCCGCTCACCAGGCCCCATGACCCTTGGTAAAGGGAGACAGCCAGTCATGACCATCTTGCAGAGGATGTTGGGGCATAAACACCTGATGCCGCCCTCCCCAGTCACAGCCAGTCTCTTGTTAGTGCTTCCTGTTTGTGAAACCAAGATATCAGACTGATGCTGCCCATGTAGACCAGCCTCCTGGGGCTTAGGGGAGACACAATGACCATGTGCAGTACAGCTGTCTATGCCTGGCTCCCGTGGGCTACCTGCCAGCTTGAACTTGTACCAGATAGAAAAGCAAACCTCTCCTGTGATGTCACTAGGACCTTGGTCTCTGTGAAACAGCTGAACCAACATCCCCTTTAGGATCTCTGGGACACTCGCGGAGTCCAAACCCTCCCCTGACTGCTACAACAGTCCCCTCTCTGTCCCACAGCATGGGGACAGTGGACTAAATTCTGGCGTGTCCCCTACGTGACTTCTCACGATTCACAGCCTCTCTGAATTTCATGTCCTTATTTCCTGCAGCTGTGAAATAAATGCTAATGACTGTACCTGATCTGCCTCCCACGGTCACTCACATGGGAAAGGGCTATGAGAAGAGAAAGGTATTCCTGAAATCCTTCAGGACCTACTTCTGGTCAATCACCCCATGTATGTTACATCTCCCCTACTTCTTTCTAGTGGCTCCTAGAGTGAGCGCTGGCTTTCTTGAAAGTCCCATTGCTGTCGGTCCGCCAAATCTGATTTTTCCGTGAGGAAAACCTCCCTTCAGCCAAAGTCCTTCTCTTCTCTGGCCTAGCTGAAAACACTTTCTCTGAAATGTCCTCTTACACTGCCCATTCGCTGATAAGCCTTATCTAACCAGATAGCAAGTTCCGTGAGGGCACAGAACATATGTTCAGCCACTTCTATAGCCTTTATAGAACTTAGCACAGAGTGAAACCTGCTAAATATTGGCGCACTTACGTATTCCATAAATCGACTCCCAATTGTTGCAAATCAGACAGTCCTCGGACCATCCCTGAATGAAAATGTTTTCCGCTGCAACATGAAACCGGCTCACCATGTGGGTTGGCCCCTCTAAAAATGTAATTGAGAACAATGCAAGCCTTTAACTCCATATTTAGAGGGGGAGAATGTCCACTGGGAATTGAGTACATGCATAGGACAAAAGAAATCCTTTTCTCCCATCCCTCCCGCTCTCTGTAACTGACACCCTATACAGCTATTGAAAATCCCCTCCTTTCTCTGGAAAAAGTCTCTGCCGGAAAAACTCCCCCCCCCCCCCCCCCCCCCCCCCCCCGCCAAGCAAGGTCCCTGCTCTTTCCTCTCAAATCTGGTTCTTCCCCCCGCATTTGGACACTCTCACCTTTCCTTGGCCATGGATGTTTACAAGATTGTTGATATTTTCCAAGCCACAGGGCCATAAATTGGAGTGCACCACTCCCAAATGAAGGTCATGGCCTCACAGACAGGCGACAGCTACAATTCCCAGGCAGAGCTTCCTGAGCCAAAATGAAGGACGGCTTTGCCTTGCACTCAATTAGGCTTTGTATAGAAAAAGCGACTAAGTGGCTAAGCAGAAAGCCTTAACACATTTGAAAACATTTTTGTGTTCGTAAAACATTTATACAACATAAAGGTTTATGGATTTATGTATATTTAAGATTTATGCAAAGTTTATGTAAAGACAGCTACAATTCTTAGGGTCCTCCGTAATCCTTAGCCATTCAACAAACTAGTTGAATCAAACCCTCCTGTGTGCAAACCCTCACACATACATACCCATTCTTCTTCCTCCCTTGCCAACAATCCCCCCTCCCCCCGCAAAATAAACCTGAACAGAAGTTTTTTTGTTTCATCACTTGATGTTCCTCACTGAAACTTCTTTGCCAGCCCTGAATCTCCCGCTTCAGAGAAGTGACCAACTTTGGTGACCAAAGTTTTCACAGGCTCTTTCCATTATAAGCATTAAAGCTTTTAGGAACAGAGATGCCTGCTTACAATTTACCAGAAGACTGCTCCGTTTGTTCTCTCCTGTTTCCTTCCCTCAACGTTCTGTTTCTTCTCTTGAGAGAGAGAGAGCGAGAGCGTGCGCGAGCGAGCGTTTTTTTCCCTCTCCCTCCAACATAAAGCAGATGAAGGATGACTTCTCTTAACACCTGCTCATCTATCAGCATCTAGCTTTTCTCTTCTGGGAAAGAGCTTGAAACTACATATAATCTTTAGTTTTACTCAAATGCTCTGAGTGGCCCTTCTAGAGGGCTCCTTGTGCCCTACCAACCTGTCTGACTCAGCCTGCTAACTGAACAAACTTTGACACAAAACAAGTTTATCACAGCCTCTAATTAAACATGCTAATCAGAATGCACAGGATTTTGAAGACGGTTTTCTTCGTGTTCATATAAATTACGTGCTTTTTGTTTTTAAAGGTTAGCTGTTTGATTCATAGCCATGTCTGACGTGACATACCTCCATACTTCTTTGATGACAAACACGGAAGTCTAGGAAATAGAGGGCTGGCTACACTTTATCTCCCGTTTACCAGCTGGCAATAGACTAAGTTTACTGCAAAGTTCTCTTGCTCTCCCTCCCAGGAATTAAAATCTAGTCGTTAGTACGGTTACTTGCTTGCAGGGAAGACTTGGAAATAGATCACAAAACATTTACAGTAAAAAAGAAAAATTAAAATCTACCAGTGGAAGGTATTCCCTGTAAAGGACTGTCCAAAAAGTACTAGATGGAACTGGGCAAACCCTTAGAGATGCTGGGTACGGACATCACTCTGGGGCTGTGGCATGTGATCTTCTCTCCAACCTTGCCTCTCTTTCAGGAAAAAGGTTTAGGAAAGCCAAAACGCAAGAGATTTAAAGAATTCCCTCCCCCTCTCCCCTCATTTTCAGAAGAGTACTGAGGTTACTTTAGCTGGGGTCACATAGCTAGTTGACAGAAATGTTAAGGCAGCCGTGATAGAAAACCTATCCCAGGACAATACTCATTCTATTGAACCCTCTTTTTTTTTTTTTTTTTTTTTTTTGAGAGAGGGGGAGGGGGTCTGGGGAGGGGTGGAGAGAGAAGGAGATACAGAATCCAAAAACAGGCTCCAGGCTCTGAGCTGTTAGCACAGAGCCCGATGTGGGGCTCAAATCCATGAGCGTTGACATCGTGACTTGAGCCAAAGTCAGACACTCAACCTACTAAGCCACCCAGGCGTCCCTGGACCCTCTTTCAAGACCACTTGTTCTTTTAACTGGTCTTAGGCTCTATTAAACAGTCCATCAAATACAGTAGAACATTTTCTTAAAATTGACTACAATTTTTTATATAAATGGCCTTAGAAATTATTTCACTGAAAGTAACTCTGCTAGAAAGAAAACAAAATTAAAACTGGCTCACCAAATAGAAATATTTTATCATTTTTTTAAGTTTATTTAGAGAGAGCACAAGCAGGGGAGGGGCAGAGAGGGAGAGACACAGAATCACAAGCAGACTCTGTGCTCCCAGCACAGAGTCCAGCATGGGACTTAAACCCACAAACCATGAGATTATGACCTGAGCCGAAGCCAAGAGTTGGACGCTTAACCGACTGAGCCACCCAGGTACCCTGAAATACTTTATCCTTAATGTTAGTGAGCATATGCTCCTTTAGTTGGCTGTTCTTAAAAGACCTACTAGTCCCACAAGAGGATACATGTTTGTATCCTCTTGTGGGACTAGTAGGTCTTTTAAGAACAGCCAACTAAAGGAGCATATGGTTGTCCCCAAACATACTCAACAGAATTCTTTTCGGTCCTCAAACCTTCCATGTGGTTTTTAAAAATAGGGCAACAAGGTACCTTACAAATAATGAGGTAGGCCAGATTTTACGTAGTAAGTTGTATTATTTCTACAACTTATTACAATATGTGTGTATTCAACAAAATTCATTTGGTCATGTAGAAAAACAAACCCAACTACTATAGTCGATCTATAGGACATGCAACCAATTTCCAGGACTCTGTAATAACCAAACTCCTACCTAGACTCTTAGCTCTGTAAAAGTGAATATTTAACCCAAGTTGTTGTTTTTTTCCTTGACTCCCAATGGAGCCTATTAAAAGCATCACTATACTGTGAACTTTCTAGAAAGGAACAGGAATGGAAGTTTCATGGAGCCTGAAAAATCTAACAGCCAAACTAGTGTTTGAGGATTCCAGAGATTCGTACCATGGGAAGAAGCTCAAAGCTTGGAAAGGCTGTATAAACATCCCATATCTAAAGATAAACACTTGGGGATCTTTACGACACTGACGTTTAGCTTTGTGTTGGCCATACTGCATGAGGACTCACCTAGGAAAGAAAAATACTAATGGAGAAGGTCACGTATTGGGGATTAAAAGAACAATTGCTTTCATCTGGAAAGAAGTCTAAACTTTATTACAGACCAATATAAAAAAGTGAATGTATTTAGATAGGATATGTTTGAAGTGGCAATTTTTCCTTTTTAAGATCCCAGTTCTTTTCTTAGCTCTTCAGACCATACCATCATGCATTCTATACAGCAGATATACAGAGATGGGTATACTAAAATTCCTCCATAACAAATACCATTTTTCCGCTCCATCCACTTGGGAGGGCAGCTCTAACATACAGACAACCTGAAGGATTTAAACATTTATAAACATGGGTCTTTGTCAGAAAAAAAAAAAAAAAAAATCCACTCTCAACGGTGAACACAGTTTACCATATTTTGTTTGGAGCCTAACAGCAAAGGAGGCAGTTAAGAAGAATTTTAATCCTGGCTACTCTTAACATTGCAAACGCAAATTGACCATAAATGTTTCTACTCTACTCAGACTCAAGTTTGTATCAAATACCTGCATCTTTTAAGGGATAGCAGCAAGACTGATTTGTTTCTCTTCTGTTTTGACTGTGCAGAAGACAGACTTTTTTCTCAGGGATGTGAACATTGCAATACTTTGATCAAGATTACAGAGTTTATTAAAGTGAACTTCACTTCTGCACATAAAAGGTCACTTTGGAGCAGGCGATCACAGGAAACTCTCCTAATTTTGAAATGATTTTTAGAACAAAGCCTTGACATGTTCATTACGGAGAAAACCCTAAAATAAGGGGAAACTATCATTTAAAATTTGGGGCTGTCTGTAGGCAATTCCTGTATGGTTTCCCTTTTTAATCCCTCAAGAAATATAATGTACATATATTACGTTTATTTTTCATAATTGGAGCCTACTTTCTCCCAGTTATGCTCTAAAAATGGGACTCCATCTTTTTAGGGAAATGTCTAGTATTCCATTACAGGGGTCTAGCATAATTAACCTAAATGATCATCAATAAGGGGTTGGTCATTTCCAGTTTTTCTCTTATTTAAAAACAATAGTGTAAACCTCTTTATCTGCATGATTTGGCATATTTTCCCTGAGTCAAAGTTATATATAATTTAATATTTCAGATTGCCCTCCGGAAAGGCACGCGTTTGCCTTTCTAGCAATCAGTTCTGTTAGTGCCCTTATGAACCTCGTTACAGATGACACGGTGAGACCTGGGGACGTTGACTTACCATTCTGTCATCAGAAACGGTGAAAAGTATGGTGCTATATATACATAGTACTAATGTATATTGGGTATGACTCATTCTGGCTGAAGAATTACCTGTGAATTATTTCTCCCCGGAAAGCACGCTGGGCGTAGATCCAGGCATTTATTGAATGAACACATTCAACAAATACCTGATGAGCTCTGTGCTCAGTGCTGGGCAAATTCGGATGCTCTCCACGCACTCGCAGTTTAGCAAACACAGAAAATCTCCCACGCTAACAATCTGCTTGGTGGACATTCGTCAGATACCAGCGATGTGCTCTGTGCTGGTGCTAGGGATACAGTGCAAGAGATGAGGCGCCTGGCCTTGTGTGTGGCACAGCTGGTCCAGAACAATCTAGAAAGCTCTTTTCCAAGAGATATCTGTCCAAGTATTGCATCTGGGCAGTGGAAACTGAGAAGGTTCCACATGCAAAGTACCATCAGAGCTGGACTTTGAACATAAGTAGAAGCTGTCTTGGCAGAGAAGGCCGAGAAGGCATTCCAGGCAGAAGGAACTGGATGAGCCAAAAACCAGGGTTTAGCTTTTGCGAATGGTGAGTATATTCAGGCTACAGCTTGTTGGGGGGTGAGAGGCTGCTAGCTCAGAATGCAGAATTGGGAGTAATTACAAGGGGCCACATTTCGAAGAGCCTGTATTGTGTGCTAAGGCACGTGACCTTTGTATCTGTTTTACAGATGAGGAAACCGAGGCATAGAAATGTGACTTACATGGTCCCAATTTGTTAAGAGCCATGTTGTCTCATTTAGTAAATTCATTGGTGACTAGAAAGAATGGATTTTAATTTCCTAGGTCTTTCTTTGAATTTGTATTTTCAGGTAAAAACCCAGACTTAGCCCAAATTTAGCATATGCTGTATTCAAAGTATAACAGACATTTATATCTAAAACAAACCAACAAAAACCTGGGGTTACAATTTTTTGGTCTGATTATACCAGCTACAGACATTAGATTATCATTTAAAAAGTTAAAACGTTATTTAACCCCCATCCCAAACATAAAGCCCGTACCTTCCCTGAAAGTACCCACCATCTTGCTATGCCTCTTCCTAGAACTTTCTAGAACTTTGCCTATTCATGTATGCATACATGTATATGTTTATAGAAATAGAACATTGTAGTGTTTGTTCTTCATCTTAGACTTTAACGCTTGTGATTCTTCTTGCTAATAATATACGTATTTAAGACAGCCTTGGCCTTCTCTAAATGTAGAACATATACCATTAGTACATAGCAGTGATTGGCACATAGAAACTACTCAAGAAATGTTAAAGAACGAGACAGAGGTTACTGCTAAGGCTTAAGGTACTAACCAGGTAGACAACTGGAGCTTCCAAAGTCGAAGGCCACCGACCAGCGATGGTCAGCACTTGGACGAAAAAGTCCTGAGTAGATGACTGAATTATCAGCCCCGTATTCCATGTTTTCCAGATAGGATCACGGAGAAACCATTTACTCAGAGGTTAATAGCAGCATCCCATTTAGCCATCTTGGAAAGGGTAAACACATCCTCCAACTTCTTTGTCTGGCAAACAGCCCGATACGTGAAATAGCACCTAATCCTGGAGTGAGGCCTAGTGCTGGCTTGTTTCTGATGGGATAAAAATGCAGCCACTCAGCTCTGGGGGGGCTGCCCTTCACAAGTCTGATTATCAGCCTTGGCAGCCTCAAGCGCGACAGCCTTGATGAAATAAATACTCTTTCCGGAAGATCGGGCTTATTCTAGAGGGACCGCAGTTGTAGAGTCAATTCTTCTAGAAGGCCAAGGGCATCGTGGTGGGGGATAATGAGGCAAGGCTGTGCTACACGACAGAGGTGATGGCTTCTGAACTAGCATTTCCATCACTTCTGACACGTCCTCAGATCAAAGGTTCCATCTTCTCAGGGAAAAGACCGGATTGGGAATCAGGATCCCTTCCGAGTACAAGCCATGGGTAGAGCATTTAACTTGCTAATTAAATCTAGTTTCCCAGATCACCCTAGGTAATAATTAATAACCTAGAACTATGCGATAGGGTTACAGCAAGAGAGTAGGTTAAACTATCCCTTCAAGCCTCTGGTACAAAGATACTGCCTGAACCTTATTGGTCTCAAAATAGAGGTTAAATAAATGCTTTTTCATTCCCTAAGCATTTCCTAAGTACCTACTGTATGCCAGGCATGTGACTGGGGACTCCTAGGGAAATGTGGTGAGGACTTTAGGGACTTACTGGGAACTGAACTGGACATTTCAAATGGAGAAAGACAGAATCTGGATTAAAAAAGAGTAAAGGAAGAGTTAAAAAATACAGAATGCCCTTTTCTCCTCCTCGGGCTATTCACCAAATTTCAGCATCCTTACAAAGCCAAGGGAAGTAACACCAACTGAAATACAATTTTCAAAAGAGTCTTTATAATTTTAGGGGGCACCTGGGTGGCTCAGTCCATTAAGCATCCGACTTCGGCTCTGGTCATGATCTCTTGGTTCGTGAGTTTGAGCCCCGCGTTGGGCTCTGTGCTGACAGCTCAGAGCCTGGAGCCTGCTTTGGATTCTGTGTCTCCCTCTGTCTTTGCCCCTCTCCTGCTCAGGCTCTGTCTCTCTCCCCTGAAAATAAACATTAAAAAATAATACAGTTTTAGGCAGATTTCCATAAGAGGTGAACTGAGTTTAATTAAAAGTGTTTCTAAAATGCAACTATCAAACTCTCAGTGTTAGCTTCTACTCAGTTGGATGTTTGTGATTTTCAAGCAAGCAACCGTTTTAAATTTTTTTTTTTCAACGTTTATTTATTTTTGGGACAGAGAGAGACAGAGCATGAACAGGGGAGGTGCAGAGAGAGAGAGGGAGACACAGAATCGGAAACAGGCTCCAGGCTCTGAGCCATCAGCCCAGAGCCCGACGCGGGGCTCGAACTCACGGACCGCGAGATCGTGACCTGGCTGAAGTCGGACGCTTAACCGACTGCGCCACCCAGGCGCCCCACAAGCAACCGTTTTAAAACAAAAAGCAGGCCTCAAATTTTGGATGTCGATGTATTTTGTCCAAGCACATAGCTCATCTGAAAAATTTTTTTAAGTATTTATAGAGCAAATAGTTGTGATAATTTCTTAAACTTCAGTTATATAAATGTTTGTGAATGTAACTATCAAAGTTGACAAAAGCTGACCAGAGAAACAAAAACCTTTACTTTTAAAGGTCTTAAACTGTATTCTATGTGAACTGCAAGTAGTTGTGTTTTTCATTCTTTTTTTTTTAATTTATTTTTTTAACTTTTATTCAGTTTTGAGAGACTGAGAGAGACAGAGCGCAAACAGGGGGAGGGGCAGAGAGAGAGGGAGGCACAGAATCCGAAGCAGCCTCCAGGCTCTGAGCTGTCAGCTCAGAGCCCGATGCAGGGCTCGGACACACAAATGATGAGATCATGACCTGAGCCGAAGTCGGACGTTTAACCAACTGAGCCACCCAGGCGCCCCTTGTGTTTTTCACATTCTTACTGCCCCTCCTTCTTACACAGGACACTCCTGAATGAAGGTAAAGATATGATATGCTAGAAAAATGAAACTAGTTCATGACTAGCATTCAAGTCTAAATGTGTTTAATTGACTACATCAAGGTTAATCCTGCTATGAATCTAATTTGAAAAAAAAATTTAAGAGCTTTGCTAAGGCTCTTTAGCCTTACCTCAAACATTAATCTCTCTCCTACTCATTTTTAAAGTGCCAGGTTAGCAACCAGATGCTAAAATCCATAAACAAAGAATAAATAGTGAGCTGAAAATGTGTCCCACTTAGAGTGTTTCTACGGCATTCTTATTAAATATAGACAAACAACTTTTAAAGACGTTTGGAATTCACAGGCATAGCTGGGTAGAAAGTGCCACCCTACCCCTGCTGGGATCTAAAGTGTCTTCTTGGCCCCCTTGCTGGAGGTGAAGTTCGATGGGTATGTAGCCTTGAGAGAGTCTGTAAAAAGCATGGATGTGGCCTTCTTATACCTATTTTTAGTGACTACCTTAAAACATTCAAATATAGACTTGGGTACTCATTTGTGACCTTTCTTCTGAGCTCTTTAAGAATAGACAGATGGCTGTTTTTAAGATCGTATTGATAAGGGTCTGCTTGGATCGTGATAAAGTAGGTCATGTTGCAATTGAAAACAAAAACGTCCCAGATCTCAGGCTACAAACAACAAAGCTTCGTAAGTCTGATGCTACATGTCCAGAAAAATGTATTGGCTCGGGGAATGTCCGCTGGCTTTAGGCATAGCTGGATCAAGATATTCTAAGGTGGTACTTAAGGATCTTCCCTATTGCTTCCCCCAGTTCTGCTCTTCTCTGTGGTCAGCCCCAGTCTCCAGCCGCCACCAGCTCCATCCATATAACTTCAAGTCCAGGGAGAGAGTGCTTTTTCTTTCCCACAAAAATCCCAGAAGTCCCCTCACTGGAAAACTTGAGTTGTATACCCATCCACGAACCAAACACTGGGAAGAAGAAGAGAGAGGGGGTACTGATTAGCTTGGAGCCCATGGAGGGATTAGCCCCATCCAAATTCTGTTGGGCTGACAACGTCAAAGGGCTAGTCCCCCCCAAGAGAGTCTGGGGACTGTTCCCAGACAAAGGGATGTTAATACAAGCCCAAATAGCAGCTTCTATTGTATAGTCCGAGACTGAAAATGCTGTGACGCCCTGCCTGATTCAGGCCTTCCATATTCTAGAAGGTGATGGTATTCCTATGGGCTCCCTTAATGGTCATAAGGAAGGGTTATTCAGTTTTAATCACTCATCCAACAAGCAGATACTGAGTGACTCTGTGTACACCGAAAACTCTGCCCTTGGATGAGACTATGAATTTCAATAAAACACAGTGCCTGCCCTCAGAGAGCCCCTGAGGGCAAGGGCATTTGACACAAAATTACAAATTACTGTCCCGCATATTATGAGAGGTATTAGATGGAGAAAGTGCCACGTGACATTTGTTCTAAATTTTCCTGGTCATGGAACTTCTTGAGCTCATTTCTGATTCTCACAAAGTACCCTTCAATCTAATTTTCAAAACAACCCAAATCTAGTATTTTTCATGAGAGCAGAGTTAGGTAGACAGCCAGGTTTTAGAACCTAAAGGTCAAAGGCCAGAATGTGACCTCCTTGTCGTTACGCTGTCAATCCAGGACTTAAAACGAGACCCATAAATGGCATTTTAAGACTGTGACGGTAACCTTGAAAGCAGTTCTTGCTTTGTTTTTCCAAGCAAATAATCAAGGCCTCGGGGAGACAACTGTTGCACATTCTTTGAGACTGAACGGCCAACAATTTGCAGTCGCGTCTGCTATTCAAGATGCTGCAGAACTTTCCAGTAAAAGACTGCCTTGTGCTGAAGCAGGTAGTGCTGGGGGGGTACATGTGTGGAATGAATAAGAGGGTAGGGGTGGTGTCAGCAGGAGTAAAGCCTCAATGAGCTTTACTAGCAAGAGTGATTCATGCCTCCTACATTTGTAACATCAGAGAGGAAGAATTGGTTCATGAGCAAAATTTGGAAGTGTTCCTAAAATGAACTCCAGTCTGGTGATATTTCTTTTGCTACTTGACTAGAAACTCGTGTTGGGTAGAAAGTGGACATTTAAGATTTAAAGAAGTTTTTAGAACCTAGAGTCCAGTCTTTATTTACTTCCACTCAAGAAACATTTATTGAGCACCTACAACGTGCCCATGTCATATTAGGCAACGTTTGTGCATCAATCGGTGTTACGCAACATTTGGCCTGGACTCACTGTCTAGTGGAGATAAGGGCATAAACAAATAGTTACAGCGTTATGTCATTTACGCCAGAACAGGCTTTTACAAGGTGCTGGTGGACAGAGTTGGGGGGTGGAAAGGGGGTAGAGACGAAGTCTATTTAAGTGGATGCTTCAAAGATGCGTGGTAGTTCACTACACTGGTGAGCTCAAGGAGGGTCCATGGGACAGAGAGGCACAGTATAAAGCATGCCCTGTGTTGGGAACTTCAGGAAGCTCACATGGGCAGAGGGAAGCCATTGAAGGCTTTTGAACAAGGGAACGACATGATCAAAGGGGTGCCTCAGAAATCCCTCTGGTGATGTTAGGGAGGATTAGACCAGCGGAAAGGGAGAGTTTGGAATCAAAACGGCGGCCAGGGAGGCTCCTGCAGGGTTCAGACCAGACGCGAGGGCAGACTGAACTAAGGCAGGGTGATGAGGTTGGAGCAAAGGGAACGTGGTGGCTGGTTGCTGGTAAGATAGCAATGACAGGAGCTAGTGATAGGAAGAGGTAAGGAGATGGAAATGTCCAATATGAGTCCCAAGCTGGGCTGGTTTTAAGGAGGATGTGTACAGTCTCTGAAGGGTCCCGGGCTAGGTTTACTGCTCTGTCAGCATCTTGAAATCATTAATTTTTGAACAAAGGGTCCCCGTGCTCCTTTTCCTTTTTCACTGGGCCCTGCAAATCCTATAGCCAGTCTTGTTCCCAGGCTCGTCTTGAGCTCAGAGGTGAATCATGGGGCCAATAACAGAAATTAGAAACAGAAGAACACATTTTGTTCTAGGAGGGATGGGTGGGGAGGTGACTTAGGTTTTGCAGCACACGGACTTATGGGCCATCAAAGTAGAGCTTTCAATAGGCTGTTAGAAACTGGATGTAAATTCCAAACAAGGTAGAAGCTAGAGTTACAGATGTAGGGAGGACCAAGGTGAAGGTGGTGGAGAGGCTGGTCACAGATGAGAATGGTTATAGAAGGAAGAGAAGCTGGAGACAAAACCTTTGGGGGCACCCTATGTTTAAGGGAAAGAGAGAGGAAAGAGAAATGGGAGAGAGGGAGTCAGTCCTATGGGGAAATTTTGGAATGGTGTCCTGGAAGTCAAGGAAGAAAAGTCTCAGGAAGGCTGTGGTCGGGGCGCCTGGGTGGCTCAGTCGGTTAAGCGTCCGACTTCGGCTCAGGTCATGATCTCGCGGTTTGTGAGTTCGAGCCTCGCGTCAGGCTCTGTGCTGACAGCTCAGATTCTGTGTCTCCCTGTCTCTCGGCCCCTCCCCTGCTCATGCTCTGTCTCTCTCTGTCTCTCAATAATAAATGTTAAAAAATAAAAATAAAAAATAAAAGAAGGGCGTGGTCATGGGAGATAGACCACAGAGAGTTCCACTAGGGAAAACGGCCATTGCACTTGGCAGTTGGAGGGCCAGCAGTCATCACTGAGACCAGTGGCGGAGATGGGAGTTCTGTTATAATGGGATGAAGGAGAAACCGATTGGAAACACAAGTGCGAACTATCCTTTCAAGCACCTGGGCTAAGAAGTCAAACGGAATAAAGGAGTAGAGAGTATATAGCATAAAGAAGGGTTTTGGTTTTCTTAAGATGGGGAAATGGGGCAGGTTTGCAATGTGAGAGCATTGTACTTAGCCGGTCAGAGGAGAACACTTGCTTCCAGGACAAAAGTACGTTCCAGGACAGGGAATGGAGACAAATTCAGCAATGGAGTGGTCAGATGGTGAAGATGTGTTATATACACTAGCCCCTGCACATACGTGTTAAAAAAAAAAAGAAAAAAAAAAACCCAAACCACTCAACAAATCTCTTAACTGTCTCAGTAATGTTTACTCCTGAGAATGAGGTGAGAGCCTCAGGGCTGTAGGTAACTCTTTGCAATCTATGAGAAGACACTGACCAGGGAAAATGATCACCACTGAGTAGCAGGGAGGTCTTGTGAAAGAGGCAGAAGTGAATGATGCTTGCAGTACGGACGGATAAAAAACTAATAAGCAACTTTGACCCAGGGTATTAAGAGCTCCACAAGGGGAAAAGCATTTGCCTCTGAATGTTTTTTAATTAAGCTCTGAAGACCCTCTGTTGCAAAATTAAACCCTCACAACAGCACCTGCTTTCTCTTGTGTTTTCAGGGCTGCCCAGCCAGCACCAAGGACCCTGGACGTTAGCTGGAGGCAAAAAAAAAAAATCTCCAGAGGCTGCAACAGGGCAAGTGCTGATTTAGTGAATAATTAATGCATCACCAAGACCTGAGGCTCCTGCCTTCCTCAGCAGAAAGGCGGTTTATAAACCCATAAAGCAGCTTTACTTTGTGGTCTAATGATTAAACTTTCCCTGGGTCCTGTTTCATTGCAGCTAAGTTAAAAGCTGACCAACTAAACCCTTCTCCCTGGGGTAATTAAAAGCAAGCAAAATCTCCTGCCGGGACTACCAACTAACTGTACTCCCCTTATTCAGGGCACTTTTGCGCAAACCCCAGCTTTGACTCCATCCATCCACTGCTAAGGCAGCAGAATTGGGCCAGTTCACTGGAAGGGCGGCAGTCCCGCCGCCTGCCTCTCTTCCCGCCCCCCTCCCCAGCCCCCAGGACGTGGGCGAGCTCTGTTTACCCCTTATTCAACCAGACAGGTCGCACACAAGGCCATTAGAAGCCCTCTCTCCCCATAGAGTCCCTCTCTGCAATTGCCCAGGTGGCGCTTTGTGGAGACCCTGAAGGGGGTCTCATTCGTGGTTGAATCAACCCTGTCACGGTGAGATGGGAAACACGCTTCACCAGCAATAGTGTCGTTGGAGAAACGACCTTAATTAGAGCCATCGTCTGGATTTAGGTAAGTAGATTTTTTAAAACAGAATTAAACGGGCAATTCGATGCCGTGGCCACCTGGGTGGCAGGTCCAGAATAAATGTGCGCGCAAAGGAAGCCTAGGGAATAGCAGTTTCGTCGCCTCGCGTGGTGACATTAGAGACGTCGCGTCCAGCCCAAGCTTCGCGATCCCGGATTCCCTTCTTTGTAAGGCAACAAACCTGACAGGTCGACCCTCTTTCTAAAGGGTTAACCCGCCTTTCCCGGGCGCTCGGGGCGGGAGTTTGTGGCCCCGGGTACCCTTTCGTGACTCACCCCTTGCAAATGTAAACGCCCGAGTGCGCGGTAGGTCCCGCCAGGGAGGGGGTGGGGGTGTCTCTCGCCGCGATCCCGACACCTACCTCCGCCACCAGCCCAGACGCCTCCCGCCCCCCCGCGCTCCGGCAGGCGATGCGCACCCCGGGGTGGCCCCGCCGGAGACCAGGAGAGCCTGGCGCCCGCGGCCACCGCAGGCGCGGCCTTAAAACAAAAGAGGCGCCCCGGGAGGGTGGGACCCGGACCTCACCCCCTCCCCCCGGCGGTGGCCGCCCGCCCCCTCAGCCCCTGCTCCGCGTGTGCGCATGAGCGGAGGCGCCTCCCCCGGTTCCTCCCAAGGCTAAACTTTCTAATTCCCTTCTTTGGGCTCGGGGCTGCGGGGAGAGCGCTCGCACCGCCCGGGCAGGAGGACATAGTGGCTGAGCGCTTTTTCCCCTCCGACCCCCCGCTTCCGTGGGAGCGGCAGGAAATGGAAGGGCCCCTCTCCTCTCTCTGAACAGTTGATCTCTCTTTTTGTGTTTCTTTCCTCCACCTCTCCAGAAGGGAAGACGGGGAAAGCGGGCAGGCGACTCGGCGGGTGCGTTCTCCCCTCCTCCGCCGTGTCCCCTCGGCTGTGCAGGGACTGGCCATGGGGCTGCTCCAGGTGTTCGCTTTCAGTTTCTTAGGTAATTGCGCCGCGGCGGTGGGGAGAGGAGTGGGCTTGGGAAGAAACCCTACAAGCCGTTGGACCCGGCTTCGCGGGAGCCTGAGGGCGGGGGGCGGGAGAGGGGCTGGGGTGGGAATCGCGCCCCAGGATTAAACGCCAGCGCCCTCCGTGGCGGCTGAGGACTGCGCGCGAGGATCGCCGCGGACCCGCATCCCCGAGGCTGGGTGCCCAGAACTGGGGATCCGCGGCCCCTGCTCGGGCTTTGCACCTTTGGCGTGTTCACCGTGGGTCTCTCCACTGCGGGGGGCGGGGGGCAGGCTGCCTGGGATGGGTTGGGGGGCTCGCCTCGGGGGGCTCCCCTGGAGCCCTTTTCCCAGCCAAGTGCCCAAGCTGAGCACAGGCTTAGTCCTGGGAACTGACTGGGGCCATGTGGCTTCAATTAACCATCGCTGTTTGCCCCCGGATGGCGCCAGAAACAGCTGGGCCGGGTGCTTCCCTGGAATGACGAAGCGTTGAAGCCACTCCAAAGCCACAGGGACTGTTCACTCACCCCTTGCTCGGGAAAGCGGCGTCCCCTGCAAGTCCCACCACCTCGCCCCCAACCGAGCGCCCGGGACCCCCAAGCGTGCACGCACACACATCCGTGACCCCACACTCAGAGATCTGGCACGCACACTCACGGTTTCACACTGAGGGTGCACAGGCTGCCGCACGCACGAGGTGCATACACTCACTCGCCTACTCGCGTGCACAGAGGCGGTTCGCCTGTAGCCTCCCCGCACACAGGTCCAGGCACAGGCACGTCAAGGTGGCTGGTCTGCACATCTACCTTTTGTGACCAGAGCTGCTTGCCCGGGACAGATGAGGGTCTCCCGGGAATGATCTGGGCTGCTGGACAAATTTGACATCGTGTCTCTTTCCGAACCCTCTCCACGTCCTGGCCTCTCCCGCACTCATCTTTCCATTGTGCCTCTATTCTGTGCATTCTGCTTTCTTCTGAACCTACTCTTCCCGCCCCTGCTTGTTCGTTTCGCTTGGGCTCGCCCCCGGCTTGTGCCCTCCTCCCCACCTCCCCTGTCGCCTGCCCTTTCCACAGCCCTGTGCGGAGCCCAAGTGCGCGCTCAAGAACCCGAATTCAGCTACGGCTGCGCGGAGGGCAGCTGCTACCCCGCCACTGGCGACCTTCTCATCGGCCGAGCACAAAAGCTCTCGGTGACCTCGACGTGCGGGCTGCACAAGCCTGAGCCCTACTGTATTGTCAGCCACCTCCAGGTGAGGGCAGAGATCCCAGCCCTAGGCTTTGCGCGCGCGCGCCTCCTCCAGTCCAGACCAGAGGGGCCGGGCGCTGGGGACTCCACATCCTGCCAGCTATCCAGATAGGAAGCGCGGCCAGTCGGGGAGTCCCGGGATTAGATGGGTTGCTCGCCCTTTTTTGCTCCATCTCCGTTTGCACAGTTGCATCCGCCATACATTTCCTGCCGCCTCCACCGCCCGCATAGTCCCTATGGAAAGTGAGGACCGCCGGGACCTGGCCCCTGCCCGGGATCCTGACCCCAGGCCTCCAGAAGTCTCCACTGTTGTTTTGTGATCTGTCCTCCTTGGAAATGTGCATAAGAGATAGTCCATCATCTCTTTCTTAGACTGAGTAGCGATCATGGGTTTTTCCTAAGTCTTGCGCTTGCGGGAGGGGTATTGTAGCACTGACAGATGTCTTGTGAGGTCACTCTAGCCACTGAACCTAATATTTTCTGGTGTGGTGCTGTTCCCATCTATCCTCCAGTAGATACTTTTTCAAATGCCCTGGTTGCCATGGCACCCTGGTAGAGGAGGACCAAAATGAAATTTCAGGGTGTCCTTTCTAAAAGTAGGCCTAGATCTTAGATTTCAAAAGTCCTATTTTTAAAAAGTCCAAACTAATTTTAAAAGAAGACAAAGCATAAGCTACCTAGAATCAGAAGCCTTTTCCTTGATTTTTTTTTTTTTTTTTAAGTATGCGGATATTTCTGGCCTCGAAAGCAAGCCAAAGGCGGGCTAGTCTCACATGCAGGGCAAGGGCCAGAGGCAATTGCTATAATTTTGGCCCATCCGCCTACCTGTACACCTGCCCTTTGGGAAAAGGATGATGTCCTACGGTTTGCACCACAGATGCCTTAAAATGGAGTCACTTTTCCAAAGCAGAAAGGGAGCCCATTCTGTAGACCTGATAAATTAAACCAGAGGAATGTGGTCAAGTGGATTCCGCTCATTTGCTTCCAGGTTTATACAGAGATGTCTAGACTGTTTCCTCCTGATTAGAAGGGTGGCTATAATTAACCTTTTTTTTTTTTTAAGTTCTGGTAATTGTTCTCCAGTATTAGTTTTCTTGACTACAAGTTAATGAAGGCCGTTGATGTTACTTTTTCTAATATTAGCATGTAAATTTTACCTAAAATATTATGTTAACATTCACCTCAGAGGCGAGGACATCCTGTAAATGAGTCACCAGATTCTGAGACCGGCTTTGACCAGAATGAGAATTGAACTGTTTGTCTTACAGGCCAGCCAGAGCTAAACTCTCTGGTTTACGTGATTAGCCGTGAAAGCGTGGAGTGCTCTCTGTAGATACCAGAGCCGAGAGAAAGGGCCTGGGTGTGCACTTTTCTCAAGCATTTAATGGGTCTGAAAACTGAGGCAGGAATCTTAAGTATTTTGTCCAGTATTTGGTCCCATTGCATTCCTGACTTCTGTTCCCTCTCTTTGTCTTAGTACATCTCACTAGTCCCTAAATCCTTTGGGGAGGAAGGTGATAACTAATAGCTAACTAAATACAAACATAAGAGTCCAGTCCGTGGGTATTGTCCTCCTCACAATATCACCCCTGCTTAAATGTTGTTCGTGAGGTGTATGTGGACCTCTGTGGGTGCCCGTCTTAGTGCATGTTGGCCTTGTGTGAGTTGGTCTGTTTATAGTGGGTTCACCCTGGCAGGTACCCACTTTCCCAATATCCTGAGTAGTTTGTAGATGTTCCCTACAAGCTGCCACCCTTGATTCACTGCTGGGGCAGCGCAGAGGCTCGGAAAACTGGTTCTGTATTTCCCAAAGCTTCTTAAATACATTCGCCTAACACTTGGCCTCTGCATTATGTTGGTTTTAGAAAATCAGGCTGCGTGAGTTGTTTTTTTTTTTCCTTTCATTTTTCAGTTTGCTTTAAAGCATGTCAGCAAAAATTTTCTAATACCTCTTCCACATCTCGCTTTAAGTGTAAGCTTCTCTAGCTATTATTCATTGAGATGAAGGCTTAGGCCTAGAAATTTCATTTTGATTCAAGTACTAGCTTGTGGAAACAATGCCTTCTTTTACTTTTGACCTTGAATTTACAAGAGTGGAGGAAGTTTTCAGGAGTAATTCATACTCCATGAGTTAAAAAGTGGAAGGCATATTATATGGCATGTAAGTAATTTGGACACATTCATTGTTCTTGAAGCAAGCAGGTTTGATTTTTGTATTGTGGGCTTGATTTTTGGTGTGTGTGTGTGTGTGTGTGTGTGTGTGTGTGTGTGTGTGTGTGTGTGTGATTGCTTCCTACACTCATGAAACTAACTTTGCTTTCAGGAGGACAAAAAATGCTTCATATGCAATTCACAAGATCCTTATCATGAGACCCTCAATCCTGACAGTCATCTCATTGAAAATGTGGTCACTACGTTTGCTCCAAACCGCCTTAAGATTTGGTGGCAATCCGAAAATGGTATGTGGTTGGTGTGGGAAGTTCTGTAGAGTGAGATTGGTCACCTGGAAGGGGCTCGCAGGCTCCTGGGTATTTGTAATCTCGATTGATTTCTCTGCCCTATAATTATGGTCTTTGGCAGATTTACTGCCTGAAGCACTAACTTCTCATGGTAAAATCTGATCCTCCTTCCTAAAGCATGCACTTTCTATAAGAAAGCAGTCTTTCATGCTGGACCAAAGGGATATTTCCTGGTCCTTACCCTGAGGGGAGCCTTTACGGGGCAGGGGGCAGGGTGTATTGGGAGGATGGGGCCGGGGTGGGGGGAGACCCTGCGCTATTTCAGGCCCTTAATCTTCCCCAAAATAGAGCATCTTTCTTTGGGATCAACCCCAAAAGAAAGGGCAGAATCAGCCCCTACTTCTACCAACACCTTCCTTCCATCTCAAGAAAATTCAGTAATAGTACTGTGAAGCAGCACTAAATCTAAATTTTCAATGACTCTGTCAACATGGATATGCCCAACTCAATTCCTTTAGTGAGTATGGGAATTCAGCCCTTTTTCCTTCCTTTGCCTTTTGGGTTTGGGTTTAGTAAATTCATTAAACTTGATGTTACTTCACCGGGAAACTAAGCCCAAATTAGTTTTGCATTTGTTTCAAACTTGAAGACTGAACTTTAGGAAATAAAGGTAGAGTTCTTGTGTCTCTTAATTAACAGTGGACCATTAGATCTTTCTTTTTTTAAAAAATTTTTTTTTCAACATTTATTTATTTTTGGGACAGAGAGAGACAGAGCATGAACGGGGGAGGGGCAGAGAGAGAGGGAGACACAGAATCAGAAACAGGCTCCAGGCTCTGAGCCATCAGCCCAGAGCCTGACGCGGGGCTCGAACTCACGGACCGCGAGATCGTGACCTGGCTGAAGTCGGACGCTCAACCGACGGCGCCGCCCAGGCGCCCCAGATCTTTCAAAAGAGTATGAGAATTTTGGCTGTCAAAGAAGTGAACCTAGGGATGGTCATAGAAAGCATCGACTGTGCTAGATCTTTTTATTATATGCCCTACGCCTGGGACATTTTCAGATGTTTGCCATCATTTAACATTCTGTAAAGAGGAACTCCCTTAATACACTTCTTTGTCATTAATTATGAAGTTACACATGCTTTCTAGAAAACTGTTGGTTTCTAGGGAGGATTGATTATTGGTCAGCCATGGGACTGTATAGGTTACCAGACTGAGACAGGCTGGTCCTTAGAAAGCATGTAGATTAGAGCCTTATCAATTCTTTTAGGAGGTTATCTTGGTTCAGTGTGAAAGAGAAGGTTCTATAAATCTGTACCTAAGTCACAGAGGACTTCTGAAATAGCATAGAGCTTATTCCAAACAGGGAGCGGGAGCATGTCCTACCTGCCCACATTCTTCCAGTGAAATGAAAAGACAATTAGAAGGATGCCTCTAAAAAAATTAAAAGTTAAAAAAAGGATGCCTCAACATTAGTATCAAGTTGATAGACAGTAAAGTTGTTCATCATGTGCCATCATTCTAGAGAAGGGTTTTTCTTGGTTATGTCAGGACTTCATCAATTTCTGCAACTTTGAATTTGTTGGACGAGAGAGTCCCAAATGTCAGAAGGAAGGGATCTTCAAGTAGAGGGGCTTGTGTTGTCTGTCACAAGAGATCAGATGATGTTGGGCTGGAGTTTGGTCTTCCGAAAGTCAGACTGATGAGTAATGTCCCCTCCGTGTTGTCTGATAACTCACCGTTGGGGATGTTCTTTATGGATGTGAGTTTATCCATTTTCTGTGGGTTTTGTCCAGTGTCCTGGTGGCATTAAATTATCGGTGCTCAGGCATAGAAACAGGGTTGGCGTGTACAGCTACTTTTCACTTACCCTTCCTAACGATCTATTTTTAGGTCGGACAGAAGTCAAATACTCTGTAGAAGAATGATCTGGTTTCTTTTCTCTGTGGATTTTTCTTCCCATATTGAAACACACATGCGCGGGCGCTCGCGTGCGCGCGCACACACACACACACACACACACACACACAAACTTTACTGCTTTTATCAGGTTATAAATCTAAAGTGGAATGTGCTTTTAGTGCACCCATTGTAGAATATTTTCTTACATTGCAGAAATGGTACTGGTCCTGTTGGTACTTTACGTTATCTTTTGTTATCTCTTCATTTTGAACAAATCTCGCAGGTTTTTAAAAGCCTGGGAGAGAAGAGCTGCGTAGTTGCTTAGCTAACATTTCACTCAGAAATGTCCAGAGTAGGTTTATAAGACGGTTCTTTTTAATAAGTTAGATAAGGTTAGTTAGTATGATTATAATGTTTTTCTTTAACATTCCAACTAACTCATATCCGTTTCAGTGACCACCCCCCCACCCCCCACAATTGCCTTGGCGGTTTTCCAGTGGGAGAGTTTATTTCAAAAGTCCTACTGATTTCCTGAAACTACACCAGCCTGTGACATGATTCATTCTGACACATTCCTGTCTTCCTGCAGTTAAGACTTCTTAGGCTCTAGAAGGTGGACCCCCAAAGTGCTCTCAAGCACAGGAAAGGGGGAAATGTTCTCCTTTAGCAAACAGGTGGGCTTGAGGGCCCAAGATGAGAGAGGGGGTCCTTTCTATCTCTGGAATTCCAGTGGTCTTTTCTGTGTGGCGGGACTGACCGACCCTCAGGGGACTCAGGGGACGGCGCAAAGGCTCATTTGTTTGTTCAGGCTTTCCCCTGAAAGGGAAGACGCTAGTATTTGTTCTGGGCCAGTTTATTTATTTGGCCAATTCTTTGTCTCTGGCATTGTTTTTTCGGTTGTGGCGATGCATCCAAAGGCTTCCCCATCAGGGATAACGTCTTTCTAAATGGGAGTGTAAGTAACAGACGCGGTAGGCTCTGATTTTCTTTGCTGCTGCATAAAAAAAGGAATATTTGTGTCCACCCCCGCCAGGAGGATTAAGTCCCCTGCTTTAGGCTGCAAACTGAACCCCTGCTGTGCACAGGAAGCGGACCCCTTCCTTCCCCCCTTGGAGAGTCCCTTGGCTTAGATTTGGGAAGACGTTTTACTTTGTCCTAAGCAGAAGCTGTCTTTCTTGACAGCAACTCCAGGCTTCCCGCCAGGTGTCTTGTTCCGGTGAGCAGAGTCCATATGTGGAGCTCCAGAATGAGTTGAGGAAAACTGAAGGTTCATTCTGGCCCGGGCCTCCCCGCCTAAGCCAAGACCAAGGGGTCTTGTCTTCAGCCTCACTGTCAGAGCGCCGAGAGGGGTTCTGTGCGGGGCATAAAGAGAATTCAAGAAAAATACTCCCAACCGTTCACAGATGTTCCTGTTTTCCTTACTATTTCCTTTTTGAATTTTGAAAAAATCTCCTATAGGCGTGGAAAACGTAACTATCCAACTGGATCTGGAAGCAGAATTCCATTTTACTCATCTCATAATGACTTTCAAGGTAAGGAATTCATAACTTTCTCGCAAATGACACGTTGAGAGCGCTGTGTAATTCCCTTTTCGGTATGGATGTCTGTTGTGAGTTGGCCTCAGTGGGAACTTAAATATTATTGTTGCCGTAAATTGGGATAATTGATCAGCTTTTTAAAGATGGACGTGAATAACCATGTTTAACAAATACTCAGTCTTCGTGGCAAGAAGGAGAGAGAGAGCCACTATTCTAAGGTAATTCAACTGTAAACTTTTAATTAGATCTCGTTTTATTTCCCCATGGAGAGAGGCAGCTTTGACTCTCTCCCAAACCACAATAAAACATCTGGAGAGTAAATCCCTGATCCCTTGTGTTGATGTTTTAATGCTGAGCTTGGTAACTGAAAAGGAAGTGTATTATCTTTAGTTTTCAAGGTTTTGCGAAAGTTGTGGGAACGGTTTTACAGTTCCTTAAGAAATGTGTATGCCTTCTTAAATGTGCATTTTTCGCATCCTTTTTCTTTTAGAGATGTAAAATGACTCCAGGGCTAGGGAATTTCTCTGTACAAAGTCCCTTTGTTTCTTCATAAGCAGCTGCCTGGAAATGACCGACTTCACATGGCTTAAAGTACATGTTGATGCACATAAAACCCATAATTTACTTATGGCTTCTCAGATTAAAATCACTTTTGAGTGGGCTTGGGTTGGAGTTGGGGGCCTTATCTGTACCCCGTCAGGTTAGGAAAAGGTGCCAGGGAAAGATTTAGCATGTGGGCAGGTAGCCACAAAAGTCCCACCGTGTCCTCCACCAAAGCCTGGGAGGCCAAGAGCTCAGGTGGGCGTGGAAGTCCAAGTATGACAGGAAGGATGTAGACTGCTGGTTCCCAGGCCTGAGCCCCTCTCCTCGGTCCCCCCCCCAGAAGTGCTGTTGCTGTTGGGGAGGAAGGTTTATACTCTGACATCGGATATGGGCGGAGAGGTTGGGGGGCTTTCCCTAGGCAACTCGACACTATGCCCCCTCCCGTCATTGACCATGCCCTCTGCTTGGTGGTTAGAAGCAAAACTCAACCACGCATGAGGATGTTGCCTTCATGTTATGTGACACCTAAAAATACACAAAACTATCATTATTCATGTTGATGGTCCTAGCTTTTCCTTTGGAAAGGGCGTCTGTTCACATACGTGGGAAGTTCTGAGTTTGCTTACATCCAAGTCCTTTGGGTACATACTCTGTCATTACTCATCCAACTGAGTACAGTGGGCCATCGATGAAATTCTGCATCGATGAAATGCTGAAGATAAAACAGGAGGCAGGGGGACTGAACTCAGACGATAAGAATAGGTACAGGTTGTCAGACTGTAGTTAGTGAGAGAGAATTCAACCTCTGGGCTTTAGATCCTGTGCGAAAAGCAACATCTATGGGGTTGGACAGACTTGGAGATAAATCCCCATCCTGCCCCTTATTGGCACATGTGGCCAGAACTTTGGCTTCCTCTTTGGAAGGGAGAGTGCGAAGAATAAGAACACCTGCATTCAAGGGCTGTGTGACCTTGCCCTCTGCTCTGGAATAGGCATAATCTTGCCACCTGGCACATAATGGGAATATGATCACTTTTCTCTCTGCTGATGCTTGGCAGGTAGTGATTGCTCTACAAATATTTACTGAATGAATACATGCATAAAGAAATTCAGCCGTCTTCTGTTTGTAAGAAACTGCCCCGGGGGGCGAATGACACTTGCAGATAACTTACATCACGAATGTGCTAAGAGGTCTAGCAGAAGTTCAGACGATTGCGATGGGCGGTAGGAGCACCGAGGACGGGGAGAGTAATCTTAGCCTGGGATAAAGCAGAAAGCTTCATCAGGAGCGGTCTGGGACTGTGTGTGACCTGGGCCAGGAAGGGTGAGCAGGATCTCAGTGGGAGGAGGTGGAAGAAAAGCCGTTCTTGGCAGAGGAAACCGTCTGAGAGCAAAGCTCTGGTGGTGGACAGTTCAGGCAGAGTTTGTTCAGCGTAGATTAGCCTTGAGCTCAGGGCAGTGAGGGGGAAAGGGAAGTAAGGTTACATACAATCAGAAAGTCCCCGGCTCCTGGCTGAGGGGTGTTAATTATATAGGAAACAGGGAGCCACTGGCAAGGAAATGAGACTGGATTTCAGGAAGATGGCCAAGGCGAAATACAGAGGAGGGCGTGGGACAGTGAGAACCGACGGTGCGTGGGGAGGCCCTTGTTGAGGTCTGTGCTAATGGGGGGCTCACCTGAGAGGGTGCTGGTGTTAACGCAGAGCCGGGCCTGATTCTCAAGTAGGAGGGAACCACCCCAGCAACCCAGGCGTCCTGGAAGTATTACCAGAAAAGCTTTTGCAAATCACGTATATGCCCTTGCTGCCAGCTCTGTTACCTGCCACTGATAATGCCTTTGAGAATCATTGCCCACTTTCCATGGGAGGCGTCAGTTGGACCCTCTGGGATCAAAGGTTCAGCCACAGGGGCGCCTGGGTGGCTCAGTGGGTTAAGCGTCCAACTTTGGCTGGTTAAGCGTCATGATCTCACGGCTCATGAGTTGGAGCCCCGCGTCGGGCTCTGTGCGGACAGTTCGGAGCCTGGAGCCTGCTTCAGATTCTGTGTCTCCCTCTCTGTCCATCCCCTGCTTGCACTCTGCCTCCCTCTCCCTCTCTCAAAAATAAATAAACATTAAAAATTAAAAAAAAAAAAAGGTTCAGCCCCGAATCGGGGGAAGATGAGAAGCAGAGCAGTGGAAGGGAGAGCAGGAAACGGGTGAATCCAAGATCACTTGGATGTCCAAGCTGAGCAGGCGGGAGGGTGGTGATAGAGTGACAGTGGTGAGACGGGGGTGGGGGGGGGGGGTGGGAGTTGTGAAGAACAACACCTGTGGAGTGGCCGTGGAGATGGCTGCTTGCTAAGTGGACTGGGTTTTCATGGGCTAGTGAAGCTCATGTAGCGTATACACGGTTTGCTTTTGTAGACAGCCAGATGTTTCCAGAATCGTAGCGCTTCTGCTTAGTAGACGTTCAGAGGTGGCAGGGCGCCTGGGTGCCTCAGTTGGTTGAGCGCCTGACTTTGGCTCAGGTCATGATCTCGCGGTTAGTGAGTTCGAGCCCCGGGTCGGGCTCACTGCTGTCAGCACAAAGCCTGTTTGGGATCCTCTGTCTTCTCTCTCTCTGCCTCTACCCCGTTCGCACTCTCTCTCTCTCTCTCTCAAAAATAAATAACATTAAAAAAAAATTAAAGGGGCGCCTGGGTGGCTCAGTCAGTTAAGCGTCGGACTTCAGCTCAGGTCACGATCTCCCAGTTCGTGAGTTCAAGCCCCGTGTCGGGCTCTGGGCTGACAGCTCAGAGCCTGGAGCCTGCTTCGGATTCTGTGTCTTCCCTTCTCGCTGCACCTCCCCTGCTCAAGCTCTGTCTCCTTCTCTCTCTCTTTCTCTCTCAAAAATAAATAAACATTAAAAAAAATTATAGGGGCGCCTGGGTGGCGCAGTCGGTTAAGCGTCCGACTTCAGCCAGGTCACGATCTCGCGGTCCGGGAGTTCGAGCCCCGCGTCGGGCTCTGGGCTGATGGCTCAGAGCCTGGAGCCTGTTTCCGATTCTGTGTCTCCCTCTCTCTTTGCCCCTCCCCCGTTCATGCTCTGTCTCTCTCTGTCCCAAAAATAAATAAACGTTGAAAAAAAAATTTTTTTTAAAAAATAAAAAAAAAAAAATTATAAAAAATTAAAATAAACAAACATTAAAAAAATCAGAGGTGGCCATGCACCAGTATAAGTCCTGAGCACGTTGGAGACTCAGGGAGGAGTGGGAAGGGCCTCCATTCTCTACATAGAAGTGTTGTCCTGGTTTCCAACAGCTCTGGAAATCCACAGGAAATTGGATAATTCTTCAGTGACCCTTTGGGACTCAGGAGTTTCCAGAAGGGAGGGAGAGAAAGCACAGCCAGAAATGCCTGTAAGGCTTTTCCTCTCTGCTCCCTTGTGACACAGAGACATTAGGCTAGTCTGTCCCCAGATGTCACCACCCAGGAGGCAGGTCTCATGGTGAGTTTGTCTTGGCTGACTTAGTGATTGGGGTTTTTTTTCCCCCCCTTACTTTCAAATTCTTCATCTCATGCTCTGGAGTTTAATAAAGTATCCTTTTCTTCTATTCCTGAATAAGTAAAAAAGTAAAAATTCAAGCACCTAGTAAGTGAGTAAGTCAAAGAGTCTGTCAAAATGTGACCTTTCATTTTCTTAACCCTTGTCTCCTCTTTGTTTTTTTAATGTTTATTTATTTTCGAAGGAGAGAGAGAGAGACAGAGCATGAGCTAGGGAGGGGCAGAGACAGAGGGAGACACAGAATCCAAAGCAGGCTCCAGGCTCGGAGCTGTCAGCACAGAGCCCGACACGGGGCTCAAACTCACGAACCGGGAGATCATGACCTGAGCTGAAGTCGGACGCTTATCCAGCTGAGCCATGCAGGTGCCCCACCCTTGTCTCCTTTTATCAGTGAAGAAGACCATCCGGATTATTTAAGGAAGGCAAAGTATGTCTGGGGATATACGAGTTTCACCATTAGTGATCACCCCGATTTCTCTCCAACATTGGTTTTAACTCGGAGGTGAGCGTGTGTCCGGGATGGGTTTGTTCAGCCGGCTCACCTGGCCTGTTCTCCCTCCGCCATAATGTGCCGTCCATCTCCCAGGTGCACGTACCCCCTTCTGTGGCATCGAGGCCTGTGCCCAATGGTAGTGCTCATTCTGCTTCGTCTCTTATTTCCAGCTCACCCCCTCCACCACACCCTCCGAAATCTCTGTCCTGCCTGTTTCCAGGATTCTTGTCTTTTTACTCTTTCCTCTCTGACTTCCATTTGTCAGCCTGCTATTATGCTATGAGCCAGTGAGGCAGAAAGATGGGTTTGGGCCAAGTTCAATGTGGACTGGGATCTAAGCTCTGCCTTTAGGTAGCAGGTCAGTTAAGGTGTCTGAGCCTCTTTCCTCATCTGTAGGAAAAGTGTGTCGTGAGGGTATATTCGTCTCCGAGGGTGGCCATAACAAAGCACCACAGACTCAGTGGCTTAAACAACAGAAATGTATTGTCTCATGGCGCTGGAGGCTTGATGTCTAAGACTGAACTGTGGGCAGAGTGGGTTTCTCCTGTGGCCTCAGTCTTTCCTTGGTGTGTAGATGGCTGTCTTTATCTTCACATAGTCTTGTCTTGTACATTTCCATCTCCTAATTCCTTCTCCTTAGAAGGACACCAGTCACATGGGCTTTGGGTGGACTCTAAGCCCTCATTTTAATTTTTTTTTAATATTTTTTTTTTTTACATTTATTCATTTTTGAGAGACAGAGCACAAGCGGGGGAGGGGCAGAGAGAGAGGGAGACACAGAATGAGAAGCAGGCTCCAGGCTCTGAGCTGTCCGCACAGAGTCCAATGCGGGGCTTGAACTCACGGACCGCAAGATCATGACCTGAGCCGAAGTCGGACGGCTAACCGACTGAGCCACCCAGGTACCCCTCATTTTACTTTAATTAATCCTTCAGAGAGCCTGTCTCCAAATACAATCACATTCTGAGATCTTGGGGGTTAGGTCTTCAACATAAGAAGTTGGGGGGACGCCGTTCGGCCCATAACAGAAGGTTATGACATAATGGAATTAAAGCTCCAGGCACCACTCTCCTTCTTTGTCTAGTCCTGTGTGGATGCATTTTCTGGAGCAATGATTGCAGCTCCTTCATCTTGCCCTTTGCTCTCTGGGAGGACATTCTACCCTCTATATTTGGAGGTGTCAAGTGTTTTATGCCAACAGTGATTTCCAGATCCACGGTTCAAGCTCCATTCACGCAGCTGGGTGCCAGACCACTGTTCCCAGTTGTCTGTCCAGTGGGTGTCCCCTCACATGTAGCTAGTCCAAAACCAAATGGCTTCTTTCTCTTCTGTGGCTTTGCTCTTAACCACAGTTGCCCCCGCTACTCAAACTCAAGCACCCGTGGTTCTTTCCTCTCCGTCCCTTTCCACTGAAACCAAATTGATCGCCAAGTGGAATTCGATATATTTGGCTAAATTCACTAAGTTTTCAGAACGGTTGATTGCATCCTTTCCATCCATCCATACTGTAATGCTTGAGTTAAGACCTTCGTCTTTTTTTTCCGCTTCTCAGTTGGTTTCCTCGTCTCTTGTTTTTTGTTTTGTTTTGTTTTTTTGTTTCTCCATGTCTGATAGCTGTGGCACGGGGTTATTTTTCTGACGTGTAGTCTGATCATTTCATTCTGTCCACTTAAGTCTTCTGGTGTCCCCTTTCATGGTGTAAAAATAAAGGAAACCCCTTAGCGTGGCCAGCAAATTCCTTACTTCCCTGCCCTAGTCAACCTCTTCTGTCACGTGTAGCCACCTTCACTCCCTGCGTGGAAAACACCTACCCTTTTAGGATCCAGTCTGATGCCGTCTTCTCTCTGAAGCGTTCCCTGGCTTGTGTGTGTGTGTGTGTGTGTGTGTAGGTGGTAAAATGTACATAACACAAAATTTGCCATTTTAACCATTTTTAAGTGTCCAATTCAGTAGCATTAGGTGTATATGTTGCACAGTGTTGTGCAACCACTTCCACTATCTGTTTCCAGAACATTTTCATCACCCCAGATACAAACTCTACCCTACTCTACTCTATTAAGCAATAAGTCTCCGTTGGCCCCTCCACCCCCTCCCCCCATAACCTTTAACTTGTTGTCTCTATGTGCTTTCCTATTCAAGACATTTCCTTGTAAGTGGAATCCTATACTGTCTTTCCTCTTGTCTGGCTTCTTTCACTTAGTGTAATGTCTTTAGGCTTTATCCATGACGTAGGAAGGACTAGAATTCCTTTTTTACGGCTGAGTAATATCCTTTCAGTATGTGTATACCATGTTTGGTTTATCCATTCATCTTTGATGGATACTTGGGTTGTTTCTGCCTTTTGGCCATTGTGAATTGTGCTGCTATGAACATTCGTGCACAAGCACCCATCTGAGTCCCTGTTTTCAGTTCTTGGGGTAATGGAATAGCCAGGAGTGGAATTATAGGATTCCCCAGCTTCTTGAGTTAGTCATTCCTTCCTCTCGTTTTCCCTGAGCACACTGCATGAGGCTCTACTCTGGTGTTTCGTGTTGTAAATGATTTATACCTATATCTACACTCCATTGGGCCGTCTACAGCATATGGACCGCCGCGCGGTAGTAAGCAGGTGTCTGTGTGCAACTGCTGAATGAATGAAGACCAAACACTCAAACTAGTCAATCCAATTATGGGTGGTGACTGACTAGACCAAAGCTTGTTTACTGTAGGGTCCTGGTTATAATCCACTCCTAAAGAGAAACAGTTTACTAATCTCTCTCAGGGTGGGAGAAAGTGCAACATTTCAAGGCTAGACGCTTTCCTACAGGAGGAGTCTCCATGGAACAGCCTGAAGTATTTGAAATCCAGCCACAGTCTGAAATACCAACCCCATGCAGTCAGGGTTTGTGGTGCACAGTGGAGTGATACCTTTGTCTGAGATTTTTTGAGAAATGCAGATCACCAATGCAAAACATCAAATGAGCCTTTTCTGCCCTGCCTTTAGACATTCCGTCCAGCCGCGATGCTGATAGAACGATCGTCTGACTTCGGGAAAACCTGGGGTGTGTACAGATACTTTGCCTATGACTGTGAGGGCTCATTTCCAGGCATTTCAACTGGCCCCATGAAAAAAGTGGATGATATAATCTGTGACTCCCGCTATTCTGACATTGAACCCTCAACGGAAGGAGAGGTCTGTTTGCTGTTTTTGTTTTACATTCTATTTACAAATCCTTTTTGATCATTGCAAAAATACCCATTACTCTTCTATCTATTTTTAGGTGATATTTCGTGCTTTAGATCCCGCGTTCAGAATAGAAGATCCTTATAGTCCGAGGATACAGAGTAAGCTTGTTTTCACATAACAGCTTTGATGGAACACCGCAATCATGGAAGAACTCTTACCCAGAGCACTGCTGCACAGAATCTAAATATTCAGTGCTAAATCCACCGTCTTTATTTCTTTTTTTTCTTCGCAGTACCCAATCAAAGGCTCTTGAAATTGGCAGGAATCAAAAAAGTTTATGTCCTAAGTACTCAACCAATTATGCTGGTCATAATACCTTATTTATTTTATTGCTCAGTATAATATATATTATATATATATATATATATATATATATATATATATATATAAACACACACACTATATTATATACTATACTATATATTATATATATGTACTCTCTATATATTACATATACACGTATATGTATGTATGTGTATATATATATATATATAAAATGTACATACATGTACATATGCATGTATATGTATATGTATAAAATACATATAAACTAGGGTATAGATTAAGCTGTTGTAACAAAGGGTCCCCCAAAAAATATAGTGGTCAGATAACATAGAAGTTTATTTCTCTTAGGAAATCATCCAGAGGGATGATACAAGTAGACCTACTTGTATAAAATACAGGATGACGCCCAGTTAAATCTGAATTGAAGATAAATAGCAAGTTATTTTTTAGTATAACCGTATCCCACGTAATGCTTGTGACTAGTACAAGGATATTCCATGTAATGCTTGGGTTGGTATAACTATGTCCCATGTGACATATTTGGCATAGACTTTACTAAAAACACTATTAACTATCTGAAATTCAAATTTAACTGAGCATCTTGTATTTTTATTGCTAAATCTGGCAACCCTAGCAACCCAGTTCCCTTCTATCTTAGAGTCGTTATCCACATGGTTGGGGCTGGACGAACACTACCATGTCATTGTCCCCACCTATGAGATGGGAGGAAGAGAGGGGCAAGCGACATGGAAGCTGTACGTGGCCCCTATCCATATCCCATTGGCCAAAATTAGCCACATGACCCTACCTCAAGGCACACTGGGAAACCTCTCTAGGTAGGCGGCCATGTGCCCTCTCACACTCTTGCCTAAGGCTCTTACTATCAAAGGAAGAAAAGAGAGAGTTCTGGGGGAGAATCCGAAGTCTCAGCCATGCTCCGTATGCTGAGTAAGGTGGCGGTTGTCATTTCCATTTAACAGATGAGCAAACTGAGGCTCAGAGAGTTAGAATAACATGCATGTGGTGACATGACCATTTAGCGTCAGGCAGGTCCTGAAGCCATACGTTAGGATTCTAAATTTAGAGTTCTTTCCAACATTTAACATCCATGCTTCTGCTGTTAAAAAATTACATTTCGATCATCTTCAGAGGCAAAATGTGAACTACTTAAAAGAGTTCAGAGTCCGACAGACCTGGGTTTGAATCCCATTTCTAGCATATCCTAGCTCTGTGACGTGGGGCAAATAACCTGCTTAAACCTGGTTACGGTTGGGTTTTTTTTAGCCTCTGTTTTTTCATCTGTCAGTGGAGATAGTAATAGTGACCTGAGGGTCATTATGGAGGGGAAAGGAGTTCTGTAAACGACTTTCCAACGTGCCTGACACACGGAAAGTGTTCAGTGAGTCAAAGAAGCTGCTGTTGACGACGGTGCCATCAGCCACGGCCTGGGTCTCGCCGTGGACCCAGTCCCCTTCCTCAGAGTGAAGGGATGAGACTCTCTGTCCTGCGGATAAGGTGTAGTCTGCTGAGCAGAGAGGCAGGACCGATTCTTGGTGCTCCTTCCTCACTGAGGATGGCCTTGTTTGGAACCACGGTGCCATGGAACCTCCCAGCATGAAGCATGAAAGAGTAGAAGGGAAAGCGTCCAGGAAATATTGCCAGAAAAGTGCTATTTCCCCACTTAAATTAATTTTACGTGTGGCCCAGACTGTCTCTGGATTGTAATTCACTCATTCATTCTATTGTAAAACAAATATTTAATGGCACATCCAGTTCTGGCATTTCGGAGTGAGCTCTGTGAGGCCTGCCCTCCCTGCTCTCCAAATCCAGTTGTGAGAAACGTCCACATGGTCTCCGGGACAAACACCTCACGGGGCCCTAGGGGGACTCGTGGTCTGCTCCTCGTTGGGTGAAATTTGTGGGACTTGGAAAATTGGCTGCCATTATAGTTCCTTGTTTTTCATTGTTAAATGGCCTCAGAAAAATTCAAGAGGCGTCCATTTTAACCGATCACGTTTTCGATTGACCTTGTACTCGCGGGAACAACGTCTCTTTCATCGTCCCTATTGTGGAGAGCTCAGAGACTCTCTTCACAAGTGGTTTTGCCTCAGTATACAACAGCGGTCAATATACAAGGCTTAGTTGTTGTTAACTGTGGTAGGAGAGAGTGGAAGGAGCATATTTGCTCTTCTGAGGCCTTCCACAAAGATCAGTTCAAGGGCTTCTAAATACTCCAGCTGCTCTCCAGCTTTGTTGTCTGGCCTCTTGTCAATAGGCGCTTGTGCTCGTTCTGTGCAGGAGGAAATGTTGGCATTCATAAATTCCATTCAGCTAAGTCGTACCACGGTTTCTCTGTTTTGTGTTTGATTTTTACAAAGAGCCTAAGTTTAATGCATGGACTCATGGACTTTCTCTTTCAACCCACGGCTATTTCTATAGTCTTCATTGTAAGCTCTGCATAGATTTTCAGTAGTTAAAATTGTATCAGGGCTTTGAATGTATCTGACGCGTGGGGCCAACGCCCCGTCGTTCCGTTGTTCCCTGTTGTAACTGATGAGAATGTATCAGCCCAGATGAAAGTAAAGCTTGGGAGAAACCCCAGGCTACACAGGGCATAGGAGGGCTGATGGACTCATCGGTGTTTTGGGGTCCACTTAGTAATTGATGAAAGCATTGGTAGAGAAGGTTGAATGGCTTCTGGCTTATCAGGTTACTAATAGAATGTAATTGCTAGCCAGCTTCTGTAGTATGCATTCATCTATAGACCCGGGAGAGAGAAGAAAAGATCTGAGAAATTGATCTACAAGTAACTTACATTTAGGGGGGGGAAAACAAAAACTTGCCCAACCTCCTGATTCTGAGCTCCTTTATTCCTATGCCTCGCTGTGGATGGCAAACTAGGACAAAAAAGTGGGAGACTGTGACGTTGTGTAGAAATTTGATGGAGACCTTCTGTCCCTGGATAGTAGTTATTCCATAGTGTTAAATCTATTTTAGCAACTTGGATTTCATCTTTGTGGTGGGAAATTTCAGAGAGTATTTTCCTCTCCAAAAATAAACACGAAAATGTTTCGTTCTCTCTTACAATAATGAAGACAATTGGAGTGTGCCGCTCAACCCCCTCCTACCTGAATAGAACTCTCTGATTTTGAGACCGACGCTAGTTGCTGTGGGCACCGCGTGGAATTGCGATGGTTCAGATTACTCTGTGCCAGTGGGTTCTTGCAGTCCTGCAGCCATGTTCTTAAATTTCTCTGCTTTTGCGCCTTTTCCTGAAACAGTCTGCAAGCACATCCGCCGCAGAATAGATGTTCTTACTAAACTAGTAAGGAGGCAGCAAACCTTCTTTCTTCCAGAGACTCACAGTATATTAAAGTTTACTGGCATGGTCATCTAGATCATACAAGGGGGTAACCTTTCCTTTACTTCGGCATTTTTATCTGCCGTGCCTTTCTATAAAGAGAAGAGGTGTTGTATAATTGCAAAACAAGTCTTGCTTGTGTGATCAGACTTTTCATCTTCTTGGTGACCTTTGTAGATCTCTTAAAAATCACCAACTTGAGAATCAAGTTTGTGAAGCTCCACACTTTGGGAGATAACCTTTTGGATTCCCGGATGGAAATCAGGGAAAAGTATTACTATGCAGTTTATGATATGGTGGTTCGAGGAAATTGCTTCTGCTACGGTCATGCCAGCGAATGCGCCCCTGTGGATGGAATCAATGAAGAAGTAGAAGGAATGGTGAGTGAGTGCTGTGGGGGGGGCTTTCTCCTTCATACAGATGATTCCGGAAAGCAATTTGAATCTCGTCTTACCTTAAACCTTGCACAATTTCTAGGGGTTTTAGTTTTCCAGACTGACTTGGAGCTCTTTCCGCCATTACTGGTGGTTGATGGTTTTCTCTTTGTTAACGTTCTTAGACTGTGAGAATATAAAAGCTTTTCATTTCATGGGCGAAGAACTAATTTTGGGAAATTGTTGCAGCAAGCTGCTACTACAATAGATATTTTTTTTGTAGTCAATAAGGAGGAAAAAGCTTTCTACATAGCCAGTGCATCTTCTTTTCCTTTAGGGAAGATTAGACACCACAAACATCCCCATCTTTATGCTACAAGGCATAAAGTGATCCCAGTCCAGAAAACCTGGACATTTGAACCTGGAACCACGAAATATGATTTCGGAATCCAATGGGCTTTGTTTCTTTATATATTTCTTCTAGTTTCATTCTTTTCCCACTTTTATGCCAAATATACGTGTTGTCAAATTACGTACTTCTAAAAATTGGGGGTTTGGATGATTTGCCAAATGGAGAAAGTTGGGGTTATTTTACCAGTCTCTAAGTGAACTGCTAATTCTTATAGACCCACAGGATTTTAGAGCTAAACAGGATTTATTCAGCCAATTATCCTTGTAAGAAGAGAGCAGGGATTAAATAGTTCACCAAAGGGCCCTAAGTAAATGGCAGATGGAAATTCAAATCTTACCCTCCTGGACTCTGCCCCAGGATTCCTTCCATTAGACATTGGGCCTCCCTCGTTGAAGAGTATAAGGCTTCCTTACTTGCCGTTTGCTTTTTCAAAGATCATTAGTCCTCATCAAAGAAGGTCCAGGATTGAGTGTATTCAACTGCCTGAAACTTCCGCCTTCATTCGCTCCAGTTAGAACATTTGCTACGTAGATAAAGTGGCATTTTCAATGGGGCCTCAAGGGAGGACCTGTCCTTGTAATCTCTTGCTACATCTTTCAGGGAATGCTCGGTAGATAATGTTTACTTTGCAGGATAACAAGCCTGGCGTGTAGCTAAGTCCTACAGGCCCGTCACTGTCACGGGTCTCAGTACATTGTGCTGTTAATTCAGACACTGTAGGGTCCTGTGGCATGTGCTTTGGGTCTGTTTTTCAGTCTGCAGAAAACTAGCTTGTAATGAGATGATTTTAGTCTTTTGCTCACTGCACTCTTGTCAAGGTGAGTCCAGGGCGGACCTGTCTGTCCTGTTCCTGAATTCCATTCTGTAGAAACTAGTGTTAAGGTGAGGTGCCTAAGTACATGCATATTTGGTAGACTGAAAGAATTTATCATTTACGTGCCTCAGGGGCTTAGGCATATCTTGCCAGAGACACGGTGCAAAAGAGTGCATCCTAGGCCCTTCACAAAGCAAAATAATTTATATTTTTCCCCCCAAGATTTTAGATTTCCTTTCTTAAAGAAAAAAAGCAAATGTGAATGTGGCAAATGATTAATATTTTGAATCTCATTTCGGTTGGGAAAAAAAAATGAAGTGCTTTGCCTGAAGTCAAAAACAAAACAAAAGAAGCAGAAAAACCCACTCTGTTCTGTGACTTAGTGGTAAAATTTGCAGTAATGTGAGTTGGTTTCCAGTGGTATGCATACATTTAGTTCTGCATTATAACTTTTGTTGATTTCTCTTACAATAAGTTTCTTTTTGATGTAGATTTTTTTTAACTCTTAAGTACCTAGTTTTTGTGTTTTGTGGGTTTTGTTTTTGTTTTTGTTTTTTTGTCTTTTTCTAATTTTTAAGTGACCGATTTTGTTCATCTGGGTTCTTTGATCCCTACTTCAGTGACATATTTATTGAGTATCCATTATATAATAGGAACTGTTCCTAGAGATGGGAGTTCAAGCCACCAAAAAGACAGAACTCCCTTCAGGGAGGGACAGAATTAAAACAATTCTTCATTGTGCTGAGCTAGAGATGCGGATTAGTAGGAAAGGGGTTTATCGCTTCCACTGATTGTGGAGAAAACCTGGCCATCAGGTTGCATCTCTAACTTTGCTCTTTCCTGTTTGTGTAACTTTCAAGGTTCATGGGCACTGCATGTGCAGGCATAATACCAAGGGCTTAAACTGTGAGCTGTGCATGGATTTCTACCACGATTTACCTTGGAGACCCGCTGAAGGTCGAAACAGCAATGCCTGTAAAAGTAAGTCTCCGTCAGAGGGACGTCCAGACTCCAGGACCCATTTTCTGATTAGAGCTACTATAAGAGTACGTGATTTTTGCAAAAGGAAGAAAAGTTAGTACCCTTTTGCCAGCGTCACCCAGATACTCTTAGGAAACCAATATCCACTCAGTTCAATCAATACATTAGCATTCAGAGCAGTAGCCAGGGGCTTGGCAGACTTAGAAGTTGGAGATGTTGTCCCTGACTCTGTACCTGTCTCAAAGGCAAGAGGAGCGCGAGAGAAAAATGAGAGAAAAATACGGCACGGTAGATCACTAAGGTATAAGAGTTGTTGGCCCTGTCTCTGTGCCACTCTGGCTGCAGCCCATGGCATACGTCCGGCCAGCTGGCCAGCCCGGTGGCATTCTCTGGGCAGACGTGTAGTTTGAAACACCTCCCCGCCCCCCACAGTGATTCCAATGCCTGCCCCTTCCCCCACTGAGGCCTGTTCTAGAAGTTCAGAAACCAGTGAGGGCTGGAGTGGTCAAGGATTGTTATTAAGTACAACCCTTTGATGATAGCTGAGATTGTTGAGGTAAGAAGAAGAAAGGGAGGTGGGGGGAGGGGGGAGGGAGAGAGGGAGGGGGAGGCAGGAAGGAGTTCAGATAAGGAGAACCGCACAAAGCCTAAAGCCCCAAGGACGTTCTTCTTAGGACCAACACCGAGTCTGCCCTGGGAGATGATTCTGACGTTTCATTCAACAGGTGTGTCCAGGGCAGGTCCCTGCTAGGCACCCAGCGTCTGTCAGTGGATACCTCACAGCCCCTCTGTACGGGAGGTTGTGTTGCAGGAGGGAGAGGATGAGGCCAGAGTGTAGAGCCCTGTGAGGGCCAAGCCAAGTTAGGCTTCGTTGTGAGGAGACAGAGGAGTCCATGTGGGTCACAGAGCAGAGAGTGAGATGATGTGACAGCCGGGTTGGACCAAGGGGGCTGCCCAGTGGGCCAGCAGAGGGTCAGAAGGCCGGCCAGATGGCTGTTGCACAGACCTTAATTCTCACTGAAGAGCCTGGTCGCGTGAGCTGGTGGGAATGGGAAGGAAGAGCGTCACCTTGACACCACACTCCCCAGAGCTGGCGGCCCAGACAGGCTTTCCCAGAAGTATCGCCTAGAAGGTCCTCTGGAGGGGTGTGTTCCCACCCTGAGTGGCACCCAGAGGCGCCCTCCACATCGTGGCTACCAGGGGCAATCCCTTCCCCCAAGTTTTCCACTCTTTGCTTCGTAGCCCGTTCTCTTCCAAAACGGGCAGATTGTTCAGTTATTTCATAAAGCTTACCCTTGGAAGGCTTCCAGCATGATGTCAGCCGGACATGTCCTTTTCCACGGGCCCCTAAGTGTTAGCTGCCTGAACTTCATCCCTGCTTTCCAAAATGAGTTTCTTCCTGGCACTCCCTCCTCCATTGGTAAGTAGATCTAAAAAAGGCTTTTCTTGACATTGGCCTCGTCACACAGAGTGTAACTGCAATGAACATTCGAGCTCGTGCCACTTTGACATGGCCGTGTACTTGGCCACCGGCAATGTCAGCGGAGGGGTGTGTGATGACTGTCAGCACAACACCATGGGACGCAACTGTGAACAGTGCAAGCCGTTTTACTTCCAGCACCCGGAGAGAGACGTCCGAGACCCTCACCTCTGTGAACGTACGTGGGGGAATTTCATGACGTTTTCCGTCCTCTTTCAATTTGATTTTTTTTTTAATGTTTATTCATTTTTGAGAGAGAGGGACAGAGCGTGAGCAGGGGAGGGGCAGAGAGAGAGAGAGGGAGATACAGAATCTGAAGCAGGCTCCAGGCTCTGAGCTGTCAGCACAGAGCCCAGTGCGGGGCTTGAACTCACGAGCTGTCAAATCATAACCTGAGCTGAAGTCGGACACGTAATCAGCTGAGCCACCCAGACGCCCCAGTCACCTTTCAGTTTGAATAGGCTGGGGACCACCATCCTCTCGGGACTCCTGGTGTGAGCATGAGACTCCGCTTTATTTTAACTGCTACATAGGATGCTGGCAGCAAAAGCTGCCTGGCACCTTGTCTTCTTTAGTCTATTTCTGTGACCTTCCGAGGGGCCGACGGGAGCGTGTGTTTATACAAACACTCACATTGTTACCTGGTGCTTTTTGTTCTTCTTAGGATGTACCTGTGACCCAGCTGGATCTCAGAATGGGGGAATCTGTGACAGTTACACCGATTTTTCTGCTGGCCTCATTGCCGGCCAGTGTCGGTGTAAATTACACGTGGAAGGAGAACATTGTGAACTTTGCAAAGAGGGCTTCTACGGCTTAAGTGCTGAAGATCCATTTGGTTGTAAATGTAAGCGCATTTGTGAAAAAGTTGGGGTGTTCTCGTGGACGCTGTTCCCGTTTGACTTTGCAGTTCTAAATCCAGACCACCTCTGGGCGCTCACTTGGTTTGTGTTTCTTTGCTTTATTTTATCTTTAATTAAGCTTGTGCCTGCAATCCTCTGGGAACGATTCCTGGCGGGAATCCTTGTGATTCTGAGACTGGTTACTGCTACTGTAAGCGTCTGGTGACAGGACAGC
Organism: Puma concolor; assembly: GCF_028749965.1. Lineage (NCBI taxonomy): Eukaryota > Metazoa > Chordata > Mammalia > Carnivora > Felidae > Puma > Puma concolor. Next base: position 93,570,263 of record NC_141668.1, on the reverse strand, counting down.
ATTGTGACCAGTGTCTGGTAGGTAAATCCTGATTACATGGGATGACGAGTTCGTGACGGTGACAGGTTTTAGTGGAGAATGCCTTTCGCTGCTGCAGACCCTACCATCAATCACCCTTATATATAAATGTTAAAAGACACAAGCCATTCACAGAAGAACTGCCAATGAATTGATTTTAACAAGATATTCACTGTCACTGTTAGAATTATAAAAACCACAGTGACATCCCATTTTTATAGACAGAACTAACAGGTTTTTAAAAATGGGGATGCTAACTATTAGGACATAGTGAGGGGCTGGTCCTCTAAGCTGCTGATGGAAATGCACAGTGGTTCATACTTGGCAAAGAAAGCATTTTAGAAATCTGTTATCCGTAGCTTGTAGAAATGCACGTGCCCTTTGGCCCGGTAATCCCCCTTCTGGGAATCTTTCCTAATGAAATGAGCAGAAAATTGGACAGAAATGTATTCGCCAGAAGACTCATTGCATCTTGTACTAATCATAGCCAAAAACCATGGAAGCAACAGTGGGGAAAATAGTCAACTAAATTTGGGGGTTTGTATACAGTATGATATTCAGCTGCCATTGAAAATGACAGTAACGTGAGGAAATGCTTATGCTGGTATTAAAAAATACATATATAGGATGTGAGTAGTACCTTGACTGTGTAGGAAAAAAATCCATCAAGAAAAACAAAATCTGGAAGGAAATACCCTAAAAAGTTCACTGTGGTGCTTCTGGGTAGAGTAATTCCGAGAGTAGTTTTTTAAATTATTCCGTGTTTTATAACATTGTTAAGAATCCCTTTATAATTTGTGAGAAGGGTTCCACTGACCCCAAATTATGTTTATGACCTATAGGCACATTTGCCTATATCCAGATGCTTAAAGTAAATTTCTGGAAGTCTGATTTAAATCAATGGACCTGGTTTTTATGTGTTCATTAGGAAATAGATATTTATTAAGGTACAGAGAGCTCTTCTCCCCTACATGGATTCTGTTCCATTTCTTTTTATTTCCATCTCCAGTGCTCTCAGGATTCAGTGATTTCCTCCCCTTTCAGATGTGAAAATACTTGCTTTATGCCATTTGGACGCAGATAAATCCTTGAAGAGCTTTGCTTATGAGGTTTTTGACAGGCTGAACTTATGGAAAATTTAAAGGCCTGCCAGGTAGTTGCCAAAAGTCTCTTACTGCCAGAGTACTTCTAATGAACAAGATTGGCCTCTTAGCTGCTTGCTCATATTAATAACTGGACAAAGGCTGTTGGCTTGGAAAAGCAGCTGTTCTGATCTGGCGTTACATGATGATGGCCCCAGCAACCTGCAGCTTGGGTTTCTTGAATTCAGAATGTTTATACTCCTTCCCCTTGTAGGCTTTGTGCTTTCACGGTACAAAAGTGCATTTGGTGGATCAACCCAGACACGCCATAACTTGTTCCTTGTTGAGTCTATTGTGTAATTATGGGAACCCACCTTTCGATGTTAAATCTTTTATTCTGTAGCCGGAGCACTGGGGCTTGAGCAATGATTTGGATGGATGTCGACCTTGTGACTGTGACCTTGGAGGGGCTTTAAACAACAGGTGAGTGAAGCTACACTTTCGCTCTGGTGCTCAGTCCCCTCAGTAAGCCCTCCTGACCTCTAGGAGCCGTGGGATGCTCGGTGTCTCTAAAGGAGGTGAAGTGCTTTCCCCTTGACTGTGAGGGGCCGGCCATCGCTTTCACCTGGGGTCTTAGTGTTTGCAAAGATTGGTTGTCCCAAGTTAGCTTTGAAGCCCTCAAGTACGTTTCTGTTTCTTGGCTTTTAATAGTGTTGTGGTTAGTTTTGTACTTTACAGTGTTTTTAAAATTTTGGAAACAATGTATGCCCGTCGTTTAAAAGAAAAACATTCCAACAGCTAAGGCAGATATCCTGCCCTTCCCCTCCCCCACCCCCCATCCGCGGCTGCAAGTGCCACTGTTAGGAGTTTCTCATAGTCGAGAAACTAATAATAGAGCCCAGAATACCTATTAAAAATGACAATATCTTGTCATCCTTTCGTTTCTTCTTAGTTCCCTACAAATTTTAGGATTGGTTGTTCTAGCTCTGTGAAGAAAGCTGGTGTTACTTTGATAGGTGTTGCGTTGAATATGTAGATTGCTTTGCATAGTATCGACATTTTCACATTTGTTCTTCCAATCCAGGAGCATGGAATATTTTTCCATTTTGTGTGGGTGTGTTTTCTTCAATTTCTTTCATAAGCTTTCTGTAGTTTTCAGTGTATAGATTTTTCACCTCTTTGGTTAGGTTTATTCCTAAGTATCAGTTGGTTTTTGGTGCACCTCTCATTTCTTTTTAAATAACATGTTAGATTAAAAAAAATACATATCAACATGTATCCATGTGCCTCTTTCTTTTTAACAGCATGTATTCATCTACCTCTTCTTTTTTTCTTGGTATTCCGCCATGGGAAATTGCCACAACTTATTTCCTGTTTTTGTTTTTGTTTTTGTTTTGTATAGATGAGGTTCCCAGCAATGGAACGGCTAAGTCAAGTACATGTGCGTTTTTTATTTTTATAGAGATTGTTAGATTATTCTCCAGATTGTGCCAGTATTTTTCCAGCCACCTGGTTACAAAAGCAAATTTTTCCTCAGCCCCACCAGCAGTTGGTATACACTCCTTTTTCAACAACCTAAAAGATGGAAAGTGAGGGGCACTTGGCTGGCTCTGTTGGTAGAATGTGTGACTCCTGATCTCAGGGTCGTGAATTTGAGCCCCATGTTGGGTATGGAGCCTACTGTAAAAAGTTAACTAATTAAAAAAAAAAACACAGAAAATGAACTCCCATTAAAAAAATGTTTTTAGTGTTTATTTTTGGAAGCGAGAGAGACAGAGCACGAGCAGGGGAAGGGCAGAGAGAGAGGGAGACACAGAATCCGAAGCAGGCTCCAGGCCCCGAGCTGTCAGCACAGAGCCCAATGTGGGGCTCGAACTCATGGATCATGAGATCCTGACCTGAGCGGAAGTCAGATGCTTAGCTGACTGAGCCACCCAGGGGCCCCAAAGAACTCCCGTTTTGATTTGTGTTAAGAATCTTTTCATTTTCTTCTTCTTTCTGGTTTTAGTTTTTTTTCCAACCTCTAAGTCTATTAACGAAAACTGCATGCAATCATTTTTAGTTATCAAGACACGTTGGTATCCCTTGAACAGATGAGGTTCAAGCTCTACCAAAAATTAATCCCTGTACACATTTGGCAAGATGTAGATTTGTAGGAGTTACATGAACCACCTTTGAGTCAAAGAGAATGTTGGCCTCTGTAAGTGGGTCGGACTAAGAACATCTGGTAGAGACAGTGTTAAGTGGCGTCTAAGGGGATAGGCAGATGTTTCCTTGTGGCCTGAATCTCCCCTGAGAGAGCAAAAGCTGAAGTCATCAAGCAAGCTCCGTGTACTCCCCAAACGGACTGTCTTACAAGACTGTTTCCCAACACCGTCGTAGTCTGCTGGGAAGGAATGGGATTTTAGGCAGCAAGAACATGTTCTGTTTGGCCTCTGCATTTGGGTTGGTTCCATTCCAGACGCTGCAGTAAACTCAGTACAGCATGTAGCCTCTGGGACTCCAGTGTGAATTTCTGTTCTTAGAAAACCTCCAGAGGGGAGGAAGCAAGGACAGTTCCATAAAAGCAGGGAGGAAAAACTGCTAGTCTGCTTCTGGAATCACGTCTCCGACTCTCCTTTGTGACTCCCAGAACACCTGCTGATTCCTTTAGTAATTGATTGCTCAATTCAAAGCTGTCATCATTCCTAAAATCCTTCTTGATTAGATGAAAGTGGCCTACATTGTTCTCCAAATGATGTCATGAATTCAAGAGTGTCCTATGTGCCTTTACCCTAAATGGTTTCTGTTGCTTACACTCCCTTCCTCTGTTTCTCTATTGCACACACATTTCCTGTCTTTAAACTGCCCACACATGGCCCCTGGCCTCTTCCTTGTCTCTCGTGCAAGAATTTATAGAACTCAGACACTCTAATCAAGAGAGTTTATGAAGTAAAAAATTTTAGGGAAGATTTTAAAGCAGGTAATTTGATCTTCCTAGCATGATTGATGAGATGCCCTATTTTTTTGGCATCACTGATGAAAAAAAATAAGAGCCTTTTTTTTTTTAATGTTTTATTTTTGAGAGAGGGAGCGAGAGAGACTGAGTGTCAGTGGGGGAAGGGCAGAGAGAGACAGAGGAGACACAGAATCTAAAGCAGGCTCCAGGCTCTGAGCTGTCAGCACAGAGCCCAATGCAGGGCTCAAACTCACGAACTTTGAGATCATGACCTGAGCCAAAGTCGGATGTTTCACTGACTGAGCCACCCAGGCACCCCCAAAATAAGAACCTTTAAATATTTCTCTACCTCTGTGACTCTGCAGTGTTTCGTAGCGATCCTTTTCGAAGTTTGCCCCCATGAGGACTTTCTCTAGGAGCCCCATACAGTGATAGAAGATCCAATTAAGTCTTGGGGAACACCAATTCTGCTAGAAGAATGCTTGGTGCATAGTGGCCACTGAGGAGAGATACTTGCTGGGTGATTGTTTTATTGCAACCATGCATAAATATCTTCTACCTGGTAATATTCCTTTGCTCTGCCATAGGTACATGGTAGGTAATGGAATAAACGTTGGTCAAGAAAAAGAATTTGAGAAACAGAAGATATTTATGAGATAAAAACAAATTATGCACTCTTTTGGACAGGCAGTCTCTGGTTGTGACCCCAAACGTTCCTCAGGTACTTTGGCCAGGAGCAGAATTAAACGTGAAAACCACGTCAAGTGGAAAAATGTTTTGTGTAATGAGTCAAATGGTTTTGTTTGTGGGGAATAAAATTTTAACAATCCAGGTCGATCACGTTGACAGGTAATCTGAATTGTGGAATATTTTAGAGAAGACCCATTTTAAGCAATGTGGCTTAAGCCAGGCTAACGAAGCTTTGCCTAGTAAATAACCTGCTTTAATAAATAGGAATGGTTGCTAGGTAAATGCTACTTGCAAGTGTTGGAAAACATTGAAAAATAGAAACGATTTTATAGCATCCTTTAAAATGTATTGCCTCAGTTAAATTTAGAGCTTTGGTGTCTGGCTTGAAACCCACCACTCTTTTGAAGATTTCTGCTTCCTGAACTGACGACCCCAAACTTCCTTGGATGTTTCAACAACACATTACTTCTGTACTGCTTTTAGCACTTAGTGAATTCTGCTCCGTGTTATCGCTATTTGTATTTTAAAGGTCTCTAGACAGAGATTGGGTCTTTTTTTTTTTGAGAGAGAGAGTGAGAGTGTGCATGTGCGAGTGGGGGAGGGGCAGAGAGAGAGGGAGAGTGAGGATCTCAAGCAGGCTCCACGCTCAGTGCCAAGCCCCGTGGGCTCAATCTCCCAAACCATGAGATCATGACCTGAGCCAAAATCAAGAGTTGGACGCTTAACCAACTGAGGCACCCAGGCACCACACAAAGGATTATGTCTTGTTTGTTTTCTCATCCTTCTCCATACTCAGCATCGGGGGCCTTGTAGATGCCCAATAAGTGAGGAGCTGAAATTCATTATACTTTGAAACCAGAGCAGAAGTTAATCCGTGTTTTCACCCGTGTATTGAGTGATAATGGTATCTCACCAGTTGTTAATTGCTGTGGTGGCTGGACGTAAAGAGATTATAGAACACATTTAAGAAACTATCCTCATTGGTTAGGAGGCTGGGAGAGAAGGCCTGGACTGCTGGACCCTGGACTGCTGATCAGTGTGGAATCAGAATTATGGAAGAGATACCAGGGTTGAATAGAGTGGTGGTTCTTATGAATGATGATGTTTTCCCCTTTTTTGTGCCTAATTTCTTAGTAATAGAGAAAAGTTGAAACTAAACAGTATTGTCTCTGCTCATCGCTATTTAAATGAAATAGAATTTCCCTTCCAGTAGAATTTTTGTAAACAAGTGGCTAATTTCTACATTTATGGGAAATCTGTTTTTAATAATCTAGGCCTTCAGCCGCTAGAAAAAAAAAATTGGTCTTGTGTTACTTTTCTTTTGCTGGCATCGTAAATTACTGCAACTTCGTGGCCTAAGACAACATAAGTTTATTATCTTACAGTTCTGTATGTCAGACACGGCCAGCCTTTCTGGAATAAAATCAAGATGTTGGTAGGGCTGTGTTTATGTCTGAAGGCCCTAGGGGAGAATCTGTTTCCTGCTCATTGGAGTTGTTGGCAGAATTCAGTTTGTTTCAGCTATAGGAGGAGATTCCTGATACCCTGCTGGCTGTCAGCTAGGGGCCATTTCCAGCTCCTCGAGGCTGTCCACATCCCTTGACTCACAACTCCCATCTTCAAAGCCAACAACGGTGGGTCAGATCCTCCTCAAGTCCCATCTCTCTGACCCACTTCTCTGCCTGCCTTTTCCACTTTTAAGAAATCATGTGATTAGATTCAGCAACTCTGGATAATCTCCCCATCTCAAGATCCTTAACCTCAGTCGCATCGGCAACCCCCCTGGTGCCATATGAAATCACCTATGAGCAGATTTGGGGGATAATGATCAGTTATTATTCTTAGAGGGGGGGGCGTTATTTCTGCCTGCCACAGGGGCTGACTTATTTTGTCGTCCATCATTATTCTACCTTACTGGTCCAGCAAATGGAATCTGTATCTAGTTATAGGGAAATTTCGTGGTACGGGGCTCAAGTGTACCATTTCTGCCTGATAGGGTTTTTACTTGAACACAAGAAGGATGATTACATGTAATCTTTTGTCTCACTGTGGAGGAGGTAGGATTTGAGCTTCATTTTGGAAAGCTGAGAGAGGTTTGGAAGGTGTGATGGGTGGGCAGGAGGACCTTCCAGCTGGGAGGGGGAAGACAGGCAAAGGTCTGGAGATAGAGTGAGTGTAACATACGCGCAAGACCTGGTCTGACCGTGACCGTCTCCGCTCACATTCCCCCTCTTTCAGCCTGTCATTCCTGTCCTCTCTTTGCCTGTCAGGATCCCCTGCCACCTTCAGAGCATGGCTTCCATGACGCTCCTCAGTCCCCCAATCAGGTGAAGGGTGGCTTCCTCTGCAGCCTATATCTTCACTGTAGCTCTGTGTAGGTACTCAGTGCACTTTGCTTTGCTGCAGTGGTCCCTTGCTTTACAGTTTATCCCCACCCCCCAGTTGGACTGGTAGTTCTTCAGGGCAAGAACTATTTTCCTCCCATTTTTCCTTCTCCATATCCTTCAGAAATAATAGACTCGCCAAGGAGGTATAGATGGATTCAGAGGAAAAGTGACAGCGGGCGAAAATGTGAGGGTGTTGACACCAGGGCCAGTATTGGCTCCGTAAGTACTTGTGAAAGAAGGTGAGGGGTGTGGCTCACCGGAAAACAAAGGGTGGCCACCAGAAGGAGTAGCAGTGGTCTTCAGAGGATGGTTGTGGAGGCTGCTGGAAGCCAGGCAGAGGCATCAGGAGTTGTGGGAGGCTGCTAGAGGGACAGGTATGGCACGATGACACGCTGGATGGTGGTTGTGGCAGTGACAGCAAGATGACACTTCTGAGCTGAAAGACCTCTCGAAATAAGACTTGGATATCGAGGATGAAGGACAAGGAAGGTCATGTCTCGCCCCAAGTCAGAAGAATTTTTAATGTGGCAGTAAGAACAGAGCTGAGGGTAAGTCAGTGTGAGAGGTGATGAGGTGAGTTAGAGATGACAGCGGGATGGCCATGGGAGCGTCCCCTTCGTGGCTGGAAATGGACGAGTCGAGCAGAGCTGAGTGAGGGCCAGAACTTAGGTGCATAGAGGCAGGTGGAGCCACAGGAACACATTCACTAGAGGAGTAAGTCTCCAAGTGGAGCCAGGCCTGTCGGAGACCACGCTTCACGTCTGTGGGCACAGAGGCACGTGATCGCCAGGGCAGATGTTAAGGGAACTCCTTCCATGTGACCGGGTTCTCGTGAGTGGTTTCGTCTTCAGAATTAGGAATCCTGCGTCTGCTCGTCTTTATCCTTCACCGTCATTTGCTTGTTCTCTGGTGATGGCAGGTGAGGAATCGAGTTGTTTTCTTCTTTGGCGGTTCCTGTTTTACACATTCGTTCCCTCAGGAAGGAAGGATTTTCTCTTGTCCGTATGACGTAATGCCCGATGCCTAAGTTTTTGAAAATGACTCTGTTGGTGGACTGTGCCAGAAGATGGCTAGGTCCCAACTATAGCAAGCATTCCTCCTCTGGGAATTGGCTACAGGAGGTTAAGTACTCATGCTTCTGGGTTAGAAGCCATTCACGTGATCTGCAGGAAGAAGACTTTGGGGGGGGACCATGGCAGGGCCGTTGGGGGCATTGGTAATAAGCCTGGAAGCGTTCTGTCTTCCCATGAGTTGTAACTTGCCTTAGGTACTTGGTTTAAAATGCACTTTGGGAGGCACCTAGGTGGCTCAGTCGGTTGAGCATTCGACTTGATAGCAACCCAGGTCACGATCTCATGGTTGGTGGCATCAGGTCCCGCATCCGGCTCTGTGATGACAGCACAGAACCTGCTTAGGATTCTGGCTCTCTGTCTGTCGCTCTCTCTTCCCCTCCCCCACTTGCATGCATGCACTTTCTCTCAAAAATAATCATTTAAAAAATTAATTAAATAAAATGAACTTTGGGATGAGGAAAAAATTTGAACTCTGGGAGTGGGTTTAAAGTAACAATTCCAAACCCCATCTTGACTTCAACAAAGTAAAAAATGGCCACCTATGTTTTGGTTTTACCTGTGCACAAGAGAAAAGAGACATAGCCTGAGAACAACCCGAATATGTTCTAGTCTATCCAGAGGGCTTTATTTGAAACAACATGTCAAATTAAAAAAAAAAAAGTTTGGGGTGCCTGTGTGGCTCGGTCAGTTGAGTGTCTGACTCTTGATTTCCTAGGGTCAGGGGAGTAAGCCCGTGTCGTGCTCCACGCTGAGCGTGGAGCCTGCTTGGGATTCTTTCTCTCTCCCTCTCTCTTTGGCCCTCTCCCCTGCTTGCACTTTATTTCTCTCTCTCAAAAAAAAAAAAAAAAAGTTCTATCATTTACATTAAATCTATTTTATTTGTTCATATTTTGTATTCAGAATGCCTATCCCTACTCATTCTGTTTGTTCAACGAGTGTTTGAGTGTGATCGGTGTGCAGAGGGCTGCGCCAGGTCCCAGGAGGGGGACAGGGGCGTGACCGAGGTGAAGGAGGCATGGTTCCGCCTTTCAAGCAATCTGCCATCTGGTAGAGGCTCAGACGGATCTAGAGAGAAAGTGTCAAGAGAGAAAGTGATAACTGTCTTGACGGTGCAGGTAGAGAAAGCACCATGTGAGAATGGGGGGGGGGGGGGGGGGACCAAAGCAGACGCCATGACAGAGACGAACTGGGCTTGGAAAGGCAGGTAGGATTTGAAGACCGGTTCTTGCTTTAATGACCAGTTACTACGTGACACGCTTTGTTGTACGTGTTGTGACTATATCGTTTCTCCCGCAGGGAGGTGGTGGCAGGAAGGAGAAGGTGGTTCATTCTCTGGGGTGGAGAGTGATGGTCAGGAGATGTGACAGCAGGAGTCCTTTGTGAGCTGAATCTTTGAAAAATAGATGGCTCTCTGCTGGGTGGATAAGACACGAGGGTATTCTCGGCTACCGGAACAACATAAGCCAAGAGAAGGGGTCATGAATCACCCTGTGTGTTGCAGAAATCTTTCATATGGTTGGAGAAGCAAGGGGAGCGGTGGGGCTGGAAAGACAAGGGCCAGGCTATGGAAGGGCCAGCAGGAAGTGATGTGGTCAGTGCATCTTAGGAAGGTCATTTGGGCAGCTTTGCGGGTGGTAGTGGTTTAGCTTGGGAAGTTGGAAGACTGGCAACAAGAACACTGATGGGAAGACCGATTTTACCGTGAGTGAGAGAGTGCAGAAAGGCATAGCCCAGCCGGTGCGAAGTGCGAGACAAAGCGCAAGATCCTAGACCAAGAAATCACATAATTGGGCTCCTCCTTAGTTATGAAAGACTTGAGAGAAGAGCTTCTAGGTTTCTGACTTGGTTGACCTCGTGGCTGGTGGTGTCCTCTCCCCAGTAGAGGACAGGGGAGGAATGGAGTGTTGCCCTTTGTGATCTGTCATTAGCCGCTGGGACAGCTAAGTTGGAACCATCCTTCTGGGAGTCGGATATTTGTGTCTGAGGCCCAGGAAAGAGAAATCAGGCATAAGATAAAAGATACCAAGCAAACACATTGGTGATACCTACAGAAAACCTCAATAAGGTGTGAATGGAGCACAGTGAAGAAAGGTGAGCAAGATGAAAAACCAAAAGAACCAGCTCAGGGGGAGCCTGAGCTCCAGAGTTTGCAATTAATTCGTAGGCAGTGATTTTTTTTTTTTTTGCACATACTTACTTTCTGAAGGAAATAAGTAAACTCTACCTGAACATTTCACCCATTTGATGTTAGTGGGAAATGTAGACGCGTGTCTGGTGGGTTCATCTGCAGATGGGGTGGCACAGCTGACTTGGCTTTGCCCCCCTTTGCAGCTGTTCCCCTGAATCGGGCCAGTGTGCGTGCCGACCGCACGTGATCGGGCGTCAGTGCAACGAAGTGGAGTCTGGTTACTACTTCACCACCTTGGATCACTACATCTACGAAGCAGAAGAAGCCAACTTTGGGCCCGTAAGTAGGAGGGTGCTGGGCAGATGGGAAAAGCCATGTTTGGGGAGCAGTAATGGCATATGCACATTTCATAAGGAGTCCATATAAAAAGTATTTTTACAGCTCTTGTCAGTGGTGGGATCAGGACCATACCTTCTTGGGAGCAGTTCTATTTATTTTTAAGCTTATTGATTTATTTTGGGGGTGGGGGACGGGCACGAGCAGGGGAGGGGCAGAGAGAAAGAGAATCCAAAACATGCTCCACACTGTCAGCATAGAGCCCAAGGCGGGGCTTGAATCCACGAACCATGAGATCATGACCTAAGCCAAAACCAAGAGTCAGACGCTTAACTGACTGAGCCACCCAGGAACTCCAAGCACAGTCCTATTTCAAGCCAAGTAAATCTGTAACTCACAGAGACTTTGGAACATCATTAATAATGCTTCTGGTAGGTTTTTTGGCGGGGCGGGGTGAGTAGTTGTTTTTCATTGGTCCACTCCTCTACTTATGCTCCAAAGTTCTTGTTGATCTAGTATAGAAAATACTCGGAGAAGACATTGCTTTCTGTTGCTGTCATCAGCCATCCCAAAATTCAGTGGCTTACAATGTACGTCTGGCACTTCAGCTGGGGTGGCCAGAACAGCTGTAGGCTAGCTGGGCCTTTTTTTCCACATGACCCCACCCCCAAGAAGCTGCCTTGAGCTTCCTCACAGCATGGTGGATTCAAGACCATGAGACTTATTACATGGGGTCTGGTGTCAAAGAGGAGGAAAGAGACACTGCCAGGTCTCTCAAAGGCTGGGCTTAGAAGTTTCAGAGGTCCCTTTCTCAAATTCTCTTGGTCAGAAGTCACAAGCCCAGAGCAGATCCGAGGGCGGGGTAACACAGGTTCCAACTGTTGGAGGGAGAGCTGAACGCCTCTGCATAGAGAAAATGAAGGACTTTGGAGGCAACTGATCACAGTGGTTCTACGTGATCCTGTGAACAAACTCAGATGGGTGCTTGGGGTAACAGAAACTGATCGATTTTTAGTCTCAGTGACCATCAGAATGAACTCCTCTGTGGTGAGCCCTTGTGATGGTATGAAGTTTCTTCGCTTGTACTTGGAGCTTGAAACGAATGCCAGTGAAAAAGGCAAATACATCCACTGGATACTGGATGCGCCTTGTAGAAAACCTGGGAAATGGCTCGTCACTCCTCGGCTTGCTTATGAAAGCATTTGGGACGTTGCCCCTCCTTCCTTTAGGCTCATTCCTGGTTATATCATAGAAGGTGTCTTCCAGGCCCTTGGAGCCTCATCTCCAGTGTTCCAAGACTACCTCAACCACAAAACCAAACGGAAACCGATTCCTCTTTATATGTCAAAAACTTACACACTCTACCGAAAAACGTGACTGCAAGAGATAGGTGTAATGCCTATGGTTTGGACCTTTGGGTGACTTCAGATTTCTTTAACTGTCGTATTTATTTGAATTCCATTTCAAGTAAAGCATAACTACTGCCCCCCCTTGTCCGCAGGGGGTCAGCATCGTGGAGCGGCAGTACGTTCAAGACCGGATTCCTTCCTGGACGGGAGCCGGCTTCGTCCGAGTGCCTGAAGGGGCTTATTTGGAGTTTTTCATTGACAACATACCATATTCCATGGAGTATGACATCTTAATTCGCTATGAGCCACAGGTAAACCTTCCGTGGACTATCGAGGGTGGTAGAAATCTCTTCTTCTAATGGACACAGTTTTTGTGAAATGTGGAGGTTGCATTAGCGTACAGGAACCCCTCTGACTTCATACCCCTGAGGAAGTGTGAATGTACATTTTTCTCGAATTAAGCTTCGCAAACTTTTAGTGATTCGTCGTTAGGCGTTCAGCCTTGCTGACACCTTGAGGTGGTGATGTGTGAGACCCCCTCCTTGACGTCACAGCCCGCGTAGCCCAGGCTTGGATGCATACCCCACCTTTAACAAAAGGCTGAAAGTGGAAGGTGTAAGAGCAGAGAGGCAGACAGTCCTGGAAGACAGAGAGGCTCACAGCGGCCCAGCTGTGCCAGCAGGTGCCAACACGTCCCATAAAGAATCGGTTCTAGGCCTTAAAACAGAGATGGAATTTGGACATAAAAGGAAGTGAGAAACGGTGTGGCCAGGGGGAGAGCTTTGAGAATGTGGAAACGCAGCTAGATAAGGGCATAGGATTGGCAAGGATGCTGGGATCAGCCAATGGGCTTGGACACTATATTAATAGGGGTTTGAGCAGGGGATTGTCCTGATCTGAGCTGTGTTTCCAGACACAGCTGGAAAGAGGATTGGGAAAGGCGGGGAGAGTCGGGAGGCTGTGTCTCGTCCTGGTGAGACGAGATTAGGGCTGGAGCTGAGACAAGAGCAGAGGAAATGGTAAAGAGGGAAAGGAAATGCAAGCAAGTGTTTTTCATTTAAACTTGGCAAATGACCGATTGGGAGAGGTCTTTGTAAACAGGCAGCAGCGGCCAGTGTGGATGCTCCTTTGATGGCTTGCTGCTTCTTCTAGCTCCCCGACCGCTGGGAAAAAGCTGTCATCATGGTGCAGCGACCTGGAAAGATCCCAACCAGCAGCCGATGCGGTAATACCATTCCCGATGATGACAACCAGGTGGTGTCCTTATCGCCTGGCTCAAGGTCAGTGTGACACTGCTTTGCAGCTCAGGAGAATGAACATGCAAATTGTTTTTTTTGTCCCTGGTAACTTGCCTTGTGCATTGTCCAGTTAGCATTTCCGAGCCACAGCCAAACATGGGCAATTGCCTTTCTTCCTTGGCAAGGATCTATGTAGATCTTCGACTGATGGACTGATGGATTGGACACTTAAAAGCTGACTTTCTGTTGTTATTTTTCCCTCTCGTTTTGGGGCAGGTATGTCGTCCTTCCGCGCCCCGTGTGCTTTGAGAAGGGTGTGAATTACACGGTGAGGTTAGAGCTGCCTCAGTACACGTCCTCCGACAGCGACCTGGAGAGTCCCTACACGCTTATCGACTCCGTAAGTGGAAGGCCATTTCTGACGTGAAGGTCATGGGGGAAAGGCTGGGCAGAGAGGGTTCATCTGCTCCCCCAGAGGATTTGATGGAGGGGTAACATGGAGAGCTTAGGTACAGTCATTCTTTCTTGCCTCCAATGCCACTTTGCTTATTTATTTTATTTTATGTTTGTTTTTTTGAGAGAGAGAAAGATCACACATGAGCAGGGGAGGAGGAGTGGGGGTGCGGGGAGAGAAAGAGAGAGAGTGAATGAATGAATCTTAACTAGGCTCCACGCCCAGCACAGAGTCCAGCTCCCGTCTTGATCCCATGATCCTGGGATCATGACCTGAGCTGAAATCAAGAGTCTGATGCTCAACCAACTGAGCCACCCAGGCGCCCCTGTCTGTTGATTTTAATAAAAACTCTGCCGTCTGGAAAGGATTTACTCAAGCTGATTGTTGATGAAAATAAAAAGTATCTTAAAAATGGCATTGCAAAAGCCATCAGGCTCTGTAAGGTATCTCTAAATTTTTTTCTGGCAGGACTATTTACGAGCGAAGAGGTATTTACTGTATTGAATGAGTCCGAGTGTTTTCATTGCCGGAGTCAAAAAAGCATTTGGGGCTTTCACGTGTTGGCTTGTTTCAGTTGACAACACAGACACCACCGTAAGAACGCTCTGCTGTTCCTCTTTCTCCGCAGCTTGTTCTCATGCCGTTTTGTAAATCACTGGATATCTTCACCGTGGGAGGATCAGGGGACGGGTTGGTCACCAACAGCGCCTGGGAAACCTTTCAGAGATACAGATGTCTGGAGAACAGCAGAAGTGTTGTGAAAACACCAATGACCGACGTGTGCAGAAACATAATCTTCAGCATTTCTGCCCTGTTACACCAGACAGGCCTGGGTAGGTATCCCCGACCCCTCTTTCTTGACAGGTAGGAGTACTTGGCACCGCGAGGTGTGTTGGAAGGCATGCCCTCCAGTTCTGTGGTAGGCAGGTGGCAAGCACAAAGGAAATAGTGTCTCAACTGTGATTTGTCTTTTCTCTTTTTTTTTTTTTTTTTTTTTAAGACTATTTTAGCGATGGGGTACCTGGGTGGCTCAGTCGGTTGAGCATCCGACCCTTGGTTTCAGCACAGGTCAGGGTCTCCCGGTTTGTGAGTTCGAGCCCCACGTCGGGTTCTGTGCTGAAGGTGTGGAGCCTGCTTGGGATTCTTTCTCTCTCCCGCTCTCTCTGCCCCTCCCGTGTCTCTCTCTCTCTCTCAAAATAAATAAACAAACTTTAAAGAAAAAAAAAAACAAAGGAATATTTCAGTGATAGAGCACCACTATTTTAGTGATAGATGCAATCGATATTCAGGAAATACACACGGTGACGAGGGGCAAAGCCATGAGGACGCTGCATTTCCGTAGGCAGGTGGGGACTTGGGATGGAATCAGGGAGCATCATACTACTGAAGTTTGCTTTTCTCCCTGAAAGGTCATACCGTTCCCAAAGGTCACTGGCTTTTGTCTACGGTCCTGTGCTTATTTGACCTTTGAAGGCAAGGGGAGAAAAACCTTAATGACCTCCTTCCGAGAAAAACTGCTTTTATCTGCCAACTCCATCTCCTGTTGGTTCCCGCCTGCTCATCATAGGGATGACATTGTTTGAAATGGGAATTCTGAATAAGCCAAGGTGGTGAAGGGGAAGGATCAGGGCAAGCCCAATGGTCTGGTTCACAGCCAGTGTGACTGGCTACATGCATTGCTTTTTTTTTTAATATATATAATGTTTTAAAATGTTTATTCATTTTTGAGAGAGAGAGAGAGAGAGAGAGAGTGTGTGTGTGTGTGGGGGGGGGGTGGGTGGGCAGAGAGAGAGGGAGACACAGAACCCAAAGCAGGCTCCAGGCTCTGAGCCATCAGCACAGAGCCCGACGTCGGGCTTAAACTCACATAACACGAGATCATGACCTGAGCCAAAGTCGGACGCTCAACCGACTGAGCCACCCAGACACCCCATGCCACGCTCCTCTCTCTCTCTCCTGGGGTTGGCTGCTCCGTGTCTCAGGTTCTGACCTCTCTCTCCCCTGCAGCTTGTGAATGTGACCCCCAGGGCTCCTTAAGTTCCGTCTGCGATCCCAATGGAGGCCAGTGCCAGTGCCGGCCCAACGTGGTTGGAAGAACCTGCGACAGATGTGCCCCGGGCACCTTCGGCTTTGGCCCCAGTGGCTGCAAACGTACGTTAATCAGAATTGTCACGTATCCGTTGAGATGACCCGGGAAATACCGAGCTGGGCTTTGTGGCTTTGGAAGGCAGGGCTTCCCTCTGCAAAACCCATCGCCTGAGTCACGAGCGTTCTGAACCGGGCACGGGGGTGCTTCTGTTTGGGGGTGTGTTTGCATTTAGGGAGTTTCTCAAGGCGGTTCCACCCTCGCCTGTCCCTTCAGCTTGTGAGTGCCACCTGCAAGGGTCCGTCAACGCTTTCTGCGACCCCATCACTGGCCAGTGCCACTGCTTCCAGGGGGTGTATGCTCGGCAGTGTGACCGGTGCTTGCCCGGCTACTGGGGCTTCCCCAGCTGCCAGCCCTGCCAGTGTAACGGCCACGCCGACGACTGTGACTCTGCCACCGGGGCGTGCTCGGGCTGCCAGGACTACACCACGGGGCACAACTGTGAAAGGTACGTGCTCACCACCTCTTTTTTTAGGTTTTTTTTTTGAATGTTTATTTTTGAGACAGGGAGAGACAGAGCATGAACGGGGGAGGGTCAGAGAGAGAGGGAGACACAGAATCCGAAACAGGCTCCAGGCTCCGAGCCATCAGCACAGAGCCCGATGCGGGGCTCGAACTCACGGACCGCGAGATCGTGACCTGAGCTGAAGTCGACGCTTAACCGACTGAGCCACCCAGGTGCCCCTTTTTTTTTTAATTTAAATTTTTAATATCTCTAGAGGAGTATAGATGTCTAGAACACGTATAACCAGAAAAGAGTAAACGTGAAGGTCGAACATTTCACATTATCTTACGATGCAAATCACATCAAGTTTTTATTGTGTCATCATCAGAAATTATAACCACTGCTGGATGTACATATAAGATTATTGCTGCATGAGCATTTTTGGAGTGATCAACTCAGCGGATTTTTAGTAATCCAAAACTTCACAAGATCCCCTTTTTTTATTTTTATTAAAAAAACTTTTTTAGGGGCGCCTTGGTGGCGCAGTCGGTTAAGCGTCCGACTTCAGCCAGGTCACGATCTCGCGGTCCGTGAGTTCGAGCCCCGCGTCAGGCTCTGGGCTGATGGCTCGGAGCCTGGAGCCTGTTTCCGATTCTGTGTCTCCCTCTCTCTCTGCCCCTCCCCCATTCATGCTCTGTCTCTCTCTGTCCCAAAAATGAATAAAAACGTTGAAAAAAAAAAAAAAAAACTTTTTTAATGTTCATTTTTGAGAGAGAGAGCAAGTGGTGGAGGGGTAGAGAGAGAGGGAGACACAGATTCTGAAACAGGCTCCAGGCTCCGAGCTATTAGCACAGAGCCCGACACAGGGCTGGAACCCAGGCACCCCAAATCCAGTTTTTTTTTTAAACAAGTTAGTTAACGTAGTATACTAATGATTTCAGGAATGAAATTTAGTGGTTCATCACTGACATATAACACCCTGTGCTCATCCTAACAAGTGCCTTCCTCAATGTACATCACCTATTTAGCCCATATGCCTACCGACCTCCCCTCCAGCAGCCTCCACTTTGTTCTCTGTATTCAAGAGTCTCGTATGGTTTGTCTCCCTCTGTTTTTATCTTAGTTTTGCTTCACTTTCCATACTTTCACCTGTTGTGTTTCTTAAATTCCACATGAGTGAAAGCATATGTTTATTTTTCTCTGACTAACTTATTTCGACACTGTAGATCCATCCACATTATTGCGAATGGCAAGATCTCATTCTTTTTGATGGCCAACTAGTATTCCGTTGTATATAAGTACCACATCTTTCTCCATTCGTCAGTTGATGGACATTTGCGCCGTTTCCATACTTTGGCTATTGTCCATACATTGCTATAAACATTGGGGTGCATGTGCCCCTTCAAATCAGCATTTTTGCACCCTTTGGATAAATACCTAGTAGTGCAATTGCTGGGGCGTAGGATTCCCGGCCTCTTGAAAGCGAAGAGAATGAGATCATTTTTGGCTGAGCAAACAGCATCTTAGACCAACACCAGGCAAAAGCTCCAGCAGACTCCAGAAGGTTTCATTTCTGACCACCTCAGTATTTCCTAGGAACTCAGTCCTTTAGCTAGCCCGTAGTTGATTCCTTCTATGCGCTGGGCATTGTGCTGGCACTGCAGAGGCAGCAGAGAACAAAACCAACGTGAGCTGCCCTCCTGGGGTGCCATCCTAGAGGTCAGCACAGACCTGGACGGAAATCCTGTCTCAGCGGATTCTTGCCCAGGACCCGAATTCTGAAATGTTAATGCCTAAATTGGGTCAAGGTAGAAACCAAATCCGAATAGGATTAATCAAATTTTAGACGGCTTTTTGGTTTGAAACACATTATGCAGCTACAGGTTCTGGGAGACCGTAGAAAATGTGCATCGGTATACCTGTTCTCCAGGTAGCAAATGAATTGAGTAATTTTTATACTCTAAAGCATACCCCACTGGGTATAGTAAAAGAGGACCTACCTAGAACGTACCCCTACTAACAGTACAGCCAAGCTCGGTAGATGAGAAATAATCCATGTGGAAAAATCACATGCTGGTTTACACTGTTCATCACTAAATAAAGGCAGATGTGCTATGAGAACCTGATTTTTCTGGAGTAAATAGTCTTCACCTTTTACCCCAATAGATTTTTCTGTCTTTTAACGTCCATCCACACTATCTGGGACTTTTGTTTTTAAAATAGCAACAAATGCTTCAGTCAGTGGGAAAATTGCTCATCGGATGAGGGAGAAATTGTCCATGGAAAGTGAATACGTGATTCACTCATGGCAGAAAGACGTGCCTGGACGCAAATACACGGTTCCCGGCTCTGTGCTAGAGTGGTTGGTAGTCAAGAATTTGGAGGTTCCAGTAAACTACTCCATCAAATAAAAGTTACTCCTTCCAAGTACAAAAGTGCCTTGTAAGAAGATAACAAGGAGACAGTTATACAAGTCTTGAAAGGAAGAAATTAACATATTGATGGTGTCGTTTTTTTGCATTAAGTTTTTCATTCTTGTTCTTTGGAAGATAGAGAATAAGTTTGAGAAAGACCGACAGATGAGAAACTTAGATTCAAAAGGACAAGGGGGGGCCTGGGTAGATAAGTCAGCTAAGTGTCTGACTTGATTTCAGTTCAGGTAATGATCTTGGGGTTTGTGGGATCAAGCCCCGCCTTAGGCTCTATGCTGACAGTGCGGAGCCTGCTTAGGATTCTCTCTCCCCTTCTCTCTGCCCTCTCCTGCTCGCTCTCTCTCTCTCTCTCTCTCTCTCTCTCACTCACTCAAAAATAAACTTTAAAGGGGAGCCTGGGTGGCTCAGTTGGTTAAGCGTCCGACTTCGGCTCAGGTCATGATCTCACAGTCCGTGAGTTCGAGCCCCGCGTCAGGCTCTGTGCTGACAGCTCAGAGCCTGGAGCCTGTTTCACATTCTGTGTCTCCCTCTGTCTCTGCTCCTCCCCTGCTCATGCTCTGTCTGTCTCTGTCTCAAAAATAAAAAAACATTTTTAAAAATTTAAAAAAATAACTTTAAAAAGGACAAGAGAGTGGGGTGGGGAACACAGGTGGTTACCCGCCCTGCGGGTGTGAAATCCAGCATGCTGGGCAATGTAGTGGGACAAGCATCTGTGAGAAGAGCCTACTTGATATTTGGGACTGTTTTGGGTTTTATTTGTAAAGCGTTTTGTTTCTTTTAGGAAAATGAGGGTGTGGGAGGGGGAAAATTTTTAGCCCTGCGTTTGGATGACAAAGCTTTATTAAAATACCTGGGATTCTGTAAACCAACTTCTCATCTTTCTTTTTTCTTTGCTTCTCTCTTTTTTCTTCATTCCAAGAAGATCAGAGTTTCAATCCTGTGAATTTAAAAAGTAGCCCTTGGTTCAGCTCACTCCCAAGGGGGGAAGTGGTGGGAGAGGCAGGAAATGAACACTCAGTTTCTATCATGAGGTAGTTGGATGTATTTCACCTAGAAAAGCCTCATAGAAAACTTTTTCAGAGCCCGTCATGCAAAATTGCTTCACCTCTGCTGACTTTCCCAGCACATAATCCGGGAACATGTTCTTGTTTCGTGTCTGTGTCTAATTAAATAGAAGGTTAATTTCCACTAAACAGCTTTCCCTTGTATTTCCTCATCTCCCTCCCTCTGCCCCCATTTAAAAAAAAAAAACAAAACAAAAACTTCTGTCTCAAAAGGAAAAGAGCAAAACAAAAACAAGCCATGGAAAACAAAATGAATTGGCAATGTTTAGACCTGAGTTCCAGGCTCAGCTCTGCTTCTAACCTGCTCCATGACCCTGGGGGAGTTAGCTCACCTCTCTGAGTGTCCCGCCACCAACGAGTACCGTAACCAGGTTGGGTTAGATGATCTCCAAAGTCCCTTCAACCTTTTACGTTACAGGAAGTGGAAAAAGTAACCCAATTAATCACTCACGTAGAGAAGCAGCATCACATAGAAGAATTCTTGCTTCAGACAAGTCAGGAGGCTGAATTCAGATCCTGGCTTATCAGTAACTGGCTGTGTAGGCCTTGCAAGTCATTTAAGCTCCATGGATTCCTGATCTGTAAGGAGAGGAGTTGGGAGTTGATAAATGACATCCCTTGTGCGTCTCTTGTTTGAAACCACCTGACGGGCGCCTGGGTGGCTCAGTCGGTTAAGCGTCCGACTTCAGCTCAGGTGATGATCTTGCAGTTTGTGAGCTCAAGCCCCGCATCGGGCTCTGTGATGACAGCTCAGAGCCTGGAGCCTGCTTTGGATTCTGTGTCTCCCTGTCCCTCTCCCACTCCCCCACTTGTGCTCTCAAAAATGAATAAATGTTAAAAAAAAATTTTTTTAAAAACTAACAAAAAAAAAAAAAAGAAAGAAACCACCTGGAAGACGCAAGAGTCCTGCTGCTGGAGCGCATCCTTATCAGCTTTGTTACTGGTAAAGGCTGGATTGCAGAACATTCCACCATGGGCTTGCTAACTGATTCATCACACCTCTGGGGCATCGACAGACGATCGCATGCTGTCTTCCCACCCTGCACCCACCCCCTTCTCCAGACCCTTTAATGCAAGGCAGAATGCTCTGGAAGGCAGAGAGCTGGTAGGACAATAGGGTCACGTGAGGAGATGTATCTCTTCTTCTGGGGGCGGGGGGGGGGGTGGGGGAGGGGGAAGTGAGTTAGGGTCCTACTGCAGTGACCCTGCAGGTGTTATCCCGAGACCAGCAGCATCAGCATCACGTGGAACTTACTGAGTTAGAAATGAAGGGATGAGCTAGCAAACCGTTTTAGCAAGCCCTCCAAGGGATTCTGATTGGTGTTACCATTGGAGAACCAGCACCCTAATGAAAAGTTCTCCAAGTCAGAACATGAGGAATGGGGAGTGAACGTTCCCCAAGCAGAGAACACAGTTTCTCAGACTCCTTCTTGTAACAGGTTTCTTACAACTGTGATTCATGGCCCTCTCTCCTCTGCGACTGATGCAGGTGCTTGGCCGGTTACTATGGCGATCCCATCATTGGGTCAGGAGATCACTGCCGCCCTTGTCCTTGCCCAGATGGTCCCGACAGTGGACGCCAGTTCGCCAATAGCTGCTATCAAGATCCTGTTACTTTACAGCTTGCCTGTGTCTGTAATCCCGGATACGTTGGTAAGTAAGGTACAGACTTTTGGAGGAAAGGATGTGTTATATTTATGAGTGTGGTTGTTGGTAAAGAAAAAAGATGAAGAGGGAACCAATTGAGTTTCATTTTTACGATCCTTAGTTACACCTGAAGGGAAGGTGAAACACAAAAGATGCTCTTTTCCTGTTGGGCATGTGGAGAAGAGAATTCTCGAGTCTCCGTGATGATGTTATAATACAAAACAGGATAGCAAGTTCACTTAAATCCATGAGTGAATCCCTAGGAATAGTTTTCCCTTACTACGCAGTAGGAAGATTATCTTACATTTTACTTCTCCTCTCCCTTATCCAGCTCCTGGCAGAAGGGTCTCAAGGTAGTGGTGAAGTGGCCAAACAGTGGGCGGAAGGAAGACAACTGCCATCCCCAGATGGCCCCCAGATAATGGAATTGGTCAAAGCTAGATGTGTTCTTTGTGGTTTATTATACTCACCATGATCTGTCAACACTCAAGGAGGACAGTTCCTTGTGAAAATAAGCTCCCTTTCATTTCACCCTTGATGCCACAGTTTCAGATACTAGTTGGGCTTATTCTTAGCGGAGAAATATTGGCACACGTGTCAGGATTTCAGGATTTCTTAGGGAAATTGGTCATCATGAGGCACCCCATTTTGCAGGTTGCTCACGCAGGAGCGGTGATTTTTTTCCGTTAACGTAATGTTTGCATTAGGAGTTAAGATCAGTGAAGCTTTACGCTGTTAGGTGGCGATTTAGCTTCAAATCGGCTCTACCCTATGGAATGAGAAGCTGAAATGTCCTGTTACAACTCTTGCAACTGGCCATGTCCCCGCTGTGGCCTCTGAGCCAGGGTGCCGCCATGTTGCAAACTACAAAATTCTTCTTGCCCCTGGCATCTTGTCCGTCCTAAAGACGGGGTCATCCCGGGCTCTGGGAGGAACACAGCACTGCCTGGGGGGGCGGTGCAGGAATGTCGGCGGGGTGGGGGGTGGCTGGACTTTTCAGTCAGCAAGCTGAAGGGGTTGTGCTTGGTCACCAGGCTCCAGATGTGACGACTGTGCCTCAGGCTTCTTTGGCAATCCCTCGGACGTGGGGGGCTCCTGTCAGCCTTGCGAGTGTCACGGCAACATTGACACGACAGACCCGGAAGCCTGTGACAGGAAGACCGGAAGGTGCCTTAAGTGCCTGTACCACACGGAAGGGGACCAGTGCCAGCTCTGCCGACTCGGGTACTATGGGGATGCGCTCCGCCAGGACTGTCGAAGTAAGATACGGATTCATCTTGCCCGCTTAGAAGGACTTCTGCCTTCTTCTTCGTCATCGGGGGATAATGACATCTTGAGGTGTTTGTTTTGTTTGGGAAAACCCTTTTAGAGTTTTTCCTCTGACAAAAGAAAGATGAGACTGACTTTTTTTTTTTTTTTTTTAACATCCTCATTTTTCTGGCAAGACTGAAGTCCCAAGATGTAACTCAGTGCCTGAGGGAGGGAACCGAAAAGAAAACTGTGTAGCTGTGTCACCACGATAAGTGCCACCCAGTAGAGTGTATTGATTTTATGTTCTGCCCGTGAACTTGCCAATGGGCTGGGGCTCCTAGGTCCTAAATACCTACTGGGGTCCGTACCTTTCCTCGTGTCATTGATGGGGAGAGCCTTCCCACTTAAGGGGAAGGAAGGGACATCTCTGAAGTGTCTCCCGAACATCTCCTTTTGTCTGACAACGTTCATTACCGCTGCTCCCTGCCAAGAATTTGAAATCACTAGATATCTCAAGTCCCACAGCAGACTTTTTGTTATTTCCAGTTAAATCCTCAATTTTCAAATGATTTGCCAGCAGCTTGTTAAGTCTGAGTATTTCAGAAATGCTGTTAGGCAAAATGTGTCGTGCTGCCCATTCACCTGGGATATGTCGGAAAGGTCTGCGTCATAAGAACTGCGAAAGAACAGCACTTTTAGTGTTTTGGGGGTTTTTTTTGGTTTTGTTTTTTGTTTTTAATCCCTCCATTCCTTTCCTTACTTGTTTGCATCTCCAGGCCAAAATCTGGAGAGGGAAAATCTTAGCCATGAGAAGGTAGTGAACTTTTGCATCGCATTGGGTGTTTTGTGAATTCTAGGAACTTGATGCATGTGAGTAAATCCGATCCCGCTGTTCCTTTACAGAATGTGTCTGCAATTACCTGGGCACCGTGCAGGACCACTGCAACGGCTCTGACTGCCAGTGTGACAAAACCACCGGTCAGTGCTCGTGTCTTCCTAATGTGGTCGGGCAGAACTGTGACCGCTGTGCGCCCAACACCTGGCAGCTGGCCAGCGGGACCGGGTGTGACCCGTGCAGCTGTGATCCCGCTCATTCCTTTGGGCCATCTTGCAATGAGGTGAGGCGCTGTGGCCGGGGGTGAGGCTGTCATGGCAGAAGGAAAGGGTCTCATCTGTAGGAGTCCTGCCCGTCGGGTGGCTTGGCCCCAGTTAGAGAAGGGCACCCCCTCCTCACGCTCGCAGCCTCACCTCGGAGCACACGGCTTGGCAAACACAGCGCAGACTGAATATCAGCTCTCACTTGATGGCTCGTCGGGGATGACCTTTCAGTCCAGGGCCCCTGCTGTGGTGTGGACCCCCATGAGCACGGACAAGGGTGTGCTATATCTCCTCCATACCAGGCTGCTGAATCAGACCCTTTTCTTAGCTGTCCAGCCTGAAAGGAAGCCAGCGGCCATTTCCAGCACTGCAAAAGGTGCTGTTGTTTCCTGACGCACCCTGAGAATGAAGGGCTCCCCGCGGCAGGTGACTCTCTCAGGGTGGCCTAGGTCTTTAGCGGTTTGTGAAGAAACCTGTAAATAAAGCCTAACGTGCTCTGGGCCTTTCCAGCCCGTGGTACAGAACAGCAGGAAGGAGACGCTGGCATGGGGGCCCGAGCACCCAGGAGAGAAGTGAGATTCGCTCCTCCCGTCAGGATGTAGGGGTCTTTTCAGGCTAACAGTCCAGTCCCACCTGCCCTAACCGGCAGCCGAAGAAGAAAACACACGCTGCCTCCCACCCGGCAGCCCTTGTGACCGAGGTGTGTTTTCTGGCCGCAGTTCACGGGGCAGTGCCAGTGCATGCCTGGGTTCGGAGGCCGCACCTGCAGCGAGTGCCAGGAGCTCTTCTGGGGAGACCCCAACGTGGAGTGCCGAGGTGAGGCCGCGGGCATTCTCGGTTGGCGTTGGATCAGGGTGGAGGGAGCAGACAGGTGTCTCCCCGAGCTTTTTGTCAACTCTACAGCGGAATACCAGTGCGTTTATTGCTGTGCTTCATTACAAAAGAAACTCGCGCTCGTTGTTTGAGAAATGACTGGGGCGCCTGGGTGGCTCAGTCGGTTGAGCGTCCGACGTCGGCTCGGGTCACGATCTCAGGGTTCGTGAGTTCGAGCCTCGCGTCAGGCTTGCTGCTTTCAGCCTGTCAGCACAGACCCCGCTTCAGATCCCCCTCTGCCTCCTCTCCCCCACTTGCCCTCTGCCAAAAAATAAATGACTATTTCAAAAAATAAGAATAAAAATAAAAATCTAACGAACGTAGCCCTATTGAGAGCGTAGGTAGTAAAAGCAGGCCTGCATTCCCCAGGGGGTAACCTTTGTCTCTGCACAAAGCCGTGTACACGTTATGAAGACACACAGAATGGCTTTTTTAGATGCTTTTAACCAAAACGGGCTCATATTAACCATGTATTTCCGCAGACTGACTTTCCCCCCCTCTGAACAGTATCTATGGCCAGCTTCCTTACCAGCACACACGGAGTTAAATGCTTGCTCTGGTAAATTCGTCCAATTCCAATGCGTCAAGTGCACTTTGCTGACAGCGAAAGCCATCGGTGCGTGTGCCCCCGTGTGATGTCCCCACCAGTGGGAAGCAGAGGGCAACGTCCTCACATCTTGACGCACAACAAAAGAATAGGTGACAGGCACTCTAGGTCTGTTACGTGTGAACAAAAGCCAGATTTTCATGTAGGCTTATGATAAAACTGAGTACGAGGGAAGACTTGACATTTTCTTGAGAACAAAAACTTGTTGAAATCATATGAATCGTAAGGGTTGCTTAATTTTCATGCTGTTGCAATTTCGGTTTGGACCTGCCAGATATTTTCCAATGTTTTCAGGTCTTAAAGGGAGAGCATTTGTGGAAAGGATTTTAATGGACTGTTTCTATTCTGTTTTCCTGTTTTTTCTTTCCTACTTGGGTTTTCTTCCCCATGTTCCACACTTATAAGTATGGAAACTATCTCTGCAGTTTCTTCACTGGTCTTGGATATGTTTTCCTCATTACACGTCTGAAATTCTAGGTCCCTATCGGACTCTAAATAAAAAGTGACCTTTTTGTTTTTTGGATGCGACTATCACAAGAAATGATACAGATGTTCAAGTTAGCGGTTCCCTGAGTATCTCCTATCCAAGGTCAGAACCGAGATACTAAGTGTTCCTTCAGAGTCTGCCCATCTGTTCCTTAACGAGGGGGGAGAACCGACCCGAACAAATATCAGATGATTTGTTTTTCAACTGAGGCTTGGTCAGAAGGGTTTGTACCAACATCATAGGTTAAGGTCTGTTCCGCAGAAGAGATGATCCTTGCAGTGTGGATGGACAAGGGCTTCTCCACACATCATTCTTCAGTCCAGATGTCGGTTCCTCATGGGATCTGATTTTCTCACTGCCTTTAGAAGGTCCGTGACATTCAGTGAGCTGCTTGCTCTAGGTTGTCTCCCTCAAGTGAAATCCTGTTTAAAATACAGTTTCTCCAGGGCCATAATCACTCTTCTCTCAGATCCCTCAATCTCGTAATGCCCCCAGGGCTTGATTTTCTCCAAGTAATGGTTTTATCATGGCTTAGAGCCTGATTCTCCCGGCGTGTGTCGTGGGCAAAATAGCGTTGGCCGCCGAAGCTTGCTGACCTTTGGCTCTGTCTAAGCTTCGTGCCCACGAAAAGCCTGTTACCCGGAGCTAGAGTCAATCAGGGAATTGTTCACTTGGTGCGCAGAACGTTACCCCTCACCCTTTCATCTTCAAACTTTTAGCTCTCCATCTGCCAGAGGAATCGTGGCTTATAGGAACAGTGTTCTCTTATTCAGGTCAAAAGTTAGATCCTGTTTTAGAAATTTTGCAAAGAGTGAAGTCCATGACATCTGCAGCCACCAGTTACTTTGCTTTATCCAGCAGAGAGGTCAATCTCGAAAATGTTGGGACCCAAACAGCTCCTAATCTGCAAAGCTTCCAGAGAGAGAAAGAAAGATGTTACTTAACGGTGGCTGGGGGCGGGGAGGGGGCTGGTCACCGCATCACAGGGCCTCGTGTGTCCAAGATGGCAGTGCGGCAGGACTAGTGTGATCGGATGAGACAGGGGCAAAAATTTAGCAGCACCTGGAGTTTGGGCTTTGGATGGACTAGACTATCCTCACAAATAGAAATAGGGGGTGGACAAGTTCTAGAAGGGACGGGGTCCAACAATGAGTAGGGACAGGAATAGGTATCGGCTGAAATTAGATGGAACCGTGGGGGGAAAAAATGTGACCGCTTTTCTCAAATTAGGTAATTAACTGCCAAAGAGTCTTCAATTTCAAATCTTTCGGTTGGAGCAGGGCACACATTTTGACTTTGTGGTGCCACTTTGTAAACTGCATGCTTATGGGAAGACCCAGGTCATAGCTAAGTTTTCCCCTTATGGAAAAAAATGTGGTTGTGTAAAAGACAAATGAGTTGAGCCTCAAACTTATAACTTGTTGAATGTTCCTATTGTCCAGGCGGGTTGGGGCTCTTGGCCAGTCGTCCGAGTCTAAACAAGCCCACCACTGTGCTGGGGACGGAGAGAATCTCGTCCACCCACTAGTGAATGTGCCGGAGAAAACCTCAGCTTGGAGCGCCACATTGTGCCCCCTCAGGAGTCAAAGGGTCACATGTGGAATCATTCTGTTGATTCATAGATCACGAAGGGAGGGCTTCTAGCTGTTGGAAAAGGCCAGTGTCTCTTAAACCAGCGCAAATTGGAAATGTGCGGCATAGGTGAGAGGTTCTGGGTAGTGGCCATGTTCCCATCATGCTTGCTTCTCATTTCAAGGTGTCTTTAATAGAAAAATTAAGTGCATTCCTTTGCTCAGGCATGAGTTTTTAGAACACTTGTGCTCTTAGGCTGGGATTCACTTAGTTACCCACCTTGTACTTTATTTGCTGTGTGACTTGGGAAATCAGACTTAATTTGATTCTTGAGAGAACCACAAATACTCTTGTTAGTAGAGGGAAGCCTCGTCTTCCATGATCCTCAGCACAGCCTGTGTCTCCTGGAGGGTGGGCCAGCCCACAGGCGGGCGAACCAGGGCTCAGTCAGCAAACCCAGCCCCCTGCCTGGGTGCGATTGTTTATGTACCGTCTGCGGCCGCCTTCGTGCTACAGAGCCAGAGTTGCGTAGTCGTGACAGAGACCATACGGCCTGCAAAGCCTAAATATTTACTATCCGGGCCTTGAGACAGAAAGCCTGCCAACCCTCTGACCAGCCAGCCAGCTCCTTTCTGCAGGTAAAGTCGCTATTGCCCAATTTTCATCCCCAAACCGAAGTTATGTTAGCAAGACCGAAAAACAGGTGGGGCCAAGGAGGCGGAGAATTTAAAGCGAAATCACATTTAAGAGACTAAAATGTTTAGATGTCCCTTGTGGTGAAATGGAAGTTCCTCGGTAAAGAATCAGCAAACCTTTCGGCATTATAGCAAATCCTGGAGCCCCGTGTTACTTTGAGGCAGGGTGCGAGACAGAAGAAAATAACCCCGTTGCCTGAATTTAGGATAGAGCATTTTCTTTGCTTTTTTTTTTTTTTTACTGATTATTTTTGAGAAAGCGCAAGTGGGGAGGCGCAGAGAGGGGGACGGGATCTGAAGCAGGCTCTGTGCTGACGGCAGCAAGCCGAGCGTGGGGCTCGAACTCATGAACTGCGAGATGATGATCTGAGCCCAAGTCGGACGCTCAACCGACTGAGCCCCCGGGCACCCCAGGATGTCGCACTTTGTGTGTCCCAAGGCAGATTTAAGTTTCAGGAAGAAGGCTGGATATGAACACAGTACTGAGCATGAGTGGGGAGTGGATGCAGCAGAGAAGCGCCAGGCGCTGGCAGGCCGCCTGAGGAAATGGCGCACGTAGAGTAACCTGACGCAAGAGGTAGGAGGAAAGCGGTACGGACCTTTCCACCTGTCAGAGGAGGCAAGAGCTGCAGGAGCCCTTCAGCAAGGGGCCGGGGAGAAGGTTCACACTGGTGGCCATCCACAGAGAATCTGAGGTGTGCGGAGTGCTTGTGGGGACATTCTGTGCCTGCTCTTGGTTCTATCTTGACAGCAGAGAATCTGTGAGGACACATGTAACCTCCACTTCACAGCTGAGAAATCTTAGGTGCAGAGAGGTTAAGTGACTTGCCCAGAGACAAAGCACAGGTGAGGGCAGATCTGGGCTCTGAAGTCAGGTCCACGTGACCCAGTGTCCCTGTTCTTTGCCTGGGCCTGTGATTCCTGATGAAAGATATTTAGAGAGAGGAGTTCATGTCCTGGTTCAAGGACAAGAATGTAGCAGCAAGGCTGTGGGGGGCGGGGGTGCCCTCAGGAAACCATCCATGGGGACCCATAGGGAGATTCGGTTTTACCAGACTGTGAAAGCCTTGAACGCTAGGCCACTGGGGACAGACTTTGCTCAGTTGCTGGAGGGCCCTGGAGAAGGAAGTTATACCTACTGATAAAGAGGCTGAGGTTTCCTGTTCTGACATTGACCTGCCAGTGTGTTCCTCCAGGCCTCAGGATCTATAAAATGGGTGCATTATAGGTCATTTACCTATCTCTTAGAGATCACATTTTTAAATGAGGAGAAAACTTGGGAAAAACAGAGGAGACCTACCGACCACATAACTGAGAATGTATTTACAGAGGAAGGTGGAATTCTTATGGCTCATCAAAATTGATGACAGTCTCGTTTTTATTTTATTTTTAACGTTTATTTATTTGAGAGAGAGAGAAAGCAGGCAGGGGAGGGGCAGAGAGGGAGACAGAGAATCCCAAACAGGTGCTACATTGTCAGCACAGAGCCCAGCTCGGGACTTGAACTCACAAACTGTGAGATCATGACCTGAGCCAAAACCAGGAGTCGGACCCTCAACTGCCTGAGCCACCCAGGCACCCTGATGACCATCTCGTTTTTTGTTGTTTTTTTTAAAATTTTTTTTTAACGTTTATTTATTTTTGAGACAGAGACAGAGCATGAACAGGGGAGGGGCAGAGAGAGAGGGAGACACAGAATCCGAAACAGGCTCCAGGCTCTGAGCTGTCAGCACAGAGCCCAACGCGGGGCTCGAACTCATGGACCGTGAGATCATGACCTGAGCCAAAGTCGGATGCTTAACCGACTGAGCCACCCAGGCGCCCCCCCCCCCCCATCTTGTTTTTAAAATGCTAGTCTTCATCTCCGTGATTTGTTCACCTTAAAGGTGAGGCCACAACTTCTGCTAACCACTTTCTTCTTTCCAAGAGAAAATTTGTGGTCCTCTGCCAGAGAATCCCATTTGTTAGAGCAGTGCTGAGCTATAGGTCCACCCGGGCCCCGAGCCCTTCCTCTGAAGAGAGGACACAATCCTTGGCCCTCGTCAGAGATCGCCTGCCTGGTTAGTGTGGGAGTCTTAGACCCCAGCGAATGTGAGCCAGGATTGGAGGGTCTCCTTCGCAATTTCGGTGTCCGTGAAGTTGTCAGTGGACAGGTGAGAACCAACCTTGCTGCTTCAGCGGGACGTGCTCTTAGGCTAGGTCCTTTTACGAGGTTGTAAATGTGGGTCTTGTAGTGCTTGCCTCGCAGGCATCCCCAGGAGTCAGGGAGGGAAGCACATGTCCACAGGAGCTTAGTGGTTTCCCTGCTTCGGTTTGAAATGAAAACCTGATGCATGTAGTCTTTGGGTGCCTTTCCGGGGTTGAAGTTCTCAGTAATGAAACTGCAGTCTGTGAACTCCATCTGTGAAATTTGACTCTTTCCAATCAGAGGAAAGGAATATTGGTCAGTTCAGCTAAACTGGTCCTGTCAGTCCACTCCTTAGAGGGCTGGCCTGGACTATGGCCCTATCCCCAGAGAAAGAGGAAAGCCCTCAGGGGAGTGCATTTGCCTTTTATTTTTATTTTATTTGACTTTATTTTTTTTTTTAAGTAGGCTGCACGCTGGGCATGGTGCCCTCATTGCTAGGGGGCTTGAACCCAAACCCTGAGATCAAGACCCAAGCTAAGATCAAGAGTCAGATGTGTAACTGACTGAGCCACCCAGGCACCCCTGCACTTGCCTTTTATTTATTTATTTTTATTTAATTTTTTTTTAACGTTTGTTTATTTTTGAGAGGGAGACAAAGCGTGAGAGGGGGAGGGGCAGAGAGAGAGGGAGACACAGCATCAGAAGCAGGCTCCAGGCTCCGAGGTGTCAGCACAGAGCCCGACACAGGGCTCTAGCTCACGAGCCGTGAGATCGTGGCCTGAGCCGAAGTCTGACGCTTCACCAGCTGAGCCACCCAAGCACCCCTGCACTTGTGTTTTAAATCCTACAGTTTGGGGCCAGGGTCTGTCCCTCAAAGATGCCCACGACAGAATGAGAGCAAGAAGTGCCTTTACCACTGAAGTAAATAAAAAATTATTAGAGACATTAAAAAATAAATGCAACATGTGCACCCATCCCTTGCCCCAAGCATGAAACCAGTAAAAACCTCTTTAGGACTGAATGAAGGTGTGCCTTTGCACTATCTATGGGAAAGAAGGAATTTTCGAAGCAAAGTGAAAGCATAAGCGCCATCTGCCTCAGGTGTCCCACGCCTGGGAGAGATGACCAAGCAGGCACAGGTCTACTGGGCCACCTAGGGCCCCCATGGGTCCGCCCATTGGGATGAGCGGGGCAGGAGCAATCCCATTTTTACAGATGGTGTCATGTATTCCTCTTCTTACACAGGTCGCTAGGTTTGTGCATCAGCCTACATCCGTCAGCTTCCAAGGTCATGACTCTGCCCCGGCTCCGCCCTTTGAAGGATGAACACACACACACACACACACACACACACACACACACACACACACCACACACACGCTCTTGCTCTCTCCCGCCTCCTTCCTCCCTGCCCCTCCCTCCCCCATTCTCTCCCCCTTTGTCACCACCCACCCCCCACCCCCTCTCTCTCTCTCTCTTTCTTCTCCCTCCCTCCCTCTGTCTTCCTCTCACCCCTACAAGCACACATTCACATACAAAAAGAAAGCTAGAACAGGTAGCAAAGTAACACCATCCGTCCTCCTCAAAATGGGATCCGGTGACCCTCAGTGTCAGCAGCACCTGACATCCATTAGAAACACAAATTCTCAGGTCCCATCCCAGACCCACTGATTCTGAATCTGGGTCTGGGGAGTTGGGGGAGCAGTCTGCGTTTTTGTGAACGCTCCAGGTGATTCTGATGTACAGCCAAGTTTGACAGGCTAGGACTTAGATGACCCATGTAACTTTCAGCTTTCTGAAAGATGGCTGAATTTTACCAAAATGACATGGAAATCCATTCCTAAAACTTAAAGAATGTAAACTCTTCATTATTCAATTTCTTTCCATTCTTCTGATCTCCGAAACTGGTGAAGACTGTGGTTTCCCACACCTTCCCTGTTGTTTCTCTGGGGTGTCACCTGGTATTCCACTAGAAGATTCGATGGTCAAATGTGTTTGGGATACAACTGGGTAAAAACATGAAACAAGACTTCTCCTGTAGGATTACTCTGAATCTTCAATATGCTGCTGTTTGTTTGGAATCTTCAACAGGATGATTTTTCCTGAATTTACTGATCATGGAACCCTTCTCTCCGGGAACATCTCCTGGAAATAATGGTGTAGGGAACACATGTAAAGTTATTCATAGCTCATTCAGGCTGCTCCCTGACTCATGGGCATGTTCCCCCGAAAAAAACAGGAAAAATGAAACATGCCTGAAATGCCTGGAAAGAAACATGTACTTAATGAAAAAAAAAAAAAAAGTTTAGTTTTGAGAACCCAAGGCACTAATGGAATGCTATGTTTTAAATCCCAAACGTTGAGGACTAGAATATTCCATAGTTTAAATCTTTGAAAAACTCATGTTATTGGCAAATACACAAAGATAAACACAAGGCCGTGACAGGTTTTCTTTTCCTCCCCCCCGCCCTGCAGTGGAAATGCGGTCAGGCAACACTCTGGGCAGGAAACGCCCAGACACTTGCACGGAACACAGAAAGTGATGATGATAAAAATGTTTGAGTGCTTGCAATGAGCTAGATATTCCTCTAAGCGCTTTGGAATTAAGCTGTTAATGAAATCCTGAAAGCGATCCTGTGTGGTAGGTGGGATCCATCATACCCATGTGGAGGCCGTGACTCCATTTCCTCAGCACCCGGAGTTGCATAGCTGTGGTGTGGAGAAGGCCGGACTCGCAGCCAGGCACGCTGACTGCTGCACTGCTCAGGCTTGCCGCTCGAGGACGTGGAGTGGCGTTGGCCAACAAAGGCCATGAAAGATAAATGATGATAAAAGGCAGAAGGTAGGGCGGGGGGTGGGGATCAGAAAAATGGGCCACAAACGCATCTCTCTGGGTTTAGAGCATGGAGGTCAGCGAGCAAATCTCAGGACCATCCGTGAAACTGGTTGTGGACGATGTTTGATGAGAAAGCCTTGCAGGGACCAATTGCAGCTACGGACACAAATAGATAACAGTATCTGAGAGTATGAATGTGTTGTGTTTTGCCACAGTTGACATTGGCATTTTTAGTAGGATGGTTTTGTTTTCGTGGGGGTGGGGGTGTAAATGTCCCTTGCGTGCCTATACGGAAAATGAGGTTAGAGCCTCGGTTGGCAGAGACTGTTGAACTCCAGTTGTAGGTTAATCCTGGGCTTGGTGCAGAGGATGGAAAAAATGGTCTAAGATGTACTCCTGCCTTGGGCACCGGGGTGGCTCAGTCGGTTAAGCGTCCGACTTTGGTTCAGGTCATGATCTCGTGGTCTGTGAGTTTGAGCCCCACATCGGGCTCGGTGTTGACAGCTCGGAGCCTGGAGCCTGCTTCGGATTCTGTGTCTCCCTTTCTCTCTGCTCCTCCCCCACTCGTGCTTGGTCTCTCTCAAAAATAAACATGAAAAAAAATTGGGGGCACCTGGGTGGCTCAGTGGGTTAAGCGTCTGACTTTGGCTCAGGTCATGATCTCACGGTTCGTGGGTTCAAGTCCCGCATCAGGCTCTGTGCTGACAGCTCAGAGCCTGGAGCCTGCTTTGGATTCTGTGTCTCCCTCTCTCTCTCAGCCCCTTCCCCACTCACTCTCTCTCAAAAATAAAATAAACATTAAAAAAAATTGTTAAAAGAAAAAAAAAATTTAAGATGTACTCCTGCTCTTGGAGTCTTCAGTCTATTTAGGGAAATAATAGATTTGTTTTGGGGGACTTTTGGGGGGTGTTTTTTTTTTCTTTTTTTCTTACTCCCTTACCTTTTCCCAGAAAGGATTTAAGGCCAGAGATGTTTGTACAGGCCTTGTGTTTTTTTAGACAGTATACAAATACTGCTAGCATCAGGTGTTGATACAGAAATAAGTTGGCCCCCTGAGATTTGGGGCTCTAAGCCAGGGTCAGTAGCACACGCACCGTGATAAGTAATGTCGGCCAAGCTCCATTAGCCAAGACCGCCAACGTTAGTTACCCTTTCCCATTTGATTCTGGCTGAGATGCCAGTCCTGCTGGGCCAGTGAGCAGTTGGGGCTGACTGGTTCCCAGGTCCCTTCTCTGACTTCTGACATTTCAGGAGCCTGCGGTCTCAGTGCTGGGGCGGGCTGGTCGTCACAGCGGCAGATATCCACACATTACACTTAGTGGAAAGCCTTTAAACTAGATACTTGGGATTCCTAGGACTTTTTTCTCAATTGAGTTTTCTTGTTATCAGGTTCATTGCATTTCATTGCGTAGTCACCAGTTCTGTGACCAGGTAGGGCGAGGTGTGTTAGCAGGTGTTCATGTCGTCAGGATGCCACCGGAATTGCCTGTGCTGCTGGCATCCGGGGGGGGGGGGGAGTTGGGGGGAGTCAGAGTAAGAGGGAGGCAGAGGCAGGCCAGAGGTTAAGAGCGGACAGGAGTTGTAATGTGCTCAACTGGAATCCGGGCCCGGCCGTTTCCTTGGTGTGAGACTTGGGGCAGGTCCCCCGTCCTGTCCGGTTATCGTGAGAGTTCGGTGACAGGCACGTAAACCATTTCTGCGCTGCTGGGTACCATGAGTGTCGACTGGAGAAAAATCAATACTGTCGCTGTAAAGGGGTTAGCGGGTGTCAGGGTAACACGTGCTCCAGGAGGCTGGTCTAGTCTCCACCAGAGCCGTTGGTAAACTGCCCGGTTGACGCCTTCCCGTTGTAACATGACTGAGGATTCTGAATGCCAGGTCTTGTCGCTGAGGTTCATGATCTAGGGGATCATACAGCACTGCTCTTTCCCTCCCAGCCTGTGACTGTGACCCCAGGGGCATCGAGACACCACAGTGTGACCAGTCCACCGGCCGGTGCGTCTGCGTGGAGGGTGTCGAGGGCCCGCGCTGTGACAAATGCACTCGCGGGTACTCGGGGGTCTTCCCCGACTGCACTCCCTGCCACCAGTGCTTTGCCGTGTGGGATGTGATCGTCGCCGAGTTGACCAATCGGACCCAGAAGTTCCTGGAGAAAGCCAAGGCCCTGAAGATCAGTGGCGTGATTGGGCCTTACCGGGAGACTGTGGACTCGGTGGAGAAGAAAGTCAATGAGATCAGAGACATCCTGGCCCAGAGCCCAGCCACGGAGCCGCTGAAGAACATCGGGGATCTCTTTGAGGAAGCAGAGTAAGTAGTTCCTGAGCCAGAGAAGGCGCCCACGGTAGTGTTTCCACTTGGGGAATAAAGGGCAGACATGCCCGCTGGGTGCCTCCATTGGAAGGTGTGGTTTGTCCCGTGAGTGAAAACAGATGCTGGGCACTGGCTTCCCGGCAGCCTTTACTCCAGGCATGGGGCGAGTGAACATTGACAAAGCGTGTTAGAGCCACTGCCCCCCTTTGTAGCCAGCGCTCCAAGGGAGTAGAATGGCAGGAGCTTTGAGTTCGGAAACCAAGGATCCGTAACGGAGCCGTGGTTTGGTTGCTCGCTGGCTTGAGAACTTGCATGACTCACTTACGCCTGCGTCTCTCTCCTCTCCTGTGGACCAGGGGAGGACAGTACCTTGTCTGTACCTTGCAGCAGAAGACTGATCTGTGAAGTGACCGTGGCATTGCCAAACGCACAATGCATACAAGGGGAGGTTTTCTCCTCCCAAGGAGATGGGTTACCCCCGATTCCCAAGCGATCTCCGCAGCTTCACTAGGGCAGAGCTTCCTTCATTTAATTTGAACAAATTCTCTACAGTGAAAAATTCTCTTCTTAGCCCGTCTCTGGGTAACGCTCTCTGCATAGTGTTGATTTTGCCAGTGAGAGCAGAGAGAACTGAGTCGTGCTGAACTTCTGGGGGATCGTTTTTCTGCACGTTTCCTGCTCCCAGACATTGCAACTACTCTTCCACAATGGGCCCCCCAAACAGGGGAACTCTTTCTTTCTTTCTTTCTTTCTTTCTTTCTTTCTTTCTTTCTTTCTTTCTTTCTTCTTTCTTTCTTTCTTTCTTTCTTTCTTTCTTTCTTTCTTTCTTTCTTCCTTCCTTCCTTCCTTCCTTCCTTCCTTCCTTCCTTCGTTTATTTTTGAGAGAGTGAGAGACAGCGCACCAGCGGGGGAGGGGCAGAGAGAGAGGGAGACACAGAATCTGAACCAGGCTCCAGGCTCTGATCTATCACAGAGCCCGATGCGGGGCTCAAACCCACGAACTGTGAGATCATGACCTGAGCTGGCTGGACACTCAACCAGCTGAGCTCCCCAGGCGCCCCAAGGGGAACTCTTTCGTAGCTAAATCCTTGTACACTGAGGTGACTGTACGTTATGACAGAACCATAGTAAGATTTTCTGTGTCATGGGACTTGAATCAGCCTGAGAAGACAGATGGACTTTTCACCTCTGCGCTGTAAACAGCAGCAAGGGAACAGCAGACATGCGCTTAGGCACCTTGTGGGGGGTCCTTCCTAGACCTCCTAGGTTTCAAGTAACGGGTCCTTGATTCCAGGCTGGAGGTCTTGTGTCCGGGACACAGAACGTTCGGAAATGTCTGCTGCAGGGCGATAATGCATTCAGTGAGGGATTTTACCTCATTAAAGAGACGGTGGTGCCCTCAGCCTCCTAACACGTAGCGACAAGCTTGAGAAGGCTGTCGTCCGAGTGCAGGCCACTTAGGACCTGATTCTTGGCCTCAGTCTCCTGCACCTAAGGGAGAACAAAACAATCTGGGTGTCCTTTGAGAGCCTGCCAGAAGAGAGGTTACATTCCTGAAATGGCTCTGTTTCTACCCTCACTATTCATCTAATCGGGTAGATTGTAATCGCTCAGGGAAACTGGTTTGATTAATCTTGTGTCAACACAACATCCAAGGACACAGGTCTTAGGATCCAAAGTGGCTGTTATTAAAAAATATACAATGTTAGATTCGGTTCCTTTAAAAATTGTAACATTGTAGGAGACCTGGGAAGAAATGAAAGCCTGCTGAGAACCAACACATGAATAAAAGAGCACTGAGAAAAGAAACTATATTATAATTGCCTCAGAAAAAGAAGGTTGAGTTTATAAAATGCAGTTTAGCCTACAAATCCTTTTAAGCACTTTTCCTTTGAGTCGGGTCATGATTTTTATCTCCGCTTTAAATAGCATTTTTCTAACGGCCCCCAGCCTTTTGGCCTTTGTACATCTTCCCCATGTTTTATACTGACTCTTACCTCCCTGAGGAGACAGTTATATTCAATTAGGTGACCCAGTAAAGCCCAGAGCTAAGGTCTTCTCAAACATTATGTTCTTTGTGATTATCTATGTACACACACACACACACACACACACACACACACAGACACACACACACACACACACACACACACTGTATATATAAGTAATATCCAAATAGATGCCTCAGATACAGCTTTGGAGATGTGACAAACGGAAGAGAATGCAGTTGGGTTTAGATTCCAAATGAAATATTGTGAAAGCTAAATGTGTTTCCAAGTCCATTCTGGGAGATAACTACCTTCTTTCTTACGGAAGATAAAAGGGTTGCTTGTCGGTGGACGAGGAGGCTCCTTTGATGGGACCTTGCTCAGGTGGAATGTACGGAGAGCTCATGTGGATGGCTCTTTGTCTTCCTGGTGGCTGTGGGGCTTCCTCTCTGCATGTCTCATCTTGAAGGGGATCCCTGAGGTTTGGAGAAGAGCCTTTTTGGCAGGTGGCTGGGAGGCACAATTCTACACTGGCGTCAGTTAGGTCTTTTGAGCTCTGGGGTTGTGTGGGTTTGGAGCCTGCCCACATACGGGGCAGGAACTCCACGCTCTGGACCTTTGCTCAGAAGACAGCAGGTGTTCGGAATCCCTCTTCCGATGCATCCACCACAACGCCGCTGATTGGCACTTCTAGGCTTTTCTTCCAGGTCTTCGAAGAAAGGAAAATTGGTGGATTTGATACAGCTTCCTAATGTTGAAGAGAATAAAACTAGTACGTGGAAGTAAATAGTTAACAAAGTACTGAGTTGGTTTGAAGTTACAGAGTAATGGGGACAGTATTTGTAGAAAATGTTAAAAAATAAAAAAGTGAGACTTCAGAATTCCCCTTTGGTTGCTTTTACTTCCGGAAACTTACCCTTCTCTTTACAGGAAATTAACCAAAGATGTTACAGACAAGATGGCTCAAGTAGAAGTGAAATTGTCTGACACAGCTTCCCAAAGCAACAGTACGGCCAGAGAACTAGATTCTCTACAGACAGAAGCAGAAAGCCTAGACAACACAGTGAAAGAGCTTGCTGAGCAGTTGGAATTTATCAAAAACTCAGATATTCGGGGTGAGCATTTTTTGTGCCAATGTGCAATCCTGGACAACAGGATTTAACCCCCTCTAACCTTTTACTACAGCACTTTGAGAGTAAACGTTAATGCTTTCTAGTAATTTTAAAGCTTTTTCTCATTGAGTCTCTGGCACAAGTAAGGATTACAGTCCCCATTTACAAATGTGGGAGCCGGGGCACAGAGAGACAAAGGGAGACGCCAATGGAGTGAGCAGCAGTCATCGTGTGTGAGAATGGCATCCCTTTCCAGGCTTTTTTCAGTGAATGGTTTAACCTCCTTGGCTTTTCTTGGAAATGGGCTCTTCTGAATAGTTAGGAAATTAAATTGGTACTTCAGCAAATTCTTTTATATTCAAGAATGTTGCCTGTTCAGGGAACAGTTTCTGCAGTGTTAGATAGCACTGACCATCCTATTGTACGCACGATCATTTATTTTTCTGGCTAGGTCCTTAAAGCCAAAACATGCCATGCTGTTTTACATATGTAATACTAGTCATTTGAGTGGATCTAAATAGTCAAATGACTAAGAAAAGATTAAAATATATCTGGACGTGTGATCTGCAGCCTGC
Source organism: Puma concolor (assembly GCF_028749965.1). Lineage (NCBI taxonomy): Eukaryota > Metazoa > Chordata > Mammalia > Carnivora > Felidae > Puma > Puma concolor. The sequence continues at coordinate 93,531,304 of NC_141668.1, read as the reverse complement.
CTGACACCACTAGCTATTGAGAAAGAACTGGAAAGTTGCCTGTATGCAGACATCTGCATGATTGACTTGATTTGTCATCCAGATGTTTGGCCAGAAATAGCTGTTAATAGGACAAAGTGTAGCCATTGCTCAGGAGAGGAAAGTTCCAGGTCTTCGTAAAGATTTTGGTCCTTGAGTTTTAAAACAAAACCATACAGTAAACTGAGGGCTGGAAGACACCAAATACGGGCATCCCTTACGGGCACGAGGACGAGAGATTTAACCGCGGGCCATTTCATTTGATGCCCTAGGCGCCCTGGATAGCATCACCAAGTATTTCCAGATGTCTCTAGAGGCAGAGGAGAGGGTGAACGCCTCCACCACAGATTCCAACAGCACTGTGGACCAGTCGACTCTCACTCGGGACAGAGTAGAAGAGTTGTTGTTGGAACGAGAATCCCAGTTCAGGGAAAAACAAGAGGAACAGGCCCGCCTTCTGGATGAACTGGCAGGCAAACTACAGAGTCTAGACCTTTCAGCCGTTGCCGAGATGGTAAGGTTTTGAGGGTCTGGTCTCCAGGCTCTGATGCAAATTAGGAAGGAAACCCACCCTGTGTTGTCAGTCGTACTGTTCATTTTGCAAATGAACCAGCGGGAGTGAACCTGGCCTCAGGTCTCTGGACCCCCTATGGGTATCCACCTTCAAGCCAGATAAAAACAAGAGTGGGTGCCTTTCCAACCTTCCCCCACGTCCAGCTAGCCGGTTCCTCTGTGATACAAAGAATCAAAACTCCTTTCCCAGACTGTTAAATTGAATCAACGGCCATACCACCCTGAACCCGCCCGATCTCGTCTGATCTCGGAAGCTAAGCAGGGTCGGGCCTGGTTAGTACTTGGATAGGAGACCAGACTGTTAAATTGAATCGGTGACTTCTTATTCAGATTTTAACCTTTTTTAAACTGTAGACATTTTTTTTTTCACATAGTTATTATTTTTTTTGAAGGTTTATTCATTTTCAAGAGACAGCAGGGGAGGGGCAGAGAGGGAGGGAGACACAGAATCCGAAGCAGGCTCCAGGCTCTGAGCTGTCAGCACAGAACCCGACATGGGGCTCGAACTCATGAGCTGCGAGATCATGACCTGAGCCGAGGTCGGACACTTAACCAACTGAGCCACCCAGGTGCTCCCTTTTTCACGTAGTTCTGATTCCAAATGCAAACTCCTTCACAGTGGAGCCATTCAAGAATATTTGGGGGCGGGGGGGGGGGGGGGGGGGGGTGGGGCTTCTTCAAAAAAATTAAAGGAGCAAAAGAATTTTTTCCCTGGGTGTAAATTAAAAATGTTCCTTTGTTCCAGTAACTTTACCTGGTGAAGATTAACCTTGAGACCAACCTCGAAAGTAGATTCATTTCCCAGAAGCTTTTAAAAAGTAACTCCGGAGCCAAATGAAATTGAGGAGTGAGTTTAATGAAAATCTGGCAGAGGGCCAAAAAAAAGCCAAACTCTGCCTGTTTTCTTCCTCTTGCTTCTTTACCATTTTTCATGGAAGGATACCTATTGGGAGAATTTGGAGCGTATTGTTTATAGACTCAGGCTTGTGCTCTCTTAGCTTAGGAACAATAGAAAGCAGGAGGCAGGTGGTGCACAGAAGACCGCGAATGGTTCAGGCTTCCTTACGATTTGGTTTTAGTGCAAGTCCCTTCCCTCCTGGCCTCCTCACCTTCCCCCCATCTCACTGTCTCTGAAATTGGCAAAAACACGCTGTCATGACTATTGTGCCCAACATCATGGATGCCTACAAGGTGATAGATTATTAAGCGTCATAGCATTTAGTGGAAAGAGGGAGTAAGGCGGATCACTCCTGTCGTGGCTTATTAGAAAAATCGAGGCCCAGAGCAACATGTAAACTTCACAGGGCACAAAGTCACTACATATAGGCGTGAAATGCCAATTCTCTTTCCTTCCAGGATTGAGTCCTACGTTACAAATTCTAGTAAAAACCAGTAATGACAGATAAAATCTCCGCAAACTAAAATGAAAGCAGCTGATCATGCTAAAGGAGGTTTGCTTGTTGCAACAGGTGTCTAGGAAGGGAGGGCGTGAAGGGTCCCTTGCCTGATCAGGCCATACGAATGGGGGCCCTTCCTGGTACCTGCTTTTCCATTGGGTGAACTGCCCAGGGATGAGTTGGCTTCTGTTCGCTCACTGCAGGTATTTAATTCTCCTATGAGATCTCCCTTTACAGGTTCCATACTGGTATTTCTTGGGTAGAGAGGTTTTTGTCCCTTTGTGTTTTTTGAGTACCTTCAGTTCTTTGTTTTTGCATCTGGTTTTTTTCCTGCTTGCAGGGTTGAAATAGAACAGATCTCCTAGGGTGTCGTAGGTTGTTTTTAGAAGGCCTCCCTGAGGCCTTCTGCTTCTCTTCTTGATTACGGCTCATGTTCTCCTGTGGCAATGCAGAATAAACTGTTTTCTGAAGCATTTTATGTTCTGTAAGCCAGCTACATGAAAGACTTATTTTTTTAAGTATTTTGAGAGAGAGCGCAAGCGGGGGGGGGGGGGGGGGGCGTGCAGAGAGAGAGAGGGAAATACAGAATCTGAAGCAGGCTCCCGATGCAGGGCTCGAACCCACAGACTGTGAGATCATGACCTGAGCTGAAGTAGGTAGGACGCTTAACTGACGGAACCAGCCAGGTGCCCCAAAACGATTTGCTAATTTGAGATCTAATGGGATTATAAGTACCAGAAAATTATTAGTCTAAGGAGTTGACTATTTATTCAAAACCTACTTTATTTCTTAAAAAGAATACCTTCCTTGTTTGGGAGCATTACCTGCTTCTCACTGCCTCTTTTCAATATGAGAGGACTGTTCTGCAGTTTGCTCCCTGCTCAGCCTTTCCCATCACACAGCAGACTTGTAATTTATCAGTGTGCATGTGCATGCAGTGGCCAGGCCCTGATCCTTGGAAGTTTCTGGTAGGTAAGGAAGAGGAGAAGTCTGGGGACAGAGGATTATGGGGGGTTGCTTTTTGTAAAAGTGAAATCCACCTTTGTCCCTACTGTTTTCTGTTTTCCTCTCACGTCTGGAACGTTCCCCCACTTGCCCTGCTCAAACCCCATCAGACAGCAAGGACATCCTTCCCCAACTACAGCTGCAGCCGTCAGTCATCTCTCCTCTGTCTGCTTTCCTTCTTCCTGATAGTACCTGACCTATTCTTGGCTGTTTTATGCACAGTGAGCCTGTCTTCCCCAGATTTGAAGGTACTAAAAGGCCAGATAATGGGCCTTTTATGTCACCCTATTGACCAAAGCAGACCAGATGCCAGGTCTAAAAAAGTTTAATACCTCTTGTTGTTTTAATCCAATGGTCTAGGATCAAGGGGAAGCATTCTTTGGCTCCCATGTTGGGCAGATTTCAACTTGACCCAGCAGATAACATTTGCACCCCACACAGCACCCATATGCTATTCCAGTTCATCAGGGCAGGAGGTATTGTCGAAGCATCCTAAGTTTTCATGGCTTCCCTGGCCATGATTCCTGAGCTCTCGGCTCCTCTCTCCATCCTGAACACTGTGTTCTCCAGCACCCTTGCTGAGGACCACCTACATGTTCTCTGGGGCCCCCCGGGCCACCCAGGCCCTGCACAGCTGTTGCAGACTCCCTCTCTGAAGGCTCGTGCCTGCCTCTTGGCTCATTGCAGACCTGTGGGACGCCTCCGGGGGCCTCTTGTTCCGAGACCGAGTGTGGCGGCCCGAACTGCAGGACTGACGAAGGAGAGAAGAAGTGTGGGGGACCCGGCTGCGGCGGCCTGGTCACGGTCGCCCACAGTGCCTGGCAGAAAGCCATGGACTTTGACCGCGATGTCCTGAGCGCCCTGGCCGAGGTGGAGCAGCTCTCCAAGATGGTAATTAGGCCGACGGCCCTGGCGTTTGCTCGCAGTGACCGACTGGAGGAGGATCGGGAGGGGAGAAATCGGTTCTAAATGGTAAAATGAAAAGCGAGTGTCACCGTCAAATAGGAAAGTTCAAGTTTTTGTGAGGTCAGGGAAATACACGAGACGGTTTTGTTCTGAGATGATTTAGGAACGTGCTTTCTCCTCCTGACTGTAATCTGAGATAATTCTGTTACTGACCAGGGGGCCAGTCTTCTGAATACATTCAGCTGTGCTGTAAAAATCTCATCCCGAGCAACGAACTGAGCATTGATTTTTCCAAAGTGACAAAGTTAACTGAAATATTTATATTGGTACCCCCCAAAAAATATTTTATAGACCACCAGATGCTCTGGAGGAGTTAAACACATTAGAACAAATGTTTATATCGTAGTCCTGTCTGTAGAAGACTATCATGTAGCAATCTGTATACTGAGTACTTCCAGCCTCTATGGGGATACACTGCAGTTGAATGAAAAGGCATTGGTTTTTAAAAGCCCGGATTCCAAATGCATAGTTTCTCAGCATCATTTTCTGGACCATTTATAGTATTCTGGTCTGCTTTAGAAAGAGTGAAGCTGTTCCCTGGGTAATTTATTCCTCCTATTTAGGTCTCTGAAGCGAAACTGAGGGCAGACGAGGCAAAACAAAATGCTCAGGATGTTCTGCAGAAAACCAATGCCACCAAAGAAAAAGTGGACAAGAGCAATGAGGACCTGAGAAATCTGATCAAGCAAATCCGAAACTTTTTGACCCGTAAGGAGTTATTTTCATTTTACTTTTAGATATTTCTTCCTATCTTGGAATATAAAAACTGGTTTTATTTACTTTTTTTAACTTTTGTCAGGCTTCTATAAGCCATTTTTAAAAAATGTTTGTTTTTGAGAGAGAGAAAGAGCGCTGGTGGTGCACGAGCAGGGGAGGGGCAGAGAGAGAGGTCGGGACATAGGACCTGAAGCAGGCTCTGCTGAGAACCCAGTGCAGGGCTGGAACCCACAACCCAAACCATGAGACTGTGACCTGAGCTAAAGTTGGACACCTACCTGGCTGAGCCACAGCACCCCTAAAAACTGTTTTCTAAGAGTCTGTGTTTGAGAGACCAGGATTCAAGTCTGCGTTTTAGATAACATCAATTTCTGCTTGGGAATAAAAAGTAACATTTCCCAAACCAAAACAAAGTTCATGTTAACAAATGTTGGCATTTCTTAAGCTTATGTGCACGTAAGTAATCTCTGATGTTGTGCAGACACAGATGGGAAACCCAAGTAGGAAATCGGGAATTCAAACCCATAGTGTGAGAACTGAATTTGGAATCTGTTCTAGATTACATAGAATGTCACTAGATCCTTAGAATAGTGGCTTATTTTGACATTGCCTGCAAAGCGTTGTAATCCTGTCATTTACAGGATCTTGTATTTATGGTTAGCTCTATCCCTTAGTGTTGTATCTAGAGGAAGAAAATCTCTAGAATTGGTGGTTCAGCGCATGTTTCTGGTCAACCATCTAAGTGTTACTAGTAAGGAAGGTTTTCGCTTCTAGTTACACAAAACTTTTAAGTGAAATGGACTTAATCAATAGAGATGCATATTATATCACATAACAAGTTCAGTAGTAGGATAGCTCCATGGTTCTGGGACCCAGGGAGTAAGAATATCAGGTTTGCTGTCAGGCTGGCTCCTCCTGGTTACAAGGTGGCTGCCAAAATTTCAGACTTCACATAAATACTCAATAATATCTAATGGAAGGAGACCCCACCTCTTCCCACTGTACCTTTTTTAAAGGGAGGAAATCTTCCCCAGAAGCGGTGAGCAGTCCTCTCCATAATCTCACTGGCCAGAAATGCATCCCATGCCGATGCAGAAATGTCACTGGCAAACAGAATGGGATTACCCTAATTGGCATGCCAATCTGCATTTAACTCTTGAGTTGCTAGGTTTACCTTACCTTAGAGGTAGGCGCCTGAACAAAATCAGTATTCTGTTAGCAGGAAAATGGGGAATAAGAAAGGAGCCAGTGATATCCTACGGGTATCTTATGAAACATCCTGTGGAAGCCATCGCTTGATCAAATATTTTCCTGTGCTCAAATCCTTAGGGGGTCCATTTTTATATTAACAGTGAAAAAGAAAATCAAAAAACCTTCAATCAGTGACCTATTTAAAGCTTAACCTCTTGAGCATTTTTTCGACCACCTTTCACATTTGACATTTGAAATCCTTTGGCTTCTTTGATAATACACAATCGGATTCTCTTGCTTCTCTAACTGGTTTCCCCTTTTTGGTAATTTCCAAAATTCAGATCATTTGTACAAGGAATATGAGTTCCTTACATCTGCATTTATAATAGTCTCCTAGCTATTCTGCCAACCCCAACTAAAAGTTTTCATTGCCTTTTAGAATCAAGTCCCAGATGTACATCCTGGGGTCCTCTTTTCTGTAATCAGGACCATTCACTCTGTTTGACTTTCACATGACATGCTCAGCCCATACAGTCTCTCCATCCAAAGATGTCCCTCTCTGTCCTTCCAAATCCTATTATCCTTCAAAACTTGATCAGTTCCTCATCCCCCACGAAGACTTTCCTTTCTCAGCCTATGGGCAAATTCTAGTAGTTAACTTTTCCATGTGTAACTACTCAACGAGACTAGAAGTTCTTAAACAGACTATGTGTATGTCTTGATGTCGCCCCAGAATGCTCTTCACCTGGTGGGTGACCAGAAGTGACTAAGTTAACCATCTGTGACTTTCACCTCTTTATGGGGACATCTTTGCTTTTGACAGAGGATAGTGCTGATTTGGACAGCATTGAAGCAGTTGCTAACGAAGTGCTGAAAATGGAAATGCCCAGCACCCCAGAGCAGTTACAGAACTTGACAGAAGACATTCGGGAGCGAGTTGAAAGCCTTTCTCAAGTAGAGGTTATTCTACAGCAAAGCGCTGCTGACATTGCCAGAGCGGAGATGTTGCTAGAAGAAGCTAAAAGAGCCAGGTATCTGAAGACGTTGTGGCATTTAGGGGGTTTATTTTGTGTATCTAGCAGGGAGTAAAAGGGATTTCTTCAACCAGTGAAATTTCTAAGTGTGACCTGTATGAGTCCCTCTGATTGATTCCAAAAAGGCTGTTCTTGGAAAGAAAGGTATTTTTAAATGCCCTAAGAGGAAGTACTTTTTCACATAGATTGTCTCATTCTTTTCCTCAGCAAAAGTGCAACTGATGTTAAAGTCACTGCAGACATGGTCAAGGAGGCTCTGGAGGAAGCAGAAAAGGCCCAGATTGCAGCAGAGAAAGCAATTAAACAAGCAGATGAAGACATCCAGGGAACCCAGAACCTGCTGACTTCGGTAAGATCCTTGCTGTACGTGGGAGAAAACAGGCACATAAACCCTATCAAAGTGCATTTGACAGTTACATGAAAACCATTACAACTAAACACTAAAGGATTCCTCTAATTTACATAAATCTGAACTACTCCCTCAGCACAGATGCTAAAAGTGTTTTCAGGGGTGGGGAAAAAGACCCTGAAGACACTGGCATATGAGGGCCCCCTTTACGTTCACCCCTACAAAAAGCCTAAGGAAGATAGTGTATATTTTTGTCTCCTGTTCAAGGACTCTATTTAATAGTATGAAGGATAGTATTAATTTCGAAATTTAGTTTTAGAAAACTCATTCTGCTATAAAGCAGCCCAAAAGTAACCTACATACTTAAGACCAGGATCTCAAAATTGATGAGGTGGGGGGCATCTGAATGGCTTAGTCAGTTAAGCATCTGATATCAGCTCAGGTCATGATCTCACAATCCGTGGGTTCGAGCCCCACATCAAGCTCTGTGCTGACAGCTCAGAGCCTGGAGCCTGCTTCGGATTTTGTCTCTCCCTATCTCACACTCTTTCTCTCCCTGACTCCTACTCTTTCTCTCTCCCTCTAAATAAACATTAAAAAAAATTTTTTTTAATAGATGGAGGAAAAAGTGGACTCAGGTGATCCTTACACATCTTCTCAGAATATATTTTGAAATTAGATGCTATTAGTCAGCCCTTCTCAAGCCAACAACCCATAATGTTTAAAACCTAGGAGGTGGTTTTTCAACCTGCTTTTCTTACCATTGGTTGATACAAACCTGTCTTCCCCTACTCTATCGTTCTTGAGACTCGACAGTTCCTTCAGCCACATTTCCTTCTTAATTTTGAGTAAACAAAAGGCCCTTTCTTCAGGCCACTTGTTCAAATGTAGAAAAAAATTATGACACTTTCCCACCAGACTATGTTCTCTTTGATTATTCTGACTTTTCTATCTCTAGGGTTTTTCAAATTTCTCACTGTGCTGTTATCATTTTAATGAACTTTAATTTAGGTGACTTGATAAAAAAAAAAAAAAATTACTAAGTTTGGATTTAATCAAATCATACGTGGGATATTTGGCTTGATGATATAAGTGAAAACTGGTTTTGTTTTTCTGGGGTCCCTGGGGGACAGGAAGCACTTTAGGTTAAGAATAAGAAAGAAAAAGCAACTCTAAACTATGCTATTAATGAAAGGTTGTCAAAAACTATTCACTCCTTTAAAACTATAGAGCTTACCCTCTAAGAACTATACTCTAAGAATACTTTTGTGTTAATTAATAGGTGAGCTTTTAGGTTAAGAATCATTTGGAATGAAATACCTACAAATTTTACCATGTATCCACAGTGACTCCTTAGTTTAGTTATGACACTATTATTCAGACCTAATTCTATGGTGCTCCGTGAAATTGGTTCTTCAGTCATGGGTCATACTACTTACTTGGGCTAGCTGTTAAAAATTGATGTTCATTGATTATTCTTTGAAAAGCAATCACATGTGGACCCTCACCAGTTACCCAAATAGATTTTCCTAAATGACTTTGAGTATTTATAGGTTCCAGCTGTCACTTCCCCAGACTACATGACCTCTCACGGTCCTACAGTAACTTTTAAGTTTTCAGAAACATTCCTGGTCTGCCTTACCTGAAAACACTCAACTTTCCAGGTAGTTGCTGAAGACCCATGACCTCCACTAGAGTTTAATATATTTTAATGTTTATTTTGTGAGAGTACACGTGGGAGCAGGGGAGGGGCAGAAAGAGGGGGACAGAGGATCCAAAGCAGGCTCTGTACTGACAGCAGAGTTCGGGGGGGGGGGGGGGGGGGGGCTCAAACTCATGAACTGTGAGATCATGACCTAAGCGGAGTCAGACGCTTAACTGAGCCACCCGGGTGCCCCTTGGAGTTTAATATTTAGGGCTGACAGGAAAAACTGAAGGTGACTTGGGAGTACTCAGTTTCCCACCCACAGTAATTTGGAAATTTGTGTGGCAATCCTTTTCCTCACATCTGCTTATTTGTGAACATTGTTCTGCCAAAGTTTGCAGGTGTCCTTAAAATGCTTTCTCAACACATCAAGCTGTCTGGGGGTGGTTCAGTGAAGAATTTTACATTAATTTCAGCCTAGATCATCAGAATTAAGAATAAAGATGGGCACTTTATATAAGCTTTCCTGAAACTATATTTTCCTTTTGGTCTAAAGTGAAACGGCAGAGTGGCCTTTTAATCTTCCTGTAAACTCGTATTCATAGCACGTCCTATCGCTTACTGATGGCTTGCTGGGTGACTGACGTTGTACTTGTAGATTGAGTCGGAAACAGCGGCTTCGGAGGAGAACTTGCTCAACGCCTCCCAGCGCATCAGCGAGCTTGAGAGGAATGTGGAAGAACTGAAACGGAAGGCTGCCCAGAACTCTGGGGAGGCAGAATATATTGAGAAAGTAGTATACACCGTGAAACAAAGTGCGGATGATGTTAAGAAGGTAAGTAAATCCTTGTGACTTCACAGCTGTGTTTTGTAAAGGAGCAATAAGCCTCCTCAACCGCCTTGCCTGGGATTAGTAAGGGATGTGGACCTATCAGAAACATCCCAAGTGACCGGTTTTGAAACAACAGTCTTTAGAGGCACAGATGGAAAGGGTGGGAGTGGATATGGAAGTGTCCAGTAAGCGTGACCTAAGCCCTCATATCCAAACTTGGATAAGGGTGCAGAAAAATGAAAGTAACTTGGGGGGGGGGGGGGGAGTCTTTTATTATTTAACTGTTTGATTTAGAGAGAGGGAATCCCAAGCAAGCTCCACGCCGTCAGTGCAGGGCCTGCCACAGGGCTCAGTATCACAAACTGTGTGAGATCATGACCTGAGCTGAAATCAACTGACTGAGCCATGCAGGCTCCCCAGGGGCAGAAGTCTTAAAACCGGAGTACTGAGCTTGTACTTTATGGCGTAATTACCTGGCCTTTAAAAGCAGGGTAGAAAAAGCTTAAGGGGTTCACACCAGAACAGCGGGCAGGGAACTAAACCTCACCCCTTCTTCTCGCTGGAAGGTGCTGTATTTTGCAGAGAAGGTCTCCTAGGATTCCCATTTGTCATTAGAAGCCAAGTTATCACTGAAACATGTTTAGTGGGCAAATGTCTCTCTCCAAAGGAACCTTTTAAACTTCTGAGGGGAGCATTCAACCCTTGACGTCTGGTTAGGGAAGAGAACAAAACAGTGAGAAAAGTGTTCTGTCATGTTCATTTTTCTGTCATGGTTTGTACTTTCTTGCAGCTCTGAGAGCATAAATCTCTCAAGCAGTCTTTACAGAGCATTTTTGCAAAAATATAGATAGCACTTGATTACAGTAAGAAGAAAACCCTGAAATGAAATCCCTCTATCAAATGGCTGTTGTTGGAACCGTGTTCCCCAAAAGCAGCACTTGTGGTGCCTTTTCAGTTTCACAGCTCCTTGCCCACCCCTGTGCCCTGTGTGCATGCTAGTCTCCCCTCTCCTTCCTTAACTCTCTACGCACCCGGGTCCAGATCCAGATGGCCCTTGTCTGAGATCTAAGTGATTAGATCTCAGCAAATCTACTTTAGAGAAAAAGATACTTCTCTACCTCCATATAACTGTCCTATAACATCTCCAGAAAAGTGCTAACCTAAAGGCCTAGCCCTAGAGACCTGCTTTCAACTCCAAACGTGAGTTTAAAAACTCATGTTAGTGTTATATTTAATTTCACTGTTCCACAATATTTTCAACATATTTACACTGAATAGCTCAACGCCTGAGTACGGTTCCAAGCTTGCTCCAATTACACTAGGCTCTTAATGTCTGAGATTACATTTATCACCTCTTTGTGTCTCGATGGAACTACAGGCTCTGGATGGTGAAGTTGATGAAAAGTATAAGAAAGCAGAAAAATTAATTGCCCAAAAAACTGAAGAGTCAGCTGATGCCAGAAGAAAAGCTGAAATGCTACAAAATGAAGCAAAAACACTTTTGGCTCAAGCAAACAGCAAGCTACAGCTCCTGAAAGGTAGGGCTTAGGCTCCTGCTTTCGGGACGTATTTAACAATAAGGACACCCGTAAAGTTTCTTCTATTTAAAAGGTGGAAATCCAACGAGCACTGTTAGATTGAGGTCAACCTAGAATAAATTGCTCAGACTTTTTTCTTTTTCTCTCCCACAGATTTAGAAAGAAAATATGAGGACAATCAAAAATATTTAGAAGATAAAGCTCAAGAATTAGTAAGACTGGAAGGAGAAGTCCGTTCGCTCCTCAAGGATATAAGCCAGAAAGTTGCTGTTTACAGCACCTGCTTATAACAAAGGGCTGCAAGGTGGCTGAGGTGACCAAAGTAAAATAGCTACATTTTAAAAACTGACAATGATCTTCAAAACTAAAACTGATTACCTATTTAATGTTTTTAATCACCACATTTTGTATGGAGTTAAATAAAGTACAGTGCTTTTGTATAAATCTATACTGAGTATTCTTCTTACATTGTTTTACTGATTTAGTGTTCAGGAATCCCTTTAACCAAAAACATTTTCAACGTACAGATGGATTTATAAACAAGCCACTTGCCTCTGGGACCCCGATTTCTGTTTTGTCTGTAAACAGGCTGTAATCTGTCTGCTACGTCAATATCCTCCACAAATCTGCCCCCGAAATCACCTCCCCGTGGGACTCCCAAGTGGAGGGGAGGAGAAAGGCTACAGCCTGAACCACCTTCACCATTTCAATGGCGAAGGAAATCCAATCTCCGAAACTCCTCTAAATACTCCTCGGTCTGGGAAAGAGAACAGAAGGCAATTTTTAGAGAATGAGGAGGGTAAATTGTGGCTTTTAAGGGCTAGCAATCCCGGCCCTACTGTAGATGGTGAGGGGAGGGTTTAAACTGTATGCAGCCGGATATAAACATTGTTCCCGCCAGCTGAGCAGGGCACAGTACAAACGGGTGCTGGAAGTGCTCACCTTTATATTGTTCTTTATTAGATTTCACAGACTAAAGATTCTCCACGGCAATCTGCAGGTGAGGCCAAAACAATCACAGGACGACCATTCCACACACTAAAGAAAATAGCGGGAGTACCGCCAGACCGTCAACTTCACAGCCGAGCTAGCTGGGTAACAACAGGCCCCAAGTGGTTTTCTCACACATTCTCATTACAGCAAGGCCATGGCCATGTACCACTACCAGCCACCCCCACACACGACACAGCTGCGTTTGAAGCTAGGCCCGAACAGAAGCTAAACGGACCTAATTCAAACAAGGCAACTTCCTCCCTCAAGGCAATGATGTCATTTTTCTTTAGGTAGAGATCCCAATACCTAGCCAAGTAGTTTCACCTCATCATCTACTAGAGCAACTGTTCTCTTTCCTTAATTTTAAGTACTTTGTTTACTATTCATTCCTTTTCAGTTTAAAGACTCACTTTGAAATCACTCATTTTAATCAGCTCAATGAACTGGACAACTGAGTCACACCCTTCACAAGCCAAGAAAATATTGAGAACTTAATAAGTGAATATTTAAAATTCGTTTTACACCCACAACTTTGTTCCCACCTAGATATATGTAAAGACTTCAAATTAAATTCTATTTCACTATTCCCTAATTAGAAACTTTTTCCCTAGAGGAGGGGACAGGTTTTGAAGTTTAAATAAACTGGCACTTCACATAAGATAGGGATTTCAGATTTTAAGACACAAGAGGTCATTTCCAATAATGGCAAAGTAGCACATATCAGGCCAACCCTCCTAATATCAAATGCAAACTCTGGACAAAATATACACATTTTTAAAAAGTACAGGTCCGGGAGAACAACCAGAAGCAGGCAGAAGGTACAAGGGAGGTGACCAAGAACAGCACTGGGTGTAATTCCCATTTTTAACGGCTTTTCACTTGAGGGTAGGTCCCAGGAAGTGGCAACTTGGGCAGAAGCCAAGTTTTTCTGGTTACAGGATCGGAAGGACTGAGTTTGGGGCAATGAGGAGAACTGAAATAGGAGGAAAGAACCCCAGAAGAGCATGGCACGGTGGGGAGGGCCACCCAACTGCACATATAATCTGCCGGACCTCTGGTTGGCCTCTGCCCCCAGCTAAGACAACAAACTTGGAGTCGGGAGTTTAGTCACGTTAACTGCCTACTGAAGAAAAATTCCCTAGTTTTCAGAGGTAGGTAACAACCCAGAGCCTTTACGATGTCACATTCATAATGACCGCACCACAATCTACGACTACTGGACGTAGGAAGAAAAAGGGAGATGGGACCCATTATGTGTGTGATGCCAGGAAAACCTGAAGACTACTGAGCATTTTCAGTAACAAGATACTGACGGTATCTTACTCCACACAGCTTTCTGCTGATAGATTACATTCTAAATTTTCCTTAGACTGTGATCTTTAAATTGCAATCAAGTATCTAGTTTACATATTTCTTCTACTTCAAGATAGTTTCTTTTCCTTTTCAGAATACACTTACCTAAATTTAAGAAGTACTTATCTGAAATGATACTTAAATTTAGTTAAAATATGCAAAAGCCCATTTAACATTTAATTATTTGAGAAATGGCCATTTCACTTTTTCCTTCAAAGATTTTAAGTAACCTCTACACCCAGTGTGGGGCTCGAATTCACAACCATGAGGTCGAGAGTCGCATGCTCTGTGGACTAAGCCAGCCAGGCGCCCCAAGCAATGGCCATTTTAAACATTAAGTCAACAAACACAAAGAAATAGTCATTTACCCAGCCACGGACACACTGGAAATCCATAGAAGACAGCAGACTAAATATGCTATGTCTCCAAAAGTCTATGTTCCACATAGAGCTGGAATCACTAACACAGACGTAAAGGTAATGACCTTACAGTTGTCCCCCAGTGTGGTAAAAAGATACATCCGGGCCTCTAAAAGGAACAATAAAGAGAAATAAGAATATACACTAGCGGTAGTCAGAGAAGAACTAGGACCATCTTGATATCCATTCAAAACAACCAGTAAATGTATATTTAAGACTGTTTATTTCTGGATTTTCATTCCCTGCTGTAATACATGAGTCCTCATTTAATATTTGAATTTCACAGATGTATCTCCTTAATTTGGATAACTAACTACCGACTGTAGACCTCAGTGGGTCCTTAAAAATTTAAACATTCTACCTCTAAACCGTAAGAATTTGGGGATTAAATAAAACAAGTGAGAGACCATTTATTTACATTGGTTTGGTTTATACATATTTTAACCTTATTCTAATGACTAACTCTGTTTCCAATATGAAAACCAAGTTTAAAATAACTTGATCACCTTGCATCAAACACGGCTGGTTCACATACCCTACCTCCAGCTCCATCCATGTAAGTAAATCCAACTTTACAATAGCAGAGATTAAAAGCTACATAACATAAATTTAGTGAAGGTGAATTTTTCAGAAACAGCATGAAAATATGGGTTGAAGAAAATGTTCCAGGAAGCTACTATAAGTAGCTTCTTCCTCCAATATTAATGTGCTGAAACAAAATATTAAATTTATTTAAAATAGATGAGATTATTCCATTCCGTCCAAACTTACTAAAACCTTCCAAAAGTTTCAGAATTCAGTCCTAGAAATTCTTGGAGCTGTGAGCATTTCCTGTTCAGAAATGTGACCTCTACAAAAGCTCCCAGGAGATTTCAGAAAAATAGAATCTTCTATTTTAAAAGTTGATTGATTTGCCAAATGATGCAGCCAGGTTTGCTTCTCTAAATGCTTCTGATAAGGTCTGTAAAGGAAGAAATTTCAAATTACAAAGCAAATTATTTGCAGGTGAGACGAAAATCTAGGTAGGCATTACTCCGTACACTGCTGGTAATTACCGGGTGCGCGTGGCAGACTCTAGCTATATCTTCACAGGATGCTCCATACTCCAACGCAAGAGCAGCTTCATTTATCATCTCACCAGCACCCTTGAAAATAATAAACCAATAAGTCGTTTATGTCCCAAGGCAAAAACTACAAGCTAACAAGATTTGCTATTACAGCAGTTAACCAAAGCCTCAGTCAGGAAAAGCTTCACAGAAAAGGTGGCACGGAAGTTAAGGGCCTGGGCTCTGGAGCCAGCTGGCCTGGATTCAAATCCTACCACTTACTACCTTAAGTGCTCATGCTGTGTGCTTCATTCCATTTATTCACTTCAGAAATGGGAACAGTGACTCCTACCTCCCAGAATTGGGAAAACTAAAGTTACTGAATGTATTCAGAAAAACGTATTCCAGAGTAAGCGCTCGAGTGGCCTATCATCATGATTACATTGGATACCTTGGGGGAGGCCATACTTCAGATTCAGTGGTAGGAAAGGCTTCTCTCAGAGGCGCCACGTGAGCTGAGACCTTGTAGGAGCCACTCATGCAAAGCCCAGGAGGCCCAGCTCTCCAGACAACAGGTTCTCCAAGCCCAAGGGCTCTAACCTGGCAACACTGGCCTGTTAACAACCTAAGAGAAGGCCCACAAGACAGGGAATCAATGAGCAAAAGGCAACAGTGAGAAGACATGAGGTCAAAGGCAGACAGGACCAGATTTAGTGGGGCCTTGGATATAACAGCCCAAAGCTGAAAAGGGCCACTGGAGAGTGTTAGGCAGGCCCAGGGCCTGGTGTAGGTTTTAAAAGGATAACCTTGGGGCGCCTGGGTGGCGCAGTCGGTTAAGCGTCCGACTTCAGCCAGGTCACGATCTCGCGGTCCATGAGTTCGAGCCCCGCGTCAGGCTCTGGGCTGATGGCTCGGAGCCTGGAGCCTGTTTCCGATTCTGTGTCTCCCTCTCTCTCTGCCCCTCCCCCGTTCATGCTCTGTCTCTCTCTGTCCCAAAAAGAAATAAACGTTCAAAAAAAAGAAAATTTTAAAAAAATAAAAAAATAAAAAATAAAAAATAAATAAAAAATAAAAGGATAACCTTAGTTGCGGTATGGAAAGCTGATGATGTGACGGCCAAGACTGAGTGTTGCCTTATCAGAAACCACACAAATGTTTGCCGGTAAATAAAAAACTCAGGATGTAAACAGCAGATGGTTTTAAATTCATCTACACAGCAACGCTTTCCAGAAATCACGATGGGATGTGGGGTCTTAGAATACTCACTGGCCCGAGAATATGTGCTCCCAGTACCCTGTCTGTGGATTTCTGTCCCAGAATCTTCACCAGGCCATCTGTGTCAGCATTGGTCTTCGCCCTGCTGTTGGCAGCAAAGGGGAACTTGCCGACTTTGAACTCGATGCCCTGGGAGAGACAGAAAAGGAAAACCTATGTCAACTCTGAAACAACGCATTCCCATTGGTGAAACCATCCGTCATTTCTTCAGAAAATAAGCCCCAAGAAGGCAATTCTTCAGAGCGTGTTGAAGGCAAGACCAAAGCCTCTTGCTAATGAGACACAGTTTGGGTACAAACATAAGCAAATGCAAATGCCAGTCTACCTGGGGATATTTCAAGGGAAATTAAAAAGCTCTGGAATTACTATTTGAATACAGGCAAGTGAGTGATCTCCTCTATGCTACTAACAAAGGGAAAAGTATAGAAGCTATAACTTCTACATAATTTCAAAATGCATTAATGCAATAATAAAATGATTCTCAGCCACCAGGGTCATTAACACAGTTCATACGCTATACAGTACAACTACCCTCGCATTCAGAATAACCTCTTCTTTTGGAGCTCCTAGGTGGCTCAGTTGGTTAAGCGTCCAACTTTGGCTCAGGTCATGATCTCATGGTGTGAGTTCAAGCCCCGCATCGGGCTTCTTGCTGATAGTGCGGAGGCTGCTTGGGATTCTCTCTCTCTCACCCCCTCTCTCTGCCCCTCTCCCACTCGCTTTGCAATCTCTCTCAGAATAAACAAACTTAAAAAAAAAAAGATAATTACCTCTTCCTTCAACTGCTCTTCTGATTTGCCAACCCAAGCAACTTCAGGGTGCGTGTAAATCACCGATGGGACACAGTTGTAGTCAATGTGCACAGCGCCACCAGCCATTCCTTCAACACAGATAATGCCTTCATCCTCCGCTTTGTGAGCCAGCATCGGACCAGCAACCACATCACCAATAGCATAGATGCTATCGCACAGATGAAAAGAAACATGGTGAACTTCGGCCACCACAGATACTCATCTTCAGTCATGCCGTGGTAATAAAAATAAAAGTCTCTAGTTATTAAATAACCGATAAGTATATAAAATACAGCTCTTCATAGATCTGTGAGTTCAGGTTCTAGTCTTTGGGTAATGAAAAACTTCTGTTAGTTTTGTTTTCACACAGAAGTTTACCATTCTTCCCCAAAGCCAATGGCATGTTTTAAGCGTGGCAAAAGTCAGATTTTCAAAACAGTGTTTGAAATAAATTAAAACATTTTTGAAAATGCAATTAACTATCCAACTTACTTTGGAATTTTAGTTTGGAATCTGGTATTGACTGGAATTCTACCTCTAGGATCTAGTTCAATTCCAAGCTCTTCTAGTCCCAAATTCTGAGTAAAGGGTCGTCGGCCAATGCAAACCAAGAGCACATCACACGTGATGACTTCAGCTTTACCACCAGAAGCGCCTTCAATACTAGACAATGAACAGTGTATGACTATTAAACACACATCAACATAAAAAACTCACAGACTTAGAAATTAAGACCAGACATTTCTCAAGTGTTGCCAACAATTCTAACAGGAGTCAGGCAATGAAAAACTGTACATATCCCCTGGAGGTCTATCAATAGTAAGCAATCTAATATTATGGATTTCCACATAGATCTAAAAATACTGAGTTTCACTGAACATTGAGAGTTTAAATATTTCTGAATGTATACTATGAGAAATCACATTACAGTGAGAACACTGGGTTAATTTTCCTAGCATCAACTTAACCATGAATTTCAATGGACTGATTTAATAAGCAATATGGAGTTATACTAAGCAGTAAGATGGCCCTAAGTTCTAACCAAATCTGATTCTGCAAAAGGAGTGTTTTTCTTAAGGATATCATATCAAAACCAGATGTAGCACACTTACGAAACATCAATTTTCCCATCTGACTTCTTGGTAGCACCAGTAACTTTTGTATTCAATTTAAATTTAAATCCTTGTTTTTGAAGGATGCGTTGAAAGTTTTTAGATATCTCCATATCAATTCCAACTCCACCAACATGACCTAAAAACTCAACTGCAGTCACATCGGCACCAAGTCTTTGCCAAACTGAACCCTGTAGAGAATAGTTTTTAAAAGTCATAAAAAAAAAAAAAAATTAAAGTTTCCATAGTAGATATTTACCAAAGCATTTTAACTTATTGTCAGATATTTTCTTTTATTAATACGTTCCTATTAGAAGCTCTGAGGTTTAAAATTAACCTCAAATTAACCTGTGGCAAACATATTTCGGGGCGCCTGGGTGGCGCAGTCAGTTGAGCGTCCGACTTCAGCCAGGTCACGATCTCGCGGTCCGGGAGTTCGAGCCCCGCGTCAGGCTCTGGGCTGATGGCTCAGAGCCTGGAGCCTGTTTCCGATTCTGTGTCTCCCTCTCTCTCTGCCCCTCCCCCATTCATGCTCTGTCTCTCTCTGTCCCAAAAATAAATAAACGTTGAAAAAAAAATTAAAAAAAAAAAATATTTCATATACTAATCTATTCATTCCTTCAACATTAATTGAGCACCTACTATAATCTACGCACACATCAGCGAACAACACGTTGCCCCTAGGGATCTTATACTCTGGTAGGGGAGGCATATGAAGTAAAATTCAGAGGATAATAATGTGCTCTGAGAGAAATAAATGAGGAAACAAAACCAGGACTACTGGAGGAGTAAGCCTGCAATTTTAAACCATGGAGTCATTGGGGAAAGCTTCACTGGGAGTGACGTGTGCACAAAGACTTGAAGAAGAGAGGGAAAGAGCTATACCGGAACTGGTTGGTCCAGAAGGAGGGGAACAAGTGGGAAAGGAGGTCCTGAGGGAGAAGAAAAAGCCTCTTGTTGCTACTAATTACCGATGTTTGTGAACTATTAAACTGGTTTCATATTTTATTTTCTCAATAGAGACATGTTTACTTTTTTATTCAAATTATAATTTAAACAGAACGCTGGTTTTATTTTAGCAATTATCACTTTGAATACCTATTTGTGAAATAGGCAAGATGAATATAATTTTACAACATTAAATAAAATATGAAAAACTATGAACATATCCTCTGCAAGAATTTGTATCAAAATCACCTGGTAATTTAAAATTCACCATTAAGAGGTTTTACCTTTCCAATTAGGTTTATGCATTCATTTTTAAAAGTTTCAGGAGTTTTTGGAAAGCTGAGTTAACTAAAGCCAATACAGTAACACTAAAAATTCAACCACAAGCATATACAAAAATTAAGCCAAAATGCATCATGGACCTTAAGGTAAAGCCCAAGATTATAAAACTTATGGAAGATTGAAACGGAAGATGGCAGCATAGGAGGACGCTGGGCTCACCTCCTCCTGCTGATAGCTTATATTCCACCCACATCGGCCTAAAAAACCCAGAAAACCGCCAGAAGACTAGCAGAATGGACTCTCCAGACTTCTCAAGTGTAGACAAGAGGCCCACGGAAGGAGGTTAGGAAGGGCGGAAAGGTGATGCGTGCTACTGGACTGGTGGGAGGGAGCCGGGGTGGTGGAGGGGCAGCCCGCCCAGCAAGGCAGGGCCCCCGAAGTCTGGCTTGCAAAAGCGGAGGGGCTGGACTGCCTGAGTTCTGACAGCCAGCAGGACTTAACATCTGGAATGTTAAAAGTGAACAGCTCTGCTCTTGGAGAGCAGAAAGTGGGAGGGCGAAAGGACAATGGGAGGGAGAGGTGTTGAGCCCTGGAAGGGAGAGCTCAGCTCAGCAGGGAACAAAGGCGCTGGGAAGCGCCATCTCTCTCTCCCATCCCCCACCTGAAATCCCAAAGGGAACCAGTTACCATCACTGAACTTGCCTGCACCTCACAAACACCCAACGCTGTGCTTCTGTGGATCCATCCCTCCAATGGGTCTGCCTCCCTCCAGGTGATGCAGGGCCCCTCCCACAGGGCACCACGGACAGCAAAGCGAGCTAAGCCTGCCCCTCCCACCCCTATGCACCTTGTGGATCCACCCTGGCTAATACGCCAGATCCCACTGAAGGAGCACCACAAGCCTGACA
Source organism: Puma concolor (assembly GCF_028749965.1). Taxonomy (NCBI): domain Eukaryota; kingdom Metazoa; phylum Chordata; class Mammalia; order Carnivora; family Felidae; genus Puma; species Puma concolor. The sequence continues at coordinate 93,510,912 of NC_141668.1, read as the reverse complement.
GTGTGCACGTAGCCCACACAGGGGCCACACCACTCCACAGTGAGTCCTGCCCCTGGGAGAGGAGAAGAGAAGGTACACACCAGTCTGACTGTGGTCCCAGCGGTGGGCTGGGGGCAGATATCGGGTCTGACTGCGGCCCCGCCCACCAACACAAGTTACTCCAGACAGCACAGGGGAAGTGCCCTGCAATTTGAAGCCAACCTAGGGACTACCCAAAACGATGAATCAGAAGAACTCTCCTCAAAAGAAACTCTAGGAAGTTGCGACAGCTAACAAATTGATCAAAAACGATTTAAGCAATATAACGGAACAAGAATTTAGAATAATAGTCATGAAACTAATCACTGGGCTTGAAAAAAGCAGAGAGGACAGCAGAGAACCTATTGCTACAGAGATCAGGGGACTAAGAAACCGTCATGAGGAGCTAAAAAAAAAAATGCCATAAATGAGGTGCAAAGTAAAATGGAGGTGACCACAGCATGGATTGAAGAGGCAGAGAAGAGAATAGGTGAATTAGAAAATAAAATTATGGAAAAAGAGGAAGCTGAGAAAAAGATAAAAAAATCCAGGAGTATGAGGGGAGAATTAGAAAACTAAGTGATGCATCAAACAAAACAATATCCGTATAATAGAAATTCCAGAAGAGGAAAAGAGAGAGAAGGGGGTTGAAGGTGTACGTGAACGAATCATAGCAGAGAACTTCCCTGATCCAAGGAAGGAAAAAGGCTTTGAAATCCAAGAGGCACAGAGAACTACCTTCAGACATAACTTGAATCAATTCTTCTGCACGACATAGCATAGTGAAACTGACAAAATACAAGGATAAAGAGAAAATTCTGAAAGCAGCTAGGGATAAACAGGCTCTAACTTATAAAGGGAGACCCATAAGACTAGTGGCAGACCTATCTACTGAAACTTGGCAGGCCAGAAAGGAATGGCAGGAAATCTTCAATGTGATGAACAGAAAAAAATAGGCAGCCGAGAATCCTTTATCCAGCAAGTCTGTCATTCAGAACAGAAGGAGAGATAAAGGTATTCCCAAACAAAAACTGAAGAAATTCATCACCACTAAACCAGCCCTACAAAATCCTAAGGGGGATTCTGTGAGTAAAATGTTGCAAGGACCACAAAGTACCAGAGACATCACTACAAGCATGAAACCTACAGACATCACAATGACTCTAAACTCGTATCTTTCAATAATAACACTGAATGTAAACGGACTAAATGCTCCAACCAAAAGACACAGGGTATTAGAATGGATAAAAAAAACAAGACACATCTATTCGCTGTCTACAAGAGACTCATTTTAGACTTGAGGACACCTTCAGATTGAAAGTGAGGGGATGGAGAACTATCTATCATGCTACTGGAAGTCAAAAGAAAGCTGGAGTAGCCATACTTATATCAAACTAGATATTAAATTAAAGGCTGAAACAAGAGATGAGGAAGGGCATTATATAATAATTAGAGTGTCTATCCATCAGGAAGAGCTAACAATTATAAATGTCTATGTGCCGAATATGGGAGCCCCCAAATATATAAAACGATTAATCACAAACATAAGCAACCTTATTGATAAGGCTGTGGTAATTGCAGGGGACTTTAACACTCTACTTACAGAAATGGATAGATCACCTAGACACACGGTCAATAAAGAAACAAGGGCCCTGAATGATACATTGGATCAGATGGACTTGACAGATATATTTAGAATTCTGCGTCCCAAAGCAACAGAATATATTTCTTCTCAAGTGCACATGGAACATTCTCCAAGATAGATCACATACTGGGTCACAAAACAGCCCTTCATAAGTATAAAAGAACTGAGATCATACCATGCACACTTTCAGACCACAATGCTATGAAACTTGAAATCAACCACAGGAAAAAGTCTGGAAAACCTCCAAAAGCACGGGTCAACCCATGAATGGGTCAACTAGGCAATTAGAGAAGAAATTTAAAAATATATGGAAACAGGGGCGCCTGGGTGGCACAGTCGGTTAAGCGTCCAACTTCAGCCAGGTCACGATCTCGCAGTCCGTGAGTTCGAGCCCCGCGTCAGGCTCTGGGCTGATGGCTTGGAGCCTGGAGCCTGTTTCCGATTCTGTGTCTCCCTCTCTCTCTGCCCCTCCCCCGTTCATGCTCTGTCTCTCTCTGTCCCAAAAATAAATAAAAAACGTTGAAAAAAAAAAATTTTTTTTTTTAAATATATGGAAACAAATGAAAATGAAAATACAACAATCCAAATGCTTTGGGATGCAGCAAAGGCAGTCCTGAGAGGAAAATACATTGCAATCCAGAAACAAGAAAAATCCCAAATACAAAATCTAACAGCACACCTAAAGGAAATAGAAGCAGAACAGCAAAGACACTCCAAACCCAGCAGAAGAAGAGAAATAATAAAGATCAGAGCAGAAATAAACAATATAGACTCTAAAACAACTGTGGGGCAGATCAATGAAACCAAGAGTTGGTTTCTTGAAAAAATAAACAAAATTGACAAACCTCTAGCCAGGCTTCTCAAAAAGAAAAGGGAGATAACCCAAATAGATAAAATCATGAATGAAAATGGAATTATTACAACCAATCCCTCAGAAATACAAGCAATTATCAGGGAATACTATGAAAAATTATATGCCAACAAACTGGACAACCTGGAAGAAATGGACAAATTCCTAAGCACTTCCAAACTCCAAACTTCCAAACTTCCAAAACTCAAACAGGAAGAAACAAAAAACTTGAACAGACCCATAACCAGCAAACAAATTGAAATCAATTATCAAAAATCTCCCAACAAATAAGAGTCCAGGACCAGATGGCTTCCCTGGGGAGTTATATCAGACATTTAAAGCAGAGATAATACCTATCCTTCTCAAGCTTTTCCAAAAAATTGAAAGGGAAGGAAAACTTCCAGACTCATTCTATGAAGCCAGCATTACTTTGATTCCTAAACGAGACAGAGACCCAGCAAAAAAAGAGAACTACAGGCCAATATTCCTGATGAATATAGATGCAAAAATTCTCAACAAGATACTAGCAAATCGAATTCAACAGCTTATAAAAAGAATTATTCACCATGATCAAGTGGGATTCATTCCTGGGCTGCAGGGCTGGTTCAATATTCGCAAATCAATCAATGTGATACATCACATTAATGAAAGAAAAGAACCATATGATCCTGTCAATAGATGCAGAAAAAGCATTTGACAAAATTCAGCATCCTTTCTTAATAAAAACCCTCGAGAAAGTCGGGATAGAAGGAACATACTTAAATATCATAAAAGCCATTTATGAAAAGCCCACAGCTAATATCATCCTCAATGGGGAAAAACTGAGAGCTTTCTCCCTGAGATCAGGAACACAACAGGGATGCCCACTCTCACCGCTGTTGTTTAACATAGTGCTGGAAGTTCTAGCATCAGCAATCAGATAACAAAAGGAAATCAAAGGCATCAAAATTGCCAAAGATGAAGTCAAGCTTTCACTTTTTGCAGATGACATGATATTATACATGGAAAACCCGATAGACTCCACCAAAAGTCTGCGAGAACTGATACATGAATTCAGCAAAGTCGCAGGACACAAAATCAAGGTACAGAAATCAGTTGCATTCTTATACACTAACAATGAAGCAACAGAAAGACAAATAAAGAAACTGATCCCATTCACAATTGCACCAAGAATCACAAAATACCTAGGAATAAACCTAAACAAAGATGTAAAAGATCTGTATGCTGAAAACTATAGAAAGCTTATGAAGGAAATTGAAGAAGATATAAAGAAATGGAAAAACAATCCATGCTCATGGATTGGAAGAATAAATATTGTTAAAATGTCAATACTATCCAAAGCTATCTATACATTCATTGCAATCCCAATCAAAATTGCACCAGCATTCTTCTCGAGGCTAGGACAAGCAATCCTAAAATTTATATGGAACCACAAAAGACCCCGAATAGCCAAAGTAATTTTGAAGAAGACCAAAGCGGGAGGCATCACAATCCCAGGCTTTAGCCTCTACTACAAAGCTGTAATTATCAAGACAGCATGGTATTGGCACAAAAACAGACACATAGACCAATGGAATAGAGACTCCAGAACTGGACACACAAAAGTATGGCGAACTCATCTTTGACAAAGCAGGAAAGAATATCCAATGGAAAAAAAGACAGTCTCTTTAACAAATGGTGCTGGGAGAACTGGACAGCAACATGCAGAAGAATGAAACTAGACCACTTTCTTACACCATTCACAAAAATGAACTCAAAATGGATAACGGACCTGAATGTGAGACAGGAAACCATCAAAACCCTAGAGGAGAAAGCAGGAAAAGACCTCTCTGACCTCAGCCGCAGCAATTTCTTACTTGACACATCTCCAAAGGCAAGGGAATTAAAAGCAAAAATGAACTATTAGGACCTCATCAAGATAAAAAGCTTCTGCACAGCAAAGGAAACAATCAACAAAACTAAAAGGCAACCAACGGAATGGGAAAAGACATTTGCAAATGACATATCGGACAAAGGGCTAGTATCCAAAATGTGTAAAGAGCTCACCAAACTCCACACCCGAAAAACAAATGATCCAGTGAAGAAATGAGCAGAAAACATGAATAGACACTTCTCTAAAGAAGACATCCAGATGGCCAACAGGCACATGAAAAGATGCTCAACATTGCTCCTCATCAGGGAAATACAAATCAAAACCACACTCAGATATCACCTCACGCCAGTCAGAGTGGCCAAAATGAACAAATCAGGAGACTATAGATGCTGGCGAGGATGTGGAAACGGGAACCCTCTTGCACTGTTGGTGGGAATGCAAACTGGTGCAGCCACTCTGGAAAACAGTGTGGAGGTTCCCCAAGAAATTAAAAATAGATCTACCCTATGACTCAGCAATAGCACTGCTAGGAATTTACCCAAGGGATACAGGAGTGCTGATGCACAGGGGCACTTGTACCCCAATGTTTACAGCAGCACTTTCAACAATAGCCAAATTAAGGAAAGAGCCTAAATGTCCATCAACTGATGAATGGATAAAGAAATTGTGGTTTATATACACAATGGAATACTACGTGGCAATGAGAAAGAATGAAATATGGCCTTTTGTAGCAACGTGGATGGAACTGGAAAGTGTGATGCTAAGTGAAATAAGCCATACAGGGAAAGACAGATACCATGTTTTCACTCTTATGTGGATCCTGAGAAACTTAACAGAAACCCATGGGGGAGGGGAAGAAAAAAAAAGAGGTTAGAGAGGGAGGGAGCCAAACCATAAGAGACTCTTAAAAACTGAGAACTGAGGGTTGATGTGGGGTGGGAGGGGGGTGAGGGTGGGCGATGGGTATTGAGGAGGGCACCTGTTGGGATGAGCTTTGGGCGTTGTAAGGAAACCAACTTGACAATAAATTTCATATTAAAAAAAATAATAAATAAATAAAACTTATGGAAGAAAACACGGGAAAGAATCTTTGTGACCCTGAGTGAGGCTCACACACCACCACAAGCACAATCCATGAAAGAAAAAAAAAGATGAAAGATAAAAGAGACGTCAAAATTTAAAACTTCTAAAAGCTAGTATTAAGAATACAGAAAAGGCAGACTGAGAAAAAATATTTGTAAGACAGCTATATGATAAAGAATTTATATTCTTTGCACAAAGATGTCTCAAAATTCAATAAAACAAATTGAAAAAAAGACAAAACATTTAAATGCCAGGAAAGACAATACAGAGATGGCAAGTAAGCACATAAAAAGATGCTGGATGTTACAAGCCACTAGGGAAATGCAAATGAAAACCCGAGACCCCAGAGCACACCTGTTAGAGTGGCTCGAGTCAAGAAAGCGCCGAAATAGTGATAAGGAGGCAGAGCAGCTCACGCTGCCAGCGACCGCATGACAGGGCAGCCGCGCTCCACAGCACAGCTCCTTGGAAGGCTAAACACTGAATTACCGCTTGACCCAACGACTCCACCGCCAGGTACATGTGCAAGAGAAGTGAAAACACGCGTCCAGACAAGAACCTGTACACAGACGGTCACGGCAGTGAAACACGTAGCGTCAAAGTGGAAACAAGCCCGATGTCCATCAACTGATGAATGGATAAACAAAACGTGCTAGGGCCACAGGATGGAATACTTGGCTATAAAGAGTTATCAAGTATGGGGCGCCCGGGTGGCTCAGTCAGTTGAGCGTTCCGACTTCAGCTCAAGTCATGATCTTGCAGTTAGTGGGTTCGAGCCCTGCATTGTGCTCTGTGCTGACAGCCCAGAGCCTAGAGCCTGTAGCCTGCTTTCGATGCTGTGCCCCTCCCTCTCTCTCTCCCCCTCTCTCTGTCCCTCCCCAACTTGCACTCTGTGTGTGTCTCTCTCTAAAATAAACATTAAAACAAAAAAAGAGTTATCAAGTATATATAAACCTTGAGAACATTATGCTAAGTGAAGAAGCCACAGATTTAAATGCCATGAATCCCATTTATACGGAAAGTCCCAAATAGGCAATTTCAGCGTCAGAGAAAGTAGGTTAGCGGTTTCCAGCGCCGGGGAGAAGGGAGGAATGTAGAGTCACTGCCAATGGACACAAGGTTTCTTTCTGAGGTGATGAAAATGCTCTGGAATTAAGACAGTGGTGACAAGTGCAGAACTATGTGAACATCCTAAAAAACCACTGAATCGTACACTTTCAATGGGTAAAGGATACACAAGACTATATTGCAATAAAGGTGTTAAAAAAAAAAAACACTTCTCTGAACCTAAATCAGAAACAGTAAGAGTATGTCAAATCAATGCTGTACACCTGAAACTAATACTATGTCAATTATACTTCAACAAAAAGAAAATTAAAATAAGAACACATGTGATCTATATCCATAAAGGAATATTATTCAGCCACAAAAAAATGAACAAAATCCTGACATTTCCCACAACAGCAAAAAGAAATAGGAAGAACCATGGGAAATAATACACATCATCTTGAAGTCTATAATTCAAAGTAGGGGACAGTGACCATAGCTAGCTAGACAAATGCCTTACTCTTCAGGAAAATCTAAGAATTTCAAAATCCTTAGAGATGGGAAAACTCCAATAGTATCTACCAGTTATTAGACATTAGAGCTTATTGGATGTTTGGTACTGGATTAAGTGTATTACAGGTTACTACTTTACTAAGTCCCAACAATAATCCCGTAAGGCAGTTATTCTTATTAAAATGGGGATTTACATGATTAATCAACTAGTTCAGAGGCTAACTGAACAAGGATATACAGTCATTAACAAGCAGAGCTGAAATTCAAATTTGTATCTGATTCTAAAACTTTATATTAAACTGGAACGGGAAAAGGTAATATAGTCTACATATTATATACATATAGACATATGTAAACGTCTATACACTATACGTATATAGTAAAACATATATAGTCACATGAGTAATCTTTATGATAAAAAGGTAAGACTACACAGTAAGTTACTTCTAATAAGTTTAAATTAAAAAAAAAGACATCTGTGAAAACATTCAATATAGTGACACCTAAAACATGAAGATGTTTGAAATGACCCAAGATTTGTAAAAATACCCCAAAGTACTGAAATGAAAGAAGTATTGCTTCAGATATTATTATACTTACCAACAAAAGAAAGTAAATCTATATTATTTTCTTCTTGTTTTATCCACCCATGAGAACAATTTTCAAAGTGGAGTGAATAGAGGAAATACTAAGAAACTAGTCAATTTTTTTAAGTTAACTCTCCAGTCAAATCAGATCATAATGTGGTAACAGAGACACTGTCAGTAAACTCTGGGAACTTAATCAGCATAAGGGAAATGTCACAAAGGGTGCCAGACAGGCAATACCTTGCCTAAAATTTTGCAAAGTGAAAAGAAAATATTCTGGAAGATAGATTCTGAAATTTATTTCAGAGGTCAATCCCCACTAAATACTCGAAGACATTATTGAACAGCTGGTTTGAAAATCATTAGATACTACCCCAAGTGTTCCAAACAGGTCATGTCAACAATTTTCTGAAGGCTTTTCTGGACTGGATAATAATGCAGGATATTTTCATCATCAGCAAAGTTGTCAAAAAAGAAAAAAAAAAATCTCATATCCTATAGATGTGACAGATCAATGGAGATTCAAATCCATTTATAAGCAGCTTAAAAAGTGTACAGATGACTCTCTATACTTCATACTGACATGAATGACACCAGAGATGGATTCACTAACCAATTTAGACAAATCAGATGATAGACCGCATGCCTCAGTCAACAGTCTTCCCAGATCTATTTACCCATGGCAAGAAAAAGCAGGTAAGTGTAAGGATGCAACAATCAAGAAAGAGGAAAAGACTGGAATAAGGGTACAAGTGAACATTAAAGCAAAGATAAAGGTTCATAATCCTTTATTGAGGTTTATTTATTTATTTATTTTGGTTTAAAAAATCAGAATTCCTCAAGCAAAAGATGTGAAGTTTTCAACTGACTACAAACTCGATAGTCTTTAAAAAAGAAAAATAACTCAACTGATCTTAAAGGATGAAGAAAAGAAGTACATTACATTAAAAGTACGTTACATATCAAAAGAAGTTCTCTCCATTATCCAGAATATAATGCTTAGTTTTGATTTTTTTTTTTAAGTTTATTTTGATAGAGAAAGATGGACAGAGAGAATCCCCAGCAGACTCCACTCTCAGTGCAGAGCCCGACAAGGGGCTTGATCCCATGTGAGATTATGACCTAAGCTGAAATAAAGAGTCGGACAGACGGTTAACCAACTGAACCACACAGATGCCCCTATTATGCTTAGTTCTAAACACCATTTACAAGTGACCCTGACAGACCAGAGTGGATCAGAAGGATGACAACAAAATAATGGATCCGGTACCTATAAGACCTAGGTAAAAAGCATTAAGGAAAGCAACAGAGATTCAAATATGAATGACACTCAGTCTTTGCCTTCAAGGAGCTTACAGTCTCATAGTAAAGACAGACATAAACAAATAAATGCAAAATACTGTCAATTAGTAGGCGATACAAACGCAGACATACCATACTAAGACTCAAAGATAGAAAGACTTGCACTTTCTCAGAAAAAAGGAAGTCTTCGCTAAAAAAGTAACTTGTAAGGTGACTTTTGAAAAGTATTTATTATATTAGCAAATGTTTACTCAGCAATAATAAAAGCTAACATATGACGACTTATTTCATACCAGCCACTGTGCTGCGTGAAGATGCACAGAAGTGCAGCCACAACCTCCGACTTCATGCAGTTTATGACTTAACAAGAGAGACACAAGTGAACCAGTAGTATCAGTGAACTCAGATCAATTCTGCAACAAGCACAGGGTGCAAGGGAACACTCAGCGAGAGCACTTAAGGGCATGCAGGGCAGCGGAGGAAGGCTCTGAGAGTGCAGGGACCAGAAGGAATACATGTTCTGAACAGAAGGCCTACAGATAAAACAAAGAGTGCAGCTGGTTCAGAAACTGGTATTTTGCTCTACATGGAACACAGTTTGAGAGACAGAGTGCCCAGAAATGAGCCTGGAGACGTGAGCCAGTGCCACATCATGCTAGCCTTTCAATAACAGTAAAGATTTTGGATTTATCCTAATGACTATAGTTAGTGAAGGATTTTTAGCAGGGAAGGGACAGGATTACATTTGTGTTATAAAGGACTTCAGCCCCTATGGGAGATTAGATTAGAAACGACACTGGCCTGAACAAGGATAAGCAGATGTGTGAAAAGGCAGCTATATCCATGACATCTAGGTCTCACAGTATCACATTAGGACCCAGTGACTCAGTATGAGGCACGATGGCATCAGAGAAGTCGTGTCATTCCCAAACTTCCTGCTCAAGCCTCTAGATGTGCAGTGGTATGACTCACTAAGATGAGAAATACTAACAAAGAAACGGGTTTTGTTTAGTTTTTTGGAGGGTGAAAAGAGGGAAAAGGGGGAGGGAAGAGTTAAGTTATAAACGTACTGAAATGAGTGTCTGTGGGACCTACAAGTAGAGGTGCTAGTTGGCACTTAGATATAAAAGTCCAAGATGGCAGCAGAGGAAGACCTTGAATTTACCTCCCACAGACACAAGAAATCCATACCTGCACATACGGCAATCCCTCCTAAAGAGCTGAGAATAGACTGAACAGCTTCCGTACAACAAAGGGTAGAAGGACCACACAGAGGACAAGAGGAGAGCCTGAGACACGGTAATGACAGGAAACTGACCCCAACATTACAAACTGCAGTAGGGAGAGACAGGACTGAGGAGCCACGTGCAAATTCACCCACGCAGGGTCACAACAAAAAACAAAACAATCTTTTAAAGAGCAGAAAGACTATACAAGTGGAGAAAACTCATTTACTAACCATACAGCATGGGCCAGATGGTAGGGACTGCTGGAAAGCCCCCCAGAGATGGAGACGCTAAGAGGCACCGCTGTTTACGCTCTCCCTTCACCTTGGTAGTGCAGACAGGAGCAGGGTCCAGGCGCTCTAAACGGACTGCTGACTCAGTGGCCCTGGGCTCCTGGCCCACACCTACCATAGCTCCAGCTGTCCAACTAGGGCTTCCCCAGCACAACACACACAAGAAAACCCCCAGCCTGTGCTCACTACAACTCCATCTCCAGCTGTCCTGCCAAGGCAACTTGGGTGCAAAGCACCCCAGGCAACCTCACCAATCCAGCCAGGGAGCCCCCTGTGGAGTGCTGCAGCTGGCACCCACCCCAGCTCCAGCCATCCCACCAGGGTAGCCCAACACAGAGAACCCCAGGACCTGCCAGACCACATCTGATTCAGCTCCAGCTGTCCTATTAGGGTGGCCCCGGCACAAAGCAGCCCAAGATGCCCCAGCCTGTGCCCGCTCCAGCTCCAGCCAGAAAGCCAAAGCCATCAGGAACATGGAGTCTACACAGGGGAAATTCCTATACAAGGCCACTCCTTCAAGAATGGGAGAGGTAGCCCTTTCACCTAATTCACACAAACAAACACAGGAAGTCAGATAAAATGAGGAAACAGAGGAATATGCTCCAATCAAAAGAACAAAAGGAAACAGCAGAAAACAAACTAAACAGACAAGCAATCTACTTGATAAAGAGTTCAAAGTAATGGTCATAAAGGCGCCCACAGGACTACAAAGAAGAGTGGATGAACTCAGTAAGGACCTCAACAAAGTGATAGAAAATATGAAAAAGAACCAATCAGAGTTGAAGAACACATTAACCGAAGTGAAAAATACACTAAAGGGAATCAATGGCAGATTAGAGGATGCAGGAGACCAGTTCAGTGATCTGGAAGACCGGATAGTAGAAAGCACCCAAGTTGAACAGCAAAAAAATAAATGACAGGTTAAAGGACCCCTGGGACAATATCAAGCGGAAAAAAAAATTTACATTATAGGGGTCCGGGAGAAGAAAGAGCAAAGGGCAGAAAACTTATCTGAAGAAATAATAGCTGAAAATTTCTCTAAACAGACATCCATGTCCAGGAAGCAAGAGAGCCATAAACAAAAATGAACCCAAAGAAGTCCACACTAAGACACATAATCATTAAAATGTCAGAAATTAAAAGATAAAGAGAGAATCTTAAAAGCAGCAAGAGAAAAGCAACTAATTACACAGCAGGGAAACCCCCATGAGGCTATCAGCTAATTGTTCAGAAGAAACCCTGTAGGCCAGAAGGGAGTGGCAGGATATATTCAAAGTGCTAAAAAGACGAAACCTACAACCAAGTATACTCTACCCAGCCAGGTTGCCATCTGGAACTAAAGGCAAGACAAAGAGTTTCCCAGACAAACAAAAGTTAAAGCAGTTCATCACCAATGAACCGGCCTTACAAGAAACGGTAAAAGGACTTCTTTAAGCAAAAAGACCATACTGAGAAGAAATTATGACCCAAAAAAATTTCACTCATAAAAACAAACATAGTAGAGGTAGTAGTTCAATCACTTACAAAGAAAGTTAAAAGACTAAAAAGCAGCACATTTATAAATAAAATATTAGTTAAGGGAACTCAATTAGAAAATGTAAAATATAACAACATAAACATAAAACACAGAAGTGGGCAGTAAAAATACAGTCCTTTTAGAAGGTGCTCAAACTTAAGTGACCATCAACTTAATACAGACTGCTATATACTTACTATGTTATACAATATCATTATAAGTTATATAGTATCATTACAAGTATCATTATAAGTATGTTACTTAGAATCCTATATACTTAGGATGTTATCTATGAACCTCATGGTAACCACAAAGCAAAAACCTGTAATAGACACACAAAAATTGAGAGAGAAAGCCAAGCATAACACCGAAGAAAGTCCTCAATCACAAGGAAAAAGAGCAAGAGAACTACAAAAACAATGAGGAAACAAGCAACAAAAGGCACTAAGTACATACCTATCAATAATTACTTTAAATGTAAATAAATGCTCCAATCAAAAGACATGGCTGATGGAACAGATAAAAAAACAAGATCCATCTATATGCTGCTACAAGAGACTTGCTTCAGAAAATACAGACCAAAAGGGAAGGGATGGAAAAAGATATTCCATGCAAATGGTATCCAAAAAAAGCCAGGGTATCAATACTTACATTATACAAAACAGACTTTAAAATAAAATAAAAATTAAAAATAAATAAAATATAAAGACTGTAACAAGAGACAAGGGCACTGCATAATGACAAAGGGATCAATCCAACAAGAGAACGTAACAAGTATCTATGCAACCAATATTGGAGCACCTAAATGTATGAACATAAAAACAGACATACACAGAGGAAATGACGTAACACAGTAACAGCAGGGGACACCCAACTTGCATCAATGGAGAAAGTCAATAAGGAAACCGTGTCTTTGAACAAGACATCAGACTAGATGGACCTAACAGAACATTCACAACATTCCATCCAAAAGCAACAGAAAACACATTCTTTTCAAGTGCACATGGAACATTCTCCAGGATATGCCACCAAAAAGGTCTCACCAAATTGAAGATTAAAATCAGGGGCAGCTGAGTGGCTCAGTTGGTTAAGCATCCGACCTCAGCTCAGGTATGATCTCACGGTCCGTGAGTTCGAGCCCCGCGTTGGGCTCTGTGCTGACAGCTCAGAGCCTGGAGCCTGCTTCAGATTCTGTGTCTCCCCCAAGCCCCCCCCCTCTCTCTCCCCCCCAACTTATGCTCTCTCTCAAAAAATAAACATGAAAAAAAATAAAAATAATAAAAATTAAAAACAAAAAAAAAGATTCATCATGATGAAGTTAGATCTATTCTGGAGACGGTTCAGTATCCTCCAATCAATCAATGTGACACGCCACATTAACAAAATGAATGAAGGATGAAAATTGGTATGATCATCTCAACAGATGCAGAAAAAAATTCGGCCAAAATTCAACACGATAAAAACTCTTAATAAAGTAAGTTTAGAAGGAAAATACCTCAATGTGATAAAGGCCATATATGACAAATCCACAGATAACATCATACTCAACAGTAAAAACCTGAGAGCTTTTCCACTAAGATCAGGAACACAACAAGATGGCCACTCCCACCACCTTCACCCCAGCCACAGCAACCAGACAAGAAATAAAAGGCATCCAAACTGGTAAGAAAGAAGTAAAACTCACATCTGAGGATGACAGAACACTATACACAGAAAACCCTCAAGACTCCACCCAAAAACCATCAGAATAAATGGATTCAGTGAAGATGCAGCATATACAAAACCAACATATACAAACTGGTTACACTTCTATACACTAATAACTAAGTGGCAGAAAGAAATTAAGAAAATAATTGCATTTACAATTGCACCAAAAAGAATGAAATACCTAGGAATAAACTTAACTGAGCAGGTGAAAGACATATACTCTGAAAACTTTCAAACACTGATGAAAGACATACTATGCTCAGACTGGAAGAATTAAGATTGTTAAAATGTCCATACTCTCCAAAGCAATCCAAAGGCTCAATGCAATCCTACCAAAATACCAAAAGTAATTTTCACAGAACTAAAACAAATAATCTTAAAATTTGTATGGAACCACAAAAGACCCATAATAGCCAAAGCAATCCTGAGAAATAAAAACAAAGCTGGAGGTAACACAATCCCAGATTTCAAAATATACTACAAAAATACAATAATCGAAAAAGTGTATTAATGGCACAAGAGAGACACACAGACCAATGAACAAACTAGGAAGCCCAGAAATAAACCTATGTTTATATGGTCTATAATAAAGAAAGAAAACTTACGCAATAGGGAAAAGACAGTCTCTTTAATAAATGGTGTCAGGAAAACTGAACAGTCACAGGTCAAAGAATGAAACTGGACCACTTTTCTACACCATACACAAAAATAAACTCAAAATGGATTAAAGACCTAATGTAAGACCTGAAACTATAAAATTCCTAGCGGAAAACAGGTAGCAACCTATCAGACATGAGCTTTAGCAACATTTTTCATAACATCTTGCAAATACCATATGATTTCACTTGTATGTGGTATCAAAAAAAAACTAAACACAACAAAACAAACAACACAGAAAAAGACCCATAAATACAGAGAACTGGTGGTTGCCAGAAGGGAGGGGAGGGGAGTGGCAGAATGGGCAAAAAGTGACAGAGTGGGAGGTACACGCTTCCAGTTACAGAATGAGTAAGTCCTGGGGATAAATGGTACAGCACAGGAAGTAACAGCAGTACTGTCATAGAGTCTTACGGTGTGAGGTGGGGCCGCATCTGTGGTGAGCACAGCGTGATATACTGAGGAGTCACTAGGTTGTACACCTGAAACTAACGTCACGCTGTAGGTCGACTACAATTTAAAAAAACAAAGAGCAGACAGCTGAATTTCCTCAGGACTAGAGCTCTGCCAGCAAGGATGAGGGAACAAGGAGGCAAGGGACTCAAGAAGAGTGGCTAAGGTGATGGACTATGGAATCTAAGTGGATCAGGAAAGCAGTCAAGACAGGACGTGCAGAGAGCAAAGACACAGAGGGACCCAAGGACTAGAGCACCTGATAAACCACCTGTGTGCTGAGAAAACCTGAGTAAGAGAGGAAAGGAGGTTATGGTTAGAGAACACAACGTCTGAATTTGTGATTTCACAAGTGAAGCAGTTCTTTGTGCTATCAAGATCCAACAGCCCTGGGAAAGGATACCTGAAAATGGAGAGAAGAGGTTGCTGGTAATACAGAAAAGTCACCAGATGGACAGGAAGGGAGAACAAGGAAGGCAGAAAAGCATGAAACAGCAAGGTTCTCAGGAGAATTGCAAGTAGTCTGACAAAACTTAAGAGGGATCAAGATAAAGATGGAGAGGGAAGAGCCAGACCACAGAAGTCATATCTGAAAGCTAATTTGCTCAAGATGAGGACTGTCTTCTGAAGGACTGAAGGGCTGTCAGATTTTTTAAACATCCATCCTAGGAAACAGAAAGGGTAGAGGAGACAGGGAAGCAGATTTCAAAGTAAAAGAGAATGTTCTAATGACTAACGATTATATAAATTGGTTGTCTTAAAAATTAGTAATTCTAGTAATACTAGAAGTGTTTAAGCAAAACTCAATGTTGATCTGCCTACAATGTTGTAAAAAGAATCAAACAGGAGACCATTAAGTTCCTTCCAACTCCATGAAGGCAGTAAGAGAAGAAAAGGCATTACTTACCAATTCTACACCTATTACTCCTGCACCAATGACAACCATCTTTTCTGGAACTTTTTTTAAAGATAGAGCACCTGTAGACGACACTATTGTATCTTCATCAATCTATAACAAAATATATACAATCAAAATGATTTGGAAAAACCTACTGCCTTATAAATGAGCTCACAAAAAATACTAAGACATTTATCTGTTCTGAGGTATCTATGACTTCTATCCTTACATTCAATTCTTTTTAATATAATTTATTGTCAGACTGGCTTCCATACAACATCCAGCGCTCATCCCAACAAGTGCCCTCCTCAGTGCCCATCACCCATTTTCCCCTCTCCCCCATCCCTTACAGTCCATTTTAACAAATCCCATTAAAAATACTCACTTGAAATTTCATCATTCGATATTTCAAAACAAAATGGTCCATTTTAACTACAAAATGAACCCAAGTCTATCTTAATATGAAATGTTCTATTTCTGGTCAAAATCACTGCAAAATAGAGACAGCTTCCCAAAGCTGAGTGTCAACATATGGTATTTCAGTTAGAAATTTTTCATTCAAAGTGCATAAATAGCATGAATAAAGTAGTTTATAAAAGGTCTTCCTGAAGGAAGGTTATAACAGTTGTAAAAAGCATACCGTGATTCCAGGAAAAGGAGTAACTTCTGACCCTGTAGCTATAAGAATGTTCTTTGTATCAATAACTTGAGTGCTGCCATCGGCTTTCATAGCAGTGACCTGATTTTTGCCCGTTATCTTTCCATATCCATTTACGTGAACAACCTTTAATAAAATAATATTTATACATTCACAAAGTTTAAAATGATGTTTGCAATTAAAAAAACATGGGGCGCCTGGGTGCCTCAGTTGGTTGAGGATCCAACTTCGGCTCAGGTCATGATCTCACGGTTTGTGAGTTCGAGCTCCACATCAGGCTTTGTGCTGACAGCTTACTCAGAGAGCCTGGAGCCTGCTCTGGTTTCTGTCTCCCTTTCTCTCTGCCCCTGCCCTGCTCACACTGTTTCTGTCTCTCTCAAAAATAAACATTAAAAAAATTTTTTTTAAATAAAAATAAAAAAACATGATTAATGGGGGGGAAAATAAAAGCACTCTATTAAATAATACACCCAGTACAAAATACTTCCTTACTTAATAAGGTTACACGTAGAGCAGCAAAAAACTTGTTATATACGTCAGGGAATCTATTTCAGGTTAGCACACAGTTTTAAATTAATATCCCCAGCAGGAAAAAAAAAAGATAGGGGTGCCCGTGTGGCTTAGTCAGTTAAATAGCCAACTTCTGTTCAGGTCATGATCTCATGGTTTGTGGGTTCAAGCCCCGTGTCAGGCTCTGTGCTGACAGCTCAGAGCCTGGAGCCTGCTTCAGATTCTGTGTCCCCCTTCTCCCTCTGCCCCTCCCGCACTCATACTCTCTCACTCTCTCTCAAAAATAAATATTAAAAATATATATATAATACCCCCAAGCATTAAGTTCTAAGGGCATCACTCTTTCAGCAGAATGCTTCATATGAACATAAGATAAAGTAGGCATCTGAACGTTAAAACACTGACCTTATTCTGTTTGAATAAGTGGGCAATTCCACCAGTTAAAGCTTTTACCGCTGTACTCTTCTGCTCCATCATCTTCTCTAAATTCAAGCGAACTTCAGACACTGTAATTTGTTAAATAAATCTTTAGTCCTTAGCTAAATTCTTGATGCAATGTGATATTTTTCACTAATCAGGTCTGGAAAATTTCAGCTTAATGCTTACAGAACTGTAAAAAAGGCAGTGTTAAAACTTCTCATGTAGTAACTGCTATAATAATTGTAGCTCGCAAACAGGCCAACAGCAACACATCACGGTCAATAAAACTTATCAAACACAGTAAAAAGTCCACCTTTGGGAAAAATGCAGTCCAAAATACACATTACATCCCACGTGGCAACATACTCATTCTCCGAACACATTATGATGATTATAAATCTGGATAGAATTAAATAGAGATGGCAAAGTAAAACACCAGCTGAAATTTTAAATAGGAGCAACTTCACAAAACAAAAACAAAAATACTCATCTGAAAACTTTACATATAGAAACTTAACATAAAAGAGTTTAATCAACTGGATTTAATCCCTCATTTGGGTCGCCTGGGTTGCTCAGTTGGTTAAGCATCCGACTTCAGCTCAGCTCATGATCTCATGGTTTGTGGGTTCAAGCCCCGCATCAGGCTCCACACTGCAGAGACTGCTTGCAATGCTCTCTCTCCCTCTTTCTGTCTCTGATTCTCTACCACTTGTGTGTACTCTCTCTCTCTCAAAATAAATAAACTTAAAAAAAAAAAAAATCCCTCATTTAACTCCTAACTCTGAAGCAACAACCTAAGAAAACAAAGCAGCTCAACTCAACAGAACTTCAAAAGAGGGAGATCTTAGAAATCTGCACATGCAATCAACCCATATCTCAGAGATGAGGAAACAGAGACCCTGAGAGATCTGATTTACCTAGGTCATAGAACTAGAAGAGGAAGCTTGGCCTACGATGCAAGTCTCTTGACTAAACCCTGTTTCTTCTTTCCTGAGTCAGGAAAGTGGGTTTTGATTCTACCTTTCATCTACTTTGATATGTCTGCTTTAATGTGTACATATCACCTCTATACCCACTGGATTGCCTGCTACAGCCCATTCTTTCAGAAACTACTGCAACAAACAAATGAAAGAAAAATGATTACCCCTCCATACCCACTGGTATGTGTAAGCTCTTTCTAGAACAGACTACCCTCCTGGATGTATCTGTCAACAATTGGTGAAAAAGGATGAAATAAAAACAGCCCAAAAAGAATGGTGGGAGACAAGATTTACCAAATTAAAATGAAATGCCCTCCTTTTACACTGGGTTGCATTCCCCACTCTCTCCTCTCTCTCCTTTGTTCTTGCCACACTACCAACAACCTAAGCAGTCTGTCCATCCTTCCTTCCTTCCTTATCTGCCTAGAGCACTCAGGAATCCAGTGCCAACTCCCCACCTCGAGATCTCCAGGTTTCAGGGAAATTGAAACTGACTCTTCATACACATACACACACACAGCAGACTTCACACAAAAGTTGTCAAACAGAAGATGTCATAGTAGAAATCTGGATTTAAGCCTTAAGTAAATCTCTATTTTTAATCTTTTTTTACTCTTTCCTCAATGAAACATGTATTACTCATTAGACATACAGAAGTCTTTAACTGGAAGAGTCAAGTATGGCTGGTAATATTGCTAAATATGAAAGGTATACTTACTTTCAATTCCCCTAGATGCAAAATCTTTTCCATGGGCCATATGGTAATAATGAGAGTTATTTAATAAAGCCTAAATAGACAAAATGATGAAATGTTAATAAGACTATATACGATAAAAAAGCACTTAAGAAATGACATCCCCTGCATGCAATAGTACAAAGGACTACAACAATTCAGTTTCTGTTCTTATGTAATTAATCTAAGTCAAATAATGACACAATGTTCAACAGCAGGACTGAAAAACAAAACACCTTTACTTTCTTTAAAAGCAAAGAAATAGGTACCCTCTTCAGGGGGCAGGTGAAAAGGGCAGTCCTGTCTACATCCAAAAGCACCTAAAAGAATTTACTGCCTATGATCTGTTTCGTTGGTAAAGGAGAACTAAAGAGAAAAATGGAACATGAGAGTCTGTTTGAATGGAAAGGCTAGGGATTCCAAAACAAAGAAGCAATTTCAGGAATGTATGGCAGACTGCTGAAAGCACTGCTTAAGCTTACCAAGGAGAACATGTTTTTTATCAACCTTGGGTTATTTTTTAGTAACTGTATTAGTCTAATATTCTAGTCTTAACATATCCTTCTAGCTGGTGGCTAATGACAGAAGCCTTTGCACTGTACGAAACACACGTTCACCTTAGAAGGGATACAACCGACGTTCAAGCACGTTCCACCAAGCGTTTCATTTTTCTCAACGCAGACTGTCTACAACCAAAGAAAATATTATTTAATGGCACATAAACTGCAGAGTTGCAGTTCACTAAAATTCCCATGTATCTGTCCTAATTCTTGTACAAAATAAGTCTGCATTTGTGAGAATGAAATAGAGTCCTTTAAAATTTATCATCTGAGTAATACTAAATGCAGGCTAACCCAAATGTGAATTATTCTAAGACATTTTTGTTTAACATTACCAAACACATGCTTTTAGTTCTATTACTGTTGCTTCCAAAGTGAAGTTAGTAGCCAAACGTGCGAAGCACTGTGGGGAGTTGGGAAAAATGGACTCTGCTATTTCATGAGACTACCACAACTGAATAACACTCTTCACGCGTCTCAGGCCTAAATAGAACTTATAGAATAAAGACATTATTTACCACTGTTATTTAGGTGCAAAGTATTTTGTGAATATGATCAACTCCTTCCAAATAAAAATAAATCAACACCTCGTTTAGTCTAAACTTTACCTTGAAGCCCAACTGGGCAGCTTTAATAGCGGCAACATATCCTCCGGGACCAGATCCTATCACTGTTACATCAGCATCAACTACAATAAAAGCAAATTGATATAAACAGTAAATTGCTTAATATGGACCAAAAATAGTACATTAAAAAAAACAAACAAAAAAATCTGATACTTTAAACCTCCAAGAAAGTACAAGGAACCAGAATTTTCTACCCAGTACTATTTTATTCCTAGGTACTTAACATTCTTTGATGTTAACTAAAACTGGCATTTTTAAATTTCATATTCTATTTGTTCATTATGACATATGGAAATACAACAGAGTTCTATATCCACTGTATCCACTGACCTTGCTAAATTCCACACCGTTTTACTTAATAACAACAAGACAGGCTTTTAGTGACACTAGAAGACACATCTGCATGAGGGAGAGAACTTTGGAATCTGACATACTTGTCTTCAAATCTCAGCTCTAACATTTATTAGCTGTGTAACCAAGTGACTTAACTTTTCTGTCATAAAAGAAACAATAACACTACCTTAAATGACTAATGTTAGGATTAAATTTTGTATATCCTTAGAGCTGTCAATAAATTTAAGAATGATATGATTCCAGGTACTGTACGTGAGATACAGGGAGAAAAACCAGCTTCCCTGTAATAGATGGCAAACACGTTTTGGACTTTATTTGAATCCTGATAAATTTCATATAGTTTATAATAACAGGCTAACCAGAACATTAAGTGAACTACTCTGGACGTTTACCATATGAAGATAGAAAAGGAAATTAACTTTGATCAGCAGCCTTAGTAATATAATAATTATAATGCAAATGGAAAAGAAGTCCAATTATTCCCACTGTTCTCAAGCCAACTTCAAATAAAAATACACTGGCTTGAAAGAGTTAGGAGACAGTCTCCCTTCTCCTCCGCCTCTACTATCCTTACAACCCCAAGCATTTAGCAGTTTATAACACATTTTCACATCTATTATCCTGTTTGATTCTCAGAACTTCTTATGAAGACGGTAAGGATGACATATAACTGACATTTCACAGATAAGAAACACTAGGTTCAGAGAGGTCAGTTAACTTGCCCAAGGTCATATAGCAAGTGACTGGCAGAGACAAAATTTAAGCTTTTTCTATTTCCAATGGTCATCCCATTATTCAACGGTATTCTATTCCTCAATTTCAACTATCATAAACTAAAATCCTAAGAGCAATAATCAAGCTTTATAATTATTAGACATCTAACCTTAGGAGAGTAATTTAACCTGTTTCACTTCACCTTCAGTTTCTCTAACTGCAAAATAAAGACTACAAAAAAACCTACTTCATAGGGGCATGATACAAAATATGCAAATAGCTTAGCACAATACTTAGAGCATACATAATAAATATTTGCTATATGGTAGCTACATTCTGACCTCTGAAGATGGCAGTTTTAATTTCTGATCATCCCTCCTCAAGAAAACACCCACCCCTCCAAGGGATGGGATCAAAAAACTTCTGCAGGACTGAAAAGAAACACAGAACCCCTGAACTAAGAAGTTATCCAACCCACAAAACCTAAGAATCCTTCCTACTGAATAAATAAAAGTACTGATTCTCCTTGGTTATATCAAATGATAATTAGGATTACTCAGTACATGAAAAAAATATATAGCTAGTCCAATACATGAAAAAAGGATCGTTTCAAGTTTCGTCGATCCACTTGTGCTCTTTGGCTACGTTGTCTGGTTCCCTGATTCATGTTCAGAATTAAGTACATAATAAAGTGTGTATCTATTTTCAAGTTTTGAATCAAATGATGGCCTAAACAATATTCTTTAATTTGGATTCTAATTTTTAATTCACAGTAATGAAACACAAGCTACAAAAAACAGGTTTCTTTGCTGAATTTTTAACATCTTTTCTGATTAAAGTATATGTTAATTAAATAAATTTAAACACGATATAGCCAAAAATTTTAGTTTCATTTCCCATCGTGCTCTTAGATTTTTAACTATACAAAATACCAAAAATTTAAAACCATTCACCCCTCACTGAAGATATTAGATGTATCGTTCCATCAGAACACCACTAAAGTGCTAGGGAGAACAAAAAAGAAGGGAAAAAGGAAAATTCTCTGAAGATCAGTCAGCTGAGACTATAGGAGGGTGTGATCCAGTAACAAACCTTCAAAAACAAGCCAGTATTTAGGGGATGTCTGCAATTTACTTTTAAATGTGTCAAAAAAGTAAGGTGGACTGATGGGTAGCTAAATGGCTGAACAGATACATGACAGTTTAAGTACAGTAAAATGTTAGTGGAAGTATCTATGAATGTTCACTGGAAAATTCTTACAACTTTTCCGAACATTTGCGATTTTTCATAACGAAAGGTTGCAAAGACAAACCAGTTGGCTCTCACCTATACAAAGGCTGCACACAGGTGAAAAGTTTACAACACACAATTCTGACTCACCACCTCCCTGTCCAAAAGCATTTCTCAATTTGATTCCCACATACACTTTTAAAAACCAGGATACAGATAAATAATTAAATGAAACACATTAAGGAACACTTGATGGTTAATTTTACAAAATTAGCTCTAGCCTTTAAGAGTGAAAAAGAAAAACCAAACAGGACACACAAATCAGTATCATGGGAGAAAGATGACTAAGTTAGAAGTACGGCAGAAGACAGCTGCATAGCAATCTGCATTTTAGGTGGCAGTGAAATATCAGGAGAAAGTTATCAGGCTGATGCTTTAAAAAATACTGGGATACAATTAGGCGTGATGGACTTCAACAGACATGGCAGTTAATGCCATGAAATGAACTGAAGGAGAAAAAGCAGGAAAAAGTGTTCTACGAATGTTACTTATTATATCACTGTGAGGAAAATAAGTACACTGTGTCATCAAGGCTACCACTGAAATACAGGTGTTGAGTTACAAATAAATGATAATCATCAACAAAGTGCAAGACGTATTTTAAGGAGTCAGTTTGCAATAACATCTACCATTTTGGTAATTTATTCTGTGCCAGGCAATGAGCTGAGTATTTCATGTCGTCTCATTTAAGCCTCCTTATGTCTCTCTGACACAATTATCAGACCTCCATTTCACAGGAAGAAACTAAGGCTGAGAGTAACTAGATAACCTGCATAAGGTTGCACAACTAGTAAGTGATGCAGCCAGGGTTCAAAGCAGGTTCTTCCCATTCATAAGCCTCCACTCACTCCTATACCTTTCTGTCCTAATGCCATGCAGAACACTCAGATGACCCCATCATCTCCAGGGCAATCAGGAACTCCAACTAAAATGACAAAAAGCTCCTTCATTAACATAACGAAAGCAACAAATATTTATGAACACCTACCCAAGAGGAAATCACTACCTTCAGTAACCTGACACTACAGTTAGGGAAAACAGGCATGTTTCAAAATATACATAAATCAAGATTATTTTTAAAAGTAAAAAAAGCGGTAAGAAAAAACATATCATAAGGCAGGAATTATTAATTACCAAATTCGCTAAATGAGTATAAGAGCTACTTGGCAAGGTTTATTTGTTTTGGGGGGTAGAGGGGCCCTTTTTAAATTATCAACGGCCTTAATCTCCAGTCTATTTTAGTGACCCTTTCATAGTAACATCCTATACTTGTCATCACCCAAAACTGCCCAGCCTCTAAAATCCTGAATTCTATAAGAATTCTTTACTTTCTGATCATTACCCTACAACCTCCCTAATCCATAAAGGAGAAATATAGTAAAAGAAAAAAGGATTTGAAGTTAAAAAAAAGGAAGGAAGGAAGGAAGGAAGGAAGGAAGGAAGGAAGGAAGGAAGGAAGGAAGGAAGGAAGGAAAAACTGGTGTTCAAACATGAGCTCTACCCCTTCGTAAACTCTTGGGCAAATATTTAATCTCTCTGGTTTTGATGTAACATAGGAATAAGTGACAGTAATACCTACATCCCAGGGTTTGAGGTCAAAGATAACAATGCATGTCAACATCCTGGGATGATGCTAGGTGCATACAAGGCACTCGACGGATGTTTCTTCCCTCCTCAGATCCACCTCCCAATCTCACAACCTCCAATCTCCGTAACACCAATGCTACTCCGGTGTTCTCTCCCACTAAAACCCGACCCAGACATTACTCTCTCCTTCTTCATTGGTCTTTTGTTTTTCATTCAACAAACATTTATTGAGCGTTAGACACTACTCTAAGGTCTTTGGATACCTATAATGACACAGCCCTGGTTCTTCTAGTCTAATAAGAGAAAAAAAGCAAAAAGCATTACAATAAAAACTCCAATCTGCAGCAAGAATGATCTTTAAAAACAAATCATATCAGGGCACTGGGTGGCTCAGTTGGTTAAATGTCTGATTTCAGCTCAGGTTATGATCTCATGATTCAACAGATCAAGCCCAGAATTGGCTTGGCACTAACAGCGTGGGTTTCTCTCTCTCCCTCTCCCGCTGCCCTCTTCCCCTGTTGGCATGCGCATCTGTGCTGTCTCTCAAAAATAAATAAACTTAAAAAAAAAAAAAAAAAAAAACAAATCGTATCAGGCCTCTGCTTAAAACACTCCTGATGACTTCCAACTGTCGTTAAAATAGTTAGGGTCTTTCATTATCTGCAGAGGTCAACTCTCAATCTTCAACACACTTCAGCCACACTGGCCCTTTTCAAGCTCCTTAAAGGCACTGTGCTCCTTCTCACATCAAAATACTCCCACATGCTGCTCCTTCTACGTGTAACACCTCCTCCCATACCCACTCCAACCCCAACCCTTTTCAGATATCAACATCGTTTCCTTAGGAAAGAATTCTGTGACCATTCTCCATCGGGATACAGATTTCATAGCTCCCTTATATTTAGCCTATGGAGTCTTTACCACATTTTTTTTTTTTAATGTTTATTTTTGAGAGAGAGAGAGACAGAGTGCAAACAGGGGAGGGCAGAGAGAGAGGGAGACACACAAAATCCGAAGCAGGCTTCAGGCTCTGAGCTGTCAGCACAGAGCCCGACCTCACACCTGAGCTAAAGCCGGACTCCTAACTGACTGAGCCATCCAGGCTCTCCACTTATCACAATTATTGGATGGATGCTTGTCTTGCCCAAATGGACTATAAACTCTATAAAATCTGCATCTTGGGGGCACCTGGGTGGCTCAGTCGGTTAAGGGTCCAACTTCGGCTAAGATCATGATCTCGTGGTTCGTGAGTTTGAGCCCTGTGACAGGCTGTGCTGACAGCTCAGAGCCTGGAGCCTGCTTCGGATTCTGTGTCTCCCTCTCTCTCTGCCCCTCCTCCATTCATGCTCTGTCTCCATCTCTTTCAAAAATAAATAAACATTAAAAAAATTTTTTTTTAATAAAAAAATTTTTTTAAAAAGCTGCATCTTGTCTGACTTGTTCACTGCATCATCCCAGTCACTAGCACATAGTATATATCCCATAGCTGTCGAACTGAGGAATGAATGTAGCTAATGTGAGTAAGTGCTGTGAGTCCACTCCTGTCATGAAACAGAAGGTCCTACCACAATAACACACATCACTCTTCAAATCTTGATGAATTTGGTTCATACAGTTATTGAAACATCTTCCACATGTTGTAACAGGGACTGTATTATAAGAAATTTTGAACTCCTCCAGTTGCTCTGATCAACAAATACTCAACAGAAGCTGACCAAACAGTACAGAAATTAAAAACGTAGGCCCTAGGAGCATGTGAGTGGCTCAGTCGGTTAAGCGTCTCACTTCGGCCCAGGTCATATCTCACGGTTCGTGGGTTTGAGCTCCGTGTCAGGCTCTGTGCTGCACACAGCACAGAGCCTAGAGCCTGCTTCGGATTCTGTCTCCCTCTTTCTCTGCTCTTCCCCCGCTTGCACGTGCTCTCAAAAATAAACAAACATTAAAAAGGTTAAAAAATAATGTAGGCTCTAGGGTCAGAAGAATTTTCCCAATTCTGTCATTTCTTAGCTGAACCTCTTTTCACTCAGTTCCTCCAGTTATAAAATGGGGAAAATGGAAGCACATATCTTACAAGATGGCAACAAGGATTAAAGACTGCTTGAGACACAGTAAGCCCTCAGTGAATCAGTTACTATTACTGTTGTTGTTGCTGGTTACTTACTTTGTACCAGGTACCATACTGGATGGTACCATAGAAAAATTAAAAAACCAAAACCAAAAACAAAAAAAACAAGCCTATTAACTTCCCGTTTTAAATAGCTGAAAAACAAAATATGTGTCATTTACAGAAGCTTCAAAAATATTTTTTAAAAAAGAGGAAAATATCCATAATCCATAGCTTTCATAGCTTCCTTTCAGGGTATATCCTTCTAGTCCTATGTTTCTGACAAGCCCATCAAAATCTTCGCTCAGGATGTCAAAAAGTCATCTTACCATTCTAAACCATGTCAAATAACCACCACACTTAACCTCACCCAGTGGACAGAATTAACTTTTTCTTTTTTTTTTTTTTGTTTATTTATTTTTGTGAGATAGAGACAGAGTGTGAGCAGGGAAGGGGCAGAGAGAGAGAGACACAGAATCCGAAGCAGGCTCCAGGCTCTGAGCTGTCAGCACAGAGCCCAACATGGGGCTCGAACTAACAAGCCATGAGATCACGACCTGAGCCGAAGTCGGACGCTTAACTGACTGAGCCACCCAGGCGCCCCTAACTTTTTCAATGTAAACATTCAAAAATCATCCCCTGCTCAAAACCCTTCATTGGCTTTCCCACCACACTTGGGAATAAAATCCAAACTCCTTCACCTGGCTTCCAAAACCCTCCCACCATGAACTGATCCCCGCCTACCTCTCTGATTTTACATCCTCCAGCCACACCGGCCTTTTCTGCAATGCTTTAAACCTCACAAGCTAGTTCTCACCTCACACCCTTGTCATAGTTGTTTCTGTCTGCCTGAAATAACCTCACTCCCTCCCTTCACTCAGACATCATTTCCTTAGAAAAGTCCTGACAGCCTGTCTAAAATAGTCTTTGTTCCTCTCCGTTGCCCACTTTAATTTTCAATCACTACCCAAAATATTTACCTATTACTTCAGTATTGTTTGTCTTTTGTCACCAGACTATTAGTACCAAAAGTATAAGGCTTTGCCTTGTTCACTGCCTGGAGACACTAGGTGCTCAATAAACATTTAAGTGAATACACAGATGAACAAACGAATTCTAGGACCCACTATTTTATTACCAGTTACTCTAATTCTATGACCCACTATTTTATTACCAGTAACTCTAATATTCACTTACTTTTACATTTAAACACAAAGGAACTATGAAATAATGTGAGGAAAAACTGTTTTACTAAGTACTTACTTGGTTGATCAGCGTAAGTTCTCAGAGGAACTGCGGAAACTCCCTGTAAGCCATGAGATATTCGATTGAAATGGCCTCTCTGGAAAAGAAAATTGTTCATATGATGTAAAATGTGAATTCAAAACAGTGAACTACTGAAGGTCCATGAAAATGTAATAAATGGAGCAAACTTTATCAAGCACTTATTATTATTAACATATCTTCCATTGCCACATAGAGATTACACATCAATTTCTCCTCTTTCATAACAATTAAACTCTCCACCTCAGCTCACCACACTATCTTTTCATTATGAATATTCAATAAACTATGTCATAGTTAGCCCAACAAAAAGTGTTATTCCGTGGCGTGAAGTTTTCTTAAAGTTTCAGAAAGCACGGCTAATTTCTGGCGCCAGGGATCATTTTAATGTCACAGTTAAAGTTCTTAGAGTTCTAACTTAAGTACCCAATAATCTGTATTATTACAATCCTACTTGTAACTGCTGTTTCCTAACTCAAACTACCACGTACAACCTATGAAGATGCTCCTGAACAGTTAACTAGGAACAGAAATTAGACAATGTCACTTTGGAAAACGCAGTTACTGACATTCAACAGCTACCCAGGTTTCACGGACTGCATCACAACCTCCATAAAAATCTCTATGGACGTCTACTCTCTCCTACGCTAAGAACAGGGAGGCACAAAGAAACAAAGCAAATAGCTCCTATCACAGCAGGCAAACGGGAGGCAGTGATGAAACCCACACTAATGCAGTCATGGTCTCTACTCCAAGGTAACTCAAGGCACCTGAGGTCAGGACGGTAGGCCAAAGTGGAGAAGACCAACCAAATGTCAGTCCTGACTTTTAATCCCTGCTCCCCCTCTAACTAAAAATGTAACTCCTAGCATATTACATTAACTCTCAGGAACACAGATTACTCATCCTAGACACAAAGGAGTTTGATCAGCATATGATCTTTAAGGTATCCATCAGCACAGTACTCAGCTACGATCCCACATACGTACAATCTGGCTGTATTCGACACGGAGATGAAATGGGACAGCTGTCGTAACGAAAGATAACCTGCTGCAAGCCTCTAGGAGGGAAGGCAATGGACACTACCTTAAAGCTGCAAACAATGAAGAGGCCTCTGAGGAATTCTTAGGGTTACCTGCCGGGGCTGACTGCGTCTGGCTGTTTCAAGGAGCAGCCGCAAGGTTACCTGCCCACTGCCACTCTAGGGCTGAGATTAGGATTCGAGATAAAAGGTAGAACGTATGAAAAGCCAGACCAGACGGGGCAAGTGCTATTTCTACTTCCTCTGCCAAGGTGGAGAAGCCTGCGTGCCTAGGGCCCAGGCTTGGGAGTGGACAGTGAGTAACTGCTGGCCGTCACACAACAGGCGGGGCCTCTCCGCCGCCCGGGTCTTTGCTCCGGTCGCGGCCCGGGCAGAGCCTACTCAGGGGCGGGGCTGCGGGTGGTCCCGGCCCGACCGCCGGCCTCTCTCGCCCCACCAGTTAGGCCGCGTCCGGACTCCGTCAGCAGGCCCTTCTGTGCCTCTGGTTCCGCACGACCCCACCCAGCCGGCCCTCACCTTGGCCAAGGAGCAATACACACGACTCCAGCTCTGCATTTTACCGCTCAACTTTCCTCTCCGCCAATGCTTTCACCTCCGCTAAGCTCCTCTGCCGCCTCGCCAAGGTCTCCCCGCCCTGCGCATGCACAAAAGCAGCTTACGTCATGGGTCGGGAGCAGCGCGATTGGCTGGAGCGGTCAGGGCCCATGGGACTAGGCGTTCCTGTCAGGCGCGGGGTCGCACACTGTCGTAAGGCGCCTAGTGCTTTGTGGCAGAGAGGGAGTGCCGTACCATTTTACCGGTGATAGGTAAACGTGGGGGTAGTAATGTGATCTTATACTTGGAAGACGAGCTAAATTAACAAGGCTATCGTTTGCTTGGTATAAGCTGCAGAAAGTAAGGCTTGACGGGTCCTTGATTGTGCTAAGCTGAGGAATCTCAGCACTTTCCAAGGCATCGTCTCACTTCACAGCAAGTATATGAAAGATGATGAGTTTTACCACTTCCTCGGATGAGGCCTGAGAGGTTAACTATCCCCGAGGTCGCGCAGAGGAAAGATGACTGCTTTATAATTTCTCTCCTCAAATCAGATACTATATAAGGGATGGAACCACAGACTTGGGCATCACCAGCAGCCTACTCTAATTAAGCTAACTGGCAAAACAGAAAACACTATCTTCCTCCTCTGTTAGAGCAAATTAGGATGGGTTGGGTGGGGGATAAGATTTTAGGTTTTTATAAGAGACAATGAAAAACATTGTCTTCAAGATTGAGCACAGAGCTCTAAGGTCTGATTCATGCTTTGTGATAACTATATAGTGTGAATGAAACTTAATTCTACATTTCTTGAAAGTTTACTGCCCAGGCACCGTGCTGGGCTCTGTGGATTTAAACACCAATTAAAAATTATTCCTTACCTAGCTATACTCCGCTTTAGGGGAGAAGAGAATGCTATTTAGTTAGTGTTTGTTATACAGGCTGCTAGTTGTCCTCCAACATCCATTCTCCCTGTCCTTTACTCTATAAATAAGCATTTTGGTCATCTTAGCCATTTTCATGGCTTTAGCACCTGCCTGCGTACACTGATAACTCCTAGACACTTGTCTCCAGTCTGTACTTCTCTAATCTCTAATTCCATATTTTCAGTTGTCTACAGAACATGTCCCCCTGGGTGATCCTGTCAGCACCTCAGTTTCAACTATCCAATTTCTTATTTAAACATGCATATTTTCTCCCTTATATTTATGATTAGTGAATATTTCCAAATATCCAGTCATCCCTAGTGAAAATTGTGTAGCCATTCCCAACTCCTTTAATGGGTCACTGTTTTAGTTGACCAGCCCTAGAAGCAGTCCCAGAAATAAGCAGTTGAGTGCAATGAGTTTATTTGAGAACTGATCCAAGCAAGCATCGGTAGAGGATGAAAAACGGATGGGAATGCTTTCAGATACATTAACGAGTAGATTGCCAGTGTGAACAATTGGTATTCAGACTCACTGGAGACCTCTGGGAGATAATATAGAACATGCTTCAGTTTTCGTATTCAAAATACATCCATCAACTTCCATCAGTCATTAGTTGAGGATTGCTCCCAGGGACTTTAACTCCCTGGCACTTCTGGGTTTCCCCATAGGTGAGCCGAGTGAGCACCAGCAGCCAGAGAAGTCTCTCTAGCAGAGTCTCGAAGAAGGCTTGTAGATGAATATACAGAGGAAAAGTGAATGCTAAAAGGATACAGGTGAGCCACCAGTAAGGTTGGCAATAATCACCAACTTCTATCAACTCCGAATGTGAGAATGAGAGTGAGAGAAACACTGAAGATGGCTCCAAAATGTCTGGCTTAGATGGCTGGGTGGGTAGTGAAACCATTACAGAAATACGCAACACGGAAAGAAGGATGACTTTGGGGAGAAGATAATGAGACAACTTCTTTGAATTTCAGATGCCAGCTGGACAATCCATTTGAGATCTTCAGTAGTTACTGGAAACAAATGTCTAGAGCTTAAAAACTCTAGACACGGATTTGAAAGTTTGCTGGCATATGGACAGTGATGGACACTTGTAGCATAGATGCATTCTCAAAGGGCCACACTTTTCTTTTTTTTTTTTAATTTATTTATTTTGAGAGAGAGACAGCATGAGTGGAGGAAGGACAGAGAGAGACACAGAATCCAAAGCAGGTTCCAGGCTCTGAGCACTCAGTATGATAGGAGAAGATAGGATTCAGTGGGAGGAGAGGGAAAGATTAGGGCCTAAGGTCACTGGGTGGGGAAGAGTGTCTGACCACAGCAAACCCCCCCAGGCTTAAGGTCCCTCTTAAGAATGTAACAGACCTAGGGCGCCTGGGTGACTCAGTCGGTTAAGCAAGCGACTTCGACTTCAGCTAAGGTCATGACCTCGAGGTTCGTGAGCTTGAGTCCCACGACGGGCTCTGTGCCAACAGCTCAGAACCTGGAGCCTGCTTCAGATTCTGTGTCTCCCTCTCTTTCTGCCCCTCCCCTGCTCACACTGTCTCTCTCTCAAAAATAAATAAAAATTTAAAAATTAAAAAAAAAAAAATGTAACAGACCCCACCTACTCCCCCTCAGGTTTCCCTCAGGAATTTGACAAAAGACCTAACTAAAAATAAGTAGTAGACCATAAAATGTATAGCTCACCAGGACTGATATGGCCATAGACCACCCCTCATATAATGGAAATGATCCAATCAGGAAGAGACAGCCCAGCACCTAGAGGTATCAAGCCAATGAGCGTAGGACCTGAGAAGTAAGGAGGGGAAGGGAACAGGGGTGGGGCATGACCAGACCTTATAAAACAAGGAGCTCTTGCCTATAATGTAGTAGGTGGACATTCACTTTCAAATGTTCCCTCTCGGTAAAGAGGGCTTTCATACTATTCTTCCTTTCTGATCTTATACTCTAATAAACTTTTGTCTGCTGCTCATTTTGTGTCCCCCTCTAAATTCTTCGAAATGGCGAGACAATGAATCCCGGGTATTGAGGTTAAAAAAAAAAAAAAAAATCCTGCAGCAATACTTTCCTTATAAAACTGAGAAGTGTGATTCTGAGAAGGGCTACGGTGGTCTAATAGGGGATCTGAACGAGTTGGACAAGTTGGAAGGAATATTGTGAGGTATACTGGACTGACAATTAGGAGACCTAAGTTCTAGACCTAACTGCTCTTCACTTCCCGTGTAATTTAGTAGAAGTCATGTCTTCGGGCCTTGGTTTCCCAAACTTTAAAATGAAGGGCCACAAGCTGCCCTCCAGCTGTAAAGCTATTCCACTAAGTTGCAGAGTCCCCACATAATACAGTAGCTATCTATAGTAGATGTTTCTTGCTGTGGGGCTGTTGTTTATTGGAATCCCCTTTTTATGTTTGAAGGACCCACCACAGGGTGAGACCAGACCCTACTAGGAAGCCCTAGTGGCCGCCCCTGTGTCTCCTGGCCTCCAGCAGGTGCAGCAGACACAGAACTTAAGCCCATCTGATGCTCCCACCAGGACTTGAGTTAAGAGGGGTGGCTCAAAGACACTGACAATTTGGGATTCACTCTGCTGGCAGGTGCGGTGACTCCAGTATTGGCGGTCGTTAGTGGCAATGGCGGTGTCCTATTCCGGCCCTTCCTAGAGAAAATCTCATCTAGGGCTGTCTAGCTCCCGGCCTCCCTCTCGAAACTCTACATTGGTTCCGTGCTTATCAGCTCGCCTATAAATTCCTTTTTGCAAAAGCGAGCCAGATATTATTTCTGAGATGGCCTGCCATCCAGAATCATGACTGGTACACAACCACGTATTGAAAAACTACTGTGTACAAGACACTTTAAATGAACTTTTAAGTCGCATGACACTGCAAGACAGGTGTTATTAATCTCAGTTTTTAGAGACAGTAACGGAAGCACAGAGCGTTTAAATAACAACGCTAAGGTCATGAAGTCAGTAAGCGGCAATTCTCTGCTACATCGTGGTACTAACTGGTAAGGAACAGGGTTCCTTGGCACTTTCTTTCGCCCGTCTGTTGCGAGACGAAACACCTCAAATGGTCTCAGAGTTGCTGCTATACAGCCCTCTCCTTTGGAGATGTTGTGGTTTTATAGAGGAAATAACTGTACTTCATTTCTTAATCATCTCCTTTTTCTCCTGAGTAATTTTATTTACGTAGATGATGCTTAAACAGCAACAATAAAATTGTATTCAAATGCTAACCTAAGCTTTCGTGGTTGATTGAGTAGGAAATAATGAGTTACCACCTAGTTCACAGTGTGTAGGTACACAGAAAATAGTCCACCGTTCCTGCTTCAAAATGCTCCTAAATACGAAGATATTAGGCCACTGGTGCTCAGAATTAATAAGTCAGCAAGGACGAAGTGTTGTTCGTTGGGCACCTAACAAGGTGCAGAATTTTGTGCAGGACACTGAAAGGAAGACAGACGCGTTGTCATAAACGTCCCTGATCTCAGAAAGCTGACAATCTAGTTGAGATCAGGCAATGCCTTTACTCCAAAGTCTTTACTCGGAAGTCACTTTCTCGGCGAGGCTTGTCCTGACACCCCTAATCAACACTCTTTCTGCCCTCACACTCATTCTCTGCGCTCTGGCTTTACTTTGTCCCACAGCCCTTACCATCTTCTAGGACACTGTATAATCATTTCCCGTTTATTTCGTAAAGTTTTCTGCTGCCACAGGGATCTAAGCTCCCTGAGCGTTGAGATTTCTGTCGGTTTTGTTTGCTGATAGACCCCCAAGCCTAGAATAGTGACTTGCACAGAATAGACACTCCAAAAACATTATGACGACATGGAAGTAAGCAGAAAAGGTAAGAGCTACAGAAATTTGGACGTGGAAGGATCAGAATGGGCTGAGCACCCGAGGGAAGTCTTCTGGCAAGATATAATTACTTCAATAGGTCTTTGAAGGTGGGCAGGATGTCGACAGAGAGGAAAACCAAGGAGCCTGTGATATCTGAGGCATGGAGACAACTGGGCAAATAGGAATAAAGGGCAAAAAAAAAAAAAATCACAATAATTTACAGCGTGGTGGAGGGAAAATGGCGTAGGCTTTAGGGTCATGAATCCTTCCGTAATTCATTTTGCTTGTGCCCTCCGGCAAATTTGCTAATCTCTCTAAATTGTTTCCTCATCTGTGAAATAGAATGATGCAGCGATGAATCAAGGGAATCTACCCCCAAACCCAAGGGCACACTATACACTGTATGTTAGCCAACTTGACAAGAAATTATATTTAAAAAAAAAAAAAGAAGAAGAAGAATGTTTACATCGAAGCTGGTTAAAAGGATTTTTAAAAATTTAAATAATGCACCTGGCACATAGGAGGTCCTTGGAAAGGGAAATTGTTATCACACTGCTATAACTTGTTGGGACACTTATCAAGAAGATTTGTTGAATTCCCGTGCAAAATACATTTTGAGTCACTCGACTTGCGTTTCTGCAGGTCTGTTTTCCATACAATGGATGAAGGTGGGTGGCCATGAATTCAAAGCATGATTCAAAGCATGAATCTTTAAGGATGTCTAAGAGTGGCTGGGTGACTGGCATTTTACTGTTTATAAAATTCTGCCACACACGCATACTAACACTGGTCTACATAGCGCCCCTGACGTGGGTATTATTAATATCATCATATCGGGGGTTTTTTGTTGTTGTTTTTTTTTTTTTTTTTTTCATCGTTTATTTATTTTTGGGACAGAGAGAGACAGAGCATGAACGGGGGAGGGGCAGAGAGAGAGGGAGACACAGAATCGGAAACAGGCTCCAGGCTCCGAGCCGTCAGCCCAGAGCCCGACGCGGGGCTCGAACTCACGGACCGCGAGATCGTGACCTGGCTGAAGTCGGATGCTTAACCGACTGCGCCACCTAGGCGCCCCTGTTGTTTTTTTAAGAGTGGGGGGAAGGGGCAGAGAGAGAAGGAGACAGAAAATCTTAAGCGGCTCCACAACCAGTGGGGATTGATCCCACGACCGTGGGATCATGACCTCAGCCGAATTCAAGAGTCAGACGCGCAACCAACTGAGCCACCCAGGCACCCCGGTATCATCATATCTGAAAATAAGAACTTTCTGCTCTAGAGAGATGAAGCTACTTGTCTAAACTCTGAGATCTATGAAGTGATTAAGGCAGGACTCATATCCAGGGTTCCTGATTCCAAGTCCGTCACTCTTTTCATTAAAGACTTCTCTACTTCTAACCACTATCATGGATTTGACCCACACAATTATATTGTTGATCTATTCAACCAATTGAAAAATTCCTCATGCTTCTCCACTCTGTAGCTGCTTAGACGTCATCCTCTCTCCCTCTCTCCCTCTCTTTGTGCCTCTCTCTGTCTCTGTCCCTGTTTCTCTCTCACTGAGGCTGAGATAAGAGCCATTGGAGAACTGGAGTGTATCTCTCAAGGCCATCGTCTGCCAGCTTATGAAAGATTTCCTCTTCATAGTTTTTGTTCTCACAGAATTTAAACCCCTTCAAGTGGAAATGGTACTTGAAGGGAGATGAGTCAGAAATACCCATCATCTCATTCAGCGTATTTCATTTAACGTTTCCAGTTAAGGAGTGAGTTCATCTTAGCCATTAAGAAATTGAAAGAAAAAGATTCTAAATGGCCAAACACTTAGGATACAAGGATAAATACACAGTGAGGTGAGAGGATTTTTGCTCTATCCAAGGATTAATAGAGCTAGAAATAATGTGGGAGAAAACCATGGTGACATGTTAGAAAAGGTATTGAACAGGGAGGACCTTGTTCTTGACATGACTGTGTGAACAGGGACAGAGGGGCGGGTTAATGAATGAACTTGATGTAATGGGATTAAATGGAGAGTGTCTGTGGAAATTCAACTACTGTGGAAATGTAGCTTGTCCCTGCGATTAAGCGGGTTTTCTGATACACTGTGCTCAAGAACGTCATTCTCATCTACACAAATCAGGCATCTTTTTGACTACTATCCACAGGCCAAGTAGGTATTTTCTTCATTTACTTACTAGAATCAAGAAGAAAGATGCTCAGCGTCATCTCTGCCATCCATTCTTCCTGCATCTCTTAAAAAACTGCCAAATTTCCCTGTGCTGATGGTGTTACAACGTATCACGATTTTTCTGAATACTGAATACATTAATTGTTAAGTCAAAACATGCACCCACCTAACATTTTTCTGGAACCATGGGCTGCCTGTTCTTTTAAGTTCATCTTTTTTTGTTTTGGGATTTTGTGTTTATTTCAAGCTTTGATTTAAATTCCGGTTAGTTAACAGGCAGTGTAGTATTAGTTTCAGGTGTAGAATTCAGTGATTCATCACTTTCATACAGCACCCAGTGCTCATCGTAACAAGTGCCCTCCTTCATGCCCATCATCCATCTAACCCATCCCCCACTGACCTCTCCTCCAGCAACCCTCAGTCTGTTCTCTATTGTTAAGAGTCTGTTTTCTGGTTTGCCTCTTTTTTCCCCTCTGTGTTCATCCATTTCCTTTCTTAAATTCCACATGAGTGACATCATATGGTGTTTGTCTTTCTCTGACTTATTTCACTTAGCATGATACTCTCTAGCTGCATCTATGTTGTTGCAAATGGCAAGATTTCATTCTTTTTGATGGCTGAGTAATATTCCATTAGAGATTTGATAGAGATACAGATACAGATACAGGTGATAGAGATAGGTATATCACATCTTCTTTTTTCATTCATCAGTCCATGGACATTTGGGCTCTTTCCGTAGTTTGGCCATTGTTGATAATGCTTCTATAAATATCAGAGTGCATGTGTCTCTTTGAATCAGTATTCTTGTATCCTTTGGGTGAATACTTAGTAGTGCAATTTCTGGATTGTAGGGTACTTCTATTTTTAACTTTTTGAGGAGCCTCCATACTGTTTTCCGGAGCGGCTGCCCTCACTTTCCCACCAACAGTACAAGAAGGTTCTCCTTTCTCCACATCCCCACCAACACCTGTTGTTTCTTGTATTGATTTTAGCCATTCTGCCAGGTGTGAGGTGTTATCTCATTGTAGTTTTGATTTGCATTTCCCTGATGATGAGTGATGCTGACCATCGTTTCATGTGTCTGCTAGCCTAAATCCATCTTTTAACAAGACAGTAACTCTCTCCTAAAAGTGCCATAATTCTATCCCATGATAGCAGTTAATCACCAAATCAAGTAGTAGTAGCCACAGTACATTTAACACTGTATACAATGCTGTGAGCAACAGAAAAACTTGTTATTCTTTTCATTCAATTTCCATGAACAATTTCAAACACATACAAAAGAGACAAAAATCACATACCGAATCCCATCTATCCATCACCAGCTTCAAAATTCTCCAAGTTCATCACCAATATTTTTTCACGTATATCACCCTCCACTTCCCTTCTCCTGTTTTGTTTCAAATCAAAACCCAGAGTCAAATCATTTCATTCTGTAGCTATTTCAATATGTGTCTCTAAAGGATAAGGATTTTTTAAACAAAAAGATTAAAAGAATAGAACATAAAAATTAACTCGCTGACATCAAATATCCAGTCGCTGTTCAAATTTCCATTTAAGATGTATCGTGAACAGTAGTCCTTACAGAGTTCTTTATATATGTTAGTCACCACGCCAATGCTTGACAAACAGCGTGCAATTTAATCTTCTGCTACATTTTACAGCTAAAAGAACTAAGGCTTAGAGATGTTAAGAAACTTGCTCTGGCCACTACCTTCACGAGGTGTACAAGAAGAATGAGAGAAGCAACCTGCAAAGCAGAAAGCAGCAATAATTACAATAAATCACTGACCTATATGGATAACAAGGTAAAGGGAGAAATCTGTGTGCTGCCATAGATTGAAAAAAATCATCCTGGGAAATGTAAGTCTGAGAATCCATAATACAAACCATTAAGGCTTTCTGGGCTCTGGTATGAATGGAAATTCCAAAGGAAAGTCATCTCAAGATACAGATGAAGAGGTGTGTTGCCAGAAATGCCAAGGGCTCACAAATGACCAAAACCTGTCCCGTTGTTTATTGGCTGCAATATATGTTATGACCAACAGGTGGCAGCAATATGCAACCAGTGTTCGGTGTCATTCTTGATCTAACAAATAACAAGGCTGCATTCAGTTCTAAATTACTCAAATATATTTCAGATCACTCAGTACTCCCACCACTATCAGTGTGATTCAGGGAACATAGGAGAAAGAAAAGAGCCTGTAGGACAGTGTTTCTCAAAGTTTGTTTCAGAGATACTTTCCCCCCAACCCCCTAAAAACACACTATCATCACTTCAAAGTCTTGCTAAAATCCTAATTTTAAAGACTTAGTATAAAAAAAAGTGGGTAAAATAATTCATTAGTAGTATCTTATATTTATTAAATTATAATAGTTTGGATATACACTATTAAGTTTTATTTCTTCTGTTTCTTTTTACTTTTAAAATGTGGCTACTAACATTTAAAATTACATGTTTGGGGGCACCTGGGTGGCTCAGCTGGTTAAGCATCCGACCCTTGATTTTGACTCGGGTCATGATCCCACAGTTTGTGAGTTCAAGCCCCACATCAGGTTCTGCTCTGGCAGAGATCCTGCTTGGATCCTCTCTGCCCCTCCCCAGCTCACTCTTTCTCTCTCTCTCAAAATAAATAAAGTTAAAAAAAATTTTTTAATAAATAAAGTTATGTGTGTGGCTTACATCTGCGTTTTACATTTGTGACACCCATTGTATATTTTTTGGACATCTCTGCTCCAAAGGCTAGAAATAGAGCATGTAACTCAAGTCTGGCCAATCAGCATAACACATTCTCGGGGCCACAGTGATTGGTTCAGGGACTTTGGACACAATTAGAAGGGGAAACATGCTTTTGTTCCTTCTAAATGTCCAACCAGCTAAATAGAGGAACTGGAGACATTGCAACTGTCTTGCTCCCATGCAAGGCTCTAGGATGAAGCAAGCACTAAGGACTTACAGCTAATAAAAGGAGAAAAATGACATCTTGGTGATTTTTTTTTTTTTTTTTTTTTTTTTTTTTTTTTTTTTGAGTCTTGGATGAAGCCATACCTGTATTTAGTTCAAGGGACTTCTCAGCCATAGGAGTTAATACACTCCCTTTTTTGCTTAAACCAGTTTGAGTTAGAAATTCTATCACTTGCAACAGAAAGATTCCTAATAGTTACACCTTTGTATTTGACATTGATATCCTGGGCTTTCCCCACCCTACAAGACCTCTTGAAGTAACCCAAGCATCAACTGGCACATGCTTGAGGAGGAGAGAAAAAAAGGGATTGAGGAAATTATAAAAATACACAACCAAAGGGCTAGTGGCTGACTAGAGATAAGGGATAAAAGAGAGGAAGACGGCAATGACCTTCAGTTTCCGGACTTGTGGTTTGTGGTGATCGTTTTCACCTACCAGGAAGCACAGGAGAAGCACCAGATATGATGGAGGAGTGAGGGGCTACATATGCGCATTCATCTGAGTGCTCTCCAAGAACCACAGGATACGGGGTTGAGAATGCCACCCGACCTTTTTTTCCCAGCCACACTACACCACAATCTTTTCTGGCCCTGCCCAAAGGACTACTCCAAAGAGCCCTCTGCCTTCGGAGATCTCTAAACAAGAATTAGCCACCAGTCTCTGTGACGCGGAAAATTCCTTACCCTCAGAGGACATTCAGGAAGCTGAAAATGTTCAGCTGACTCTCCACCCATAGCAGCACCACATAGAGGGCACTACGTGTAGCTACCCAGCTAGTATCTAGCCGGGGATAAGAGGTGGGTCTTGGGGCGGCTGGGTGGCTCAGTCGGTTAAGCGTCTGACTTCAGCTCAGGTCGCGATCTCACAGTTTGAGAGTTCGAGCCCTCCGTCGGGTTCTGCACTGACAGTGTGGAGCCTTCTTGGGATTCTCTCTCTCCCTCTGACTACCCCTCCCCTGCTCGCTTGCACTCTCTCTCTCTCTCTCATAAACAAACAAACAAGCATTTTAAAAAAGCCCTTTCCTTATTTCCAGCCCTTTCCTTATTTAGAGGGTGGGTAGTATAGGATGGTAATCAGCGCCAATAGGGCTGTTTAGCTTGTCTCTGATCATACTCCTATATATTATATATAATATATATTATAAAATAGATGTAAAATTGTATGCATATCCTAGAAGTATGTATGTATGCATTAAAAGGTATTCACCAAAATGCTAACAGTGATAATACCCCTATATCACTCTTTTAAAAAAATCCATTAGAACAAAGATTCAGATATAAAAAATTTTAAAGTATTAGAAGAAATATAGGTGGAATATGTGGAAGTATTCTTGTGCTTTGTGTGATTCAGAAACTAAAATAATACAAGAATAGATTGAATACATGAACCTTTGGAATTTCTAAATGAGATAAATGCCATCAACACGATTAAAAAGCAAATTAAAAGCTAGGAAAAATATTTGCAATGCCCATGACAAAGTTTTAATATTCATAATATTCAAAGGAAAGTCAGAAAACAAAACACGGAACATTCCAGCGGAACAGTTGGTGAATAACAACAGTGACAAAAAAGGCAACTCGCAAAGGACAGAAAACAAATGGTCAGAAACACAGGAACCTCCTACCAAAATATAAACATCATGAAACATGCCACATATCCAAAGTTATTGATTGGGACTTTTTAAGCTCATTTTTTTTATGTTTTTTATTTTTTTTTAACGTGGATTTATTTTTGAGAGACAGAGCATGAGTGAGGGAGGAGCAGAGAGAGAGAGAGAGGGAAACACAGCATCTGAAGCAGGCTCCAGGCTCCGAGCTGTCAGCACAAGCCAGGGCTTGAACTCACGAACTGTAAGATCACGATCTGAGCCAAAGTCAGATGCTTAACTGACTGAGCCACCCAGGAGCCCCTAAGCTCATTTCAGAATGAACTTATTTAATCTTTAAAACAAGCTGACTCCCTCTCTCTCTGCTCCTCCCCCGTTCATGCTCTGTCTCTCTCTGTCCCAAAAATAAATAAAAACGTTGAAAAAAAAAATTAAAAAAAAAAAAAAGGGGCGCCTGGGTGGCGCAGTCGGTTAAGCGTCCGACTTCAGCCAGGTCACGATCTCACGGTCCGTGAGTTCGAGCCCCGCGTCAGGCTCTGGGCTGATGGCTCGGAGCCTGGAGCCTGTTTCCGATTCTGTGTCTCCCTCTCTCTCTGCTCCTCCCCCGTTCATGCTCTGTCTCTCTCTGTCCCAAAAATAAATAAAAACGTTGAAAAAAAAAATTTAAAAAAAAACAAGCTGATTATGTTATTATTATTTATTATTCTTTATATTTAATATAATAATTATATTTGTATTATATTAATACAGTATTTCTATTTAAATACAAAATAATATCAATATTTGTATTTAATACATTTTGTGTTGTCATCTTTCCCATATTATACACAAGGAAGTTGAGGCTCAGGGAGGTTCGCTAACTTGCCCGAGGTCCGAGGTCCGACAGGTAGTAAGTGATGGAGCAGGGATTTGAATCCAGATATTCCTGTTCCAGATTCCATCCCTTAATGTCACAGCATATTTAAGTACAGATCACCAAGCAACATCCAATAATACTGCCTCCCTCTCCACGCTAATCTCGTTCCACGATTCCCCAGTTCCATGTTCTCCAGCCACACTGACCTTTCTAAATTTTTTTTTTCAACGTTTTTATTTATTTTTGGGACAGAGAGAGACAGAGCATGAACGGGGGAGGGGCAGAGAGAGAGGGAGACACAGAATCGGAAACAGGCTCCAGGCTCCGAGCCATCAGCCCAGAGCCTGACGCGGGGCTCGAACTCCCGGACCGCGAGATCGTGACCTGGCTGAAGTCGGAACCTTAACCGACTGCGCCACCCAGGCGCCCTGCACACTGACCTTTCTGATCCACAAGCATGCCAAGACCTTGCCTACCGTGCGATCTTTGCACTGGGCTGATCCGTCCGCCTGGAATACTCTTTCCCCAGCTCCACTTAGGTTGCTGGCTTCATTCGTTTATTCATTCTTATGCTCGTTCATAATACATTCAGATCTCTGCCAAGCACTGTTCTAGGCGTTGGGAATACAAGAGCAAACAGATCAGAAGAAAATCCTGGTTCTTTTTCATCCATTAGGTCTCAGTACAAATGCTAAGTCTTCCTTGATCACCACTCTGGAGAGACACTATGGGTGAGGTCGTGAGGACAGAGCCATCATGATGGGATTGGTGCCCTTACAGGAAGATACAACAGAGAGCTTGCTCTCTTTTTCTCCCTCTCTCTCTCTCCTCACCTTGGGAGGACACGGAGGGAAAGTGGCCAGCTACAAGTCAGGAAGAGAGCTTTCACCAGGACCCAACTGCACTGGAAACGTGATCTGAACTATGAGAAAATACATCTCTGTTGTTTAAGCCCCCAGTCTATGGTAGTTTATTATGGCAGCCCAAGCAGACCAATAAAGACTTTGGTACCAAGAGTAAGGTGCTGTTGTAACAAATACCTACATATATGCAAGCAGCTTTCGAATTGGGAAATGGGTAGTGGATGGAAGAGTTTTGAGGTGCGTGCTAGACATGTGGGCATTGAGAACATTTCTGGAGAGGTCTCAGACAGAAATGAGGAACACGTTATTGGAAACTGGAGGAAAGGAAGTCTTCATTATCAAATGGCAAAGAACTTGGCCGAAATGTGCTCCAGAGTTTCATGGAGGGTGACATTGGTGAGTGGTGAAATTGGACAGTTAGATGAGGAGATTTCTAAGCGAAATGTTGAAGAAGCAGCTTTGTGCCTCCTGACTGCTAATAGTGAGATCCAAAAGGAGAAAGATGAATTGAAGAAGGATGTTGCGACTTGCTTTAATTAGCACTTGGGGTTTTTTAATGTTTATTTATTTTTGAGAGAGAGAGACAGAGACAGAGACAGAGCGTGAGTGAGGGAGGGGAAGAGAGAAAGGGAGACACGGAATCCG
The DNA here is from genome assembly GCF_028749965.1 of Puma concolor. Lineage (NCBI taxonomy): Eukaryota > Metazoa > Chordata > Mammalia > Carnivora > Felidae > Puma > Puma concolor. The sequence continues at coordinate 93,467,958 of NC_141668.1, read as the reverse complement.
AAGCAGACTCCAGGCTCTGAGCTATCAGCACAGAGCCCGATGCAGGGCTCGAACCCATGTACTGTGAGATCATGACCTAAGCTGAAGCCAGACACTTAACCGACCGAGCCACCCAGGCACCCCTAATCAACATTTGTTAAGCAGAGCCCTTGGGTGTCAGAAGGTGAGCCACAATTCAAGTAAATACTGAAAGGGATAGCAAAATAGGTAAGTTTATTGCTCACAGGTCCTGAAGGAGGTACACAGAACACCTTGAGGGGCCACATGGGTGGGTCAAGGCAGGGTACAGGTAGTAGAGACCACAGCAGTACCTGAGACACATGCCTTTATTAGGGTCCTCAGGTAGAGTGCTTTAAAGTTCCTGGGCTAAGACCAGATTGATCGATTCATACCAAAAACATGTAGGTTTTGGTAAGCTTGGATGGGGGGGATCTTATCTAAGATGTGAATAAGGGGAAGGCCCTATGGTGTGAGGAGAGTGATGAACACAAGGTCACTGGGAGAGTCCTATCAGGAGCCTACACTGCTGTGTGACTCTGCAGGCTGTTACCTAGGACCTGTGCTCAGGGAGGGACTAGGGTCGGTTAAAGCCCCTGCATGTGGTTTGGCCACACAGAATGGATGCCAACGAGGAGTATTACAGAGTAGTTTAGCTAAATTCTGAATAGTGCAACTGTTAAGCAAAAAGGAAACAGAACTTGAAGATTTGGAAGATTCTCAGCCTATTCATGTTGGAAAAAATGAGAAATCATGTTCTTAAAAAAAAGAAAATACTAAGGATGTGGCTGAACAACCATTTGATAAGATTAGCATGAACGGGAACCCTGAGTCTAATTATCCATTTCAGCAGAAGCTAGGAATAGAGATGACATTGTTCTAAAAGAAACTCTGCCAGGTGTGACTAAAGAAAACAGAGAAAATAGGACGGAGCAAAGGAGGGCTGCAAACTTACGTTATTCTTCAAGATAAGGGAAGAATAAAACCGAACGTGATTCCAAGATCATCTGAGCTGCTGTTCCCACCACAGGGACCAGGGACGTGGCTGCTTCCTCCTTCCAGAGAGTGAGGTCCTGGCAGAGAGCCTAGCAGAGATCCCTGCTGGGTTGCAGGGATAGGAAGGTTCTGCAGCGCCGCGGGAGTAATGATGCCACCCCAGTGGGACTGCAGGGCGGAGCACTGAACCAAAGAATATTGTTCTTGAGCCTTAAGATCCAAGGAATGTGACTTGCTAAGCTTTGGACTTGCTTGGAACCCATCACTCCTTCCTTCTTTCCTATTTGTCTCTCTGGGAATGGGAACGTTGGGCCTCTAGCCTCCAGAGAGCTGTGAGGAAATAAATTTCGGTTGTTTATTTATTTTTTTTTAAGATTTATTTATTTTTTTAATTTTTTTTAACGTTTATTTATTTATTTTTAAGATTTATTTTTTTTTTAATTTTTTTTAACGTTTATTTATTTTTGAGACAGAGAGAGACAGAGCATGAACGGGGGAGGGGCAGAGAGAGAGGGAGACACAGAATCGGAAGCAGGCTCCAGGCTCTGAGCCATCAGCCCAGAGCCCAACGCGGGGCTTGAACTCATGGACCGTGAGATCGTGACCTGAGCTGAAGTCGGACACTTAACCGACTGAGCCACCCAGGCGCCCCAAGATTTATTTATTTTTGAGTGAGAGACAGAGTGCAAGCGGGAAGGGGCAGAGAGACGGGGGGGTGGGGGGGGGAAGGAGGCGACAGAAGATCCCAAGCAGGCTCTGTGTTGATGGCAGCGAGCCCGATGTGGGGCTCAAACTCATGAGCCATGAGATCATGACCCAAGCCAAAGTCAGACGCTCAACTGACTGAACCACCCAGGTGCCCCTAAATTTCTGTTGTTTAAACCACCTGTTCTGTGGTATTTTGTTACGGCAGCCTGAGCTGACACAGACAAGGGGCCTCCTCACCTTCTCTTTGACACGTCACCCATCAGTCATCACTCTCTGCAATCATGTCGCTTATTTCTTTTTACTCTGCCATTATCAACTCCACTAGGATGGAAACTGTAAGAGGGCAGGGGCCTGGTCTGCTCAATCCTCAGAACCTAGAACAGTGCCTGGTATATAATAGATACTCAATAAATACTTACTGAATTAAGCGATGCGAGATAAGAGCTAAATATGTAGCATCTTTAGTTTTTCAGAATTACCTTTTTAGCTTTTATGAGGTTATAGACTCCACCTATCCACACTGCTTCCACTTATTTTCTTTTCTTCTCCCATTCCTTCCTCTTCTGCTTTCCAGAAAAAAAAAAAAAAAACCACTTTAAATAAGATTAATTTGGAGTGCTTCCAGCTGGGAAGCAAGAGGAAACAGATGTGACATCCAGAATCACTTCTACCCCTTTACATTTATGTTTGACTTTATTTAATTAGGAAAAAAAATCCAGTTCTGCAAATAGTGAACAAAAGCCAAGAGTGAGGAAAAGGCCAAAGATTATAAGTTACGTAAGGTGTAACACAACGTAGTTTTATGTTTACTATAAGGTTCATATTTCCTTAAAATAGGATCAATAAACATTCATCCAACAGCGTAATTCGCCTATGATTCTCCTTGTATACACCTAAATACACAAAGGCTTATTATGGAAAAGACAATAATGTTTTTCAAAGAAGAATCCTAAACTTTTTTTTCTTCTTCTGAGTTAATCCTGACCGAAGGGTACTCAAAACAAATGAGAAATTTCTGCACTTTTTCCAGTGAAAGCTGAAGAAGGGGCTTAGAACACAGATGAGCAAACTGTCAGCCCTTGGCCCACACCCAGCCCATAATCCCCAAATCCAAAGTTTGAGATTCTTTCCAATCTGCTTTTCTAAGGGCGACTATTGGCTGGCGCTGAGGAGTTCCTGTCCTCTGTGGGTAATGATTGTTGAGCTTTAAAGTCTGACCAGATCTCCCCAGTTTATATTTGCCTTACACTCAGCCCCCTTCTTTTATGCCTATCATTTCCTTGGCTCTTCTAAGTTTTCAAGTTTGAAATTGCTGCCTTAAAATAGAAATCAACAGGTTCTAGTGGAATGCTATGCTAAAGTCAGGGGAATATTCAGCCAGGACACAGAGGCAGGTTGTATCCATAACGTATGCCCGATGACCTTCCTGACTGGTTAGGACTCGCATAGTACTGATTATCAAACATTTTGAATATAAATAACTTGCCTGAAATCATTCTGGAAAAAAAAAAACATTTTTAAGTTGGAAATACATATATTCTTAAGCTGACAGTCATTCAAGTTGGCATGATGAATAATAGTCATGTCAATGAAATATTTTATTATATATTGGAGGCAAAGAAATTAGATGTACAGGCAAGAGTTTAAACCTTGTTCTATTTGGCCCCCCCAAAAAAATCAAACTGTGGATGAATCAAAAATATTAAGTGGAAAAAAATCTGATAATATTCTAAAGTAATTCTCGAGGTTAATCCTGTTCATGCTTATCAAGGTAATAAAAACATTACAGGTTAAGCGCAATTGATAACTCAGTATTGAAATTAGATCTCACAATCGCAAAATATTTGCAGTGATATACCCAGTCATCGTACCTGCTTGGCTAGGTCTCGTTATTGTGAAAAATCCTTAAAAATCAATAAATACATACATAAGGAAACTTTACAATGGCAAATCGACTCTGTTTCCGAAGAGGTCTATATTTCACTCAAGGAGTTCGTGTCACTTTCCACCAAGTAACTTGAAGGCATTTCTTTCATTCCAGGATTCTCATTAATGCCGTGCGTGGCTCTAACATTGAGAGCGAAGACTTTTGGAGAGATTTAGGAGAAATCTCAACATATGTACACTATGGCACATGTAGTATGATAGGAGGAGAAAAATAGGAGACTGGTGGCTGGCTGGGGTCAGCACGGACAATGCAGGGATGCAGCCGACAAATCCCTCGTCCCCTTCTCTTGAATTCTTCACAGGTCTGACTTCACCTGCTATCTAGAATTCTTGCTCCGGACTCTCTCCCGAGCTCTAGAATCAGGTCCTTTATCATACGCTGGACATTTCTACTTGCACAAGCACATTAAGGAACCAAAGTGTCCAGCAGTTCTCAAACCATGATCTATCTACCATTGTCCCCATCAAAGTATGTTCTACCTATTTAACACCTCCTGCGGGATGTCCTCAAAACATGCCATAAGAAACTTCTACTTTTATTCCCTACCCACCCTCACCTCCCTCTTGGCTCTGCTGTTCCTCCTGTAAATCGCATCTGTCTCAGGGAATGGCAATACCAGCCTTCTGACGTGATGACTCTAGCCCCAACTGTAACTCCAATTCCCCCACCAGCCAGCCCCATTTTAAGCCATGCTATCTCACCTCTTACCTGGCATACTGTAAAAGCCTCCTAATGTTTTCTCTGCCTCCATTCTTGCACCCTCTTCACTTCACTTACAAACCAGCTCCAAGAGTGACTTTCTTCAAACACAAATTAGATCAGGTTATTCCTTGGCATAAAAATCTTGCCCTGGCTTCCCAGTGTGCTTGGAATAAAATCAGGGTCAAGCTGTTTAGCATGGCCTTGAATGACGCCACCATGAACTCCCCACACTTCATTCACGCCTCTCTCCCATTCATTCACCACTCCCTGACCCTGGCTTCCTTTCATTTCCTCGCCATACCTGGCTCATTCCTGCCCAAGGCCTTTGCATAGGCTGTGGCCTCTGACTGGAAGTCTCTTTCCCTCCGCTATTCCCAGAGCTGGCTCTTCAAGTCTTGGCTTAAAATGACACTTTCCCAGAGGCAGTTTTTCTGGCCCACTCTTATTAAAGTACAATCGCCTATTGCACTCTGTCTCAAAACCCGGTTTTCTTTCTAGAATTTGTGACAACTTATAATTATCTTATTTGCAGCGTTTGCTTTCTCTCTGTCTTACTCACTAAACCGTAAGTTTCAAGAAGTCTGGGACCTTGACCATCTTATGCGTCTTTTCATCTCTAACTCCCTAACGTGGCGCCTTGCCCGTAGGAATCACTTATTGAGTTTACATAAATGGATGAGTGAATAAAAGCCTGTTTATTCCTCAGCATCTCCTCCCTTCCCAGGAGACTGCAAAGTCTAGGAGGGTAGCAGGGTGGCAACTCTATCTTGTTATTAAGACTTCTTTCCCCAGAGCCTAGTACTGTGTCTGGCACACGGTGTATACCCAGTAGATATGTGCTGAATTAAAACAAAATGTAGCAGACCAGGAAAAGAGTATGCACGGGCAGCACTGGAGAATGAATTAGAAATGGAAGGTCATGCCTTATTACTAAGAAGACACCTCTATTGGTTTTGTCTTTCCTAGGCATTATGAGGTACTGCCTTGTGAGCATTCCCAGAGCCACAGCAAACCAGCAGACTAACAGAGCTCAGGGGAGGCTCCTTGGACATTTATTACAGGGAACCTAGTCTAGAATTTTGTTTTGTTCTGTTTTTACAAAGCTCTCGGTAAAGGGATTTTCCTGCAGAGCTAAAGCCAGTGCGGTTTCTAGAACACAGATGTCCCCTCACCATATCAAGTGGAACAGTGGAAGCACCAATATCTCTTGGCAACCGTGACAACTACGTCCTTCAACTTTATGGCCCTGTGATGTTTGCCTTCTGTTTTGTAGTCCTGGGAACTCCTCCCAGGCAAGGAGCAAGTTACAACCCTCCGCACCCCCATGCAATGAATCTCTTCAGGTTGGGAGAAGTCTCTGGATACCTTTGCCTGTTTTAACGGTCAAAGTATCCAGTTCAATATATTTCTACAGGTGCACGAAGATGAACGTTCCGAGATCTTCTCTGCGGTGTTGTATATAATCGCAACCGTCCAAACATCCACAGTGGGGCTGGGGCGTCCAGACCACGCCATGCTAAGCTGAGGTGGTAAATCTTTGTTGAAGGTGCCTGCTGATGTCAAGGTTATCAAGACAAGCTAGTAAGTAAAAACAGCAAGATGAAGAACGATGTTTGTTCTTATTTCTATAGAAATAGAGTTTGTTCCTCGTTCTATAAAGTATATATCTATCTACATATAGGTACAAAAAATTTCAAGATACTCAAGACACTGTTAACAATTGTCTCTAGGGGAAGAAGAAAGATGAAAGGAATATCTACATGTGAATAGACACTCTCATATTATTTAAGTAGTTTTTTTTACCATCTGCCATATAGTACTGTTTTTTTCAACAAAACGAGTAATTTTTTTAAACTGATAGCTATTGTCTTATGAATTGTAGAAGGCAATTCTTTTTTAAAAAAATTATTTTACTTTTTTTTTTTTTTTGAGAAAGAGAGAGCAGGGGAGGGGCAGGGGGAGAGAGAGAGAGAGAGAGAGAGAGAGAGAATCCAGGCAGTCTCCATGCTCAGAGTGAGCCTGACGCAGGACTCAATTCCACGACCCTGGGATCACGACCTGAGCCGAAATCAAGAGTCGAACACCTAACCGACTGAACCACCCAGGTGCCTGAAAATTGCTACTTCTTACGAGCCTTTGTCTTAGCCCAGCCAGCACCAGAGTAGTAAGAATGGGCATTTGATAAAAGTTCCGATCCTATTGACAAATTTTAGGAAGGTAAGCCTGGAAGAGGTGAGGAGGCAGATTTATTTAAGAAGCCTGCACTGTAAAACACTTCCCACAACCCAAGCACTGCTCTAAGTGCTTACATAGAGTAACTCAATTAATCCCTATTATAACTTTTTGAAGTAGGAACTATTATCATCCCCAATTTACACATGAGGAAACAGGCACACAGAGATTATGGGAGTCAATTGAGGTTGTATGACTATTGAAGAACAAAGCCAAGATTTAGACCCAGACAGTTTGGCTCCAGAGTCCACGGCATAGTACCATCATGCTATACCGCCTCAGGGAGGGAGAGGGGGGACGAGGGTGAGCCAGTTACAAGGCTGATGTAATAGTCCGGAGGAAATGGATAGCCTGTATTTAGGAGGTGAAACCAACGGCAAAATAGACTGAAGCTCACTCCCTGATTTCTGGCTTGGGGAACTAGGTAAATTATTAAGCTTTCTACCTGACTTTAGGAAAGCTAGATGTACAAGTTTCAGATCTAGAGGCCAAAAGGAAAAGGAAAAGAGAAATTCTATAAAATAATATTTATGCTCTAAGCACTCTAAATTTTCATTAGAGGAGCTATTTTGTTTAATTCTTAAATATTTTAAGTTTACTTATTTTGATAGAGAGAGAGAGCACGAGCAGGTGAGGGGCAGAGAGAAGGAGAGAAACATTCCCAAGCAGGCTCTGCACCATCAGCTCAGAGGGTCTTACAGGGCCGGAACTCACGAACCACGAGATCAAGACCTGAGCCGATACCAAGAGTCAGATGCTTCATCGACTGAGTCCCCCAGGCGCCCCTATTTTGTTTAATTCTTATAATTCTGAGAGGTAGGTATTAAATATGAGGGGACTGAGGTTCAGAGAGTTTTAGTAAGGTTACACAATATACTGGAAGTTGCTTACTGTTGCCCGGAATCCTGAGAGCAGACTCGTCTTCTTTGGGGGAACCACATCTTTCCCACTGCATGTAGTCTTGGTGGGTGCATAATTCCAGGTATCTGCCTCCCAGTATGAGTTGAGAAGCTGTGTCTTTCCTCTTTCCAGCTATTGGTGTAGTCAGGGGTGGGCAGGCTAGGCCAGAGCTGGTTTTGATAACTTACAACTAAGAAATCCTAACCAAAACACACAGTGATTATTGTGCTGTTGTGGGAAAGCCACAGTTCAAACTGCAGTCCATCTGATAGATATCTACTATCCACCTAATGCTTTTCCATGACACCATGTTGCTCCCAAGGTATTTGAGAGCAGGATGTATACACACGGTGATTGTTCACCGAACGTTCAATAGAAGAGCCTTTCTGCAAACCGTGAAATGCTTATTCCGCCTAAACTGGTGCAGCCACTCTGGAAAACAATACGGAGTTTCCTCAAAAAATTAAAAATAGAACTACCCTATGATTCAGCAATTCCGCTTTTGGGTATTTATCTGAAGAAAATGGAAACACTCATTGGAAGCGATATCGGCACCTCCAATGTTCCTCACAGCATTACTTACAATAGCCAAGATGTGGAAACGACCTACGTGTCCGTCAACAGAAGAATGGATAAAGAAGCCATGGTACGGACACGTACACACAAAATGGAAAACTATTCAGCCGTTAAAAAGGGGAAGTTTGCCATTGGCAACAGCATGGATGGAGCTCAAGGGCATCACGCTAAGTGAAATAAGTCAAACAGAGAAAGGCAAATACTAAATGGTTTCATTTATGCATGGGATCTAACAATAAAAAACCACGCTCATAGATACAGAGCATGACTGGTGTTTCCCCAAGCATGAGGGCGGGCAAAATGGGTGAGGGGAATGAAAAGGTACAAACTTGCAGTTATAAGATAAGTAAGTCATGTTGCATGTATATAAGGTATAGAATGGTGAACCACATTGAAACCATATTACATACTTAAAAGTTGCTAAGAGAGCAGATCTTAAAAGTTCTCATCACAAGAAGAGGAATCTTTATAACTACATGTGGTGATGGATGTTAACTATACTTATTGTGCCGATCCTCTTGCAATATGTACAAATATTGAATACTCGTGTCGTATACCTGAACTAATATAAAGTTCTATGTCAATTAGAGCTCAATGAAAAAGTAATAAAAAACTAAAAATTAAAAAATAAAATTAAAGGATGCTTACTTAGGGTGAGCAAAGAATTTTGCCAGGCTATTAAATAAAATCAAATTAACCGAGGTGTGGTTTACAGATAAAAAATTAATCCTGTGTGGTAAATGATTTTCATATGGTTTTAACAACACGCACCTGTGTAACTGCCATCAAAATCAAGATACAGAGCTCCCTTGTGACTTTGTAGTCAACCCCCACCACCCCAACCCCAACCCCAACCCCAACCGCTGGTAAGCACTGATCTTTTTTTTTTTTTTTTTTTGTCCCAATAGTTTTCCCTGTTCCAGAATGCCATGTAAGTGGCATTTCACAGTGGGTAGGCTTTTGAGTCTGGCTTTTTTCATTCAACATGGCGCATTTGAGAGTCATCCATGCTGTCTCATGATCATTAGTTCGCTCACTTATTGGATACATTTTATTAAATATTAAATTTGTTACACGATCAGACAGTTAATAAATACTTGGCAGGCTAGGCACTGTTCCGGGTACTGGTAGGGGAGCAGTGGCTAAGAGAATCTGAGTCTGAGGAGTCCCTGCCTCTGAGGAGCTGATACTCTAGTGTTGGGTAGGGAGGCAGGCCAGCAACAAACACATAAACCAAACTTTTAGGAAATACCAATCAAAACCACAATGAGCTACCACCTCACACCTGTCAGAGTGGCTCAGATGAACAACTTCGGAAACAACAGATGTTGGTGAGGGTGCGGAGAAAGAGGAACCCTCTTGCACTGCTGGTGGGAACGCAAACTGGTGCAGGCCCTCCGGAAAACAGTGTGGAGCTTCCTCAAAAAATTAAAACTAGAGCTACCCTACTACCCAGCAATTGCACTACTAGGTATTTGTCCAAGGGTTATAGGTGTGCTGTTTCAAAGGGACACATTCACCCCCATGTTTATAGCAGCGCTATCGACAATAGCCAAAGTATGGAAAGAACCCAAATGTCCCTCGATGGATGAATAGATAAAGAAGATGTGATCTATGTATACAATGGAGTATTACTCGGCAATCAAAAAGAATGAAATCTTGCCATTTGCAACTACGTGGATGGAACTGGAGGGTATTATGCTAAGAGAAATGAGTCAGTCAGAGAAAGACAGATATCATATGATTTCATTCATATGTGGAATTTAAGAAACAGAACAGATGAACACAGGGGCAGGGAAGGAAAAATAAGATAAAAACAGAGAGGGAGACAAACCGTAAGAGCCTCTTGAGAACAGAGAACAAACTGAGGGTTGCTGGAGGGGAGGTGGGTGGGGGATGGGCTAATGGGTGGGGGGCAGTGAGGAGGACATGGGTTGGGATGAGCACTGGGTGTTATATGTAAGTGATGAATCACTAAATTCTACTCCTGAAACCATTATTTCACTATATGTTAACTAACTTGGATTTAAATAAAATTAAAAAAAAAAAAAAACTTTTGGGGCATCTGGGTGGCTCAGTCAGTTAAGCCTCCAATTCAGCTCAGGTCATGATCTCGCGATTCATGAGTTTCAGCCCCGAGTCGGGCTCTGTGCTGACAGCTCAGAATCTGGAGCCTGCTTCAGATTCCATGTCTCCCTTTCTCTCTGCCCCTCCCCTATTCACGCTCTGCCTCTCTCTCTCTCTGTCTCTCTCTCTCTCAAAAATGAATATTTAAAAATATTTTTTTTTTAAAAAAACTTCTGAAATCATTTCACTTGAAGTGCCTACAACTGCTACAGTGGGGTATGGGATAGAGTGGCAGAGGTGGGCAGGGGCTGCCGATTTACCTAGAATGGTCTTTTAAGTCCCTCTAAGAGATGTAAATTGAGGTCCTCATGAGGTGGGGCAGCCAGGCAGAGATCTCGGGAAACTGCAAACAGCAGGAAGGGCAGCAAGTGCAAAGGCCCAGAGGGGGACCAAGCTTGGTGTGTATTTGGGGACAGAAGGAAGGCTGCAGGGACTGGAGAGGTGGGTGTCAGGGGGAGCTGTGGGTTAGCTGGAAGAGCTGGTCAGGAGCCTGGTCAGGTGTGGATCTTTTTTCTTTTTTTAAGTTTATTTATTTATTTTGAGAGAGAGAGAGAGCACAAGTTGGGGAGGAACAGAGAGACAAGGAGAGAGAGAGAATCCCAAGCAGGCTCCACACTGTCAGCTCAGAGCCCAACGAGGGGCTTGAACTCATGAACCGTGAGATCATGACCTGAGCGAGATCAAGAGTTGGACACTTAACCGACTGAGCCACCCAGGTGCCCCTGTCAGGTGGATCTGGTAGGCCCATTGGAGCGCGGGTTTTGTTCTAGTTGTAAGGGGAAGGGTTGGGAGAGTTTTGAACCAGAGAGGGATGTGACATGATTTACTTTTAAACATACCTCTCTCGGGGAAGGAAAAAAAAAAAAAAGTTAGGGAGGGAGCCAAACCGTAAGAGACTCTTAAAAACTGAGAATAAACTGAGGGTTGATGGGGGGTGGGAGGGAGAGGAGGGTGGGTGATGGGCATTGAGGAGGGCACTTGTTGGGATGAGCACTGGGTGTTGTGTGGAAACCAATTTGACAATAAATTGCACATTAAAAGAAAAAATAAATAAATAAATAAACATACCTTTCGCTGCTGGGAGGGGAGCAGGGTAAGAGTCGAGGTGGGAGAGGTGTGTCTGCGGACTTTCTCTGTGTTTGAGAAATAGCTGGCAGTGACTTGAACTAGGATTGGAGCAGGGCAGACGGTGAGAAGAACTGGAATCTTCTACCTAGGGGGCATGCAAGAAAAAAAAAGAAAAAATAATAATAATCCTCAAAGCTCTTAAATTTTAATATTTATTTTAAAGGCTTTGACCGTAAGAATCTTAGCGTACATCTGGAGAAACACACGAAAGTTTAAAACACTCCGTGTAACATAAAATAGGTCAGTGGCTGATCTGTACAGTGCAGGTAAACTAGTCTTGATAATTGAGGTCAATTTATCCCAAACTGGGGGATGTGAATTGAGGTCCTCCTGATGAATCAGTCTCATTTAGATGCTCTGCAGGAGATCACGGGGCTCCAAGCTGCTTGTGTTGTGAGAATGACGGGTAAAGGACTCACAGGCACCGTGGTCCATGTGTACGCACATGACCCCACATTCAAAGGGCTCTCTACGTGGATTGGATTCCAAAATAGAGAGTTAGGAAGAGACTCATTGCTGAGGTCAAATACCTGGTCAAATCTCCCCACAGCCACACTTGTGAAGCTTTTGGCCCAGAGACAGGAAACATAGAGTCAGAAACATGGTGAGCCACTTACCACAGCAAACTAGTTTAAAAATTCATATTTCCCTGTGGCCTCGGGACATGAAGGCCCATGCAGAAGACACTCGGGCCACTGATCCATATCTGACCACCATTTTTCCGGCCAAGGCCAGCCTCCCTTGTGATCAACTCAGTTCGGAGGAGAGAGAAGAGTACATCTTCATGCAGCGTTCTGTTCCTTTAGCTGTTCAAAGGCTTCGAGGACCTTGTTTGTTTTGAAACAAGTCACCAGCCTCCTCCAACCACATCTTCCCAACCTCACAGGACAGCCTGGCAGAAAGTCCGACCTGAGGACCTGAGGAACAGTCGGACCTGGGCCACCCTCTGTCACAGCCCTGCCCCATCCTTGTCCTGCTTTCTGGTTGCCAGTTTGCTTGTGTTTTTAGGGTGGGTTCACATCTGACCCTAGGGCCCTCTGCTCACCTGACTTTCTGTTAAGGTAAGATATGGTTCCAGTGCTGGACAGCAAGGGGGTCCAGAACACGGCCAGCAGCCTTTCAGAGACGGCGAGTCATTTCTATGTTCGCTCAGCCAGGGGGCAGGGGAGTGGGGGATGGAAAAAGAAGAATAAACAGGACTGTCTACAGGCTCCTGTCCTCCTTCTCACCGTGAGCCTGCCCCCAGGGAGATGACATGGCCAAGGCACTGGAAAAAATCTCTGTGGGGCTTAGGAAGACCCCAGAAGAGGATTACCCTTTGAGAAAAAATGGACGGGGGTGTGTCCACTTAAATAAAGAGGTAAACTGAGGCAAGCTCAAAGAGATGAGTTGAATCAGAAATAGCAGGGGGATTGCCATTCAGGACACACAAACAGCAGCAAGCTACACACAGGTCAGCCGCATGTTTGGGGCGGGCTCTATGTACGCGCGGAAATCGCAAGGGAGTTCGGTTAGAGTCTGTTGAAGTCAATAACAAGTGGACCCAGCTTTGAAAATTCCCCGGGCAGGTAGAACCGGTCCAGTCATACAAACAAAACTCAATTTAGCTCATTTTGTAAGCCAGCCCGAGCTGGGTCATTTCTTGTTCAGGTCCTGGAAACCATAAGCAAAATCTTTCCAAGGTCAGTAAGAGGCAATCTCTGATGAACTCCCTATCATTTAAGAAAATTCCAATAGTTTCAATTTTGTATAAATCAAGCATTTACAGGAAATCAGTCTCTCAGTCAAGTTACGTTTTTCTTTTTTATATTTATTTAAAAAAATTTTTAATGTTTATTTTTTTGAGAGAGAGAGAGAGAGAGAGAGAGAGAGAGAGAGAGGGCATGAGCAAGGTTGGAGCAGAGAGAGAGGGAGACACAGAATCCAAAGCAGGCTCCAGGCTCCGAGCTGTCAGCACAGAGCCCGACATGGGGCTTGAACTCAAGAGCCGTGAGATCATGACCTGAGCCAAAGTCAGATGCTTAACCAGCTGACCCATCCGAGCACCCCTTAAGTTATGTTTTTCTGAGGGCACATGCATGAGACTTCCCATTTGATATCCTCTGATTCAATCTCAGATTGAAATTCTTCGCCAGGGTGGGAGCGGCTTCCCCGCTCCTTCACACAGGTACATAGCCATTCTCTCTCTCCAGCCCCAGCTCCTGTGCCCACACCATAAAAACAAGTGTGGTCAGGGACGCCTGGGTGGCTCAGTCAGTGGAGTGTCTGACTTCGGCTCAGGTCATGATCTCACAGCTCATGAGCTGGAGCCCTGCATCGGGCTCTCTGCTGTCTGCCTGTCAACACAGAGCTCGCTTCGGATCCTCTGTCCCCCTCTCTCTGCCCCTCCCCCAGTTGCGTTCTCCCCAAATATATAGTTTAAAAAAAAAAAGTGTGGTCTACTATGAGGCATTGCACAATAAAGACTCTTTCTTCTGAAACCTTTTCATGATATGAGAAGCCTCTCTGAAAGACAAAGGCACTTGCGACTAACAGCGTAACCATGGCTACTCAACTTTCTAGATGTTAAATAGCTTCTAGATGAGGACAAGCATGGAACACCAGAGACGTACCCAGAGAAAGAGAGAAGAGGGCCAAGAAGGTGTATTCACTGATGAGGAGGCATCGTCCCAGTGTTTCCTTGGGGTTGCCTGAGCCACACTCTTCAAAAACATCTCGGGAGCATCGCTTGGTATCCATTCATTTATTCATTAAATAAAAATCTTTGTCTTGTGCCTGACAAGATAGCCTATCTCTTGGCACAGAGCAGATGTTCCATGAATGTTAGTTATGTTATTATCGCTATTGCTTCCAGAAGTGCAGCTGCTGCTACTACCGCATATCATGTTAGACACTGTGCTGCATTCTGGGGACAGAGAGGGGCAAAACCTGTCCTCTGGCCTCAGGGAATTATAGTCTAGAAGAGGGGGCAGGGAGTCGAGCGGCAGGTCAGGACACAGCCTCACCAGTGCTGAGCCACGGTAGACCAGACTTCCATGGGAGTCCAGAGAAGACTGGTGGCCAGGGATGGGTGCTGCTTCTAGACAGAGTCATAACTAAGCGCGGTCTTGAGGAACAAATCGACGCTGGTCGGGGGAACTGTCAGAGTTTTAACTGCGAGCAACAGAAATAGACCGGAGCCGGAAACCGCAGAGCCGTCAGCTGGCCGCACAGTCTCTAGGAAGGCCACAGAACCATTGGGAAAAACAGTGCCGAGGTGATATGAGGCTGTTGGTGCTGTGGCATTGGAGATGGCCCCGGGAAACTGCACGCTGCTGCCATCGCCCCCACCACGGCCAGGAGGGAGTCTTCCCTGCCCCGCCTCTGGGTGGCATTGCTTCCAGAATCCACATCCCAGGTAGGTGCAAGCTGATGCACCAAGATTGGGCTCCCCGCCCACATCTTATGTGCCAGAGAAGTCTTTCTGACTTCTGTAAAAGAAGACAGGTGTTAAAGGTGCTATTTCCCAATAGGGTTTATAAGATGAGGAACGTCCTCACACATGGGAAGAAGGTTCAGAGGCTGGGGGTCAAAACGTGCTGAATGTTTTCTACAACTGGGTGAAAAGCAGGCAGGAAAGGGCACTGAGGCAGAGAAGCCAATATACGCAGAAGCCTAATCTGGGCTGAGGGACAGCACGGCGCTTTTGAAGGACTGAGAACTTCGGTGTGCCTGGAGCATGGGGTGGGAGAGGGAGATGTCCGATGCCAGAGCTGGAAAGGCACACAGAATCTAGATCAAGGGAAAGCCTGTTATGTTTTATGCCTGCTAAGGAGTTTGGTCTTTACTCTGGGAATGAGGGTATGATAAGGTTCTAAGTTTGGGGGTAGAGGCCAGGGTAATAGAGGTGGGAAAGGGACCGGCAGGGAAGATCAGATTTTTGAAGTCTGAGCTACGTTGGGATGCCTGGGTGGCTCAGTCAGTTAAGCATCCATCTTCAGCTCGGGTCGTGACCTCCCGGTTCGTGAGTTCGAGCCCCTCATTGGGCTCTGTGCTGACAGCTCGGAGCGTGGAGACAGCTTCCAATTCTGTGCCTCCCTCTCTCTCTGTCTCTCAAAAATAAATAAACATTAAAAAAAAATTGAAGTCTGAGCTATGTACTTGAGGGTCTTGCCAGAGAGTCTCTTCTTTATAGTGTTAGACCGGGGATATTTATTTAGCTTTTACGGTCATTTTGCGAACCAGTCTTCCATTCTGTCTTTCTATCATAGGGTATATCCACCTTTCCCAGATTGCATCTATCACAGAGATTTTTCCTGGGCTGTAAATCCCTTTTACATTTGAGGGAAGCATAGATACAGGCAGGAAGAAACTGACCAGGGTTGCAAGGAATTAATTTGTTTAGATCCTGCCCAGTTAAACTTGGCTACAGCTAATTTTCTCAATGGTATAAACACCATGGAGGCGAATCACGAGAAACAGACATCCTTCAGATCTATGCTGCCAGCTTCAGAGTCTCTAACCTCCTCTCTCTGCCCCTCCCCCCTTGCATGTGTGCACACTCTCTCTCTCTCTCTCTCTCTCTCAAAAATAAATAAACATTAAAAAAAATAAACAGTAATTCAAACTTAGTGCAACATGCTTTCCAGTTCACCACCTGTTCCCTGCATTCCCCATCATGCCTGCCCACAGAACCAATGGCAGCAATCTTTGCAAAATGATACCTTTTCAACAAGCCCTCCTCCCCACTCCCCCACTCCCCTTCCTCGCCCCTTCCCCCGCAGCAGGTCCTTTACCACTGAGGACGGTCCTATTCATTGATGTCTGGAAATCCTTGGTAGAGTAGATGTGATAGGATCACAGTAGCTGAGGGTGATTCTTTCTTTTTTTTAATTTTTTTAGTGTTTATTTTTGAGAGAGAGAGAGAGACGGAGCATGAATGGAGGAGGGGCAGAGAGAGGGAGACACAGAATCTGAAGTAGGATCCAGGCTCTGAGCTGTCAGCACAGAGCCCGACACAGGGCTCGAACCCACGAACAGTGAGATCATGACCTGAGCCGAAGTCGGACACTCAACCGACTGAGCCACCCAGGCTCCCTGAGGGTGATTCTTACATAGTCCTTCACAGCAAAGGATGCCAGGGATACAAGTGATTTTTGGGTCTAGAAAACTCAGTGATTCATTAGTGTGGTCTCACAAAAGCTTACAGTGCACACATGCTTTGAGTAACATGGCTCAATCTTTCTGTATGATGGAGGGTTTGTGAATTTTAAAAATTTTTTAAAAATTAAACCAGGGTTATGTAAGAGTGGGAAGACTTTTCCCTGGATGAATGTCTTCAGCTCTAATTGAATTATCTGGCTAACTAAGGAAACTAGCTAAGATTTCAAAATGTCAAAATCACTGCTCCCATCATTGTGGGTAAAATGGGACTTAAGGGAATTTCAGTCCCACTATCTGAAAAAAGTTGCAATGACCTTGAGAGAAACATGTCTGATGGCATATTGAATCAGCTTGCATTCAGTATTGTGGATACAGGCACAGCCACATGAAAGCTGGGTTTTTTGTTGTTGTTCTATTAGAGTAAAAGGCATCCCCTCCTCTGGAATATTCTGGCGGCATTTTGGGGCAATTCAGAGACCACGTCATATATGCATTCTTTTTCACATTATGCAGTTAAAAAAATTATTTTTTCTGTATACTTTACATTGAATACTTCAGGAAAGAAAATAAATACAGTGATTTTAAAAGACAGTCCCCAGACTCAATAGATATTCTTCATAATTACTCCCAATCAATATTTAGAAACACATAACACGAAGTCAATTAATAAATAAAAATAAGTAAAATAACCATGTAAATAAAAATCTCAGAGGTGGGGAACATACACTATCAGTGAAGTCATTTTGCCACTTTGTTTTTGTTTTTTTTTTTTCAACACTGTCTGCATGTGTTTTAATCACATATCCATCCATCTCAAGAGTTAAATTAGACTGTGGGTGCCCTCATTTAAAACTGAGTCTTGGGGCACCTGGGTGGCTCAGTTGGTTAAGCAGTTAAACATCCGAACCTTGATTCCTGCTCAGGTCATGAGCTCATACTTGTGAGAATGCGCCTCATTTTGGCCTCTGCACTGAGCATGGAGTCTGCTTAAGATTCTCCTCCATTTGTACCACCCTGTCTATAATAAATAAAAAAATTACAATTAAAATTTAAAAATATGGGAATGAAAGCTGGTGCAGCCACTCTGGAAAACAGTATGGAGGTTCCTCAAAAAATTAAAAATAGAACTACCCTACGACCCAGCAATTCACTACTAGGCATTTATCCAAGGGATACAGGTGTGCTGTTTCGAAGGGACACATGCACCCCCATGTTTATAGCAGCACTATCAACAATAGCCAAAGTATGGAAGGAGCTCAAGTGTCCATCAATGGATGAATGGATACAGAAGATGTGGTATATATATACAATGGAGTATTACTCGCCAATCCAAAAGAATGAAATCTTGCCATTTGCAACTACATGGATGGAACTGGAAGGTATTATGCTAAGTGAAATGAGTCAGTCAGAGAAAGACAAAAATCATATGACTTCACTCATATGAGGACTTTAAGAGACAGAACAGATAAACATAAGGGAAGGGAAACAAAAATAATATAAAAATAGGGAGGGGGACAAAACATTAGAGACTCATAAATATGGAGAACACACTGAGGGTTACGGGAGGGGTTGTGGGAGGCGGGATGGGCTAAATGGGTAGGGAGCATTAAGGAATCTACTCCTGAAATCATTGCTTCACTATATGCTAACTAATTTGGATGTAAATTAAAAAAAAAAATTAAATAAAGTAAAAAAAATTAAAAAATTAAAAGGAAAATCTTCACAAAAAAAGGAGTCTCAATACCAGTGTTCATAGCATAATTCACAATAGCCAAAAG
Source organism: Puma concolor (assembly GCF_028749965.1). NCBI lineage: Eukaryota > Metazoa > Chordata > Mammalia > Carnivora > Felidae > Puma > Puma concolor. Next base: position 93,449,724 of record NC_141668.1, on the reverse strand, counting down.
GTGGAAACGGCCCAAGTGTCCATCAACACATGAGTGGACAAAATGTGGCATAACTACACAATGGGATATTATGCAGCCTTAAAAAGCAAGTTCTGACACGTGCTACAACATAGATGAACCCTGAGAACGTGATGCCAAGTGAAACAGGCCAGACACAAAAGGCAAATGTATATAATTCCACATATGTGAGGTACCTAGAGAAGTCAAATCCATAGAGACAGAAACTAGAACATTGGTTGCCAGGGGCTGGGGGACCAGGGGACGGGAGTTAGTGTTCGATGGGCAGTTTCCATTCGAAATGATGAGAGAGAGGATGCTGGAGCTGGATGATGACAATGGCCACACAATGACGGAACGTATTTAATGCCACTGAATTGTATACGTAAAAATGGTTAGGGGCGCCTGGGTCGCTCAGTCTGAGCTTCAGACTCTTGATTTTGGTTCAGGTCATGATCTCGTGGTTCATGATCTCTGTGCTCACTCGCGGAGACTGCTTGGGATTCTCTGTCTCTCACCCTCTCTCTCTGCCCCTCCCCCACTTGCTCTCATTCTCTCTCTCTCAAAATAAATCAATAAACTTAAAAAAAAAAAAGGTTAGTGCTAAATCTTTTTATGTATACTTTACCACAATTAAAAAAAATTTAAACAAAACAAATCCAAGTCTCAGGAGAAAAGATTCCCAGCCCACTGGCCCTTTTTTTGTTGTTGCTCAAGACCACCTGGCTTTTTCTTAAAAAAAACAATTTTTTAACATTTATTTATTTTTGAGAGACAGAGAGAGACAGAGTGCAAGCGAGGGACTGGCAGAGAGAGGGAGACACAGAATCCAAAGCAGGCTGCAGGCTCTGAGCTGTCAGCACAGGGCCGGATGCAGGGCTTGAACTCACGGACTGTGAGACCATACCTGAGCCGAAGTCGGACGCTTAACCGACTGAGTCACCCAGGCACTCCTTTAATTTTTTTAATGTTTATTTTTGAGAGAGGGAAAGAGAGAGAGAGAGAGAGAGAGAGAGAGAGAGAGAACATGCGTGGGGGAGGAACAGAGAGAAATGGAGACACAGAAACCGAAGCAGGCTCCAGGCTCCGAGCTGTCGGCACAGAGCCCGACCCGGGGCTCGAACCCACAAGCTGTGAGATGGTGACCTGAGCTGAAGTCAGACGCTAACAAGCTTAAAGAAACAGCCACCCAGGCGCCCTACACCTGGCTTTTTCTTTGTACTCACCCTTCTCCCTTCCTGCGTTGTCTTTACCAGCATTTCCCACAATTGGTTCCTTCCTGACACTCGGATGTCAGCTCAAGTTTCTCCTTCTCCAGTCTATCACTTGATCCCGTTATTTCTTTACTTTTTTGTGATCTGTCTCTCTTCACTAGAATATAAACTTCCCCCCAGATTCCATCTGTCTTGTTCTCTAGTCCTTGGAACAGAGCCCGACCCTAAATTGGTGCTCAGTAAATATTTGTTGAGTGACTGAGCCTGTGACTCGGGCACATAAAGCATCAGTGCATGTTCTTTATAAACAGAACCTATTTGAAGTCAAGTGCACGGATTCAGGGCTGTGCCTCTATTTTCTGGAGTCTGCATTCTTATGCTCTCTCTCCCTTCCCAGCCTCCCCTCCCAATTTTCCAAACCCTACTTCCAGTTTAATATCATTTAAGTGAGTAATATCAAACCTCTGGACATGGACCCCACCCATGTTAAAGTCCATTTGGTCCACACCCGCCATGCCGCCCTGCCCACTCTGGAGAGGCTGGAGCTCTGGATTGGGGAAGTGATTTGAAAGTTGGCAAAATCAAGCAGCCCAGTGCCTGGGGCCTTGTGGCATGATTCTGGAGTGAAATGAAGAGCAGCTAGTCTCGCTCCCATGTTCTCATTTTATTACTGTCATCCGCTTGTGCAAGGCTCACTGCCAGCTGTGATAGGCCAAGGAAGCCATTAGGTGAGAAAAACCAGAAGCCACCAGAACTGGTCTCCATTTGAGCTTCTGTTCTCACACAATGGTACCTTCGGCACTACCATTCTTGGGTCTCTGGAACAGCGCCTTACCAAGCATGGCCTGAGAGCTGGGGGCTGGCTACTGCTTCGAAGAGCCCCGTGTTACTGGGAAATATTTTTATCCGGTGAGCTCATGTTTAAGCCTTCAAGTTTCACTGGCAGAAAGTTGCGTTTATCTCCACCAGCTATTAATCCAAGCGATCACAATCCCCAGGGACCCTGGGCAAGGTCAAAGACAGAGATCTGATCTGCCATTGGTGGTAAACAGTAGGCGAAGTAAGTGGAAGAGATCATTTGTTTCTTATAGTAAACCTTTTTCTACCATAGAGGTTTTACCTACCCTCATTTAAGGTACCTGTGATCTTTCCTCCCTTCTCTAACCACGGACTGCACACCCTCCAGCCTGTCGTGCTGCAAATATAGGTTCCTGTCATGGGGAATATTGGGAAAAATATGAATTCGAACGCATCACTCTGGGAAAGATGATTCGAGGCACAGATTGGCAGGAGGAATGGACAATGACATCCATATGTGTTTATTACAGTAGTAAAGAATGGTACGTGAGGAAAATAGTATGTGTTTCTGGATGATTTTGCCCAAAAGCACGGAACTAATCATGAGTTTATGCACATATGCCTCTTTCCACAACTGCCCCCCCACCTCCCTGCCTCTTTGTTTTTTCCATGAATCAGGTTGCTATGACTATCACAGGAACTAGGAACTTCTCCCGAGCTCTGCTAAAGCCGTTGAAAAAAGAAAAACAATCTAATATGCCGGGAATAAAAGCAAGCGCGGCTCATTCCTCATCAACTACTCCAGCTGAGCCTTCTCCACGTCTGTCAGCTGGGGGATTCCATTCTCTAGCTGCAGTCCACCGAGACTCCTCGAGTGTAATGCCATTACAAGGAATTTAAAAAAAAAAAAAAACACATCGTTGAATTTGGTATAGTTTGAGTGGCCAATGGGTTTGTCTTTGAAGCATTATTTCAAGTGGTTACGTTTTTAAGTATTTCAATGATTGGGTTATTTGGATAGTAAATATAAGAAAATTACTCATGTTGGAAAAATTCTGTAATAAGACTAATTGAGTTAAAAATAGTTAATTATGGGTACTTGGGTATTCTGCTGATTTGGGAGTTAATATATAGGCTATAGATACATTCTCTCTATATATCCTCTCTTCTCTTATTTAGTTCTCTGTCTGATTGTATTTTGAATTTACTACTATAGTAGGCAGAATAATGCCCCCTGTATTTACATCTTAATCCCATGAACCTGTGAATATGTGACCTTACGTGGCAGAGGGACTTTACTGATGTGATTAAGGTCAAGGAGCTTGAGAGGAGATGATCCTGGATTCCCCGGAGGGGCCCAGTTTAATTGCATGAGTCCTTAAAAGTGGATGAAGAAGGCAGAAAAGTGGGTCAGAGAGACGTGATATGAGAGGACTCTTCTGGCTTTGAAGATGGAGAAGGGAACCATGAGTCAAGGAAAGCGGGCAGGCTTAAGAAGCTGGAAAAGCCGGGGCGCCTGGGTGGCACAGTCGGTTAAGCGTCCGACTACAGCCAGGTCACGATCTCGCGGTCCGTGAGTTCGAGCCCCGCGTCGGGCTCTGGGCTGATGGCTCGGAGCCTGGAGCCTGTTTCCGATTCTGTGTCTCCCTCTCTCTCTGCCCCTCCCCCGTTCATGCTCTGTCTCTCTCTGTCCCAAAAATAAATAAAAATACGTTGAAAAAAAAATTAAAAAAAAAAAAAAAAAAAGAAGCTGGAAAAGCCAAGAAAGGAGTTGCTTCCCTAGAACCTCCAGGAAAACAACAACAAACAAACGGAGCCTTGTCAACATCTTGATTTTTGCCCAGGACTTTTGACTTACAAAACTGTACAATAATAAATTTATGTTGTTTCAAGCCACTAAGTTTGTGGCAATTTGCACAGCAAAAACAGAAAAGCAATATAGTGGGCAATTTCCAGACATCTTTAGCTGTCAAGTTAGGGAAAAAAGTCGAAAATTTGGAAGCTCTCATTGTACAAAAGAATTTCTCTGCAACTGTTTTGTGTGTGTGTGTGTGTTTAATTTTTTTTAACATTTATTTATTTTTTGAGAGACAGAGAGAGACAAAGCATGAGCAGGGGAGGGGCAGAGAGACAGGGAGACACAGAATCCGAAGCAGACTCCAGGCTCTGAGCTGTCAGCACAGAGCCCGACGCGGGGCTCGAACTCACCGACCGCGAGATCATGACCTGAGCAGAAGTCAGATGGTCAACTGAATGAACCACCTAGGTGCCCCAAATTCTTCTGTACCTTTGGTACAAAAATCAGCCAGTCTTGGGGCGCCTGGATAGCTTGGTCAGTTAAGCATCTGACTTCGGCTCAGGTCATGATCTCGCGGTCCGTGAGTTTGAGCCCCGCGTCGGGCTCTGTGCTGACAGTTTGGAGCCTGGAGCCAGTTTCAGATTCTGTGTCTCCCTCTCTCTCTGCCCCTCCCCTGTTCATGCTCTGCCTCTCTCTGTCTCAAAAGTAAAGAAACGTTAAACAAAAAAATCAGCCAGTCTTAAATTTCACCTTCCCTTCTCCCTATATATTTACAAAAAGAAGAAAACAATAATAATAATCACTATCATCAACTGAGGTCTTGCTTGTATCATATACCACACTAAGCACTACAAATACTACCTCACTTCATGACCACCGTTAACCCCGGTGAAGAAAGGGAGGCTCCAAAAGGTGAAGAAAGGTTCTCAATATCACACCGTTAGAGGAGGCAGAACAAGGTTGGGACCGAACTTCCTTTGACTCCAGAGCCTGTAAATACATGACCGTAACTCTGAAGTTAGGTCCACTGCCTCTAGCCCCACCTTTGTTATGATGGTGGCAAGACGAGTGGCTCTAACACTGATCCGCTGGGCAAGCTTGCATCGTGGATTTTCCAGGACCATCCTGCTGATTTTAAATGTCCTGTCTCGTTGTCCTCAAAAGTCACCAAAATGTCCCAGAAATTCTAATTGCTCTTCAAATAGTAAGTAAATGTTATAATAAAATACACAGAATCCCCCCCCCGAACCATTTATCAAATCGTATTTCCTTAATCGTTATTCAGAAAATATGGCCCAGATACCTCTGTGTCACTTAGTCCCTTAGATGGGTTATGGTGGTTTGATATCTACTGTATTCATTAAATTCCACCCTGCCCAAATGAGCTTAGTGCAGCACTAAGTGAAAGGTGAGGGGGACCATAATCGTAGTCATTTGATATTTAGGGCACCTCATACTGGATGGCAACTCCAGAGACACAATTTAGGACCTAGGGAAGGTATGTAAATTACATCCCAATTAAGCTGACTTTAAAAATAAGCAATAACCTGGGCTGCCTGGGTGGCTCAGTCAGTTAAGTGTCTGACTTTGGCTCAGGTCATGATCTCATGGTTTGTGAGTTCAAGCCCCGCGTCGGCCTCTGTGCTGACAGTTCAGAGCCTGGAGCCTGCTTCCGATTCTGTGTCTCCCTCTCTCTCTGCCCCTCCCCGCCTCACATTCTGTCTCTCTCTCAAAAATAAACAAACATTAAAAAGATGTTTTAAATAAGTGATACGTCTTCTTCATAAGGTAAAGGCAAACCCCATTCTTTTTTTTTTAATGGTTACTTATTTTTTGAGAGAGAGAGAGAGAGCAAGCAGGGGAAGGGCAGAGAGAGAGAGAGGGAATGTATGCTGACAGCACGGAGCCTGATGCGGGGCTCAGACCCACAAACCACGAGATCATGACCTGAACCAAAGTTGGACACTTAACCAACTGACCCACCCGGGCTCCCTAAGGCAAACCCCATTCTTGGCTCCTGCAACATAATTTGCATCTATGTGGTCCATACAGCAAAGGAACACTGCTGACTTGGGTGTCCTGGACGAAACAGTTGATTGGTGGCCGATCATGTTGTTCCTCACAGACTCGCCACACTGCGCACGCTGGCCTCCCACAACCTTGGATGTGGCTGCCTTCCCACTGCCGCCCCTCTGTGCCCGCTCTTCCCTCAGCGGCTGCTTCCCTGAGTGCCTCCTTCGGATGCTGCGGATCTCTGCTTAAATGTCACCTCCTCTGAGAAGCTCTCCTTGATTTTCTGGAACCACATCGAATGCCTGCTGTTAGGCTGTCACCGTGCCCCCACTGGTTTGCTTCACTGACCTTTCCCTTTTTACTCTCTGCTTATTGACTTGTTTATCACCTGTATTTCCCTGGGGGCGGAAGCCCCGCGAAAGCAGGTTCTGTCGTTGCTTTGTTCATGGTTGTATCCCCAGCACCTCATTCGCTTCCTAGCACAAAGTGGGTGCTATAGACCACATGTTTATGTCCCCTGAAGTTCATGGGTCGAATTCTAATCCCCATGGGATGGTAATTAGACGTGGAGCCTTGGGGAGGTAATTGGGTCATGAGAGTGGACAGTCTTTTATAAAAGAGACCTCAGAAAGCTCCCCCACCCCTCAGCCACGCAAGGACGTATGTTGAACTGCACTGAAACCCAGGTTGTGTGAAGAGTATTTGCAAGTACGTTTCTTCTCTGTGTCGAGACGCTTCTGGGGTGATTCCATGGGGTTTGTGGAACCAGGTCGTGTCCACTGTGACCAGAACATCGGGGTGTGCCCCAACACCTTTGCCCTGTGCTACCCCAAAGCACGAACTCAAACACTTCTCAAATATGAATCAGGTTTGATCAATACGTTATGCAAGACCTTCTCCCAGTCAGTGAATTATTAATTAATCAGTTAAAGCTTTTCCTAATGAAGAGGTGATTTAAAAAGGTAATTTCCTACTTAAACCATAGTCCAAGATTCAAATATTGATTTCTTCTTGGGTAATTATAGGCCAAATGTTTAAATGGTAGGTTTATATATTAATTAATTAAGTATTTATCTCCATTAATCAAAAACCGTGTCTGCAGGAGCCACCAAATAACATTTCTCCCTCGGGGTTTTCTTAACACACGTGATTTGGTGCATGCACTGGACCCTTCGCACCCGATATTCTCTCTGCCTGGGACAGTCCTCGCCCACAGCCTCATGGCTCACTCCTGTAATGCCTGGGACACCTGCTCAAAGTTCATCATATCGAGAAGTTCATCCCCGACCACCCGATGCAGCAATCTGTCCATCAGCACCCCCCCCCCCCCCGGACTCTGCCTTTCCCTTCCCTCAGTCGTGTTTATTTCCACCTGCCCTACTGAGTATGTGCCTTATCTGTGTGGTTCATGGCAGGCCTCTCTTCATTAGAATATAAGCACAAGGGGAAGAGTGGGTTTTTTTTTACTCTTCTACATACGGTTATATCCCCAGGGCCTAGAACGGTGCCTGGAACATCATAGATGATCGATCAATGCGTGTTGCATGGATACTCAATAGTTTGATGTCATTTACAGTTTCAGCCACTTCCCTGTTTCCCCTCCGGACAGGACGTGCGTGTTTTCTCAGCTGGTGTCACTGGCACGGGAGAGGTCAGAACTCAGGAGCCGCGTGGCGTGAGGGGTAGCTAACATTCCCTGAACTATGTGCACCCACCTGGCGTGTCTCCGAAATTCTCAGCACAAACCCAGCAAGTCCCAGGTGGAGGCAACCTGATGGAAGGACCATTGCCCTGTGTCAGGCGAGGGGCTTATCTCCCTGAACCGCAACGATCCCGACTGTAAAATGGAGTCAGCACTGCCCTGCCTCCCTCATCAAGCCGTGGTGTGGGTGCGGTGAGAACCCTCTCCGTCCTCCGTACCCTCCCCCACTCCCGGCCCCCACTCCCTCTTGCCTCACTGCTTACCCTACCCTCTGGGTCCTAGTCAGGTGCAGAAATCTGATAAACTAACCAGAGCTAATGGGTGTTAATGGGTATAAAACTTTTTTTAATGGAGACTTTAGAAAGCCCTTTGCTTTAATCAGGAAGAACAATTTCAGATTACGCCAAGAAGGGAAGCATTTCAGCTAGAGTCTGTGGGTGGCAGTTAATGGTTTCAGGGCCAATGTTCCCTTTGGCATGCCCTAAATCAGACTTCAAAATGACCCAGGAAGCAATAACTGCAGGCTCGGGAGAATTATTTATTGGAGTCTGCAATTTGGTGAAATGTCCTGAGCACGTGAGCAACATACGTACCTGGTACTCCCTCAACGCGAGGCTTCACCCACATAAGGTATTTGCCTTCGTGGTACATACGTGCGTGGTGACGGGTCATGTCCTAGGGTTTACAATCCAGTATTTTCCTGCTGCAGAGCAGCAGATCTCAGGACATCTAGAAAGAGGAGGCCTCCCCTGCCCTCAATAAACTCTGAGTGTCATCGCTAGATAATAGGTGTCCTGTCTCCAACCCTGGGCATTATCACTACTATCCTCGCACATCAGAAGGTACGGTGATTAAAATTTAGTCACCAGCTTCTACATTCCTGTCCTTTGTGTCATGTGAACCTTCCCCTTTCCTTCTGGGTGTTTTCCTCCTGCTCCTAAGTTTGAGTCTAGGTTGGTGGTTGATTTATGCTAGAAGGGGAGTGCTGGTGCTGGTGGTGGAGGGGAGCTGTCTGGGACACGGCTGGCTCAGTCAGTAGAGCAATGACTCCTTTTTTTTTTTTTCTGAGGTGGGGGAGGGGCAGAGAGAGAGAGAGAGAGAGAGAGAGAGAATCTTAAGCAGGCTCCACACCCAGTGCGTCACAGGGAGGGGGAGGTCCCCCAACACGGGGCTCAATCTCATGACCTTGAAATCATGACCTTGAGACCATGACCTGAGGCAAAATCAAGAGTCAGACGCTTAACCGACTGTGCCACCCGGGCGCCCCCAGAGCATACGGCTCTTGATCTCAGGTTGTAGGTTCGAGCCTCGAGTTGGATGCAGAGATTACTTAAGAATAAAAGCTTTAGAGATAAATTACACACTCCCTCACCATACGTCTGTTACAGTCTCAGAGTCTCTGTGGTGTTGGTTCAGGGTGGGGCTTACCGCATTCTTGGCCGGTTCAGCCTGTGCTTCATAAGGAATGTACCTGATGTGAGTCTGTGATATGGATCTTTGCCCTTTATTAATCCTCTAAAGACCAGTTAGGGCCAAATCTTCCACGACCTCCCTGAGAGAAAGGTTGAGGGAAAAAATGCTTTACCTCCTCTCTGGTCTTCTAAGACTTTCCTTGTGGGGGAAAAATATATTTTCAACTATAAACCTCACTCTTCCCAGGCTTTCTGGTGAGCACACACACACAACATGCAGTTTTAATCCACAGAGCCTCAAAACCCAAGTTCTTTCATTCATTCGACAAAAAGGAATTGAGGTGTTCCTATGCACTTGCGAGTAAGAGTGAGGAAGACAGAGGGAAGGTCAGGGAACCCAGTACAGGAGGCAGATTGTCACTGCGGAGGGTAGAGCAGGGTCAGGGGAGGCTCTCCAAAGTACCCCCTCCCCATCACAACCAGCTTCCTCCCCGGGGCGTTTAGGACGCGTGCTGGGAGGGGTACCTGGGTGGTTCAGTCAGGTAAGCATCGGACTTCAGCTCAGGTCATGATCTCACTGTTTGTGAGTTCAAGCCCTGCTTCTGGCTCTGAGCCCAGGGCCTGCTTCTGATCCTGCAACTTCCTCTGTCTCCTCCCCTCCCCTGCTCAGGCTCTGTCTCTGTCTCAGAAATAAATAAACATTAAAAAAAAATTAGGGGAGTGTGCTGGGACACAGAGGTGTCCCCTACTTTCATTTTTCAAGGCAACACCCATCCCTTCCCTGCAAGTGAAGTGCCCATGCTGACTCATCAATTCGATGAGACCAAAGAAGGAGTCAGGGTACAGAAATATGGGAGATGTGCAAGAAGCATGCTTGACGTTGAATCATTAGTTCAATCCCAGTGGAACTCTGTTCAAATCAAAAATGCACCTGCTGGCTCCAGATGGGCAGCAATCTATACCTGGTGCCACTACATATCACCTGAATTTCCCCTCTTTGCTCCCCCACACCTCCCGCAAGCATCTTTTTCTTTTATTTACCCTCCAATTAGGTCTTATCTCTAAATGTGGTGTCAGGATCACGTGTAGAAGCTGATGTGCCCTGCTGAGGTCAAGCCCAAAAGACAAGACTATCTTTGCTTCCTTCCAGCCCTCCCCCCGCCCCCACCACTGACCTCCCTCTCCCAGGTGACCTTGGGATATCACCTGGAGAGAAGCAGAAGCCAACTTTAAGAGAGGAGAGATGCTCCCTTGGCGAAAGTCGTCACAGGACCAGCTGGGTGGTAAAAATACAGGAGTGATTGCATAACACCCCACCATCTCCCACACCAGAGTCTGGACTTGGCAGGTGTCAGCAGCCCTCCTCCCTGGATTATCTCTGGAAAATGCTCTTCAGGAGTCTTCACATCCCTTTGGGCAGCTCAGGCTTCCACATATAAAGTGGAAGAGGTAGATGGTTAGTAGTAACATTTCATCAGTAATCTCAAGCCACTTGACATGTGACCTTGATAGCAATTCATGAACGATAACTCAGCACACGCACGGTACACCCTTTCAAAAGATAACCGGATTCTGATAAAAGCAATGTGATTCACACATTGCTGCATTCACGCCAAACTTGATTTCTCCTTGCACAGTGGAAAACGCGTCCCTCCGTTCTAGGGTGGACACAAAGTTTTCAGATGAATACAATAGCAACTATGTATATATTGGCTGCTAAACTGGAGACAGAGCCTGGGCGCACCACTTTGTCTCATTTCACCATCTTGTCTCATCCCCCCAGTGACCCTGGACGGTAGGTTCTATGGCTATCGCTATTTTCGACATGAGAAAAATGAGGCAAGGAGAAGGGCATGAAAATTGTGCAACTTATACCCCTACTGAGTGTGAATGTACCCACGTCAGGTAGTGAGACACCCGCACCATGGGCTCATCCTTCCTTTAACTATTTACATAGCATCATCTACATTGGCCGGCACCAGACGGGATCTGTCTTGGCCTCTTACCATCCCCTGAGCCGGGCAGGAGAGGCAAGTGGGAAATCACAGGAGGGTAGAGGTGATCTGGAAGCTGCAGGAAGTGGAAAGAGGCATCTTTCGTGCTCTGCTCTTTGCGGGAGCAAAATCGCCGGCCAGAGCTCTCCGTATTCATTCATGGATGTCTCTCCACTCGGGATTTATGCCTGCCCAATATTTGACTTTGGGCTTGCAAGAATTGTGCTAAAATTCTGCTTTTTTTAATTATCAAGCTTTGGTTCCAGGCAGCTAATGAAGTGTATGAAAAGGAAGAGTGTGTGTGTGCGTGTGTGTGTGTGTGTGTGTGTGTGCACATGCAAGCATGTTTGGTATATACCCGCCCCCTGTTAGTTAAGAGGAAAGGGGCAAAAACACTTGCCTCACTCTTTCACTCCATGTTCTCCACCCAAACCACACTCAAAAGTGTGGACACTGCAGTGACCGTCCAGTTATTGGGCTTTACTGGTATTGACTTTAATTTCCATCCTCTTAGATCTCTCTTCTGGGTTGTCATTTTCATCAACATACTATGCATATACCACCTCTAAATTCCAAAAGTTTTGAGCTTTGGATGCTGTTGCAAAGTTAACCATGAAGACCTTAGACTACTCTTCAGATTTCTTTGGGAAAAAAGCAACCCACTAAAACCCTCCTCCCAGGCGGTGCTCCATCTGGGAGCACGCAGGTTTGGCCCAGGGCCAAGTGAGACCAGGCTATGGATGGAGGATCCAAAGAGCCTGGTCCAAGTGGATTTGGATGTGCCCTGATGGAGATAGAGAAGAGAAGTTAGAAGTCGCCATTCTTCTCCCATCTGGGGCATCTGAGGAGTTGAAACAAGGGAAAATGATTCATAGTTTCTGAGCGCCTGCCTCCGTAAGTCAAGCCCTGGGCTGGGAGCTTTTACAAATATTTTACAATCTAACTGATACAATTTTATAGCTAATGGCTAACATTATCAAGCACAGTCTTCACTTGCTTTACAAGTAGTAACTCGTTTAAGAGTCACAACAATTAGATAAAGCAGATTCTGTTATTATGCATGCTCTAGAACAGAAGGACATAGTCATTAAGAGGTTAAGTGACCTGCCCAAGGTCATGCAGCTGCTCCAGGGCAGAATCAGGACTTAAACCCAGGTCCAGAAACTTGGCTCTTCAACTCTGTGCCAAACCACCTCTCAGGATGAGGGAAATGAAGCTCAGAGAGAGAGAGAGAGAGAGAGAGAGAGAGGTTACCTGGCTCAAGGTCACACAACTAGAACGGCAGAGCCGAGGCTCACAGTCCCGGTTTGTCTGGCCCCCACTGCATGCTTCCTGCTACACCTCACTGCTGCCTTGATCCTGTGGTCACTAGAAATATTTCATCCTACCCTTTAGGAGCAAATTCAGATAAACCGCTTCCTTTTCTGTTTCTCTGTTCTTCTCCTCTCTCCTTGCTTTCTTCTCTCCTTTTCTCTTCCTCTCCTACCTCTTTCCGTGCCTTGTTTTCCCTCCTTCTTTCCCCCTCCCTTGCTCATGCCTCAGGTCTGCCAGTAACACTCAGAAAAGGCAGCGAAGGTGCATGAGGTTACTGAGGCCTGACCTCATTAATTTAAACATGACGTGTATAGCTTGAGAGCAATTGCCAATACGACCGGAAGCCTGTTAATGACTGAAAAATTAAATGCTTATCTCAAGAAATGTCTACATGATGAATTGGTTCAATTGTTGTGACAGAGGGGGATTTTTCTTTTCATTATGGTCAGCCTATTGACCAATTCGATCAGATCATGAAGTGCTCGCTGGATTAATTGTTTAATGATTTGGTCAAAAGTTCGGTTTTTATAGGAGCCCAGGTTAACCAAATTACACAGCCTTATCCTTAGGCCAGATCCCAGGAAGCCGGCAGGCATAGACATACAGGCTGCTGACCAAGTTCCCAGTTTGTTAGCCTGGGGACAACTCGAGTTTCTAAGACGCCCAAAAGTCTTTCGAAAAAAGGCAATTTACAGAAATCATCAACACCTCCAGGACTCCAGAATACTCACTCATGTCTACAACCCTTTCGGTACATCACACAGTTTGTATTTCTTCTCCCATTCAATTAACTAGTACCATATAGGGCTCTGACCTCGATTCTTTTCTCTTGTCTCTGTCTGTTCATTCCCTTCCATGCCTTTAAATCCCATCTCTTGTTGATGACCTCCAGATCTGCGCCTCTAGACTCAACCCATGTTTCTCACCACCTTCCTGAAGTCTCTACTTGGCCACCCCTCAGGCACCTGAAATTCAACAGAACTAACTCCCTAGACCATTCCCCTGTACAATTCTGTGAGTGATATTTCTCTGCCTCACCAGCTAAAATCCTCAGTGCACCCATAAGTCCTCCCTCTCTTACGCTCCACAGTCAGTGGTATCTCCAGGGTCTGTCAGCTTGTAAATGAAGACGCTGTCTCCCAAATATCCCCATGTTTCTATCTCTGTTCTTAACTGCCTTAGTCTCTCATCTCTCACAGGATTCTGCCACAGCCTACCATTATTTGCTCCCCTGTTTGTTTTCCCTCCTAGACTCTGAGCTGGTCCGCTATTCATGTTGCTGTGGAACCTCATTTGCCACAAGTCAGTCATCCCCATATTTTCATCAGTTTCCTGTCAGTTACAGAATAAGGGGTAAGAACAGGCAAGGCCATTCAAAGCCTGGTCACAGTTGGATTCTCTCTCTTCTTAATTCCCCCATTCTTCATCTACCAGCTCAACCCAGATGTTCCAGTTCCCTGAACCTGCCATGCTCCGTGTGGCCCCATGTCTTTACACACACTGCTGCTTCCCCCAACATGGCCTCCCCATGCACCAGCCTTGGCCACTGCCTGGAAAACAGTTGCTTATCTTTTAAATCCTGCGCCAACGTCCCTTCCCTTGCAACACTTCCCAGACAGCTCTTTCCTCTGCAAGTATACACCACTTTGGTTCTTTTTTTTTTTTTTAATTTTTAATGTTTATTTATTTTTGAGAGAGAGGACAGACAGAGCATGAGTGGGAAAGGGACAGGGAGAGAGGGAGACACAGAATCTGAAGCAGGCTCCAGGCTCCCAGCTATCAGCACAGAGCCCCATGCGGTGCTGAAATCCACCAACAGTGAGATCACGACCTGAGCTGAAGTCAGCAGCTTAACTGGAGGGAGCCACCCAGGTGCCTCTACACTACCTTGTTTCTTACCTCAATATGTGATACTGTTTTTGCAAGGATTTGTTTATTTGTATCAACCTCTGTGCTAGTTTCCTGTGGACACTGTAACAAATTACTTCAGCCCCCGCCAAACAATAGAAATGTATTCTCTGTTAGTTCTGGGGGCTAGAAATCCAAAGTCCATCACCAGGTAAGATCAAGGTGTCAGCAAAACCACACACATGCCAGAGGGGATAGGGATGTATGTGTTCCTTGACTCTTCCAGCTTCTGGTGGCTGCAGGCATTCTTTGGTTTGCAGCCACAGCACCCCAATCTCTGCCTCCCACCTTCACATCACCGTTCCCTCCTTGTGAATTGTACAAGCTCCCTCTGCTTCCCTTTTATAAGAACACATGTCGTGACACTTAGGGCGCCCCAGATAATCCATGATAATCTCCCCATCTCAAGATCCTTAATCATATCTGCAAAGACCTTTTTTTTTTTTTTTCCAAATAAGGTAATATTTACAGGTTCTGGGGACTTGGATTTAACATTCTGAGGGTCAACATTCAGCCTACTACCCTGTCCCAACAGATTGGGACCTCCAAAAGGGCAGGGGATGTGACCTAGTCATTTCTTATTCCCGGCAATAATAGGCAGTCAACAAATGTTTGATGAAAGGTCGGGGAATACATTGAATTAAACACTCTCATCTTGCAGATGTTGGCTGTTTAATGTATTCAACAAAGCACTTATTGATTGTGATTATGTGCCAGATGCTGTACTAGACATAAGAAGTACAGCCACAACACAAAACAAATGTGGCTCTGCCCCTCGTGGAGCCTACATTCTGGGAGGGAGTCAAGCATAAAAAAAAAAAAAAAAAAAAAAGGCACATATGAAGAAATACATAATAACACAGTGTTATAAGGGTTAGGCAAGAAAAGAGCAAGGGTCGGGGCGCCTGGGTGGCGCAGTCGGTAAAGCGTCCGACTTCAGCCAGGTCACGATCTCGCGGTCCGTGGGTTCGAGCCCCGCGTCAGGCTCTGGGCTGATGGCTCAGAGCCTGGAGCCTGTTTCCGATTCTGTGTCTCCCTCTCTTTCTGCCCCTCCCCCGTTCATGCTCTGTCTCTCTCTGTCCCCAAAATAAATAAACGTTGAAAAAAAAATTAAAAAAAAAAGAAAAGAGCAAGGGTCAACGAGAAAGAATAAAGGTGTGGAGATCAGCAAAAGCCTCTCGTGGAAGCCACATAAGCTGAGATCCGAAGAATGAGTAACTGGTAAGTGAGGAATTGGTGGGGCAGGGCCGGGGGCATGGGGGGACAATTTTTCCAGGCAGAGGAGACCATAGATGCACAGGCTCTAAGGCAGCGAAAAGCTTGCTGAGTTCAAGGAACAGCAAGAAGTCCAAGAGGCTGCAGTGGGAGGGGCTGGAGCGCAAAGAAGAGCTGGGGGTTACGGTTAGCGAAAGGATATTCGTCAAATGTTTTGTTGTGCAGACCCCAGATTTCTCGTTATGCTGAGGAACAATGGCATCGTAAAATGACATGCGAGTGATCCCACAAGAGAATAAAGGGATTGAATATAGAGGCCGGTGCATATCAATACTCGTTGACTGGCCAGAGGAGTAACAGCGAAATATGCCAAATTGGCAGGGGATGGAGTGACAGGAGAGAGTCCTACGTCTGGCTCTATACCCAGGTTTTGGTATATCGCTCACAGGGTTGGTATATTTGCTCACAGGGTTGAGGGAGCCTCAGGGATGAGGGATTGACACAGAGGGGGGTTGGGCGTGGAAGATAATGCGTGCTTGTTTCTACTTCCACGATTTTACCAGCTGCTCAAGATCTATTTCAGAAAACTTAAAGAATAATTCTTAGGACAAATACTGAGTTTGGTATTTACTGAGCACATAAAGGAAGGAAGGAAAACAGAAGCAAAATGTGGGACCAGCCTAAGATGTGATTTCGAGTAAACCCTTACTTTACTATCTCTGGCTCGATCATGACAAATGGGGTTAATCTGCCTCCAGTTATGTATTCTTGGTAAAGCAAACTAATTTATTGAGCAATTGCCATAAACTCAGATACTATTCTAAACATTCTACATACAGTATCAGATTTTATCCCCTAAAATATCCTTTTATGTACATATTGCTTACATCTTCATTTTATAGGTGAGAAAGGTAAACCAGAGAGGGTAACTTTACCCGAGCAGTGTAATTCCAGAAGCCTTGTTCTGAAAACCACTTCACGAGACTGTCTACTCCTCCCTTACATTTCTGAGATTTAGATTTTATGTTAGTTCCTTTCAGGAAAATTAAGACACATAATAACACATGAGGAAATCTTCTCACTCAAAGATTCATAAAAATCCTCTATTTCAAATTTGTACTAGAATTAAAATATATCAGGGTAAAGGCACCTGGGTGGCTCAGTCAGTTAAGCGTCCAGCTTCGGCTCAGGTCGTGATCTCACAGTTCGAACCCCATGTCGGGCTCTGTGCTGACAGCTCAGAGCCTGGAGCCTGATTCAGATTCTGTCTCCCTCTCTCTCTCTGCCCTTCCCCCACTCACACTCTGTCTCTCTCTCTCTCTCTCTCAAAAATAATTAAACATTAAAAAAAATTTTTTTTAATCAGTGTATAACCCAAAGAATAAAATAAAAGCAGGTGAGTCTATAGTGATATAAATAAACAATTGGATAAGTAAATAAATGGAGGAGAAAGACCAACTCTTTCTTACAGAATATTCCAATTAGTAATATAGAAGGAATGAGGGGGAAAAGAAAATCACCATTTGAACACCAGAGTAATAAGGGCTGTAGGCAAGATCCACCAGTGGATGCTAAAATCAGTGGGTGAAAATTTTAAAAAATTTAAGATATTTGCATAGTCTCAAATTATCTCCTCCCCAGCAAAAGAAATTATTAACTAAGAAAAGGCAAAAATAGTGACCATACAGGGGTGAAAACTGGCAGACACCATCTTAACCAAGCGATCAAGGTTAACATATCATTGGTCAGAGATAGCTATATCGTGTGGCCTGATATGACACACTAAGAAAGAACATCACTTCTGTGGTATGGTTTCCAATAACACCTAATTTCAGTCTAAGCATAAAATCGCAGAAACATCAGAAAATATCAGACACACCAAACCAAGGGACATTCTACAAAATAATCAACCAGAACTCTCCAAAAGCGTCAAGGTCATGAAAGGCTGAGAAACTCACAGACTGAAGAAAATTGAGGAGACATGACAACAAAATGGGTGTCTTCCTGACCGCATCCAGGAACAGTAAAAGGACAATAGTAGAAACATTAGTGAAATCTGAATAGGTTTACGGTTTAGTTACCAGTCTTGTACTAATGTCAGTTTCTCAGTTTGGACGATTGTGCGTGGTCATGTAAGACATTAGCTTTAGAGGAAGCTGGGTAAAGTATCTATAAGAATTCTTGTACTATTTTTGCAACTTGTTATAGTGCTGATAATAATAGTTTTTTTTTTTTTAAGTTTAAATAATAATAACAATCAGCAGGTCAAATTGAACATCCCAGCAGAATACAAATGGTAGACCAGACCAGGAATGTATGTGTATTCCAGGGCCCAGGCCAGGATTGTATTTCTAAGGACCCTATTTCCAAACAACCCAGCCACAGTCACTCCTCAGTCCATTGACCCATAAAATCCAGTTCATCCAAAAATGTATAACCCCACTCTAATCATGAGAAAACACAGTCAAATCCCAACTGAGGAACATTGTACAAAATATCTGACCAATACACCTCAAAACTGTGAGGGTCATGGTGATGCTTAGTTTTCTGTATCAATTTGGCTAGACTGAAATACTCAGTTATTTAATCAAACACCAATATGGGTGTTGCTGTATTGAGATATGGTCAACATCCACAATCAGTTGACTCTTCTTTAATAAAGGAGATTATAATGTGGACAGGGCCTCCTCCAATCAGTTGAGGGCCTTAAAATGTTTCCCAGAAAAGAAGAAATTCTGCCTCAAAGCTGAAACATCAACTCCTATCTGATTTTTGGAGGGGGTTGTTTGGTTTGGTTTGTTTTTAGAGAGAGAGTGTGAGCAGGGGAGAGGGGCAAAGGGAGAGAGACTGAGAGAGAATGAGAGAGAAGAGAGAAGGGAGAGAGAGAGAGAGTGAGAGAGAATCTTAAACAAGCTCCACGCTCAGCGCGAAACCTGATGCAGGGCTTGAGTCCATGACCCTGGGATCATGACCTGAACCGAAATCAAGAGTCAGACGCTCAACTGAGCCAGCCAGGCGCCTCTCCTGCCTGATATTTTAGCTTGCCAGGCTATTCAACAGATTTTGGACTTCAGACTTGCCAGCCTCCCCAGTCACATCAGCCAATTCCTTAAAATAAATCTCTTTGTGTGTGTGTGTATGTGTATGTGTAGTACATATATTCAATTGGTTCAGTTTCTCTAAAGCACCCTAACTCATACAGTCATCGATATAACATTGTATGTTAATTATAGCTCGATTTAAAAACAGGGGCACCTGGGTGGCGCAGTCGGTTAAGCGCCCGACTTCAGCCAGGTCACGATCTCGCGGTCCGTGAGTTCGAGCCCCGCGTCGGGCTCTGGGCTGATGGCTCAGAGCCTGGAGCCTGTTTCCGATTCTGTGTCTCCCTCTCTCTCTGCCCCTCCCCCGTTCATGCTCTGTCTCTCTCTGTCCCAAAAATAAATAAACGTTGAAAAAAAAAATTTTTAAAAAAAATTAAAAAAAAAAAAAAGAGACAGAAGCGGGGAGCCTGGCTAGCTCAGGTGGTGGAGCATCCGACTTCGGCTCAGGTCATGATCTTGCAGTTGAGTTCGTGGGTTCGAGTCCCGTGTCAGGCTCCGGGCTGACAGCTCAGAGCCTGGAGCCTGCTTCAGATTCTGTGTCTCCCTCTCTCTGTGCCCCTCTTTCTCAGTCTCTCTCAAAAATAAATAAACACTAAAAAAAAAATTTAAATAAATAAATAAAAATAAAATCTTTAAAAAATGATACAAAGAAAAAAGAGAAAAAACCCCACAAAGATTCAATAAACAAACAAATACATAAGTGGAAAGTCTGAGAAACCACCACAATCCAAGAGAAGAATCTAAAGAGACATGATAAGCAAATGTCATGTGGTATCCTGGGTGGGACACCGGAACAGAAGAAGGACATTAGATAAAACTACAGAACTCTGAAGAGAGTACAGACTTGAACTAATAATGTACTAATATTGTTTATGAATCAAAACAAATGTACCACACTAAGTTAAGACGTTAATCCTAGAGGACCTGGGTGTCAGGTATATGGGAACTCTCTGTACTAACTTTGCAATTTTTCTGTAAATCTGAAGCTATTTGAAAATAAAAAACTCAGTTTGAAAAATATAAATGAGGTCCACCCTTTCCAAGGAACCAAAATATAGTTTGAATTCAGACATACCTTCCAAAGGCTATGGCTATCATGCATCCAACAAAAATGAATAAATAGAAAAATATGTAATATGTGGATTTAACATAATAAACAAAACATCATGGATTACAGTAATGTTTAGACCTAGTTAGGAGTCCACTGAATCAAAGTGACAAGAAAAATTGTTGTGGGGTTTAAGACCCAAAGAATCCTTTCATTTACTGTTTCTGAGTTCTGTCCCTGAGAGAAGGACCTCTCCTCTTTATATCTATTTCTTCGAAGACTCATAATACTGACACAGGGTGTGTGATTAAATGCATCCACAGAATGGTGTGATTTCAGCCCGGGTGAAAGAAAAGCAGAGACAATTTCAAGCCAGTGGTCTCAGGGAGATCCAGAACCCGCTAGAAGCTATGGCTGGATAAAGCTCTAACAATGAAGCTCCTACTGACCTCTCAGCCAGGTCTCTGCCCATTTCAGGAGCCAGAAGACAGGAGAGGTGACAGAATGTGGCAAAGCAAAGTCCAGAGAGCCTCAGACAGATTAATTATAGTTACACTGACACTGTCATTATCAAATGGCATTTTCTTACCTTTTCTTTGGAATATTAAGTGATAAATTTTATAAATGGTTCATAGTTTTATCTTTAAAGCCCAGGAGATAAGTAGAAGAAGAATGTTAGCTTTCCATTAGGTGAAATAATAAAAATAATAATAATGTTCGAGATTAGTTGTAGTTTACTACTGCTGCTCCTCGTTTGGATGCAAAGGCTTCTCTAGAGAGAGACGATAAGAATACTCTTAGCCCGAATAACTTTTTTTCCATCTAGATGAGGCTTTCGGGATCATCTAGTTCCATGCTCAGATTTTGAAGATTAAAATAGGTGACTTACCAGTCTGGGCGCCTGGGTGGCTCAGTCGGTTAAGTGTCTGACTTCAGCTCAGGTCATGATCTTGTGGTTCATGAGTTTGAGCCCCGTGTCAGGCTCTGTGCTGACAGCTCAGAGCCTGGAGCTGCTTCAGATTCTGTTTCCTTCTCTCTGTTCCTCCCCCGTTCGTGCTCTGTCTCTCAAAAATAAGGGTTAAAAAAAAATTTTTTTTTTAAATAGGTGGCTCACCCAAAGTCATAAAACAAGTAAGAAACAGAGGGAAGAGTAAGACCCAGGCCTCTGACTTCCCTCCAGTACTTTTTCATGGCACTCTGCTACCAAAGTCTGGTTCAGCACCCTCCAACAGAAACCCAATGCAAACCACACGTGTAACTTTATTTTCTAATCACCATAGTTTAGAAAGTAAAAAGAAACAGGTGCAATTAATTTTAATGCATTTTATTTAACCCAATGTATTTGGGGTCATTTCAACATAAAATCCATATTTTACAATTATCCGTGAGATAGCTCACATTTTTTTCTCTTCAGTCTTTAAAATCCAATGTGTCTTTTATACCTGACAGCACTTACCAATTTAGACACATTTTAAGTGCTCAGTAGCCTCACCTGGCTAGTAGCTCCCATGCCGGAAAGAACAAGTCTAGTGAAATAATGCGTGGGTGGGTGCATTAGAGAATTTTGTGACTGAGGGCAAGCCCTTCATCTGACCAATTGGGGAAGGTAACCCTCTTATCTTTTCCATCCATGGCTTCCTAACTGGAGTTTTCTGCTTCTATCAAAATACAGTGTCCACGTGGAGAAAGGCAATTGGGAAGTTAGCACTGGCAGGTGTTGTCCAACATGTCTTTAGACTGGCTTTCTCAAAGCCCTGTGAAGTTGATGCCGATAGCCTAGATTTTCTCTTCAAAGGATCATTATTGACATCACCTTCAGGCCTTCCACACTCGATCAATTCCTTCTCTAAAGTCTGTTCAAGCCGCCATGATTATGGGCCAAATGTTGAACAAGGGGGGGCTTTCACGCCATCCGAAGCTTCCCCTTAGTCCAGCTTTTCCTCTTACCCACACTCCGATAGCTCCTCTTTCCTCCTGAGAACATGTAACAGTCTTCCTATATTCTGCCCACTACAGTCGACCAAGAATCAGAACTTTATTACAATGCAACTGTAAAGGCTGCTAAGTGGAACCATTGCACTTGGCAATTGGGAATTTGTATCTCCTGAAAACAAAAACAAAAATAAGAAACCCTGTGCTAAAGGACTCAAACACCCACTGTGGACTTGCAGGGTTTTTGTGGAAGCAAGTAGAAAGAACCCTTTGCTTTCCAAAATGTTTCCAAAATGACATTGTATATCAGGGGTCAGCAAACTACAGACCTGGGGCTAAATGTAGCCCACTGCCTTTTTGCCCACATTTTTAACTGGTTGAAAAAAAAATCAGAGGAGAAATGTACTTCACGACTAGTGAAAATTATATGAAACTGCAATGTTTGTATTCATAGATAGTTTTAGTGGGACACAGCCATGCTCATTCATTTGCGTACCGTCTATATCTGCTTTCAGCTACAACAGCAGGGCTGAGCATTTGCAGTAGAGTCCGGATCACCCACGAAGCCTAAAATATTAACCATCTATCCTTTTACAGAAAAAGTGTGCCAAATGCTGATATAGGTGGTTGCCTACATTGTCTCTTTATAGGTATGCATTGTGCGTCTAAAACACTTTTCTGTGAGCTACAGAACAGGTCCATATTAGTCGCAGAATCGTAATTTCATGCCTGTTTTGCAGACGCTTAGGGAATCTGTTAATTGAATAAAGTATGTGAAAATCTGAATTGTCCATTAAAGACTCCCACAATAACTAGACTGCCTTCCCATTATGTGTAGGATGTTTCTACTTAAGGGTGACAGCAGTCTTCTACTGGTCAGCCAAATTAGTATCAAAGATTATAATAGGGGCGCCTGGGTGGCTCAGTCGGTTAAGCGTCCAAGATCAGCTGAGGTCATGATCTCGCAGTTTGTGGGTTCGAGCCCTGCGTTGGGCTGTGTGCTGACAGCTCAGAGCCTGGAGCCTGCTTCGGATTCTGTGTCTCCCTCTCTCTCTTCTCTGCCCCTCCCCCACCCGTGCTCTGTCTCTCAAAAGTGAATAAACATTGACAAAAAATTTTTTAGTTAAAAAAAAGATTATAATGATGCTGCTTGGGACTCCCTCTCTTGCTTCCCCCTTCCCTCCCTCCCTCCCTCTTTTCCTCTCTCCTTTCCTTCCTTCCTTTCTTTCCAGTCTCACTTTTCCATCACTCAAGAAGGGGAGTGACCACTTTTCCACCTGGTAAAGATGTCCCTGTAGACTCAGGGGTCTCATTTTGCACTGTCTGTAAGAATTGGAAAGAACTGACCGAAAAGCAAAGTGCTAACAAAGTGGTTTAACCGGTCACTGAGTAACATTTTCTCACAGTACGAACTGAGGTCCACTTCATCCTGAACATAGACTAACACGGCTAATTTGAGAACAAGGTGTAGCTTGAGCCACAGGAGCATGTCTGTTCACAGGGCAAGTGCTAAACCAAGTGAGTATGTAAACGGGATTGGCAGGCATGTAAAAAACATATGTGCTCACAATAAATATATAATTGTCATTTATGGAACACCTACTGGGTGGCAGGAACTCTGCTAAGTGCTTTATGTAGCTTACCTCCTTTTACCTTAACAACCAATCTATGAAGTAGATACTATTGTTTTCTCTGAATAACAGACGAAGAAGCCAAAATTTAGAGGTGTTAACCTGCCCAGAGGTACACAAGTAATGGGTAGCGGACCCAGGATCCAATCTGGGTTTGTCCATGTCTTGGGGTAAACTTACCAGGTGTATGGCTGTACCTTTTCCCCCCACATACATATTTTCATGTTGTATTCTTTTCTCTCAGATGTATACAATCTTCCATCCAGAGCACCCAAGGCATATCCAGGACTGGTAGGACTATGAGTTTGGGATTATTATAACAGGAATGCAGAGAGAGCGAGAACGTGCATGCACACGAGACAGAGAGAGAGAGAGAGAGAATATTCAGCTTCTAACATCCAAAATCAGATTTTCAATTCCTTAGCAAGACAACAGGTTTGAAAGTCGGGTTTTGTCAATAGAGAAAAGGATTTTTCTAAATTCTCCTAGGTCCTCCTTCACCACATCAAGAACCATGACTGGAGGACTTGATCACAGACTTTCACGAAGGAGAGGTCTCTATAGAGAGAAGCCTGCTCTTTCTCCTCTCAATGGTCTATGGAGAGAAGAGTGGAATCAGAGAGGCAGGGAGACACATGCGTCCCAATCTTCCTTCTGTGTGTTAATGTCCTTGAGAGAATAGTAGTAGAAGATAAGGTGAAGAGAAAGCCTAAATTTGAGGGGCTTCTGCTCTGCTTTCTGCCAAGGACTCTGGGAAGGAACCACCTCACGAACTGCCCTGCACCAACGTGGAGGCAGCCATGTTGGAGTAAATTCAGAATGTAGCATGGTTAGGCAGGAGGAGGGCCTCCCTTCAGTTCTCCTAAGGACTTCTGCTCCCATGTGGGATATTTGGGGTCGGAGGGCAGGAGTGTGTGACAGGAACATGAGTTTAGAGTCTGGTTGAGGACTTTGCCAACAGCGATCATGTCCATCGTGTCCTCAGGTCGACTACAGACCAAGGTGGGGGGCACCTGGGTGGCTCAGTCAGTTCAGCATCCGGCTTAGGCTCAGGTCATGATCTGGCAGTTCGTGGGTTCGAGCCCCGCGTTGGGCTCTGTGCTGACAGCTCAGAGTCTGGAGCCTGCTTCGGATTCTGTGTCTCCCTCTCTCTCTGCCCCTCCCCAACTCGAATTCTGTCTTTCTCTCCTTCAAAAATAAATTAAAACATTAAAAAAGCAAAAAGACCAAGATGGGGGTGAGGTGTTCGTGAAGAGAAGGGGGACTTAACCAAACCAATGAGAACACCACCGTCCCACTTCAGCCGCAGACACCCACAGAATACCTAGGGGCCGGTCCAATCACCCTCAGCCAAGGCCAGTCCAGGATGTGGTTCTGAGGCTCTTACAGTCCTCCACCACAGAGGCTCCAATCACACTCCTCCCACCCTTTCCCCAAAACACTTAGCACTTTCTGAAAGAGGGGGCCAGAAGCTGACAAACTTGAGCACGGTCCCAAAAGAAACAGAATATTTAACTCCAAAGAGACTGTTCACATTGTTGACTTCAATTATCCTATTTAAGCAGAGTAAAATATAACTCTTCCCCCACTAACAAATACCATGGGGCAGGGGAGTTCTAAAGGATATCATACAGGTATTAGATTAAAAACACTAGTATTTTCTCAGTCAAAATCTGAGCACAGTGTGAGAACATCGGTCCTATCCCAAAGCCTCTGCCGTAAACTCTCGCACTCTACTCCTGGCCTTTCGTTAACGGTTGAGCTTCGGTCAAAATCTTAGGAAAGTCAAGCGTTTGAACACTCCTCAAGCATGTTTCTTTTTTTCATTTTTTATTTATTTTTTAATGTTCGTTTATTTTTGAGAGAGAGATGGAGTGTGAACGGGGGGAGGGGCAGAGAGAGAGAGGGAGACACAGAATCCGAAGCAGGCTCCTGGCTCTGAGCTGTCACCACAGAAGCCCCACGCGGGGCTCAAACCCATGAACCGCAAGATCATGACCTGAGCCTAGGTTGGCCACTCAACCGACTGAGCCACCCAGGCGCCCCTCCTCAAGCATATTTCTGAGCTGACGTGGTGGCAGAGGGTATATCCCCATATTACAATAAATAATAATACCTTTCTCATTCAGTGGCTGTGAGAATTAACTGAGGACTTAGAACAGCCTGACAAGAAATGCTGTGTGTTTACAATCATCATTATTACTATTTTGTACAGTAACTATTGTTGGCTGATGCCCCGGCATCCGTAGGTCCCTTTCTCCGACGATGTAGCAGCCATACAGTGTAAGTGGGATCGAGCCCAACCCCAGCTCCGGGCTTGGGCCCTGAGTACTGAATCAGAGTCATCCCTCCCCTTGTCCCAGTGATTGGTACAAGAGTGGGCAGAGATCCTAAGTTTGGTTCAATCAGAGTGAAAGCTGGAGCATCTATTTGATGTTTGGGGAGGAAAGCCCTCTCTTTCTTTTGTAGAGCGTAGGGAGTGGATTTGTGACCTGAAATTGCAACAGTCAATTTTGGTACTATGTGATTTAGGGTGTATTAACGGTTCTCAGATTTCCTGATCTAAGATCGTTTTGAATCCTTAAAAATTATTGAAAACCAGGGGCGCCTGGGTGGCGCAGTCGGTTAAGCGTCCAACTTCAGCCAGGTCACGATCTCGCGGTCCGCGAGTTCGAGCCCCGCATCGGGCTCTGGGCTGATGGCTCAGAGCCTGGAGCCTGTTTCCGATTCTGTGTCTCCCTCTCTCTCTGCCCCTTCCCCGTTCATGCTCTGTCTCTCTCTGTCCCAAAAAATAAATAATAAAACGTTGAAAAAAAAAAAATTAAAAAAAAAAAAATTATTGAAAACCAGAAATAGCTTTCATTTATGCAGGTTATATTTATCAGTATTTACTGTACTAGAAATTAAAACTGAGAATTTAAAAACTATTAACTCATTTAAAATGAAAACAAAGAGGGGCGCCTGGGTGGCGCAGTCGGTTAAGCGTCCGACTTCAGCCAGGTCACGATCTCACGGTCCGTGAGTTCGAGCCCCGCGTCGGGCTCTGGGCTGATGGCTCAGAGCCTGGAGCCTGTTTCCGATTCTGTGTCTCCCTCTCTCTCTGCCCCTCCCCCATTCATGCTCTGTCTCTCTCTGTCCCAAAAATAAATAAACGTTGAAAAAAAAAAATTTTAAAATGAAAACAAAGAGACCTCCCATATGTTAATATAAAGAAGTATTTTAAATGAAAAATAACTAAAATTTCCCAAACAAAACAAAAATTAGTGAGAGAAGCGGTATTGTTTTTTATATTTTTGCAAACTTCTTAATATCTAGCTTAGTAAAAGACAACAGGATTCTCATGTTTGATGTGCTCAAGCTGTTGTGATAAATAAATAAAATCACGAATGAAAGAGGAGAGATCACAGCCAACACTGCAGAAATACAAACAATAATGAGAGAATATTATGAGCAATTATATGCCAATAAAATGGGCAAGCTGGAAGCAATGGACAAATTCCTAGAAACATATAAACTACCAAAACTGAAACAGGAAAAAATAGGAAAATTTGAACAGACACATAACCAGCAAAGAAACGGAATCAGGAATCAAAAATCTCCCAACGGGGCACCTGGATGGCTCAGTCAGGTGAGTGTCCAACTTCAGCTCAGGTCATGATCTCAGGGTTCGTGGGTTCAAGCCCTGCATCGGGCTCTGAGCTGACAGTGCGGAGCCTGGAACCTGCTTTGGATTCTGTGTCTCCCTCTCTGTCTCTGTTTCCCCCACTCATGTTCTGTTGCTGTCTCTCAAAAGTAAATATATTTTTTAAAAAACTTGTTTTAAATCTCCCAACAAACAAAAGTCCAGGGCCAGATGGCTTCCCAGGGGAATTCTACAGACATTTAAAGAGGAGTTAATACCTATTCTTCTCAAACTGTTCAAAAAATGGAAGGACAACTGCAAACTCCTTCTACAAGGCCAGTCACCTTGATTCCAAAACCAGACAAAGATCCCACTAAAAAGGAGAATTATAGGCCAATATCCCTGGTGAACATGGAAGCAAAAATTCTCAATAAGACACCAGCAAATTGAATCCAAACATACATTAAAAGAATTATTCACCACGATCAAGTGAGATTTACTCCTGGGCTGCAGGGACCATTCAATATTCACAAACTAATCACCATGATACACCACGTTAATAAAAGAAAGGATAAGAATCATATAATCCTGCCAATAGATGCAGAAAAACCAGTTGACAAAATAGAGCATCCATTTTTGATTAAAAACCCTCAACAAAGTAGGGATACATGGAACATACCTCAACACCAGAAAGGCCATATATGAAAGACCCACAGCTAATACCATCCTCAATGGGGAAAAGCTTTTCCTCTATGGTTAGGAATAAGACAGGGTTGTCCTCTCTCACCATTACATTTAACATAGTACTGGAAGTCTTAGCCTCAGCAATCAGACAACAAAAAGAGATAAAAGGCATCCAGTTCGGCAAGGAAGAAGTCAAACTTTCACTATTTGCAGACTACACGATACTTCATGTAGAAAACCCAAAAGACTCCACCAAAAAATTTCTAGAACTAATACATCAATTCGGCAAAGTTGCAGAATATAAAATCAATATACAGAAATCTGTTGCATTTCTATACACCAAAAATTAAGTCACAGAAAAAGAAATCAAGGAATCAATCCCACTTGCAAATGCACCAAACACAATGAGATATGTAGGAATAAACCTACAAGAAAAGTGAAAGATCTGTAGTCTGAAAACTATAGAACGTTTATGAAAGAACTTGAAGAGGACACAAAGAAATGGAAAAACATTCCATGCTCATGGATTGGAAGAAAAAACACTGTTAAAATGTCTATATTACCCAAAGCAATCTACACATTTAATACAATCTCTATCAAAACACCACCAGCATTATTCACAAAGCTAGAACAAACAATCCTAAAACCTGTATGGAACCACAAAGGACCCCAGATAGTCAAAGCAACCCAAAGCTGGAGGCATCACAATTCCAGATTTCTAACTATATTACAAAGCTGTAGTCATCAAGACAGTCTGGTACTGGCACAAAAACAGACACATAGATCAACGGAACAGAACAGAAAATGCAGAAATGGACCCACAACTATATGGTCAACTAATCTTTGACAAAGCAGGAAAGAATATCCAATGGAAAAAAGTCTCTTTAATAAATGGTGTTGGGAAAACTGGACAACAACATGCCGAAGAATGAACTTGGACCACTTTCTTACACCATACACAAAAATAAACTCAAAATGCATGAAAGACTTAAATGTGAGACAGGAAACCATCAAAATCCTAGAGGGGAATGCAGGCAGCAACTTCTTTGACCTCAGCCAGAGCACCTTCTTACTAGACACATCACTGGAGGCAAGGGAAACAAAAGCAAAAATGAACTATTGGGACTTCATCAAGATAAAAATCTTCTGCACAGCAAAGGAAACAAACAACAAAACTAAAAGGTAGCCTATGGAATGGGAGAAGAGAGTTGCAAATAACATATCTTATAAATGGTTAATATTCAAAATCTATAAAGAACTTATGAAACTCAACACCCAAAAAACAAATAATCCAGTAAAGAAATGGGCAAAAGACATGAATAGACACTTCTCCAGAGAAGACATCCAGATGGCCAACCGACACATGAGGAAATGCTCAACATCACTCAGTATCAGGGAAATACAAATCAAAACCATGATGAGATACCGCCTCACATCTGTCAGAATGACTAAAATTAGCAACACAAGAAGACACAGGTGTTGGCGAGGATGTGGAGAAAGGGGAACCCTCTTGCGCTGTTGGTGGGAAAGCAAACTGGTGCAGCCGCTCTGGAGAACAGTATGGAAGTTCCTCAAAAAGTTAAAAATAGAACTACCCTATGATTCAGCAACTGCACTAGTAGGTATTTGCCGAAAGGATACAAAAATACAGCTTCAAAGGAGTACATGCACCCTGATGTTTATAGCAGCATTACAATAATAGCCAAAATATGGAGAGAGTCCAAATGTCCATCCATAAAGAAGATGTGACATATATACAATGGAATATTACTCAATCATTGAAATGAATGAAATCTTGCAACAACATGGATGGAGTTACAGTGTATTATGCCACGCAAAATACGTCAGTTAGAGAAAGACAAACACCATATCTTTTCATCCATATGTGGAATTTAACAAACAAAACAGATGAACATATGGGAAGGGGGATAAAAGAGAGAGGAAAAGAAACCATAAGAGACGCTTAAAGATGGAGAACAAAGTGAGGGCTATGGGTGGATGGGAGGTGGGCTAGATGCGTGATGAGTATTAAGGAGGCACTTGTCATGAGCACCAGGTGTTGTATGTAAGTGATGAATCACTGAATTCTACTCCTGAAACCAATACTGCATTGTTTGTTAACCAGCATTTAAATAAAAATTTAAAAACAGCAAAGCAGCATCATTAGCTGCTTCTCTGACTCAGCTGTCCTGTCTCCACTTTATAAGGTCCCTGTGATGACACTGGGCCACCCAGATAATCCAAAGTAAACTCCCATCTCAAGATCCTTAATCACATTTGCAAAGTCCCTTTTGCATTTCAAGTAACATGTTCACTGGTTCCAAGAATTAGAATGTGGATATCTTTAAGGGACCATTATTCAGCTTACAACCGTATTATTATAATAATAGACTTGACTTCAGGGATCTACTAAAAGGGTCTCAGAGACCCCAAGGGTCCTTCTTGGCTGTTCTACAGAGATTCAAACTTGTTTAAACAAAATAGGAGTATTTTCTCCCCTATTTTACAGTTGAGGCATAAGTAATTCAAGGCTGGCATGGTGGGTTCCACAGGGTCAGGGATTCAGAATCGTTTCCTCTTATTCCACCTTAATCTGTAGGATTCAAGGTGGTTTGTCTTCAAAAGTGTTGCCTTCATCTACATGATTCAGGATGACTCATTGCCACATCCAAAATCCAATGAGAAGAAGAAAAAGGTGGAAGGAGGACTCTATCTCTAAAAGTCAGGCTTAAAAACTGTTTCCAACCCTTCTGCCCTTACCTGGTTGGCCAGATCTGATCATGTGGTTACACCAGCTGCAAAGGCACTTGGAAAGATAGCTGGGCCATCAGGGATCCAGCTAAAAACACCACTGGAATTGAATAGTCTCTACATCCATTCTCCCAAGGAAAATCCAACCTGATGATGGAAATTACCAACGACAGCAGAGCCAAGAAATTCTCAAAGAAATGAAACCAGACCAAACTTTACCTGAAGCCTACCTCTGAGCTTTTCAATAGCATGAGCCATTACTTTTTCTTTAAGTTGAAACCTATCTGATTTGGGGGTTTATTTTGGGGTTATTTGCAGCCAAAAGCTATCTACTGCAGTAACAATATAGTATTTTCCCAACAAAAAAGTGGGAACCCAGAGTTTTACAAGTTCATATGCACTAAAGGGACAGTGACACAGATGATTTAAAATTGGAATCATTGCAAAAAATTGGGAGTGGGGTGGAGAATGGCCATTAGTTTTATTACTAATTTTAGTTGTGACAAAGCCTCCTTATTAGCTGAAAACCCAACAGTAAAAAGACTTTTTTGAGAAGCCTTGAGAAGTATGGATTCAAGAGTCTAACTTCTTTACCTGGACAAGCTGTAAGACTGTAATAGAAGATGATATTGTTCAACACAAAATCAAAGATATCTTATGGGGGCTGGCAGAGAGTCTTTAGGGTGTCAGAAACCTTGGCTCTTCTACCTTGTTCTACTTCCTTAGAGCTGTTGCCTATATCCACATGGTCCAAAATAACTCACCACCACATCTGAAATCTTCTCAGCAAGAAAAATAGAAGCAAAATCATTCCCTGGCCCTGTAAGGGCCATGAATTTTAATCAAGGAAATTCATGTATCACTAATCCTTTAGATTTTCCTAGAAGAGGAAGGAGAAGGAGAAGAAGAAAATGAAGAAGAGGAAGAAGAAGAAGAAGAAGAAGAAGAAGAAGAAGAAGAAGAAGGGGAAGGGGAAGAAGGGGAGGAGGAAGAGGAGGAGGAAGAGGAGAAGAGGAAGGAAGGCAATCATTTATATAATTTCATTTGAATTTTAAACAATATTTTTTCCTAATGCTGTAAAATAAGCTGGATGGATGGATGGATGGATGGATGGATGATAAAAGACAAATCGCAGCAAACTTGTTAGAAAATTACATCAAGAGCAAGAAGATGCTGATTTTTGTTGCAAGAACTGGAGATTTTGCAATGCACACCCTGAAACTCACAATAGATATGGGAATGTCCAATTCATACTCTTGGGTGTCAAACTTTTCCCTTTATAAACACAGGGGGGAAATATCTAAGAACTTGAATATGAGGAAATGAGTTACCTCAAACTACCAGGAAAGAAAGGATAAAGACAAAAATGAATATCTGCAGACAGGAAAGGGTTAACCAAGGGGTCTTAGCCTTAATTGCTGAGTCTGGTCTCACCAAATACCTTAATATCAAGAAGAGGGACTAGATGGTCAAAAGTTTATTTATGACAACATTGTTTCGAAGAGTGAAAGACAAGCCAATGGGACTTAACACAATTTGAAGATTTTTCAGGGCTCTATAAATGTTTGAAGTAGAAGATAACATTTGGGGGCTGATAACTCACTTAAATTAAATGTAAGGTAATGAACTTTGAGCTAACGATTATGTCTCTAAAGATAATAGCCTGTCCTCTGATCTTGGCTGCCTTTCCTTGCTAGGTTAGCTTCCATCATAGAGTGTGGCAGTAAAAAAAATCTTTTTTAGTTTATTTATTTATTTAGAGAAAAAGAGAGAGAGCACAAGCAAGGGAGGGGCAGAGAGAGAGGGAGAGAGAGAGAGAATCCCAAGCGGGCTCCACTCTCTGCACAGAGCCCAGATGCAGGGCTCGATCCCACCAACCGTGAGATCATGACCTGAGCTGAAATCAAGAGTTGGACGCTCAAACACTCAACCGACTGAACCACCCAGGCGCCCCACGATAAAATATTTTTTAATGTTTATTGGCACAAAAGAGAAAAGTCGATGGGCATCCTGTTTTTAATTTTTTTGGAGATAGAGCAAAACAGCACTAACTGTAAAAGTCAATTATTAATTAGCATTAGTGAATTTGTCAAGAAAACTCCTCCCTTTCCAATAAAGGGAGTCAATTTTTCTTCCCTTTCATACCCAAGTGCCCATGATTTATATGTTCTTTCCCTCTATTTCTACAATTTCTATTCCATGGTAAAGAATGCAATAAAGCTGGCTATACTTGCCTATTCAATCTCTTCATAATGAATTCAACAAATATCCAGTGATTATCAATAGTAATAACACTAGGACAAACAGTTCTTAAAATTACAATGGGTTGCATTCCTCAAAAAGTTCTAATAAATCAAAAGATTGTCAATCAAATCTGATTTCCTCATAGGAGCAATGCTTCAGTAGCAGAGTTATGTTTGTTTGTAACCAAATGCCTGATGCTATCTATCTATACATATATTTTTAGAAATGACCACAGCATTCACATCTGATCAATTCTAAATTATATGCCTGTGTACTATTCAATAATACACTTTTCAATACACTTTTTTTTTTAATTTTTTTTTTCAACGGTTTTTATTTATTTTTGGGACAGAGAGAGACAGAGCATGAACGGGGGAGGGGCAGAGAGAGAGGGAGACACAGAATCGGAAACAGGCTCCAGGCTCCGAGCCATCAGCCCAGAGCCTGACGCGGGGCTCGAACTCACGGACCGCGAGATCGTGACCTGGCTGAAGTCGGACACTTAACCGACTGCGCCACCCAGGCGCCCCTCAATACACTTTTCAATGTGTACATAAATCAATGGCCAACGCAGTCCAAAAAACAAACTGTACAGATGATGTTTATTTGAGAGGGCCTATGAAGAATTTTGTCAAGATGATCAGTGAGGCTCGGAGGGCACTGTTGAGCACTCCTAGGAATGGTTGTGCCTGGGGCTCAGGAGACAGATGGTTCCTGGGAAATGATCTATGTCAAGTGAGGGGAGGCGAGCCCACCGCTCTGCCTCACACACTAGCAGAGGGGGAGGAGGGGAAGAAGAAAGAAGACAGAACCCGAGGGCATAAGTACCTGAGTACACCGGATGGTATCTGCTTTTACCCAGCCGTGGTTGGTTCTTCTGGGAAACTCCTATACAAGGCTTATCTGCTTTGCTTATTTTAGCCACTATTTGCTTCCAGTTCTTCTGTTCGGCATTTGCAGAGGTAGCAATGTCTACCTGTCCTATGAGCACATCCAGAGGAAAAATACAATTTTTGTCTTGCACCCACCAAATCCTTTAAAAATCTTCAAAGGTCAGTGCTATTTAAACAGATACAGAAGGTAAAAGATTATTGTAATTTATCTTCTTATCTAAATCTATTGATATAATGGAAATTTCTATGCTCTCTCTTGATTAGCTTTGTTGAAAAACACAGTTGAAGTGGTGGAAGGGGACGTTCATTTTTATTCTGTGTATTTCCATACGATGTAACTCTCTTTCTCTATTTTTGTTTTTACAATGTGCATGCGTAACTTGTAAAAGTAGAAAGTGAACATGGAAAGGACAATAGACAAATGGATTGATTTGAGTCAAATTAAGGAAAAGTAGAAAAGAAAATGAAATACTTTGATAGAGAGAGATCTTGATGCAAATTCTTGAGGACTGAGTAGCAAATTTGGGGCTTCATCCACTTACCTGCTGTTTTTTACTCAAATACTCAATGAGAATTTACAGAAAGGACTCAGGGGTGGGAAGGAAAAGGGCTTGACTGTGGGAAAACTTTGCTTGAGGAGTACCCTGAACTGTGCTAGTATGGACCCATGGTAACAGTAATTTTAGATGTTCTTAGTTTGAGAAGCTGCAGGGTGGCTTAAAGGGAACATTCTTGTAGGCAACTAGAAGAATGAGATTTACACCTGAATGAGTAGAGAGAGAGATAGATGCTGATTTTGGAACCATGACTGTAAAGAGAATGAATTCCTCTAAAAGAGTGAATGTAGAGTTAGAAAAGCAGACGAACAGGGGCACCTGGGTGGCTCAGTCGGTTAAGCATCCGACTTCGGCTCAGGTCATGATCTCATGGTTTGTGAGTTTGAGCCCCGCATCGGGGTCTGTGCTGACAGCTCAGAGCCCGGAGCCTGTTTCGGATTCTGTGTCTCCGTCTCTCTCTGCCCCTCCCTCACTCACACTCTGTCTCTCTGTCTCTCTCTTTCAAAAATAAATAAACATTAAAAAAAAAAAAAAGCGGAGGAACAAAACAAAGCCCAGGCAACCAGAGGTGATGGCCGATAGAAGAACAAGCCAGAAGGTGACTGCTCTCAGAGATAGAAGAATAAAGAGAATTTACGATCATGGACAAAAGGATAAGAATTCCAGAAAATAAGCAAAAAGTGTAACATGTGACATCAGGAACTAAGAAAATGGCCAAAAAGGACCCCTTTGTTTTGGCATAAAATAAAAATAGATCCATTCAGTCTTATGAGTGTCCAGATGTCCGGAGTCTTGGTGACTCTTACCGTTTCTTGTTGGAAACCTTTACTGTTTACTAGAAAATTCTACCATGATGAAGCTGGTGCGAAACCCTGCCAACTCTTTTACAACCCTCCCAGGATGAAGTTGGCTTCCTTCCAAACCGTTAAGGAATGTTGGCAATAACGCCCATTGTTGTACTGGGAGTCCCACCTCTGCAATGAAGATGGGGGATGGGAGGGGAGCCCGGAATGGTGAGGTCAGAAGGTTATAATATTATCTTCAAACATATAAAAGGTAATCCTTCATTCCAATATTGCTATTAAGAAGTCTTATCACATCACCACACATAATAAAACAAACCGGAGTGACAATAAACAATAAAGGAAATGTGACTTAAGCTTGGAATCAGAGTTGTGAGCCCCAGGTGACCGTCTTCAAGTTTGGACAAAATGTACTTCCTGCAAATGTTTCGGCACCACCTCCCACTCCCTCTGTGCACCACGCCCACCCCTGGATTCACCCAGGATGACTTGGCCTCCACGAGGTCACTCTGATCTAAAGACTTCCACCCGACTGTGCTCTATGGGATTGCTTCTCCTCTTCCCAGTGTGCTTTTTTCTAAACCAAGTCTCAAGTTGAAGCAAAATAAAACACATCAAAAGGTTTAATTTGCTTCTTTCTCTTCTTCTTCTTCTTCTTTTTTTTTTTTTTTTTTTTTTTTTTTGAGAGAGAGCATGGGCTCTCTTTTGAGTACATGGGCACATGAGGGCAGGTGCAGAGGAAGAGAGAGAATCTTAAGCAGGCTCCACGCCAAGCTCAAGGCCGATCTCACAACTGTGAGATCGTGAGATCATGACCTGAGCCTAAATCCATCCAGTCGCTTAACCAACTTAGCCACCCGCACACTCTTGATTTGCTTCCGATCGCTGATTGCTGGTTTGTTGGAATCTTTTTTCTCCATTCTGAAATTCGAGTTTCCATCCAGTGCCTGGTTTCGACACTAAGAGGGATTAAAAGAGATTCATATTAAACTGGGAATTATTTTCTTTGATGGATAGGAATCGTTTGGGGGTCTGTCTTTATGAATAAACAAACAAATAACTGTCTTATTGCCTAAATCCTGAAGGAAACAGAGAAAGATGCTCTGCATGGGCAAATTGAATCTGTGAAAAAACACCCTGGGCTCTATTAGAAAAATCAGTAATGACTGAAAGTCAAGACCTAACAGTTAATCTAGGAGAGTTGAAGTTTTCTAGTTCTCTTCCCGACTGAGAGATTTGCCTCCTGGTGTAATTTCTGCCCATTTTGTCAATGACATCTGGGGATGCACCTTCATTTTGCCAGGAAATTTGTTTTCATGTACTCAGCCAAACACTTAAATGGTCAACTCTGAAGAAAAATCAGGTTACTTAAATAGTTATTTAATACAGTTATTAAATGAGTTATTTAAATGAATAAATATTTAAATGAGTCCACTAATCGTTATATACAAACGGATATGTTTGACACGTCAGTGTAGCTGCGATATTAAATCTATTAGTTCTGCTCTATAATTTTCATATTTCTTGGCTTTTGGGAATCTGATGAGAACTATGGCCACTGAAAAATTCACACTTGCACACTCACACACATGTTTTTACGGAGCGCTAATGGGGTTTCTGAATTCTAACCCAGACAGGCATTTCTGTTACATTCAACTCGGGTTTGATTCATGAAAATTTTATCCGGAGGCTCTTCTAATAGAATTCAGTACATTTCGTAGCCCACGCCATGTTGTAGAAGAGGGTGATACCAGGCTACTAAAATAAAAACACCCATCTCGAAAGTGTTATGAGTCATGTGATACCACATCTGGAACAACTTTGTGGATGGAAACTTCGTGGTTTAGAACATGAACATCAAATGTCTTCGACTTCTCTTTTTTTATAAGTGCTCATTTTCTTCTTCAATTAAGCAGATTCTTCCACCATAAATGAAGAATGGGATAAAAAGGATTTATCTCAACTCAAATTTTTAGCTGGTATCAAATTATGATTTTAGTGCAAATTTGAAAGTCTGTTTTCTATTAAAAGAGAGATAGATAACGCTGGTCTTTCATATTCATGCTTTAAATCAATATGCGTATTTATTTGTGTTAGTCACTCAAAAGCCTTTTAGAGCACCGGTGATATTTCCAACACTGTGCCAGGGATAGAAAGATAAATAAATAAGACACATGTTTATTTATTTGTTTATTTATTCCATGTTCAGGAAATGGGAAAATGTTGAAAATCCAAGAGAAGTATTTAATTCAAGGCATCATGTCAATTGTGATGATGAAAAGATTATGAAGAAAAGATTTATTTCCTAGGATATGTGTAAATCAGTAACATTTGTTATGTTAAGGCTCAATAGCTGCTAATTTTTTAAGAGTGCTCCTAAGTTATAATCATACAATGGCATTAAAAATAGTTAGCTAACGTATCCTCCCAAAGCTTTACACCCTTGAAACTTGAGCTAACCTTTTGAGGAATATTTCTTATTTTGTTGTTTGAGGAAAAACATTTTGCTTTAAAAAAAAAAAAAGGAATAAAACAGGCACTCATCTAATGGCTAAAATTGCACAGATCAATAATACGAAATGTTGGTGAAGATGAGGAGTAACTGGAATTGTCATACATGGACGGTGGGAAGTTAAACTGGTAAAACTACTTTTGTAAAACAAGTTGGTAGTTTCACATAAAGTTAATATATTCCTATGCCATGACCCAGCAATGCTTCTAAGTCATTATCCAATAGAAATTAAAACACGTGTCCAAAAAAGACTTGCACAAGAAAGTTTATAATCACCCCAGATTGAAACAACCCAAATGTCCGTCAACAAGAGAATGTACAAACAAATTTTGGTGCATTCATCCAATGGAATACTATTCAACAATTTAAAAATGGGCAGCTAATACGTGTAGCAACATAGGTGAACCTCAAAAATATCACACAGTGAGGGGCACCTGGGTGGCTCGGTCAGTTGAGCGTCTGATTTCAGCTCGGGTCATGATCTCAGGGCTCGTGGGTTCGAGCCCCACGTTGGGCTCTGTGCTGACAGCTCACAGCCTGGAGCCTGCTTGGGATTCTGTGTCTCCCTCTCTCTCTACCCCCTTCCCTGCTTGCACTCTGTCTCTCTCTCTCAAAAATAAATGAACATCAAAAAAAATTTTTTTTAATATTATGCGGTGAGACAGAAGCTACACAGAAAAGAGAACATACTGTATGCCCCATTTACATGAAGTTCTAGAACAGACCAAACTAATCAAAGGCGATAGAAATCAGAACAGAGGTTGCCTCTGGGGGTGGCTGAGATTGACTGAGAAGAGGCATGAAGACATTTTCTGGGGGACTGAAATGTTCCATACTTTGATGGCATGGGTGTTACATGGGATGGCAGACAGAATATGGCACCCAAGGACATCCATATCCTAATGCTCCAAACCTGTGAATATGTTATCTTAAGTGGCACAAAGGACTTTGGGAATATGATTGATGTTAAGGGCCTTGAGATGAGGACACTATTTGAGTGGGCTCAATCTAATCATATGAGCCCTTAAAAGTAGAGAATCTTTCCCACCTATAGTTAGAAAGAGAAAATGTAAGGGCAAAGAAATGTTAACACTGCTGGCTTTGAATATGGAGGAAGGGGTTAAGATCCAAAGTATGTGGAATGTCTGTAGAAACTAGAAAAGGCAAGGAGGTAGATTCTCCTCTAGAGCCCACAGAAAGGAACACAGCTCAATCAACACCTTGATTTTAGTCCAGTGAGTTCTACAGAACTATAAGATAATAAATTTGTGCTGTAAGACAGTAGCTTAAGAAGCTACTAAATTTGTGGTTGTTACAGGATCAATAGAACCTAATACAAGTGGGTATTTGTCAAAACTCACAAAACATACGTTTAAGATTTGTATATTTCGCTGCATGTAAATTACACCTTGAGTGGCTTGAATTGTACCCCCCCCCAAAGATATGTTAAAGTCCTAACTAGGTACTTCAGAATGACCTTATTTGGAAATAGGGCCACTGTCATTAGTAAAAATGAGGTCATACTGAAGTAGGATGGGCCCTGAATCTAAAATGACTAGTCTCCTTATAAAAAGAAGGGAAGACAGAGACACAGTGAGAGCACCAAGCACTGCCAGAGTCAGGAATCAGGACTGCGCAGCTGCCAGACACAGAACACAGGCTTGTGGCCACCCCCAGAAGCTAGGAGGAGGCAAGGAAGGATTCCACCCAGGGTCTCTCAGGGGACCGAGCCCTGTGACACCTTGCTTTTGGATTTCTGGCCTCCGAAACCGTGGGAGAATAAATTTCTATTGTTTCAAGCCACTTAGTTGATGGTACTTTGTTATGATCACCCTAGAAAACTCATACCTCAAATTTTAACACAAAAGAAATCTGCAGTAGGAAAAAGAAATGTTAACAATGTTACAGATGCAGTTGAAGCCCTGTCAGTAGGTCTTCCCCCGGTAAATTTCCTCTACCTGGCCACAAGAGTAACCTCTATCCTTAATTTCTTATCATTCCATTGCTTGCTTTTAGACAGTTGCTATGTATCTCTGAATCGTATGTATTTTTCATGTCTTTTTAGCTTCATACGAACAGAATCATGTTGCACTTACTTCATAATATTTTTCACTCGATTTCTGCTTACCAGATGAATTCGTGTTATGTGCAGCTCTAATACATTAATTTTCATCACTGTATGCAATTTCATTTTATGAACAAAGAATAATTTCTTTATACATCATCTTATAATTGGACACTTAGGATATCCACCCCACCACCATTAAAACATTGCTGCTATGAACATTTCTGAACACTTGGCAACATTTCTGAAGGATATGTACTTGAGAGAACTGCCAAGTCTTAGAATACGTGTGTCCTCAACTGGACAAGACAGTGCCAAACTGCTCTCTGAAGTGATTGCCCCGGTTTATACTCACAACAGCAGTGTAAGAGTTCCTATTGTTCCACATCCTGGTACCCTTGGCATTTTGAGGCATTGCAGGCAAAAGAGATTTACCACGAAGTAAATGGAGCTTAACTTTCAGAGCCCTTCATTTTCCTGGGGCCCTTTAAAGTCCCACAGCTCATTTCGTATTTGTAATTTTGTATTCTTTTTCTTAAAATGAACTCCACAAATTATATAAACTTCAGGCTCCACCAAATCTAGTTCCACCCCTCCGATTGAAAGGTGTGAAATGTACATCACCGTGGTTGTGATTTACTTTTCCAGATCACTGGTGAACATCTTTTCATATATTAACTGGCAGTTCAGGTTCCCCGGAAATTGACAGTTCATATGGAGATTTTGCCTTTTGTCTTGTTGACTCGTAGAAGTTCTTTGTATATGCTGGACATGAATCTTTCTGAAGACTTAACTGGGGCAAATATCTTGTCCAGTCTAACAGCTTGTCTTCACTTTTGTTACAGTGAATTTCATTTTTAATTCATACAGAGTAGGGTTTATTGATACCAAATTCCTTTACGATGTGCACAGTTTTGTGACTTAAGAAAATACGTTATCCCAAGGTTTCGATGGTATTCTTCTTTTTTTTTTTTCTGAAAGTTTAAAAATTTTGCTTTTTACATTTAGGTCTTTCGTCAAAAAGCTTTTTTGTGTGTATGGTGTGAAATTGGGGTCTAAATTGTACTTGTTGTACGTAGATAACCATCCTGGAGCAGTTCACCTCTTCTCTGCTATAATGCAGCCTCCATCGTATATTAAGTTTTAATATATGTTTCTGGCCTTCCATTCTATTCCATTTGTGTCCTATAGCACAACGAGAGAGTGAATTAACAAAGCTTTGTAATACGTCTTTATACCTGACAGAGCGAGTCTTCCCATTTTTTCCTCACCAGAATAGTTTTGACTCTCTCGGCCCTTTTTTGCTTCCATACAAGTTTCAGGACAAGTTCCTCAAGTTCTATGGGGGGAAAACTTTTAGACTGGTATTGCAGTAACATTTAATGTAACAGAGTAATTTGTAATAGGTTAATTTATCTTTGATATTGAGCCTTTGCATTCATGAAGATAGATGGCTGTACATTTTTCTCAAGTTTCCTTTGGTCCCTAGTAATGTTTTGCAATTTTCTCTACAAAAGTCTTATGTGTCTTTGGGTAAAATTTATTCCTACCTGTCCTAATAGCTTTTGTTGCTGTTACCGATGACACCTTTCTTTCTTTACATTTTCTGTTTAGTTATTGTTAGTATGTAGGAATGCTTTTGATTCATCTTTGTTCAACTTGTATCCTGTCACCCTCACCAAACTATTGTTTGTTCCAAAATAAATCATTTTTAGTATGATTCATGGTTCTGAGATTCTATCTTTACATGCACTATTTTCTAATTCTTTTAGCAACCAAACCTAAGAACACAGTTTGATCAATGCACAATAGTTCAAAAGCACTATTATATGCTCTAAATGATGCCATATCTAACTCAATTACACAGTTAGTATCTGGTTGAGCCAAGTTTAAAAATACAGGTTACATTGGGGCGCCTGCGTGGCTCAGTCAGTTGGGCGTCCGACTTCAGCTCAGGTCATGATCGCACAGTTTGTGGGTTCGAGCCCCGCGTCGGGCTCTGTGCTGACAGCTCAGAGCCTGGAGCCTGCCTCAAGTTCCGCGTGTCCCTCTCTCTCTGCCCCACCCCCACTCACATTCTGTCTCTCTCTCAAAAATAAATAAACATTAAAAAGATTTTAAAAAATACAGGTGACATTAATTTAGAACAAACTCTAGTGACTCGTCCAAATTCTTTTGGAATTGTGTTGTGTGGAATATAATTCATCCGTTTAACTGTCATTCCACCAGTTCTGTGATAGGTTTATTCTAGCTACTTATTCACAGTAGTGAATAAGACAGTCCAAGGTCCCTGCTTGTATGGAGCTTTCTTCCTAATGAGGGAGGCAACCATTACAAGAAGTCGCAAAAACATTTATCTTAAAATTATGATGTTAGAAAAGTACAGGAAGCTACGGAAGAATACCACTAGAGTAGCTGCTTTAGATTCCGGGATCAAATGAGCTCTCTCTGAGAAACTGAAGCTAAGTAAAGCCAGAGAGGCAGGAAAGAAGAGCTTTTAAGCAAAGGAAACAATGTCTAGAAGGAGGTGGAAAATTCAGGGGACTAAAAGACGCCACTGTGGCTGGAGTGGAGAAAACAATGGAGAGAGCAGGACCAGATGACGTTGGAGAGGTGAGCAGGGGGGGTATCATGCAAGACTTTGGAGGCCTTTCATCTTAAGGATAATTATTAGCTCCTCGAAGAGTCTAGCAGAAAGAGATCACAACTATGGGTGGCAAAGAGACTT
Organism: Puma concolor; assembly: GCF_028749965.1. Lineage (NCBI taxonomy): Eukaryota > Metazoa > Chordata > Mammalia > Carnivora > Felidae > Puma > Puma concolor. The sequence goes on along the minus strand of NC_141668.1, from coordinate 93,407,788 downwards.
GAGAGGACCGAGAGGAAGCCAGGGCAGCGTGGGGCTCTAGCGAGAGAGGGTGGTGGATCAGGCTAGGGAGACATGTGGAGATGGAAAATGATAGCTCTGTGATACATATTGGAAGTCGATTCATCAGGCCTTGATGATGATAGATTGGCTGGGGGTGGAGAGAGTGCAAGAGAAGAGTGTTTGCAACAGGTTTCTGACGTGAGTTCAGGGGGTGCTCTTTACTGGGAGGGGGAAGATTAGAGATGAAGCGGATTTGGGAGAAAAAAATCAAGTGTTCAGGTTTGGATGTGTCAAGTTTGACATGCCTACGGGGCATCCAAGTGGAGATGATGAGTAGGCAGTTAAATATGTGGGTCTGGAGGGCTGGGGTTAGAAATTTGAAAGTCACTAGGACCTCCCTTCTAGACTGACAGGTCAAATGCCAAGGAGGTAACACTTGCAGAGATTTGTTTTTAACTTACATGTGCACCTCTCTGTGTAAATTTCTGCAAACCAATAAAATTCTCTCTCTCTCACTCTCTCATGCACACACACACACACACACACGCACACAGAGTGCAATGAGTGCTATAATCTCACAAGGAACTTGAGGAAACTGTTGTCACCATCCCTTCTGCTGATCGGAGTCTCAAAGGTCAAGACCACATTGGAGTCTTTCCATTGTTGTAAAAGTTAATGAAAGTTAATTATTAAAGCTGACAGAACGGTAATTTCCCCACTGCCTTACATAACCTACATATAGACATCTCCATACATATGGATGCATTCAGAGCCTATAGACCTAAGTGGATGGACACTTCTGAGAACCTGACAACTTATCTCAGAAATTTTCTGCTGTCGCTGAAGTGACTCACTGAGTGTGTCCCAGGTAGGAACCAAACTTACAATCATTTTACTCCAACTGGTCTGCTATTTCTTGAATACGGTATGTCTTCTGGTCAAAACCTATTTAGAAGTTAGGGTTGCATGAGCAGGAACGAATGATTCCACTAACAATAGGTTTAAAATGTATGCCCAGAGCTCTAGCGTTGTGAAGTAAATATTTGAGCAGACTTTGATTTAACCAAATAAATCGTTGTCTGCATTGTTAAGCTTTAAATAGCCTTTTCAACAATAGTAGAGGTTTTTGCCTTAATTATTCACATAATTCTTTTAACTCCAGACCCAAATCTGACTTTATAGGTAAATCATCTATTCTGAAGTTTGGGAAAGAAAGCAAGCTTTTAGGAACGGTTTTTGTAGGAGATAGAATCAGCTGTTAGAGGTGTTGAGAAAGACCCTTTGGTCCAGAGGTGAGGGATTTATCTGCTAGACACCCCCAGAAAGTCCAAGAAGGGAAGCAGAGGGAGGAGAAAAGGGAATGAAACAAGTAGGAGAGAGAGAGAAAAAAAAGGGAGAGAGAGAGAGAGAGAGAGAAGGAAATTGTCACTGGGAAGTAGTAGAACGCCATATGCCTGAGTAATGAACTGTGCATGGGTACTTATCCTATGGATTACCAGCCCTAATGAGATAAAATTTCTTTCTTTCTTTAAAATGCCAAGAAAAGGTAACCCAACAGGCTTTAAATATGCAAGTGAGAGACTAAGTATTAAGTCACATGACTAAATAATTCTCTTTTCCCAAGTGAAATTGTCATCCAGAGAAACAATGTAGTGAAAGTTAGCCACAAAAAGATGGCCCCTATTGAGAATTTAGGAGACAACTACTTGATTTCAGAAACAAGTCTTTTACAGCGAGTAAATACATACCTAGCCTCTTCCATCTGGATAAATAAATGAGTATGTACATAAATTAACCAATGTATCAGTATCTACTAAATAGCTCGTATTCAACCAAGACACAAAACGGTTCACAAAGTGAGAATGGCCCGTATTTTGTGCATGTGATACTGAGAGTAGAGACATGGGGGAGGGGCTCTAGGCTCAAGGTCCCCACCTGGAACTCTGTTCTCTGGCCTTGTCTCTCTTCGGAGTTAGGGCAATTGGGCGCCCCACGGCAACATGGCAGCAGGGGGTGTGTTTCTGAGAGAATCACTCACAAGTCCTGGCTTCTTGTCCTGGCTCTGTCACTTACTAGCTGTGAGACTTGGGAAAGTCAGGTATCTCCTCAGATCTCAATTTCTCCACCTGTGAATTGGCAATAACAATGTCTACCTTCTGTGCCTACTTCTTAGGATAAATATTCAAGGGCAAAAAGTAAAAGTGCTTGGAAAAACTAAAGCCTTTATAGAAAGTGCAGGGATCCTCTTCATTCTTCTCTCACCTACTGGGTCTGAAACTCCTTGCTATGGCATATTTTAACATTTCTCTAACAACTTAGTTGTATGGCCAACCAAGAAGTTCTTCTGTTTCAGTTTTTGGGTTGCTATCCTTTGAATATGATTTGCTCACATCCTGTTGCTTTCCCATCATCTCTCCCGAACTTATCTGTTCTTTCAGGTTTAACTCAAGACCCACAGTTCCTTCATGAAACCTTCCTCAATTCCAACCCACATTCATGGCCCTTCTTCTTACAACTTGTTATCCGTGCCAATCATTCTGGGCATTCCCCCTGTAAATGCATATAAACTTTGGAGTTTACCATTACCGTCATTTACCATTTCTTTATCTTTTGTCCCCAGTCTAGTTTATGTAAACAAACCTTTTGGGGCAATTACTCTATGTTATAATCTATGCAAAGGGAAAAAATGAGTAAGATTTAGGCCCTGCCGCCGGGAAAATGAGGCTAACTAGGGAGAGAAACTTGTAAACAAATCATGACCGTGTAGTACACTATGGTAGAGCAATACATATGAAGTATGTACAAGAAGGAAATGATTAACTCTTTCTCAGGGATTCCATGAAGGCCTTTCCACATCTTCTTATCTTACACAACTACGTTAGGGACAGAGTTCCTGACAAACAATAGGCCGATAAATGCTCGCTGAGGGAAGTGAAGGGACGAATCAATGTTCAGGGACAGCTGACTATTTTTAAAGGATGAGTAGGAATTCACGAGGGGTTGGAAGAGAAGAACACACATAAAAGAAACAACATGCATGAAGGCACGGAAGGTATGGTAAATATGGGAGGAGGAGGAGAAGTTGAGAACCCAGTGAGATAGGCCAGAGCCAATACGTAAAGGGCCTTGCACGCCATGCTATGAAGCTTAGATCGGCGCGTGCTTTCAAATATGTTAACATAAAACCAGTGAGAATGGACAACTGGTCACTCTGGATAAATGCAAAGCAGACATGAAGTCATAGAAAAGTTGGTAGCACTAGCGTTTTCAGACAGGTTCTGGTAGACTTTTGTTAAACCCAATTTACAACTTGTTTACCCAGTCAATATAAACTCTGTCGTGAGGCCATTAACGATGCAATTAAAGCTAAGAAGTGTGTTGACAACAGCCCTACTTGCAATCCTGGCGACAGCCCTACAGGGAAGGTAATGGCGTCCTCTTCCACCACTAGGTAAACAGAAGCTCGGAGGGCTTGCCCCTAGCAACAGGGTTAAGCAGCGGCGAAGCCAGGTGTATTTAGCTGCCAAATCTCACTGTCTCCTACTGCACCTCCTAACTGCCTTGGGTTTGACTTCATTTTCAGCAGGATGGCCAATAATAATTGTGACTAAAAATGATTGTTAATAATAATAATAATGTTTAGTGCCTGAACTAATATGAAGCTAAAGTTAGGTTCCTAGAAGATGTTAAAAGGCCACTGTAGGGGTGGCTGGCTGGCTTAGTCGGGAAAGCATGGGACTCTTGACCTTGGGGTCACGAGTTTGAGCCCCGTGTTGGGTGTAGAGATTACTTAAACAAATAAACTTTAAAAAATAAAAATATAAAAACCGAAAGACCACTATAAATTAAGTAAGTCACAGAAACAAATTTCTTGAGTCAGCAATGCAAGACTCACTATGAGTGAGCAAGAGGTGTATGAATTATCCATATTATTTTGGCAAAAAACAAAAAACAAAAAACCAAAATTCCAAAATCTTTTCTTTTGGGCATCTTGCCTTGCTTGGGACTCTCTGGGGAAACTGCTCCACATCCTTGGTACCCTCACCATGATCCATCACCCCTAATTGCTTTCTATGTCACTTTATCTCCTCTCTGCAGGGAAAAACTCTGGCCTCAAAAACAATCTGGAAGTGTCTGTGAGATGCTGATAGCTTTCGAAAGATCATCACTAAGACATAGGGGAAAACAGGAGTGTTTTTCACGTTCTAAGTGATAATGGACCCATCTGTTTCTCCTAATGAAATAGTTCTAGATTCAGATTTATAATATAGCTTAATTAATTACCCTGCCGTGTTTCAAAAGTGACTGAAACACACAGGAGTCACAGCATTTAACCAGAAATTATTGCCTGCCCCAGCCCACGACCCCTTCTGACCTCTCCTCTCAGCACGGATCCGCCCTCCCACCCACCACCCCCAGCCCAGTTACTCCTAATCACCATCTGGCCTTCTCCAGTTCCAGTGCCACCCTCTCCCTGCTTCCATCTGGTTTGACACCAGCCAGAATGGGGGGCTTTAGGTACCCTTGATTTCTGGTTCGTCTTCAGCTGTAGATTGCAGCTCCTCCTAAGTTGCTCACTGAATCAATTATTCTGCCTGTTCTTCTATATCTCCCTCCTCCCATAAGTATAGCTCTCAAGACACCACTGTATTTCCCATTGTCCAAGGGGCACAGTCGGTTGAGCATCCGACTTTGGCTCAGGTCATGATCTCACGGTCCGTGAGTTCAAGCCCCGCATCGGGCTCTGTGCGGACAGCTCAGAGCCTGGAGTCTGTTTCAGATTCTGTGTCTCCCTCTCTCTCTGCCCCTCCCTTGTTCATGCTCTGTCTCTCTCCATCTCAAAAATAAATAAACGTTAAAAAAATTTAAAAAAAACAAATCACCACCAATTAAAGAGAAATACTAGCACTGTTTTAGGAGCATCTGGGTTCAAATGAGCTGTTTCCTAGCAGAAAGGGCAGTGCTCGGAGAGACTAGAACACTTGGATAGATAAATGCTGAGGAGTGGAAAAGTCAAGGCCATTAGACATCTCTCAGCGGAGGGGGCAGGCAGCGCAGAGGTTCTCGGTAACTGGAAGGCAGGCGGTGACACTCAGTGCCTGGCTGCAGGGTGGAGATGGGCGGAACTGGGTGCAGGGTGGGGTTGGGGGGGTAATGCACATGATCATCCTTAATCACTAGAAATATCAAAAAGTTATTCATAAACCAGAATAGTTCAATTAAAAAAACTGAACCTCAGAAATCAAATCCAGGATTAAATTCCTGCTCAGAAAAAAAAAAAAAAAAAAAAAGCTGAGAAAGACGAGTGTGTATGACTGAGCCTCAGAACCACATAGGTCTATACATATGCATATATGTGAGTCTACGTATATGACATATATGTCACAAAGGCCAAAAAATTTTAAATAACACATCATCGGAAAGGAAATAAAAGTGGAAATGTGTACAAACAAGGCTTTGAGTTCTAAAATTATTAGGAGGAAAGATGCCTAAGAAAAAATTTCAATCCCCTAAAAGCCACTGACACCCTAGGAAACCCAGAGAGAAATGTGAGGCATGATGATAAATCAGAACATGAAAAGGCATATATTAATATGGGTGTAATCCTGGAGACGAGACCGGAATTGTAATTCTAGGAAGCAAGAAAAATTTTTTTCCAAGAATTTCCGAGGCAAGGTAATTTGTTCAGGTAAAACAAACAAACAAACAAAAAAAAGTTAAGAAAATTGTTTTCAAATTCCTAACTAATGTAGGTCATACTAAAGAATCCCAGAAACGATGAAACGGAGAATGACAGTAATTTATGACTATCTGGACCTTCTCCGGGCAGAATTGCCATCACGGCGGTTGATTCAGTGGCTCACACATTGTGTGCTACGTGTGGACCAGGAGGCAGCAGCTTTGGAAGCAAGGAGGGCAGCAAAAGAACAAACCACAAGACTGGAATGTGACCCTCAAGGTCTCTTTCTCTAAATTCTGGAAAGATTTCTTTAGCTGCCCTGATGCCTACCCTTGAGCGCTTCGCCTTGTAGTAGGTGCTTGGGGTGAGGAGGAACTTTCCAATGTGGGGCAGGATGGCGGTGTCCAGGCCCTTGATCCAGCTGGAGGTATGACAGAACCCACTCAAGAACCAGCCATGGTCATCCTCCAGCAAGGAAGCAAAGAGAAACGAAGTTATTTCCACCATCGATGTGACTGGAAAAAAAAAAATCAAACCGTGTCTCAGCAGAGAAAAAACATACAGAAGCAAAAGGAAGAAAAAGAAGTACTTTCTTAAGAAAGAGTTGATGACTTTTTCTGGACAACTTGGTGAAAATAGGAGTAAAGTGACAAAATAGCGGAATCTCTTTTTTCTGTCCACGGCAGCATCTGACATATGAAATAAGGGCACGGTGCTGGCGTCTTCTCCATCCTAAGGGTGGCTAGGTGGGACACCTCACAGGATGAAAGCTGTCCTTGAAAGACACTCCAGACAGCGTTTGCAAGAGATCTAAGGTGTCAAGAGTCATTGATGGGGATTAGCTGTGAAGTGTTAACGCCCCCGCTGTATTGTCGGTAATTGGCACAGGACAAAAATCCGTGCCATGCATAGCAATAAGTGAGCCAATCCCACTTCTTGAACATTCTTCTGACAATGAGGAGTAGTGTGTAATTGGTGAGATTTGACACTTGGGGCCTGGGGTGGGGGGATGGGGTGGAGGGGGGGCGGATAGAGAAGAGGCCAGGAAAACAAGCAGCTCTTTTGGAGGGGAGAAGTCTCAGAAAGAAGAACAGAGGAGGTCTGACAGTCACAACAAAGCTCAAAAACACCCCAAATTCTGGAGGTCAAGCCAGAAGGTGAGGCAGAAGCTCTCCACAGTGGTCAGAGAAGATCAGTAGAGAGGACTTTAGAGGACACTAGGGAATAGGATGGGGGAGAGAAATGGGTGGTCAAAGACAAGACAGGTGGAACGGAAATTGCGGCCCCGTCTGATTCCCGGTTGTCACTTGAGCTCCGCAAACACGCCGGAAATCCCTTGAGCAGTGAGAGAGCTCCATGCCACAAGGTACGATCTAGTTTGAAATGATTCAATTAATAACTGTGACTGAGGTCAGGGAACAAAATTCTGGGGATTGTGGGTAGCGACACAGAAACAAGGATACAGGGGAAAATGCTGATGGTAGTTGGAAAGGTCCTCACTCACCTGCACGTTGGACAATAGAGAAGCCGCACATGCTGTAGAAGACACAGCAAAGAAATCTGAAATCGGAAGCTGTGTTTTTGACCCTCCGCTAGCTCTCTTACCCGAGGAAGAGTACTTGGATTTTTGTGGTGAGGAGCGTACTATTATTTTCTCATTAGTAGGAAGAGGACACTAAGAACAAGAAGCGCCTTAAAGGAGTGTGAGGGCCAAATAGGTCAGGTGCATTAAAAAGATTTTGCAAAATTGATTGAGATAAGAACAACAACAACAACGAAAAATACAAACATCTTAGGCAGAAAATGCAAATAGCTAGGAAGTGAACGATCACTTAGCGAAAGTCTGTAGTGTGCCAGGCGCCATGCCAGATGCTCCAGATGCTGTAAAAACGTTCTCATATAATCTTCAGAGTTACCTTGAAACTTGAGTATTATTTTTAAAAAACTTCTAATGTACTTATTTTTGAGAGAGAGAGACAGAGTGGAAGCTGGGGAGGGGCAGAGAGAGAGAGGGAGACACAAAATCCAAAGCAGGCTCCTGGCTGTCATCACAGAGCCCAACGCGGGTCTCAAACCCACGAACCGTGAGATCATGACCTGAGCTGAAGTAAGACGCTTAACTGGCTGAGCCACCCAGGCGCCCTGAACCTTGAGTATTACAAGCTCAATGATATAGATGAGGCTCAGAGAGGTTGACAAAGTTGGCCAAAATCTCTTAAAAAGATCTCACTGGTCAACGAAGTAAGCAAGTAATACTTGCTTTGTGCAATAGTTTCCTCAGCTACATGTCGGAAAAACTCTCCTAGAAACAATAGAAAAATAAATGGGCAATATCCTTGAATTTCCCAAAGTTCAAGCATTTCATAGGTATTACAAAAATTCAGATGTATAAAATGGAATAGCCTTGACAGGAAGGTAAGGGGCAATGAATAGGCTTTAAATCTCAGCTGTCCCAGGACTCTAATGCCACAACCTTGGAAACGTTCCTAAGGAAAAAAAATTAAATTCCTTTTCTTGATAAGATCACACCTTACAAATAAAAAAAAAATGCACTCACTGATTAGTAAACTGAGTCCATTTTTATTGCTTTTTGGTGATCTTTTAAAAATAAATAATAAAAGCCCTTGTTTACTTACCCAAAGGAGCTGCGTCCAGCTCACTGGAGTAAAAAGTGATATCACTGTCGCAAAACACAATCTAGGTCCCTTAATCCTGTCTCTTTTGATCTCAAAAGGTGGTAACATTCAGTTCGGAGATCACTCATCTGTAAATTGCATCACATTATCTCCGAGTTATTTAAGAAGCAAGCCCTGTTTGGTTTCAGGCATTTGAACCTGCTGAAGGCAAGAACAGTTTGCCACACAGTTCCAAAGGTCTCCCACTTACCACAGTCGTCAGAGCAAGCAAAATGATCGAACCCATTGGGAATCAGTACATTGTAGCCAGGCCAGTGTATTCTGCGAATGCTTTTGGGGAAGAACATAAGAAGAAGCAGAGGCATCACAAGACCTTTCTGGATCATCTCAAAGTGTGTTGTAGGTAAGATACTTTTTAAGGTACTGGTATGAGGAATAAGTGAGACACCTTCTCCTTAACTTCTCAAGCTCTCCTTTCTGGCTTTAGCCCATAGCCTCCAGAGTCTTTTTATCTTTGGTGTCCAAACCTCCTACTCCCTGTCAGAGCTGGAAAGGGAATCTCTAAAATGAACATCGTCTCAGCTCTCAACCCCAACTTCCCTATCAGAGGACTAATAAATGAGGGCGGAGGAAAATTCTCCACTGAAACGTTGTAAAATCCAAGCTGAGGATGACACATAAGCTCTATTATGGCCAAAGAGAATCAGCATGTTTTGAAAGAAAGAGAGAAAGAAAGAGAGAGAGAGAGGGAGGGAGGGAGGGAGGAAAGAAGGAAGGAAGGAAGGAAGGAAGGAAGGAAGGAAGGAAGGAGAAAGAAAGAAAGAAAGAAAGAAAGAAAGAAAGAAAGAAAGAAAAGGAAAGAAGGAAAGAAAGGAAGAAAATCCTTTGGTAGTGACCAGGAGGCAGTCCATATGGATAAGCAGGCAAATGTCAGGGGGAAAGGTAGTGAACGTGGTCGTTCATTCTTGAATATGGTATCACCTTTATCAATTTTCCTCTACAATTAGGTCCCAATGTTAAAATTTGATAATAATTAACTGAGTATGGTTTTCAATGTTTTCAGCTGTTCCACACAAAAGGCCAAGAGAATCGCCCTGTCTTTGTTCCCCATAGCATCTTGGTTACCAGCCTACCGGATAAAGGAATGGCTACTCAGTGACATTGTTTCCGGAATCAGCACAGGGCTGGTAGCTGTACTGCAAGGTAACTTTTTTAAATTGAGATGTGGGGCGCCTGGGTGGCTCAGTTGGTTAAGTGTCTGACTTCGGCTCAGGTCATGATATCACGGTTTGTGAGTTCGAGCCCTGCATCAGGCTCTGTGCTGACAGCCCAGAGCCCGGAGCCTGCTTTGGATTCTATGTCTCCCTCTCTCTCTGCCCCTCCCCTGCTCGTGCTCTGTCTCTCAAAAATAAATAAAATGTAAAAAATAAAAATAAAAAAAGATTAAAAAATAAAATTGAGATGTAATTGGGGTGCCTGGGTGGCTCAGTCGCTTAAGTGTCCAACTTGGCTCACGTCATGACCTCACGGTTCGTGAGTTCAAGCCCCACATTGGGCTGTGTTGCTGACCGCTCGGAGCCTGGAGCCTGCTTCGGATTCTGTGTCTCCCTCTCTCTCTGCCTCTCCCCTGCTCACGCTCTGTCTCTCTCTCTCTCCCTCACTCTCTCTCTCTCTCAACGGTGAATAAAAACATTTACAAAAAATAAAGTAACATTGACACGTAGTTCATATATCATAAAAGTCATCCTTTTAATGTATAAAATTCAGTGTTCTTTGTGTATATTCACAAGGTTGTGCAACCATCATCATTATGCAATTCCAGGACGTTTTTATCACCAGCACCATCCCCAAACCTTCTTGTCCATTAGTAGTCACTTTCCATCCATCCATCCATCCATCCATCTCCCTGGTAACAACTTTCTGTCTCTATTGATTTGCCAATTCTGGGCATTTCATATAAACAGAATCACAGAATTTTTTGTATCTGGCTTCTTCCACTTAACACAATGTTTTCAAGGTTCATCCACGTGGTAGCATGTGAGGGTAATTCCCCTCTTTCCATGATGACTGTCATCCTATGGTATGGGTATACCACATTTGTTTATCTATTCATCAGTTGATGGACATTTGGGTTGTTTTCATTTTTTGGCTATTATGAATAATGTTGTTATGAACAGTTGTGTGCCAGTTTTTGTGTGAACCTGTGTTTCAATTCTTTTTGGTATATCCCTAAGAGAGTAATTGCTGCCACATGGTAACCCACTAGCCACATACAAGGGTTCAAATTTCTCCACAGCCTTGTGGACACTAGCTAGTATCTGCCTTTCTTGTTTTAGCTATCCGAGTGAGTCTGAAGTGGTATCTCATTTACTTTTGATTTTGATTTCCCTGACGGCTAATGATGTTGAACATCTTTACACGGGCTTACTGGCAATTTGTATATCCGTGGGGAAATGAATCTTCTGCACAGTTTAAAATTAGGTTATTTTTTGTATTGTTGAGTTGCAAGAGCTATTTATATATTCTGGATACTACAGTCTTATCCAAGATATGGTTTGCAAATAATTTCTCCCATTCTGTGGATTGTCATTTCACTTTCTTGATGGTATCCTTTGAAGCACACATTTAATTTTGACAGAGCTCAATTTTATCTGTTTTCAATTTGTTGCTCACGCTGTAGGTGTCATTTATGAGAAAACCATTGCCTCATCCAAGGTTAAGAAGACTTACGCCTATATTTTCTTCTAAGAGTATTATAGTTTGAGCTCCTACATTTACATCTTCAATCACTTTGAGCTAATCAAGTAACTTATTTTTAAGGTTCAGTCTGAAACACTTGAAGGACTTAATGAAGACTTCTATGATTCCCCTTGCATGAAGTAAAGACCCTGATGCTTGTGTATTTACAGGTTTAGCATTTGCTCTGCTGGTCACCATCCCCCCAAGCTACGGACTGTATGCAGCCTTTTTCCCAGTTATAGTCTACTTTTTCTTGGGCACTTCTAAACACATATCTGTGGGTAAGTGAATTCTTCGGCTAATTAATGCTCACACTGCTTTTTCTTTGTTGACTCCATTAGCCACGCACTGGATTAATTTCAAATTGTGCATAACCCAGGACGGCAGTCATGGTTTCTTGTAAGAATTGGGACTGGGGGCTGGGGAAGGAGGCCAGAGCTACAGGGAGCAGTCTTTTTGTCCGCTACGTTATGGTTGAAAGATAATTGTGCCTTAGGGAGGCGTATATTGACTACAATGCATCCTCTGCTAATTAGGTCCGTTTCCAGTTCTGAGTATGATGGTGGGAGCAGTAGTTGTGAGATTAACCCCGTCGGAGAGTACAGCTGCTCTGGAACTCTCTAATAGCTCGATGAGTAATGATTCATCAGCAGATGAGTATAAGGTGATGGTGGCTGCCACGGTTACAATCCTTTCTGGAATCATTCAGGTGAGCACTTTCTCGTGTGATCTGCCCTCCCCATTCTGCTTGCCCTCCCTGGTGCACATCTTTCCGTTCTTTCTCCTTCCTGCCACCCCTCCACTCTTCCCTTTGGACTGTATCCCTCTTTCGGGAAATAAGAAGGGTCCCTCCCCCCAACCAGAAGCAGAAGAGAAGATCCACCTTGCAAAGATGAGTGAACGTGGGTCTAGAGAGAAGGAAAGGTAGGAATAGGGAGGCACCAGTGGCGAGGAGAGAAATGCTTAATGCAGTAAAATACCTGAAATTAATATAGTCACTAAACATAACTATATGCAAGTAACAGTGACACTGGCATCTTTGGAACTTTTCTCGTTCTAATTCCTCAGGGACTGTAATCTAGCTGGAAGGGTTGGGGTTTAGCACTTTGAACTGTCCACACCAGACTTTCGGGAAAGCTATAGAGGATTATGGAGAGGCTAAAGCCTCATTCATGCCCCTGACACCATTGCTAGGGAATAGTGAAAATGTCATGGATTCCTCAAGATGTTGCCTACGTTTATGATTAGTGATATTATTGGCTAAGGCCATTCTTTAAAGAAAAAAAAAAGTCAATTTAAACAAGGACATCAGCCGTGTGTCCAACTGACAGACAACACGGCCGGTTCTTTTAAATAACATTTCTGCATCTAGTGCCTTTGCGTGCCCACAGATCCGGCTGCATTCCAAGACGCGAATGGAAAGGCCATCCAGATATCCAAAGGAAGGAGAATCTGTCCATTCACGTTACTGCAAAATACTGATGCTTTGGGGGAATTAACAACTGTGGCCCCTGGTTAAAAGCGAGCACTTCTGAGGTTTAATACACAGTTGTGTCCTTCCTATGAAAGTAACTTGTTGGAAGGAACATGAATGGATGATCACCCATGAATGCCATAGCAGCTAGAAAGTCACTTAAAATTACATGGGAAAATTTATGAGGGCTGATTCTAGATAAGCTTTTGCTATGGAAGGTATGTTGGGTGAGTCTTCTAAAGGTACGGCATCTTAAAAGGTGGAGCGGGGAGGAATAAGCCTGCTACTTCTTGGGGTATACTAGACTCACACGCTATGTGAACACTATGTCATGATCGACCTTGCGGGTAGGATATGGGAAGGAAGGGGAGGGAGGCACCCTGAACCCGAGGTGTTCCAGGAGACAAGGACACCTGCTTCAAGACACAGGCATACAGGCTGAACCTTTACATTTTGAATCATTTCAGCGGCTGGTGCTTTAGTTTGTTGAGCTGTGTCGGTAATCTACACTAACAAAGGCCTTTGCCCTTCTCTTCCCAGTTGCTCATGGGTGTTCTGCAGATTGGGTTCGTGGTGATCTATCTATCGGAGTCCCTAATCAGTGGCTTCACCACAGCTGCTGCCGTGCACGTTTTGGTTTCTCAGCTCAAGTTTATGCTTCAGCTGAATGTTCCTGCGCACACTGATCCATTTTCAATTTTCAAAGTGAGTAGTCCTTTGGCTTAAAAAGTATCGAAGTCTGTGAAATTTACTATCATGTGTCTGGGAGAACTTTCCGGTAATGCCTTCATCGTGGGGCTTGCCTACAACTTCCAAGAAGTCAACGGGTGGTGATATTTAGTCACATTAGGAAAAAATTAGTGGCAAAGGGGAGAACACTGAATATCAACCACGTCTACCATCCGGTCAACGTGAACAAAGGAAATTAAGTACCAGTGCTCTGAGATTTGACTCTTAAGTATTATTTAAAAGAAAAACTTGAAGTGCCTTATTAAAGGCTTTCCTATTTTGTCCCAAGATTTAAAACTTTCCTCCAAATTTTATTTTGAAAGAAATGTGCTAATTGAACGTTAACGTTTCGCTGTTTCTCAAAGGCAGTTCTTGTTCTTTTAAAATTGAGGTTCTTCTCTTTGATGCATCCCTGTTTATAAAGCAAAAGGACATTAACCAATGTGTAAATAGGGCAGTCGCTCTTTCTTCTACCTGAGGATGTACTGTAGAATGACCATGTCCTTAGTGCTTCTGATTATTTAAAGCCCAATTTATTTTATTTTATTTTTTTGAGAAGGAGAGAGAGAGAGAGAGCAGAGGAGGGGCAGAGAAATAGGGAGAGAGAGAGAATCTTAAGCAGGCTCCCAGCTCAAGGTGGAACCCCACATAGGGCTCTATCTCACAACCATAGATCATGACCTGAGCGGAAATCAAGAGTTGGACACTTAACTGACTGTGCCACTCAGGTGCCTCTTAGCCCTTCTGATTTCATTTAAGTTCTCTCTTTTTGTCTTGCCAAGTATAGCTAAATGCTTGCCTGTTTTATTTATCTTTTCCAAAAAATCAGCTTTTGGTTACATCGATCTTTTCTATTGTCCTTTTAGTTCTATTTCATTTATTTCCACTCCGATCTTTGTTATGTCCTTGCTTTGATTAACTTTGGGCTTATTAGTTGGGCTTATTAGTTATTGGGAGTTGAGACAATTTGCTCCATATTGGAACCAACACTCTCTCACTCCCATTGAGAGCTATTCTAGAAGTGGAATGTTCGAGGAACAATTTGAGATCTATTTTGGGCCTGCTTGAGCTATATGGATCCCATGGATATGGAATCCAAGTGGCCTCAAAATTAAGATTATGCAGGGGCTCTTGGGTGGCTCAGTTGGTTAAGTGGCTCTTCATTTTGGCTCAGATCATGACCTCACGGTTCGTGAGTTCAAGCCCCAAGGCAGGCTGACAATGAGAAGCCTGCTTGGAATTCTCTGTCTCTCCCTCTCTCTCTCTGTCCCTCCCCTGCTCATGTGCACACACACAAACTCTCTCTCCCTCTCAAAATAAATAAATAAAACTAAAAAAAAAAATTAAGATTATGTACAATGCACAATTAACTAGGAAACGAATTCCCAAAAGTGAGACAGATAGTAAACCAAGAAATGTGAAGGGCTTTGACCTTTAAAAAAAAAAAAAGGCCGGGAATTAAGGAGACACATGCTAAGAAAACTTTTGGGGACCAGAGTTTATTCCCTGGATAGAGCAATGATGATGATTGTGGAATAATGGCCAACGAGACCGAAGAGCGGAGAGACCAGTTGTGAAAAATGTGAAAATTTTGGACACCGGCCAAAAAGCTTCCCAGCAAAAATACCAAAAGCATCCCTAAACCAGTGTGGTGCCAATACTATGCTAACCTACCTTTCTCCTACCTCCATGGTAGTAGCTACAATTACTGATTCATGGTTAACATGAGCAGAACAGAGGATTGCTATGCCATCTATGTCTGCCTTTTTGCCTCAATGTTTCTTGTAAATCTGTTTGGAAATAATCAAATGTTGCATCTACATTGTACATTAATATAACACTTGGCCGGGGGGAAGCAAAACCAATGAACAAACAAAAAGCAGGATCAGACCTATAAAGACAGAAAAGAAATTGATGGTTGCCAGAGGGGTGGGGCTGGGGGTTTGGGCGGAGTTGGTAAAGGGGAGAGGGAGATATAGTTGAGTTGTAAAATGAATGCGTCACGGAAATAAAGGCACAGCATAGGGAATGCAGTCAGTGATCTTGTAATAGAGTTGCATGGTGACAGATGGGAGCTATGCCTGTGATGTGCACAGCATAACGTCTGGAGAGGCCGAATCACTGTATTGTACACCTGAAACTAACATCGTGTGTCCACTGCACTCAAATTTTTAAAAAGTTCACAAAAAAGTAAGAATAAAAAAGATTTTTAAAAAGAGAGAAAAAGTATAGCACTTGGCTGTCTTTCGCTTTTATGATTTTAGGTACTGAATTCCATATTCACACAAATAGAGAAGACTAACATTGCAGACCTTGTGACATCCTTGATTATTCTGCTGATTGTATTTGTGGTTAAAGAAATAAATCAGCGCTACAAAGCCAAACTTCCGGTGCCCATCCCAATTGAACTCATCATGGTAACTGATCATCTTCAGACTTTCTTCCAGAATTCATTAGTCTCCTGTTGTTCTGTTGAAAGCCCTTTGCCATTTGCAGATCAGGAGGTGTTAGTGGGACAGATGCCATCTCTGCATTTTCTGGGTGTAATCTTTAGTATGGCGTTCTCTTCATGCAGAATTAAATGACTTCCTTTTATGATTTTGGGTTTGTTCTCTCCATGTAAGACGTGGCCGGCTCAGAGAGCAAGGTCTCGGAGAGGGTGACAGACCCACGGGAATCAGAGCTGTGGTTCTTAACTCTGGTGACACATTAGAATTGCTTCAGGACTTTTGTAAAAAGTAGCAAAGCCTGGGCTTGACATTCTTATCTAATCAGACTGTTAGTCATTATCTCATATTTCTAACTTGGGCAATTTGCAACTTTGCAGACTGTGATCGCAACAGGTGTGTCCTATGGCTTTGACTTCAAAAACAGGTTTGAGGTGGCTGTGGTTGGGGAGATGAAAAGAGGGTAAGTGTGTCTTTTATGATCAGTCTCCAAGCACTGATTAGAGAGTGGGCAGTAGCTACGGAGGGCCGCAAGCTGAAATGCACTAATCCAGCTCAGAACCCTCCCTACCTCTTGGGAGGATGAGGAAGGCACGATACTCTCCTTCTAGGAAGGAGCCGCAGGGGCTCTGCAGTTCTTAATGTCAGAAAGTCTGTCCTCGTGGAAGAATGCACACGCCAGATGAGCAGAGATTCACACGCAGGTAAAAGTAGAACAAAGTAAAAAAATAGGAAAATCAAACCTGCTTTTCCTCCCAAAAAAGGAACCAAATGAAGCCAGATTTCCTTGTCCATAAATTACTATAAACAATATGTAGTGTTTTGTTTGAGGTTACTGGGGCCAAGTTCCAACAGTTCAAAAGAGACACAGAAGGAATACCTGTGGCACACTGCTTGAGCAATCCAGATAGGGCACACTCTGTCCTTCCTCGTGATCAAATTCAAAACAAGGCCAGAGCAACAGTTAACGCTGCAGATCAGGACGGGAGGTCCAGTTCATGCCAGGACATTGAAAATGTATTGATTGCATTGCATTTATCGGATTGAGAAGAGGGATCCAGTTTTGGGCGTTCTTCTCTCTGCCCTCTGACCATAGCCTCAATGTCTTTCGATTTGCTTTCCAAGGACAAATTGTGTTCCTGTTAAAAAAAAAAAAAAAAGACTTCCCTCTCTCCCCATGCCTAAAGAGTTTTTGAGAATTCCAGGAATCAGCATTCATATGCTTTGTGGACTTGAAAATAACCATTTTTTTTTTTAAAAAAAAGCAAGTATGTGTATTTTAAAGCAAAAATATTTTTATCACCGGAGAGTCATCTGTTACACTTAATGAATTTCAAACACCACTTTTAATTTAAAAGATTTTAAAGCAGGAATTAGTGTGAAACTGAAAGACCATTTCTAGGGTTTCTCTTCACTCTGCAACTTGCAAGTAGTTATACTTTATTTAAAAGTTTTAGAAGACATGAATTACATAGACAGATGACAGCTAGCTAGCTAGATGACAGATAGATAGATAATAGATAATAGATGATAGGTAGGTAGGTAGATAGATGATAGATTAAAATTAAAATAGAATAGAATAAAATTAAAATTAAATTAAAATAGAAAAGTTAAAGAGGATCTTTTCATAAGGATTTGGGAAATAAAAGATAAACTTAAGAACACTTAGTTACAGGGGCGCCTGGGTGGCTCAGTCGGTTGGGCATCCGACTTCAGGTCAGGTCACGATCTCGCGGTCCGTGAGTTCGAGCCCTGCGTCGGGCTCTGGGCTGACGGCTCAGAGCCTGGAGCCTACTTCCGATTCTGTGTCTCCCTCTCTCTCTGCCCCTCCCCGGTTCATGCTCTGTCTCTCTCTGTCTCAAAAATAAACAAACGTTAAAAAAAAAAAAAAAAGAACACTTAGTTACAGTCTTAGAGACTTTTCTTAGTGAATAAACCTTGAATGTCGGTGGACCTCTCTCCACAGTGTTTGTGGGGTGGGGGAAGGAATAACTCGCATTTAGGGAGACAGTGTAGCCTGGTAGGCAAGCTCGGCTGTTCTCGAGGCAGAGTGCCTCGGATTTACTTGAGTTATTTTTTGATCTTGGGCAAATAACTAAACTCTATGCCTCAGTGTCCTTGGCTGAAAACACAGGGCTAAAAATAGTAGCTCTCACATTGGCTTCTTGTAAGGATTAAGTGTGTTAATACATGTGACATGCCTAAGTGCCTGGCCTAGAGTAAGCGCTCACACTGCATGACTACTAACTGTTGCTAATTTAGCACTTAAATTAGGTGCTGGGCTCTTTACACTCCATTTTTTTCTGGGTGATAATTGAGTGGGCATTTAATTTTTTTAATTTTTTTTTAAGAGAAAGAGCACATGCGTAAGCAGAGGAGGGGGCAGGGTGAGCGATAGAGAGAGAGAGAATCTTAAGCAGACTCCATGCTCAGTGCAGAGTCCAACTCAGGGCTTGACCCCATAACCCTGGGATCAAGGGTCAAAAGCTCGACTGGGGGCACCTGGGTGGCTCAGTCGGTTAAGCCTCCGACTTCAGCTCAGGTCGTGATCTCACACTCCGTGAGTTCAAGCCCCGCATCAGGCTCTGTGCTGACAGCTCAGAGCCTGGAGCCTGCTTGAGATTCTGTGTCTCCCTCTCTCTCTGCCCCTCCCCTGCTCATGCTTGGTCTCTCTCTGTCTCAAAAATAAAAATAAATAAAAACATTAAAAAATTAAAAAAAAAAAAAAAAAAGCTCGACTGACTAAGCCATCCAGGACCCCGAGTGGGCATTTTAAATTTCCGATGACTGCAGAAAGAATACACCTGGAAAACAATGATTATTAATTATTGCTCAGCTGCTGTTAATAAGTATGACACCCCAGAAATGATTTTGTGAAGTCACACTCACTGACTGAAAGAAAGTGATCATCGAAGCAGTAAAGGAGACACAGAGGACATATTCTGATTCCAGAGGTATCTTATAATAATAGCTAACAGGCACTTCGTACCTTACAGTGTGTAAATAGTATTCATGTTCTATTAGTATTCTAATAGTTCTAACAGTATTCATTATTTTATCTGACCCCCCCACCCCAAAATTATGAAGTAAATAAAACAACCATTATTATCTTCCCTTTACAAACGAGGAAACTGGCTCAGGCAAGGGTACGTAGCAGAGCCAGGAACTGAATCCAAGTTTTCAGACTGTAAATCTCCACCACACCACTCTGTCTAAGGTATTTAGAAGCCAGGACACAAGAATAATAGCAGGCCTCTGGTTATTTTGGTATAAAACGCAAATCTTCATTGTATCATGGATTTGGGGTTTGTTTTGTAGAAAACAATATTCCAAGCTAACTTTCTGATTCATGGTAGCTGCAGAATTTGTGGTCATGGTACTTCTTCAAGATTAAAGCTGGGGCACCTGGGTGGTTCAGTCGGTTGAGCATCCAACTTCGGCTCATCTCGTGGCCATGATCTCATGGCTCGTGAGTTCGAGCCCCGCGTCAGTCTCTGTGCTGCCAGGTCAGAGCCTGGAGCCTACTTTGGATTATGTCTCTCTCTCTCTCTCTCTCTCTCTCTCTCTGCCCCTCCCCCGCTTGTACTCTGTCTCTTAAAAAATAAATGAATAAACATGAAAAATTTTCTTTAAAGATTAAGGTTGAAAGTATATTAATTAGCACAGATACTCACAAAATATGAACAGCAAGTAGGAAATTGTCCAATGGATCCAATAAACCTACTTTCATTAAGATTTAGGTCAGAAACAGATGTTGACAGGAGTTGAGCATGTCAGTAAATCGGCGTTGACTTGGAGATACTTGTACCTTTTATAATACAATTAGTAAGTATCACTGAACTGCTCTAAATTCATGAGGTACAAACACAGATGGCTCTTCTCTGAGTTGAACGTTTCCCTGACCACTACGTCACTATAAATGCCCTTCTCCATCGGGGCTATAGCTGGCTCTAGGAGTTCTGTGGAACCTAGGGCAGAGTCCGAGGCCCATGTGTTTGCGAACAGCTTTTCATGAAAGGTATTGCTATCAATGGAAGGGAGATTTTCTCGCTTCCCTTGTCTTGAACTGTGTTCGTTCAAAGACCTTCATCCATGGATGACTCTTGGAGGGATTACGGGTGATGCTTTTCAATCCAGCGTAACAATACCAGTGGGATCTAAGACGTTGCATGAAGCTTAGAGGGATACAAGTGTACCTTATGGTGTGGCTATACTAGCAAAATATCAGATGCACCGTTATCATGGGACTGGATTGACATTCTTGTATCAAAATCAGGCAGCATTGCTTTTCAACAGTAAGATAACAGATTCCAAAGTTTGTGGTGGTGCTAAATTCTTGCTGGTCACACTCCACAGTGAGACAAAAGTCAGCCTGGACTGCATTCATTCATTGATTCACCAGACGATTATTGACGTATGCCATGATGTACGCCATGAAGAATGCTCAGTCCTGGTGATAGAATAATGAAGTAGTCATAGTCCCTGCTTTGTGTCGGGGTAGGGAGTTGGGGGGGGTGGGAGGGAGGGATAAGGAAGGGAAGCATCCAGAGCTGGAGAAGCCTGGAGAATGTCAACTAACCCTGACCTTGGTGGTGAGGGAGGACTTTCTGGAAGGAGGGAGGGAGGGAGGGGGATGAGGGGAATGGTACGGGCAAAAGGAACAGCAAATTCGAAGCTTCCAAGTTAAGAGTACAGGTGATGCCTTTGAGAAACAAACAAAAAACTTGGTATTGCTGGAGAATAAATTCTGGGAAATGATAGCGATTGAGCAGGAGTTGGGGGGGGAAGGGAGGGATGGGGGCCTTGCTAAAGAATTCGGGCTTTTCCTGAGGGCAAATGGATGCCACTGAAGGTTTATTAGTAGGTTGGTGACATTCAAACTCGGCTCAATTTCCTTTTCAGATTTCAGTCCCCCAGCGCACCCGACATGCAGATTTTCCAAGAGACCATCGGGGATAGCTTCGGCATCGCGATCGTTGGCTTTGTGGTGGCCTTTTCAGTGGCCAGCGTCTATTCCCTCAAGTATGATTACCCGATTGATGGCAATCAGGTAAGTTTACAACCTATGCTGGGGGTCCTTTGGCCACTCTAAGTAATATTCGACGGTGCCACCTCTAAAAAAGATTCTCCTCTTCATTCTCCTGCCAGGAGTTAATAGCCTTGGGATTGAGTAACATATTCAGTGGATCATTCAAAGGCTTTGCCGCGAGTACTGCCCTCTCCAGATCGGGGGTTCAGGAGAGCACTGGAGGCAAAACACAGGTATTTCAGGGTCTTTGCTGCCAGGGCCCCCCTGGCGATTGTGCCGGGGAAATCCAAGCCAGGGGAGAAGGCAATTCCATGATGAGCATCTTTTCGTCGTTAACAGATTGCTGGGCTTCTCTCTGCTATCATCGTTCTGATTGTCATTGTATCCATTGGATTTCTTCTGGAGCCACTACAAAAGGTAACGCCTGTCTGCGATTGGGTACTCTCTCTCTCTGTCTCTCCGCTTTGCGGGAGGAATCCAAGACCCTGGTTCTTCAACTCTGGAAGCACAAACTGAATGGGAAAATGATCTCGCTGCAGACTCTCAAGCACTCTTCCTAATCAATACTCGTGGGCCAAAAATACTTATTTTTTTCCACTGGCGGCATTTTATGAATGTTAGGAATGCAAAATGCCCCAGCTACTTTATCTACTCTACCCTCCGGCGTGTCCGTAGCCCCGAATATAACTAATGTTTGGACGGGAAGACACGCTGGCACCGCAGCCTCCATGTGCATTGACGGGAGTGAAGATCTTCCTAAAGGCCGAGGTAGCTGGGCCGCTATCAGCTTCCGGGAGTGGTGCTACCAGCCACACAACCGTCCTTAGGGATCCGCCCTGCAGCTCCCGGAGTTAGTCTGGACTCCAAGCCCGGAGCCGGGTGATTGCAGGATGGAAGCGAGCGCCACACACAGGCCTCCCATCCTCACCCTCGTGCTCCTTCGTCCATCTCTGCTGTCATCTTTGAGGGTTTAGTTTCGTGCTTTGCAACCTGCGACAGCACCCAGATTTTTAAAAAAAAAATTTTTTTTTTCAACGTTTATTTATTTTTGGGACAGAGAGAGACAGAGCATGAACGGGGGAGGGGCAGAGAGAGAGGGAGACACAGAATCGGAAACAGGCTCCAGGCTCTGAGCCATCAGCCCAGAGCCCGACGCGGGGCTCGAACTCACGGACCGTGAGATCGTGACCTGGCTGAAGTCGGACGCCTAACCGACTGCGCCACCCAGGCGCCCCTACACCCAGATTTTTAAAAACAGCAGCGGGCCCTGGGAAACAGAGGATCTCTAGGAGACCTACAATGGTAAATGCGTTGCTCTTCGTGGTGGTCATATAATTTTGAGGTGCTCCACGGAGCCCTGGCGCTCAAGTCCTGTAGGCCTACTTTTCTCATCCCGGCCCTGGCACTTATTCTCTGTGTGCTTTGGGGCAAATTACTTAACCTCTCTGAACCTCAAGTGCTCCGTTTGTAAAATAGGGAGGGAAACAGTACCCGCGTCACAGAGTCACTGTGAAAACGAAATGAAATATTGTACATTAAGGACTTAGCCCGGGGCCTGGCACGGGGCAAGCAGGTATCGAATGGCAGCCATTATTATTGATATTATTACCGTCGTATTGTTGTTACTCTATAAACATTATATTACACTTCTGACTACAAAGGGCATAGAGGTAGGACACGGGCCCCCAGTGTTTATTGGTTGGTATCTAGGCCTTTTTCCTTGTTGGTTGGTGGCTGGAAAGTGACAATGGTCCCAGGTTTCTGGACAAACTGTGTGGTTGTGCCAAAGAGCCCCACTGGCCAAATCTGTCTTCAAACATTGCAGAGTACTATTGGCCAAAAAGGTGCCTTCTCCACGAGCTAACTGATTTCCAAAGGAATCAAGAAGTCCCTCAAAGAAATAGAAGAATGTAGATCTCAATAGAAACAAGTGCGCATACAGCCCCCCTCCCCACTGAGAATTCTGCCTTACTGTGCTTTTCCCGTGGATACGCTTGGGCTCTACCTCACGCACATCGAGATAGAGAACCTCAAGAAGTAATTGCCATTTAAAATCCTCTCTCTCTCATGAATAAAGCACACCGAGGGCCTGAATCAAAGGCCCCGCTACAAAGGATCCATGTGACACGTTCTGCCATTGTGCGTGCAACATCTGTTTGCTTGGAACAGCTGGCTTGCTTCTCCGTGTCATAGGAAATATGCCAGTAGCTAATGATAAATGTCTCTTGAGTGCTGATTAAGGATCAGCGGACTTTAAAACCTTTCATCCGTGTTTAATGCTTTATATCAACTGCAGTATGGATGCCTGGTTCCCTCTAATATTATCCCCCTTTTCCTTTCTATGGCTTCTCAGTGCTCTGTAATCTTTATTTTTTGAAAGGGCTCTGTTGTGTAGGGATCTCAATGAAAATGTTTCAAAATTGTTTCTCTGTGGAATACTGACCAGGTGAGGGGGGAGAGCACATTGTACAGAGTCCGGCAGACCCCTCGCCCGGCCACCACGGTGGTGACATCTTATGTAGCCACAGTACATTACCAAGACCAGTACAAAACCATACTCCTAACTAGATTACAGGCTCTATTCGGTTTTCGCCATTTTTTTAACTGGCAATTTCCCTTTCATGCCACCAAGGCCATTATTTAGTGCCCTAAACAATGGCCTCTGTTCTCACAGTGAGTAAAATTAACCGGTTAGATATTAAGTTCTGAATGTTACTTGTGAAAATCAAAAAACACCCAGACCAGTCAAACTATCTTTGAGATGGGAAAATAAAAGCTGTCGGGGTCTTCTTCACACACTGCGCTGTGACGGCATAACAGCGGTCGATACACAAATGCCATCGTCCATTCAGAACGAACAGCTTGAATTGGGGGTGGGGGGTGGGGGGTGGGAGCATGTTCCTACCGTTGTGTTAAAATCCAAATAAGGAAGAGAGCATAGTTGCCTAGTCCGCATTTTTTTTTCTACCAGAACTATCCTAATTCCTGCAAGACAAATGATTTCATTTTGGAGAAGCAGAAGCCCCAAGTGTTGCTGGGGTTAGAGGAGAGTTTACCACCCAGATCATTCTTCGTGAATCTACTAATCAAGTTGTATCAACATCAGGGTTTCTTAAAAGAGGTCGTGTTAATGAGTGGTTAGGGCTGGCTAATATTGGGAAATATTAATTCATTAGCATATCCACTCACTCACCGAATAAGTATCAAAACCCATCCTATATGCATTTGTTTACCAGACCGGGCGGTCCCGGGGATATAGCAGGGAACAAGACAGACATGGCTTATGCTGTGCCAGAGAGGGTGCCTCAAATCTCGGCTAACCTCAGCTTCCTCTTAACAAATGGCTGAATGCTGATCATCATCAAAGGCTTGAATTACGATTCCAGGTGTGCCAAGCTTCCCAAGGTTTTTTGGTTTTTGTTTTTAACAAAAAGCAACCTGCCTCCCCATCACCAAACAGGTTATCTTTGGGAAAAATTTTTCAAGGTGTAGGTCTTAAGAGCTGCCTGGCTCTGTCCCAAAGGACAGGCTAGTAAGTGCTTTCATCCCATCCATAGCCTGCAGCCGACACTATGGTGGAGACAAAGCCATGACTGGGAACAGGTCAGAGTCTCAGACCTGGTGCATCTTGATGGCACTGTATACCGGAAAAGGGTGTGTTCTGTGATAGGCTTCGAGGCCCTTTAAAGGACACAACTTATCTACAGCCTTCACCTTTGCTTTGCATGGCTTCTTTGATTATCTTTCAGTACATCTGCTGTTCAATGTTTTTTTTTTGCAGTCTGTCCTGGCAGCGTTAGCACTTGGGAACCTGAAGGGAATGCTGATGCAGTTCACAGAAATACGAAGACTGTGGCAAAAGGATAAATACGATTGTGTGAGTAGAGGCGACGACATTTGAAAGAGGGAGGAATCGGGACGCCGTCCTGATGCTGATGGGAAGTGCGTGTTTGTAGTGTAAGCTAAGTGCAATGTTGTTTGCCTACGTCTGTTCAAATAACTGAGCTTATTTCGCTTGCTGCTTTTAAACTGCATACGCTAACGATCATCCTCAGGGATTTTAATTTAAAAGAACGAGCCACTTGCAAGTAGGAAATGCCCATGAAACACTAGTACTCCTGTTCTTCATTAGATCACACGTTCGCTTCCAGAGGATCTGGGAGGAATTTAAATTCTGAACATTCCTCTTGGAAATACTCTAGAAAGGCTCCCCTCGCACCTGGCATGCCTTGCGAGGAGGAGAAGCAGAGTCCATAATTTTATCAGGATCAAAGTCTGGGGCATAAAAAGGTTGCTTACATCTCCTACGGTACTTAACAGGAATAAAGTAATCAGCTACACTTGGTTTACTTTAGTTCCTGATAGATAATTGTTGGGGATCTTAACACCCTTTGAGCAAGCTATGATTCTTGTACAGATAGTAGCCGTTGATTAAAACAGCAGGCCACAAGTAAGAAATTAATTTGCTGCCCATTAGTTTGCTGACTGTAACCAACAGGTCCTGTTTCCACGGTGTTAGGCTCAGTCCTCTCCTTAACTGGCTCAGGGATGGGATTAGAAATGGACCCAGTCTCTTCGGACTTGTAAAAATATTTGCATGCGTTTCTGCGGCTCCGAATGAACCCACAGAAATGACCTCTCGAGGCAGGTCCCTTGTCCTGTACACGTCCAGCCTCTGCTTTGACTTTAGAAGCTCATGCTTTCTCAGAGCTCCGGACCTAAGACACTGGACTTGAGTCGGAGTAAATTGTGCTGCATGCGTTGTCTTCTCTTTACAGCTGATATGGATCATGACCTTCATCTTTGCCATTGTCCTGGGACTCGGGTTGGGCCTGGCGGCCAGCGTGGCATTCCAGCTCCTGACCATTGTGTTCAGGACCCAGTTGTGAGTGTTTGTCGTGCTCTGCATCCTTGCAGACTTCAACCTGCCCTTGGAAGGGGAAAAATACTTGTCACTGATTAAGGGGAATGTAGTTTGGTTAACAGGCATGCTTATCTATCAAGATGGGCCAGTCTGTTCTTCCTCACGTCGCTCGCCTCAAGGTGACCCCAGAACGTCAGCCCAGGTCCCACGAGCTGTTGGTGGGCCAATGGCTTTGCCTCAAATTCAAAGAAATCATATAAATCTTGGAGCCTGTTTGCCCAGCTGTAAACCGAAAGTCATTATCCTCTGAGCAGGTTTGATGTCTTTGCCCTAGCCTTGCTGGACATGGAAATGTGTTCCCACAAAGACTGTGGGATTCTCCACGTCTAATGGAGGGCTGTTCCTCTTTAGGGGTTGCGAGATTGTGCTCCCACCTGAAAAACAGGGAGCCGGACTAGAGAACTTCTCCAAGTCGCCTCTTGTCTGAAAAGGACACAAAAGCTAGTTAGCATTCTTGATTCTTAACGTCCAGTCCAAACATCTTCCTGATTCTTACATCTCTGCCATACAGTGTCACCACCATGTGGTCACTCAGCCTGTGTTAGGTGACATGGTGTGACAGAGAAGCAGGCTTCTTGGTTGCTTTAAGAGTTCTAGAACAGAAGGTGGTATAGTTAACGTTAATACCTGACTGATGGAATACGTTTATGTTGAAATGTTCCTGCACTCTCTTACTCATTTATGTTTTCACTCATTTCTTGGGGACCCATCAATCATAGAGACAAACCAAGTGGTCACAGGCAAAACATTATGCTTTACCACGTCCTTATCACTACAAATAACCCCATCTGTCTATTTCACCGAATAACTGTGATATTCGGGATCCAAACAGCAAAAGCATATGGAAGCACTTTGTAGAGTGGGAGGTGGTAAGTGGGAGGCCCTGTTCTAGGAGGCGTGGGAGGGCAACGAGTTGTTTGCCCTCCAGGGTGCCTAATGGCATGATGAATCCCCAGCCTTTTAAATTTTGAAAGTGAGCCGTCTTTGATAGGCTGGGAAAGGTCCCTGTTAACAAACACGCACGAGTGATTCACTTGGTGTTGATTTTCCCCTACAGTCCAAAATGCAGCACACTGGCGAATGTTGGAAGGAGCAACGTCTATAAGAATAAAAAAGATTACGCTGACGTAAGGAAGATTCATTTTTGACTTCGACTTGATGAAAGATATCAATATGAACCCAATGGGCATCATCTCATAGTACTTCTCTGCCTTACAGATGTATGAACCAGAAGGGGTGAAGATCTTCAGGTGTCCATCTCCCATCTACTTTGCAAACATCCATTTCTTTAAGCAGAAACTTATCGATGCTGTAAGGTTTGAAGTTGTTACATGTATATATACTTTTTGTAACTCCACTGAATATCTAGGAGTGAAATGTTTGTTCTGCCAACAGAGGGTTAATGATTTCACATATGTTGACGCCGGATTGTGTTAGTATTTTTCTGTCCCGTGTTCCAGAACAGGTGAAACTACCTTGTAAGGGGCCCAGGCATATGTTGGGAAGTAAGGCCCTTTGGATGAGATTCAATACAGAGCCAACTTTTATCCAATTTTGCTATAGAATGAAAGGACGTATCACAGGATTTGGGGTTGCTGGGTTTTCGTAGATAGTAACCTACAGATTTTCCTTAGGCACCAACTTCAGAGACAAGAGAGTACTTATTATTTGACTGTCATTGAAGATATTCAGGATAGCAAGTGAATATTTATGATCTAAATGGAAATGAGTAAATGTAACTTACATGAATATTTAACACCAAAGGACAGCTGAATGTCCCTGATGGGCTGAAGAGAAGATGACAGAGAAGCAGCCTTTAAGGTTAAGAAACAAAAGATCAGCACTTATTCTCTAACCTGCCTTTTGGTCTGCTCTGTACTTTGCATAGAGCTTCTGCCTTAAGCCCTATTATTATTCATTTGGCGTGCATCAAATATTTTCCTACCCAGCTATTTTTTTTCAAAGATGCTATTATATTGCTCATATGGCTTTTTATATTGTCCTTTTCACTTAATCTTATCTTCCATCTAATTACATTTTTTTGTCAAGGATTTTTTTTATTACATAATGTGATTCTTCTTCCCTATGACTCTGGAGCTAAATGTTGCCACAGAACACATTTACTTTGAAAAGGAGGAAACGAAGGTTGCCCTCAGATCTAATGCTAAAATTATAAAATCATAAAATGATAGATATCGTAAAATACAATCATATAAAGTTTAATAGAATCAAAATTACATAGAAGCAGAGTACTAATTAAGTGTCACCATATCCAACAAATAGAAAGTAAATAAAATCCCCTAAGGGTTGCATAAGCCAAACACACACACACAGATTTAAATAGAGTTTAGACCTACTGATGGATAATTTATAACAAACCCGGGGCGGCACAGAGGTTTTTGCATGTTGATAACAGCACACAGCCTGAGCAGACCAGAGTCGGACACAATGTCATCACTGACGTCGTTTGAACAATTTTTAAATTTTATTACAAGTATCTTTATTACGTGCCCCAACCCCAACCCATCCCACTTACAGTTATTAGAATTCTGCACTATAATATTCAGCAGTATAATATCCAGCACTCTTGTAACATAGCAATGGATTTTTCAGGTTGGCTTTAATCCACTACGAATTCTACGCAAGCGCAACAAAGCTTTGAAGAAAATCCGAAAACTGCAGAAAAAAGGCTTGCTGCAAGTGACACCAGTAAATGTCTTCTTTTTATGGGAAAAAGTATTTTTTTTTATATTTAACAGCACGTGGGTTATCATTTCAGCTATGCATTGATTCCTGGAACCAACAGAACCTTAGCCCAGCGTTGACTGTGTATGTATACACCTGACAATTTGACCAAATTAGAGCATTTTCTCAAAAACCTTCTAGGCCTCCTTAATTCTCCTAAGGGCTTCTTTAGTCCCGTGAGAATCAGATCTACTTCCTGGAAATGAAACCAGTAAGTTTCTTGACCACATTTCTGGGTGTTACAGCTGAAGGTATATAAAACGTAGTAGTTCAAGGTGTTGGCTCCATTTCTTTAAATGAAATGCTAGGTAACAAGGATGTCATATCTTTAAATGGCTTCTTTGAGGGTCTCCTTAAAACTTTTGCTTTCCTGGGAAAGTGTTTATTTTCCAGAGAAAAGGTCATTGCTTGACCTAACTTTGAATCTGTGCCTCAGAAACCCACTGGTTATTTTTGACATATGCACTGTTTTTCTTGGTCAGAGTTATCATGCATATTGTCTTCTCTCGCAGAAAGGAATTATATGTACCAATGATGGCTTTAAAGATTCCGACGAAGAGCTGGACAACAATCAGATAGAAGGACTGGATCAACCGATCAATACCACCGACCTGCCTTTCGAGATAGACTGGAATGCCGACCTTCCTCTCAACACTATGGTCCCTAAAATCAGCCTGCATAGCCTCATTCTCGACTTTTCAGCTGTGTCATTTCTTGACATTTCTTCAATGAGAGGTCTCAAAACGGTAATTTCTTTTTTCCTAATAAAAACAACCAATCACTGGCGCCTGGGTGGCTCAGTCAGTTAAGTGGCCGATTTCGGGGCTGGAACTCACGAGCCGCGAGATCATCTCACGGCTTGTGATTTTTTGGGGCTCTGTGCTGACAGCTCAGAGCCTGGACCCTGCTTCGGATTCTCTCTCTCTCTCTCTCTGCCTCTCCCCCACCTGCACTCTATCTCTTTCTCTCTTTCAAAAATAAATAAACATCAAAAAAAAAAACTTTTTTAAAAATGGGAAGAAAAGTCAGTAACCAAAGGTAAAAAGTTCTATTTGTAGAAAGATGCTCCTTTAGATAATACACACTTAAGTAGAAGTAAATCGTCAGGATTTACATCTCAGGATATTCCATGGAGAGAGAGGGAGTGGGGTGGGGCATGTTTAGTGAAGTCTTTCAAACAGCATTTCCCAGGAGAGTGGCATATAATTTTGAAGACAACCACACCTACATGTCTAATGTATGCTGAAATTGTCAGTAGACACTCCTACCAAATTCTAGTTCTGCAGGACCTTCCAACCCTTGTGGGCACTGGATCTAAGTTGTCCTGAAATACAGAATATTTGAGAAGGTCTTGGACCAAAGTGGACTCGTGGATCCTTTCGTTTTTGTCTTTACCCATTATACACCAAAGAAACTTCAGTTGGCTGTATAAAATCTGCTCCCCGCCGCCCCCACTGCTCCGCCAAAAAAGTAGCTATGTGAAAGAAATGATGTCACATGTGATTTAAAAATAGGACTGGAACCTTCCAGTTGTACTCTGTTCTCTTTCCATGGTTCTGTCAGCATTTCAAAATAAATTAGTTTCCAAAGGAGATGCACAAACAGAAGTAAAGAAAATTTAAGAAATTCCACACTTACCACTCTTTTTCTTGTTTTTTTTTCCCCAGAAATCTGCCTACATAAAAGCTGAGCTAAGATAAGATCTATTAAACATGGGTGAACTGGATACAAAATTAGAAAACGGAATCAATTTTGTTTCCCTCAAGCTTGAAAAAAAAAATCTTAACATCACAGAACTCTCACAACTGCTTGCCTTTTATTTTCTTTCTCCGTTTTTGTGTTTGCTTGTTTTAGCTTTCAAGGAGAAACCACACACACACACAAACACACACACACACACACACACACACACACACACACACTCACACACACAATCCCAGCAGTTTAGCAGAAAGAACAGGGACTCTGTGTTGTGATTTTTTAAAGCCCTAATTGTTAACTCAGAACCTAGTAGAAGTTCGGTGTTCACTGATGATGACAATAATTTATTGATCATCTAAACGGATCAATAGTACAAGCAACTTTTCTTACCTTTATATGACCTTACATCACTACTGGTATTTATTCTTAGCCTAGAGACCTGGAAAACGTAACGGTTCATTGGTGTTAGATACATCTAGTCACTGTGGGCAGGGACAATGATGTCATTAGGGCTTTGGTTTTTTCTAATTCTGTGTAGCTAGAAAACTCTGGCCAAGGTCATCCCATAAAAGAAACAGCTTTCAAGTTAAATCAGAGTTCATCTTGTGAGTTGAAGCAGAAGATTTCCCTGTTGTCCTTCCCCGCAAGAATGGTGATTTTTAACTTGTCCCTGAGGAGGAGAGTTCCTTCCTTCGGTTTTATTTCCTTCTGTCAGAGTCTTGTTTTTAACTTTAGTTTCTCTTTACATTATTGTCGTTTTTCAAAATGTAAAAGGTTCTTTAACCAACACATCACCCATAAGGTATAATTACGAGTTTTCTTTATATTTCTCGCAAGTAACGCTGTTCGCTAAGGAAGATCTATTTTCTTTCTAACAGCTTTTGCAAGAATTTATCAGGATCAACGTAGATGTGTATATTGTTGGAAGTGACGGTAAGTTGTTTGGGTTTTTTGTTCTGACAATCACTTCAGGCTCATGGCGAACTGTCAAGGTAGACAGCCTCTCCAAAGTATAGAGCTTGTTTATAGATCAAGAAGGAAGTCCAGCGTGTAGCCAAACCAACAGAAATCCCCACAGAAATAGCCTCTTCATATTTTAGATGTATTGATATGTAATTAAATCCACTTAACAAGGTGAGGCCTATTTCAATAGGCAACAGAAGAGTGAAGATACAACCACTTTTAACCCTCATCTTCCTGAGAAAGCAGGCTTGCTTTCTCTCTTCCTCCCCTCCCCTGATTCCTCAGCCCATAATACAGTAGTTTGAGGGAAAGCATTTTAAGGAGAGGGGACAAGTGCCCAGGTCCCGAGGGAGGCATGAAATTGGCATCTTCTGTTTTTCCTCTCTACTGGCTCCTGCCCGTAAAATCTATAGATATGTTCTAGTTTCAAGGCTTGCTTATAATTAAAAATACTCCGTTGAGGTCAGTAACCCTTTAATCTACTAAATAATTATACTCCTTCCCCATCATCACAGATCTCTTTGAAAGTGTCTTGTCCTGCTGCCTCAGCTGCCTGGCATCCCTCTCTTAGCCCTGAACTAAGATCATCACCTTCCTGCCCGTTGCGCACCACACAGTCCCATCCAGGCTCTGGAGACCACACTGTGCTCCTGTCTCCTCCCCCTGCAGGCACTACTAAGTCTTGCCAGTGTCGGAAGCTTGCCTGTGAACAGACTTGCCCACCTCCACGCCTTTGTAGCTTCCCTCCTCCATCTTTCTCCAAACCTGGGCATTCTTGGCAATGGTATCTGCTCTGTCAGGTTTTCCCAGACGCCCATCAAGAAGAAACCATCTTTCCTCTCTCTGAATTTCCATAGCACGTTTTCTGTACCTGTCTTGCTCGTTCAACAAAACCCCAGGGACCTACTATGCACGGGGTCATGATTTGAAGAACCAAGAAAACGTTCAAGAAAAAACTCTGATCGCTTTCTGTCTTTATTCTTCCACATCACTTTTCCGTTCATTACTATAGGTGTATATACAAGTTCTATCTTCCTTGATGGTGAGTTTCATATGTCTGTCTAATTTATCTCTTCATCCTCCCCATTGCCCAGCCAGGGCTCTGCACATAGTTCACATGAGGTAATCTTTGGTTGAGGGATCTGTACAAACAAGTGCTGGTTAGTGCCTACGGGAAGGGGGTTTCTCAAAGATGCAGGGTGCCAAGGAAGGTGTTTTCTGATGGAACACAGCAGCTTCAAGGAAACAGACTATGGTAAGTAACAGGTCCAGCAATCCAGAACAAGAGCATGTCACTGGTCTATGAGCATATGTTCTATTTTGGCAGAACCCCAATTTTTTATAAGCCACACTCACTGTTCTCGTCATTAGCCAGGGAGAGAATCCACTAGGCTCCCAACTAGAGCAAAAACAGATTGCTTTTCTTCTAAGAAGTACTAAAAGCTTTCCTCATTTCAATCTTTTCCTTCATTCTTTTGACAATGGGGCATTCAATGTATACTTTTACCAGAAAGGTATCCTTTCGGGGCGCCTGGGTGGCTCAGTGAGTTAAGCATCCAACTTCAGCTCGGGTTAAGATCTCACGGTCTGTGAGTTTGAGCCCCACGTTGGGCTCTGTGCTGACCGCTCAGAGCCTAGAGCCTGTTCCGGATTCTGTGTCTCTCTCTCTCTCTCCCTTTCTCTCTCTCAAAAATAAAGCTATAAATAAATAAATAAATAAATAATAAAAAAAAAGTATCCTTTTGTTCCAGAAAACACTAAACTAATGGCACACTGGTATCACACCATTGCAATCCTCAAACACCTAACCGAATACAAATGAACCGCACCTTGGCGAATGGAAGTTCAAATCTGCCGTCTCAGGAAGAAGCCCGTGGCCACACAGGTGCTTCTTCCTGTGATTCTTCCTTTCCTCTCTTTAGATGATTTCATCGAGAAGCTTGTACAGTGTGATTTTTTTGATGATGAAGTCAAGGACTCCATCTTCTTCTTAACAATCCATGATGCTGTTTTGCACATTCTGATGAAGAAGGATTACAGTGCTTCAAAGTTTAATTCCAGTCAGGTACCAGCTCTCTGGTGGTTTTCTTGTTTGTATAAAAACCATCTGTGATTACATTTGCCTTTCTTTTTCGACCTTAAAAAAAAAAAAATGTTCCTAATCCATAATTCCATTCTGGTTTTCTCAGGAAAAACAACCGAAATTTGATTTTACCATAAATACAAATGGAGGATTACGTAATCGAGAATGTCAGGTAAGATTCTTCAACAAGTGTAGCTTTGTCTGGACAACAGAACAGCAAAGCTGAAAAGCAGTAAGGCCTCTTCCAGCATGCTGCAGAAAGTCCGGCACTAGTTTGAGCCCCTGTGCTTCTTCCCTAGAAAATGGAAACAATGCCAGTTTTCAAAGGGACCTGGCGGGGGGGGGGGGGGGGGGGGGGGGAGGGGTAGGAATAAACTCAGACAGGACAAAAAAGGATAGAAAATAATGATATTAGATCTCTTTTAGTGCAATATTGATCATGTAGAGAAAGATCTCTTTGTTTTTTTTTTTTTAATTTTTTTTTCAACGTTTTTTATTTATTTTTGGGACAGAGAGAGACAGAGCATGAACGGGGGAGGGGCAGAGAGAGAGGGAGACACAGAATCGGAAACAGGCTCCAGGCTCCGAGCCATCATCCCAGAGCCTGACGCGGGGCTTGAACTCACGGACCGCGAGATCGTGACCTGGCTGAAGTCGGACGCTTAACCGACTGCGCCACCCAGGCGCCCCAAGATCTCTTTGTTTTTAAAGTACTTACAACTAAAATCTTATTCTAGGCTTGGGGCAGAGAAAGGGATGCTGTTTCCACTTACAGATGAATTAGTGAGGGTGCTGAGAAGCCAATACCCACTTCCTGACTCCCAGATGCACCCAGGAAGTCCCTAGCACAGGGTCCAGTGCAGCAATGAAAGTGAGGTTCCTCTCCTTCCTTATTAGAAAGATTTGTCAAGTCACTTAACTGAATAGTTCTATTTCATTTTAGAACATTCATTTCTAGAATATTCAGTCCTTTAAGGAAATGTCTCCAGTTTGGTAAAACCAGAATCACAAGTCAAAATGGGTATCTGCTCCAGGTCAGGTACCTGGCAGTTTACATTCAATATCTCATATCTTACAACAATACGCAAAGAAGATATCTTCATTTCATAAATGAGAAAATTAGGAAGGGCTCAGAGAGCTTAACTAATTTGCTTAAGGTCACACACCAAAGTGACAGCAACAAGTGAACCAAGATCTGTCTGATGCCAAGACCTGGGCTCTACTCACCAGGCCATACTGGCTCTATCCTTTGGTGAAAGACTAATGGAATTAGGGTCCTAAGAAAGAATCTAATGATTCTCTTCAAGTATGGGAGGTGGCTGGTGGTGTTTCTCTTATTTGAACAAAGGATTAAGAAGAAAAGAAAAAAAGGAATTTACATTAGAAATGAAGAAGTATATTTCATAAAATAACCCGAGACCATTATTAAAAGTTATGTCAAATAGGGGCGCCTGGGTGGCTCAGTCGGGTAAGCATCCAAATCTCGATTTTGGTTCAGGTCATGACTTTGTGGTTGATGAAATTGAGCCCCACTTCAGGCTCTGTGCTGACAGCATGAAGTCTGCTTGAGACTCTCTTTGCTCCTCCCCTGCTCACATGTGCGCTTTTTCTCTCTCTCTCTCAAAAAAAAAAAAAAAAAAAAAAAAAAAAATTATGTCAAATAGAAAAAGGTTCTATGAAAAAGCCATCCCAGGAGCTAGATAGGTCTCAGTGAGAGCCCAGAGCCCAGCATCCAAGAGCACCAGTCATGTTTCTAACCAGCCATGTTTCTCATGGCTGCATTCTAGAGAAATCCACATGTGGCACTTTGCCTGAGCCCCCTACAAGGAGAGCCTTACTAGAAATCCTCTCCCCAATGGCTGGATTCAGAATTGTTACCAAGTTTTACTTTTTATTTATTTATTTATCTTAATTTTTTTTTTTTTTTTTTTTTTTTTTTTTACCATTTATTCAGTTTTGAGAGACAGAGAGAGACAGAGTGCGAGCAGGGGAGGGACAGAGAGTGAGAGCCAGAGAGGGTGGGGCGGTGGGGGGGACAGAATCTGAAGCAGGCTCCAGGCTCCGAGCTGTCAGCACAGAGTCTGGCGAGGGGCTCAAACTCACAAACCATGGGATTATGACCTGAACCGAAGTTGGCTGCTTAACTGACTGAGCCACCCAGGCACCCCAACCTGCAACGTGATCAAAGCTTCAGAACTAACTGTCTAGCAGAATGTGGTCAGTACCATCCTGTACCTGTTTCCCATATTAAAACTAACAAACAAAAAATTTAACACCAATTCCCTACCTCATCACTTAGAGGAAGATAAATAAGGTCATCCGTGGTGATTC
Organism: Puma concolor; assembly: GCF_028749965.1. NCBI lineage: Eukaryota > Metazoa > Chordata > Mammalia > Carnivora > Felidae > Puma > Puma concolor. Next base: position 93,372,307 of record NC_141668.1, on the reverse strand, counting down.
ACAGAAAAGCTGAAAGCCAGTACACATAGCCCCTTGGAGCTTGTGTGGCCTCTGAAACAGTTGTGAAGGAAATATATTGCTACAACCATTATATTGATGATTAAGTTAAATCAGGCCTTTGAAAGATACACATATCACAACATGGTATCCCATGGGTCTATATGAACCAAGTTGCAATGGAAGGTACATGATCATTACAATTCAAGACGAGGGGCACCTGGATAGCTCAGTCGGTTAAGTATCCTACTTCAGCTCAGGTCATGATCTCACAGTTCATGGGTTCAAGCCCCACATCGGGCTCTGTACTGACAGTTCGGAGCCTGGAGCCTGCTTCAGCTTCTGTGTCTCCCTCTCTCCTTGCACCTCCCCCGATCACACTCTGTCTCTTTCAAAAATAAACAAAAACATTTTAAATTTTAAAAAATCAAGATGAAAAATTTGTCAATGACTCTGATAAATTCTAGGTCTTAATTTTAATAAAATGGACTATAAATACAAGATAGGATTATTGAAAGGGATAGAAATTAACAAATCTTTTAAAACAAGAACTTTCTATCTTCTTCCAGGTACCAGTTGAAACAAAATTCTAATCAACACATAACTCGGAAGGACCCTCATCTGACTGTCACATAAAGAACAACCTTATACCCAGAAAGTTATTGATAAGTTCATACATTGTATGAGGAATATTTTTACTCAGCAGAATTATGTTTCAGACTTTGGAACGAGATTGTTCTAGCATCATATATTTTTCACCTATCTAGTATAAAATTTTGTAAATACTCTCAATTTTTTATCTTGTAGATTTCTCAAAGGAAGACAATTTTTTGTTTATATGTATTTTTATAGCACTGACAGATTTCCCTCCAGGTCACTATACCTTCATGCATATGTTTTGCACTGTATTTACACCACTGCTTTGAATCTCGTAATTTATACAGTTCATATTGTATAAATTCATACTATATACAGTTCATACTGTATACAGTTCATGCTGTATACAGTTTATACAGAACTGTATACAGTTCATACTGATATATCTCCATTTAAAAAAATTCCATTGTACAGTGGATATGTCTTGTTTTGTTAAATTTGGTAGCTTTCTGGAATATGCTTGTTGTGGGTCCCCTTGGTAGAGGTCTGGCTGGAAACCTGCCACATGAGAATCGTCTAAAACTTCTGCAGTGATCCTTAACTTTGCCCAGAGTTTGTGATTATCACTATAGCTTTTTAACGCATTCAACAACCTCCTATCCAGACTTTGACACAATCCTTCTAATGTCATATCTGTAACTATACTAAGCTTTGGAGGCAAGTCCTTTTCTTCCACCTGGTAGTATGCAAATTGTATAAGCTAATGAAGATATAAAATGAAAAGGCAAGAAGGTGAAAAATGAACAGAAAACATGATGGGTAAACAGTTCTTTCCAGTCTTAGAGAAAAGAAAAGATGGTAGGACCCAGTTTGACTTTTTCCTCCACTGCTGGTCATTATTTGTAACACACAGGGCAGAATAATCACTCTAGAGCTCAATTTGGCTAGAGAAGAAGATTCCGCATACGCGCTTCTCTGTTTTGCTGGCATTGTTCTCGGTACAAATTTGTATTTATTTTATGTAACAGATAATTTTGTAACTTTGTAAAAAATAACTTTGTCAATGGGGAAATCCCAATTGTTCTAGATCTCGCCTCTGAAGGTTTATTGTCAAAGCTCCCTCCCACTCTTTATTACTGTCTTTACTGAAAGGGCTTGTCTATTAGACTTAAACCAATTACAGTAAGGTAAAACAAAATTTATTTACATAGCTAGTCTTAAAAACTGGAACGTAAGCACTCTTTGAAGGCACATTTCTTAAATTTCTGAGTCATGCATACCTTATAGAGCTTCCTGCGCCCTGCAGACTTTAGGGAAACACACACACATTTTAGACATGATTTTATATATGATGCGTTTGTATAGGATACTCCATGAATGTCAGATTAAGAGCTCTTTTTCTGTAGAGGTCAGGGAATAGGAATTGGACACATAAACCCATTTCATCCATCATTTGGGGGTGGGGCCAAAGCCCCACACGGGATCGTGGCTGATGTCTGCATCTTCCCAAATAAAGGTACTCTTTACACCCTTCTCGCTAACCAAAGAGCCATGGAGCACTCCAAGCATGGTGCCCCCATTTCAGCCTATTCAACCTTAACATCTTAGAGGTTCCCTTATCCCCACCCTTAAATGTTTTTTCTCCCTAGGCCTCTAAGGTGGATATGCTCTGGGTATACGTGGCACTCGGCCTCTACTTGCCTGCCTAAAAGCAATGATTGGAAATTGGTACAAAAATCTGATCCCTGATTTAGGAAGAGGCCAAGAGATCATGTTGGAAGATAAAAATAAAAGCGACATAAATCAGAGCAAGACTGAAGGGGAGAAGATACCCAGTACTGCAACCAGGAGACAGAACAGCTTGGGAAGAGACAGATACATTACTGAAATTAAGAAAGCTTGAAGCAGGGGCGCCTGGGTGGCGCAGTCGGTTAAGCGTCCGACTTTAGCCAGGTCACGATCTCGCGGTCCGGGAGTTTGAGCCCCGCGTCAGGCCCTGGGCTGATGGCTCAGAGCCTGGAGCCTGTTTCCGATTCTGTGTCTCCCTCTCTCTCTGCCCCTCCCCCGTTCATGCTCTGTCTCTCTCTGTCCTAAAAATAAATAAACGTTGGAGAAAAAAAAAAAAAATTAAAACAAAAAAAAAAAAGAAAGCTTGAAGCTAATAACGTGCCAGTTTATCCTTAAAATTTTTTGCCAATAATTATTTAAGTATTTGATACACATTCTTATCTAAATGCAGTAGCTTAAGGGGGGTGGGAGGGAGGAGAGGGTGGGTGATGGGTATTGAGGAGGGCACCTTTTGGGATGAGCACTGGGTGTTGTATGGAAACCAATTTGACAATAAATTTCATATATAAATAAAATAAATAAATAAATAAATAAATGCAGTAGCTTACCACTCAGAGATGCAAATGAGAGGCTTTAAATGCAAGCTTGGCTTTACACTACATAAAGGACAGACAACAGGAACCTTTAATTCATTTTCTGCCATCTTCACCTGGACGTCTACATGTCAAAACTGATCTACTGACCTTCTCCCCCTAATCTGCTTTCCCAGCATCTTTTCCACCCCGGCTAACGCCAACTCCATCCTTCTAGCTGCTCAGGTTGAAAAATCTGTCAGGATATTCTACTGTCTCTACCCTTAAAATATATCTAGAATCAATTCCTTTAATTCTCCAAATAGACCGCATAAGGTAAGTACTAGGTTTAACCCCATTTTGGGGAAAAACAAAATAAATCAAGGTCCAAGGAGGGTAAGTTATTAGTCCGTTATGTAGTTGCAGGTGGGAGAGCCCGAATTCAGTCTAGACGGTCCAACTCCAGAGCCAGGCTCTTAATCATTAGGAAATATTACCTCACAAAACAAATGAACACCTGTCTAAACACCGATCTAGCCTAAGGCAGGACTAAACTCAGGAACAATATAGCTGTGTTCTACAGATTTGTTTCAAAGTCGGTAATTCAGTACTGCACGTTGAAAATGTACCCAGAAGAGCTTTTAGGAAACGGGAATGTCCAGAATCAAATAAACTTAATATTTCGCTTGCATTATGGCTGTACATGTATGTGTACTTTTGTAATCCATTTTCCAATGTAATTCCCTTTTTTTCTGGCCACTATCCTTTGGAAAAGAATTTAAGAAGTTTTTTGAGGAAAATTTAGGAATGACTACCAAGAACAATTCCTAGAAGAGTTAAAATGTAAGCTTCTATAGGTCAGTGACCATATCTATTGTGTTCATCAGTGGATACCCGTATCTCACATATAGTAAGTGCTTAATTGATACACATAAATTTATTACATCATAATATATATTTATTATCTTACATATTTATCCTTCCACAAGTACCACCATCATCTCTGGTGTAAATTATTAAAGTCCTCTGACTGGTCTATCTTTACCTTCTTCATCTGTTCCAAACACACAGCCAGAATAATCCTCCTAAAAAGAGCCAGATCATTCCACACCTTTGCTCAGAATCCCAGGATGGCTTCCCAGATCAGAGTAAGGTCAAAGTTTACGATGGCCCAGAAAGCCTGTGATCTCATTCCCTCTGTTATTACCTCTGACCTCCTCTTCCTGCTCATCTCACTCATTCCATTCCCATTTCCTTGCTGGTCCCCAAATGTGCCAGGTGCAGCCCCCATTTTAAGACTTTTACAGACTATGTCTGCTTAGAAAAGTCTGCCCCCGGTTACCTACATGGCTAACTCTCACCCACTTCAAATCGTGGGTCAAATGTCATCTCTTCAGTGGATTCTACCCAGACCTCACTAATTAAAACTGCGAACCTCCTTCCACCCCATTATCCTTATTTTTCCTTCATGCCATAGGATTTTATCGTACTCCTAACATGTTAGGTAACTTAATGAAACTTGTTGATCGTCTATCTCTAAAGACTTGTGAACCCCAGGTGCTTAGAATGCTGGCACATACCTGAACGAATGAGTGCATGAGTGAATGATTTATATCCCACATGGTATGTGCTCATATGTTTATGGGGTATCGGTCATGAAGTACTCCCATTTCCCATGAATTAGGATGCTAAACCAGAGCATGGAGCCTACTTAGTTATCAGCTCTGTAACTGATTACTGATAACATACACCAAAATTATAACTACTTATTTCTGGAAGGGAAATATTCAATGCAAGGGGATCTATAGCTTTATTCGTAGCATTAACGTATTACGCTTCCCCCAAGAGATTTATTACTTACGTAACTGAAGTGCCAATTTTAAAACAAAAGATTTTAAGTTTTCAAAGTTAACACTTGGGAAGAAAAGTAAAAGGGAGCAGAATCTTTCACTCTGAAGGCAAAAGGAGAACAATTTTAAAGGAAGATTAATAGAAATGGGCTTAATGCAACATGAAGTTGGTGCTTACAACTACTTGGAATAGAAACGGAGTATTCGGAGTACCAGAATCGATTAACATTTCAAAATACCAAAATTTTTAAGACATGGTCCTGCCCAAGTGTGAGACCTAAACCCATGACCTAGCATTGTTCATTTCAGTTGTGGGATTCTGTACTGCCTAAAAAGTCTTAATTCTTAAAGATAGGGAGATGGGAAAATCAAGCTTTTAACACTAAAATCTTGCCCTCGGAATTGTCTTAGCACTTTTCCCCTCAGTGGTAGAAAACTGAAGGGGCATGAATCAAAACAAAAAATGTTTGAAAATCCAAATGTTTTTATTAGTTATCACTATCAAGTATTTTCACTGGCTTATCTCTCTGTCCCCTTGAAGTGAAGTATATCCAATATTGCTTTATTAGACTGTGCATATATTGTAATAAGTAAATGCTATTTAAGTTTCTAGGCCAAAATTTAACAGATTAGTTACAAACCAGTGAAGAAACACAAATCTACTTTGGTCAAAATAGAGTATGATTATGTAAAACTTCCTCAATTGACATCAATATTTGGTGGCTAATCTAATAATTAGAAAAATATATTTTTTGTTCTTGGTACTTGTGATTTTTTTCCATGTACAGCTGACCCTTGAACAACAGGGGTTTGAATTGCACGGGTCCACTTACTTATACACGGAGTGTTTTTCTACACAGAACTGTATTTTCTCTTCGTTAGAACTTTTAGTAACACCTTTTCTAGCTTCATGGTAAGAATACAGCGTAGGATACATATAAATATATATAAGATGTACTAATCAACTACGTTATCAGGCTATTATTAAAGTTTTCAGTGAGTCAAAAGTTATACACGGATTTTCATCTGTGCAGGGGGGCCAGCACCCCGAATTCTCACGTTGTTCAGGGTCAACTGTACTTATAACATAGGACCTCTCCAAAATTTTCATGACATAGGAAGGACTATAGGACTTTTCAAAAAAAGAGGTATGATACCCTTCCAGTATGTTAGAACAGAAGTCAGCAGCTCTGTATATCTCATAAAGTCACTTAATTGTGAGTTTAAAAATACGTTCAAATGTCTTTTCCATTTACGTTAGTGGTATCTAGTTAGTATTTACACAATGATTTTGAGCAAATGATTTTTACAGGGCAAAACAGATATAGTTTCTTATGGTTTTTGCAACTGATATTTCCCAAATACTAGGTTATATTGTGAACGGGCACGCCACTGAACAAACACTAACATTCGACTTGCTGGTTTCAATCTCAACAAAAGTGAAGCTAATTTTACTGTAAAAGTTGTACCGACACAGACACACAGAAAATTTTGCATTCTCCCAAATGTGTCATCAGTAGGTAAAAATCCACCTAGGCAAAATAGTATTTATGCTTCCATTTTATTGTTTTTAAGAATTAAACTGCCACCTCAGTAGTCTTAAGAGCAATATAATGAAACATACATACATTTAATTTAGACTTATGTCCATCATAGCTTCAAAGGCTTCCCTGAAATAAGGCTGGGATTCACATCTTTTTCCTTGAGGAAATAAACACTAACAGTAATTTTGTTATCCTTCTACCCACCAACCCTCATTCAAACAATAACTGGATGAATTCAAGTCTAACGCCATTTAAAAATTTTGTCTGCTACAACACATTCATCTGATCTGCCTCCCTGCATAACACATATTTTTTAAACCTAACTGAAAATAAATCATTTTTTAAAAAGTCTACGAGAATTCTCTTAAACATGTGGAAGTTTATCATGATACTAATTATTTTGTCCAATACATAGGCTAAGTGGTTTCATACCACATTCGACTCTAGTGAATTTCAGTAAAAACAGGAGCGCTCCTCATAAACAGTTGAGAAGCCCTAAAAGGAATTTGGCTATTTTCTTATCACAAGAAACAAAGAATGGTATTGGATTTTTAACAGTAATATTTTAACAGCTCCTAAATAGGGGCATGAAAAGGAATCAAGTTTGCACCAGTCCAAGTACCTACAGTAATGATAGAAGCACTCACCACCACCAGTTCATACTATTTCTTATTTCACTCCCATGCTCCTAATAACAAGAATTTCTCACTAGATATATTGCATTAACACTGGACTCTCAAATTGCTAGATGTGAAAAATCACTCAACTTAAAAAAAAAAAAAAAAAAAAAGCGTCTTAGTTATTTCCGGCCGGTCAAGGTTGAAATAATCATTTCGCCTATCTCTAACTTCAGCTCTAAGTTCAGAGACAACTCTGCATCTCATTATCCAAGACGAGAAACTGTTTTGCCTGTGTCTGACAGAATCCAATGGTAAATTAGCCATCAGCTCACCCTTTGTCAAAAAGAAATGTTCTAAATGTACGCACTACAAACTATTTAATAAATGACATCTGCATACTACGTTTTTCATTTTTATATTATGCACCATTTTAGGGGGGAGGAAATACTTCACAGGGGTTTACTCAAAGGATATAGGACCATACCCTAAGAATGTTGATTTATACACATGAGTTCCATATAAAATGTAAGTGGTCATCTTAGCTGGACTGTAGCAAGCCCCTATAATGCAAATGCTGACTCTAAAGGCACGTTATAAAGCTCTGAAAATCACAATTTAGTCGTTACTTTTCTCCAATACAAACAAAATCATCTGGTAGTCTTCACTGGTGACTCCATTTTAAAATGTTCCCAGTTTCATACTGCTTAACCCATAAAAGGAACAGGAAATTATAGTCTTAAAATTTCAAGTTAGAGAAAAAAAACCTTATCACACGGTAATGAAACCTGAGCAATGCAAGTCTGTGATTACAAGAATGTCCCTCATTAATACAATATTCCTCTACGGCGTTCAAATTGTACTTTAAAAACCCAATAAACAAGAACCCACCTAGAGCACAGGATCCAACTCCACCACGAAATGAGGAATTACATAAAGTCTATTCAGCCCTAAATACTTAGTTTGAGACAATGAGCAGAGTAGAACACTTTATCTAGAGAACACAATTTAAACAGTTCTATAAAATAATGTTACGTAAGATTAGTAAATGTGGTGCATCATGTGATTCCAACCATTCAGGAAAAAACGTTAATGAGTAACAGTATCCCCCAATAGCTTGGAGCCTGTAGAGTCAATTACTTTGGCCAGATCTTCCCAAAGAATTCCTAATGCCTTTTAATGTTATGAACATCAAAATATCTTAGTACTGGAATTCCAATGTATTTTGGTGCTCCTGAGGCTGCCTAAAAATGAAAAGGCATCCAAGTGAAGTGCATTATATACTTAATATACCTCAAACTTTCAGTGCCTAAAATGTGAAATAATTCTCTACCACTTAACAGTCTGCCTTACAGTAAATTCTAGTAGATTTTTACTTTTAGGATTTTATTGTAACTTTGGGAAATTAGTGGTAAAACATATGGTTTTTAAAAAACAGTATGTGGCTGCACTTAAATTCACATAAAAATAGCATTTTTACAACCATTTTGAAATTTAATCCTTTTACACAGGTTAACAAAATGTATCACAAGAAAAACTGAACACTGGATTGAACAAAAGCACTATTTTTGAAAGTGGAACAATGAAAAAGTCTTCCCAAATTCTTTACAAATGGTCACCTCTGGGTCAATTTACCACACTAGGGGAACAAAGTTGTTAAAATATAGCTGTGCTCAACTGAGCCACTTATCTGCACTACAGTATAGTACTTGAAATCGATCCTAAGGTCAAGATTTAAAACCATTTTTAAGAGACAAGACCCTACGTGTTTTACGGTCACCTCAGGAAGAGGTGCTTCTCCTTCCCAGAACAGTCAAAGCTTAATTAAAAGATTGACTATACATAAGTTTTTGTTGTTTTTTTTCCTCCTCATCATATCTTCAGTTCAAAGCACTATTGATCATTGGTAATACGGTCTATATCTTGTCTGATCTGGATGATGTGGTCCAGGAAGTGGGGTTTGAGAAGGCGGACCCTGCATTCGTGGAGGAGGAGGTGGCCCTCTTGGTGCAGGCCATATACCAGGACTCATTCCTCCTGGTTGTGTAAATGGAGGGCTCAGAGTTCCTTGATCTTCAGTGAACTGGGGTAGAGAGTTAGGATTATAATGGTGAGGAGGGGGTGCAGTTACAGGTGGGCCGCCGTGCTGAGGCGGGGGAGGTCCTGGAGGAGGATGATTCATATAAGGTGGCATCTGGGCAATAATATGTCCGGGGGGAGGGGTTATTGGTGGTGGAGCAGAGGTCATTGGTGGAGGTGGAGCTTGGCTATAAACCAAGTGAGGAGTCCCTGTGGCCTGGGGAGGATGTGGCATTGGATGGCTTATTGGTGGTGGAGGAGGTGGGGGGGGTGCGTAATGTTGCTGTGGAGGCATAATATGATGAGGGTGCGAGACCACTGGTTGGCCCTGATATTCAGGATGGTGGTGAGCAGGTGCTGGGGCAGGAGGTGGTGGTTCTCTAGCACCTGAATTGGAGTCATCCTGAATAGGGACAGTTATTAAATTGCTGTGTTTTCTTGTTGAAATACGAAAGGTTTCCTGACTGACCGAACGAGGAGGAGGTGGAGCCATGGCCAATTCTGCTGGCGGAGCACGGATATCCTCGTGTGGCTGGTTATAGTGCTCGTGTGGCACGTGCTGCAATGGAGGTGGCGGCATCATGATGTGCTGCTTTGGCGGAATATGGCTCATGTGGTGCTTGTCTGGCGGCATTATAAAACGATCAGGGATTTCAGCTGGTGGTGGGGCGATAGGAGGATGGACGTTTTCAAGTGAAGCACGGGGAACAGGTTTTCCAGCTCTCATGTGGCGGTGGTTGATATGCGCCTGTAAGTCTCTCTGAGACAGGTAGGTTCTCTTGCACCCTTGAACAATGCTACACATGAAGAGAGAACCTCGCGTACACTGCTCGATCCGCTGAACGGGGTCACTACAGCTGAACGAGAAGGGGAAAAAACGGATTTACTAACAGCAGACCAGAAAAATACTGCACAAACTCTCACAGATACGCCTGTTCTTGAAATCTGTTGTGGGAACTGCAAAAGTTCACAATTACAAGTTGCAGGGACCGTAAGTGAACCTTTAATCACTGCCACTCTGTGGTCTGTTGGCTTCACGTTAAGCATCCACCCTTCTACCGACCTTGGAACTCTCCATACAAGTAAAAATTAAAAGTTGTTTATCAAACAAGAGTATGTTTTAAGAAAAGACCTATTGTTCCTAAGACACAGAATTATCTGATTGTCTCAAACTCTATGCTTTGCATCCATTTGCAAAAACAGCCAGAAACGATGAACCAAAGGTCTGTCATAGTCATGGAATTCAAACTTGTACAGTATTTACGGAGCAACAAGGATTTGCTGAGCGAACAATACGAAGTAAAAGACGCTGCAAGGACTGCAAAAATGTGTAAGATCATCCTCATCGACAGGGTTCTTGACATTAAGCAACGCAAACTATTTAAATTCAAACCCTGACTATCAGGAGTCCCTTAGAGAAGAATTATCAGACAATTTTACTACAAAAAAGTATGACCCCCTCCTTTCTAAACTGTAAGCACTAAATTTAACTCAGCATTTTAATGACTCAGGGTCAAAATTATAACTCTTTCTCACTATATTTAATCCACACTTGCCTTTAGAGTCTTTTGAAATAGTGGAAAGAGGACTGAACCAGGAATCAGAAGAACGGGGACCAAGTGCTGGCTCTGTAATCTTGGAGAAGTCATTTAATCTGTTTATTTCTTCATCTGCAATATGGGTTAAAATATGTACTCTAACAATGTTTTTTTGTTTTTTATCTACTTTGCCCTACTTAAAAGAATATCCTTGGGATAACTGAAAACAATGAAAGTGGCAGAACCGAATCACTAGTTAAGCATGGAATCACTACATATGCATGGATATAGGCTATTATCACGGAATATGTGTATCAGGTCATCTGAGACTATGTTAAATGGCTCTATATTCCTGAGTTTGAGCTGTGTCTCTATTTTCACCCTTGCTGTAAGGCTGGCACTCCTTGAGACTAGCAGGCTTCCCTTTAGTGGCCATTTGGCACAGTTCTCATTTGTTTGCTTCTAATATGCTGTAAACTCAGAAAGGTCTCCACGGTAACAGGAATGTAAGACACTTTCTTTTGGGTGGTGTTTAAAAGCAACAGTATATAATATTTATATCAACTTGGGTTGCCATTTCTTCACTTCCTGATCTGAGTCGGTTGAGCCAGATAGGCTTATGTTCTCAAATAGCTAAGTGCCGACCAGTGAGGTGCTTACTGGAGTTACTTTCAATATCTTGAAAACTAAATTCCCTTTTCCATATTACCATTAGAACACTTATTGAATCATCCTCTCTCTCTCTCTCTCAGTGACGCCAATCTTCCTACACCAAAAAAAGAAATCATCCCTTGTAAGTGTCCATAATTGTGTTATCAACCCATACTACAAATCTTGGGATAGCTTCTGACACAGGTCATAAGGAATCTCAGAAGTCTACAACTGTTCCAAGGAAGTTGGTCTCAAAGCTTTCTCAAGTCTTCTATCAGGGGTTCTAAACTGGTATAAAAAGTTATCCTGGATCTTTCAAGACCATACCGAACTGGATCAGTATCAACCAATACCTCTAGATCTTTATAACTTGTCTGAGCCAATACCATGATGGTGTCCTAAGACATACTCAAGACATAAATAATAAGATTTGCAGGTAGTACATAAGAGCTTATACTTACCTAGTACTTATTATATGCTAGGTACTATAAATATAGATGTATGGACCTACTAGTTTAGTTCTAACAACACAGAGACGTAGATGCTATTTATTAACTCCATTTTACAGATGAAGAAACAATCTGTCACACAGCTAATAAGCGGCAGACTAGAGATCTGAAGCCAGGAATTGTAATTCCAATCGCTGCTTGATACTACCTCTCTAGTGTCCCATCAGAGAAACAAAACAAAACAACTGTTTTGGTTTATAACACTAATTTTGTGATGACACATGTATTTGTTTGGGCTAATGTGAACACTCAGATAATAGCTACCTAGCCCTATCCTAAGGAGAAGGCTAAAGCCAACTCTAGGCTCACAAAGAAAGGTTAGCCATGTCTACATATTTGATATCCTGCTGCTGACTTACATCATACTCTGATCTTTACCAATTCATTACACCACAAACTTTTATTATTTAAAAATCTACTAATGGGGCGCCTCGGTGGCTCAGTCGGTTGAGTGTCCGACTTCAGCTCAGGTCATGATCTCGCAGTTTGTGGGTTCGAGCCCCGCTTCAGGCTCTGTGCTGACAGCTCGAAACCTGGAGCCTGCTTCGGATTCTGTGTCTCCTTCTCTCTCTGCCCCTCTCCCGCTCGTGCTCGTGCTCTGTCTCTCAAAAATAAATAAAAATGTTAAAAAAATAAAAATGAAAATAAATCTACTAATAACCTTACCCTGGACACATCTTATCTCCTTTTTTTTCATGTAAAATTGCACAGTCATAGCAAAACACATGCTTGCACGGAATCTGTGAACAGAGACATATTACAGTTAAGCATACTAGAACAACTTAAACTATTTCCATAAAAAATAACTGTAAGCACAGTAACCTGGACATAAAAGGCACCTGAGAATTGCTCACTATGATAAACATTTATTAAGTACTAATTACAGAAAAGCAACAATTAACCTTTTTTCAGTAACAGAGCCCTTTGAGATATAATGAAATATTTCGCCTTTCCCCCAATAAATATATACGTATGCATCTGCTTACATTTCTCGAAGTATAAATGCTATGAATTTCATCTGTGGTTCCTATAGAGGTAAAGCTCCTGAAGAAGCCCACACTATCCAAAGCAATCTACAGATTCATTGCAGTTTTTCACAGAACTAGAACACAAAATCCTAACGTTTATATGGAACCACAAAAGACCCCAAATAGTCAAAGCAATCTTAAGAAAGAACAAAGCTAGAGGTACCACAATCCCAGCTTTCAAACTATACTATAAAGCTATAGTGATCAAAACAGTATGGTACTGGCACAAAAACAGACACAGATTAATGAAACCGAATTGAGAGCCCAGAAATAAACCCATATTTAGTCAATTAATCTACGACAAAGGAGGTAAGAATAAACAATAAGGAAAAGGCAGTCTCTTCAGTAAATGGTGTTGAGAAAACTGAAGAGCTACATGTAAAAGAATGAAACTGGACCACTTTCTCACACCATACACAAAATAAACTCAAAATGGATTAAGGACCTACATGTATGACTTGAAACCATAAAATTCCTAAAAGAAAACATATGCAGCAATCTCTTAGCAAACTTAATAACATTTTTCCAGATGTCTCCTCAGGCAAGGAAAACAAAAGCAATGGAAACCATTAACAAAATGAAAAGACAACCTACTGAATGGGAGAAGATATTTGCAAATGATATATTCAATTAGGGCTTAATACCTAAGATATATAAAGACCTCATACAATTCAACACCAAACCCCCCATGCCCAAATAATCAGATTAAAAAATGGGCAGAGGACCTGAATAAACATTTTTCCAAAGAAGACATACAGATGGCCAACAGGTACATGAAAAGACGCTCAGTATCACTAATCAGAGAAAAGCAAATCAAAACCACAATGAAGTATCACCTCACATCCGTCTGAATGGTTAGTATCAAAAAGACAAGAGAAACATGTTGGCCAAGATGTGGGGGGAAAAAAAGAACCCTCACGCACTATTGGTTGGAATGTAAATTGCTGCAGCCACTATGGAAAACAGTATGGAAGTTCCTCAAAAAAACTAAAAATTGAAGTACCATACAATTCAGTAATTCCACTTCTGGGAATTTACCTGAGGAAAACAAAAACACTAATTCAAAAAAAGTATATGCACCATTATTGCAGCATATTATAATAGCCAAGAAAAAAAAGATGCGGTACATATACACGATGGAATATTACTTAGCCATAAAAAAGAATGAAATCTTGCCATTTATGACATGGATGAACATAGAGGGTGTTATGCTGAGTAAGTAAAGTCAGTCAGGCAGAGAAAGACAAATACCATATGATTTCACTTATATGTGGAACCCAAGAAACAAAACAAACACAACAACAACAACAAAAAGAGAAACAGTCATAAATACAGAGAACATACTAGGGCGGGAGGCAAAAGTGAAGGTGATTAAGAGGTACAAGCTTCCAGTTATAAAACAGGGAAGTCACAGGAATGAAAAGTACAGCATAGAAAATATAGTCGATTACATTGTAGTAACTTTGTATGCTGAAAGACGGTAACCACACTTATCACGGTGAGCACAGTGTAATGTACATAATTGTCGTATCACTATGTTGTACACCCAAAACTAATTTAATATTATAGGTCAATCATACTTCAATAAAAATTTATAAAGTAAAAAGTAAAAAAAATAATTAAAAGAAAACTCCCAAAGAAGAATACCATAACCATGTTCTATCTTTTCCTGTTCCTCCTGAAACTGTGTCAAAGCAGTGAAATAACAAACACCTCCTACATTTAATGCAAGTAGCATTCTTCCCTGGCAGTTAATGAACTTATAAAAATCTAAAAATAAATCAGAAGAACACAGTAAAATGATGTTAGACCATTTTAAAACTCATAGTCCATTACTCTTATTTAGCTACGCTACACAGCAAAGCAAGAGGGCCCGATCCATGCCCTCTACCAGGCAGACGTTACTGAATTCAATTTTTTTCAAATACAAATACAAAACTATCTTTTAAAGGAGGATATGTCAAAATTACTATAAAATTACAACTACAGTTATAATTGTTTTTAATGATTAGAATTCAATTCTATTTGAATTATTAGTATTATTAGTTTTACATTAAAAATTATAGCCTTCGGAAACAAGTAACTGACTTTGCTGTTTAACAAGAAAACAATTTTCCTTAATAAACCAGAATAAATATCCACTAACATGTATCAAACAGTCCAAAGAAATTCGTTTTCAGAAGTTAGTTAATTTTCAAGCAATTCAAGAATTTGTCAAGATAATTATATTAAATGCATGGTATCCCCAAATTTCCCTTGGCTATTCCATACTTAATTAAAATGTCACAAACTTAGTCATTAAACAGTGATAAACCCACCTACTTAAATTTCAGAATCTCATCTCTACACAAAAGTTTACATTTACTAAAACATTTAATTTAGTTATACTTACCATTCGCCCATAGATTTTAATAGGCAATCCACACTTGTCACAGAAATGAACTGGCGTATCATCCTTTTCACCTAAGATGTTTATCTGTTGAATGATATAATTAAAATTTTCTTTTTAAGCATCTCTAAAAATTGTACTTATAATTTTTGCAATGAATTGGTTAGTATTTTATAAAAGTTGTTAATACAATTAGAAATAAAGGTTTCTTGGCATAATTCCCACATATTCCACATGATCAGCTGTGCCCCCATTAGTTTCTTTTTTCTAATGTTTACGGTTATTGATTTTACTTGACTTTACTGAAAATTATTTCAAATTATTTTTGAAAATAGTGGAAATAGGGCATTAATAAACATGATTTGAGTGTGCTTAAAAAAAGCATAATAGCTGTAATAAAAGTTCATACCATTCTTTAAGTATTCTGATTATTCTAATAAAATATTTAAAGTATTTTGCTGTTCTGGGGCGCCTGGGTGGCTCGGTCAGTTGAGCACCTGACTTTGGCTCAGGTCGTGATCTCGCGGTCTGTGAGTCGAGCCCCGTGTCGGGCTTTGTACTGGGAGCCTGGAGCCTGGAGCCTCCTTCAGATTCTGTGTCTCTTTCTCTCTCTGCCCCCACCCCTCCACTCTCTGTCTCTGCCTCTCTCTCAAAAATAAACATTAAAGAAAATATTTTTTTATATAATAAAATAAAGTATTTTGCTGTTCTAATAAATTTTTTTATTTTTAGTTTTACCTGGAAGTCCCAAAAAAGGTGTCCAGGAAATCTTCGCTGATTTCCAAACAGTTCGCCCCCTTTACAGTCATACCGTTCTTCTTCATTATAATCAAATCCTTCTGAGAAAAGAAAGTGTTCTGAGAAAAGAAACTTTTCAAATCCTAAATTTCATTTTGGAAGTACATGTACATGGCATCACAGACCTGTTCACCCAAAAGCCCATCTGATGCCTTTCAAAGCTCTTCTAAGGACAAGATAATCAAGACTAGTTTAAGTCATTATAACATCAGCTAGAAATGATCTTGGCAACCATCTACTCCAACCCTCTTATTTTATAGTTGGGAATACTGCAGTATGGAGACCTATAGTAACTCAATACATAGATTGTGGGAGAGCCAGGAACAGACTTCAGAACACTTCAGTCCCATTCAAGTGCTCTTATTAATTCACCAAACTCTCTCTAGTATAAACCTTTACTAATTACCATCGTCACACTTGCCGCACAAACTTTTAAGATACTGTAATCTACCTACAAAAGTGGTATCATGCTGCAAGAGGCTGATTTTATTGCCAAAAGCATATGATGAAAATATAAAGAATTCTGCAGGTTTTTCTTCTTACAACTAAGCAAATTAGGTATCCTCTCCTTCAGTCTTAAAACTGAAACTGATTTTAGAAATAAGGACATATTCATTACTTCATCTTTTCAATTAAAACCTCTCTCTGGTTGATCACCCAAACAGCAGAAGCCATATCACATCTAGTCACAAGTATCCTCCTCTCCACTATATGTATCAATAAAATTATGAAGATCATATGGGCTCAATTTCTCTAACCTTGATGGTAAGCATCTCATCTCATACAAAAGAAGAGAAAACCAATGGACAGTCCAATGGTAATTCTTGGTAGAATCCAATTACCTAAAGTAAAGAAGGCAAATCTATCCCTCCAAAATGCCAGGCTTCTCATGACTCTTTAGGCCCTAGAACTGGTAAAGAGCGTAGACCAAGCGCACAAGTTTTAACTTTACCCACGTGGCTAAATTACAGTACCTGTGTATGGATGTACATATGGACATACACACAAATACAGGGAAGCAAGACTTTCCCAGTGCACTAATCGTCTCCAATACAAAGTATACAGTTCAAGGAGTATTCTTAAAAGTTACAAATGAGTGACCCTCGCCTCTTGTATGGCCCATTTATACCTTATAAAAAGCTTCTGTCATCTAAAATTCAAAATAAGGAAGATCAGTTCTTCTTATCTAAAATGCTGAGTTATTGTGTTGAACAACAGCCAACAAAATGAGGAGCTCAGTAATCATTTTTCAAAGTTGTTCAACCTGCACTCCCACCATTAAAGTATACATGTATAATTGTATAATACCATATTAGTACCCACATCTCCCTATTTTGATCTGCCTAGAAAAAACACCAATCACTTATTATTTTTTTACCCGAATTAGTTGAATCAAAAGTAATCAAAAGTTATCTCCAGCCTCAGTTTGTTCTCTTAAAAGAGAAATTGGTAATAGTAGTTCCCTCTAGAAAGGGGTGTAAGCTTGGGGGATGAGAGGGAAGGGAATGAGGGGATATCTGAGAGGAAAAAGAAAGAAGGGGGATTTTAGCTTTTTTGCCTTGTTTGGATTATGATAACAAGAATGTACTTGCACATTACTGTGTACTTTTTAAAAATTATTAAAAGAAACAAAAAGATCAAAGAAAGGGCACCCTACGTTATGAAGAGTGCAGCAATCGCCCTAAGTTACTACCACCACGATTTAGAACATGTGACTTCAAATGAACTTGGAGAGATACCCTACAATAAAAGGAACCATAAAATGAGGTATAATTAAAACATTTTGATTCCAAAAAGAAAAATAGATAGATTGCTGGAATAGAAGGGAAAATCTAGAAATTGACATAAATACTTTTAGGCCTTTAATGTAGGATAATAGTGGGATTCTTATTCAGCACAGAAAAGGCAGATTATTCAATGGTTAAGACAAATAGCTAGCTGTTTTAGAGAAAAAATAAATAGAGCCAGACTCCACTTTTTTTTTTTTAAATAACCAAATACACGTCCATAAATGTCCCACAGCAGGGATCAGCTAACTTTTTCTGTAGAAAGCTAGATTAGTAAATATTTTAGGCTGTGTAGGCCATATGGTCTCTTGCAATTACTCAACTATGCCATTATAGTGTGAAAGCAGTCATAAACAGTACTTAAATGAATGGGCATGGCTGTGTTCCAAAAAATCTTTACAAAAACAGGGCTGGATTTGGTCCACAGGCCATAGTTTGCTGACCCTATACTAACGGGTAAAATGGGAAAATTATTTTCTGTTCATGAAATAGAAAAAAGGCCCTTCTAAGAATTTTATAAAACCCAGAAGTCATAACAGAAGACTGGATTGGATATCTGATGACACAAAATCTTCAAACTTCACCACAATAAAAACTGGATATATAAAGTGCAAAAGACAAATGGTGAATATACACAATATGTGACAAAGAGCCAATTTAATAATTTGTAAAGAACTCAGAAAAATCAAGAGAAAGACTACAATACAGAAAAAAATGGTTAAAAGATATGAACAGGTAGACCCTAGGCAAAAGAAATAACCGATACTATGTAAAGATATCCACATAACTCCATTCATAATTAAAGAAATGTGTATCAAAACGAAAATTTTTAAAGGTTAATAGTCCCAATATTAGTGTGTGGGAATATAAATGGATGTTTTTTTTCAGAGCCATTTGACAATATCTGTTAAATTCTAAGATGTACAGATGGATACCATCAAGCTGTAAAATACCCAAATTCACGCAAAGTTTAAATTCGACACCAAGCGTACATGCTAAGCTATATGTACAAGGATATTTCCTGCAGCATTGTTTTTAACAGCAAAAAAAAATCAGAAAAATTCTCGATACATTACAGTATATCTATAAATGAAATACCTAAGCCTATTTTCTTAAATGACTACAACTGTACACACTGATAAGGCAAAATTTTAATTGCATCTTACATGAAAAAAGGGCAGTTATATATTAAAAAGTTACTATAAAAAAGTTGTAAAAGAAATTATTTTGGTACAGTATTGTCAAGGTAGGGAGACAAATTTCACTTTTAATATTTTGCTCTCTGAAATGTTATTTAGGTTTTTGTTTTTTTTTTTAATGATAGGCAGTGTTACTTTCAATAACGAAAGAAAAACCAAAAATATTATACAGCAAGAGAAAAGTGCATGAAAAATGAAACAGTAAGATAAAAAGATCTTAAATAAATAAGACCACATGGAATATTTGGTGGAATCAGATACAATAGACTTTTGGATCTGTCAGTTTAAACAAATTACCTTCATCACCAGGTGGAGCCTTTGCAGGCATCCTGTTTATAGTCCTTGGAGTTCGAGGTGCAGTTTTGGCTTTGTTCCCTTGTTTGGAGATAAGCTTTATAGGAATTCGTCTTCGAACATCAAGACCACCCAATGATCCAGAACTATTAGTGCCTTGTAACTCATTGTCTACGTCAGAAAAAAAAAAAAAAAGTTGTAATTTCTTTCAGTTTTCCTTTTTGAAGATTATTCTGCTACAGGTATTAAAGTAACATATCCAACATTATCAAGGGCTGAATATCTGGGCTCTGATTTTAAATATTATATTGTATATGTTTAAGCATTAATTTTCTCTATACTAGATAAACCCTTAAAGCAATGTTTTTTGAGATGGAACCCTTTAAAGAGTTGGCAAAAACTACAGAACCTCTCTCTAAAAGTAGACAATAAAAATTTCCATGATTCCAAAAGAGTTTACAAAAACATAAAACCTTTATAAGCCCAAGAACTTCTGTCTTGAACTATAAGAGATTTAAAAAAAAAATAAATAAATAAAAGGAAGGAGGAGGAAAAGAAAGAAAACCATCCACATCTCCAACAAGCACACAAAACACTTGTTAAGTTAGAAAAGTGAATCTACATCAGGACAATCAATAAAACAAACAAAAAATTAACAGTGACCATAGCAAAATTAAAAAAGTAATGCATTGAAAATGAAATTAGTTTTAAGGAAAGTGATTATTCCCTAAGTGTAAAATAGCTTTTCTAAAAAGTATTCAGGAATAGTAAAGATTATTACACTATTTAGTAGCAGAAGCACACAATGATGTATTTGGGCTACAACCTTTATAGATATATACATGTGAGTGTGTTATTCTAAGCTGCATCGTAATGGAAAAATAGAGTTTAGAAAGATGCAAGGTTTCTGTAATTCAACTAGATCTAAACAAGGGACACTTTCTAAGGCCCTCCTTGTTATTAGCTATTAACTCATTTCCCATGAGTAACAGGAGGATTATTTCATAGGACTGACTCCATTTGAAGGTTAACAGTCTCTTTTTTTTTCAAGTCTATGACAAAATATTATAATACAGAAAATATTCACTTTTACCCACCAAAGACACAAAGGGAAATGTCCCAAAATAGGAAATGCAAATAAAATAATTTTTAAAAATAGTAACATTTTAAATATGACATACTGAATGAACTGTCCCTGCAGGAGATAATGCAACCAAGATTGATAGGCCCACTGTCCACATTACATTCAGTAAAGCCAAATGTGAAAGCAGTAACCTAGTACTAATGACCTCCTCTCCAATGCTACTAGGTTTACAGACACACATGTTAAATTCACATCAGTTTGCACTCTTCCTGAACAATTTTTTTTTTTTTAATGTTTATTTATTTTTTTGGGACAGAGAGAGACAGAGCATGAACGGGGGAGGGGCAGAGAGAGAGGGAGACACAGAATCAGAAACAGGCTCCAGGCTCTGAGCCAGCAGCCCAGAGCCCGACGCGGGGCTCGAACTCACAGACCGCGAGATCGTGACCTGGCTGAAGTCGGACGCTTAACCGACTGCGCCACCCAGGCGCCCCTGAACAATTATTTTTTTAATTCAAAATAATTTTAATTCAAAATAATAATTTAATTCTTAATGATTAATTTAAATATCTTTCAGTCTACTTTCTACTATTACTTTTACAATAGCCAATCCTCAAAGAAAAAATTCATGGAAAGGAAGTATATGGGTAGCTAAAATCTTGAGTTAGGATAAACCCAACTGGATCAACTTTCAGCACTTCACCAAATGTATTAAACCAAGCTGAGTAATGTATTTCATCTGCTTTCTTCTAGTTACTTATGTAAAAGTACCTACAAGCAATGTAATAGCCAAAGGATGGATATGACAGAATCTTTTTTTTTGCTCAAAATGTATTCCTGATTTTTCAATAAATGAACAAAGCAAGCTGATGTAGACAGACAGTTGACAGTTCAATGCTTTCCTTCTGATATTAGGACTCAATGGTTTTACAACTAGGCGAATGACCAAAATACCAACACTTCATCACTGCAAATCCTTTCCCTCCACCTTGAGCAGTTGAGATCACAACAGTTGCTTGCTTAGCCTACCACGACTTTCAGGAGTCCTCTGCCCTTTAACACCTTGCCACCTACCTCTCAGATTGCAAGTCCATAAACAAAGTACAGCATTCAATAGTGATATCATTCTGGGTTTGTCTTTTTTTTTTTTTTATTAAAAAATCAGAAAATACAGCACAATTTCTTTTTGAATATGTCAACTAAAACATAAAGCCCATAACCATAAAAGTCCATGGATACTGTTACACAAAAAAAGAGAACTGAAGACATAACTAGTCATTTATTTTCATTTTTTAAAGACTTTTTTTGGGGGCGCCTGGGTGGCGCAGTCGGTTAAGCGTCCAACTTCAGCCAGGTCACCATCTCGCGGTCCGGGAGTTCGAGCCCCGCGTCAGGCTCTGGGCTGATGGCTCAGAGCCTGGAGCCTGTTTCGGATTCTGTGTCTCCCTCTCTCTCTGCCCCTCCCCCGTTCATGCTCTGTCTCTCTCTGTCCCAAAAATAAATAAACATTGAAAAAATAAATAAATAAATAAGACTTTTTTTTAAGTAATCTACATCCAACATGGGGCTCGAACTTACAACCCCAAGACTGAGTCGCATGCTCTACCAACTGGGCCAGCCAGGAGCCCCTATAACTGGCCATTTAAGGTGAATCCACTTTAAAAAGGAGTAACACTTTTATATTATAGTTTTTTAAAGATTTATTTAGAATTTTATCCTGAATTAAAGGAACCAAGAAATTTTATAAAATTTAGATTGCAGTTACAACTAAGTGCTAATTCTTAAAATGACCAAAGAATGAATCGAGTGCTAACTGGGCGTTTCCTGGAGTAGTTTTTCTGGCAAAATTCTATTAGAACCCTTGAGGATAGCCTTCATGTTATGTCTGACTTTTCAGCATGATCATAAAATCAGTCACTTTTGCATAATATTCAAGGGTTTTATCAATTTCCCCAAGAGCCTCTCTTAATCCTTTGACATTAAAATCTTTCTCTTAAAATACCTACCCTGTCATAACATCCTCAATCAACTGGCTGACTGGAATTTCCTCATTGGCCAAGGATTTTATTTGTGATTCAAATAGTTATCAAATTCATGTTTATGAATTCCAAAAAAAAACCTGAATCTTTTGCAAGGTTTGTAATCACAATCAATATACAGTATTTGACACTGTTTCCTGATATGAAGCAAAGATAATGACTTATAAAGAAATCAAATGAAGAGAGAAAGGGCTGTCAGTTGGTACAGCATGTGACTCTTGATCTACATTGTAAGCTTGAGCCCCATGTTGGGTGTAGAGATTACTCAGAGACAAAAATCTTAAAAAAAAAAAAAAAAAAAAAGAATAGAAAATATCTAGCAGGGATATCTGAGTAGAAACTAATTTTTTAAATGGTCAGCTCATTTGTGAATATTTTCATGTCAGGATGACTCTTACTTTCTCAGGCAATATTTTAACTTAGAGAACTAGGATAATAAATACTCAAGACACACACCCAGCGATACTACAACTTCTTAACATAACATCCTGTAAACTGTGGAACAGGCTTAACTACCAATTCTAGTAATAGGCTCTAATGAGAAGTATTTTGCTAAAGTTGCACATTTGTTACTCTAACACCAAGGTCCCAGAGTTTCAATTCTACAAAATTTCCAAATACTAGAGATTCTTACAGCCTGATTCTAGGCCCTCTGTATTCTCATTCCTTGAGTGATCTCATCCATCCTTAAAATATTAACTCTCTGGTACTAAATCTCAAGTATGTATTTTTCAGCCCACATCTTTCCTCTGATTTCCACCGGACAACTTCCCTTGTATGTCCCAATACACAGCTCATACTTGGCAGCCCAAAAGTTTGTTCCCAAATTCCCAGGTCTCACCTCTACCCCTTTTTTAAAAAGTGTGTTTTCCCCAAATCAGTAATGGGCACTACCTAGGTGATCAAACCAGAAACCTAGGCATCTCTCCTTTCTCTCACAAAGCTCATATTTGAGTTCTACCACCAAAATAGTGAATTTGTCCACTCCCCTTCTACTAAACCAAGCCAACTTAACTAAGTCGAGTCTCTCTTCTGGTCTACTGCGATCACCTCCTAAATCGCTTATTTTCTATTATTCTTGTCTCCCTCTTTTACACCATCTCCATGAACAAGCTATTGTATTTTTAAAAGAAATTATGTTCCTCCTCCACTTCTGTTCAATGGCTTCGCACAGCACTTAGAATCAAATCTTTATCATGGACTTCAAAGTCTTGTAGGACCTGACTCCTGCCTTCCTTTTCAATCTCAGGGTTCCTTCCCTCTTGCTAACTAAGCTGCAGCTAACTGATCTTCTTTAAGTTTTCCTTCCTCAGAGTCTTTGTATTTGCTAGAAATGCTTTCCTCCTGATCAGTTCCATGACTGGATTCTTCTCATGCATCAGATCTCAACTTATAAATTCTACTTTTACAGAAAGACCTTCCCTGGCCACTCTCTCTGAAGCCTCCTCCTATTAGTCTTTACCACAGAACCCGTTTATTTTCTTCAAAGCACTCATCATGATCTGTAATTTTAGGTTTTAAAAACCAAACAAACAAAAACAAAAGCCCTGTTTATGGTGTCTTCCCTAACAGAATGTAATCTCCATGAGGTCAGGGATTCAGACCGTCTTGCTTACCATTGCACCATTCCATCTCCAGACCTACAGGTATCTGGCATATATTACATTGACTAACACTCACTAAAACCATATAGATATAATTTTACATCTATATGTAGAAAACTAAGTAGGTATTTGATGACTGAGAACACCCTAACCAATGCTTAATACAAGAAATATCCTTTTTTTCCTACTTATGATATGGCTGGCATAACTATACGGAACACTAACTCCAAGTGCACTCTCATTCAATATCCAAAAGCCACAAAGAAGAAAAAGCCAAATAAGACGTAACGAAGAGCGGAGTCATTCTTACTTGGACATAGAGACGAGAATATCGTGATTTTAAGCTCTCCTTTGTAAACGCCCCCAAATGATGGGTAAGGACCACAGCCGTAGCGCGGGGCATGCTTTGGGCTCAGGCAGAAAAGCCGCTCCGAGTATGATTCCGAAAACCATATCCGACTCCCTTCTCCCACCTCTAATCCGTGAAGGACCGGAGAGACAATAACGACCGGCAGTGACCACCGCAGCACCCGCCCAAAACTGACTGAGACAGCAGGAAGTCTCTAACCCACTCCCGCGCATCGACACCCAGCGTAACAAGGCTTCCCCGACTCCAAAACTGGAATCTACCCGCCAGTCCCCCAAACTGAGAGCAGAGCACCCGGGACGAGGAAAAAAGGAGCGGAGCTCTCTCCTCCCCACGAGGCCCCCGCCTCCCACCGTCTGGGCTGGGAGCTCAGCAGAACCCGAGAAGTGGCTGTTGCCGGCACCGAGGCGGTAGGTACCGCACCGGAGGGTAGGCCGGGACGCAGCAGGCCCTTGCCGGGCACAGGGAGGGGTCTGTGAGATTTCCTTCTCACCGCCAGACCCCAGTGCTGTAGGGCGAGCGTATCCCCTCTCTGCCCGCTGGGCAGCAAGTCCCAGGCCGGCCAAGGGGGCATGGAACCGGGACCCCCACTGCCTCCGCCTCCTTACCAGTGTGATCCATGATTCGGCTCGCAGGGCACAGTGGGAGCGGAAGTCAACCGCGCCGGAGTCGCAGAGAGCGCGTGCGCGCTACTTTCCGGAGCCCGGGAGGCGGAAGTGCGACCAAGTTGCCTCGGCTTTGG
The DNA here is from genome assembly GCF_028749965.1 of Puma concolor. Taxonomy (NCBI): domain Eukaryota; kingdom Metazoa; phylum Chordata; class Mammalia; order Carnivora; family Felidae; genus Puma; species Puma concolor. The sequence goes on along the minus strand of NC_141668.1, from coordinate 93,347,234 downwards.
CCTCCGAAAGCTTCCTTCTCTCTTGTCTACTACCCAACTCCCGTGAGGGAGTCGGGCATAGTTCGGGGAGAGAAAGGACACGCGAAGAGCTTCCAGGTCGAGGTTACTAAGACTCTTCCCCTCGTGCTTCACGAGAAAGTAGCCTTTAACTGTGGAAAGGCGACCGACGGGAACGGGGGAGGGGGAGAGCGGTAGCAGCCGGAGGCATAAGCTCGCGGCAGGTAAGGCGGCCGCCCGCCCCCGGGGAGCGCTGCCTTCTGGGACTTGTAGTGCGCTGGGGCCCCGGGGCCGGGCAGGCTCACTGCGCAGGCTCGGCCGTTGGGCTGGCCCCACCCCGGCGGGCGGAGTAACGGTTTGGAATCCCCCTGAGTGCGCGAGCGCTGGTCTCCTGCACCCGGGGTAGGGAAAGTGTAAACACGCGCGCTCCGGAAGGCGTCCTCCAGTGGGAGGTTGCCCAGGGCATGGTCGAGCTACGAGAGAAGAGAAAGGCTCTCTGCGTATTGTCTAAATTTTGCTTTGTCCTGACCAGCTACGCAGAGCCAACTTGGTATATACCCCCGTTCCCACCAATTAAGTTTCTGATCGTTGAAACACAAAATGCTTGGCTAGCACTCGTTTGTGTGTTTTTTGTTTTGTTTTGTTTTAGAGCAAACGGTTGTGGCGCTGGGAGCCCCCCCGACCACCTAAGGACTGGGCTTAAGGCCGGGTGGCGGGCGAGTGCCCCGCAGCTGCCGCTTCCCTGGGGGACACCGGCTGTAAAGTGCGACGCGGAGCCGGGGGGACGGGACGGACGCGGCGTGAGGTGGAGGGAGCGGCGGAGCTGGCCGGAAGGGAGAGGTTGAAAAGGAAAGGCCTAAAATGAGGAAGAGAGAGCACAACAGGCAGTACCTAGTTCCAGTTCTTGGTCCCCGGGGGTTGTGGCTGCGGCTGCCTTCATCGTCCTCAACCAAAACAAAGGAAAGTGCCACAGAGTGGTTCCTGGGGACCTTCAGTGCGGTCTCCACCTCGCCGACTTGGCTCATTTGTGTCCACTCCCTTCTCCAGCCCTCTACACTTGATGCTCTCGGATGAGTAGAAAGGAGCACAATTAGTGGAAAACACGAGCTTGGGAGCCTAGGGATTTGGGTTCTATTCCTGTCGTCCCCTGGTGACGACATCAGTACCTTGGGTTGTTCACGCTTTCGGTGCCAGAGTTCCTGGATCAATAGGAGATTACTATATTGCCCTCTGACAGAGATGTTGTCACGGTGCCGAATTCTGGATTAAGTATGTGCAGCGATGCGTTGTATCTGTAGTTAGGCAGTAACAGCTTGGAGTCATAAAGATCAGCACTATGAGTGCTCTGTGCTGATCTGGGGAGTGTTGTACTGGGGTCTTTAAAAAGACTGCCCCGCTACACCTGAAGCTTTATGAACAAGTTTTTAGGTACAATTACAACCAAGGACCATTGTGAATCAGAATCACCCCTGCTTTTGTTGACATGTAGATTTCTGTATTAGTAAGTGGTTTCCAAGATGCTTTCAATTGCTGGGCTTATTTTTTGTTTTGGAGGTTTGGAGGAAGGAAGCTTAACCATACCTTCCCACTTCTCTAAATACAGTGCTGATACGATGGGTCATTTCTCACCTATTTGAGGTATAGAAGAAGGTAGTTTTCACCTAGGAAGCGCTCTTTTTATTTTTTTTTTCTCTCATATTTAGCCTGTCAGCCATACTTCAGATTAATGCAAATCCAGGTTCATAATGATATTATTGGTGTCTGCTGATGCTCATGTTTAAAGAATTAGAGCAAAAAAGCATATTTAAGAATTAGAGCAAAAAAGAGGCTTCAAAGTATATTTTACATAGTTTAGTCTGTAAATCAGAAGTTGTGTCTTCATTCTTATGGTGCATGAAGTTATGAAAATTTACTGACAGGACACTCTTTTATTAGATTTCCTGTTGATAAAATGTTAGGTAAAGATCTGTCGAATTATTTGACATGTGTTGCTTTCATGCATTGCTTGCAGCATCTGTGTTCTATATTCATTACCCCCTTAGCTGTAGCTGCCTCATTTTACCAGGGCAGTAGCAGTGTGACAAATTTATCTCTTCACATAAACTGATAAGTGAAACTGTACTTACACTTTTATTACTGCCCTCTGGTATCCATTGTTGGTGATCTCTGTGCTATAACCAGTCACAATTTCTTTAAAAGCTGACATTCTTTTTTTTTTTTTTTAAGTTTACTTATTTATTTATTTTGAGAGAGACAGTGTGAGTGGGGGAGGAAGAGAGAGAGAATCCCAAGTAGGCTTTCTGCTGCCAGCTGAGAGCCCAACCGCAGGGCTTGAACCCACAAAACCGCAAGTTCGTGACCTGAGCCGAAACCAAGAGGCTCAACTGAGCCACCCAGACGCCCCTAAAAGTCGACATTCTTATTAGTATCCCCTCCATGTGCCTTCTATGTAATAATCTATCATTATGTTGATTGTTACTTAATCAACTTTTATAAAATGGAGAACATTAAATAAAAATAAAATTAGCATGATTTGAAAACAAAAAAAGCCGACATTCATATTCACTTTGTAGCATGGTGTTGCCCTAAGGTTTATAAAAACAAAACATCATAGTAATGGGTGATCTAAAGCGCTGAGGTGCGGATATTCATCTTACGGACAAACTGTCTGCCAGCCCATCATTTATAAGCTGATGTTTTTAAGATGTTTTAATAGCCTGTCATTTATATAGCACTTAGTTTATGCTAAGAGAAAAGTACAGTGGGTAGCAGAGAGCTTGTTTCCCAGGAGCTTGTCTGAGACTCCTCAATACCAGGTCAGGATGTCTCCTTAATGCTCCTTCAGTAATATCACCCTGTTGTGCCTAACACTGCAAAGGGCAAGAACTGTATTAAATAATGGTCCCTACAACGACTACACTGGCTAGCATTTATAGAAATAATTAAAAACACACGACTACACTGGCTAGCATTTATAGAAATAATTAAAAACACGTATAATTTAAGTGTTTGGAGGGAATGCAGTGCTGCATACATTCAGAGAAAATAATGAGCAGTAGGACCAAGGGTAGTTAGGTAGACTCTGGAGGGATTTAAGCTGAGCCTTGATGAATGAGGAGGATTTGGAGAGTAGGACAGCAATAAGGCATATGAAACAGGTGAGAGCGAGGGCACAGATAGAGAATTATTGTAACTTCTGTAGAGGACAGCGATCAGCTTGACTTGTGTTGTTGGTCCTCGTTTGAGAGTACTGAAAAAGAAAATTAGGTGTGCTTACGCAGAACCTTGAGATGATTCCAGAGTAACAGTTAAGAAAGCACACCTAGGCTGGCTGGCTCAGTTGGTGGAGCGTGTGACTCTTGTTCTTGGGGTCATGAGTTCAAGTCCCACCTGTGGTGTGGCGTTTACTTAATTTTTTTTAATAAAAAAAAGGCACATAAACAAAACCTAACATGGTATATCATTCATATAAGCAACATAGTTCAGCAAGATACATTTGAAAACAATGATCAGAACTTAAATTTTTTGGGGGGGCGGGGTGGGCAGGGGAGTGAATCAATACTATTGCCTGTAAGAGAAGAACAGTTCGCTAGGGCGCCTGGCTGGCTTGCTCGGTGGAGCATGCAGCTCTTGATCTCAAAGTTGTAGGTTTGAGACCCATACTGGGCATAGAGATTCCTTAAAAACAAAATCTTAAAGAGAACAGTTGACCAAGTAGCCAGCCAGAGACTCCTATGATGTCCAAATTGCTAGTAAGTATGAATGGACTGTTAAGAATTGATCAGGATAGTGTCCACTATACATCAACAAGTTGGATCAGCAGAAGTAGACGGGAAAGGCAGTAGAATATAGTGATTGGCTAGATGAACTTGAGCGTTAACAGCCGGGGGTTCTAAGTCCAGAGCCGTCATTTCCCAGCTGTGAGACTTCACGCAGATTACCTAATCTTTGTGGCTGATTTCCTTCCTTTGTGGAATGGGGATGATGATAGCACCTATCTTTCGAGTTGTGAGAACTAAATGTTTTGACCTATCTGGAGCACTTAGTACCCCCTGGCACACAATAGGCCGTCACGAAATAGTAGTTCTTATTACTGGGGTAGTTAGCAAGAGTCATTGCTTCTTGAGGTGATAGTAAAGATTAAATGAGACAATACTTAGCATAGCAGCTGACACATTATTAAATGAATATTAAATGTTAGCTACAATTTTATTATTACCTATTAAAATGGTTGGCGATAGGTTTCGAAGATAGAGTTCCTAGGGCAGATTTGCACCTATCAGCATACTGATACACACACAAAGCAAAACTGATGTTTAGCTAAGACTCTGACTTCTCTATATTGGAAGCAGTTTAATTAAATCGGGTTAGTAACCTTAATTCTAGCCCCACACAGTCCCAGCTTCCTCCTCTCCCTACGGGCTCTTGGAACTGAACCCTAATTACCATATTACCCCAGGCAAGCCTTATCAAATATGGCAGCTGGCTTTCCAAACACCATCAAAAACTGAGAAAGAGACAGATTCAGGGAATAAGAAGGAAGTAAAGACTTAACAAGGACTAAATATTGCTGATTGAAGGCATTTCTCCACTGTCATTCTGGAAATATATATACCCATTCAGAGAGGAGTACTTTAATCTAAAGAAGTCCTGCAGCCTCTCTCTTCTGAGAAGGCACATTTTGTACTCGGTAACCTTTGAGCTAGATGGACCTACTCCTCCCTCCAGAGCCTCTGCTAAGAGATAATTGCCTTTTGTCCTCTACATTTCTGTTCAACTTACTCTTGAAAGAATGCTTAGGATATTAACACTGCTTGATAGCTGTGCCATGTTTTTAAGCAAGCAGTCTGTGATAACTGTTTCCTAGACTTGAGAAAGCTGTCATCTCAGGGTTCCCTGACCCTAAGCCCAGCTGCCACTCCATCCCAGTTAGAAAAGGATTTCAGGTTTCCCTGGTATACATGGTTTGTAAATAGGCCCTGTTACTGTTTAAACAAGAGTCTGTCGCTATCAGAAATGTACTTTACATCATAGCACAGTACATAAACAAGCTCACCTGCATATCACACACGTAAACGTTATAAGTAACTATATGCAGTTCCCTGTGCTGTTTGTTTTCTCTTCTGTCCCTTTAAAAAAAAAATGCTGGTTATGACTCACTAAAATGTCTAAAAGTGCACTAATGACTTGGAATTTAAGTTGGAAACCACTGCTTTATAGCTCCCATGGTGTTTTGAAGAATTTATGCTATTCTAGAAACGTCTGAGAGGAAGGATAAATCTTAACCCCAGGAGGACTTAATTCTTGTGTGGCTGTGCAGAGGGGTGAGGAGGAAGAAGATAGATATCCAAGACCAAAGAATGCCAGGAAGCTCAAGAACAAGGCTATTGGGAATTTCTTTCCTGTAACTGGTAATAGCTACCTCCTCAGAACTGGGCCCCTCCGTGAACAAAAACAATTTCATGACAGTAGATTTAACACCCACTTATACCTCAGTTGAGGAAAACGCCGGGCGTAGATTTAGAATTCTTACTCCTACATTAAAACCTACCTACCCATCAAGGTTCTTGCTCGTATGCCACTTTCTTCATCAAGCCTTCTCTGACATTCTTGCCACAGGTAATATATATAGTAGAGAAAGTGAATGAGCTTTGGAATCAGGCAGAATTGGGTCCAAGTCTCAACTCTCCCTGTGTGATACTGGACAACTACTTAAGCTCAATATTGGTGTCACCGAAATGGGGATAATGATCATTTTTCTTGCAGAATTGTTTTGAAGATCAAAGGAGATAACATCTATGAAGGCTCTTTATGTTGCCTTTACTTACCAGACAACAGGCCTTCTCTAAGTGTTCATTTCCTTCATTCCTCTTGGTAATTACCGTCTCTTCAAAACATCCAGGAACTGTGTTTCTTCTAAGACCTCACTCTGCTTCGTACTATAGCAGCAGGCATATTTTATCTACCCTCCAGGGACAGGCTCCTTGAGGATAGGGTCCATCGGTTATCTATATCTGCACATAATACACAGTATTTAGCAGAAGGCACTTACGAAATATTTTTTGACTTACCAAAGAATATCATCAAAGATAGTGTGGCCCTGTCAAAACAAAAACAAAACACCAAACATTTAGAAGTTCTGCACACAAATGTGGCAAACAACTAGATAAAAGCTTACAGTATAAAATAATTATGATAGGAGGGCACTGACCAGTAGGATTGTAAAGAATTTGTGACAGCTTATTATGACCGTATTCAGAGTTCATTCAATAAAATGAGCAGAGAACACTAATGCCAGAAGACAACAGCCCAGGTCTTCAAACATGAAGAAACTCAAACAGCACTACATGCCTGAGTTTTTCCTGAGTGACAAACTATGTGTAAGTGTGTGTTTATACGTATCAACGTATACAACCACGAAGTCCGGCCAATTAGGAGGGAAATTAAATTTAAAACTAAGAAAGTGAATAATTTTGGTAAATAATTTATTCAGCAAGTATTTATTTGGGTCAGACGCTCTTCTAGTTGCTTTGAATGTATCAGAGAACGTGGGGCACCTGGCTGGCTCAGTCAGCAGAGTGTGTGACGCTTGATCTTGAGGTTGGGATTTGAGCCCCACACTGGATGTCGAGATGACTTAAAAGTAAACTCTTTAATTAAAAAAAAGGAATCAACAGTGAACAAAGTAAGTAAGCCTACTTGCCTGTGTGAAACCCAATTCCAAGTGAAATAGGAATTAATGATTTGAACATGTATCTTCACCAATACTAAGCAACTATGGAAATTATGGTTACAGAATAGAATACGAATGTTATAAACCTGAGCAAAATAAACATAACTGAAAAATTGTGAAGAGGTCACAGAAAGCATGTGAATACTAGTTTTCATGAATTGTCTACTTTAACTGTCTAAAATTGAAAAGTAGTTAAAAATATTAAGCCTAACAACTCCAACTTCTGACAGCTTTTCAGAATTTCCTTTCTTAACCTAGAAAAAGCTTTTAGAACACAACACCCTTCACGTTAAAGGAAAAAGTTTTCTACTTCATGTTCTTTTGTTGCATCAAATTCAAGTAAAATTCATTAAAATTAGAATATTTTCATTAAAAATGGCATCTATTATAGAGCAGTCAGGATCTAACCAGAAACTGCTTCGAGTATTTTCAGTGAGGGAATTTAGCGCAAGGAATTGATTATACAGGTAAAGGAAAATCTAAGAAGCTAAATACGACCAATGAGATAATCCGGTGATTAGTATAAGAGCCAGAAGCCACTGAGGGTAGGCTGAGGGGACAAGGGGAGAAAGCAGCGTTACCTGAATCGTAGAAAGCTAGAAAAAACACAGCCGCTGTCAAGAATAGAGCCCTCACTTCCCTCTTTCTTGTGCCCTCTAGTCTCCCAACAGTCTTTCATTAATTGACCCCAGCCAGATGTTAGCCAACATAGGAGCCCGGGATATGCAGCCTGGTAGGGTCAAAACCCCTGTGCTGATAGAGAAGGCAAGGAACAGTCACACAGGCCCTGCATTGAATATAGAGTACCATTTATTTTTATAAAAGCATTGCTACCTATCTCCCCGTAGAGATGTATAGATAGCTACATGTGCTGTTTACCTAGTAGCAATAACAGTTATTTATGGATAGACTGATTTTGAGTGATTCTGGCAACTTCATATTTTTCTGCACTGAGAATTTTTTTAGGTTGGATTTTTAAAAATTTTCATCCACATTTTGATGAGCCGAACCATCAATGAACATCGGTTTAAAACTATGGTAAATTTAGGCAGAGTTCTAGAATTATGTGTTTTCCAGTATTCTCACCATGTAATAATATGTCAGTTTCTGCAACTTATAAGCTTTTTTTTTTAATGTTTGTTTATTTATTTAGAGTGGGAGAGAGAGTGTGTGCACGAGCAGGGGAGGGGCAGAGAGAGAGAGGAGGAGAGAGACAATCTCAAGCAGGCTCTGCACTGCCAGCACAGAGCCCCAAGCAGGGCTCGAATCCATGAACCATGAGATCATGAGCTGAGCTGAAACCAAGAGTCAGAGACTTGACTGAGCCACCCAGGCATCTCAACTGATAAGCTTTCAGATTCTACTCAGGTGAGAAGCCTAAATTAAATCTGAGGCCAGTTAAGTATGCATTGTATTTTTGTAACAGCATTTCCCCCATTTCACTGGCAAATATTTTTGTATATCCCAAAGAGTTAACATGGTCACAATGCTATTATCACATTGTCTCTTCAAAAAGTCAGTGTCATTGGGGGGAAATGTGTAGGAGGGCTTTTCAGATTAATAAGACTAAAGAGCTGAACCAACTAAATGCAATGCTTAAAGCTTCATTTGATCCAGTGGAACTAGAATGTATTATACTAAGCAAAATAAGTCAGAGAAAGACATATCATATGATTTCAATCATATGTGGAATTTAAGAAAAAAAACAGATGAACAAGGGGAAGAGAAGGAAAAATGAGACAAAAACAGAGAGGGAAGCAAACCATAAAACTCTTAATACAGAACCAACTGAGGGTTGCTAGAGGGGAGGTGGGTAGAGCGATTAAATAGGTGATGGGCATTAAGGAAGACACTTGTGATGAGCACTGGGTGTTCTATGTAAGTGATGAATCACTAATTCTACTCCTGAAGCCATTATTACACTATATGTTAACTAACTGGGATTTAAATTTAAAAAAATATTTTTTAAAAATCTTCATTTGATCCAAATTCAGAGGGGAACAGGTATAAAAGATATTGGGGAAATTTCAATATGACTTGGCTGAAAGATGACATAAGGGAATTATTTTCTTAAGTGTAATAATGATGTTTTGGTTAGGAGATGTATGCTGACAGGGATAGGATACCATGATGTCCACAAGTTACTTTGAAAAGAAGTATGTAGGGGCGCCTGGGTGGCGCAGTCGGTTAAGCGTCCGACTTCAGCCAGGTCACGATCTCGCGGTCCATGAGTTCGAGCCCCGCGTCAGGCTCTGGGCTGATGGCTCGGAGCCTGGAGCCTGTTTCTGATTCTGTGTCTCCCTCTCTCTCTGCCCCTCCCCCGTTCATGCTCTGTCTCTCTCCCAAAAATAAATAAAAACGTTGAAAAAAAAAATTTGAAAAGAAGTATGTAGCTAGGTAGGCATGTAGACGTATAGATATGGCAAATGTGGTAATTAATGAATCTAAGTGATATACTGTTGTGTTCTTTCAACTTTTCTGGTGTTTAAAATATTATATAATGAAAAGTTAGAAAAAAAATGAGACAGACTCATTTGCAATAAAAACAAATGTAAGCAATAAAAGCAATTAAAATAATATCTGGTGTTAGGGACTGAATGTTTGTATTCCCCACCCCAGATTCAAATGTTGAAGCTCTAACCCCCCAGTGTGTTGGTGTTTGGAGGTAAAGCCTTTGGGAGGTAATCAGGATTAGATGAGGTCATGAGAGTGGGGCCCTTATGATGGGATCAGTATCTTTACAAGAAGAATCCCCAGAGAGTGTGTTCCTTCCCTCGTCACACACATACACCAGTGAAAGGCGACGTGAGCCCACAGTGAGAGGGAAGCCAGGAAGAGGGCTCTCACCAGGGCCTGACCATGCTGGCATGCTGATCTCAGACTTCCAGAACAGTGAAGAAATAAATTTCTGTTGTTTAAGCCAGCCAGTCTGCCGTGTTTTGTTACGGCAGCCCCAGCTGACGAGTGTAGATTTAGGTATCAGGACGTGGGTGCTGCTATAACAGATACCTAAACGTGCGGAAGTGGCTTTGGCAGCTTTAGAAGAACTTGGAAGTGCACAGTAGACACATGGACGCTAAGGGCAGTTCTGGTGAGGTCGCAGACAAATGAACGTGTTATTGGAGGAATATGTTTACAGGAGAAAAGGCAATCCTTTGTAAAGTGACAGTTTGGCTACACTGTAGTTGGGTGTTTTGTAGAAGGTGGAACTTGCAAGTGATGAGACCGGGTAGTTAGCTCAGGAGATCCCCAAGCAGCTATGAAAGGAGCAGCTTGCTTCTTCCTGACTGCTCCTAGTGACGTGCAAAATGAGAGAGATGGAGTCGTTAGGCAAAAGGGAACCAGAAAAGGAAGACTTGGGAAGCTCTCAGCCTGTCCGTGTTGTGTAAAATGAGAACTGGTTTTGAAGTGATCACTAAAGGTGCGGCTGAACAGCCGTTAGATACAGATCATCGGTACAACAGTTTATGGACTTAGCCATCTCAACGAAGCCACACGTAGAGATGGGATTGTACCAGCCGAGGCTCTGCTGGCGTGAGCGGAAGGGAAGGTAGAAGACAAGATGGAATGAGGGGTGGCTGTCGGGCTTCTTGGATTTACAGCACGAGACCATGGAGCCATTTGGCCGTGGATGTGTGTGCTGTCCTTCCAAGAACAGGGAAGAAGGACCGCACAGGGGATTTCAGAGATCATTAAGGCTGCTGCTCCACAGGCGAGGCCTCGTTTTCAAAGGGCGGGACCGCTCAGCAGTGCTGCATGGACAGTGCCATCACGGAGAGCCACGTGGGCAGGGCTGCTCCGTGGCGGGGGGGGGAGGGGAAGGGGGCAGTGATACGGTGACACTGCCACCTCAGTGGACCTGGAGGGCGGGCAGAGCATTGAGCCAAAGTCGATTATTCTCCAGCTTTAAGAGCTAATGGAGTTTGCCTGGCTAAGTTTTGGGCTTGCTTGAGACCCATCACCCCTTCCTTCTTTCCTGTTTCTCCCTCTGGAAATGGGAATGTCTGTCCTCTGCCCGTCCCCCATTGTGTTTTGGAAGCGCGTGACTTGTCTGGTTTCCCGTGTTCACAGCCAGAGAGGAATGTCACCTCAGGATGAATCCTATCTAGAGGCTCACGCCTACCTGATCTAGATGATATTGGGATGCAACTCTGGGCTTTAGACTTCAGAGCTGACAGAATGAGACAGGATTTGAGAGTTGTTGGGATGGAATAAATGTATTTTGCATGTGACAAGGATGTGGATTTTGGTGGTCCAGTGGCAGAATGTTATGGACTGAATATCTGTGCCCTCTCCAAAGTCATACTGAACTCCTATCCTCCAGTGCGATGGAGGTGGGGCCTTTGAAGGGTAGTTAGGATTAGATTGAGGTCCTAAGGGTAGGGCCCTGGTGATGGGATTAGTAACCTTATATGAAGAGACAGCAGAGAACTTGCTCTCTTTCTCTCCTGGTACACGCACTCAGGAAAGGCTCTGTGAGCCGGAAAGAGAGCTCTCACTGGAACCCAACCAACCTGCACCCAGTTCTAGGACCTCTAGCGTCCAGAACTGTGAGGAAATGAATTCTGCTGTGTAAGCCATAGTGTTTTATCATGGCAGCCCCAGCTGACGAAGACATCTGGAAATGACCTAACTTTTCCGAGTTAACACAGAAAAGCCCTGACGGCACCATAAGGTCTGCTTCACAGAAAAAGTCCTCATGAGTGCATCGGACTTCTCACTGAGATGCTAGAGAGTGATACACTCTTCCCTTGTCAGGAATAAAGACACCAGGTTGTCGGTGTCTGAGCTTTCTGATTTGATGTGTGGGGAGGGAGACTATCCATCCTTCTTCACCCTACTTTAGTTGTCCCACTTGCTGCGAATATTTGCTTCTCTCTCATGATGAAAGGCAATAAAAATGATGGCTTGGTCTGCCTGCATCGTGGACACCAGAGGAATTTAGGACCCAGAAGAATGAATCCTGTCTGCCCAGTGGCCCATGCCGGACGTTTCTTTGGCCCCTTCTTAATGCCTCAAGGGACAATGGAGCTACTTCCTTGGAATGTGTTAGTACCTAACAAAGTACTACGTACCTAAGTCTTCAGCCACCTCCTAGGTGCTACCCCACACCATCAACATCACCTCCCAATATATACACACATTGTACTGAAATCTCTTGTTAATAGAATTTACTTGGTGTTTGGCTCAGTTGTTAAGGGCTTGGACTCGGGAATTGTAGCTCTGCCATTTACTTCCTGAGAGGCAACTCTCAAGTTTTCCTGGTCTCAGTTTCTGTATTTTGCAAAATGGGAATAGTTGTTCCCTCCTCTTAGTTGTGTTTTGGAGATTAAATGAGCCGATGAATTTAAATAGATGAGCATCACCTCTAACACCATGCCTAACAAATAATAGAAAACTTACCAAGTGTTGGGCCTCCCGGGTGGCTCAGTTAAGCGTCTGACTCTTGATCTCAGCTCAGGTCTTGATCTCAGGATTGTGAGTTCAAGCCTGCATTGGGCTCTGCACCGGATGTGGAGCCCTACATTCAAAACACAAAAAACAAAAACAAAACAAAACTTGGTGTTAGCCCCCTTCATCTTCATCACTACCTTTGCCAGGTAGATAAAAATCCTAGACTCTAAGCTGTTTGGGAGATGATGTCCACTAGGTGGCACCAACCACAGGTAAATAAAATCTCCCACATAACACTATTTCGTAAGTTCGGAAGTCCCGTGAGGAGACCAATAAAACTGTAGTGGTGATAAGGCGATGTACATATATAGATGTAAATGCAGTTTGGCCCCCAAACTAAGTGTTTGACTCATAATAATGTCCTGAAGCAATTGTCTAAAACCAGTACAAGTCAAATCGTTTTGGTTTGATTCCCTGACCGCAGGAGATTCTGATGCTGGGGATCAGCAGAGAAACTTTGAAAAACCCTCCTATTCTGTTTCCAGGTACAGTGGAGTGACGCTTGGTCAGGTTTAGGTAACAAGTGGGGCTTTTGTTTTGCAGACCTCTGTTCCTCCAGCTCTTGTTCTGCTGAGGTGACATGATCGGAGGACCCTGCGGAAGGCCAGAGACTGCGCTGTGGGAGGGACCTTCTGCAAGGACGGAGAAGGGAAATGACAGAAATGACATGGGGACAGCAACTTGGTTGGAAGTACGGAAGTGTTCAAATGGGGTTTTAGCAGATTTTTCTATGTGATAAGGAATATCAGTAGTGCTTTTGCAATGAGATCTGCTTTTCTGACATCTGAGAAAATGACCTCAAGGTACAGCAAGAACAAAATGGCCTGGACATTTGAGTTACAACACTTTTTTACTTTCTTGTCATTCTTTTCTATTATCCCTAAGCCTTCAAATAAAATGTTTCAGATTTCTTAGTTATATTTTGGGGAAAAAGGGAGAGGTTTGTGTCCATCTTCGGAATTTTTAGCCCAGTTGGAACTGAGCTACAGAAGTAGGGTGCTAAGAGTTTGTGAGATGTGAGGGCACTCCATGAGGATCCTCACCTGTACTCAGAGACAGCAGATAAAAGCCTGGAATCCCTACAGTTCCACGGGATGCAAGAGTTTGTCATTTGGGTATCAAAGAGCAGGACAATCCCAGACAACTGGCCATGGTAATACACTAGGCCGGTGGAAAACCTCGGGGCTGCAGGTGGATCCAGAACAGGGAGGAGTTGACAGATGACGCATAAGTGGGCAGAAGCGAAGAGGGTCTGTAAACAAATGTGGAACCAAATTAAATTGGGGAAGAGGGCAAGTTGAAAAGAGCAGTTTGGAAAGGTCACGCTTCAGCTCTTTGCGTTTGGAAAGATGATAGAGGCCACTGGCGGGCCCCCAACCCGTCCTTCGTTTCTGTCCCAGGGGAAAGGGAATTCCTGGTTCTATACATGCCAGATCTCCTCTTGTCCACACACCATCAGCTGTCGTTTCTGAGCCCCCTCAGTTCTTTCTTTGCTGGCTCTGTTCTCTACACATACAAAAGATGTTAAAGTCTCTACCTTTTTAAAAATTTTTTTTTAACGTTTATTTTTTGAGACAGAGAGAGACAGAGCATGAATGGGGAGGGTCAGAGAGAGAGGGAGACAGGATCCGAAACAGGCTCCAGGCTCTGAACTGTCAGCACAGAGCCTGACACGGGGCTCGAAGCCACGGACCGCGAGATCATGACCTGAGCCGAAGTCGGACGCTTAACCGACTGAGCCACCCAGGCGCCCCATTAAAGTCTCTACCTGTTAAAACAAAACAAAAACTCTTGTCATTTTGCACCTCCTAGTTTACCGTCTTGTTTTCTTCCCTTTGCTGCCAGCCTCTAGAAAGAGCAGTCTCCCCGGTTCCACTTACTGTTCCTTCCCTGCACTGTGGCCATTTCGCCAACACCTGACTGCAAATGCTCCCTCTGAGATTACCAGTGAACTTCATGTCAAAATCACCAGGGAGTTTTCAGCCTGAATCGAACTAAGCTATCCACAGTATTTGCAACTTTGTTTATTTATTGTATAAATAATGAAATAATATATGTTATATAATTATACATATAGCATAAATAAAATAATTTATGTCAGATTGTGTAAATACAACTTCAGTAATTATTGAGCACCTACTATGTGTTTGGCACCATTCTAGGCCCTGTGATGTATAGATAGACGAGGTCCTGTCTCAAGGGGGTACCCAGGTTGTAACATCATAGTTGTCTGTCCCGGGGCCATGTCAAGGGGGATGGTGAGCCCATGACTTTGAGGTGCCAAACTTTGACTAACTCCTCTGCTTGCTTCACAATCTGAATTTCAGACTGCTTGCTCAAATGTTATTTTCATCATATCGACAACTCTCTTACCAACACACTATCATACAATTGGTGAAAATGTGATACTTTGGAAGGAAATCACCACCACTTACGCTTGCCAATCCACATCCCTTCCCCCAGCTAAGCTTTCCTATATCTTCCAGTAGCTTGCTTTGTGTTGGGGCTGGGGACTCACAGTATACATTATACATCTAATTAATAATTAGAATTGTAAATGCTATAGCATTGCTTGGCCTTTTCTAAGATCAAGTGTTGAATTGTAAATGCTGCGAAGGAAACAGCAGGGCAGTGTGACGTGAGGCGCTGCTATAATCTGAATGTTCACGTCCCCCCCCCCAAATTCACATGTTGAAATCCTAACCCCCAAGGTGACGGTGTTAGGAGATGGGACCTTTGGGAGGCGACAAGGTCTGAGGGCAGAGCCCTCACGAATGGGAGTAGTGCCCTTAATCCAAGACCCCACAAAGATCCCTTGCCCCCGTCCACCATGTAAACACACAATGAAAAGCCACTAGAGTACGTTAAGTGCTAACAGCTCTAAATCAACGGAGAGACAGGAGTGGAGATACGGAAGGCGCAGGGATCCATCGCCCTGGTCGGAGGAGTTTGCTCTTACAAGTTCAGAAGAAAGACACGTACCCTTTCAAGCTCTTCCCCTTAGGTGTAAGAACATCACTCTTGATTCTTCCCTTCTTCTACGGTTGTGTCTTGTCTCCTTTTCAGACCCCTCTTTAATTTTGGTCGGCGGCAGGGTTCTGTCCACAACTGTCTGAATTGTCCTCTGCATCCTCCTTAGATCATCTTCTCCCCAAGCACACCAGCCTAGACCCCTGTCCTGGACTTCCCACTCTCAGACCCAAATATACATAGATATTTTTTAAATCTCCCAAACTCTTTTTCGTTTGTTTATTTTTGTTTCTTTTGAGAGGGAGATACAGAGCAAGCAGGGAGGGGCAGAGAGAGAGAGGGAGACAGAATCCCAAGCAGGCTCTGCCCCATTAGCACAGAGCTGATGCGGGGCTCAAACTCATGAACCATGAGATCATGACCTGAGCAGGAATCAAGAGCCAGACATCCCACTGAGTGAGCCACCCAGGCGCCCCAAAATCTCCCCAAATTCCATCCCTAGCCCAGATCTGTCCTCTGACATTTTCTTTTAGCTGCTTATTTGACACCCGCTTGGATAGAGGCATCTTGAATTTAATGTGTCCAATATTGGAATTTTTCAGTCATCCCTACACACACACACACACACACACACACACACACACACAAAACACAGCACTGACAGGGAGGGAGGGGGAACGTGCTCATTGATGGACCATGTTTCAACTCTCTTCATAACCTGTACCCCATTCCTTTTTTTTAAAGTAATGTCTACACCCCCAATAGGGCTCAAACTCATGACCCCGAGATCAAGACTCATATGCTCTACCAACTAAGCCAGCCAGGAGCCCCCTTTTTTTATGTATCCCATTCTTTGATACAAACTTTGGAAGTTTTTTCATTCTTTTTTTAAATTTTTTAATGTTTATTTATTTTTGACAGAGAGAGAGAGAGAGAGAGAGAGAGAGAGAGAGAGCATGAGCGGGGGAGGGGCAGAGAGAGAGAGGGAGTTGCAGAATCCGAAACAGGCTCCAGGCTCTGAGCTGTCAGCACAGAGCCCAGCACGGGGCTCGAACTCACAGAGTGCAAGATCATGACCTAAGCTGAGGTCAGACGCTCAACCAACTGAGCCACCCAGGTGCCCCAGAAGTTTTTCATTCTTATGTAAAGTATCATAGTGACAGCACTAGTGCTTTACTAATAAGTGTGTTTCTAGCTCTCCTTGCTTTCCTAGACATTCGGGAGAATTATATTTATCCATCTCTTTGAAGGGAGACTGGGTGATGGCAGTTACTCTGGCCACCGGAATATGAGGGGAAATTACACATCTCGCATGTGGGTGGAAATATTTAGGAACAGGTGCACAATTTCTCTTTGCTGTTTTTCTTTCTCTTTTTCTTTTTTTTTTTTCCCCCTTTCTTTGTCCCAAAGTTATCATGTGTTGAGATACAGATCCCTAAGATCAAAGCAGCCTGGAATGCTGAGCCATCACGTGCAGGAAAATTGCCCAGAGAGTCATTTGGACCTGTAGCAAACTTTGAGCAAGGAAAAAAGCAAAAACGAAAACAAAAAAATCTCTGTTATATAAGTCACCGAGTTTTTTGCTATTTTTAGTTCTGAGGTGTGTGCATGTTGTGTGTGTTGTTTAGGTTACGGCTGGATAATCGAACCTATCCTGATGATATAAAGGCTATGCAAATGCATGTTGCAGACAAATCTCTTCCAGCCCCTGCTTCCAATTTGCTAACCACCCCTAAGCCTCTCCTAATAGAAATTCTGCAACTGTCCGTGCCCCCAAACTGTCCCTCTTCACCTCTCTCCAATATCATTTATCATCACCATCCACTTAGTTGCAGGGATTATCTTAATGCCTCCCCCTTCTTCACTCCCACAGTCTGATCACCGAGTTTCTTGAAGTGTGTCTGAAATTTGTTCTGGACATCTGGAGTAGCCTTCCTGTTCCTGCTCCTGGTCTTGGGATATATGTGATACTGTCAAACTCAGAAGTTAATAAAAGGTCCACAGTAAAACTGCCTCACACCCTTGTCCCTCAGCCACCTAGTTTCTCTGCCTATCAGTAACCCGAATGACCAGATCCTTGTGGATCCCTTCAGATACAGCTGCACATAGAAACAAGTCAATATATCTCTCAGAGTAATCTTCCGGAAACACAAAACTGACCATCCCCCAGTTTAAAACCTTTAAGTGCTTTCCCATTACAGCTTCTTGAAGGCTTAGGACCCTACATTAGCAGTCCCCTCAGTCCTGCTGACCTCCTCTCAATTCCAGACAACCATCTTCTCTGTTGAAATCATTCCCGCCTCTGGACTCTTAGGCTGTTCCCTCTGCTGGGACAGTTTCCCCACAGATCCACACGCGCTCATTCTTTCCTTACACGTTACTCCTCAGAGAGTGCACAGCCTTCCCACCCCTGTTCTTCATCGCAGAAGTCCCTCCATTTGTTGCCTCCAAGCTTCTACCACAAGTAGTCACCATATATTTGACACCATATGTTTACTTGTGTATTGACCCTCTCTCAATTTAGAGTCTAAGTTCCATGAGGGGAGAAATTGTGTCTGTTCTGTTTGGTTCACCATCACTATCTACCCAGCTTCTAGTTCTGTGGACGTCACAACATAGGTGCACAATAAACACTTGATGAATGCGTGAATGAACACGTGAGTGGATGAATAAGGAACTAATGGGAAGACTAGTGTCCTGATAAAAAGGCAAATGAAATCAAAAAAAAGAAACTACCCTCAACTACTTAAGTAGGCAGATTTGGTCTCCGTCTTGTTTCTTCCCCGACTATAGACTTTAGATTTTTATCCTGAGCTTCCTCACTGTGCGGTTGGCCGTGTCGCTGGTTAGGCCAGCCTCCCAATACGGAAAAGAGAAGGTAAGGGAGAGAAGAGCAAAAAAACATCACTCCCAAAGGGTCAGAGCCTCGAGCTTTCTGGGAAGAAGTGGCAGCAGGCACAGAGCACTTTGCCAGACCTTATATTTTGTCAGGGACGTTTAATAAGTGGTTTAAACAGAAATATGAAGCCAACACTTCTCCCTTTGTTTTAGAGACCAGAAGTTCTTTTTTTTTTTTTTTTTTCCTTTTTAACAAGCGAGCAACGCCAGAAAAGACAGTGACTCCCACACAGAAACAGCAACACGTTTGTAAGGAACGTTGACTCCACAGTCTCCAATCAGTATCCGCTTCTGCCTTAAAAGTTTTAATATGGCACATGTTTTCCTAATCATAAAAGTAATGAGGCATGACTTTTATGATTACATTTAGTCATTATTGATAACAGAACGCTCGAGTTGCCTTCAGGATAAACGAGAGAAATAAAAATCACATCCCTGAACAAGCTTTTTAAGTCACAAAAGCTAATTAATGCGTCTGCTTTCATCTGTTACTCTCTCCTTGGAAACTAAACAACAAAGCTGCATTCACCTCTACTTTAATTTCACCTTCGGAATTTATCTCTAGGTGTCCAGGTCAGCTGATTGGATTAGCTAGGTAATGTGACCCAGCCATTCGGCCTTTATCTCTTACCAGAGCAGAGGATAAAAATCCAAGCTCCTTAATGTGCTATCCAAGGCCCCTCCTAAGCGGGCCCAGTTCCCCGCCCCCACCCCAGCCTCACTGCCCACCGCTTCCTTCCCTTACGTTTAGTGGAGAAAGGTCACAGGCTCACGGTCATGTTCTGATGGTGCAGATGTCTCGTGTGCACCTGAACACTTCTGTGCCAGGGTGTAGAGGAACGCTCAGGCCTCCTTTTATGTATGGCACAGAGTCGAGGAAATGCGTTCCAGGATTCTGCTGCGCGAGACTCACCACCCATTGACTGATGAGCGAGGAAGTGAATTCACCTGGAATGGATGGGGTTGGCTGCTTTGATCAACACACAGGGCTCAGAAGTCTTCAGCTATGTGACAGTGCCACCTAGTTCACAGGCGTTCTGAAGAGAGCTGCAGTGAACCCAGCGCGTCTCCCACAGGTTCATGTGTTGAAACCATAATCCCAAAGTGATGGTATTTGGAAGTGGGGCCTTTGGGATATAATTAAGCCAGGATCAGCGTCCTTACAAGAAGAGGCCAGAGAGCTAGCCGGGTGAGGGCAGAGCAAGATGGCAACCCTCTGTAAACCAGGAAGAGGGCGCTCACAGAGAACCTGCCCATGCTGGCTCGCTGATCTCAGACTTCCAGCTTCCAGAACTCTGAGAAATCCATGTTTGTTGTTTAAGCCACCCAGCGTATGGCAGCCTGCACGAAGACAAGCCATACCTGGTCTCCCTGCCGAAGAGTCAGTCCCCACCAACTTGTCGCACTGGTTGGTCAGGGATTTGTACCATTCTTTGACATGTAAAGCTGACCTGCAGATGCTCCTGCTGTGAGGTGTAGACTTCCATGACTGGGGGTGGTAATGTGTAAAAATGAAAAAAAAAAAATGCAAACAAATTCTAAAATAGAATATGAGGGGGCCAACTTCTCTGGGCTGTGGGAAGTGCAATTATCAGAGATACCCCTTCTAAACAAGGATTCAGGGGGCGCCTGGGTGGCTCAGTCAGTTAAGTGTCTGACTTCGGCTCAGGTCGAGATCTCACCGTTCATGGGTTGAGCCCCGGGTGAGGCTCTGTGCTGACAGCTCGGAGCCTGGAGCCTGCTTTGGATTCTGTGTCTCCCTCTCTCTCTCTCTGCCCCTCCCCCACTCAGGTTTTGTCTCTCACTCTCTCAAAAATAAACATTAAAAAATAAATAAAATGAAAAATAATAAAATAAAATAAAAAAACAATGACTCAGGATGCTCTTGTTCAGCCTTAAGTCTGAAGGTGGCGTAATGTGAAGAGGTGTATCTGCGATCGGAGTGCTTTCTAAAATGGGCCCTCAGAAGGGGTCTTGTCCTGAAGATACAGTTAAACTTCTCAATAGTGATGGTGGTTACATGAAGCTATACAGGGGATAAAGTTGCATAGAGGTACACACACACACACACACACACACACACACACACACACACAAATGAGTATGTATAACTGGTGGAATGTGAATAAACTCTATGGTTTGTCCCAGTGTCAATGTCATGAGTTTTATATTATACTTACTATATTTAGGCAAGATGTTAACACTGGGGGAGGCTGGGTGAAGGGTACACAGGAACCTGGCCACACATTTACTTGCAAATTCCTGTGAATCTATAATTATTTCAAAAAGTGTTTTGTTTGGGTTTGGTTTTTTTGTTTTTTGTTTTTGTTTTTGTTTTTTTTGGTTTTTTATTTGCTTGTTTGTTTGTTTGTTTGAGTTAGGCAGGGGGTACTCAGAACACTGGAGCACTTGATCTAAAACAGTGCATTGCGGATGCCCTTTAAGCTAGATCCGATGCACAGGCAGTTCCTGTGTGTCCAGGCCCAAAGGTGTCCCTGAAGAAAAGGATGAAGTGGGCAGATTCAAAATGAGTATGGAGTCTAGGAGGGCCTTCCGCTCCCGGAACCTCTGTGTGCGTCCACGTGAATACCCAGCCCCTTTTCTGGGGACCTGGAGGGTGAGCAGGCAAATGGGGAGGGGAGCTGTGGTGGGCCCTAGAAATAGGCCTGCAAGCCCAGGAAACTCTGAACAGCTGCACACTAATCCGACTGCCGGTCCCAAACCATACTGGCCTTGTTCAGCACCACCGCAGCTGAATTCAGCCTTCCAACAGTGTCGATCAGGCACCTGCTGTGCACCTGGCACTCTTCACTCCTTGCCTCACACCATATACAAAAATCCAACTCCAGATATAGTGTCCATCTAAATGTAAGAAGTCAAAGGTTTTATTGGAAAATATAGGAAAATATCTTCATTATCTTAGGCACAGAGTTCCTAAGCTATATTTTAAAAAAAGGCTATTAAGGGGGAAAAACGATAAGTCGAACTACATTAAAATTAAAAAGGTGTATTGGGGCATCTGGGTGGCTCAGTCAGTTAACTGTCTGACTTCAGCTCAGGTCATGATCTCACGGTTCATGAGTTCAAACCCCACATCCGACTCTGTGCTGACAGCTCGGAGCCTGGAGCCTGCTTCAGATTCTGTGTCTCCCTCTCTCTCTCTCTGCCCCTCCCCTGCTTGTGCTCTGTCTCTGTCTCTCTCAAAAATAAACATGTAAAAAGAAATTCTTTTTAATTAAAGGGCACGATTAAGAATGAAAAGCCGATCCACAGAATACATTGTGGGGCCGCAAGCGAATTGTCGAGAAGGAATTCTTGAGGCGTTTTCAGTGCAAAAAGGTGTTTTTATCGTAGCACAGGGACAGGGCCTGTGGGCAGAAAGAGCTGCACTGGGATTGTGAGGAGTGACTGATTATATACCTTAGTTAGTGGGGGTTAGGGATAGCGTAAGCCACTAAGGAATTTGGAAGCAAGGCTTCCAGGACCTTAAGGGGCTAGCTGCTGTTAAGATAAGGTTATTTACTACTGCCTAGTAAGTCACTAGTCATGAGACACTTCAGACGTGTACCAGTGGGCCATATATTTGAAGGATGATTGCTAACATATCTTGGTGGGGGGAGGGTTTACAATTATCAGAGGGAAGTCACACCAGAGCAAAGCTAGAGTGGTAAAACATTAAAGGAAGTCCTTGAGGGAGCTGCAGGGATACTCGAATCTGCATGCTTCAGGAATCCTGCCTGGAGACTATGAGCCACAGCAAAGTCCAGCTTTGTCCTTTATTCTCCCATCAAATGGAATAAGATATATGCACTACATATTTCTGCCTGCTAGGAAGAACGAGTTTCCTCCGCCCTTCCAGATCCTTCCAGCTGGGCTAAGAATCGAATCGATGCAAGACAAATCAACAGGAGAAAATAAAAATTAACTTCGTACATACAGGGAGTCCACACAGACACGGAGAGGCAAAAAGAGGTACCTATGACATTCCGAACTAAGGAGAACTGGGTAGGGGGTCTGGTGCTTCAAGGGGACAGAATACAATTCACAGGAAGATGAAAAAGAGTAAACGTTTGTGAAGTGTTTGCGGGGCCACTCAGAAACAATGGGACATACAGTTGATCAAACAGTTGCTAAGTTTCTCACTGTCTACCCTACCTAGTTCATATCATAATACAATTATCCCTGGTGATACCTCTCTTCCTAGAGTAGGTCTTCTATCTCAATTCTTTTTGGGCTGTTGTGGGGCAGGTAAAGGAGCTTCTCCTGAATCTTCTGGGTTTTGATTGCTTTTAACTCAAAGATAATCTTCATGCCAAAGTGGCCCATTCTGAAGCGGCCTGCCCTTGGCCCCTACACAACAAAAAGTTTGTGTTCTAGGTGTGCTGTTTCAAAGGGGCACATGCACCCCAATGTTTACAGCAGCTCAAGCGACAATAGCCAAACTATGGAAAGAGCCCAATGTCCATTGACAGATGAATGGATAAAAAAGGTGTGGTACACACACACACACACATACACACACACACACACACACACACACACACACACACACACACACAATGGAATATTACTCGGCAACCAAAAAGAATGAAATCTTGCCATTTGCAACAGCATGGATGGAACTCGAGGGTATTACGCTACACGAAATTAGAGAAAGACAAACATCGTATGACTTCACTCATATGTGGAATTTAAGATACAAAACATTGGGGCGCCTGGGTGGCGCAGTCGGTTAAGCGTCCGACTTCAGCCAGGTCACGATCTCGCGGTCCGTGAGTTCGAGCCCCGCGTCAGGCTCTGGGCTGATGGCTCGGAGCCTGGAGCCTGTTTCCGATTCTGTATCTCCCTCTCTCTCTGCCCCTCCCCCGTTCATGCTCTGTCTCTCTCTGTCCCAAAAATAAATAAAAAACGTTGAAAAAAAAATTAAAAAAAAAAAAAAGATACAAAACAGATGAACATAGGGAAGGGAAGCAAATATATATATATATAAACAAAGAGGGGGACAAAGCATAAGAGACTCTTAAATACAGAGAACAAACAGGGTTGCTGGAGGGGTTGTGGTTGGGGGGCTGGGCTAAATGGGCAAGGGGCATTAAGAAAGATATTTGCTGGGATGAGCACTGGGTGTTATACATAGGGGATGAATCACTGGAATCTTCTCCTGAAATCATTATTGCACTATATGCTAACTAACTTGGATGTAAATTAAAAAATAAATAAGTAAATAAAATTTTAAAAAAAGAAAGGATTTGTATCCTCCCTATGTAAACTCTTACAAGGCCATTCGAAAAAGGCAGATGATTGAAAAGAGAAATTGGCAAAGGGCTTGGGCTGATGATTCACAAAAGGGGATATTTAAATAATAATAAACATCTGAGAAGGCATTCAACTTCTTTAGTCATCAGCAACATGCAAATGTGGAGAAGACACACAAACCAAGTGTTGACAAAAGCATGTGGCAAGCAAGGCTTTGGGATCCTCATGCTTTTTCCCAGCATGCTGATGGGAAACAGTCTGCTGTAGATGTTAGATGAGTCCACTGCAGTATCTACTGAAGCAAAACATGCATACACGGCCCCGCCACCCCATCCCCCGGCATATACTTCACTGAATTGTGTGTGCATGTTCAACACACACACAAAAATGAACGAGAATATCTATGAGAGCCAAAAAATGATGACACACATGTCCACAAACAGTAGGATGGATAAATAAGTGGTAGTAAATTCAGACAACAGAACACAGCAGTGAGAATGAATGAATGATTGCTATACGCAGTGACATGGATGAATCGCTCGTAATGTCGAATAGGGGGAGACACAAAACAGAAGGGGAAAAAAAGAAATCAGCTTGTTTGATTCCTTGTTTGATTTGCTTGAAGTTCAAAAAACAAGTTGTAGAGGCCGCTTTTAGGCAAACAGGTTTGAGCAGTGATAGAATGTAGAGAGGGCCACAGCGACTACCTGGCTGAACAGACAGGACAATCAGGCGACCCACCCGGAAATACCCTTAATTCCTAACTGACCAGTGGGCTACTTACAACCAGGCACAGGTACCAAAAAAGGGAAAGTTCAATAAGTCAGCATACTTTGTCATCTTCCCCCTTTCAAAACACCCCCCACCCACTGCCTCCTTGCAGACAGCCTCCCCCCTGCTGTCCTGCCCACCACTCCCTTGTGGTGTATTCCATAAACTTCTATTTCCTTTGGGCTGCCTTGGGTGAATCCTTTCAGTGCTCAGGCCGCAGGCTCCTACCTGATTGTCACCTGACATTTGCGGGCCCCCCATCCAATCGGACAGACACCACACAAGTGTTAGTAGTTAGCCTTTAGGGCAGTTACTGGGAAGGGGCATGAGAGGGTTTCTGGGCTGCTGGTTATGGACCTAGATGGTGATTATACCGGTGTCCTTGCTTTGTGAAAATTCCAAGGGGTACATTATACTTTGTATCCTTTTGATACATATGTTGTAGAAACGTGAAAAGTTTGCTTAAAATAATCGACATTGCACAAAATAAGAATCACTTGGGTAAGAATTACAAGAATTAACTGAGGTTATTTATAACATTTTTTATTGCATTGTTAAGTCTTTACTAAAAGACACTGTACATAAACAAATAGAACTGGAGATATAAAGAATACATCAAAATGAGGGGTGATAAAAGTAATGGCAAACTTAAAAGGTAGCATTTTTATAAGATGTATTAGTTTTGTTCAGAAAGGACACATCAGAGTAGTTTCAAAGGCAACTTTACATTTAATAAAAAATATGTGCAAATATTTCCAAATGTACACAATTTGATTTTTTTTTTATTTGTTATAGACATTCACATACAACACTGGAATCTTATCCTATAGGTTAAAAAAAAATAACAAAAGACAACCTTAATTTCAAGTAAATTTGTCATTGACAACACAGATTTAAAAGTATGGTTACTATTCACAACATGCACAGAAAAGACAGCATCCCTAGAGTGTCCTTGGGAAACAAGTCAGCTAGACTGTGGTCTTACGAGTGGGACCCAAGATTTTACAAAACTCTAGCCTTATTGTAAAATTTAAGTTTGGTATGTCCTTCAACTAATGAGCAAAAGGGCAGTGCATATTTCCTCAATCGAACAGAGACATTCATCCATTTTTTGCAAAACTGTTATATTCAATCTTATAAGATTTGTCGCTTTTATAGGCAGGTATTGATGTGGAAATGAGATAATATTATAACCCTGTTTAGGCTATTCCCAAAAGAGACATCGTTCTAAATCAGCGGAGGACAGTACAACCCATGAGTGTGAAAGAATATTGCAACATCCCAATCCACTGCAACTCACTTGAATTCTAATATGCAGAAGCAGAACGTGTGGGAGTTAGGGGAGATGATGGGGCCACCTTTAGGTAACCAGTGTGGTGTGATCACTGAAAATAATTCTTCCAAAGTAGATAACTTGTTTCTGATTGTATTTAAGAAGAAAAACGGGGAGAAGACATACTGCCTTTGAATAGCCAAACACATTTGAGAATTTCACACGTTTTGTGCCAGAGGTACAATGTAACTCTCAACCAGGCAAAACAGCGTCTCAGTTGGGGACCTGAGTATTTCTTTTCCCCTCAAATTTAAGTACAACCTCATTCATTCCAGTGTGAAATGTATGGTAATAGTCCTTGGGACTAAAGCCTATGTATTATATATAATACCTAGAAAATTGTTGGCACTCAGAAAAGATTAAAAATAAAAGACGCAAAATGTTCTGGTTTAAAATACGGATTTTTACGAACCTATGTATTTTCTGGATGTCTGGGTAGCTCAGTCAGTTAAGCGTCTGACTCTTGGTTTCAGCTCAGGTCATGATCTCAGGGTTTCATGAGTTCGAGCCCCACATCGGGCTTTGTGCTGACAGAGCAGAGCCTGCTTGGGATTCTCTCTCCCTCTCTCTTTGCCCCTCCCTCACTCACTCTCACACACTCTCTCTCCCTCTCTCTCAAAAATAAATATATAAACTTTTTTAAAAACTATATATTTTCTATGTATATAGTCCAAACAAGTTTTTTTTTCCTTTTGATATTGAGCTCATTTAGAATGCTCCATCTTTAAAAACTCATTTAAAAATTTTTTTTATATTTATTTATTTTTGAGAGACAGAGTGAGACACAGTGAGACTGAGGGAGGGGCGGAGAGAGAGGGAGACACAGGATTGGAAACAGGCTCCAGGCTCTGAGCTGTCAGCACAGAGCCTGATGCGGGGCTTGAACCCACAGACTGTGAGATCATGACCTGAGCTGAAGTTGGAACGCTCAACTGACTGAGCCACCCA
Source organism: Puma concolor (assembly GCF_028749965.1). Classification (NCBI taxonomy): domain Eukaryota; kingdom Metazoa; phylum Chordata; class Mammalia; order Carnivora; family Felidae; genus Puma; species Puma concolor. The sequence goes on along the minus strand of NC_141668.1, from coordinate 93,320,874 downwards.
GGCACCCCTTTAAAAACTCATTTTAAACATAGATTTATAATCAGGCTGTTCACTTTTTATTTATTTATTTTTGTTTGTGTTTGTGGTCAGAATTCTGTTAAAGATCACTTGCTTTACATCTTGCTAAAATTTTAGAGAAAAATATCAACTCAGCCTTATAAATGTATCAAAATTAGGTTTTTTTTTTGTTCAAAATAACACAATTTTTGCATTAGATTTTAAGTAGAACATACCTCTATAGACCTGTACACAGTGATAATTTCTATAAACTCAGGTAAATTAAAGCTGCATGTTTAAGCTAGAGATAATCTGTCATACATTGTATTTGATCTTAACTGTGATCCGTGATTATTATCATATCAAATATGATTTCTACAAGCCACAATAATCTCATTGCTTCACTCCTTTGAATCAGTGTTTCTAAAATAGATCAGCCTATTTCTGAAACTTTTATTATTATTTTTTTTAATGTTTATTTATTCTTGAGACAGAGACAGAGCGTGAGCGGGGGAGGGGCAGAGAGAGAGGGAGACACAGAATCCGAAGCAGGCTCCAGGCTCTGAGCTGTCAGCACAGAGCCCGACACGGGGCTCGAACCCACGAACCGTGAGATCATGACCTGAGCCGAAGTCAGATGCTTAGCTGACTGAGCCACCCACGCACCCCTAAAATAGATCAGCCTGTTTCTGAACTTTTTAAGTGATCCTTTTTTTTTTTTTTTTTTAATCTGGTCACATATAATAACACTGATTATTGAGTACTAAATTTGCGTTTTAAAAACTTTGTTGATGTATTCACTAAAAGTGGTTTTTGAAGACCTTTATTGACGAATGCATTAATGATTAAACTTCTTCATTTATTCAGTGCCACCATACACTGTGATCGATGCAGCTCATGGGAATCGAGGTCAGTCAGAAATTGATTTTTTCTTACGATAATCCTTCCCGACTCACCTGCCCACAGAGACTGTTGGGGCACACTTACCCCGACTAAACAGGGGTACACCAGTCCCCCACTAGAGCACTGTTAGCAAATCTGATATGAAGGAACAGCAGCATAACATCAGCAGATCCTGGACATTGCTAAATCACCTGGATAATCTTCACCGTTTTGCGCATTGTAGAGGTAAGCTATTTACTTTATAAATCAAGCCTTAAAAATAAATCTTAGTCGTTCTCTTTCATTGGCTAAGAAGTTAAAAAAAAAAAAAAGATTAAAAAAAAAATCGAATGGAAAGAGAATGAGTGTCTCAAGTCCAAAGAAATAGTCCATGCAGAAAATGTTTGCATAGAATTACGTTGGTGGGTAAATTCTGCCTTGCAGTCCCGGCTTATAGCAACCTCCTGAGCCCACTTTCAGGAAGCAAGGCTGCGCATAGCCTGTGGAAACAAAGGGGAAATGAAACGTTCATACGAATGAATTCTCCTTTGGTCTACATTATCTCTGTGTTTTACAAATAGGATTTCATAGTTTGGGTTACTCACATCTACTCATCCTAGGTGTGCATGGGGTAAAAACTTAATTTTGTACCTCGTTACTCTCCACTTGGGTTTCTTTAGAAACAGTAAGTACTGTTTATTGAGCACTTACTATGTACAAGAGACTAGTATTCCTTTGCATGCATCCTTTAATTTGTACAACTCTGTTGTACTGTTTCTATTTCACATGAAGGAACTAAAATGAAGACACAGCAAGTAATTTTCCCTGGGCTACACAGCCGGTGAGTAGCAGATTTGGGACTAGCACACAAATCTGTCTCGTTCTAAAGCTCATACTTTTATTTATTTATTTTTTTATTTTTATTTTAAAAAAAAAAATTTTTTTTTAACATTTATTTATTTTTGAGACAGAGAGAGACAGAGCATGAACGGGGGAGGGTGAGAGAGAGAGGGAGACACAGAATCTGAAACAGGCTCCAGGCTCTGAGCAGTCAGCACAGAGCCCGACGCGGGGCTCGAACTCACACACCGCGAGATCGTGACCTGAGCTGAAGTCGGACGCTTAACCGACTGAGCCACCCAGGCGCCCCAAGCTCATACTTTTAAAACCACTTCACTGTACTCCTTTGCTAGCTACAGGTACCCTACCTGAATGATCCTCTAATCCATTACCTGAATAAAGATGCCGTTAGTTTATAGGGCAATCCAAAAATACTTCTGTAATGTGGCAACTTCCTAACTCCCAATTTTGATGAGTTTTTACTCCACTAAGTCAGCCTTATAACCATAATCACAAACTGCTAAAGCTGGAAGTACTTCTAAGCTCAAGAATGACATCCCCAGGCACCTGGGTGGCTCAGTCAGTTAAGCATCTGACTTGATTTCAGCCAAGGTCTTGATCTCAGGGTCATGAGTTCAAGCCCCATGTTGGGCTAAGAATGACATTCTTAGACTTGCTAAGCTGATGGACTAAGGAGGTAGGACCTCTGATTTTCACCCTAGCAATGTATTTTCTCCACAAAAATCTCTGCCTGTTCTCCACACTACCTGATTTTACCATAGGGGTTCGAATGTTGAGAACAACATGTTTATCAAGATCTGGAATAAGGCAGAGAAGGCAAGCTGATCAGATTTGCATATGACGCCAGTAGGATGGAGAGTTCGTATGCAGGTGAGGAGTTCAGAATTCTAAACTGTATCCACAAACTAGAACCAACAAGATGTAGTCTGGCAAAAATATGTGTAACCCTGCTTTAGGGTCAAAACTCAATTATATAAATATAAATGAGGAGCCTAGCTGGGCCATAGTTTGTGTAAAATGCCCAAGTTTGTTGTTGGCCCCTTGCTCAATAGTAGCCAAGATTTTGATGTGGCTGCAATGAAAATAAATACATTTTAAAGTCACAGTAATAGACATATCTTGACAAGATCAAGGTGGTTGCATAATCTCCATGCTGACCTGACTCCATCTGGGATCTTATGTCCCCTTTTTGACTAGAGAAGCATTGACAAATTTTGTGCCTGAGGAATAAAGGGAACTGGAGAATTCTAGCCTGAAGTAGAGTCTGATGGAACATGAGAGCTACCGTCAAATATGTAAGGGCTGTTCAGTGGGAGGGTTTGTGTTGCTACAGAAGGCAGATCTCAGTCCACTGGGTAGTTACTAAAGAAAGGCTGCATCTCGTTTTGTAAGCAAAACTAACACTTGGAGACATCCAACCATGTAACAAACTCCCTTGAAAAGCTACCAGTTGCCAATATCTAGAAATGTGCACACAAAAGCTAAGTCAACATCCTTGGGGATGGACTAGGAGAGATCTCTGCACAGGGCTAATATGTGGATGTCTTGATATTCCAAGACATCTTTCAACCTTAAAGTTTCTATGCTCTTCCTTTGTGGGCCCCATCTTACTTGATGGTGGAACCATAGAGTTCAGTCAGATACTACGCTTCGGTCAAGGTTCTTAGGAAGAGTCTGATGTCCCAAGAGCATGAGAAATACATGGCATCAGTCTTGAATGGAGTATCCTGTTTACCATAATCAGTCAGATAAAGAAAGGGTCCTGTGCCTCACATACTTCTCTTGAAGCTTATGAAACTCCCTGGCCTTAGGTAGGAAAGGAAGAGGATGTATGGGGAGGCTTAGGTAGAAAATCAGGACCAGTGTGCTGGCTGCTTCTAGTCACTGATCATGCCTACATACCTGGGGCAAAGGGTCCCTAAGTACTTAATGCCCCCAAGGGATAATTCTTGTTTTCCACCATTTTCCCCTCTCTATGAAGCCATCCTTCTGGTATTTTTTCTTAATTATTTCCCCTGAGTTGTTTTAATCAGACATAGTCAACTATTTGTGTTATTCTGTTGATTCAAGATTTAATCCAAATTATTTTCTTTGAAAGAAACTAATGACCATACCTCATCCTGGACATCAAGTTCTTCTTCAATCAGCTCTGCCTCCATTAATTCAAGAGGATCTTTACAGTCTTGGATGAGCGTAATCTTGACCAAGAGAACAGAGAATATTTATTGGAACGATAATGACATCAGCGCATCAGCCCACCTGATACCCCACAGAAAATTATCTGAGGCTTTGCTGGTGTTTCTCATCTATGATCTACATACTGCAAAATCCTTCACAGCTTTCTTGTTCTTCTGCATTTCCCACCTTAGAATTTTTCCCCATACTATTTTTTCACATTCAAGTGTGAACTGGCACCGTTCTCCACTGTCTCACCTCCTTTTCAGCTCTCTTCTCCAACCTCTGAAGTGTGTACCTCTTAAGAGTCACCCTGTCTGCCTAAATGACTCAGGACTCAGTTGTGTTTTTCTTTCAATGGCTGAGCTGAGAGCACTTAGTACACCCTCGAGTATACAGCGAATGCCCAGCGGAGGGCTTGTGACTGATGACAATGAACAGTCCCCCGCTGAACTGGATGGAGATTTTACTGGAGGTGGAAGACCAGAGTGTATGGACCCAGTTGGTTTTGGGGGAAAGTTCTGCTTTTTAGCAGTAACATGCAATTTAACCTTCCACACAGAGGAAACCAATAGCAATTTGGGCTTTGTTTTATGTGTGAAGAAGGATATTTCTAAAGCAACTCCAAATGTGTACCCAGACAAGAGTGATGTTTCAAAGTGCTTTTCAGCTACTTTCCACCTCAGACATAAATAACCCAATTCTCTTTGCTCGTGCAGAAATGTATCAGGGACTTGTTGTCCTCTGTTGCGGATGGTCATGACATAATGGGAAAGTTAGAGGCTGGGTGTAACCACAAGTTGAGGCTATCCTGGGATAATCCCTGTGATGGTTAAATAAAGGGACAGGGAGAGGGTCATATCACTGCATCCGCAATCTCCATAATATGCCAGTTACACTTCCTGAAGGAAAGGAAAGAACCACAGGCAAGAGTTATCATCATTTGCTAGATATCTATCACATATGGGACTTTGTGCTAGACACTGAAGTCACATAGAAGTAGAAGGTTCCTGGTATAATGGGTCACCAGTAGCGCTCATCCTCCTATCCAGTGACCTGGTAGGTGTATGATAGAAGCACTCATTTATATGCAGTCTAACATTTGTTCAGGGTCAAAAAATCCATCTCAGCCACTCTCAATGCCTCCCTGATGGCAGACAAGATGGAGTCTAGCCCTGGGAGGGGCGGGGCATGCTTGGTTAGTGGTTTCTGTGATACTCCTGGCCTGAGAGCTTGAATCGGAAGTAGGGTATAAACAAATAACAAAATAACCATTTTCAGGTTGAGAAAGAATTTGACACCTCAGGTCTAGATACTTTTAAGTGAGGTGTTTTTTTGTTTTGTTTTGTTTGTTTGTTTTTTAGATGTTTTGGATGATCCTGCTTTGGTTTTGTTACCTGTGAGTTAGAGGATTTTAAGTTAGAAAGTAGAGGAAAGTTTATGAGTTTTCTAAGATGAGCATCTTGCATGTAGCTTGCTTTCTTTTTATTCTTTTTTTTGTTTTTTTTTTTGAGATTTGTGATTTTACTACCTTTTTTTTTTTTTTTTTTTGTATGTAAGATCCATACCTTGGTATTTAGTGCTAATATCCACCCCCTACTCCCCAGCATTAAGAGGCCTCTCCACTAACAAGAGCTAAAAAGAATAATGCACTATTGTTTTCTGAGCTAGTTTTACTTCAAACATTAACTTCCAATATACAATAAAAACTTGCTCATCTGAATTTTAGAAAGGAAGGAAGCAATTAAAAATATAGTACATTGTGTCACTGGAATAATTACTATTGTTGTTATTTTATAAGTGTTTGTTTTAATTTTTCAAATTCACTGTCAGAGGGTCCATGAGAGAAGAGGTTCTTGGGCCAGGCCCAGTGACTCAGCCCAGTGACCCAGCCCGGAATGCTTGGCTGTCCGGGGTATGTGTCAGGAGAGTTGACAAAATAAGGAAGCTCATGGGAAACCAGGGTCTATTCTGTTTTCTGGGAAATTATTAACTCTGGGCTGACTCATGACTTTTCTTTTTTTCTTTTTCAAAGATCAGTTATGACCTAAAGGATTCTATTTAAAGACATTTATCACTGAGGTTTTCCAGATGGCTGAAAATTTAAATTATATATATAATTGTGCATTTGTATACCCATATCACAGAAAATCCGAGATTCGCCATCTATATTCTAAAAAGGCATTATTACAGTGAATGCCTACTTTTATTAGTAAGCTCACACGTTGTAAAATAAGTGTGCACCAGGTACTACCAGGTGCTTTCCTATAAACTATCTTATTTAGTCATCTTATTAACCCCGTGAGGTAAATGTTTTTACTCCCATTTTACTGATGAAAAAACCTGAGGCCCTGAGAAATCAAGCGGATGGCCCCAAATCCTACTAGACTGTGATTCAGGTGTAGATTTGTGAAAATCTTTCGCTCTTTACAGAAATCATCGTAGTTTAGGAAAGATACTTATGTAGAAAGCTTAAATGTTTACCGTTTCTAAAATGGAATCTTGAACCTCTTGGGATTTAACCTGGTTCTGTAGATGGAGGACAGCATCATGGACCGTCAAAAAGAATATGTCCTTTCTAATGTTATCATTAAAGAAATCACATTTCTCCAGTTTTTCTATCACATGATCTTCAAAAGAAAGAGATGATGTTCAGTCTCTAGCAAAACACGTTTGTAACATCAGCCAATACTAAATTTTGTCAGCCCCTCCTTTTCATTTTGTTCCCTTCATTTTCAAAATGTGACCCTGCTCTAAACTGACTGAGTTTCTTTTCCAGAAGCACAGGGAATGGTTATGCCATAACTGGTTGTGGTAGACAGCCTCGGCTCACAAGCACGTGGTTTTGCCAGGGTACCCGTCCTCAGGCTGCCATGATGAGCCTGGCTGTTAATGACTCACAGCTGTGCCTTTCTCTGAAGAATTTTCCTTGGTCACTGGTTTACACCGCAACCTTGGGCGGCCTACAGCCTTTTACTCACTGATATGAGGGTAAAAAGGCTGGCCCCCTTACCTCAAGGAAGGGTAAACTTCTGATGCTTTTCCTGCTTTGTGTTCCTTTCAAACTCAGGCTAAGGTAGACTTCTAAAACAACATCTTTGTCCAGCCTCTTCCCCTGCCCTATGCTGCCTCCAGCAGTCCTGCATGAATTTCTCATGTATACTCTCAATAAGTCACTTGCCCAAGAATCTTTATCTCAGGGCCTATTTCTAGAGAACTCAGTCTGAGCACTAGCATTTTCCTATACACATACACTCGTACATAGAGAGACACAGGCTCAGACCCTAGAGGAGCCTCTGCTTCTAAAGAACCTAAGTCATCCCCATGGTAAATTTTCTCCATTGGCCCTGTACTGTTATCAGGACATACATTTCCATGGATTACCAGCTCTACTGCACAGATTGGAAGTAATATTTTTCCAGGTTTCAAAAAGGCCCTCTGAGTGATTGCATAATAGGTAGAGTTTTTGTTTGTGGCACTGAAAAATTTTGGAAATTGATAGCTGTAATGGCTGTGCGACATTGTGACTGTACTTAGTGCCACTGACTTAATTGTCCACATGAGCATGACCAAAATGGCAAATTTTATGCTATACATCTTTTACCACAATAAAAAATAGTTTGAAAAAAAGGCTCTTTGGACATCATGTACCCACACTCCCAAGGTAGAAGAAAGGGCTCAGCAGAAAGTCTTATAGGTAGATATGTTTGTGCATGCATTTACCTTGAAGCGATGCAAAGTACACATTTACATCAATTCTTTGAAATTCTTTGACAATCTAAAAATTTAAAAAAGAATTTGTAACAATGAGTGACTTCATCTACCCATAATTCAGTAGCATTCAATTACTCGCTCAGGAGAAACTTGAACACTTTCATGGTTAATCAGGACTTTAAGGAAAGTTGATTACTGGAGGAAAGTTCATTATTGGAAAACCACAGAAGTTTTCAACCTACAGTGATGGTATGATTAGGGATGAAAAGACCATCTCAAGAGGTGGTAAATCCAGTGCACAACAGCACAGGGCTCAACAGCACAGAGGCGATTAAAGAATGTTTGCGGAAGAAAGGAAAGAGGGGCATACAGGAGGCTTCCTAACATAGTCCCTGCTGATTAGAGACAAGAGCATACATTTGTATCTTGCAATGGAAGATACAGGCGTATGGATATGTGGCATCGGATTCCAAATGTAAAACTGACCTAAAAAGGCCTCTGTATTTTGACTGTATCAATGTGAATATCCTGATTGTGATTTCTGTTCTATGGCATTGCAAGATGTTCCCAGGGGGAGAAACTGGATAAGGGTTTCATAGGATCTCTCTGCATTATTTCTTAAAACTCCATGTGAATCCACAATTATCTCAAGATAAAAAATTTAATTAAAAAACTCAAGATACAGCCAAAGGCAATATTGAGAAATAAGAACAAAGCTGGAGGTATCATAATCCAGGATTTTGAGATATGCTATGAATCTCTAGTAATCAAAACAGTATGGTACAGGCACAAAAATAGGCATATAGATGAATGGACCAAGATAGAGAGCCCAGAAATAACCCCACACTTAAATGGTCATTTTTTTAAAATGTTTGTTTATTTTTGAGAGAGAGAGAGACAGAGACAGAGTGCAAGTGGGGGAGGGGCAGAGAGAAGAAGGAGACACAGAATCTGAAACAGGCTCCAGGCTCTGAGCTGTCAGCACAGAGCCCGACACGGGGCTCGAACCCACAGACCGCGAGATCATGACCTGAGCTGAAGTCGGACGCTTAACCAACCCAACCACCCAGGTTACCCACACACTTATGTGGTCAGTTAACCTATGGCAAAAGAGGCAAGAATATACAATGGGGAAAAGACAGTCTCTTCGACAAATGTTGTTGGGAAAACTGGACAGCTACATACAAAAGAATGAAACTGGACTCCTACCTTACACCATACACACAGAAAAACTCAAAACCCAGCAACCTACTCAATGGGAGAAGATATTCATAAATAATACACCCAATAATGGGTTAATATCCAAAATAGAGAAAGAACTTATACAACTCAATACCCAAAACCCCAAATAATCTGATTAAAAATGGACCGGAATAGATGTTTTTCCAAAGAAGACCTACAAATGGCCAACAGACACATGAAAAGATGCTCAACATCACTCATCATGGGAAATGCAAATCAAAACCACAATGAGATATCACCTTCCACCTGTCAGAATGGTTAATATCAAAAAGACAAAAATTAACAAGCATTGGAAAAACTGTGGAGGAAAAGGAACCCTTGTGTACTGTTGATGGTGATATAAATTGGTGCAGGCAGCTACTGTGAAAAACAGTATAGAGGTTCCTAAAAAAATGAAAAATAGAAATAACAAATGATCTGATAATTCCACTACTGGGTATTTACCCAAAGAAAATGAAAACACTAGTTCAAAAAGATATACTCACCCCTCTGTTTATTGAACATTATTTACAATAGCCAAGCTATGGAAGCAACCCAAGGGTCCATCAATAGATGAATGGGTAAAGAAGTGGTGTATACACACACACACACACACACACACACACACACACACTAGAATATTACTCAGCCATAAAAAAAAATGAGATCTTGCCATTTGCAACAACATAGATGGACAAAGAGACACGTGAAAAGATGCTCAACATCACTCATAATGCTAAGTGAAATAAGTCACAGAAAGACAAATACCATACGATTTCACTCATACGTGGAATTTAAGAAACAAAGCAAATGAGCCAACAAACAAAAAAACCCCAGAGTCTTAAATACAGAGAACAAACTGGTGGGTTGCCAGAGGGGAGAAGGGTGAATAAAGGAAATTAAGAGTACCCTTATTGTGGTGAGCACTGAATAATGTATAGAATTTGTTGAATCATTACATTATTCATCCGAAACTAATGTTATACTGTATGTTAATTATATTTCAGTAAAAATGTAAAAATTAAAAACAAAAAATCAAGACATGAGAACTATGGGCAATAATAAAAGAGAACTTCACATTTTAAGGGGAAAAAAAAATCAAGACCTCTGTTTGGAGATATAAATAAATAGGTGTGGGTGTGGGAAATATCCTGGCATTAGATAAGTTAATACTCTCCCCAAAAGTAATTCATTAAACCCTTTGCCCAATACAATCTACAATGGATCTGAACCAAAGACGAGAGTAAAGTGCACAGTAAAGAATAAGATTTAGGTTTTCATTTATGTTCTCAAATGAGCATTATAATAGCCAGGTTTTCTAAAAGAACTGGAATAGAACCTGTCAGCAGTGTGTGTGTGTGTGTGTGTGTGTGTGTGTGTGTGTGTGTGTGTGTTTAGAGAGAGCACAAGCAAGGAAGAGGGACAGTGGGGACAGAAAGAGAATCCCAAGTAGGCTCCACACTCAGCATGGAGCCCAATGTGGAGCTTGATCCCACGACCCTGGGAATCACAACCTGAGCCAAAATCAAGAGTCAGATGCTCAACTGAGCCACCAGGAGACCTGCAACTGTCAGCATATTCTTGAACTCTTCTGTCAAGTATAATCACTTTTTCTGCCTAACCTGCCTACTATCCACCCCGTGGAATCATTTCCTGCCCTTGCAGAGGCAGCCAGGAAGCCCCAACTAGGCTAAACCTCAGTTAGGGTTTCATTTCCAAAGTTTTTAAATAGACTTTAAACATTTTTAAATTTTAATTCCAGTGTAGTTAACATATCAGTTCCAGGTGTACAAAATAGGGATTCAGCAGTTCCATATATGCCTCAGTGCTCATCAAGAGAAGTGTACTCTTAATCCCCTTCACCTATTGGGGTCATTTCCATGTTATTACATCTGATTGTCAGTACCTTGACCCTGCTTTTCTCTCCAACCCTCTTACTACAACCTGCAGCTTCACCTAAACTTGACACTTGCAGTCAAGTTGACCCTAATTAGTCTGTTTTGGAGCACTTCACATGGTTGTCTTTATTTTATTTTATTTTATTTTTTTAATGTTTATTTTTGAGAGAGAGAGAGACAGACAGACAGAGTGTGAGCAGGGGAAGGGCAGAGAGAGAGGGAGACATGGAATCAGAGGCAGGCTCTAGGCTCTGAGCTGTCAGCACAGAGGCTGACGCGGGGCTCAAACTCATGAACTGTGAGATCATGACCTGAGCTGAAGTTGGTCCCATGACCCAGGAGCCCCCATTTTTTCTTCTTTTAAATATTCCATTTTCTATACTCAAAAAAATAAAACCTAATAAATATTAGTATTTGCTGAGATACTTCTAAACATTCTTTCTTTATATATACATAGTATATATATATATTATATATTAGCTTTTTTATTAGCTACATATATAATATGTCCATATATATAAACCTATTTAATCTTCATAACAACCCCATGAAGTAGGTACCATCATTACCCCCATATTGCAGATTAAGAAATTGAGGTACAGACAGATTAAGCAACTTGTCCATGGACACACTGTGAGTAAGTGGGACAGCCGGGATTCAACCACATGTCTGGCCTCGCAGTCTATGCTTTAAAATACTACACTCTGTTGCAAAAGCATTCCTCTAGAAAAATTACAGATCCGACAATCACCCTTTTGCAAGACCAGGTACCCCGTATCGTGGTACTATGGCCAAAGCTCCAAATCTGTCATTCAAAGCACCAAAACCTTACCATTCGCAATGATCTCACTCCAACAACATCCAAGAAAGACACAGCTCCACAATCAAGCACGAGGCTGTGGATTGGCACTTTGGGAACATTCACTTTGACCGGAAGCTCAGAGTTCCAATCCACTTGAATCTCTATTTCCTTGGTTGGGATATCAAGGTCTTCTGGGTCTTCAACATCTTCATCAGGCTCAAAAGCATCATTTGATGAACCAGCATCCCTTATAATGCCATTCTAAACAAAGAAAACACTGCCAACTTAGTTGCCAATGACCAGGGACACCTTGCAATAATGCATCTCAAATTACTTAAAAGTCCTATGCACTTTTCCTTGGCGAGCAAAACATCAAAGGGATGAACTCTTAAGGAATGAGATTTACCTCAGTCCAAACTGTGATGTTCCCTAAGAAGAAAAATGGAAGAGCAGAGGAGCCAGGAAACTCCTGATTTCTGGAAGATTGTGGAACTTGGCCAAGAGATACATAGGCAGGAGAGTCTGAATAAAAGGTAATAGATCTAAAAGTTTATGAACTCAGCTGCCTTCTGTTGTGAGCATTTTTCTGGTATTGAATTAGCATTTATTTTCTTCCCTTCAGTAAAAATAAGGTTTATTTCTCGATCGGAAAAAGTATCACACTCTGTGTTTCCAGAGAGTTCTGCTGATTTTTTAATTCTCTTCCATTCCCTCTTGCCTACAAGAATAACTGTCGTCCAACATACATTGTCAACTGCCTGAACACATCTGGGTACCAAAGCGAATAAATCTAATTTTCAACTGTCTAACTGCTTTCATTTTCACATGAGAAGGAAAGGGATTTAACAAGAAAAAGAAAGATGTCGCCTCACCTTTGTTGCCCTTAATTGTCCTTTTTTGATGAGTTTCTGTATTGTCCTCAGTGCTTTCAGTCTCTTATTATACACTCTAATGGCATCAAATCCAACCTTTGGAAAGAAATGTCAAGTTACTTAAAACATCTGGTTCCTAATGCTCATTAATGGTAATTGTTATCTGGAAAAGCGATTTCCCAAGTGGTATTATTCCTTGAGACATCCTGCCAAAAAAGAAATTCTGAGGTCTGGTGGAGGTCTCCAGTATCACCCCTACCCCACCTAGCCAGAGACTCAGGGAAGACAGTCTCATATTAAAGGCTCTAAAAGAGTAAAATACAAACAAACAAACAAACAAAGCAAAAAAAAAAAAAAAAACCCACACAGAATAACCTCTTTAGCTTTAAGTCTGTGTTAACAAATTTCCTTGACATCACAGAGCCCTTTTGCTATTGCAAAATCTATGACCATTCCCTTGAACCAGTTTGCTCTGGAACTCACTTAAGAAAAACACTGATGTAGGGGCAAACCTCAGCTTCAAAGCTTGGCATGCCATTCTAGGCCAGAATTTCCGGCTTACATATTCCACTTACACTTTCTACCCTTTACTCCAACTGGGCAAACACCCTCCCTGCCCAAATACACGTACTTACCTCTGACTCTCAGCTCACATAGTTTCCAAACACCTGACATAATCTTTCTTATGTGATTAGCCCAACCCACATGGATTTCTCCCTTCTCTGAACTCTTCACATTTACTGTCTAAACTACTGTTTTGGTCTTCCATAGTTATTGCTACCTGGATTTTAACGTATGGTATTTCTGGGTTCTTTCCTATTGCCAAACGGATTGTAAGTTACTTGGATGTTATAATTCTTAAAGCCCCATACAAACGGAATAGGGTGTAGGGTCTTGTCCAGTTTGAGGCAACAAATACCCGTAGAATGAATGAAGTCTCAAAGGAGGTTAGAAACCAAATTTCTAGGGATAAAATACTCACTGTGGACTTGATACATTTTTTAAAACCATCAACGTTGCCGTAAAAAATAGGACTGGAAAATCTAAGAATCTTCACTCCTTCAGGTTCTTCAATCTGGCATTAAGAAAACAAAATGTGTGAAGTTAAATAATTTCAGCCTTCAAATATTTAATTAAATTTCTGGCTTTTCGGCTAGGAGCCAAGTTACAATTACTCAGAGGGGCTGGACGACAGCACTCACTTCTCCCTGAACAGGGGCTGTCTCCACTTAGGAGGCAATAGGTTATTCAAACTACTGGAACTTTACAGTCCCATAGAAGATCAAGTTAGGAAGGGCCTTCGTAAGCAATTATTCAACACTCTGATTTCCAGATGGAGAAACTGAGGCTGAGAATGAGGACGTGATTTGCCTCAGGTTCATACCACAGAACCCCAATTTGTTCTTTGGCTTAAAATTCTTAAAAAAAAAAAAAAAAGGAGTGTTGGGGCACCAAGGTGTCTCAGTGGGTTAAGCATCCAACTCTTGATTTCGGCTTAGGTCATGATCTCATTGTTTGTGAGTTCGAGCTCTGCATCAGGCTCTGTGCCAGGGAGCCTGCTTGGGACTCTCTCTCTCTCTTTCCCTCTCTTTTTGCCCCTCCCCCTCTCGCTCTCTCTCTCAAAATAAATATATAAACTTAGAAAAAAAGAAGGAACAAGAAAAAAGGTAGTAAACTGAGGGGATGTGCAAGAATGGAGGCCAACAATGTCGGTTGCTTGTTCTCACCCTGACACATGGTGGCCAGACCAAAAGTAGAGCTTGCGAAATCCTAGACTTTCCTAGTCTTTAGGAATCATAGCGATTTCAGTCTGAGCCCCTGAGGTGAGAAAACAGGTGTTGGGAGGCTGAGTGATGTGGACAGAGTCTCCCCAAAGTGGAGCCTGGAACTGCAAACCCCCAAACTCAGCCCATGATTCCCTGAGCCAAAAGATTCTCTACCATCATTGTTTAGCTCTTGGCAGTGCTGAGAAAGATGTGGAAATAAATTAAGTAGCAGCTAATGGAATTCCAGATTCTGTGTCCAACATTTTTTTACGCTAAATTGGTTTTTTTCTTGATTTTCTTTCTCTGCTTTTTCATCGCCGTTTCCCCTGGTGACCGCTAAGCTACTTCAAGGAACACAAGCCTATAAGTGGGATGTGTCTTTTCTTTATGTTTTCACTTCCAATATTATATGTCATTTCTTCCAATTCCAAGATTGGAGCAAAATGTCTAATCAGAGAGCTTAAAAGTCTTGTGTTAGCATTAAATGAAGATAATCTTACAGGGATTTCAGATAATTTCATGGGGGGTAAGGATTACATAGCAGAGAAATAGAATTTTGATGCAACTTCTGGAAATAATCAAACTGCTTATTTTTTAAAATTCCTTTTACAATGGTTTTACATTAAAAGGACATTCAGGGGTGCCTGGGTGGCTCAGTCAGTTAAGCGTCCAACTTCAGCTCAGGCCATGATCTCATGGGTTCGTGAATTTGAGTCCCACATCGGGCTTTCTGCTGTCAGCACAAAGCTGGCTTCAGATCCTCTGTCCCCCTGTCCCCATCCCCCGCCCCTTCCCATGCTCTCTCTCAAAAATAAATAAACATTAAAAAACAAACAAACATTCAAACTAGCATGGACACAATTCATACAAACCGTGGATATCAGAGAGCACATTAGGTCAAAGTTTTCATGACACCCCCAGTGAACTTCTAAACTTTTCTGGAAGAAGCCTCCCCCCTTAGCTACCTTGTACCTAACACACTGAAAGAGAAATACGCTACCCCCTGAAAATCCAGGCTAGCAACCCAAGGGCAGCAACTGTCTCACAAAGGCACTTACATTTTTGTAATTCTTGGTACTTTTGTAAATGTCTGTGCTAGGAATGCTTCCAAGGCTGTTCCATGAGGGACTAAAAGAAGAAAAATTAGGTCAGGATTTTGTGGAACAGGCATACTTTGGAATAAAAAATGACAAGACATCACAGATACGAAAGAGCCCATCATTCTCGGCTCTTTATTGCATTGTGTGTCCTTGTTACAGATCACATCTTCCTGCAGCTAATTCTGAAATGAACAGCTGGTGTTTGCGTGGGCCCTTGGAGAAGGAGGATTTTCCTGAGGGCTGAGAGAAGTCATGAACATCCCACTCCCCTGTGTACAACACTTTAGAGGCCAAGCAAAGAGCTTTCACACATGTTAAGTTTTATCTAGGAGCCGCCAAACTTCTGGAAGGTCAGCAGTACTGTCCTCATTTTTATGGTTGAGTAAGCTGAGGTTCAGATAAAGCCAAAAAGGCCCCGGAGGTAAGGTTAGGTTAGGTTATCTTTAACCCAAGGGTCCTCAGTGCCTGGCACAGTGCCTGGAACTTACTCGGGAGTTAGAACAACTGTCTGATGAAATATGGCGAGTCTGCGGTGATCAGATTAGTCTCAATTTCTAGAAATGGGAGCCTGGGAGAGCCAGCAGTACATCCTTCCCATCAACCAGACTGTTCACTTCCTGTTCCTGGTACCATCAAAAACTTCCGTGATTCTTCAGGTGTGACTAGGGACAGGTGCTAAACATAATTCCCGAAGAAAGAGTGTCTGTTTGTGTGCCCTCTGGATCAGCCATATAATTACTGGAAATGAAATATTGCAGAGGATACAATTTTTGGTTGGCGAAAAGCCCAGTTACCAAATCAGTGGCCAAAACGTACCACTGCTTTCTCCTCAGCTTACTGTGCTGTGCCAAATTTTCACAGAGTGTTCATAAGCTATAGAGCCTCTCTCTACAAACCTTTCTCTCCCAACCACACCCAGCAAAGCACACACTGTGGCATACAGACCATGAGAAGAAACATCTTCCAAGGACAGGTTCTGAGTTACTTTCCAGCAGCAAATTGGGTACTTTGGGAGCTCGTGAACTCTCCTGGGCCCTTGGGGAACCAGTTAAGAGTGCTGAGGCAGTGAACATAAGTTTTGGGGAAGACTCCAACGTGCCAGGGTAGGGAAGAAGTAAGAGAAGGAGAATTGGCCAATGGAACAACAAGGGTGGGCTTATGCTAAGCTGAAGGTGTCTCAGCTGGTGTTTTTCCAGATTCTTTTAACCTTCATGGCCCAAGCACAGGCAGAGAAGAGGCCAGAACTCTGGAAAGATCACAGAAGTTTTGAGGAGGAAACCAGGCTCTGTTTGCCTCTCTGTTCAGACAATTTCATAAACACAGGAGAGCACATACCAAAAACCTCTTAAGAGTCAAAACAAAGCCTGGGTGGCTCAGTTGGTTAAGTATCCAACTTCGCCTCAGGTCATGATCTCATGGCTCGAGAGTTTGAGCCCCACGTCAGACCCTATGCTGACAGCTCAGAGCCTGGAGCCTGCTTTGGATTCTCTGTCTCCCTTTTTCTCTCTTTGCCCCTCCCCAACTTGTGTGTTCTCTCTCTCTCTCTCTCTCTCTCTCTCTCTCTCTCTCAAAAATAAACATTAAAAAAAAAAAGAGTCAAAACAAAACCAACAAAAAACCATACACCTTCCGGCTCTCCCACAGATTGTTTTCCATGACATCAAGCCACGTCTTTGCTCTTTTCACTCGGTATATGACCTAATTACGTCTATTTCATACACTCATGTGGTTTCTTGGGTACGTTTTCTTTGGCAGATCTGAATGAATTCGGGCTACAGTCAATGCTTTTAAAATCTCCTGTTCTGAGTTATTAGCTTCAGGAGAAAATGAGCTGTAATACACTTAGTGGCTATCTTGTCCCAAGCCGGTATGTGCCCCACAGACTGCATCTCATTTGCAGAAGGAACCACAGAGCCACGTCAGTCCTTACTGAGTCACACATCTTTTATTCTTACTGTGACCAGAAGGAGAGGGCAGCAGTAGAGCATGTGACTAAATGCACAGATTTTGGGGTGAGATACATCTGGGTTCAAGCCCTGACTCTGCAACTTACTAGCTGTGTGATCTTGGGGAAGGTTCTTAACCTTTCGGAGCTTTGATTTTCTTTTCTGTAGAATGAGAATTAAAAAACCTATTCATGGGGCGCCTGGGTGGTGCAGTCGGTTAAGCGTCCGACTTCAGCCAGGTCACGATCTCGCGGTCCGTGAGTTCGAGCCCCGCGTCAGGCTCTGGGCTGATGGCTCAGAGCCTGGAGCCTGTTTCTGATTCTGTGTCTCCCTCTCTCTCTGCCCCTCCCCCGTTCACGCTCTGTCTCTCTCTCTCTCCCCCAAAAAATAAATAAACGTTGAAAAAAAAATTAAAAAAAAACAAACAGAAAAACAACCTATTCATGGGATTGTCCCAAAGACTAAATATGATAATGTGTGCCAAGCACTATAGGCTTAATTCATAGAAGCCCTCAATACATGGTAACTATTATGAAAGGGAGTGGTTTCCCTATATTTTATTAAAATGGTATAAGAAATCTCAGGGTGTAGGGAGCCAGGGTGGCTCAGTCGGTTAAGCATCCGACTCTTGGTTTCTGCTCAGGTCATGATCTCACAGTTCGTGACTTTGAGCCCCACATCAGGCTCCGTGCTGTCGGATCGGAGCCTGGGAGCCTCTCTCTCCCTCTCTCTCTGGCCCTCCCCCGCTTGTACTCTTTCTCAAATAAATAAAAAAAAAAAAAAAGAAAGAAATCTCAGGACATGTTGTCTTCTTTTTGGGAAATCTGGGTCTTACATTACTCACAATTGAACTCTCAGGACCACAGTCAGTAATCCAAACATGAGCCCAGCTAGTAAACCGAGGTCCAGCCCCAGAATGATGGACGCTATGCACGTAAACACCCAGATAACCTAGGACAAAACAGAAATGGAAAGAACCTCGTTAATCTGTCAGGGACCATCAGGTGAGACACTACCTGTAAAAACAAGAAGATCAATTGTCCATGAACAAATTCCACTTTTTAAAAATATTCTTACTTCATTTCATGTTTCAATGGAAGTAGAAACTGATGCTTCCAACAAAGACCAGTTGTCCCATTTCAATGTTTTGTTTTTAATTTAAGTTTTGAATAGGGAATATATTAACGTGGTTCAAAATGGAAGTAATATTAAAAAAGCGTACAGTAGAAAACCTTGCTTCCGACTCTCTCCCCTCTTCACCTGTCCAACATCCTCACTTGTGTTCACATTTCCATATGTGTCTCTGTGCATGTACATGTGCACACTTTTCACCAGTAGCTTTTGCAAGTACAAGCAAATATGACTGCATAGCATTATTTTATGTTCCCACATTTCTTAAAGATTTTATTTATTTTTTTAATTTTTAGAAAATGTTTATTTATTTATTTTGAGAGAGAGAGAGAGAGAGAGCGCACAAACAGGGTAGGGGCAGAGAGAGAGGGAGAGAACCCCAAGCAGGCTCAGTGCTGTCAAGGCAGAGCCCAGCGTGGGGCTGTATCCCACAAACCATTGAGATCATGACCTGAGCCGAAACCAAGAGTTGGAGGCTCAGGGTGCCTGGGTGGCTCAGTTGGTTAAGCATCCATCTTCGGCTCAGGTCATGATCTCACAGTCTGGGAGTTCAAGTTCTATGTCAGGCTCTGTGCTAACAGCTCAGAGCCTGGAGCCTGTCAGATTCTGTGTCTCCCTCTCCCTCTCTCTTTTTCTCTCTCTCTGCCCCAACCCCACTTGTGCTCTCTCTCTCTCTAAAAAATAAATAAACATTAAAAAAAAGAGTTGGAGGTTCAACCGACTGAGCCACCCAGGCACCCAGTTAGCTTCTGGCTTTTATGGTTCCTCAGAACAGTTCTGAAGGTTACTTTGGTCAGAGTTAAACTCAGTAAGGGTTTTGTATTTTGGTTTTGCTTTGTTTGAGTTTCGTTTGTCCTTCTATATTACAGAGGGGTTTATTTTTATTTTTTTTATTTATTTTTATTTTTTCATTTTTATTATTTTTTTTTTAGAAACCTCATTTCTTTTTATTATTTTTTGTAATGTGTTTATTTGGTCTGGTGTTTAATGTGTTTATGTGGGATTCTTCCTAGATGGAAATACATCTTCCCAGGGATACAGGACCTTCCCAAAGCTTGATTCAGCTGGCAGGCTTTGGCTTATCCATCTGATTCTAATTTCCGCTCTGGGAGTCCCACAGCGCAGGTGAGATTGAGGAGAGAAGGGGACATAGTGATGTGGCAGGAAGCACATAAGAAACAAACATTTCAGACAAAAATGGGCAGCCAGTGACTTACGGCATCGATCTTATTCTGTCTCCACAGACGAGGAATGTCACACACCTGCATAAACATCCCTTTCAGGTTGGCGATTACAACAGCTGCCAAGACCGACTGTCAAGAGGGACAGGGAAGGCTGTGTTATTCAGGGGAATGGTCTTCCATGTGAGGATTTGTAAATCTCCTGTTATTTCTCTGGTGACAGAGCAGTGAAGAGAAATTATGCAATCGGGCTGTTGGGAAGTAGGGTTGTACCTTCTGCAAGGGTTCCAGCAGCTTCCCCAGGGCAACAATGGCGACCATCACAATCCCAGCCGAGATGATGCCGGCAATCTGAAAGACACACACCTCCCATGAACGGGGTCCATCCCTCTCCCTCGTGTCTTCCAGCTTGCTGGATGTGTGCAGGAGAGCCTGGCCGTGGGTGCACCTCCCTGCCTCCCCCCTTCTGCTCAGTACTGTTGAGACAAATGAGAATTATTTCTTACAACTCTACACAACTGAAGGAAAAACGGGAAACGTATATATGGTAGCTATGGCAGGGAAATTAAAGAAAACGTGAAGCCTGAGCTTGCGAAGGGAAAGCCGGCTGGGCCTGGATGGATTACAGACCTATAGCCTTGGTGTCAGGTGGGGAGGCCACACTTGTAATTATTTGCCATAGCGGGAAACATGGACCTCTCCCCTGCTGCAACAACAGATCGTGAATGTTCTTGGGCAATAAATTCCCAAGGCACACGTCTAATTCCTCCGCATTACTGAAGCAGTAGTCATAATAGCAGTTATTCTGATAACACATCATATGGACGGCACCGATTTGCACAGAAGTCTCAGAGAAAATAAGTGTACCGGCCCTTCTGCAAATTCAAAATGCTACAGGAGCATAATGAGAAGTGGGACCATACCCCCTGCCTCCTCCAACAGTCCCTGGGCGCAGGCTCAAGAGTTTTGCCCCCCAGCAGTCCGAGTGATGACGGGGCAACAGCAGGGGTTAAAGGACCTTCAGAAACGTTACCTTCGCTGGCAAAACAAAGCTCTCCTAAGATCCATAAATAGTTAGGAGAGAGGCTGAGGGGGTGGGGCTATTCTCTGGTTTGGTTAGCTGACCAATGAACTCTCTGCTGAGACAGCTGGCACCTGGCCGAGGTGAAGACCAGAAGCTCTGAAACAAAGGAGAAAAGGAGACAGGGCACCAGAAGCAAAGCCATGAGAGAAGAAGCAACAGGGAAGATTGTACCGGGCACAGGGGGCCGCCTGGTACTGGAGGTGTGAGCTGAAAGAGACAGATAAAGCCAACATACGTAGGAGATCTAAAAACCATAGGAAATTTCATAGCCACCGTCTTTCCACCTGGCAGACTGATCATTCAGGTTCCCACCGTGGTGACCTCAGCCTGAGGCAACATCATGCAAATGATGGGCTGTGCACATCTGGATGCTTTGTACATTCAGAGCCCTCTGTTAGGCTCTTTGCTGCTCGTTAGCACCACGGCTCCAGGATGCCCGTGCCTTGGTGGTTTTCCCTCACCTCTCTGAGCGGAGCAGCTGATGTCCTCCCTTCTTCCCTCCCTTCCTTCCTTTCTTCCATACAATCGCTTAGCCAACATTGTTGTCTATCATGAGCCACTTGCACCTTGCCGTGGATGTAGGGCTCTGTGAATTGCTAAAGGAAAGGGAGATCTGGGGACAGAAATGACAGCCCATGTCGAGGGGAATGGCCACCCACTCGCCAAATATATGCAACACTAAGCCGCCAATTATGGGGACCAGGATGAATTTTGGTCGCTATATTAAAATCTGCGAGGGGTCCATTACATGCACTCACTCTATCAGGCTGGTTTGTGGGAGGTGCTGTACATTTTATATCTATGAGCACATTCAGTCGCTAGAAAATTAATTATTCTGTTACAAGTGAGAAGGTAATCGGAGCTGAGGAAAGTTTGCAATCAGAATTACTTTTTAGTGAGTCAGCAGGAGTCCGATGGGGGTGAAAGAAACAACAGGTTGCAATGTTCAGCTCTTCTACAATCTGAGGATGTGCTGCAGACAGTTAACGGTCACTAACCCTCATTATTCCATTCGTTCATTCAGGAAGTATTCGCCGGGGTGTTTCTTTTGCGTCAGGGCATAGTATATGCATCACAGGTACCACGATGCTTTTCCTATCGTGAGGAGTTAATGACAGGAACACTAAGTGCTTACAGGTATGTGCCAGCATCTTACAAACGTGGCGTGTGTTTGTTTTTAAATCCTCACAACATCCCTATGAGGGGGATACGATTAATCCTCCCATTTTATAGATGCTGAAAACTGAGGTCCCAACATCAGAGAAAACATGAGAAGCCACACAACAAGGGAAGAGCTGCCAGTGTGTGTGTTTGTGAGTCCCTGGATTGTAGTCCAGGCTATTAGACTTTTAACCCTGAACTTAGTATACATTTCAGTAATTAAAGAGCAAGTCACGTCTGTGCTTGCTTCGTTCTTCACTACTGAAATCCTGGCATCCTTCATTCCTAAATATAATACCTGCCAGTGTGTGACGGCAGGTGTCAGCTTACCAGAACACCATTACCCCCAGACCTCTGCCAAGGCATCACTTTACACGGGCATTCTTCCTGGGGCGGCTGGCCCGTGCCTCCTCGGAGGCTGGAGGGCAACAGCAGGAGAGTGGACCTCACCACTTGGGGACCTGCCCACACCCGCATGCTGCCACGGGAGTCTGTCAATGCCCCGGCTCAGGTGAAAGCTGCAGGGACCTGCGTGCTGACAGCCGCCTGAACACGGGGGCAGCTCTGGAGTCCCCTCCGGCCTCTTCCCCGGGGACCTCAGAGCACGGCTCTGCCTCTTGGCAAGGGCTGCGCTGTCTTACCTGCTCCCTCAGAGCGAGAAGTGTTTGCATCCCCAAGCCCCCGAAAAAGGAAATTCAATTATTAAAAGCAAAATTTTAGGGGCACCCGGGTGGCTAAGTCGGTTGAGCGTCCGACTTCGACTCAGGTTGACCTCACAGCTCATGAGTTCGAGCCCCACCTCCAGCTCACTACTGTCAGCACAGAGCCCACTTCAGATCCTCTCTTTGCCCTCCCCCACTTACACTCTCTCAAATATAAATAAACATTTTTTTTTTTTAAAAAAAGCAAAATTCTGAAAATTAAAATTAAATTTTGTTCCGCTGGAGCCAAGACTGGTAGAGGCTCATTCTTCCAAATCCGGCACAGAGATCCATTATAAATGGAAAGGGAGCATCATGTGTGCCTGGGGGGGACAAAGCTCCCCCTGGGCCACCGCAGGGAGTCACTAGTTTTCTCAGCCCATCTCTTTTATAAAACCCTGTCTGAAGACCGTGTGTGTTAAGGGTACTGCCTTTGGATTTGTTGTTCTCCTTTATAGCCTCATTACACTTTTACTCTTAAATAATAGCTGTGTGTGGGGAGGGGAAAGCCCTCCAGGCATGGCAGAAACACCACCCCTGAGCCTGTCCCATGCCCCCATCCACCTATTTGGGCCTCTCTGACCCCATTTCCTGCTAGAAAAGAGAGCCTTTGAGAACGGCTCCTGAGCTTTCTGGCCTGTGGAAGGCAGGGTTATTCAGGGATTTGGGGTCACTTTGTGAAGGCGACAACTTAAACCCACGTTCCGAACTTCAGGAACACAAGTTGTACTCCAGAAGAAATGCCGAAATGTTACGACAACAATACTCTTGGCCAACAAACTTGTTCTGTGGGCCCAAAGGCCTCTGGAGGAAGTTCCTGATCCTTGTAAAGGAAATGTAGACAGACACTTTTGATTTTCCTGAAAACATAATACCTCCTAAGCCATGACGTGCTTTCACTAGGCCTTCTTTATCCCCAGATAACAAATAGATAAAAATCAGTATTTTTCATTACTGATTCCTTGTCAGTTGTTTTTGTCCCTGGACAAGCAGGTAAGTATAGCTCTCTGCCAGCTGAGCAGTGACACAAAGAGATTAATTTGAGAATTTGTGCTTTAGGGAACCATAAATGTGAAGAAGATTTGGGCGGGGCGCCGGATCAAGGAGGCGCAAACCTATGTATCCAAGGTAATCCCCTTGCTGACTTCTCCTGCCAGCCTTCCTGAGAGCCACTTCCCCGGCTCATCCCTTGCAGGAGACACAAGCCACCACGCCGCTGTTCCATACCTGTGTCTTTCCCCCTGTGCTCTCCTGGACGGCGGTGCGGGACAAGGCGGTGGTGGCCACAAAACAAGAGAAGAATCCCGAGAAGATGTTGCTGATCCCAAAGGCAATGAATTCCTAAGGCAGAGACCGGGTGGCAGTGATGCGAACACATACAATCTTTGCAAGACCCTCGCCAACCGTGTGAGGAAGAATAAGAAAGCCAACTCCCCAGACCACCCTGTCTGGTAGCCCCAATTTAATCTTTACCGTTAAAAGTGCTTGGAGGTCTTGAAAGGCATTCAGGACTTGGGGCTCCACAGAGTCTAAGAGAGACCTCACGGCTCTCAATCATTTTTAAGGTTGCTAAGGAATAGTCACTGGTTAAAATGCTGACTTCCCTTCCCGGCGAGTGGTGTATCTGTAGCTCTCGCAGAAAGCATTGTTCTGTTCGCACATAAAGTGTT
This sequence comes from Puma concolor, assembly GCF_028749965.1. Classification (NCBI taxonomy): domain Eukaryota; kingdom Metazoa; phylum Chordata; class Mammalia; order Carnivora; family Felidae; genus Puma; species Puma concolor. Next base: position 93,296,712 of record NC_141668.1, on the reverse strand, counting down.
TCTTCTGTGGTTGGATGTTTGCTGGGAAGCATATTATGACTAGGACGGCCATGATTCTGCCTGACCACTAATCATTGAGCTGCTGTGACTGCTATGCTGTGTTTTCAAAAACAAACCACACTGACAGATTTGTGAGCAATCTAAAACCGGCTCATTTTGCAACGAACATAGCATATGCCTACAAAAAAGGTTTGTGTGTATTAATTGCAATGAGCCACCTCAATTTAAGGTGGTCACAACTCCCATCGATGGGGTTTGTTGCATTGTTTTGCCATACTATAGGTGCCATTAAATAAAATATACCAGGGGAGCCTGGACTGCATGAAGAAATCTTAGGCTGACCCAACACGTTAGCTTTGAATGTTATTTATGACCTGACTAAATTAACTCTTAAAGTTCGGGTTACTTCAACTTCTTAAAAAGGAAAGAGATACAACATGCCTGTTTCCAATTAATTTCGAATTCGCATGCTTAAGAGGGAAACCCTAGCTTGATAAGGGCTAGCGAGAGGGACCAATCCCTTCCTTAGCAGACAACAGAATCTACCCTGTTTATGCTTTTTTCTTGTCTTCAGCCCTACAAAAGTGATTCAGCACACGGGGGACCATACCTGGTTCCCGTCGATGGTGTAATCATACTTGATGGCATATACTTTTCCTACAGACACTGCAATAGCATAGGCCACCACGGCGATGGAAAACGATGCAGCCAACATCTCGGAAAACAAGCTCACAGGTGGAAGTACAGGAGGCAAAAACCTAGAGAGTTTTTAAACGAAAACTGCAGTGAGCATTTGACCATAATTCTCTGTTCCTACCTCACCAGATGCTATATCCACCCAACCCCCAAGTCAGACGCGAAAGGGCTGGATCCTAAGGGCAAAAAGCAGGAGACAAGTAAGTGTTGGCATTGCTTTTACAATTTTTAGTTAGAAGCTGGTGCTGTCTCACTGGCTGACTTCTCTGCCCCTCTTTGAGAGCTTACAAACGCTGCCTTATCCAGACCTCTGACATGAATAAGCCTGTCGTTATGGATCCTATAATATCACACAATCCCATGCCATGCCATTTCACACATTAGTGTTTCCCCTTACCCACTTTTATCTTAAAGGTCTTTGAATTTAAAAGATAGTCTGGCCATAAAATAAGATTTTCCCCATACGAAGAGATGTCAGGTCTATTAAAGAGACAAACAATATAAGATGCTGAAAGAAAGACCTACGTAGAAAATCAATGTCTTGGGATGCCTGGGTGTCTCAGTCAGTTAAGTGTCCGACTCTTGATTTCGGCTCAGGGAATGATCCCAGGGTTATGGGATTGAGCCCCACATAGATAGGGCTCTGCACTGAGCATGAAGCCTGTTTAAGATTCTCTCCCTCCCTCCGTCCCTCTCTCTCTCTTTCTCTCTCTCTCTCTCTCCCTCTACCCTTCCCCCCTGCTCTCTTAAAAAAAAAATTAAAGGGGCACTTGGGTAGCTCAGTCAGTTGAGGATCCAACTTTGGCTCAGGTCATGATCTCACAGTTCATGGGTTCAAGCCCTACACCAGGCTCTGTGGTGACAGCTCAGAGCCTGGAGCTTGTTTCAGATTCTGTCTCCCTCTTTCTCTTTGCCCTTCCCTGTTCATGCTGTCTCTCTCTCTCAAAAATAAACATTAAAAAATTTTTTAATTTAAAAAATTAAAAAGAAAAAAAAGATTTTCCATATCTTAAGAGCTATGATATTTAAAATCTTCCTGAGTCCAGAAAAGATTAAATTTACGTAGTTATCAGAATGATCCTTCATCACAATGACTAAGACTTCTCAATGACTGTGGGGTTGAATGACTACTGTTTGACAAACTAGAGCTATTCTACAAACCATGTAAAGAAATAAACTTAGGGGTGCCTGGCTGGCTCAATCCATAGAGCATGTGACTCTTAATCTTAGGATCATGAGTTCAAGCCCCATGTTGGGCATAAAAGCCTATTTGAAAAGAAGGAAGGTAGGAAGGCAGGAAGGAAGGAAGGAAAGAAAAAACAAAGAAAGAAAGCTATAAGTTTATAATGCTACAGTTGTCCCCAAATATGAATATTGGGAGAATGACTTTCATGTACCTATATCTTGATGACTATCCATAGAGTATATATCCAGAAGTCCCTAAGCCAAAAACCTTCAAAACAAACAAACAAACAAAACCCACTAAAACAATCTCCCTCACCTAGCTCACTTATGTCTGAGTTTCCTTTAAAAACATTTTTTTAATGTTTATTTTTGAGAGAGAGACACACAGAGTGTGAGCAGGGGAGGGGCAGAGAGAGCGAGACACAGAATCCGAAGCAGGCACCAGGCTCTGAGTGGTCAGCACAGAGCCCAATGTGGCGCTCAAACCCATGAGCTGTGAGATCATGACCTGAGCCAAAGTTGGACACTTAACTGACTGAGCCACCCAGGTGCCCCCTGAGTTTCCTTTAATAGGGAACTACATTTCCCCCCCTCTAATTAGAGAGAAGTGCTAAAACAGAAATAAGATTGTTATAGAAAACCATAGAAATTTAGAGCTGCTAATATCCTAATATTATCCAAATTAATATCCTAATCTAATATCCTAGAAATTTTTGAATCTACTTCTCTCCTTTTGTTGACAAGGGAACTGAGGCTCAGAAAAGTGAAATGACTTGCTCAAGGTCATTTAGAAGGGTCCAGGTAATGTTGATTTCCTTTGTACCAAGATCTGTCTGGTTCTCTGCCTCTGTAGGCTTTTTTTCTCCCTACAGGCGAGGTTACTTCCAGACTCCTTTCCTCCCACATCCCATCCTGACCCACATGTAGGCTTGGGAATGGATATTGTATGTAGAAATATGGGATGTTCGAAACCCTGATCCAGCCCTTGAGTGACCCGGCATCACACCTCCACTTGTCTAGACATAAGCTTGGACCTTATTTTTTAAAACCAGGCTTCTGACTCGTTCCTGAGACCCAACCAACCCTCCTTCAGGTAATTAGGTCTGTTGGGATAACTTTCCAGTCCTGCAAAGAGTTCCATTTTGATTGCAACCTGATGCCCACTGCCTGCCTGGCTGCCTACTTCTCCAATTCCAGATCTTTCTACCAGGTCCTTGATTCCCCAAGGTCACAATGTTCAGGGACTTGAAATCAAAGAACCCAAATGCTGGCTCTATCACTCTGTAAGTAACTCTCTGACTTTGGGCATATTATTTAAACTTACAAAGTCCCAGTTTCTTTAGCTATCAAATGGGAACTATATACTCTTCTCATAAGGTTATTGGAAGGAGTAAAGGAAGTATGGTATGTGTAAGTAATTAGTACCTACGCACATAGTGGGTACTCAGTAAATGTGGGGAGACCCTAAATCTGCCATGCACCTGCCATGCTTTTGTAGTGCCTTGCAGGATCTTAGCAGTGGCAATTTTCTGCCCCAAGTCGCTCACTTGGGGCCCTGGCTGGACATCTTCTACTGACTTCTTGAGTAATCTTTCCCCTAGCTCCTGCCCCCTTCAGTGGCCCTGTTGGGCTGCAGCAAACTACACCAGGTGGTCTGTCAGAGGAGTCAACATGACTCAACTCAAGGGTCAAGGGGGCTAGAGAGATCCACTTCAGGAGGACAGCAGTCAGGAAAGCCCTGGACAGGGCCAGAAAGGAGGACTGAGGGAAGCAAAAACGAGTTCCTCAAACCTATTCATGGAACATGCATTTATGGCACAGGGCATTTGCTGTGGACCGCCTCTAAGTGTTACATCTTAGGAAGCCTGACAAAAAGGATCCATTAAAATATATGTCTTATGTAGTTGTTTTATAACCACTCAAATCATGAAAATACTGTAAGACCGCAAATAGCCACATTACATCTTTTATCACAAAATGTCTTCCAGCATCAGGATTCATTACCAAAACATTGGTCATAAGAATCACTTGATGAAACACCTTTGGAAAGTAATTAAAAAAAAAAAAAAATGGGTGGTGGGGAGCACCTGGGTGGCTCAGTCGATTAAGCGTCCAACTCTTTTTTTTTTTTTTATTTTTTTTAACGTTTTTATTTATTTTTGAGACAGAGAGAGACAGAGCATGAATGGGGGAGGGTCAGAGAGAGAGGGAGACACAGAATCTGAAACAGGCTCCAGGCTCTGAGAAGTCAGCACAGAGCCCGACGCGGGGCTCGAACTCACGGACCGCGAGATCATGACCCGAGCCGAAGTCGGACGCTTAACCGACTGAGCCACCCAGGAGCCCCAAGTGTCCAACTCTTGATTTCGGCTCAGGTCCTGATCTCGAGGTTTGTGAGTTCGAGCCCCACGGATCCTCTGTCCCCCCCTTTCTCTGCCCCTCCCCCACTCGTTCTCATTCTCTCTCTCTCTCGCTCACTCTTTCTCTCTCTCAAAATAAATAATAAGAAAGGGAAACTAGTACTTGTTGCCTATCTAACAGTAAGACTGGTCATAATTGCTAGAAGTTAGTGTTTCCAATCTAATAAACCTTTGGGCCTCCTTTTTAATGCCATATGATAAAATTACAGCAAAGTGTACTGGGCCATTCAGTGCATCTTCTGAGACATCTCGTTGGCGTAGCAGAATAAGTTCGAGTTAAGAATTCAGCACTGGTCATTGCCCTTTTTTTTATAGGAGCCTCCGCCCCCTGCCCTCTGTCACCCATCTAGACGGTGACAGAAGTGGACAAAGGAACTCTGCTCTTTACTCTTCTAACTCACCGAACTATCAAACATATATAAACCTTCCCTTGAAGATAATGAGTTTTATTCATGGGAACAAGTGACATAATTATTATTTAAGATTGATTAAACTAAATGGTAGAGAAGTTAAGCCAGATGTCCCTTATTCCTTAAACAGATTGTTCTCAGTGTAATAAACGTTACTAACCATGATTCTATTTATATCATATTGCAATTCTACATATGAGCTTAAATCAGGAGTCTGGTGGTAACTGTACATGTCCTGCCATATTTTAAGAAAATGAAGAAAAGGACAGAAGGTATGGGAGCTGCTTTGAAACAAATGGCTTAAACTTTATTGACACACACACTGACAGTTTGCACAACTGGGTGTTTCTTTAAGATCACACACAAAGAAGACTATTGAGGGAGCACCAATGAAATGAGGCTTATAATAAAAGGTTTCCTTTAAATAGAAAATTCTGACTTAATATATTAGTATTGCCTAAGAGGAAGTCCGCACTCACCCCCGTGGGATGGATTTAACAATGCCAGCATTGTAATTTTTTTCCAGGTTGGCTCCATATGAAATGGCTGTAGCAATTATTGTCTGAAAATAAAACAAAAGAGGTTAAAAAAAACCTCCATGTTTTAACAACTCCTTTTTTATTTTTATTTTTTGTCTCCTCATTGGGAAGTCTTCCCTGTTGGCTTCTTTCTTTCTTTCCTTCTTTCCTTCTTTCTTTCTTCTTTCTTTCTTTCTTTCTTTCTTTCTTTCTTTCTTTCTTTCTTTCTTTCTTTCTTTCTTTCTTCTTTTATCCAAGTATAATTAACATATGGTGTTATATTAGTTTCAGGTGTACAATATCATGGTTCAACTTTTCTATACTTCACATCGTGCTGGTCAAGATAAGAGTGTTCTTATTTTCCCCTTTATCGATTTTACCCATCCCCCCCCCCCACCAGTTTGTTCTCTGTATTTAAGATTCCAGGGGGTTTTTTTTGGTTTGTATTTTTCTTTGTTTGTTCATTTGTTTTGTTTCTTAAATTCCACATAGTGTTTGTCTTTCTCTGACTGACTTATTTCACTTACCTTATACTCTCTAGCTCCATCCATGTTGTTGCAAATGGCAGGATCTCATTCTTTTTTATGGCTCAGTAATATTCCATTGTCATATATACATATATTACTTGATATGTAGATATATAGATATACATACTACAATATCATATATATATTACAACTTCTTTCTCGTCAAACCAATTAATGCTGAATTTTCTAATTACATGTTTTACTTACCACAATTACTTCTATAGGAATAGGGACTGGAATTTTGTGCTTAAATCGATCATTTACTTCCTTAACTGCCATACAGATGATAATGGTGAGTAATCCAGCAATAAAATCAGCAAGATTGGTGTGGCCAATATTTTGAAACATCTCAATCAGAGTCTGTAAAAAGAAAATAATTTTATATTCTTCCCATGTGAAAAATCATATCATCATCGAAAGCACTTAAGAATTTCACATAAAATCATAAAAATGTGTTGGCTAACACAGAGACCATTAAAAACAGCCAGTATTTGATATATATGTACCAAGTTATTAGTGATGGTTAATTGGGGTGGTAAAACCATGGGTGATGTCTACCTTTTAATTTTTATCTGCATTTTTTACAATAAAATGAGATGTTTTAAAAGAAAAAAATCATTATATGTTGAATTTTATTTGCATAAAAGTTTTAATGTTTATTGACTTATTTTGAGAGAGAGAGAGAGAGAGAGAGAGAGAGAGAGAGAGAGAGAATCCCAAACAGGCTCCATGCAGGGCTCGAACTTACAAACTGTGAGATCATGACCTGAGCCAAAATCCAGAGTCAGACGCTTAACCAACTGAGCCACCCAGGTGCCCCACTTGCAGAAAAGTTTTTAAAGTTTATATCTTAAAGTGGTTTTACAGGGGCTGTTAAGTGACCTAATTTCACAATGTTGATGTGGTATTATTGAGACTAAAAACTGATAAACCCAAAAGTCCCAATTAGCCAGTATTTTAGCTAAAACTCTTCCCAAACCTGAATTATATGGGTGGTAATAAAAATACCTGAATACTTCATATGTAGATACATAGGATTGATCCATTCTTCATGGCAGAGAAAAGCTACTGAATTGATATATAGTTCAAATATAATTTTTTTGGAAATTAATTTGGTACTTAGTTGAAACTTGAACTGAAATGACTTTAAAAACACAACTCTTTCCAAGTGCACAGATAAGCCACCTCAAGAAAAAGCTAGTTAACTCCAAGAAAAAGCTAGTTTTGTTTTGTAAATAGGAGGTTTCTGGGAATCAAGGAAGATTAGCAAGGGAGAATCCCAGGGAAGAACACTAATACCTTTGTTCCGGCAGCTTGTTCCGGCAGGAAGGTATTCTTTAATTCTTTGAGACAAATAATCTCTCATTGAAGGTTACTTTTTTCGAATGGTCCTTTTATAGGTGTATTTTATATGAAAATAAAGGAATGGAGCATCTGATCATTTATAACGTATTTGTTACTTAATTTTATAGGTAAGCTATATTTAAAATAATTATACTGGGGCGCCTGGGTGGCGCAGTCGGTTAAGCGTCCGACTTCAGCCAGGTCACGATCTCGCGGTCCGTGAGTTCGAGCCCCGCGTCAGGCTCTGGGCTGATGGCTCGGAGCCTGGAGCCTGTTTCCGATTCTGTGTCTCCCTCTCTCTCTGCCCCTCCCCTGTTCATGCTCTGTCTCTCTCTGTCCCAAAAATAAATTAAAAAGTTGAAAAAAAATTTTTTAATAATTATAATGACAATCCAGTAACAATTATGTATAATAAACATTAAGTGATCTAACAGTCATTTTGCTAGCAACTCCAACTCTCTGGAGAACATTCAAGAGTAAGGAAATGAGGGGAGACGCTTTCATGCCGGCAAAATACATCCACCAAGTCCTTGAACTAGAGTTCAAGCAGGAAGCCCCTTGGACTTTCACTCAGAGTATTTTTGCTCTTGCTTTAAACCCATATACCAACAAATTTACGTTGCCTTCCAGAGTCAGTGAAAATTGCTAGAGGCAGATACACTGATGGCAAACGATGAAGCCAGTGATAGCCCGGTGAAAAAGAGAAAATGGAGGAGTACCACAAGCAGACACAATAACTCAGGAATTTAGGGCATCTGTCCTAGGAGCTAACAGTCCTACATGCCTCAGAGTCATGATGGCATTGCGTCTGGCCCTTCACATCATCAACTGTCTTTCTTTCGTCTTCTTTTTTTATTCTCAAGTTAGCTAACATACAGTGTAGTCTTGGCTTCAGGAGTAGAACCCAGTGATTCATCACTGACGTATAACACCCAGTGCTCATCCCAACAAGTGCCCTCCTGAATGCCCATCACCCATTCAGCCCATCCCCTCCACCTATCTCCCCTCCAGCAACCCTCTGTTTGTTCTCTGTATTTACGAGTCTCCTATGGTTTGCCTCTTTCTCTGTTTATATCTTATTTTTCCTTCACTTCCCCTATGATCACCTGTTAAGTTTCTCAAATTCCACATCATCAATTTTCTGATGACAAGCCTCATTAATTCACAAGCTAGATACAATATTTCACTTAACTGTCTACACAATAAAGGTTTAGTTTCAACTCAAGAGGGGAAAATTCAAACTTAAAAACAATCAGATAACTACCCCAGTCATAGAAACATTTTCACCTTACAAAAATTATCACTCTTGGATTCCCATTTAATCTATGAGAGTCACTTAGATCTTTGAATAAAAAGCACTTCTAGCGTATTAAAAATGTAATATGAGTCACAAAAAACAAAATCAGTTTATATTATACAATTGCGTTAAACAAGCATATAAACATATGAGTTGCATATATATGAGTTATTTCTTCCAAAAAATGTTTCAATAAAAAGTTTAGTCTACATGGAAATAAAATTCACCCAAATAAACTGAAGTAGTCAGATTGTATTCAAAGACAATAGAAACGAGACTCTAAGAAAGTACTAAAAACTAATTCTAATTTAGATTACTATGGAAATACTTATTAAATTTGTTTAAAAGCTGGATACACATATAAATCCACCTTTCAACCTAATATTCTGAATAGTTCAAATCATAATAATAATCATTTCCGTGATGGAAAATATTATACTATTTTCCTACCATGCTCAGAGAATTTTAGGACCATTTCACTTAGATAATTTCTTCCTTCTTTGCCTAGCATTACCTTGGGGTATGAAGCCAGAAGAAAAAAATATATACCTGATATTACATATGAAGAAGTTTGTCAGTTAACTTTTGGTGCCAAATTTGTTTTTAATTCATCTTTATAAATATAACAAACCCGTCATAATCACCCCCTTGTAGTCAGGTATTTCCTCCTACCAGAAACAACTTTTGCTCATATGTAGATCAACCCTTAGAGCTTCAAGTGTTCTTTCCTTATTATAATGGCTTGATTTTTATAAAACGGAACAGATTCAGAATAGTGAATCTGCTCAAGCTTAATGGTGGCTTTCAACACCCTCATCATCTGGGCAGAACTTTTCAGTGTGGTCTTTCTCCTCATTAGAGGAATAAAGGAGGAGGTAGGCATCACTTTAGTAAGCAAGCAGAAACTCTTCCTTTGTCTATTGAGACAAGCCATTCAAAGTGAATGGTACGAAAATATACTCTTTTTTTTTTATATAGAGTTGTTCAAAGTTTATTTATTTTGAGAGAGAAAGAGAGAGAGAGAGAATGTATGCAAGCAGGGGAGGGGCAGAAAGAGAGGGAGAAAGAGAATCCTAAGCAGGCTCTGTGCAGGCTCCATGCTGTTAGTGCAGAGCCTGAGGCAGGGCTCCATCCCATGAACTGTGAGATCCTGACCTAAGCTGAAATCAAGATTCAGCTGCTCAACTGACTGAGCCACCCAGGAGCCCCAATATACTCACTCTTAAATGTGCTATGTGATTTGCTTACACAATTGAGTAGCTACATAGTGGGATGAGAAGTATTATTAATTCTGAATTCCACTAGCATCCTTTCATTCCCCCTTCTGCATCCTATATTCAGTGTCTCTGGCATTTGCTAATTAAAGTTTTAGTTTTTCATACTGTCCCAATATTTCCTCCTCCAATTCTTTGAATTAATCACCTTATTTCTTGGGAGGAGTTGGGGAAGGGAAACAATCCAAAGTACAACCTTATAACAAAAGGGATGTTAAGTTACTACATGCCAAGGAAATTATCTTACAACAATCTTCCAAATTTTCCTGGACGGAATCCATGACTACTCTGCATTTGTTGAAGGGTTCTTTCACAAATGATTGCTGCCAGTAATGTCATAAGTGAAATTGTCTGTTCAGGTACTGAGTGGTTCATTCAACTCTTATGCAACCCTTTCCAAATCTGCTGATCCTTTCTTTTCAGAAGAGCAAGCTTAGAGACATGATCACACAGGGAAGATTGAGATATATTCATCCAACCTGAGTGGCCTGGAGGAATTCTCTCAAAATTCTATGATATACTCTAACCTGAGACTTCAAGAATAATGTTCAACAGAACATAAGTCACATAATAATCATGTCTGGTTTAAAACAATTTTTGACCTTATTCTAGTATGTCTTGGTACTTTTGTCCATGTCTCAAAGTGGGGTCATTTGCAACAAGCTTCATCTTAAACATAGTCCTAGGAAAGACACAAAGAAATGGAAAGACATACCATGTTTGTGGGTTGGAAGAACGAATACTGTTAAAATGTCTGTACTACCCAAAGCCATATATATACATTTAATGCAATCCCTAACAAAATACCAACAGTATTTTTCACAGAACTGGAACAAAACAATCCTAAAATTTGTATGGAACCACAAAAGACGCTGAATAGCCAAGGCAATCTTGAAAAAGGAAGAAAAAACTATAGGTATCACAATACCGGGGCTTTATACTACAAAACTATAGTAATCAAAACAACATGGTACTGGGGCACCTGGGTGGCTCAGTGAAGCATCTGACTTTTGATCTCAGCTCAGGTCTTGATCTCAGGGTCGTGGGTTCAAGTACCAGCATGGTACTGGAATAAAAACAGACACATAGAGCAGTGGAACAGAATAGAAAACCCAGAAATAAACCCACAATTAAACGATCAATTAATCTTTGTCTAAGTAGAAAGGAATCTACAATGAGAAAAACAGTCTCTTCAACAAATGGTGTTTGGAAAACTGGACAGCAACGTGCAAAAAATGAAACTGGGCCTCTTTCTTATACCATATACAAAAATAAATTCAAAATGGATGAAAGACCTAAATGGGAGACTTGAAACCATAAAAGTACTAGAAGAGAACCCAGGCAGTAATTTCTGACATCAGCCATAGCCACATTTTTCTAAATGTCTCCTGAGGTGAGGGAAATAAAAGCAAAAATAAAGTATTGGGACTACAAAAAAAAAAAAAAAAGTTTCTGCACAGCAAATGAAACAATCAACAGAAATGAAAGACAACCTACTAAATGAGAAGATATTTGCAAATGACATATCCAATAAAGCATTAGTACCCGAAATATATAAATTTAAAATATGGGAAGAATTTAAAAATTTAATTTAAAAATGGGCAGAAGACATGAACAGACAGATATTTCTCCAAAGAAGATACATGATAAGATGCTCAATATCACCCATCATCAGGGAAATGCAAATCAAAACCACAGTGAGATATCACGTCACACCTATTAGAATGACTAAGATCAAAGAAACAACAAATGTTGGCAAGGATGTGGAGAGAAAGGAACTCTCATGCAATGTTGGTTGTAATGCAAACTGGTGCAGCCACTGTGGAAAACAATATGGAGTTTCCCCTGAAAGTTAAAAATAGTATTACCCTATGATACAGTAATCACACTACTGGGTATTTACCCAAAAACCCCCACAAAAACACTAATTCAAAGGGATACATGCACCCCTGTGTTTATAGTGGCATTATTTACAATAGCCAAATTATGGAAGCAGCCCAAGTGTCCATGGACTGATGAATGGATAAAGAAGAGATGGTATATATACATACAACAGAATGTTACTCGGCCATAAAAAAGAATGAAATCTTGCCATTTGCAATGATATGAATGGAGCTAGAGAGAATAATGCTGAGCAAAATATGTTAAAGACAAATACCATGATTTCCCTCATATGTGGAATTTAAGAAACAAAACAGATGAGCAAAGGTCAAAAAAGAGAGAGACAAACCAAGAAACACATTCTTAACCGTACAGAACAAACTTACGGTTACAAGAGGGGATGCGGGTGGGGGAATGGGTAAAATAGGAGCTGGGGATTAAGGAGTGTACTTGTCATGATGAGCACGGGGCGATGTAGAGAATTATTGAATCACTACATTGTACACCTGAAACTAATATAACACTGTGTGTTAACTACACTGGAATTAAAATAAAAACTTAAAAAATAAAACGTAAAACATAGTCCTAGAAGACAGGAAGAACTATTTCATTCTCCTGTTGGCGAGGTCCCCCAGTGGCCAGGGAACCAGGTTAACCGTAGGCCTGAGCCTCCTGTGATCTGTGTGGAGGCAGCCCAAAAAATGTTCACGAAGAGGTGAGTACACTCAGTAAGGGGTCTCTTGGTGGATTCAGGGGTCAGTGGATTCATATAGGGAGAAACTAGTTCCTAGCACATAGGAGGTGGTCAATAAATATTTATTGAATAGATGAACTGTATGAATGACAATGAAGGAATAAATGAATGAACAGCAGGCAGGAAACGTGGGAACGCAAGGAAAAGCAAGATGTGCCAGGGACTGCAAATGCAAAGGAGCCTGTCAGAGAAAGGGACTCAGAAGCTTTCAAATGAACCAAGGACGTGGTTGCAAAAAAAGCAACAATGACAAAAAACAGCCTGTGTTAACAGTCTGGGTCCTTGAGAAGCGAACACTAAGCTCCAGGAGGTCTAATCACCATAAAAATAATGATAACAGTAATAGCAACAACAATAATGGTAATAATAACAATAATAATAATTTACTGAACTCTTCCTAAGAGCCAGGTATTGTGCTAAGTGCTTTACACAGATTTTCCTTTATTCCTCACAATGCTAAGAGGCAGCTACTATTATTATTCCCATTTTACAACTGAGGACACTGAGGTGTATAGGATGTTAAATTTAACATGCCCCAAATCACGTGGGTAGTAAGTAGGCAGTGGAACCAAGATTCCAGCTCAAGTCTACTGAAGTTCAAAGTCCCTGATTTTTTTAAAAATTTGTTTAATGTTTATTTATTTTTGAAAGAGAGAGAAAGAGAGTGAGCATGGGAGGGGTAGAGAGAGAGGGAGACACAGAATCTGAAGCAGGCTCTGGGCTCTGAGCTGTCAGCACAGAGCCCGACACGGGGCTTGAGCTCAAGAGCTGTGAGATCATGACCTGAGCCGAAGTCAGCCGCCCAACCGACTGAGCCACCCAGGCACCCCCAATAGTCCCTGATTAATCACTGGGTTATACTATCTCCTCTACCTACTCCCACTGCTTAGCACAGTACCCGGCTTATAATAGGCACTTGGCAGTATTGGTTGAATGTATAGAGAACGTGGGATTATGACACTGTTGTGAAATCGAGCAAATTCCTGACCACATCACTAATTTTTTGCATATGAACACATGGCCTTACATTGTTTTAGAAGCTAATACGTGGGTCAGTAAAGGACTGAAACCCCATTCTCAAGGCTAGCACATTTATTTGGCATAGTATCATCCTCCCCAAGCTAGAATGACATCATGTTACTATCATTATCATTTTTCAAGCATCAATAGCATGCTTTATATAGAACACAGATTTAGATCCAAGAACTTTTTCAAATCTAATTAGTGTGATCTACATCCTTCTTTTGCATCTCTTTTGCATGTTGATCACCTCCGATTCTGATGTTCCTTTTCATCTATAATTGCTGAGACATTTACATTATGCATTTTATGGACTCTCACAGTTAAAAAGGGCTTTAGAGCTACAGCTCCAGTCATTTCGTTTTACAAATAAAAAAAGAAGCCTTGAAATGTGAAATAATAATTTCAACTAACTACTTTTTTTGAGTACTTGTTAATGCTTCAGCCTCTGGGCAAAGTGCTTCTCTTACACCCTTATTTAACTTAATTATGAATACAGATATTGTTACTAATTCTATTTGGCAGAGAAGGAAACTGAGGTATGGTGATTTGCTCATATAACTAATATATACAAGAGTCAGGATATTAATCCAGGATCCAGCTCTAAACCTGAGCTTTCAGCCACTATCCCCCATGATGTGCCTACGGCCACTCAACTTATCAGAGGCCACTTGGAAACTGGAACTCAAGTCTGTGGCATCCCACACCAGACTTCACTTCACTATACCACTTTGTTTTCCTTCATATTTTTAAGTGCAGTGACACTTGTGGAACCATTTTGACCAGTTGAGAACGATGCTTTGTAAAATCTGCCGTCTTCAATGTTACTCCTGATTCTATTGCTTTCTTTCAGAGAAGAATGTTTTCAATGGCTGCCCAAAGTATGGCATGGAGGAACATATGCTCTCCAGACTCAGGGTACAGAGGAAAAGAACAGATTTTTCTCCGTGAGCCATCTCCGGAGTAAAAAGCCACACTTACATAGATAATGGAGAGAACGCCATTATAGTTTTTGGTCGAAACGTTGAGAACGATCTTCAGCTGTGAGACGAGCACTTGGAAGGCAGCAGCTGTTGTGAATCCGCCAACCAAAGGATCTGCCAAGTACCTCACTATGAATCCGATCTGCAAAGCTCCAAATATCAACTAGTATGAGAAGGAAAGAAGTTAAAGTTTGCCTGGAAGAAGGACCAATTCTCTTGAACTATTAACAAATTAAACCCAACACCATTTGGGGTGTCTGGGTGGCTCAGTTGGTTGAGCATCCGACGTCCACTTAGGTCATGATCTCACGGTCGTGAGTTCAAGCCCCACGTTAGGCTCTGAGCTGACATCCCAGAGCCTGGAGCCTGCTTCCAATTCTGTGTGTCTCTCTCTGCCCCTCCCCACTCATGCTCTGTTTCTCTCACACAAATAAATAAACATTAAAAAAAAATAAAAATAAACTTAACACCAGTTAAAACTCTGGTAACCTGCTGATAACAACAAATACTTGTAGGAAGCAAATCTGGATTTCCCAATGCCCCTCCTCCACCCTAAAATTTGAAAACTGTGGTAACATGAACCTTGAAGTGTTTCTGGATATGTAATGTGTAAAAGCAAAAATCATGGGACTTATTCCTCTGACTTTCAGATCCCATGGCTCTGCTCACTGGGACACTTTTTGCTCCTTTGTGCATTCTGTATTCTTCCCTTCCCTCATTCTCATTATAATCACACATGGGGCACCTGGGTGGTTCAGGCAGTTGAGCTTCTGACTTGGGCTCAGGTCATGATCTCGTGGTTTGTGAGCTTGAGCACCATGTCGGGCTCTGTGCTGACAGCTCAGAACCCGCTTTGGATTCTCTGTCCCCCTCTCTTTGCCTCTCTCTCTCTCTCTCAAAAATAAATATTAAAAAAAATTTTTAATTAAAAAAAATAATCACACATGTTCTGATTTTTTTTTCTGTCTCTAACTTTGATAATACCTGAGCCCTAATCAGGGGGTCTTGC
Organism: Puma concolor; assembly: GCF_028749965.1. Classification (NCBI taxonomy): domain Eukaryota; kingdom Metazoa; phylum Chordata; class Mammalia; order Carnivora; family Felidae; genus Puma; species Puma concolor. The sequence continues at coordinate 93,281,394 of NC_141668.1, read as the reverse complement.
TGACTATTTCAGCATCTGACCTAAAACAGTAGAAGTTAAAAAATAACTTTGGGGGGGGGGCTCCAATAAATCTCTCTGTTGTGCTTTTAAATGAATCTTTAAGTCCACATGCTTTACACTCAGTTATTTCAAATAAAAATCATGCCAATTTACATTTTACTTGTCATCCCATTACCTGTATGATGCCAACCAGAAGAGTAAGGGTGCTTGCAATCAATACTCTTGTTGCGTCTCTAGCCTCAGAGTCTATCACGGTGGCATTGAGTGCAGTGCCATTACTGCTGGATATGCGAAAGTGTTCGTCGGGGGCCATGCTCAGAACAACAGATCCCACCATTAAACTGACCACAGGGAAAGGCCCTGGGGAAGAAAGGCTCTATCAGTTAGTAATTATTCATCATACATGTTTAGGTTCAACAACATGTCTACATAGGATTAGAAAGATGTGTGAAATTATTAGCTGTGGTTGGGAAAATATTGCTTCTGCACAAAAGAAGCCCCCAAAACACATGCTTCAAGGCATTCGTGACCCAGAAATGAGCAAGAGAGACATGTAGATAGGCAATTGTAAAATAGCATTTCGGATGCTTTGTGAATACTCAGGGGGGTTGTCTAACCAGTCTTTGTGCGGTCTTCGTGTGAACTGGGGTAGGGGTGGGGGAGTTTCCTGGCAGAGGTGGCCAACAAGCTGGATCCTTATTTGTTTCATCTTACTTATTCCATATAAGCTCATTCCCTAGAGCATCCGGTGTCCTGATCCCTGCGGAGCTGAGTACCTTGATCCATATCACAGGGTCCCAATTAGGGTAAAGAAACAGCAAAGAGAGTACACTGTTTCTCTTTTTCTCTTTTCAAAACAAATTATTTTTTCATATCAAATGCCAGTCTAGAAGATTCTATGTTTTAAAAGTATTCCTTTTCTCCCATTCACTTCTGATGTTTTTATCCATGATGATGATCCTATCCTTTCATCATGGAAGGCTTTAACAGTTGGGAGGGCTCAGTATCAAAATCCAGTAACCTGGAGTGTCTAAATGGATAGAATACCAAAGAGAAAAAATACAGCTTCTATGTTCCTCACACTGTCAAGCATTTGATACTGATAGATTCTCCCAGGTGAGGAAGTGTTCTCAATCAATAACCTCTTCCTGATCTCCTTCCGTAGACAAGGCAATATGCTAGACACTGGGGACAATACAACTAAGGACAAGGATATGGGTTGGAGATACAGTAGATGGTTGTATGTGTTTCAAGAGGACTGTCCAGGTAGACATGTCTAGCCAGCAGATGGATGTAGGCGCAAAATTATCTCAAGTATAAATGTCAAAGTCACAAAATAGCATTAAGACATTCATTTACTAGAACATTCTAGCAAAAGAGAATTCAAATTTTAGGAACAGCAGAAAATAAGCCTATTTTGAGCCATACCAAGAAGGAAAGCCAAGCTTAGTTTCTAAATAGTTTTGGCACAACTTTGCTGGTCTTCCAGTATTAGTGACTTAAAATGAGTATAGTTTTTAATGAAATGATGAATATGGATTTGATGAACATTATTTAGTAAATGATAAGTTAGTCTAGTAAAACAGGAGGTTTGAAGACCTCTTGAAGATATTTTTTCCTTGTCATTTTCTATTTTGGAAGAGAGCACTTTCTAAATATGGAGTCAAATTTATTACATTAAGAAAATGAAAATATGCTAGAATTTGAAGGTAGGCTGCCATTTTGACCAATCTCTCAATTTTCTCCTCTTTATAAAAAAAAAAAAAAAAAGTTAAGTATAAACTTAATACTGAAGAGATGGTACTTTGAAAGCTAAGAACCACTGCGTCATTGAATAGGAAAAGCAGGCAAAGCACTGAAGGCCTATTTTCCCGGAAAACATTATTAACAAAGATATGGAAGCATAATACACATACTAGAGCCGAAACACGTTAAACGTGAATAAATATAATTGTAGTATATGCTTATAATTACCAACTGAGATGTGTCTTGATGTTCCAAAGATAAAATATGTTAGGATAGGGAAAAAAGCAGAGTAGAGACCATATCCGACAGGAACGGCAGCCAGGAGAGCATACGCCATGCCTGAAAGTACATCCAAAATGATTAAATTCACCAACAAAAGTTATGGTATTATTTCTACTGTGCAAAGAAAGACCTTTTCAAAGATAGCCCCACTTTGCAGCTTGCCCAGAGTGGTCTCCTTATGTTGCCTACAGTCTGAGGCTATGCAAGGATGCAGAACACGGTCTAAATCAGCTGAAATAATGATGGTGTCCACACAACGCCTGTGTAAATAAATTGAATTGACAGGTAATCCAAATTACCCAGTGATCAGACGAGTGGAAAAAAGAAGTCAAAGCAGTTGGTTAACATTGTTATCAATTCAGTCAGGGAAATACAAATCAAAACCACACTGAGATACCACCTCACGCCAGTCAGGGTGGCTACAATGAACAAATCGGGAAACAACAGATGTTGGTGAGGATGTGGAGAAAGGGGAACCCTTTAGCGCTGTTGGTCCCCTTTTGCGCAGCTGGTGGGAATGCAAACCGGTGCAGGCCCTCTGGAAAACAGCATGGAGGTTCCTCAAAATATGAAAAATAGAACTACCCAACGGTCCAGCAATTGCACTACTAGGTGTTTATCCAAAAGACACAAAAGTGCTGATTCAAAGGGGCACGTGCACCCCAATGTTTATATCAGCACTATCAACAAGAGCCAACTTATAGAAAGAGCCCAAAGGTCCCTTGACTGATGAATGGATAAAGAAGATGTGGTGTGTGTATATATATATAGAGAGAGAGAGAGGGAGAGAGAGAGAGAGAGAGTATTACTTGGCAATCAAAAAGAATGAAATCTTACCATTTGCAACAGCATGGAGGGAACTAGAGTGTATTAGGCTAAGCGAAATAAGTCAGTCAGAGAAAGACAAATATCATATGATTTTACTCATATGTGTAATTTAAGACACAAAACAGATGAACATTGGGGAAGGGAAGGAAAAATAAGATAAAAACAGAGAGGGAAACAAGCCATAAGAGACTCTTTAATTTAGAGAACAAACAGAGGGTTGCCGGAGGGTTGTTGGGCGGGGGGAAGGGCTAAATGGGTGATGGGCCTTAATAAGGGCATTTGTTGGGATGAGCCCTGGGTATTGTATGTAAGTGATGAATCAGTGAATTCTACTCCTGAGACATTATTACACTATATGTTAACTAACTTGGATTTAACTAAAATAAAAAAAATTTGTAATTTCATCAATTCGGTCCAAAGGCTCAGACCAGTTTTGCACATAGATATTTTGTGTGAATGCAGTGTTTCTCTGTGTTCAGAGGGACATAAGCATTGTTGCACTGCCCTTTCCACCTTTCTTGTTAACAGAAGTTAGGTCCAAACAAAGAAAAATATGGCAATTATACACAGCAGCAGGCAAGAAAACTCTGCGAGGTTTCCTCCGCTAAGCTGTCTGTCCCAGGAAGCCTCTGGGCCCATGTATTGCGGTATGGAGAAATCTCAACTTCTCTGTGTACATGGGAATTGGAAGACCATGATGATGAGTTCTTTTCCCTGGTTAAGTACTTCTTAGGTAGTCAGCACATCTTACTTAAATTACTTTCTCACATTTCACTCACTTACAGTGAGAGAAAATCAAGCCCTTTGATCACTGGGCCCTTAACAAAGGATTACATTTAGAGCAGTTAAAAAAACAAAAGGCGAAAACAACCTAAATATCCTGGCTCACAACTGCCCCATGTTAGCTACTGAATGAATGTCTCAAAATGGAAAAGTTAACTAAATTATACTTTGCATACTGTAATTCTATCACATGAAATTGATGTGATATGTAGAAATACATTTCCTAACATGGAGATATGTAAAGAACAAAGAAAAAGCGAAGAAAAAGCAGGATTCAAAATCGTGGTAAGCATGCCTGCTCCCCCTTTTATAAAAGTAAACATGCATGCTGCATGCACAAAAAAATTCTCAAAAGATTTTAAATAATATACTAAGTCATTTCGATATTCAAAGACTATATAATATAATAAATACCCATGTATTCACCATCTGGCTTAAGAAATAAATTGCCAGTGGGGCACCTGGCTGGCTCAGCTGGTACAGGGAATGACTCTTGATCTCAGGGTTGCGGGTTTGAGCCCCACATTGGGTGCAGAGATTACTTAAAATCTTGAGGGAAAGAAAGAAAGAGAGAAAGAAAGAAAGAAAGAAAGAAAGAAAGAAAGAAAGAAAGAAAGAAAGAAAGAAAGAAAGAAAGAAAGAAGGAAAGAAGGAAGGAAGGAAGGAAGGAAGGAAGGAAGGAAGGAAGGAAGGAAGGAAGGAAGGAAGGAAGGGAGAAATCGCCAGTAAAGTTACAACTCTATATACTTTTCCTCCATCACATCCTCCTTCCTCCCTCTATCCCTTGAAGGCAACCACTATCCAAAATGTAGTGCTTATCATTCTGGCATTTCTTTATTCTTTTACATAGATATGCATTTGTGTGTCTAGTAGGACATTTACTAAAATATTAATGGGTTTTCTACATGGTAGGATCAAAGGAGACTTATAGTTTGTGGAAGAGGTATTTTTTTCATGTCTTTATATGTATTTTCTAGTTTCCTACAATAAACATTCACACATTCATTCAACAACAATTGATTATGTACCTACCATGTGCCAGCACTATTCTAGATCTGGGAGTGGACAAAAGAAAGTATCTGCCCTTACAGAATTTGCATTCTAGAATAATCTGTATGCAATCATTTTAATACATGAATTACAGCAAGAAATGGCAATAATCACTCATCCAAAGAAAATGGAGTAGAATGGTGGCTCCACAAAGGGAAGAAGGAGCAGGAGATAAAAACAACCTACTTTCTATGACTTTTTCCAAGTCTTTCTCAAGCTTCACTTCCCTACACTGGGCTCTGCAGTGTTTACAGGCCTGACAAAATAGGGACTTTTTCTGTTTTCATACAGTGTCCTACTTAGGGACAACCGCTACCCAAATATATTGTAATCAGCTTTATTACAAAGGAATTTGGTGCCACAATTTTGAAATCACACCATTTGTAAAGAAATCGAAGCCATCGGTTTAAGCTGTGGAATCTCTGTGCTGGGGGCCCTCATGTGCAGGATGGTGGCCTATGTCGACAATGGTGGTACTAACAAATGTTTGCAAGCATCTAGAAGGCAAAGTAGAAACTGGAGAGCAGTCTCCCCATAGTTGGGAATGAAGATAGCCCTAAAATGCCTGCATTGATCTTTTGCTGGCTGGTGAGAATTTTTTTTATAACAAAAGTCAAAAAGATCCCATTATCCTTCTCAACAAGCGGTTTCTCAGTAAGTTGAGCCTGACCTCTCTGATGAGTTACTCTCCCACTCCTCGGCCATCCAGCCAGTGATGTGTCACGGACCGAGCCACCACTAGACACAATGGCACCCCCTCTGAAATCTGTTTTGAGTTCTCTCTCCCAAAACACATCCTAGGCTTTCAGCTCACCTACTCCAGAATCGTTGTTGCAACATTTCTGTGTCCTCATCTGTGTCCTCATGAGGCTTCAAAATCCACTCTCTCCCTCTCTTTGGTGCCCTCCTGTCTTCTCTTGCCTCCTGTCCATGTAATTTTGCAAACACTCCGAACTCCCTTGCTTCTCTCTCTCACCTTCCCTTTTCTTGTCTCGTAAAACCCCAGTCTGGTTGAATCCAAACATCCACCTTTTGGGTGACATTTGAGCATTTGAGTGGCTAGAGAAGCTGGACCAGAGACCAGATAATTTGCATTTGGGCTGACCCATCTCAAGGGAGATATGTGAACAGGAGCCCCATGTGGGGACTCCGGACTGCCTGGCGGCCCAACTCCACATCTTTGTTCTGAGCAAGACTCAAACCTCCCAAAGTTTCCTCAAACTGCTGCCCTCCCCCTTCTGCACGCAGACATGGTTCAGACATGAATCTCAGACTCCACCCAAAACACAGAATCCATAAAGAGATGCTCTGAATTTGCTTTTCACCATAATTTCAAACCCCTCTACACTTGCACCATTTTTTCTTTCTTCCTTTAAAAATGGAGGAGATCTCCCCCTTGTCTTTAAGGAGCAACCCTCCTACTTCTGTCCTTGAGCCCCATTCACATTCACCCCTTCTCACCACTTTTAGTTTCTCCTCCACCTGTTGGGCCATCAATGCCTTTCTCTACAAGGATATTCCCACTAGTTCCCAAATATGTTCTAGTATCTCTTCTAGGAAAAGAAAATGAAATCTTCCCTCATTCTACCTCCATCTCAAAATAGTTACAGCTATTTTTCTACTCTGGGTCACAGCAAACCTTCTCAAAAGCATTGCCTGTGCCCCACCTTTAAGCTCTCCCCTGAAGAGTATTTGACACTATTGCCCCTCTGTCCTTTTTTTTTTTTTTTTTTAACGTTTATTCATTTTTGAGAGACAGAGAAAGACAGAGCTCAAGTGGGGGGAGGGCAGAGAGAGAGGGAGACACAGAATCCGAAGCAGGCTCCAGGCTCCGGGCTGTCAGCACAGAGCCCGATGTGGGGCTCGAACCCACGAATCATGAGATCATGACCTGAGCCGAAGTCGGACGCTCAACTGACTGAGCCACCCAGGTGCCCCTGCCCCTCTGTCCTTTTAAAAACAACCTCCCCTCTTGGCTTCTGACCCCACATCTCTCCAATTCTTTCTCTCCAACCTCCTGAGCCTCCTTATGTTTCCTTGTGGCCCCACCCCCCTTATCTTTCTGACCTCTGGATGGTCCAGCCATCTTCTCTTCCATCTGTCCCTTCTCCCTGGGTTGTCTCAGGCATTCCCACTCTTTTATATTTTTTTAAAGTTGATTTATCTATTTATTTTGAGAGAGAGAGAGAGAGAGAGAGAGAGAGGCAGAGAGAGAATCCCAAGCAGGCTCCCCACCCCCACAGCAGTCAGCACAGAGCCTGAACCCCACAAACCGTGAGACCATGACCCAAGCTGAAATCAAGAAATTAAGGGATGGAGGTTAAACCCACTGAGCCACCCAGGTGCCCCGCCTCTATTTTAAAGATCACCTCTACAGCGATGCTTTCCTGATTTTTCTGTCTAGCTCAGACATCTCCTCTGCTCTTCACACTTGAAGTAGCTCCAACTCAATATTTAGCATTTCCACTTAGAGATCTCACCTACATCTCAAACTTAGCATGTCCAAAAGGACACTCTTCACTTTCCATCCCAAACTGCTCCTCAGCCAGCCTTTGCCATTGTAATAAGTGACATAACCATCTACCCAGTTGCTCAAGCCAACAACCTTGGAGCCACCTGTGATTTTCATCACACTAAATCCATCAGTAGACATCAGCAACTGCTGCTCCAAAATATATTTCAAATCTGTGTGGATCTCTCCATCTCCTGCCGATCTGGTTCCAGCTGACACACCTGTCCTCCAGGCTGGGAGGGGTGAGGCAAGCCAGGTGCCTGAGGCACAATACTTAAGGAAGCCTTCTGAGAGTCAGTGCCTCACTGTCTCATCCTAATCCCAGCCCTGCCCAACCTTATCTCATTCAGTTCACCAGCCGCCACCCCTCACGGCACCCACCCACACTAGAATTCTTGAAAATACTGAACTCCTTTTGGCCTTGGGCCTTTGTTTGGTAAACTCTCCCTTCTGCTCTTGTCATGACAGTCTCTTCATCCTCTGGGTCTCTGACTGAATTTCACCTAATCAGTACGGACTTCCTTGACCATTCTATCTAAAATAAACACTCCAGCGGCGCCTGGGTGGCTGAGTTGGTAGAGTGTCCAACTCTTGATTTCAGCTCAGGTCAGAATCTCAGGGTCATGGGATCGGGCCCCGCGTCCGAGTGGGGAGCATGCTTAAGATTCTCTCTCTCCCTCTGTCCCTCTTCTCCACTTGTTCTCTCTCTCTCTCAAAATAAAGAAATAAACACTCCCTCTTCAAAGTAGTCCATATTACAGAGTATTTAGTCCAACACAATGGATTATATCTATCACAATCTGTAATTACTTTTCTTTTTATCTTTTTATTTATTTAATTAATCCCTCTGTCTACATTCAAAAAGAACTCCATGAAGTCAGTATCTGTGCCTGTCAATAAACCATTTAATCCTCATGGCTGAACACCTGGCATCTGGAATTGGTTTTTAAATGTCATTAAGTGAAGGATGAATGAATGCATGAATGAACCAGGTTAGCCTCCCAAAAATCTCACCTTACAATGATAATTTTATAAAAATAAAAAAGATTTAATGGATTTCTCACCTATGGAAAAGGAGTTAATAATAGTTTTTGTGAGGATTAAATAAGATAATTGGCCAAAGCCAGCCTAGTGTCTGATACTTGATAGACAAAATTAAAAGTAGGGTTAATTCTTACAAGATACTTATCTATGAAAATTTGGGAGATATGGAAGTTGAAATATCATTTTTTGTATATAAAGATGATTCATTATCAGAAATGCAATTCAGTCCTCCTTTACCAAATGTTGCCATCTATTTTGTGCCAGCCTCCGTGCCAGGCACCAGCTACACAAACATCAACTTGATGGTCCCTGTCCCCCAGGAGTCACACAGAATTGCTCCGTCACAGCTGTTAAGAGTCCACAGTGCACATGCTCACGTGGCATCACCTAACTATGTACTGCCCAGCCCTACCTCCTCTCCCATCCTCCTTTGTGACTGAAAACATGGTTGGTCAGGACGGGGCTCCACACGAGGGGCACAGAACATCCTCCTCTGTGGAAATCTACCTGTCCTGCTCTGAGTAACCTTGAGAGCCTTATGGGCAAAGGTTGGTTCATGACATTGCTCAACGACTATTACTAACTTCTGAAATAGTCCATTTTCAAGCCATCTTTCTACACACATCCCTATCCCATTCTGCTTCCCATTATTTGGCAATCTCAGACTTAACCTTCCCAGAAGTTCTACTCTGACAGCTCAACCTCTAGGAAGCCATTCCCAATCCCCTAAGGCTGGGTTGTGAGCCTCTGTGCACGGTCACTTCTTAGGCCTTGTTGCCCTTGTCACAGCTCTTGTTGAATGGTTATTATCCACTTTCCTATTGGACCAAGAGCTCCTTGAAAGCAGGTGGTACACCTCATTCATGTCAGCATACCTAGGACTTGGAGCATATGAGGTGCCCCATAAAATTATAATAAATAAATGATACTTCTGTTTCCATGGTCCAGGACTTTGTAGAGTTGGGGGGACGGCAGAAGCAAGGCAATGGGGATGGGGGCCGAGAAGAATGCCCATACTGCTATTCACCAGCTATGCAACAGATTTCCAAGATGTTCATGGAAATATAGCATGAAGCCAGTTTAAAAACAAAACAAAACACCTCTGTTGAGACGTTTTGCCAGAGATTAAAATAAGGTGATGGATTAAAAAAAGGAAGGACAGAAAGAATGTTTATATATAACACTCCAGGCTAAAACACTTCGTTCACTTTCCCTTAAGCCATTAAAAAAATTTTTTTAATGTTTTACTTATTTTTGAGAGAAAGAGAGACAGAGCACAAGTGGGGGGAGGGCCAGAGAGAGAGGGAGACACAGAATCCGATGCAGACTCCAGGCTCTGAGCTGTTAGCACAGAGCCTGACGCAGGGGTCGAACCCACAAACCGTGAGATGCTGAGCTGAAGCCGGACGCTTAACAGACTGAGCCACCCAGGTGCCCCCCCTTAAGCCACTTTCAAATTGCAGGTCAAGGCCCATGTGTGGGATGCAAAATAATTTAATGGACTGCAATCATCATTTAAAAAATATAAGCAGAATAGAACAGGACAGAATAAAAACTATCAGAGCACATCACTTGTGGTGGGAGTAAATAACTATTTCACGAAACTTGAGATATGTGTGTGTGCAGATCACGATGTAATGTATATTTCTTACTGTGAGTTGTGGTCAATAGAGATTGGGAAGCTACTGCTTAGATGCTAGGACTCTAGTTGAAGCCATGCGGCTAGAGAAGCAGTAGGGTTTCCCAGGAAGAGAACTCTAAGGAAGAGGAGAAAAGAGGCGAATCTATCCACTAAGGGGCTCTAGAGGAAAGACGAAGATCTTGAAGGGTAAGCAAACATTGGGTACAGACCCCTGGGAGTCAGGAGGGAGTTACGAACTGCTGCTGGAGACTGTAACTCTCGATCACATGGGAGCCAATTCACCAACACTTACCTTGCAGGGTGCCCACCAGGCCAGTACTAACTCCCGAGATGATGTCACTAAGCAGCCATTCCTTGATTCGGTACTTGGGGAGCCAGTCCAGGATGGGCAAGAGAGTCTTCAACACAGCCAGGCCTCTCTTTCTCGAACAACTGTCAAAGGGCAAGAAAATGGAGTTTCTAGTCCCATCTCTGCCATTACCAACGGCAAAGCACAACGTTTGAGCTGGACCCCGCTGATCTTTACAACCGTTTAGAAAAAGAGTAAGACTTGCATGGAAAATACTAAGCCTCAAGCGCTTACCATGCTTTTGCCAAGAACTCTATCTACTCTTTTAAATGCACTGTGCTAGAAAACACAGGATTAAGTGTCCCCTCCCCTCTCCCACCTTTGTAATCCTCTGAGAAAATATCCCTACACAAGGGCCCATTTTCTAGACCAGCCACAGATCGATCAATGTGGAGTCTCTAAGTGGAGATTAATTTTCAGACTTCTAACCCAGGCGCCTTCTACTACTTGTTTGTCTTTAAAGAAAAACAAACATGCTCTGTTTATTTTGGCGATGCAAGCTCGGAGCCAGTGTATACAAAAATCTTAACATGATAAATGTATATATTTTGCTGTACCTCGCTACTTAGTATTTTTTTTTTAATTCAGCATGCCATAGACAAAAGGAAACAAATATTAAGAGTGTATGGACACTTAACAGGAACCCATGGGGGAGGGGAAGGAAAAAAAAGAGAGAGAGAGATTAGAGTGGGAGAGAGCCAAAGCATAAGAGACTCTTAAAAACTGAGAACAAACTGAGAGCTGATGGGGGGGTGGCAGGGAGGGGAGGGTGGGTGATGGGCATTGAGGAGGGCACCTGCTGGGATGAGCACTGGGTGTTGTATGGAAACCTTTTGACAATAAATTTCATATATCAAAAAAAAAAAAACAAAAGAGTGTATGGACATTATTAGACTCTTCATTCAACTAAATTATTTCAATTATATTTATGAGACAATTGGAAATTTTGATGTTCTCCATATTAAGCAATCATTTTTTAGGTGTGATAAGGGAATTGTGGTTATTTTTTCTAAAGAGTCTTTAGAGATATATACTGAAATATATACAGATAAAAAGATACACTCTGTGGGATCAGCTTCAAAAAAAATGGAGTGGAGGCAAGTGGGTGGAAATAGAGCGTGGTTGTTGAATCTGGGTGGTGGGTAAAAAAAGGAAGGGGGGGCTTCATTATACTACTTTGTCTACTTTTATATGTGCTTATGTTCTGTAATAAAAGAGTTTTTAAAAATTTTTTTAACATTTATTTTTGAGAGACAGAGAGAGACAGAGCAGGAGCGGGGGAGGGGCAGAGAGAGAAGGAGACACAGAATCTGAAGCAGGCTGCAGGCTCTGAGCAAGCTGTCAGCACAGAGCCTGATGTGGGGGCTCGAACCCACAAACTGTAAGCTCATGACCTGAGCCGAAGTCGGATGCTCGACGGACTGAGACACCCAGGCACCCCTGTAATAAAAGATTTTTAAAAAGAAAGAGAATCTGGCAGCAGCTGACAGTTCTAGTTTTTGTTGGTGATATCTAATTATGGATGGCCTGTTTGGGTTTAGAAAGTGATGGAGGTCTCCCTGGGGGTCCCACTGCCTGACAGGAAAGAACTTGGAGCACGCTGTGCTCTCCTGGGTTCCTTCCGTGTCTCCGAGTGGCATCCTGCCTAGAGGAGCTTGGGGCTTTCAAGGACTCCTGGTCAGGTGATGGCTTTACCCATCATCTCTTTTTAATCGAGCCCCTTTCTTCACTGTTCTCAGCCTGGCCTTCACAAGAAGACCATAGGAACCCTGTGTACCCCCAAGCGCACTTCAGGTGTCTCCATGAGAGGAGGGAGGGGGGGAGAGAGAGAGAGAGAGAGAGAGAGAGAGAGAGAGAGAGAGAGAGAGATGGAGCTCTCGGAACACACTCTCCCCAGAGAGGACTTTCCGGGACTAGGGTCCATTCGGGCCGAGAATGATGGAGCCACCCTGCGACCAGGAAGGACAGCGATGCGGACGGTAGAAGCCGGGGCAACCCGGCAGGGCTGCGCGACATCCCACGCCCGGTCCGCGCGCCCACACGCCCGGCCCGCCGCGGCCGCTACCTGCAGCCCTTGGCCAGACTCTCCCGCAGCGTCTTGCGCTCCTGCAGGCGCCGCTCGTACTGCTGCTGGAAGGCGAGCTCGCTGTAGACCGGCCGCGACACCACGTAGCTGCAGCTGTACTCGGGGAGCGGTGGCGGCTCCAATCTGCTGCCGGGCGCTTCCATGACCTGCGAAGCGGAGGGCGAAGAGGAGGGACGAGATGGAGCGGGGCAGGAGGGAGAGGAGGCGAAGAGGAAGGGGCTGGAAAAGGCGACCGCCCGTTAGCTGTCACCCGGCCCCACCTGTTGCAGCCGATCCCGGAGCGCCCGGTCCGCGCTCTGCCGTCCTGGGCGCTACGGGCCGCCACCCCCGGGCGCTCACCACCCGCCTGCAGGGGGGCACGTGAGGACCTTCGGGTCCCGTCGCTTGCACCTGCCGCCCGGGGCTCGCAGACTCTGAAGGAAGTGAGGCCGGCCTTGGGGTCTTCCGGAGCCCGACCCAGTCCCCACCCGCGGGCAGCCAGGGCGCTGTCCGCGTCCTGAAATCTCCCCAAACCCGGGCTGGATCCGAAGCGTGTGCGGGGCTGGAAGGGGACTCTGTGAGCGCTCCTCTCTGGTCGCACCCGACCCAGGGCACGTCCCCAGGCGCGCACCTGGAGAGAAGCACTGGCCCCCGGGCCGGGCGTGGAAACCCTAGGCCACGTTTCCCGGGTCCCGAGGCTGCGTGCACTGCAGGCAAATTCCAGCAGCGGGTCGCCGTTCTCCTGGGGGCAGAACTTTAGGGAGGTGGGGCAGACCTCTTGCCTGTTTTCCTAGCTCCCTTCTCGCTCTCAGCTTCTCAGAAAGAAGGCTGTACTGCCCCCTGCCCGCCTGCTCCGTGCCCCCACGCTAGTCCCTTCCGCAGCTAGCGCTGCCTCCCGGGAGTGGAGCCAGAGCCGAGTCAGGCCAGCTCACCTGTTTCGGCTGGTGCCCCGCCCGCAATGCCCCCGGGACGGCCGCTCGGGTGCCTTTATAGCGCTCACAGAAGGCAGGGAGACGTTTTTTATTTATGGAGCAACAGAGACACCTTAGTCGAAAAGAGGAACACAAAGGCAGCGGTCTTTCCCCACCTATCTATCCTACCGGGAAAGAAATGCTACTCCTCCTGCCCTGTTCTTTCCCTTTCCCGAAGTGGGAGGCCAAGAATCGTACTGGTTGTCACCAGGATCCTCACTCACCTCCCAATTACTAACGCGGGCTGCGAGGTCAGGGGTGGGGGGGGGGTAGGGAAACTTGTTACAGGAGAGCAGAGCCCTGGGTGGAAAACAGGACTGCTGGGAGCCTTGACCTTGGCTCCTACCTTGTGTGAATCAAGAAGCACCACAGTCTGGCACACAGCTCTCCTACTGCCCTGGGGTGGAGAGGAGGAAAAGAGCAGTGGCCAGTTTTGTATTTAATAAATGCTCTGTATTTCTAGAAAGTGTTTCTTCAGAAGTAGTGAGTGGCTGATGGTTGTAGACGGTTCACAACTTAATCATACATTTTAGATACATTGTGTACACTCTTTTCTCTCTGTGTGTGCCCGTGTGTGTTACATTTCACAATCAAAATCAGGTGTCCAGGTGGCTCACTTTCTTACCCTGTCAACTGTTCGGTTCTATCTTTCTTCTCAGTCATCTGGGCAATCAGGGAAGGAATCAGCTGGACTAGACAGGAATGGAGACTAGAAAGAAGTGAGGGGAATAGGATCTACCCTACCTCAGCAGGCTTCTGTCTTCTGCTGGAATGAATCTTGCTAAAACTGACTAATGCAGGTGTAGATGAAAGATGGGAGAGTTTAGCAAACAGGTGGATTCTCGCCCTATCATCAGTATTCTGGAGTAAATGCAGAAGAGACTCCAAAACTGTGGACCTTCTGGACACCAGCCTGCAGTTACCTACCTAGCTGGAACATACAGACCATGACAGTTCTTTAAGCTCCGGGAAACAGAACTCCTCTTGGGAGAACCCTAGTGTAAATTCCCTGTAATTGTATCCTACGAGGTCTGAGCATGTGCATTTTTCCTAATAAATGAATGAGTCAACAGCTTTCAACAGATTTCAGAAACTTACTTGACCCTTAAATAAGGTTAAAGGACACCTGGCTGGCTCAGTCAGAAGAACATGCAACTCTGAATCTCAGGGTCCTGAGTTCAAGTCCCACCCTGGGTGTAGAGATTACCAAAAATAAATAAGACTTATTTAAGATTACTTAATTACTTAAGATTACTTAAATTACTTAAAATAAAATAAAGGTAAGAACCATTGCAGAAGGGAACCAAAAATAAAAATCCAGGTCTTGAACTTGAGAATTCTATCCATTCGCAAGGGAGGTTTTGCTTAGTTGATCCTTGAACAACAGAGGTTTGAACTGCACAGGACCACCTACCTATAAGTGGATTTTTTCCTCGTAAGTACAGTACTGTACTGTAAATGTGTTATCTCTTCTTTATGATTTTCCTAATAACATTTTCTTTTCTCTACCTTACTTTATTGTAAGAATGCAGTATATACTACATAAATCACACAAAATACGTGTCCATAGACATTCACGTTGCCCGTAGGTAAGGCTTCCAATCAGGAGTAGGCTGGTCGCAGTTAGGTTTCTGAGAAATCAAAAGTTACTGGAGGATTTTTGATTCCACGCGGCTGGAAACCCTTAACACTCATGTTGTTCAAGGATCAACTGTATATAACAGTGGTTCTTAACTAAGGGCTATTTTACCCCTCAGGGAACATTTGGCAATGTCTGGAGACATTTTTGTTGTCACGCCTGGGGGTATGCTACTGAGATCTAGTGGATGGAGGCCAGGGATGCTATTAAACATCCTATGATAGGGTTTGCTGTCCCTCTTAGGTTCTGTATGATATTCAAAATATACATCTATTAATAACTTGCCACACATACTAAACATGTACTAAAAATCTCTCTCCATATATATGTATATACGTGTGTATATACAGAGAGAGAGAGTGCGCAGGCATTTTCTGTAAGTAACATATTATTGGATGTGTAACTCAACTACACTGACACAGAGGCAAGTATTTATCTTCAAGTAGATTCTGACTGTTTCCATTCTATACACCCTCACACATAGCTTTAAGCACCAGGTAAAACACTGTCTTCTGCATGAACATTCCTTGATGCTTTCAGTCAGAATTAATCCAGTCCCTTTTCTGAATTCTCTTGGCCCCTTATCTGATTTTCTCTTAAGATGCCTTTCACTATCTACCTTAGTATAGTATCATAATTCTGTTTTCATACAAGTCTTATCTCCCTCACTAGACCAAAACTTTTTTTTTTTTTCAGGCCAAAACTTCTTGAAGGCAAGCACTATGCCTCCCTCAACCATTATTACCTTTTATAATGTTTTCTAAACAGATATACTTAGAACCCAAACACATTTCTTTTATTTATTTATTTTTTTTAATGTTTATTTATTTTGAGGGAGAGAGAGAGAGAGAGTGTGAGCAGGGAAGGGGCAGAGAGCAAGGGAGACACAGAATCCGAAGAAGGCTCCAGGCTCTGAGCTGTCAGCACAGAGCTGGATGCGGGCTTGAACCCATGAACTGTGAGATCATGAGCTGAACCGAAGTCAGATGCTTAACCCACTGAAACACTCTGGCGTCCCTGGTCTACAACTTCTTTAAAGACTTAAGTCTATGTCACCAATATCTTCTAGGGTGCCTAGAATTTCAAAGC
This sequence comes from Puma concolor, assembly GCF_028749965.1. Lineage (NCBI taxonomy): Eukaryota > Metazoa > Chordata > Mammalia > Carnivora > Felidae > Puma > Puma concolor. Next base: position 93,265,394 of record NC_141668.1, on the reverse strand, counting down.
ATCAACTCATATCATTGTTTCCACAGTAACTCACCTAGATGACTCACAATTCTTAATTGAATTAATTTGGAGATTTTACACAAATATAAATATAGCCCATATCGCATCCCAGAACTTCTGCTCCCAGTTACTTGCTATTTTGAACACTTTTAGTCTGGGACAGTCAGCTCTGTGGACCACTTGCATCAGAGCTTAGTGGTGGTTTTGGCAGTGGTGGTAGTGATTCAAAGGAACAACAAAGTGGGGTAGAGGTTTCAGAAGGACAGAGGAGAAAATAGACTATCAAGTAACACTAGAAGACAAGAGTTTAGTAACCTTCTTTAGAGAAGAGATTTATTCTCTGAACTGCATCTTTCTATGTAAGAATTTGGTTTAATAATCACACAGGGGCGCCTGGGTGGCTCAGTAGGTTAAGCGTCTGACTCTTGATTTGGGCTCAGGTCATGATGCCGGGGTCATGAGATCAAGAGCCCCGTGTCAGGCTCTGCACTGGGTGTGGAGCCTGCTTAAGATTGTCTCTGTCCCTCTACACCACCCTCCCCCTATAAATAAATAAAAAACAAAACAAAAATTATTAAATAAAAAACAAAACAAAAATAAATTAAACATAATCATCACACCATAATAAGTGTTGCATATACCTGGGTAAAGATGTTACTTTCTTCTGTTAAATCCCTTTTCTAAGGAAGAAACAAATGGTACATGGACAGAATAGCCTCTCCTTTACAGATTTCTATAAAAGTAGAGAATTGCATTTCTCATAGGTCTGAATTTGGCTGTCTTTTAAAAACAGAGAAGAGTAGGATGTGATAACAGCTTGCTCTCCCTGTCCAATTTACTTGTTACATTAAGCACCTCAAATTACTCATGTAGGCTTTACAAATCAAGTTTCACCTGGTTCACATAGAGGTGGGTGGTTCTTATTTATCAGAATTTAATCATTTCTAGAACTTCTTTCCAAAGAGATAATGTGTCACTTCAAAATAAATGTCAATGTTATTGTTACTTTCCAGCACTTATTTAGCTGTTAATGCTGATTTAAAACGCATTTCAGGGTGCCTGGGTGGCTCAGTCGGTCGAGCGGCCGACTGCGGCTCAGGTCACGATCTTGCAGTTCATGAGTTCGAACCCTGCGTTGGGCTCTGTGCTGTCAGCTCATAGCCTGGAGCCTGCTTCAGATTCCTCTCTCTGCCCCTCCCCTGCTCACTCTCTCTCTCTCTCTCACTCTCTCTCTCTCTCTCTCAAAACTAAATAAACATCAAAAAAAATTTAATGCATTTCTTATTTATCATTTAGGCATTTGGAGTGTAAGACAAACCCCATTATTGAATCTACACATGCATTCATTCAAGGATTTATTCAGCATTTATTAGTGCGGGCCATGGCCATAATGATAAAGAAGCATGGACACGGGTCTCCTATCTGTGGCATGCAGCAGATATCATATGGTCACAAAATGTATACACTATTTCACTGATTCTAAAATGCACATTTTCCACATGTTATCAGGACTCATCTTCCAACTGATGGTATGCTAGAGTTCAATTAACAGCATTTTTTTCGGGGGGGGGGGCTTTTTTTGCCTTTTTTTTTTTTTTTTTTTTTTTTACTCTTCTCTGGTCTAGAGGGCAGATTTGTGGTGTAAATTTTTACTTCCTTCTTTGCGGACAACTTAAAAGTTCCCTAATAGAAGAACTACAAACTAATGGAAATGTGCAAACAATGCCCAAAAAATCTGTTTTCAAAAGCAACCTAGATTCCGATGTTTATCATCGTCTACCTTTGAATTGTAATGTGTGTAGCCTATTCATTATTTTTTTCGGTAGAACTGAATGGAGTCACTTCTGTTTGGAGGCAGCATTTGGAAACCACTGTTGTCTATATTTCAAACAGAAACATTGTTCATGTTTTAGGCTGGTGTTGATGATCAGTAGAAACTCTGAAAAATCAGCTCCCTTGGGAGAGTGGTCATTTTGGCTGGGAAAATCAACTCTAATCCTGAGCTTTTATTTTCCTTTTACTTGCTAACTTTCTCAAGACAATAGACGCTAAATTTCTGCCATTTTTATACACAAAAAGAACTTCAACTTTCTCTCACCTTTTCTGAACAACTGATTGGGCTTCTTTTTCAGTAACCATATAATGTCATATTCAATTGTTCTCTGTTTCCTGTATGTTACTTTTTTCCCTCTCCATATGTAAGATACGCTCTTTGAAGACAGAAAAAATATCTTATATGTCTTCTGTGGTATTAAAAAATAAGACATGCCTGTAAGTGGACAAGTTAAAAAATACATTAAATTAGCAAATAGCGATCACTTCTTATCTCATTACCTAGATAATCACTGTCAAGCTTTCTGATTATTTCCTGCTTATCTTTTTTTTCCCCCATCTGTAAGTAAGATTATAATACCAGTCTTCTTTTGTATCGCTACACAATACCTTGGCAAATCATGGCAATGTAATATTTACTGAAGAAATACTTGTTAAGTTATTGATTGCTTGATCTTTAATGATGGAATACTGAGAAATTGTCAGGTAGGAATGAAAATAACTTAAAAAACTGAGAATCCATCCTTTAAAAAAAATTGCTAAAAAAGCATTCTTTCTAAAACTATGTGGCTGTGCATTCCAACTTAAAACAACTCTCAATGTTAATAAAAATTCATTTGTATATAGTTCAATAATACCTCAGTAGAGGAAGCACCACATTCTTGAATATGATTCCAAATTTGGCATATGGTTTGGAAATTTGTCTCTCACTAGCATGAAATAATAGCATAGTTTTCTAAGCCAAAACAATTTGAGTTTCTTATTATTTAAATGTATTTAGCTTTTAATTTTTGTTTGTTTGTTTATTTATTTTTGAGAGAGAAAGAGCACAAGCAGGGGAGGGGCAGAATGAGCGGGAGACACAGAATCTGAAGCAGGCTCCAGGATCCGAGCTGTCAGCACAGAGCCTGACATGGGGCTTGAACCCACGAACGGTGAGACCATGACCTGAGCCGAAGACAGCCGCTTAACCAACTGAGCCACCCAGGTGCTCCTTAATGTATTTAGCTTTTAAAGTTAACCTTGCACATCTGTGGTTTGTCAATGGAGGGAGAAAAGGGAAACTTGAGGAATGTTTCAAGTAAATGGTGATGTGCACTGTTGTCATGAGTTGGATGTTTAGGTACTTCATTCATTCATTCATTCATTCATTCATCCATCCATCCATCCATACACTTCTTTATTCATTCAGTGAGTATTTATTGAACCCCCTACTTGTATTAGACCCCATCTTAAGTGTTAGGGAAACAGCAGTGAGCAGGTTTGACAAAGTTCCTGCCCTCAAAGGACTTAAGACTCCCGTGGGGGACAGTGACTGTAAGCGAATCAGTAAATCAGGTAATCTTCCGTTATGATGAAATCTATGGGAGTAATAAACAGAATGATGTCACGTGGAATTCCTGGTGGGGAAAATGCAATGAACCAAGAGCAGGAGGATTGCTTTGAATGGGGTGGAGAGATCTGAATTGTGAGGAGACAGCCTTCCTGGAAAAGGGAACCACAAATGCAAAAACCCTGAGTCAGGAAAGAGCACGCTGTGCTTGAGAAACGAAAAGGAAGGCAGTGTGGCTGAAGTCGAGATAAGGCAGATCTAGAGATAGCAAACTGGGAACACTCCGTAGGTATGGAGCAATTAAAACCAGGCGTTTAGGGAGGGGGTGGGAGGTGGACAGATAAAAAGGCCAGCACCAAACCCTTGAGAGGTCATAAAGGAGAATGAAAGGCCTCTTTTCTTCTGTAAAATGCAGATAATCCTTGAACTCAGGCGGAGGTGAGGGTTGGGGGGTAGTCTTTGGAGAACTATTTTCTGAATAAAGTTTTGTTGGTAGCTGTGTTTGTACTCTTATTTCTTTGGTAGCTGTGTTTTTAAATGACATGTATAGAGGGGGAAAAGTTAATATTTAGAATTTATTCAATTGTTTCTAGTCATTGCACATACGATTAATAACTTAATTTTGGGGGGACTGGTGGTGCCTCGCGCTCAGTAAGTTTTCCTCAGTCGTTAAGGTAACTCGTACAGAGCTGAGCAGAAATTGATCTGGACAATGACACCAATTGCTTTTGGTGGAAAACAACAGCCTATCATCCGAGACAGTTTATCTTTCTCTTTCTGTTTTCCTTTTTTCTTTTTGGCTGGCTTATAGCTACTTTGCTTTATTAAGAAGGTGCTTTTTAAAATTATTTATCCCTCCTCTATTGAATTCTAAATTAGTGACACCACCATCCTAGAATCTATGAATTCTTCATTTAAAAGCAAATCTTAGGGGCGCCTGGGTGGCTCAGTCGGTAAGCGTCCGACTTCAGCTCAGATGATCTCACGGTTTGTGGGTTTGAGTGCCATATTGGGCTCTGTGCTGACAGCTCAGAGCCTGGGAGCTGCTTCGGATTCTGTGTCTCCCTCTCCTCTCTGCCCCTCCCCCACTTACACTCTGTCTCTCTTTCAAAAATAAATAAACATTAAAAAAAAAAAAGCAAATCTTAAATGTCAACGGGGAGAGAAAGCCTATCACCCCTAAAGGGACAGATTGGTGCAATGCGCAGGAGAGGAAGCTGAGGGAGGGTGAAGAGAAAGAAACAGAGGACTGGACCAGGAAGAGAGACCAGGATGGAAAATCATGGCGACATTTCCACTGGTTGCACAAAATTACCCAGTGTGTTCTGACTTGAAAGCTGACTTGACAAGTAACTGCTTTTGAGCGTAAGGATTACCTTGAGGTGAATATTATCATTCCCATTTCATAGATAATTACACACAGAAAGGTTAAGTAATTTGTCCAAGGTCACCCAGTTTGGCTGAGCAGGAATATATAAACCTAAGCAGTTTGGCTCCAAAGCCCACCTTCTTAATTTCACCTTTTTAAAAAAAATTTTTTTTTTTTTTAGTGTTTATTCATTTACTTTGAGAGAGAGCACAAGAGGGCTGGTAGCGGAGGGGCCAAGAGAGAGGGAGAGAGAGAATTCCAAGCAGGCTCCGAGATGTCTGCACAGAGTCCTCCGCAGGGCTCGATCCCACGAATCATGAGATCATGACCTGAGCCGAAATCAAGAGTCAGACGCTTAACCGACTGAGCCACTCACGTGCCCCCCTAACTTCCACCTTCTTAAATTAAGCTCTCCAGGGCTTTGGCAACGTCAGCTCTCCTCATCCCTATATATAGAATTTCTAGTCCTATCTTCTTCCCCCATCCCAGGCTTCATGGTTCCTGTGCTAAGTTTCAGCTTTTAACTCTTCTCTTTTGATATAATATTTTAAAGCATGATAAACACAGACAATAAAATACTGTGGGATAGTAACAAAGTGGGTCAATATACATGGACATGGAAGGAAACCCAAGATGTACTATAGATGCAAAAAAGACAAAGTTCAAAAAGTGCGTATAGCATGCTCATGGTTGTATAAAGGAATGGAATATACATTTGCATAGGATATTAATCAGAGCCTTAGCAAGAAAGAGATAAGACACTATGATAGAGTTAATAAAGAGACTATATATAAAAGTGTAGGCAGGTCAGGGAAACCAACCAGGCAATGGTGAAACATTTCAGGGCTAGCCTGGGGACCTGTCAGCTGTCTACTGTCTGAGAAGACAACTGTCAGCAATCCCAGCCTGAGGGAAGAGGGGGCGGGAGCTTCGAGCACAACCCAGAGCCTGGAGAGGGCCTGCCCAATAAGAACTGGGGCCCTTGATAGAGGCATGGAAGCACTGCTAATTCCAGGCCCAACAGGGAAGGAGCAGGGGGAGTAAATATCCGGACTTCTCCCTTTCCTACCTCTCATTTTCTGCTGGTTGGATCTTCCCCACCCCTCCGTTTTTCTGTTGTCCAAAGCCTACTGGAAGAAGCCAGACAGCTAAGGAGCCAGACGGCTTGTTCGTTGCTCACAAGGTCAGTCCTCTGGGCACAGAGCAAAGTGGAGAAAGAATAGTGAGGGGTGAATTGACAGTATCTCTGCATATAAGCATAGAGAATGTCTAGAGAGATTCATCAGAAACTAGATTCTGATGGAAGCAAGAGACTTTTTAAAAATACATTTTATTTTTAGAAAAGTTTTTGATTTACAAAAAAATGGAAAGGATAGTATGGGAAGTTCTCATATTTCCCCTAGCCAGTTTTTCCTATTAGCACCCTAAATTTGTAGAGTACATCTGCTGCAATTGAAAAGCCAATATTGAGACATTATTTAACTAAAGTCAATAGTTGGTTCAGATTTCCTTGGTTTTTACCAAACATTCATTTTCTGTTCCAGGATACCACATTACCTTTAGTCTTCTTATCTTCTTGGGCTCTCTTGGCTTTGACAGTTTCTCAGACTTCCTTTGTTTTTGATGACCTTGACAGTTTTGAGAACTACGGCCTAAGTATTTTGTAGGATGCTTCTGAACTGGAATTTATCTGATTTTTCTCATACTTAGACTGGTGTTACGATTTTTTGGGAGGAAAACCATGCAGGCCAGGAGCCATTTTTATCATATCACATCAAGGATAGACAGTATCAATATAACTTATCATTGTTGATACAGTGTTGACCTTGATCGGCTGGATAAGTTAGTGTTTGTTAGGTTTCTCCACTTTCAAGTGACTCTGTCTCACCCTACTCCCTTTCTATCACTGCACTCTTTGGAAAGAAGTCACTATATGTAGCCCACACTTAAGGAGTTAACCCCTCATCTCCTTGAGGGTGGAATATCTACATAGATTACCTGGAATTCTTTTGTAAGAGAGATTTGTGTCACCCCCTCATTTATTCATGTATTCAGTTATTTATTTATGTCTGTATGGGATCATGACTATTTTATACTTTGTATTAGAATCTAATACTACTTTATTTTGTTGATCAAATTATTCCAGCTTTGGCCTTGAAAGCTCTTTCATTTGGCTCCTTGTGCCCCTCTGACATGTCCCCACTGATGTAGGGTGGTTTTATGTTTTTGGAGCACTTCCTTGCTTTCTGGAATTGCAAGATGCTCCAGGCTTTTTTTATTTTTTAAGATTTTATTTTTAAGTAATCCGTACACCCATCATGGGGTTCAAATTCACAACCCCAAGATCAAGAGTCACATACTTTATCGATTGAGCCAGTCAGGTGCCTGTCTAGGCTGATCTTGTATATTTCCTGTACCAGTCCTTAAATCTGTCATTTCTCTAAGGAACCTTGCCCAGTTCCTTTTATTGGGGAACACTATTAGAAACCAAGATGTAAGCAATAGGTGTGCTCATTGCTGCTGGGATGTCATTGCTGATGGAGCAAAGAAATACATATATGTATGATGAAGTAATATGTAACATTTTTTATATTACAAAAGTATTATTTGTATAAACATATCTAGAGTACTTTTATATGTAACCATCTGTATCTCTGTTTAGTTAAATATAAGTTCATACTAATGAAGAGACTTTTTATTGTACACTATTTTGAACTTTTTGAGGTTTTTAAAAATTGTATCAACATGGTAGTTTGTCAATCATTTTAAAAAGAAATAATATGCTGTTTGAAATGTCCTAGTGGTAAGATAAATTGTGTGTGTGTGTGTGTGTGTGTGTGTGTGTGTGTGCCCCCCCCACATATATATATATATATATATATATATATATATATATATATATATATATAACCTTATTAGTTGTGGATTACCGGATGAATAAGTTCTATTGAAAAGGTGCATATATATAAAAATTTTGTGAATCAATCTTTTAAAAATATATTAGGGAAAAACATATTAGGGGAACTGGGTGATTAAAATAATTCATGTGAGTTATTCTTTCATAAAAAATGATCTCCCTATGAATTTGTATGTTGCATGAGTACTTCAACACAGTCAAAATGGAACTAATTACCTTCTTTCAATGCGATTCTTGAATACGCTGCTCTTCCTGAATTTTCCATCTTGGTAAATGGCATCCCATCCATCTAGTTGCTCAAGGTAGGAACTTAGGAGACTTCCTTGATTCTGTCTTCTTTGTTGCCTCTGATGTCACCCTATTGTCAAGTCTACTTTTTAAACATTTTTAAAGTTTATTTATTTATTTATTTATTTTGAGAGAGAGACAGAAAGTCATCAGGGAACAGGAAGAGAGAGAGAGAGATAGAATCCCAAGCAGGCTCTGTGCTGTCAGCACGGAGCCTAATGTGGGGCTCGAACTCACGAACTGTGAAATCATGACCTGAGTTGGAGTCAACAGTTGGATGCTTAACTGACTGTGCCACCCAGGAGCCACTCAAGCCTACTTTTTAAATAACTCTCCAGTTCCTCCACTTCTCTCTATCTCCACTGCTATTGCCTGGGTTTAGGCCAGGATTATCCCCAGGGCAATAGCCCCCTAATGGTTCTCCCTGTTTCTCTTCTTGCTCTATTCACAAGTTATTCTTCAAACTAGCCAAAAACAGTTGTAAAAATGTAAACCTGGTCAGGTTCATCCTTAGCTTAAAATTTCTCCAAATGACTCTCCATTGCCTTCTTCTATGCACCCATGATACTGATTGAGCTCTCTCTGCCTTGGAGGCTTGTTTCTTCCTCGGCTTGGGACTCCTTCCCCTCTTCACCATCCCTAGCTTCTGTCTTGGTTTCCTTGCCCCCTTTGTGGAGGCTTCCCTAGTAGCCGAAGGCCAGGGTCAATGTTTTTCCTACCCAGGTTTTAGCACTCTTAATATGCATGCACTTACCACACTGAAGGGTGCTTGTCTCAATCTGCTATTCAGATTCCATATGATCTTTAGGATTATATGTGAATAGTACCTATCTCATAATGTTGATGTGAGAATTAAATGCAATTCCTGGCACATAGTAAGCCCTTGATAAACGTTAGTTATTATGATTGAGTTTTGGAGTCTGGGGAGTAGTTTGAGTTAGGTCTTGGTATATTTTGAGCTTCATTTCAAAAAATGGTACGTGAATGTATGTATATATGTTATTTGATGTTGCCAGGAATAGCTAATTTTATCCGTCAAAAATTTCTTCCTAGCACGCTCTTTTGAGTCATGGATTTTGGCTTTTAAGTAAGCTAAAGGTTGCTAATTGGGAGAACGGCCAGAAAAACTTCTCCTCAGCTTTTGAATCACATGTTGAACAAATCTGGCATCACAAGCATCAAGCTGCCTTCTGTTTCTAATCATTTTTCTTTCTAATTTAGTTTCTCCCACCAAAAGGGATTATAATTGATTTTCACCACAGAGTCCATGGAAGATGTCACAAGATGTAAAGGCAATTATTTTCAAGTAGATGGAACCCATATTTGTGAGCGTCCCCACTGGCTCTGTCCCAAATGCTAAGTAGTAACAAGACTTTCCTGGATTGAGACGGTGTGTTGATGATCTGAGGCAACTGGCAAAAGTCTTGGCTAAGAGACTATTCTTCTTTCTTCTCACCTACCCCTCTGACATTCTTTAAAACAACAACAACAACAACAACAACAACCAACCAACCAAGAAAAAAAAAACAAGAAAAAAAAAGGCAAGTAGCAGCATCTTATTTATGAAAGCCTCTCTAAGAGCATACTGGTCAGTGGTCTGGCCCACGAAGGCTTGAATCCAGGTCCTATCTCAAAATAGACTTTCCTTAGAGAAAAGCACTCTCCTTCCTAAATTACATGTTTCCTTCCTTTCATCTCTTTGCTTCCCAATATCTCCCCTCCTTCCCTTTCTCTAACTGGCAGACAACAACCTCCCTCCTCTAGAGTTCCCATATTTGACTCTTTCCACCATTCTTACTGTTGCCTAAACCTAGGCATTTGTTTCTGCTTTGAAACTCCCGTAAAAGGAGGGCAATCTGGAAATGACCTTTTGTCAACACAAAAGCCAATATATTGTAAAGTAATAAACATTTACAAAAAGAGGAAAACTGCAGCTACAGCAAAGAACAAAAATCAGGGGCAATGCCGTTCACTCCTCCTCTGTGTCTCCCCCAAATCAACACATCAAGCCTTCTCTAGGAAGCCTCACCAGCATCTGCCTTGGGTTGAATGCTCCTTCTTCCTTGGAGATCTCACTATACTTTTATTCTGAGCAACATTTGACATCGTCTTGTAGTCGTGCCAATTCCTTCTGTGTGTGTGTGTGTGTGTGTGTGTGTGTGTGTGTGTGTTGCACTCCCAGTAGAAATAAGTTTCTTGTGGGCTGAAGCTTATCTCTGAGATTCTGGGCAAGTTTCCTAACCAATTGCACAAGTATAAGGAAGTAATAATCATCTATCACATTGTTGTGATAATTAAGTACAGTGAGAGAAGTTTCTAGACCACACTAAAGTATTCAATGGTTAGTTTCTTTGTTTTTCTTCTTTGGTTTTGTGGTCTCCTCCATGGTGACCATTGCTGTCCAATGGGAAAGGATACACAGCACTGACTCAGCACTGGATTCTGGGTTTGAGTCCCATTTGTTAGGGAATTCTGGAAACATACTTCATCTCTCCATGTGTCATTTTCCTTGCTGGCAAATTGGGGATAATAATGGTATTTACTTCATAGGGTTCCTGCAATAATTAAATGAGGAGTAGGTAAAGCAATTAGAACCTAGCACATGGTGAGTACTCAGCAAATGTTGGCTGTTATTATTAGCACAATGCTCAGTGTAGAGTAGGCGCCTAAAAAATACTTAGGATGAATTGGAAAAAAATTCATAGCACAGTCCTTTTAACAAACAGATCAGCTGGGGTAACCTTCGTTGCTACCCAATGGTTGTCTACTTTTCTATTTAGTTTGCCAATTTATCTTACACCTGGGCCTTGTAAACCATTTGGGGGACCAGTTCAAATTGCATTCAGGTCATAAAAATCAAAAATCGTTTGGAAGACAAAAGCCAGAAGGAATTAGTAAGTGGAATTATAATCAAATAGGAAAGGTGTTCAACGTGGGTGAATGAGAGATTCCCACTGGTATACATCTTATTTAAAATCTTAATTAGAGTTCTGGAAAAAGCAAAGTCATATGCTAATGTAATGTTAATATAATTACGTTGGGGACAAATGGAAATGCTAATACGGGCTGAGGACCACTATAAAGAAATCTAAAATAAAGGCTTTTTTTCTTCTAAAGAGCTCGTAATGTATTACAAACAATGTCACTAATCTGAATCTAAGTATTTCCATAAAAGTAGAATAGCATTGTGCATTCAATAATATTGCTTTCTTTCAAAAAAGTGTTTTTAATTGTATCTGTGTTACAATGGGAGGAATCACCTAGTTTACAGGGGGAATAAGATAAATAGAAATCCTCAGTCCTTTCTGCCAGGTTCCCTTTCCCAAAGGCGACCACTTTTCAGATCCCGTAACTGATTCTTTGATGTGTACGTCCACATCTCTACATCATATGCATGCATTTCCATTTATTTTTTTCAGTTTTCTTACCAGATGGGATGAGGAGTTAGCTCTTTCCTGTGTTCCCACTACTGCCAAACCCCTGCATACTACGTTTCTCCACCTCCTGAGACGGGGTCATACTTTTGGTTTGAATCATAGTGATATTCACATTATTAGAATTCTATTTTCTATTCACAAAGGAGCTATGTGGTAAGCTTTTTATTTCCTGGGACTTCCCCCCCCTCCCTACCCCAGTGTTCCCTTAGTTTCAGTTGTCTTGGTTTTTTGTTTGTTTCTTTATCTTGCGTTATTTGTTTGGTTTGCTATGACCACTAATGCACATCACTGTGTAACCCCAACCCTCCTCCAGCATAATGGAAGTCTTCTTTCAATATGCACATCACGTCAAGTATTTGATTAACTTCATCTTGAAAAAGCCTCTCCCACGGTCATCTGAACTGCTTCACAGTCAGAAATCTGCCTTCCCCATCATCCTGTGCGTTCCCTCTGCCTGTCCCCTGCGCACATCTTTTCCTGCCTCCTAACTTCCTCTCTGTTGGTTTATTCATCCTTTAGATGGAGCACATCCTCTATCCACCAGCTTCCTGATGAAGGGTGTGTGGGAGGGAAAATTTTTGAGAACTTGCAAGCCCAAAAATGTCTTTATTCTTTGCTCATACTTGATTTATAACATGATTGAGTTCAGGATTCTGGGTTGGAAATGATTTTCCCTCACAATTTTGAAAGCATTGCTTCATTGTCTTCCGTCTCCCAGAGTTCCTTCAGAGAAATCTGAAATCGCTTAACCTTTATGCTGTTAAATAACAAAAATTAGACAGTAAATTCTGAGGATCTAGTTGACTTTATTGATTCATGATTTGGGCAGTATCCCATCTTAGCAAGTAGAAGGGAGATCCAAGGGACTACAGGAAAGGAAAGGTTTTCAAAGTTAGAGAGGGAGCAGATAAAAGGAAATTAGCAAAGAATCCATTGTTTTAGGCAAGGTTGCCCTCCTAAGGGGACATGAGGGGGTCTATCAGTAAATTTCCTCATGCTGATGTGCAATTCCCATGTTAACTGGTTAAAGGTTACATTTCTGGGGTTTGAAACTGTAGTTAGGCTAGGTATTAAGTCTTAGTTTACAGACTTGGGACTTAACCTAAATGACATCATTTTGGACCTATGGTTTTCTTGTAAATGGTGTGTTGTGCTTTTTTGCTGGAAATTTGTAGAATTTTCTCTTTGAACTAAGTTCCGTGGTGTGGGTCTATTTTTGGGCACTGTGCTAGGAATTTGGTGGGCCCTCTTTCTACTTTTCCCTAAGGGCTTTTATTTACTTTCTCAAAGAAATTTTTGATAGCTTCCAATTCTGATTTCACAGGTGTACTGAAATAAGAACCCATGACTTTCCTCTGAAGACATTAAGGGTTTAGTTGTTATTTAAATTTTTTTTAAATGTTTATTAATTTTTTGAGAGACAGACAGAGTGTGAATGGGGGAGGGGCAGAGAGAGGGAGACACAGAATCTGAAGCAAGCTCCAGGCTCTGACCTGTCAGCACAGAGGCCCAATGTGGGCCTTGACCTCACAAGCTGTGAGATCATGACCTGAGCTGAAGTTGGGCACTTAACCAAGTCACCCTGGCGCCCCTGTTATTTTTTAAATGTACATTTCTTCTTCTTGCACAGTTTCTGTTTTCAACATAGGTTTTTTGTTGTTTTTTTTCTGTTTTTTGGTCTCTATGTTTTCATATTAGGGGCTCAGATCTTCTTGTGCTTGATTGCCTGCCCTTACTTAAAAGTTGGGGTCTCCAGAGCACCCTGGGAGCTCTGAGTGTGTGTGATATCCTGTAGGGCGAGCTGGCTGGCTGTTTGGTGGGGAACCCCTAATGTTGTCACCCTTGTCAGCATCATTAGGTCTTTATCTTGGGCCGGATAGATTCCCATCTAGAGAAAGACTTGGTCTTCTGCCTGGAAGACATTGGCTGCTATCAATCTGGGTCGAGCAAGTTCTGCAAGTTAGCATGCATACATCATTTACTAACTCTTCTGTTTTCTGTGTATTACAAAGACATTCTGCTGGCTCCTCTTTAAAGATGAAAACTGTGTTCTGCTGGGGCGAGGGAGGGTAATCACCAAGGAGTGTGCAAGAAGAGGGGGGCATCTAGAAACCTGCGGTCCTTTGTCAGAAGGAGCTGGCCAATTTCCTGAGCCTTGATTATTCTGCAGTTTAGGTAGAATCTGTTCTCTGTTCAGGGAACAGAATCTGTTCCCTCTGAGGAAACCACTCTTCATCATTTCTGGTAAGGCAGCCTTACTTGCTCATCGGTTCTGTAGCTTTTAAAAAGTTTCTTCGAGTGCTCACTTTATCCCTGTAGGTTTATGCCTTAAAAAGCCCCCCTCTACTACAGTTTCAGTGCAGTTGAAGAGAGAGTAAAAGCATGTGTTCGATTAGCTATCTTTTTGCAATTCTGCTTTCTTTAGGTGAAAATCCTACATCTGATATTTTCTAGGGTTTGGAGAATTTTGCAGTTGCCTTCAATTGGAGGAAAACCAAAGGCAGCATTTGGGCATGCCGAGCTTAGAGTTCCAGCTTCCTTTCAATTCTGAAATGTACAATTGTGTTTTGGCTTCCCTCATGGATCATCTAACTAAAAATAAAAATTCTTAGGGTACTTGAGTGGCTCAGTCGGTTAAGTGTCTGACTCTTGGTTTCAGCTCAGGTCATGATCTTGATGTTCGTGGGTTCAAGCCCTGTGTGGGGCTCCACGTTGACAGTGCGGGTCCTGTTCTGGGTTTTCTCTCTCTGTCTCTATCTTCCCCTCCCCAGCTCCTGTGCTCTCAAAGTAAATAAATGGACTTTGAAAAAAAGAAAGAAAAAAAATTTTCCAAATTGAGAACCAATAAAAAGTTATGAGAATCTGATTGCAAAAAATATTTTCAGAAGTACTTGGCACTCACGGGGCACCTGACTGGCTCAGTCGGTAGAGCATACAACTCTTGATATTGGGGTCATGAGTTTGAGCTCCATGTTGGGCACAGAGATAACTTTAAACAAAAAAAGGACTAGGCACTCAAATAATTTCCTATATTCTAATCCCCAGAAACAGTAAATATGTAAAGTCATGTGGCAAAGACGAATTAAGGTAGCAGATGAAATTAAATTAGCAAATCAATTGACTTTATGATGAAGGAATTATCCTGGATTACCTGGGTGGACACAATACAAGGGCTCTCCTCTCTCTCTTTTTTTTTCTTAAGTAGGCTCCACACCCAATGAGGGGCTTGAACTCACAACCCAGAGATCAAGAGTCGCACATTCTACAGACTGGGCCAGCCAGGCACCTCTAGTCACAAAGGTTCTTAAATAGAAAGAAGGAGAAAGAAGGTCAATGTCAGAGTAATGTGGTATGAGAGAGACTGACTGAAAGTCACAAAGACATTGCTGGCTTTGAAGGTGGAGGAAGGGGACCATGAGCTAAGGATACAGGCAACAAAGCCATGCAAATTTGGAGAAGGCGAGGAAACAGATTCTCCTGTAGACTCCCCCAAGAAGGGAGCAGCCTTGCTGATGCTGAGTTTAGTCCCATCACACTCATCTCAGACTTCTAACCCCCCAAGTTGTAGATAGTACATTTGTGTGGCTGTAAGTCACTTAATTTGTGGTGATGTGTTACAGTGGTAACAGGAAACTAACATGCCTACTATAAAATAAGTGATTGTGATTTACATTCCTTTATGAAGTCTTCATATTTCTCTTTGAAGTTTTCAGTAAACTGATTAATTTTGCCCTCCCACTTCTTACCTAGAGGTAGATTTATACGGAGTTAATGAAGTTTAACTTTTGGGTCTTTTAAGGTACATAGGAGTCCTTGGAATGCTCACATTACATAATGTTTCTAGGTAGGAGCTGGGGTGCATCCAGGAAGCATTCTGGATAAATCACCCAGAGACCTTAGAAGAAGGGGGTCTGGATTTCCAAGGTTCAAGCAATTTGTTGTGATTTCTGTTCTCCATCTGAATAAATACTCATGTTCAACCTAATTTCTCTCTGAATATCCCAAATTGTATCAGCTCCAGGCACCCCCCCTCAAATCCTAGATTTACCTGTGTCTTTGTCTTTTTATTACTTATTTATTTTAAAAAGTTTATTTATGGGGCGCCTGGGTGGCTTAGCTGGTTAAGTGTCCGACTCTTGATTTCAGCTCAGGTCATGATCTCAAGGTTCGTAAGTTCAAGCCCCATGTTGGGCTCTGTGCTGACAATACGGAGCCTGCTTGGGATTTTCTGTCCCCCTCTCTCTTTGCTTTTCTTTCAAAAATAAATAAATAAACATTAAAAAAAGAGTTTATTTTGGAGCGCCTGGGTGGCTTGGTCGGGTAAGCGTCCGACTTCGGCTCAGGTCATGATCTCACTGTCTGTGAGTTCGAGCCCCGCATCGGGCTCTGTGCTGACAGCTCAGAGCCTGGAGCCCGTTTCAGATTCTGTGTCTCCCTCTCTCTCTGCCCCTCCCCTGTTCATGCTCTGTCTCTCTCTGTCTCAAAAATAAATAAACGTTAAAAAAAAAATTAAAAAAAAAAAGTTTATTTTGAGAGAGAGTGGGGGGAGGGGCAGAGAGCGAGAGAGACAGGGAGAATCCCAAACAGGCTCCACACCATAAGTGTGGAGCCTGATGCAGGGCTTGAACTCATGAACTGCAAGATCATGACCTGAACTGAAATCAAGGGTCAGACACTTCATGAAATAAGGCACAAAGGTGCCCAGGTCTTTTTCTTTTTAAGAAGACTCAAAAACATCTCTCTCTCTCTCTCTCTCTCTCTCTCTCTCACACACACACACACACACACACACACACTTTAATTAGTGGGAAAAGAAAGAACTGCAGTTAAGGTTCAGGTGGCTAATAAAGCCCCCACACCAGGGCCTTCCACATCAAATCCGCCAATGGGATCTGAAGGGAAATATGTTAGTGCCCAGGAATAGGGGCTTACTAATGTTTTAAGAGAGTTGGTCAAAACTGTAGCTGGTTCTGTCATGATCTTAAGATAACAGGGCACACTCTAAAGAGAAGGAATGGGAAGAGTCATCTGGAGAGAATCTGAAGCATTAGAACTGAAAGGAATTTAATCCAAATAAACAAACATTTATTGCATTCCTCAGCAGACGGGCAGCATGCTTTGTCTGGGGCAGCAGGAGGATGGCTGCCTACAGTTTTTAGGACAAGGCATCATTCTACACTGCCCCATGGCACATTGTCATACGTAGAGCAAGGGCATTTGCTTTTTTTTTTTTTTTTTTTTAATGCTTTATTTATTTTGAGAGGGAGAGAGGGAGAGCACAAGTGGGCAAGAGGCAGAGAGAGGGGGAGAGAGAGAATCCCAAGCAGGCTCTGCACTGTCAGTGTAGAGCCTGACTCAGGGCTCAAACTCATGGATCATGCGATCATGACCTGAGCCAAAGTCGGACGGTCAACCGACTGAACCAGCCAGGCAATTTACCTCTGGGTACCAGTTTTTGTATGATGTTCAGAGAAGCTTATTGCCAGAAAAAGTTCTTTCTGTGCATCACCTCCCTTAGTTCTCTCAGCAAGTCCAGGAGGCAGAGTCTTGTTGTCACTTTAAAGGTGGAGAGATTGAGAGTCCAAGTGGGAACAAAGGAGATGAATTTGATCCCAGGTAGTCCATGCACGCAGTCATGATGCTCTAATCTTCCACCAGTATACATGCTCATGAAGTGACCAACAACACTAGTAAGTTAAATGCTCTGTGTCATGGACGGTGGGTGTCATCCCCATGTCAGGCCCTCACACTGGGTGCTTAGGGCATGGTCCCACCACTGACACTCGTTGCCTGGGTCAGTAATTCTCTCTTTTTAAGTGAACTCTACCCCCACCGTGGGGCTCAAACTCAGGACCTCGAGTTCAAGAGTCGTGTGCTCTACCAACTGAGCCAGCCAGGTGCCCCAAGTCAGCGATCTGCAGTGGTAGAAGTGGTGGACTGGGCATCTGAGGATGACTTTATGTGGCTTGAAAAATCCCTGCCTCCTCTGGTGTTGTTTACGTGACCTACTAAAGGTCCGATTGGAGAATCCTGTTGTAGAAGAATACTTGCTGATGTGGGGGAGAGGGGATTAAAGCAGGTCACAGAATAGTATGTATGGTATAATTTCATTTTTGTCAACATTTATATGCGTTTGTTAAGACCATTAACCAAACTGCTAACTGGAATGCTTATGCTTTCTCTATTTGCCATCTATCTGGTTTCAAGAGAAAATAAGCAAACTTAAATGCAAACACTTTTTCAGGAAGTGAACAAACCCCCTGTGGAGGGTTATTTCAGAAAGTCATTGACTAAGAACTGGCGGTTGAAGTTGTTCGTGTTCCAGGAAATCGGCAGCCCTTGGAAGAAGTGAGAGGGAAATTCTTTACCACAGGTGGTGCTTCAGGGAGAACAAAGATTTCTGGAGAAGCAATACACTTTCTGGAGCAACCTGGCTAACCAGGAAGGCATCTAGTTTGGGGGCAGGGGGCTGGTGGTGTAAAGCCCAAACTTCAGCTAGGCTCTTTACTCAAATGTAGGAAAAGGAGCACTCACACTCAAGTTCTGTAGGAACTTAGATCCTTCCCAGTTTCCATAATTATAGTCCAAGCTCTTGGGCACTGCGTGTGTGTACATGATGTGACAGAATGCTCTTGTGTTTATGTGCTGCTTGTTCACCTTGTGGCAAGAGTCACAGCAGAGACAAGAGAGAAGAGGCCGGAGGTCTGCTTCTCTGGTAAACTGTTGTGGAGCGGGACACACACATGTTGTGGGGGACACACTGCATGTTGCTGGTAATGATGATTAAGGTAAATATAAAAAGCTGAACATGCAGAGAAAGTAGAGAATATGATTTAACATCATGATGCTAACCTAAAAGGCAAGTAGGAAAGAGAAAGAAAAAAGCTCATGGTTTTGTGCTGTATATGACAAACAACTTTTGACTTTTTTTTTTAATTTGTTTTTTAATGTTTACTTATTTTTGAGAGACAGAGTACGAGAAGGGGAGGGGCAGAGAGAGAGGGAGACACAAAGTCTGAAACAGGCTGAGCTGTCAGCGCAGAGCCTGATGTGGGGCTTCAACTCACAAGCCATGAGACCAAGATGGGAGCCGAAGTCAGACGCTTAACCAACAGCCATCCAGGCGCCCCAAATTTTGGCTTTTTATCCATGACTAGGCCTTCAAGAGAGGACAACACGTTGAAAATACCTGATGTTATTCATTTATCCCACTATTTACTGAGCCGCAACTCAGGGGAGGTGTGGTGCTCAGGGACACATGTCAGGGACACAACATCCTTCTCCCTTGTCACTTTAGCTTGCGTGGCCTCAAGCTCATGCTCTAAGATGGCGACAGCTGTGTTTCATGTAGCAGGGAAGAGGAAGGAAAAAAAAAGAAGAGATTGCTATCATGTGACATTCCTACTTCTACCTACAAGGAGGCTGGAAAATATCGTCCATGCTTGGTGGCTGTGTGTAAAAATATCGGGATGGAAGAATGGACACTGGGGTACAAGCAATGCTCTCTGCCACAAGCATCTATTGGCGGGCATCTCAGCCTTGGTAACATGACGCTTTGGGTCAGGTACTTTTGTGTATGCATGTTGGCTATCCTGTGCACTGTGGAGTGGGCTCAGCAGCATCCCAGGCCTCTACTTGCCAGGAGCATTCCCCGAGTTGTGACAACCAATATCTTGAAACTGCTAAATGTCCCTGGTAACATCTTTCCTGCTCCCTGTTGAGAAACACTGTTCCGTGGTGCACAGGAACTATGTTTGTCACTGTGCAGGAGACAAAACCAAACCGAAAGTGAAATAATTTCAGATGGTGATAAGAGCTATGATGAAAATAAAATCAGGCCGAGACAGATAGGGTTGGAATGCAGGATGTACGGTGTATGCAAAAGCCCTGAAAGAACAGAACTCGGCTTGTCATAAGAAGAATCAGAACGCAGGTGTGGTTGGAAGGGAATGGGGAGCCTGGCAAGTCTCACGAGTCCAGTCTTCCATGTGATGGGAAGGGACTGGAAGACTTTAAGCAGGGAAGGACATGATTTACAAGAGCACACAGTAAGAGAGCAGTAAGAGAATGCAGGGAGACCAGTAGGATCTGCCAGAGTAGTCCAGGGGAGGAAAGAGGGGCTTGGTGTGGTTGTGGAAACCACAGGAAATAAAATTGTCGGAGAAGAAGAACAGAAAGAGTGGGTGGCCATGGCAATCTTTGATTGACCCAAATAGCTACTGGGGAAACCAAGTGGTGTAAAAGGGTGTCTATTTCCCACACGTTGTGAAATTCAGTCCAGCACAGGACAGATTTGTGCTGTCTGTTCCTGCGTTAGTTTCCTACGGCTGTTGTAACAAGTTACCACAAACTTGGTGGCTGAACACAAATTTTATTGTCTCATAGTTCTGGAAACCAGAAGTCCAAAATCACTGGTGTCTGCAGGGTCATGTTCCTTCAGGAGGCTCTGGGGAACATGTGTTCCTTGTCTCTTCCAGCTCTGGTGGCTGTAGCACTCCAAACTCTGCCTGTGTGGTGGCAGTGACTTCTCCTCTGTGTGGTAATAGTTTCCTTGTCTCTTTCTTGTAAGGATATCTGTGGCTGTATTTAGGGCCCACCCAGATATTCAGGACAATCTCTCCACCTCAAGATCTTTAATCACATTGTTCACCATGTAAGTAATACTCACTTTTGCCATAGAAGAGAGTCTTTCCAGCTTCCAGGGGTTAGACATGGATAATTTCTGGGGGCTGTTTTTCAGTTCTGCAGTGCTAGAAATCACTTTGGCTATAGGGAGGAACACTAATAAGGTCATATTTGTTTAGCAACTAAGACAGAAAGCACCGATGTGATATAATAAAATGTTTAGTAAATTAATTAGAGAAAGAAATGCCAAACAAACAAACAAACAAACAAAAAAAGAAAATTGAACTTTTCTAAGTGGAGTTTCAAGAATTCTAGAAAAGGTAGGCCGAAGGATATAAAAGTTCAGAAGAGCTTCCTGTACTTTAGACATATTCATTCTAGATATTAAACTCAGCGTTTGTGAGGACTGTTATATTTATACAGTAGAAAGTGGGTGTCTGAATGCAAGGTGCATCCCGGGGGCCTTGTTAGTAGTGCTGGGCACAGGCTGTCCAGCTGTGGTGGGGCATAGCTGGGGGGGGGGGGCACGGCCAGAAGACGGTGGACAATGGAATGGGAATGCAGAACCAGACCAACGCACAGAGATAGAGCACGACAACGGGGGCAGATGTGTGCAATCGGTTGTGGGTGGGAGGTCCCAGGAGGAAGAGGGAGTGTCACTTTAAGCAAGCAGAGACCAGCACTGGAATCGGAAGCATGGGTCTTTAGAGGTCCAGGCAGGCTGGTGGCATCAGGTAGTTAAACTCTAGGCTCTAGACTGGCGTTCAGGGTAACGCAGTTACTAGTACTAAGCCCAAGATAGAGCCAGGCAAGCAACCAGGATGACTCATGCCAAAGTCTAGAGTGCTTGCTTAGAACTTCTTAAGCACTACTTCTGCAGTCCAGAACTTCCACGGAATACTGTTTGTTTATAACAATAGAATTTGTTAAGCTCCATGGGTGGTAAGGAGAGTAATAGGAACTAACAAGCATAGCTTGAGAGGCAGTTCATTATGGTGACTCTGGAGCCAAACTTCCTGGTTCAACTCCTGGCTAATACTAACGGCAATATTTTGTTTAGCAAATTTTAATCAATTTGTGTATAAACACTAGAATAGTATTTGGGGAACTGGAATAGACTCAGATCCTGGCCCTGAATCTAACTATCCATGCTACTTTGGGGAAACTGCTCAAACTTTTAAGGCCTCAGGGTGCAGGTTTCTAAAATTGAGACGGTTGTAAGATTACTGAAATGTACACTTTAAGTGCTTTCTGGCAATCTTCCAAATCCTCATGCTCTTCAAAGGGTGCCCAGGCTTTTCTTGCTTTAAAGCCTGAAAAATTACTATGTAATCCTGACCTAAAACATTATTATTCCCATTGTGGAGTTGAGGAAATGGAAGTCTAGCGAGTTTGAATAATTTGTTTAAAATCACACAGCTAAATTAGTGGTAAGGTTGGGATTCGATTTCAGTTTTGCCAATTCTACAGCTGTGTATTTCCTACTTCTCTGTTATTTTGTCATTTGCCTTGATTCCTGTGTGGAAGCCAGGTCACAAATGCTCAGTACCTTCATATTTACCCACTCTGCCATTTCCAAGGCGATACTCTGAATTGTCATTTATTCAGCTCCCTCCCACTGAAGCATCCCCTTCTCTGTTACTCATGGTGCTGTCAGACCATCTGGTCTAAGTCCATCGCTCACTCCTGGTAAATGTCTCCTACATGTCTGTGTTCCAGCAGTAGCTCCTGACTTCTATCTGAAATAAAATTCTAATGTATTCGCTCATTTCACCTATGTTACACCTATGTTACAATGAAAAAAATTTCACCTATGTTACAATGAAAAAAATTAAGTATGCATGAAGTTGGTGCTAAAATGATAATAAACAACAAAGGATGAAATAAGTATCAGGAAAGTAAAAACTCCAGTCATTATTTTCCATTCCATTATTTATATTTAGGTCTTTATGAGACAAGGAAGATGATTTTCATGTCTAAACACTGGAACAACCTAAATCATTTTAATATAACTACAGTCGTTATCATGTTCTAAAGGAGATTCTAAAGGAATATGAATGGAAAAATAGTACTTAATATTTAGCTTTCAGAATACAGATACATCTCAGAGAAACTGTGACCCCAGTGTATGTATATTTGAGGTAATGTTTGTATACTTAGTAACTCTCACAGCGATGGGAAACATTGCTCTTTGGATACGCTCTACATTAGCTTTCTAAGTCAAGAATTCCACATTGTCGTAAAATAATTTTAACTTCAGTGTATGGCAGTTATGCAAATAGATGTAAACTTCATTATCAGATGAATTTTAAAAAGGTATAATGCTTACTTATTATGTGGTATTAACACAAATGTCAACGGAAACAGTCCAACAGATATAGAAGCACAGTAACAAAAATATAATTATCAATATAGCTGTTTTACAAGAGTAAACTATAGTATCATCAGACTTATAAAAAAGAACTAAGGTCATTGTTTTTATTTTTTTGCTCTTCATGACTCTTCCCCATATATATAATGGCTAATTCTGATCATTTGTCTTACTTAATCTATGAACAAATCTGCTGATACTGAATACTATTTTCAAATACATCAGCGTTATCGTCATCTGATTAAATAGATTATTATTACTGAAAACACATCACAGCTTTTAAGGCTATTAATGATTTCATCAACTTAAAAATCAATTTGGGAAGTAACTGGCTATAAATTTTTCTTTTTATTAGTAAACAGTCACCATATAACCAGTGTTCCTCTCAATATCTTACTAGGGTGCTAAACATGCTTATATTTTACAGAAGAGCTGGAATATAGACTTGACGATATATCTGAAACATCATCAACTATTGTGACAACACCGTTAGGATAACAGGCTATATGTGGCATTAAAAAAATTATTGGCTGGTCATAAATGGTACCTTTTACTGAACTGAATTTTAAATTATTCTACAGGCCAACACGATAACAAATTTGTCATCTTCACATGGTGTGTCGCCATCATCTTTCAAGGTTCACAGGCCTTTCTTACTGTCTTTCCCCAAGCGATTCTGCAAGAAAAAAAATGACTCAAGTAGCTACAGCTAAGAGTGAAAAACAGATTCATTGATATGACAAGGAGTTTTTAAAAAAATTCTCTTTTCTGTGTATGGTTATTAATTATGAGAATAATCAAATATGAAAATAGGGATTGAGAACATTTCAAACTTAAACTACAAAGTTTGTGGGTTTTACTTGAAAAAGGGGGAAAAATAACATTCTTGATCAATTCATTTGTTTTCTTGCCTTAATCTACTTTGCTTTTGTTTCACAGGTT
Organism: Puma concolor; assembly: GCF_028749965.1. Lineage (NCBI taxonomy): Eukaryota > Metazoa > Chordata > Mammalia > Carnivora > Felidae > Puma > Puma concolor. The sequence goes on along the minus strand of NC_141668.1, from coordinate 93,242,060 downwards.
ATACCAGGAAACAAAATTTCTAAAATTCCCCTCTTACCAACTCAATTAAGATTTTTGGCAAGGAAAGAATGAGGGGAAACAAAAACCCCAGATGGGATGGCCTTTTGTGTGTGTGTGTGTGTTTGTTATGCAGATATTTGCCCATAGAATTCAGTTCTCAAATTATACTCTTTGCTGATCAGAGATAACTATAAAATATATCATTTAAAACTGGAAGAAAATGGGATCGAAATTAACCTTTAGAAATCATTTGCACTCAAGAAAGCAAAGTCTACACTGAGGGAAAAAAAACTCATCAAATGGAGTTGTAGCATTATTGCTCGTACATGAGAAGTTCATCTAGCTCTTGTTCAGGCTGAGTATTAATGCTTTCAGAGCAACTTTAGTAACATTAACATTACGCAACCCAATCAGGATTAGAGGAAGTATTTTGAATGATAAGGTACCACTTTCACATGTTTATATATATCTTACCACTTCAGATAAATATCACAGCTTTAACTACTGAATGGGAGAAGATATTTGCAAATGATGTATCTGATAAGAGGTTAATAACTAAAATATATAAAGAACTTATGCGGGGCACCTGGGTGGCTCAGTCGGTTTAGCGTCAGACTTTGGCTCAGGTCATGATCTCATGGTTTGTGAGTTTGAGCCCCGCGTTGGGCTCTCTGCTATCAGCCCAGAGCCAGCTTCAGATCCTCTGTTCCCCTCTCTCTCTGCCCTTCCTCTACTCATGGGCTGTCTCTCTCTCAAAAATAACACCAAACTTCAACACCAATAAAACTAAACTCAATACCAAAAAAACTAAATAACCTGATTAAAAATGGGTGGAGAACCTGAACAGACATTTTTCCAAAGAAGACCTACAAATGGCCAACAGACACATGAAAAGATGCTCAACATCACTCATTATCAGGGAAATGCAAATCAAAACCACTATGAGATATCACTTTACACCTGTCAGAATGATTAAAATAAAAACTACAATAAATAACAAGTGTTGTCAAGGAAGTAGAGTTAAAAGAGACCCCATGCACTGTTGGTAGAAAAATAAACTGGTACAGCCACTCTGAAAACAGTACGGAGGCTCCTCAAAAAAACTAAAAATAGAAGTACTTTATGACCTAGTATTCCATTACTGGGTATTTACCCAAAGAACAAAAACACTAATTCAGAAAGATATATGCACCCCCATGTTTACTGTATTATTTACAATAGCTAAGATACATAAACAACCCAAATGTCCATCTACAGATGAAAGGATAAAGATGTGATGTGTGTGTGTGTGTGTGTGTGTGTGTGTGTGTGTGTGTGTGTATTACTCAGCCATAAAAAAGAAGGGAATCTTGCCATTTCCTACAACATGGGTAGATCTAGAGAGTGTAATACTAAGCAAAATAAGACAGATAGGGAAAGACAAATACCATATGATTTCACTCATATGTGGAATTTGAGAAACAAAACAAATGAACAAAGTAAAAAAGAGACAAACAAAAATACAGAGTCTTAAATACAGAGAACAATTGCCAGAGGGGAAGTGGGTGAGGGACGGGTGAAAGAGGTGAAGGGATTAAGAGTACACCTGTGATGAGCACTGAAAACTGTACAGATTGTTGAATCATTATATATCTAAGACGAATATAACACTGTATGCTAATTATACTTCAATTTAAAAAAAGGAGATAATCTTGTGTTTATCCAAAATTAAAGTGGACATAAAGATAAAAGTCACAGCTTTAATGGAGCTGTTATTCAGGACAAGTTCCTTAAGTGAGGGTGACTCCAAAATGAAATTCGAAAACTGCCAGATGCTGATGGGTTTGTGCTGCCCATAATCCTTAGTTAGTTTTGCTTTCCCTTTTCTAGAAGAGAGACACGGCAAACAAGGAAAGGCAAAGACTTTGTATTGACGAGATTGTTTTCTAATATTTATTTAGTATTTGTATCAGGGAGGAGACCAGATTTAAAATGGATTTAAATTATGCAAAGTGGAATCTGTTTATGGTAAGGAAACCAGCTTTCCCCCTTCCGCTTTTATTTTCATAATAGTTTAAGTCATTTTATGATTATTTTATTTAAAGTAAATCAACTGTGTAATACTGAGAAGGCTAAAATTCCCAAGAACTTGAAGATATAATTCAATTATTAAGGTTGGTTTCACAAACGACAATTTGATACAGCTTTTTACTATAGATGGCCTACAGCAATCATTTTGCTTCTCAAGTAGTGTTAAGAAGGTAAATATAAAAGTGTAAGAGTCACTTTAAAGAAAATGGGAGTCATTTAATGACACTTAAATCTCAGAATCTTCTACAAGTTCTCATACCGGACAATGGAGGGTGAGTGGGAAAAAAAAAAAACGTGTCCAATCAAGAGGTAACTACTAGTGTCTTGTAGGGCTATAGAGCTTTTCTTGTTTAAAAACATTTAAAGTGCCTTAGACAGGGTCTGGTTTAATGCTCAAGTATTATAACCCTCATTTAAGAAACGAAGAAGTCAAGGTGCTGGATGCCAAGTCATCCCCCCGGGGTTTACAGAACTGCCAAAGTATGGGGCTGAGAGCGTTCTTTCTTTTTTAAATTCAAACAGGTATTTATTATGGGAAGCTGGTTTTACAGGTGGTGAAAGAGTAGATGCATTGGAACAGTGTGGTAAGACACCTCAGGGATTAGCACAAAACCACCATTCTTTGGGCGAGAGGGACAAGGGGGGAGACCCGGTTCTGGATCCCAGGAGCTAGGGCCACCATGTGGCAGCTGCCCAGTGGGTACCAGGACCATGGGAAAAGATGGTGCTGCTGCTGCAGATGCTACTGAAACAGAGCAGTGGGAAGTCCCCGGCACTGCCCCTCCTGCCTTCAGTCCCCTGCTAGTGCCTCCCACTGCTGAACCTGCCCAGAAGACAGCATGGGAGCTTGGGAAATGTGGCTCTCTGAGATTGAGTAGAGTGGAAGTGGGAAGACAACAGATCCAAGAGCAGAGTCTAGTGACCAACACAGGGAGTTCTTAATGATGGGGCAACTGGAGAAAAATTACTGGGTTTTGGATTTTATTTTTTTTAAGTTTATTTATTTTGAGAGAGAGAGAGTGCAAGCAGGGTAGGGGCAGAGAGAGAGAGAGAGGGAGAGAAAGAGAATCCCAAGCAGGCTCCATGCTGTCAGCACAGAGCCTGACATGAACCATGAGGCCATGACCTGAGCCAAAACCAAGAGCTGGATGCTGAACCGACAGCCACCCCGATGCCCCAAGGTTTCATGATTTTGAATTCAACTTTGAATCCTATCAATTTCTAGTTGAGTGACTTTAGGTACATTATATAACATCTCTGAGACTTGTTTTCCTCACCCACAAGATAGGGTATTAAAATATTTTAATTTAGTGGGCTGTGATTAAAGTAAACAGAATAATATATGAACCCATTAACTAAGTGCTTGGTCTAGAGCATATCCTCAGTAAATGTCATTCATTAAATATTTCAAAAATAAAAGAAGAAACTGGATCAAGACCTTAAATGCACTAGTGCACAAGGCCCAACTCTCAGCATGGCACCTGGCATATCCAGGATGGGTCATTTTTCAAAGAAATAGGAATAAAAACTACTTTCTTGGGAAGGAATTAGAGAAACTATTTAACATCTGTTAACAAGAATGCATCAGCTCCAAGAAGAAGGAATTTGGGGAGGGGAAAGAAAATGGGTTGTCACATATACTCTTCAGGGATTAAGAGAAGCATGAGCTGTTACCACGATGGGGACATTCAGCCATCACCACTGGCCATAACAAAATGAGAGAATATTCCTGCTTCTCTTTTCTCCATTCAGGGATCTAAACGTTTCTGAAATTCTGGCAAAGTCCACTGGTGGGGATATGCATCCTTTTGACCTTACAAATGGGAGGGGAAAAAAAAGTTCCATTTCTAGGCAAAAGGCTTCTGAAGTGTTCTTCCATTTTCCATGGCAGATCTTGAAGGATGCCCTGGAGAAATACTCATCATGCCATGGTGAAGTCAGCAATTTTCAGGACCCGTGTTTTAGAGATGGGGAAAAAGTGGTCTTGTTGAGAATCTAACCATCTACTTTAGGCCATGTGAGCTGGGCTCTCCGTATCCTGGGTTTGAAGCACACAGGGGATACCCTTCTCTGGAATACCCTAATGTCAAAAGTTAGTTAAATCAAACATGCAACTCAACTAGGGATACCAGATGGTAAATGTGCTCTGGTTTCCTTCTTGATTGGCTCTAAATCAAGGCCAAAGTGGCTGGTTGAGAATAAGTCAGTTTCAGCAAAACTTCTACAGAGTAATGTATACTGATGATGATACTTATAATAGGTATCATTTCTTGAGTGTCTCCAATCAGCCAGGCACAGTGCTAAGTACCCTACACATTCTATTTAATTCTTGCCACAACCCAGTGGGCCAGGTGTTACTATTATCCTGGTTTCACAAGTGAAGAAAAGTAAGATGCAGAGGTGTACCCTAACATGCTTGGGATCATACAGTATGAGAGTTAGAGTCATTCCAGGTCTGTCTGACTCTAAGGCCTATGGGTATAGCACCTGCTTGCCTTTTGCCAGGCGGAGTGATGGACCCTGTTGATTCAATGACCATGAAGAGGCAGTGAAGTGAGTCCTGGGACCAGGGGTTCTTCTACAGTGAAGTAACTGCACAGCTGTAATTGCTAAAAAGCCCCGATTGAGGAGCACCTGGGTGGTGCAGGTGGTTAAGTGTCCGACTCTTGATCTCGGCTCAGGTCAGGATCTCATGGTTCGTGAGTTTGAGCGCCCATATCGGGCTCTGTGCTGAGGGTGTGGAGCCTGGTTGGGATTCTGTCTCTCCTTCTCTCTCTGCCCCTCCCCTGCTTGTGCTCTCTATCTCTCAAAAAAAAAAAAAAAAAAAAAAAAAAAAAAAAAAAAAAAAAAAAGACCTGATTGAAAGGTACAAAAAGCTGCCAAATTCTTAGGATAAGCCCATCCTGAAAGCAGGAGGGACAGGAAGGACCAGGGCTGCCTCGGGAATGGCGTCTCCCCTGAACTCTCTGACATGCAGTCAGAGAGTGGCTGGGAAATCAGTTCAGAGTAGGGCCTGGCAAACCAAGAGGGAAGGGACAGGCAAGCTTAGCCTGGATGAGTGCAGGGCACAGATTCTTGCTGGACTGGAGGGGAAGAGAAAAAGAATTATTGCCCTGGACTCTGTGACTTTAACAACAAAAAGGTTTTTTCCATTTCTATCTTTTAAATCCACATTGGAGGTAAATCACGGATTTGAATGCCATAGGTTTTGACCTCAGATGTTTAAACACTGGGATAGAAGGAGTAGCGAGTAGTCATGAAGATGAGCCTTCAATTGTTTACCTTATTTTGGCACGAATAGAGCAAACATTGCCAACAGCAAAACTGAATGTTTATAGAACCAGCTTGTTTTTTGATGCTGCCATTTTTGTGGCTCAGTTCTTGTGCTTACAATCCCACTAAAACTAGAACGCAATCAGTTAGCATGTCAGTAATTCTCTATGTGATGACTGTCCTGTGTTTTCAGGCGATATCCTCATCTTCACCCCCTTGGTAAAAATCTGGTTTCCTTCATCATTTTTAAAAAGGCAGGACAGGGGCACCTGGGTGGCTCAGTCAGTTGAGTGTCCAACTTTGGCTCAGCTCATGATCTCATGGTTCATGGGTTCAAGCCCCGCATCAGGCTCTGTGCTGACAGCTTGGAGCCTAGAACCTGCTTTGGATTCTGTGTCTCCCTCTCTCTCTCTGCCCCTCCCCTACTTATATGCTCTGTCTCTTGGCTATCTCTCAAAAATGAATAAATGTTAAAAAAAATTTTTTTAAAGCCAGGATTGAATACATCCTCTTGATTTGGGAAGGACAGATGACCCAAATGGTTGATTTAGTGATTACTATTTCAAAAAACTTAGGTCCATAAAGTAGATGTCACCCACCTGAAGTTCTGAGTGTTCTTTCAGAAGTCGATCGTATTCTTTTGAAAGTCGCTCTGATTGCATTTTCATTGTCATCACATCATTCTGTGCCTTAGAAAGGGCTAGAAAACATGGAATAGAATTTAAAAATTTTTACTTTGAAATATTTTTAAGTTTACAGAAAAGTTGCAAGACTTAAATAGAAAACTCCTTTGTAGCTCTTACTCAAGTTCACCAACTGTTAAGATGCAATATATTTGTTACTGTATTCTCTCACCACACATGCACAACTGTTTTCTTGAATCATTTAAGAGTAAGTTATAGACATCATGCCCCTTTACTCCTTAATACTTCATTGTGTATTTCTTGGGGCACCTGGGTGGCTCAGTCGGTTAAGTGTCTGACTTTGGCTCAGGTCATGATCTCAGTTTGTGAGTTTGAGCCCTGCATCAGGCTCTGTGCTAACAGCTTGGAGCCTGGAACCTGCTTCAGATTCTGTGTTTCCCTCTCTCTCTGCTCCTCCCCCACTCATGCTCTGTCTCTCTCTCCTTCAAAAATAAATAAACATTAAAAAAATTTTAAAAATAAAAATAAAAAAAATAAAAAAATAAAAAAATATACTTCATTGTGTATTTCTTTTTTTTTTTAATTTTTTTTTAACGTTTTTATTTATTTTTGGGACAGAGAGAGACAGAGCATGAACGAGGGAGGGGCAGAGAGAGAGGGAGACACAGAATCGGAAACAGGCTCCAGGCTCCGAGCCATCAGCCCAGAGCCCGACGTGGGGCTCGAACTCACGGACCGCGAGATCGTGACCTGGCTGAAGTCGGACGCTTAACCGACTGCGCCACCCAGGCGCCCCTCATTGTGTATTTCTTAAGAACAAAGCTATTCTGTAACATAATCAGAGCATAGTTAGCAAATTAGGAAATTTAACATCAGTACTTTTTATCTAATCTGCCATTCATATTCCAATCTTGGCTACTGTCCCAATTATGTCCTCTCACTATGTTTTTTTGAGTCTAGATCCAGCCCTAGATCAAAGATTAGCATTAAGTTGTCACATTTCTTTGGTTTCCTTTAATCTAGAATAGTTCCTCAGCCTTCCCCCTGCATTCTTCTCCCCTTTCGTAACACTGACATTTTAAATAAAGGCCACTTTTTTTTTTTTTGAAAGAGACAGAGCGCATTGGGGAGGGACAAAGGGAGAGGGGAGACAGAGGATCTGAAGTGGGCTCTGTGTTGACAGCAGAGACCCTGACACGGGGCTCAAACTCACAAACCATGAGATCATGACCTGAGCTGAAGTTAGATGCTTGACTGACTGAGCCACCAAGACACCCTCAGGCCACTTTTTTCTTAAATAGAATGTTTTTCATTTTGATTTTGTCTGATGTTTCCTCATGATTAAATTCAGGTTATGCATCTTAACTTACATACAAATGATGCTGACTTGTCTCTCAAGGTACCACATCCAGAGACCCATCTGCCTCTCACTGGTTTTTCTATTTATACTTATTTTCTTCTTTGTAAACTAAGAAGCAGTGTGTGGGAAGAAAAGACTATGTAAGTATCTTGCTCCTTATGAAAACTATCCCCTCATAGTTAGCACCCATTGAAAATTCTTGCCTAAACCAACCTTTATTGTGATGGTAGCACACTGGTGATTTTCCAACTTCACCATCTCATCCACATTTACCAGTCAGCATTCTACTCTAAAGAAGGGCCTTCCATTATCCATCCACCCATCCATCCACCCATCCATCCATCCATCCATCCATCCATCCATCCATCCTAAGTATGAACACATAGGTTATGTTTTCAACAGTTTATAATTCATAACTGCACTAGCCAGATATGGCTAGTGGGAAGGCTGTCAAGCTGGCTCTTATGTCCTCTCACTATGTCCCTATCATTTTTTGAGTACCCTAGTTTCTTGCATAAGATGTTCCAGTCTTATCCTAACTGTTTCCTGATTCATCCTAGACTCAAGCATTACAGTACAGAATTTATTAGAATGGTCTGCTTTTGAAAAAACTGAGAGGGGGGATATTTTATTATACTTACTAAGGGACGAACAGCCCATTTTCCTTAAAAGCAAAGACAATCACTTTCTTATATAAAATTGAAAGATTTAGGGGTGTGGGACACTTAAAGGCTTTACCTCAAGATGATACACAAAAATGGATCTATATTAGCCTCTGTCTACCAAGGAGGTATAGTGTAAGACAGCAGTTAAAAATAAGTTAAAAATAAGCAGTTAACTTCTAAGATAGAAGTTACACACACACACACACACACACACACACACACTTAGCACATTGTAGAGAGGATAATGAGTAAATGTGTAGAAAGGAAGAGTAGCACAAGATGGACTGGATAAATTCTGGGAATCCTGAACTAACTCTACTCTACATACAATTCTGCATATGTAGTCTTTAGAAGTTCTGAATTTGTAAATATTTTAGGGTAGAAGTTTAAGTAAAAGAAAGTGGGATTTATAAATGTAAGAGTCACTTTTCTGGCACAGTTGAATGAAATTATAGGTTCTATTTATAAACAATCTGTTTCCTCTTCCTCTTGAAAAGCCATCATATGGGCATTTTTATATATAAGTATATAAGTCACTTTCAACTAAAGTGGCTTTTGTATTGGCACTTTCTAAGACAATGTTGTCAAATTAAACTTCCTGTGTTGTAGAACATTTAGTGGACAATACAGATGTAGAACATCTGTGCTAATATGGCAGCCACTAGCTATATGTGGCTATTAAGCACTTTAAATGTGGCTAGTGCAACTGAAGAATTTAATTTTAAATTATACTTAATTTTAGTTAAATTTTGATTTAAACAGCCATGTGTAGCTAGTGGGTAGCCATATGGGATAGCTCTACATTATAATTTCTTTCATGTTATTTTTATAGATCCATAACTAAGTTAGGCATTAAAGGCTAAATTTAACAAATTTAATGTTGTCACTTGGTAAGGGTATAGGTTAGGTATGGAAGAGAGATCTTTGATAGTGGTTAGATTTCACTGGAACCACAGTCACAACATGAAGGTTTTCATATTAGTCTTTAATTTGGGTTCTATAAGGCATTTCCTAGAACCTACTTGAAAATATGAAACACAGTGTTAACTTCAAGACCTTACCATAAATGTTTAAAAGCCTGGATTTCTGGTGTATAAAAAGCAAAGAAGACTCTACAACTTAATAATGTCTTTCTAGCCTACAGTGATGGTCCAAGACGGGTCCAAGAGGGTCCAAGATGGTAGGAAAGGAAGACCCTGAGCTTACCTTCTCCCGTAGACAGTAAATCTATAGCCACATGTGGAATAATCCCCTCTGAAGGGGACCTTGGATGAACAGGATGAACAGAGCCTCTACAACAGGGGACAGTACTGAGAAGGGCAGAAATAGCAGAGATACAGTCTCACTAAGGAAAGAACCATATTCTTTTTTTTAATATATATATTTTTAATATTTTATTTATTTTTGAGACAGAAAGAGAGGGAGAGAGAACACATGCGAGCAGGGAGGGACAGAGAGAGAGGGGGCCAGAGGATCCGAAGCGGGCTCTGCACTGACAGCTTCGGGGATAACAGCAGAGAGCCTGAGATGGGGCTTAAACTCACCAACCGTGAGATCGTGACCTGAGCGAAGTCGGAAGCTCAAAAGACTGAGCTACTCAGGCACCCTGAAAACCACATTCTAGGAATGGCATTCTATGATACAGAAGGATCACAAAAGCATTGAACTTTTCCGTGAGGGGCAAGAGATTTGAGTTCCACATCAGGTACCAAAACCCTTAGATCCAGATGGGCCTCCAAAACACCTGGCTTTGAAAAGCAATAAGGAATACGTCTAGGAAAACTAGAATTGCAGGGGAAAAAAAAACCCCACTCTTAGAGTTCACATGTAGACTTACTTGACCCCAAAATAAACACAAAAACACTGGATCAAAATTACATAGACTACAGGTGAAGGGGACCCACTTACTAATCTTGGAGCGCCTGCTGGAGAGACAAAAGGCAGCTGGGCGTCTGCTTGGGGACTTAAGACACTGGTGGCAGCCATTTTTGCTGTCTTGTTCTGCTGTGCTGATTCCGGCCCCAGCGGATGCCATTTGGGAATCATCCCTGTATACTGCAAATGCCAGAGGGTGCCTACCGCTGGTATCTTGACTACCAGCACATTTGTAGTAGTCAAGACCAGGTGTACAGCCAGCTGGACTGGGAGCCAGACCCACTTACTAGTGTGCCCACAACCGTTCTGCCCTGTCACATCAGGAGGGCACATGCAGCCCACATGGGAGACCTGCTTCTGGTGGCCAGAGGAGATTATGCTTCTTGGCTCCACAGGATATCTCCTACATAAGGCCACTCCTTTAACACTGGGAAATGTGTGTCGTGATGGGCACTGGGTATTGTAAGTGTTGAATCGCTGGATTCTACACCTGAAACTTATATTTCACTGTATGCTAACTGACTAGAATTTAAATAAAAACTTAAAAAAGAAAAAGAAAAAAAAAAGATTGGGAACTGTAGCTGAACTACTGAACACCTAAAAACAAATACAGAGCTAGGCCAAATGAAAAGACACAGAAATGTGTTCCAAACAAAAGAGCAAGGCAAACCTCAGAGAAAGAACTAAATGAAAGGGAATTAAGCAATAAAAGTGATAAAGAGTTCAAAATAATGGCCACAAAGATGATTATCAAATTTGGGAGAAGACTAGATGAACACACAGTAAGACCTTCAACAAAGAGAAAATGTAAGAAAGTACCAATCAAATATAAAGAATACAATAACAGAAATAAAAAAATACACTAGAGGGGATAAACTGAAGATTTGATGATACAGAAGAACAGATCAGTGATCTGGGTAGTGAAAGTCACCCAAACTGAACAGAAAAAGAAAGAAAGGAAGAAAGGAAGGAAGGAAGGAAGAAAAAGAAAAAAAAGGAATTTAAAAATAAAGGCACTTTAAGGGACCAATGGGACAACATCGAGTACTAACATTTACATTATAGGGGTTCTAGAAGGAGAAGGGAAAGAGAAAGGGGCATAAAACATATTTAAAGAAATCACTGCTGAAAAATTCCCTAAGCTAAGGAAGGAAATACATGCCCAGGTCTAAAAAGCAAGGCTCCTAAACAGGTGAACTCAGAAGAGATCTACACCAAGACAAATTATAATTACAATGTCAAAAACTAAGAAATCTTAAAAGTAACAAGAGAAAAGCAATTAGTTGCACATAAGGGAATCCCCATGAGGAAATGAGCTAATTTTTTTTTAGATTTTTTTTTTAATGTTTATTTATTTTTGAGAGAGACAGAGACAGAGCTTGAGCGGGAGAGGGGCAGACAGAGAGGGAGACACAGAATCTGAAGCAGAATCCAGGCTCTGAGCTGTCAGCACAGAGCCCGACACGACACGGGGCTCAAATCCACAGACCACAAGATCATGACCTGAGATGAAGTCGGATGCCTGACTGAGCCACCCAGGAGCACCCCCCCGCCGCTTTAAAAAAAAATTTTTTTAATGTTTATTTATTTTTGAGAGAGATAGAGACAGAGCTTGAGTGGGGGAAAGGGCAGAGAGAGAGAGGGAGGGCAATGAGCTAATTTTTCAACAGAAACTTTACAGGCTGGCAGGGAGTGGCACAATATATTCACAGTGCTGAAAGGAAAAAACTTATAACCAAGAATATTCTAATCGGCAATGTTATCATTCAGAATTGAAGGCGAGATAAAAAGTTTTCCAACCAAACAAAAGTTAAAGGTTTACCACTACTAAACCAGCCTTTACAAAATAATATCAAAAGGTCTTCTTTAAGAGGAAAAGAAAAGGCCATAACTAGAAATAAAAAAATATATACGAGGAGTTGGGGGAAGATGGCGGCGTAGGAGGACGCTGGGCTCACCGCGCGTCCTGCTGATCACTTAGATTCCACCTACACCTGCCTAAATAACCCAGAAAACCACCAGAGGATTAGCAGAACGGAGAAGCCGGAGCCAAGCGCAGACCAGAGGCCCACGGAAGAGGGTAGGAAGGGCGGCGAGGCGGTGCGCGCTCCACGGACTGGTGGGAGGGAGCCGGGGCGGAGGGGCGGCTCGCTGGCCAAACAGAGCCCCCGAGTCTGGCTTGCAAAAAGCAGAGGGGCCTGACGGACTGTGTTCCCACAGCAAGCGCGACTTAGCGTCTGGGAGGTCATAAGTTAACAGCTCTGCTCGGAAAGCGGGAAGGCTGGAGGACAAAGGGAGGGAGAGCTGCTGAGCCCCGGACGACAGAGCTCAGCTTGGCGGGGAACAAAGGCGCTCGCCAGCGCCATCTCCCCCGCCCATCCCCCAGCCAAAATTCCAAAGGGAACCAGTTCCTGCTGGTGAACTTGCTTGCTCCGCGCAAACACCCAACTCTGTGCTTCTGTGGAGCCAAACCTCCAGCAGCGGATCTGACTCCCTCCCACTGCCACAGGGCCCCTCCTGAGGTGGATCACCTAAGGAGAAGCGAGCTAAGCCTGCCCCTCCTGCCCCCGTGCACCTTGCCTACCCACCCCAGCTAATACACCAGATCCCCAGCATCACAAGCCTGGCAGTGTGCAAGTAGCCCAGATGGGCCACACCACCCCACAGTGAATCCCGCCCCTAGGAGAGGGGAAGAGAAGGCACACACCAGTCTGACTGTGGCCCCAGCGGTGGGCTGGGGGCAAACATCAGGTCGGACTGTGGCCCCGCCAACCAACTCCAGTTATACACCACAGCACAGGGGAAGTGCCCTGCAGGTCCTCACCACTCCAGGGACTATCCAAAATGACCAAGCGGAAGAATTCCCCTCAGAAGAATCTCCAGGAAATAACAACAGCTAATGAACTGATCAAAAAGGATTTAAATAATATAACAGAAAGTGAATTTAGAATAATAGTCATAAAATTAATCGCTGGGCTTGAAAACAGTATAGAGGACAGCAGAGAATCTCTTGCTACAGAGATCAAGGGACTAAGGAACAGTCACGAGGAGCTGAAAAGCGCTTTAAACGAAATGCAAAACAAAATGGAAATGACGATAGCCCGGATTGAAGAGGCAGAGGAGAGAATAGGTGAACTAGAAGATAAAGTTATGGAAAAAGAGGAAGCTGAGAGAAAGAGAGATAAAAAAATCCAGGAATATGAGGGGAAAATTAGAGAACTAAGTGATACACTAAAAAGAAATAATATACGTATAATTGGTATCCCAGAGGAGGAAGAGAGAGGGAAAGGTGCTGAAGGGGTACTTGAAGAAATTATAGCTGAGAACTTCCCTGAACTGGGGAAGGAAAAACTGTGCCAATGAAATCCAAGAGGCACAGAGAACTCCCTTCAGACGTAACTTGAATTGATCTTCTGCACGACATGTCATAGTGAAACTGGCAAAATACAAGGATAAAGAGAAAATTCTGAAAGCAGCAAGGGGTAAACGTGCCCTCACATATAAAGGGAGACCTATAAGACTCGTGACTGATCTCTCTTTTGAAACTTGGCAGGCCAGAAAGAATTGGCACGAGATCTTCAGTGTGCTAAACAGAAAAAATATGCAGCTGAGAATCCTTTATCCAGCAAGTCTGTCATTTAGAATAGAAGGAGAGATAAAGGTCTTCCCAAACAAACAAAAACTGAAGGAATTTGTCACCACTAAACCAGCCCTACAAGAGATCCTAAGGGGGACCCTGTGAGACAAAGTACCAGAGACATCACTACAAGCATAAAACATACAGACATCACAATGACTCTAAACCCGTATCTTTCTATAATAACACCGAATGTAAATGGATTAAATGCGCCAACCAAAAGACATAGGGTATCAGAATGGATAAAAAAACAAGACCCATTTATTTGCTGTCTACAAGAGACTCATTTTAGACCTGAGGACACCTTTAGATTGAGAGTGAGGGGATGGAGAACTATTTATCATGCTACTGGAAGCCAAAAGAAAGCTGGAGTAGCCATACCTATATCAGACAAACTAGACTTTAAATTAAAGGCTGTAACAAGAGATGAAGAAGGGCATTATATAATAATTACAGGGTCTATCCATCAGGAAGAGCTAACAATTATAAATGTCTATGCGCCGAATACCGGAGCCCCCAAATATATAAAACAATTACTCATAAACATAAGCAACCTTATTGATAAGAATGTGGTAATTGCAGGGGACTTTAACACCCCACTTACAGAAATGGATAGATCATCTAGACACACGGTCAATAAAGAAACAAGGGCCCTGAATGAGACATTGGATCAGATGGACTTGACAGATATATTTAGAACTCTGCATCCCAAAGCAACAGAATATACTTTCTTCTCGAGTGCACATGGAACATTCTCCAAGATAGATCATATACTGGGTCACAAAACAGCCCTTCATAAGTTTACAAGAATTGAAATCATACCATGCATCCTTTCAGACCACAATGCTATGAAGCTTGAAATCAACCACAGAAAAAAGTCTGGAAAACCCCCAAAAGCATGGAGGTTAAAGAACACCCTACTAACGAATGAGTGGGTCAACCAGGCAATTAGAGAAGAAATTAAAAAATATATGGAAACAAACGAAAATGAAAATACAACAATCCAAACGCTTTGGGACGCAGCAAAGGCAGTCCTGAGAGGAAAATACATTGCAATCCAGGCCTATCTCAAGAAACAAGAAAAATCCCAAATACAAAACCTAACAGCACACCTAAAGGAAATAGAAGCAGAACAGCAAAGGCAGCCTAAACCCAGCAGAAGAAGAGAAATAATAAAGATCAGAGCAGAAATAAACAATATAGAATCTAAAAAAACTGTAGAGCAGATCAACGAAACCAAGAGTTGGTTTTTTGAAAAAATAAACAAAATTGACAAACCTCTAGCTAGGCTTCTCAAAAAGAAAAGGGAGATGACCCAAATAGATAAAATCATGAATGAAAATGGAAGTATTACAACCAATCCCTCAGAGATACAAACAATTATCAGGGAATACTATGAAAAATTATATGCCAACAAATTGGACAACCTGGAAGAAATGGACAAATTCCTGAACACCCACACTCTTCCAAAACTCAATCAGGAGGAAATAGAAAGCTTGAACAGACCCATCACCAGCGAAGAAATTGAATCGGTTATCAAAAATCTCCCAAAAAATAAGACTCCAGGACCAGATGGCTTCCCAGGGGAGTTCTACCAGACGTTTAAAGCAGAGATAATACCTATCCTTCTCAAGCTATTCCAAGAAATAGAAAGGGAAGGAAAACTTCCAGACTCATTCTATGAAGCCAGTATTACTTTGATTCCTAAACCAGACAGAGACCCAGTAAAAAAAGAGAACTACAGGCCAATATCCCTGATGAATATGGATGCAAAAATTCTCAATAAGATACTAGCAAATCGAATTCAACGGCATGTAAAAAGAATTATTCACCATGATCAAGTGGGATTCATTCCTGGGATGCAGGGCTGGTTCAACATTCGCAAATCAATCAACGTGATACATCACATTAACAAAAAAAAAGAGAAGAACCATATGATCCTGTCAATCGATGCAGAAAAGGCCTTTGACAAAATCCAGCACCCTTTCTTAATAAAAACTCTTGAGAAAGTCGGGATAGAAGGAACATACTTAAAGATCATAAAAGCCATTTATGAAAAGCCCACAGCTAACATCATCCTCAACGGGGAAAAACTGAGAGCTTTTTCCCTGAGATCAGGAACACGACAGGGATGCCCACTCTCACCGCTGTTGTTTAACATAGTGCTGGAAGTTCTAGCAACAGCAATCAGACAACAAAAGGAAATCAAAGGCATCAAAATTGGCAAAGATGAAGTCAAGCTTTCGCTTTTTGCGGATGACATGATATTATACATGGAAAATCCGACAGACTCCACCAAAAGTCTGCTAGAACTGATACATGAATTCAGCAAAGTTGCAGGATACAAAATCAATGTACAGAAATCAGTTGCATTCTTATACACTAACAATGAAGCAACAGAAAGACAAATAAAGAAACTGATCCCATTCACAATTGCACCAAGAAGCATAAAATACCTAGGAATAAATCTAACCAAAGATGTAAAGGATCTGTATGCTGAAAACTATAGAAAGCTTATGAAGGTAATTGAAGAAGATTTAAAGAAATGGAAAGACATTCCCTGCTCATGGATTGGAAGAATAAATATTATCAAAATGTCAATACTACCCAAAGCTATCTACACATTCAATGCAATCCCAATCAAAATTGCACCAGCATTCTTCTCGAAACTAGAACAAGCAATCCTAAAATTCATATGGAACCACAAAAGGCCCCGAATAGCCAAAGTAATTTTGAAGAAGAAGACCAAAGCAGGAGGCATCACAATCCCAGACTTTAGCCTCTACTACAAAGCTGTCATCATCAAGACAGCATGGTATTGGCAGAAAAACAGACACATAGACCAATGGAATAGAATAGAAACCCCAGAACTAGACCCACAAACGTATGGCCAACTCATCTTTGACAAAGCGGGAAAGAACATCCAATGGAAAAAAGACAGTCTCTTTAACAAATGGTGCTGGGAGAACTGGACAGCAACATGCAGAAGGTTGAAACTAGACCACTTTCTTACACCATTCACAAAAATAAACTCAAAATGGATAAACGACCTGAATGTGAGACAGGAAACCATCAAAACCCTAGAGGAGAAAGCAGGAAAAGACCTCTCTGACCTCAGCCGCAGCAATTTCTTATTTGACACATCTCCAAAGGCAAGGGAATTAAAAGCAAAAATGAACTATTGGAAGATAAAAAGCTTCTGCACAGCAAAGGAAACAATCAACAAAACTAAAAGGCAACCAATGGAATGGGAAAAGATATTTGCAAATGACATATCAGACAAAGGGCTAGTATCCAAAATCTATAAAGAGCTCACCAAACTCCACACCCAAAAAACAAATAATCCAGTGAAGAAATGGGCAGAACACATGAATAGACACTTCTCTAAAGAAGACATCCAGATGGCCAACAGGCACATGAAAAGATGCTCAACAGCGCTCCTCATCAGGGAAATACAAATCAAAGCCACACTCAGACATCACCTCATGCCAGTCAGAGTGGCCAAAATGAACAAATCAGGAGACTACAGATGCTGGAGAGGATGTGGAGAAACGGGAACCCTCTTGCACTGTTGGTGGGAATGCAAACTGGTGCAGCCACTCTGGAAAACAGTGTGGAGGTTCCTCAAAAAATTAAAAATAGACCTACCCTATGACCCAGCAGTAGCACTGCTAGGAATTTACCCATGGGATACAGGAGTACTGATGCATAGGGGCACTTGTACCCCAATGTTTATAGCAGCACTCTCAACAATAGCCAAATTATGGAAAGAGCCTAAATGTCCATCAACTGATGAATGGATAAAGAAATTGTGGTTTATATACACAATGGAGTACTACGTGGCAATGAGAAAGAATGAAATATGGCCCTTTGTAGCAATGTGGATTGAACTGGAGAGTGTTATGCTAAGTGAAATAAGCCATACAGAGAAAGACAGATACCATATGGTTTCACTCTTATGTGGATCCTGAGAAACTTAACAGAAACCCATGGGGGAGGGGAAGGGGAAAAAAGAACAACAAAGAGGTTAGAGTGGGAGAGAGCCAAAGCATAAGAGACTCTTAAAAACTGAGAACAAACTGAGGGTTGATGGGGGGTGGGAGGGAGGGGAGGAGAGGGGAGGGGAGGTGATGGGTATTGAAGAGGGCATCTTTTGGGATGAGCACTGGGTGATGTATGGAAACCAATTTGACAATAAATTTCATATACTAAAAAAAAAGACTAAAATCGTATCAAGAATCTTTTCTTGGGTGCCTGGGTGACTCAGTCGGTTGGGTGTCTGACTTTGGCTTAGGTCATGATCTCATGGTCTGTGAGTTCGAGCCCCACATTGGACTCTGTGCTCACATCTCAGAGCCTGGAGCTTGCTTTGCATTCTGTGTCTCCCTTTCTCTCTGCTCCTCCCCTGCTGGCTCACTGTCTCAAAAATAAATAAACATTAACAACAACAAAAAAAGAAACTTTTCTGACCACAATGGTATGAAAGTAGAACTCCATTACAAGAAAAAAACCTGGAAAAAACACAAACAAATGGAAGTTAAATAACATGCTACTGAACTACTAACAGGTCAATGAAAAAAATCAAAGAGGAAATAAAAAAAAAATACTTTGAGACAAATAAAAAGGGAAATACAGTGTTCTAAGATCTACAGGATGCAGCGAAAGCAATTCTAACAGGGAAGTTTATAGTGATACAGGCTTACCTCAAAAAAAAAAAAAAACAAAAATCTCAAACAATCGAATCTTACACCTAAGAGAACTAGAAAAAGCAGAACAAACACTGCCCAAAATTAGTAGAAGGAAGGAAATAATAAATATTAGAGTGCAATTTGTGAAAGAGAGACTCAGTAAACAATAGAAAAGATCTACGAAACTAGGAGCTGGTTCTTTGAAAAGATAAACAGAATTAATAACCTGTACCCAGATTCATCAAGAAAAAGTGAGAGAAGATTCAAATAAAACCAGAAATGAAAGAAAAGTTACAATCAATACTACAGAAATACCAAGGATTATAAAAGAATACTATTAAAAATTATGTGCCAACAAATTGGCCAGCCTAGAAGAAATGGATAAATTTTTATAAACATATAATCTTCCATGACTGAATCAGAAACAAATAGAAAATCTGAATAAACCAATTACTAGTAGTAAAATTAGAGTAATAAAACTCCCAACAAACTAAAGTCCAGGACCAGACAGCCTCACATGTGATTTCCATCAAACATTTAAAGAAGAGTTAATCCCTAATCCTCCTCAAACTATTCCAAAATAACATAACATAACATAAAAATGAAGAGGACAGAAAACTACCAAATTCATCCTATGAGGCTAGTATTACCCTGATACCAAAATCAAAGAGACTACAAAAAAAGAAAACTATAGGCTAATATTCTTAGTAAGTACAGGGGGAAAAATACTCAACAAAATATTAGCAAACTGCATCAATAATACTTTAAATGATCATACACCATGATCCAGTAGGATTTATTCTAGGGATGCAAGGATGGTTCAATACCTGAAATCAATCAATGTGATACACCACATTAACAAAATGAAGGCTAAAAATCATATTATCATCTCAAAATATGGGAAAAAAGCATTTGACAAAATTCAGCATCCATTTATGATAAAACTTTCAACAAAGTGGATACAAAGAAAATGTATCTCAACATAATAAAGATCATACATGACAAACCCAGACCTAACATCACACTCAACAGTGAAAAGCTGTTTCCTTCTAAGATCAGGAACATGACAAGGATGCCCACTCTCACCACTTTTATTCAACATAATATTGGAAATCCTGGCCACAACAATTAAGCAGAAACCCATTTCTTTCTCCCTTCCTCTCTTTTTTCCTCCTTCCCTTCCCTCCTTTTGTCCTCTCTCTCTTCCCTCCTTCCTTCCTTCCTTTCTCACTCCCACTCTCTCTCTCTCCCTTCCTTTCCTTCTTGTTCTTTTCTTTCTTTCCTTCTCTCTCTCTTTCTTTTTATTTATTTATTTATTTATTTATTTAATTTATTTTTTTTTTCAACGTTTATTTATTTTTGGGACAGAGAGAGACAGAGCATGAATGGGGGAGGGGCAGAGAGAGAGGGAGACACAGAATCGGAAACAGGCTCCAGGCTCCGAGCCATCAGCCCAGAGCCCGACGCAGGGCTCGAACTCCCGGACCGTGAGATCGTGACCTGGCTGAAGTCGGACGCTTAACCGACTGCGCCACCCAGGTGCCCCTCTTTCTTTCTTAGAGAGAGAGAAAACACGATTGGGGGAGAGTGACAGAGGGGAAGAGAGAGATCTTAAGCAGGCTCCACGCTCAGTGAGGAGCCTGACGCAGGGCTCAATCCCACCACCCTGGGATCATGACCTGAGCTGAAAGCAAGAGTCACTCAAATGACTGAGCCGCCCAGGTGCCCCAAGAAATGGCATTCAAATTGGAAATGAAAAGTAAAACTGTCACTATTTGCAGATGATATGATACTATATATAGAAAACATTAAAGCCTCCAAGAAAAAAACTATACATAGAACTACCATATGATCTAGTAATTCCACTTTTAGGTATTTAGCCAAAGAAAATGAAAACACTATTTTGAAAAGACATATGCACCCTTATGTTCATGGCAGCATTATTTATAATAGCCCAAATTTGGAAGCAACCTAATGTCCATCAACAGACTAATGGATAAAGAAAATGTGGTATGTATACACACACACACACACACACACACACACACACACACACACACACAATGGAACATTACACAGTTATAAGACTGAAATGTAGCCATGTGTGATAACACAGATGGATCTAGGGGGTATTATGCTAAGTAAAACAAATTAGACATAAAAAGAAAAATACCATATAATTTCATTTACAGGTGGAATCTAAAAAGCAAATGAACAAACAAAACAAAAACAGATACAGAGAACAAACTGAGGGTTGCCAGAGGGATGGGGATGTGGGGGAGATGGACAAAATAATTGAAGGGGATTAAGAGGTACAATCTTCCAGTTATAAAGAAGACATGGGGATTAATGTACAGCATAGGAAATATAGTCAATAATACTGTAACAACTTTGTATGGTGGTAGATGGTAACTAGACTTATTGTGGTGACATTTTATAATGCATATAAGTATCAGTTTACTGTATTATACATCTGAAACTAATACAGTACTGTCTGTCAATTATTCCTAAAAACCAAGAATGTTGGCCAGGAACTTGTATTGAATAGGAGTTAGTCTTAATGTTAAAAATGATTTGTACTTCTGATGCATAGGGGCACTTGTACCCCAATGTTTATAGCAGCACTCTCAACAATAGCCAAATTATGGAAAGAGCCTAAATGTCCATCCACTGATGAATGGATAAATAAATTGTGGTTTATATACACAACGGAGTACTATATGGCAATGAGAAAGAATGAAATATGGCCCTTTGTAGCAACGTGGATGGAACTGGAGAGTGTGATGCTAAGTGAAATAAGCCATACAGAGAAAGACAGATACCATATGTGTTCACTCTTATGTGGATCCTGAGAAACTTAACAGAAACCCATGGGGGAGGGGAAGGAAAAAAAAAAAGAGGTTAGAGTGGAAGAGAGCCAAAGCGTAAGAGACTCTTAAAAACTGAAAACAAACTGAGGGTTGATGGGGGGTGGGAGGGAGGGGAGGGTGGGTGATGGGTATTGAGGAGGGCACCTTTTGGGATGAGCACTGGGTGTTGTATGGAAACCAATATGACAATAAACTTCATATATTGAAAAAAAATGATTTGTACTTAAATTTCTTACATGAGTAAATTACTCAGGAAATTCAATAAATCTTAGACATCAACTCATTAGTTACCTAAAGAGATCATTTTTCTCATGAATTTTTAGGAGACAGAATGAATCAGGTGGTCCTACACATCTGTAAAAGAAGCTGAAAAACCACTTTGCAGCCTATCTAGAAGTTTCTCCTGATCACTACAGGGATGAAGGTATGACAAATCAAATGCAGGCAAATCCTGGTTTTTTGGCACTTATCAAGCCAAGGCATGAACTGTGTTTCCTATGTTGTTTTGTATTTCAGTAGATGTTAATAAGCTGTCTTATTAATATTAATAAACTGTCTTATTTAATTCACTCCAATTAAGAGAGGCTGTTATTGTCTAGGATCCTTCTGGACTGTTTCCCAGTCCTTTCTCTATCTCTTGTTTTATAAAAATTACAATATTCTGTTTTGGATGCCTTCTACCTCCTTCTGGAACTGCCTTTGTGACTAAGGGATTATATAAACTTGTTATCTGACATTTGCATTTGCTTATTTCATCTTGAACTATTTTATTCTGGAAGCAGCATTTATAGGAAAGACATTATTAAACAAGGAAGCTTGAGGTGATACAGCTAAGTCACTATTTCAATTTTCTCATCTGCAAAAATGAGTTGCTATCACTTGCTGGTGGCTTTCTGGAAATGTGGAGATATTTCATGAGAATACTGGCCAGATTCAGTTAGAAACGTGGTTGTGTCCTAGTCACTAGGAACTTTCTGAGGCATATGCATTGGTTATTAATATAGAGAATAACCCCAATTAATGTTATAGTGACATGTAGTAAGCCAAAATGCTTGTGTAAAATATTTGTGTAAAAGGACCAGTAAGTAGGCCAAAAATATTTGTGGTTTTACAAAATGCTAAACTTACATTTATGGAGCTATTTGCAGAGTGGGAGAAGCTGGTAAGACAAATACACTGTGTAGATGTATCACTATGATTTCTACCTGAGATTAACAGGAACTACTAGCTAAGCTCTGCCAGGAAATCGAAAACAATTTTTAGAGGCATTAACAGGACAGCTAAAGTTGGCTGTTGTACAACAGTAACAAGGATTGCACCAGAGGAAACCATTTTTAATTTGAAAATTTTCCACACATTCAGTGTTGGTTTCTTTTCAGTATACTTGGTTTTATTTCTGAGGCCTTGAGAGTGTGATATATTAGAGTTATTTAATACTTAATTTTCACAGGTACTATTCTTTTACCAGTGATCAATGACCAGACCGTTAATCTACTATAATGCCTCCAAGATACTAGGAAACCAGACACACAAACTTTGGTTCAGTAAGAAACATAAACTGTGTGTGTGTGTGTGTGTTTAAGTTTATTTATTCTGGGGGGGGGGGGGAGAGAGAGAGAGAGAGAGCGCGCGCACAAGTGTGTGAGGGATGGGCAGAGGGAGAAAGACAGAGAGAATCCCAAGTAGGCTCTGTGCCCTCAGCACACAGCCTGATGGGGGGCTTGATCTCACGAATCATGAGATGATGACCTGAGCTGAAACCAAGAATTAGATGCTTAACCGACTGAGCCACCCAGGCGCTCCAGTGGTTTAAATTTTATTACAGTTACTTTTTTTTTTCCGTACATGCCTATATTGCCAGATATATGTAGGTCAGGTCTGTTTTATTCATCACTTCAATTGTCACCCACTCTCTTTTAAGCTTACTTACATCTGCTAAGCTTTTTTTTTTTTTTTAATTTTTTTTTTCAACGTTTATTTATTTTTGGGACAGAGAGACACAGAGCATGAACGGGGGAGGGGCAGAGAGAGAGGGAGACACAGAATCGGAAACAGGCTCCAGGCTCTGAGCCATCAGCCCAGAGCCCGACGCGGGGCTCGAACTCACGGACCGTGAGATCGTGACCTGGTTGAAGTCGGACGCTTAACCGACTGCGCCACCCAGGCGCCCCATGCTAAGCTTTTTGATTCTACTTTCTTTACAGCTCATCAGTCCATCCACTCTATCTCCATTACCACTGCCCTCATCTTTGGTGTATTATTTCTTCTAATATTTATTTCTTTGAGAAGAGCACGTGAGCAGGGGAGGTGCAGAGAGAAGGACAGGGAAAGAACCCCAGGCAGACCCTGAGCTGTCAGCACATGGGGAAACCAAGAGTCGGATGCTTAACAGACTGTGCCACCCAGGTGCTCCCCTCATCTCTAGTTTAGATTCTTGAAATGGATTCCTCACTTAGTTTCCTGGCTACTCTCATTCACTGGTCACAGTATTGTCAAAGTGATTGCTCCTCTGCCTAAGAACCCTCCAACAGTGCCCCCCGGTTGTAAACACATAAACATGAGGGCCTTCATGATGGATCCTAGGCCTACTGTTCCCCTCACCACTGCTGACATCTTATTTTATGCTCCAGTCACACTGGGCAACTTGTATTTCAAAAGTGCCATAGTCTTTTAGTTACATGCTGCTCATTTTGTTCAAACATCTGTGCTCATCTCCCTTCACCTCCCTGCCTCACTCATTTGCTCCCATTTCCTCTGGCTAACTAACATGTATCCTTCAAAATGTCAAGAAATTGTCCTTAGTTGGTTAAGCATCTGACTTGGGCTCAGGTCAGGATTTAGAGGTTCGTGAGTTTGAGCCCCACATCGGGCTGTCTGCTGTCAGCACAGAAGCTGCTTCAGATGCTCTGTTCCCCTCTCTTTCTGCCCTTCCCCCGCTTGTGCACTCTCTTTCTCTCAAAAATAAATAAACGTTAAAAAAATAAAAGAAAAGAAACTGTCCTTAATCTCCACTGTTGGCTCTACTTCACCCTGAGCTCACCTTCAGCATAGCACCCACCATGCTGGGGTGCAGCTATTTCCCCTAGAGTGTGGCCTGCTCAAGAAACAGAGCAGTGTCTTATCTCTGTTCTGAGCACCTAGCACAGTGCTTAGCACATGGAAGGTGCTTAAAATATGTTCCTTGAAGGAAGTCTAAGCTTTAAGCATCTGAAAAATTCACTTGTGTGGAACCAGTTCATTTCCTGAGATTGTGATAAATGTCAGGTAAACAATGAGGTACCACTTTATTCACCTGACCGGAATCTTGGTTCCAACTAAAAACAATTCTATCTTTAATAAAACAAAACATTCATTCCAATGATGGAATGAATAAGTCACGGGGATGAAAAACACAGCAAAGGAAATATAGTCACTGGTACTGTAATAGTACCATATGGTGAACCGATCAGTGGTAGCTACACTTGTGGTAACACAGCATAAGGTACAGAGTTGTCGAATCACTATGTTGTACATGTGAAACCAATGTGACATTGTGTGTCCACTATACTTCAATTAAAAAATCTTCAAGAGAGCTGGAGTCACAAAGCAAACAGACCATTTAAAAATATTTTGATAAAAATATAATCATGTTACAAATATCTCATGCTAACTGAAAATTAAAAACAAAAACCAAACAGTATTACAGAATCCAGTTCAATTAAAAGAAACAAAGAACCTAAAACACTGACTCTAAAAATGAGGCTGGATATTGCAAGATCAGCCTGAAGCATCTTGTAGTGTCCAATAACAAGGAAGTACTCAAAAAACAAACCCAAGACAAAACAAATCCACAATAATGGATGGGGATATGTCAAAGGGATGCGGAAGCCAAATAAAAGAGCTCTCAATGGCCAGAGAGCTAGAACAACTTGAGCAATAAATAATAAAGCAGTGTTAAATTACATTCCAAAGTATAAAATGAATACCCCTAACTCCATACTGGCATAAATTAAAGAAGAAATTAACAAATAAGGGTAAACACACAAATCTGGGCAGAAGAATTCCAAATATATGTAGATACTCCACCCTCAAGGAAGGTAGCCGTTTCTTAAGGGTGGGCTGTGAACAGTGACTTCCTTCCAAAAAATACACTATACATAGAGGGAATAAAAAGGGTGACTTTACAGTAGAGAACCCTGACAAATACCACCAAAGCCAGGTGATCAAGGTCAACACCAACAGTGATAAATCATGTTGGTATGTATTCTTAATGTAATGTGATGAAAATGGCACTTTACTTCTGTGACTTCCACCTCAAATCCCATAACCCTAGTCTAATCATGAGAAAAACATCAGATAAATGCCAACAGAGAAACACTATCAGTACTGGTTCATTAATTCTATGTATGTACCACATTAACATATACCATCAATAATAGAGGAAACTGAGCGTGGGGTATATGGGAATTCTCTACACTTTGTTTTTTGGTAAATCTAAACTATTGTTTTTAAAAGTTTATTTACTTATTTTGGAGGGGGGGTGCAGAGAGAGAGGGAGGGAGAGAGAATCCCAAGCGAGTTCTGCATTGTCAGCACAGAGCCAGCCCGACGCGGGGTTCAAACCCACAAACTGTGAGCCGAAACCAAGAGTCTGACACTCAGTTGATTGAGCCACCCAGGAACTCCAAATCTAAATTGTTTTAACATAAAAAATTTATTTAGGGCGCATCTGGGTGGCTCAGTTGGTTAAACGTCCAACTCTTGATTTCAGTTCAGGTCGTGATCTCACAGATTGTGGGTTTGAGCCCTGTGTTGGGCTCCATGCTGATGGTGCAGACCCCATTCTGGATTCTTTCTCTCCGCTCCCTGCCTCTCAAAAATGAATAAAATTTAAAAAATATATTTAAAAAAAGTACAATGGGAATACAACACAACAAAACACGATGCATACAGGATCAGATAGAATATTCAGTATTCATTATCAAATCTTTTGATGTTTTTCAATTATGTATTATGTATTATAGTATGTATTAAAAAAAACAAATGGCAAGTTCCAAGTGGTGATATTTTAAAAACTTAATGAGCATGGAGAAGGTGAATAATGGAAAAACAGATATTCTAGTAAAGAAACATGGGCTTAGTACATTAAATATTTAGAATTCGGGTTCATAAGAAGAGTTGCTATGCAATCATGTATCATGGTCATTATGTACAATAAATATAGAAGGGCAGTGAGCATTAAGCTCCTTAACAGTGATGGCAAATCTTTCCTGTTTCATCAAGAATAGGAGGAATAAATGGGGTACCTGGGTGGCTCAGTCGGTTAAGCGTCCGACCTCTTCTCAGGTCATGATCTCGTGATTTATGGGTTCAAGCCCTGTTTCAGGCTCTGTGCTGACAGCTTGGAGCCTGGAGCTTGCTTTGGATTCTGTGTCTCCCTCTCTCTCTGCCCCTCCCTTGCTCATGCTCTGTCTCTCTCTGTCTCTCAATAATAAATAAATGTTAAAAAAAAAAAAAAAGAATAGGAGGAACAAAGACGATGTTTCTTTTTGTCTCTAACTGCTGAGATTCCGGTTGTTTGTGACATAAAAGATGAAGTTGTTACAGAGATGAAACTGTCCCAAGACAAGGGAGTTACCCACGCATCTGTTCCTTCAAAAACTCACTAGGCATGAGGCATTTTTGTGAATGCTGAGGATACAGGGAAAAGATACAGGGTCTCTGTTCTCACAAAACCCATTTTCTAATCTGGGAGGAAGACACACAATACACAGATCGATGAAGTGCTAAGTGTCATGCAGAAGTTAAGACAGAGGGATGGCACAGTGACTGCTTGTACAGTCACATTAGACTGGGCAGTCAGGAAGAGTCCCTTCTTAAAGAGGTGGAATTTAAGTTTCTATCAATTCTGTCTGCCTGAGAGAACCTCTAAGTAATGACACCCCAGTAGTAATGGGCACATCCATGATCCAGATCTTATTTTCCAAATACCATTCTCCACTTAGAGGAACCAAGGCTCATTGGAGAAATGGTTGATTCAAGGGCTGGAGGAGGAAAAGTATAAGGTGAGCTTGGAGTATTTCTTTTAATACCAGAAAGAAAGTGCTTACGTCGTGGGGACATGACAAGATGACACGAGGCCCAACTTGAGACAGTCTGCCAAAATCAGAGACAATCTGAACAAAAAGCATAATGTTCATAATGGGTTGTGACCCACCAAATGTATTAAACAAATACCTAGAGGATAAAGGAAGATTCCTCCTTATAACAGGGTGGCATCTCACAAATGTAGAAGGAATAAGGGAATTAGAAAATCAACGTTTGGAAAATATCCAAACAAGTGAGAGAATGCTACAAAGAGAGTGAGACGAAAGGATGATGCAAATGTAAAGTGTTGCCATTGGGTAACTGAGTGTGGGGTATAGAGGAATGTGTCCATCTATTCTTGCATCTTCCCTGTGAGTTTGAAATTATGCCTGAATAAAAAGTTAAAAGGAAAATAAGAAATTGAGTTATGAGTAGAGCAAGAAAAATGGGGCAGTAACTGGAGGAATATGAGATGAAGGGAAGTTTCTGTTTTTATTTTTTTGGGTAGGAGATCCCAGAGGATGCTTGTAGGATGACACGAATTGGTGCCTGAATAACAGCAGAAACAAAGCCCTTGAGATTGGGATCCCTACCACTACATGAGGGATGGAAACTGAATGTACTAGAACCCAAGGACAGGCATAAAGCTTGAGCCCAGCTGCAGGAGGATAGCAGTTTGATGGTGAGAAGATGAAGTTTTTGTCTGATTAATTCTTTGTGCTAATGAAATGGGGTGAACTTAGAATTTCAAAGTGAGAGGAGATCTGATAGTTTTGGGAGAGTGGAAAGGAGATTTTATATAAATGTAATAGGACTGCCAAGTAGTGTCGAGGGCCCCTTAGAATTTAGTGACCATTTATTTAAAGCAAGAAGTTGGTCCCTTCAGCAATGCTGATATGTTTGGGTGCAGGTGCCAAACAGGTGAATATTTGCTTATTACCAGGGTTAGGGCCTTGAGGGACCAGGGAGCAGAGAGCAGTGAAGGAGTAAGGAGATGAAGAAGATGAGTAGTTAGCAAGAACAGAATTAGGATAAGCTAAACTGGATAAGGGGGGAAGAGAGGGCACCAAAGTCAGTGTTTAGAACACATGATGCATGCTGTGGACAGAGTTGATTTAGGCGTACCCTGTTTCTTCACAGCACTCAGAATCTAGTAAGAAAGGTAAACGAATAAAAATATAATTTCTACAGAGCATGCTGTTAAATAAGCAACTATGCAGCAATACGGAAGCCCACAAGGTGGCCACTCGATCCAGCTGGAAAGGCGTCTCAGGGAGGCTTCTTAGACATGGCAACGTTGGAGCTGAAGGATGAGCACAGCTACCAGTGGGAATGAAGGAAGAAGGAAGGAGACCCGCAGGCTTGGGCAAAGGTGAAAAGTAATGACACCCCACTGTAAGGAGATCTATCAACTACGATATTTAATGAAGTAGGAGTATAAAATTTACATTGGACAAGCCCGGGGGGACAACGCTGGAGATGATGGTGGGGGCCAGATCACAGAAGATTATGTGTGCCATCCTGGAGAGCTATAAAGGTGGTAGGAACCAAGAAAGAGTTTTAAATAGTTCAGAGGCATAAAATCCGATCTCCGGTGCCAAAAAACTACTCTGGTGGCAATATGATGAAGCCACACTAAAGGCATAAAGACTACATGGGGACATGATTTAAAAGACTGCTCACTCTGCAAGAGGAGGATTAAGACATTTTTGGAATGGAAACAAAGCTGCACAACTAATTATATCATACAGTAAACATTAATAAATAAAGCCAAATATAGATCCATTTTTCTCCTGCAAAGAACAAAGAGGAAATGAATGATTACTTTGCATATACTACTGCCTGCCCATACATTCTGGGCTACTGGGAATATTAATGAGGCTCATGGAAAAGTGTTTTCGTGTTTTAGAAAACACGTGGACTTAGGGCATGTTAATACTTATGAAGATTACTGGTCCTCTGGACCAGGGAACTGATAAATAGACTTTCTAATTTCATAAATCAAATCAGCCCCACTGCATGTGCTGTTGGCAAAAGGAACATCAGTACGTGCATAAAGACTTCCTCCATTAATCTTAGTTAGGTGCTAATATGTTTAAGAAAACAATTATGGATCTGTTAGTTAGCAAAGGATAATTATAAACGATATTAATATGCTGGCTTTCCACTTAAAAAGCAGGATGTACATTGTAGGCAAGGCACTGTGTAAGTAGAGATTATACAAACTGCTATGGAAAGGGTACGCTTTATAAAGCAATTTCATGTGTAAGCAGAAGCAATGCATGAAATCTAGAAGAAATGTCAACCCATCATATAGGAGAGTTGAAGGAGTCAACAATTTGCTTTGACTATAAACAGAGAACTAGCTTTACTATACATATGTATCTGTACTTTCTTAAATTATCTGATCAATATTCAACTAGCATTGAGATGCACACCAAATTTTGTAACAATATTGACAGCAGAAACAATTTTTTTTCTGCATCAGTTTTTTGTCTCATTTACACTGGAAAAGGTACTCTTCTTTATTTGAAGACCTTAAGGACAGGTTGCCAAACTATTTCTATAAAGGGCCAGATAGTAAATATTTTTTTCTGTGCCATGTAGACTCTGTCTAGTCTACTCAACTCTGTAGTCATAGAAAATATGTGTACGAATAAGCATGGCTTTGTTCCAGTACAATTTAATTTATAAAAGCAAGGCAGCAGGCAGGAAGGATTTGGCCCATAGTTTGCCAGCCCTTGTCCTAAAACAACACTTGTAAGTTTTATCAGTTTCTCTTAAACCATAAATTTACTCAGAAGAACTATAAAATAAAGTTTCAGAACATGAGAGGAGGGCCCAAATCATACCGAAAATTTTAAGAAGTCTCCTAAAAAGTTTCCCATTTTAACTCTATCAATTTTCCTTATAGGAAGAACAAAGGCTATCCTTTCCAAACAAGGGGTGTTTCAAGGAGATTTAATTTTAGGAAGAAAAGGTTTTTTTCTTCCTTTAATTTTCCAGATTATTTTCCTTCCTGATTGCTCTGATCCAGGAACCTGAAGAGGGGATAATTTGGAGAAGATGACAAATTTAATTTTGGAAGTTGATCTGAGACTCCGGGTGGATTTTCACATGGAGATGCCCTCATCAGGCTACCCTCTAATGCAAAACTCTTGCTCCAGCTTCGAAAGCAAAAAGAAATCCATCTCCTTGGTGTTCATCACTCAGAAACACTGGGTATTTAAAATACCTGGGCCCAACTGGTATCTTTCCAAGATACCCACAGAAAAGAACGGTGCTATTAATTTACTTTGGTTTTGTAAACCAACCTCAGATCTGATTAGTAAATGAACAGCTCAAACATCTACCATCGCATGTTATAGCACTGATCAGGTTCTGAAAGGTCTTTTACTCCTTTTCAGTTTAGAAGCTCGTAAAAGATTTTATCTTCAAGTTGATTGCCTTTTCATTATGATATATCAGAAAGGCAATATTACATGGATTTGGAAAGTAAGAGTCAGAAAAATTATCCCTTAACTTGAGTAAAATGCTTTAAATTAGGTTTCACAAAATTTTTTAGGTTGAAAATTAAGGAATAAACTTTTCTTTTTCGCTTCAGTCATTCCCTATTTCACTTGGAAACTCTTCTGACAGAAATAGTAACAAAAACAACAGTAATAATGGTAAAGCCTAGTGATTTGAACACAGACCAGGCACTGGGCTGTGTGCTTTATATGCAGTGACTCCATGAAGAACTACAGCTTAGAGTAAGTACCTTCCCGAAGGTCACAGAGAGGCTAATACACAAAAGCTGGTCTCAAACAAAGCCTGAGTAACTTTAAACTCCGCACTTCCAAACATTACACACTTTCGGCATTTTTAAACAAACTGTGCAAGAGAATTCTTTAAAAAAAAAAACACTTACACATTTAAGAGTTATTTTATTCTTTCTTCCCTATCTAAATCTTTGTCTACAAAGTATTTGGTACAAGACTATTTCTGGCTCTACATTGTCTTGCTAAAACTCTGCTGCAGCCTCTATGCCTACTTGAGAACAAATGCTGGATCTGTAAGCATGGTACTCACGGCCCCCAGACCTTATCTCAGATTCCTTGCCAGCCTCATTACTCTTGCCACAAGCCTGGCCATAAACCATCTGCTCAGGCACAGTGGCCTCTCATCCTTGGATTGTGTGCATTCCTGAGGCTAGGGGAAGACACAGCTCATCTCTGCTTCTGAAATCCCACTCATCTTTGAGACCAAGCTCAAATGACATACTCCCCCATGCATTTTTCCTCACCTCTGCCAGTGAGAATGAAGCACTCTCTCCTCTGTGCTACAACAGCCTTTTGTGTTAAACTACCCTCAGTTCGGTTATCCCCTTGCCTCACCTTCTTGTTACCAGTTATCTACCTTTCTCACTAGATATCCTTGAAGACTGGGATAACAATGTATCCACCTTGGTGTCCCTCACAGCATGGAGCACAATACTTTGTAGGCGGCAGGTATGAGTAAAAGTTCATAGATGAAACTGAGCAAAAACTGCATCTTGCTAAAATCCTCTTAATATGTAACCCTTAGGATTACATATACATTCTGAAATACAAACCTTCAGAAGTCTTGGGAATATAAAATTGACCTCAACAGCAATCTCTTGTCAATAATTGAGAAGTTTGCAAATTTGGAAGAAAAGATGAAACTGTGGAAATCCGTGGGGTAGTCCTGGGAGAGAGGAGGGAGCATGGCTGAACAACAGCCTCTGCTTCCCAAGCTTCAGATTCCTCATATATCCTAACTTCTGCCAACTTACATTAGCCATACACTTCTCATACACTCTGTTCCTTCTTGCATTTTCAAAATATCTTTCAAAGATATTTAAAAATTTTAGAAGAATACACTTAGAATTTGTATTAGTAATATCTTCGTGGCCATCAGTAGGCTTAATATTATTAACACACACTGCAAAGCAGAGGTATCTGACTGGAATCCAGGGAATCTTTACTACTAGTTAAATGACTGAGAATTAAATGGTCGGAAGTGAATCGTTATCAGGTAGAACCTCTGATGATTCCTCTGATGACTATTCTCAGCTTAATCCTCAAAAGTTGGATGTACCAGCATTCTGTGTTCAGACCTCTTCCTTCTAACTCAATACAGTCTTCCTTGACATTCCCGTTAACTCCTTGATTTAACTATCAGAGTTATCCATATGTATGATGGCTTAGATTCTAGCTTGAGAGGACCTTTCCTCCAAGCTTCCAATTTGTATTTCCAACTGTTCTTTGGGCATATTCACTAGGATACCCATTTATAATCAAACTTATCTGCTTTCCCTCTCTCCAAATAAAAGAAAGCACCCCACATCTCTTTTGGTTTTGATCTAGGTTAATAGTATTACCTACCTAGTCAACCAAATTAGAAACGAGGGGTTGTCTTAAATTCCTAGTTTCTCTCATTCCCCAAATCTTGTTGGTTCTGTCTCCTAAAATCTCTCTCATGATGAAATTTTATAACCCTGGGGAGAGAAAGATTCCACAAGTTTCCAGAAGGCAGAACAAAATGAAACAGGCCATATATAAAAAGACTGGAATGACTCTGGCCATGTCAACAGAAACAACAGAATCAAGAAGGTAATGGAGCACTGCATTCAAATTTCTGAGGTTCAACATTTTTCAACCAAGGGTGAGGCTAAAATAATGATAGTTATTTCAGAAAATAATTATTTTCAGACATTCATGGCTTCAAATTGTTTATCTTTCATGTACTCTACTAGATGATATGTTCTACCAAAAGGAGAGAATACATAAAAAATGGTAGGCATGGAATCCAGGAAAGAGGGTATCAACACAGGAAAAAGGCAAAGGGGTCCTCATGACGATGACGAATGATAGATATATAATCATAATAATGTAATAAAAATTATGATATGCTTATATGGGAGTGATAGTGGGATGGAAGTGTGTCTAAGGAATTGGGAAAGATGTAAGGGCTGAGTGCTTCTCTTCCGCGTAAGAGAGTCAAAGATAAAATCCCACACACTGAAAGATCAAAAAATAGCTACCTAAACATTGCATTTAGAAATCTGGAGGTGAATATCAGAAGAAATATAGCTAAATGAGTTGAATGTAGCTGTTTCTGGAGATGGGTCTCAGGGAAGTGCTGTTTTTCATTGTAAGGCTTGTAGTACTTTTGACTTTTAGGATTTATGTATATGGACATTCTGATAAAAGAAAAAAAGAAAAAAAAATTCAGTACCCCGTTTAAGCCTTATAGAGACTACTTTGTGTTATAATTCCCTAAGGAAAGACACTCGGAGAGAAAAGCTCTAAAGATCTACTCTCATTTTTTATTTCCTTAATATATATAATGAAAAGAATGTAATGCTTTCTTTACTTAAATCATTTCTCCTTTCCAGCAGTTTGATTATTCCATATCTGTGTTCTAGGAGATGTTCTAAACAAACAGCCACACTATAACCTAGTGAGAAATAGTTATGTCCCACCCAAGAGGGTTAAGATTTGTAGCTCCTTTCCATACAACACACTTGGGCTATGAGCTAATGGGTGTATAAAACATGCCAGGCCCTGTCCTAATGATTCTAAGCCTACACGAAGCATTTTTCTCCTGTGAGGAATATGGCTTAATTAACCACCTGCTGAACTTCAGTTTGGGAGAAAGGTAACTTACGGTGAAAAGCTTTCTCAAATGAAAAATAAATACAATTTGAAGGGTCAAAAAGCCACAATGAAAACAGTTCTTGATGGTCACTTTTGCTTAATTACATTATTTGGAGATAACACAGACATTAAAGGTTAACAAGCCTGTTCCCTAACAGAAGAGAAAACTGTGGCCTAAAAAGGGTCAGTGACTTGACCAGAATGATCTCATGTATTTTCAGGTTTTGTACTGTGACCCAGGTCACTTAGAAAAGGTCACACAACTCCTAATATGTAGTATCTATTCCCAAAGTAGAGAATAGAGTCAATTGATTAGATAATTTAAGCTAAAAACTGAATGCCTTAGATTACCTGGATATTTGGGAAAAACAGTTTTGGGGTTTTTTTTGACCCTTTCCACTATACAAGTAAAAGAAATTCATTACAGAAAATAATTTCAACTGCAGAAAAAAAAATTCTTTGTATATACCAAAGATAACTGCTATTAATAGTTTGGTGCACTTTTTTTTTTTTTTTTTTGCTTACTTAATGTACTATAAGTTACATATTGCCTATTGTCACACCCATCATACAAACCGTACCATTATTTTTTAATATGGACTTTTCTTCAGTTATTAAGAGAAGGGAAGGAGGGGCGCCTGGGTGGCGCAGTCGGTTAAGCGTCCGACTTCAGCCAGGTCACGATCTCGTGGTCCGTGAGTTCGAGCCCCGCGTCAGGCCCTGGGCTGATGGCTCGGAGCCTGGAGCCTGTTTCCGATTCTGTGTCTCCCTCTCTCTCTGCCCCTCCCCCGTTCATGCTCTGTCTCTCTCTGTCCCAAAAATAAATAAAAAAAAGTTGAAAAAAAAAATTAAAAAAAAAAAGAGAAGGGAAGGAGATGGCAAAGAGGCAGAAACTTCCAGATGTGTAAGGAGAGGAGAAAAGTTTGAATTTCTCATTCAAATCATAAAAACTCATTAAAATAAAGCAAAAAATATGACCAAAACTAACAATTTTTTAAAGTATTAACTTTAAAATTAGATGGTGCCTCTGATATAGCTGCAAATTAAAGACAGTTGATGCTCACAAAAATTTTCAACTGTAAAACATGCTTATGTTGGACTTTGACAACTTATTTTTAGATAGATGGCTCAAATAATTCATCTGTAAGGAAGTGGAAAGCCCTCAGTTTTAAATCTGTATAAAAAGCTTACGTCTTGGGGCATCTGGGTGGCTGAGTCGGTTGAGCGTCCAACTTTGGCTCAGGTCATGATCCCACAGTTCGTGAGTTCGAGCCCCGCCTTGGGCTCTGTGCTGACAGCTCGGAGCCTGGAGCCTGCTTCAGATTCTGTGTCTCCCTCTCTCTGCCCCTTCCCTGTCATGCTCTGTCTCTCAAAAATGAATGTTAAAAAAAAAAAGTTGAAAAAAAAAGCTTATGTCTTATTTTATGTTAAAAGATCTCACAATAAATAATTGAAAAGTTCTTTAAAAAAATTGTTGATGGAATGAAAGAGGAAGGAAGAAAAGAAGGAGGGAAGGAAAGAGGAGGGAGGGAGGATAAAGCCAGGGTCAAGAAATTTGCTCTAATCACTTTTTTGTCTTTTCTTCTTTTTTTCCCTTTATGCAGGAGATACAGGCTACTATTCAATCTCTACTGTAAGATCGGTGGCTCTGAGCACTCCTTTTAAAATGCAGCATGCTGTGAATACAGTCCTGCTCATAAAGGAATGAGGAGACATTTCCACATGAAACTTTTGTGGAAAATCACTTTCTTTTTTTAAAGTAAGCTCTATGCCCAATGTGGGCTTGAACTCATGACCCTGCTGTCAAGAGTCACATGCTTTACTGACTGAGCCAGCCAGGTGCCCCAAAACTCAACCGCTTTTAAAATCATATCTAACATTTACCATTGCCTGAATGTATGCAATGATTGAACAGCATGTTTCATCTTGTTATAAGAATACATACCGACAAGGTATTTATTAATAAGAATAAATGCCAAGAAGGTATTTATTTGTAAGAATAAAAACCAGTAGCTATCTTGGGAAACTCTTTTGAAGTCAGTCTCCTCAGACATCATAAAGTTTTCCATCACATACAAGATCTATTTTTATTATGAGAGCTTGTTTTTTTTTTTCTTTCTAATTTTGAGAGCTTTGTAAATTCTTCAAAGCTTAAGTTCTCATTTTTCATGGCAGTGCCCTTTCCCAATTACTCCACATACTGGGATATCAGAGTTATTGTTAAACAGATCATTAAAAATGACAGATCAGGTCCTTACACCTGACTAAGTTAGTCCTGAATATAAATTAGGTGCTTTGGGACATGCATGCTCTCTTTTGGATGACTAGGGCCATGTTACTGCACTGAAGCACAGACAATTTACTAACTCCGGCCCAAATCTGAGCTGGTGATTAAAAACTGATGGAGTGTTCGGCACGACTAATAGAATATTCTTACCACTGCTTTTGGAACACCACTTTTCCAACTTGAGGCTAACCAGTTTAAATAAACACTTATATTTACGCTTTATCTCCACTAGTATACTTTGGAGAAAATGTTTCACTTGGATTAAACAAACACCAAGGGTAAGAAAATTCACATTGAAAATACTCTATTTGCCTCCATCAAAAGACAAACCACACTGCTTTTCTACTTAATTTTCAAATATAAAAAAAGAACTCTCTGAAACATTTCTTAAGCACCGTCAGCCTTAATACCCTCAATGTGAGAAATCAATGGCTATGTTTGAATGGTACCTGGTACAAAGCATTGTGCTAGTGAATTCATCTGAATCTTGCACTATTAATTTATGTAATTTCTTAGCTCTTGCTTTAATGAATTCGACTGGAATACGTCAAGAGACCATAGCCAAAGATATATCTCTTTCAGAAATGGAACTTTGATCTTCTCAAGGTCATTAATACTGTGTGTAAAATAATAATTTTGGGTAGATAAAATGTGTTCATAAAATATTACACATCTTGCAGAAACCTAACAGGACGTGCTCAAGCAGGTAAAATCTGCTTTGACCTCAACTCCAATTACTTTGAAAGTAGTGTTGCAGTCTACACTTTAAACACAGAATTCTGCTGGTATCTCTTGCTATCAGATTATAAACACAACACCTATATTATCAGAGTTCAGCTGCTTCAAACATCTGAATTGTCTGTTGAAGAAGTCCTGAGTTTCTTCACATTACTTTAAAATAATATTAGGTGTAGAGTTATAACTCAGACTTAGGCAGACTTACGCAAAGTTCAAAATATCTCAGAGTTGGGATTTTCAAAGGAAAAGGAAAAAGAAACTAAACTCGCCAAAGAGAGGTGTAGCAGAGCAAATACCCGATTGTCTGTCTTTTACTTTTGTACCACCCTTTTTACATTATGCCAGGGCAGGTATGAAAAAAAGCAAGATTTTGAAACAATCTTTTTTTACTCTAATTAAAGGTATTTTGGAAATAGTTCCTTGCATTCTTCAAAAGGATTAGCAGCAGCAATATTTTATGCTGGGTAAAAAAAAAAAAAAAAAAAAAAGAATACTGCTTCTCTTCTTAAATGTCTAATACAGACGGTAGGTGATTACTACATTTATATTCATATAAATGTTAAAACTTCTTGATCATGTTCCAAATCTTTTGTAATGACAGAAGAGAGAACAACACCAACAAGGAATTTGGGGCTATACTATACCAACCACATAATACATTACCTTTGTCTAGAAGAGTAACTGATTTTTTAACTTACTGCCTCTAAAGAAATCTTTCTTCACTTTAAATAAGAAGTAGGAAAGTGATTAAAGAATTTTATATCATATGAAATATCCTATGGATTTTGGTTTTGTTTTGTTTTTACAGAATAAGCTTTTATCTCTGGGCTTTTCATATCAAATTCAAATACATCTTGATAAAGTAAACTCTATCCAAATATTGTAAACGTATAATCAATAAAAGCAAGTTATATTATAAAAAAAAACTTTTACTAAGCCAAGATCTTTTTAAAAAAATATAAACTTACAAATGGTATAAAGCAGGTCCTTCATTCAGTCACTGAACATTTTTTTAATTTACCTCTCACATAAAGTAGTGGAAGAGATTTGAGATCAGAGAAGGTCTATGCACTGATCATTATTTTAACTCTGGCTGGCTGAGAGGTCCCTCATTGTCTGGACAACATCAATGAATATCTGTTATATGCAAGCATGCTGCCCAGGGGTCAAGCCACAAATTTTTATTCAGAGTTTCCTGGGATGACATTGGACTTGGGGTACCTACTTCTCTATGTTATGTGGCTACAAGAAATAACAATTTTTTCTTTGACAAAGAAAAAGAAAATGCTGTCAAAATTATTTTTCAAAGACCAAAAAACAGCAGAAACAGCTGCCTTCCCAAGTCCTGACTGCAATGTATTTTGGAATAAGCCATTCAAACTGGCAGCTGGCATCCCAGATTGCTGTTGACTCTATAATATCCATCTCTTTTCAAGGAATGCTTTCCTTATATCTGGCAGGTAGGAAATATCAGGGTATGAGATAAGCAATAGATTTTCCTGTAACCAAAACTGTCCTCTTGCGATTGCTTCTTTCAAAGGAGCAACATACTATAATGGAAAAATGTGACTCATTTTCCAAAAATGTATTGACAAGCAACTTTTCCAGAACAGAGCTCTTTCACTAAGGCAGGAACATCTGTATTTACAACACAGATCTGAAACACCTACATGTTTTTCTGTATAACAGAGTATGTTTCTCTTGGCTGAAACCATGTTTTATCTTCATATTTGAGCAGGAACTTATAAATAGGTCACTTTTAGTCTTTTCTTCAGAAGAACACTGAGCCATTAGTTTTGTTTTAGGAAAAACAGTGAAGTTTAACAGCCTAAGATATCATGCCACTCTTTCCACTTTTACACATGCGCACAAAGTTACCATCTGAAGTCTTCTTTAATTCAGTTTTCAGTTTTTCCTGGTCTTCTATTAGTTTTTTATTTTCTGCTTCCAAAATGTGTTCCTCTTCATTGACATAGTTTTTCAAAAGCTATCAGAAAAGAGAGTTATAGAAAGAAGTAAGCTTATATGGCAACAATGAGGTATTATTTCAGGATATAGGCTGAATAACGTATTTAAAATTATTGGTCTTTATTTTATTCTTTATCCTTTAAGTATTTTATAATTTTCTACGATACACTTTTGCGGAAACTTGATATTTGGCAAAAAAAACAAAAAAAATATTTCTTCTTACTAAGGTTGAATCTCTGAAATGAAAATAAGGATTTCTGGTTGGGCTATAATTAAATTATATTTTCAAAAAGTACTTAGGTAAATAATGTGATGCCTTTTCTTCCATTATGTGTGTGATGTAAATCTAAGGGAAAAAAAACAGTTCTGAGTATATTAATTGGTAAACCATTATGTTCCAATTACAGAGCTGTCTACTCAGACTATTTTTATGTAGACCCATCTGTAAAAAAAAAAAAAAAAGAAAAAAGAGTATAATGTCAGGATGGATAAGCGTAAAATGACAAGGCCAGCTCTATGCCTGGAAAATTTTACCAAATTTTGAATAGTCATTGAACAGTCCCCAAATTACTTTTATTAATCTTTTACAATGCTCTATTTTGAAATCTATGCTGGTTTTTAAAATGTTTATTATCTGGTTGTAGATTTTCTTTTTTAGGCAAGAAAAATTAAGATCTGAATATTAAAATATTTCAGAATTCTGTATATCTAGAAGGAAACCATCACTGTCAATAGAATTAAGAAGCTGAATTATCTTAAAGAAATTAAAAAAAAATTAAGTTACCACAAAAGGTAAATTAGGTTAATGGTTGAAAAATAAAATACACATTGGCATGGGTTATTTAAAGTGGCAGTAACTTGATACTGACAGCTTCCACAGTCAGGTAAAAAAGCAGCTTAGGACAATTTTTTTTTAATGTTTATTTTTTAATAATTTATTTATTTTTTAATTTACTTCCAAGTTAGTTAGCATACGGTACAACGATTTCAGGAGTAGATTCCTTAATGCCCTTTACCCATTTAGCCCACCCCACAACCCCTCCTTCCAGCAACCCTGTTTGTTCTCTATATTTAAGAGTCTCTTATGTTTTGTCCCCCTCCCTGTTTTTATATTATTTTTGCTTCCCTTCCCTTATGTTCATCTGTTCTGTGTCTTAAAGTCCTCATATGAGTGAAGTCATATGATATCTGTCTTTCTCTGACTAATTTCACTTAGCATAATACCCTCTAGTTCCACCCACATAGGTGCAAATGGCAAGACTGCATTCTTTCTGATTGCTGAGAAATACTCCATTGTAAATATATACCACATCTTCTTTATCCATTCATCTGGACATTTGGGTTCTCTCTACAGTGTGGCTATTGTTGACAGTGCTGCTATAAACACTGGGGTGCATGTGCCCCTTTGAAACAGCATACCTGTATCCCGTGGATAAATACCTAGTAGTGCAATTGCTGGGTCGTAGGGTAGTTCTATTTTTAATTTTTTGAGGAACCTCCATACTGTCTTCCAGAATGGCTGCACCAGTTTGCATTCCCACCAGGAGTGCAAAAGTTTGGATGCCTTTTATTTCTTTTATGTTGTCTGATTGCCGAGGCTAAGGCTTCCAATACTATGTTGAATAACAGAAGTGAGAGTGGACATCCCTAAGGTCAGGAAAGCTCTCAGTTTTTATCCATTGAGGATGACATTAGCGGTAGTATTTTTTTTTTTTTTTTTTTTTTGAGAGAGAGAGAGTGCGAGAAAGGGAGGGGCAGAAAGGGAGGGAGACACAGAATCCGAAGGAGGCTTCGGGCTCTGAGCTGTCAGCACAAAGCCCAATGCGGGGCTTGAACTCACAAAACTAGAGAGCACAACCTGAGTTGAGATCAAGAGTCGGACGTTTAACTGACTGCACC
This sequence comes from Puma concolor, assembly GCF_028749965.1. Classification (NCBI taxonomy): domain Eukaryota; kingdom Metazoa; phylum Chordata; class Mammalia; order Carnivora; family Felidae; genus Puma; species Puma concolor. The sequence continues at coordinate 93,201,358 of NC_141668.1, read as the reverse complement.
ACCCCGGCGCCCCAGCTTAGGACAATTTTAGACAAAGTGACAGAAAAGAATTTCTACTACAAGGTGATTCCTTTTCTCATGTAAGCAATAAACGAAACTCACCAAGTTCTACTGAGCATGGGCCACATGCAAATACGTTACAATTTGTACAACTAGATGATATAAGGGATAAAAATGTAAGAAAAACATGGACTCTGCTCTCACCTAACTTCAATCTAATGGAGAGGATGAGACAAGAACATAAAAATGGTAGCACAAGATCAAATACAGTATCATTGTGTTATAACAGATATTAGGCAGCTCAGAAGAAAGAACAAAAGCTCTAATATTGTTAAGAGACAAAAAACTAAAGTGTATACTTAAGGAACTGCCTATCTTCAAAATTAAAAAAAAATTTTTTTAAAGAGTAGAAACAAGAATTTTTTCAAATCTCTATAAATTTGTTGCCACTTCAAGTTCAAAATAATCCTAGCTGTTATTTCACTGATTTCAGTTCACACAGTCTTCAGTGATTACCCAAATTGGAAGAGAACCACTGAGTTGCAGGAATGTTTACACTGACTGCTTGAATTATTATGCCATTGACTTGGAAAAGGTGGATTTGTGTTGGTCTTGTAAATAAGCTTTCATTATTGCACCTGCAAACTTGTCTAAATTTATTATGTGTGACTTGATGCTGGAGAAAGACCAAGAGCCCTGGAACTGAAATTCAATAGCTAGCCACTGGCTACAATCCTGCACGTGCTCACTGTCCACCTACCTTATACCACCTTGGCAAGGGCTGGACAAAAAACTAGTAAGAAATAAAGCTCCATCACTGTTGTCATTTTAAAGCAGTTAAATTAAAAGTTCATTGGTCTTTCATAACTGTTTCACTTAATGAACTGAATGTCAGAACAGAAAGGGGTCTCAGGCACCATCTGCAAGTCATTTTATAAGAGAGTAACAAAAAGTCACAAAACAATGTGGTTAAGGGTGTGGATTCTAGAGCCACTCTGCCTGGATTCAAATCTTGCTTTTGTGGTTTATTAGCTGAACGGTTTTGCGCAAGTCATTTAACACTATGCTTCCGCTTCCTCGTGTATAAAATGCAGATAATAACACCAACTTCGTGGGGTTGTTGCGAGAATTGACACGTTCCTGTGAAGCATATGAAGCAGTACCCAGCAGAATGCTAGCCACTATTTATAACCCTGAAGCTCAGAACATACAAGGTGGCTTGCCCCAGACCACAATGCTAATTATTGAGAGAGTTAGGACTGGTACCTAAGTGTCTTGGATCTCAGGATAAAGTGCCTTCCATTCAATAAGGTGTCTCTGACACGGAATAAAGAATTGTTTCACTAATTTTATCTTTTCTGAGCTAGTATTTCAAAATCTACACAAAGTATCTTAAAACAGAAGTTATCTTTCATATTTTGACCTCTGGCTTTTCTTGGTCAATTAGTTACACTCTGGGCACTGACAGTATCGATGTACAACTCACAAATTTTATCCCTCACATGTACTAGGTTTAGCTCAGCAAATCTGTACATCTCAGATGATCTAGGGCCATTGACTGGGTCAAGATACACAGGAAGCAGGAAACCAGGACAGCATGGAATCAAAGGAGAGGAAAACAAAAAACAAATAAACAAACAACCAAAAAAAAGGGAGAAATTGTGGGAGAATCAAAGAATCTGTAGTCATTAAGTAAATTTCCTTGCAAAGGTAACTCATTGTGAAAACAATTCCAAAACAAGAGTTCCAAAAATGGTTTGAGAAAGGTTACTTTTTTTTGAAGGACAAGACTACTTTAAGGATGTTAATTATGGTGTATTTCAACATACTAGAACCCAAACTACACAAAAACGCTTTCCATTTTCTTAGAGCTGAAGAGTAAAAGGAAAACAACTAAAGAGTAAGAGGAAAAAGGCAGTGTTCTGTTGGTAGTTAGAACTCAGAACTCTAACATGATAGGCACAATTTTAAATCAAGATAGGTACACAGTAAGTTTACAAATACAAGGCTGTGTGCTTTTGAGTTTAGCCATCATGTATTAATCAAAGCTTTGAGGGTTTTGTTTTTATTTTTGCCACTGTGAAGTGAGATCAAAGGATGGAAAATGAAGCAAGTAATATTGAGATACAAAATGAGGCTGATTTTGCTACTGAAACATTCTAAAAAAGCAAAAATGACTTATTATTTGGTTTTGAATACAGAAATACCAAGAGCTTGATTTCCCAGAACTATATTTACTACAAAGGGAAATTTACAAGACATCTATGGACCAATGCCTTTTCAAAACAGAATAAAACAAAGTAAAAAAAAAACTGGTGCTCATTCTCTAAAAGTTTCCTTAAAAGATTCTGGTTTCAACCCCCTGCCCCAAAGAAACCTCCTTCAGTGCTGTTTTATATGAAAAAACGTCTTTCTTTACCTTTTGTTTGTAGTGGAAAATAAGGCAGACATCACTAGAAATAAAACATGGGTTCTAAATAGGTGATCATTATACTGTAGCATCAAACACAGTTTTTTTGCAGTGAGTTCTGCCTTACCTAATAGGTTCTGGAAAGCCTTGTGTCCTATTATGTATTGGCTTGTTCGTTTAGAATAGATACAAGGTGGTTCTTATAGTTCTTTCTATAGGAGGCTAGGCTTTAAGATTAAGTATTTTAATTCTCTACTGTTAAATCAACACTTTTTACATAAATATAACTTGGTATAATACATAATTGACTATTTGCATTTCATTAATTTACAATAGGAAAATCATCTTGTTGGATTATTTTAGGAATGCTTTTTTTTTTCAAGAAAATTTGTTTCACTTCTGAATGGTTCCATTGGCACTTTTTCCTAAGAAATACAATTAACAAAACTTACAGAGCTTAAGATGAACTACAAACATTCAAGCTATGAGATCTGACTCCTAAATTTTACACTTAAGAAAAAAAAATACCTCAAATAATTTTGTAGCTATCATTTATTTATTCATTTATTTTATTTAATAGTGAAAATATTAGTACCTAATATACACTCTCCCTGAATGGCAGGGCAATTACAGCATAGGGTTCTCAAAGTAGTAGTATCAGCAGCATGGCCAAATTAAAGATTTTAAATACTATATGCAGGGGCAGGTGGCTCAGTCGGTTAGGTGTCTGACTTCAGCTCAGGTCATGATCTTGTGGTTCATGAATTTGAGCCCCACGTCGGGCTCTATGCTGACAGCTCGGAGCCTGGACCCGTTTCGGAATCTGTGACTCCCTCTCTCTGTCCCCTCCCCAGCTCATGCTCTGTCTCTGTCTCTCAAAAAATAAGTAAACAGTAAAAAAAAAATACTATATGCAGTTATCAATCTTAGCATAAACTACTTTCCTTTGCTTCCTATGTAATGAACATTTAAAACAAAACAAATTTTAAAAATGACTTAAAAATAATTTAACTGAAAAGGAAATGGCAACATAGAGACTTATAAAGATTTGCTTTAGGTTATAAACTAAAATTAATGGTAATAAAGGAATTAAAAACCATATTCCCAGAATATTTTTTTTTCGATTATAGGAAACAGGTTCAATGGTGTTAATCTACTATAGAGGGAAACTGAGAACAAACAAATCTAAAGGACAATAAGACACTTTTGAAACAATCATTTTATAGAACAGTATTGCTATTTATGGTCATTTTTGCTTACCAATTATAAAAATGCTCCTTTTGATACTGAAAAATAATATACCTTGGGAAAATCAACAACATTTACACATATTAAAATTTTTTTTTATGTTTATTTATTTAAAAAAAATTTTTTTTTTCAACGTTTATTTATTTTTGGGACAGAGAGAGTCAGAGCATGAACAGGGGAGGGGCAGAGAGAGAGGGAGACACAGAATCGGAAACAGGCTCCAGGCTCCGAGCCATCAGCCCAGAGCCTGACGCGGGGCTCGAACTCACGGACCGTGAGATCGTGACCTGGCTGAAGTCGGACGCTTAACCGACTGCGCCACCCAGGCGCCCCATGTTTGTTTATTTTTAAGAGTGACAGAGACAGAGTGTGAGCAAGGGAGGGGCAGAGAGAGGGGGAGACACAGAATCCAAAGCAGGCCCCAAGCTCTGAGCTGTCAGCACAGAGCCTGACGCGGGGCTCAAGCTCACATAACGTGAGATCATTACGTCCAAAGTCGGATGCTCAACTGACTGAGCCACCCAGGTGTCCCCGTTTACACATGTTTTAAAAAAGCAAACTTAAATAAATACCTGTTTTAGTCTTTCATTCTCTTCCATGAATTTTTTGGCAGCCTCATTAGTATTTTCTGCTTGAGTTTTAAGTACTCCTTTGTTTGACAGTTCTATAGCCAGCTGAGTAATAAGGGTAACCAGACGTCTCAACACACTAAACAAAACAAAACAAAACAAATCAGATTAATGTATAACTAGACTAGTCATTAGGAATTGTGATTTAAGATAAAAAGTCATTGTCAAATGATTCTCCTTTAGGTATGGATATGGTGGAGGGAGATGTTTAAGGAGGACATGTTTCTTTCTTTTCCTTCCTTCCTTCTTTCCTTTCTCTCTCTGTAAATCCAAGTCTTTCTGTCAGAACAAGGCTGTGTCTCATTCCTTTGTAGTCTGTTACAAGACTAGCACTTGGAAGATCAGTTCAGCAGTACTTGCTCATTATCCTCTTTTTAGAGGTGATGAGGAGTAGAAACAGAATTTATTTTACATTTTTATTTATTTTAGAGAGACAGAGCACAAGTGGGGGAGGGGCAGAGAGAGAATGAGACACAGAATCTGAAGCAGGCTCCAGGCTCCAAGCTGTTAGCACAGAGCCTGATGTGGGGCTCGAACTCACAAACTTTGAGATCATGACCTGAGCCGAAGTCGGACACTTAACTGACTGAGCCACCCAGACGTCCCGAAACAGAATTTTAGACAGTGTGGCAGGTCACTAAGTCCCGAAACAGAATTTTAGATAGTGTGGCAGGTCAGTAAGTGAAGTCGTTTTTGCTCTTTTGGTTCTTTTTTTCCCCTACCACCTCAAAATCTGCTATTTAAAGAGCATTGTGTGAGGTTGGCCAAGCCTGAAAACTGGTCATTCACATTTGTTTATGGGTAACTTCCATTGTTAGAAATTAATATCTTCAAATATTCATTCAACAGGTATTTCCTTTGCTAGTAGGTATTAGGAACTGCTAAGTGTTAAACACTATGCTATGCACTGGGGACATAGCAGCAAATGAGACAAAGTCTTTCAAGGAGTTTGGGTTCTAGTTGGTGAGGCAAGAGTTACAATGGTATTTAATTGCAAACATGAATGATACTCAAAAGAGCACACAGCAGAAACTATCTGCTTTGGGGGCAATGATGGTCACACAAACAGCTTCTCTGTGAAAGGGGCTGAAGGATGAATAGAAATTAGCCAGGGAAGAGCAGGGAGTTCTGGGAGAAGGAGAAGCAGGTGTGAAGACCTTGAAGCAGGAAGAAGTTAGGTACTCAATAAATATTTGTTGCAAGAATGAATGAAAGAACAGTGAAGGGCAGTGTGGGTGGAAGTGATGTAAATGTCAGAGAACAGTATGAGACAAGGGGCCAGATCATGAAGGGCCTTCTGCACCCATCTAGCCTACAAGTCATAATGGCTATTGGTTATTTGGGTATATCATTGGCTTTCTTTTATGGAGATGTCAGTATACTAAACAGTGTAGAAAAAAAGATCTGTGAGTAGGAAAAATGAGTTAGAGAAACATAAATCATGTTCTAAAATTGTGCTTAAAAACTTACAGCCAGAAAAATAATGAAAATCCAGAAATGTAAAGATTCCTTTGAGACCTAAAAAGTTTCATTTGTGCATGTTCATAGGCACCAGGTTTACTGCTTAAGCCTTTTTCAATGGCAGGTATAGAGGAGTATTTCCTTACTTCTCTCACAGCATCTATTAGAGAAAAAGAAAAAAAAACATTACTTTTAGTTTTTAATAATATAAAATTGTTATTAAAACGGAAAGCAGTTTTGGGGTGCCTGGGTGGCTCATTTGGTTAAGCATTTGACCCATGATTTCGGCTCAGGTCATGATCACAGGACTATATGGTCTAGCCCCATGCTGGGCTCCAAGCTGAGCGTGGAGTCTGCTTAAGATTCTATCTCTCCCTCTCTCTCTGCCTGTGCTCCCTTCTCTCTCTTTCTAAAATAAAATTAAAAAAAAAAAAAGAACGAAACAAGTTTGAAAATAACTGAACTTTTAAATAATGGACTTTTTGGACAGGTTCTCTTTTTGTCTTTTCCTCTAAAACACCTGGGAGGACACATGCTCAAAAGAGATGTTCTGTAAATGGATGCTAGTGGCAAACTTTGTAACAGGTTTTTTTTTGTTTTTGTTTTTACTATTCATCTAGGACTTATTATCATTGTACTGTCTCTCATCTCCAGCTACACTGCAAACTGTTACCCTTCACTCTTTCTATCCCTAATAGGCTGAATAAAATTCAACCTGTTGACGATAGTATATAGGTCATCTTCCATTGCAATCAATGGCAAGAGACTATCCTATTTTCCATTCTGTATTAGCATTTTATTATATCTATTATTTCTTTAATATCATCAAATCATTATGGTAATTATTAAAGTAATATTAAGTCACTTAAATTAATATTATTAAAGTAACATTGATGTTATTAATATATTATTACTCATCAAGGTACCTGGGTGTCTCAGGCGGTTAAGTGTCTGACTTTGGCTCAGGTCATGATCTCACAGGTTGAGAGTTCGAGCCCTGCATCAGGATCTCCGCTGTCAGCATGGAGCCCACTTGGGATCCTCTGTCTCCCTCTTTCTCTGCCCCTCCCCTGCACTCTCTCTCTCAGATAAACTTAAAAAAAATATAACTTGTTAATACTAGTAATATTAATATGACTTCACTGAGATTTTAGAAATATTTGGCTACACTGACATTATATATATGGGTATATATACATATATATATATACGTATATTCAATTACGTATATATACCCATATATATATATACACACATACATATACCCATATATACATATATATACCCGTATATATATTTTTGTTTTAGTTTATTTTCAATTATAGAGTTTGCCTTTCTCTAGCTTCATAAAATTTAAAGTTTTTTCCTTCAAATTCTGGAACAGTTTAAGCAGCATTAATAACATCTGCTTTTTGAAAGTGGTAGAATTTCTTACAAAATTATCTGGTTTTATTCTTCTCTGAAGGAGGTAGCTTTTTTATAACTTTCTATAATTCTTCTATGGAAAATTGGTCTGCTTAAATTTTCTGTATCTCCTAGCATTCATCTGACAAGTTATATTTCTCTACAAAATTACCCACTTCGTGTAGGCTATCAGATTTATTTGCATAGAGGTGTACAAAATAGTCTCTTAAATTATCCTTAAGAAATTTTCTTAGACAGGGTGCCTGGGTGGCTCGGTCAGTTAAGCATCTGACTCTTGATTTTGGCTCAGATCATGATCTCATGGTTTGTGAGACTGAGCCCTATGTCAGGTTCTGTGCTGGGCATGGAACCTGTTTGGGATTCTCTCTCTCCCTCTCTCTTTGCTCCTTCCCCATGTGTGTTCCCTCTCTCAAAATAAATAAACTTAAAACAATTTTTTTCTTGGTCTTAATGGCTATTTCCCCTTTTCATTCCTCAGACTGTCGCAATAATATACAAAGAGCATACCAACAACCACTACAAAATAACTAAAAAACCTGCCAAACAAATAGTATTTTATTAAATAAAAAATAGTTTTTTTTATTAAAAAACATTTTTTTAATGTTTATTCATTTTTGTAAGTGAAAGCGAGAGAGACAGAGTGTGAGCAGGGGAGGGGCAGAGAGAGAGGGAGATAGTCTCTGAAGCAGGCTCCAGGCTTTGAGCTGTCAGCACAGAGCTGGATGTGGGGCTCGAACTCATGAACTGTGAGATCATGACCTGAGCCTAAGTCGGACGCTTAACCGACTGAGCCACCCAGGCACCCCCTTTGGCTTTTTTTTAAGTTTATTTATTTATTTTGAAAAAGAAAGAGCAAGCAGCAGAGGGGAAGAGAACGAGTGAGATAGGGAGAATCCTAAGCAGGCTCTGCCCTGCCAGTGTGGAGCCCAACGTGGGTCTTGAACCTACAAACCATGAGGTCATGACCTGAGCTGAAATCAAGAATCAGACGCTCAACCGATTGAGCCGCCCAGGCGCCTCAAAGCTTCTTTGGCTTTTAAATGAAAATAATATTTCTGGATCTATTATGCAGAAATGCTGAAAATTAATCAATAATATCAAAGAAGTTTATAAATACAAATGGCCCTACAAACCCACCTGTAGAATAAAATCACCTGTAGAAAAGGAGACTGTGTGTGAAAAATGAAGGGCAACGATAGGGGCAGGGTGTAATACGTAGTCAATTTTCTATAAACCACGTGGAGATAGCCTTGTTTGGATCACTTGTGGAAACTTTCAAAACCTGGGATGCATTTCTGCTGACACTAAACATATTCCAGGGTTTCCTGCTTCCTTTCTGCCTATTCCCACCTTAAAACACACATAAACACATTCAGTTAATACAGGCTCTAGGAACATGAAACCTGGTAATGATTACCTTATTAGAGAAACAACCAACAGGAAAAGTGAGATAAAATTGAAAGTAAAGTAATAAATTATACTTGAGCAATCTACTGGTTTTGCATTATACTTTTGTCATTCTAGTGGCTAAGAACACTGGACTATGTACTTAACATACGCTAATACATTTAAACCTTTAAACACCTCAGTGAAGCAGGTGTGATTACCCTATTCTGAGATGGAAACACTGAGGTTTAAAGGGTAAGTCCTGATCTACCTGCCTTTACCATCTATGGTCAAAGCTCCTGTATTGACCATCCTTGATGTCCCTATTCTCTGAGAATTAATTACCCATCCTACCCATGGATGTAGGGTCTAGTCAGTGGTCATGGTTCTGTGCTTTGTGACTCCTACCCTTATTCCTTATAACTGAAATTCAGACTCAGAAGTAGCTAATTAATCCTTGCATATGGCTGGAGTGATGACATTTGGCAGCTATGTGGTGCCCACTTTCTGCCTTGGGAATAGAGCATCAGAGTCCATGGAGATAAGGAAGAATGAAGTAGACCCACAGAATAATGCAGGGCACGAAAGAGACACTTGAGTTCCTAGGTCTAATCCCTCCCTGGAATTTGGCTTCCTTCCTTCCCTGAGCTGCTCTAAAACAACCCTGCATTTTATTCTAAGTTCCCCTTTCTGGCTCAAGTGAGGTCTGTTCATTTCTGATATATGTAACCAAAAGAACCTTAGAGTACCATTCTCCTTCCTTATATGGATATGTGGCAGCTTTTAGTAGAAATTCTTGTGATAACTTTACAGTTAAAAGATCACGATACCAGAGCCAGTAGGAGCTGCAGAAATAGTTGCCTTTTCTCTCTCTGTTCTACAAATGGATAAACGAGACTCAGAGAGATGATGTGCCAAAAGGCAAACAGTTAGCTGGTGGCAGAGTTGGGACCTGTTTTCCTTACTTTCCTTTGCTTGTTTTTTGTTTTTTTTTTTTTTTTATTAATTTTTTTAATGTTTATTTTTGAGAAATAGAGAGGCAGAGAGAGGGAGACAGAGGATCTGAAGCAGGCTCTGTGCTGAGAGCCGAGAGGTTGATGCAGGGCTTGAACTCAGGAACTGTGAGATCATGACCTGAGCTGAAATCAGACACTAAGCCGACTGAGCCACCCACGTGGCCCTGTCCTTTACTTGTTTAATGTTACTTCTTACGTGGCTGGAGATTTTCTTTTTTTTTTTTTTTTTTAACGTTTATTTATATTTGAGAGACAGAGACAGAGCACGAGTGGGGAAGGGGCAGAGAGAGAGAGACAAAGAATCCGAAGCAGGCTCCAGGCTCCAAGCTGTCAGCACAGAGCCCGACGCAGGGTTTGAACTCACAGACTATGAGATCATGACCTGAGCTGAAGTTGGACGCTCAACCAACTGAGCCACCCAGGAGCCCCTGACTGGAGATTTTCTTGATAACAATAGCATACCATGGAACAAATACTGACATTTTGAAATAACGCATGAACCCATTCACATCCTGATACAGTCATCTACTCATACCTTCTCACACCAGCTGTTCCTCATTTTATAAGAAGGAATTCATTTCAGAGGTTGGTGGTATGGGACATGGGAAACATTTCTTCATAAAACAGTGACATATATGGCAGTTAACCCAGGATGGCCCCTGTACAACCCACTATGTATCAACAGCAACATTAACTTAGTTAATTAAAAACCCAGTGAATTCATTAACTAAAAAAACCCTTAGAGTTAAGCTTAGTCAAAAGAGGAATTCAATACTTACCTAGAAATAGAACAATCAATAGGACTATAATAGTAAGGAAAGCCTTGTTCCAGAAAGTTGCAATTTTACCCCAGACATTAAATGAAAAAATTTTCTGCCATCTGTAAAGTAATACAATTACATTAGGTATAAAAAAAAATCAAAAGATTCTGAAATGTTTTGCAAATATTCAATTAACATTTTGGTAACTGTATAGTGAGTGAAAAGAATTACAGAAATTTAATTTTTCATGTCATATCAGAGATTTACCAATTCTCTCATATGACATAAGTGTCTCGTGAAACAACTCAAGTTTAATGATAATCTGACATTATCTTCTGTCTGGTGGCTTAAATCTTCTGAAGCGAAAGTAGCTAGCTTTTAAAGTAAAGATACATGATCGAAACCTTAAAAAGGAATTCTTATAGTAATATGCTATATTGCTGATAGAAGTTATCACTTTGTATCTTTTCGCTAATCAGGATAATAACTCAGAAATAACAAAGGCCTATTGGTCTAATAATCAGCAGAATTTCAGGAGGAAGGGGTCCAACTCTGCATTATTTATTTTTACATAATATACTTTTTTTTTTTTAATTTTTTTTTCAACGTTTATTTATTTTTGGGACAGAGAGAGACAGAGCATGAACGGGGGAGGGGCAGAGAGAGAGGGAGACACAGAATCGGAAACAGGCTCCAGGCTCTGAGCCATCAGCCCAGAGCCCGACGCGGGGCTCGAACTCATGGACTGCGAGATCGTGACCTGGCTGAAGTCGGACGCTTAACCGACTGCGCCACCCAGGCGCCCCTACATAATATACTTTAACATCTACTCCAAGTAAAAGAATTCTCTATTTTTACAAAGGAATTAAAAATGTCATTGAGATGTTACATACATAAAGTGCAAAGAAGTTGAAATAGATTAATAGATTAATGAAGTTTTACATATGTATATACTCATGATTACCACTCAGATCAAGATGTGAACACGGGAAACAAAATGGTGGGAAAAAAGTCTAGATGGACTGAATGGCACAAAGACACAGAGGTAAGAAAATATGGATTATAAATGACAAAGATGAAACCAATCCACCACACAATTAGGAAGGTAACAAACTTTGTACAGGGCATTTTATTTTATTTATTTTATTTTTTAAAGTTTATTCATTTTGAGAGGCAGGGAGGGAGCTCGAGCAGGGGAGGGGCAGAGAAAGAGAGGGAAAGAGAGAGAGAATCCCTAACAGATTCCATACTGTCAGCACAGAGCCTGACGTGGGGCTCGAACTCCTGAAACCAAGAGTCAGATGCTTAGCTGACTGAGCCCCCCAGGTGTCCCTGTACAAGGGTATTTTAAATGAATAACAGATGAAACGAAGTCCAAAGGAGACATATGAAAGTAATAAGCACCTAAATAAGGTTCAAACACTAACAACCTAAAAAAAAGTTTTACTTCAAGATTATGACAAATTATTGGCTAATAACTTTCGAGAACAACCCTAAGTAGTAACTCGAAGTTGCAAGGAGAGGGAGACTGACATAGGTGAAGGAGGTCCTTCTGTCTCTATGCTTCCAATGCCAGAGACGCTATTCAAATTTTTCATTACAAAAAATTTTATATTTTTAGAAAAAGAACATAAGTGGCAATACCTTCATCTAAGACCCACTGTAAATTCACATTTTAGGGGCCAGTATAGAAAGGAACACAAAAGAGAACTCCTACAGGGAGCAACTAGCAGTTTCTACTGAGACTCACTTCAAGGAAAACTGATAATAGCTATTATATTTTGAGTCCTTACTATACTATGGTTCTAAGCACTTGTATGTATTTTAGCTCATTTTATCACCACAACCACTATATGAGGTGGATACCAGTATTACCTCTATTTGACAGATGAAGAAACTGGCCAGAGATGGTAAATAATTTGCATAGGGTCATACAGTAACATGCAGAGCTGAAATATACACTCAGGCAGTCTGACTTCTAAGCATGTGTCTTTAACCAGTGGGTTCAGTGAGAAAATGATAGCCTAAACTAAATAAAATTGAATCCTTCTCTTTGACAACTATGGTGATACATGCATAAAAGATGTGGATACACACAGTAAGGACTGTGTGTATATTGTAAATGAGTTGTGTACACATATATTTTCTTATGTATATTTGTACATGAGTATATAATCTGTGTACTTACATACACATCTATCCAAGAGCTACTTGAAAAAGACAGGAAAAAATTAAATTTGGCAGGAAGAAAAATATCCATATTCTATGGATTTTTTTTTACATTTATTTATTTTTGAGAGACAGAGCACAAGTGGGGGGGGGGGAGGGTGCAGAGAGAGAATGAGACACAGAATCCAAAGCAGGCTTCAGGCTCTGAGCTGTCAGCACAGAGCCCGACTCGCGGCTGGAACTCACAAACCCTGAGATCATGACCTGAACTGAAGTCGTACTCTTAACTGACTGAGCCACCCAGGCGCCCCACTATGGATCATTTTCATGGAAAAAACATTAATGGACAAAAAAAATACATATTTTTGGAAATGCTTAAGCCTTATTTATAAATAACATCTTTCTTTCTTTTGAATACAAGACTCTCTTGTTGGACCTACCACCAAAAAGCTAACAGGGTGTTATAGAGATTTCAAACCAACAGCATAAGCAGTAGAGTAGAACAAGCACTAGGCTGAAAGCCAGATTCTTGTCTAGAGTCAGCCACAGATCAGCTAGATGACCTTAGACTACTTTCCCTATATAGGAATATTTGGGTTGGATAAAATGATCTCTAATGCTCCTTCCTACAGTGTGATTCAATTTTTTTCTTTAGTAAGGAAGAAAAAAGTGATGGCATAGCTCATAGGCAAGAACAGGAGTAGAAATCTAGGTAGGTAAGAAGCAAGTTAAGAGTTGTAAAGACCACCTGGACCCTGAGCCAAAGTAAAAACTTACGTAAGTCTCTTCCAGTCATGGGTTCTCACTAAACTTCTCTCTAGGATCTCATTTATGAAAGGTTTTCTTTTATGCCAGCAGCATGAACAAAGGTGTTGCAACATTTTTATTACAAGTGTATTTCACCATCCATACTATCAACTTTCTGGATCTAAAACTGAACTCATATGGTAGCTACACTTGTGGTGAGCACAGCATAGTCATAGAGAAGTCAAATCACTACTCTGTACACCTGAAACTAATGTAACATTGTGTGTCAACTTTCCAACCTTCCCCCCCCCCCCCCAAATAAATAGGAGGATGATTGCAGGGGAAAAGTCAGCCAATGCTTCAATTGAAATACTTTTACTCTACTGACAGATCTTTCAAAGTTCCTTACTAACGAATTAAGGCTAATGTATGTATGGTTATGGTACGTTCCATATTCAGCACTTTAAATATATATTAATTCCGTGTACGGAAAAAAGCAGTAAAACATTAATGAAACTATTTTTGGGTTGCATAAGGCCAAAACGAAGAATCATTTACTGGCATAAGTCTCTACATTGTTGTTCGTTCCACTGCCCGAATGAAACATTTCTGCACCCATTTGGTGCTGTAAACATTTATCCATTTCCCTTTTTTGAGTTCACTGTTCCAAGTCCGGGCAATAAAAAAGGTTAAGTCTGATGACAGGTATTAAAAGCACAACCACTGCTATATTATATCTGTAACCGAGAGAGTCAAGAGGACTGGGCCCTTTTCCTTTTAGAAGCAAGGGGAGACAAAGTTAATTCGTTTGTACACATAATAATATTTATATAACGTGATATTTTAGCATCATTAGATATTACCTAAAATTTGTGAGTTTAAAGAGCACCTTGAATATAATCAGCGTTCAAAACTTTTTAATCCTTAGGAAACTTTTCTCATATCACTCGTAACAGTCTAAAGTAGCTAATCATATGCTTATTGTACTTATTGTAACTTATCGCAACAATTTGCAGGTTTCCTACCTCTGAGGAGGAATAAAAGGAAGACAGAAGATTAAAATAAGTCCTATTTCAGCATAAAGAAAGGTTGCAACTGCCACCCACTGGAGTGTCATTTTTTTCCTCTTCACACCTAAATAGAGAAACACTTATTTTACTCTCCTGCCTTTTAGAGAAAAACTTGATTAAAGCCCTGGGACGTAATGTTTTCGTCCAGGGGGTCAGACGGCGCCGGTCCCTCCTCTAACCCGTGGCACCTGGCCTTAACCCCCAGTGGGAGGGGCAGGGGTCAAGGGTGGGCCCAGAGGTCCGTGTCTCCACTTCCTCTGCGAGCTGTGCGGAACCGGCCTGCACCGCACAGAGGACGTGCTGGCCCGCCACCCTCGCAGCGACAGAAGCCTAACGCCACCCTCCACTAACGCCCGCGCCTAGGCGCCCTCCTTCTCCGCGAACGCGCCGCGGGCACGGCCTGCTCCCGTGGTCCAACCGCGGAGGGAGCTGCGCGACCCCGCGCGGCCTGGCGCTCCTCCCCGCCGCGGGGACCGCGGCCCCCCGGGAGCCCGTCCGGCCTTACCCCGCCTGCAGCCCGCCTGGCGCCCCGCGCTGCTCCGCGCCACCGACGCGCGGGACGTCAGACGCCGCGGCGGGGCGGAGGTTGGGGGGGAGGGGAGCGGGGCCGGGGAGAGCGCCCCACCCCCTCCTCGTCTGCCCCCGCCCCCGCTCGGCCGGCTCCGGAGCCCAGCCCCCCAGCCCCGAACCTGGGGGCCCGCACCCCCCGGCGTCGCCGGCGGCGCGAGGACGACGATTAGCAATAATTGTTTTGTAATTGATGGTGGAGTTGGAGGGTGACTCACACTTTTCGGGCGCATGCTTGGGGTTCCCGAGTCAACTTCTTGAGAGCCGACCTTAAATTTCTAATAAAGTGTGGTTTGGTTGGGAGGGGTTGCGGTTAATCGACGTTTTCTGAAAGGGCTTCGTGGGGTCCACGAAGGAATGGCTCCGGGGCGGCAGGGTTTGATGGAGTGATGCAATTCAGTGAACGTGTTTGAAAGGCATTCCTTTCCTGTTCTGTCTCTTTTGGGGTAGAAACAGTTTTATTGTCCGGAATTAAGCTCTAGTTAAATGGGAGGGCCAGGATTGGGTGGTTGTGCAGTATTTTTTTCTGAGAACGTGGAAGAAAATGCAGCTTCGAAACATATTTTCCTGCTCTTGTCCATAGGCTGGGAAGAGACTCTAGGGAGATATTTGGGACTGATAGGAATAGAAAACAGTGTGTGGGTGCATTCCTTCAGTTACTATTTTCCAGGTTTCCAAATTCCGTGAATAACAATTATTAACCGTTTTCATTATTGACATCAGGAATTGACAGTATTATCCTTCCGGACAGAATTATTTTGGGACTATTAAATGATGTAAATAGATAATTACAGAATATAAAAATACACTTTTTAAAATTTTTAAATGTTTATTTATTTTGAGGGAGGGCTGCACACACTAGTGGAGGAGGGGCAAAGAGAGAATCCCAAGCAGGCTCCACACTGCCCACACCTTGGTGGGGAGGGGAGGAGAGTTGAGAGTCCTTGGAAGCCAACGACTGGGCCACCCAGGCGCCCCTAAAAATACATTTAAGTGGGTGCTTTTTCTTATCACAAATATACCTGATCACACGGAAAAGAAAAAGACTGAACAGTAAATTAACTATAGGGAAGGGTTTTGTTTTGTTTTACATCAATCGTGTTTAGAACTCGATGCTCTTCCACACTGGTTCCTTTGAAAGCCTGTGCACCTTATTCTATGCTCCTGTGCTCACACCACTAGTATAACTAACTTTAATTTGTAAACATAAAAATTACTAACTTAGACTATAGCTCCCTATTTCCTTATATACTACTTACATCAAATAAAAAAGCCAATTATCTTAAAAAAGATGTTAACTGAAAAAAGGAAAGCATAGAATGTGCCCCCCAAAATATGGCAACACAGTGCTTATTTTTTTTTTTTTTTAATTTTTTTTTCAACGTTTATTTATTTTTGGGACAGAGAGAGACAGAGCATGAACGGGGGAGGGGCAGAGAGAGAGGGAGACACAGAATCAGAAACAGGCTCCAGGCTCTGAGCCATCAGCCCAGAGCCTGACGCGGGGCTCGAACTCACGGACCGTGAGATCGTGACCTGGCTGAAGTCGGAGGCTTAACCGACTGCACCACCCAGGCGCCCCCACAGTGCTTATTTTAAAATGGATTCATTTAATATTCTCAAAGTCTTGAACTAAGCAGTCTTAGATAGACACAGTTACCAAATTTTCATGTTTTTGTATAGACCAATATCTGAATTATGGAACTATTTTATTTTAACCTGAGATACTTAATTCTTACAGTAGCACATTCACCAATAACAAAATTCTATTAGTAACACTACCACACAATGGAACTTAAAAATTAAAACTATTACAGGGGCGCCTGGGTGGCGCAGTCGGTTAAGCGGCCGACTTCAGCCAGGTCACGATCTCGCGCTCCGTGAGTTCGAGCCCCGCGTCGGGCTCTGGGCTGATGGCTCAGAGCCTGGAGCCTGTTTCCGATTCTGTGTCTCCCTCTCTCTCTGCCCCTCCCCCGTTCATGCTCTGTCTCTCTCTGTCCCAAAAATAAATAAACGTTGAAAAAAAAAATTTAAAAAAAAAAAAAAAAAAAAAAAAAAAAAAAAAAAACTATTACAGGGGTGCCTGGGTGGCTCAGTTGGTTAATCCTAAGACGTCGGCTCAGGTCATGATCTCCCAGTTAGTGGGTTCCAGCCGGGTATGGGCTCTGTGCTGACAGCTCAGAGCCTGGAACCTACTTTGGATTCTGTGTCTCCCTCTCTCTGCCCCCCCAGCCCCCAATAAATAAACATTAAAAAAATTTTAAATTATTACAAAAAAAATAAAAATTATTATCATCTGCTGGGGGTATAAAAATAACATCATAAAGAAATAAGTACCCCCCCAAACCGTATGAAAATTAGGTTTTTAAACTAAAAATTAAATTCTTGGGGCATCTGGTTGGCTCAGTTGGTTAAGAGTTGACTCTTGATTTCAGCTCAGGTCTTGATGTCAGGGTTGGTGAGACTGAGTCCCATGTGGGGCTCTGTTCTGAGAGCAAGGAGCCTGCTTGGGATTTTCTCCCTCCCTCTCTCTGTCCTCCCCCATGGGTGTGCACACACATGCTCTCAAATAAACTTAAAAAACTTTTAAATTCTCTAAGAAATATTTCAAATATATAATCATTTCCAGATTGGTTACCAAATTTTTTATACATAAGATGTGGGGGACTAAAACTAATTTTATCATGTTAAGTGCAGGTGTATTTACCAAGCTCTCTATCTTCTAAGGATCTAGAAGACTTGAAATGTAACAAAGTTAATATCATTTAAAGAGTTTCATGGATCTTAGTTTTAAATTATAGAAAACATCACATGTAATTAAACTCAATTACACAATTTAAAAACAATACCAGTGTGTCATTCATGAATTAGGAAGTTCCAGTTTGATTTTCCAATTTGAATTGTTGTTTCATATTTATTTATTGAGAAAGAGAGAGAGCATGAGTGAGGGAGGACAGAGAGAGAGAGACACAGAATCCCAAGCAGGCTCCAGGCTCTGAGCTGTCAACACAGAGCCCTACGCAGGGCTCAAACTCAAGAGCTGTGAGATCATGACCTGAGCCGAAGCTGGACGCTTGATCGACTGAGCCACCCAGATGCTCCTCCAATTTGAAAGTAATTCTATACTGAATTTATTACTTCTTTTCATTTTATATAGAAGTTGGTATTTGTTCTGTCACTTCTTTGCACTTATTATTTCCACTAAAATATACTTCATGTTAATTTATAGACACTATAGGAGTCATACTTTTAGTATTAAAATAAAATGTTTTATTTATTTAAAAATGTTAAAAACACAATTCCTGTAGGAAAAAAAATTCTGAGTTTTTTTTTTAATTCATGATAGGATTCAGAGCAATTATTTGTCAGTGGTTGAAAGGGTGACTAGGATGTCTGAACCTGGGGTCTTCTTTAAAATTAAGTTTTGGTTCCACTCTATAGATCTATCGAATCACACTCTCGTAGGATGGGGTCTAAGACTGACTTAGTATATATTATTTTAATATATATAAATTATTTCAATTTAGGAAGTCCAATCAAATCCCATAATGGTCTGTAAGGTAATCTAAGACTGCTGATGTGCTTGACAAAGCGTTAAATACTCTTTTTTCCTGCCTTGAGGTTATCTTTTCCATCATGTACATTAAATGTTGATGGAAACACATATAAGGAGTTCCAAGTTCAAGAGCAATGTCAACCCAGTCCCAGATGCATTTCAGTGGGGTTTCTTCATATCCAGCAAACATGGCCGGGTTTGCTAAGAGTCCTCTTGCAACCATCACACCTATGAATTAAAGCACATCACATTTGTCCACACATGAAGAACTCATGGTTATGAGGTCAAACCTAATGAAACAAACTGAGAATACTGAAAAATAAAGTATTATTACAAGGTTTCTCAATACCCGTATATTAGTCTAATTAAATTATAAAACAATTTTATATGTTTGTAAGTCAAGAACGTTTGAACGTGCTTATAAGAAATAAAAACAATCTTTTTTAAGACTTTTATATTAAACGATTAGTCTCTAGGGTTTTTTTTGGGGGGTGGTTAATCCGGATTGTCATAAATTGGGTATGCTTAAAGTTAGGTTTATCTGCATTCTCCCATCTAGCAATAGTTATCACAGGCCTTGGTATGCCAATAATTTAAGGGGGTAATAAAACTATGTCGCTGTATGTGCCTTTGGCTCCTATAACAACTTGGGAGTTCACTAATTCTCATTTCGATTCCAGATGTTCTATTTTATTAATAGGCTATCTTCCAGATAGCCTTAACTGGTCACTCATTGGATACGATGGTGGCAGAAACGTAACTGACTTAATTTACCCCAGTTAAAACAATCTACTGTTTCTAAGTAGAAGAGTTAATAAATGATTTAGCTTAAATCAGTACAACAGGAAAATATGGCTCCATTTTATGAGCCCAGCATGCTTCTGCTGTGCGATTCTGCTATTACGGCTCCATTTTAAAGACAAATAATGAAAACTCACATTAACATTACTCTCCTACGCCTACTTTTTTTTTTTTTTTTTTTTTGGTAATTAAAAGACAAAAAGCTCAGGTACTTATTTCTTACCATCTGTCCCAGTAATATGCCACACATTTTCTGCTTCTTTTAAGCTTCTGATATCTCCATTAGCAATTACAGGTATAGACATATTTTCCTTAATTATTTTAATGGCCTCATAGTGAACTGGCTGATGTCTTTCTTCAACAGTTCTTCCATGGACCGTAATCCAAGAAACTCCTGTTGCCTCAGCCTTTCGACAAAGATCTACAGTTCTTGTAAGGTCATCATGGATCCTATAATTTCAAAATTAAATCAGTCTATTGACAGCACACAAATCTTAATGCTAAAACTAATACGCTAGATAAAAGATTTCATCTGATACATTATTTAGTTAGCTTTGTTATATTATCACTACCTGCTACTATTAGAAAGGCTTTGTTCAGAGATCAGTTCCCACTTTAGACCTCAAATTTAGCTATTTCAATATTGGCAACAATAGGATGACAAATAAATTTTACCTTACCTACTCCTTCCCCCTTTTAGCTTTGATAACTGAAAAAGTCATCCAAGACTGTCATGGAGGAATTCGAAGATGGTACCCTAATATCTGCTGTGTATGCTCCAAACCACAAGTGGGAGAAGAGAATACATTATTATGAAATGTTCTCAACTTTTCACCAAAAGACTGATTCCTGCCTTATTTTCTTTTCATTGTGAAATTTTCGTGCAAATATTATTACTGTTTTTTCTATTCTTGGTACCAGGAATGTTTCTTAGCATTATTAATTAAGCAGTTTGTGAAAAAAATTGAGTTTCTTCTAAGGGAAAGTTTTTAATAATAAAGGGAAGTTTTATTTTCTATTAAAAAATACAAAAAGGAAGTTGCTCTCTTTATAAATAAAAATTATGGTACACATTCATTTACTAAATGTCCTGTTTCAACACTTTCATACATAAACTACCAATTTATTAAGGATGGATACCCCTATACTCTTAGACAAAAGGAATATATTTTTATTTTCTAAGTAATGGACCATCTTGTTAATAGTTTGAAATATTGTCTTTACCTTATTTTAATAGATACTGAAAATCTGGGATTTTCCACTTGATTTCTTACTTGTTTCACCATATCTCGAACAATCTCTGGCTTGTTTATTAAGCAAGCTCCATAACCTTCTGCCATTGCCCACCTTTATAAAGCAGACATATCAAATGAACTGTAAATAGCTGGAAGAGAAGACAGAATTCTAAAAGCACTGTAAATGCATCTATTTCTCTACCTTAGCAACCTGGAATGGAATCAGATTTTTATAATTCATAGATCCAACATTTTAAAGTGGATCAATATGAGATAAGGAAAGCATGTTCCCAGATCAAAAAGTACTTAGGAAAAATGGTTTTCATTGGCAAGTGAGAAAATTAAATTAAAATTCATTCAACCAAAACAGACTTAGGTATTTGTAATTAATTGCAATTACTTCAGATTTTTAAAATTCCAAATTTGATGTTTATTATACATAACAAGACATTTTATTAATCTTAATAATAGAAAGATATTTTTGGCTGACAGCATTCCAGTACCACTAAACAGCTTATTTAACTCTCCTAATGAGTATACAAATATGTCTAATCTGGTTTGGATTATGATGTACTTAAAACCTTGATTTTATTCTTTGGACATATTTTGAATTATTGACAGATAGTCTAATACAGTGCCAAGAACACAGGGATATTGTTGTCAAATTAAGCATCGCATCAATACCCAGTTAGACTCAACCAAATAACTATGGTATAGAAAGGAAAGGTAATTATAAGAAGGTATTCTTATAGAGCAAATTAATTAGGAGAAAACAAGTGGCCATCTCTCAAATCATAGAATCATAGTTTCTTGTTTGACATGGCAGTAAAAATTCATGTTAGGGAGGATCATAAATGTTCAAGTCTTATATAACTACCTATGGATGATGTTCGAGGCAGACCTACACACAGAAAAAATTCTAGTGTGAGGTGAGACAAAACTTATCAAAGGTCTATATATTGTTTAAGGCATCAGAAAATACCTTTGCATATATATGTTCCTAAATTATCTTCCTTTATTTTTTCTTCCTATTTGGAGCTCAAGTGCTTTAACTCTATTTTCTTTACTTTCTAATTCTTGGAAAATTGGAGACATAGTTTACCATGTTCACATAGTTTTTTTCTAATTTTTTTTGAAAATTCTTCCAACTTCTTTGAGCTTTACCTCTGAGGGCAACCACAGTTAATGTCTATTCCATTCGCGTAAGGGCAGACTATACGAGCAGCATCAGACAAAAGTCTTGCATCATTAGCAGCAAACTGAACAATCAATGGGCAATCACCTGATAAAACAAATAGCTCAACATCAAAATTCACAGAAATGTGCACGCGCACGCACACACACACACACACCACCAAACTCTTCATGTTTGTACGGAATAACGTAACTACATTTAGCCTGAAAAGCATTTGTTGAAACAAGATAGCATTAAACTAATTTTAAACATTTTAAATTAAAAGTAATTTACATTTAGTACAAATTCAAACAGTATAAAATTTGATAAAATGAAAACTATAACACTCTTGACAAACATCCCATTTCCAAAGGTGAGAATTAGTTAATTGTATTCCAGAACAATTTTATGTATACCTGTAAAATTTAAACAAACGTGAACATGCTATACACATTTCTATGCCTACTTTTTTTTAATCCCCTAATGTATCTGGGAGCTGTACTTAGACCTATTTTCTTTTTAGTAGCATATTCTTCTGTATGGATGAACCATACAGTGTTCTATATTGTTTTTCATTTGTGGCTTTTGCAAACAATGCTATGATGAGAACCTATTACATACATGCTACTCTGAGTATATTCATCGGGTAAATTCCCATGAATGTAACTGCTGGATAGGCATCTAACATTTTGATAGACGTTACAAAGTTTTCTTTCAAAAGAGTTTAACAATATAGATGCACAATGCTATGGATGAAAGTTCTTGTTTCCTTACAAACATAGTCTACATTGTATAAACAACAGTGTGTATTTTTATTTGTAGATTCTTTCTACATAGTCTTTGTCTATTTTTCAAAGTGTAATTTTTCTTTTCATTGTTCCTCATTTTCTTTAAAAATTTTTTTTTGGTTTATTTATTTATGAGAGAGAGACATCATGAGTGGGGGAGGGGCACAGAGAGAGGGAGACACAGAATCCAAAGGAGGCTCCAGGCTCTGAGCTGTCAGCACAAGTCCGATGCAGGGCTCGAACTCACAAACCATGAGATCATGACCTGAGCTGAAGTTGGATGCTTAACTGAACTGACTGAGCCACCAAGGTGCCCCTTTTGTTCCTCATTTTTCAATTATTCTTTTATAAAACAAAAGAAATCAGCTCTAAAATTATGAGTATCTATTGTAAAAATTATAAATATCTTCCCCAGGTTTTGGTTTGTCTGAGTACGTGCATGCTCCTTTCTTACATATAAAAGTTTACGTTTTAATATAGCAAATGTGTTAGATCTTTTCCTAGGTTTTAAAGGACATATTTTTATCATCTTTTTTTGGGTTAGTGTTATAAACTCTGCATAAATGTATTTTAATTTTTCTAAAGTTCTTTTGAGGACTACCTATATGAGATTCACTGAGTGTTTGACAAAATGCAGATTTCTGAGCGTCACCCTTGTTCCACTGATTTGGAATTTTTTTTTTTAACATTTATTTTTGAGATACAGAGAGAGACAGAGCATGAGTGGGGACCTAACTGACTGATCCACACAGGCGCCGCCCACTGATTTGGAATTTCTATGGCAATTCACTGATTTACAGGACTATTACAAGATAGGAGAATTTGCTTTTCCCTGAGGATATAGGATGTTTTTCTTTTTATAACTCAGAGAGAGTTATAGAATTTCAATTTAATAATTGTTTATTGGTCTAATATATTTTCAACACAGGGTAGAAGCTAAGGATACAAATCAATGAGAGATAATTTCAGACTTCATGGAGCCCATAGTCTAGTGGATGAGATACAGGCCTACAAAGAGGAAATTGTAATACAGTAGGATTAAGTACACCACAAAGTCTGTATTTAACAGAGGACAAGAGTGGAGGGTGATCAGGCAAGCTGCTTGGCCAAAAACTTTGAGAGCTGGATTAAGAAGCATGTAGTGTCGTTTGCCAGACAGCTCTGGATCTGGGGGACAGGCATGGCTGAGAAAAGGATATTCTAGGTAGAGAAGTATGAGAGGATGGGGCATATTCAGGGACTTAAGTTAGTATTTTTAAAGAATAAAGTTGGTGGGATGTGGAGAGAAACTAATGGAACATAAAGCTGCAAAGGTGTATGCAGAGGCTGGATCATGTGGAACGTTATACATTATTCACAGGTGTCAGGATTTTTTTTTAAAGTAATCTCTACCCACCTAACCTGGGGCTCAGACTCACCACCCTGAGATCAGGAGTCCATACTCTACCAATAGGGCCAAACACCCTGACAGGCACTGGAATTTTACTCTTTAGGCCACTGGTTGTTAATCTTTACTCAGGATCACCTGGAGGGCTTTTTAAAAAAGATTGCTGGACCACATACCCAGAATTTCTGACTCAGTGGGCCTGGGGCTTTT
Source organism: Puma concolor (assembly GCF_028749965.1). Taxonomy (NCBI): domain Eukaryota; kingdom Metazoa; phylum Chordata; class Mammalia; order Carnivora; family Felidae; genus Puma; species Puma concolor. The sequence continues at coordinate 93,177,318 of NC_141668.1, read as the reverse complement.
CTTTTCTTTCTTTCTTTATTCTTCTTTCTTTCCTTCCTTTTCTTTTCTTTTCTTTTTTCTTTTCTTCTGTCTCTCTCTTTCTTTAAGTAGGCTCCATGCTGGAGCTTGAACTCATGACCCTGAGATCAAGACCTGAGCTGACACCAAGAGCTGAAAGCTCAGTAGACTGAACCACCCAGGTACCCTGGAAATTTCTATTTCTAACAAGTTTCCAAATGATGCTGATGCTGCTGGTGTGGGCCACTACCCTTTGAGAACCACTGCTTTAGGCCACTGAGAGGTCTAAGAAGGATTTTAAGCAGGATAGAGATGTGATCAAATTTACATTCTACAAAGGTCACTTTGGGCTATTTGGAGGTTTGTTTGGAATGGGGCAAGACTGGAGGCAGTGAAATAGGAACCTAATAGCTCAACTGAGAGAATGGGGCCCTAAGGAAGGCTGACCTCACACTTAGATATATTGTCCATAGTTTACAAGACACTGAATAAAAACATACTTAAAAAACTAAAAGATTTAAAAATAAAATCTCTGAATTGTGTTGTTTCTGATTAGACAAGATTTTTTACTTTTTAAGTCTTATAAAGTCAGCAAACTCTGGGTTTCACATACCTTGGTTTTTTTTAAAAAAAAATTTTTTTTTTTTTTAACGTTTATTTATTTTTGAGACAGAGAGACAGAGTATGAACGGGGGAGGGGCAGAGAGAGAGGGAGACACAGAACCAGAAGCAGGCTCCAGGCTCTGAGCCATCAGCCCAGAGCCCGCCGCGGAACTCACGGACCGTGAGATCGTGACCTGAGCTGAAGTCGGATGCTTAACCGACTGAACCACCCAGACGCTCCCACATACCTTGGTTTGTAGTAAATTCGCTGTCTCTGGCTTTTATAGATTTGACAAAATCAGCAGCAACTATCATTGGTGTATAACACAGATCACAACTGTATCTTCTTACTAGTGTTCTAAAAGCCAACCTGTGAGCATACAAGACTATAATTAGGCATTCTGAAAACACCATAATCATATGTACGCCCAAATTTAATTTAATTATTAAATATTTATTAGACGAAAGTTCTGCCTTTAAAGGATAGAATAGATATACTTTTCCCCATTCTTGCTGTGAAAAAGAAAGCCGAAGTTGGAGTCATTTGCCCATGACAGCAAACCAAAACTTACAGTTTCAACCTATCCCAGGAATGTGACCTTTTAAAAGTTAACCTGAAATTGCTTGATCAGCAATAGTAAGGTAATCTCTATGATAAACAAACAAACAAACAAACAATGCTGTTGTTCCCTTCCCCAAAGATTGGCCTGAACCAATCCTTTCTCTTCTTTTGCTAATAACTTCTTGTTCCACCCTCCTTCCCGTAAAAACCTCCCATTTAGTACAACTCCACGGAGCACCTCCTACTTGTTAAGCGGGATGCTGTCTGATTCATGAACTGCTTAATAAAGCCAGTGAGAGCTTCAAATTTACTCAGTTGAAATTTTTTTAACACTGCTCAGTATATTATATATAAAACAAATATTAGAAAACTCCGAAAGGTGGAGAGAAGACAGCAGACAGGCTAATAACCATGGGACCTGAGGAAAAACAGTGGTAAGTTCTCTGGGTTTCCTTTTGGCCTCAAATATCCCAGATTTGGACTTGAAGAAGCTGGCAGCCTGGAAATACCAATGAGTGCAGACAAAAAGAGCCCCACAAAAGTCAGCTCTCTCTAACCAAAGGACTAGGAAATGGGGAAGCCTAGCAAGACAGAACAATTTTAGAGAATGATGGCTCTACTCCAGCCAAACACCAGAGACAAAGCCGTGGCCCCACCTCTAGAGGCAAAGGTTGAGCGGAGAGCTTAGACTTTTACCTCTCCAAGGCTGTGCAGTAAGATGCTCCAACACCCCTCCTTCCATAGTGTGTCAGAGAAGGCCAGGTAGGGAGCTGGACTTCAATACTTTCTGGCAGCTAACTTTAACTTTCTCCCTTCCCAGTCTCAAGTAGTATCAAAGGATGCTTAGTGAAGGGGCTATGCCTTTCAACGTAGCAGAGCAGTTATCAAGCTCCCCTTTCCACGGTGAGCTGGAACTCTGACACCACCCCTCAACCTCAGCAATAATGACACTTTGTCCCCAGCGTGTCAAAGGAGACCAAATAGGGAATCTGGACTTCTACTTTCATACCACAGTAATGAGGTAGTGCTTTCTTATTCCTTTCCTGCTATAGTGATGTCAGGGGGAAAAAAAAGTTAAAACAGAAGGTTCAATATTCAGAATCAATCTATATAATCTACCACATTAAAAAGCTAAAAGAAAAATCACATGATTATATCAATCAATGCAGAAAAAGCATTTGACAAAATAATATTCATGATTAAAAAAAACCCTCAGCGGGGCGCCTGGGTGGCATAGTCGGTTAAGCGTCCGACTTCAGCCAGGTCACGATCTCGCGGTCCGTGAGTTCGAGCCCCGCGTCGGGCTCTGGGCTTATGGCTCAGAGCCTGGAGCCTGTTTCCGATTCTGTGTCTCCCTCTCTCTCTGCCTCTCCCCCGTTCATGCTCTGTCTCTCTCTGTCCCCAAAATAAATAAACGTTGAAAAAAAAATTAAAAAAAAAAAGTTAAAAAAAAAAACCCTCAGGAAAACAGGAATAGAAAGGCACTTTCTCAACTTGATAAAGAGCATCCACAAAACCTCCTACTGCTAGCATACTTAAAGGTGAAAAATAGAACAAATATCCTCTTGATCAAGAACAAGGCAGGGGCACCTGGGTGGCTCAGTCGATTAAGCATCTGACTTTGGCTCAGGTCGTAATTTCGCAGTTTGTGAGTTCAAGTCCTGTATTGGGCTCTGTGCTGACAGCTCAGACCCTGGAGCCTGCTTTGGATTCTGTGTCTCCCTCTCTCTCTCTCTCTCTGCCCCTCCCCTGCTCATGCTCAGTCTTTCTCTCAAAAATAAATAAACAAGAAAAAAAATTTTTAAAAATTCTTCTGGGAATTCCAGCAAGATATTTTGTAGATAAAGACAAGATCATATTGAAATTTATTTGGAAAGGCAAAGGAACTAGAATAGCTAAAACAATATTGAGGAAGACATATAAATGGGAGGAATCAGTCTACCCAACTTTTATTAATTAAATGGCTACAGTAATCAAGATTGTGTAGTATTGGTGGAGAAACAGACACATAGATCATAGAATAGAATAGGGAATGCAGATAAAAAACACATGACTTTTTTTTTTTTTTTCAAATTTGAGAGAGCAAGAGAGGAGAGAGAGAGAGAATCCTAAGCAGGCTCTATCTCATGCTCAGCGTGGAAGCGGACACGGGGCTTGATTTCACAACCCTGGGATGATGACCTGAGCCAAAATCAAGAGAAGGAGGCTGAAATGACTGAGCCACCCAGATGCTCCTGCCCAAATGATTTTTGACAAAGATGCAAAAAAAATTTAATACTAGAAAGAAAGCCTTTCACCAAATGTTGCTGAAGCAATTAGACATCCACAGATAAAGAAACAAAACAAAAAATACCCCAAAAAACTCAACAAAACAACCCTAAACCTAAGCCTCACACTTATAAAAAATTAAGTAAAAATTGATTATGGACTTAAATGTAAAACAAAAAAACAAGACTCTGGGGAAAAAACTAGGAGAAAATCTTTAGGATCAAGAGCTACACAAAGTTTTCTTACATTTGACATCAAAAGCACAATTTTCAAAAGGAAAAACTGATAAATTAGACTAAATTATTAAAAAAAAACTTTTGCTCTGCAAAAGACTCTGTTAAGAGGATGAAAAGACAAGCTACATACTGGAAGAAAATATTTGCAAATCACATATCTGACACAGTAACAGTATCTAGAATATATAGATAACTCTCAAACCTCAGTAGTAAACAAAAACTCAACAACAAAAACCTGATAGAAAAATGGACAAAAGGCTTGAGTAGACATTTCTCCAAAGAAGATATATATATATATATATATATATACACACACACACACACACATATATATATATATATATATATATATATGGCCAATAATCACATGAAAAAGTGCTAAACATCATTAGGGAAATATAAAACTACGGTAGGATACCACTTCACATCCATTAGGATGGCTACAGTAAAAATAAACGATATAAGAATTGGTGAGGATGTTGAGGAATCAGAATTCTTATATACTGCTGGTGGGAATGTAAAAATGAAAAACAATACAGCAGTTCCTTAAAAAACTGAAAATAGAATTGTCATATGATCCAGCACTCTCTTCTGGGCATATACCCAAAAGAACTGAAAGACATATTTATACATCCATGTTCATAGCAATATTATTTGCAATAGCCAAAAGATGGAAGCAACCCAAGCATGCATCAATGCATATATAAAATGTAGTACATGCATACAATGGAATTGCATTCATCCTTAAAAAAAGAACGAAATTCTGATATATGCCAACATGGATGAACCTTTAGGATATTATGCTAAGTGAGATAAGCCAGTCTCAGAAAAAGAACTATTGTATGATTCCACTTATATGAGGTACCTAGAGTAGTCAAATTCAAAGAGAGATAAAGTAGAATGATGGTTGCCAGGGGATGGGGGGGGGGGCGGGTGGGGGAAATAAAGAGCTATTGTTTACTGGATGTAGAGTTTCAGTTTTTTTAAATGAAGAGTTTTATGACAATGTGTATGCATTTAATATCACTGAATTGTAAACTTATAAATGTTTAAAATGGTAAATTTTAAGTTGAATTTACCACAATTGAAAAAAATTTTAAAGACTGATTCAGTAGTAAAAAAGCAAACAATCCTATTAGATTATTGGCCAAAGACATAAAGAAACATTTCTTTAGCAATATACAGATGGTAAGTCAACACAGGAAAACATTTTCAACATCACTACCTGTAAGGGAAATGGATATTAAAACCATAGTGAGATATCACTACACACCTATCAGATGGCTAAAATAAAAAGTATGGTGAGGATTATTAAAAGTTGGTGAGGATGAGGAAAAACTAGATCCCTCATACGCTGTTGGTGGAAGTGTGAAACAGGATAGACACTCTGGAAAATTTGGCAGTTTCTTAAAAAACTAAACATATAGTTACCCCATGACCCCCAGCAATGTAGTTGTAGGGATTTGTCTCAGACATAAAGTCTTATATTCAAACAAAAACCTCTGTATGAACGTTTATATTTACTTAATATTCTTTCATCTAATATTCACTATATGTTTATAGGTGGGAGTTACAAGCACTATCTTTATAGATATAAAAAGTGAGGTTTGAAGGGGTTAATTGTTTACTTGGGGCCCCACACATAACAGGTAAATGATAACACCAGCACCCAAGCCTAGATCATGATTTCAAAGCTAGGTGTTTGATGATCCTAATGTGGTGGGGTGGTCTTAACTTTAAAAGTCAGAGCATAAGAAGGAAATCAAATCTTAGTTCTTTAACCATTTAATAATACTTACTTTGAATACCGAACCATTGGAGCACAGACTTTCACCAGCTGCCCAGAATGAAACATTTCTATTGGATCTCTTTTTCTTTCTTGACATATTGTGTTTCGTATGCAGTCACTCTTCATGAATATAGATTTGTCTCAAATCTGAAAGACAGTTTGCATAGAGAAAAATTACTTTCATTAGATGAATTCCCATCATTTTAACAATTTCAATTGCCAAGAATATATATTTTTCGTCAGGCTTGTGGGCTCAGGAATCTTTTTAGCTTCTTTTCACACTATCAAATAGGATACTACAGAATCCTGTCTCTGTAAGTCACTGACAGTTTTTAGTACACTATGAAATCATCACGTTTATATATTCAGTACAAATTATGCTTGTTCGTGTCAAACACTAACAATTTCAAGTTCTATACTTAACACACTAAAGTAACATTTTCTGCTCAAATTAATAAATGCTCAAGATGTGGAAAAATACAAGGGTTTTTCTTAGGATACCATGGTTTTTCGTGTAATATTTTAAATTTCCCATGTTGCTTTGTTTGGTATTACAAACCAGAAAAAAATTTAATTTGAATAATTTCATATGTATATGCCTGGCACTTTGAAATACCTTGTTTTATACGGGAAAGCTAAATGGCATTAACTGAACAATTTTAAGTAGTGTTTCAAAAGATTTACTGGTCTGTTTGAGGTTTATTCTTATTCACAAATCCTATTCTGAATCAGAAGGCAAATCAACCTTTACTAAAAAAAAATTAAATGTGGTATCATCTAGCCGAAATTTCAATTATAATCAGATAATTCCATAGTAAATCACTTTTATACCCAAAGAGGTACAAGTGATTAAATTAGGTAGTTCATAAGTGTTTCTAAAGTTGTTATATCTAAAATCCTATCATTATATAGTGTTGGCTGCTTTCCATATTTCAGTTTCTGGCCTTAATTACTTAGCAACAGATATGGGCAAACTTTAGGAAGGTCTAATTGCTCAACCAGAAAATATAGCTAATCCAGAAAATATTGTTATAATCTAAATAATTTCAGTTTTTTTTAATGTGTATTTATTTTCGTGTGAGAGAGAGAGAGAGAGAGCAGGAGGTGGGGGGGAAGGGCAGAGAGCAAGGGAGACACTGAATCTGAAGCAGGCTCCAGGCTCTGAGCTGTCAGCACAGAGTCCAATGCAGGGCTTGAACCCACAAACTGCGAGATCATGACCTGAACCAAAGTCAGATGCTCAACTGACTGAGCCACCCAGGTGCCCCTCAATTTCTTGAGGTAGAATGTATAGTTAAAATAAACTACTTTTACTGATCACTGTTCAGTCTGACTTAACAAAGTTACTAGCTTATCTCTTTTTTAAAAATAAAAATTATGATTAGAACAATGTAGGCCCACACACACAGGTAAAACATAAGCAACAAAAAGGCAGTTCCTTTTTATGAACATCTTCTCTCTTGCATTTCATATCCAGGTTATGCCACCCCTGCTCATTCAAGTCAGAAACCTGGGGCTTATCATCCTTTGCTTCTTCATCTCCCACAAGTGTGTCAACCAAGTAGTACTTTCAATTAAATCTTTAGCATATCTTCACTGCCCAGTCTGTGTATAGTCTCCCATCTTGATAACTCTGATAATCTCCTCTGAATCCCAGATAGAGTTGATCTGACTTACCCACTGCACCCTAGGCTCTCCTGTTATCATAGGCACTTGTAATTACTTTTTATTTATTTTGAGAGAGAGAGAGAGAGAGAGAGAGCATGAGCGAGGGGCAGAGTGAGATGGAGAGAGAGAATCTCAAGCAGGCACTATGCTGTCAGTGCAGAGTCTGACCTGGGGATTTATTTCATGAACTGTGAGACCACGACCTGAGCCAAAATCAAGAGTTGGATCCTTAACCAACTGAGCCACCCAGGGGCCCCCAGCACTTGTAATTACTTTTATAGAGCATAGTATTAACACGTCAGTTTCTTCTCCAGTTTTTGAGGGCATGGACATGTATTGATTCATTTAACAAATATTAAGCTCCTGCTACGTGCTGGGAAAATAAATGAAAATACATTTCCTGTGTCCTTAAAAATGTATGACATACTTACACAAAATAACAGTTCTGATACATACGCTTAGACACAATTTAACTGTTGTGGGAATAATTGTCTAGAGAAAGAAGGGGAGTCACCAACAGTGGCAGAGGGAAAACTTGAGCTGACATATGTGGGAGATGGGGGATTGTCCTGTTATAGAGAGCAACACACATAGAACCACAGAGGCTTGAAAATGCTTGATGTTTTCAGTGAACCATTAGTAGTCGTGTTATTTGATCAGACTAGACAGGAAGTGAGGTTTAGATAATCATGGGCCTTATATTCCCTTATATTAATATTTTTTTAGATTTTATACTGTAGGGTCTTGTTTCTAAACCATTTTTTTTTTCCACCTCCACGGGTGATTTTTCGTATGTGCTCAACATGTTAATATGTGCATGAGATACTTCCATACACAGCAATTCTTTTTTTACAGGCTGTACATCTCTCCTTGTATTATTTGTCAATGAAACATTTTAACAGGAAAATGACATGATTTCTGATTTAGAAAGATTTCACTGGATGGGGTAGGGCTTTTGGCAAAATATGAGAAAGGGGGCTATTGTAGTAAACCAGGCCAAATGCATAATGAATGTCTGACCTGGGACTCTAGGAATAAGAAAAGAGAACACACTCAGGAGCTATTTAGAAATAAAAATAAACTGGCAAGATAGTTAGGAGGTGGAAATCACTTCAGGACAGTGAATGTCACATAGTATGAGAGAATTCTAGGATGATGTGTACAATTTGGCTTTTGAGGCTACATGGATGGCAATTCCAATTAATGAGACAGAAAACCAGAAGGAGGAATAGGTTTTAGCAGGGAAACACGAGTTCATATTTGGGCACACTGAACTTGAGGTGCTCATGGGATTTCCAGATGGTGATGCCTCAAAACTTTATACAGATATAGCTCAGGAAAAAGCTAGGGATATAGACTGAGGGTCGTAAACCTTTAGGTGATAAGTTAAAACTAAAAACACAGACAAAATACTTGAGGGTGTCGTATCTTGCAAGAAATCCTTAGAAGCACCAACATTTAAGTAAAAGAGAAAAAGAATAATGCAAAAGGAGACAGATGAATTCTGGAGCTGGCAAGAATAAACCTGAAGAGTGATATTCAAAAACTGAAGAGAGGGGAGAGTATTAAGGAGGGTGGGGATAAGCATCTTAAACATCACAGAAAAGTAAAGCCTAAAAACCATCTAATAGGAGCTAAAGTCATTAGTGACTTTAGCAAGAACAATTTCATTCTCACTCATACTTGGTAGTTCCAGCACATGGCACAAAGACCTCCTACACTACTTGCTGAATGAATAAACCAGTAGTTTTCAACCTTGGTTGTACATTAGAGTAATCTGGGGAGGTTTTTAAAAAATTTCTTTAATGTTTATTTATTTTTGAGAAAGAGAGAGAGGGAGAGAGAGGGCACAAGCAGGGGAGGGGCAGAGGGAGAGACACAGAATCCGAAGCAGGCTCCAGGCACTGAGCTGTCAGCACAGAGCCCGAGTAGGGCTTGAACTCATGAACTGTAAGGTCATGACCAGACCTGAAGTCAGAAGCTTAACCAAGTGAGCCACCCAGATGCTCCTATCTGGGGAGCTTTTAAAAATCAGGATGCTCATACCATACCCCAGAACAATTAGATGTGAATCTCTGGGCTTAGGATGCAGGTATAAGTGGGTTTTTAAAGCTCTCCAGGTGATTTCAATGTGCAGTTAGCTCAATAAACAAATCCATAAACTACAAAGCACCCGGTACAATTGTTTACAGGGGTTTCTGCTTTACTTATGAGCTCCTTTGGGACAGGATAGGCATTGGGTCTTCTTTGTAAACTCATGCAGGTGTGTATAGGTGGGACTCAAAACTCTTCCCTTAATGAACGAGTATTATGTAACTTTTCTAGAATCTTCCAACGTAAAAGCCAAGGAAAGAAAAAACTCATAATTCAAAGAGAATACTTATCAACATTAAAGAATACTTAAAAATTTTGTGTATTATGGATAATGAAATTTAATGTGAGTCTGAGCACCCGGCCCTTGACAATTCATGTGACCTCCATTCAGAACCAACAATTCTAGTCAGACTGTGACTGAGACGAAAAACATCAGGGAAAAACCTGAGACAAAGAGAAAACATAAGGCAGTATATTAAGAGACTTGCTCACCTGAGTGGTTATGAGTATTAAATGCACAAAGTATTGTTATAGCACCTTTTTGAAATACTGTTAGAATCGAGAGAATCATGTAGCTCTGGAATTGGGAAAAACTGGTTCCCTGTGTACAGAGAAAGTTATATTAGTCTTTTTATGTAGAAATGCATAATCTTCTTGCACAAGTGTGGTTGGCCTATTATCAGTATTCATCTTGGGAGAAATCTAAATGAATAATGCAGATAAATTAGCAGAGAAGATAACGGGAATTAACTTAACCTGACAACTTCAATACTAACAGTTAAGATTTTGGAAAATCCATCAGTTTGCAACAGGAAAAAGTTTGGTATCACTCATAGCATGTGGCTGAAACGGAGAGGAAGAGGAAGAAAAAGCTTAAGTTCACGGGAGGGCAGAAACGGAGTCTGTCTTTTCTTGGCTCAGTCTTCCTTCTTCACCGACCTTTGGCTCTTCCTAACTCCTCACTACTCATTTCAGGCAAGCTTCCTTCCTAAGCTTTCCCTCCAGCCTTTACCCCAGGACAGCGCGCCAAGCCGTGTGACACATAAGGCTGGGAGTTACTAACTCCCCCAGCTGTGCTTGTGGAGTGCAAGAGAAACTCCCAGAAACCTCCGCTCTTCTGTCCAGCCTCCACCGAGAGGCCCCGGTTGTTAGGTTAAATACTTGCATACGCTACAGTAAGGTTCCGGAGCCCACCTTTTCTTCAACCGGGGGAACGATGCCAGCCCCAGGAGTGCGACGAGAGAAGGCGCGCGGCGCCAACCCCGCGGCCTCGGCTTCCCTCGCGCGCCGGGCCTTAGGTGCCCGCCAGCTCCGGGACCCACGCTGCTCCCAGCCGGCGTTCGTCCAGCTGCGGCCGCTTAGCTGATTCTCCAAGCCAGCCAAGAGCCGCGGGCCGGGCGGAGCGGGCGGCGCAGACGTTGTGCGTCATCACCTGGGCGGGGCGGGCCGGCAGCTGACGCCATCACCCCGGCACCTGCCAACATGGAAGGTGGTGACGGCGGCGTCGCTGTGGCTGGCCAAGGGGTTCTGAGCTCTGGGGCGGCGGCAGCGACAGTCCGGGAGCTTTTGCAGGACGGTAAGGAGTCTGGGTCTCGCTGGGTGGTGGGGCTAGGGGACTGTCCTGCTCCGCATCTGGGCCCGGGTGGTGGACTCAACCCGTCGCTTTGCAGAAAGTTTTCCGGTCTCGACGTGACCACTCCCCCCCGCCCGGCCCCCTGGCGTCTGGGTGGTATAGCCTCGCAAACCTGTGTTTCCACAGACTTGCTGTCCCCTTCCCTTCCGGGTGTCCAGGGGACTCCTGGTTTCTGGTTGCTTCTCATTTCAACTCTACCCTTCATGAGCCCGAGGTTTCCCTGAAGTCCTGGGACCCTGCCGTACTCCGGTGACCCAGGTTGATAGCTACTGGCTGCTGCCGCAATTCTTGATGAAAGGAGGAAGCGTTGGATCCCAGGAAAAGTGAAAGACCTAGAACAGATAGAGGACAGCTTTTAATGTCAGAGGGCCTCCTTTTTAAGTAGTGTCGGAAGCATCCTTTAACAAATTCTTGGATGACACAGGTGGCTCACTTGCAGGCTTGTTTGTTTTTTACAAGGCATTTGTCCATAACCATACACGGGGGAGAGTTCAGAGCATTAGTTCAGGCTGGGGTTAACTATATGTATTGAATATAGAAATTCATTGATAGTTTTGGACAGAAGAAGACCCCGGGAAATAAATATAGTGCGTTTGAGAGGCACATTAAATTGTTTTAATTCAGTTAACACGCCGCAAGTTTCTTATTCTTTAGAATAAAATTCAAATGTCTTAGATCCTTCTCATCTGTTCTTAATTTTCTTCTCTAATGGCCTTCACGTTCTACCCTGTATTAAAATAATTTGTATACTTATCCTCTTCTACAGCATTGTAGAACCACTTTTTATATTCCACCGTGTTAGAAACAGTACCTTTCATACAGTAGGTGCAAAATAAGTATTTTTAACTGAACATCACAATAAGCCAAAGTAGGTTATAAACGAATGAACAGCCTAAACTATTGTTTTTCTTTGCGTGTTGTATGTTTTATTATTGTCCTTAATTACTTCTGAAATTTTATATACTTTTGTCAAAACTTACTAAGGAGGTGGTTTTCTGAATTAGGATGTGTTAGATTCTCTAGGTTAGGATCTCTGTCCAATACATCATTGTATCTTAAATTCCGTTCAACCACGTTTTGAACTTCTAACATATGTGCAATTCCCCCCCTCAAGCAGCTTACCATTTTAGTAGGGGAAATAGTCTTGTAAAGCTATAAAGTTAAGCATTATAATGTAGTGTTTTTAGGGTAGCAGAATTGTGTATAAAGTCCAACAATGCAGAAGAGGAGGATAACTGGGAGTGGTTAGGGGAGTGTCAGGAAAGGCTTTCTAGATGGAATTGGTTTTGAAGTATAAATAGAACTTCGCCAGGTGAAGAAGTGGAAGAAACAACACACATCAGGCATAGGTATATATTTCAGTAGGATGCATTCTGGAATTGTAATCAGTTTTTAAAGGGTAAATAGTCCTTAATTTTGCCTTCTGTATTGTCCTATTTAGTTCTTTTTTCCATCTTCCACAGTGATTATTTAAATCTTACCCTTTCAAACCTCTTCTTTCAAGTTCAACAAATGTCTTTAAACTTCCCTGAACGAAAGATCATCCATCAGATGTGAGCTTCCTCCATTTCTTGCCATGAAACCTAACCTTGTAACTGTCCTTTCTTTTCCCTTTGTATTTCCAATTACAGTACAAGTGGAATTTCTGCTTCTGAGGACAGTCCTCCCTCCTGTGCTCTGGATTTTTTTTCCTGTCTCTTCAAAGACCCAGTCACCCTTATTCTATGCCATTGAAATCTCTTGGCCAAGGTCTCTGATTACCTCCTTGTGAATATAGCAAATGGACACTTTGGTCCTATCTTACTTAAACTTTTAAAAAGGGTTTGACTCTTTTCTTTAAATACTTGTCATGTGACTTGTGAGTTCTATGCTTTAAAAAAAATTCCTAATTCTTTAAGGGTTCTTTTTTCCAGGTTCATTTAGTTGCTTGTCTTCAATGTACTCCTAATTCAGTGGTTCACTCCACCCATTCTCTTCAACATTACTAAAACATTAAACATTTTCTGTCCATAACAGTGCTTGATTATGTAAAGAATCTGCCAGTGGTAGAGGATAAGATTGATAGGATTGGTGAGCAGATGCATAGTTTGAATAATTTCTGGGGTGTTTCTGATGTGCCTCCTGTAGGAATGAGATAGCTATAAAAGAGAAGCATTATATGACTTTTCTCCTGAAGGACAAGTTCAGTAGCCAGTACTCAGCTTTTGCTGTATTGTATGTTTTTAAGGTCTTTGACATTACTTTCCACTCTCTCTAAACCATCCTTTGCCATTCTTCCTTGTTTTTCTTTCTCTTTGAATGCTCCTTAGTCCCTTTGATTGCTTTCATTTTCTCCATCTACTTCCAAATTTTTGGTGTTTTCCTGGCTTCTAACTCAGTCTTCTCCATTTGCCTTTTTTTGTGCATTCTAAAATTTATTCTAAACCATCTGGGTTTTTTTTTTTCATGGTTTCAGAATTAATATAGATGCATACAAATACACATGATTCTTATTTCTCAGCTATAGAATTGTTGTCTACTGGACATTTCTATCTTGATGGTGAACAGGCATGACTAGTTTTATATACAAAAAGTTAAATATGAACAGGTGCTATATGTGAAAAAGTGAAAGTACTTTTTTTTTATCCCTTTAATCTTCACATTAATTGTATGTAGTTAGTTAGATTTGTGCTTGTTTCCCATATAGATTGTGAGTTCCTTGAAGGCAGTAATATGTTCATTTTTATCTTTACACAAAGACGGCTAGTGGTCCAACTTAATGCACAGCTGAATTCCGTATGTCAGTTACTTGGCCGAGAATCTTGGGAATCATCCTTTTACTTCTTGCTCTACCTAATCACCCGTCTTCAGCTTGTCACTAAGTCTCACACATTATAGTGTCTGAATATTTGTCAAATTAGTCACTTTATTGACGTTTTTATTGCCATTGTCTTAGGCCTTCATCATGTCTCTTGGGCTGTTAACACAGCATCTTCCTGGCCTCTGTAACTCTAATAGAGCATGTGTTACTCATGTAATACATGAGTGAGCTGGTAAACCAGCTTTCTGGTAAAAGAGGGGAAGCCCTGGTTTTGTAGTGTATGCCAATTTCCATGGTATAAATACTCTCACCATGGTCAGTTTTCAGATACCTGTGATGTCTGCTGGCTCACACAATTCCTGAAAATTTAATAATTGGCTCTTAAAGGAGCCAGTCTGAGCCAGCTCCAGTACACTGCTGTGTGACTAATCCCTTTTCAATCACCCTCCATACTGCTGCTGGAAACTAAAACAGAGCTGACAGTGCTCTTTCTTATCTTTTACCTCAATGGGATATAGTGTGAACATTTTAGAGATGTTACCATTCTTTTTTAACTGCTCCCAACCTTCCTTTGGAACCTTGACTCTCTCATTCTTTCTCACCATGTGCTCGAGACACACTGAAGTCAGCATTCCCCTTATTTCTCAAAATACGCTGTGGCATTTGCTGACTCTAAACTGTCACTCTTTATCGGAGTAGCTTTCTCCACTTTGCTGCCTAGCAGGGTCCTTAATTCTGAAAACTACTTGGCAAACTGGAAGGAAATGGGGTTCCCAGAATTAAGGCAAAAGTAGCAGTTTTTCTTTGAGAGTAGTCAAGAAAGAGTCTTTGCTTTTTGCAGAATAATACTTCCAACTGAAATAATAAAGTCATTCCTTCTACCAGAATCCAACCACGTATCACGCATTGTTCAGACTCTAAGGATGCGGTAGTAAACAAAACAAAGCCCTTGCCCTCATGGAGCATACGTTAGAGTGGAAACAGACAATTGAAGCTTTCTTGTATGGACTCTGTTCTTTTGGCTAATTTTATAATCTCTGTCAGGGTAGTCTTATAGCCACTATATGAGTGGAAGACAGCAGTTTTATATCTACACTGAGCTTACTTCTACATAATTATTTTTAACTCCTAATTATTTCCATTTTTGAGTTTCACTACAGAAAGATATCTTCTTAACATCTAGTATCACTTCTTTTTCCTGTTGATGAAGGGTTTGTTTTGAATATAGTCTCTTTTTCCATTTACTTATTTTGCTCATAAATCCTTAATTTCGGTGATACCTGTAAGTTTGTATTTGCCAATTTCTATTAAAATTCCAGATCCACTTTATTATGATAATATTTGTGCATCGATTTAGAGATATCGGAGGCCATAAATATCAAATGTGGTAAATTTTCCTGTTGTTGGTGACCTTGTTTTCTTGCATTAAAGGCTGTAGTTAGTAGTTAATTTTTAATCTTCTACTTCATATTTTCCTTCCAACTCCCTGATAAAAGTTAACTTTTAGCAGTGTAATGTAGTGGTTCAGAGTGTGGGCTGTGCAACTAGACTGCCCGGATACAAATCTGAGACAAGTTGGACAAGTTGCATGCCCCTTCTTTACCTGTCTCTTCGTCTGTGAAATGAGGGAAATGATGGTTCCAACAGGGTTGTGTGAGGATTGAATGAGTTAACATGTTTAAAGTGCTGAGGTCATTGTATGGCACAGTATGCTCTCCACCAGTATTTCCACTCTCTTCTGTTGTTGCTTCCCCCTCCTCATTTACAACAGAAGTGTTTATACCAGTTCTTGGTGTATGTTATCTGTGGGTGTAATTGTTCTGTTGTCTAATATCTGTGCTTTAGTGTGGTATAATTAATAAAGACTTTTCCTTATTTTTTCCCCTAGGGTGTTACAGTGATTTTTTAAATGAAGACTTTGATGTGAAGACTTATACTTCCCAGTCTATTCATCAAGCTGTAATTGCGGAACAACTAGCAAAACTTGCCCAAGGAATCAGTCAGTTGGATAAAGAACTACACTTACAGGTATTTCCAATCTTCTGGATCATTCAGCCAAAAGTGATAATTTACCATTTTGTAATCTTTTTATTATTTAATCTAACTGCATATTTAAATGAACAGATGTATAACGTAACCAGTGTGGCTTCTTTTTTGAAGCATGTGTTTGAAAAGTTTTCTGTAGACTACTTTTTGTTAGTTGAAAAACCAACATATCCCCCTCTCCAAAAGCTTTTGTTCCTACTTTGTTTTCACCACCTTAACTGATGTGCAATGAATATAGGTGGGCAAAAATAGGAAGCATTTGATAAAAATAATAGAAAATGGAATTATGGGAGTAGAACAGTGTGAGTAGGAAAAATTGGGTATTCACATTGATAGTTCCCACTTTATGAACACAAAGTGTACCATTGTGCTGAAATTACAGAAAGGTGATAAATTTCTGGTAGATAAAACACAAAATGGGGAATTAGGAGATAGGTTCTAATCTCAGGAGATAGGTTCCCTTTTATTTTATTATTTTTTAATTTTTTTTTAATTTTTTTTGATAGGTTCCCTTTTAGATCACTTAATGTCTTTGAGTTTTGCTTTAAAAAATTTTTTTTTAAATGTTTATTTTTGAGAGAGAGACACAGAGCATGAGTTGGGGAGGGGCGCAGAGAGAGAGAGAGAGAGAGAGAGACGCAGAATCTGAAGCAGGCTCCAGGCTCTGAGCTCTCAGCACAGAGCCTGACACAGGGCTCTAACCCCATGAGAGATCATGACCTGAGCTGGAGTCAGATGCTCAGCCGACTGAGCTGCCAAGGTGCCCCATGAGTTTTGCTTTTAAAAAGAAAATCTATTAAATGGGTTGGAATGAATAAGGAGGAAGAGATTCTAGTAGATTTTGAAGGTTCCTTTGTCTTTTATAATTCTGTAATTTTTATAGGGGGTTTATGGTATACTGCCTAGTTGTTGGTTTTTGTTTGTTGAGTAGGCTCTTAATAAATATTTAAATGAATGAACAAGTACATGAATAAATGGACTGTTTACCAGGAAACTTAGATCTCGTGTAGCATGAAACACGTTCACTTAAATTTTTTGTGTTGTACTTCATCAATTAAGAGTAGTTAGGACTACTCAGGACTGAGATGACTTTTAAGGTCATTTTAACTTCGATTATATAATTGGAGTTCAAAATTTATTGACAAATATTTATAAAACACTTTTTTTAAACATTTATTCATTTTTGAAAGGCAGAGACAGTGCAAATGGGGGAGGGGCAGAGAGAGAGAGAGAGAGAGAGAGAGAGAGAGAGAGAGAGAGAGAGAGAGAGACAGAAACAGAAGCAGGCTCCAGGCTCTGAGCTATCAGCACAGAGCCTGATTCGGGGCTCAAACTCACCGCGAGATCATGACCTGAGCCAAAGTCGGCCACTTAACCAACTGAGCCACCCAGGCGCCCCTATAAAACACTTTAAATTGTCAGGATTTGCATTAGGCTGTGGAGACAGAAAAGTGAACATATTTCTCAGCTCTCCAAAGACTCACAGAGCAGTAGCAGATACAGACAGAAACAATAACAGGCAAATGATGCCTGTTTTGTTTCGAGTAGTACAAAGCTTTCATAAAAGCAGGGGAGAATGCACTTAACTCCGCCTAGAGTTCTCAGGGATGGCTTTTTGTAAGAGCGCCTGAGATTCTTCTTTTTTGTGGTTGGTACTTTCTTTTTTTCCCAAATTTTTATTTAAATTCCAATTAGTTAACATACAGTGTAATATTAGTTTCAGGTGTAGAATTTAGTGATTCATCAGTTACATACAACACCCAGTGCTCATCACAGGTACACTCATTAATACCCATCACCTGTTTAGCCCATCCCCCCACCCTCTTCCCTTCCAGGAAGTCTCAGTTTTTTCTCTCTACTTAAGAGTCTGTTTCCTGGTTTGCCTCTCTTCCCCCCCTCCCCCCATGTTCATCTGTTTTGTTCCTTAAATTCCACATATGAGGGACATCATATGGTATTTGTCTTTCTCTGACTGACTTGGTTCACTTGGCATAATACTCTCTGGCTCCATCCACATAGTTGCAAATGGCAAGATTTTATTCTTCTTGTGGCTGAGTAATATGGTTGGTATTTTCTTTGTTCCTTGCATGTAGTACCTTCTCTGCAGGAATCAACAAAAAACTAAAAACATATTTAACATCTCTTAGAGGGGGCAGGTTACACTGATAGTAGTTTGGGATATGAAGTAGAATACTAGTATGACATGTGAACCTGCTGTAATTTTCTGCAGAAGCAAAATTGGGATAATTCTAACTAAACCCATAAAAAAATTTAAAATACCACTGAGATGATTAAACTAACAGTAGATGTGGTGAAGTACGTACTCGTTGGGGCTTAGGATAGGACACAGAAACCATTCTAGTTATGTAAAGCAGGAAAATGTTTAATACGGAGAATTAGATGATTATGAAATCAGCCGGTGGACTGAGTTGAAGGATCTACCTTCATAGATGCAATGCAAAGGCCTGGCACTCCCATGCCAGTGCTAAAATTCCACCTGTAGGTATCTGGTGATGAAATTTTGGAATGATTGATGTGGCTATTCCAAATGTCTCTAAATTCTCAGGTCTCAGGACCTTGCTTATTACTAGCTGAAACAGTAACAGGAAAGTAGCTTTCCTTTCTTTTCTGTCTCCTAGCTCTCTTGGAAATTCATCCAGCTGGCGGCAGAGGAGTTTCTGAAAGTATAGTATTTTTCACACAGGAAAAAGAAGAGCGGAGAATTAAAATTAGTCTTGTTAGGATGGACGACACATTGATGGCCCTATTAGTGGACTGGGGAAAATTCAGACATATTCTGGCAATCTTAAGAGATGTAGGAGACCGAAAGTAATTTCAGAGGCATGTGATAGAAAGGGACATGATAGAAAACAGTGATAACTGAAGCAGGACAAAATGGAGGACAATATAGGGGTTCCAGTGAATGAATTTTTGCTGACTAGGAGCTTCAGTTTACAGCCTTCTTATGGAACTTCTTATTCATTGGAATTGAAAAGGTACAAAATGGTAAGGATTCTTGCATTATTCTAGAGATGAAGGATTTCTTAATGTTTCTAGGAATATCTTGCATGTGGCTTTTAACTCTTAACCTTTTTGGTTTTTTCATGTGATGGTTCACACTGCCTTAAATTTCATAAAAATATCAGTCATGTGCAAGGAAGAGGATTTTCTGTGACCTTCGGAAACTGAAAGCAGAGAGATGTTCAGGGATAGGTGGGTAGTGACTCCGCGTTATCTTTTCCGATTAGAATGTGGTCTTGGGGCACCTGGGTGGCTCAGTCGGTTAAGCGTCCGACTTTAGCTCAGGTCATGATCTTGCAGTCTGTGAGTTCAAGCCCTGTGTCAGGCTCTGTGCTGACAGCTCAGATTCAGATTCTGTGTCTCCCTGTCTCTCTCTGCCCCTTCCTGGCTCGCACTATGTCTTTCTCTGTCTCTTGAAAAGTGAATAAACATTAAAAAAAATTTTTTTTAAATTAAAAAAAGAATGTGGTCTTGATGATGCTGAATTAAGTTCAAGAATTAAGAGAACCTTAAAAAAACCAACTGAAACTAAGAGAACCTAATGTTTAAAAACATTCTTTACAGGGAAAGCATATAAAAGCATGGCAAGAATAGGTTTTGTTTTGTTTTGTTTTTCAATTTTGGCACAGCTGTGTACTTCCCATTAGGAAAGAAAAGGACTGGTGAAAAGGTTGTGTCTTTTTGGCTTTATATCAAACTATAAGCATGTTTGTATGTCTGCTAATAACTCCTTTCAAACACTCCTTTTAATCTGTATTTTATTCTTTTGTGTTAGTGTTTGGGCCTTCCTATATGAAGGGAGACCTTTAATTCTACATTGTGGTTACAAAGAAAAATACCTCCTAATACTTAGAGCAAATTCTTGATTTTCAGGTTGTTGCAAGACATGAAGATTTATTAGCACAAGCAACTGGGATTGAGTCTTTGGAAGGTATGTTTCCATTAAGTACTATAAATTAGATTGAGCTAGACCAGGGGTTAGCAAACTTTTATTGTTAAGGGGCGGATAGTAAATGTTTGAGACTTTGCAGGCCATACCACCTCTGTTGCAACTACTGAACTCTGCTCTTCCGGAGTGAGAGCAGCCAGATAATATGAAAATGAATGTGGCATGTTCCAACAAAACTTTAATAAAACTTTGCTGACCTCGGAGCTAAACTGAGTTCAAAACCTTGCTTTGGCACTTAATAAATGTGTGACCATGGACAAGTTATTTCACCTTTGTGTGCTTCACTTTTATCCATAAAGGAGGAGTATTAATATGTACCTACATGGTGTTATTTTGAGGGTGAAGTGAGTTAGAAAAATGCTTAGAACAATTCCTGGCACATATTTAGTGCCTCTCATAAAATTAACAGTTAGAAAATTGTTAATTAACAAAAACATCAATACCACCAGAGTAAGTAATAGTAGAAGTAGGCTTGAATGCTTTCCTTATATTTGGCTTTCTTTGAAACTCTTTTCAGTGCAAGCATAATAGAATAATAATAACAGGGAATTTTTATTTTTGTAAGTCTTACTATTTTTGATTGGCTAAGTCTTTTGTGAATTTTCCTCCTCTCTTGATTGAATTAAACTACATCTTATAAATATGGAATTTTCCTTAAATTTGTTTATTTAAGTAATCTCCACATTTAGCATAAAACTCAAACTCACGATCCCAAGATCAAGAATCCCAGGTGCACAAAGTATGGAATGTTAATAATCACATTTTACATTGTCACTTGTGATTAGTATTATTAATCATTGCACATCAAAAGAAAACTAGGTGATTTTCCCTATGTTGATTGAACTCTTGAGGAGGAAGGATATGTTTTTTTGTGATACAATATTTAATGCTTCCCCCCGTGCTGCTTATGAACTCAGAGGTATTACTTACTGTCAGTAGGTACGTTGTTTCCTAGACGTCATGATGAAGAACTTAGTATTTGGGGGAATAATAGTTTGTTGTTTGAATATTTAAGATAGATATCAGACTATGTTCTTGGGAAAGCTAAGAAGCTCTAAGTACTGACCACTTACTATTAGAAATTATTTTTAATCTCATTTTAGGTGTTTCTGGAAGCAAGTAAATAATATCCTGTATTAATGGTGATTTTTTTAAAAATAAGTGGTAAATGATTTTTTTCATTTGTAAAACCCGTAAGGATGGCATGGTAGTACATTGATTGTGAGTCTATATAGGTGTAGATGAATCCTCGCAGCAGAAGTACTTCTTTTTCTTATATTCTTATATGCATTTTGGTCCATAATGTGCTTGTTTTCCCCAAAAAGCTTTTCAGTGATTATAGCATTTAAAATATACTGTTAGACTGAGTTAGAATGACTGTCTATTAGATGAGTGTTTGAAGTACAAAGGCAGCCTTCTCGGAGTTCCTGTGATATTCTAAGAATCTTCTCCAGATTATTTGAACATAAAACGTCAAAGTCTGAATTAGTGTTCATTTTGGCATGATGTGTATTTCTAAACACTTATTAGAATGTTGAGATGCTGAAAAGTGTGATATGTTTTGGAAAACAAGTGTTATACCAACTTCTACTTCATCTAATTTTTCCCCCAAATATTGAAGATTTTTGCCACCTAAGTAGTTTGGAATTACATTTATTGAACCTATTTTATTAAAAGTCCCCTCTTATTCATTTTTCATTTAATCATATATTTTTATATTAAACTTTTTTTTTTTTTAACATTTATTCATTTTTTTGAGAGACCAAGACAAAGCACGAGCAGGGGAGGGGCAGAGACAGAGGGAGACATAGAATCTGAAGCAGGCACTAGGCTCTGAGCTTGACAGCTCAGAACCTGATGCGGGGCTTGAACTCACAAACCATGAGATGATGACCTGAGCTGAAGTTGGCTGCTTAACCAGCTGAGCCACCCAGGTGCCCCTCATTTATTCATTGAAATATTAGTTGAGAATTTGCTAGGTTCTAGACAGCTCTGACAGAGTTTTTGTTCTTAGGGAATTTAGAAGTATATTTAATTAACTCTATTTTATTAAAAGAGATATCCTCATTCCCTCATTCGTTTGTCCACTCAAACAGTAATTTAGAACTTGTTTAGGTACCAGGCACCTGTGAACAACAGACAAAGTCACTGTTCTTATGGGACTTATGTTCTAATGTGGAGAAGCAGACAAAGAAAATAGACAAATTCAGATAATTGTAAGTCCTACAAAGAAAATAAATGGATGACGGTATGGAGGAAGGGGAGTCCCTTATTAGGATGGTCAGGGAAGGCCCTTTTGAGAAGATGATGTTTGAACCGAGCATTGAATGGTAGAAACAACCACCACATAAAAATCTTGGGAGAAGAGTGTTGAAAGTTGAGAGAGGAATAAATGGGAAGGTAGGAATGAGCTTGGGATGTACCAGGGGCAGAGAGAAGGCCTGTATGAGTGGAGTTTAATGACTGGAGAAGAGAATCGTACGTGAGGTTCTTAGAAAGGAATTTTGATTTTCGTTTTAAGTGCAGTAGTAAACCATTGGAGGGTTTTTATTAGGGACATGATGTAATGAGATTAATGCTATAGAAGTTTTCTCTGGTGGTTCTATAGGAAAGTAACAGTAAAATCAGGGGTACCAATTTAGAAGATGCTAGAAGAGTAGAGTTGATGGCGCATTGGATTAGAGTGGTAGATGGAAAGACAGGGAAGTGGGTGGGATAAAATGGGGGCAGAGCTGATAGAATTTATTGATGGGAGATGAAAGGGCTGAAGGAAAGAAGTCACCAAGTTTGATTCCTTATTTTTTAGTCTGAAAAATTGGATAGATGATGGTATGGGTAACTGAGCTGGGTTAGAATGGAGAAGATTGTGACTTTGATAGGGTGGGGAGGGCAGAAGTTATCTTGGGCGTCTTAAATTTGACATAAGAAAGTTGAGGGGCCAGGTGTGTGTGTGTGTGTATATATACACAAATCTGTGTATATATGTGTGTGTGTATATTTGCATATATATATTTGTGTATGTGTGTATGTATATGCATGTATATATCTGTATACATATATATGTGTGCACACACACGCAGACAGAAAATCTCTGTAGACATTTGTACATATGTATGGATATGTGTGTATAAAATCGGTATTTTATTGAATAGATAGTATTTAAAACATTGGGGTTGGGTGAATTCCCTAAGAGATAACGTAGATAGAGAAGAGAAAATGAGGATTAAATCTTGGAGTAGAACTCAAACAGAGGAGGAGTAGGAGCAGCTAAATGTAATAAGAAGAAACCTAGGGAGTGTGAAGACTTGGAAGCCTAGAGAAAAGAAATGTTTTAGGGAGGGAGTGGTTTAACTGTGTTGTGAATTTCTGCGGCGCCTGGGTGGCTCAGTCGGTTAAGCATCCAACTTGGGCTCAGATCATGATCTCACTGCTTGTGAGTTCGAGCCCCGCGTTGGGCTCTGTGCTGACAGCTCAGAGCCTGGAACCTGCTTCGGATTCTGTGTCCCGCTCTCTCTCTGCCCCTCCCTTGCTCATGCTCTGTCTCTCTCTACAATAAATAAAACATTAAAAAAAAAAAACTGTTGTGAATTTCTGAGAATTGGAACAAGATAAAGACAGAACTGACAATAGAATTTGGCATGTTGGAGATTTCTGGTGACCTTGATAAGATGTGTTTTGGTCGAGTATTATGAAAGTCTGTTGGAGAGTGGGTGGTGGAGAGAATAAGGAAGTGTTGATAACAAGGGCAGCTTATTCCTGGAGGTTTAAGATCAGTAAGACATAAAACCAGCAGAAAAATGAGAATCCTTGGGTCCAGAGGGGATTCTGTTGGACCGAGCCATATTAAAGCATATTTGTATGCTGGTAATGCTTATTCTAGTATTACTTCATGTAATACATGACAGCATTCTGTACCTAAGTTTATTTAGAATATTATGTTTTAAAACTAAACGTAGAAACTGAGTTTTAAAGAATGGAGTTCAAAATAATTAAAACTATAATATTGAAAAGCTTATTTTTAGGTCCATAAAGTAGTAAAATTTAAGATCCTTCTTCATGAAAATATTTCTACAGTTATGTTAAAAAGTTCTTTATTACTATGTGTATATTGAGAGTTAAAGGCAATGCTGTCCTTGCTGTCCCTGTGTATTATTTATCTAGTTTGTAATTAATTTAACAAATATTGCCATCGGAAGTAGTCTGCATTAGGCTCAGGTCATGCAGTACTGAATGAAAAGTATACTTTCCCTAATGCCCAGGAATTTATAGTTAGAGAGTAAAACATTAAACAGATATACAGCCAGATATATAATTACCTAATGTGATTAGTGCCATGAAGGAAATGTATGCTGTAGAAGAAAATAGCGAGAGAATCTAAGTTAGATGGGGGATCTTTTAGTACTTGTGCCTGTTAGGGCGAGGTTTGACAAACAGTAGGTGTTTATCCAGTAGGAACTTGAGGGTGGGGTTGGATGTTGGAGAGAAAGTACACCATTTCCAGATAGTACAGGGCTTTGTAAACCAAGCTGTGGACTTCAGTTTTGACATGGGGGAAAAGGGGAGACCAAGGAAGAGTTTTAACAGGAAATATTGTATACAATTTGCACCTTTAAAGATCACTTAGTCTTCTTCTTTTGTAGTATAGATAAAATGCACATTAACACAAAACTTCACCATTTTAAAGTATGTAATTTAGCAGCATTAATTACATTTACGATGTTGTGCAGCCATTATTGTGTAGTTTCAGAACTTGTTCATCACCCCAAGTAGAAAACCCTATGCTCCTTAAACAGTCACTCTGCATTCCTTGTCACACTTATTTAGTGGAACAAGGATTGGAAGGGGGGAATAGTTAGAGGCTTTAACAATAGTACAGGTAAAAGATATTGATTGGTTGCTTAGGTTATGATGGTGGCAGGAAAAATTGAAATTTTTCTCTATGTATGTATGAATTTTTTTCTTTTAATATAATTCTTTTGCCCTATTGGAGCCCTTGGAACTTTGTAAAGTAATGGAAATTATTGTGTTTTCCTAGGCGTTCTTCAGATGATGCAGACAAGAATTGGCGCTTTACAGGGAGCTGTTGATAGGTACTGTTGCTCATTTTGTAAATAAGTGGAAGGGAAAGAAGTTTAACCATTGATATTTGAAGATGATTTTATTGTTACTCCTCTCTTTATTTTTCCTTTAGGATGAAAGCAAAAATTGTGGAGCCGTACAATAAAATAGTAGCCCGCACTGCACAACTTGCAAGACTTCAGGTGGGTTGTCACTTTTCAGTTTTTAATACTTTGTATTATTCATTTTGTTTTTATAAGTGAACACATTTCAAGAGAACGAATTCTGAGGAAATAGGGGAATATGAGAGAAAAGGAGAAATACTAAAGAGCTTTAAAATAAGATAGGCAATTTAAAAAATAAAAAACTATTCAAGTGAATTATTTTCGTTCTTAATACTACAGTGTATAATCATTTACTAATTTATTAATATTCACAACTATTTTTTCAGTAGAGAGCAGAAAGAAACCCAGCATTTATGCCAAATGAAGGAACCCATACCTATAAGTTGTTCTAATAGGAGTGCTTATGTATTATAGGAGAAATTCAATTTTGGACCAGAATTTTGTTATTTTTATGGCCATTATTTTTCCAGATATTTTTTCTTTTTTTTTTTTTAATGTTTTTTTAACATCTATTTATTTTTGAGACAGGGAGAGACAGAGCATGAACAGGGGAGGGTCAGAGAGAGGGAGACACAGAATCTGAAACAGGCTCCAGGCTCTGAGCTGTCAGCACAGAGCCTGACGCAGGGCTCGAACTCACAGACCACGAAATCATGACCTGAGCTGAAGTCGGCCGCTTAATTGACTGAGCCACCCAGGCGCCCCCCCCCCCCCCCCAGATATTTTTTCTATTCCTCCCCTTTCCTTCTGGGATTACAATTACGAATGTATTAGGTATCTTTGGGATGTCTCACAGACAACTGGATTCTCTGTTCATTTTTTTCCAGTCATGTTTACCCCATGTGTTTTGTTTTGGATAATTTCTATTGCTTTGTCTTCACATTCACTGATCGTTTCTTCTGTACTGTTTGATCGACCCCTAATCTCATTCAGTGTATTTTTGATTTCAGACATTTTTGTTTTAATCTCAAGAAGTTTGATTTGGATCTTTTCTATACTTTCCATTAATCTGCTTAACCTTTTGGATATATGGAATACTGTTAAAATAACTGTTTTAATGTCTGCTAATTTATAGAATGTGCCAGTCATACCACAGTGCTGTTTTAGAAGATTTCCATCACCACAGAAAGATCCCTCCTGTTTGCCCTTGTCTTCTTTCATTTGGACTACTGTAATGGAATATCATAGACTGGGTGGTTTATGAACTATAGAAATTTCTTTCTCACAGTTCTAGAGGCTGGACGTCTGAATCAGGGTACCAGGCTGCTCATGTCCTGGACAGGGCCCTCTTTTGGGCTGCAGATAGTCCTTTTCTTTTCTTTTTCAATTTTTTAAATTAAGTCTTTAATTTTAATTTTAGTATAGCTAACATACAGTGTTCTATTAGTTTCAGGTGTACAGTTGAGTGATTCAACAATTAAATATGTTACTCATCATGATTATATAGTCATTTTCTATTGTATCCTCAAATGGCAGACAAGGCTAGAGAGATCTCTGGGGTCCCTTTTATAAGGACACTAATCCCATTCATGAGGGGTTCACTTTCATGACCTAATCACCTCTCAAAGGCCTCACTTGCTAATATTATCACACCTAGGGGTTAGGATTTCAACACATGAATTTTTTTTTTTTAATTTTTTTTTTTCAACATTTATTTATTTTTGGGACAGAGAGAGACAGAGCATGAACGGGGGAGGGGCAGAGAGAGAGGGAGACACAGAATCGGAAACAGGCTCCAGGCTCTGAGCCATCAGCCCAGAGCCTGACGCGGGGCTCGAACTCACGGACGGCAAGATCGTGACCTGGCTGAAGTCGGACGCTCAACCGACTGCGCCACCCAGGCGCCCCAACACATGAATTTTTTTTTTTTTTATCATTTTGTTTTTTTTCCCTCCCATCATGTTAAGTGTACTCTTTAATCCCCATCACCTATTTCTCCCATCCCCTCACCCTCCTCCCCTCTGGTAGCCATCAGTTTGTTCTCTATAGTTAACAGTTATAGTTAGTTCTTGGTTTGCCTCTCTCTCTTTTTTTCCCTTTGTTTGTTTCTTATATTCCACATATGAGTGAAATCACATGGCATTTGTCTTTCTCTGACTTAGTTCTCTAAACATTATACTCTAGCTCCATCCATGTTGTTGTAAAAGACGAGATTTTAAGTCTATTGCAGCTGTCAGTACTTATTCCCACCCCCCAGTTCTACGGTGTTGCTAATCTATTTTCTGTCTCTATTGATTTGCCTTTTCTGGTCATTTCATCTAAATGGAATTATACAAGATATAGTCTTTTGTGTCTGGCTTCATTCACTTTGCATAATGCCTTTGAGGTACGTCTGTGTCATAGAATGTCATTAGTAGTTCATTCTTTTTTTTTTTTTAATTTTTTTTTTAATGTTTATTTTTCAGAGAGAGAGCATAAGCTGGGAGGGGCAGAGAGAGAGAGAGACACAATCCGAAGTAGGCTCTAGGCTCCAAGCTGTCAGCACAGAGCCCAATGCGGGGCTCAAACTCATGAACCGTGAGATCATGACCTGAGCCAAAGTCGGATGCCCCACCGACTGAGCTACTCAGGTGTCCCCATTCTTTTTTTTTTTTTTTTTTTTTTAACGTTTTATTTATTTTTGAGACAGGGAGAGACAGAGCATGAACAGGGGAGGGTCAGAGAGAGGGAGACACAGAATCTGAAACAGGCTCCAGGCTCTGAGCTGTCAGCACAGAGCCTGACGTGGGGCTCGAACTCACGGACAGCAAGATCATGACCTGAGCTGAAGTTGGCTGCTTAACCGACTGAGCCACCCAGGCGCCCCTCCTTTCTTTTTTTTTAATTGCCGAATTCTGTTCTATTTTATGGAGCTAGCACATTTTGTTTATCCACTCACCAGTTGATGGATATTTGGATTGTTTCTCATTACTGGCTTTTGAATAATGCTACTATGAACATTTGCTTGCATGTATTTGTGTGGACCTGTGCTTTCATTTCTCTTAGGTAGATTTCTAAAAATGGAATTGATGGGTTGTATGGTAAGTTTAATTTTTTAAAGAACTGCCATGTTGTTTTCCAAAGTGCCTATACTATTTTATATTCCCATCAGTAATATATGAGTGTTCCAGTGTCGACCCATCCTTTTTTTAAATTATTTTTTTACTGTTTGTTTATTTTTGGAGAGTGAGAGCACGTGTGAGTGGATGAGGAGCAGAGAGACAAGGGGACAGAGGATCCAAAGTAGGCTCTGTGCTGACAGCAGTGAGTCCCATGCGGGGATCGAACTTAGGAACCATAAGATCATGACTTGAGTCCAAGTCAGGCGCTTAACTAACTGAGCCACCCAGGCATCCTCCAGTGTCTACACATCCTTACCAACACTTGTTATTTTCTCTTCTTTGATTATGGGCATTCTAGTAGCCCACGAATACAGTGGTATTTCATTATAATTTTAGTTTACATTTCTTAAATGATGATTTGGGTATCTTTTCATGTGCTTATTAGTCATTAGTATATCTTTAATTTATTCAGTCTATAATATCTTTTAGGCATTTTAAAATTGGATTGTTTATCTTATTGTTAAGTTATAGCTTTTTTTGTTGTTGAAGAATAGTTGATACACACTGTTTCATTACTTTCAGGTGTACAACATAGTGATTCAACAACTATATACATTATGCTGTGCTCACTACAAGGGCAGCTGCCATCTGTCACAATACAGTGCTATTACAGTACCACTAACTGTATTCTCTTTGCTGTACCTTTCATCCCTGTGACTTAGTCCATTACAGGAAGCCTATACCTCCCACTCCCGTGTACCCATTTTGCCCATACCCCCAGCCTTCTCTTCTCTGGCAACCGTCAGTTTTTTCTCTGTATTTATGGGTCTCTTTCTGATTTTTCTGTTTCTTCATTTGGTTTTTTAGATTCCACATATAATTGAAATCATATGATACTTGTCTTTCTCTGTTTGAATTATTTCACTTAACATACTACCCTCTAGGTCTATCCAACTTGTTACCAATGTCAGGATCTCATTCCTTTTTATGGCTGCATAATATCTGTGTGTGTATGTATGCACACTACCTCTTCTTTATTCATCTGTCAATGGACACTTGGCTATTGAAAATGATGCTCCAGTGAACATGGGGTGAATATATTTGTAGTAGTGTTTTGTTTTCTTCGGAAAAATACCCAGTTAGGAGCTTTTCTTTTATATGTTATGATACAATACGTGATTTGCCAATATTTTTTTTTCCCAGTGTATGACTTATAAATATTTCTACCAGTCTATGACTTGACTTTTATTTTTAAGTGTTTTCTTTTGAAACAGAAAAATATAAATTTTGATCAGGTCCAAATTATCAAATTTTCTTTTATGGATTGCTGGCACCATTTCTTGAAAACAGCTTTTCTTTCCCTGTTCAGTTTTTTTGTTGCCTTCATAATACTTAATTGACTTTGTATGTGTGGGATTATTTCTGGACTCTTTACTCTCCTCAGTTGAACTGATTTTTTGCCTTTATATTAATTGTACACTATCTTGATCACTGAAGCTTTTTAGTAAGTCTTCTATCAGCCAAATGATCTTGAAAAAAGGATACCATTTTAGTATCTGCAATCCCATCTGAACTTTAGAATCAGCTCATCAATTTCTACTAAAAAGCTGTTTATGATTTTTAAAATTTTTAAGTTCTTTTTAATGTTTATTTTTGAGAGACAGAGTGGGAGTGGAGGAGGGGCAGAGAGAGAGAGAGGGAGACACAGAGTTTGAAGCAGGCTCCAGGCTCTGGGCTGTCAGCACAGAGCCCGACATGGGGCTCGAACCTGCAGACTATGAGATCATGACCTGAGCCGAAGTCGAATACTTAACCAACTGAGCCGCCCAGGCGCCCCTGTTTAGGATATTTTTAAATATATTTTTTTAAGTTTATTTATTTTTGAGACAGAGAGAGAGCACGCGCGCGTGCAAGAACAGGGGAAGGGCAGAGAGAAAGGGAGACACAGAATCCCAAGCAAGCTCCATGCTGTCAGCGAGTCCCCAATATGGGGCTCATCTCATGAACCATGAGATCGTGACTTGAGCTGATGTCAAGACTCTGACACTTAACCAACTGAACCACCCAAGTGCCCCTAAAAAGATGGTTAGGATTTTGACTGGAAATGTATTACATCTGTAGGTCAGTTTGGGGAGAATTGATGTATTAACAATATTGCATCTTCCATGTCATGAATATGGTATATCTACATGTACGTAGGTCTTGTTTAATTTCAGCCTCACATTTTGATTTCAGTTTTGTTAAACTTATCTTTAAATATTTGTTTTTGTGGGGAGCCTGGGTGGCTTAGTCGGTTAAGCATCTGGGTTTGGCTCAGGTCATGACGTCGTGTTTCCGTGAGTTCAAGCCCCACATCGGGCTGTCTGCTATCAGTGTAGAGCCTGCTTCAGATCCTGTGTCTCCTCTCTCTGCCCTTCCCCTGCACTCTCTTTCTTGTTCTCAAAAATAGACAGACATAAAAAAAGAAAAATAGGGGCACCTGTGTGGCTCAGTCAGTTAAGTGTTCGACTTTGGCTCAGGTCATGATCTCACAGTTCATAGGTTTGAGCCCTGTATTGGGTTCTGTGCTGGCAGGTCACAGCCTGGAGCCTGCTTTGGATTCTGTGTCTCCCTCTCTCTCTGCCCCTCCCCCACTCATGCTCTGTCTCTGCCTCTCTGTCTCTCTCAAAAACAAACATTAAAAAAATATTTGGTTTTGTTACTATACTAAATGATATTTTTTATAAATTATATTTTTCTGTTCATTGCCATTTTATATAGAACAGGTGTTTGAAAATTGCATAAAGAAGGTTTTTTTTTTAAAAAATATGTTCTTTTTATATTGTTAGTAGACATAGTATGACTTAATGGCAATATTGTTTGAAAGAACATAGATAAGATAATGAGGGATTGATAACTGAGGAGCCCTGATCTTCTAGTAAGCCATGGGAACATCTCATGTGAGAGATACTGTGTTAGTTATGGCAGAGAATACAAAAAAGGGTGAGGAAGTACTTTTCAAAAGTTTACATCATGGTTAAAGGAAATAAGATAACTCTACACAATGACCTAATAAAATACTAATTACATAAATGCCGAAATAAACAAGTATTTAGAGTGCAAAGAAATTATATGCAGTTGGATTGCTTTATGATGTGTTTAATGCTTAAGAAATGGTATTTGAGATGGGCTTAGGAGCAGTAGGTTGTTGACATATTTGAAGTAAATCTTTAAGAATGAATGGATTGATAAGAGCTTTAAAGGATAGGATTTGAGTAGGCTAAGATGAGAGTAAGGAATTATAGTCAGAAAGAAGAATATAACAAATGCATGGGAGGTGGAGGCATGCAGGGCATATCCAGAGAATGGCAATGAAAGTGTGCATTAAAAGGATTAACTCAAGCCATTTCCCCTTGTCCTTGTTACATATTACTTTTATCTGTCAGCCTCCTTCACTAAAGACAGACCTGGCTCAGTTAGCTTTTCAGTGAAAGCCTTTACATGATAGTTTCTGACTTTAGTACCCATAGTAATCCACCCATCCATCCATCATCCTGTCCTCACTCTTCTTTGACTTCCTTAACTCCAGTTATGATCTTCATCGACTCCTGTGACTGTACAGTTGACCTCTGAAATCTTAAACTCTTAAATTCCATTTTATGTTTTACACCTCCCCTGATTTTCCAGCTTTCTCAGTACCTTACCCCAGACTCATAGTTTTTTATAGCTTTATTGAGCTATGATTCACCTAAGTGTGGAACTAAATTTTCTCCACTTCCTACCCCCTAACTCTCCAAATTTGATGTGTAACTGTACATTTCTTTGTCTTCCTAATATTGCTTCTTTCTATCTAAATCTTACTCAAGCTTTTCATTAAGCTATATATAAACTATAGTTACTTTTTTTTTTTTTTTTTGTCTGAAATTATTTTTAACATTTACAGGTAAGTTAGAGTTGCTGTCCAGGAAACATTTTTTCTTTAAGTTCATTTATTTTGATAGAGAAAGTGCGAGCAGGGGAGGGGCAGAGAGAGGGGGAGAGAAAGAATGCCAAGCAGGCTCCATGCTGTCAGCACAGAGCCCGACACGGGACCCCATCTCACGACCGGGTGATCATGACCTGAGCTGAAATCAAGAGTTGGACGCTTAATTGGCCAAGCCACCCAGGCACCCCATCTTAATCATTTTTAAGTGTACTGCTAACCATATTCATATTGTTGTGTAACAGACCTCCAGAACTTTCTCATCTTACAAAACTGAAACTCTTTATGCCCTAAGTGTGAATTTCTCTTTCTCCCTCCTGTCTTCCTCATTGGCACCTACCTTTCTGCTTTCTGTCTCTATGATTTTGACTATTTAGCTATTTCATATAAGCAGAGCATATAGTATTTGTCCTTTTGGTTTATTTCATTTAGCATAATATCCTTGAGGTTCACCTGTATTTGAGTACACGTACTAAAGAAGGATTTCCTTCTTTAAGACTGCATAATATTCTATTGTATGGATATACCACATTTTCTTTTTTCATGAATCCATTGAAGCAACATTAGGGTTGCTTCCCCTCTTGGCTGTTATGAAGAATGCTGCAGTGAACATGGGTGTGCAAATATCTCTTGAGATCCATCCTGCTTTGAGTTGCTTGGGAGATACCAGATCATATGGGTAATTCTATTTTTAAATTTTTGTGGATCCTCCATACTGTTTTCATTAGTGGCTGAAACCATTCTGCATTCCCACCAGTAGTGCCCAAGGTTTCCAACTTTTCTGCATCTTTGTCAGCGCTTGTTATTTTCTGTTCTTTTGATATCAGCCATGCTAGTGGGTAAGCGGTGATACCTCTTAGTGGTTTTGATTTGTATTTCTCCTATGATGAGTGATGTTGAGCATCTTTCCATATGCTTGTTGGCCTAGGTATATCCTAGGAATGGGATTGCTAGGGTTATAGGATTTTTGATCTTTAGCTTTATTATGTAAAGTCCAACTGTTTTCCCACATAATTCTGTCCTGCACACTGACAGTATAGAGTTGGTATTAGTTTGTATCATTGCCAACATTTATTGTTGTCAGACTTGCTAATTTTTGCCAATATTTTGGTGCATTTTTCAGGGAATTAATTACTAAAGAGGCTGAATACCTGAGATGTGTCCTCTATTGTATGTTTCAAATATCCCTTTGTGTTTTTTTTTTCTTTATTGATAATATCTGGATGGATAGAAGTAAAATTTACCATTTTTTTCTTTTAGGGTTAGTGTTTTTCTGTCTTGATTAAGAGAACATTCCCTACCCTGGGGTCATGAAGATCTTCTATATTGCTCTGTGTGATATGTTTTGGTATTTATTTATTTATTTATTTATTTTGTTTTGGTATTTAATATACCTGAAATTATTTCTAAGTTTACGTTTTTCTGAAATGTCTAATCTGTTGTTACTTCCATCCTGTGTTTTCTATTTTACATAATGTATTTTTTAATCTGTAATGTTTTTGTCTTTTTATATCTTTCCTTTCTATAATGAAGTTTGTTTTCTTTTGAACATACAGAGTATATTAAAATATTTTTTTTAATGTTTATTCATTCTGAGAGATAGTGGGGGAGAGAGAATCTTAAGCAGGCTTCTCACCCAGCGCAGAGCCTGACATGGGGCTTGATCTCAGGACCATGAAATCATGACCTGAGCTGAAATCAGGACTCAGCCACCAAGGTGCCCTGAACATATAGGTATATTTAGAATAGGTATTTTAGTATTTCAGTCTTCATTATTTCTTCATCAATCATTATTGATTGACCTTTCTTCTTGTTATGGGTTTTATTTTTTCACTTACTCATGTGCCTGGTAAGTGAGAACTGGTTTTAATTCTTTGTTAGAGGAGGTCCAGAGCAGCCTTTAGTCCGGGACTAGTTTATATGTTAGCCCTAATTATTCACTGCTAGGTCTTAATGCTGTGGGCTCTGTGAAGTGTTTCAGTAATTCTTTCCCTGAGTTTCCTCCTACATATGTACATGTTGGTCCTTGAGTCCGTCCTTCTGCAGATATCCACAACATCTCCTTCCTGTCCAGTTTCTGTCCATAAACTCTAGCCTTTTTGGTTCTCCTGAAGTCACATCTCTGTTTTCTCATTGTAGAGAGACCATCATGTTCTGTTTCTCTTTTCTTTCCCTTTGCTCGGGCCTGAAAATTGTCTCCCAGCAGTAAACTAGGGTAGTTAAGTTCATTTTCTTCTTTTTTTCTTTTTCTAAACCATTTTCTTTTTTCTTTTTTTGAGAGAGAGGGTGAGCAGGGAAAGGGCGGTGGGGGTGGGGTGGGGAGGAGGACAGAGGCTCCAAAGTGGGCTCTGTACTGACAGGCTGACAGCAGCAATTCCGATGTGGGGCTCCAACTCATGAACCATGAGATCATGACCTGAAGTCAGACACTCAACTGACTGAACCACCAAGGTGCCCCTAAAATATTTTATTTTTATGTAATTTCTGTATCCAACATGGGGTTCAAACCCACAACCTCTGGATCAAGAGTCACATGCTGCACCGACTGAGCCAGCCAAGTGTCCCAAGTTCATTCATTTTGTTAATCCTGGGGATGATAGTTCTGTGCTGTCTGTTCAGCGTCTGAAAATGATTTCATGCATTTTGTTCAGCTTTCTAGTTGTTCACCATGGGAGTGTAAATCCAGCCTGTCATCCCATCATGTTAGAAGTTACTTTCAGTTTTAAAAACTGAGTTGTAGGTCATATGCTATAAAATTTACCATTTTAAACTGTATTTTTAAGTGTAAAATGAGTAGTTTTTACTGTAGTCACAGGGTTGTGCAACCAGCACATCTAACGTCAAAAGATTTTCATTACCCCAAAGAAAAACTTGATGCCCATTAGTAGTCACTCCCTCTTACTTATTCCCCCACCAACTTTCTAATATGCCGTATGTCTCTATGGAGTTGCCTGTGGTGGACATTTCATACAAATGTATCATACATTGTGTGGCATTTTTTTTGTCTGGCTTCTTTCATTCAGCATAATGCTTTCAAGGTTCCTCTTGTAGTATGTTTCAATACTTCTTTCCTTTTTATGACCAAATAATACTACATTGTATGGATATACCGCATTTTTGTTTATCCATTCAATTTGTTTTCCTGTTGCTTGATGAATATTTGGGTTATTTCCACTTTTTGACTATGATGAGTAACAGCTGTTATGAATATTTTTGTACAAGTTTTTGTGTGGAAATTTTTCAATTATCTTGGGTGTTTACTTGAGAATATTTATGTTAAGGTCATATGCTAATTCTGTATAACATTTTGATGTATGAAATTAATATGGTACAAACTCAAACTTATACAGTAATATATGTCAATTATATCTCAGTCTCTGGAAAAAGAAACTTTTTTTGAAGAATGCCAGACTGTTTTCCAAAGCAGCTGTACCATTTTCCATTCCTACCAGCAATGTATGAAAGTTTCAATTTCTTTATTTCTTGCCAATACTTCTTTTCTTTTTAATATAGCCATCTGATTGGGTATGGAGTGGTACCTTGTTGTTTTGATTTGAATTTCCCTACTGACTAAAGATATTGAGCATCTTTTATTGTGCCTATTGGCCATTTTTAAAATCATCTTATTCACTTTTATACAGTGTTATATTAGTTTCAGGTATACATTATAGTGATTGAACAACTCCATACATTAACTGGTGCTCATCACAACAAGTGCACTCCTTAATCCCCATGGCCTGTTTAACCCCACCTCCCACCTCCACCCCCTCTGGTAACCATCAGTGTTGGTGGGAATGCAAACGGGTACAGCCACTGTTGAAAACAGTATGGAGAGTTCTTAAGAAATTAAAAATAGAATTAACCCTATAATTCAGCAATTGCACTACTGGGTATTTACCCAAAGAATACAAAAATGTTAATTCAGAGGGATACCTGCACTCTTGTGTTTTTAGTAACATTATTTGCGATAGCCAGGGTATGGCTGTCCGTATCCTGAAAATGTCCATCAATTGGTGAATATATAAAGGAGATATGGGGGTGCCTGGGTGGCTCAGTTGGTTAAGCATCCGACTTTGGCTCAGGTCATGATCTCATAATTTGTGAGTTGGAGCCCTGCGTCGGGCTCTGTGATGACAGCTCAGGGCCTGGAGCCTGCTTCACATTCTGTCTCTGTCTCCCTCTCTCTCTGCCCCTCTACCACTTGTAGGTTGTAGTTTTCTAAGATTAGCAAATGTTCTCAGATTAAAAGCAGATTTGCTTCTTTTCTCTCTGGATTCTCCTGTGCTTCACTTTAACTTGGTATTCCTATTTGTAGTCTCATTTTAAGATGCTTTTCAGACATTTTTACATGGCATATAACATTTTTAGTTGTTTTCAGTGGTAAGCTAACAACTTGGTCTGCCATACTGAAAATAGAAAACTCCCATGTTTCATCTTTTTTTTTAATTTATTTTGAGAGAGAGAAAGAGCAGGGAAGGGGGAGAGAGAGAGAGAGAGAGAGAGAGAGAGAGAGAGAGAGAGAACGCATGCGTGAATCCCAAGCAGGCTCTGCACTTTCAGCACAGAGCCCGATGTGAGGCTTGAACTCATGAACCATGAGATCATGACCTGAGCTGAAGTTGGATGTTTAACCCACTGAGCCCCCCAGGTGCTCCTCATCTTTTTTAATAAAGCAAACATCAGGGGCACCTGGGTGGCTCAGTCGTGCGCCCCCCTCGCGCCCCCCTCGCGCCCCCCTCGCGCCCCCCTCGCGCCCCCCTCGCGCCCCCCTCGCGCCCCCCTCCTCGCATTCTTTAAAAATAAGTGAGTAAACTTTAAGAAACAAACAAACAAATATCAGATTATTTTATTCTCCTGATAAAATTATTCACTGGTTTCTTAACAAGAAATAGAATGAAGTGTCAATCCTTAATATGGCATGTAAGGCCCTTCATGCTTGCCTTCATCAATTTTGCCTTTTGCTAGAATTTTTCTCATTCATTCCTTTGCACATTTTCTTTCTTCTCTAACTCAGAATATTCTTGTCATTCACTACATTCTCACTGATGTGTCATTCTTTTGTGAGACCTCTCCTGCCTTTCTTCTGGCAAGGCAGAATATTTCTTTCTCATTTTTTTGTTCCTTTAGTATCCTATGCATACTTCCATTATAGTTTTTTTCTGCATACCTTTTACTTTCCTCATACTCTTCTGTAAGACTGAGCTCCTTAAGGGCTGTGATATATGTGTTAATATTTGAATCTCTAGTCCTAGCATAGTGTTATTTATATACCAGACATTTAAATATTTAAGAAATGAGTAAAATGATTTTTTCCTTAGTCTGTGCTCCAGCTGTAATATTTTTTCTAAGTACATAGCATATGTTACTGAACAAAACATGTATGGTACTAAAAAAATTCTTTTTAATGTACTGCTACATCTGTCCTGTAACAACTTGAAAAATAGAGCATGTGAGAAGAGTGTGGATGTGTTAGTCTTTTTCATATAGAGAAGAGATACTTTAAGAGATACTTTATTTCAGTGATAGCTACTTAGAGCATGTGGGGCAGTGAGGATGCATGGGAACCTGTCCTAACAGCCAAAGAGGAATCCTGGCATGGTGGGGCCTGCGTGCACAGTGAGATATGGCTTTGCCTATAATAGCATGCTAACATTTACACATTTCTGTGACTCAGGCTCTGTGCGTTTGCAGCTCTCTGCTAGTTTTTTCTTGCTGCCACTGTGGGTTAACTCTCATCCTCCTTTTCACTGGCTCATTGTTTCTTCTCACTCTAGCTGCTTTTGTCTCAGGGTTTCTGCTTATTGCCACTTTCCTAAAGTGAACAGTGACTGCCAATAATAATTTTGGGCAGTTCTTGTTCACAACAATGACACTAGTGACAGACCTGATGTGGTTTCTATTGACCTAACACTGTTTCCCTGAATCTAATCAGTTACGGCTAAAGTCACAAGGTCATGTGACCTGAAATTTGGTGAACGTTGTGTAAGGACCTGCCCAAGCTATTTTCCTGAAGGAGTAGGGGTACTACCAGTACCCCGAACACTCTTAAGAGTTCTCTCCTGTGAGTTCATGTTTTACTCGAATGTTAAAATATACGTTAGAACAATACTTCCTCATAGTTAAGTTGGAATTTTTTTTTTTAATTTTTTTTTAACGTTTTATTTTATTTTGGGGACAGAGAGAGACAGAGCATGAACGGGGGAGGGGCAGAGAGAGAGG
The DNA here is from genome assembly GCF_028749965.1 of Puma concolor. NCBI lineage: Eukaryota > Metazoa > Chordata > Mammalia > Carnivora > Felidae > Puma > Puma concolor. The sequence goes on along the minus strand of NC_141668.1, from coordinate 93,139,248 downwards.
GAGACACAGAATCGGAAGCAGGCTCCAGGCTCCTAGCCATCAGCCCAGAGCCCGACGCGGGGCTCGAACTCACGGACCGAGAGATCGTGACCTGAGCTGAAGTCGGATGCTTAACCGACTGAGCCACCCAGGCGCCCCTTAAGTTGGAATTTAAATATCACTTTTTAGGATAACTTTCTCATTTTGGACTCAAAATCATGGCATGTTTAGGGAAATTTTTTTTCTTATGAAGGAAAAGACTAACATGTAAGGATGGTAGATTTATGTGTAATTGTAGGCAATGAATTAAAATTTAATTTTTCTATTAAAATCCTTGCTTTTGACTCCAGATCTTAAACCTGTCAGAATCATGCATTTCTTTTTTTCCCCTGTGGTTAATACACTCTTTGGGCAGTAAGTTTTAAGAACCTATTTATGTTTGCCTCTTAGCTAGCTATAAGTGATAAAGAAAATTTCATGTTTATGCAGGATTTTATAATTAATGAAAACTTTAAAGTATTCTGAATCATTTGACTGTTACAATAATTGTGTTTAGAAGTTACATATCTCAGGGTGCATGGGTGGCTCAGTTGGTTAAATGCCCAACTTCTGCTCAGGTCATAATCTCATGGTCGGTGAGTTAGGGGCCTGCGTCGGGCTCTGTGCTGATAGTTCAGAGCCTGGAGCCTGCTTCAGATTCTGTGTCTCCCTTTCTCTCTGTCTGTCCCTTGCTCTCTCTCTGTCTCTCTCTCAAAGATAAATAAACATTAAAAAATTAAAAAAAAAAAGTTGTATATCTGATCATTTTATGGACAAATAAACCGAGGTTCTGAAAGTTACTTGCTGGAGCCAGTGTGCAGCAGTGTTAAGACTGTGAAAGAAGATTTCGTTCTCTAAATTTAGTATTCTTTGCTTTTGATTCTGTAGAATATATAAAAAAAGCTAAATAATCTAGTTCCTGTGTTCCAGAAGCTAGCTGGAGGTAAAAATCAAGAACAAACTCGGCTTTGTAAGTACAGATGAAGTGTAGTGGACTAGGAGTTAGGAGGCCTGCCTGCTAGTCTTCATCACCCAGCCACATGATAGTAAGTGAACTTTAGTGTCTTTTGACCCCTGTTTTATTGAGATATAATTGACATATAACACTGTGTAAGTTTAAAGTGTATAACGTGATGACTTGATAACATGCATATGTTGTGAGATGATTACCACAATAAGCTTGGCTAACCACCTCAGGTGATTACCATTTTTGTTGTGGTGGTAATGGTGGTGCATTTTTTTTATGATGAAAGTTTAGAGTGGATCTGTACATTCTCTTCCAGCTCTAAAATACAGAACTCTTTCATAATGCTTTTATTTTTTATTTTATTTCTTTTAATCTAGATTTTTTTTTTTAATGTTTATATTTTGAGAGAGAGACAGAGTGTGAGCAGGGGAAGGGCAGAGAGAGAGGGAGACACAGAATCTGAAGCAGGCTCTAGGCTCTGAGCTGTCAGCACGGAGCCGGATGCAGGCTTCAAACCCACGAACCGTGAGATCATGACCTGAGCCAAAGTTGGATGCTTAACCGACTGAGCTGCCCAGGCACCCTGAATGTTTTTATTTTTTATGGTTACAGAAGCATGAGAGGTCAGGATTTTTGTGTTTGAGATAAACACTTTAGGGGTGCCTGGGTGGCTCATTCGGTTAAGTGCTGACTTGGGCTCAAGTCATGATCTGAACAGTTCGTGAGTTCGAGCCCTGCGTCGGCTCTGTGCAGACAGCTCAGAGCCTGGAGCCTGCTTCTGATCCTGTGTCTCCTCTCTCTCTCTGCCCCTCCTCCACTCGCCCTCTGTCTCTCTCAAAAATAAACATAAAAAATTAAAAAAAATAAGATAAACACTTTATTTTTATTATTAAATATTAGCCCTAATTTTCTTCACCCTTACTGTAAAAAATACTATACAAGAGGGACAACTAAGTTGAATACCTTTGGCCAAAATATTACAAAGGAAGAAAGGAAGGGAAAGTAAAGAAAAATACGCTATGTACATTTTGGTATCTTTATTTCCAGTATTTAATTTTTCTGGGATTAACTGATATGCAGGCTTACCTTAGGAAGGAAATTCATCTTAGAAATTTGTTGTCTTTAGAACTATTTTGAAGTCTGGGGTGCCTGGGTGGCTCAGTTGAGCATATGACTCTTAAATTTGGCTCTGGTCATGATCCCAGGGTCATAGGATTGGGCCCAGGTTAGGCTCTGCACTGGACATGGAGCCTGCTTGGGATTCTCCCTCCCTCCCTCTCTCTCTCTCTCTCTCTGTCTCCCCCTCCCATCTTTCTCCCCCCTTCCCCTACCTTGTGCACTCTCTCTCTAAAATAAAAAATAAATAAATAAAAACTATTTTGAAATGTAAGCCCTCTTTGGAAGCTTATTATGTTTTAACCATTTTCTGTTCACTTTGGTCATTTCTGTTTTGAACATTGGGGAAACTTTAATGTTCCTGTTTAATCTTTTTATTCCTTGAGCTCCTAATTCATTTAAATGCATGTGGTATAAGAAAGCAACAAAGAAAGAGCTACAAAGTTGTTTCTGCCTTGAACATAAAATCACTATGATTGTTCTGTCAATTAGGAGAAAGTACTTTTACTTACATTTAATTCCCTTTGCTTTTTATCCCCATTTCACTCTTTACAGAAGCCTTTTCCTTCTCCAAACAGAGCCTTCTGACTTCATCTGTATACATGAATACATGAGTTGAATTTAATTATCACCCCAAGAATCATCCATCTTAGCTCATTTTAGTAACATTGTTAGCTTATGAACTGCTTCAGAGTTTTTCAGAAAGAAATTTTGAAGAGCTTATTATCTCTTACATAGAGTATTTAAATTTTAAAAATTTTAAAATTATATAAGAAAATGAGTTTTTTTAACTTTCAGTATGACAGCTTTGTTGAGATATAATTCACATACCTATTATATAACATTTTTATCTTTTCAATTTATTTTTTAACTTTTTATCGTTTTACTTTTTAATTTTTTAAGTCATACACATATATTAGCTTTTCACTGGAACGTTTTTAATTAAAATTTTTAACTTTGAAATTATATAAGTAAGAAAGCTTAAGAAAATGTTCAAACTAAGAAGGAAGAAATCATCTGACAAACATTTTCTCTGTGTGCTTATGTTTTATCGGTACATGGTTTTCATATACTTCAGTAGGGTCCTGTTAAAAATTTGATCTACTTGTATAGATGATGACTTGTTTAACTGGCTGTGTAATTATCTGCCAAAAAAGTGAATATGCCAGGAAGGAAGGAAGAGGGAAGATAACAGCAACATAAAATGCCAGTGTCCCCAAATACTGTAAAAACAGCAGCTACTAGAGCAAAACTAAAAAACGTGTGCTGGGGGAGTGTTTTTGTGTTAGTTCTAGATCTAGCCTCCAGGGGGCGCAGCAGCTTCTGTTTCTGCTTGGGGAAAGCCAGTAAGACATCCCACTACAGGAGACCACTGTGCTGAGAGGCAGCTGGAGGCAAACATGCAGAGACGATAGGTACAGAAGCCTAAGACGTCAGACATTTGAGTGAAGCCTTCTAGTACTCTCCAAACCAGCCTCATTGCTAGCTGGGTGCAGCGACTGAGTAATCCCAGCTGATCCCACATGCAGCATTTGAACCCTGCCTAAATTCCTGACCCACAGAATTGTGAGACATAAGAAATCATTTTAAACCACTAAGTTTTGAACTGGTTTTTGGTGCAGTGATAGGTAATTGGTAGACCTGCCAAACTGATTTTCAAGTATAGAGATAGCCATCCACATACGAATGCAGGGAAGATTGTTCCTCTCTTTCCTTAGGAATCTGATAGTGTGTTTGAGACAATCAGAATGACTAGAGAAGTACCAACGTAAGACAGGTGATGAGCATAGGAGCTAATATTAAATGAAGGCTATTGATGGGAGTATAGTATGTCATGGCTGTATGTTTTGATAAATAAAAATTGTAAGAAAAAATGTAGGGAGCACATGTGCAAAACAGGTTTTAAGAACTGTCTTCAGCTGTCATATTTGTGTCGTTGGTTGTGTATTGAGATAATGTTTTCTGTATGTTGTGCAGCAAAGCAAATGGATAATGTTAAATTATTCTAATTCTGTTATGTCTTACATCTTTGAGAGCTAGAAGTATCCGTGTGGAAGAAATAATGTACAGATGTAAGAAGATTAAGCAAATGCCCTGTGCTCCTGATTTAAAAAAAAATTTTTTTTTACTGTTTATTTTTTTGAGAGAGCACGAGCAGGGGAGGGGCAGAGAGAGAGGGAGACACAGAATCTGAAGCAGGCTCCAGGTTCTGAGCTGTCAGCACAGAGCCTGATGCAGTGCTCAAACCCACAAACTGAGATCATGACCTGAGCCGAAGTCAGACGTTTAACTGACTGAACCACCCAGGTGCCCCATTAATTGGAATTATCAGTGTAAATTCATGAGGGATTTTAATTTTATTTTTATATATACATTACGTATGTACATATTTTTGTACATAGATACGTATAATATTGATCTGAGAATGTTTTATGTATATTATGGAATAAAGCAATGAATATGTGATATTTTGATTGTGACATTTCCTATCTATGTCTGCTGAAAAGTCACAGAAATTAGCAAGTTTAGTTTCCAGAATGTGTTCTTGAAAAGCTGTTGACCTCTAAAGGAAACCAGGGCTTCCTTGATAAATCTTTGATTCCAGGTGGGGTTGAAATACATAAAATGATGCTGGAATATTTTTGTACTGTATATCAAAGAAGCTATCAACCAGGGCTCCTGGGTGGCTCAGTCGGTAAGCGTCCGACTTCAGCTCAGGTCATGATCTTATGGTTCGTGAGTTCGAGCCCCACATCAGGCTCTGTGCTGACAGCTCAGAGCCTGGAGCCTGCTTCAGATTCTGTCTCCCTGTCTCTCTGCTCCTCCCCCACTCACACTCTGTCTCCCTCTCAAAAATAAATAAACATTAAAAAAATTTTTTTAAAAAGCTATCAACCACTGCTAACATGAATCATAACAAAAGGATTTTGCAAAGCCTCTGGGGTGACCAACTATACTAGTTTTAGCACAGAAAATCCAGGGTTCTGGGAAACTTCTGTCTCAGGCAAATTGGTACAATTGGTCAGCCTGAGAGGCTCGCAGTGGCCACAGAGGGACAAAGCGAGCCTCTGCAAGGATAAAAGCTACAGTGGATTGGTATCCTTTATTATGGTTAAATCTCTGTGTTCGTATTGATAGCTGAAACAAACAAACACCTCACTAATTGTTCATCTTTGGTGGGTATAAGGAAAGTAATCTTTTTTTTTTAAACAATTGATAATCAATTTATTAAAAAGTTGATTTAAGCATCTGCAATAGTGACTTCAGCCTCAACTCCTGGCTCAATACTGATGGAAGTAATCTGTTTAACAATCTCAGAAGGACTGTGCAAATCAATGACTTGCCTCATTATTTCAATGATCGTCATCTGAAAATGATCCCAAATCTTAGAATCTTTACCACAGGGAGTTTTTCTTGCAGTGATTTTGAGTCTTGGTAGGTATCCAAACTATCCTTTCACTTTGAGATTCTTTTCCTTTGTGCCTCTGACGAAGTCAGCACATAACTTCTCCAAAGATTGCACATTGTGCCTGGTTAGCAGGCTCCAGGCTCCAAGCTGTCAGCATGGAGCCTGATGAGGGGCTCGAACTCACAAACTGCAAGATCATGACCTGAGCTGAAGTCTGACTCTCAACTGACTGAGCCACTCAGGTACCCCTAGTGTAATTCTAATTGGGCAAATTGCCACCTCTGGTTCCCCGGGCGTCTTCCTGGTGTCTTTAAAAGTCATGGCTGTGGCATGGCTTCCTGACCTACTTGTTCCTTGGCGAGAATGAACAGCAGTGAGGCAGGAGCAGGAGTGGGGCCTCCAGAGCTCCCCTGGAGTTGTGACCCTGTCCTCCTCAAAGAGCAGGGAAGCCGTCTAATTTTGAAAACTGATAAAGCACGAGAAAGAATCAAGTATCTATGTTTATTTTTTTTGAATGAACAGTACCACCAGGTAAACAAATAGTAGGTGGGATAAAGTTAGAAATTTTATATGCTAATAAATAAAGGCAAAATGATGGTTTTGGAATAATCTCTATGTTTTAATGGATTTTCACATTGAATATCACTGCTAACAACACAGAGAAAAATCATACACGTGTTGCACATGCACCACTACATAAGGGATGAGTTTGCCTAAGATGTTACAGTTGAGTTTGATGAAGCTGCCTACATCCAACTACTGATGTATGGGAAATATGGAAGACAGAAGAACGTGTTAAACTGCACTGTGGGAATGCTCTCAACAAAACCCAGTCTGTGGGAAAATGTATAGGACAGATGATTGAATATATTTAGCAGATTGCAAAGAAAAAAATAAGATGGTGAGGGAACCTATATAGATTTTAAAAAAGGGCAAGTTTAAACTATAGCATATAAGCTAGTGTATAGATAAATATACTTCAGTAATAAAAGCACAAAGAAAAGCAAGGAAGTGATTATCCCAAAAGCCAGACTAGTGATTTCTGTTGGCTGAGATGGGAGAGTAGAGGGCAATGGATCGAAGGCATGATTGGGATAGGGTACCTAGAGGGCTTCTGTAGTCATTTCCATGGTCCTGTCTTCTGTTCTGCATGGTGGTTCCAGGTTCATTTAGCTGTAATTTCTGTGTATGGTTTTCTGTGTTTGTAATATCTGTATTTATTTTAAGCACTATTTTATAGAGCATTTGCAGGTTCACAGCAAAAGCAAGAGGAACAGGGCTCCTGGGTGGCTCATTTGGTTAAGTGTCCGACTCTTGATTTCAGCTCAGGTTGTGATCTCACAGTTGGTGAGATCGAGCCCCGTGTCAGGCTCTGTGCTGACAGCCCGGAACCTGCCTGGTTTCCCTCTCTCACTGCCCCTCCTCTGCTTGGGTACGCTTTCTCACTCTCTCAAATACAGTTAAAAAAAAAAAGTAAGAGGAAGATAGAGGTATCTCCTATATTCCCTGCCCCTAAACATGCATGCCTCCCCCTTAATCACCATCCCCCACCAGAGTGGTACATTTGTTAAAATTGTTGAACCTATAATGACATATCATTATCTCCCAGAGTCCATAATTTACATCTGGGTTCACTCTTTGTGTACATTCAGTGGGTTTGAATAAATGTATAGTGACATATATCCATCATTATAGTGTTTATACAGAGCATTTTCAGTGCCCTAAAAATCTTGTGTACTCTGTGTAGTCAGTCTTCTAAACTTTGGCAGCCACTGATCTTTTTCTTTTCTCCATAGTTTTGTCTTTTACAGAATTTTAGGTAGTTGAAATGATACTAATGCTTATAGCCTTTTTAGATTAGCTTCTTTCACTTAACTGATATGACATTACTCTCTGTCTTTTCATGGCTTGATATCTTAGTTCTTTTTAGTGCTGATAATATGTTGGTATTGTATTTGATTATAAAAGTCCCACATAAAAAATAAGGAAGGGAAATTGTCTGGAGTGGAGGCAACTATATTAGGAAATGCTGACAGTTGATGCCTTATAGATTATCTAAGACTTCTTGACTGAGGATTTTATTAAATGCTGTTGTGAGAAGATTCAACATAATCTGTTAGTAGAGAGCCATTGAAGTTTATTAAAAAGGGGACTGGAGTGCTGAAAACTGTTTCTAAGAAGCTAAATCTAGCAGGATGGATTTCAGTTAAGAGACTGGAAAGCTAGTTGGTAGACCACATTGTGAAGGTGAAGGTGGTAAAGATTTGGATTAGGTGATGCTTATAGGACCAGAGGTAATGTAACTTTTGGGTTATGCAACAGAAGAATGGTCAATAAGAGTTGGTGACAGATTAAGTATGGTTAAAAATAAAAGCATTAGAAATAAGCTCGAAGATTTCATGTGTGAGGGCATATCCTTTATGGGATAGGTACTGGGGGATTCTAGGTGATTAGACTAAAGTAAGATCTGGTATTTCTCCTCATGAAGTATTTGGAATCCCAGAGGAATGATTATTAGGGATACTGCATTCCAGATGGTTCATTTAAAAATGCTCTTCTGGGGCACCTGGGTGGCGCAGTCGGTTAAGCGTCCAACTTCAGCCAGGTCACGATCTCGCGGTCTGTGAGTTCGAGCCCCGCATCAGGCTCTGGGCTGATGGCTCGGAGCCTGGAGCCTGTTTCCGATTCTGTGTCTCCCTCTCTCTCTGCCCCTCCCCCGTTCATGCTCTGTCTCTCTCTGTCCCAAAAAAAATAAATAAAAAACGTTGAAAAAAAAATTAAAAAAAAAATAAAAATGCTCTTCTGACAAGCAAGAAAAAACTGATAAGTGGTTGTTTTTGGTAAGTGCATATTTGGGACATAGAGATAAGAAGGTGACTTTTTAAATTTTCTTTTGCATCTTGAATTATGTGCTTATATTACTTATTCAGAATATAAATAAAATTTAATTAAAAGATAAAGATGCGCAAATCTTCCAGTTTCTAGGGACACATTTTATTTTTTTAATGTTTATCTTTGAGAGAGAAGGTGTGCCTGTATGCATGCACAGAAGTGAGTGCGGGAGGGGCTGAGAGAGATGTGGGCACAGAGGATCCCAAGCAGGCTCTGTGCTGTCAGCACAGAGCCAAACACAGGGCTCGAACTAAGGAAAGGTGAGATCATGACCTGATGTTGGAGGCTTACTGAGCTACCCAGGGGCCCCCAGGGACATTCTTATTTGGCATTCTTTTATCATTATAATTACTTTAGACTAAAGTTACAGAGAAAAGCATTCAGGTAAACAGGTTTAATAATTGGTTGCCTTTGACTTACATGTTTGTAAGCATTATGCTTTTGATTATATGTTTGTGTGTCTTTGTATGTTGTGTGGGTATGTGTGTGGTTCTGGGGTGTGTGTGTTTCATTCAGAAAACAGTGTTTATAGCTGGAGTCTCAGCTGTTTTCCTAGTGCTTTTAATTCTTATTGCCTCCAGTTGAGATTTTCCTCCTTAGATGGGAGATGTTCTTCTCAACCAGCTTGAGGGTCATAAAGATGGTGGTGATCCGGCAGCATCAACTGTCTCTCTTCATTATCGCTACTGATGCTAAAGGTCACTACATATCTACTATTCCATCAGTCTTCCCTCTCCTGTCTCTCCCTCGGGCATTGCTCTGGAGCCAGCTTCTGTAATAGAGTGTCCTGAAATACTTGGATCTTCATTTCATGTCATAGTCTTGGTTATGTAAAGACCCAGCATTAGTCTGGTAATGAAAAAGAAATAGTTAAGTGAATGTATATGTATATGACAGTTTTTTGTTTTGTTTTAATAACTCTCTTTTATAATTTGTTATTAGTGATTTAAAAAAATTAGAAAATTCAAGTAGAGCATATTTATTCTTTAAGATCTGGTGAAATTGGGAAAAGTTATGTTTGTTCCCCTATGGACCTAGAAAAGAGAAACCAGGATGAAAACAATAAGAGGCAGTAGTAGGAAGCTAAGCAGTCCTAGCACAGTGGCTATCAACCTTGGTTGCACATTGGATATTAAAAAAAATACTGAGGGGTGCCTGGGTAGCTCAGTCTGTTAGGTGTCTGACTTTTGATTTAGGCTGGGGTCCTGATCTCATGGTTCTTGGAATGGAGCCCCACGTCCTCGCTGACAGCATGAGCCTGCTTGGATTCTCTCTCTCTGCCCCTTACCCACTCATGCTCACTCACTCTCTCAAAATAAATAAACTTTAAGAAAAATACAGGTGGTGCACCTGGGTGGCTCAGTTGGTTAAGCGTCTGACTTCAGCTCAGGTCATGATCTCACAGTTCGTGAGTTCGAGCCCCGCGTTGGGCTCTGTGCTGACAGCTTGGAGCCTGGAGCCTGCTTCAAATTCTGTGTCTCCCCCTCCCCCCCCCCCCCCCCCCGGTTCTCCCCAGCTCATGGTCTGTCTCTCCTTCTCTCAAAAATAAACATTAAAAAAAAAATTAAAAAAAAAATACAGGTGCTCAGTATGCACCTCTAGAGATTCTGATTTAATTGGCCAGGGCTATGTCCTTGGCTTTGGAATTTTTTGAATTTGAATTTAGTATGAAGACTGAGAACCACTGGCCTGGAGACTAAAACTGCTCAAGGATCCAGAGAAGAGTTCCCGAGTTTTATAGCACCTCATTCCCCATTCTCTTCTTATGGGGTAAATTGGGAGTTTTATTTTAAAATGATGCTTTCTAAACCTTGTGAGTTTTTAGGTTTCTGATGGATAGGAAACAAAAGACATGAATCAATCTTTAGCATATGGAAAGAATGGAGAGATTCACATGATAATAGTAATAAAACTTAATGGATTGACTATACTTACTCAGCATTGTGATATTTGTGCAGGTTGCCTGTGATTTGCTTCGGAGAATAGTTCGCATCCTGTATCTCACTAAGAGACTCCAAGGACAACTGCAAGGGGGAAGCAGAGAGATAACAAAAGCTGCTCAGAGTCTTAATGAACTTGGTAAGTTCTTTTTTGATTAAAAAGTTAGTAGAGTTTTTAAGATTTTTCAGTCACTTGATTTGTTGACTATTGTTATCACCCGTAACAAATATTATTGAACAAATTTATTTAATAATTATCCATATACAACTTTGTCACACTTTTCAAAATGAGTGAGTAAAATCAGTTGATTTCTTAGAAATGCGGCTTAGTTTTTTAATTCTTGTATGGTAAAATTGGCCTTTTTTTTCTTTTTTTTTTTTTTTTGGTATACAGGCATGTGAATTTTAATACATGTATAGATTCATGTAACCGCCAGCACAGTCATGATATAGAATAAATTCCATCACCCCCAAAATTCCCTCATGCTATCCCTTTACAATCACACCTGCCCCCTCTCCCTTTGGCAACCATTGATTAGTTTTCCATCAGTTTAGTTTTCTTTTTAGGAGAATGTTAAATAAATGGGATTATAAAGTATGTGACATTTTAGGGGCACCTGGGTGGCTCAGTCGGTTGGGTGTCCTACTTCGGCTCATGCCATGATCTCATGGTCTGTGAGTTCAAGCCCTGCATCGAGCTCTGTGCTGTCTAGTTGAGAGCCTGGAGCCTACTTCACATTCTGTGTCTCCCTCTGTCTCTGCCCCTCCCCCACTCACTTTCTGTCAAAAAATGAATAAATATTAAAAAAAAATTTAAAAAAACAGTAAAGTATGTGACATTTTGAGGCTAGTGTTTTGTACTTAGCATAATACCCCTGAGATTCATCCAAATTTTTGTATATACCATAGTTTGTAACTTGGTGTTTGTTGGAATATCACTGTGTGGTTGTACCACAGTTGGTTGATTGACAGATTGAAGGAAATTTATGTTGTTTCTAGTTTTTGGTAATGATGAATAAAGCTACTATAAACATTTGTGTACAGGTTTTCATGTGAACTTAATTTTCATTTCTGTAGAATAAATGCTGTTTTTTAGGTGACAGATCCTGTGTTGGCATTATGCCTAGAAAATTTATTGAATTCATTTCTTCATATGCTTATTCTTTTCTCAGGCATTTAGAACAGACTCTTGACATTCAAGGGTTTAACATTCATGGTTTGGACTGTTAACAAGCTGCAAGGTCCATGATGATATAGTTCATAATATTTTAGGCAAATTTTTGAATAGGTACTGAGTATATGTAGAACTCACACCTGCATTTTAATGAGGCTTTGTCATTTTCTTCTTTTCATTGGGCACCCAGTAATTTTTCTGAAGTGGATGTGTTTAGTGATTTTGTACCTTTGTAGGTTCAGAGGTCTTTGATGATATCCAATTCAGATATCAAGAGTCTACTTACTGTTGGTGGTGTGCTTTGAAAATAATATCAGAAAGATAGGCATTACATGTTATTTTTGAAATCTTCTATCTTTGATATTTCAATTGCATAGTCATGTTGTAATGCTTATTCCATATTTTTTACAAAAGAAATATAACATTCTTCATACTTCAACATTTCAATTTTCAATGCCTGAATACATTGTTTAGGCACATCATTAGAAATATAGTTAACTTGTGATTTAATATGCTTGGAATACATTGTTTAAAAAGTTAATGTTTATTAAAATTAAATTTTTTTTTCAAGTTTTTAAATTCCAGTTAACAAGTGTTAAATTAGTTTCGGGTATATGGTACAGTGATTTAACATCCGTATATCACTTGGTGCTCATCATGACAAGTGCTCCTTAATCCCCATCACCTATTACCTCTTCCTGCCTCCCCCACTTCTCCTCTGATAACCATCAGTTTGTTCTCAATAGTTAAGAGTCTATTAAAAAGTTAATTTTTAAGCAATTAGTAACGCTTGGGTATTTTTTTTCCACAGTATGTGCTAAATGTAGGAATGTAAAAATTCTAGTATCAGCTTTTATTTTTGCTTTATCACATTTAATTTTTTTGTTCCAAAAATAATCTGTAGGATAATAGAATCATTAAAAACAGGCACAAATTAGTTCAAGGTTTATTATGTATATTTGTCATCACTGACACTGTTCCATTGTAAAAAATTGCTAGATTTTGATTATGATTATCATTTTTTCTAGAGACAACAGATGCTATAATACAAATGGTGATGGATTCTTTTTAAAAAAATAGACATAAGTATCAATCATAATGTTCTGAGTTGGTTTGATGTAGAGCATAAACCCATTATCCTTCCAATGAGGCATTGGCTTTACCCAAAGTTTTATAAATATTAAATGATGAGCATTTGTTGAGAAAGTATTGTTCGTGGTGGAATTCTCTCAAAATGGGTTGTGTTAATTTAAATTTTTTTTAAAGCTTTGCTGATTATGTACCATTCAGAATTTGCAAAGGCATCATCTTTTCATCATTCTCCACTGTAGCTCAGTCTTGGCCAACCCTGGCATTGATAATAAGGAGAAGCCAAGAGGAAGATAAAGTTTCTACATTTGGAATTAGTATTTTAATGAAAGTAATAACTTGGCAATCAGTATTACAATTACGCATATATACTAAGTGATATTTTATGATTGGAACATCTCTGAAATTATTATTGTCTGTATCAGTATGGTTCTGATTCCCATTAGAAAGAATAAAATGATGAAGAGTAGCAGTGTTTACAGGCCATTGAAATTAACTTAAAACTAATCTCTTAAAAGGTCTTGGGGGTTGAATTGCAGAGACCAGATGAAATTCATTGTCATCTGGAAATTTTTTGTATTTTGAGGGACTAGAGGGAATGTGGAGTGACTGCTAATGGATACAGATTTCTCTTTGTGGTGATGAAAGTGTCCTGGAATTAAACAGTGGTTGTTGCACAACCTCATCAATATGCAGAAAAGCCTCTGAATTGTGGACTTTAAAAGGCTGGATTTTTATGGTTTGTGAATTACGTATCAATTTAAAAAGTATATTCTGGAACCTGGGGACAGTTATACTAGTACCTCTTCTTTTTCTAAATTGAAGTCTAAGTGACATACAATCAACTGCACGCATTGAAAATGTGCAATTTGGTAAGTTTTGACAGGAAACATCACCAGGATCAAGGTAATGAACATAACTATCACTGTCAAAAGTTTCCTCATGCCCCTTGGCAGTTGTTCCTCAGGCATTTATTGAACTTCTTTCTGTCACTATAGATTACTTGGCACTTCAGAGAATTTTATATAAATGAAATCATAGCTTGTGTTTTTGTGGCTTCTTTTAGTGAACTTAACTTTGAGATTTATGTATGTTGTTGTATATATCAATAGCTCATTCCTTTTTATTTCTGAGTAGAATTACATTGTATAGCTATCCCACAGTTGGTTTATCCATTCACCTGGTGATGGGAAATTTGGGTTGTTTCTAGTTTTTGGCTATTAGAAATCACGCTGCCATAAACATTCATATATAGAAATCTTTGTATGGACATATGCTTTCAGTTCTCTTTGATAAATACGTAGGAGCGGAATGGCTAGATCATATGGTAGACGTGTGTTTAACTGTTTAATAAATTTTTCAAAGTAGTTGTAAAATTTTACATTCCTACAAGTAGTGTGTGAAAATTCTGCTTCCTCCACATGCCAACACTTGTTACAGTAAGTCTTGTTATTTTTAGCCATTCTTATTGGTATGTAGTGGTACCTTGTTTTGAGTTTACAAAAAGTTTGCTAGAACTATTAAAGGAGTTTAGCAAGATCTCAGGATACAAGATTATTGTAAAAATTAGTTTTATTTCCATATAATTTACTGTTAACAAGCAATTAGAAATTGAAATTCAAAAAATGGCACTTATAATAGCATCAAAAGTATGAAACACTTAGGTTGAATTTGACAAAAGATTCCTATGACCTATATAGACTGAGAACTAGAAAATGTTGTGAACATTAAAAGAAGACCTAAATTAATAAAGTAACCCTGTCCGTGCAATGAAAGACTTAATACTGTTTATTAAGATGTCTATTTTCCCTAAATTGATCTACATGAATCCAGTATGATTATCATCTGAATTCCAGCAAGCTTTTATTTAGAAATCGACAAGCTGATTTTAAAAATCATATGGAAATGCAAAGGATCCAGATAGACAAAGTTTTTAAAAGACGACAAAGTTGGAGAATAAATCCTACCTGATTTGAATACTTCTTACAAAAATTTATAGTAAACAAGACAAAACAATAGACAAATAGATCAGTGGAACAAAATAGTTGAGCCAGAAATAGACCCAAACTCCTATGAACAACAGAAGAGGTAAATCTTTTCAATAAATGGTGTTGGCACGATTGGATATCTGTATGCAAAACAGTGAACTTGTATTCCTACCTCACTTCATATAAAACAAATTAACTGAAGATGGATCACAGCCCTAAATGTAAAATGTAAAGCTATAGAAAATTTAGAAGGAAACACAAGAGAACATTTTTGTGACTTTGAATTAGAAAATGATTTCTTAGATATATCACTCAAAGCACAATTCACACACACAAAAACTGATAAATTAGATTTTATCAAAATTTACAACTTTTGTTCTTTGAAGGATACTGTTTGAAAAATGGAAAGGCAAGCCATTGACAAGGAGAAGATACATGCAAAATATGTACTTGATCAAGGACTCATGTCCAGAATATATAGCAAACTCTTGAACGATGGTAGGAACACAGACAATGTGATTAAAAAATAGGCAAAAGATTTGTACAGACACTTCACCAAAAAAGATACGTGGATGGCAGCTAGGCGTATAAGGTTCTCAATATCATTAGGCATTAGGGAAATGAAAATTATGTTAGTGTCTTGCTGACAGAGAATAAGCAGAATGATTTTAGTGCAGATATACTTGTAACTTTTCATGCAGACTATTATCTAATGGTTTTAAAAACTACTTAATATAGGTTTCAGGATTAAATTGTATCATATTGAATTATGGCTTCTCTTCAAGAAGAGTCTTTGGACTAGATGCAGATTTAGATGGGCCTTACTACAAATTCGTAACATTTTTTGGAACATGAGTGAAATAAGATACTTAAAAGCATATTTTTGATACTGTTACCAACTTTTTTAAAATTGTTGTTAGCCCATCAAAGCAGGGTCTCTACATAATTCATAAGCTTGATATCTTTTCAGAATTTAAAAAAAGTGTTTATTTTGAGAGAGTGAGCTAGCAGGGGAGAGACAGAGAGGGAGAGAGAGAATCCCAAGCAGGCTCTGCACTGCCAGCACAGAGCCTGATGTGGAGCTTGATCCCATGATCTTGAGATCACGACCTGAGCTGAAGTCGTAGGCCTAACTGACTGAGCCACCCAAGCAGCCCTTTTCAGAATTTTTTGAGCAGTTTGGGAAGCTATGATTGTGAGGCAGAGGAAGGCCCCTTTTTAAAAATTAGTGTTTGAAATCACTTACGTTTAGAACTATTGAAAAGGTTCTTGTAATATCAGTACAGTGAGACAGGTTGAATAACAGGTTTCCTTATTCTGTGGAATGCATTTGTACTTTTTCAATGTTGAATTGAAGCTATAGTGGTGAAACCGGAAAGTGCTCAACATTAGCACTTTCTAGTTTCTCCTTGGGAATATTAATGAGGTCGTCTACCCATGATATAGACATCTTGACCTATCAATTATAAGGTCATTGGTGAGGAATCTAGTGTACTCTTCCCTTTAGTGTTATCAAATGTTAAAATTCTGCTGGATACTATTGAATTAGAATATTTTTTTTTTTTTTTTTTTTAAATTTTTTTTCAACGTTTTTTATTTATTTTTGGGACAGAGAGAGACAGAGCATGAACGGGGGAGGGGCAGAGAGAGAGGGAGACACAGAATCGGAAACAGGCTCCAGGCTCCGAGCCATCAGCCCAGAGCCCGACGCGGGGCTCGAACTCACGGACCGCGAGATCGTGACCTGGCTGAAGTCGGACGCTTAGCCGACTGCGCCACCCAGGCGCCCCATTGAATTAGAATATTTAAATGTAGAGAGAACATGGAAGATGTAATCTATATTATTTTGAATTTAGGTAAATGGTTCTTTTCTTGTATACTAGTTTACTTGGACTTGTTGAGAAAGTTTGAACCTACTTCCTCTCTACTTGTGTTTTCATTTTGATTCCTTACATTTTATTTCTCCTTATTTGTATTCGATCCTTGCTTTTGAAAGTTAAAAAAAAAATGAATCTCTTTATTATCTTAAGATTTACTGCACGTTTTTGAGAGTCATGACTACCAAGAGCCAATATTTACTTTGTGAAGTTACCACCATTCAGGGTTTATTTCTTTCTCACTTTTTCTGGCTTAGAAACTTTATTATGCCAACAGTGAGAGTTGAATTAATGATTGTTATGGATATATTATTGTCTGACTTGTTTTAAAGAAGGTATTAATTTGACTTACAAAAATACATAAGAAGAACAAACAACAGATCAGAAACAATAAAAAGGGATGGTCCTTAGGGGTTCCTATAATAGCCCAGTTTTTGTGAGTCTTCGTTTGAGGCAGAGACGATTCATGATTTCTCCTGCTCCTCCTCCCATCGATAGGCATTCTTTTCACAGCTTTTGGGAAGAAATGGAACATGGGATTCATACACGGGTAGGGGTGATTGGAGCTCTCACAAACTGTAAAGAAAACTTGTCTTTTTTTTTTTTTTTTTTTTTTAAATTTTTTTTAAATTTTTTTTCAACATTTATTTATTTTTGGGACAGAGAGAGACAGAGCATGAACGGGGGAGGGGCAGAGAGAGAGGGAGACACAGAATCGGAAACAGGCTCCAGGCTCTGAGCCATCAGCCCAGAGCCTGACGCGGGGCTCGAACTCACGGACCGCGAGATCGTGACCTGGCTGAAGTCGGACGCTCAACCGACTGCGCCACCCAGGCGCCCGAAAACTTGTCTTTTTAAAATGTTCTTGATTCTGCAAATCCCAATTAAAACTCATCTTTCCCTTCAAAGTAACCAAGTTCACAATACACTGGTTTATAATCCAGAACACTCTTCATTAATTAACAATGAGATATGTGCTATTCTTTGGGCTGAACACATATAATTTTCTCCCTGGACAGATTAAATGGAAAAATAAATTTGTAATCACAAACTTGTTGGTAGAATTGGAGTTAGGTCAAGGGAAGCTGGTTGTATGGTTAAGATATTAAGATAATAATCACAAAGTGTGATAAGCCTGATGCTTATTACGTCTTCACATTAATAATGTGCTTTACCTGGAGTGCTGAATAAGTCTTGGGTCATGGGGAACCCTCTGTTTGGTCACTGCCAATCTCTTGACTCTTGTTTTTATTTCTTCTTTTATGCTTCATGTTGTTGACTTTCCCTATTTATTTTATACAGTTTTATCCAAGTAGGACACCATAAAATTGATTAGGTTTTTGTTTCCAATTAAAACTCTGTCTCAGTGCTGAGTACAGTTATATTCCAGATAAGAATTGGGAGTTTGAGTGTTGCCTAAAACTCAGTCATGCATTTGGTCTCTTGAGTTTTAGAATGATTTTGTACTAATCCCACTTACTAAAATGAGCTTGTTAGTATTTAGATACTTCAGATTTATAGGTTAATATAAACTTTGTATCTTTTTATAGCATCAATGCTCTCTAAACAGAAATATAATGTCTCCTCATTTGTTCCAGTCTATATTTTCAAAGTTTTTTAGTTTTAAAAATGATATATGTACACCATATATATTGTGTCTTATGATAACTCTTTCTAGGTAGTTATATTTTTTTTACTACCTAATTGTTTTTTACTTATCCTACATAAAGGGATTGAAGGGGAAAAAATTTACATAAAAAAGTAAGCAGGGGCTCCTGGGTGGCTCATTCAGTTCAGTGTCCAACTCTTGATTTCGGCTTAGGTCATGGTCTCATGGTTCGTGAGTTCAAGCCCTGTGTCAGGCTTTGCGCTGCCAATGAGGAGCCTGATTGGGATTCTCTTTCTCTCCCTCTCTCTCTGCCCCTTCCCTACTCTCTGTCTCTGTCTCTGTCTCTCTCAAAAAACAAACGAAAAAACCAGACTAGAATTTCATGGATCCTCTCCAGTGTTTTTTGTGAAATCATGGCTTATAATTTATTTATTTATCAATTAGGTTTCAATACACATAAACCCTGTAGCTTGTTAGGAACCTGGTAAAAAAAATGAGTAAATACAGTTTTTCTGTTTGGGAAGTTTAATTTATGCACTTATATGAAACTAAGCATAAAACATGATGATTATGATGATGATGATGTTATTATTGTTATCATCCATGGAAGAAACCAGTCTTTTCTCTTTACAGCCTTCTCATTTTGGCTCATCTGCATCTTCCATGAAATAATAAGATAAAAGCTCCAGTTAATCTCTCAATATAAGACTTAGATAAATTCATTAATTCATTAAGCCAGTATTTATTGAATGCCTACTAAGTGTACCATGTGTTCTTCTTGATATTAAACATACATCAATGAACAAAACATAAACTCCTCTGCCTTTTATAAGAATTTATATTTTAGTGGTTCCTAAGGTCCCACACTTGTTATATCTGTAAAAATCTGATGCCAAAGCCTTACTCATTAGTGCTCTACTCCTTTCCTCAAACTCTATAGCAGCATTTAATTACTTTACGAAAGGCATTGCTGCCATTGGTAGGTCTCTCAGGGTCCTTTAAAAAGAAAAAAGAAGGATACAACATATTTAAGATACACCATGTTTAGGGCATCTGGGTGGCTCAGTGGGTTGAGTGTCCAACTCTTGATTATGGCTCAAGTCATGATTCCAAGGTTGTGGGATCTGGTCCTGCTTAGGGCTCCATGCCCTGAGTGTGGAGCCTGTGTAAGATTCTGTCTTCCTCCTTCTGCTCCTCTCTATTGCACGCTCACTCTCTCAATCTCTAAAAGATAAAAAATAAATAAATAAATAAATGCCGTGTTTATATAATGAATGTATTTTATGTTGTGATTGTTGGTTAACTCATGTTAGTGACATCTGTATTAAAGCTTTATTGAGTTATCTTTTAAAGATTTTTAAAAAGTATAAGAAAGCATTAAGTCGTAATTAAACAGTTGGATATGGTAGAAATTAATTTTTATTGCTTATGGTCTGTTTTCTGAGTTTTATAATTTTGTGGCTAAGCTGTGATACATTAATACCACATTGTGTGGTACTTTAATACTACACAAGCTGTGAAACATTAACACCAAAAAAAATTTTTTTAATGTTTATTTTTGAGACAGAGAGAGACAGAGCATGAGTTGGGCAGGGGCAGAGAGAGAGGGAGACACAGAATCCAAAGTAGGCTCCAGGCTCCAAGCTCTCAGCACAGAGCCCGACATGGGGTTCGAACCCTCAGGCTGTGAGGTGATCTGAGCCGAAGTCGGATGCCCAACTGACTGAGCTGCCCAGGCGCCCCCCATTTTGTGAAATATTTGATGTAGAAGGAAAAGATTATAGAAGTTTGTTTCATCCAGTACTGTTCTTATTGTAACTGTGATATTTTCCCAATCTAGTAAGACTGTACTTACAGGTACACATTTCTGATTTATGCACAGGTGAGACAAGTATGATTTATATAACCTTTGCCGCATAATAGGTGACCAATAATTACTGAACTGGTGAATGTTTCTTGAGGTATCTACAAGACGATGTAGTTGGTGACAACTTTGGAAAATTTTATTATTTCAAGCTTATTAAAATTATCTTCTGGTAGGAAAATTTGTACATCTGCCATATAACTTAACTATTAAATTAGGTCTCAGGTGACTCCTTAAATGCATTTCATACATGCATAGGTTTTTTGTGACAGCTTCAACATGGAGAATTCAATATACATTTTTCACCTTACATTGTAATCACCTGTGATAATAAACATTTTCAGAAGTTAGATTTAGATGGTCTCTAAATTACTTACATACATGACTGGCTGGATTCAGCTACCACCAGGTCGGGGTGATGCTGTGCTCAAATCCAAATGTTCAGAATAATGGACTTCTGCTTAGGTATGGGTTTGCCTGTTAAAGAGATAAGCATCTTAAAATTATACATAATCCCTCTTTTTGTTAACTAATGGAATTTAATGTTACCAAAGTTTATATTTGACAGATGATACCACACAGCATCTATGATCCTATTTTATTGGTTTTATCTTTTATCACACAGTATCAAGGAAGTTGGATTATATACAGACAAAATAAACAACTTACTTTTTGTAAACTTCAGAGTATTTTCATACATTTCAAAGTTACAGTAGCATTTCTAGGTGTATGTTTTATTCTATATGGTCAGTTAATGCTTATGGAAGCTCTGTATTATACCTTACTATTTGTCATCTCTTGCTGTAACATTTATGAGCGTTTGAGAATGATTTATTTAGTGTAAGATTGTTCAGACTGGTAATGTGTCAAATTTTTGAATTTCTTGGTTTTAAGGTTTTTTTTTCTTTTTTTTTTTTTTTCCATTTGGATGCTTAGCCCAATAGTTCTCAGCCTCTTTTCTGTTCCAGTATTTATATCATTAATAATTTTGTTTTAAAAATCAAAATAGATTTTAACGTTTATTTATTTTTGAGACAGAGAGAGACAGAGCATGAACGGGGGAGGGTCAGAGAGAGGGAGACACAGAATCGGAAACAGGCTCCAGGCTCCGAGCTGTCAGCACAGAGCCCGACGCAGGGCTCGAACTCACAGACCGCGAGATCGTGACCTGAGCCGAAGTCGGCCGCTCAACCAACTGAGCCACCCAGGTGCCCCTCAAAATAGATTTAAATGAATATGAATAGTGCCTCAGAAATACAAGTTTATTATTTTATTAACTTTTTTTTACTGATTATTTTATTGTTTCTTAAAAATGGTATTAGCGGGGCGCCTGGGTGGCGCAGTCGGTTAAGCGTCCGACTTCAGCCAGGTCACGATCTCGCGGTCCGTGAGTTCGAGCCCCGCGTCAGGCTCTGGGCTGATGGCTCGGAGCCTGGAGCCTGTTTCCGATTCTGTGTCTCCCTCTCTCTCTGCCCCTCCCCCATTCATGCTCTGTCTCTCTCTGTCCCAAAAAAAAAATAAAAACGTTGAAAAAAAAAATTAAAAAAAAAAATGGTATTAGCCTACTTCCTAGTGAATTGTATTTGAGCTTTAAAGTCTGATATTTGATGGGAAGATTAGGTGGGATGTTCTTCTTTTTATCACCATTATATTTCATTACTTTATCTAGAAAAAATCCTAGAGCTGTATGAAACATCTTTTTATCAGTGTTTGGTTTGGTAAATTAAAATTATCTATAGGCTAAGTTAAAAGGGTTTGATGTAAATTTCATTGTAGGTATACTTACAGAGTTTTGCATTTTAATACTATGTAAACAACAGGGCAGGGAGGCAGGAATGATACTCTGAGAGACCTGTTCAGTAAAACAGGATGCAGTTTCATTCATTTGTTATAGTTTCTGTGTTACAGACTCAAGATCTGTTGCAGTGAATCAGAAATAGGTTTTCTACCGTATCTAAATGGAAGATAATGCTGATAATACAGTTTTATTATCACAAGTAGGAGTATGTTCAGTGGTCAGTGGTGATCTGCATTTACATATTAATACTTAAAATTAATGTATCAATATATTAAAATAATTCCACTTTGGGAAAAAACCCTGATATCGTTCTATCTGGCAAACCATTCTCTAAAATCCAGTTTGTTTATTCCATATAGTAACTCACAATGGCAAAGTTAGTTAGCTAGGGATATATCTTATGGCTAATTTATTCTGGTAGGTACAATGACATGATCCTCAGAATGAGGTTGTACATAGAGATTCATGAAGTTTTTCTATAGCACTTAGAGGGATTGGTAACATCTGTTTTGAAAAATCTCCATGTCTAAATTATATGGTCTTACGTGTCTGGAGATCTGGTTTTTTAACTTCTCAGGTTTATCCAGAACTGCTGTTTGAGGAAAATGCTGAATTTGTCAACAACTATTCCTGAACACCTCCTTCATCTGTTTCAGGAAAGAATGATTGGATAGGATCTTTATTTTTCAAAACAGTATGCTAACTCTTACATTTTAATTTGGTTTCCAAAACATATGGATCTATACTCAGTGTAATGAGTGTCTACTCATTATTGATTGTCTTCCCAAATCCTTTCTCCCCCTCTTCTTCCTTCCTGGCAGATTCCAAGTTTTGTGTTTTCATGTTAGTAACCCTGGGTTCGGGGAAGTTGGTCATGGTAGTTTCATTCTTTCCTGTAATTGTTTAGACATATGATCTCCCCTGGGTTAAGGAGATTTGAGGGAAGTGAACTGGGAAGTTCCAAACTCTTTGAAAAGGTTTTCTTTGCAAATAAATGCTGACAAAAAGAATAGGTGGTGACTAGATACTATGCCTTTATCTAAACTTTGACTTTGAGACCTACTACTTGCCTATTTGCAACAAATAAACAGACACTGATCTCTTTACCATTTCATCTAGTTCTCTCATTTCACACACTTCTTTCTTTCTTTTTTTTTTTTTTTAACTTTCCTGGATTTTAATACACTTTATATTGGTATGGTTTTTATAACCTGTATGTTCATCATATAATCTCATCAGATTATCTCCTTTTTTTCATTTCTTTTCTTCTCTCATTATTTCTCCCTTCATGTCCTCCATTTTCCATTTTTCCCTCTTTCTAATCTTCGCAACCCCTTACGTCCTCTTCCTCCTTTTTTTTTTAAAGTACATTTTTGTTGTGCCTTAAGCATAATCCCTTACTTTCCAAGTGGACCTCGACTAATGATGGATTTGAATTGAAGAACTAGAAGAACTTGGGCACCAGAGTTATTAAATTGAGAGTGGGGTGGGTATTCCTAATTTGGGAAATATCAAGAAATGGATGGATTTAAATTCATTTATAAAAAATCAACTCTTTTTATATATGATTTATATGCAATAAAATGCACCCATTTGAACTGTACACTATGATGGGGTGTGACATGTGTATGGTACCATCACCACTGCAGTCAAGATACACAACATTTTCATCATCCTGAAAAGTTGTCTGGTGCCTCTTTAAGTCAGTCTGCCCACTTCCAACACAACTTTTGGTTACTAGAGATTTCATTTTGCCCTTTCTTGAATTTCATATACTTGTAGTCATATATATACTCCTTTGATGAGTAGTATTCCACTCTATGGATATGCCACAATATGTTTATCCATTCACCTTTTGATGCGTATTTGGCTGGTTTTTGTCTTTTGACTATTGTGAATAAAGTTCTTATGAACGTTTATTTTCAAGGCTCTTGGGTACATACTTGAGTGGAATTCCTGACTTATCAGTATTATGATTAACTTCTTAAGATTTGCTACACTATTTTCCAGAATGGTTGTACAGTGTGCATTTTCACTAGCAGTGCATGAGAGTCCCATTTGCTTTACATCCTTCAATGGATGTCATTATGAATCATTTTAATTTTAGACAGTCTAATAGATTTGTAGCGGTATCTCTTTGTGATTTGAATTTGCATTTATGTGATTACTAATGACTTTGAGTATTTTTGTGTTTATTTCCCATTTTGTTTACCTTAATTTTTAGAATTTTTAATGTTTTATTTATTTTTGAGAGAGAGAGTGCATGTGTGCAAGTGGGGGAGGGACAGAGAGAGGGAGACAGGGATCCAAAGTGGGCTCTGTGTGGACAGCAGCAAGCCCGATGTGGCACTTGAACTTGTGAACCATGAGATCATGACCTGAGATGAAGTCTGATGCTCCACCAACTGAGCCACCCAGGTGCCCCTACCTTATCTTTGAAGTGTCTGTCTAGATCTCTTGCCCTTGTTTTATTTGTATTTTTTTTCTTTTTCAAATTTTTATTTAAATTCTAGTTAATACACAGTGCAATATTGATTTCAGGAGTAGAATTCAGTGATTCATCACTTAACATTCAACGCGCAGTGCTCATCATAACAAGTGCCTCCTTAATACCCATCACCCACCCACCTCCCTTCATCAACCCTCAGTTCTCTAAGAGTCTCTCATGGTTTGTTTTCCTTTCTTCCCCGCCCCCCATATGTTCATCTGTTTTGTTTCTTGAATTCTACATGAGTAAAATCATGTGGTATTTGTCTTTCTCTGACTGACTTATTTCACTTAGCATAATACACTCTAGCTCCATCCTTGTCATTGCAAATGGCAAGATTTCATTCTTTTTGATGGCTGAGTAATATTCTGTTGTGTATATTTACACCACATCTTCTTTATTTATTTGTCAGTTGATGGACATTTGTTACCTTTGTTTTAGAGTGGGTATCTGTTGTCTTAATGAGTTGTAAGAAGTCTTTATATATTTTGGGTACAAGTCTTATGTCAGATATATACATACATATATATATGTGTGTGTATACACACACACACACACACACACACACATAATGTGTGTTTTCTTCCAATATATGGTTTGCTTTAAATATTCTTAAATTCCTGGTGGTATTTTAGCAGAAAATTTTAATCTTGATGAAGCCCAGTGTATCTTGTTTTGTAGTTTGTACTTTTTGGAGCCCTATCTAAGACGGTCTTTTCTTATCCTATGATGGCAAAGAGTTTTGCCTACATTTTCTTCTGGAAGTTTTATAGTTTTAGTTTTTGCATTAATGTCTGTGATCCATGTCAAGATAATTTTGATATTATTTAAGAAAAATGTTGAAGCTCATTTTTTCCCCTAAAGATAAATAGCTGTTCCAGTACCATTTATTGAAAAGATCTTCCTGTTTCTACTAAATTACTTTGGGGCTTGTGTAGAAGATCAGTTGACCCCATATATGTAGGTGCATTTTAGATTCTATTCTGTTCCATCCATCTTTGTGTATTTCTTTTTTTTTTATTTTTTATTTTTTTATTTTTTATTTTTTATTTATATATGAAATTTATTGTCAAATTGGTTTCCATACAACACCCAGTGCTCATCCCAAAAGGTGCCCTCCTCAATACCCATCACCCACCCTCTCCTCCCTCCCACCCCCCATCAACCCTTAGTTTGTTCTCAGTTCTCAACAGTCTCTTATGCTTTGGCTCTCTCCCCCTCTAACCTCTTTTTTTTTTTTTTTTCCTTCCCCTCCCCCATGGGTTCCTGTTAAGTTCTTTGTGTATTTCTTTATGCCACATATATTTATATTTTGATTACTATAGCTATTTTTGAATTTGTATTTAAAGTGTATTTCATATGAAGGAATATTGTTGGGTCTTGGTTTTTTGAATTCTCATAATTCCAGTCTCCTTTTGTTTGGAGTGTTTAGTTCATTTATATTTTCATTAATTGTTGATATGGTTGGATTAAGTTTGCCATATTGCTAATGTATTCCATTTTTCATCTTTATTTTGTTCCTGTTTTTCTTTCATGCTTTTTGTCCTTTTTAAAAAAGCCATTCTCACGTGTACAATTTAGAGTTAAGTACATTCACAGTGTTGTGTCACCTTCAGCACTATTTCTAGAGCCTTTTCATCATCTTAAAAACTCTACAGTCATCAAAGCAATAACTCCCCACTTTCCTTTTCCTCTACTCCTTAGTAACCTCTTTTCTATTTTCTGTCTCTATGAGTCTACATAGTCTAGATAGTTCATATAGATGGAACCATACAATATTTGTCCTTTGGAGTCTGGCTTACTTGATGTAACACAATGTTTTCAAGGGTCATCTATGTTCTAGCACATATCAGAGCTTCATTTCATCTTTATGGTTGAATAATGTTGCATTTTATGTATTTTCCATGTTTTGTTTATTCATCTGTTGATGGATACTTGGGTTGTTTCCACCTTTGTGGAAATAATGTTGTAAATAATGCTGCTGTGAACATTGGTATACCAGTGTCTATTTGAGTCCCTGTTTGTGGTTTTTTTTGGGTATATACCTAGGTGTTGAATTGCTGGGTCATATGCTAATTCTCTGTTTAACATTTTGAGGATCTGTCAACTATATTCTACAATGGCTGTCCACTTTCCATTCTCACCAACAGTGTACTAGGGTTACAATTTCTTCACATACTTATCAGCACCTATTATTTTCTTTTTCTTTCTTTATTTTTTGGAAACAGTAAAGATCATTTACTTCAGTCACATGTCTGCAATCTGGGCAAGGCTGGGAGAGGGACTTGGGGAGGTCTTATCTCTGCTGCAGGAACATCAGCGGGGGTAGCTTGGATGGGGCAGGAAGATGTGCTTCTTCAGATGGCTCACTCACAAGGCTGATGCTGGTGACCAGCTGTGAATTTAGCCAGGGCTGAGGCCCAGTAACCTAGGGTCATCTCCACAAGGACCTCACCATCTGGCCTGTGCAGGTATCACAAGGAAAAGAGTGGGGCCAAAAGTTGCCTCTCAGGACCTAACCTCGGAAATCATGTAACACTTCTTATTACTTCCTTTCTTTGTTCCTCCCTCCTTTCCTCCCTTCCCTTTTCTCTTTCTCTCTTTCTCTCTCTCTTTCTTTCTCTTTTCTTTCTTTCTTTCTTTCTTTCTTTCTTTCTTTCTTTCTTTCTTTCTTTCTTTCTTTCTTTCTCTCTCTCTCTCTCTCTCTCTCTCTCTCTCTCTCTCTCTCTCTTCTTTCTTTCTTTCTTTCTTTCATAATTGTCACCCTAGTGGGTGTGAAGTAGTATCTCATGGTTTTGATTTGTATTTCTCTAATGACTAATGATGTTGAGCATGTTTTTATGTGCTTATTGGCCATTTGTATATCATATTCGGAAAAATGTCTTTTCAAGTCTTTGCCCAGTTTTTAGATTGGGTGGTTTTTTTGTTTGTGTGTTCTTGAGTTCTAAATATATTTTGGAAACTAGTCTTTTATTAGATAGTTGGTTAACAAATATTTTGTCCCATTCTATGGGATGTCTTTCCACTCTGTTGATAGTATCATTTGATGCAGAGGGTTTTGTTTTGATGAAGTCCAATTTATCTTTTTTTCTTTTGTTCCCTGTGCTTTTGATGTAATACTTAAGAAACTGTTGCTGTGGTATGATATCACTTACACGTGGAATCTAAAAAACAAAACAAACCAACAAACAAAAACAAGAAGAGAAACTGAACAAACAAGTAGTTACCAGAGGGAGAAGGATGAAGGGATAGGCAAAATAAGTGAAGAGGATTAAGAGGTACAAAATTCCAGTTAAAAAATAAATAATTCACAGGGATGAAAAGTACAGCATAGGGAATATAGTCAACAATGTTATAATAACTATAGTTGTGATAAGCATTCTGTAACATATATGATTGTCAAAGTACTACATGAAACTAATGTAATGTTATATGTCAATTATACTTGAATTAAAAAGAAGAATCATTGCCAAATCTAGGACATGATTTCACCCTAAAAATTCTGAGTTTAATGTTTAGATTCTTCAGTTTAGATCTTTGATCCATTTTGAGTTAATTTTTATATGTGGTGCAAGGTAGGATCTAGTTTCATGCTTTTGTATGTGATGTTCAGTTTTCCTGCACCCCTTGTCCAAAACACTCTCCTTTCTCCTTTGGATGGACTTGGCATCCTTGTTGAAATTTAATCAGCCACTTATGTGAAGGTTTATTTCTGGGCCATCTTTTCTATTCCACTGGTGTATATGTCTGTCATTTTGCTAATACCATATTATTTTGATTACTTTAGCCTTGTAGAAAGTTTTGAATGAGAAGATTGAATTCGCTTTGTTATTTTTGAAAATTGTTTTGGTTATTCACGATCCCTTGAAATTCTGTGTGAATTTTAGGACTGTTTTTTCTATTTCTGTAAAAAGGTACTATTGGGATTTTGATGGGGATGACATTAGATCTTTAGATTACTTTGGGTAGTGTTGTCATGTTAAAACACTAAGTTTTCTGATTTATGAAGACAAAACTCTTTCCATTTATTTAGGCTTTTAATTTCTGTTGGAAATCTTTTGTAGTTTTCTGTGTATGAAGCTTTTAACCTCCTTAATTAAATTTGTTCCTAAGTATTTTATTCATTTTGATACAATATAAATGGAATTATTTTCTAATTTTCTTTTTGAATTGTTCATTGCTAGTATATAGAAATACAGCTGCTTTTTGTGTGCTGATTTTGTGTCATGCAACCTTACTGAGTTCATTTTTTAGCTCTCTGCATGTGTCTTCTTCAGGATTTTCTGTATAAAAGAACAGAAATGATATTACATCTTCCTTTCCAGTTTGAATTCCTTTTATTTCTTTTTCTTGTCTAATTGCACAGGCCAGAACTTCCTGTACAATGTTGACTAGAAGTGGAGGAAAGCAGGCATTTTTTTTTTTTTTCTGGATCTTAGGGAAAAATGGTCAGTCTTTCATCATTGAGTATGATGTTGGCTGTGGGTTTTTCTTATGTGGCCTTTAATATGCTAAGGATTTTTTTTAAATTTCTTCTTAATTGTTTTTATCACAAAAAGATGTTGAATTTCGTCAAATACTTTTTTATGCAAACTGAGATGATAATGTGATTTCTTTCCTCCATTATGTTAATATAGTGTATTAATTTATTTTTGATTTTTTAATTTTTAAACTTTTACTTATAAATTTATTATTTTAAATGTTTATTTTTAAATTTAAATTTAATTTAAATTTTAGTTAACGTGATGTGCAATATTGGTTTCAGGAATAGAATTCATTGATTCATCACTTACATACAACACTCAGCACTCATCACAACCGGTACCCTCATTAGTACCCATGAACCATCCACCTCATCTTCCACCCACCTTCCTCTGTTAACCCATAGTTTGTTCTCTGTCATTAAGTGTCTCTTGTGGTTTGTTTCACTGTCTTTCTTTTACCACCCACCCCCTCGCTGCCTTCCCTTATGATTATCTGTTTTGTTTCTTGAATTCCACATATGAATGAAATCACATGATATTTGTCTTTCTCTGATTGACTTATTTCGCCTAGCGTAATACATTCTAGCTCCATCCACATTCTTGCAAGTGGCAAGATTTCATTCTTTTTGATGGCTAATATTCCATTGTACATGTATATACCATATCTTATTTATACATTCATCATTTGAGGGACATTTGGACTCTCTCAATAGTTTGGCTATTGTTGATAATGCTGCTATAAACATTAGGGTGCATGTACGCCTTTGAATCTGTATTTTTGTATCCTTCAGGTAAATAATAGTGCAATTTCTGGATCTTAAGGTAGTTCTGTTTTTACTTTCTTGAGGAATCTCTATACTATTCTCCAGAGTGGCTGCACCAGATGGCATTCCCACGAGTAGTACAAGAGGGTTCCCTTTCCTTAGCATCCTTGCCAACACCTATCGTTTCATGTGTAGTTAATTTTAGTCATTCTAATAGGTGTGAGGTGGTATCTCATCATGCTTTTGATTTGTATTTCCCTGAGGATGAGTGATACTGAGCATCTTTTCATGTGTCCGTTAGCCATCTGCATGTCTTCTTCGGAAAAGTGTCTATTCATGCCTTCTTCCCATATGTGTATTTTTTAAGTGTTTATTTTTGAGAGAGAGAGCATGCGTGCATGCCAGTGGGGAAGGGGCAAAGAGACAGGGAGACCAGAGAATCCAAAGCAGGCTTCAGGCTCAGAGCTGTGAGTGCAGAGCCCAACATGGGGCTCAAATCCACGAACTGAACCGTGAGATTATAATCTGAGCCAAAGTCAGACACTTAACCAGCTGAGCCACCCAGTTGCCCCTCTTCTTCCCATTTCTTAACTGGATTATTTGTTTTTTGAGTGTTGAGTTTGATTTAAAAATTTTAGTTTCGTTGATGGTTTCCCTTGCTGTGCAGAAGCTTTTTATCTTGATGAAGTCCCAAGAGTTCATGTTGCTTTTGTTTCCCGTGCCTTTGGCAACAAGTCTGGTAAGAAGTTGCCTTGGCCAAGATCAAAGAGGTTCCTGCCTGTGTTCTCCTCTAGGATTTTGATGGTTTCCTGTTTAACATTCAGGTCTTTCATCCATTTTGAATTTATTTTGTGTATGGTGTGGAAAGTGGTCCAGTTTTATTCTCCTGCATGTCGCCATCCAGTTATCCCAGCACTATTTGTTGAAGAGACTTGTCTTTTTTTCCATTGGATATTCTTTCCTGCTTTTTTGAAGATGAGTTAACCATATAGCTGTGGGTACATTTCGGGGTTTTCTCTTCTGTTCCATTGTTCTGTGTGTCTGTTTTTGTGCCATTACCAGACTGTCTCGATGACTAGAGCTTTGTAATATAAGCTTGAATTCTGGAATTGTGGTGCTTTCAGTTTTTTATTTTTCAGGATTGCTTTGGCTATTCATGGTCTTTTGTGGTTCTCCACAAATTTTAGGAATGTTTGTTGTAGCTCTGTGAAAAATGCTGGTGGTGTTTTGGTAGGGATTGCATTAAATGTGTAGATTGCTTTGGGTAATATAGACATTTTAAAATAATGTTTGTTCTTCCGATCCTTGAGCACGGAATGTTTTTCCATTTCTTTGTATCCACTTGATTTTCTTTTATAAGTGTTCTATAGTTTTCAGAGTATAGATCATTACCTCTTTAGTTAGCTTCATTCCTAGGTATCTTACTGTTTTTGGTGTAGTTGCAAGTGGGATTGATTCCTTGATCTCTTTTTCTGAGACTTCATTAGTGTATAGAAATGCAACAGATTTCTGCATGTTAATTAAAAAAAATTTTTTTTAATGTTTATTTATTTTTGAGAGACAGAAAAAGTGTGAGCAGGGAGGGGAAGAGAGAGCAGGAGACACAGAATCCAAGGGAGGCTCCAGGCTCTGAGCTGTTAGCACAGAGCCTGATGGGGGGCTTGAACCCACGAATTGCAAGATCATGACCTGAGCCAAAGTCACATGCTTAACTGACTGAGCCACCCTGGCGCCTCTGATGTTGATTTTATATCCTATGACTTTGCTGAGTTCATGTATTAATTCTGCCAATTTTTTGGTGGAGTCTATCGGGTTTTCTACAAAGAGAATCATGTCGTCTGCAAATAGTGAAAGTTTGACTTCTTCCTTGCCAAATTGGATGCCTTTTATTTGTTGTCTGATTGCTGAGGCTAAGACTTCCAGTACTACGTTAAATAGTAATGGTGAGAGTGGACATCCTTGTCTTGTTCCTGAACATAGGGGAAAGGCTCTCAGTTTTTCCCCATTGAGGATGGTATTAGCTGTGGGTCTTTCGTATATGACCTTTATGATGTTGAGGTATGTTCTGTTTATCCCTACCTTGTTGAAGGTTTTTATCAAGACTGATTGCTGTATTTTGTCAAATATTGATTGATTTTTGTATGGTGAACTATCTTTGCATTACAAAGTTAAATCCCACTAGTCATAGTATATAATCCTTTTAATGTGCTGCTGAATGTGGTTTGCTAGTATATTGTTGAAGATTTTCTGCATCTATATTTATAAGGGATGTCGGCCTATAGTTTTCTTGTACTGTCTTTGAATGGCTTTGGCATCAGGGTAATGCTAACATATAGAATGAGTTAGGCAGTGTTCCTTCTTCCTCAGTGTTTTGGAAGAGTTTGAGAAATTTTGGTATTCTTTAATAGTTGCTAGAATTCACCACTGAAGCCATTTCATCCTGGGCTTTTCTTTATTGTAATTTACTACTTTATTTTGTGTTAATCAAATACTTGGCTGTATTCCATTTTATTTTGTCTGTGGATGTTTTACATTATTTTTGTAGGACTTCCACTAGGGATTACAACATGTCTCTTGAACTAAGCACAGTCTACCATGCGTTAAATTATTTCGGGTGAAATATTAGCTTCTTTGAAGTCACTGCTAAATCCCACATATGAGCTCACTCATTGAGTCCACTTTTATTGACTGCCTTCTTTTCTCCCATGAGTATGGGTCATACACTCATTTCTTTGCATGTGAAGTAATTCTTGAAAAAGTGGATATTGTGGATAATACATTATAGTCATTCTAGATTTTGTTATGTTCTTTGAGGTTTGCTTTTTTGTTGTTGTTTTAGCTGGCAGATAACTTGTCTCAAGCTATAGATTCTTTCCCCTCATACCCGGTTGTTTTTGTCTCTACTTAGTCTTTTAGTTTATGGCTCTTGTGTTTGTATGCTGGTGCTTGATGGATATCGCCTGTACCTCTGTAGTTAGCTGTTATGAAGAATTTTGGCAGAGTTGATACTAAGATTGTGGGCCTCACCTCTATGCATTTTTTTTTTCTTTCAGAGTTTTTTCCCTAAATTTACAGCTGCTGTCTCAGCTGTAAGCTCTGTCCACTGACACTTCAATCTAATAAGGCCACAGCTTTCTGCTGCTTGAGCTGTGTGCTATTTGGGGGGTGCCAAAAAGGGCAGTAAACGTACATATCTTACCAGTCTTTTAGGGCAGACTCCGCTCTGATATTTGCGTGTCTTACTCGGCATCCCTTTGGATCTTGCCTCTGCTTGTGTATTTCAGTGGTGCGCCAGGGATGTGGGTCTTGCTCCTTCTGTGGCTCTGTTGCTTTTAGAATGTCTCTCCTGAAACTTGTGGTGAAAATGTCTGCCCTGATTCCTGTCCTCTGCAACCTCCAGACTGTAAGCCTGTATTTTTCTGCCCCAGGAGCTGTGGATACAGGAATTAGGGGTGTTGGTGGGAGTAATGGTGCTGAGTGCCCTGAGGCAAAAAAGCCCAAAGTTGTAATTCTTATCCATTGCATTTCTGTATTTCAAAGGTAAACCTTCTCTAGTCTGTTCCTGTCTATGGTCACTTTTCATTGCCCTCAGATAGTGTGTTTTGAAATCTAGTTTACCTAGATTTAGAAATTATCTTCAGGAAACCATGCCTGACCAACTCATTCTGCCGTTAATGGAAGCTAGACTAATAAGTATTTGCCTGTGTCTCATATGCAAAGTCCATAAAATTGAACAAGCATTTTAAATTTGAATTACCTTGAGAAAACTGTGTAGGTTGAGAATTCTTTTAGTTGCTTTTAGTTTTTAGGTATAATTAGGGGTAATGATAAATGCAGGACCTAAATATTATGTATATGAAATCTCGGGTATTCCAAATAATGAATGGATGCAAGAATGTTTAAGAGAGTCTAAGTAACCCCCAAACCTAGAACAATAAATTTTGGCCAGTCATTTTATCATTACTTTGCCTTTTGGAGTATTATTAAAAGTTACTACTTTGTTTTGAAAAGATGACCTGTATTGTGGAAATCTTTACTTAAAGCCTGAAGTCAGGTTCATAGGCTCATTATTCTACCAATTTGTTTTCTAAGGTAAATGTTTACTTAGAAGAGCACATAGAAGGATGTCTGGGTGGCTCAGTCAGTTAAGCATCTGACTCTTGATTTTGGCACAGGTCATGAGATCGAGACCTGCATTGGGCTCTGCGCTTGGCGTGGATCCTGCTTAAGAGTCTCTCTCTTCCTCTGTCCCTCCCCCTGCTCATGCTCATTCGCACTCTCAAAAAAAAAAAAAAAAAAAAAAAAAAAAAGAGCAGATAGAAATTTTTCTTTGTCTTTGCCTAAACTAGTTTAAAGTAGCAATACCATTTCTTTAGTCTTTGAATATATTTGATACGGGGATTCCAAGATCCTGGATGTTGTGCTTGCACTCATGGGTCTTAATACTATTTTGACAAATTTGTTCTTGTTTCTGTGATATAAAAAATCATCATGCTTTCCAGAAAATCTCATCTAAGTCTATGTGTCTTCTAGAAGAAGGGGCTTACTTCTAGATAAGGATTTGTGGGACATTGAGGAAGTGAACAAAGAGGGGAGCCCAAAGGTTGAAATAAGTGCTATTTTACAGTGAGAAATTTAGTTTATTCAGCCTTGAGTAAGTCCTGTCCAGATATTTAGATATTTATCCATTTAAAAATAAGTAAGGATTTAGTGATAATAACTATTTAAATAGATGGATTCCCTGATAGTCGTCATGTTTAATGAAGGTTGCTCAGCATTTGGAATTCTAATGTGTTTGAGCCTAATAACTTATACAGTTTAGTCAAAGGATAGTGACACACTCTGTGGTTTGGTTTCTGACTTCAAGTCAGAGTAGCTTAATAAGTATGATGTGGTAGGCACAGATTTAATGGGCTTCCAAAGACGTTTACTTCCTAGTCCCTGGAACCTATGAATGTATTACTTTACATGGCAAAGGGACTTTGCAAATGTGATTAAGGTTATGGACCTTGAGATTGGAAGATTATTCTGGATTATCCAGGTGGGTCCATTCTAAATACATGAGTTCTTAAAAGTAGAACAGGAAGGCCTAAGAGTGGTCAGAGTAATGCAGTAATGGCAGAAGAGGCAGCAGAGATTTGAAGTATGCAAGTACTTAATCAGAGTCGATGGCTTTGAAAATAAAGGAAGGGGGCCATGTGCCAAGACATGGAAATGTCTTCTAGAAGCTGGGAACTGTCCTTAGTTGACAGCCAACAAGGAAGTGAGGACGACCTCAGTCCTACAACCAGAAGGAACTAAATTCTGCCAACAACTTGAATGAGCAAAGAAACACATTCTCCCCTAGAGCCTCAAGAAAGGGATGCAGCTATGCCAACACCTTGATTTTATTAGCCCACTGGGACCCACTTTGGATTTCTTTTTTGTTTGTTTGTTTTCTTCTAATATTTATTTATTTTGGGAGAGAGAGAAAGAGTAAGTGTGCAAGTGGGGGAAGAGGTAGAGAGAGAGGGAGAGAGAATCTCAAGCAGTCTTCATGTTAGTCAGCACAGAGCCTAGCGTGGGTCTTGATCCCATGAACCATGAGATCATGACCTGAGCTGAAGTCAGGTGTCAGATGCTTGGGGCGCCTGGGTGGCTCAGTTGGTTAAGCGTCTGACTTCATCTCAGGTCATGATTTTGTGGTTTGTGGGTTCGAGCCCCACATTGGGCTCTGCACTGTCATTGCAGAGCCCACTTTGGATCCTCTGTCTCCCTTTCTCTCTCTGCCCCTTCCACACACACTCTCTCTCTTGAAAATAAACATTAAAAAAAAAAAAAAAGTCAGATGCTTAACCAACTGAGCCACCCAGGTGTCCTCCACTTTGGATTTCTAACCTCCAGAACTGTAAGATAATAAATTAGTAGTTTTCAAGCCTCTAAGTTTGTGGTAATTGTTATGCAGCAAATAAGAAATTAATACATATAGCATCTGTACCAAATCAATTATCTGAAAGGAAAGTTACTTGTTCTGTAGGAAAGAGAATGACTGATCTTTAAAAGTCTGCTCTAGGAAGACATTAGAGTCAAAACAAAGTAAAATATGCCCCCACTCACTCACCCACCCACCCGTAGTGTTTTAATGAATCATGTCTTTCCTCATGGAAGAAGAAAGTGCCAGAGTTATATGATTTTTTTTATTGGTAGGGAACAGACAACTTTCTTATATGCAGGTACACAATGTTAACTGGTGGTTTTAAAGTAGGCAGCTGCAGTGGGATCCTGCTTGTAAAATATGCCGCCTACTCTCCTGATATCATGGCTAGTGATACATTTTGTCCCCCTGTTGCTCTTAAAAAACAAGTAATGGCCTCAAGTCCTATTAAAGATTCTTACAGTCAGATAATTTGGGAATTAAAGAAAACTTTTTATTCTAACTAGATTTATATATTTAGCTCTATGCTGGTGCATATGTTTTAAACCCTACTTTGTGCTTATTTTTAAGACTGTTTTAGAGTTATGCAGATTGATAAAGTCCATCCTTGGTCTTTGGGACATACATAGGTTGTTTTTCCCAGATCTGATTACAGATGTGTGGTGGAGTCTGGTTATGAGTCATGGGTAACCAGTCATCTTAATTTCTAACAGATGTAAGAATAATAGGATCTCAACGCATGAGCAGAGTGTTTTCTATAAAGTGTCCTATTATGGTTAGTGGTTCCAAATCATGTTTATTTTAAACTATGTTCTGAGGAGTCCTAGGTATTTGGATGTAGGGATTGTTGAGTTTCTTGACTGATCCCTTAATTTAACTTTATTGAGAGTAATCTGCTTTTATCTTATTTATAAATTTGGGTTTGGTAAAATAATTTGTTTGAAAAAGTTAAATTGCTAAAAGAAGTTTGAAAATTGAAGTCATGCTATTTCTTGGGAGATGTATTAGATCATTGAGTGATCTACAGAATCCAAATCTTTGCTTGGCAGAGACTTGAGGAAGAGTTATATCTTGGGATGGAGTGGAGAGCATAAATGGTTAAAACACATACCTACAGTTTCAAGAGTAATAAAATGGTGTTTTATTGGGATGTGCTGTATGATAACCTGCATCTTCCAGCTTGATCCAGTTACTTTTTGGGGATGGACGGCTATCTACAATGATGATCTCTTCCTTGGAAGATAGAGGAGAGGAGTAACCTCTCTGGGTTTTCTCCAGCTGTGATAATTGCTTGACAGAGGGTTAAGAATTGAGAGAATGTATTTTGCTTGTTTCTTTTGTTTTTAATGTCTGTTTATTTATTTTGAGAGAGAGAGAGAGAGAGAGAATATCCCAAATAGGCTCTGTGCTGTCAGCGCAGGGCTCAATCTCACTGATCTGTGAGATCATGACCTGAGCCTAAATCAAGTCAGACGCTTAATTGACTGAGTCACCCAGGCGTCCTTTGTTGCTTTCTTTAACAGGTTTGCAGATACTTAAGAATAGTCACCTAATAGAGACTTTCCACCTACAACTAAATAATGCAGTTGATATTTTAGAGTGAGCTAATTATTCAGCAAAAATAAAAACTAAAAGGATTAGTTTAGAAGATTTCTACTGAGGGTAAATGACTTATGAATAAATCTTGTTAAATGGGTACACAGAGGCTACGTAATGTAATGTAATAACCAGAATAACAAAATATTCATCAAGTTTTCCTTCATCAAAGTAATACTCACTTTACTAACACTTGAGAGATTTTAAAATCTCATAAAATTATACCATAAAAGATCTTAACTGTTCCTGCTATAAAATTAAAAGAACTTAGGCTTTGAAACCATCTAGACATTGGTTTAAATCCCATTTCTTTTTTTTTTTTTTTTAATTTTTTTTTTAACGTTTTATTTATTTTTGAGACAGAGAGAGACAGAGCATAAACGGGGGAGGGGCAGAGAGAGAGGGAGACACAGAATCGGAAGCAGGCTCCAGGCTCCGAGCCATCAGCCCAGAGCCCGACGCGGGGCTCGAACTCACGGACCGCGAGATCGTGACCTGAGCCGAAGTCGGACGCTCAACCGACTGAGCCACCCAGGCGCCCCGGTTTAAATCCCATTTCTGTCTGTCATGATAACTGTGTGAATTTCAACAAGTGAACTTCACTGTTAGGTTTCAAAGGACTGTAGGGTAGATTTAGTGAGTCAGAGTTTTTAGATTGCCTTTCACCTTGCTTAGCATATAATAGATCCCCCAAATATTGCTTTCTTCTTATTTTTCTTTCTTTAGAAATGGAAGTAAAGAGCAAATTTGCATGGTATTTTAAAGGTCACATTGGGTATACATCTTCATTTGTGGTTGTCTTATGTTGTAACATATAAAAATACTTTTTTTTTTCAAAAATCACATCATACAATGTACATTTATTGTGCATTTTTTTCTGATAACAAGATATTTAAATATTACTGTAAAGGTTTTCAATTTAGAGATGAGTACTGGAGGAGAATAAAAAACATTTAAGAATGGGTGCCTGGGTAGCTCAGTAGGTTGAGCATCTGACTCTTGATTTTGGTTCAGGTCATGATCCCAGGGTTGTGGGACTGAGCCCTGCCTTGGGCTCCATGCTGAGCACAGAGTCTGCTTAAGATTCTCTCTACCCACCCCCCCCCTCCTTCCCTCTGCCCCTCTCCTCTGTGCTCGTTCTGTCTCTCTCTCTCTCAAATTAAAAAAATTGAATTGGGCATATTGCATTTTCTGCTGACATTTTTCAAGGCTGTGTGTTTGTATAACTTTGTGGGATATCTCTAATTCTACATTTAACAATACTGAGTGGTTACTACTACTATTTGGATTTTAGTTATTTTCTTTAAAATTTTTTTTAAATTTTACTTTATTTTAATTCTAGCTAGTTAACATACAGTATTATATTAGTTTCAGGTATATAATACAGTAGCTCAACACTTCCATACAATACCCAGTGCTCATCACATGTGCACTCCTTAATCCCCATCTCCTATTTTACCCATCACCCCCATCTCTCCTCTGGGTTTTAGTTATTTTCTTTTAAATACTGTGTTGTATTATAAGTCTCCGTGAAGAGTATCTGGTATCTGATGGAAGATATTCTGTGATCAGGGGATGAAAATGAACAGAATTGTGTTTTAGGAAGTGGAAAATGGAAATTGTGAGAGCTTGAGGTAGAGAGACCAGGTCAAAGGCTGACATGGTGGTCTGAGTATTGAGGGCTTACACTATGATGATTGAAAAGTGTAAGTATGTGTATATTTAGATGTCATCACACACTGTCAAATCTAGAAAGATTTTCACTGAGCTTTGGGTTTAAATTAAAATTTTCTTTGCCTGATAAAACATGATTATAGCCTTTTTTTCCAACTTTATCTCTCCCTGCTTACATATTCATAGTCTGTGCGCCAGCCAAATTGAATTGTTCCCTGGTCTGGAGACTCTGTTTTCTTGTTTCTCTGTAATTGCTCATGCTTGCATCTCTGCCTGATATACTGTTGTTGCCCAGAGGCTGTCAAAGTTCATTTCAATTACTGTTTCCTTTCTGTAGTTTTTCCAGGTACAGTAGTCTCCCCCTCCCTTTTCTGTAGGGGGATACATTCCAAGACCCCCAGTGGATGCCCGACACCACAGATAGTACTGAACCCTATATGCACCGTGCCTTTTCCTCTACATACATACCTATGATAAAGTTTAATTTATAAATTAGGCACAGTAAGAGGTTAACAACAATAATTTGAAAAGGGAACAGTTGTAACAACATATGGTAATAAAAATCATGTGAATGTGGTCTCTCTCAAAATACTTTGTTGTCCTGTACCCAGTCTTCTTCCTGTGATGATGAGAGATGATAAAAATGCCTACGTGGTGAGGTGAACGACATGGGCATTGTGATGTGGTGTTAGGCTACTACTGGCCTTCTGGCAGTAGGGGAAAATGAGGATCATCTGCTTCTGGACTACAGTTGACTGTAGCGACTGAAAACACGGAAAGCAAAACTACAGATAAGGGGGTATTACTCTACATGTGCTCCCTTTCCTTTGCGCCCCATTGCTCTTTGTACTCTTAATTGTACTTAAATTTTGCTTGTGATATTGATGTTGACAAACTTGTCTTATCGCCACCACTTTTGTAAGTTTATACAACCCAAACCTTTTATGAAATGTTCAAATTTGGGCAGATGAGGGTTAAGTGCTATTATAATGGGCCATTTAAAAGTGCTTTAATGATTTTTTTAATGCTTCCAAGATAACAGACTTGCTTATGATAGTAATTAGGATTTTATAGTTCTTGCTGCTTGGCGATTTCGTTCAGGCACTTTGTGAATCTGCTTGCTAGATCCTGTGACATATGTTACCAAGTTTTTAGAAACATTTATGTAAGTGGAGAAGTTAGTTGGATTTCTTATGAATGGTATTGATAGAAGAATATTGTATTTAAAAGTAGAAGCTACTCATACCTTATTTTTTGTATTTAATAATAGTGACAAAATATTTATATGATGTCTTTTATCATGTAGCTGAAAACTCAGCTCTTGTGGCTTTTATTGTATCTGTTCTTACTCTACCTTTGAATCATGGGGAGGAAGAAGATTTTTAATGAGGACGAGATATTTCAGGCAAAGTAGGTTTATCTTCAGTTGATGAAAATTCAGTTCTTTAACTTATCTTTTCAGAATTTGTCAACAGCCACCTCTGTGCAAGAGTGGAGTGTTGTCATGTTGGTCTTTCCCTCAGCCCAGATGGTTATTCATGTTTATGTCTTTGCACTTAACCTTTTTTCTGCCAGTTATTTTTTTTCTAGAAATTTGATGAAAGAATATTTCAAGACAGTTTTCTGAAGGCTAATTAGTCTATCCATTTCTCTTGATTAGAGAATCTCTGAAAGTTGGGGATTAGGGGGAGGAAAGGAGACCTTTTTTGCTTTTTAAGAACATCTGTCTTATTTTCATTTGGAAGTGCCACCTCTTTCTTCTAGCCAGTCTGCTTGACCCCTTAGATGTGTGTGAAGTGCTTGATATTCACTACTTGAATTTTCTAGAATCCATCCTTAGATTAAGCCAGAATTATATTACTGCATTATATTATTGTTTCCTATATAGTTCTTTTTACAGAATTTCCTTGTAGTTTGATGCCTTTATTGTACTATGAGGAAAATTATAATCAGCCTTATTAGACTTCTTGTGTTTTCCATAAGATCATTGTGGCCATTATTGTGCATTGAAGGACATCAATGACTGTATGAGACTTTGGTTGTCTTTTTTTTTTTAATGCGGTTTTTTTTTTTTTTTTTTTAAGTTTTATTTATTTTTGAGAGAGAGAGAGAGGGAGACACTGAGTGAGCGCGGGAGGGGCAGAGAAAAATCCCAAAGCAAGCTCTGCACTGTTAGGACAGAGTCCGATGCGGAGCTCGAACTCACGAACAGTGAAATTGTGACTTGAGCCGAAACCAAGAGTTGGAGGTTTAACCCGCTGAGACCCCCAGGCGCCCCACTTCAGTTGTCTTTAAAGTTGTAAAGGGGTGCCTGGCTGGCTCAGTTGGAGGAGCGTGTGACTCTTGATCTCAACGTGGTGGATTCGAGCCCCACGTTGGGTGTAGAGGTTACTAAAAAATAGATAACCTTAAAAAAAAGTTGTAAAAATATTGTTTAAACATTATGTACTTTCTGAGAAGATCCACGAAAGGCAATGCAATTTGGTCTCAGTATTAGGAATACTTATCACTTCCACTGAACAGCAAGAGGATTTTTATTTAATTGATGCTAAGAGTCATGTAATCAATTCCTTTTCTCTCTTTATACGATCTTAGAGAAAATATAGGGACAGTTTTTGACTCATCTCTTGCAAGA
This sequence comes from Puma concolor, assembly GCF_028749965.1. Taxonomy (NCBI): domain Eukaryota; kingdom Metazoa; phylum Chordata; class Mammalia; order Carnivora; family Felidae; genus Puma; species Puma concolor. Next base: position 93,097,952 of record NC_141668.1, on the reverse strand, counting down.
ATGCAGGACTAAATGATAAGCATTTTGCATTGTATGTTTCATACCAGAGCTAATTTAATTTTTTCCATTCTTTTAATCTATATTGCTCTGATTTTATTATTTTTTCATTTAATTGTGTCTAAAATTGTATGTTTTTAAAAGTTGTCTTACAGTCTTCCTCAAATAAGGCAGGATGTAAGGTAGCATTTACCAATTTTGCTTTCCTACCTTCTTAGTAGATTTTTAGTTTTGGGTTATATACTTTTTTGAGGATCTTAATGAATTTGTAGCTCTTTGCTCCAATGAAAAAACACACATTCTTGTACCCATGAATATACCTGTGAATTTCATATATTCATTAATTTTCTAAACTGCAGTCATTGTTTATCTGGAATATATTATTTGGCAAATGTTTTCCTGTAAGGTGGCTATATCTGATCACCTGTACTGTTGTCTTTATATATTTAAATTGTATTCATAGCAGTCCATTTTCATTAACAATAACATGTTATGATTAGTTCTGTGAGTCAGTGAAAATGCTGAAAGGAAGAGTGATAACAGAAGATAATATCAATGTTGTTGGAAAGAATTCTTAGTGAAAAGGTTAATAAGAAATGTTCCTAGGGTTGAGTTTCTTGCAGTACCACTTGAAGTATTTATTATCAATGTCACTTAACTGTTATAAAACAGAATAGGAAATTAAAGTTGTCATAAATTATCAAACAGTAGCTGAATGTTCCCTAAATTGTGTTGATGGCACAAAGGAAATTATAATAACAAAGGAAAATGTTTGACTGAAACCATCTAACTTGAGTGACATCTGTTCAAAAGATGCACCAAATACAGTTTTTAGTATTTTCACTGCAATTATTTTAAAAGTAATTTAAATTTTTAATTAATTAATTAACTTATTGCCATTTTTTAAAAAGTAGGCTTCATGCCCAATATGGGGCTTGAACTCATGACCGTTAGGTCAGGGGTTTCATGCTTTATCAACTGAGCCAGCCACGTGCCCCTTAAAAGTGATTCTTAATCCCGTATGTATAGTGTTACATTTTAATAGAAGTTTTATTTTGAAATGAGAAAAATATGCAAGTATAGTATTTGCCTTTAGGTCAAAATAAGGTAACGTTATAACAGACAGTAGCTGTGTAGTTTTATACTTAACTGGGTATTTTGTATGAATGAAGTAAAAGTAAGTAGCACTTTATAGTGTCCTGTTTCATATTTGGTACCATTTTTTCTTCTGAGTGGATGATTTTTAAAGGAAATGTTTTCCCTAGATAAGTTCTTTTAAGGAAGTAAAACATAAGGAAGATAGCCTTGGCTCCAACCCTGTCTTACCTCCTACAAGCAGTGTGGAGGAGAGCAGGCCACCTAACTTCTCTGAGCATGTTTTCTTATCCCTAGCAAAAGTGTCAGCAGGACTTCCCTCATTGTATTGGTGTGAGGATTTATAAGAGGAGAATCTAAAGAATTAACACAGCAGCTCATTTATTTAACACATTAAGCATTCAGTAAGTTTGGTTATGATTATGATTATTACTGAAAGGTTTCTCAGAGAAAACTGAACACTGAGGACTGGGATAGTGTGTGGACTTCTGGAGGGAGAATAAAAATTCAGTCCTGTTTCGGTTTTCAGTGCTATAGGTCAGCAAGCCTTGTAACAATATACCTAGTATATGCCAAAATTGTGCTAGACACTTTTCTAAGCCATTGATATTCATATTTCCATAATTAATTTGCTCCTAACATGAAAATAGTATAGGAGTGATTAACAACTAAATACAGTAAAAAGGAAATGCCTGGGGAAGGGGGGACAAGTTAAGTCATCAGGTCATCAATTCTTGAAGGGCCAGCTAACCGAATGAATGTAGGATTGTGGACAGCCGTGCTCATTCACTTAAGCAACAGCATTTACTGAGTGCCAACAGTGCACTTTCTTGACCATGCTGCACAAATAAACCCTCATCTCTCACTCCCTTACCATGCTTGACTTTCCCTTAGCACTTACCATCATCTGTAAGTTCACTGAAAGCCCAGCTCTATCGGTTCTTATCCCTACAGCTAGTACATAGTAAATGCTCAATAAATACTTCTGGAATGAGTGAGTGAATGAATGAATGAACGAATCAATCAATCAATAAAATTTTATTTCTTAGGAAGTGAATGTCCTGCTAGATTATAATATATAGAATTCAAATATAATTTTATTATTAAATGAAGTAAGCTTAAAATTTTTTACTTCAGGAAGGCATTATGGTCTGAGTTCTGAGCTGCTTCTATATTTTCATTGATCAGTTACTTGACTATCTGTCACTTTGATACATAGTCCATCTTCAAGTGTTTAAAGTAGTCATTCTTAAGTTTTAGCACACAAATCACCTGAGAGTACCTATTAAAATTTACAGTGAGAACTGCAACCACAGATATTCTGATTCATAAAGTCTAAGGTGGAGCCCAGAAATTGGAATTTCAAACAAACACCGTAAAAGATTCTGATATAGGTGGGATACATTTTGAAAAATACTCTCCTAAACAAGATACATGGGGTCAGAAATTTAAAAATTGTTAATTTCAGTTTCACTAATATTTACTGATCAGCGAGTATGTATCAGGCACTTATTGGGGAAGTATTATTAAAGGTTACAGTAGTTTATAGACCATTATTATATCATGTATCCACATGTATCATGTGGATTAAAGACAGGTTTTTTTAAAATAATTTTTTTTTAATGTTTATTTTTGAGGGAAAGAGTGCACACGTATGAGTGGGGAAGGGAGAGAGAGAGAAGGAGAGAGAGGATCCCAAGTAGGCTCTGTGCTGATAGCAGAGAGCCCGATGTGGGGCTCGAACTCATGAACCATGAGATCATGACCTGAGGCAAAGTTGGACATTTAACTGACTGAGCCACCCAGGCGTCCCAAGACAGTTTTATACAGTTAGGTAGCTACAGTTTGCTAGCATTTTGTTGCTTGTAAGAAGTGATAGTTGGGGGGCGCCTGGGTGGCGCAGTCGGTTGAGCGTCCGACTTCAGCCAGGTCACGATCTCGCAGTCCGTGAGTTCGAGCCCCGCGTCGGGCTCTGGGCTGATGGCTCAGAGCCTGGAGCCTGTTTCCGATTCTGTGTCTCCCTCTCTCTCTGCCCCTCCCCTGTTCATGCTCTGTCTCTCTCTGTCCCAGAAATAAATAAACGTTGAAAAAAAAAATTTAAAAAAAAAAAAAAAGAAGTGATAGTTGGAAAAAATGTAATAGCAAAAGAAAGACTCCAGAATTGGGAAAACGGTTAAAGTGTACATTATGTAAATTTGATTTGTTACATTTTAACCTGTTTTAAGATATTAACAATATTGGGGTGAAACATATATCATTGGTCCTTCTTTACCCAATCAATATACAATATGTGCAATATACAGCATATGACAATGGGATTGTATGTAATACTATATTAATGGCTCCCGTATATATAAATCTTAGTATTTCTTACTCTTACAGTCTGTGTCTAATGTGGACAAGACTCTCATTTGTTAGCATTAACATTTTAAAAATTTTATGTTAAATTAAAAAATGTTCGTTTTGCATCTATTACTAGTATTGTATGTCCATAGTTGTCTGAGTGGAAAGCAATTATCTGTAATCTTAACAATAAGCTTAACAAGGTTCCCTTGTCCCTTTTACTTTCCACCGTGAAAAATTGCTGGATGTGCTTTGGTAGTCTACCTTGCTTAATGCCTCTCAGAAATATATGACATACTGCTTTCATGTAAGCAGGGTGAGGAAAATGACCTCAATTCCAGCTACACTCTGCTCTCCTCCTTTATCTTACCTGATGCTTCAGGGTTTGATAGTGGTAGGAGTTGATATTGGTGGCAGTGACAGGAATGACAGCACTTTTTACCACCTGCTGGTGGAAGTACAAAGCTGTCATGCTTGAAAGCCATGGATACAGCTTCTAGAGGTCTGTTTAAAAAAAAAGTGTGAATAGAAGGGTAGGGATACTTAGGATTATTGCCACACATTATTTTATCATGAGCAGGGGGAGAAATAATTGTGTTTTAAGTTTGCTCAGCTCTTTTTCTCCTGCAAAAAGTGAATATTCTTTAATAAGAGGTGATAGCTTTTAAATTAAGATGAACCCAGTTTTCCATTTATTTCTCCATCTTAGTACCACTCTTTTCCAAACACTTGTGAGTTGTAATGTCCTGATATTCTACTTTTTCTCATGCAATATGTTGTTATGTTACTAATCTGTCTAGTCTGTTAACTAGGGTTTCTTTTTTTAAAAAAATTCCTTTCATTGTTCTGAATGCTTTTTACAAAAGGTCAGTCTTCAAATTAGTTTTCTTCTGTGAACTCTAACCCACAATTGTGTATTCACATTTCACTTCTCGAAGAGCTGAGCATCTCCGAGTATTTTAGATCTTTTTCCTGCCTTGTCTAGGTTTAATTATCTCCTTCCCCCTCCCCCCCACCTTTTATAATATGGTCTGAGCTCCATTTTCCCCTAACATTTATTATTAGTCATCTCACGCTCAGCTTTCTTGAGTTCACTGCTGTCCCATAGGAGGCTTATGGGAGTACGTACAAGGACACTTTCCTGAGATGTAAAGAAAATAAGTTCCAGAAGTTTTCTTTAGTTTTTTTTTTTTTTTTATTTCTCCTCTTACTTAGTGAAAAGGGAGAAAAAATACATTATTTTATGTTTTTTTCTTGCTTCTTCTCTCCATTTAGAAAACGTGTCTCAAAATTTGACAGGTTACCTTTCCTTCCTTTTTCAAGATAATCTTGAAAAATGTAGCTTGAAATTATTATAGAAAAGGGTTTATGTATCTGATATTTATCATTGTCACATTTTAGAAATACTGCTAAATGTTTTTTTAATTAAAAAAATTATTTTTGTGCATCCATTAACAAAGAATGAAGGAGACATGTATATAATGACTTCGATAGATATTCATAATTAGGAATAAAAGAGCAAAGGATGATTTTTGTATTTTCTACTTTATGTACCTCGGCATTGTCCCATTGTTTATAACTTTTTATAATTAAAAAGTTACTGAAGAAGAAAATATGCATTCATTGGAAAAATGAATAAACCAATATGCAAAATATAAAGTGGATATTTTAAAACATTAGTTAGAAATTTTTATTTTGAATAGTTATAACCAGAACTTTTTAAAAAAGCCTTTATTTATTTATTTGAGAGAGCACATGTGCACATGTGGGCGGGGGAGGGGCAGAGGGGGAGAGAGACTCTCAAGCAGTCTCCACGCCTAGCACAGAGCCCAGTGCAGGGCTTGATCCCACAAACGTGAGATCATGACGTGAGCCAAAATCAAGAGGTCGGGTGCTTAACCTATTGAGCCACCCAGGAGCCCCATAACTAGAACATTCTTGAATGTTACTTATTTTACTTAATTGAATTTTTTTGTCCTGCCAGAAATGTTTTTGTTTTTTTCCTCATTATCCATGTACTTTATGCATAACATAATTTAAAAGTTCTTAGATCATTGAGGAGAGTCTAGTTTCTTATGGTCCTTTTTTGGCCCTCATTTTTAATTCTTTAATTTCTTACGCCAGTTGTTTTATTAACCAGTGACATACCATACCCTATTGATTCTGTGAAATGTGAAATTGCCTGTCACATCTGCGTGCTCCTTTCTTTCCACAGCCACTGCCAGCACTTTTTGCCAGGCCTTTTGTTACCTGCCCCTGCGATGGCCATGGCCGTGGCTTCCCATCTTCTGTGTCTTTTCCAGCCAACAGTTTGTTTTCTTCACTTCCTATTTTGTGTCTTACCAATCAACCATATCTACATATTGCTGATTGATTGATTGATTGATTTGTAGCCCATTTATCATTGTATTATTCCCCTGCTCAGATATCTCTGCTGGCATTTAAAGCCCTCTTTCTGGCTTTTGGCTCCAGTTTAATTTATCAGATTAACTTCTCACTACTGTATGACTTTTCTTGTAAAGAGAACAATTTAGTCTTTCCAGATATGCTTCAATAGCTTTCCTCAACAGTGCTTTTATTTGTATTGTTCTTAAATCCCACACATTTCCTTTCTTGTTAAGTCTGTTAAGAACCTTACTTTTTTCTAAATAACATTTACTGCATTCTGCCTTTTTGTAGGTATTGCCAGACTTTTAACTACCTTGATTCTATATTAAACTTCCAGGGTAATAGCTTTATTTTATATGAGTATGTGTATCTGTCCTAATGCCCTCTACATTGTAAGGATCCAAGTTTAATTGAATTACAAAATTACAAAGCTTACTTAAATGTATCATCAAAATGTAATGAAACTCAACATTTTATTGACTTTGGAAAATAGTTTTCAAATTACTGTGTTGAATAAAGCCTGAAAAACACCTTTTTTTCTTATCTTTTAGGTTTTCACTTTTCAGTCTAACTTAGGTAAATGAGGAGTTTGGTTTTTAATGCCCAGGGAACTTAGATTTTGCTATCATTTCACGGTGGGGGGTGGGGGTGGGGTGGGGAGGGCTTCAAAAATAGACCATGTACCTAAAATTTGACTTACCATGGTGAAAAGTACAGAAATACTATGAATGGCATTTTTTAAAAAACATAATAGTAAATTCTTAAATTTTCACAATAGGTTTGAACATCTTTTGGGACTAATGCTAGAATAATAACCTCCTGAAACTAGCAAGCAAAAGAGTTCTATATCTTACTGAGCTCATTCATAGTTGGTCAGTTTTTAAAAGAATAGTTTTTATTTAGATAGTTTTGAAGAATTAACCCAGTTAACTATATATAAATTGATGCCAGTGTCTGTGATTTTTGGCATATGGGTTGAAAAATATTTTATGAAGGGTCCCATGTTGAGTCTACTGTTACCTCTATTGCTTTGGCATTTACAATTTTCATTCTAACATGAAAAATTGGCATTAATGCTTTTTTCCATAAAATTATTAGAAACACAGTGAAAAACATACACATTTTGATGAGGTCCATCATGAGAAAAATAAAAGTATTTTACCTTTTCATAGAACAAACACCTGATGAAAAAAATTGTCTAAGCTTCTCATTTTCTCATTTAAGCTAAGGTCAGTAGTTGTAAGCATATTTGCGACTTGTTTTCAAAAGCTGAACCTTTAACATAAATATTATTTTGGTTTACATACTACATACTATTTAACATTAGAAAGCTTTTAGAAGTTGTTTGGTAAGTCTGAATTTTCTTTGTTGTAAATCAGTGGATGTACTTTCGTATACCTGGAAGTTCATTACAGGAGGACAAAAAATGCTTGTTAATTGTCTGCTCTAGTGTCAAGTGTAGAAATAATAACAGTTTAGAAGGCAACATTATAATATTTGCCATTTATTACTTATTTTGTTAGGTTTCTTATTACAGACAACAAGAGGGCATGAAAGCAGTTTAGACAAATATATTTAAAAATATCTTTTAACCGCGTTCTTTGGCATGCTTATAGACTTGAAGATTAAAAATATTTAAAACACAAAGGGTTTCTCTTAATATGAAAACTCTAAAAATAGTCTAATTTTTATTAAGATTATAAAATTGAAAACAATTATAATTTATGCTTGGAAGTTTAAGTATAAAATTAGTTTAAAAATTTTTAATGGCTATATTAGGAGATATTCTGTGTCAAATACATTTACTGAATGAAAAATTTTTTAATATCTTAACAATGAAGAATTTCTCTAGGGTCCCCAAAATGTCTTACTTTCTTATGGTACATTTTGTTAAATTGAACCATTTCTTTAATTTCATAAAAGTAGAAAACAAGGCAGAAGGATACTGTACCTTTGCCATGATTTGACATGTTAACATTATTATCAGAAAGAAATCTCTTATTAAATTTCCCATGTAACCTCATTGAATTCAAGCTATTGCATGGTGCTCACTTCCCAAGGGTTAAAGTATTCCATAAACTTCATTGGATCAATCTCAATCTCATTTAATTACATAAAAGTTATATATTATTGAATTGTTTGATGTAAAATTTTATTTAAAAATGAAGTGCTGCTTGATTTAATGGATACAGTGTTAAAAAAAATAGAATAAAAAACTGTCCAGTTAATTACTTATAAGGTAGCAACTACTATATTAGCCTATTTTTAAATAATTTATTGCTATTTTCCTGATACAGTCAGTGATGATTAGCACTCATTGACAGATTATTGGATTATAACAGTTGGAAGATATTTATTTGATATGAGATTCCCAAACCTGTTTTAGTAATTTTATATTTTCCAGCATGAATTGAAGAGGGCAGAATAAAGATTAAAGTTAAATTAAGTGGTGTAGAGTAAAAACTTGACTAGGTTTATTGTCGCTTTAATGATTTTAGGGGTGGAAATAGAACTATTGTATTTTGAAACATTTGGAAGCTACTATATATAGTATAGGAACTAGTATAGGAACGTTGTGTAAATCATATTACTCTAAAGTTGCCATGTATCTACAGTTAAAAATAGTTGGCTTTGTGAATCTTCTCTACAATGATACAAAGTTTTTTTCCCCCTTTTATTCAGATTTTAAGAGTTCTGTTTACTGTCGTATGAATACAGACCATTTGGCTTAGACTCCAGCAAAGTGAGGAAGGAAGAAAGAGGCTGGTGCTTTAGTTTTCTTCCTTCCCTTTATTGTCCCTTTATTTGTATATTATAGGCATCGTGCCCTTGATCTTAGAAAATAAGTTTCTCTATCTCAGAGTGTATGTACAGGGTTGTTTCTTGGTTGTCAGATTTTAAAATCCTGATAAATCCTACAATTTCCTGCATTCAAAAAGCAAGAAAAAGGATGAAGTTTCACATACAGTTCATTATTTTTGATTCATCAAATATTACACCAGGTAGACTATAGCAGAAAACTTAATAGAGTGATACAGAAAATCCTGAATTATTTTGATTGCTTGGAGCCCATAATTTTTGTTCTTATGTTAAAGTGCTATTTCACTCGTCATTATATAAATCTATCTATAGTTTGTGGCTTAGAAACAAATACACTTTATAAAAGAAAAGAAAAGCAAAGATACCTGTGTCAGTTACGTTTTAAAGTTATACACTGTTTTAAGGCTATGTATTTATTATTTAGAAAATATGACTTACATGAATATCTTCTGATGGACATAATATTGACAAAATATACACATGATATTACTTTAACAAACTGCCATGCAACAAATACATTGTAATGAAGAAATTGAATATATATGACCTAATCTAATCTTGACATTTACATTGAAAATTTACAACATAACCAATACTTAAAATGTTTTTTTCTTATATTTGGCAGTAATTTCATTTTTTTACAATTTAAATTTAAAACTTCTGAATGTGGGCTTAGTGAAACTTAGATGTTTCCCTAGTCTGTGACAACCTGAGGTACTAAACATTTTTCTCTTATTTCACTATCTTCAAAGGTAAGTTTTTTGTTTCTCTTAGGATCTATCCAAGAATTGTGTATTACAGCATTGTTAGGCATAGGATCAGCTTCCACTATGGAAACAACTCTCTTTTTCATTTTACTTTTCAAGACCTTTTGAAATTTTTGTCTAGTGAATGCATATAATAATGGGTGAAATATAGTTGTTCCATAAGCCATGACTAGAAAACATAACCTTAATTTTACTAAAAGGTCACTTGGGCCTAAACATAAAATGGTGGTATTTAAGACAGAAATTGGTGTCCAGCAGAGAAGAAATGTAGAAATAATCAATAAAGACATCCTGAAGACTCTTTTTTGCCTTTCTCGTCGTTCCCGGTGTCGTTTCACAGCTCGCCGGAGGGCAATTATTACAGAGACCGAAGTTCTTACACCAAAGACTATGTTTCTCCCACCACTGCTTTGTGACATGTCTGTAGTCTCGTGTTGCGTGGTTAGAGAAATTGTCTTTTTCTTTCTTGCTTTCTTCTTCTGCCCCGTTGAAAATCTTGTGCCTATTCGAATGTTAAGAGCCTGAAGGATTTTGGTGTATGTGATTAACATCACTATGACAGTGAAAAAGAATATTGGGATCTGTACCAGCAGGTGATAATACATTCCCAGTTCAGTGTAGTATTCATTTGTACTGACACACAAAAGTGTCTTGTTTTCCCACGTATTTCCACTTTGAAGACTGAAAAAATTTACCTCAATAAAGGGAATCAGGAAAGAGAAAAATGAAAAAATCCAAATGGATATCATCAGCATTGCAGCTCTGCCCATTGTCAGAATCCGGTTTGCAGGTTTTACAGAGATGTCATACCTGTCCAGAGTGATAGCAAAAACGTTGATTGCTGTTGAGACACTTGCAAAAGATACGCAGGCCTCGTGGAAACAGCAGATGAGAGCAGTGTTACTCTCCAGTGAAAGCAGAAGGATGACTATAGTTAGAGGGATACATCCCACACAAATGATGACATCAAGTACATGAAGATTCATTGTAATAATGTTACTGACCGAGTTGATTAAGTTGGATTTCATGCAGTAAAGGACCAACACGGTGAGGTTGCTGCCAAGTCCCAACACAATTTCTAACATAAGAAATCCGGTGAGAGACACTTGAAAGCTTAATGGATAGGAAAGTGGTTGGTACATATTGGTGTTGACGTCATCAGTGTCATCTCGCACTGTAATGTTAGATTCAGACTGCATGTTGATTTCCAGAACGGGAGAAAAACACATTCTTTTGGAGCAGTTGGTGTTTTCCCTAGAAAGTGAAATAGAATAAACTCTTTGATATTTGGCAATTTAAATGACGTATAAAACATGTGTTCCTTGTTAAAAAAAATCTTTTTATTGTGTACTTGGTTTAACTTTAAACTTTCTAAACTGTTAACGGCAAAGGTAGAGTTAGGAGACATCAAGGTTGCATTGTTTCGATGTAATAGGAAGTTGGCTTCTCCCTTTGAAGATGGCTGTGTGGGGAATACTCCTATATTGTTCAGAATTTCTTAATATTCTAAAAAGATAGTCCTCATTTGGGTTTTTCAAGCTTATTGAGATACAGTATATTTTTGTACAATAAAGCTACCCACTATGCAAAACTAATTTTAGCCCGGTGTTTTTAGATTTCATCTTAAAATGTTGTGAGTAGGTGGGTAATAAACGCTATTTTAATATGTTCTGGCATAATTAGTGTAGGTGTAATTATTCTCGTGAGGTTTCAAATGAACAGGACGAGTGTTCATTTAAAATGATTAATGGCACAGAGCACTAGTTGTTTAAAACCATTTTGTCCATGTTCTTGGTTGAAATTCATATTCATGAGTCAACAGTGTGCTTGGGGATATTTGGGGTTATTTCCCCACAGAAGCAGGCAAATGATAAATATTACATATTTCGTAGTAAAATGCTCACCAAACTTTATAATGGACAAACTTAGTGTTATACAAATTGGATGAAAAAGGACATTATGTTAAAATATAACACCACAAAACTTGGTAAAAGAGCTGTAAATCACTCCAGTGAATGATTTATTTTGTGACCACACCCTCTCATGCTATGGAAGGAGGAATTGAAATTTAATATCTTAATAAGAAATAACCATTTTTGGAGTGGTTTAAAAGAATATATCTCTTGATTTTATTTGTTCAAACAGGATTTTTAAAGTAAAATATGAAATTTTAGGGAAAAGGGAGTATCTGAAGCCCATTTTCTGAGGAATCTTTTAAAGTCACACATCCCTGTGAAACCTTTTGTATAAATCACCCAGTGTGTATAATCTTGAGGAAAATTAGAAAAACAACTCTTTTGCTAATTCATTTAAATCTGTATTTTAATGTATAGAGGTTTAGAGTAATTTATAAAAATAATATCTGATTTTCTGGGCTAATAGGTCAGGAGTGAGTATATTCAGTTAAAATATAAAATCAACCAACTATATTTCACATTTCAAGTACAGCATTTTGACTACAAAATCATAATTGAACATAAATTATAAAGGCTATATAATAATTTTCCACATTCATGTTAACCTTTTACGTGATGTAACCTCTGACAAGTTTTAGAATACAGTTTTATTTATGCATATTATGTTAGGGGTGATGTTTCAGAATCACGAATGATAACATTATTAATTAGTCTTGAACTTGGTATGAAGTATTACTTAGAGGCATATACTCCAGTAAGAGAAAGTCTTAGCTAGCACTGAAATCCTATAAAAATGGAGACTTCTAAGTGTGCCAAATTTTTGGAACTGACAGATGAAACATCTTTGTCACCTCAGTGACATTTAGAATTAAATAAAGCAGACATGCCAAGTTAGACGGTAATTAGCTATGGTGCATCTCCTCTAGAGTGAGGTTGTTGTCTTTGGTAAACGGTAAACAGCGTGGTGCATGCATCTTCTGACCTACCTGTTTGCTGTGGCCGTATGGGCCCTTTGGCTCACCACGGCAGGTTTTCACAAAGTGATACATGATGTCATTGACAGATTTTGACATGAATTTTTACCTGACAACAGTGAAGTAGCTGTGTTTTATTTCATGTCTTGTAGAAATTCTTTCATTTTCTCTCCAATACTTCAAACTGCATGAATTGTGACATTTAGTTGGCTGATGGATTTCTAAAGACCAGTACAAACATTTGTATTTGTTTTGCCTTAGAAAGTCACGACCAAGAGAAACTTCCTCAAATGGTAGGAATTATATTTCCCTTTGAGGGAATATGTGATAGTGTCTCTTTATTTTCCAGAATATGTGAAAACAAAAAAGGAAACATACGGTTTCTAGCTTCTAAAATGTATTTAGACATCCTTTTGTTATAAATGTGAATCTGTTTCTATAGCAGTCCTCATTATTTTGAAATGATTTCTTGATCACATAACTTGCTTTATATTCTAAATCCAGTCCATGTTCTTTTGATAAAAACCATCTGCTATTTAATTTGATTTGCTTTCATTAGAAGAGGATACATAGTCATAAAACTTAGATGGGAAAATCCTTTAGTAGTAATATCAGCCGCTGTGAATATCTGAATATTTAGTGCAGAAAAGACTTGGATAAAGCTTCATTTAGCTTGCTGCTAATGTGTGGCATTCTCTTTTTGGCAATCCGTGTCTCATTGTTTCTTCAGGAATCAGCTCCACAATCCTGGTATGTTAAAGTATAAACTCCCACTTTAAAAAAGCTCACCATTTTGGTTTTAGGCTTTTGCAGTCAAATTGTTTTTCTTTTTATGTCTATTTTATAGAGCTTCTTCTTAGGATGATTACTGTCGATGTCTTGTATCCCGGCAGTAATGTGGACCTGTCTTTTCTGGTTTTAACTCCTTACTGTCTTAAATGCATATGTTAGAAGAATATCCTGCAGTTTATGGTTCAGTCGGCTAGGGAGGTGCTTGATCAGATGCATTCTTCATATTGTCACTTGTAAATACTGAATTAGCTGCCGTGGGCCCTTGTGAAAAAGAAAAAGTGGTTAAGAAATAGGGTTCCTAATAATTTCCAATTAACTCAAAGTTACTTTAGTTTTGTTTACTTTAGCACTGTACCCAGTATTTGTTATCAAAGTAAGCAAACTGTATTATTAGAGCCACAACTCATAAATAAATTTAAGGGTTTCTTTAAACGAAATTTTTTCTTTTCCTAACAGAGATTGCAAATACTACGTTATTTGATAACAGAGGTAACATTATAAATACAACCATGAAAGAAAAGCTGCATTTTTAAAACTAATTTCTGCCCTCATTTTAGAAGCTAACCTGTGTTTTAGGAGATTATGAGCAATTAGCATACACTAAACATACTGTCATTCTCTCATGTCTTTACAATAAATTCAACACTATTTCCTACTGGAAAACATTATAGCTTGTTTAATTATTAGCACCTGGTTTGAATTTTAACTGATTAAAACAGATTCCATGATAAGATAGTAGACATTTCCACTGATGAATTGTCCATGTAGTTGTAATGTAAAAGGTAATGCAAAATGTAACTGCAAATCAAATAATTTTCAATGAACATGCTCAATAATCTTAACCTAAAACTGAATAATAAGTAATAGCTAAGTAGTAAACCTGGTTCTTTTAAGAAACAGAAGCATTTTTGAATACTTGGCAAAAACTGTACTGATGACATTAAGAATATTTTAGTAGGTCTGAAGTGACTTAAAAGCTGATGTCTTCATAGTGAATCAACAAAGAATATTTTTGGTATTTAACATTGCATCCTAAAAAAATTACATTTAAAATGTTATGTCCTAAAAGAAAAAGATCTAGAAAAGACATGTTTAGCAATAAATAGAATTAAGCAAATAAACTCTTAAAATTTAGGTTGACAATTTTCAAAGTAATTTTACCCCACTATGCCAGTTCAAAAGCAGCCGTATACTGTAATAAGGGAACACATCTTACCTCCGCTAAAGGTTTGATAAATTCCTGATGGAGTTGAAGCGTTTCCAGTTTTGATTGATTCATTTTGTTCACTTGTTAGCAGAGGACTTGGGGAAGAGGGTCATAAACATCTCTTCAGAAAAGACCTTAATGAAAATATGTGTCTGTACTGTGCCATTGTCTCAGCAGTCCTGCTAATGTATGGAACGTGGAGTGCTGCCTAGAGGCTGCTGCAGTCTCTCACTCTTCCTACTGTGGAATCAATAAGCATCTGAAAAACGTAATGAAGTAATTGAACATACTGAAGGCTTCTTGTCTCCAGAGACAACATTTGGATTCAGTCTTTTAAAAAGGAATGGCACTGCTTTTCAGAGGAAAGCCTGTTCGGGGCAGCTTTTGCAGAGTGACAGCCTACCTTGTCGCCTCTCTCCACTGCAGAGAGATGCAGTGCATTCACTAATTTTGATTGGTCAGTTGTATTGGGCTTAAACTGTGCTTCATATGGATAGCAGGGGTTTCTCCCCCCCCCCCCATTTTATATAAGGATGCTTTTTTAAAAGGCTATATTTATAAGTGGTTGTATGCTGATCTTAAATAGACTATGAGTAAATTAGTCTTTTAAAAATGTGTATTCTATTCTGGTTTGTTGTTCACTTATGCCAAACATTAAAAAAAAATGCAGGGAGGTGGAGGGGGGAGAGAAAGTGGTTTTAGGGTATATTCTTTTTGAAGCCTAAATGATTGCCCTGGAGAATTTTTGAGTCGTATATATGTTTTTGGTTGAGATTCTTTGTTCTACAAATAGAAAGCCACTGCATCTTTACTGTGAACCACATTGAATTTCAACTAGTTTGTTTGTATTCAAGTCCATCTTCTCTGTATTTCGAATTGTTGTGAACATCTCAAGGTGTTAAATAAACATTGTTACGACTGCAGTATTCATTCAGGTATTCATTCACTCATTCGTTCATTCAAAATATTAACGAGATTAGTCCAAGGTGGTTCTACTTTAAATTATTTTTTAAAAATTCTATTGATATTACCATAGTCTCATTGTATAAAGACTTAGTGATGTGAGGTTCTTTTCAGATTACTACTCAGTCTTTACCATCGGTAACCCTTTTATTTAGTAGATACATACTAATCATTCGCTGCAATATTTTAGTTCAACTGGCTATTTCTGTTTTTAACCTGGGCACTTTTAATGGATTGCTATTCCTTAAATATTACATGTAGCCATATGCTAGTGTTACTGGGTAAACATTTCAGTAAAGGAAAAAGGAAGTTAGTTTGTCTTCCTAACTTGTCTTCCTTGTCTTATGTCTTCATAAGTTGAAAAACTAAATTATTTTAAAATGGATATGTTGTCAAAAGAATAAAAACATTGGTGTAAGTAATTAACTTAAAATATTACTTTAAAATTAGATTTATTTTTGGTTACCTATTCTCAGTATTGAGAAAAATGTTTGGTTTTTTTTTTAGATTTGAATATATAAAGTGAGTGGATTCTATATCTGTTGACAAAATAGAAGACCTTGCAAATGACTGAATTATTAGAATATTGATAATCACTTATTTCCATTATTTTAGGAATATTAGTTATGTTCACTTTTTAAAATGTATGCCAAATTTCTAATTTGTAACTGGAATTAGTCCCTTATTTAAAAAGCATTATACATTTTTGTAATCTTCTTGTACTGTTTAAATTTCACGGGGGGCTGGCTGAGTGGTATATGAATTTTAATTGTATTTTTATAGAAGTTGAGAGTGGAAAATTTTGTTGTGAATTCCTAAAATTTTATGCACAGTTTGGGGAGACAAGGCTTTGGTAATGCAAAGTATTAAAATGTTGTGCTACTTAACTTTTCATGCATTTTGAAAGTTGCCAAAAACGATGTCACTAGAATGCCAGCCATGTTCAAAGATAGCACGCACATGTGTGCATACGCCCGTGCGCGCACGCGCGCACACACACACACACACACACAATACTACTTCAAGCTTCAAATATCACAGCTTCAAACTAGAATCAGAGAAAAGATATTAGCATCAATTGAAACTTGCGGTGGGGAAAAGAAATCATTAACGTAGTGAAATACACAGAGTGCTTTTCTGCCAAAGAGTTCAAGTATGCTTGTGTTTATCATCAAGATATCCCTATGGAGTAAAGGAAACCAAGGCACAAAGAAGTTTAATGACTTGAAAAAGTCTAGGTAAGGTAGTAGCAGTGCCAGTGTTAGAACTCTGCTACCTCCGTCCCCCACCCCGCCAAATAGTTGGCCCTCTCTCTGGAAAATTCTGAAGATACTTGGGACTTAGAATTGGATGATCTGGGTTCAGTCACTGCTTATTAGCTGTATGACTTTTGGCAAGTCAAGCATTCTTTGGGACACAATATAGCTTTGATTCTTTCTGTTGAAGTTTATATCTGTGTTTTGTGTAATTCTCTGTAATATAGTATTTCCATGTTATACTCAAAACTATTTTGTAGAAAAAATTCTGGTATCTCTGTAAGAAATAATGGCAGCAAAAAAGCTCAGATTTGGACATTGCTCTTTATTCCCTGTGCAAGTGACTTGTGAATAAGGATACACAAGATATCACAACAATTACTTTTATTGCACACAATGCTTAGTATAGTTTTTCTTTTAAAAACCACAAATTGGTGATTACAAGGTTCTCTGATTTGTTAGCTGGATAATCTTCACTTCCTTTGTTTTGTTTTTAACAAAGATGAAAATATCTAAACCATTGGATTCAGAATTAGATTATGTTATTTTCATGAAAAAATTAGTGTCAAATTACATGTCAGAATTTATAAAGATTCTTATTTACATAGTAACAAATTTTTATACTTGTACGTTTTATACTTGTACATTTTGTATTTATATTGGATACTAATTTTGAAAATTTGGTGATTTAAAACCAGATTTTATATTATAAAATAATTTCATAGATTAATTATTAGCTAATTAATAACCTGGAAAAACAGTTTTACCTTGCAAATGATAACTAAGCAATATATATGCATCAAACCCCCAAATGTCTCCATTAAAATTTTTTCCCCAAGTTCTTTTTTTGTTTTTTGTTATAAGTATTTTGATTGCCTAGGAATTTTAATTCCTAAAATTTTTGATATGGGAATCTTTGATTTTTAATTGTATACATTTGTTCCCTTAAGTTTGAACAACTGTGAATGTGAGAGAGTAGTTTGTTATCCACATTTACACTGCACTATTCATGTCCGCTCACTCTTACCCAGCTTGTGTCCGGTTCTCATGCTACATTTTTGATGATTCTGAGTTTGTAAGTAAAAAAAAATAAATAAAAATAAAAATAAAAAAAAAATAAAAAAAGTAACTGGGTGAAATATTGAAATTAACCACAACTGAAAAGCGCTTTGAAACTTGTTTGCAAAGTGTATATACAAAAGCAGTTATCTAATGGCTGGAAAATCACATTTTAAATTGTATTGCTTCAAGAGTATTTTTTCAATGAATACTTAACAGAGCTCTCAGCTCGCTCTGATACTAAAGCCCAATGAAGAAAGGATTAATTATTTCAGTTTAAAGCCAATTCAGAAATTTCATTTGGCTCCTCAACTTTAAATTTCTTTCACAACAAATGTTTTACCAGAAAAATAGAAATGGACCATCTGCTGAAACCTCCATCAAGTGGGGAGTAGCCAAGGTAGTAGAGAGTCAAAAACATTGGTGATTCATTATTGGTATGAGAATAATTGAAAACTGATGGTAATGATTAGATGAAGTACATGCATCAGAATTGTATACTCTAACAGAAAAACTCCGTGAAATATTCTTCCCCAACCTTCCCTACTTCACCTAAGTTGGACATTTAAATTTTTTCATTTTTATTTTTTACACTATGTATTTTGTAAGTCAACTGTCAGCATCACATATATTATCAAAATAAATACATGGTTTTTGTTTCCATTTTATCATCCAAACCTAGATTTTGGATCCTGTGACTATTAACTACCCTTCTTAAAAAATATTTTAACGGACTTAATTTTCTTATTTTTTTGAGAGAGCGTACGTGCACACGTGGACAAGAGGGGGAAGGTCACAGGGAGAGGGAGAGAGAGAGAGAATCCCAACTAGGCTCCACACTCAGTGCAGAGCCTGATGCAGGGCTCCATCCCACGATCCTGGGATCATGACCTGAGCTGGAATCAAAAGTCGGATGCTCAACCAACTGAGCCACCCAGGTGCCCCTATTACTACTTTTTGATCTCTGTTTGTTGTCCTAATGTTGGCTTGTTGTTTTGGGGGCCTGGTCCAAGTTATTACCACTCCTGCCCTCAGTTTTTTGACTTTCTGTTTTCAGTGCCTTATATTCTGCTTTACATTCTTAAATGTTATGGATAATTTTTGTTGATGTTTTTCTCTTATATTTACATCAAAGAATTATACAGTCATGTTTGTGCTTTTTTTTTCCTCATTGGCTTCTCTTCTGTTGTTTCATTTTCTTTGTATAATTCTCCTTTGTAGTTGGTTATGCAGTATATTCATTTCTTTGTCCTGAAACCAAGTCAGGTGATGAACTAGATTATATATTTAACAAAGTTATGCAAGTCCCCTTGTCTGTGCTGTTAATTAGTCCTGTGATCTAGTGGGAGATGTGGAATGATCATCTATGAACTGGTGGTCTGTTCTTGAATTGGTTAGACACATAATGGTTTTGTTTATGTGTAAAGCCAGAGAATGGTAGAGTTCCACTATAGATTCAGTAATTTCAATGGTACTGCTTGGGGTATCCATTTGGGAAAATGAATGCATTTTCAGAGTTTACTAGTAATAGGTAAAGGCTATGCTCACTGGTGACTTTGTGCTATTAAAATAAAGCAATATATCTTCAGTTACTCCTACTTGTAGTTCTCATTTAGGGATATACTATCTATAAAAAGTTCTGCTGTGGTTTTGATTGAAACTTCAGAGGATATATGGGTCAATCTGGGGGAGAATTGACAACTTAATAATGTTGAGTCTTCCAATTTATGGATATGGTGTCTGTTTTTAGATTCATCTTTGATTTAATTTATCAGTGTTTTATAGTATTTAGTTTATAGATCTTACACATATTTTCTTAGATTTGTCACTAATTATTTCACTTTCTTAGTGCTATTGAAGTAGCACCTAACTTCTTGAAACAAAATTCCAATTTTTAAATTTGGTATATAGAAATAGGATTTTTTTGGATATTGAATTTGTATCCTGCAACTTTACTAAACTTCTATTGGGGACTTTTTTAATGAAGTTGATGGTGTTTTCTGTGCAGGCAATTAATATCATCTACAAATAGAGACAATTTACTTATTTTTGAACCATGTATGACTTTTGCTTCTTGCCTTACTGCTTAGAACTTCTGGTATTAGATTTGATATGAATGTGTTGGGAAAGGCACTCTGCCAAGGGCTTTGGCATTGCTGAAGGTCCTAGGATATGCTGGGCATTGCTGGCTCTACCAAGAATGCAAAGACCTGACTCTTCTTTATCGGGTCCGTTTGTGTTTGAAGCTAGCAACCTTGAAGGATGCAGTAATAAGTCCCCAGGCAAAGAGCAGACTTGCTTCTGCTTGTTATAAAAACGGTAAATTTTTATACTCAGTGTTGTTTGGCTGTGATGCAAACCCACTGTGTACAGAGTACTCACCTAGGCCCCTCTGCCAAGGGACTTGGATGGGACGGTGAACTGTCACTGACACCATCCTCATACTTACGTCATATGTGATAAAGTCCTTAGCTGGTAACCCAGGCATCTAATGTCTTTTGCCAGCATCCATGACAAGAGCAGACTAACTATATAGCTTGCAAGTAGAGTAAAATCCTAAACCCTTCATGATTTTTGACAATTTTGCCAACAGGGATGTGATGTTGACAGAAACATGGCTTCCTGCAGGAAGAGACAAGTGTCCCTGTGGGCTGGTTTAGGTGATAGGAGATCCAGCAGCAAATGCTCCTGTTGAAACAGTAAACTAGTAGATCCTCTGCTGACCTACCTGTTAATGAATATTTAGAGGCTAAGTAGTGAGAAGTTGAATGGAGCTGCCTGAATGGTGCTTTGGTTGGTGCTCACTCTCTAGGCTGGAAGAGGAACGATTGTTATTACGTCAGTAAGGCAGTACACCTCTAGGCCCAAGGCAAAAGGCAGTAGCTGCTGAATCAGGGGGTCCTCAGAACGAAAATGAAAGGTGTCAGCACTGAGCATGGGTAGACTGAATACATTCTAACTTTATTGGTTGAGGCCAAGTAGGCAGCTTGAACATAAATGCAAGTCTCGCTTATTGGTGCAGAGTTCCTCTTGTTTTCTGCCCTCTGATTCATCTCTTACCCTTTAATCTCAGCTGCTTCAGATCGAAGCTTGGTGTGGTTGGGAACCTCAAGGATGGGGGAAATTCAAACTTTAATAGCTGTGTTGGATAGAGTGCCCACGCACCATCCTACCTGGTTCTGTGGGGAGAAAGCACGCTAGCTGGCAAGGGGCAGGTGGGGGGGGGGAATGGCAGGGTGCACAGGGCACAATAAGGACACCCAGGCTCTTGGAGGAGCTAGGAGGGATGAGGGAGGAAGTGGCACTGACCCTGGAGTGAGGACCCAAACAAAAGAGCCTCCTGCCACATCAGCCCTCCTCTGCAGGCTAGCCTCCCCCACTACCCCACTGCCCTCTCCTGCCCCTGCTCCTGGTCAGAAAAAAATGTCTTCTCCTGGCAGCTATGGCTGTAATCCCTTTTGTGTGTATGTCAGATCCCTTGGTCTATGTTCTTACAGGGGGGAAAGCAGTCAAATTCAAGAAAAGCTAGAGTGTGGGTGCAGTCTCTGGGCCTGTTCAATATACTCTTGTTCTGGCTTCCTCTGCCAAGTGTATATTTGGTATTGCCGTTTTTACTTCTACATGCTTACACTGTGAATGCTTGCAAGTTCACAGGAGATTTTCCCATTTGTGGGCTGCTGCATGTCCCCTCCCTGATTGATCCAGCACAAACAATGGATTATCCCTAGAGGAAAGAAAAGAAAATCACAGCTTTGGTTGAAGACTTTGTGGCTAAGGTATGCAGGCCTTTTCTTAGTACAGCAGTGCCACCTGCCTGACCCAACTACCAAGTGCACCTCTTTTGGAAGGGCCTACTGCTGAGGTCTTCTTAAAACTAAACACCTGACCCGTGCACTCATTGCAACTCTCTGGCATGATATTACCGTCTTGGGGGTATGTTATCTCAGACTTGACGGTTAACAAGGGAAGGACCCAAGAGACTGAATTGAGCAAATGAAAATGGATTGTTTAGAGATGCCGGCAGCCTGGCCTTTGGGTCGTCTTGGTTTTGAATGAAGGGGTGGAAGTGACCCCTTTTGGGAAAAACTTTCATGTTACTCCTGAAATATCTCTCACTACTTGAAGCAAAGTTCCTGGCCTCAGTGGGACCCGTGATTCACAGAAGTTCCTATAAATAGGTTGGCCTGGTTCACTGATGGTTCAGCCCAGATACAAGCTGATGGTATCCATTGTACTGCTGCAGCTTTTCAACCAGTGCCAGCTACAGAACACTGAGAATGGACGTGATCGCTCGACTCCATTCTCAGAGCTCTGACCAGTACACCACTTGATGAACGTTAGAGTGTTTTTACTAAATCTTGGGTTTCTTGGGCTCTTACTGGTAGCCCAGCCTCCAGACGTGCCACTTGAGAGATCAGCAGATCAAAAACATCTCTCTCTGCGGCTGCAAACTATGGAAACAAATTGTGGTTGCCAGTCAGTTTGGGTTACTCAAGCCAGTACCTCCTGGATTGCTGCCATTTTTACTCAGAAATGGCATTCTGCATTCAAAATTGTTTTGAATGTAGCAGCATATCCATCATAATAGACTGGACAACCACTGTGTCCTGGGTTTGGGGAAAGGGGATTTCTCAGTGTTCCTTGCCCCAGTTCCACTTGTAGGACTAATTCTTTTTTTATTTATTTTTTATTCTCAAGTTAGTTAACATGTAGTGTAGTTTTGGCTTCAGGAGTAGAACCCAGTGATTCATCACTTACGTATAACACCCAGTGCTCATCCGGAAGAGTGCCCTCCTTAATGCCCATCACCCATTTAACCCAACCCCCCTCACCCCCTGGGTTTGTTCTCTGTGTTTAAGAGTCTGTTATGGTTTGCCTCCCTTTCTGTTTTTATCTTATTTTTCCTTCCTTTTTCTTATGTTCATCTGTTTCTCAGATTCCACATATGAGTGAAATCATATGATAATGTCTTTCTCTGACTGACTTATTTCACTTAGCATAACACCCTCCACGTTGTTGTGAATGGCAAGATTTCATTCTTTTTCATCACTGAGTAATATTCCATTGTATGTGTATGTGTGTGTGTATACATATATACGTATACACCCCACATCTTCTTTATCCATTCATCAGTTGATAGAATTCAGGCATTTGGGCTCTTTCCATACTTTGGCTATTGTTGATACTGCTCCTATAAACATTGGGGTGCCTGTGCCCCTTCGAATCAGCATTTTTTGTATCCTTTGGATAAATTCCTAGTAGTTTCCAAAGAAGACATCCAGATGGCAAACAGACACATGAAAAGATGCTTAACATCACTCATCATCAGGGAAGTACAAATCAAAACCACAATGAGATACGACCGGACACTGGTCAGAATGGCTAAAATTAAGAACTCAGGAAACAACAGATGTTGGTAAGGGTGTGGAGAAAAGGGAACCCTGTTGCACTGCTGATAGGAATGCAAACTGTGGTGCAGCCGCTCTGGAAAACAGTGTGGAGCCTCCTCAAAAAATTAAAAGTAGAACTACCCTACAACCCAGCAACTGTAGGACTAATTCTTTTTCTCCCCCCAGGGGTAAAGCTTTGTTTTTGTTTTTTGTGTTTTTTTGCTGTTTCCTTCCCCTATCTCTAATGGGTTTTCAACAGTGACCAGAGGGTGATAGGGTTTGTTGCACTGCCATGAATGGTTTTAGGCCTTTTCTCCTTCCTTGTATGAGAGAGGGTCGAAAGGATTCAGGTTGGGCTTTATGTCTTGCTGTCAGTGGCTGTTCCTCTTGCCATACTTGGACCAAGAGGGGTGCTTTTCTGGGCCTCTTACTCTGCACCTACTCTTTTTTCTGTGTGCATACCTGCTGCGATTTGTGAAGAACCAGTGGATAGGTATGCCTTCCCTTTTTTTGTTTGTGGTTCTGTATCTCTTGCTAGCACATACTCAGCCTCTAGCACTTCATTAACAATTTTAGCTGAATTATTTTTATTAGTATCTAGTATTGTTTTCCCAGGGAGCTCGTGTCCCGTGTGTCCTTCAAGGCACCTGTTTTTCCTTAGAGCTTGAGTTGGTTGGTTGCCTATAACCTCAGCTCTCCTGACCGCTATTTACCATGATAATAGCTTAATTTCATGACCCTAGTTGGTTATGGTAGAATACCCTGTAAACTGTTGCTTGATTTTATTTGCAAGTATTTTGGTAAAGTCTTTGCATGTTCATGAGAGATATTGATCTGCCATTTTGTTTTATTGTAATGTTTTTGTCTGGTTTTGGAATCATGACAGTGTCGGATTTGTAAAGTGAATTGAAAAATGTTTTCTCTTTTTTTGGTTAAAAACAAATTTGTGTAAGATCAAGACTAGTCTTTCCTCAAATGTTTGGTAAATTCCAAAGAGAAAATATTTGAGCCCAGGAGGTTTTATGTTATTTAAACCTTTTATTTGTAAATTCAAATAACTTAATAGATGATAGCTTCAGATTTTCTATTTTATCGTGTCTGTTTTGATGATAAGTATAGCTTGAATAATTTGTTTATATCATTTAATTTGCCACATTTATTAGCTTTGATTTGTTTTTAACATTTTCTCATATTTTAATATATGTAGGATTGATACTGTATCTCCCTTTCATTACTGATGTTGGATATTTATATCTTTTTTTCTTGATCAGTTTGCCTAAAAGTATATTAATTTTATTGATCTTCAGATAACCAGTATTTGGTTTCATTGTTCTTAGTGAACATTGTTCTTATTATTTCTATTTTACTGATTTCTGCTTTTACCTTTAGTATTTCCTTCCATCTACTACTTTGTTGAAAGTATCTTTAATGTATTTAAATGCCTTTTTATCTAATATGGGCTCAGTACAGTTTTACTTGAATCCCACAAATATGATTATGTTTTATATCACTCAGTTTAGTATGTTCTTTAATTTCCCTTGTATTTCTTTGCTGAAACATGGGTCATTAAAAATTTTTTTCGGAGCACTTGGGTAGCTCAGTCGGTGAAGCCACTGACTCAATTTCAGCTCAGGTCATGATCTTACAGTTCGTGGGTTCGAGCCCTGCATCGGGCTCTGCACTGACAGTGTGGAGCCTGCTTGGGGTTCTCTCTCTTCCTCTTTCTCTGCCCCTCCCCTGTTGGCGTGGTGTCTCTCTCTCTCTCTCTCTCTCTCTCTCTCTCTCTCACACACACACACACACACACACACACACACACAAAAGTAAATAAAGACATTTAAAAATTTTAAATTATTTTTTTCAATTTCTAAATATTTGGTAAGTTTTCTAATTTTTTTGTTACTGATTTCATTCATATTTAATTTCATTAAGAGAATATACATTGTAAAATTACAGTTTAAAAAATTTGTTTAGGTATCTTTAATGGCACAAAATACAGTCTATCTAGGTGAATGTCCTGTGTACCTTTGAAAATAGTGTGTTTTCTCCCATTATTGGGCATAGCGTTTTATAAATTTCAAACAGGTCAAGTTGACTGATAATATTGGTCACGTTTTCTCTCGCCATACTGATTTTATGTTTGTTCTATTAGCTTTGTACTGAAAGTAACTTTTTATTGAAAGAGGACTTGTAAAGTTCCCAGATATAATTCTGGATTGGTCTGTTTCTTCTTTGATTTTTTTTCCAGTTTTTACATCATGTATATTTATTGGATATATGCACATTTAAGAGTATTATGTATGTCTTTATTCCTGATAATCTTGTTTTGATGTCTCCATTGTCTGATTTCAGTGTAGCTACTACAGGTTTGTTTTGTGGCTTATATCATACATACTTTCTTAATCTTTTATTTTTAACTCTTCTGTATCTTTGTTTTAGAGGTTTGGTTTCTGTAGATTGTGATAATTTGGTTTCGCTTTTTTTCCATTCTGATATCTGTCTTTTATTTGGAGTACAGAGCATTTCCGTTCAATATAGTTTTCCATATCATTAGGCTTACACCCTCCACTTGGCATTTGTTTTGTTTGCTCCATGTATTATGAGCTCATTTTTCTTCCTTTTCTAACTTGTTTGGGATTTTTACTGTTCCATTTTGTTTGGATTTTTAGTAATTAATGAATAGATAAAATAGAATAATAACAAAACGGAGTAGTATGTAGTCTACTGACTGATTACCTCTATTTTTTAGGTTTCTTATTTTATTGATGGTTTTAGGTTTTATGATATACACGTTTAAACTACATAGTCTATTTATAACTTATAGATCACATCATTTATTTTAAAAAATAGTTTTAAAAATATTTCTTTTGAGAGAGAGAAAGCATGTGCATGAGCAGGAGAGAGCAGAGACGGGGGGTGGGTAGAGAGAGAATCCAAAGCAGGCTCCATGCTATCAGCGCAGAGAACAACTTGGGGCTCTGTCTCACAAACTGTGAGATCATGAACTGAGCCTAAATTAGGAGTTGAACACTTCACCAATTGAGCCACCCAAGTGCCCTGATCCCATCATTTAATGATGGTAGATCCTTATTATCCTATCACTTCCTTTGTCCTTTTTCCATCTTCTGTACTGTTTCTTTTTGAAAGTTTAGTTCTGCTTTATAAACCTCATAATAGATTGTTACTTTTTGTTTTAAGCAGCCAATCATCTTTTAAATAAAAATTTAAGAATAATAATTTATGCATTTACAGTTGACTGTGAACAGTAGTTCACAGTGCTGACCCCATGCAATTGAAAATCTGTGTATAACTTTTTTTTTTTTTCGTTCTTTTTTTTTTTTTTTTTTTTTAATTTTTTTTTTTTTTTTCAACGTTTATTTATTTTTTGGGACAGAGAGAGACAGAGCATGAACGGGGGAGGGGCAGAGAGAGAGGGAGACACAGAATCGGAAACAGGCTCCAGGCTCTGAGCCATCAGTCCAGAGCCTGACGCGGGGCTCGAACTCCTGGACCGCGAGATCGTGACCTGGCTGAAGTCGGACGCTTAACCGACTGCGCCACCCAGGCGCCCCTGTGTATAACTTTTAACTCCCCCCAAAACCTAACTACTAATAGCCTATTGTTGACTGAAGCCTTAGTGATAACATACACAATTGACATGTATTTTGGATGCTATATGTTATACACTGTATTCTTAAATTTTTATTTCTTTTTATGTAGGCTCCATGCCTAGTGTGGGGCTTGAACTCACAACCCTCAGATTTAAGAGTTGCAAGCTCTACCGACTGAGCCAGCCAGATGTCCCAATATATACTGTACTCTTAAAGTAAGCAAGAGAAAATTAAGGAAATTGTAAGGGAGAGAAAATACATTTGTAGTACTGTCCTGTATTTAAAAAAAAATCTGGCAGAAGTGGACCCAACCCAGTTCAAACCTGTGTTGTTCAAGGATCAACTGTATTTACAGTGTCTCACACTTTAAATTTATTTATTTATTTATTTATTTATTTATTTATTTATTTACTTATTTTTTTTACTTATTTTACTTATTTACGTATTTACATTGGAGATTCTGGTATTTTCCTTCAGTTTGAAGAACTCTGACTTTTTTTGTAGTTTAGCCTGTCTGGCAACAAATTATGCTTTGTTTAGAATTATGCTATCATTTAGAAGCTATTTTGTTGTTTTCTGGCATGTGTATTTTCTGGTGAGAAGTCTGGATCATTCTTTGTTCTTTGCTATGTAATGTGTCTTTTTTCTCTGTCCCTTTTTAGGATATTCTTTTTATTTATTCTATCCATAGTTTCATTATGATGTGCTTTGGTGTGTTTTCTTTGTGTTGTTTCCCTTCCTTTGCTTGGGGTTCACAGATATTCTTGGATTTTTGTTGCTGCTGTGCTGCTGCTGTTACTTGTTGGTTTGGTTTTCTTATCAAATTTGAAAAAAAAAATTCATTCTTCAAATATTTCTTCTTTCTCACATCTTCCCTCTCCTCCTGGGACTCCGATAACATACATTTTAGACTCCTCGTATTGACACACATACCACTGATGTTCGGTTCATTTATTTTTGTAGTTATAGCTTGAGTAGTTTTGGTTTGCTTGTTCCAGGTTCTGCAATCTTTTCTTTTGTGGTGTCTGATCTACCTGAAACCCTTCCACTGAATTTTTCAGTTCAAATATTTTGTTTTTCACCTCTAAACATTTTATATGATCAATTTTTAGAGTTTCCATTTCTCTTCTCATTGTGTTCATGTTTTCTTTAAGTCTGTGCTCATAGTTATAATAGATATTTTAAGGTCTTTGTCTCTTAATTCCGTTATCTTTTTGCATCTTGGTAGTTCTAATAATTTTTTTGAAGATTTTTTTTTAAGTAATTCCTACACCCAACATGGTACTGGAATTTACAACCCCGAGATCAAGAGTCGCTTGCTTCACTGACTGAGCCAGCCAGGTGCCGCTCTAATAATTTTTGACTGGATACCAGCCATTGTATTGGATATTGTTGTCGTCCTTTAAAGAATGTTGCACTTTGTTCTGTCAGGCAGTCAAGTTACTTGCAGATCAGCTTGATCCCTTTGAGGTTTGTTTTTAAGCTATACAGGGGCATCTTCAGAGGAAACTTACTGTAAGATTAGTTCAGCCCTACCATTAAGGCATGATCCTTCATGGGTATGTACCAAGTGCTCCTGTGCTCAATGGTGTCTCTTCATGTTGGCCTTCAAGCTGAAGCACCTTGTGGTGCTCTCATTGTGAACTCAGAATTGATCAGTTTGCAGGCTTTCTGGTTGTTCTTTGCTTGGCCTCTTTGAGTTTCATATGCTTTCATAACAATATTTTTTTGAAGATTCGAGAAACCCTAAATACAAATTTTGGAAGTGTTTCTGTTCTTAGGTTGTTTTTTAATGTTATTTTGACCTACCTTCCCTTCCATTTACTCAGCCTTCTTTAACTCAGATTTGTCCTTTAACCTCATCTAGACCATTATTTATGACTTGGTAGGGTTTTCCCTTATGTTGTCAGGGAACACGTATTTAGGCAGAGAGCCTCAATAATCCTAGAGCTCACTTCGTTTGTTTTCTAGGGAGTCACAGCCTTGCTCTCCTGCTGTCCAGGATCTGAAAATAGTATTATAAGTTTTGTCCACTTTTCTAGTTGCTAGGGTAAGTCCTGCACCCTAGAGTAATTTGGAAGCAGAAGTTCCAAATTTGTTTTAAAAACTAATTATCCTATAATTTCTTGTAGTAATTAATTATGCACTAAATCTTGGTGTTCTTTTTACTGCTGTTTTAAAGTGATTAAAATCTTTGTTTTACTTTTTATGCCTTATTATGTTACAGTCTAATAATAGGCTAGTGATATTTTGTGTCCTGGAATTCACATTCTTTGCATTTAAAATATTTGCCCTGGACAATTTTCTTTCATAAGTACCTCTATTACTTTTTTTTCGCCCTGTTGGAGAAAAAGATAACAGTGCTGGAAGAAAGATCACACAGCTATGCAGATTAATGCCTTTGCAAATTTATGTCTTCTAATCTCAAGTCATTTCCCTTCTGTCACAGGTGTTGTTATATTGACCAGGGAGTGGGAAACATTTTCTGTAAGGAGCCAGGGAGTCAATATTTTGGGCTTTGTGTGCCACATAGAGTCCGTATTGCATATTCTTCTTTGTCTTCTTTTCTGACTCTAAAAATGTAAAAACCAGTCTTAGCTTTCATCTTTGGTCTATAGGCCTTAGTTTAATCACCCTTGACATAGGCCACCACAACTTTGTTCAAGCAGCCTTCCCTTCTCTCCAGTTTATACCAGAAGACCTTAATTTTTACTTTACTGATGAAATGGAGTTTGGAACTTTTGTCATCTTCTTGCTTCCTATGTGGTCCTTCTAAAAGCCTGTCTAGACTTTCCATTATTTGTCTTCCTTTCACTGTGTGTCAAGAGAGGATATATGTACATATATGTATGTGTGTGTATATATATATATATATATATACACACACATACATCGCCTTTATTTTAAGCCTAAGCCTACTATGTGGATTCCTGTTTTTGTCCTCTTCCAAGTTCATTTACAACTTTTTCCATTTTGCTGTATTATTTTTCTTCATTCTTTCAACTGTACTATACCAATGTGTGCTTATTTGCTGTTCTGCCATTTTAAGTTTGGCTTATGACCTCTCAAAATGTTGATTTTTAAGGAAAGGAAAAATCAAATCACCACAACAGTTGGTCTTAAGTACTTTCAGTTGCGTTTCAATTGGAAGTGGAAGAAGATTGCTTTTTTAAGCTATAGTAAAAATATATAGGTAAAGGTGTTTTTGTGATACATACTTAAGAGTTAGTTGATCTTGGCCATGTTTTTTTCCTTCATTTCCCCCCAGTGACAACATAATAAGACTAATGAATTTGAACATCTCAAGGAAAAATGTTCTGTGTTGGGGAGTGATAACAGTTCTCTAAAAGGCAAAACATCAAGTACAAGGTTTTTTTTTTTTTTCTTCTTCTTTCAGGAATCAGACTAAATCTAGGCACATTGTGTTGCAGGCATCACCTCACAAATCTGCCAACGCATGTCCTTTCTGAGCTTCAACACAGCTGCTGTCCCAACCAGTCTTTCTTCTCTTTGATAGTGGTTTGCATTAGTGTTTTGGTTTATGATGGGGAAGGAAAAAATACAAAAGAATCCCTTCCTCATTTTTCTTATGATATTATGGGTTTTAAAAGCAATAATATAAGTATCAGTGACTTCTAGATCATTCTCATACTAAGAAATATGAAGGGCATTAGGTGTTTTAAATATAGATGAATCCATTTATATAAAAAATGGACTTTAAGGAATAAGGTTACTTGTAAAGAGTAAAGACACATTAAAAAAACTACATGTTCTTACAACAACTTGTTCTATTCTTTTTTTTTTTTTGTAACATAGCTATTCCTCCCCCGCTCCCCACACAACAGATTTGTAATGTAAGAATAGAATCATGGTGCAGCCTGCAATTCCCAGAGGTAAAACACACAGTACTAGACTTCCATCTGTAGATTTTACTTTTTAGATTTTATGTATTTTTTGAGTTAAATTAAAATTTGAAATCATTTTAAGCTTTCAAGGACTGTATTTATGTTAGATTGTTCTCTTATAAGAGGAGTGGCTACATCATAGAGCAGTTATTGATGCTTTGTGTTAAGTAGATATTTTGTTAGGTGGTTACCCTTTGATTATTCTTTTGCAGTCGTATATACTACAATTTGGCAGTGCTTTGTGTCTTGAATTTCAGTTGCCTGCTTTTGTCTTATTTGATTAGTTTTGTAATGGTCTTTTACTCTTGAATTTTCTTCTCCCTCCCTCTTCTTGTTGGACATACAATGGCATCATTAATGAGTGTTTTATCTATTTAAGTAAATCTCTAAAATTAGTTTTGAATTGGATGTTTTAGATATGTAAATATAACTCACAATTATTCAAAGTTGAAGAAAGGTGCTCTGAATGACCTGGGAGTTTTCATATAATAATTTAATGTTCTTAAATGCATGTTTGACTTTATGCTTACATTTGAGGGTATTTGAGCCTATGATAAAAGAACTTTATTGGTATCATAATAACTGTCAAACATTTAAATCCATTGCATCGTAGATGAACTCTTCTTATACTAGTAGAATCAAAATTGTGCTGTGCTATTCTCTTTTTTTAAACATGGGATATAATGAAGATATTTCAATTAAGTTAAAAATACATTTGTTTTCACTAGCTTTGGAAAGGAGACCAGTAAAAGTGTTTTCACAGTGATTTGCATTACCTGGGGAAATTGCTCCCTGAAAACATGAGATGATTTAACATTTTCAGTTTTGACTGTTTTTTATTTGTCTTAGAAGATAACTTGATGGGGCACCTGGGTGGCTCAGTCAATTCAGCATCCGACTTTGGTGCAGGTCATGATCTTGCGGTTGGTGGGTTTGAGCCCTCATCGGGCTCTGTGCTGATAGCTCAGATCCTGGAGCCTGCTTTGGATTCTGTGTTTCCCTCTCTCTCTGCCCCTCCCTTGCTCACACTCTGTTTCTCTCTCTCTCTCAAAAATAAACATTAAAAAAAAAAATAATAAAGGGGCACCTGGGTGACTGAGTCTGTTAAGCATGCTCAGAGCCTAGAGCCTGCTTCGGATTCTGTGTATTCTTCTCTCTCTGTCCCTCCCCTGCTCATGCTCTCTCTCTCAAAAATAAACATTAAAAAATTTTTTTAATAAAAAATAACTTGATTTGTAGTGATTTGTTCATTTGCAGGGACAACAGTATAAACACATGTTGGCGTTGCTGATGTTCAGGGAGTCAGTTAGCTATGTGTGAGCCTGGCCCTGCCCACTTTCCCAGTCTTATCTTGATTAGTTCTCTATATTTTCCAGATGTTCATTAATGGTACCATGTAGAATAACTCATAAGAGTCATTTTAAAAACCAGGAAATTCTTAAAATTCCTTACTTATATTTTTTGAATGTACCACATTAGTATGAGAGATTTGACTCTTATATTTTCAGCTATAATTCTTACTTTTATGTTGTGGAGACATGACTGTTGTTCAGGAGATTTTTTTAAAAGTTTTTTTTTTTAAGTTTATTTTTTTTAAGTTTATTTATTTAGTTTTTTTTTTGAGAGAGGGAGAGAGTGCATGAGCGAGAGCAGGGGAGGGGCAGAGAGAGAGAGGAAGTGAGAGAGAGAATTCCAAGCAAGTTCCTCACTACCAGTGTTGGAGCCCTGCACCAGCTCAAACCCACAAACCCAGAGATCATGACCTGAGGCGAAATGAAGAGTCGTACATTTAACCAACTGAGCCACCCAGGTGCCCCTGTTCAAGAGATTATTTTAAATAAAATCAAAATCACCATAGAGAAAGCCTCATCACTTGGTTAGTCATAGTACATTCTATGTGTCTGATGGTACGTAAGGTGCTAGGGAAACGATGATAAATAATGAGTTTGTAGTTTGGTAAGGAAAACAGACAAATACCCCATGGTGGTATAGACAAAGTATAGTACTAAGGGTTGAGTATGAAGTACTAAGAAGGGCAGTAATCTGGATGGAGATGATCAGGGAACACTTTCTAGAGGAAGTAAATGAACTGAGATGTAAATGATATTTAGGTGTTAGCCAGATTGATTAGGATGGGTGGTGTTTGTTCAGATCGGTGCCAGAGTACCAGATAAAAGAGACAGCTTTTCCTAGAAGTTTGAGGTAGGGAAGACAAAGGAGGAGGACAGAGAAGTGTTGGCTGATGGAGCCAGATAGTAAATGGTGATGCAAGCCATGTTAGAGGATTAGGTTTTACAGGAGGTCAATGATGACTCCAAAAAGGCCTGTAAGTAACATGATCAAACTTACATTTTAGAAAGATCATACTAACTACAATGTCATATGAGCTGGAAAGTTGGGAGTTTAATGAGATGCAGGGAAACTTAGTTTGTTAGACAAGAGTTGATGGTGGTTTAGAATTATTGGGGTATTGAGGATTAGAACAAAGTCATAGGATCATTATGAAGGGGAGATAGAAACAGTGAGATTTGGTGAGAGGAGCAGGGCTATCTTGACAAGTGGATAGTAGGGATGCTCCCTGAGTTATAGCTCTTAGGAACTATGAAGGATGATTGTAAGTATGTGGGGGGACATGTTGAATTAGAGATACTTATTGGACACAAGTGTAGGTATGCAAAACTGTGTATGTGTGTTTGAAATTGAAGAGAAAAAAGGGGCATAAGATGCAGATCTGAAAGTTGCCTTGGCAATTGAATATGGAGAGCTGTGGATTTGGGTCCCCCAAAGGGAGTGGAAATCAGATGGACCCCTGAGAAACTGTGATATGTCAGGGATGGACATAGGAAGAGAAGAGCACAGACATGACTGAGAGGCAATGACTAGAGAGGTGGGAGGGTGTGATGGTAGCAGGGAAAAGAGAGTGTGTCAGGGCTGGAGTAGTCAGCAGTGTTACATGCTGCTGAGACTTTAGGTAAGATAAGATTGAAAAGTGGTCTTAGGATATGCTCCCCTTTCCCCCCCAGAAAAGTAGGTGGTGACCTCAGCAAGCACAGGCACTGAGATCAAGCGAACACCAGTGTAAGCACATTTACTTCACGAAGCAATTTCAAGTGTCAAGTACAGTTATAAAGCATTTCATGTTTTGTGAAAAATTTTTTTAATGTTTATTTATTTTTGAGACAGAGACAGAGCATGAACGGGGGGAGGGCCAGAGAGAGGGAGACACAGAATCCGAAGCAGGCTCCAGGCTCTGAGCTGTCAGCACAGAGCCCAATGTGGGGTTCGAACTCACGGAGCGCGAGATCATGACCTGAGCCAAAGTCGGACGCTTAACCAACTGAGCCACCTAGGCGCCCCAATTTTTAAAGACTATGATTACAGCGGCGCCTAGGTGGCTCAGCTGGTTAAGCCTCTGACTTCGGTTCAGGTCATGATCTCACGGTTCATGAGTTTGAGCCCCATGTCGGGCTCTGTGCTGACAGCTAGAGCCTGGACCCTGCTTCGGATTCTGTGTCTCCTTCTCTCTCTGCACCTCCCATGCTTGCGTGCTGTCTCTCTCTCTGTCTCTCAAAAACAAATAAATGTTTAAAAATTAAAAAAAAGACTATGATTAGAATAATCTGATATTTGAAATTTTATAACTTGAAACTTTAGATTACAAAGGAGTAAGGGAAATAGGTTTCATAAGTATGGCTTGGATTTGAAATAACTGGCATTTAATCTAAACTCTACTAATTATTAGGACTTCCATTTTGTAGATAATGATAAATGGTTATTGACAGAATTTAATGAGATAATATATGAAAAAATGTTTAGCATAATGCCTTACAGGTGTGCATGTGTGTATATAAAATGTTGAACGCCTTATATATAATTATACTGGTTAATTTCAGACTGGCTTTTCTTTTGGTATCTTTGTTACCTGTTGTGTAATAAATTACACTTGGAAGGTAAAAGTTTGAAACAATAGACATTTATTAAATCACACTGTTTCTGATAGTATGATAGGAAGAATAATAGTCCATAAAGTTGTTCGTGTTCTATTTCCCCAAACCTGTGAATATATTACATTATGTAGCAAAAGAAACTTGGCATATATGATTAAGATTGTGTACTATGAGATAGGAGATTATCCTGGATTATCTAGCTAGGCTCAGCCTAGTAAATGAGCCCTTAAAAGTGGAAAGCATCTCCCAGCTGAAATCAGAGGAGATGTGTTGGAAATGCGGCAGTCAGGGGTTCACAGAGGTTCAGAGTGTGAGATGGAGGTAGGGGCTATGAGCCAAGGAATGTGGGCAGCCTCTGGTATCTGACAGCCAGCAAGGAAACGGACCTCAATCCTACAACTGCAGGGAACTGAGTTTTTCCAGAGACCTGAATGACTCTGGAAGCAGATTATTTCCCAGAGCCTCCAAAGTAATGCAGGTAGCCAACACCTCAATTTCAAACTTGTGACACCCAGAGCAGAAAATACCAGCTGCATCCAATGTATTTCTCACCTACAGAATTGTGAGATAGTAAGTTTTATTGTATAGAGCCACTAATTTTGTAATTTATGGTAGCAATAGTAAACTATTCTAAAGATTACAGAACTAGAGGCAGGTTAGCTGGGGAGATTTTGATTCAGGGTCTCTCATGAGATTACAGAGAAGCTGTCCAGAAACTGTAGTCATCTGGAGGCTTGACTGGGGCTGAAGGATACTTCAGAGCTCACTCAAGCGGTTGGCTTCAGTTCCTCGCCATGAGAGCTTCTTCATAGGGCTGCTTACAACATGACAGGTGACTTCTTCCAGAGTAATTGGTAAGAGGGAGAGAATGAACAAATATGAGAGCATGCAATATGCAAAGTAGAAGCCAGTGTCTTTTAAAAATCAAGTCTTAGATGTGCATATCATCGTGTCTGCCATATTCTGTTGTTCAAACAGACAAATCTTGATATAATAGTAAATTACACTGCAGAAGAGTGTGATTATCAGTTGGCAGACAGAGATCATTAGGGGAGGTGGGCTATCATAGTACTTATGTGCCCAAGATGACCAACTTCCAGTTCTAGATGACCTCATTAGGCATATATAGTCCCATGTCTGCAGGGTAGTTTTATTATTATTATTATCTTTTTAATGTTTATTTATTTATTTATTTTTGAGAGAGCATGAGCAGGGGTGGGGCAGAGAGAGAGAAGGAGACAGAATCCAAAGCAGGCTGCAGGCTCTGAGCTGTCAGCACAGAGCCCCATGCGGGCTTGAACTCATGGACCATGAGATCATGACCTGAGCCGAAGTGGGCGTTTAACCCACGGAGCCACCCAGGTGTCCCTGCAGTGTAACTTTATACAGGTTATTTAGCCTCTCTAAAACTGAGGTTATTCCTTCAGAATTGAAATTAGTTGAAATTGATTTCATATGTCAGTACTAGAAATCAGCTTAAGCTAGCTTAGGCAAACGAAGTATTTCTTAAAAGTCCTGGCACTTAATATTTTAGAATGTGCTGTTTTAAGATTAAGGATGCTAAGGTATTTTTTTTTTAATTTTTTTTAACGTTCATTTATTTTTGAGACAGAGAGAGACAGAGCATGAACGGGGGAGGGTCAGAGAGAGGGGGAGACACAGAACCTGAAGCAGGCCCCAGGCTCTGAGCTGTCAGCACAGAGCCCGACGCGGGGCTCGAACTCACGGACCGCGAGATCATGACCTGAACCGAAGTCGGCCGCTTAACTGACTGAGCCACCCAGGCGCCCCGCTAAGGTAGTTTTTGAGAAATTCAAGAATGGTTGAAGGTAGAGACAATGACTGGTGTATCTTGGTTTAGAAGACAGTTCTTGAACAAGTCAAATTTGGCCACATCATAGGAACATGACGTCTCCCTCTGCCAATTACATGGACGTGAGGGAAGGTTCCTAGAAGGGTTGGTGAGAGTAAGTGGTGCCACAGCTTCAATGGGCACCGTTCTTCGTCTAGTGTGATGAGTGGCAATTGTTATACAGTGTGCGGTTGGTATAGCTATACACAGTGGCTCTGTTTTTTATTCTTGAGAGTTTTAGGACTCATTTCCACAGGTAAGTCTCTTTTGTCTATTGATGTGTCTCATAGCATGGTGCCTAGCACATAATTACCCAATAAATATTTATTGAATGGATGAAGGAGTCAGTGATTGTTGTGGCAATATGACCATTATTCAAATATTCAAATACTCTTCTGCTGCATATCATTCTTTTTAGTCTTCATAATTAATGTTGATTTAGTACTTATTTTGTGATACCAAGAAGCTTCTGTTTGTACTAAAGAGTGAACTAGAGCAATTTTAAAATAATGGAATAAGTGAAGGTATAATTACTGGCTGGCTGATCTCTGATTTATTAAGGTGGTTTTTCAACTCATGTTTGAACAGCTAAATCCATATGGAAGTATTAGTAAACCTATTTGCAAACAGCAGTTGTGCACTGGAGAGTTGCATACAATTTATGTAATCTCACCCTAAGTATAAAAAGTTTAATAATCCTAGGTATTTTATGGTTACCATGTAAAACTGGATCTTGAGGGGTCATGCTATTGTCTCAGTTAAATTTTTGGAAATATACTATATATGGTTTTGAGCACAAAGATAACAATTGCAGATCTACTAGCTGTTTATTTTTCATCCACAAATATTTATTAGCTGTATTTCTAGTTATTAGTGTAAGATTTGTAAGTAATTTTTAGGGTATGAATGTCACAAGCTGAAAAGAAGTACTTTTGCTGATTCTTATTATTTTTAATTTACTTTTAGTTGTTCAATTCTATTCAGTTCTATTAAGTGAAGCTGCTAACTCCAATATTACAGGGGAGGCATTCAGAGTTTAGAGTAGAGTATTTGAATATTTGGGGTGAGTGAATCTAAAAAAAAAGTATAAAAATAACTTTAATATGGTGATGATTCTAAAAAAGGTATTAATAATGTGCTATGAAGGTTAAAAAGAAACCATCTGGTTTGAAGAATCTCAACAGGTTTCATGAAATAGGGTGGAGCTGTATGAATAATTCTGAAAAGTAGAGTTGGAGTGAGTGGTGAAAATCCAGGTATCTAACGGATTTTATTTTTGAGCTTGTAACTTTAAAATCCTGAACTATTTGTCCCATGCTGCTTTACATACTGACTTTTTACTTTTAATTATTATCACTGAAAGTGGTGATAAGATGGGCTGGAATAATTTAAGTTCTATTAAAAATAAACCTGAATAATTTAGACTCTATTTTAAATACAAAAGTTACGATTAATTTAACTGTACTAGCATGCAACCAGCCAGTTTACCGAGAATAGGAGGACTGTGGTAGCATTGGCCGGACTAAGGGTGGCATAGAATTTACAGACTTATAGAACTGGAAGGGGCAATGAAGATCAGTCATCTTCATTTTCAAGAGTAAGAACCAAGAGCAGAGAGATAAATGAATTGCCTGTTTTTCTACATTTACAGTGATGGAGTTGGTACTCTATAGAGCCATGTCTTGTAATATTTAGTCCATTAGGACTATTTGAAGCAGTCCCCTAATTCATTTTTGTTAAGGTTACTGAATCTGAAATATTTAATTTGTATGCAATCTGAAGACTCTTACAGACCTATCAGTCTAATATTCCCCCTGCTTCCTGCCTCCCTCAGAGATCTCTTTTATAGTTCACAGATAGAAGATGGCAGAGCACACATGAGACACATAATGTCAGATAGTGAATGGGATGGATAAGAACATAATTATGCCAACTGGTAAAAGTTCTTCAAGTCCAATGGACATGACAGGAAATTCTAAACCATTTTGAATCTAAGACTAGTCTCTTTAACAAAAAAATTAATTTTGAACTATCAGCAAAGGCAATCACATTTTCAGTTTTTACTAGCAAGATACATTTCAGACCTCTCCTTTCTGGTAGCACTTTATTAGAGATACCATTTTGTCCAGAGGTAATTTTTTTAACAGCTTTATTTTTTTTTTTTTATTTTTTTATTTTTTTTAAATTTTTTTCAACGTTTATTTATTTTTGGGACAGAGAGACAGAGCATGAACGGGCGAGGGGCAGAGAGAGAGGGAGACACAGAATCGGAAACAGGCTCCAGGCTCCGAGCCATCAGCCCAGAGCCCGACGCGGGGCTCGAACTCACGGACCGCGAGATCGTGACCTGGCTGAAGCCGGACGCTTAACCGACTGCGCCACCCAGGCGCCCCTTAACAGCTTTATTAAGCTGTAATTAACATACCATGTAATTTGCCCATTTAAAGGGCACAGTTCACTATTTCTCATTTATGTTCAGAGTTGTGCAGTTGTAGCCACAGTTTAATTTTAGAACTCTGTACCCATTAGCAGTCACTCCCCATTTCCCCACCCCAACCATGCCACCCTATGCAACCACTATTCTTTCTTTTTCACGTAAATAGAATAATACAGTATGTGATCTTTTGTGACTGACTCTTTCACTTACTGTATTCTTTCAGGGTTCAGCAATATGGTAACATGTATCGGTATTTCATTCTTTTTTTTTTTTTTAATGTTTATTTGAGAGAGAGCGAGCGAGCAGGGGAGGGGCAGAAAGGGAGAGAGAGAGAGAATCCCAGGCAGTCTCCACATGGTCAGTGCAGAGCCTGATGTGGGGCTTGAACTTACAAACCATGAGATCATGCATGACCTGAGCTGAAGTCAAGAGTTGGAGGCTTAACTGGTTAAGTCACCCAGGTGCACCAATATTTCATTCTTTTTTATTGCCCAGTAATATTTCATGTATGAATACCAAATTTAATTTATTCATCATCTGATGGACATTGGAATTATTTGGGCAAATATTTTCTCTTATTGTGTTGGTTGTCTGAGATTTTTTGTTTTTGTTTTAATTTAAAGATAGTACAATATGAGAAATATAGTACAATATGAGAAATATAACTTAACCCCTTTTCACGGACTTGCAACAAAGGAAAACCGTTGATATTGCATCTTTTTTTTTTTTTTTTTTAATTTTTTTTTCAACGTTTTATTTATTTTTGGGACAGAGAGAGACAGAGCATGAACGGGGGAGGGGCAGAGAGAGAGGGAGACACAGAATCGGAAACAGGCTCCAGGCTCTGAGCCATCAGCCCAGAGCCCGACGCGGGGCTCGAACTCACGGACCGCGAGATCGTGACCTGGCTGAAGTCGGACGCTTAACCGACTGCGCCACCCAGGCGCCCCGATATTGCATCTTTTAAAGATACTAGAACTACTCTCAAAATTGGAGAGAGATTAGAAAGTATGAATTGAGGAACTGAAAAGGTATAATTGTAAGGTCAGCAATTTTATTACGTTCTCCAAACCTTGTGTTTGGATCCGTCTTCTCTGTTTCTGGTTTTCCTTTCTCCAGCTTTCAAAATCTCACTATATTTGTGTTCCCTGAAGCACCTTTGTTAGAGCATATTATTGGGCTTCCCATCTACCCAAATGGTCTGTAATTCTAAATCATCTCTGTCTTGATGATGGATTATATGTTATAGTTTTCTCTTTCCTTATTGCCATTTGCAGGGTGGGGGCCAGTGAATTTAATTTAAATAAGTGAGACCATATTTGTGAAGGTAACATTCAGCCTGAGGCATATATGTTAAAGGAAGGGGAGAGCACTGTTGATGTGCTTTTGGCCTGATGTTTATCTTGAGTCCATGTATAAAAGTATTAGAAACTTAGGATTTTGGGGGGGGGGTTACCTGAGGGTTATTCATAGCACTTCGATCCATATCCTTTCTACTTACTCCTTTTCTGGAGGCCTGATACCTAGTCCTTGAAATTGTGCAAGATTTCCTTTCCTTATTTATCAGATACCACATTTACTCAGCTCATGGGTCATAGTTTGGTATAGGAGAAAAGATTTTATTTAACTAACATATAATATGAGCTTATTTTGAGGAATATTTTATATTGTAAAAGTTCACTTAGTTTACTAAATAAATCCCTGATTGATGGAATTTAAAGTGTTTTAGTTAAGTGAATAACTTTGGGCAGTGGGAGAGATTTTTGAGCATTAGTCATTAAAATTTAGCACATATGGTCTAAGTAAATGCCAGAAGAAATACAAGTAATATGCTGTGAAAATTCACAAGATAGATAAATTATTTACAGTTTAGGAGAGTAGATAAAATATTATGCGTAGTTAGCATTAGAGATAGGATTTGTTTGGGAAGTTTAGCAATTGGGAAGGTGCAAAAATTTAGGGTTAGAGGGGGATATTTAGTATTTTAGTTTGACCAAAAGGTAAGCTTTGGATTACTGGTTAAATACAGTAGTTGAATGCATGCTTTTATTTATACTTCTTCTTTAAAATTCATTAAAATGACAATAAAGGGCTAAAAAGATATAAACTGACAAGGACAAAGAGTGCAAAAAGAGATACAGCAGATGAGAGAAATTACAGAATTTTGCATATGGAAAGCAAATAGATGAAAGGCTATTGATATTTTTTAATGTTTATTTTTGAGAGAGAGAACATGTGAGCAGGGAAAGGGCCGGGGGGGTGGCGGGGGGGTGCGGGGATTGGTGGTGGAGAAAGGACCTGAAGCGGGCTCCACACTGACAGCTGAGATACCCATGAAGGGCTTGAACTCAAGAACTGCGAAATCATGATCTGAGCTGAAGTTGGACATTTAACCAACTGAGTCACCCAGGTGCCCTAAGATGATTGATTTATTAAGTGTAGAAAGTGGAGACATAAAGACCTGCAGAGGGGAAGCCAAGAAGAAGCATGTCACCCACGGAATTCTGGAAGGCCTCGGAATTAGAAGCATTATAGGCTCTTGAAGATGGGGTAGGGAATAGAACTAAAAGGAAGGAGATAATGTTGAATTTCTTATAAGCTATCACTTAGAACTCTGAGGAAAGCAGTTTTGTTTGGAAAATAGGAGTGTTGACTGGCAGTACTCTGTTTATTAAGTATAAAACACCTCTTAAGATCCATTCAGTTGGTCAATTGAAGGTTAACAGGACAGAGCAGGGAAGATTGTGAAATAGGTGGTTTCACTAAGTCTGGGGAAGATAGAAAATAAGGTTGCATTTTCATACTCCTCTGTTCCCTGTGGGTAGAATCTTTTCTCCTCCTTAGTGGCAAAGCCTTCTCAATTTTAGCTCTGGGTTTTTTCTTTTGCTTATCCAAATCTGCTTTGAATGAAGTATTTGCATGGTGAGTCTAATCTCTAATTGTGTGTTGTGAGACTGTGCACTTGTTAAGGCAGTTCTAGGATCATCCATCATAATGGCCTCAGATATATTTTGTTCACTTTTTGTGTGTGTATGATTATGTGTGTGTATCTAATTAATAAGGGAAATTACTCTTCTCTTTCTACTTTTCTACCATATTTTCCTCTCTGTTCCATACTGAGTATATGCATACATGCATACTCCTACTTTTCTTCTTATAGCTGCTGGAAATTTTAACTCTTTTACTGATTTCTGCAAAGAGTTCACAATTAAGACTTATCAGAATAAATCTTCTGGTAATTAATTCATTCAAGAAAGTATTTACTGGGACGCCTGGGTGGCTCAGTCAGTTAAGCATCTGACTTCGGCGGAGGTCATGATTTTGTGGTTTGTGAGTTTGAGCCTCACATCAGGCTCTGTGCTGATAGCTTGGAGCCTGGAGCCTACTTCGGATTCTGTGTCTCCCTCTCTCTCTGTCCCTCCCCTGCTCATGCTCTGTCTCTCTCTGTCTCTCAAAAATAAATGTTAAAAAAATTTTTTTAATTAAAAAAAAGAAAGTATTTGTGGAAGTTTCTCTATGTCCTAGATAGTGCCCTAAGCACAAGGGATTCAACAACCAAATTTCTGCTTTCATGGAGATAATGAGAATATTTTATGGAACAGTTCGATAAATGAAATAAATATATAGTACTATTTTTTGATAGTGGCCATCCAGACAGGTGTGAGTGAGGTGATAATCTCATTGCACTTCTCTAATGATTAATAATGTTTAACATTGTTTCATATGCTAGCTGGCCATTTGTATACTGTCTTTGGAGAAATGTCTACTCGTCTTTTGCCTATTTTTAGATTGAGTTATTTGTTTTTTTTTGTTGTTGAGATATAGGAGTTCTTTATATATTTTGAAGAGTAACCCGTTTTCAGCTATATGATTTGCAAATACCTTCTCCCATTCTGTAGATTGCCTTTTCAGTTTGTTGACTGTGTCCTTTGTTGCACAGAAGTTTTTAATTTTGAGGTAGTCCAGTTTTACCTATTTTTACTTCTGGTGCCATGTCCAAGAAATCATTGTCACATCCAATGTCAAGAAGCTTTGTTCTTAGTTTTCTTCCAAGAGTTATACTTAGGTTTTTAATCCATTTTGAGATAACTTTTTTGTATATGGTATAAGGTAAGAGCTCAACTTCATTCTCCTGCATGTAGCTATTCGGTGTTTCAAGTTCCATTTATTGAAAAGACATATTCTTTCTCCATTAAATGCTCTTGGCACTCCACCCTTGTCAAAAAAACATCTGACGATATATGCAAAGATTTATTTTGGGCTCT
The DNA here is from genome assembly GCF_028749965.1 of Puma concolor. Taxonomy (NCBI): domain Eukaryota; kingdom Metazoa; phylum Chordata; class Mammalia; order Carnivora; family Felidae; genus Puma; species Puma concolor. The sequence goes on along the minus strand of NC_141668.1, from coordinate 93,054,968 downwards.
CCGTTTTATTCCACTGGCCTGTATGTCTGTCTTTATGCCAGTACTACACTGTTTTGAATAGCGTAACTTTGTAATAAGCTTTTTTTTAATGTTTATTTATTTTTGAGAGAGAGAGAGAGGCAGAGACAGAGAATGAGTGGGGGAGAGAAGAGAGAGGGAGACACAGAATCCAAAGTGGGCTCCAGGCTCTGAGTTGTCAGCACAGAGTCTGACACAGGGCTTGAACTCACAGACCGTGAGATCATGACTTGAGCCGAAGTTGGACGCTTAACTGACTGAGTCATTCAGGTGCCCCTGTAATAAGTTTTGAAATTAGGAAGTGTGAGACCTCCAACTCTGTTTCAAGATTGCTTTAGCTATTCAGGGTCCCTTAAGATTCCCTATGAATTTTAGGATGACTTTTTTTATTTCTGCAAATGTGACATTGGGATTTTGAAAGAGATTGCATTAAATTTGTAAATTCCTGAGAGTAGTATTTATATCTTCGCAATACTAACTCTTCCAATCAATGAACACTGGATGTTTTTCCATTTATTTATGTCATTTTTAATTTCTTTCATCAGTGTTTTGTTGTTTTCAGAATATAAGTCTTTCATATCCTTGGTTAAGCTAATTTCTAAGTATTTTATTCTTGTTTGAAGCTATTAGAAGTGGGATTTAAAAAATTATTTTCAGATTGTTCATTGTTAATGTACAGAAATGCAGTGATTTTTTGGTGTTAGTTTTGTAATCCTTGCAACTTGGCTGAATTAGTTTATTCTACAGTGTGTGTGTGTGTGTGTGTGTGTGTGTGTGTGTGTGTGTAATCTTTAGTTTTTTTACATATAAGATCATATTGTTTGTGAGCAGAGATAATTTTACTTCTTCCTTTCTAATTTAGATGTCTTTTATTCTTTTTTCTTGCCTAATTGTCTTAGCTAGGACTGCCAGTACTATGTGGAATAGAAAAAAATAGAAAGTTTTTTTTTTTTTTTGCAGAATTTTTTCACTGCAAAAAAAATGATGCATCCTTATGTCTTTTTATAGTACAAGGCAGAGTATATGTAATATAAATGTAATTGGACTTTAGAAATCCTTACTTTTGATTTGTTTGAATTGTTACTTAAGGAGAAAAGACTTATTTCCAAGAGGTGGCTTTCTTACAAGGCTGTTTTGATACCTTTTTTGAAGTTAATCCTTGGTTAAAATGAAACTATTGCCTTTTAGTAAATGTATTAAAGTACTCTCCTTCTGGACTGTACTCATATTCTTGTTTCAGTGCCCTAAGATTGTATCCTTAGTAGATTAGGTACTTCCAATTTGTTAATTCTGTGTGTGTGTGTGTGTGTGTGTGTGTGTATTGTGTGTTCGTTATATCATTTACTTTTGAATTGCCAAAATGTTTTACAGCTTGGCATGTTTTATCAGCTTGCATTTTATTTTATCCTAGCTGTGCTTTGTCTAATCTCCTTGGGCTTAATTTTTCAACTGCAGTTAACTAAAAAGCAGCTATTTTCATAGCACATTTTGGTCTCTTCACTTGACATATTTCCTTGATGATTCTTTTTGTACTTAAAATCTAATGCTTAGGCTGAAGTATATTATGGGAGAAATAACTTGATTTCTGAGTCTCGCTGTGAAGTGCTTCAGCAAAACAAGCAAACAGTGGAGTGGGGGTACAGACAAAATAAGATTAGTAAAGTAAAGAGAGTTGTTGAAACTCAGAGGAGTCAGGGGGCCCATTATACCATTCTCTGTTTTCTAATGACATTTTTATAATAAAATGTTAAAAAAAAAAGACCACATAAAATTACTGTCCAAAATAATAAATTTTCAGGCTTTGTTTGGAGGCCGACATTTATTTAAAACATGGCATAATGGGAGGACATTACTTATAATTAACAGTACCTTGATGGTAAGATCATCAGATTTGATAATGCCTCAAATAAAAATAGTCTTTCATATACTATATACTCTGTACTTAAGTAAATTTTTCTACTTTATTATTTTGAAAAGTTTCAAACTACGGAAAACTGGAAAGAATAGTGAAGTGAATACCTTTTTATGTATAACCTATATTTATCACTTGGAAAATTTGGCTATGTTTGTGTTTTTTGTATGGATGCTCTTACTGATTTTCTGTCTGCTTGGTCTATCAATTATTGAGAAAAAGACATAGAAATATCTAACTACAGATTTTCCTGTTTCTTTCATTTTTATTAGTCTTTCCTACACAAGTATTGAGCTCTGTTACTATGTGCAAACCCACTTAGGATGTATTAGGTGTGTTGGTTTACTATGGCTGTTATAACAAATTCCCACAAATTTGGCGGCCTAACACCAATTTATTTTACAATTCTGGAGGTGAGAAGTCTGAAATGCCTGTTATGGAACTAAAATCAAAGTGTTAGCAGGACTAGTTCCTTCTGCAAGCTAAAAAGGAGATTCCGTTTCCTTGCCTTTTACAGTTTCTAGAGGCTCTCCTTATTCCTTGGGTCATGGCGGTGCAGCCCATCACCTTTTCCTCCTGGTGGTACCATTCTCACATTGCCTTCTCCTGTAGATGTGACATCTGACTACCTCTGGCTCCCTCCTTTAAAGGCATTTGTGATTACATTGGGCTCATCCAGATAATCCAGGGTAATCTCCCCATTTTAAGATGCTTAATTTAACACATTTGCACAGCCCCTTTTACCATGCAAAGTAGCATATTTACAGATTGAAGATCAGGATATGGATATCTTTGGAGCATTGTAGATGACAAAACTCTCCAAACTAATCTAAGGATTCAGTGCTATCCTTTCAAAATCCCAACTGGTATTTTTGCAGAAGTTGACAAGATGATCCTAAAATTCATTTTGAAATCAAGTAACCCAGAATAACTGAAATAAGTTTGAAAAAGGACAATCAAAATAAACTTGAAAAAGGACAAAATTGGGGAAACTTCCTGATTTCAAAACCTACTACAGGGTTACAGTAATTAAGATAGTCTGTTAGTGGCATAAGGCATATAGATCAATGGAGTACAATTTAAAGTCCAGAAATAAGCTTTCATACTCACAGTGAATTGACTTTTTACTAAGGTGTGAAGACCATTCAATGGGGAATGAATAGTCTTTTTTAACAAATGGTGCTGGGACAAGTGGATATCCATATGCAAACAAATGAATTTGCATCTCTTCCTTAAACCATGCAAAAAAGGCACTCAAAATGTATCATAGACCTAGATATAAGAGCTAACCCAAAAACTCCTAGAAGAAAACATAGGAGTAAATTTTTGTAACTTTGATTTCTTAGGGCACCAGGAGGATAAGTGACAAAAGAAAAAATAAGTTGTATTTCATGAAAATTAAAAACTTTTGTCTATCAAAGGACACCTTTAGGAAAGTGAAAAGCTAAGACATCATCGAGAAAGTAAAAAGACAATCCATAGAATGGGAGATAATATTTGTAAGTCATGTATTTGACAAGATGCTTGTATACACAATCTATAAAGAATGCCTACCATTAAAAAAAAAAAAAAGACAACCCAACTAAAAATGGACAAATAGCTTGAATTCAAAGGAAGGTTTCAAATTTTTCAAATTTCATTCCTTCATTTTTCAAAGGAAGATACACAAGTGGTCAATAAGCATACGAAAAGATGATCAACATTATCAGTCGTTAGAGAAATGCCGATCAGAGCTACAACAAAATGCTACTTGACACCATTTGGACCTTACCACTACTTCAGAAAGAACTCTGTGCCCATTAACAGTCACTTCCTATGTCTGCTTCTCCCCCACAAACCCGCTGGGCCCCAGCCCCAGGCAGCCATTAATGTACTTTCTGTCTCTAAGGATGTACCTATTCTGGATATTTAATATAAATAGCACAACACAGTTTGTGACTTGCTTCTTTCACTTAGCATAATGTTTTCAGAGTTCATCCCTGATGCATCACGTGTCAATACTTCATTCCTTTTTATTGCCAAATAATATTCCGTCTATAGATGTACTGTGTTTATGTATCCACTCATCAGTCGATGGACATGTAGGTTGTTTCTACTTTTGGGCTCTGAGAATGCAGCTATGAACCCTCATGCATAAGTTTTTGTGTGGACTATGTTTTCATTCCTCTTTGGTATTGAGGGTGGAATTGATGGGGTGTGTGGTAACTTTAACACTTTGAGGAACTGAAAGTTTAACTAAAATAGGATTGTTCCATAAGGATTCTGTATTGTGTAATTTTTATTTATGTTTCTATATATATATAGTCAATAAATTTAGGTTCAAATTTTGAATAGTACCTTTAGGAGTATTCTAGTACTTAGTATCTTTCATTGTACAATTGGTTTGTTATGCATAATTCTTGCTTATTTTTTTTGTAATACAGAGCAGGTAGGCAAGAAATGCTAATGTGGAATCAACATCATGATTTTAATTTTATTAGCAAAATATCTGATTCCTCTGCTTTAAGCTCAAATAGTTTTTGGTTCCGCTTTCCTGACTCCTCTTTACAAGTATAATTCCTTCCTGGTGAAGATTGTATTCAGTAGCTCAAGAGCTCTTAAGCAAAGAGAATACAGAACTTGCTGGTAATGGGCCAGCACATGTTGTATGGACTAAATGGCTCATCCTGCAGCTGCTGTGCATGTGCAATCTTGATTGACTTTAATTCCCAATTAACTCATTTGGTCTATAGCTTCAGGCCTAAATCAGGGGTTGATTGAAGATAGGGAAAAATGACTGTATCAGAGAGAGGACGTATCAGTTTCCTAGGGCTACTGTAACAAATTACCACAAACTGAGTGGTTTAAAACAACAGAGATTTGTTCTTTCACAGTTCTGAGGCCAGACGTCTGAAATCAAGGTATTGGCAGGCCAATGCTGTCTCTGAAGGCTCCAGGGGAAAGAATTTTTCCTTGCCTCTTCCAGCTTTTGGTGGTTGCTGGAAATCTTTGGTGTTCCTTGGTTTATGGATGCATCTTTGCCTCTTTCTTTATATGGCCTCTTCCCTGTGGGTCTCTGTGTCTCTATATGACATTCTCCTTTCTGTGTGTCCCAGTTTCCTTCATTTCATAAGGACCCCAGTCATTGGATTAAGGCCCACCTTAACTTAATACAACTTGTTTTTAACTTGATTACGTCTGCAAAGAACCTTTTTCCAAATAAGGTAACATTTACAGGCACTAGGGGTTAAGGCTTTACTATATTGTTTTATGGGACACACATCAATCCATATATGTGTTGTTTCAAAGTATATTTAACTATCAAGTTGTGAAATAATTTGTGAGTGCTGTGTTTTCACAGAGAGTTAACATGCAGTGAATTAGGAGCAATGAAAACTAAGAAGGGGCAGGAATTGGGGCGCCTGGGTGGCGCAGTCGGTTAAGCGTCCGACTTCAGCCAGGTCACGATCTCGCGGTCCGTGAGTTCGAGCCCCGCGTCGGGCTCTGGGCTGATGGCTCGGAGCCTGGAGCCTGTTTCCGATTCTGTGTCTCCCTCTCTCTCTGACCCTCCCCCGTTCATGCTCTGTCTCTCTCTGTCCCAAAAATAAATAAACGTTGAAAAAAAAATTAAAAAAAAAAAAAAAAAAAAAGAAGGGGCAGGAATTATCAAGCTTGGGCCATTGTCAACTTTGATTTATAGTCTCTGATCTCGAATTCCCTGTTAACTTGGACCCCTCCACTATTCTCTGAGCTCTCTACGCTCAGCTCTGCAGTTCGACTCCAGTGTGATCTATGTACATATAGTCTTGCTTTTGAAGAGAGGTTTTAAGGTGTTGATGGTCAGAATGGATGAAGTTACTTTGAGATGAGAGGAATTACCTTTTATGACCTGGCTTGTCAGGTAGGCCCTTCACTACCTCAGTGCAAAACTCAACACCCATTTACCAAGTAATAGTTAGAGATGGTTGGGATATTTTTGTGGGTTCTGACCACTGTCAGATTCTCTAAGTCCTTCAGCTTTCCCCAGCTCTCCAGTTCCTAACTGGAGCTCTCCTTATCTGTCAGTCAGAGTTCCTAGTTGAGGCCAACTAAATCTACTTTAGCTAGTTCAAGCAGAAAAGAATAATGAGATTTTAGAGAGTGCATGAGAAGAAGAAAGCTTTAGAAGGCCAGAGAATCAAACTTTGATGTTGAACCTCCAGACAGTTGAAATATTCAGCCACACTTATAGGACTGTTCTGTTAACCTTGTTTGTGTCATTTCCCAAATCCTGTCTTTACAACTTAATTGTGAAATTGGATAAGATAATTAACTGCTCTGTGTATCAGTTTTGTTGTCTGTAAAGTAGAATGGATGACTAAAGGTTTGTTGTATTAAATGATTAATGCACAGGTTTCTGGGGCACCTGGGTGGCTCAGTCAGTTAAGCGTCTTGACTTCGCCTCAGGTCATGATCTCACAGCTCGTGAGTTCGAGCCCTGTGTCGGGCTCTGTGCTGACAGCTCAGAGCCTGGAGCCTGCTTCTGATTCTGTGTCTCCCTCTCTTTCTCTCTGTCCCTCCCCGTCTCATGCTTTGTCTGTCTCTCTGTCAAAAATAAATAAACATTAATATCCATTAAAAATGATTAATATACAGGTTTTTAGTAACACTGGACACATAGTGTATTAATTTGCTGTAACAAAGCACTACAAACGGGGTGGTTTAAACAATAGAAATTTATTATCACAGTAATGGGGCCTGGAAGTCCAAGATGCCAGTGAGGTTGGTTTCTTCTTAGGGCTGTGAGGGAAGAATCTGTTCTTTACGCCTCCTTTACTAAGTTCTGGTGTTTTGCTGGTAATCTTTGTGGTTCCTTGGCTTGTAGAAGCATCTCCCCAATCTCTCTATCCTCACATGGCGTTCTCTCTGTGTGGGTGGGTGACTGTGTCCAAATTTCCCCTTTTTATAAGGACACCAGTCATATTGGATTAGGGGCCCCATTTTAAATAATTACATATGAAACTACTCTATTTCTCTGTAAGGCCACATTCTGAGGTGCTGGGAGTTAAGGCTTCAACATATGAATTTGGAGGCGGGGGCGGGGGGGACACATTTCAACCCATAACACATAGTAAGTGCTATATGGATGTTTGTTTGCTTGCTGGTTTTTTAATGTTTTTATTTTTGAGAGAGAAAGAGAGCACAAGAGGGGGAGGGGAAGAGAGAGAGGGAGATGGATGTTAATTGTTGTTATTCTGATAACTAGTTGTATTATGATTGTAATCTTTTTTCTTCAGTGTGTTGCATCTGTATGGATTACAGAATAAATATTATTAGAGTTAACTTTAATTTTGTAAACCTTAGTAATTACCATTAATAACCTCCATGTTGTTTTTTCACAGTAAGGACTCTTTATCCTGTGGGTGTATGATTTTCCTATAGCCATGTATTTCTTGTGTTAGTAGAATTCAGATAGAGAATAAAAATTAATAATGGCAAAAAGTTACTATATCTCATAGATTGGAGAGGAGAGAGAGATTGATTCTGTGATCACAGATGTTTACCTACTCTAGATACTGTTCATACAAGAGCAAGATACATGGCTCTGGAGCTTCCTCATCTTGTATATTACTACATCTTAGTGCTTTATACTATAAAAGTAAGATTCTTTATTGACCAGATATTTAGAGGGGTAAACAAAGGACCTCTATCAGTGGATTTACATGGATTTTGTTTCTTTTAAGTACTGCATCTAAACAGTATGGTGTAATTACTGTATTTTCTTAAGTGTGTTCCATGAGTGCTGGTTCTTACTATATTTTATGCAATTTGGGGGGCGCCTGGGTGGCGCAGTCGGTTAAGCGTCCGACTTCAGCCAGGTCACGATCTCGCGGTCCGTGAGTTCGAGCCCCGCGTCGGGCTCTGGGCTGATGGCTCAGAGCCTGGAGCCTGTTTCCGATTCTGTGTCTCCCTCTCTCTCTGCCCCTCCCCCGTTCATGCTCTGTCTCTCTCTGTCCCAAAAATAAATAAACGTTGAAAAAAAAATATTTTATGCAATTTGAGGGAACAAAAACAGGGGATAAAGAGATTTGGGAAGTATTACGTATTATATGCCTATTTTGGATTTTTCTACTGCCTATTTGTGGTTTTGAGGAGTACTATAGTAAAGAAACCTATTTTATTTTGTGTTCAACTTGGCATTTCCTAAATTTGTGTATCACAACGCCTGTTAAAATAGTGCAGTTAGTATTTACTACACATTTAATCTTTTTGAGAGAAACAGTCTCTCTAGTATCTGTAACTAGGAATTATTTAATTGTTTTTAGGTATCTGAGAATAAAATCTTTTAATGTATAAGCTTATTGTTGAACCTTTTGGTTCAGGGACTGCCTGGATTATAGTTGTTTTCTAGTTTGTCAATGTAATTGTTTTTGAATGTGGGATTGTTGTCTGTTGTCTATAAATGGACAGTACTAGCACATAGGCATTTAAGTGGCTGAAAGAGAAAATCAAAGTTGTACAGATCCTTCTTAAGATATTTCGTAAGTAATATGAAGAGGGACAATGATTATGTTGTTGAATAGGCTCTGTAGTTCTGTTTGATGCATTTCTATTGTAATCTTTCTTCATGAAAAAAAACCCACAGCTTTATTGCGGTCTAACTGCTATACAGTAACATGCACATGTTTAAATTGTGCAATTTGATGGGGTGTCTCAGCGGCTCAGTCAGTTGAGCACCTGACTCTTTTTTTTTTTTTTTAATTTACTTTTTAAAATTTACATCGAAGTTAGTTAGCATACAGTACAATAATGATTTCAGGAGTAGAATCCAGGGATTCATCCCCTGTGCATAATACCCGTGCTCATCCCAGCAAGTGTCTTCCTTAATGCCCCTTGCCCATTTAGCCCTCCCCCCCAAAAAAAACTCCTCCAGCAACCCTCTGTTCTCTGTATTTAAGAGTCTCTTAAGTTTTATCTTCCTCCCTCTTTTTATATTATTTTTGCTTCCCTTCACTTATGTTCATTTGTTTTGTATCTTTTTTTTTTTTTTTCAACGTTTATTTATTTTTGGGACAGAGAGAGACAGAGCATGAACGGGGGAGGGGCAGAGAGAGAGGGAGACACAGAATCGGAAACAGGCTCCAGGCTCCGAGCCATCCGCCCAGAGCCCGACGCGGGGCTCGAACTCCCGGACCGCGAGATCGTGACCTGGCTGAAGTCGGACGCTTAACCGACTGCGCCACCCAGGCGCCCCTGTTTTGTATCTTAAATTCTACATGTGAATGAAGTCATATGATACTTGTTTTTCTCAGACTAATTTTGCCTAGCATAATAAACTCTAGTTCCATCCACGTTGTTGCATATGGCAAGATTTCAGTCTTTTTTATTGGTGAGTAATACTTCATTGTGTGTGTGTGTGTGTGTGCGCGTGTGTGTGTGTATACCACATCTTTATTAATTTATCTGTTATTGGACATTTGGGCTCTTTCCATACTTTGGCTGTTGTCAATAGCACTGCTATAAACATTGGGGTGCATGTGCCCCTTCGAAACAGTATCCTTTGGATGACTACTTAATAGTACAATTGCTGGGTCATAGAGTAGTTCTATTTTTAATTTTTTGAGGAACCTCTGTACTGTTTTCCAGAGTGAGCTTCTGACACTAGATTTCGGTTCAGGTCATGATCCCAGCATTGTGGGATTGAGCCCCGCATTGGGCTCTGCGCTGAGCATAGAGCCTGCTTGAGATTCTTTCTTTCTCTCTCTCTCTCTCTCTCTCCCTCCCTCCCTCCCTCCCTCCCTCCCTCCCTCCCTCCCTCCACCCCTCTCTTCGGCTCATGCTTTCCCTCTCTCTCTCTTTTAAAATAAATAAATAGAAATTTTAAAATGTACATTTTGATAAATTTTGACATGTTTATATGCTGAGAAACCATCAACACAATCAAGATAACAAACATATTCTTCATCTCCAAAAGTTCCCATGTCAGGACTCCCTTCCTACTCTCCCTGAAATGCCCTCTCATCCCCAGGGAACTACTGACCTCCATTCTAGTTTGCACTTTCTAAAATTTTATAAATAGAATCCTACAATATGTGCTCTTTTTTTTTTTTTTTTTTTGGTCTGGCTTCTTTCAGACAGCACGAATATTTAAAAGTTATCTATATTGTTTGTGGTGTAAAGTTATTCATCAGATTCCTTTTAAACCTTTTAATATCTTTGGTTTCTTTAGTGATATCATCTCACAGTCCTGATATTGGTAATTTGTGTGTGTTCTTTTCTGTTTTTCTTACTCAATACAGCTAAAGGTTTTCAATCTTATTTAATATCTTCTAAAAGAATCTGCTTTTGGTTTCCTAGATATTCTCTACAGTTTTAGATTTCTGCTTTGTTCATTATTTCACTTATTCTGCTTGTTTTGGGTTTTGTTGGTTCTTTCCTAGTTTTTTAAGGTGGAAGCAAAGTTTATCTATTTGAAAACTTTCTTTTTTTCTGATATAGGTTATTAGTGTCATAAATTTCCATCTAAGTATTGCTTTGGCTGTATCCTGCAATGCTGTGCTGGTGTGTTCATTTTTATTTAGTATAAAATGTTTTCTCTTTTTAATTTCCTCTTTGATGATTTTTTTTAAAGAAGTTACTTTGTTTTGAATATTTAGAATTTAGAGTTTGAATATTTAGAATTTTTAGGCATCATTATGTTATTGACTTCTAACTATTTCATTCTGTTCAAGACACATACGCACTATTAACTGAGTCCTTTTAAAATTTATTGAAACTTGATTTAGGACCAGAATGTTGTCTTATTTGGTAAATAATCCTTGTACACTTTAAAGGAATGTGTTTTCTGATGTTGTGTGGAATGTTCTGTAGATATCAGTTGGGTCAAGTTGGCTGATAATCTTGTTCAGGTCTTTCAGGGCTTTGATTTATCCATCATTCTTGTTGTATCAACTCTTGAATGAGAAATGGTATAATCTCTCACTGTATTTTCCAAATGGATCATTTCTCCTTGCAATTCTATCAGTTTCTTCACTGTGTATTTTGAATCTCTTTTATTAGGGGCATAAATGTTTAGGAATATGATGATTTTGATGATGTAGCCTTTTTACTACCATGAAATGAGAATAAAACGATGCCTTCTTTTGTGTGTTTTTTTTTTTTTTTTTTTTTGCTTTGAAATCTCCTTTAAAAATTATTGTAATCAATCCAGGAGTTTTTGATTAGTATTAGCTTTACATATCTTTTTCTGTCATTACTTTGAACTTACTGTGTCTTCATGTTTTCAGTGGGGTTTTTTTAGGCTGTATATAGTTTGATAATTTTTTTTAATGTAGTTTTATCATTTCTGCAGTATAATTGGAATGTTTACACAATTTAGATTTCATTATTGGTGTGATTCGGTTTAATGCTACCATCTTGCTAATTGTTTTCAGTTTTGTATCATCTGTTTTGTATCAGTTTTGTTTATGTATCATCTGTTCATTGCATTGCTTCCCTTTTTTTTCTGCTTTGTTTTGGAGTATTTTTTTATGAGACATTTTATTTTGTTGGCTTATTTGCTATAAAGTCTGTGTGTTACTTTATTTGTTGCTTTAGGTTTTCTAGTAAGCAACTTTAAATTATCAAAATTTATTTTCCTTGTATTCTAAGAGGAAACTGCTTGATCATGATGTGTTCTTCTTTTTATGTATTCATATATTCTGTTTGCTAATATTTTAAAGATTTTGCATCTATGCTTTTGAGATAGATTGTTCTGAAGTTTTATTATTTTTAAAATGTCATTGACTTTTGTATCAGGGTAATCAGATTTGCTAATATTTTGAGAATTTTTGTGTCTGTGCTCTTAGGGGAGAAGTACTTACTGTTCTTTTTTTTTTTTTTTTTTGTCTTCTTTTAGAAAGTATTCTTGTGTAGAATTGGATTATTTCTTTTTTCAATGACAGTGAAACACTTGGGCTTATAGATGTCTAATTTAAAATGTGCTGAATACAAATTCAGTTTTTTTTAAGTTTATTCATTTATTTCTAGAGAGAGAGAAAATGCAAGCACGGGGAAGGGGCAGAAAGCGGGAGAGAGAGAGAATCCCAATCAAGTTTGCATTGTCAGTGCAGAGCCCAGTGCGGGGGTCGATCCCACAAACCATGAGATCGTGACCTGAGCCAAAATCAAGAGTCAGACACTTAACCGACTGAGCCACCTAGGCGCGCCCAAATTCAGTTTTTTAAGCAGAGATCTGTTCACATCATCTTCTAAGAGTTCTGATAGTTTGTTCTAAGTTGTAGTGTTACTCATAGTATTCCAGTACCCTTTCAATGCTGTGAGGGCTGTAGTGGGTTCTTCTTTTTCACTCCCATTACTGGTAATTTGTTCTCCTTTTTTCTTTGTTGGTCTTACTAGGGCTTTGTTAATTTTATTGACACTTGAAAAGAATTAACTTTTGGTTTGATTGAATTCTGTTATTTTTGTTTTCAATTTCATTGATTTTCTCTTGTTTATTCTCTTCTCCTTTTTTGTTTATTTTGCTTTTTTTCCTGGTTTCTTGTGGCAATAGCTTGCATTACTGATTTGAGACCTTTCTTTTTTTCTAATTACACATTTAAAAAAAACATTTTGAATTTATTTTTGTGAATGGTGTAAGAAAGTGGTCTAGTTTCATTCTTCTGCATGTTGCTGTCCAGTTCTCCCAGCACCATTTGTTAAAGAGACTGTCTTTTTTCCATTGGATGTTCTTTCCTGCTTTGTCAAAGATTAGTTGACCATACTTTTGTGGGTCCAATTCTGGAGTCTCTATTCTATTCCATTGGTCTATGTGTCTGTTTTTGTGCCAATACCATGCTGTCTTGGTGATTACAGCTTTGTAGTAGAGGCTAAAGTCTGGGATTGTGATGCCTCCCGTTTTGGTCTTCTTCAATATTACTTTGGCTATTCGAGGTCTTTTGTGGCTCCATACAAATTTTAGGATTGCTTGTTCTAGCTTCGAGAAGAATGCTGGTGCAATTTTGATTGGGATTGCATTGAATGTGTCGATTGCTTTGGGTAGTATTGATATTTTAACACTGTTCTTCCAGTCCATGAACACAGAATGTTTTTCCATTTCTTTGTATCTTCTTCAATTTCCTTCATAAGCTTTCTATAGTTTTCAGCATACAGATCTTTTACATCTTCGGTTAGATTTATTCCTAGGTATTTTATGCTTCTTGGTGCAATTGTGAATGGGATCAGTTTCTTTATTTGTCTTTCTGTTGCTTCATTATTAGTGTACAAGAATGCAACTGATTTCTGTACATTGATGTTGTATCCTGCGACTTTGCTGAATTCATGTATCAGTTCTCGCAGACTTTTGGTGGAGTCTGTCGGGTTTTCCATGTATAATATCATGTCATCTGCAAAAAGTGAAAGCTTGACTTCATCTTTGCCAATTTTGATGCCTTTGATTTCCTTTTGTTGTCTGATTGCTGATGCTAGCACTTCCAACACTATGTTAAACAACAGCGGTGAGAGTGGGCATCCCTGTTGTGTTCCTGATCTCAGGGAGAAAGCTCTCAGTTTTTCCCCATTGAGGATGATATTAGCTGTGGGCTTTTCATAAATGGCTTTTATGTGTTTAAGTATGTTCCTTCTATCCCGACTTTCTCGAGGGTTTTTATTAAGAAAGGATGCTGAATTTTGTCAAATGCCTTTTCTGCACCGATCGACAGGATCATATGGTTCTTATCTTTTCTTTTATTAATGCGACATATCACATATATTTGTGAATGTTGAACCAGCCCTGGAGCCCAGGAATGAATCCCACTTGATCATGGTGAATAATTCTTTTTATATGCTGTTGAATTTGATTTGCTAGTATCTTGTTGAGAATTTCTGCATCCATATTCATCAGGGATAGCGGCCTGTAGTTCTCTTTTTTTGCTGGGTCTATGTCTGGTTTGGGAATCAAAGTAATGCTGGCTTCATAGAATGAGTCTGGAAATTTTCCTTCCCTTTCTAATTTTTGGAACAGCTTGAGAAGCATAGGTATTATGCTTTAAATGTCTGGTGGAATTCCCCAGGGAACCCATCTGGTCCTGGACTCTTACTTGTTGGGAGATTTTTGATGACTGATTAAATTTCTTCGCTGATTATGGGTCTGTTCAAGTTTTCTGTTTCTTCCTGTTAGAGTTTTGGAAGTGTGTGGGTGCTTAGGAATTTGTCCATTTCTTCCAGGTTGTCCAGTTTGTTGGCATATAATTTTTTATAGTATTCCCTGTTAACTGCTTGTATTTCTGAGGGATTGGTTGCGTCAAAACCCTAGAAGAGAAAGCAGGAAAAAACCCCTCTGACCTCAGCCGCGGTAATTTCTTACTTGACACATCCCCAAAGGCAAGGGAATTAGAAGCAAAAATGAACTATTGGGACCTCATGAAGAAAATAAGCTTCTGCACAGCAAAGGAAACAATCAGCAAAACTAAAAGGCAACTGAAGGAATGGGAAAAGATATTTGCAAATGACATATCAGACAAAGGGCTAGTATCCAAAATGTATAAAGAACTCATCAAACTCCACACCTGAAAAACAAATGAAGTGAAAACAGTGAAGAAATGGGCAGAAAACATGAATAGACACTTCTCTAAAGAAGACATCTGGATGGCCAACAGGCACATGAAAAGATGCTCAATGTCACTCCTCATCAGGGAAATACAAATCAAAACCACACTGATACCACCTCACGCTGGTCAGAGTGGCTGGAATAAACAAATCAGCATACAGCACATTGAACTTAAGAGTATTTGTTTTTTAAGGCCCTTCTCTCTCCCTCCATGAGACTATAGGTGCTGGTGAGGATGTGGAGAAACGGGAACCCTCTTGCACTGTTGGTGGGAATGCAAACTGGTGCAGCCACTCTGGAAAACAGTGTGGAGGTTCCAAAAAATTAAAAATAGACCTACCCTATGACCCAGCAGTAGCACTGCTAGGAATTTACCCAAGGGATACAGGAGTGCTGATGCATAGGGGCACTTGTACCCCAATGTTTATAGCAGCACTCTCAACAATAGCCAAATTATGGAAAAAGCCTAAATGTCCATCAACTGATGAATGGATAAAGGAATTGTGGTTTATATACACAGTGGAATACTACTTGGCAATGAGAAAGAATGAAATATGGCCTTTTGTAGCAACTTGGATGGAACTGGAGAGTGTGATGCTAAGTGAAATAAGTCATATAGAGAAAGACAGATACCGTATGTTTTCACTCTTATGTGGATCCTGAGAAACTTAACAGAATACCATGGGGGAGGGGAAAGGGAAAAGAAAAAAGTTAGGGAGGGAGCCAAATCATAAGAGACTCTTGAAAACTGAGAACAACCTGAGGGTTGATGGGGCGTGCGAGGGAGGGGAGGGTGAGTGATGGGCATTGAGGAGGGCACCTTTTGGGATGAGCACTGGGTGTTGTATGGAAACCAATTTGACAATAAATTTCATATTTAAAAAAAATTAAAAATAAAAAAAAATTTTTAAACCCACACATTTAGTGTTATTAACTGCTGCCTTAGTTGAATCCCAAAGATTTTGCTGTTGTATTTTCATTATCATTCATTTGAATATATTGTGAAAAAAACCTCCTTTGAGATCCTTTGAGCTAGTTATCATTTAGAAGTGTGTTCTTTAGGGGCACTTGGCTGGCTTAGTCGGTAGACCATGTGACTCTTGTTCTTGGGGTTGTGAATTCAAGCCCCATGTAGGGTGTGGAGATAACTTAAAAAAAAAAAAACCTTTAGAAATGTGTTAATTTACAAATGTTTGGAAAATTTACAGTTGTTTTTCTATTCTTAGTTTGATACCATTATGATCAAAGAGCATACTTTGTGTGATTTCAGTTTGTTTTATGACCCAGGACATGCTCTTAATTAACATTCCACATGTAGTTGAATAGAATATGTGTTCTCTTTTTGTTGTGAAGAGTGCTCTGTAGATGTCAATTAGATCCCCTTGGTTTTTGGTGGTGGTTGTTTTGTTGTTGTTGTTTTTGGTTTGTTTTTAATGTCCTTGCTTATTTTATTTAGTGCTTCTTCATTTGTTAAGGGAGGGATAGTGACACTTCTGCTTAGGTACCTAATGGAAGGTAGTCACTAACTAAAACACCTGACCTATCTTCCTGGAGGGCAACAAAGGAGGTTTTGTATAAATCCATGTTTTAGAAATTTGGGAGGAGGAAGGGGGGAAACAACAACTGTGCCCAGAGGAAAGATAGAAACTACACTGTTGGGGTTTTTTTTTTGGCACTAGGCAAGTTTTTGTGCTAGCTGAAACAGATGAGTAACCCTTAGGAAAGAAAAACTAATCCTTTTTTTAAAACGAGGTTTTTCCCAATCTTACAATGAGAGCTGGGGGCGGGGGAGGGAAAAGGAAAACTTTGATGCTAAATTTTCATAAAGCTTCGAGGAACAAGAAAGATCAACATACCCTGAGAACTGCTTTGGACTGGAAATACAAAGATTCAGCCCAAAGAGCTCACTTAAACCTGATGATAGTCTGTGCATAATATTAGCAATAAGATCAATTAAGGCTTGGTTAGAAAAGTACAAATTTTAACATTATTTTTATTATTTGTAATACTGAACTTAAGAGTATTTGTTTTTTAAGGCCCTTCTCTCTCCCTCCATGGGGAAAAAAAAGGTTAGTTAATACCCCATTTGTAAAAATAGTAACTTAGTTGCATGTAGTTCTTGATTTTTTACAAAATATTGTTCATGCATATTATCTCGTTTGATCCATACAAGCCTGCAAGATTTGTAACACAGGATTTTTCATCTTTACTCTAGGAGTCTTAGAGAGGTTAAGTGATTTTTCTCAGGTCATAGAATTGAATAAAGTTCAGGTGTTCTCATTCCTAGTTGATTGTTTCCTATCATACTCTTCCTTTGAAAGGATGTGCCTGCTGGGGTGCCTGGGTGGCTCAGTCAGTTGACTGTCCGACTTTGGCTCAGGTCATGATTTCATGGTTCTTGAGTTTGAGCCCTGCATCAGGCTCTGTGCTGATGGCTCGGGGCCTGGAGCCTGCTTTGGATTCTGTGTCTCCCTCTCTCTCTGCTCCTCCCTGCTCACACTCTGTCTCTCTCTCAAAAATAAATAAAGATTAAAAAGAATAATTGAAAGGATGTGCCTGCTATCTCTAATACTAGTAGAATATTGACTTTAATTAAAAGATTTTTATTTGACTTTATAAGTGTTCCCATGATCATGGATTATTTCATTTTACATAAAGATAAATTTAAAATATAACAGGGTCTAATTTTCAAACAATGGCTTAATTATTAATATTCTCATATAAACTTGTCTTTTAATATCCTTTGATTATTTACCAGTTGAGAACTATAAATTCTTTATATTTTTCTTTTTTTTTTTTTTTTAACATTTATTTATTTTTGAGACAGAGAGAGCATGCACGGGGGAGGGGCAGAGAGAGAGGGAGACACACAATCGGAAGCAGGCTCCAGGCTCTGAGCCGTCAGCCCAGAGCCCGACACGGGGCTCGAACTCACGGACCGTGAGATCGTGACCTGAGCTGAAGTCAGACGCTTAACCAACTGAGCCACCCAGGCGCCCCTAAATTCTTTATATTTTTAATGGTAACTTTTATGTGTTTGATTTCAAATTTTTCTCCATTCTCTTTTTCTTTTGATTTTATTGTTTTTTATTAGAAAAATTGGAAATTGTATATATTAATAGTTGTGAAATTTCTTTAGTGATTCATTTGGCTAATTTCCCCCATCGTTGAAATAAGTATTATATTTCGTTTAAAAATTTTTTTCTATGATGAGTTTATAATATTGTGAGAAGATTTTATTAGTTTTTCCTATTATGTTACAGTTGTCATACACTAAAATTTTTTACATTTTACCCATGTTATTTCTGTATTCTTTTTTTTAAGTTTTTATTTATTTATTATTTATTTATTTATTTGTTTTGAGAGAGAGGGAGAGAACGAGTGGGGGAGGGGCAGAGTGAGAGGGAGCAAGAGAATCCCAAGCAGATTCTGCTCTGTCAGTGCAGAGCCTAATTTGGGACATGAACTCATGAACTGTGAGATCATGACCTGAGCTGAAATCAAGAGCTGGATGCTTAACAGACTGAGCCACCCAGGAGCCCCTTTATTCCTTATGTCATCATTTCTACTTTTGTACAAATACACATTACTTTGTTCTAATTTTGCTTTATAATTTTATTATGTTTTCATTTATATTATACATTACCAAAATTACTCTGCAATTATACAAAAACATTTTTCTTTAAAATATTTTTCCTAAAGGCATGTTTTGCCCTCAGATTCAACATAGCTACTTAAATATGATTAAAATCTGCTGTATAGAAAAATAAAACACTTTTTATGTGTAGAGTAAGAACATGAAAATCAAAACTTGTATGTAGTTGTCTTTGCTGGAGTTTCGTTGGAATTTTTGATTTCTACTCTCTCTCTAGCTTTTTGTGTTTGGTAATGTTTCTTTAGTGAAAAAAAATTTTTTTTAAATGAACAGAGAGGAGGCACCTGGCTGGCTCAGTCTATAGAGCATGTGACTTTTTTTTTTTTTTAATGTTTTATTTATTTTTGAGTGAGAGAGAGAGAGAAAGAGTGTGTGCACACGCGCTCGAGTGAGAGAGGGGCAGAAAGAAAGTGAGACACAGAATCCCAAGCAGGCTCCAGGCTGCGAGCTGTCAGCACAGAGCCTGACACAGGGCTGGAACCCACAAACCGTGAGATCATGGCCTGAGCCAAAGCCTGACACTTAACCGACTGAGCCAACCAGGCGCCCCCTAGAGCATGTAACTCTTGATCTCAGGGTTGTTAGTTCAAGCCCCATGTTCTACATAGAACTTAGAAAAAAACCACCACCAAAAAAGAAAAAAGGAAAAAAAAAAAACAAACCCAGTCAACCAAACAAAATGAACAGAGATAGGGGTGAGAGAGTCTGTGTGTCTGGACTATCTCAGATTGGTTGCAAATAGCAAATAAAGATCCTGTGATAATATTATTATTATCATTATTGATTTGAGTACCTTCAGTAATTAGAAGTCCAGATCTAATTGTTGATTGGGTAAATTAATTCTATCAGTACTGTAACCCTGCTGCATCCATGTTGTTTGGTGGTGTTTTATGGCTGTTGTTTGCATGGTTTTAATTTAAATTTGTTTGTTTAGCTCAGTATTCTCTAGTAATGGTGTTCTTTATGTAACATAAAATATGGTAGCAAAGAGGATTGATGTTCCATAATGAATGAAAGTGAGCCTTTGTGATAAACCCTTACCTTGATTTAAAAATAAAATATGACTTAATTTGATTTAAAGATACAGTTTTTATACAACGGATTTTAAAATGACAGCTTTCTTTCTTCAGATTATTACTCACCGGTTTGCCAGATAATCCTTTATATATCACTGCTTTGCTTTTTGTAAAAGACACACTTTAGTCTGAAGTTTATAAATAATCAGGGCTATGTAGAAGAATCAAAAGTAGAACTTTTTAGATCGTATAATTGTATGATTGTATTCTGAAAATAGCCTTAAGAAGTAATATATAAATAACTAAAAATGAAATAATTAAACCGGGAAGATACTCATAGCAAATATGATGGATAAACAGTGAATACTAATATATAATTAATACAGGGCAATATAAGAAAAAGATAAGGGAGTAAAATTATTTAGAGATTCTCAAAAAGAAATACAGCTAGTAAAAAAAATAGTTATTTAGCTTCATCATTTAAAAATCCTATCAAACCATCCATAAGAACATACTTCTTCTAGCAGCATATAAAATGTTAAAAACAGAGATAATATCCAGTGCTATCTATGGTTAAGTGACTCTTGTAGGTTACTGAAAAAAAAAATGTACAAAGTGGTAGAGTCATTTTGTAAACTAGTTTGATAATTTATATCAATAATCTTAAAAGTATAACTTTGAGTCAATTCTTTCTTTATTTCCCAAGGGAATAATTCTAGATATTACATATTTTATATGTATTTATGATAAATAATTACTCCATCCTAGGTAAATGGTTAAATAATTTTTAGTTCATTTATTTGGTGAAATATTGGTCAGGTATCAAAAATTGCTATTTATAAGGACTATAATAGGATGGGGTGAATGCTTATAACATTAAGTTAATAAAGAACACATGGTAAACAAGTGTTAATTACAAATAAAAATAAGAACGAAACAACTCATGGGCATATTAAAAAGGAGGATAAGATTTTAAAGGAATATAGTAGACTTTCATTTTCAATTTTAAGCCCAACCAGGATTTTAAGTATTTTAGGAACATCTGAAGGTTGCTTGAAATTTCTCGGAGGCACATATCTGAATTGTGCTCTTTGCAAAGTTGGTGTGTAGGAGGGAGTCACTTTCATTGGTAAGTGACTATAGCCAGCTGCCCAGTTCCTGTATGTCAGTTTTTGCTTTTTTTTGCTGTTTCTCAGATAAACATCCAGGGGGAGGATGTATGCTATTTTGGTGCTACTTGAGAATTTGAAGATTCTTAAATTTCTCATACATGATCATGTATATTCCAATGATCCACTTGGCTCTTGTGGCCTCTATGTTGTGAGGTTATATAATTACCCACCTTTTGAAATGTTTTTCCAGTTTCCAAAAAATCTTTCATGAGCATATTTTTAAAAGAAAAATACAAGACTTTATCCAGTTACCAGTTACTAATCCAAGCATTAAACTCTTCACATACAGTATCTTTTGTTTTTCTTACAGTGTCGCATCTTTTGTTAATCCCATCCAGACTTTGTCCTTTTTATCTCTAGAACTTCAGTTTTTTTATTACCTGATCCATGTCTTTACTAACATGTTCATTCTTTTCTCCTTTTGAACATATGAAATACAGTTATAACTGTTGTAATATCCTTGTTTAAATACTGTAATCTGTGCCAGTGCTTCATACTTATTTAATATTTGATGGAAAAATACAAAAGGCAAAACCACATTTTTAATCTGTGTAGGCTACCAATACTTCCCACCAAGTTGTAAGAATTAGAATATTATAAGCATGTTGTATTCCCTGTCTCTCCTAACTTTTCTAAATATTGTTAATGTTTGTATGTGTTCCTAAATCATATATTGCATAATCTTGCATGTCTTCATATAAATCACCTCTTGCTGTGTGTATTTTTCTAAAACTTCTTCTTCCTTAATAATATGTACTGATGTACACATCAATATTGATGTGTATACCCATCATTATTTATTTTTACTCCTCTACAGTAGTATTTTGAGTGAATGCTATGTTATACTTATCTCTTGTCCCGTTGATGGTCATTTTGGTTGTTGTCATCTTTGTTTTCTTTTTAACAATGCTGTTAGGAACGTTGTACAGGTCTTCCATTTGTACATACATAAGAATTTCTCTGGGTTATGTGCCTACAAACTATATATTTTGGTCATACAGTATTTGTATGGAATCTTATTAGATTATCCCATAAGCAGAATCATTGATTTAAAGGATAAGAATTCTGTTATTCTCTTAGGCTAGCCACGTTATTTTAATTCTTTAAATTATTTTTCTTTATTTCCCATTTACTCTTTAATTTAGTTTTATTTGTTATGAAAATTATACGTGCATAACATACTCAAATAGTTGTACAAGAAATGTTATTAAAATGCAGCAATCCTCTGCCCCATTTACTTTTCCCCAGAGGCAGCCATTCTAACATTTTTGCTGATTCCTTTGGTATTTACATCCATATCTGTAACTAATCTGCCCATATTTCTACTGGTTAATTTGTTAAAAGCTTCTTTGGCTTCCTACAAAGAAGCATGAAGATTTAGCCTCTTTCATTTCTCCTGATTTTGAGCACCATCCCAGCTTTACACATGAACTCTTCCCTCATCTCTTTTTTTCCAAATCAATAATTTAGTGCTAACATTGTTATGAATAGTAAATGCAGAACCGAATCATGTACCAAACTATAATTACCCTTCTTTTTGTTTCTTTTAAACAAAGGAGGATGATGGTAGAGGAAGAGGCAGTAAGGATTTTGGAATCAATAAGGAGGATTTGTGTTGCAAAATAGAAAGAGAAATTGTTAGCTAACAGGAAGCCATAGATTCCGTGAGTGGGAGAGGAACATGAGAACATTTATTCTGCCAGCCATGTGTAGTACCGATTAGAACACTGAAAGCCTGTTAAAATGACAAGCATATAACTTAGTAACAAATAATTTTTATGCCACTGAGATATTGGGTTAATCTTAAAACCAAAGAAATAAAAAGAAATGGGCAGTCCCAGGAAATAATACACGAATCAATCACTGAAATCAAGTGACTGCCTGGGGTCAAAGCATATGAAGGTTGTTCTAAAGTTTTAGTATTTTAGACCAGGACAATGATAGTAGGGGAAACTAGAATTTACTTTTTAAATATCAAAGAGTTGTGTACATTTGACAAAAAATTGTTTATGTGTATATTACCCATCCTCTTGCTATGTGTCAGGTGTTTTGGTTGAATTCCCTTTTCTCTAATATTAGGCTAAATTTATCTCAGTTTAATTAAACAAAGGATGAGCATTATCATTTCTTTTCTGTCAAAATTAGTCTCATTGTTTCCTCACATGTGAAGGGATGATAAATATGTTAAATCCAAATGATCACTTTAGTTTCCTCATACGTATTTTCATGCATGAATTCCAATAGGTATCAGTATTAAGTGGCTAGAAAGAGAATTCTGGCTGTGTAGTCCACATTTATTACGGTTCACTTGTTAAACTGTGTTTAATGCTGGCATATTTCAAAATTTGGCATTTTAGCACCTTTTATATATTTTTAAAATTTTCCTCTTTTTATTAAACCAGAATATGAGGGTTTTTTTTTTCAATGCTGTCATTGTTATAATCTGGCTTAATTTAATTCCATGAACAGTTAATTCTGATGTGATTTTTACATCTTTATCCTTTCAACGAGCAAATTCGAAGACTGTAGGAGGAATACTATATATCCTTTGTATGTAAGGTTTTCATTCTGAGGCTTCTGGGATTGTCCTGGATTGATCTAGTGAAAAGATTCAAGTCACACCTAGATTTGAATTGTTCTTTGCTGCCTAGTAGCCAGCTAAATTTCTTAATAATTTAATAATTCTAGCAAGGTTGTTTAGAATGTCACAAAAAATGTATGCATACATTAAAATAATAAAAAGACATTTTGTGTCCAATTTAATGCCCCCTACATATTATGTGTTCAAAAATTATAGTTATTTTTATTGGAATCATCTTCATCTTTTTGTCCTTGGCTCCAGTCCCTAGATGTGCTTTACAAAGAGCAGATGTAAAAAGATTTGAAACACTGATAGTGATTGTGTGCAACAGTTAATCAGGAGGGGAGAATTTAGTGTAATCTCTCTATTCTCCTGGGTAGGTGGATGGGGGGTGTTGCTACATTTTTTAACCTGTTGTCCCCTCCCCCCCCATCACCCAACCCCCGCCATTTGTACACTTACCTCTTTTGTGGAGTAATCGGTCAGGAAAATAATAGGGCTTTTGCTCCCTCCCAGCCAATAGAATCCTTTGTATTACAAATGTAGCATGTATTTTGGTTACTTTTTAGAACAGCTCTAAATGTAGTGTGGATAAGCAGGGGATGGGGCAGTGGGAGAGGGAGGTGGTTAGATAATGTGTTGTTTACCTTAAAAATGTGTTGGAATTAATAATTTATATTCTTTATCCCCTACTAGGTGGTAGACTTTGCAAAGATATACAGTGTATTTACTTTTTCTTTTTGTTCCCACAACACCTGGCATAATACATTTTATCTTTATCTTTCAGTGGTTATAACTTTGTGCTTTTTCTTCCTGTCATAGAGTTTGATACTTTGGGTCAGAATTTAGGTCTGATTCATTTCTGTGGTGTTTGTGACTAATAAATGTTTGATACCCAAATAAATGGTTTGAATGAATGATTTGAATTGACTCCAGAGTGACAGATCAGCATTCACAAGAATAAAGCACCGTTTGGTTTTGTCTCTAGAGACATGTAACTGGAAGGAACCTTAGGGTTTATGTAGTCTAGCTTTTCATTTTTCAAATAAAGTAACTGGTACCAAAGATTGCAAGACTTAGATTCAAAACCAATCCAGCTATATCTCTTACTCATAGTGTCCTTTCCTTTTTTTTTTTAAACTTAATTATGATATTTTTCTTCCCTAGTAACAGAAAAAAAGAAGCACACTGATAACCAGCTTGAAAAGAAAATAATACTTATTTTCTATTGTTTGTATGTCTGTAGATTTTTAATTGATTTTTTAATGTTTATTTATTTTTGAGAGAGAGAGAGAATATGAGACAGCAAGCATGAGTGAGGAGGGGCAGAGAGAGAGAGAGGGAGAGAGAGAATCCCAAGTAGGCTCTGTGCTTAAAACACAGACGTGAGGCTTGATCCTGTCAACTGTAAGATCATGACCTGAGCGAGATCATGACCTGAGCCAAACTCATGACCTTGAGTTAGACATTAAACAGACTGAGCCGCTTAGGTGCCCCTCTATGTCTGTAGTTTGATTGTGTATTGTCTAGTAAGAATTTTTAGGGTAAACATAGCATTTCCTTGTTGATCATTATCATGACTGGGGGCAAATAGAGTTTCCTCAAAATTCTCTGAAAATTTTTAAAAATAAAAAATCGGAGTAGAAACATTTTATAATTATAATCCACCCTACATTTACACCTTAGATTGATATATAAAGTACTTTGGCATTTATTAGCTTATTTTGATTCTGATGATAGTCTTAAAAGTTATGTAGGGCATGACTTGTATATTGTTGGCATTTTACAGATGAAAAAATTGAGGCTCAATGAAGCTATGTCGTGTGACTGTGATCACCTAGTGAGTAAATTAGGAGGCAGATTCCTAAGCCCATAAATGTTTAAAGGTTTTTAAGACCCTATACACTGTGGGAAGCCAAAGTTTCTTTAGATATACACATTAAAAAAAATGCTCATGGTTGAGGTCTGATTAGCAATAACCACTATTCAGCTGTCCTTTTATTTCATTTCCTTTTGTCATCTTGTGTAGAACTAACTATATATACCGTGTTCAATCAGTAGATATTTGAGTGCTGCTAAGTGGTTAGTTAGCATTGTACTGGATGCTTTAATGTAATTTGTCCTAGGTAGTATATGACTCTAAGTGAAAAATGGTAGTTTGTAGGTGCTAGGAATATATTTTAATAAGACTTTAAAATTCAGTTCCAATTAAGAGTATTTAGTGAAAAACACATTTGATATTCTGTTGAGTAACTAGAAAGCAAAGTAATACTCTATCTAAAGCAATTCAATTTTTTAGAAATAATTTATTTTGTTAAAATAGAAAAGAGAGTTTTATGGGGTGCCTGGGTGGCTCAGTCAGTTAAGTGTCCGACTCTTGATGTCAGCTCAGGTCATGATCTCACTGTTCTTGAGACTGAGTGGCACATCTGCCTCCACACTGATAGCGCACAGCCTGCTTGAGATTCTCTCCCCCTCTCTCTTCCCCTCTCCCATGCACGCACATGTGCACACTCTCAAAAATAAACTTAAAAAAATTGAAAATAGAGTTTTAGAACTGTGTCTAAGCTCCTTAATGAAATCTTGACCTTAAATTTTAGCACTTTAGTTACCTTAGATATGTCCAAGATTGAGTCAAAAAATAAAGGGCGCCTGGGTGGCTCAGTCGGTTAAGCGTCTGACTTCGGCACAGGTCATGATCTCATGGTTTACGAGTTTGAACCCCAAGTCAGGCACTGTGCTGACAGCTTGGAGCCTGGAGCCTGCTTCAGATTCTTTGGCCCCCCTCTCTCTCTGCCCCTCCCCCACTCATGCTCACGCTGTCTCTCAAAAATAAATAAACATTAAAAAAATTTAAAAAATATATAAGTAATTTTCTCAAATTCTAAGTATGCAGAGACAACTATTATTAACATCTTGGTAGAGATCTTTTCATGCTTCTTGCTCTGTATATGTAATTCTATAAGTAGAATATAATTTTATAAATATAATATGTCTGATTCTATTAAAGAGTTAATTGTGTAAATTTTTTTATTCAGTGATAGGAAAATACTTCAATGTAAGTTGCTATTAGGTCTGCGTAATCATATAAACCTGCAGCATTGTAAGTGCTGGTTTGCTAAATTATTTTTATGATTTATTAATTTTTCAAATGGTGGATATTTGTTTCAAATATTTTGTTACTATAGAAAAACTTTTAAAGCTGTCTTACAGCTTGAGAAATTTCTAAGATTATCAGGATGTTTCTTTATAATTAAATTTGACACTAATTTTTATGTAATGTGTTGACATTATTTAGAATTTACTATAATCATAATTTCTACTCTTGCTTTACCAACTCATTCTTAGAACATTTTGCTTCAGAGTAAAGTTTTTTTATTTAAAAAATAGAAAATGTTTGGGTAACTGTATTTTTTTTTTAAATAGAGATTTTGAAAGTGAATAGTGTTCAGCAAATCTATAATATTTTGAAGAAGTGAGACATGATATTTCAATACCTTGATATTCAATATTGAAATACTTAGATGTGTGTGTGTGTTTTTAATAGATTACCTTTCTCAAGGAATCGATCTTTCTGGAATAGAAGTAATAGAAAATGATTTACTTTTTATTGCAAGAGCTCGACTTGAAGTGGAAAATCAAGCTAAGCGCCTACTGGAACAGGGTGTGGAGACCCAGGTAATAAAAGTAATACCACTTTTTTAATGTGAAAAATATGTCATAGAATTGATGAAGATTTGATTTTGAGGTTAAAAAACTAATCTGTGTCCTCATCCCTGAGGAACTGTGTCTACCGTTTGCATTGGAGAATAGGGTCTAAAGTAAGTACAGGGAAAATGTATTTATTAATACCTATTTATTTCATTCTAAAAATAGACTAAGATTTCTGGTATGTAATATATATGAGATATAGTTTCTGTAATGTATATATGTAGATAGAGAGTTAATACCTGTTGAACATGCTTATTTTGTCTGAGGAACTGTTACTTAATTAAGCCTTTCAGCAACCCAGTAAGGTAGGTATTATTATTTCCATTTTACAAATGAGGAAACTGAGAGCTTAAATAATTTGTCCAAGATCACACAGCTAACACATGGTATTGTTTGGAACATAGACCACTCTAACCCCAGAACCTTGCACCATTAATAATCAATGTGCTATAGTTAAGAAAAAAAAAAGTACTTTGACTTGAGATTTCTCCGAAGGTGTCATTTTCCTGATGCTTAATATTCTGAAACCCAAAGGTGTTGATGTAGTTGAATCAGCAAATTAAATGTAAATCTCATTCGTTCTACATTTGTATTGCATTGTACCCACACGTTTTCTCCATTTGTATTGGATCCAAATACAATTATTAGTGTCTATTTTTTATTCACATCTTTTAAACCAGGAATTCGTTTTGTGCATTTATATTGTACAAAAATAATCTTATAAAGATTCTTTAAGTAGTCTCTAAGTCAGAAAGGTACTTATTTGACTTCTGATTCTTCATTTATAATTCAAAAAGCGTAACTGAATGTCTGTTACCGTTTTAAATAAATTTTTTATTATCTGCATAATGAAAAGTGAACAAATGATCTGTACATACAGAATGAAATGCCACATACACATAAGGAGTGAAGTAGCACAGTGTGAACACATCTATGCAATACAGACCCAGGGCAAGAAACAGGAAATTCCCTGTGCTCCTGGTCACTGCTCTGCTTTCCCAGAAGCCACCGTGATTGCAGCTTCTAATACTGGAGCTTGGTTTTACCTCCTGTCAGTTGTTCTAACTTCAGATCTATGAAGATAACACAGTTCTACTGTTAAAAAATAAGGTACTTGTGTACATCAAATTAGAGAAGATGCCTTTTCAAAGAAATATTCAGGGAATTCCAAGTCAACTTTCATTTAAGGTGACTATTTGTATAGAAAATTGATGTCGCCTGGCTCATTTAGTTGTGAGAAAGGTAACAATTAACTTTTCAGAAAGTGCAGTATCACAAGCCTTTTGTATTCATCTAATGTCCATATTGTCACTACCTCAGAGATTTCAAGTTTTATATATAACTACTGTTTAAAATTTTTCCTGTGAAGTTCTATTGCTATATATGTATGTGTGTGTATATGCTTATATCTTTAATTTATGCAACCCTTAATATTTTATTACATTTCAGAGTTGTGGGAATGAAAGCAAAAATGGTTGAAAAGAAGCATTACTAAAGTTTGTTGAACAAAAATATTTTGCAGTAGGGGTGGGTGATTTTAACATGTTACAAAGGAATGGCTACTTAAAAAACAAACAAAATTAAACAAAGGAATGGCTACTTTTAAAGGTTTATTTTTTACCATAGGCTCATATATTTTAAAGGCATGAAAGTCTTTTCTAGGGTAATCGTTCCTAATTAAACTCGATTTTAGATATGTTATTTTGTGTACATTGTGCAGTTGTTGAATTTGACTTTCCATCAGTTTTTAAATCATATTAAAATTAAAGTAGAAGTGATAAGATTTTAGGAAATTAATATCCTTAAATGTTAACAGTGTTATGTATTTGGATTGTATACAGTTAGTCAAAAGATGATTAAAGTAGATAGATAACTTGTTATTTAGCTAATGGCCTATGTCTAATCAATAAGATTAAGTTAGAAAGATAAGGAAGAAAAAATACATAAAAATACTGTGTGTCTACACAAGTAGATGTGGAACGATCTGCGTGGATCTGAGGAGAACAGGGACCAGGGGGCTATGTCTCAGTGTGGTTTGGAGGGGGGCAGATTCTGCTCAATGGATGGGAATATCGTCTCCCTGTTAGGCTGTATGGATTATGTTAGCAGAGTTTGTTGTTTGCTGGTATCATCCAACTTGTTTGTCTTGTTTAGATTCCATAAGTATAAAGTAACTAACCTGAATATAATTGGGCTTCGTACATAATTTTCATAAAGGGAGAAAATGTACTGATCTGCCAGTAGTAACATTCTGGTTCATTTTGCAATTTATACAATATTTCTCATGTGTAAATTGACACTGGTGTTTATAACCTCATTTATTTTTGAATTCAGTCATGTGTGTGTGTCTCTCTCTCGGACCTGAGTCCTCTGGGTTATTTTTACAGTGTTAGCTTTCTGGCTTGGCAGAGCTCAGAAGATTAAACCCTCATCAATAATGATGCTACTGAGATAATGTTTCTTGGGAAGCAGGGTGTCTCAGTGGAAGGAGTCTGTTTGGAGCCCCCCCCCCCCCCTTTCCTTTTAGAAAGCAACAAGACAGAGGTATCATCCAGCTGTGTCAGCAGGCAGTTCAGGAATTCAGAAAGAAACTAACCTTTATTGAATGCATATTCTTTGCCGGGATTTGTGTTAGTCACTTCACATTTGTTATTTCAGTCACGGTAACAAATATGTGAGGAAGATACAATCATCCACTTTTGATAGTTAAGGAAACAAAGCCCTGGAAAGGTTAGGAAATTAGCTGAAGATTACACAGCTAGCAAGTGATAGAGACATAGTCTGGAATGCCTGCTTTCCACCTTGCTTTATTAAGAGCAAGCAGTTTATTCTAATTTTGTTAAATAATCGTATTTTAAATTATTTGACAATCTGTGAAGCAGTTTACATTGAAAAAGGAATTTTTATAGCCTAAAAATTTCTTTGGGAAGTCTCCATGTGATGACTAATTAAACCAGTTCTTCTGTATTCTTCAGAATTTTTATGTTTCTCTGGCCAACTTTATTTTCCTATTATCTGACGTTAGTGTTTCAGCCCATCAGTCTTCCCCACCTCACCCCATTCTACAGTTTACCTTGAGCAGATGCTCTTAATTTCTGCTTTGTACAGGCACCTTTTGCACCACCTGTGGTGTGGGTACTGTTTCTTAGGAACCTTATCTCCTCGTATTTCCATCTCTCCTTTCTGTTTTTATCCTCTCCCTTGTGCTCTTTTCCTTGTCATCAGCATTTCAACACGAATGCTTGCTGCCAGTGTCCCCTGTGTTCTCTGCTCTTGAGGGTCACACACTTGCTTTTAGTCCTTCACGTGCTTGCCTGCCTGCCTGCCTTCTTTAGGGCTTTCATGTTCCTTTTATGCCTGGAATACTCCTTCCACTTCCCATTAGAAAAGATGCTACAGCTTATATCTATTTTATTCTCAAATCTTATTCTCCCATTTGTCAGACATCATTGAAATAGTTAAACATACCATTAATATTTATTGTAAATAAAGACTAAAAGAATGGCAGCATTTTAATTTGAAGTACTATTGCATTCATGAAATATTGCTCACTTACTGGTTTATAAGCTTATAACACAAACAGATTTTCAGTAAA
Organism: Puma concolor; assembly: GCF_028749965.1. Classification (NCBI taxonomy): domain Eukaryota; kingdom Metazoa; phylum Chordata; class Mammalia; order Carnivora; family Felidae; genus Puma; species Puma concolor. The sequence continues at coordinate 93,024,764 of NC_141668.1, read as the reverse complement.
TAAGGAACTTGAAAAATTACATGTCATCGATCGCATTTAATAATCAACTTCTGACATTGGGTTTCTCAAAAATGTTGGTGACATTTTTTTGAGTATGTAGTTGATGGCTACCATTTTCAGTCTCAGTTAATTGTAAAACTTAACTTTATTAAAAGAAAGTTAGTGCATTTTCTTTTCCAAAACCAAAATGTTCATAAAGATAGATAATTTTGCTTTGATCATTACTGTTTTTTCTAGTTAATTGCTTAAATGTGCTGTTTTCCTTTGTAGATTTTAAATAGCTTTGTAGTATCATAAAGTCTCTACTACAGTAGTTAAAAGTTTCTGTTTTTGAAGCTTAAACTAAATGGCTACTTAGATAATACTGAGAAACTGTTGTGTCTTCCTACATGAAAATTACGGAAGTAGACTGCCCTCACAAAAGCCATATTATTTCTGTATGGAAAAGATGCATAGTGGTATCACTACCATTTTCTTCACTAAAGGTTTGGAAGGATTGATGACTTGGAGTGCATCCTCTGGTGAAGCATACCATATCAGCACAATACAAAAAAAATATTCTTTACTTCACGTGGCCGTCTTTGTCACAAGCGTGGGGCTACACATGGCCTCCATCTACAGCTCTTCGTTGACTCCTATTTCTCTCTCTTTGCTACTGATCCTTAGAATCTTTCACTGACAGAAGACAGACAAAGAAAGAGAACCTTATGATATTTTCAGGATTGCAACAGATTCATTACCTCAAGCTGTAACTAGCTTTCAAAAATAGGTGACAGAGATTTTGATCTGGACGAGTTCCTGCATCACCATAGATACCAGGCCTCCACAGTGAAATGATGACATTTTAATTAGAAAGACGGCTTTAACTTGTGAATTAGAAGCTTTCTCAGTAAACAAGTGCAGGACTTTCTGAGGGTCTAGGATGGGGGAAGATGTTGTACTTACTTGTCTTTAAAAGTCATCAGGGAGAGGGTCTCTGTGATCTGTTCTTTCACAGCTCAGTACTCGGCTATAATCTCCCTATGGTAATTGTTGTCAGTGCTAGGAAGAAAATGTCTGTGAACCTACCTTTTCCCTGGGGCAGAAAACCTCCTTGATCCTTGATCAAGCCCAGGATTCTGGTGCTTACCAGTTGACAGCTAAAAGTAGATCACAACAGCATGATCTTGACAGATTTTCTAAGATGACAGTGTAGAATTAAAGTTGAGTAGATAAATGTCTACATAGCACACAGTATGTGCTTATATTGTGAACTTTGTGCTTTTGTAAAAAGAATTTTGTAAAATTCTCTGTGCTTCTAGCATAGAGAGGGTACCAATTCAAGTGCATTGTGTTCAAGATCTATAGAAGTTAAACATTTCCTAAGCTTCAAAAACACTGGCAAAGTTGAACAATGAAAACGTGACTCTTTTTGTAGCTAATTATGGTAGTTTAGTATGCAACACTTCTTTTGTGATCTTTTTCTTCTTTATGAGCCTGGCAAACACCAATAGTAGACTCAGTGTCAGTTAATTTGTCAAGCTGATATCTGCTTTCAGAGGTCTACTTTTCTTTCCTTGGCTGCTGGAAGTTTTCCTGGCTGGTCCCATGAATTGTAGGACAGATCTCACCTTTTGCATGTTTCGTCCCAATGTAGTTTTTGTTATTTTTCCATTTGCTAAGTATAGAGTGTCAATAATTTTTCAACTCTTGTTGAAGCATTTTTCTTTTTATTTATTTATTTATTTATTTATTTATTTATTTATTTTAATTTTTTTTCAACTTTTTTTATTTATTTTTGGGACAGAGAGAGACAGAGCATGAACGAGGGAGGGGCAGAGAGAGAGGGAGACACAGAATCGGAAACAGGCTGCAGGCTCCGAGCCATCAGCTCAGAGCCTGACGTGGGGCTCGAACTCCCGGACCGCGAGATCGTGACCTGGCTGAAGTCGGACACTTAACCGACTGCGCCACCCAGGCACCCCTCTTTTTATTTATTTTTAAAATTGAATTGACATACCATATCCTATTAATTTCATCTGTACATCATAGTGATTCAGTATTTTTAAATGTTATGAAATGGTCACCGTAAGTGTAGTAACTGTGACCATACAAAGTTATTACAGTGTTACTGACTATATTTCCTATGCTGTACATTACATCCCCATGACTTCATTATTTTATAACTGAGAGTTTATACTTCTTGATCTCCTTCACCTACTTTACCTGCCCCTCAATCCCTCTCTCATCTGGTAACCAACAGTTTGTTTCCTGCATCTGTAAAACTGTTTCTGTTTTGTTTTGTTTTCTTAGGTTCCACATATAAGTGAAACCATGTGATATTTGTTTTTCTGTTTCTGACATTTCACATAAGATCCATCCATGTTGTAAAAAATGGCAAGAATTTTTTTTTTTAGCTTTTTATTTTATTTATTTTGTTAAAGTAAGCTCTGTGCCCAATGTGGAGGTGGAACTCCTGACCCCAAAGTGCTGTTCTGACTAAGCCAGTCAGGCACCTCAGATTTCATTCTTTTTTATGGCCATTCCATCATATATATATACCACACCACATCTTTTTAATGTGTTCCTCTCAGTGGACACTTAGATTGCTGTCGTATCTTGGCTGTTGCAAATAACGCTACAGTGAACGTAAGGGTGCGTATTTCTCTTCAAAGTATTTTTACAGTGGAGAACGGAGTCTGAAGTTTGAGGTCAGCACGTGGTGGTCCTCCTGCAAGTAAGCAGGGCAGAGACCTGGGAGTGGACCTTGAGGCCTGAGGATCCCTTGGGTTGCACAGGAGAAGCATTTCCCCTGCTTGGAGTGCATTTGGTAGAGGTGGTACAGCTCTCTGTGGGCAAAAGACCTGGTGAGCACCATCAAGCTACCACATTCACCAGTATGGGAACAAAGACACCTGCTAAGTGCAGCAAACCCTGGTGTTGGTTGTGTGTTGCAATTCACCATAAACTCTGAACCGCTGCTGCTTTGCTGGCAGCATGAGTGTTTCCTGGGACAAGTAGGCCCTGGCCACAGTGCTGCGAGACTGTGGGTCTATATAGATGCCCAGAAGATCACTGTGGGTCTGAACTGCAGGGGTCTGAAGTATGGGGTTTTGAAACATAGCCAGACCTGAGATAAAACCCCAGAGAGAGGTGCCGCCTGGTAGACAGACAGCTTGGACACAGACAGAGAAGGCAGGGAGCTGTCAGAAACAGGAGACACCGGAGGAGTGACTTATTGCATGTCTGTGAGGGCGTGAACTTCCTGCTCTGGAGACGAGAGCAGGGTGAAGCCATTTTCACCATTAGCCCACCAACACTGATCGACCCCCGCTAGGCTAAACAGCACCACCAAGTGGAGAATGGAGCTGTTACACCAGGCCCCCCCCCCCCCCACCATGCCCTCCAGGCACATCTCCACTAGGGCAAGTCTGTCTTAGAATCAGAGCAGCAGGCCCCTCCCCCAGAAGACCAGCCGGAATCACTTCCAGGAGTTTAGTCCACTGGCCACAGACTGCTGCAAACTTTCAGCTCTAGGGGAAACTGGATCTAACTTCATTTGGGTTGTTTTTTTGTTGTTGTTCATTTGTTCATTTTTGGTGTTGGCTTCTGTTTTTGTTGTTCTTTCTTTTGTTCTTGGATACAAAAAAAGCAAATTATTTTATTTAAAAAAAATTTTTTTCTCTCTTCTTTCTCTCTTTTCACTTTTTTCTATCAAGCTTCTCTTGACAAGCAGACCAAAACACACCTAGGATCCACCTTCCTTTAACTGAATAAAAACATATTTTTTTTTAAGTTTATTTATTTTGAGAGAGAGCGCAGTAGGGGAGGAGCAGAGAGAGATGGGGACAGAGAATCCAAAGCAGTCTTTGGTGCTGACAGCAGAGAGCCTGATGCAGGGCTTGAACTGATGAACCATGAAATCATGACATGAGCTGAAGTCAGATGCTTACCCCACTGAGCCACCCAGGTGCCTCAGTTTTTTTTTTTAATTTTAATTTTTATTTTATTCTATTATTATTGTTACTGCTTTTTCTTTTTCACTTAAAATGACAAGATGGAGGAATTCACCTCAAAGGAAAGAAAAGGAACAAATGATGACCAAGGATTTAATCAATGCAGATATAAGTGAGATGTCTGAACTAGAATTGAAAACAGTGATTATAAGAATACTAGCTGGGCTTGAAAAAAGCTTAGAAGACACCAGAGAATCCCTTTCTGTAGAGATAAAAGGACAAAAATCTAGTCAGGCTGAAATTAAAAATGCTCTAATTGAAATTCAAACCCAAATGGAGGCCATAAACACAAGGATGGATGAGGCAGAGGAAGAAATTAGCAATATAGAAGATACAATTATGGAGAATAATGAAGCTGAAAAGGAGGGAAGCAAAATTCAGGGATCAGGAAGGCAGACTTAGGAAAGTCAGAGATTTATTAAAACATAATAACATTTGTATCATAGGAGTCCCCGAAGATGAAGATAGAGAAAAAGGGGCAGAAGGTTTATGTGAGCAAATTATAGCTGAAAACTTCCTTAATATGGGGAAGACATAGACATCAAAATCTGGAAAGCACAGAGAACTCCCATTAAATTCAACAAAAGCTAGCCATCACCAAGACATATCATAGTCAAACTCACAAAATACACAGGCAAGGAAAAAGTCCTGAAAGCAAGGGAAAAAGTTGTTTTCTGCAAGGGAAGACACATTAAGTTTGCACCCAATTTGTCCACAGAAACTTGGCAGACCAGAAAGGAGTACTGAGATATATTCATCGTGCTGAATGGGAAAAATATGCAGCCAAGATTACTGTATCCAGCAAGGCTGTCATTCGAAATAGAAGGAGAGAGAAAGAGCTTCCCAGGCAAACAAAAACTAAAGAAGTTTCTGGCCACTAAACCAGCCCTACAAGAAATTTTAAGGGGTATTCTTTGAGAGGAGGGAAAAAAAAACCCACAAGCAACAAAGACTAGAAAGGACAAGAGACCATAACCAGAAACACCAACTCTACAGGTAACAGTAGCACTAAATTCGTATCTTTCAGTAATCACTCTGAATGTGAATGGACTAAATGCTCCAATCAAAAGACATGGGGTATCAGAATGGATAAAAAAAAACAAGATCTACCTATTTGCTGCCTAAAAGAGACTCATTTTTGACCTAAAGACACCTACAGATTAAAATTGAGGGGATGGAGAACCATTTATCATGCTCAGGGACATCAAAGGAAAGCTGGAGTAGCCAGCCATACTTATATCAGACAAACTAGATTTGAAAACAGAATCTGTAATAAGAGATGAAGAAGGGCATTATATCATAATTGAGGGTTCTCTCCATCAAGAAGATCTAAAAATTGTAAATGTTTATGCTCCAACTTGGAAGTGCCCAAATATATACATCAATTAATAACAAATGTAAGGAAATTCATTGATAATAATACAATAATAGTAGGGGATTTAACACCTCACTTAAAACAATGGACAGATCACTTAAGCTGAAAATCAACAAGGAAACAACACCTTTGAATGACACACTAGACCAGATGGACTTAACAGTTATTTTCAGAACATTTCATCCTAAAGCAGAATACACATTCTTCTCAGGTGCACATGGAACATTCTCCAGAATAGATCATATTACTAGGTCACAAATCATCCCTCAGGTGGTACAAAAAGATCAAGATCATGCCGTACATATTTTCACATCACAACGATTGAAGTCAACTGCAAGAAAAAAAAAATTGGAAAGCCCTCAAATACATGGAGGTAAAAGAATATTGTACTAAAGAATTAATGGGTTAGCCAGGAAATTAAAGAAGAAATAAAAAAATATACGGAAGCAAATGAAAATGAAAACATGACAGTCCAAACCTTTTGGGATGCAGCAAGGTTAGTCCTAAGAGGGAAGTATATTGCAATTTAGGCTGATACAAAGAACTAAGAAAGGTTCCCAATACACAGCCTAACCTTACACCTAAAGGAGCTAGGAAAGGAATAGCAAATACACCCTAAAGCCAGCAGAAGAAGGGAAATAATAAAGATAAGAGCAAAAATGATATAGAAACAAACAAAACCCAGTAGAACAGATCAACAAAACTAAGAGCTGATTCTTTGAAAGAATTAGCAAAATGGATGAATCCCTAGCCAGACTTACCAAAAAGAAAAGAGGAAGGACCTAAATAGACAAAAATCATGAATGATAAAGGAGACATTATAACCAGTACCACAAAAACAGACAATTATAAGAGAACACCATGAAGAATTATATGCCAACAAACTAGGCAATCTGGAAGAAATGGACAAATTCCTAGATACTTCCGTACTACCAAAACTCAAATGGGAAGAAATAGAATATTCGAACAGACCAATAACCAGCAACGAAATTGAATCAGTAATTAAAAATCTCCCAACAAACAAGAGTGCTGGGCTAGATGGCTTCCCAAGGGAATTTCCTCAGACATTTAAAGAAGAGTTAATACCTATTCTTCTCAAGCTGTTCCAAAAAATAGGAGTAGAAGGAAGACTTCCAAACTCATTCTATGAAGCCAGCATTACCTTGATTCCAAAACCAGAGAGCCTAGTAAACAAAATTACAAGCCAGTATCCCTGATGAACATGGATGCAGAAATTCTCCAAGATATTAGCAAATCAAATTCAACAGTACATTAAAAGAATTATTCACCATGATCAAGTGGGATTTATTCCTGGGCTGCAGAACTGGTTCAATATTCACAAATCAATCAAGATGAATACACTACATTAATAAAAGATAAGAACCATATGATACTTTCCATAGATGCAGAAAAAACATTCGACAAAATACAGCATCCATTCTTGATAAAAATTCTCAATAAAGTAGGCATGGATTGAACATACCTCAACATCATAAAGACCATATACAAAAGAGCCACAGCTAATATCTTCAATGAGGACAAGGACGTCCTCTCTCACCGTTACTATTTAGCACAGTACTAGAAGTCTTTAGACTCAGACATTAGGCAACAAAAAGAAATAAAAGGCATCCATATTGTCAAGGAAGAAGTCAAACTTTCACTATTTGCAGATGACATGATACTTTAGGTAGAAAACCTGAAAGACTCCACCAAAAAAATTGATAGAACTAATACATGAGTTCAGCAAAGTCACAGCATATAAAATCAACATGCAGAAATCTGTTGCATTTCTATACACTAATAAAGCAGCAGAAAAAGAAATGAAGGAATCAGTCCCATTTGCAATTGCATTAAAAACAGTAAGATACCTAGGAATAAAGCTAATTGAAGATCTATAAACTGAAACTATAGAAAACTATGAACTATAGAACACTTATGAAAGAAATTGAAGAGGACACAAAGAAATGGAAAAGTATTCCATGCTTATGGATTGGATGAACAAACATTATTAAAATGTCTATACTGTCCAGAGTAATCTACACATTTAGTGTAATCCCTATCAAAATACCACCACCTTTTTCACAGAGCTAGCACAAACAATCCTAAAATTTGTATGGAAACACAAAAGACCCCAAATAGCCAAAGCAATCCTGCAAAAGAAAAAACTGAAGTCCTGACTATTCTGCATTTCAAGCTATATTACAAAGCTGTAGTCATCATGACAATATGGTTCTGGCACAAAAACAGACACATAGATGGGTGGACATAACAGAAAACCCAGAAATAGACCCACAACTGTATGCTCTGCTCATCTTTGACAAAGCAGAAAAGGACATCCCATAGAAAAAGGGCAGTCTCTTCAACAAATGGTGCTGGGAAAATTGGATGGTGACATGCAGAAGAATGAACCTGGACTACTTGTTACACCATACACAAAAATAAACTCAAAATGGATGAAAGACTTAAATGTAAATAGGAAGCCATCAAAATCCTAGAGGAGAAAACAGGCAACAACCTCTTTGACCTTGGCAGCAGCAACTTCTTACCTGACATGTCTCCAGAAGCCAGGGAAACAAAATAAAAAGTGAACTCTTGGGACCTCATCAAGGTAAAAAGCTTCTGCACAGCAAAGGAAACAATCAGCAAAACTAAAAGGCAACCGACGGAATGGGCAAAGACATTTGCAAATGACAGATAAAGGGTTAGTATCAAAATCTATAAATAACTTATCAAACTCAACAGCCAAAAAACAAATAGCCCAGTTAAAAAATGGGAAGAAAACATGAATAGACCGTTTTCCAAAGAAGACATCCAGTTGGCTAACATAAACATGGAAAGATGCTCAACATCAGTCATCATCAGGAAAATACAAGTCAAAACCACACTGAGATACCACCTGACACCTGTCGGAATGGCTAAAATTAACAACAACACAATAAACAACAGGTGTTGGTAAGGATGCCAAGAAAGGGGAATCCTCTTGTACTTTTGGTGGGAATGCAAACTGGTGCAGCTACTATGGAGAACAGTATGGAGGTTCCTCAAGAAACTAAAAATAGAACTATGCTGTGATCCAGCAATTGCACTCTTAGGTATTTACCCAAAGGATATAAAAATACAGAATAAAAGGGGTACATGCACCCCAATGTTTATAGCAGCACTATCAACAGTAGCCACACTGTGGAGAGAACCCAAATGTCCATTGACTGATGAATAGATAAAGAAGATGTGTGTGTGTGTGCGTGCACGTGCGCGCACGATGGAATATTATTCAGCCATCAAAAAGAATGCAATCTTGTCATTTGCAATGATGTGGATGGAACTAGAGTGTATTATGCTAAGTGAAATAAGTCAATTGGAGAAAGACAAGTACCATTTTGTTTCACACATGTGGAATTGAAGCAAAACAGATGAACATATGGGAAGAAGAGGGGAAAAAGGAGAGAGGAAAAAAAACCACAAGAGACTCTTAGTGACAGAGGGAGGTGGGTGGCAGCTGGGCTAGATGGTGATGGGAATTAAGGAGTGCACTTGTTGTGATGAGCACTGGGTGTTGTATGTAAGTAGTGAATCACTGGATTCTATATTAAAAAACTGAATATAAGAAAAAGAAACCAATCACAGCAACCAAAAAATAAAATCAAAAGCTTAAAAAAAGACAAATTAGTGTTTTTATTTTCTTCGGATAAATACCCAGAAGTAGAATTGCTAGATCATATAGTAGTTCTATTTTTAACTTGTTGAGGAACTTCCTTACTGTACTCCCAAACCATTTTTCTTGACACAAAATAAACAACTTCAGGGAGGTAGGTGATATGAGTGAAGGGAATCAAAGGTTTAAACTTCAATTTATAAAATAAATGAGTCTTAAAAAAAAAAAAAAAAGGTTAGTGAGGGAGAGAGCCAAGCATAAGAGACTCTTAAAACTGAGAACAAACTGAGGGTTGATGGAGGGTGGGAGGGAGGAGAGGGTGGGTGATGGGTGTTGAGGAGGGCACCTTTTGGGATGAGCACTGGGTGTTGTATGGAAACCAATTTGAAAATAAATTTCATATTTAAAAAAATAAAATAAATGAGCCTTGCATATGTAATGTACAGCATGGTAACTGCAGTTATTATCACTGTATTGTGTGTTTGAAAGTTGCTGAGAGAGTAAGTAGATCTTAATAGTGCTTATCACAAGAAAAAATTCTCTCAACTGTGGTGATGGCGTTAAGACTTACTGTTGTGATCATTCTGCAGTGTACACAAATATCAATCATTATGTTGTACACGTGAAATTAATATAATAAGTCAATGATACCTTGGGGCGCCTTGGTAGCTCAGTTGGTTAAGCATCCAGCTTCAGCTCAGGTCATGATCTCGTGGTTTGTGAGTTCAAGCATCATGTCAGGTTCTGTGCTGACAGCTCAGAGCCTGGAGCGGCTTTTGATTCTCTGACTCCCTCTCTCTCTCTGCCCCTCCCCTGCTTACACTCCGTCTCCCTCTGTCTCAGAAAATAAATAAATGTTAAAAAAAAAAAAAAAACAAGTCAATGATACCTCAATTAGGAAAGAAACGATTTGAAGGGATGATTATAATATGAGCTCTTCAGGTTACACAGAGCTAAAGGTTTCAGGTATTTCCTTTACCGGTGGCCTCGATAAATAATTTGCCATATATCCCCTCCAAATATTTGTTTGTTTGCTCCTATCACTGTTAGCTTTCCTTAAATTTAGTGGAAACCTGGCATGGGTATATTTACACTTAATTAAATAAGCTAATGGCATGTATAAATAATTTCAAAAGTTACTCTTACAGTTTCTCTTTAAAGATATACTGTTAATAATAGCAATGTTATTAATTTGGACTGATGTGGTGTTTTAGAACTTAAAAAGATATTTTAAACTGATCAACTAAATATTTTCCCAAAGCTTAGTCTTATTTAGCTTGTGCTTACTGTTTTATCCTTAAATTTGAATGAAAATTAATTTGAGCTCTTAATTAAACACTCTAAATCAGGGGTTGGTAGTATGGTAGTATGTTTTTTGTATGGCTCAGGTGCTAAGAATTATTTTTATATGGTTGGAAAAAAACAAAGAAGAACATACAGTTGAGACCTTATATGGCCTGGAAAGCCTGAAATATTTACTCTTGAGCCCTTTAAAGAAAAAGTATGCTGATTGCTGCTTTAGTTTTAATTTCTTTACGGTGGATGCATTAATATCTCCCTTCCACCCACCACCCTTTTCTCTTTTGCAGTATTTCAATCGTTATATGGTACTGCTCTATGTTCTTGTTTTACGCTGAATGTAAAGTAGCATTGTTCTTTTTGTTTCTATATTATACAGTGATGGTATTTTCTTATCCTTTCATATATTCTCTTGTTATGAACAACCTACAGTAACATTGGTTGCTTTGTTTTGAAATTTAATTCTATTGCTCTCTTGTAGTGTAGATTCACTCTAATTCAGTCTAATTAACTGTCTGCTTCCAGCCTTAGGGTCTTTGGCATTATAGCTTTCCATAGTTTTCCAGTTCACTGAATGGCATTTCATTTTCATTCTCCCCTGTGATTTAGCATCTGACTAAATTTTCATTGTTCTTCATACAGAATCTGTCACTGTTCTTTGGTTAAAATTTGTAATTGTTTTATGTTTCTCAAAAACACAGAACTTTTTATTTGGGCAATTCTTCTTTGTATGGCTTTATCTAATTTAAACAATTTAATACTGGCTTTTTATTATAGTAGTAAACACTGAAATTTTTATTTTGTAATTCAGAAGAAAAGACCCAGGCAACCACTTTGGGTCACTATAAGATTAGTTTGCATCTTCTAAACTTCTAGTTTGAAGTCATACCTGTGCTTTCTCATGTCTGGTTCTGTTGTTCACCATAATTATTTTGAGATTGATCCATGTTATATGCATTGATGGTTTGGTCCTTTTTTTTTGCTGATTAGTAGGTCCAGTTTATTGAAGGACATTTATTTGTTCACTTATTGATGAGCATTTGGGTTATTTCCATTTTCAGGTTAGGGTTAATAAAGCTGCCGTGGGTCAAGTACAAGTCTTTGTGTCAGTGTAGTTTTTCATTTCTCTTGGGTGAATACCAAATGCAAAGAATTTTGGGGTTTTGGAAAGAATAATGTTTACTTTTTAAAGAGACTAGCGAGTTTCCAAAGTGGTTCATCATTTTACCTTCCCATATTAGCTTAGAATTCTTCCAGGTCCTCACCAAAATTTGATGTTGGCAGTCTTTTTAATTTTAGCCATTTCAATAGGTGGGGGTAGCAGATTCTCATTGTAGTTTTGTTTTGCCTTTTCCTAATTGCTGATGTGACCTGCTTTTCAAATACCTAATACATAGGGTCTTGGCTTGGTATTTAAAGTTTACTTTCTTCTTCTCCTCACTGTTGTGTGAGAATTCTTAATGTATTCTGGATACAAGTCTTTTGCTGTATATGTGTATTGTAAATATTTTCTCCCATTCTAAGGCTTTCCTTTTTTCTTTTAGCATTGTTACTGACGTGTAAGTTAACATACTATAACATTCATGCATTTAAGCCTACAGTTTGATGGGTTTCAGTAAATTGTATACAGTTGTGCAACCATCTCATAACTCAGTTTTTTAGCAAACTGTTACCCACAAACCATTCCCTCATGCCTGTTTGCAGTCAGTGCCTTCTTCCCCCTCCCCAAATCCAGGCAATCCCTGATCTTCTTTCTGTGTCTACAGATTTCACTTTTTCTAAGATTTCATACAAATGGAACAATACAGCATGTAGTCTCATGCAGTACCTTCTTTCATCTAGCATAGTATTATTTTTAGGTTCATCTTTGTTCTTGCATGCATGAGTGGCCCTTTAAATGCTGAGTAGTATTCCATTCTGTGGATATGGTGGTCTCTGTTAACCTATCTGTAGGTTGGATTGGTTACATGTTTTAGCTATTAAGATTCATGCTGCCTTTGTCCCCCATTGATATCATCTTTTGAACAGCACAATTTTTAAAATTTTGATGAAGACCGGTTTATCCATATTTTTATTTGCGTATTATATAAGAAATTTCTATCTACCCTAGAGTTGGAAAGCTTTCTTCCTGTGTTTTTTTTAGGAGTTTATGATTTTATCTTTGTTTTACATATAGTATAAGGTTCATTTTTTTTTCCATAGAGATATTCAGTTGTTTGAGCACCTTTTGTTGAAAGAGATCTATTTTCTCCCTTGATTGAATTACTTCATGGTAAATTTGTAGATATTTTGGCACCTTGAGAATATTTAGTTCCCTGTCAATCTTTGTCCTAATGGTTTTAACATCTCTTGATGATTTTTGTCTACATGATTTTATATTTTTCATTGGAGATTGTGAAAGAGTGATTTTCTATTTTGTTATTCCTCTGTATCTATTAGCTGTGATTCATTTGTAAAGAAGAACTTGCACTCATCAACTAAGGATATTTGGTTACCCTTAACTGCAGTTTCTTTTTATAATGATGGATAAATATTTAAATTTTATGCTTTCGTTATCAATTTACAAAGTAATGAGTTGCTATAATAGCCACCTCCAATGGTAGCAAATATGGCATGAGTTTGTTCTCCTTCATTTTTTTTAAAGTACTCTTACGGACTCATGTATTTTTATAAATTGTGGTGCTGAGTGAGACCGCTAGAGCTGTGACACCAAGCCAGACTAACAGTGGCTTAAAAATAGGGATTTGTCTGGATGTGGGTGGTACTAACATTGTTTCAGCTGTTCAGTAAGGATTCAGCTCACCCATTCTGTCATCCTTGTGTCCTCTTGCTTGTCACATCATGGTCTCCCACCCCTCAGCATTATGCCCATGTTTAACGTGTGGATATGGGGCACTGTCAGCTGCCAGCCAAAAAGCAGTACAAATCCTTGTCAGAATTGCCCCTGTAGACCTGTCTTTGTGACTCATTGGCCAGATCTGGGTCGCATGGTCACTCCAGCTGTCAAGAGGACTATGAAAGCAAGTATCTGGCAGATAAACAGAACTGTCAACATTGGCTTCGGCTGCTCATGAGCCATTGCCTGGGGCAGTGCACGTTGCCAACCCGGGAGAAAATTAGGTTTTTACATTAGAAACATCGGAGACATTACGTTAAAGAAAAAGGGAAGGAATTAGGGGGAATAGCTAGTAATGCCTACCATAAAATCCTTGATAAAGCACAGAATGACTAGAATTATTATGTTGTATTACTCTAAAAAATAAGCCATATTTATACATTTAACTTAAAAATGTAATTAAAAGAATAACATTTGGGCTTGCCATATTAATGTCTCATGATTCCTTTCATTGTCTTATAAATTTCATTTTATTATTGAACATGTTTTAGTGTCCTTGACGTATTACCTACTGTTATTTAATACAATGAGAATGTTATTCTGGGGCACCCTGCTGGCTCATTCAGTGGAGCACACACCTCTTGATTTCAGGGTCATGAGTTTGAGCCCCATGTTGTGGGTAGAGATTACTTAAAAAAATAAAGAGAATGTTATTCTAAATGCTGACATCATTTAAATAATTTTTAAATTTTTAATGCCAAAGTATGAATTCATGTATTCTTTAGACTTGTTCTGTAACGAAATTTGGAAGTTAAATAACCTTTTTACTCTATATCAGTTATCCTTTGGCATTTCTCCGTTGTCTCTGTGTTATCACTTCATTTTGTTAAGAACCTTGCTCTTCCAACCTATGTTCACTTTCATTCTTCTTTTCTCTCCTTTTTCCTTATCTTTCTACAGCTCTTTTATTTTCTGCTTTTCTTCAGAAGAGGGTAGAATAAAGTTGATTTCTGGTTGGTAAGATCATATTGTGGTATTAAATGTCCTTCTTAGTTTTTTAATTTCATTTAGGTTATGCACTGTTGACTGTTGATTGTTAACAGGTTCTGAAATAATCATATTAGCTTATCCAAGAAGTACATAACCAGCATTAATGGGCTGCGTGTTACTGAATCAGAAAAGCCACTGGTAGGCTCTAAATCACAACCAAGGTAGCTAATATAATTCTTGCCCTTAAATTACGTATTTAATGTGATTCTCTCTTCCTTTAGTACATGTAATCTCCCATGGAGCTCCATTAAGCTTTCAGCATTTTAGGCATGTTGTAGCTCCAGAAAAAGTGTCAGTGTATCCCATTGGGCGTATGGACACAGATTATAAATTGCCTTCAGTATTTTGGCAATATATACTTGTTATGTATAGGGTGTTTGTGAGTTTATCAATACTTTTCTTGAAAAACAAGGTATTTGGATTTTTTAAATCCTAAGTTACCATGTATGATTAAGGTACTGAGTTTGTCTTAAATTTACCTGAAAGTCGGCCCTATTTTAATAAATATATCTTCTACTGAGGGAGTGGTTTAAAGAATTACCTGCTTTATGGTAAAGATTCTTAAATCTGTATCCTTTCTATGCTGTAAAATAAAACTCCAGAAAGCTTTTTATTTTCATTTCTATTTCTGTTTTTATTCAGCAGTAAGGACTAGCTGCATAGTGAAAAACTCGTTCTTTGAAGTTCTGCTTGAACCGACTTTGCATCTTACTCACTGTAATTTCCGTGTCTTTGAGGAAGACAAGTTCATATCTCCCTTTCCCTCCCCACGTCTTTGAATGTGTTTCTGGGATTCCTTAGTTTTTGTTTTGTGTATGAAATGGCTTCCTAGTTAAACTTTAAGGAAACCGTATAATCCTAAACCTCTTCACTAAGTAAAAGTATAATTTCTGGATCTCATGCTTGTCTTTCTAGTTAAAATCAGTTGGAAACAACTAAGACTTTATCATAGAACTTGAGGCCTTATGAACAGAGTCACTTTGTGGAATGGTGTACGGAATTTGTATTCTCTATTTGTCCTTTTCTTTTCTCAGCTCATTGCTTACATCAAATCTAAAGAAAAATTTACCTGCTGAAGAGTTACTTTATTAGGGGAAAGAGTGAAATGTGATTGGCTTTGTGATGCAAGGATTATTTGATCCTTTCAGACTTTAAATATATAAGGCCATCATCCACAGTGGAATTCTGGTCTTTGTGCATGTATGTCATTTTTACATTTTGTTTCCAGTTAAATTCTGTCACTCTTCTGATTCCAGTTATACTAAGCTTTTAAAGTCATGTTAAACTTTTGACTTAGTGCTGTATTTTGTGCTCACAAAGATCATCTTACATTAGCTTATAGCTTAGTGAGTGCTGAAATACTTCTTGCTCCTTCATGGAACATTCTTTACAGCAGTCCTGCTGTATCTCCCTTCCGTTAGCTCAGTGCCAGCTGTTGCTTTGGTTACAGTGTTCCCGTTTGGGCAAGTTTTTCAGGGATCTTAAACAACTATGCTTCTTCTCTGACTGTTCTTGTGAGATTTTATTTTCCTCCCATATAATGCTACTGAGGTGTTGGAAAAGAAAGAAAAAGTCACATCGTGTTTATTTGTTTCTAAAGTAGGAGAAATAATTTTAGTTTAATAAAGGAAATGGTTGTGTCATCTTCTTAAGTGCTTTTGAAGAGGTAGAAATTCATCTTGATCTATTTGTGAAATTATCCTTTCTCCTCTATTACATGGTCTTTCATCTGATTTTACATCACAGTCTGTGAAGTTGGGGAAATTTTATATAGGGTTAAGTGATTTCTTGAAGGTCACGGTGACAGTTTGTAGAAAAATTATTCTTAGAATTGACTGTCTCATTTAGAGAAAAGATACTGTCTAGAAGACGTTGCTACCTTTTCAGCAGAAGCTTATCTCTTACTAGCATGGTATTTTTCAAATGTGCTTAAATTAAGTCTGTATGTTTTGAGAGCTCTTAAAATTTACCAGAGAGTATTTCTCACCTGCAAAATTGCTATATCTGGAGACCTTCTGAAGTCAAGTGGCGACAGGATGACCCATGGCAGAGTTTAGAATAGGCATGAAAGAGCCCGAGACCTAAAACTGGCCCACTGTGGGCTTGCCCTCTTTGGTGCCTCCATTTCTTTACCTATAAAATGAAGATATTAATATTTGTTCTACCTGTGTTTTTTTTTAATTTTAATTTTTTAATTTAAGTTTATCTTTTATTTTTTAAAATTACATCCAAATTAGTATATAGTGAAGCAATGATTTCAGGAGTAGATTCCTTAATGCCCCTTACCTATTTAGCCCAACCCCCCCCCCCACAACCCCTCCAGCAACCCTCAGTTTGTTCTCCATATTTGTGAGTCTCTTTTGTTTTGTCCCCCTCCCTGTTTTTATATTATTTTTGTTTCCCTTTCCTTGTGTTCATCTGTTTTGTCTCTTAAAGTCCTCATATGAGTGAAGTCATATGATTTTTGTCTTTCTCTAATTTCACTTAGCATAATACCCTCCAGTTCCATCCACGTAGTTGCAAATGGCAAGATTTCATTCTTTTTGATTGCCAAGTAATACTCCATTGTGTGTGTGTGTGTGTGTGTGTGTGTGTGTGTGTGTGTGTGTGTGTGTACACATACCACATTTTCTTTATCCATTCATCCATCGATGGACCTCTGGGCTCTTTCCATACTTTGGCTATTGTTGATAGTGCTTCTATAAACATGGGGGTGCATGTGTCCCTTTGAAACACCACATCTGTATCCCTTGGATAAATGCCTAGTAGTGCAATTGCTTGGTCGTAGGGTAGTTCTATTTTTAGTTTTTTGAGAAACCTCCATACTGTTTTCCAGAGTAGCTGCACCAGCTTGCATTTCCACCAACAATGCAAAAGATTTTTTAATTTTTTTTTTAACATTTATTTATTATTGAGAGACAGACACAGAGCATGAGCGGGAGTGGTACAGAGAGAAACAGAGACACAGAATCCGAAGCAGGCTCCAGGCTCTGAGCTGTCAGCACAGAGCTCGACGCGGGGCTCGAACCCACAAACTGTGAGATCACGACTTGAATCGAAGTTGGACACTTAACCAACTGAGCCACCCAAGCACCCCTGTTCTACCTATGTTTTGATGACAGAATAAAATTAGTGAATGTGAAGGCTCTTGTAAATGTGGAAAATAGTATGGAGATTCCTCAAAAAATTAAAAATACAGGGGCGCCTGGGTGTCTTAGTTGAGTGTCTGACTTTTGACTTTGGTTTAGGCCATGATCCCCGGGTCTTGGGATCAAGCCCTGAGTTGGGCACCATGCACAGCGTGGAGCCTGCTTAAGATTCTCTCTCTCTCTCTCTCTCTCTCTCTCTCTCTCTCCTCCCTCCCTCCCTCCCTCCCTCCCTCTCTCTCTCTCTCTCCCTCCCTCCCTCCCTCCCTCCCTCCCTCTCTGTCTCTCTTTCTCTGTCTTCCTCTTCCTCCTTCCCCACTCACCACACACACACACACACACACACACACACACTATATATATATATATATACACACATATCTATGTATATATATATGTATCTATATATATGTATATATATATATGTAAAATAAAAAAAATTAAAATGGTATAACCATATGACCCAGTAATTCTATTACTGGGTATTTACTTAACATAATTTGAAAGATAAATGCACCCCTCTGTCTATTGCAACATTATTTACAATAGATAATATATTATCTATATAGTCAACCCAAGTGACTGCACCAGTTTGCAGTTGCAGTCCCACCAACAGTGCACAAGGGTTCCCTTTATCCCCACATCCTTACCAACACTTTTTGTTGCTTGTATTTTTGCTTTTAGCCATTCTGACAGGTGTGAGTTGATATCTCATTGTAGTTTTGATTGGTGTTTCCCTGAAGATGAGTGGTGTTGAGTATCCTTTCATGTATCTGTTGCCATCTGTATGTCAATTTTGGAGAAGTGTGTTCATGTCTTCTGCCCATTGTTTAATTGGATTATTTGTTTTTGTATGTGTATATTGAGTATAAGATCTTTATATATTTTGGATACTAGCCCCTTATTGGATGTATCATTTGCAAATATATTCTCCCATTTAGTAGGCTGTCTTTTGGTTTTGTTGATTGTTTCTTTCCCTGTGCAGAAGGTTTTTTTTTTTTAACTTTTTTAACGTTTTATTTATTTATTTTTGAGAGAGAGAGGGAGGGAGGGGAAGGGAGACAGCACAAGCAGGGGAGGGGCAGAGAGAGAGGGAGACACAGAATCCGAAGACAGGCTCTAGGCTTTGAGCTGTCAGCACAGAGCCTGATGCGGGGCTTGAACTCACAAACCCTGAGATCATGACCTGAACTGAAGTCAGATGCTTAATTGACTGAGCCACCCAGGTGCCCCCAGAATCTTTTTATTTTGATATAGTCCCAGTAGTTTATTTTTGCTTTTGTTTCTGTTGCCTTAGGAGAGGATCTGGAAAAATGTTGTTATAGCGAATGTCAAAGAAATTACTGTGTGCGCTCTCTTAGAGGATTTTTATGGTTTCAGGTCTCACATTTAAAAATCCATTTTGAGCTTATTTTTGTGTATGGTGTAAGAAAGTGATCTAATTTCATTTTCTTTCATGTTGCTGTATAGTATTCCCAGCACTGTTTCTTGAAAAGACTGGTTTTTTTTTCCATTGCATATTTTTGGCTCCTTCATCATAGGTGAATTGACTGAATAATCGTGGGTTTATTTCAGGGTTCTCTGTTCTGTTGATCTTTGTGTCTATTTTTGTGCCAGTACCATACTGTTTTGGTTACTACAGCTTTGTAGTATAGCTTGAAATCTGAGATTGTGATCTTCTTTTTCAAGATTGTTTTGGCTATTCAGGGTCTTTTGTGGTTCTGTACAAATTTTAGTATTGTTTATTCCAGTTCTGTGAAAAATGCTGTTTGGCATTTTGATAGGGATTGTACTGAATGTTTAGATTGCTTTGGATAGTATGGACAGTTGAACAGTCTTCTCTCACTCCATGAGCATGGAATATCTTTTGTGCATTTGCATGGTTTTCTGTTGCCCTTAACTGTTTGTATTGATTTCCTAAGGCTGCGTAACAAATTACCACGTACTACGTAGCTTAAAGCAACAGAAATTTATTTTCTCATAATTCTGATGGTTACGAATCCAAATCAAAGTGTTGGCAGGGCCATGCTCCCTCTGGAGGCTCTGGGGAAGAATCCTTCCCTGCCTCTTCTTAACTTCTCCTGGCTCTAGTCCATCCCTGAATTTCCGTGGCTTGTAATGGCATCACTCTGATCTCTGCCTCTGTTGTCACAAGGCCTCTTTCACTGTATGTGTCTCTGTGTGACATCAGTCATTGGATTCAGAGCCCACTGCCATCTAGTATGACTTCATCTCAGTGTAACTAATTACATCAGCAAAGATCCTGTCTCCAGATAAGGTCACAGTCTGACGTTTCAGGGGGACATGAATTCGTTGGGGGCAAAGGGGCACTAATTTTAGACATGACACTGTCTAAAATTTAATCTATTTGTAAAACATAAACATTTGGCTGCTCAAGCTGCCACAACAAAAGCCATAGGCCGGGTAGGTAGCTTAAATAACAGAAATGTATTTCTCACAGTTCTGGATGTTGGAAGGTCCAAGATCAGGGTTGAGCAGGGTTCAGTTTCCGGTGAGGAGTCTCTTCCTGGCTTGCAGACAGCTGCCTTCTTCCTGAATCCTCTCACATGGCACAGAGACAGAGCGTACAAGCTCTCTGGTATCTTTTATAAGAGCACTAATGCCATCAGACCAGGGTCCTACCCCCAGGACCTCATCTAACTCTAATTAGCACCCAATAGCCCCATCTCTGAATACCACCACCTTGGGTGTTAGGGCTTCATCTGAATTTGGGCGAGGGGACACAGGCGTTCCAGTCCATGGCAACATGCAAAACTGAAATATGTATTTTATATTAGCCATTATCTTGGAAGCTAATTATTTTTAAAAGCCAATTGTGATTGTTTATATTCAGACATAAAACTTGCTTTTATTGTCTTGGGAAAAAATTAAACAAGATTCGTGTTTATTTAATAATATGAACATTTGTGTATTATTTTATTCAATTTAATATCTTTGCCCCCAAATAAACTGTTTTAGGTATGTAAGGTATCTGATTTACATTTTTTCTCCTAATTTGTTATCATTTTCATTTCCTATTATTTACCATAGACTTTTAAATTAAAATACAACTTGGGGCGCCTGGGTGGCGCAGTCGGTTAAGCGTCCGACTTCAGCCAGGTCACGATCTTGCGGTCCGTGAGTTCGAGCCCCGCGTCGGGCTCTGGGCTGATGGCTCAGAACCTGGAGCCTGTTTCCGATTCTGTGTCTCCCTCTCTCTCTGCCCCTCCCCCGTTCATGCTCTGTCTCTCTCTGTCCCAAAAATAAATAAACGTTGAAAAAAAAAAATTAAAAAAAAAAAATTAAAATACAACTAACAGCAAAGTGCATAAATTATAAGAGTGCAGCTCAATGATTTTTTCACAAAGTGAACAAACATATAACTAAACATTGGGATTAAAATTAAAAAAAGCTGGGGCGCCTGGGTGGCGCAGTCGGTTAAGCGTCCGGCTTCAGCCAGGTCACGATCTCACGGTCCGTGAGTTCGAGCCCCGCGTCAGGCTCTGGGCTGATGGCTCGGAGCCTGGAGCCTGTTTCCGATTCTGTGTCTCCCTCTCTCTCTGTCCCTCCCCCGTTCATGCTCTGTCTCTCTCTGTCCCAAAAATAAATAAAAACGTTGAAAAAAAAATTAAAAAAAAAAAAAAGCTAAAACCATTACCAGCATTCCACAAACTTCCCATATGCCCCTTATTTGGCTGATAAATTCCCCCAGGTAATTCTTTTATATCTCCCTAAAATTTGAGAGCTGTTTCTGTAGGCACCTGGATTTGTAGCAGGTGTTTATGTAGATCTCTTACCTATCAGATGTCATATTAGTGGACTTAGTTTCCATCATATGCTCTTATTCACAGGCTTTTGTACGTGCTGTTCCTTTGCTTGGAGGAGTTTTCTTTTTGCTTTCCCCCTCCTCCTGGAAATCTTTTCACACGTCCTTACCTCCATGCCGCTGGACACCTTCCCATGACAGCTTCATTTCAGGTCTTAGCTGAGATTCCTTCCTTTCAGGATCATTTCTGACCCCTCCATTCTTCTTCCCTCCCCAGTTGAGTTAATCACCCCTCTTATGTGTTTTCATTAAACTTTCCATTTCTCCTCTCACTTATCATAGTGCATTCTAATTGCTGCTTTACTTGTCTCTGTCTCCCATCAGACCGTGAATAACGAAAAGTCAGAGTGCAGTACTTCATTTTTTTTTATCCCTTGTATCTTGCACATGGTCGGTGTATAGTGGATGATACACATTGAATGATAACAAAATTAC
Source organism: Puma concolor (assembly GCF_028749965.1). Taxonomy (NCBI): domain Eukaryota; kingdom Metazoa; phylum Chordata; class Mammalia; order Carnivora; family Felidae; genus Puma; species Puma concolor. Next base: position 93,003,150 of record NC_141668.1, on the reverse strand, counting down.
TATGTTTTAGTAGTGCAAAGTGTTCTAACAGTTCATCTAGTCCAGCCCCCTCATTTGACAGATGAGGGAACTACAAGCCTGAAATTTATTGTTAGTAAGGTCTTGGAAAAAGCCTGTGGTCAAAATACATAGTATTTGTCTGTGACGAGAGCGGATGGTAGAGAAAGGACATTAATGTTCAATATCTTTAGGAAATGTTCTTCACTTGAATCATAGCTACACAAAATGATTGCACTTTCAATTTTCCTAGTGTTCCAATTTCATTCCTGACTGGAGTATTGTATCATTCCATGTCTGTTCTCTCACTCTCACTGATTCTATTCTTGATTTACTTCCTTTGTGATTTATAGTTTCCAACACTACTGTTTTCATTTTTTATTCAGGTTAGTTTGCCACTCAGACAAGGTTGCTGAGATGATCCGTTTCAAAAATGTTCTCATTTCCCACCAAAGATGTTTGGCACTTTAGACTCAGCATGACTAACAGCTAAGTGCTTTTTTAGCAACAGCCTCTGATCCTCCCATGCCCACCTCTCTCCTGCTCATCCGCTCACCCAAATGGTCTCCTTCTTCTGATTGTCCTTTTTTTCTTTTCCCATCTTCTCAGTCTTCCAAACTTGAGCCTTTGAAGAGACTAGGCTCTTCCCTAACTCTTGTCCATTGTAGTCAGTCAGCATCCAGTTTGTTTCCAGTGTTTCAGAATCTCTTGTATCTGTCTTGTTCTTTATATTCTCACTGCACCTCTCTAGTTCAAGCTCTTTTTTCAACTATCATCAAAGCTGATTATTTCATTTCCTCAAACAACTTAGATTGTGATTATCTAGAAGACATCAATAATTTTTTTACTACAATCAAAGTAAAATAAATGTTTTACAGAATGCCACTCAGTGTTGCTAGTGACCAGATCCTTTTTTGTCAGCTCAACATTATCTTTTACTGTCTTTTTTTATGTACATCACATTCACGGTAGTAGAATCTGTGTACTGCTCCTTGAACATAGTCTGTAGTTTTCCTCTGTCATTTCTTTGTGTATTACGTTGTTCTTAAAAATAAAATAAAATAAAAAAAACAACTATCTTCAAATGAATATATGGTTCTCATCCTTTGAAGTCTGGCAGTCATCTATTCCAGTGGTTCTCAGATGTTGGTTCCTAGATGGCTGCCAGGCTAACTATATCAGAACAATCTAAAGAACTTTGAAAAATACAATAACCAGGTGTCATTCTGATCCAATTGAACCACAGTTTTTGGAGTTAAGGTCTTGTTGGCTACATTTTTACAAAAAAGATCTTCAGATAATTTTGGGAATTCCTATTCATCTATCCTCATAATTTTTAAATTTATGAAGTTGAGATACACAGGAGAGAAAGGAGTTCCTCAGGATTACTCATATTTATTGGGTAACTACTCATTTAAATGATGACTATGGAGCAGTAAGAATTTCTTGGGAACTGAAACAAAGACTATTGTTAGCATTCTTTTAACTTTTGGAATATTGAATGATCTGAGAACCAGCATTTTGTACTACTCATACACTGAGTCCTAGGTATTTTAAATGTGTTATTTCAATAGTCTTTTCATTTGTCATACAAAGATTAGCAAGCCAAATGATAAAAAAATTTTTTTAATGTTTTTAATTTATTTTTTGAGAGACAGAGCTCGAGTAGGGGAGGGCAGAGAGAGAGGGAGACACAGAATCTGAAGCAAGCTCCAGGCTCTGAGCTGTCAGCACAGAGCCCGACACGGGGCTCGAACCCACGAACCGTGAGATTGTGACCTGAGCCGAAGTTGGACACTCAACTGACTGAGCTGCCCAAGTGCCCCCAAACAATAAAAATTTTATTTATTCAACTGATAATTCTTAAACACCTAACACCTGTGATAGATGTAACGAGTATTGCAGTGAATAAAACAAACTTGGTATGTTCCCTTAGAGATCTTAAAATCTGATGAGGAAGGAAATATTAATTATATAAGTAAAATAAGGTTTGATGAGTGATAATTTACCCAGTGTCACACAGTTACATATATAGCAACGTTGGGTTTTTATCCCAAGACTATCTGCATATAACAGCCCACGTTCTTTCCACATTAACTATGATTCCAACAGATCAAGGTAAAGGCAACTAATTCTTGTTGAGCTCTTTATTCTATCTTTAGCGCTAGATGGGTTACAAGGATAATTTCATTTACCTGTAAGGTTGGCGCAGGTGGTGCAGATGAGTAAGCTAAGTCTCAGAAAAGTAATTTGCTAAGGTTTTGTCTACTAACTGCACATGTGTGGCTTCTGATCTAGGTCTGACTCCAAAGACCTGTGAAACAGGAATAACAGAATCTCAGAATAGAATCAACAAATCCGATAGTTGGTTATTTGACAAGATTAATACTTTAAACTGGTAAATACTGAAAAAGACTGATGAGAGGGTGGGGGGGGGGAATTTAAAGACACACATTACCAGTATTAAGAATAAAAAAAGTTGACCTAATTATATACTTAACAGAAACTAACATGTTTGTAAGAGGACACTAAATATAACTTTATAATAGTAGATTTGAAAATTTAGATAAAATGGAGAAATTTCTGGAGAAACAACTTATTGAAAATAACACTAGGTTGGGGCGCCTGGGTGGCGCAGTCGGTTAAGCGTCCGACTTCAGTCAGGTCACGATCTTGCGGTCCGTGAGTTCGAGCCCCGCGTCGGGCTCTGGGCGGATGGCTCAGAGCCTGGAGCCTGTTTCCAATTCTGTGTCTCCCTCTCTCTCTGCCCCTCTCCCGTTCATGCTCTGTCTCTCTCTGTCCCAAAAATAAATAAACGTTGAAAAAAAAATTAAAAAAAAAAAAAGAAAATAACACTAGGAAAATTAGAATCTAAATAGTTTTATTGACAAGATTGAATTTATCATTATACACCTTCCCTCAAAGAAAACCCCACAGATAGGTTCACTATTTAATTCATCCAAACATTTAATAAATCAACCAGTGTTGCACAAACTCTAAGAATTGAGAAAAAAGGAAAGAAGGAACACTTACTTGATTATTTCATGAGGCCAGTATAAACTTGATACCAAAACAAGGATATTATGAGGAAGGATATTAACTGTCTTGACAATCAGTGCAAAAATACTTAAGAAAGTATTAGCAAATGTAATTCAGAGACAGGTAAAAAGGATAATTTATTATTATCACGATGACTTTAGTCTAGAAGTGCAGTGTAATGTTATCAATAAAGGGAAAAATTGATCATCTCAATATATGCAGAACAAGAATTTAATAAAACTCAACATCAATCTATGACTTAAAAACTCCTAGCAGACCTAGCAAAGAATTTTTTTTAGTAAATGATATCTGCAAAAATCACAGTATTGAAATATTTAAGGCTTTCTACTTGAGATTAGGAATGATACAAAGATATTACTCGTACCACTTGTATGTAGTAACATACTGAAGATCCTAACCAGGGTAATGAGAGAGAACAATAAAATGTAGAAGGATTGGAAAATGAAGAAATAAAAAATACTCAGAGATAACATGGTTATGTATATAGAAAATTGAAAACAATCTCCAGAAAAACTATTAGAATTAATAACTGAACTTTGGTAAATTTCAATGTATAAAAACCTGTTGTATTTTCAGTATACCAGCAACAGAGAAACAAAAAGATTTTTAAATTACCACTTAAGTATCCAAAAAATATTAAACGTGTAGGAATGATTCAAATGAAAGATATATAATAGCTCTTCAAGAAACTGTAACATTATTAAGAGAAATTAAAGAAAACCTGAGTAAATGAAGAGAACTACCCTTATTCATGGATTGGAGAGTTCATACTTATAAAGATTTCCATTCTTTATGATTTTACGTATAGATTTATTGTAGTCTCAACATTTCAGGAGTTTTTCTCTTTGATGGAAACGATATGCCATTATAAGATTTATGCGGAAGCATCCTGAAGCAAGAATAGCCCGTACACCAAACTGAAGAACAGGGACGGAGGACTACCAGACTTATTCTAGAGCTACGATAATTTCCATAGGTGAACTGACATACAGATAGACAAATGGCACAGAATTGAAGGTCCAGAAACAAACACACATAGATGGAAAGTTGATTTACTGCAAAGGTAGGCTTTGAGAGCAAGGAGGCAAAGATTGTCTTATCCTTGTTTGTTCTTTCAAATAAATTGTGCTGGGTCTGGGACGCCTGGGTGGCTCAGTCAGTTGGGCGTCCGACTTCTGCTCAGGTCATGATCTTGGGGATCATGAGTTCGAGCCCTGCATCAGGCTCTGTACTGACAGCTCAGAGCCTGGAGCCTGCTTTGTATTCTGTGTCTCCCTCTCTCTCTGCTCCTCTCTTTCTCTCTCAAAAATAAACATTTAAAAACAAATTGTGCTGGGTCAGTTGGGTATTCATATAGAAAAATATTAATCTTGGCTCTTATACAGGAAGTAATTCCAGGTGGATTATATATCTAAATATTAAAGGTAAAGCAGTAGGGTTTCTGGAGGATAAATCATGAATGAAAGACATCTTCATAAATGTGGGATGGAAAATTTTTAGGATACTAAAAGTGCTAACTATAGGTTGATAAAATGGACTGTATTTAAATGAGGAACTTCTTTTCCTTATAAGACTTCTTAAGAGTGGGAGAACATCTTTGCAATACATATAATCATGAAAGTGATTACATCCAAATATGTAAACAACTTTTACAAATATGTAAAAGATGAAAATAACCAGTGAGAAAAATGGGCAAAAGAGATGAATATGTACTTCACAAAAGCAGCTGTCCAAATGGATAATTTACATGCAAGAAAGGATAACTTCTTAGTCATCACAGAAATGTAAATTAAAACCACCATGAACATTCCAGAGAATAGCTTTAAAAGATGATAATTCTAAATTTTGGTAAGATGGTGAAGCACCCACAACTCATTTATTGCTGCTGGAGTGTAAATTGGTACAATGACTTTGGGAAATAGGCAGAATCTGCAAATGCTAAGCATACAAATACCTAGTGATTCAGCATTTCTACTCTTACCCAGCAGAAATGCATATGCATGTATGTTCACTAAAAGCTGTGCACCAAAATGTTTGATGGCAGCATTGTTTAAAATATGTAAAAAATGGAATAAGTCAAATGTAATCCAGTTGGATATTAGTTGGATAGAGAAAGGTAAATTTCTAATCAACAGCAGTGAAAACAAGGTAACTACTGCTACATGCAACCACATGGATGCATTTTACAAGTAAAATTTTGACCAAAAGGCAGACACAAAATAATAGCTTTTTTTATGTTTCCATTTATGTAAAATTCAGAAATAGGCAAAACTAATCAATAGTGTTAGAAGTTATGATAATGATGATATTTAGAGATGTGCATTTGGAACAGTACAAAAGATTCAGAAGTGCTGATACTCGGTTTTATGGTCCAGGTGGTAGTTACAAAGATGTGTTCACTTTGTGATAATTCTTAGAGCTGTGTTTATATAATTTGCACACTCCTTTGTATATATGTTAAAGAATTTTAATTATTATTTTGTAGTGCCCCAACTAACAAACAATATGTTTACATTAAGCTATGAATGTGAATAACTGGCATTAATTGAAAAAGTGGTCACATTAATTGGAAGGCTTAAAATTACAACTAGAATGATTGTAAGTAGTATAAATTATAATTATTACAAATAATACCACATCAGATGCTTCTTTAATAGTGAGCTATACATATTTCTGTTTTGAAAAGTTTTGGGGGGTTAATAATTTTTGGAGTGGGAAATGATGAAGACTGGTCCATGTTATTAGCCAGATCGTTCAAGTGAAATATAACTTTAAATGTGTTTCAGTTGCTATACAGTGTATCTTAAAATGTACATTCAGCTGATAACACTGAAACCCTACCATATATTGAGAAGCTATGCTCTTCAGACTCTTTGAGGATAATAAAGGCAATAAATACGATTTTACAATATATATTCTACCTTTATAAAGTGAAAATTTCCTTAAAGGTCGCTCAGGTAATGCTTGTTTTTGTATTATACAGACACTCGTATAATGCTAGAGGAAATTTCTTTGCAGCTGCATAATTTTGATCTTTTTTTAAAACATTTGTTTATGTGATGAGAGAGAGAGAGCGGTAGCACAAGCAGGAGAGGGGCAGAGAGAGAGGGAGAAAAAGAATTCCAAGCAGGCTCCACGCTGTCAATGCAGAGCCAATGCAGGGCTTGAACTCACAAAGCATGAGATCATGACCTGAGCCGAAATCAAGAGCTGGGTGCTTAACTGACTGAGCCACCCAGGTGCCCCTTGATCTTGATCTCTACTAAAAAATAAAAATAAAAAAAATATTACCACTCTGGGGAGAATGGAATAAATGGAACTAACAATAACCAAAACATAGCTATACCTCATGTTTTCACTTAATAATTTTATGTGAATAGCTTATTTTCTCCCATTTTCTTTGGTAGTTCACTGATAGAGAATTGACAGTGTATAAAAGAATTAAATTCTATTATAACTATATGAACAGATTAAATTAAGCTTTTTCCACTAAAATGTTTGAAATGATGTCCATTTGCTTCTTTTTCTTGGGGGGGGGGGGGAAGTCTACAGTGGGTATTGCTATTCACCAACCTTGTTTCTTGCTACTTTCTTTAAGCTGATTCTACTTTGCCTCTGTTTGTGCGTGTGTTATTACAGCATGTTCTATTATTAACACCGGTGTATTTCAGGAGTAACCTTTTGTCTTATTTCTAAACTTAACAGTTTAGAAATTGTTAATAAAATAATTTAACTCTTAAAATAAGTGCCTCTAATAACAGGCACTGAATCATAAATGAAAGTGGACTTTCAGCTATTTGGATCTGGAGATATATGTTGATGTGAACCATATTCTGGCTTGATGATTCATGTACTTAGTGACAAAGCCAACAACCTGTTAATAATACTATGGACTCAATCTGCTCACAGTATTTTGACTGCCTACTCCTCTCTGCTATAGTCACCCTGCTCTAGCCACTGTCAGGGCCTTCTTGCTGTTTGATTGATTAGCTGCCAAGCATATTTTAGCTCAGTGCTTTCGTTGATACCTGTTCAGATCTGTTTTACCCCATATCCTCCTCAGACTCCCTCCCTCATCATATTTAGGTCTCGGTTTGAAAATCACCTCAGAGATGCATGTAACAGAGTATCAGGTAGTGAAAATTGACTCCTCTGACTTATAACTGGCTTCTCTGACTTCTTCTGTCTGTAATTTCCCCATCATTCTCTATTCTTATTCCCTGATTGATTTTTTTTTTGTAGCAGTTATCACTACTTGATACTCTGTTACAGATATATTATTAATATATTTCTTGGTAAAGGGGCTCCTGGATGGCTCATTCGGTTAAGCTTCCAACTTCAGCTCAGGTCATGATCTTGTGGTTCGGTCTGTGCTGAGAGCTCAGAGCCTGGATCCTGCTTTGCATTCTGTGTGTGTGTGTGTGTGTGTGTGTGTGTGTGTGTGTGTGTGTGTGTGTGTGTGTGTCTCTCTCTCAAAAATAAACATTTAAAAATTTTTTTAAAATATATATTTCTTTGCATATATAACCCCTACCCCCCTTTTGTGCATGCATGTTCTCTCTCTCTCTCTCTCTCTCTCTCTCTCTCTCTCTCTCTTTCAAAAATAAACATTTTTTGGGGCGCCTGGGTGGCTCAGTCGTTTGAGCGGCCGACTTCGGCTCAGGTCATGATCTCACGGTCCATGAGTTCGAGCCCCACGTCGGGCTCTGTGCTGACAGCTCGGAGCCTGGATCCTGCTTCCGATCCTGTGTCTCCCTCTCTCTCTGCCCCTCCCCCGTTCATGCTCTGTCTCTCTCTGTCTCAAAAATAAATAAACGTTAAAAAAAAAAATTAAAAAAAAACATTTTTTAAAAATTAAAAAAATATATATTTCTTAGTAAATAGAAGTTCCATGACGGTAGGGACTTAATTAGTTTTGTTTACAACTATATTTCTAGGACCTGGAACCAAGACCTACATAGTAAGCACTGTATAAATATTTCTGGTTAGAATGAATTGAATGAATGAAATATAATGAATAGTGTCAGTCTGCATGGATCTGCCCTCAGTTAACTCTGCAGATATTCTTCAAACAGATGTAGGGTTGTTGTTATTTCCAGCATGGCTCTCTTGATAGGGATTGGTGGTAAATTTTAAATAAGCTCTAATAATATAACAGATTTTTGATCTTGTTATTATCCTTTAAAGGATGAGAAAAAGGGAAAAGGGGAAAATAATATACATAGTATTTAATTTTGTCTTTTATGGAAGAAATCATGACTAAAAATAATATTTGTTCTAAATGGACTCCCTTTGTTCCTGCCTGTGATAATTTAAAAATTTAATAGTAACTACTCAAGTACCACTTAAAGTTGTAGATTTATATTGATTTTGTTTGTTTTCCTTTTATACCTATTCCCACCCCCCATGCCCACCTTTTTAAAGAATCCAACTCAAGTTGGAACAGCTCTTCAGGTTTTCCATAATCTTGGAACTTTGAAGGAAACTATTACCAGCGTTGTGGATGGATATTGTGCTTCTTTAGAAGAACATATCAACAGTGCATTAGACATCAAAGTTCTGACTCAGCCTTCGCAGTCAGCTGTGAGAGGTATGGCTATGGTTTATATTTAGCTGCTTTATTTATTTATAACCAAGAAGTCCTTTGAATAGTATGTGAAACACTTAAGTTTCAAAGCAGTCTAATGACTCATATTTTAGTAGACAGAAAATGAGAGAAGAAATTATGTTTCAGAATTTATTTATAACTTTTTTTGTCTAATCAGTGAGTTGAATTGGCCAATTGGTATATTCAGAACTTCTAGAAAAAAAAAATCTATAAACTGTGGCTTCACTTAGTTCAGAGGAAACAGATGCAAGAAAAAAAAAAAAGGAACATTTTTCTTTCTGAAATCCTTATCCTCACATGTACTTCTTGAGACAGAAAATATTTTTTAAGGAAATGCAATTTCTTCCTTAGCTTTTTGGGCTTTTCCTTTTAATAATTCTGGTATTCAGGAGCCAAAAAGGTTAACTGTGGAGGTAGAAACTGATAAAACCTTTGGGAACATTACAATGACAGCAAAATGTAAAGAAAACTACTAAACAAAGGAATGAGAGAGGAGTAGCCCTACAATAGCAGTTTGTGACCTTTTTCCTGCCAAGATGTACCTGCCGATGGCATTCAGATCTAACACACCCCTCAAAGGTGGGATAGGAAAGAGTACACATTGTGTGTGGCTTTCACTTACCTAACCAACACATGTCTGCATTTCTTTCCTTCTTTCTTCTCTCATGTTAATAAGGAGGAGCCTTCCTTGCTCCTGGCGGAAACCGAGTACTCTGCTTTTGCTTTAGATCCCATCTCCCAAGGGCATTGCTTTAGCAGATCCCCTCTGTCTGCCATGCAGTTACTTTTCCTTCTTTAAGTCTCTTTCCTGTCATGTACAGTCATGCTAGTGTACCTTCTGCTTAAAGACAGACACCTCTATCTTGACTGCATTTCTTTTTTCTTCCCTCATTTTATTTCTTCAGACTACAGAAAATCCCCCAAAGTTGTTGTCAGACTTACTGTCTCCAGCTTCTCTCTTTCCATTTTTCTGTCGGAGAAGCTATTCTACCATCACAGAGTTGTCCTAAAGAATAAATGGAATAATGCATATAGAACTAATAACAGAGTTCCTCATACAAGGCTAATACTAAAATATTTACAGTCAGTAATTATGGTTTTTATATTTGCTGTATAAACATAGCCTTAAATAACGCACAATATATGTCACTCATAAATAAGTTGCACTAGATAAAAAGAGATAAAGGAATCTTGGATCTTAAAGGGATTTTTAAAGGTTAGCCCTAGCCTCTGAATAGGCCTGTATTAAAACTATCCCAGAAGGGGAGCTTTGAAAAGAAATTGCCGAAGGAGATTTCACTCTCAGCTTTTCCCAGCAATTATTCTCAGAAAGTTTGATCTCATGTTTAAATTTCCAGGAGCAGTTTAATCTCATTCCCTCTTGTGTTGTCAAGAAAAAGAAAAAAAAAATTAAAGCAATTATTCACATGCTGTCATTCCTAATGTACACCGTTTTTGTTGAAAGAATAAAGAGTTTTAAAGCCTTATTATAATCTGTTGAGAAGTAGATACAGTGGTTTAACGTACAAACCTTAAGCATCAATTTCTTTATTAATTTTTTTAAAGAATAATCACTATTATTTTTAGTTTTTTAAATGTGACATTGACAATATTCATATTAATTTGCTGATCTTGTTGGTCATATTAAGATTATGGAGTAGAATGTCCTTATTTTTTGGAAGTACACATTAAAGCATTCAAGGGTGATAGGGCATCGTGTCAATAACTTACTAACAAACAATTCAGGGAAATTTTTTTTTTTAGTATGCTTTCAAATTTTCTATATGTTTAAGATTTTTCCTCTCAAATATATAAAGTTCAATAATCTTAAGGAAAAATGTTACCTATTATGTGTGTTGGAAAGGTTTACAATTCAATAAGAAAAAGAGAACTTAAAAAATAAGAATATGATTAGGCAGTTCATAGAACACATCTAATAAACGGGAAAATATGTTAAGCGTCTTTCTAGAGGGTGACCGAACTAATTATTAGGGAAGTACAGATAAAACAAGGATACTGTTTCTCAACCATGAGACTGGTAAAACCCAAGAATTAAGTGTTGGGCGAGTGCAGAAACTCTCGTTAACACTGATTGTAGGAGAATGAAATGGTTCAGCCACTTGACTCAGTTTTATCAAATTGTTCTCTGAGGTTAAAACCGTATGTACCTTGTGATCTTATAATTTCTCTTATAAGAATATACCCTAGAGAACCTGTCACGTAGATACAAGAATTTTTTATTGTGCTATTACTTGTAGTAGTGAAAAAGTGAAAACAGTCTTTCCTTCAGTGGAAATAAAGGGCTATCATTGGGTCTCTGTTTTTTAGTGAGCTTATGCCTTTGTACCTTGAACTGTACAAGCGTACTAATTTTGTTTTCTCCTCCCTTGGGTGGGAGAGAATGACTACAGAAGGACTGGAGTTGGATATTTCCCTTCCCTGGTCAGTTAGGTTCTGATAACACTCCAGAAGTTTAGGTTCTGGTTAACCAGCTTCCCCTTAGGGCAGGCCTTGTTAAGAATAGAGTCCTCTGGTGTATTTCAAGATGGTTTCCTTTTTCCTCCTCCTGCTAGAGGCACTGGGTGATTTTTCTCCCACATTTACTGTGGGAAACTATTTGGGTTCCTGGATGCAAATCTCACAATATTGTGGGCCGCCCTGACTGACTACCCCTGGAGCTTTTAATTTTCACAATTGACCACTTTGAGTCTGTAGCAATTCATCAGTTACACTTCACGTTTTCCTGCCCTAGCACTGGCTCCCACTGTTTTCTGCTAGCAAGGCTCTGTTCTGATACATGGAGACTTCCTGTATTCGCCTGTCTCTCTGATCTTGGGGGCAAGTGGTTTGCCATGTGTCCTCCCCTCTCTTACAGGTCCAAGAAGAATTTTTCATTCTTTTAGGCTTTTCATTTGTTGTTAGGACAGAGTGGCAACGTACAAGCTTCTTACAGTTGAACCAAGAAATGGAAGTTGTTAACTCAGATTTTTACCCCCTGTAACTTACTTGTTTTTAGTTTGATGTTGTTAAAAGTAAGACAGCTGGCTCAAAATGGAGTCACTTATGCTAAACCCCATGCCACCAAACTGAGACGTAACTTAATTACAGTTTCAGCCTTTCAGCCCTTCCCGGAAATTGAATCCTAAGTCAGTCAGTCAGTCAGTCAGTCAGTCAGTCAGTCAGTCAGGAATAACCTAATCAGTACTAGTGAGGTAATCTGTCCTACTGTCCTCTAAAGGAAAGTGACCTTGCCATAACCAGTTTGCCTTTTTTATCTAGTATAACTTCTTTGTTCCTGTTCCCTTCTGCCTATAAAAGTCTCTCATTTTGAATAGCTCTTCAGAGTTCCTTTCTATCTGCTAGATTGCCTGCTGCCTGATTGATGAATTGTTGAATAAAGCCAGTAAGATCTTTAAATTTTACTCAGTTGAATTTTATTTTTTAACAATGTCCATATGGATCTTTATTTTTTATTTTTTTTTTAATTTTTTTTTTCAACGTTTTTTATTTAATTTTGGTACAGAGAGAGACAGAGCATGAACGGGGGAGGGGCAGAGAGAGAGGGAGACAGAATCGGAAACAGGCTTCAGGCTCTGAGCCATCAGTCCAGAGCCCGACGCGGGGCTAGAACTCACGGACCGCGAGATCGTGACCTGGCTGAAGTCGGACGCTTAACCGACTGCGCCACCCAGGCGCCCCTTTATGGATCTTTATTTATCTTTGAAGTTTAGTAATTTCTTTAGGATATATCTTGGCATTGAATGCTCTGTATCTTTTTTTTTTTTTTTTTTGAGTTAGAATATGTTTTCTTTTTTTTTTTTTAATTTTTTTTTTCAACGTTTATTTATTTTTGGGACAGAGAGAGAGACAGAGCATGAACGGGGGAGGGGCAGAGAGAGAGGGAGACACAGAATCGGAAACAGGCTCCAGGCTCTGAGCCATTAGCCCAGAGCCCGACGTGGGGCTCGAACTCACGGACCGCGAGATCGTGACCTGGCTGAAGTCAGACGCTTAACCGACTGCGCCACCCAGGCGCCCCAAATATGTTTTCTTTTATAGGTTTACTTTAATTGTACATTTGAATATTTTTCTTTTCCATTTGTTCTTTTTAGGAACTTTATATACATATCACATCTTCTTTGTTTTCCATTTCTAATATATTGTCCATAATTATTATATTTTATATCTTTGTACTTTATTCCATTTTGTATCATGTCCATTTGTTCATTTTCCCATTTCTGATTGTGTTTTCACCCTTTATCATTATATTGTTATATCTAATGTGGTCTTAATGTCTGTTATATATTTACAATGAGAATGTTCCCTATAATTGCTTTGAGACAGTAGAAGATCAAGTAACTCTTCCTGTTGTTTCCTTTGGGAATTTCTTTGGCAACATGTGTTCCTTTCCTTTCCCCATCTTCCCTCCCTCTCAATTTGTGTTAGGTCCTATATTGTCTGTTTCTCATTCTTACTCATCTTTGAAAGATACCAGCTGTTTGTTGAAGAATAGTATAGGGGTGATTGTAGGGAGAAACTAGGACAGTCTACAACTTGGATGAAGTTTGCTGTCTAGAGTAAGTATTCACCAATTTGTTGCTTTTTCTATCTTTGGGATACATTTTTCTCAAATTTTGAATCATTCTAGAGAGCTTAGTGTGAATCGTGGTAAAGCCATTTAAGCAATTTTTGTGTGGAAACCTCATATTCTCTGCTTTTCTTTCCTCTTTCACCTCATGTTACCTTTGATAATCTCCCCCAACTAGAGGACTAACTATTATAAAGTGTAAATATCATTTTATTATGGTTTCTTCTTCCATTTTTCTTTGTTGCCATTCTGCAACATTAAACATTTTATTAGCTTCTTCCCTGGCTCATTCATGTCTCTCCATTGCAGCTCTAAGCTAAGAATCATTGAATAGTCCGTCTAAATTTTTATAATTGATTTTAAGGGCAGTTTGGTTTTTGCTAATGGTCCAAGATGAGAGCTATCTGGTTCCTTTTTCATTTTGATTTATCCACATCATGTGGCATACATAATCTCAAGTTTGAAGTTTTAGTTGATTGCTTGTTTGGGGTGGGTTTTGTTGGTGGTGGTGGTATTGTTGTTGTTTAAGTGTATTTGTTTTTGTTCTTATTTTCATTGGCTTTCCAGGAAAAAGAGTAGGAAAATGATTTTACTCTGCCATCAATAACTAGAAATCACTCTTAAGTATTTTTAAGTAACTCTTGGTTTTTTCTATCACTTTAATAAAACCTAGTTTATGACACTCTTTTTGTTCTTGATTCTCCTAAAGCTAACTGATAATGACATCAATTTTTCTGTTTTAATTATTCTTTCTCCTCTTTATATAGCTTTTCTATGTTCAGTTGATTACTTTTATCACTTTGATATCTTCAGTAGGATGTATTTAGCTCATGAGGATAAAAATTTTAAATAAGTCATTCTTTACCTTATTTACCTTTAAGTAAGTAAGGAACATGAGGCTTCTGGAAGTAGTTGAACCAATATCTGGCTATATTTACTTTAAGAAAGTAGTGGGTTGATGTGTCCCATAATTCATAACAAAACTGAACTATGCATATTCCAGGAATTCGATCAGTATTTTCCAGTGTTCACAAAGGTACTCTATACCCTTTCTTCATTGTGAGGAGTTTGTTCTTTATATGACTTGTGAGGTAATTGCACATTGTTAACTTATTTCCTCTCTATTCTCTGTACACTTCTCCTTAGTAGTGAGGACAACACTGCAAATAATTTTAAAAATTAGTTAGACTTAGATTTCAAACAGGAATTACTCATTTTTTTAAAGCCAGTATCTCTGTCATAGGTATTTTTCTCTTTTATTGCTTCCTAATATTCTCACACTAAAAAGTAATAGCATCTCTTCGCTAAGGGTACATGTAACTCTTTTCTAAACTTAGAATTATTGGGGCACCTGGGTGGCTCAGTCAGTTAAGCAACCAACTTGGGCTCAGAGGGTTGTGATCTCACAGTGAGTTTGAGCCCCGCATCGGGCTCTGTGCTGACAGCTCAGAGTCTGGAGCCTGCTTCAGATTCTGTGTCTCCCTCTCTCTCTCTGCCCCTCCCCTACTTGCCCTCTGTCTCTCAAAAATAAACCAACCTTAAAAAAATTAAAAAAAAAACAAAAAACCTAGAATTGTTGAAAAACTATAAGGAAGCAGCTTATAAACACAGCCTCTGGTTTTCTTGATTTCTTGCCCCCCCCCCCTTTTTTTTTGAGAGAGAGAAAGAGAGGAGAGAGAGAAAGAGAGGAGAGAGAGCATGTGTTGGGGAGGGGCAGAGAGAGCGGGAGAGAGACAATCCTAAGCAGACTCCACACCCAGCACCAACCCTGACAGTAGGCTCACTCACACAACTGTGATGATTGTGACTCAACAGTGAAATTATGACCCAATCTTGAGATCATGACCGGAGTTTAAATCAGGAGTCCATGCTTAACTGACTGAGCCACCCAGGCGTCCATCTTGCCCTCTTTAAAACAGGATAAACTATTCACTCATGGGCTCTTCTGCATGACTTTCAAGCTTAATTTGGATTGGAATTTATACTTTTCAATTTGAGACTAAGATTCCTTTTTTTTTTTTTCATGTTGAAGCATTTTAAATCTGCACAAATAGCTGTGTATATGTATTACATACAAGAACATTCTTAGACATCACTTTCAAGAAATTTAACATTGATACATTAATATTATTTAATGTTTAATCCATATTCAACATTTTTCACTTGTTCCCCAAAATATTCTTTATAATAGTTTTTCCCCCAGCTTGAACCAATCAGGGATTATGCTTTTCTGTTAGTTATCTTATGTCTTTACTCTCCTTTAATCAAAACAACCCCATTGCCTTTTTTGTCTTTTATGGCATTAACATGTTTGGAGATCCCCATAATTTGAATTTATCTGGATTTATCTGATTGTCTCTTTATGGGTATATTCAGAATAAACAAGCTAGTAAGGTAATGTTGTGTATTTACCATTAACATCGTATCTGTAACCACCAAAATTATGTCTGTCTCATTACTGCTGATGCTAAATGAAATCATCTCATTACTGTGGTGTATGCCAGATAGCTCCTTATAAGATTGCTTTCTTTTCTTTGTGATTAGTAATTTGTGGTGCATACTTTGAGACCATGTGAATATCCTGTTTTTCATTAACATTTCCTGCAGGGTTTTAGTATCCAATGATTATCTTTCCCTCAATTAATTATTTTACTAGTAGTTGCCAAATGATGATTTTTTTTCTATTACTCCACTGCATTTATTAAGTGACATTCTTCTGTAAGGAGAAATTTCCATCCTTTTTGTTTTTTTTTTTTAAGTTTTTATTTAAATTCCATTTAGTTAACATAGAATGTAATATTAGTTTCATAATGGACTGCCATACGGTACCTGGTGCTCATCACAGTAAGTGCGTCCTTTTTAAACATTTCAGTTTTCACTATGAATTCACAAATTGTTTTCAATCAGTGTTTTATGATCCATTTTCATCCCTATTATTTTGGATGGTCAAAAGTTCCCTAATTCATTTTGGGGAAACCCCTTCCAGCCAAGGTCCTATGTCCTTTGGCAAATCTCCATTTGTCTTTGAACACTTCTTTGCTCTCTGGCACAGTTGTACCACACATATCTTCTGTTTTCACTGCTCCAAATGTGGAATCACCCTTTTCTTCAGTGACCCCTGGTTTCTTTTACTGGGGAAGGGGAATGGTGCATACAAGTCATAATTTGGGCACTTGGTATACTCATTTCTGTTTAGGAATCACTGTCTCCTTGCCCTTTCAGTGGACAGAGTCAAGAAATACCTCTAATCCTCATTACATATTTGTATCTTTATTCTGTTAATGGGGAGAACCTTCATTTACACTTTGCAAAATGAACTTAAAGTAATTTCAGGATGGCTACACCAGTATCACATCCAGCAACAAATCCACTAAGTACTATAAATTCTTTACAATTCTTTTTGCCTCTAAAATCTCTCTCACTAAAGTTAGGGTTCCATAATTAAACATCACTTGAATTAATTGTTTTCCCCTCTGTGGTTGTATTATGAGTTTGATGTATAGTTGGTTTCATTTGTTTCTGTATTTATTTGCATTTTGTTTTAGAGTTTGCTTTTTTCTTTCTATTTAAACTTAAATTTATTTTGAAATAGGTAAAACATTTATATGCCTCATAAAGACTCCCTACTTCTATCCCTGTTTCTTTCACCTTGTCTCCTACCACTCCCACCACCACTTGTAGAAAACTATTTTCTGTTTTGTGTTTTATCTCATGTGTGTGTGTATGTATGTGGTGTGCCCGAGTGTGTGATCTTATTTTCCTTCCTTTCTTAAACATTAAAGATTAGGATGCTTTTTTATATTCCTCATAAGAAATTATTTCTTAAAGTAGGAGCTTCTTACTTTTTTTTAAGCTTGGATATGCTTTTTGTATTAACATATTTTCTTTTATTTGAAAAGTTTTATTTTTCATACTTCTTTGTCACTCATAAACAGGGGGACCGGGACGCTCAACTATGCCAACCCCAGGAAACACTGCAGCTTTTCGTGCTTCTCTCTGGACTAATATGGAGAAACTTGTGGATCATATTTGTACTGTTTGTGGACAGGTAAGAATTTTAGAGAGTGGAAAGAACATTAATTATGGATTAATGATTAATGCCTTGTTGCACCAAGTTGTGTGACGTTGGTCAGCTATCTTAAAATCCCTGAGCATTCAAAATACCTACGTTAGCTGATTATAATATTGATAGAATAACTCTAGCAAAATGCCTCTTTCCTTCCCTTGCTATTTCTAGTACCTAAGCTTTACATTTGTTTCATTTGAAAATACCCAATTGTATACAATCTCCCCCTCTCTGCCTTTTTTAGGTACAACATCTACAAAAAATATTAGCCAAGAAGAGAGATCCTGTTTCTCATATTTGGTTCATTGAAGAAGTAGTTAAGGTATGTTTAGATGAAAATATTTTTTATCTCTTTATTGAAGAATGCAGAGAGAAATGAGCCAGCATTGTTTGTGTTCCTACCTTACAGACTGGCTACATGTCAAATAGCCATAGGAATTGATTTCTTGACAACAACAAACTTTCTTTTTAGTATATGTATAAGCACATTTGTTTATTGAGTAAATACTACCAGTAATGCATTTTATAGGCTAATTTCTGAAATGCATAAACTAATTTCTAATTTTCCATCATATAAATGATTTATTGTAAATGTTTTTAAAAGTTCCACTAGAGAATAAGATGAAAATTTTGGGTAAATAAGAGGTTTAATTGGTGGTTATTATAATGTCTTATAGTCTTTACTGAAAATGGAATGGTAAGATCCATTTGGTTGTTAATTTTTCCTGTAAAGCACATTGCTGCATTCATTTTTCATATTCTGAAATTCTCCCTTCTGTTATCCACCAATACACTGGCCTCATGGGCTATAAGAATTCCTTCCATGCATAGAAATCTCTGACTCTACATTTTATTTATTCATCTTGATAGGTTTTTGATAAGGAATAATACAGAGGGATTATTCTATTTATCATTTAATCTTGACACATAAGTGTTCCAAAGAAAAAAATTCTCTAAATTTCCAGTGTTATGGTATAGTGTCCTTTGTAAGTTCAAAATTTAGGCATTTATATATTATGTTATGGATCTCTAAGACCACCCTCAAGTTTGGTTATTTGTTAGAGAATTCACAGCATTCAGCATATAGTTGTGCTTCTGGCTATGATTTATTACAGCAAAAAGATAGGAACCAAAATCAACTTCAAGAAAGGAAAATCAGCAATAGGAAAAAGGCATATAGGATGAAGTCCAGAGGTAACCAACTGAAAGCTTCCAAGGGTCTTCTTTTACAGGAGAGAGAGGACACCTTTAATTCATCTAGCAACAGCATGCATAAGATGTCCTCTGGGGAAGTTCATCTTGCACGTAGGAGTTCAGGGTTCTCATCAAGAGTCAGTTAGCCTAGCATGTACCAAAATTCCAGACTCCTGAAAGAAAAGCAGCTGTTTGGTGTAGACCACATTATTGGTACAAACAGTTTAGGTATAGCGAGCATTCTTAACTGACAACCATGAGGACCCTCTTAAAATCCAAGTCCCAAGTACCAGCCAAGGACCAGCCTTGCAATTAGGCATTTTTAACTATAGCAATCTCAGACCCGCTGTATAAACTCATTTTTGCGTATATGTATACTTATGTTGGTATATACCTACTTACATTATTCTGCTTCATATTTGGCTTTTAATTGTATGAAAGAAATAATAAGATGCTTTTGTCAATTTGCATAGTAATTAATTTTTTATAATTTTTAAAACTCCACTTAGTGAACATACAGTGTGTCAGCAATTCCATACATCATGTGGTGCTCATCAACAAGTACACTCTTTAATCCCCTTCACCTATTTAACCCATCCCCTCCTCCCACCCGCCTCATCTGTAGTAACCATCAATTTGCTCTCTAGAGTTGAGAGTCTGTTTGTTGGTTTCTCTCTCTCTCTCTCTCTCTCTCTCTCTCTCTCTCTCTCTCTCTCTCTTTCCCCTTTGCTTCTTTGTTTTGTTTTTTAAACACGTGAATGAAACCATGCGGTATTTGTCTTTCACTGTGTTATTTTGCTTACCATTATACTCCCTAGGTCCATTCATGTCATTGCAAATGGCAAGATTTCATTCTTTTTTATGGCTGAATAATATTTCATTATATGTGTATGTATATACACATATATGTATACACACACATATATATTATATGTATATATATGTGTATCCATACACTCCACATTTTGTTTATCCATTCATCAGTCATTGGACACTTGGGCTGCTTCCATAATTTGGCTATTGTAAATAATGCTGCTGTAAACAGATGGGTGCATGTATCCCTTTGAATTAGTGTTTTTTTGGTTTCTTGGGTAAATACCCAGTAGTGTGATTGGCGGATTGTAGGATAATTCAATTTTTAACTTTTTGAGGAACCTCCATACATTTTCCCGAGTGACTGCATCAGTTTGTATTCCCTTTAACAGGGCACAAGTTTCCTTTTTGTCCATATCCTCACCAACACCTGATATTTCTCATTGTTGGTTTTAGCCCTTCTGACAGGTGTGAGGTGATAGTGCATTGTAGTTTTGATTTGCATTTCCCTGATGGTAAAGGATGATGAGCATCTTTTGATGTGTCTGTTCACCATTTGTATGACTTCTTTAGAGAAATGTCTGTTCATATCTTCTGCCCATTTTTAAATTGGATTATTTGATTTTGGGGTATTGAGTTTTATAAGTTCTTTGTAAATTTTGGATACCAACCAGATGTGTCATTTGCAAATATCTTTTCCCTTTCTTAGGTTGCCTTTTAGTTTTAATATTTCCTTCCCTGTGTAGAAGCTTTTTATTTTGATGTAGTCCCCAATAGTTTATTTTTGCTTTTGTTTCCCTGGCCTCAGGGAACCTATCTAGAAAAAGTTGCTACAGCCAATGTCAGAGATGTTATTGTTTATGTCCCTTGTAGGATTTTTGTGGTTTCAGGTCTCACATTTAGGTCTTTAATCCATTTTGAATTTATTTTTGCGTATGGGGTAAGAAAGTTGTCTGCTTTCATTCTTTTACATGTAGCTGTCTAGTTTTCCCAGCAAGATTTGTTGAAGAGACTATTTTTTCTCTCTGCATTTTCTTTCCTACTTTGTTGAAGATTGACCATATAATTGTGTGTTTACTTCTGGGTTTTGTATTGTTTTCTATTGATCTGTGTATCTGTTTTTGTGCCACTACCATACTGTTTTGATTGCTGCAGCTTTGTTATATAACCTGAAGTCCAAAATTGTGATGCTTCCAGCTTTGTTTGTCTTTTTCAAGATTGCTTTGACTATTTGGGGTCTTCTATGGTTCTATGCAAATTTTAGGGATGTTCTCGTTCTGTGAAAAATGCTTTTGGTATTTTGATAGGGATTGCATTAAATGTATAGATTGTTGTGGTAGTATAGGTATTTTAACAATATCTGTTCTTCCATGAGCATGGAATATCTTTCCATTTCTTTGTGGCCTCTTCAGTTCCTTTCATCAGTGTTTTATAGTTTTCAGAGTATAGGTCTTTCACTTCTTTGGTTAGATTTATTCCTAGATTTCTTATGCTTTTGGGCGCAATTGTAAGTGGGATTGTTTTCTTAATTTCTCTTTCTGCTGATTCATTATTGGTATATAGAAATGCAATAAATTTATGTACATTGATTTTGTATCCTTCAAATTTACAGAGTTTATTTATCAGTTCTAGCAGTTTTGTGGGGTAGTATTTACGTTACCTATATATATAGTATCATGTTGTCTGAAAATAGTGAAAGTTTGACTTCTTCCTTACCAATTTGGATGTCATTTATATCTTTTTGTTGTCAGATTACTATGGGTAGGACTTCCAGTACTGTGTTGAATAAAAGTGACAAGAGTGGACATCCTTGTCATATTCCTGACCTTCAGGGAAAGGCTCTCAGTTTTTTACCATTGAGGACAATGTTAGCAGTGGGTTTTTCATAGATGGCCTTTATTATGTTGAGGTGTGTTCCTTCTAAACCTACTTTGTTAAGGGTTTTTATCATGAATGGATGTTGTACTTTGTCAAGTGCTTTTTCTGCATCTATTTAAATGATAATATCATTCTTATACTTTATTTTATTGATGTGATGTGTCACATTGATTTATGAATATTGGACCATTCTGGCAACCCAGGAATAAATCACACTTGATTGTGGTGAATGATTTTTTTAATGTATTGTTGGATTCAGTGTGTTAGTATTTTGCTGAGGATTTTTGCATCTGTGTTCATCAGAGATAATGGCCTATAGTTTTCTTTTTTAGTGGTGTCTTTATCTGGTTCTGAGATCACGGTAATGTTGACCTCAGAATGAATTTGGAAGTTTTCCTTTTGTTCTATTTTTTTAAACCATATATATTTTTAAAGTTTATTTATTTATTTTGAGAGAGAGAGAGAGAGAGAGAGGGAGAGAGACAGCGAGACAGCATGAGTAGGGGAGGGGCAGAGAGCAAGGGGGAGAGAGAGAGAGGGAGACAGAGAGAGAGAGAGAGAGAGAGAGAGAGAGAGAGAGAGAGAGAATGAGAATCCCAAGCAGGCTTCACACTGCCAGCTCCAATTCCAATGTGGGGCTCCAACTCCTGAAACTGAGATCGTGACCTGAGCCGAAACCAAGAGTTCGACACTTAACCAACTGAGCCAGCCAGGTGCCCCCTTCCTTTCTGTTTTTTTCGAGTACTTTGAGAAAAATAAGTATTAACTTTTCTTTAAATACTTGGTAGAATTCGCCTGTGAAGCCATCTGTTCCTGGACTTTGTTTGTTGGGAATTTTTGGATTATTGAGTCAGTTTCTTTGCAGGTTATTGGTCTGTTCACGTTTTATATTTCTTCCAGTTTCAGTTTTGGTAGTTTATATGTTTCTAGGAATTTATCCATTTCTTCTAGGTTGCCCACCTTGGTGGCATATAGTTTTTCATAATATTTTCTTCTAATTGTTTGTATTTCTATGGTGTTGGTTGTTATTTCTCCTCCTTCATTTGTGATTTTTTTTTAAGTTTATTTATTAATTTTGAGAAAGAGTGTGAATGGGAGAGAGGCAGAGAGTGCGGGAGAGAGAGAATTCCAAGCAGGCTCCACGCTGTCAGCACATAGCCCAATGCATGGCTCAATCCCACATACTGTGAGATCATGACCTGAGCCGAAATCTAGAGAAGTTGGATGCTTACCACACTGAGCCACCCAGGCTCCCATCTTATTTACGATTTTTAAAATTTGAATTATTTATCTTTTTTTCTTGATAAGTTTGACTAGAGGTTTATCAATTTTACTGATATTTTTCAAAGAACCAGCTCCTGCTTTCATTGATCTGTTTTTTTTTTTTTGTTTTTTTGTTTTTTTTTTAGTTTCTATATCATTTATTTCTGCTCTAATCTTTATTATTTCCTTCCTTTCACTGGTGTTAGATTTTGTTTGTTGTTCTTTTCCTAGCTCCTTTAGGTGTAAGGTCAGACTGTTTATTTGAGATTTTTCTTGCTTCTTAGTTAGGCCTGCATTGCTTTATACTTAGCTCTTAGAACTGCTTTTGCTACATCTCAGAGGTTTTGTATCATTGTATTTTCTTTTTCATTTGTTTCCATGTACCTTTTTATTCTTTTATTTTCTGGCTGACCCATTTATTCTGTAGTAATCTGTTATTTAACCTCAATGTATTTGTGTACTTTCCAGATTTTTTCTTGTGGTTGATTTCTAGTTTCCTATTTTTGTGGTCAGAAAAGTTGCCTCGTATGACTTGACTGTGAATTTGTTCAGGCTAGTTTTGTGGGCTGATAGGTGATCAATTCTGGAGAAGGTTCCATGGGCTCTTGAAAAGAATCTGTATTCTGCTTGAGGATGGAATGCTCTGAATATGTCTGTTAAATCCATCTGGTCCAGTTTGTCATTTAAAGCCATTGTTTATTTGTTGATTTTGTTTAAGTAATCTGTTGATGTAAGGGGAGTGTTTAAGTCCCCTACTGTTATGGCGCACCTGGGTGGCTCAGTCAGATGAGCGTCTGACTTTAGCTCAGGTCATGACCTCACAGTTTGTGATTCAAGCCCCGTGATGGGCTCTGTGCCAACAGCTCAGCACCTGGACCCTGCTTCGGATTCTGTGTCTCCCCCTCTCTCTGCCCCTCCCTTGCTTGCATTCTGTCTCTTTCTCTCTCCCTCAAAAATAAACGTTAACAAAAAATTTTAAGTCCCCTACTATTATTATAAATTATGTTATTAACTGTTATATGTATTTGGATGCATAAATATGTACAGTGTTTTATCTTCTTGTGGGATTGCCTGCTTTATGATTATCTACTGTCTTTGTCTCTTGTTACAGTCTTCATTTTAAAGTCTATGTTGTCTGACATAGGTATTGCTACTCCATCTTTTTTTTGGCATCCGTTTGCGTGCTTGATGTTTATCCATCCTCTCCCTTTAAATCTGCAGGCGTCTTTCTGTCTAAAGGAGTTTCTTTTAGGTAGCATATAGATGGGTCTTGTTTTTTTTATCCATTCTGTCACTCTGTCTTGATGAGAGCATTCAGTCCATTTACATTCAAAGTAATTATTGATACATATGTGTGTATTACCATTTTTACCTGTTTTGTGGTTGTTTGTGGAGACTTTCCTCTGATCCTTTCTTGTCTTTCATAATTTGATTGTTTTCTTTAGTGATTTTTTGGATTTCTTTCTCTTTAGTCTTTGCATATTTATTTGTGGTTTTTTGATTTGTGGTTACCATTGGGTTTGTATGTAACATATTCTGTATATAGCAGTCTATATTAAGTTGATGGTTATTTAATTTTGAACCCTTCTTTTATTTCTCCCCACATTTTAGGTATATGTTGTCGTATTTCACATTCTTGTATTTTGTGAGCTCCTTGACTGATACTTGACAAATTTATTTTTACTTTTGTGTTTATTTATTTTTATTTTTGTGTTTTCTATCTTCATACTGTCACTTTGGTCTCTCCTTTTTACTGATAGAACCTTCTTTATTATTTTTTGCATTTTTTTTTTTATTTGAGAGAGAGAGAGAGAGAGAGAGAGAGCACTGAAGTAGAGTAGGGGCAGAGAGGGAGAGAGAGAATTCCAAGCAGGCTCCACTCTGTCAGGGCAGAGCCCAGCACAGAGCTTGATCCCATGAACCATGAGATCATGACCTGAGCCAAAATCAAGTCAGATACCTAACCAACTGAGCCACTCAGGTGCCCCTAGAGTCCCTTTTAATATTTCTGCTTTGCTTTGCTGGTTTAGCAGTCATGGACTCTGTGAGTTTTTGTTTGTCTGACAAAATCTTTATCTCTCTTTGTATTCTGAATGATAGCCTTGCTGGATAGAATATTCTTGGCTGCAGGTTTTATCCGTTCAGTACATTGACTATATCACACCATTCCCTTCTGGCTTGGAAAGTTTGTGCTGAAAAGCCCCTGGTAGCTTTAGGGAGTTTCCCTTTTATGTAACTGTCCTTTTCCTTTAAAAATTTTTTCTTTACTATATTTTGCCATTTTAACTGGTAATATGTCTTGGTGTGGATCTTTTTGTTGACTTTGTTGGAGGTTCTCTATGCCTACTGGTTCTGGATATTTGTTTGCTTCCCTAGATTAGGGTAGTTTTCAGCTATTGTCTCTTCAAATAAACTTAATGCCTCGTTTTCTTTGTTGTTGTCTTCTAGGACTCCTTATAATGTGAATGTTACTATCTTGGAGTCACTGAGTTCCCTAAGTCTACTCTTATTTTCCATTATTCTTTTTTCTGTGTTCAGCTTGATTACTTTCCATTACTCTGTCTTCTAGGTCATTGATTTGTTCCTCTGCTTCTTCTAGCATGCTGTTCATTCCATCATGTGTGTTTCTCACTGCATTTATTGAGCCCTTTATCTTTGCTATGGTATTCCGTATCTCTGTGTTCAGGGTCTCACTTATGTCTTCCACTCTTATCTCAAGTCTAGTAAGTATCCTTATGATACTTACTTCAAATTCTCTATCAGGCATGTTACTTATATCTGTTTTTCCTAGATCTCTGGCCATTGTCTTGTCCTGGATTTTTCATTTGGGTTCAATTTCCCTGTCTTCTCCTTTTGTCTTAAGTCTCTGTGCCTATTTCTCTGTGTTAGGAAAGTCACTTATGTCTCCTGTCCTTGAAGGTAATGGCCTCATGAAGAAGAAGTCCAACACTGCCCTGCTGTGTAGCGTTCTTGTTCCCTAGGGCTTGGTACTTCTGGGAGTGTGTCCAATGTGTACTCTGTGTGATCAGCTGTTGTGTCCTAGCTGCCTTTTCTTTCAGGCCAGTCATTTGCAGAGGCTGTCTTTGTGTGTTATGGGCTGTGTTTGGCCCCTGGCCTGAATGTGGCGCATTTTAACTGTGTTCTGGTCTGCTTTTGAAATGAGACCTGTTGGCACTGCTGCTGGAAGCAAGGCCCTGCAAAATTCCCAGGTTGGGAGACATGGTGTTTAAGGGGTTTGGACTGGTCTTCTGGGGGAGAGGGCCTGCTGGGACTGAGGCAAGTGTGACTGGGAGGAGCAGTTCCACTGGCGCATGATGGGGGCAGGGCTTGGTGCAAGCAAGTTAGGTAGGGAGTGTGGGTATTGTGCTGCTTCCCCTAGGTGGCTCTGTGCTTATGCTGAGGTTGCTGGAGGGAAATGGTCCCAGCTGTTGCCTTTGTTCCTGATGGGTTCCTGAATGCTGCCTTTCTAGGACATGCTTTGAGATGAATGCTGCCTTTCTAGGACATGCTTTGAGATGAACAGATAATCTCCCTACTCTGTACCCCTGGTGCTCTTCAGATCGCTGTTTCCATGCTGTATGTTCACAGGTTGTTTGCCTGCCTTCTTTCCAAGAACAGCCCCAGTGCCTCTGTGCTGTCCCCAAGCCATACCTGCTGATCTTTAGTACTCCAGGTTAAGTCCTGCTGGTCGCAAAACTCATGAAATTCAGCCCCTCTCGCTTTCCAAACCAGTTTTTATTGGGGATTCATTTTCCCTCTACGCTCCTCCTGTGTGCTAGTGTCTCTCACCCTTCTCTACAGTGGTGGTTCCCTTTCCACCTTAGTGGCCACGATTGGTTTTTCTCCCAAACTGTGTCTCCACACTTCCTACTTTCTTCAAGTGGCCTCTTCTCTTCTTTAGTTGTAGAGTTTGTTTTGCCAGTCTAGAGGTCAATTTCTCAGATATTTAGGATGACTTGATACTTATCTGTTTGTATTCATGGGACTAGGAGAGCCTAGGGTCGTCCTACTCTGTCACCAGCTTCCCCTCTCTTGTATAGCTATTAAGTCTTTACATTTACTGTTGGAATGGATAACTAATATCAGGCCTTAATGTTTACAGGCAAGCAAATGCACATGCAGTGTTACCAATCATCTTATTCAATCATTATATTAACTCATGAAATTTTTCACTGAATTAAAAATAAAAACCAGTAAAGATTGATTTTTCTTTCTTAGGCTATTTAAAAATGTAGTCCTATACAACACATATATTTATATATAAATTTTGATGTAAATTTCCAGTTTAGTTGATCTTTGTTCTTTTACGGCAATGTTTATGAAAAAATTTAAGTCCTTCTTGGAATTCAGTGTACTCATGTATATTCAAAACAGATCGGTCTTTTGTGCAAAGCCCAAAATAACTTGATCTTAAATACTTGGGATTTCCAGAGCCAGAGAAAAGTAACAAAACAGAACAAAACCCTCAAAAATATCCATCACATATTGCAGATAAAGCACATAACTATCACTATATTCACCATAGTTTGTTTAGTCTTTTTCTTTATTGCAAAGCTATGGACAAATATTTTTGCTAATTACATAATACCACGTAAGGACATAATTATTCTAATGAAAATAATTATTGTTGGCAACAGAATCTTTGTAGAAAGTGTAGGATTTCTAGGATAATTGGAGTCCCCAAATAATGACCCTTTAAATCTTCAGAGAAGTTTAAACTTTTGAGTAGGTAATGATATATATCTGGTGTTTTGGGTCATTGAAGAATGATATCTAGACCCAAATCTCTAAACCTTTGTGTAATCTCTTTTTGAGGACAAGGTTATGAACAGACAGTTCTTTTTAACACTACTAGTTTTTGCAATTCCAAGATTTTTAAGAAGAATGTGTCTTGGTATTGAAAGTTCTTTCTAATTTAATGGTTTTAGCCTTTCTAATCTGTGAATATATGTATTAAAAACAAAATTTGTAAATAATTCAAGATGAAACAGTATTAGAATTATGCCATATGCTTTCTACAGTATCTGTTTGGAAATTAATGCTTTTTTCCTCAGGAAGATTATTTCTAGCAAAGTTAAGTTGGAATCTACCTAGAACACTTTTTAAAAATTTTTGTGTTCAAATATTTATAAGTAATAGTCTATATTTTGAAATTTATTTAAGGTTAAATTGATAGTTTCTCTTTGGTTTATAATATGGAATAGTTCATACTATACTCAGCCCACTTATATCACCTTTACATCTTTTTGATGTATTTTTATATCATGAGTTTAAAATAAAACTGGACCAATTAGGTATAACAATCTTAGGAGTATAATTTAAATGTAGAGGCTTTTTGAAAGCTATTCCTTGATAAGATAACTAATTCTGCTGCTGCTTAATTTATTAAGACAAACTTATTTTCAGTCTATTGTATAATTTGAAAGGCATATTCATACCTATCAATTTTGGTATCTTTTAACACCAGTGAAGAGTTCTAGTGTCACTATATAATCATCAACACTGTATATAACATTCTGATAAAGTGAGTGTAGCAAATTATTGACAGATTATTCAGAATCCACACAGTGGAAAACAGGTTGTAGATTCTCATCTGCAGAATGAAGCCAGTTTATTTGTATGTAGATAGGATACTTTCATTTTCTAAGCCAGGAATTTTTATCATCGAACAAAGTCTTGTAATCATGTGTGTAGGATGTATTAGGCTAAATTTGGAATGTGTTCAGAGCTTTGAGCAGCTATAGTACTAATGAGAATTTTAACTGTGAAAAAGAATGTGTTTTATTCTTTTAGAAATATCAAATGATTTGGTGATAAGATTAAAGATTCAAAAATTTTAGGACATTCAAACATGAAATATTTTAATGTTTTGAGAAAAATGCTTACTTAACTCATCTGTCTGTGACATCTTAATTTGATTAAAAAAGTAAGTAGCAATAAGCCAGAGTCTAAGTCAGATATCATCAGTAAATACTCTCATCCATAAAGGGGAGAAGGTTTTTGCTTTTACTATTTTGGGGACCAAATTTTCTGAAGAGTCCTCTCACTACAATAGAAATAAATTCTAGGTAAATTGGAGAGGTATACCATGCAATGCACTTTTGGGCCTGCAAAAGATAAGAGAATCTCTGAGGGGCAAAGATGCATATACAGATATACTTATGCATATACAGAAGCAGATAAAATAATTGAAACTTAATGGGGATTTGTGAGCTATAAGTCATTGGAAAAGCCAGAGTTGACCTCAGGTCAGATGCCCATGTCAGTGATGGGATCAGTCCAGTAGGCTCTGGGGCTCTAAAATGAACCTATCAGAGTTGCATTAATCTAAGACCTGTGTGGGTGACTAACATGGTTCTCTGTTGGTAACAGTATCTCACTCCCACAAGAAACAAATGCACATCCTCTGTAGAGAGGAGCATTTTTCGTTTTAGCCATCAGAATTGAGCACATAGTAACGTGAGCCAAGTAAGAGCTCATAATAAAAAAGGCACCAACCGTATAAATAAACAAGAATCTATGATTGAAAGATAGTCAGTCAGTAGGAAAAAATGAAGGCAATGAAAAACAGATCTTAGACTCCTATCAGACTTCTGAAGGACACTATGCACTTCATAAGTTAGAATTATCTGAAAAAGAATTAAAATACCTGTTTATGATATATTTAAAGAATACAGAGTGGAATAAAAAATGAGAAACAAAAGACTCTTAAAAAATGACCAGTTCTTTAAAAAGAACCAAACAGAACATTTAGGAATTTAAAATAAAATCATTGAAATAAAAATGCAGATAGATTAAACAGATACTGCATAAAGTCAAAGAATAAATTGGAGGCTGACAGAATTGATGAATTTATCCAGAATGCAGCATAAATTAAAAATATGGGAAATGTGAGAGGTTAAAAATTATGGAGGATTAAATGAGGTTTTAATATAAGGTTGTAATTGGAAAAGGAAAGCTGGCAAACTAAAAAAGAAAAACCATATGATTATCTCAGTACATGAAGGAAAAGCATTTGACAGAATCCAACATCTGTTCCTGATAAGAACTCTTAGCAAACTAGGAATAGAAAAGAGCTTTCTCAACCTGAAAAAAGACATTTAGGAACAAGGAACAGGTAAAATCGTACTTAATCATGAGGACTGAATGCTTCTCTCCTAAAATCAGGGAGAAGGCAAGGTTTTCTTTCTGTTCTCACTGCTTCTATTTAATGTTGTCCTAGCTAGTGGAATAGAAGAAGAAATAAAAGATTTCCAGTTTGGAAAGGAAAAAGTAAAATGGTCTCTGTTTACAGATGACATAATCATCTATGTAGAAAATTTGATGGGATCTTTAAATAATAAAAAGCTACCAGAACTAGTAAGTCACTTAGTACAAGATTACAGAATACAGATCAATACAAAAAAGTCAATTGTATTTCTATATATTGGCAATGTATAATTGAGAACTGAAAATAATTCCATATGTAGTTGCATCAAAGAATATGAAATACTTCGGAATAAATCTGTTAAAAGATGAATATCATCTGTATACTGAAAACTGTAAAAATTGCTGAAATTGAAGAAAACCTAATTAAATGAAGAGAGATACCTGATTTATGGGTTGGTAGATTCACTGTTGTTAAGACGTCCATTCTTGCCAAATAGATCTATAATCCCAACAGATGTTTTGGAGAAATTGACAGGCTGAATCTAAAATTCAAATAATAGTACAAAGGCCATGGGATACCCAACACAGCTTTGAAAACGAAAAGCCGAATTGAAAGGCTTAGCATTATCTGATTTCAGGACTTAGAAAACTACCTTATTCAAGCAAGTGTGGTGGTGTTGTAAAGTCAGAGACCCTAGATCACTGATGCAGAATAGAAAGTCCAAAAATACACTCACGTGTATATGCAGAACTGATTTTCAAAACAAGTTTCAGAGACAATTCAGTGGTGACACAGTAGTCTTTTTAACAAATAACACTGGAACATTTGGGTGCCCAAATGTAAGACTTAAAATTCTAAAACTGATTGGAGGAAGAAAATAAAACTTTGTGACCTTGGGATTGGCAAAGATTTCTTCAATGCAACACCACAAGCTTGATCCATAAAAGAAAAAAAAAAAAAACCGCAACCCTGATATTTTATTTCATTTTTATTTTTGTTTATTTTTTATTTTTTCCAACCCTGGTATTTGAGACTTAATCAAGATGAAGAATTCCTGCTCTGCAAATGACTTCATTAAGAGAATACAAGACAAAGTATAGACTGGGAGAAAATATTTGCAAATCATATATCGAATAAAGGATTTATGTCTAAAAAGAACTCTCAGAACTCACAAAGCAACTTGTCAGTTTTTAGACTGGGACAAAAGGTTCAAACAGACACTTGGTAGATAGATGTCAAATAAGCACATACCTAAAATTTTAAAGGCTGGCAGTGCCAAGTGTTGGTGCTGGTGAGGTTATAGATTGACTGGAATTCTTATATGCTGCTGATGGGAAACGTAAACTTGTACAACCACTTTGGAAGGCAGTTTGGCAGATTCTTGAAAAGTTAAACATACACTTGGTACGTGACTCCTCACTGTACCCCCATGTATTAATCCTAGAGACATGAAAGAGTATATCCACGAAAGACTTGCATACCAATGTTTGCTAGCAGCTTTGTATTTAATAGCTGATAACCTTGAATAACCCAAGTATCCATAACATGTTAATGGATAAACCATGGTAAAGCCACATAACGGAATATAATCAGCAACAAAAAGAAATGAACTACTGATGCATGTGAAAACATGAATTAATCTCAAATTTATGTTGAATGGACGACCCCAAAGAGAAAAGGATATATTCTACAATTCTGTGTAAAGGCAGTCTTTGCTTTACATGGGATTATATTTACTAAAATGCATGCAGGTTCGACCTATGTCCTTGCTTTGTATGTGCATGAGTTTTTGTTAACACTGTACCATGCAAAACAAGGACTTCTTGGAATATAAAATTCTGGAAAATACAACTATTCTATTGTGATGGAAACTCATCGGTGGTTATATAAGGAAGAGGTACGGTGGAGAAAGTTGGGGAGCCACAAAAGGGAGAAATTATAAGGGGGCAAAAGTTACTAATAGACTGTTAACTAAGAAGATATGCAAGTGGATAATAATGATGTACATAAAACCTCAAGATAAGTCATAAGGAAAATGCAAATCCAAACTACAGTGAGATTCCACTGCACAACCAGTGGAATCAAAATGACTATCATTAACAAGTGTTGGTGAAGATGTGGAGAAACTGTAACACTCATGTATTGCTGGTGGAAATGTCAAATAGTGTTGTGCCTTTGGAAAGCATTTTGTCCATTCCTCAGTATACACTCACCATATGATTCAACAGTTCCATTCCTAGATACTTACCAAGAGAAATGAAAACCTGTGTCCACAAAGAGGGTCTATACACAAATGTTTCTGGCAGCCTTATTCACAGTAACCAAATACTGGAAAAAATCTAAATGTCCATCACCTGGTCAATGGATGAACAAAATGTAGTATATTTATACAATGCAGAACTATCCCACAATAAGAGGAAACAAAATATTTATATATCAAACTACGTGGATAAGCCTTCAAAACATAAGTGAAAGTGGTCAAACTCAAAATGTGGGATTTTGTTTATATGAAATTTCTGTAAAAGCAAAACTATAGATAGAAGGCAGATAAATGATAGTCACTGGGTGCTAGAGCAGGGTTTGGTGTGTGCATGATAAAGAGGGAGCTTCTGTGATGAAAGGATTATTCTAAAACTGAATTGTGTTGATGGTTCACAACTGTAAATTCACTGAAAGTCATGTATCTGATTAAGGGCTGGTATTCAGAATATATACATTGTATAGGATACAATATGTGTTTTGTATTGCACCAACTCAAAACAAGGTAACAAAATAACATCAGGGCTATTTGAAGAAATTGCTGGTTCTGGGCCTAGAGCTAAGAAAATTGAAGGTGAACATGGAATATCTTGTGCTAGAAAGTAAAGAAATGCTCCAAAACTGATCATCAAAACAAGTAAGGTCAGTAGTGGATTTTAACCTATTGAGTAAAATAAAAATTCAGAGGTCCATATATCAGGCTAGACAGACAGATGATGGACTGACAAATGAAAAGGGAAAGCTCTTCCTTATGATGGACTGCCAGTTAAGGAAGATAGAACAATGAAATTTAAAAGGTAACTGGTATTTTTTTACTTATTTTGAGAGAGAGAGAGAGAGTGAGAGAGAGAGCAAGTGGGGAAGGGGGAAAGAGAGAAAGAATCCCAAGCAGGTTCCATACCACCAGTGCAGTGGGGCTCAACCTCACAAACCAATTATGACCTGAGCCAAAGTCAGATGCTTAGCCAACTGAGCCACCCAGGTGTCCCCAAAAGATAACTGTTTTGCAGCTATTATAGTCAAATTTGATTCAGACAATAATTATCAGTGGATGCTAAATCTAGGAGAAGGGGACTTTGATAAGGAGCAATATATTTACATGATATTAAACTATCTCCCAGTAATTACTAATTCTAAAAGGAAAGGTAGTAACTATACAGTAGAAGAATCAAACAGCACTTTAACTGCATAATCAAAATTAAAACCCCCATTACCTTGCAGATATACATGATATGCTGAGAACAGATTATTCATGTTGTATTCAAGACAAAAATGCCTAACCTGAGTCTAATTATGTGGAAACAAGATAAATCCAAATTTGGGACATTCTGTAAGATAACTAGTCTTCAATGCTTAAGAATATCAGTGATATAAAAGACAAAGATTGAAGAGTAGTTCCATAGTATGAAAGACTTTATGTAAAGACATATGACAGCTAACTGTAAAATATATGATGCTGGTCTAATTCCTGTTCCAGAAAAAAAACAGTGCTATAAAAAACATTGGACAGTTCATGAAATTGGAATATGAAAGGTATATTAGATATATATGTAACAAGGTTAAAAATCCCAAGTTTGATAACTGTATTATGGTTATCTAGAAGAATGTTTTTATATCAAGAAGTCACTTAATTATTTAGTTGTACAGAGCTCTGATGTGTACAACTTACTCTCAGATGTTTGAGAGAGAGAAGGAGGAAAGGAGAGAGAGAGAGTGATGGTGGTAAAGCAAATGTGGCTCAATGTTGGTAATCAAGTGGTGAATTGGAGTGAACTGTAGAAATGGGGGCGGGGGTTATTCCTGCAACTTTTCCACTAAGTGTAAAATTTTTCTATACGTTCATAATTAAAGTTTAAGGGAAAAAAGATACCATGAAAAATTATATGTCAACTAATTTTAAAAGGCAGGTGAAATGGACACATTTCTAGAAAAACAGAACTTTTCCAAAATTGTTAAAGTAAGATTAGACACTATGCATAGTCCTTTAACCTTCAAAGAAATTGAATTGCTAGTTCAAAGTCTTTCTACCAAGAAACCAGTAGTCTCATGGTTTGTCAAGCAACTTCTACCAAAAGTTCAAGGAACAGATCGTTTTGCTGTTGTTGTTTTCTTAGAGACGAAGAAAACTCCCTCGCTCATTATGAGACTAAAATGACCTTTATACCAAAACCAGTTCAGGATTACAGGAAAGGAAAATTACAGTCCAATCATGCTGAGGCATGTAATATTAAAGAATCTTAAAATATTAGCACACCAAGCACAGCAGTAAGTAAAAAAGATACAACTATCTCAGAAGTACAGAAAGAATTAATGATGATAAAAAGTGCCAGCCAACTAAGAGAAAGGAAGTTTCTTAAATTGATAAGGGATATCTAATAAAACTGTTAACAGTCATCGTTCTCATTGATAAAATGTGAAAAGCATTACCTTTACAGTCATGGAAAAGGCCAGATGCCCACTATCCTTGCTTCTCCTCAACATTGTCCTGGAGGGGCCGACCTAACATAATAAGAGAAAAGAAAGAAAAAGAAAAGAGAAAGAAAGGAAGGAAGAAGAGAGAGAGATGGGGGAGGGGGAGAAAGAAAGAAAGAAAGAAAGAAAATAAGAGTTCAAATATACCAGAGGAATTCATTCCTATTGCTTTTCTGCACATTTAAACAAATATTAGACCTATCCGAATCATCAGAAAGTTGCATGACTATCTCTGGAGAATTGAACTAGTCTATGACTGCCTATAGTTTAAGATTGATACCTTCATTGTGGTTCCAACTTTTAGGCTATTCTTTCCCTCTCTCTCTTCTTTTGTCTTTCTCTCTGTACTATTTCCTTATAAACTGTTTCGTACTGTGTATCAAATGCTTGCCTTCGAGAGTCCTGGACATGAACACAACTCTGTATTTTGTACTGATTAGGGTCATCTGTAATACCTCCTGTCAACCACATTTAACAATGTCGGGGTGGGGGGGAAGTTCTCTCCAAACTTTTTTCCTGATTTGAGTGAATAACTCTTTATATTTATATCCTCTCTCTGATGTAATTATTACTTGTTCGTATAATAATAAATGTTAAAATACCCAAAATGTGTAAGTTCTGTGCGGCACACTAATCATTTTTGGCCAAAGTGGTAATGCTAGACCCTTTTTCTATGTTAAACAATTAGAACATTGCTGAGTATTTAAATTGTTTTCACCTTTCATGCAGATGGGTTAGAATCCTGTTAGTGCAGTTGATAGAAGCTGTAGTGAATAGATATATGTGAGTAGAAGTCAAGTAAAAATGCGAATGCTTTGAAAGTGCTTAAACACCCTTGAAGTCACTCTAGCTCTTTTCTTTTAAATTTTGCTCTCCATTTCCTGTGGAATGCTTAAATAAAATTTCTAATTCACGTTTAACCTATGAAAGGAGATACTATCTGATACTGAAATGAGCATATTTACAAAATGTAACTGAATGCTTTGCTGGGCACTGGGATAAAAAGTTCAGTAAAGTAACATAGTCCTTGCCTTTAGATGACTTCTTTCCTCACTGGTTTTGCTTTCTAGTCATAGTTGTTCTGTTCAAGGGACTTGTTTGTTATGATATTCTGTGGAAATACTAACAGAAAATATCCTTTAATAGTTTATAGTGGTACAGTATTAAAGTATCTGAAGAAGGAAAGCTTATTGTAGGAAGACCTAAAGAAGAATTCTTTTTTTTTTTTTTTTTTTTTTTTTTAATTTATGGTCAAATTGGCTAACATACAGTGTGTAAAGTGTGCTCTTGGTTTTGGGGTAGATTCTCGTGGTTCGTTGTTACATACAACACCCAGTGCTCATCCCAACAAGTACCCGTCTCAATGCCCATCACCTATTTTCCCCTCTCCCCCACCCCCACCCCCCATCCACCCTCAGTTTGTATTTAAGAGTCTCTTACGGTTTGCCTTCCTCCCTCTTTGTTTGTAACTATTTTTTCCCCTTCCCTTCCTCCCTGGTCTTCTGTTAAGTTTCTCAAGATCCACATATGAGTGAAAACATGATATCTGTCCTTCTCTGACCGACTTACTTCATTCAGCATAATACCTTCCAGTTCCTTTCACATTGCCGCAAATGGCATGATTTCATTCTTTCTCATTGCCAAGTAGTATTCCATTGTATATATAAACCACGTCTTCTTTATTCATCAATTGATGGACATTTAAGCTCTTTCTATAATTTGGCTATTGTTGAAAGCACTGCTATAAACATTGGGGTGCATGTGCCCCTATGCATCAGCACTCCTGTATCCCTTAGATAAATTCCTAGTAGTGTTATTACTGGGTTGTAGGGTAGTTCTATTTTTAAATTTTTGAGGACCATCCATACTGTTTTCCAGAGCAGCTGCACCAGTTTGCATTCCCATCAGCAGTGCAAGAGGGTTTCCATTTCTCCACATCCTCACCAGCATCCATAGTTTCCTGAGTTGTTCATTGTAGCCACTCTGACTGGTGTGAGGTGATATCTCAGTGTGGTTTTGATTTGTATTTCCCTGATGATGAGTGACCTTGAGCATCTTTTCATGTGTCTGTTAGCCATGTGGACGTCTTCTTTGGAAAAGTATCTATTCATGTCTTCTGCCCATTGCTTCACTGGATTATTTGTTTTTGGGGTGTTGAGTTTGGTTAAGTTCTTTATCGATTTTGGATACTAGCCCTTTATCCAATATGTCATTTGCAAATATCTTTGCCCATTCCATCAGTTGCCTTTTAGTTTTGTTGATTGTTTCCTTTGCAATGCAGAAGCTTTTTATCTTGATGAGGTCCCAATAGTTCATTTTTGTTTTTAATTCCCTTGCCTTTGGAGATGTGTCAAGGAAGAAATTGCTGTGGCTGAGGTCAAAGAGGTTGTTGTCAGTTTTCTCCTCTAGGGTTTTGATGGTTTCCGGTCTCACATTTAGGTCTTTCATTCATTTTGAGTTTATTTTTGTGTATGGTATAAGAAAGTGGTCTAGTTTCAAACTTCTGCATGTTGCTGTCCCAGCACCATTTGCTTATAGAGACTGTCTTTTTTCCATTGGATGCTTTTTCCTGCTTTGTCAGAGATTAGTTGGCCATACGTTTGTGGGTCCAATTCTGGGTTCTGTATTCTATTCCATTGGTTCATGTGTCTGTTTTTGTGCCAATATTATACTGTCTTGATGACTACAGCTTTGTAATGGAAGCTAAAGTCTGGGATTGTGATGCTTCCCACTTTGGTTTTCTTTTTCAATATTACTTGAGCTATTCAGGGTCTTTTGTAATTCCGTAGAAATTTTAGGATTGTTTGTTCTAACTTTGAGAAGAATGCTGGTGCAATTTTGATTGGGATTGCACTGAATGTGTAGATTGCTTTGGGTAGTATTGACATTTTGACAGTATTGATTCTTCCCATCCAAGGAAAGACATCCATAATAGGTTTGTTTTTGGTGAGCAAAATTGATATTGAGATTCCTATAGAAGAACTGAACTTTCTGTCAGAGTAATAGGCTTCACTAACCAGCAACCAATTCGTTTTTTTCCTTTTACTTCCTCACAACTCTGTACAGCAATATTAGTTTGCATTAGGGATTTTTAGGTACTAAAACTACTTAAGTACAAATGAATGACGTTAACAGTTCTCTCAAGTAACTATGCAGGACTACTTTAGTTATGCATAATGTATACTCCTGTATTCTTTTACAAAAAGAAATGCTAAATGCCTGAATGTATCAGGCACCTTGTTCAAATAGCAGTCTGATGCTGAAATGAAATGTAGTTATTTTCTTTTTAGCAATCCAATTAGTTAAGATGTGACATACAATAATTTTTAATTTTTTAAGGAAAGTCCATAGTATTTTTCATAGTGACTGGTCCATCTTACATTCCCATCAATAGTGCATGAGGGCTCCAGTTCCTCCACACCCTCATCAACAGTTATTATCTTCTTTGGTTTTTTATTTATTTTTATTTATTATTTAATTAATTTATTTTTGAGATAGAATGAGAGTGGGGGAGAGGCAGAGAGAGAGGGAGACACAGAATCCAAAGCAGGCTTCAGGCTCTGAGCTGTCAGCACACAACTCCATGCAGGGCTTGAACTCACAAACTCACGGTCATGACTTGAGCTGAAGTTGGACACTTAACCAACTGAGCCACCCAAGTGCCCCTATTTTCTTTGTTTTGATCATGGCCATCCTAACAGGTATGAGGTAATAACTCATTATGTTTGATTTGCACTTCCCATTTCCTAATGATTAGTGATATTGATCTTTTGATATGCTTGTTGACTGTATTATCTTCTTTGTAGAAATGTCTAGTCAAGTTCTTTACACATTTTGTTTTAATAGAGTTATTTGTTTTTTGTTGTTGTAGGAGTGTTTTGGTTTTTTTAAGTAAACTGTGCCTAATGTGGAGCTTCACATCTCAACCCCAAGATCTAGGGTTGCTTGCTTTACCAACTGAACCAGTTGTTTTTTAATCTCTTATTGGATAATATGGCTAGAAAGTATTTTCTCCATTCTGTATGTTGCCTTTTCTTTCTGTTGATTGTTTGCTCTGTCACACAGAAGTTTGGAAGTTTAACGTAGTTCCATCTGCGTAGTTTTGCTGCTGATGACTGTAATTTTGATGTTATGTCTACCAAATCCAATAATATGAAGCTTTCCCCCTATGTTTTCTTTTACAAGGTTTGTAACTTTAGGTCTTATATTTAGGGCTTTACTTCGTTTTGAATTTTTATATATGGTGTAAGGAAATGGTCCAGTTTCTTTCTTTTGCATATGGATATCCAGTTTTTTCAACATCATTGGTTTAAGAAACCATCCTTTCCCCATTGATCTCCCTTGTCAGAGATCATACAACTGTGTAGATGAAGATTTATTTCTGGGCTGTCTATTCTGTTCCACTTATTTCTATGTTTGTCTTTGTGCTAGTACCATATTGGTTTTGATTGCTCTAGCTTTGTAATATGTTTTGAAGTCAAGAAGTATGAGACCTCCAGTTCTCTTTCTCTTTCTAAAGATTGTTTGGGCTATTTGGGATCCCTTGAGATTCCTTATGAATTTTAAATGTTTTTTTTTCCATTTCTGCAAAAAATTTCTTTGGGATTTTGATAGTGATTGCATTGAAGCTGTAGGTTGCTTGGGTAGTATGGACATTTTAACAGTATTAAGTCTTCTAATCCAGGAACACCAGATAACTTTCTGCTTATTTGTGTCATCTTTAATTTCTTTCAGCACTGTTTCCTCTCCATGGTTAAGTTTGTCCTAAGTATTTTACTCTTTTTTTGGTGCTATTTTAAGTGGGATTATCATCATGATCTCCTCTTCAGGTTGTTTATTGTTAGTGTGTAGAAATGTACCTGGTATTTGTGTGTTGGTTCTGTATTCTGCAACTTTGATGATTTCTTTTGGCAGGTTTTGTTATTACCTTTTTAAAAAAATTACTATATATATATATATTTAATTTATATCTAAGTTAACATATAGGGTAATAATGATTTCAGGAATAGAATTTAGTGATTTATGACTTACATATAACACCCAGTGCTCATCCCAGCAAGTGGCCTCCTTGATGCTCCTTGCCCATTTAGCCCTTCCCCCCACCCAGAACCCCTCCAGCAACCCTCAGTTTGTTCTCTGTATGTAAGAGTTTCTTATGGTTTGTCTCCTTCCCTCTTTTTATATTATTTTTGCTTCCCTTGCTTTATGTTCATCTGTTTTGTATCTTAAATTCCACGTATGAGTGAGGTCCTATGGTACTTGTCTTTCTCTGACTGACTTATTTCGCTTAGTGTAATAGACGTTAGTTCTATCCATGTTGTTGCAAATGGCAAAATTTCATTTTTTTCATTGCCAAGTAATATTCCGGTGTGTGTGTGTGTGTGTGTGTGTGTGTGTGTGTGTGTGTGTGTGTGTGTGTGTGTGTGTGTGTACACACACACCACATCTTTATCCATTCATCAGTCAATGGACAGTTGGGCTCTTTCCATACTTGGGCTATTGTTAAAGCGCTGGTATAAACATTATGATGCCTGTGACCCTTCAATATTTATCTTTTAGATAAATACCTACTAGTACAGTTGCTGGGTCATAGGGTAGTTCTATTTTTAATTTTTTGAGGAATCTCCATACTGTTTTCTGTAGGGCCTGCACCAGTTTGCATTCCCACCAGCAGTGCAAAAGAGTTCCTCTTTCTCCATATCCTCGCCAATATCTGTTGTTGCCCGAGCTGTTAATTTTAGCCATTCTGACAGGTGTGAGGTGGTCTCTCATTGTAGTTTTGATTTGTATTTCCCTGATGATGGGTGATGTTGAGCATCTTTCCATGGTGTCTGTTAGCCATGTGGATGTCTTCTTTGGAAAAGTGTCTTTTCATGTCTTTTGCCCATTTCTTCAGTGGATTATTTGCTTTTTGGGTGTTTAATTTGATAAGTTCTTTATAGATTTTGGATACTAACCCTTTATCCCGTATGTCACTTGCAAGTATCTTCTCTTATTCTGTCAGTTGCCTTTTAGTTTTGTTGGTGATTCCTTTGCAGTGCAGAAGCTTTGTATCTTGATGAGGTCCCAGTAGTTGATTTTTACTTTTGTTTCCCTTGCCTCTTTGACCTGGCCCAGATTAAAGAGGTTGTTGCCTGTTTTCTCCTCTAGGATTTTGATGGCTTCCTTTCTCACATTTAGGTCTTTCATCCATTTTTAGTGTATTTTTGTGTATGGTCTAAGAAAGTGGTCCAGTTTCACTTTTCTGCATGTCACTGTCCAGTTTTCCCAGCACCATTTGCTGAAGAGACTTTTTTCTGTTAGATATTCTTTCCTGCTTTGCCAAAGATTAGTTGACCATATGTTTGTGGGTCCATTTCTGGGTTCTCTGTTCTGTCCCATTTATCTATGTGACTGTTCTTGTGCCAGTACCATACTGTCTTGATTATGGCTTTGTAATACAGCTTGACGTCCAGAATTGTGATGACTCCAGCTTTGGTTTTCTTTTTCAGGATTGCTTTGACTGTTCAGGGTCTTTTCTGGTTTCATTCACATTTTAGGAGTGTTTATTCTAGCTCTGTGAAGAATGCTGGTGTTTTTTGATAAGGATTGCATTGAATATGTAGATTGCTTTTGGCAGTATTGACGTTTTAACAATATTCTTCCAATCCATGAGCATGGAATGTTTTTCCTTCTTTTCTGTGTCTTCTTCAATGTCTTTCATAAGCTTTCTATAGTTTTCAGTGTATAGATTTTTCACTTCTTTGGTTAGGTTTATTCCTAGGTATTTTATAGTTTTGGGTGCAGCTGTAAATGGGATCAGTTCTTTGATTTCTCTTTCTGCTGCTTCATTACTGGTGTAAAGAAATGTAACCAATTGATTTTATATCCTGCAACTTTGCTGAATTCATGTATCAGTTCTAGTAGTTTTTTGGTGGCATTTTTTTTTGGGTTTTCCACATAGAGTATCATGTCATCTGTGAAGAGTGAGAGTTTGACTTCCATGCCAATTTGCATGTGTTTTATTTCTTTGTGTTGTCTGGTTGCTGAGGCTAGGACTTCCAACACTGTGTTAAATAATAGTGGTGAGAGTGGACATCCTTGTTTTGTTCTTGACCTTAGGGGGAAAGCTCTCAGATTTTCCCCATTGAGGATGATCTTGGCAGTGGGTCTTTCATATATGGCTTTTATGATCTTGAGGTATGATCCTTCTATCCCTACTTTCTTGAGGGTTTTCATCAAGAAAGGATGCTGTATTTTGTCAGATGCTTTCTTTGCATCTATTGAGAGGATCATGTGGTTCTTATCCTTTCTTTTATTATTGTGATGTATCATAATGATTGATTTATGGATATTGAACCATTAATAGTTGGGTTTTTTTTTAATGGACTTTTCAGGGTGTTATACATTCAGGGTCATGTACATTCCACTTTTCTCTTGCCTCTCAAGGGAGAAGCTGCAAGTTGGAATTTTCCTCCCGGTTCTGAGCTGTGTTAGCTTCAGAGAAGAACTGGCATGATTGAAACGAAATGACTTTTTGTGCCATTTCAAGGCTTCTGTTCTTGGCTTTGATCTCATGTGTGGTACTCTGACTTCTTAACTGGTTTCTGGTACTGTACTTCTTAACTAGTAGAGGACTTTTGGACCATATATTGCTATTAAGTCAGTGTTTTTGTGGGTGAGGAAGAGATGAGTCTTCCTATTCTACCATCTGATGTCACTGAATCTCTTGGTTTTTAAAAATAACACTGGCATGAGTTTTTCTATTCTTGCTTTTCTGCTTTTGGAAGAAGGAAAATGGCAAATATTTGCCTTAATCTTTAGTAGATACAAAGATGGGAAAGAAATAGAAAATAAGAGCTAGATACTTGAAAAGTAATTTCATATAGTACATTACTTAATTTACTATTTCTGTTGACTAGAGAGGATTTAACCATGGCATATTAATCTGATATTTTAAGGCAGGCATTATATTATTTCACTTTAATTTATATTTCTCTCTTTTATTTAACAACAGACACTAAAGATCTTTAAGGATCTGAATTTCAGTATTAATCGGTGTTTAAGTATATTGTTAAGATGCATGCTTTTGTGTATATGTACATGTCTGTGAGAAAAAAATGAATAATGAATGTGAATGTTTGGATATTCATAGTCATATTGGTACTAATTTAAGTGACTATAAAAGAATTTAGGCATTTGTTTACATTTTGGGGGAGGGAAGGATACATAAATAACACCACAACTGAAGTCCATAGTAAAATATATATTTTCTTACAGTATAATTTATCTAAGACATAATAAACTTCATAATAAAACTTTTAAAGAGATCTGATTTTAAAAGATCTAATGAAATTGTTTTTTGGTAGAGTCTGAAAAGTTTTCAGTTATTTATTTTAGATTATATTTCTGTGAAAACAAATTTTTGCATTGAGAGGAGCCCTTTAACTATAGGAACATATATATCTTTTATGGAATCTCATTATTTCCTCAAAGTGAAGAAGAAATGAAATGGCAGTTTTTAGTAGTTCTTTAAATAGTTGTGTCAGCACAGCATACATTTATTAGCAAACAATTACTTTTTGCTAAGATTATAGTAAAATATTTCAGAATATTAGGAAAATGGAGTATGTCTAAGTTCTTTATTAAATTGTTACTGAATACCTGCCATATTCCATATTCCAGGTACTGTGTTAGGGATTGGATAGGATTCTGTTTATTAGAATGAACAGAACAGAATCAGGTACTAGTTAGCGAAATACACATTAAGCAAACAATTGTATAAATGATCATTTATGGTTTTGTGATAGCTTACAAAAAGACCTTCAGGGTCTATGAAAATACGTAATGTGGTCTCATTAAATGAATTTTAAAAAGCTTAGGTGTTACTGGTAAGTTGG
This sequence comes from Puma concolor, assembly GCF_028749965.1. NCBI lineage: Eukaryota > Metazoa > Chordata > Mammalia > Carnivora > Felidae > Puma > Puma concolor. The sequence goes on along the minus strand of NC_141668.1, from coordinate 92,959,923 downwards.
CTCAGTGAAAGGGAGAAGTATGCAAAAAGAATGAAACATAGTTTTTAGGAATCGATAGAAGTCCAGTATAGCTGGAGGGGGAAGAGCATTTCATAATGTGGTTAGAGTGCCTAGAAGAGATTTATGTGCTATTTTACAGATTTTAAACTTTTATTTTAAGCCCAAGTGACATGATTCATACTTGTAGGTTTTTAAATTTTTTTACAGATTTTTAGAAATTTATTTATTTTGAAAGAGAGAGTGCGAGCAGGGAATGGCGGTGGGGAGGGAGGGAGAGAGAGGAAGGGAAGGAGTGGGAGGGAATCCCAAGCAGGTTATGCAGGGTCAGTGCAGAGCCTGACATGGGCCTCAAACTCATGAACCATGAGGTCATAACTTGAGCCAAAATCGGATGCTTAGCCAACTGGGTCACCCAGGTGCCCCTCATATATGGTTTTTAATTTTGATCTTAATTGCACCGTGGGGTATAGATTAGAGGGAGCCAACTCTAGTGAAAGGTGGCCTGTTGCCCGAATTCAGAAGGATGTAATGAGGGTTGTATTAGTTTCCTAGGACCGCTGTAATAAAGTTCCACAAACTGAATGGCTTAACAACAACAACAACAAAAATTGGTTTTCTCACACCTGGGGGCTAGAAGTCTGATATCGTGATGTTTGGCAGAGTTGGTTCCATCTGAGAGCCGTTGGGGAAGGACCTCTTTTTGTTCCAGGCCTCTCATTTTGGCATATAAATGGCCGTCCTCTTCCTGTGTCTTCAGATCATCTTCCTTCTGTGTCTTCCTGTGTTCAGATATCCTCTTCTTATAAAGATACCAGTTGTATTGGATGAGGGTTCATCCTAATGACTCCATTTAACTTAATTCTTTAAATGCATTATCTCCCAGTATGGTCACATTCTGAGGTATGGGATGCTTAGGACTCCAGCATAAGAATTTTATGGAGAAATAATTCAGCCTGTAACAATGATTAACGTTGATGGTGGTGAAGATGGAGAGAAATGGGCTGACTTGAGAATTATTTAGGTGATAAAACTGGTACATCTTAGTAATAGATTAGAAATGGTAAGATGACACCAAACGTTCTGGTTTGACAAGGGTTCTGAGAGATAGGAGTGATTTCATTTAGGAGCATAAACTGAGAAGCATATTTAAGAGGAAAGATGATGAGCTCTGTATTCAGGTGTTCATGTGATATCCAAATGAAGATGTCAGGTAGGCAATTTATATGTGGAACTGAAGCTCAGAAGAGAGACCTGGGCTAGAGACATAAATTTGAGAGACATCAGCTCATACATGGCAATCAAAGCCATGGTAATGGATGAAAATGGCTACAGAGAGAAAAGACCTGTACCTAGACCAGAGTCCAAAGAAAATTCACCTTCTAAAATTCATATAGAACCCTATTTTCCTAAGTGGTATAAGCAGTGCAACATGGAAAAAGATAGTTATAATTTCTACCCATGCATTTAAAAGATCTTATCCTTTAAACGGTTTCATATATCATGTATATCTTAATACTGTAGTACTGGTGTAATTTTAAATAAGGAAACATATTTTCCAGCGCGTATCAAAAAATATTTTCCATTCAGTGAATTTGGGAAACACAGTAACAGAGGAGGCAATAAGGAGTATCTTAGATGAAACCAAAGAGAATATGGCAGCAGAAACCAAGGGACCAATTTTAAGGAAAGGACGATTCATAGTAGATATATTTGAAATTTTAAATGCCAGTAAACTATGCATTCTCAATGAGGGCAATATTGATCCCAAGAGGAAGAAATAGTTCTGTTTTGTTTTGTTTTGTTTTGTTTTTAAATTTTTTTTTTCAACGTTTATTTATTTTTGGGACAGAGAGAGACAGAGCATGAACGGGGGAGGGGCAGAGAGAGAGGGAGACACAGAATCGGAAACAGGCTCCAGGCTCTGAGCCATCAGCCCAGAGCGTGACGCGGGGCTCGAACTCACGGACCGCGAGATCGTGACCTGGCTGAAGTCGGACGCTTAACCGACTGCGCCACCCAGGCGCCCCTGTTTTGTTTTGTTTTATGGGGAATGGGGAGGCACAAAAAAACCTTAGATACTATAATGGCTTGTGGCCTCTAGAGTTCAACCCTGCCCTACAAAATCTTATTCCTTAGTATTTAATTTCTCTTATTAGTGAGTAACTAAATTAAATTAAATTTAATAAGTACATTATACTTATATAAGCATAATATATGCATTATATATTTGTATGCAGTTATTTAGCTTTCTCCTTGGAGGATGATAAAGAAAAAAAGTTGAGAAACACTGCAATAAACTGTATAGAAAGGGCTTTTAAAACCCCTTTTCACTGTAGTTTAGTGATACTCTCTAGGGCAGAGTGTGGGATTTGAGTTTGAAGAGGAACTTGCAATTTTTTGCTGTATGTATTTCAGTATTGAATATTTTACACCAAGAATTTATTCTTCTGTTGAGAATGAGTCAGATTATCTAATTACCCCTCCAAAACATTAAAAAGAATGAAGAAGTCACCATATTTAATCCTTTCACCCAGAGATCATCTCTGTTAATGTTTTGTATATAGTCTTTCTGTTTAACTGTATATTTTATGTCAGGTCCTATCTGTTCGTCTTCAAAAGGTATCTGAAATCTGACTACTTTTCACTGTCTCCCACTACTACTTTAGTCTAATCCCCTATTTGTAAAAACAAAAAGATTGTACCAAGAATATTGTTCTTTTTCTCTGAACAATGTGCATATAAAAGCCAACATTTTGACTTCAACTGAAATTGTTTTGTTTGTGTAGGCTTTCTCATTTTGCTGTGTGGTGTTCATCTTGAAGTCCCTGTTGAATTTGTGTCTGTCTTTCGTAATCGACGCAGTAAATATTTCTCCCTGAAGGCTATTTTCCAGTAGAAGAATTTTTTTTTCTTTGCCTTGTATTTGCTTCACCACAATCCCTCTGCTTTGAATCCAGAAGATGATTAAGAACTAATTTAAACTTCATATATATTTGGTTTCTTTGATCAAGTCTGTAGGTTTTCTTATTCACAACATGATCACTCTACAGAGATCTCTGGCTCAGAATTTTTGCTAAACCTTTTACTTTCTCTTCTTTTTTGATCTTAATGCCCTCTGCTTCCTTCTGACCTTCTCTCAGTAAGCACACCAACTTGTGAACTCTGCATGAACACTGATCATCACTCTGTTTTTGTCTCAAAGATTGAGTTGGATTGTATCTTTTTTTTTCCTCAGACTTATCTCTCAACTTTTGTTTTATATTCTACATCTTACCCTCTTCTAGAACATTCTCTGACTTCTCCCATGGCAGCCTTTCTTGGCTACTTCTTCAAGGCCCTATCTTTTAAAACCAAAATTAAAATGAAATCCTTCGTTCTGTATCTCCATCTAAGTATTTTTTTTTTTCCTTTCATGCCTGCGTTTAGTAAGCTACTTTGTGTGTCTACTTTCTTATTTCTGTTTCGCTCAAACCCACTGAAATCAAGGGGCACCTGGGTGGCTCAGTTGGTTAAGCTTCCGACTTCAGCTCAGGTCATGATCTTCCGGTTCATGAGTTCAAGCCCCTCATTGGGCTCTGTGCTACCAGCTCAGAGCCTGCAACCTATTTCTGATTCTGTGTCTCCCTCTTTCTCTGCGCCTCCCCCTGCTCTGTCTCTCTCCCAAAAATAAATAAACATAAATTTTTTTTTTAATAAAAATGAAACAAACAAACACTGAAATCAAGCTTCTGCATTCAAACAGTTCTTCCTAAATTCATTCTGGTGACCCAACTACTAAATCCTTCTTCTCAGTTCACTCCTCCAAGGTAATAACTGCTTCTTCTGCTTAATGCTTTCCTCCTTCACAGATACTGTATCTCTTCAGAATCCTTCACTGACTCTTCTTCCTGCACCTACCCCTCCTTTTGAAATGTTTTATTTGTAAAATTTCAAGCATACACCAAAGTAGAGACCAAAGTACAGGACAGTGACTGGCAAATCATCCAGCTTCAGCAATTACTAACTTGTGACCAGTCTTTTTTTTTTTGGGGGGGGGGTAACTGTATGCACCTACTCTTTTCTCTCCATTCTGGATAATTTGTTCTGCCAGCCTTCAAATAATATTGTTCTTCTGGGTCCTGTCCTCAACATTTTTTTCCTTCTACGCTACCTGCAATCAGTAGAAAAGCTCACACATGCTAACAGTTTCTACAACCTCCAAATGCTGAGAACACCTAAATCTATTTCCTCAGCTTAGATCTTGTTCTTAAGCAAGAGATTCTTTACTAGCTTACATAGTCTTCACTTGGATGCTCCACAGGTTCTAGAAGCAGAAATCTAAATGAGCTAATCTTTCTTTGCCCACCTGCTGCCCCTTCTAAAATTCCATTTTGTTTGATCAATCTCCCATCTTCCTAGTCCTCTAGAAATATATCTAGTTCTAGTTCTTCATAAATATATTTGATTGCTCATCAAGCCCCATCACTTTTCCTGCTGCCATGGTAAACTCCCTTTCACCCGTATTTTTTCAGCAAATTCGTAACTGATCTTCCCTGCAGGCTTGCCACCATCCCACATACTGTTCATTATTATCAGAGTGATTTACCTAAAACACAAGTTTAATCATGGTATGCTCTCATTAAAATCCTTAAATATTTCACTGGTATCTATATGATAAATTAAGACACTTCTTGATCTGATTCTTATCTTACTTTCTATCCTTACCACTTCCATTTACCCTGAATGCTCAAAATGCATTCAGAGAATAGAGAGTGCTTTTCATGGGGTGCCTGACTGGCTCAGTTGGAAGAGCATGGGACTCTTGATCTCGCGGTTGTGAGTTTGAGCCCCATCCTGGGTATAGAGATTACTTAAAAATTTTTAAATCTTCAAAAAAAATTCTTTTCACATCTTTATGCTCTGTGCATCCTTCTTTCTGGAATGCTCTCTTCTCATCTCTTCTTGCCATCTGTATGGTGAATTCCAATCTTCCTTGGAGTCTAGTCCAAGATATCCTGACTCTTCATTAAAGTAAATTCTATAAATTGTTATTTTGCCTGTTGCTTACATAGCTTATAAGCTCAGAAAGATGAAGGACCTGCCCAAGGTTACAGAGCCAATAAATGGCATACCTTGGTACAAATCAAGGTTATCTTATTTCAGAGCCCATACCCTTTTACTACAACTAATGCGAGAACATTTATTTGAAGGATTAGACCTTATAACTGTGTGCAATAAGATTCTATCAAATACATTTTAGCAAGAAAATCCATGGTAGGTTCCATGTTATAAAGATAAAGTGAATAATATCTGCTTTGAAATCAGTTTTGTTCAAGTATTGTCATTCTAAGTTTCTCTCTGTATATTTATTTAATGAGGTCTAAATTAATGACAAAAGCAAAGACCAAGCTGTAATTATAAATAACAGATTCATCCAAGCATAAATATTTTAGAATTCCTGTATATTATGTGTGTGTGTGTGTGTGTGTGTGTGTGTGTGTGTGTATTTAATTTTTTTTAAAGTAGGTTCCATGCCCATCATGGGGCTTGAACTCATGAACCTGAGATTAAGAGTCGCATGCATCATTGACTGAGATGGCCAGGCACCCTTTTATTATTTATGTTTTTAAAATACATCTGAATTTTGTTTTATTTTCAGCTTATTGGTCTCAGCCAAAGATCTGTCATTCTTTTTGAAATTTGAGAATTGTAATATTATTTCTATTTATAACTAAGAAATAGGCCAAGAGTTGTTTTAAGTTGCAAACATTTCCCAAAATTGATCTGATAACATGATTGCATTAAAATTAATGAAAGTGCTATGGTCTGAATGTTTGTGTACCCCTAAAAGTCATATTTGAAATCCTACCCCTCTGGTGATTCTCTTAGCAGGGGGTGCCTTTAGGGGGTGATTAGGTCATGAGGGTAGATAGAGCCTTCATAGTAAAAGAAACCCCAGAGAGTTAGCTCCTCTCTTCTACCATGTCAGGTTACAGTGAAAACATAGCATTTGTAAGGAACAAGGTCTTCACTTTGACACCAAATCTGCCAGGACTTTGGTCTTGGACTTCCCGCCTCTAGAACTGTGAGAAAAACATTTGTGGTGTTTGTAAGTCACCCCATTTATGGTATTTTTGTTACAGCAGCCCAAATGGACGAAAAAAGTAAGATGGTATTGGATGTAGGTTGTAAATAGATTAATATCAAATACCTTTCAGTGGCAGTCTAGTTGAATTATTGCAATCTAGTAGAATTAATTTTGTTTCAACATACTTAGGAGCAATTATGTAACATGCTAATTCGATTTGAAAGTGTAAATAAAATGATTTAAAAATTTTTTTTAATGTTTATTTTTGAAAGAGAGAGAGGCAGACTACAAGTAGGGGAGGGGCAGAGAGAGAGGGAGAGACAGAATTGGAAGCAGGTTTCAGTCTCTGAGCTGTCAGCACACAGCCCAGAACAGGGCTTGAACCCACGAACCGTGAGATCATGACCTGAGCCCAAGTCAGATATTTAACTGACTGAGCCACCCAGACTCCCCAATAAAATGATTTTTTATGTATCTTTCTATTTTCCTATTTTTTGCAGGTAGTTATATTTTTAATATATTGTGGCTTTGACAATAAAATTGTTGATAATTCTTTGATAAATAAAATTAACATCTCTTTATATTTTGGCAGAATTGTATAATATATGTGTATATATGTACATCATATACATATACAGAAGTGTATATATGCATATATACAAATCTCTTTGTTGTAATATCCTATCCTCAAACCTACATTTTCATTATTATCTCCTACAATTTTCCCATCCTTCTGAATCCACCTCATCTTCTTTCATCTTTTTTAAGCACTTTTCTTGTCCTTTATTGTTCCAACAATTGCTAATGCTTTTTAGTATACATCTTTGGTAACTGACTCTAGTTTTTAGTATGACAAGTCCTAAGAATTGACTGATTAAATGATTGATTTTTTTCCCCCAAAAGTCGTATAAGTGTTGTCCAGGGAAACAGCATCAATAAGAGATACACACACACACACACACACACACACACTCACACTGACACACTCAAACACACACAGAAAGAGAAAGATTCATTATAAAGACATGACTAACACCATTTTGGAGGCTGGTAAGTCCTAACATCTCAGTCAGTAAGCTGAAGACCCAGGAGAACTGATGGTGTAGGTCCACTCTGAATCCAAAGGCTTAAGACTGAGGAGAGCCAATAGTATAGTTCTGGCCCAAAGGTCTGCAGGCTCAAGACCCAGGAAGAGCCACTCTTTCAGTTTGAGTCATAAAGCAGGAAAAAAGAAAAAAGAAAAAAAAACCCTGATATTCCACCTTGAAGAAAGACCGAAGGAATTCTGTCTTAGCCTTTTCTCATCTCCTCAGGCCTTCCAACTGTTTGGATGAAGCCCACCCACATTAGAGAGGGCATTCACTGAGTCTACGCATTCAACTGTTAAATTCATCCAGAAACACCCTGAAAGACAACCAGAATTATGTTGACCAAATACCTAGGGTACCCAGTAGCCAGTCAAGGTGACTCATAAAATTAACCACCACAACAATAGTAGATACTATTATGTGGCAGTCACTGGAGATACTAAAGAGACATATTAGTTATTTTGATTATGTGTTACAAATAGAGTTAGCAATATTTACAGGTATTCATATAATGCCTACTATGCCAGGGACTATTTTAAGCACTTCATCATAATTAACCCATTTAATCTTCATGATAAATGTATGAAATGGGTTTCCATTTTGTAGATGAGGATACTGACGTATAGAGAAATTAAGTAACTTATCCACAGTCACAGTCAGTGTTAGAGTCACGATTTTAACCTCATTATTCTGGCTCCAGAGTTCCTCTTCTTAATCACTACTCTGTTCCTTTACTTACATAGTGAAATCTCTTATGATGGGGAATATGGGATGCTATAGAAGTTTATAACAGAGTGTGTCAAACCTAGGGGAACCAAGAGATGAGATACCTAAACTGAACTCTGAAGAAGGTGAAGGTTTTAAAAGGTGATAACTAAGAGAGACTGAAAAAGAGCCTTCAAGAACCTGAAAGAATTTGAGTATGGTTGAATCTTTGACCTCAGTGGTGTGAAACAAGAAATAGGCTGAGAAAACCCAAGTCATAATGGCTTTGTAAGTCAAGTTAAGGGAGAATAATACTTTTAATGTATCAAACAGACATTAGATCAAATCTCGGTTCTGCTACTTTCTGTTTCATTGTAAGCAGGTCACCATATATTTTTGAGCTTTTGTTTTCTCTCTGGAAAGGGACTAAGATAGCCTTCTTATGAGACTTTCAATAAATATTTCAATATCACTCTTTCAGTAAATATTTATTGTGTGTCTTTTATGTCTGGGTGACATTCTCAGTGCCGAAATTGCAATGGTAAAACAGACAAAAAGGCTGTGTCAAGGAGTTAGAATTTTCTTGTTTATTTTACAATTCTCTAAGGCCTTGAAAATGTTCTGCTCTTTCTAGAAATCGGTTTCAATAATTCTAAAATTATTTCCCTCAAAGGAATTTATGGTTAATTGTAGCAATGACAACATATCTGAAAGAAATACAAGAGAAGTCTAGGGGAGATAAAAGCAAGCAAAAATAGTCCACAGAACAAATACAGAAAACAAAGGAAATACAAAGAAAGCATAAAATGAAATGATAAAAGCAAGAACAACCTATTAGGTAAACATACTTGGTTTATATTTTCTTACTAAAAAACAAAAATTATATTTAACAATAAAATACATGTTATTTATAAGAGCCACATCAAAAGCTAACAGCATAGAATAAAAACAAATTGAGAAACATTTCTCAAGTGAAAGCAATAGTGACAGTATTAACTTCAGGTAAAACAAAACAAACAGTGGAATACAGAATAAAAGGGTCACACAAATTTTCCATTACTAGTCTCTTCAACAAACCATGCGGAGAAAAACTGGATATCCATGTGCAAAAGAAAAAAAATGGGACCTTGACCTTTGACCATATACAAAAATTAATTCAAAATGAATTAAAGTCCTAAATGTAAAACCTAAATAAAAGCCCTGAAAGAAAACATAGGGGGGAAGCTTCGTAAAATTGGATTTGGCAATGATTTTGTGCATAAGACACCCAAATCACAGGCAGCAAAAGCAAAAATAGACCAGTGGGACTATATCACACTTCAAAACTTGTGTGACAAAGGAAACAATCAACAGAGTGAAAATGCAACATCCAGAATAGGAGAAAATACTTGTAAGCCATATATCAGATAAGGGATTGATGTCCCGAATATATCAAGAATTCCCACAACTGCACAACAACAAAACTCTGTTTAAAAAATGTGTAAAGGACTTGAATAGATATTCTCCAAAGATGGCATACAAATAGCCAACAAGCATGTAAAAAGATGTTCTGCATCACTGATCATCAGGAAATGCAAATCAAAATAATGAGATATCATATTGTACTCATTAGAAAACAGTATTAATGAGGATGTGGAGAAATTGGAACCCCTGTGCACCATTGATGGAAATGTAAAATGGTACAGCTGCTGAGAAAAATAGTACGGAAAGTTCCTCAGAAATTTAAAAATAGAATTACCATATGATCTAGCAATCTGACTTCTGAAAAATGTATATCCAGAAAAACTGAAAACAGGATCTTGAAGAAGTATCTGCTCACCTGTGTTCACTGCAGCCTTATTCATAATAGCCAAGTGATAGAAGCAATCTTAGTGTCCATCCACGGATGAATAAAGAGAATCTCTGTCTCACACACACACACACACACACACACACACACACACACACACACACACTCACATGAATATTATTCAGCCTTAAAAAAGAAGGAAGCCCTGTCACATGCTACAACATGGATAAAACTTGAGGACATTATGTAAATAAAACAATCATAAAAGACCCATGATTCCACTTAATATGAGGTATACTAAAGTAGTTACATGCTTAGAAAATTAAAGTCGATTGTTGGTTGCTAGGGGCTGGGGGTAGAGAGGAAAGGGGAATTCAGTCGGTATAGCATTTCAGTTTGGCAAGATGAAAAAGTTCTAGATGCAGTTATTACTGCTCTACACTTAAAAATAGTTAAGAGTAAATCTGTTTTTTACCACAATTTTATGTGTTGTTTTCTATGAATTTTTAAAAAATGAGGACTGGGTATTAAGTATTTTAACAAATTAAAGGGTATTAATTGCCTTGAATTCACTTAGCTAAATTATTCTGTAGATTTCCTTATTAGAGACATTGAGCTATTAATAGATTTCCTAATATTAAATGATGCATTGCAGACCTCAATCCACTTATTTAGATAATTCAAATAATTGTTTTAATAATCTATTGAAATCAATTTGCTTTCATATCTGAGAATTTCATATTTGTATTTAAAAGAATTTTTTTTTTAATGTTTATTTGAGAGAGAGGCAGAGTATGAGTAAGGAAGGAGCAGAGAGAGAGGGAGACACAGAATCCAAAGGAGGCTCCTGGCTCTGAGCTGTCAGCACAGAGCCCAAAACGGAGCTTCAACTCATAAACTGTGAGATCATGACCTGAGCCGAAGTCGGATGCTTAGCTGACTGACCCACCCAGGCACCCCTTGTATTTGTATTCTTAAGTAAGATAGACCTAAATTTTCTTTCCTAGGGGTACGTATATGTGTGTAGAAGTAGATCTATAATCATCAGATTTTCTTTAGAGGAAAAGCTTTCAGTTTTTCACCATTTTGCTATTCTGTCTGAGCTTTTCATATATGGCCTTTATTATGTTGAGGTAATTTTCTGTTCCTAGGTTTTTTAGTGATTTTTATCATGAAAGGCTATTGAATTTTGTCACATGTTTTAGTGTGCATCAGTTGAGATTATCACATGCCTATGTCCTTCATTCTGTTTATGTCTTGTGTTATAAAAGTTTTTTTTTTATATAAAAACATTTACTTTAAAGTGCATAATATACGATACACATACTACATAATATACATACTACATAAAATCTTGGGAATCTGAATATATTTTCTGATCATTATGTAAGAAATGAACAATTAGTTGATTTGCTTTTTTTATGATACACAGTACACAGTTGAATTCAAAGCAAATTCACATTAAAAAAGAAACCAATATTGAACACCGAAATGTACGTGTAGGTACAAAAGTGAGAAATCGGTACTTTTCATTTGGTAACTTTTTTTAAGTTTATATCTTTGCAAACTGGAATTTTACTTGTTGCAAGTACAAAACTAAAACAGAATTAAAGAGTTTTCTCATTTTGTAGGACATATTTGAATATTAGATATATTTTATTTTTGTTATTAGGGCTAACCATATGAATTGCATTTTTGTACTTCAGAATTAGAATATTGGCAACTTGATATACACCACACCTATAGAAATACCTTAAAAGTACTTGGCGAAATTTCTAGAAGTGTGATCTGTTTTAAGAGTATTAAAGTACTTTGTCTCATTTTAACAAATTATACTTGAACTAATGTTTCTCTTTTTAGTAATTACTTTCTAAAACATTCAAAGTTGAGTGAAGTGTTGTGCTGAGTAGTAGTAATTCCTGTGACTTAAAAAAACTTTTTTAACTATCTATCTATACTTTAGGCAGTACTCTCTTGTAATTGGTGAATCCTTTTCCGGGGGGGGGGGGGGGGTCATTCCTGGTCTAAGCTTGCTTTTCTTCATCATTTTGTTATGGTCACACAGTTATCTTCTATATCTATAAGGAAGATGGTAATATAATTGTAATAATAAATAACTAAATTCATTGTGGGCTTATTATATGTCAGGGACTGTCCCAACACTTTACTTTTATAAACTTTTTTAACCCTTATTATAATAATACTGCAATGAAATGTAGGTACTGTTGTCATCACCGTTTGGCAGCAGATAGAAGGAGGCTCAGAATGATGAAACTTGCCCAGGCTCATATAGCCGGTAAGTAGCAGAGAAGGATGATGGCTCACTACTTGAACATGAGACATGATTTGAGTCAGATATATGTTCCTGTTTAGTTACCTACTAATGCCATTGTTTGATAGTTAGATAGCTTAGAAAATTCCACTTAAATACATTTGGAATAAAAAATACATTTGGAATAAATGTTTAATGTCATATCTTCTTATCCATTACAATATTTTTTAAGTTTATTTATTTTGAGAGACAGAGAGAGCAGAGGAGGGGCAGAGAGAGAGGGAGAGAGAGAATCCCAGGCAGGCTCCATGCTGTCAGCACAGAGCCCCATGTGGGGCTCGAACTCACGGACTGTGAGATCATGACCTGAGTGAAACCAAGAGTCAAATGCTTAACTGACTGAACCACCCAGGCCCCGCTCCATTACAATTTTTAATAATTAATGAATACATCCCTTTTTTTGGGTCACAGGATGGACAATCTGAAATTTTGTACACTTTTTGGAATTCAGTTACTCAAGCACTTTCTTCTCAGTTTCGCGTGGCAACAGATTGTAAGTATGCTATTTATTGTACAATTTCATTTCAGCATTTTCCACTTCAAAATTTAATGTCTAGAAGTTTTGCTTTATTGGTTTATAAAACACTTGTTTGTAAAACTCATTGACTAATTGTCATTTCTTATGCTAGCCATATATTCAGATTTATAAGCAATAAGTTAATTTCTTAATATTTTTATAATTAGTATGTGGATTAAAATTCTCCAGAAGAATGAGTGAATTCTCCATAATTCAAACAAAGAGGAACTCTGAAGTTTTCCTGTATAAAGGGTATAAAGCAGTTAATGTTGAAGAATTTATTTGATGCTTATAGAATTATTTTCTAACTAAAAGATACCAAAATACTAAGACTTCATAGTTATTTTATTATTAAAAATGAGGATTTGATGAGTGAACAGATGAAATACCTTCATCATGAATTTAAAGTTGGTTATTCAAACATGATCCCCAAAATTTGTTTATTATTTATTTATTTATATTTTTTGATCATGAAATAATGGCACTGCCTAATCACTGAATGTAAAAAGGGTTTTGGAGTTTCTGTGTAAATTTTTATTTACAAATGTTATGAAAGTACCTAGTAGATGTTAACATTGTTTAGTCACCGGCAAGCCAGAGTTGAATAAACCACACTACTTTGCTTCTCTACTTCTGTTTCTGAGGAACTATGCAGCAAGGCAGTCACCACAGGGGAGGTCTTCATTCGTGTGTGCCCAAATAGAACTTATGCAAAGCATGTATTTAGGACTGATTGACTCTATTTATTTTTACAAATTACACTATTCAGAGAATGCTGTGTGTCTCCCTGTGTTAGGTATCTATTTTGGTCAACTTTTTTGAGATATAACTTATATACAGTAAAAGTCACCAATTGTAAGAAAATTCTATGCATTTTGACAGTCGTTTCTATCCTTTTACCCACCATGACAATTAAGATACGAAACACTTCCATCACCCCCCAAGTTTCCCTCATGTACTTTTGTAATCACCTAACTCCCACCTCTTGGCTCCTGGCAACTGATGATCAGCTGTCTGTCAGTAAAAGCTTTTCCTAGACTTTTGTAAAACTAGTATCATATAGGCTATGTTCTTTCATATCAGCATAGTTATTGTAAGATTTATCCATGTTGTTGCACATATCAATAGTCCCTTTTATTGCTAATTAATATTACAGTATATACATTATAGAACTATTTGTTTATCCATTCCCCAATTGGGAGACAACTAGATTGTTGCAGTTTGGAGTCATTATGAATAAAGCTACTGCTATTGTTCACGTAGAAGGTTTTTGTAGACCTATGTCTTCATTCTTGGGTAAATATATGAGTGTAATTGTCTGATCATTTTATAAGTATATGTTTAACTTTGTAAATGACTGCTAAGCTATTTTCCAGTATGGATGTACCATTTTACATTCCCATCAACAATGTTTGGTAATTCCAGTTGCTCTATATCCTTATCAATCCATGATATTATCAGTCATTTTTTATATTGGTCATCCTTGTGAATGCATAGTGGATTTTCATTGTGGTTTTAACTTCCACTAGCTTAAAGACTTAATGATGACCATATTTTCACATGCTCATTAGGTATTTGTATAGCTTCTTTGCTCACGTGTTTGTCAAAATTATTGGCTTTTAAAAAAATTGTTGGATTTTTATTTTTTAATTATTGCTTATTCTCTTATTAAGTGTTAAGAGAGCTTTATATATTCTAGATTCAAAGTCCTTTCTCAGATGTATGTTTTGCAAATATATTTCTTTGTGATTTGCCTTCTCATTTTCTTAACAGTGTCTTCCACATGATAAAAGTTAATTTTGATAAAGTCCAAGTTATCCATTTTTCTTTTATAATTTCTGGGGTTTTTGTTTTGTTTTATTTCTTGACTTAAGAAATATTTGTCTAACCCAAGACCAGAAGTACTTGCCCCTGTATTTTTGTCTGGAAGGTTTACTAAGTTCTTTTGAAGTTAATTTTTTGCATATGGTATGAGATAAGGTAAAGGGTATTTCTTTGAATATAGATCGGGAAGATCATATTCTGCCTACTGACTGACCTGGCACTCTTGCAGAAAAATCACGTGGTTATATATGTGTAAGACTATTTCTGGAGTCTGGTTTTTCCTTTTTTTTTTTTTTTTGGTGTATCTGTGTTTGTAATCACTAATGTGTAATTTTTTCTCTTTTATCTAATTTATCAAAGTAATTTTTGTTACTCTAGGCCCTTTGCATTTTTATATATATTTCAGAATCAAGCTGTTGTTCCTCTAAAAATGTTTCCTGAGATTTTGAGTAGGATTACATAATGAATCTACAGATCATTTTGTGATGAATTCATGTCTTTTGATCCATGAGTGTGATATATCTTCCCATTGATCTAGGTCTTTTATATTTTCTCTTTATCAATGCTATATAGTTTTTAGTGTGCTTGTCTAGCACATCTTTTCTTAAATGTATTACTATTTCATACATTTTGATGCTATTGTAAATTGTGTTTTTAAAAGCTTACTTTCAACTGTTCATTATTAGAATATAGAAATACAATTTGATAA
Organism: Puma concolor; assembly: GCF_028749965.1. NCBI lineage: Eukaryota > Metazoa > Chordata > Mammalia > Carnivora > Felidae > Puma > Puma concolor. The sequence continues at coordinate 92,944,892 of NC_141668.1, read as the reverse complement.
AAATAAGTGTAAGTATTTGGGTGTGTTTAATATTGATCCTTTGTTTTCTTTTTTTTTTTTTATTTTATTTTATTTTATTTTTTATTTATTTTTTTATTTATATATGAAATTCATTGTCAAATTGGTTTCCATACAACACCCAGTGCTCATCCCAAAAGGTGCCCTCCTCAATACCCATCACCCACCCTCTCCTCCCTCCCACCCCCCATCAACCCTTAGTTTGTTCTCAGTTCTCAACAGTCTCTTATGCTTTGGCTCTCTCCCACTCTAACCTCTTTTTTTTTTTTTTCCTTCCCCTCCCCCATGGGTTCCTGTTAAGTTTCTCAGGATCCACATAAGAGTGAAACCATATGGTATCTGTCTTTCTCTGTATGGCTTATTTCACTTAGCATCACACTCTCCAGTTCCATCCACGTTGCTACAAAAGGCCATATTTCATTTTTTCTCATTGCCACGTAGTATTCCATTGTGTATATAAACCACAATTTCTTTATCCATTCATCAGTTGATGGACATTTAGGCTCTTTCCATAATTTGGCTATTGTTGAGAGTGCTGCTATGAACATTGGGGTACAAGTGCCCCTATGCATCAGTACTCCTGTGTCCCTTGGATAAATTCCTAGCAGTGCTATTGCTGGGTCATAGGGTAGGTCTATTTTTAATTTTCTGAGGAACCTCCACACTGTTTTCCAGAGCGGCTGCACCAATTTGCATTCCCACCAACAGTGCAAGAGGGTTCCCGTTTCTCCACATCCTCTCCAGCATCTATAGTCTCCTGATTTGTTCATTTTGGCCACTCTGACTGGCGTGAGGTGATACCTGAGTGTGGTTTTGATTTGTATTTCCCTGATAAGGAGCGACGCTGAACATCTTTTCATGTGCCTGTTGGCCATCCGGATGTCTTCTTTAGAGAAGTGTCTATTCATGTTTTCTGCCCATTTCTTCACTGGGTTATTTGCTTTTCGGGTGTGGAGTTTGGTGAGCTCTTTATAGATTTTGGATACTAGCCCTTTGTCCGATATGTCATTTGCAAATATCTTTTCCCATTCCGTTGGTTGCCTTTTAGTTTTGTTGGTTGTTTCCTTTGCTGTGCAGAAGCTTTTTATCTTCATAAGGTCCCAGTAATTCACTTTTGCTTTTAATTCCCTTGCCTTTGGGGATGTGTCGAGTAAGAGATTGCTACAGCTGAGGTCAGAGAGGTCTTTTCCTGCTTTCTCCTCTAAGGTTTGGATGGTTTCCTGTCTCACATTCAGGTCCTTTATCCATTTTGAGTTTATTTTTGTGAATGGTGTGAGAAAGTGGTCTAGTTTCAACCTTCTGCATGTTGCCGTCCAGTTCTCCCAGCACCATTTGTTAAAGAGACTGTCTTTTTTCCATTGGATGTTCTTTCCTGCTTTGTCAAAGATGAGTTGGCCGTATGTTTGTGGGTCTAGTTCTGGGGTTTCTATTCTATTCCATTGGTCTATGTGTCTGTTTTTGTGCCAATACCATGCTGTCTTGATGATGACAGCTTTGTAGTAGAGGCTAAAGTCTGGGATTGTGATGCCTCCTGCTTTGGTCTTCTTCTTCAAAATTACTTTGGCTATTCGGGGCCTTTTGTGGTTCCATATGAATTTTAGGATTGCTTGTTCTAGTTTCGAGAAGAATGCTGGTGCCATTTTGATTGGGATTGCATTGAATGTGTAGATAGCTTTGGGTAGTATGGACATTTTGACAATATTTATTCTTCCCATCCATGAGCAGGGAATCTCTTTCCATTTCTTTAAATCTTCTTCAATTACCTTCATAAGCTTTCTATAGTTTTCAGCATACAGATCCTTTACATCTTTGGTTAGATTTATTCCTAGGTATTTTATGCTTCTTGGTGCAATTGTGAATGGGATCAGTTTCTTTATTTGTCTTTCTGTTGCTTCATTGTTAGTGTATAAGAATGCAACTGATTTCTGTACATTGATTTTGTATCCTGCAACTTTGCTGAATTCATGTATCAGTTCTAGCAGACTTTTGGTGGAGTCTATCGGATTTTCCACGTATAATATCACGTCATCTGCAAAAAGCGAAAGCTTGACTTCATCTTTGCCAATTTTGATGCCTTTGATTTCCTTTTGCTGTCTGATTGCTGATGCTAGAACTTCCAGCACTATGTTAAACAACAGCGGTGAGAGTGGGCATCCCTGTCGTGTTCCTGATCTCAGGGAAAAAGCTCTCAGTTTTTCCCCGTTGAGGATGATGTTAGCTGTGGGCTTTTCATAAATGGCTTTTATGATCTTTAAGTATGTTCCTTCTATCCCGACTTTCTCAAGGGTTTTTATTAAGAAAGGGTGCTGGATTTTGTCAAAGGCCTTTTCTGCATCGATTGACAGGATCATATGGTTCTTCTCTTTTTTTTTTGTTAATGTGATGTATCACGTTGATTGATTTGCGAATGTTGAACCAGCCCTGCATCCCAGGAATGAATCCCACTTGATCATGGTGAATAATTCTTTTTACATGCCGTTGAATTCGATTTGCTAGTATCTTATTGAGAATTTTTGCATCCATATTCATCAGGGATATTGGCCTGTAGTTCTCTTTTTTTACTGGGTCTCTGTCTGGTTTAGGAATCAAAGTAATACTGGCTTCATAGAATGAGTCTGGAAGTTTTCCTTCCCTTTCTATTTCTTGGAATAGCTTGAGAAGGATAGGTATTATCTCTGCTTTAAACGTCTGGTAGAACTCCCCTGGGAAGCCATCTGGTCCTGGACTCTTATTTGTTGGGAGATTTTTGATAACCGATTCAATTTCTTCGCTGGTGATGGGTCTGTTCAAGCTTTCTATTTCCTCCTGATTGAGTTTTGGAAGCGTGTGGGTGTTCAGGAATTTGTCCATTTCTTCCAGGTTGTCCAATTTGTTGGCATATAATTTTTCATAGTATTCCCTGATAATTGTTTGTATCTCTGAGGGATTGGTTGTAATAATTCCATTTTCATTCATGATTTTATCTATTTGGGTCATCTCCCTTTTCTTTTTGAGAAGCCTGGCTAGAGGTTTGTCAATTTTGTTGATTTTTTCAAAAAACCAACTCTTGGTTTCGTTGATCTGCTCTACAGTTTTTTTAGATTCTATATTGTTTATTTCTACTCTGATCTTTATTATTTCTCTTCTTCTGCTGGGTTTAGGCTGCCTTTGCTGTTCTGCTTCTATTTCCTTTAGGTGTGCTGTTAGATTTTGTATTTGGGATTTTTCTTGTTTCTTGAGATAGGCCTGGATTGCAATGTATTTTCCTCTCAGGACTGCCTTCGCTGCGTCCCAAAGCATTTGGATTGTTGTATTTTCATTTTCGTTTGTTTCCATATATTTTTTAATTTCTTCTCTAATTGCCTGGTTGACCCACTCATTCGTTAGTAGGGTGTTCTTTAACCTCCATGTTTTTGGAGGTTTTCCAGACTTTTTCCTGTGGTTGATTTCAAGCTTCATAGCATTGTGGTCTGAAAGTATGCATGGTATGATTTCAATTCTTGTAAACTTGTGAAGGGCTGTTTTGTGACCCAGTATATGATCTATCTTGGAGAATGTTCCATGTGCACTTGAGAAGAAAGTATATTCTGTTGCTTTGGGATGCAGAGTTCTAAATATATCTGTCAAGTCCATCTGATCCAATGTCTCATTCAGGGCCCTTGTTTCTTTATTGACCGTGTGTCTAGATGATCTATCCATTTCTGTAAGTGGGGTGTTAAAGTCCCCTGCAATTACCACATTCTTCTCAATAAGGTTGCTTATGTTTATGAGTAATTGTTTTATATATTTGGGCGCTCCGGTATTCGGCGCATAGACATTTATAATTGTTAGCTCTTCCTGATGGATAGACCCTGTCACTATTATATAATGTCCTTCTTCATCTCTTGTTACAGCCTTTAATTTAAAGTCTAGTTTGTCTGATATAAGTATGGCTACTCCAGCTTTCTTTTGGCTTCCAGTAGCATGATAAATAGTTCTCCATCCCCTCACTCTCAATCTAAAGGTGTCCTCAGGTCTAAAATGAGTCTCTTGTAGACAGCAAATAGATGGGTCTTGTTTTTTTATCCATTCTGCTACCCTGTGTCTTTTGGTTGGCGCATTTAATCCATTTACATTCAGTGTTATTATAGAAAGATATGGGTTTAGAGTCATTGTGATGTCTGTATGTTTTATGCTTGTAGTGATGTCTCTGGTACTTTGTCTCACAGGGTCCCCCTTAGGATCTCTTGGAGGGCTGGTTTAGTGGTGACAAATTCCTTCAGTTTTTGTGTGTTTGGGAAGACCTTTATCTCTCCTTCTATCCTAAATGACAGACTTGCTGGATAAAGGATTCTCGGCTGCATATTTTTTCTGTCTAGCACACTGAAAATCTCGTGCCAATTCTTTCTGGCCTGCCAAGTTTCAAAAGAGAGATCAGTCACGAGTCTTATAGGTCTCCCTTTATATGTGAGGGCACGTTTACCCCTTGCTGCTTTCAGAATTTTCTCTTTATCCTTGTATTTTGCCAGTTTCACTATGATATGTCGTGCAGAAGATCGATTCAAGTTACGTCTGAAGGGAGTTCTCTGTGCCTCTTGGAAATCAATGCCTTTTTCCTTCCCCAGTTCAGGGAAGTTCTCAGCTATGATTTCTTCAAGTACCCCTTCAGCACCTTTCCCTCTCTCTTCCTCCTCTGGGATACCTATTATGCATATATTATTTCTTTTTAGTGTATCACTTAGTTCTCTAATTTTCCCCTCATACTCCTGGATTTTTTTATCTCTCTTTTTCTCAGCTTCCTCTTTTTCCATAACTTTATCTTCTAGTTCACCTATTCTCTCCTCTGCCTCTTCAATCCGAGCCGTGGTGGTTTCCATTTTGTTATGCATTTCGTTTAAAGCGTTTTTCAGCTCCTCGTGACTGTTCCTTAGTCCCTTGATCTCTGTAGCAAGAGATTCTCTGCTGTCAGCTATACTGTTTTCAAGCCCAGCGATTAATTTTATGACTATTATTCTAAATTCACTTTCTGTTATATTATTTAAATCCTTTTTGATCAGCTCATTAGCTGTTGTTATTTCCTGGAGATTCTTCTGAGGGGAATTCTTCCGCTTGGTCATTTTGGATAGTCCCTGGCGTGGTGAGGACCTGCAGGGCACTTCCCCTGTGCTGTGGTGTATAACTGGAGTTGGTGGGCGGAGCCGCAGTCAGACCTGATGTCTGCCCCCAGCAGACCGCTGTGTCCACAGTCAGACTGGTGTGTGCCTTCTCTTCCCCTCTCCTAGGGGCGGGATTCACTGTGGGGTGGGGTGGCCTGTCTGGGCTACTTGCCCACTGCCAGGCTTGTGATGCTGGGGATCTGGCGTCTTAGCTGGGGTGGGTAGGCAAGGTGCACGGGGGCAGGAGGGGCAGGCTTAGCTTGCTTCTCCTTAGGTGTTCCACTTCAGGAGGGGCCCTGTGGCAGCAGGAGGGAGTCAGATCCGCTGCCGGAGGTTTGGCTCCGCAGAAGCGCAGAGTTGGGTGTTTGCGCGGAGCGAGCAAGTTCCCTGGCAGGAACTGGTGCTCTTTGGGATTTTGGCTGGGGGATGGGCGGGGGAGATGGCGCTGGCGAGCGCCTTTGTTCCCCACCAAACTGAGCTCTGTCGTCCGGGGGCTCAGCAGCTTTCCTTCCCTTTGTCCTCCAGCATTCCCGCTTTCCGAGCAGAGCTGTTAACTTATGACCTCCCAGACGCTAAGTCGCGCTTGCTGTCGGAACACAGTCCGTCAGGCCCCTCCGCTTTTTGCAAGCCAGACTCGGGGGCTCTGCTTGGCCGGCGAGACGCCCCTCCGCCCTGGCTCCCTCCCGCCAGTCCGTGGAGCGCGCACCGCCTCGCCGCCCTTCCTACCCTCTTCTGTGGGCCTCTCGTCTGCGCGTGGCTCCGGCGACTCCGTTCTGCTAATCCTCTGGCGGTTTTCTGGGTTATTTAGGCAGGTGTAGGTGGAATCTAAGTGATCAGGACGCGCGGTGAGCCCAGCGTCCTCCTACGCCGCCATCTTCTGATCCTTTGTTTTCTTAATGTCTTTTTCTAGTGTGGGTATCAGGCTAATGCTAACCTCAGAGAATAAGTTAAGAAGTATTTCATCCTCTTGAGTTTTCTCAAGCAGTTTATGTAAAATTGGCATTATTTCTTCTTTAAATGTTTGGTAGAATTTACCAAGGAAGTCATCTGGGTCTGGAGTTTTCTTTGTAGGAAGGTTTTAAGTACAAATTCAACTTCTTTCTTAGATAAGGGATTATTCCATTTATTTCTTCTTGGGTAAGCTTTGGTAGTTGATGTCTTTTCAGAGAACTTTTCCAGTTCACTGAAGTTTTCTAATTTATTGGCATAAAGTTGCATATAATGCTTCTTTATTACCCTTTGAATGTATGTGCAATCTGATGTGATGTTCAGTACCTCATCCCTGATACCATTAGTTTCTTCTTTTTTTCCTAATAATTACATCTAGAGGTTTATTGATTTTATTTATCTTCTCAGAAACCAACATTCGGTTTCATTGATTTTTCTGTTTTCTATTTTCACTTTCACTGATTTCTGCTTTTGTTTTTACTATTTATATTTGCTTTGCTTTGGATTTGATTTTCTCATTTTCTTGTTTATTAAGGTTAAGTTTAGATTATTGATTCAAACCTTCCTTTTCTAATTTGAGTGTTTATGCTGCATATTTCTCCATAAGCAGTATTTTAGCTGCCTGCCACCTTATTATCTTTCCAAACACAGAAAAGTAGTAGTGAAGAAGCATCTATATATCTATACCTTTGATTCAGTAATGGTTAACAGTTTACCCACTAAATGAGCATTTTGAGGCTGACATGTTTGTTTGAATTTTAAAATTTATGAATTATTTTAGGAGGTGGTTTTTTCAAACAATCAGATGTATTATTATCTAAATGTAGCCTTTCAGTAGTTTCTCATACCATGTATGAAAGTAGTGGGTTTTTATGAAAACAATTATCACCATGAAGTTTTCTTTAATATTTAACCTTTCACATTATAAGCTGCTTATGTTTAATGGAATACATTTGCTAATATAGCAGTAAAAAAATGCAAAGGTATAAATATACCTACAAAATAGGTAAGCATAATTACAAAATTCATGAAAACCTCAGTTTTTAGGTAAAATCAAAGAAAAAAAATGTAAAAAGCTGTTGCAAGGTATGTTTTTTGGCATTTATTAAAAGTGTACTTAGTCACCTAAAAATGTTTTGAAGTCTTAGAATTGTTATAGTCAGTATTTTATTTCTGTAGTGCATAAATCAGTTTCTATTTTGAATATTTCTTCTCTCAGTGACTGGAATTTATCAAAGAAAATAGCCTTTAGCATACTTGACAGATTTCAAACCTTCAACCAATTGCACCTTCCAATATTGTTTATTATTGGTTGATTTAGCGTATTTTTGGTAGAAATGGTATAAGGTAAACTTTATTCCAATAAATCACATTAGATATTAAGAGTAGAGGTTGAGCTACAAAGGAAATGTTCTTATCTGTTAATTCATTCATCTCTTTTGCTTCTGGATCTGATTGAATTTTCTTGTGGATAGTTTTTTCCTACTTTTCTGCATATTATGTAGTATTTGATTGGGTTCCAGATACGAATTTTACATTGTTTGGTACTGGATACTTTGTCTTCCTTAAATATTCTTGTTCTTAGATACCGTCAAGTTACTTAGAAACAATTTGGTTTTTTTGAATCTTGCTTTTAAGATTTATTAGAAAAACCTGAGCAGTGTTTAATCTAGACCTAATTATTTTCCACTACTGAGGTAATACTTTTCTTAGTACTCTACCTAGTACTCTGAATTACAAGGTTTTCCAGACTGCTTGTCAAGAACAGGCATTCTTCCCAGTCTTGTGTGAGTAACAGGTATATTCTTTCTAATCCTGCATGGTTTCTTCCCCCCAGACTCTGGAACTTTTCTCACACACATATGCTGAGTAGTGTTTTGCTGAGTACTCAGCATGGACCATTTACAGATCTCTGTAGTTAATCTTTTTGTGCACCTGTCTTCTCTCTGATATTCTGTCCCATGAATTCTAGTTGCTTTAGTTTTCCTGGTCTTGGGGAAGGCAGGTGTAGAGGAGTCTCTTTCCCTTTCTGGTGCCATAGTCTAGAAGCCCCTGGTAGGAAATAAGCTGTTGTTGCCAAAGTGATAGGTTCTTTCCCTACTCAGTACCTTTTGCCAAATAGCCAAATAACAAAACAGTATTTGATGGCAACACATAATTTATTCAGTGGCCAGATAATGGAGAAGGGGGGCTCATGCTCTAAAGGCACCTTTTCCCCAGTTTGGTCTCAAGGTCAAGGTTTTATGGAGTTAGGGTAATTAAGGGGCTGGTAAAGTTGACAGAAGGGTTTTTCCTGGGAAGGGAGAGGAGCCTTCGGAATCAAGAGTACCACCTCTTTTCTTCCCCTAACTGGACACAGTCGGATCTGTGATGGGCTGTTAGGTGTGTTTTTGTTATTACAGTTCTATAATGATGATCCCGAGATCATCTGGAGGGTTAGCTAGCACATCAGACCAGTTGAAAACTGGCCTTGACAAGGGAATTAAAAGCAAAAATGAACTATTGGGACCTCATGAACATAAAAAGCTTCTGCACTGCAAAGGAAACAATCAACAAAACTAAAAGGCAACCAATGGAATGGGAAAAGATATTTGCAAATGACATATCAGACAAAGGGCTAGTATCCAAAATCTATACAGAGCTCACCAAACTCCACACCCAAAAAACAAATAATCCAGTGAAGAAATGGGCAGAACACATGAATAGACACTTCTCTAAAGAAGACATCCAGATGGCCAACAGGCACATGAAAAGATGCTCAACAGCGCTCCTCATCAGGGAAATACAAATCAAAGCCACACTCAGACATCACCTCACGCCAGTCAGAGTGGCCAAAATGAACAAATCAGGAGACTATAGATGCTGGAGAGGATGGAGAAACGGGAACCCTCTTGCACTGTTGGTGGGAATGCAAACTGGTGCAGCCACTCTGGAAAACGGTGCGGAAGTTCCTCAAAAAATTAAAAATAGACCTACCCTATGACCCAGCAATAGCACTGCTAGGAATTTACCCAAGGGATACAGGAGTACTGATGCATAGGGGCACTTGTACCCCAATGTTTATAGCAGCACTCTCAACAATAGCCAAATTGTGGAAAAAGCCTAAATATCCATCAACCGATGAATGGATAAAGAAATTATGGTTTATATACACAATGGAGTACTACGTGGCAATGAGAAAGAATGACATATGGCCCTTTGTAGCAATGTGGATGGAACTGGAGAGTGTTATGCTAAGTGAAATAAGCCATACAGAGAAAGACAGATATCATATGTTTTCACTCTTATGTGGATCCTGAGAAACTTAACAGAAACCAATGGGGGAGGGGAAGGAAAAAAAAAAAGGTTAGAGTGGGAGAGAGCCAAAGCATAAGAGACTCTTAAAAACTGAGAACAGGGGCGCCTGGGTGGCGCAGTCGGTTGAGCGTCCGACTTCAGCCAGGTCACGATCTCGCGGTCCGTGAGTTCGAGCCCCGCGTCAGGCTCTGGGCTGATGGCTCGGAGCCTGGAGCCTGTTTCCGATTCTGTGTCTCCCTCTCTCTCTGCCCCTCCCCCGTTCATGCTCTGTCTCTCTCTGTCCCAAAAATAAATAAACGTTGAAAAAAAAAAACAAAACAAAACTGAGAACAGAGGGTTGATGGGGGGTGGGAGGGAGGGGAGGGTGGGTGATGGGTATTGAAGAGGGCATCTTTTGGGATGAGCACTGGGTGTTGTATGGAAACTAATTTGACAAAAAATTTCATATAATAAAAAAAAATCAATAAAACAAAAAAAGAAAACTGGCCTTGAGGGCTTGTTTGGAGCTTGTGGCTTCTGGCATTTGGCCTTAGCCTCTGGTGGCAAGCAGCACCTGTGAGCAGGGCTAGAAAACTGAGTTACTCTGACTTGTTAGCGAGTCCTCAGTGATGGGGATGACTGGGATGGTCATAGAGTTCACCTCTTTTATTTCCTGTCTCTCAAGGATCGCTGTATTTTATTGCATGATGTCTTTTAACGCATGGTGTTTTAAAAACCACTATTTCATATATTTTGTCTGTTGTTTTCTTGGTGGTTTCAGACAGGAAGTTAATTCTGGTCACGGTTACTCTACTTTGACCAAAAATAGAAGTACCTCATCTAGTTCTGAGAGCAGTGATTAAAAGTAGATTTCAAAATATTATATGTTATGTGTGTGTTTAATGGTTCTGTCATTTACTTCTCTTTGGTCATCTGCTTTCTCATTGCCCTTAACTAAGCATTACAAGCCCCTCGTGTTCTTTTTTTTTTTTTTTTTTTTCCTCTTTTATTTTTTAAAATAAGCCCCTGGTGTTCTTTACGTGCTCTCCTTTTTCCCATGCTGCTCCCTCTCAGTGACTGGCCTTGTCACCTGGGTCATCAAAACATCTCATGTCATTAGGAAACTCTTTTAATATCCTGTACCTTCTCTCCAAAGAAAAACCTTATTTTCTCCCTGGGGGTCTCTGAGTGTGAGGAAACTGTCCTGTTTACTGATGGCCACCTGCCTGCTCCGTTTACCCTTTCCTCTCAGCAACACCATTCATAGGTCTCTTGGTTCTGTCTTCCATTTCTCCTCTTCCTTTGACTTCTACCCCTCAGATGGGAAACCTATCTAAGTTGCTCTAATTTAGTATAAACGAAAACAAAAGTAGAGAGTTCCTCTTTAGTTACTATTTCATTTCTCCTCTTTTTTATTCAGACTTCTCAAAAGAGTAGTTTGCATTGTTTTCTCTTCATTTTCATACCGTTGACTTCTCAACTAGGTGTACTATGGCTGTCCTCCACCATCCTATTGAAATTGTTCTCATTAAAGTAAGCAGTGATCTACCCTCTTAATTACCAAATCCAGGAGACGTGTTTTCAGTTCTTACATTATGGGACCTATCTAGCTTGTGCAGTCGAAGGAGCTACTGAAAGGAAGTATAATATTTTTAGGCAGAAAAGTCCATTAATACCTCACATTCAGAATAGTTTGTTACTTCTGATAGCATTATTCCTTTAATAACTTCCTTTGGGAGAACTCAAAAGTTGTTTGTAAAGCACCTTCCATTTATATCGCACATACAGTCCCTAAAGTGCACTGTAGTACTTCTTAACATTACAGACAGGCAGTATTAAGGAATGCAACCATCTGCAGAGCTGAAGCTTATACACAATGTAACAGATTGTCTAAGTAAGTAATATTTTGGCAGAAAATATCTAAAGGGAAATTTTCCTAGTTAGCAACATGTTCTTTCTGATTTATAAATGTTGTTCATGCTTAGTAAGAAGAAGTTATAGGTATAATAAAATATAATCCAAGACAGTGAATTTACTTTATTAAAAAGGAAAGGGGTTTGAACTTGTCACCTTGAAAATTCAAAATAGCTTCTGTAGGAAATCTGCTGCTTTAATTATCTATGGGTGAAAGTTATTTCCAAAATAACTTCTAAACTTTATGTCTGTTACTTTTCCATTGTAGTTTCTAGGCAATAGTTGTTCACCAGCCTGTTGGGTTATAATATATATGTTTTTTTTAAGTCTCAGTAGAAACAAGCAAAATAAACATTACCATTTTAAACTCTTTGAAATTAAAACATAATTCTTCTTTGTTATCTGATGATTTTCCCAGAATGTCTCATTTCCCTTTGCTTTATTTTTCTTCATAGTTCTTATCCCTTGCTAATATACACATACTATTTATTTATCATGTCTGGATTTCCTTCCCCCCCATTAGAATGTAATCTCCATAAGATGCAAAATACTGTTTTGATCATGGCAGTATTTTCAATGGCCAAAAAAGTACCTGGCACACAGTAGGACATCAGTAAATCCTTGTTGACTGGAAGGAAGACAGGAAAAGAGGAAGGAATCAAGGAAGAATAAATGCCAGTGTCCCTTTAAAAAGCTTAAGAACGTAACAAAAACTATTTTTTGAAATATGTTTGAAATATTCTGGGAAGTGACTTTTTAAAAACATGTAAACCCTTTGTGCAGTATTATTCCCTCAAAACTCTTAAGCAACTGCGGGAGATGATTCATACAATTAAGGGAGCTACATGGTATATATCTGTAGTGCTTTGGAAAACAAAGTGTGAGTAAGAGTAACACTGAGGAGATATCTATATTTTAAGATTTAGAAGCTTGAATACTTGAAATGTATGCTAAAATTCATTTTCTTCACCTTTTTAAAAATACAGTGATAAATCAGGAATCTAGGTGTCCTGAGAAATAGGGAGATGAGCAACCTGTATGAATTATGAGTACTTTTCTTTATTGTAGATTTTTTAAATGTTAGAATGATGTGAATATTAAATGAGATCTTTATTGTGATAGATTTCTTAAAAGTTAATGTATAACTTTATATATGTATATATATATACATATATATATACACACACACACACATGTATGTATACACACACACACACACACACTGAGGAGATACATCTCACACCCTCATGTAAAGTACCTTGTAGAATAAAAAAAAATTTTTTTTAATGTTTATTTTTGAGAGAGAGAGTATGAGTGGGAGAGGGGCAGAAAGAAAGAGAGAGAGATACACAGAATCAGAAGCAGGATCCAGTCTCTGAGCTGTCAGTACAGAGCCCGACACAGGGCTTGAAACCATGAACTGTGAGATGATGACCTGAGCCGAAGTTGGACATATATCCAACTGAGCCACCCAGGTGCCCCAGTACCTTTTAGAATTTTGAGCCCTACAACTGAAGCATGCTTTCACTGTAGAGTTCTAATGAGCTAATACAAGGGACCATCCTAAACACCCTGTGTTTAGTACATAAAGACAAAAACTTGGAGTTTGCCCAAAAAGAGGAATAGTTCATTGTTGAGAGTTTGAGAGGAGGAAGTTCTAAAAGTTTATATAACCTGGAGGGAGGTGAATCTTAGCCATCAAATAAGTTTTTGGAGACTTCCTTTGCAAGGGCAAGTTTGATCATGTAATTCTCTAATAAAAATCTTTTATTGGTATATATATATCAAATCATTATATTGTATACCTTGAACTAACACAATGTTGTAAGTCAGTTACATCTCAAACTGAAAAAAAATAAATTTAAGAAGATTAAAAAATTTTCATTGATTCCCATTATTTTTTTAAAAAATCGTTTATTATCATATAACACTCATAAAGAAAAAGTGTGAGTATCATAATTGTACACCTAAATGAATTTTTCATATCTTAATATAGCTATGTAACCAAGAACAGCATCCAGATCAAGAAACAGGGTATTACCTAAACCAGAAGGTCCCCTCAACGTCTCCTAGTTTCTGCCTGCCCTTCTCCTAACAGTATTCATTTCTAATGACATAGATTTTTAAAAAATTATTATTTTATACAGATAAAATTAGCTGGTTTGTATTCTAGTGTTTGCTGTCTGATGTCTCTTGCTCAGCATGTTGCTAAGGTCCTCTATATTGTTGCATGCACCTGAGGTTGTTCTCAATGTCGTCAAATGTTCCATTCTGTGAATATATTATAAAATATTTATCCACCATATTATTGGTGGGCATTTGGGTGGTTTCCCATTTTTGAGCTATTTTAAGTAATGCTACTATTACAATGCTGTCCTTTTTTTTATTGGGAGTAAACCTGGGAACGGAAAATAGTTAGGTGGAGTAGACAGAGTAACAGGCCTCATAGAGATTTGCATGTTTTATCTTACATGGCAAAAGAGATTTTGCAGATGTGATTTAAGAATCTTGAGTTGGAAAGACTGTCCTGGATCATCCAGGTGGGCCCACGATATTCACAGAGGCTCAAAAGGGTAAGGGCGGGGGGGCGGGGTGGGGGCGGGCAGGAGAGTCAGAGGAGGAGGTGTGATTTTGGCTTAGACCAAATTTGTACTTCTGACCTCCAGGTTTGCAGGATAATACATTTATGTTGTTTTAAGCCCCCAAATTTGTGTTAATATGTTACAACAGCTATGGAAACGAATACGGGACATAATAGAATTTACACATGGTCAGCTTTAAGAGTTACTGCCAAAGAGTTTGCAAATGTTGTACCAAATTAACCTCTCACTGGCAACACTTCCATGCTTCTGCTTTTCCCCATATCCTTGACATTTGAATTGTCTGGGTTTTTTTTCCCCTTTAACCATTCTGGTGGACATTTAGTCAAATAATGTTGCAGTTTTAATTTTATTTCTTTAGTGATAAATGATACTCATTTTTTCCATGTATTTATATGCTATGTAGATATGCTCTTTTGCAAAGCTTCTATTCATTTCTATAGAATTCTTTCGTACTGATTCACACGATTTTATTTACATATTCTGAATTATTTTTATTAGTTTCTTTTCTCCCCCTTTGGCAGTGTAGTTGCACATATGTAGGCTAATCATTTCAATTCATTCTAGGATTGGGTTGGATTGGGGTAATTGCAGTTTTAATAATACCCAGTCTGTCCCTAATTCTTCCTTTTTCTTGAGCTTGCTTCTCCCAGGCTTTTAATTGAGAGGTTAGAGGCTCTTTGTCTGCTCAGCCCTGAAATACTGAGTCTGATCTAGCACTGCCATTTGGATGTTTCCAGACAAATCTCTAACCTTTCACCTCATGAAACTTCAGAATCTGGTGAATGTCTTCCTGGGAAGGAAGAACTACCTATGTGGCATGTTCTCTCCCCTCAGCTGGTCTTGGTGTCCTATGGTATGTTTCCACAAATATGAAGGATATTTTACCCCTACTCTCTGAAGTTTTAGACCTAGTTCCTCAGCTCCCCTTGCAACTCCGTAACTCAGTAAATTTTCTGTTGGACACTAGGGTTGAGGCTCCTTAAGTTTCAAAATTTTTACTCCAGTCCCATGAACCACTAAAAACTCTGCTAGTTTGTTCTCCAGCAGAGCTTCTCTGCTTGGGCCAGGCTTGAGTTTTTTAAAATATATATGGCTTCTTTAATGGAACCTTGGTCTGCCTCCACTCTTCTTTCCCCTTTACTCCCAGGGTACATTCCCAACATGACTTTTCTGGTCCCTTCTTATCTCGTCACTCATTTTTTTTTTCCTTTCTAATATTTTGTCTCTGTACTGGAGCTTTAATTTGTGAAGGAATCACCCTCTTTCTTCTCAGTATTTACAAATACCTGAAACACATGTGTATATCCTTCCCTTCACCTGGATAACTCACATTCATCGTTCCAATCTCAGTTTAGAGATGAAGTGTTCCTTGATGTCTCCCTCCCCATACACTTGTTCAGATATGAGTATGACACCCTCTGTCTGCTCCTGTAAAGCACTTTTTAGGTCCCCTTTAGTACTTATCCTGCTGCATTATAATGGCTCACCTCCTTGTTTGTCAGTATCTTCCACCAGGCTCTAGAAAAAGCTTATCTGTGTACCTCTGTTCCATATTACATTCCTGTCACAGAGCACAGTGCTCATTACATAATTGCCATTCTGTTGAAATGGATGCCCAAAGTGTTAAATTAATATTTAAATGCGTTGAGAGATAGGAGGAAATGTGAAGACAAAAACTAAAAATAAAAGTACCTTTTATTAAAAAAAAAAAACAGTGCTTAAAAGTTAAATGAGATCCAAATATCAAGTGCTTTTAGAAAACAAACAACAATATGTATGTATGAGAAACAGGGACGTGAGAGGATGAGATAAAAATGTTGGGATGATTATCATAGAATATCAAATTAACTTTTACTTTTTTCCTTATACTTTATATATTTGGTCCTTTGCAACGAGCGTATCATCAGTTATAAAATAGGAAGCAGTTTTCATTGAGGTAAGAGGAGGAAAAAAACATGAGACTAAGATATTTAATTAAATCCTCCATAAGGATTTGTTGGTTGGATAAATGTGACCCACTAGTTACCGAAATGAATCAAGTGCTCAAAATTGAAGGGTAGAGTGAGATAAAAGGAGCTCAGAGAAAAAAAATCCCCAGTTTACCTCACATGTCTGGGTAAATTCCAAATGGATCAAAGAATTAAATATAAAATGTGAAATCACTCAAGGGATGGAAGAAAACATAAGCTAGGAATAGGGAAAGCTTCTAACTGATTGAACATTCAGAAGCAATTATGAAATGATTGAAAGTTTGATTATATTAAAGTTTTTACATGACGGAAAAAACCTTACACAAAATAAAAAGACAGATGACACCCTTGAGAAACATTTTATAACTTACAAAAAGAAAATATAATAATATAAAATAATATATGTATAATATATAGTAATATAAAAAGCTGCTAAAATGAGAAGTCAGAGGCCAGCAACCCTCAAGAAAAAAAAAAAAACGTAGATACCTCTTATTTGGAAAAGATGCTCAGTGTCCCCCATGAATTGAGAAATGCAAAGTGAAAGTACATAGAGATGCCATTTCTCATCTGTCAAGTTAGCAAAAAGTCAAAAAAGTTTAAAACCACATTCTGTTGACAAGACTGTGGGGCAACAGTCACTCCTCACACAGTGTGACTTCAAATACAAACCTTATGGAGGAGAATTCGTGTCTAACAACAGATAAACCTTTGCTTTTTTACCCCGCAGTTCTACTTCTAAAGACCTATTCCATAGATGCACTAGCAAAACTATGAAAAGATGTTCACAAGACTGTTCATTGAATCATTATTTGGAATAGAAAAAAACTGGAATAGCCCAAATGTTCCTCACAAGGGGATTAAACAAAGTGTGGTGCATCCATAGATTGGAATGCCATGTAGCTTTTGAAAAAGGAAGAGGAAGAGGCAAAAAAAAAAAAAAAAAAAAAAAAGACTGAAGAATATCTCCAAGATACATTAAGTTAAAAAAAGTGAAAAGATACGTGTGCAGTGTGCTATTGTTTACCTAAGAAAGGGAGTGGTGTAAATATACCGTTTTGCTTATTTTTTAAGAAATGGAAGGAGAAGTCATAAAATCCAGAAAAATGATTACCAGTAGTAGGGGAGGGGATGTGTGAAGAATGCATTGGAGAGACCAAGGATAAAAGCTAGACTTCTTTGAATATACTTGGTTGTGTAGATTTAACTTTGAAGTCATATGAATATTTTATGTAGTTCTAAAATGGAATGAAAGTGAAGGGAGAAATTACTAAAAATCAAAAGTAAAAGGGAAAATCTTAATGCAAATGTTTGTCCAGGACATGGAGAGGCACTCTTTCATTTGACTTTTTACTTTACTCTTTTGACAGCCTTGTAGTAATTTGTTTTTTAGCCTTATTGGGATATATTTAAAGGACAGCAAGAGCGTCCCCCCAAAACCCATGAACTCTTTTCAGTAATCATGTTACTGATAGTTTATTAATGATTAATTATTAATCATGGTTACTGATGATATTATTACCATTATTCTCAGACTGTTGTGTCTGCTCAGTGGAATGGATACTTGGTTGCTGTGAAGAAAGCTGAAAACTGGAAACGTTTATAGGGAAATGGAGGATAAGAAGTTGAAAGGAGTTTTTTTTTTTTTTTTTTTTTTTTTGGTGACCTTTATTTTTTTCTGTGAGATAATGGGGGCAGTCATCTTCATATTGTAAGTGGATTCAAGATTAGGTAGTTAGGTTGGAGGAGAATATGCATGCTTTATATTCCTGCTAAAAGGGATGGTGGGGGATAGAACGCATACCCCGTTGATAGATTCTATAACTTTGTGTTGCTGTTATTATGTAAAAAAAAAAACAAACAACAAAAACAACTAAGAAACCTCCTAGGGACCATAGCCAGATATAGCCAGACAATTATTCTACCCTAATTATATGGATATATAGTTTGCACAAGGGGATAACCTCAGGTGGTTGTTTTTGTTTAAGTCTGATTCTCCAAAACTTAATGTTTTAGGCTTTGGTCAGATTTTCCATCCAAAGCTTGCATTTTAATATCTGTTTATCTCAAAGAGAGTTTCTCTGAGTTTTATAAAAGTCTGAATAGGAGAGAATATTTACAAATGATATATCTAGTAAGGGGTTACTATCCAATATTTAAAAAGAACTCATACAACTCAGCACCAAAAAACAAACAAAAAAACCCAAACCAAAAACAAATAATCTGATTAAACATGGGCAGAGGACCTGGATAGACATTTTTCCATAGAAGGCATACCAACAGGTACATGAAAAGATGCTCAGCATCACTAATCATCAGGGAAATGCAGTGATGCATTTCCACAGTGAGCTATCATCTCACATCTGTCAGAATGGCTAGAAACAAAAAGGCAAGAAATAACAAGTGATTAGGATGTGGAGAAAAAGGAACCTTTGTAACACTGTTGGGAAAGTAAATTGGTGCAGCCACTCTGGAAAATCTTAGGGAGGTTCCTCAAAAAAACTAAAAATAAGAACTGTCATATGATCCGGCAATTCTACTTCTGGGTATTTATCTAGGATTTTTAAAGATATCTTTTGGTTACTAATTTCTTATCTAGAACATACTTTATATAACTGGAAACTTTTTACATTTATGGCATCAGATATTGTTGACTTGGTAAATGACTGATGTGCACGGCATAATGTGTGCTTTGCTCTTTTGGGTGAGGTATTCTATAAGTGTCAACTAAGTAAACTTTGGATGTTTGAGTTTTCTGTATGCTTATTGATTTTCTGGGTACTTGGTTTTTCCAATTCTTCAGAGAGAAGAAATTGAAATCTTCAATTATAATTGTTGATTGGTCTGTTTTCTTATAGATTAGATTTCAAAATATATGCTTCATATATCAAATGCAGTGAACAGTTTAGGAGGAAAATTATTCTTTAAATAATTTTTACTAGCATTAATTAAAATTACTTGTTAAGTAAATTTTACTAGCCTTATTTTGGAAAGCCTCATTAGAATATATCTTTGGTTTGTCCCATGGTATAGGCTGTTTGTAGCATTACTATATACAAAAGAAAATTTATTTGCTACATTTTATTGTTTCTTATCCATGTTCTTGTTTTGCTTGGCAGCGTCTATGTTTTTGAAACAGGCATTTGAAGGAGAATACCCTAAATTGTTACGTCTTTATAATGACTTATGGAAGCGTCTCCAACAATACAGCCAAAATATTCAAGGAAAGTTTAATGCAGGTGGAACTGCAGACGTCTGCGTTGACCTACAACACATTGGAGATGATGCACAAGACATATTCATAGCAAAGAAGCCAAATTATGAGTACGTTTATTTGATCAAACCTGTTTGTTGTCATGATAAGGATTTTATCTACTGTTTTTATTATAAACTGGAAATTGAGGATGTGCTAATCTTCTAAATATTTGTAATGATCATTATTTATATGTATACCTTAGAAGACTTTGCAACTCTTCAGTGAGAAGTCAGGCTTCATCCTTAATTGAGCAGCCTGGTTCCTAACTGGAATCTGATGTAAAGTATAGCACCCAGTAGGGTGGGTAGAAGCTAGGAGACGAGCAGATGTGGTCACTGTCTTTTAAATGATAATATACCTCTAATTGCATCAGATAGTATCATTATTGATGCACCAGTGGCATCAACATGATCTAAAAGGAACTGGTATGTTCAGGAGGGAAATAAATCGTATGCTGAGATAGCTTCTCAGTCTGGTAGGAAAAAACTGAGTATAGTCACATTTACACTTGAAATCTCTTAGCTCCACTCATAAAGTACAGTATATTTAGGCACCATATTTAGGCATCATATTTAGGCACCACTTTGGAAAACAGTATACCATCTCAGTAAGTTTAAACCAGCCAGATTTTCTCCTAAATTGAATTAGAATATTATTTTCAGATTTCTATTTGAACGGCAAACTGGCTTGTACATTTTCTTCAAACACTAGAATCATTCTATTTTGACAAGGCTGACTCAGGTAACAGCAAATTCTTATCACCCACCTTGTAAAAAAAAAAGTTGGGTAGATTTAAATGTTTCTCTTTCAATTTTTATTTTTCTAAATACTTAAATTGTGTCCACTGTAGTAAGAAGTTCTGACTGAGGAAATATAGGATGTAGAAGTTTTCATTAGCAAGACAAATGGCAGGACTCTAGGCTGGAAAGATAGAATGAGACTATACTCTTTTCTTCAGTAATTCATTTATGCTAAACATGGAGACTAGATAAGAACTAAAGGAAGAGGAGACAAGAAAACTGACCTCATATCTGTTGATCTACAAAGATATAAAATAAGTTTTTTTGAGTATAAAAAATAGAATATATAGTATTATGCTATTTTTGTCTTAGTTTTATTTTTAAGTCTTTATTCGTGTACCAAAAAAGACCTGAAACTATATACAACAAATGGTGATAGTGGTTTATCTCCAGGAGGTAGAATTTTTGTTTTGTATTTTGTGCTTTTCTTTAAAATTAAAAAGGGATGGAAGTAAGGCTGTAAATTCAAAGGAGAGAAAAAAATCAGAGAGGAAAAACATTCTGTGTTTTGACTAATGGGTTCGCACTGTCACCCTTTGGAGGTCAAATTCAATAAAGTAGTTGGTGCGGGGGAGGAGGTATGATCCATATACTAAAAAGCCAAAAAATCATGAGGGTAATAAGGAAACAGATACATTGGGTTATAAATATTCTTTTGAGAAGTAAGGTAGAGAAGAAAACATGAATTTGACCATGTTAACTAGCTAAAGGAAAGTTCTTGTGTTTTGTTTTTAATAATGATAGAGGGAGTGTCGACAGTGTTTCTAAA
This sequence comes from Puma concolor, assembly GCF_028749965.1. Lineage (NCBI taxonomy): Eukaryota > Metazoa > Chordata > Mammalia > Carnivora > Felidae > Puma > Puma concolor. Next base: position 92,924,224 of record NC_141668.1, on the reverse strand, counting down.
TAGAAGTAGCCAGTGGAGAGGGAAAGAGATAGGAGATGCAAGAATGGAGAGAGGTAATGAATGGGACAGGGGCCTAAAAAATTAGAGTAAGGACACAAATAGCCAGGTTAGCATTTTTATCATTCACTATTCATGCTCAATTTTGGGTAGTGGTAATTTGCTGTGAAGAAAATAGAATAAGATGATGCAATAGAGTGCCCTATATAGGGTGATCAGGGACGAGCTCTATGAGTAGGTGACATTTGACCTGAGATCTGCATAATGTGAAGGAATCAGCCATGGAAGATTTGGAGTAAGATATTTGCAGGCAGAGAGAACAGCAAATTTAGAGTCCTTGAGAATCAAGGTGGAGAGATTGAGGAGTAGAAAGCTAGAACACAGTGAGCAAGAAGGAGAGGGGTACAACATGGGGTTAGAGAGGAAGGGAAGTGTAAGACCATGTAGGACCATAGACTATGGTATGGATTCAAATACAGTGGAAATCATTGCTTTTAAAAGAGGAATAATGTGAATTGATAAACCTTTTAAAATTACCACTCTGGCTCCTATGTGGACAGCTTGGAGGGGAGGTGTTACCACAGAGAAGGAAAAGTAGAAAATGGGAGCTATTTTGTTTGACTGGACAAAGGAATGATAATGGCTTGGATTAGGATGAGAGGAAGAGATGGGGAGAATTGGTCAGATTGATTCAAGATATTCGAGGGCAGGCCAATAGAACTTGCTGGTAGACTGGACCTGAGAAGAAAAGAAGAATCAAGGGTACTTGGATAAGTAATTCTGAAGTGATAAGGTTGTTAGGAGTTGCTAAAAAGGTAGCTGAATGTGAATCATATTTGGGAGTCATCATTTTGTAGATTTTTAAGATCAAGGGATTGGAGGAGATTCTATAGGAAAAGATGTCTATAAAGAGAAAAAAGAACCCTGGCCCAAGATAGGCACTCCAGAGTTGAGCAGAAGAGTGGCAACCTGCAAAGGGGACACTAAGAGAAAAACGGTGAGATGACAGGAACCCCAAGGAATGAGTTCATTTAAGTTGGAGGAGGACTAGTTCACTGTGTCACACGCTATTGAGAAGTTGACCTCTTGATATGGCAAAGTAAGGCTGTTTGAGGTCTAGGTATGGAATGGTGGGTACAAAAGTATTGTTAGAATTGATGAAAGACAAAATGGGAGAAGATTGACTTCTGGGGCGACAGCACCATCTACTCCACCGACCTACCCCCAGTGAAACTGGTGAAAACTGCAAACAGTTTTTGTTTGTTTGTTTGTTTGTTTGTTTGTTTTAATTCTCTGGAAAGAAAGAATCAACTACTCAAGAAAATCTATGGGAGTACCTGGGTGGCTTAGTTGGTTAAGTGTCCCACTCTTGTTTTTTTTTTGTTTTTGTTTTTTTTAATTTTTTTTTTTCAACGTTTATTTCTTTTTGGGACAGAGAGAGACAGAGCATGAACGGGGGAGGGGCAGAGAGAGAGGGAGACACAGAATCGGAAACAGGCTCCAGGCTCCGAGCCATCAGCCCAGAGCCCGACGCGGGGCTCAAACTCACGGACCGCGAGATCGTGACCTGGCTGAAGTCGGACGCTTAACCGACTGCGCCACCCAGGCGCCCCTCTTGTTTTTGGCTCAGGTTGCGATCTCACATTTGCAGGTTTGAGCCCCAGGTTGGGCTCTGTTCTCAGTGCAGAGCCTGCTTATGATTCTCTCTGTCTCCCTCTCTGCCTCCCTCTCCCCCCCAAAATTCTGTGAACATTCAGCGAGAATTTTGTAAGAGCGTGTGATGTTTGAACCATGAATGTTTCCTCCCTTCATCCTCCCTCCTCCCTGCTCAGCAAGGCATAGACTCCTCTCCAGACTGCAGCAGCCAAGAGCAAAGGGCTCCCTCTCCCCACAGCTTCCAACAGGAGAGCTTTATTCCTGGGAGGAGCAGAACCTCAGTGTTTCTCATTCTTCCCTCAGCTCTCTGTAGCTGAGGCTAAGTCTCAAGCAGATGAGATGAGTAGGTGGGTGCTTCCTTATAGTGAACTACCCTCACTGAAGGAGTGCAGTCTCTATCTTGTTGGACTCCCTGAAAATACTAGGGCCCCAATAAGTCTTCCCCTGGCTTTTAAAATAGTGGTTCCGTGTCAGGAAAGGCAAACTGAGAGGCCCTCAGGCTGCTGCCGACTTACCCCTAACCCCTGCCAAGTTCCTCCAGTGAGGTGTCACTTAGAAGCTCACCATTTTCTCCATCTCTAGCTCCAGAACTCTGGCACAAAAATTCTCCTGGGGGAAGAAACAAGCAGCTAAAAAGCTAGCTCCTAATCTCCTTCCAAAGTAACTGACATTATTTGCAACTTGAGGACATTTTCAAAAACAGTGGAGGTTGTGGTGAGGGGCAGGAGGAGGATATTCATGGCTCTAATGAAGATGCAGATTATACTATAGGCCAGCTAGCTCATAAGAGAGATCTGTGGGATAAGAAAACTGGGAAGAGCTCTTGGAGGTCAGATTATCAAACATGACCTCAGAAATTATTCTATCAAAGGAGCTACGATTAGATGGGATCCGTTTGGAAAGGAGTTTATGGTCCACAGCATTGTTAAAAACAGTAGAGCAATCTGTGGCCACTGAGTGTGGTCAGGGAAAGAGAGGAAACAGAACCCTGTTAAGACCACTGTTACCCCTGGGTGACTGTGCGCATCCTCAAAGCTCTGCCCCTCTGTGGTGCAACATCAAAGGCTTTGCACTGTAAGGGAGAAAGAGACTTCACAAAAATAATCCAGCCAGTCACTAAACATGCAAATAACAATAACAAGCCTCAGAGGTGTAGCGATCTAGTACCCAGAGTTGCAATAATATATTATCAGAAATGTGCAGTTTGTAACAAAAATTATGAGGCATACAAAGGAACATAACAGCGTGACCCAGAGACTGGCTATGAGAGTGACCAAACATTAGATTTAATATAATAAGACTTCACATTAGCCATAGAAAATTGTTGACAGAACTAAAGGAAAATATGATTAAGTAAAGGACTATATGATGGCAATGTTGCCATAAAGAATAGAGAATATCCATAAAAAGATGAAAATTATAAAAAAAATCAAAAAGAAGGGCTGGAATTGAATAGTTTAGTAATTGAAATTTAAAAAATCACTAGAGGGATTCAACAATAGATTTGAATTGACATTAAAAAGAACTAGCCAGGGGATGACTGGGTGGCTCAGTTGGGTAAGCATCTGACTCTTGACTTCAGCTCAGATCATGATCTCACAGTCATGAGATCAAGCCCCATGTGGGGTTCTGCACTGCTTGGGATTCTCTCTCTCTCCCTTTCTCTTTCAGCCTCTCCCCCTCTCAAAAGAAAGAAAAAGAAAGAAAGAAAGAAAGAAAGAAAGAAAGAAAGAAAGAAAGAAAGAAAGGGAGGGAAGAAAGAGAGGGAGGGAGGAAGGAAGGAAGGAAGAGGGAGGGAGGGAGACATAAATACAATACAATACAATCCATACATAGATATTTTAAAAATGAGCCAAATTGGAAACTAGATTTATGTAAGCCTAGGAACAGATAGGAAAAAATGAAGAAAAATGAATACAGCCTCAAAGAAATGTGTGAACACACCAATATATATGCAGTAGTACCACAATATGAGGAGAGAGAGAAAGGGGAAGAAAAAATACTCAAAGAACTAATGGCTGAAAACTTCCCAAATTTATTGAAAAACAACATACATACTCAGGAAGCTCAAAAAATTCCAAATAGGATTAACTCATACAGACCATAAACAGGCACATCATAGTAAAAGTGTTGAAAGTTAAAGACAAGTAGAAAATCTTGATAGCAGGCAAAGAAAAACTACTTGTCACTTATAAGGGAACCCCAAAAGATTGAGAGCTGACTTCTTAGAAGAAACAAAGGAGGCCAGAAGGTAGTGGGCTCAACATGCTCAAAGGAAGAAACTGAACCAACAATCCTATATCCAGTAAAGCTGTTGTTCATAAAGAAGAGAAAACTTACCTAGACAAACAAAAACTGAGAGACTTTCTTCCTAGCTGACCTAACTTACAAGAAATACTAAAGGAAGTTCTTCAGGCCCAATGCCAGGTTTCCTCTTGGTAATTCAAGTACACGCAAATGAAGAGCCCCTAATAATGATAGTTGTGAAATTATAAAAGATACTATAAATGCATATTTTCTCATTTCTTCTCTTAAGTGATTTAAAATGCAGTTGTATAAAATACATATAGAATGTGTTGTTGGGCTTGCAACATATAGAAATGTAATACATGTGTATACATTTGCCAATAAGAACATAAAGGAGGTAGGTGGGAGCAGAGCCATAATGTACTATGGAAACGATGACAGATGGTAGAGTGATAATCATAACAACTTATTGCTGGATTTGTAACATTAGTACACATAATATGTATAGTAGTATTACCACAAAGATAAAATACTTAGGAAGAAATGTAACAGGGGCGCCTGGGTGGCGCAGTCGGTTAAGCGTCCGGCTTCAGCCAGGTCACGATCTCGCGGTCCGTGAGTTCGAGCCCCGCGTCGGGCTCTGGGCTGATGGCTCAGAGCCTGGAGCCTGTTTCCGATTCTATGTCTCCCTCTCTCTGCCCCTCCCCTGTTCATGCTCTGTCTCTCTCTGTCCCAAAAATAAATAAACGTTGAAAAAAAAAAAATTTAAAATAAAAAAAAAAAAAAAAAGAGATGTAACAAAAGAAGTATAAAGCTTACACTCTGGGAATGACAAAATATTGCTGAAAGAAATTAAAGATCTAAAGAAATGAGAAACATTTCATGTTCACGAATCACAAGACCTAACAGCATTAAGATAGCAGTACTTCCCAAATGGATCTACAGATTCACCTCAGTTGCTATCAGAATCTGTAGAAAGTATTTGTAGAAAGAAACAAGCTGATTCTAAAGTTCATATGAAATTGCAGGGTACCTGGAATGATCAAATCAATATTGAAAAAAAAGAGTAAAGTAGGAGTCATGCTGTGAAATTGCAGGGTACCTGGAATGACCAAATCAATATTGAAAAAAAAAAAAAAGAGTGAAGTAGAAGTCATGCTTCCCAGTTGCAAAACTTACTACAAAGTAATGGTAATCAAGATGATATGGTACTGGCACAAGGAGAGACATATTGATCAATGGAATAGAATTGAGAATCCAGAAAAATAAATAAATAACCATGCATCCATGGTCAGCTGATTTTCAAAAGCTTGTCAAGATCATTCAGTGGAGAAAGAATGATGATTAGTGGTAAGACAACTGGATGGCTTCATTCAAAAGGAACCTTACCTCACACCATATACAAAAATTAACTCAGAATGGATCAAAAAATGAAATGTAAGGTCAAAAATATAAAACAGAAGAAAATGTAAAGATAAGTCTTCATGACTTAGGGTTTGACAAAGAATTCTTAGCTATGACACCAAAGGCATGAGCAACAAAAGAGAAAATACATATATTGGACTATTTGTACTTCAAAGGACACCATCAAGAGTGGGAGAAAATATTTGCAACTCAAATATCTGTCAATGAACTTGTATGTAGAATATGTAAGAGACCTTTGAATTCAACAATAAAAGACAACTTCCCCAATTAAAAAATGGGCAAGGATCTGAGTAGACATACTTCCAAAGAAGTATGACAAATGGCCCCAAAGTAGACAAGTGGCCCAAAAACACATGACAATATGCTTAACATCAGGAAAATACAAATCAGAACCACAGTGAGTTAGCACTTTACACCACCAATATGCCTTTATCAAAAAGGTATTAACAAGTGTTGGCAAGGATGTGAAAAAATTAGAACCCTCAGAGGTTACTGGTGGAAATCTAAAATGGCACAGGGCTTTGGAAAGCAGTTTGGTAGTTACTAAACACAGATACCAGCAATTCTACTCCTAGATACGTACCTAAGACAAATAAAAACATATTTGGGGGAGGGTGGAATGAGGAATTATTGTTTAATGGGTATAGTTTCTGTATGGGATCATGAAAAAGTTCCAGAATGTATGGTGGTGATGGTTGCACAACCAAGTAGGAATGTACTTAATGCCACTGAACTGTACACTTAAAAATGGCCACAATGGTAAACTTTGTTATGTATATTTTACCACAAAATGGAACATTAAGCAGATTTTTTAAATGTTTACACAGATTTGTAATAAATGTTTATAGCAGTATTATTCATAATAGCCGAAAGGTAGAAACAGCCCAAGTGTCCTTCAGCAGAGTAGTGGGTAAACAAACAGTGGTATATCCATATAATGGAATACTATTCAGCCATAAAAAGGAACGAAGTACTAATACCTGCTACAACATGGATGAAACTCGAAGACATTCTGCTGAGTGAAAGAAGCCAGTCACAAAAATCATATACTGTATGATCCCATTCATATGAAAGTCTAGAATAGCAAATTATGGAGATAAAAACTAGTATTAGTAGTTGGTTAGGATTGGGGTTGGAGTAAGGGGTTAAAGGGGTTATAATTGAAGAGTATAGTTTCTTTTTGAGGCGATGAAAATGTTCTAAAACCGAGTATGGTGATGGTTGCGCCTATCTGTGGCTATCCGAAAAATTGTACACTTTAAAATTGGTTTGAATTGTACACTTTAAAAATGGTTGAATGTGGGGGCACCTGTGTGGCTCAGTCAGTTAGGCGTCTGACTTTGGCTCAGGTCATGACCTCACGGTTTGTGAGTTCAAGCCCCGTGTCAGGCTCTGTGCCAACACCTCAGAGCCTGGAGCCTGCTTCAGATTCTGTGTCTCCCTCTCTCTCTGCCCTTCCCCTGCTCGTGCTCTCTTTCTCGCTCAAGAATAAATAAACATTTAAAAAAAATTTTTAAAAACAGTTGAGGGGCGCCTGGGTGGCGCAGTCGGTTAAGCTTCCGACTTCAGCCAGGTCACGATCTCGCGGTCCGTGAGTTCGAGCCCCGCGTCAGGCTCTGGGCTGATGGCTCGGAGCCTGGAGCCTGTTTCCGATTCTGTGTCTCCCTCTCTCTCTGCCCCTCCCCCGTTCATGCTCTGTCTCTCTCTGTCCCAAAAATAAACGTTGAAAAAAAAACATTTAAAAAAAAAAAAACAGTTGAATATGAATTCCAAATGTGAATTATCTTTCAGTTTTTTAAAAAGCAGTTTTTTAAAGAACGGGAAAGGAGGAAGTAGATGCAGTTCTTCACAGAAGTTTAGAAGAAAAAGGAGTAAAGCTACTTTTTTCTTTGACATTATAAGGAAAATCACAGAGGATAGATACAGTTACAAAGAAAGAAAAAAGCTAGGGAAGTCCAAGGTGATGAAAGCTATTGCCAGTGGTTTGGTCTTAGAGTAAAGTAGCAGCAAATGGTCACCTATAGAGAGCAGGGGCTGCTAGTGCAGAATTTCGAGTTAATACCTTGCGCTTTAGGTCTCTTGAAAGTAAGGGGTTAGCATAAATGTATAATAGATACAATTTTCTTTTTCTCTGCAAAATGTGGGTGGCATAGCAGCAGGTACAGAAATCATCTAAATAAGATATTCTTAGAGCTTTGAAAGGAAGATGAATTAGAAAAATCAAGATGCTAATGAGAGTACCTTGAAATGGTTGGCTGCGGATAGAGGATAGACTGGTGAATATCATGATGGAGTAGGAGAGTCAGAAAAGGTTCCATAGCATTGATCGCAGTAAGGTCTAAGAGCAAGTTCTTTTGAGTAAAATCTCACTCCTTTATTGACATAAAAAAAGCCTGGCATGGTATTTTCCATCTGTTTTCTGTTTGACTTCATCTTGTACCACTCTCCTATCACTGAGGTGCTTGCTTCTCTAAGTTTTTAGCCAACAAAGCCAGGTGTGGCCCCTCCTCAGGGCCTTTGCACTTCCTGTTTTCTTTGCATGGAAATCTCCATCGCTTTGCTCACTCTTTTCCTTCAGATGTGCTCAGCAAACCTTCTTTTGCCTTATCCTGTACAATATAGGATGAAAAAAAATGAGAAAGTCATCTAAACACATTGTTTCTGGCTTACTTCATTTTTCTCTTAAAACTTACGACTCATATTCCATATTTAAATCATTTAAAAACTTGTATTTATTTTTCTGAGTATCTTATTAGCAACGTTAAGCTTCTCATTTAGTGAGCGGTAAGAGGACAGGGAATTTTAATTGACTTTACTACTATATTTCCCACATCTAGGAAGTATCTGGCAAATCGGAGAGACTTAATAGTATAGAGGGAAGGAGATGAGGTAAGTTGAAGGTGTGAAAAGTTGTCTTCAAGGTTGGAGAGCAAGAAGTAGAGCAGTTCAAAATGATGACTCAACTATGGAAGCTTCATAGTAAAGCTAAAATAAAAGTAGACTTCTAATACAAGATAGGTTTCAGGAAAGTTATCAGTTTCGACATTGTAGTCACTAAGGATCTTCACTGCAATTCGGAGACCAGGAAGAGTGTTAGTACTTATAATTCAGAACTGAAATGTCTGCAGAAGAGGAAAGAGGCTTCTTAAGGTCGGTAAATGACAGGAGCAAAAACAGAACACATTTAAGTAGATGGTGTGGACTTCAATAGAGGATTGCCTCTGGCAGATTTAGACACTAGTTCCTCCCTGTTCCATTGTGTTCTATCTTCACCTATTACAGAAAACACTATAGTTAGCACTCTACCTGCACATTTCTTCACTGCCTTGTAAAGTGCTTTTAATCTACATCTTCCCAGCACTTAACAAGGGCCTGGGACATGGTATTCTCAGCAAATATGTGCTGAGGGAAATACTTGTTGAATGAGAAATGTTAAGAGATAACTATGGAATTATGATGTACGAGCCAAGAGCATTGTGACCTCTAGGGCTTGTTAGTTGGCCAGAAAGGGTGGGAAGGGAGAAAGCCAGTTTTCCTAAATTACATGAAGGAGCAGGTCAGATGTTTTCAAGGTTAACACTTAGAATGAAGGGAGATTTGTTTAAAAAAATAAATAAATAAAGACAATGGAAGGACTGGTAGAAGGATTATAAACAAGGGCCATGTAAGGAGATGCAGAGTTAATTACAGGAATAAGAAAGCAAATGGAAATAATGGTTATAGACATTTGATAATAATTGTCAAAGGAAAAATATAAGACCCAATAGTTGGACTGCTAAATGAAAATGCAAATAATTTAAGACATGGGAAGATGAAAGAGGAAAGAAGGACGTTCTGGTTTGTGAGAAATATTATACAACAAATTAGCTTAGAACCCCAATTGGGAGTATTTATGTGACTGTAGGACTTTGACAAACACTTTTTATTTTGTCCTCGTTCTGTTAGTTTGGCATGGGAAGGCTGATAAAAGCCTAGAACCTGTGAACTTCCCTCTCAGCGAGCTCCCTGGGAAATGGCAGCTGTGGCACAAAGGGTCAAGTGAGTGGAGCAGGTTTCTACACACCTGGCTGTCTCGTGAGGCTTTCAGACTCTCTAGAATCTGGATTTCCTCCACAAAGGCATAGCCCCATTAGAATTAAAAAGACTTTACATTGTTATTCTCTTAGTTTCAAATGACAGACTTACTACAGTAGATACCAATATAAATTGTATTACATTTATATGTAGGACTTATGTATAGGTTAAGATGTTTAGTTCTTAATACATGTTTAGTCATGAAATGTATTTGTAAATATATAAATTTTTAAACTTTTTCCTTTTTGTTCATAGAGAGTTACATTTTATATAGAGGATAGATTTGTAAGAAAGGCATTCACACTCCAATACAGTAGCATTTAGTTTTATATAATCTGAATTCATTTTTAATACATTTTGTTCCCACAGCCCCGAAAAGGCTTTGAAAGACTCACTGCAACCCTATGAAGCTGCTTATTTATCAAAATCTTTATCTCGACTCTTTGATCCTATCAACTTGGTTTTTCCCCCTGGTGGTCGCAATCCTCCTTCTGCAGATGAACTTGAAGGTATCATTAAAACTATAGCAAGGTACGGATTTTTATGTAATGACATGCTATAAAATGCCTGCCACATTTGTTAGTGATGTTTTAATTTACTTCAAATTATTCAAGTAATTAGTCCTGCAATTAAATCAAGGGGTTTGCAGTGAATCAGTGCATATACAGAAAGTACTTAAGATTCCAATTAATAAAACCCTTTAAATACAGTCTAAAAATAGCTTATAATTATTCTGTATCTTGTCAAGGATGAAAAGTAAACCTAATTTTTATGCCATAGTAAATATCCAGTGTTACACAGTAAAATAGCATAAAAATAATTTTACAAATTGAGAAACTAAAGTATAGAGCTTAATGTTTTTTATCTTAAGTCCATAAAGTACTTCATGCACAGGATATTACAGTCTTGATTAGCCTACCTGTGTGTGTGGCTATTTTGAGCTTCCTAAGTAAACATGACAGCTTTTAAAATGCTCAAAAGGTGAGGTATCCTGGTAGAGGTGCTACCTGAATGCTTGCAGACGATATAATTGTACTGGTGCCTTAGACATTTACAGTTACCCAGATTCATCTGCAGTTAAGACTGTCTCAGCTCCTATCATAGCTAACAAGTTGTCCTAACAGGAGGTCTGTACATTTGTAGATGAACATTTTGAGAAATAAAATAGTTCAGGCAATATAGGATCAAAGTATAGAACTGTCTAGATGGTTTTAGACTACACATTTGAAGGTGGCGATTCTGAGGCATGTGAGAGGAAGACTAAGAAGCCACAGGTATAATGTCCACAAGCATATATCCAGCTGCAAGTGTACCTTACCTACGCAGTATCTAAATTGCTCTGCATCTTGATCTTAAATCTTTTCACAATTATCATGACTTTTCCAAAGTCCTAATTCTAGATTGTTTTTACCCTCAGGTCTCTGTTAGGTCTCTGTTAATCTGTTTGGTTTGGTAGTGACAACAGTAGTCTTGGATTCAACCTGATCTTTTAACCTATTTATGAAAATATTAAAGGGGCATCTCTCCCATTCCTCTGGACAGTTTGGCAATGCTGTAATCAAATACAACATGGAGCTCGAAGAAGCATGGTTATGCCCAGTATTCAGTAGAACTTAAAAGTCACCATTAATAAAGTTATGTCTCCCTATTTATGAAAGTACATTTTTATGGCGCACAATATACACTAGTGTTGCTTCAAAGTCTTTCACTTTCTTCATAAAGAGAATCTGTTAAGTGCCAAGATTTGTTTGCTACTTCAGACACAATAATTACCTTTTCCTGCTTTCTACCTATATATGGGGTTTTGTGCAGTTTTGAACTCCTGGTATTTTTCCATGGTCTTGGTAAATACTTTTTTTTTTTTTTTTTTGGGCATTCAGCTCAAACATCTCAATCTATTGTTAAAGTTGAAAATAAGTATGACAAGAAACACTTCAAGAATCCAAATTTTAAATTTTCAAATTAGGGGGTGCCTGGGTGACTAAGTCAATTGAGTGTGTGACTCTTGATTTTGGCTCAAAATCCCAGGGTTGTGGGGTTGAGCCCTGCATTGGGCTCCACACTGAACATGGAGCCTGTTTAGGATTCTCTTTCTCTCTCCCTCCTGCCCCTTTCCCCAGGGCTCGCTCTCGCTCGCTCACTCTCTCTCTCTCAAAGATAAATAAATAAAATAAAATTTCACATTCTATCTTTGTTATGTTTTTAATATATTTAAAAAGCTACTCTACAAAATAGCATGAATTGGCATAATTTCTGCAGAAACTGAGCATCTTTATGTATCATGTGTAATTTATATTTTTAGCCTCTGTCCTTCCAAGGTCATCATTTCCATTCAAAAGCTGTCATTTCCTTGCAGATGTCTGTGATATGCAGTGTCTCTAATTGCACTTATCAGTATTAACAAGAGTGCTACTTTAAAAATCTGTACACAATTTACTCTTTTAATCACAGCCTGAACCCACACATGATGTGCTTTTATTAATGAGAAACTGGTCATTAACCAAGCCATCTCAAAGCACTTTTTCTTAATGCTGAATTTAGGAAGAAAAATGAAACAATGCAACCAATTCTTGGAAGCAGTCCATGAAGTCTATAAAAAGAATCATCACATTGCTTATTGGGTTTAAGTTTATATGTTGTCCTTTACTTTGTTGATGAACTATGTTGCTAATAATTAAAGTCTGTTTTTGTTTTCTCCAGTGAACTAAATGTAGCTGCTGTAGACGCAGACCTCACAATAGCTGTGTCTAAAAACGTGGCAAAGACCATCCAGTTATACGGTGTAAAATCGGAGCAGCTTGTAAGTGATATCCCTTCTGGAAACTATAATGATTTTGCTTAAAATTGCTAATTATACTTGCCTAAGTATAAATATTGAATTGACTGAATATTAATTTACTGGTGTTTTTACTTTAGTGAAATTCTGAAACTTTCTGATGAATTTGAACCAAAAAAAAGTTGGATCTAGTAAAAAGTGATCCTCCTACCATTGTTCTACTTTTACAATGCAAGAAAGTTTTATAAGGTTTTAAAAACAAAACGAAACAAAACAAATGCCTGTACTGGGGTGCCTGGGTGGCTCAGTCAGTTAAGCATCAGAGTCTTGGTTTCAGCCCAGGTCATGATCTCACAGTCCGTGGGATTGAGCCCCGCGTTGGGCTCTGTGCTGACAGCATGGAGCCTGCTTGGGATTCTCTCTCTCTCTGCCCCTCCCCCACTCACACTGTCTCTCGGTCTTTCTCTGAAACTTTTTTTAAAAATGCCTGTACTACCTTATAGTCTAATTTTGTGTGTGTGTGTGTGTGTGTATTTAATATAATTATCTCAGATTGATCAAAATTCCCCTCTGGTGTGACTGCTCACCCAGATACCATTCTTTCAGTTACCTATTGTGAAAGTGACTTGAACTGTTAAAAAAAATGATTAGAGGAAGTGAACTGCTTAAAACTGTAATAAAAAATGTTGATTTACTTTTGAAAAGTTTTAACCATAGAGCGCGGAAGTTTAACCCTAAAATAATTTTGTTTGAAAGATTATTTTATTTGTATTTAAAATAATAGCTAAATAACTGAATCATGATCCTAATTCTGTGCATTAATGTTTTAAAGTTAAGTACACATATTTAACTAGTATATATGTATGCTAACTGAAATCCAAATATTAAGGCTTTAATATATTTTCATCTGTGTTGATTAATTTTAAGGAATGTGCCAGAATCTCTACGATCTGTACAGAGGTGACCAACCATGTTTTCAGTTTAGCCTCTGATTGCTCCCAAATCAAATATCATAAAATGAAGTAATCTGATTTTACCTATATGCTTGTAGTTCTAGTTGGTTCTGGAATGATATTTCGGGTACATTGGTAGCAAATTGAACTGAAAGAATTTGCATAAAATGATCGTTGGTGGTAACGATCATAAGGCTTCTTTCAGTTCCAACGGATGGCCAGATTTTGTTTGCATATTAATGTGCTATTTTCCATTCAGTTGTTCTTATAGCCTTGATAAGCAATTTAGAAGCATCTTTTTAAAACTTTATTGAAAACTGGTCCTACAGAGACCATGGAAGCTCTTTATAGGTAATTAGTTGACTAATTTTTCTCTCAAACTTTTTAAATAGAAGCCTTATTATGATATTCATTGCTTTAAAAAACATTTGTTGCTATAAATGAAATTCAGTATTACATCCAATAGAGTTCATTATAGTTACTGAAAATGTCAGGAAATCATTCGATGGTCCCACCTGAGGACAGCATGATAAGGAAGAGCCAGCATATGTATAGAAAATACTTTTCATTTCTGCTGTAGCAGGGGGCAGTGGTATTGTAACATGTGGCTTCAGTTAAGGTGATAACGGTAAAGGCTTTGACAAAATTAAAATACATCAACAGACATTTGACTGTGATACTGTTGGTCAGATAGTCTGTGACCCTGATTACTCAGGCCTACCAAACCTACAATGCTGAAGGCTAACCAGAAAGTCCTTTTCAACTTTGATTTTAGTGCAGAAAGAACACCTAAACGTTAATAAGAGTACAAAAAGCATCATATGCTTTATTTTTAAAATATTAATTAAGGACTTAGGTAACATTTTAGTATATATCTCTTATTTTTGGCTAGTAGTACTATTTCTGTTACTTCTTTATCTTAAGTTTGATGTTTTTTATTCTTTGATCTTGCCATATTCCTATTCTTTCAGAATTATTTCTCTGAAAACATTTAGAGGAAAATAGCCAGTATTAAGTCTTCAGTGGGAGAAAGACTTGAAACAGAATTTGAATTAGAATATCTACTTTATCTGTAAATGGAAATGTTGGCTTGAAATATGGCATGATATTTCTGTAAATGGAGGATTCTTTTTATAGATGAAAAATTTAAGTCCACAAGGTTGAAAAGTGACAGAAATCAGATCCTTAATGGAATGTTCAAGTAGTGAGATGAAGGAAAGCTAGAATTTTTGAGACAAACATGCTTTCAAAAAGGGGGACTTGAAAATATATAACTTAAAATGTAGAATGAGCTGCTTTCCTGAATCCTAAATTTATTTCCCTAAAGGTCAGTTGTGCAAGTTTGTTGGCTATCAGAATGTTTTAGTATACTTAACTACAGCTTGAATTCCTGTCAGGAGGAAAGCTCATAAAAGGATTTCTCAAGTTGATCCTTAATGTGGACCATCTTTGTGGTCATCTCAGTCATTCTGTGTAGTTAGATAAATTCTTCCACATGCTTAACAGCTATGTTATTTGTTTTCAACCTCTTTGTTTTAATATTCTAGGACACAGTAGAGTATAACATAATAAATTGTATGTATATACTACATATATGGCACATATATGTGCATATAATAATCTGGAATTGTTTTATCATTACACATGTGTTATTTTTTCTAAGGTTTTCTGTTATTAATCACCAATGTTATGTGTCATATAAACCTAAACCTCTGTAGGGACTAATTCTTAGATTCGTTTTTATGACTCTTACATGGTACCAGAGAATTCATTTCTTGAGGTTAGAGAAAGGCCATAAAAATAACTACAGTTACTAAACATTTATAGTGGCTTGGATTATGCCAAGCCATTTATATGTATTATCTTATTTACTTCACAGTAATCCTATGTAATGGAAGTAGCGATACCTGCCACTACAAAATGTGGAAATTAAGGCTGAGAAAAGTTAATAGCATGCCTGATACAGACTGGTAAAAGTAGAATGCTGGCCAACAAGTGTTGAAACTAGCATTTAAACTCAGATTTGACTCTAGACCAAGCTTTCAAACTGCATTGTATCTCAACACAAATACATCTTTCTTTTTTATTTAAGAAATGTGAAATTGTTTTTGTGATTTACTTATTTACTTATTCACTTAATTACTTTACAATATGACATAGAGATCTAAATCTAATATATGCATGATATATATTATTTATATACTATAGTTTATTTAACTTGTGTTCTTAGTGGATAGTGTTTTGATCCCTAACAAAATGATACAAACTGGGTGACTTATAACCAACATAAATAATGTCAATTAAAGAGGCCCCTGAGTGGCTCAGTCTGTTAAGCGTCTGACTTTGGCTCAGGTCATGATCTCACAGCTTGTGAGTTCAAGCCCTGCATCGGGCTCTATGCTGACATCTCAGAGCCTGGAGCCTGCTTCAGAATCTGTGTCTCTCTCTCCTTCTCTGTGCCCCTCCCCTGCTAGTGTGCGCGCACGTGCTGTCAAAAATAAATAAACTTAAAAAAAATTTTTTTTAAAATAATGTCAATTATAAACAACATTCATTTATTTCTCACAATTCTGAGGCCTGGAAAGTCCAAGATGAAGGCACTAGCCGATTTGGTGTCTGGTGAGACACCTTTGCTAGCTCACTGATGGCTGTCTTTTCATTGTAACCTCACAGGGAAGAGGGCACGGGGCTTTTTAAAGCCTTTTTTATAAGGGCACTAATCTCTCTTGTGACATAATCACCTCCCAAAGGCCCCCCTTCCTTGCGTGTTAGAGTTCAACATATAAGTCAGGAATGGGGTGAGTGGGAAGGATACAAACATTCAGATCATAGCAGATATTTAGATGGTTTAGTAATTTAGAAAAAACAGGGATTTAACCTTGAATTCTCACATGTGAGTTATAACCAAGAAGGGTTTACTTCCTCTAGTATGTATTTAATTTAGTATGTAATGTGAATATCAGCTTCATGGGTACCCTTTTGTAAAAAGGAGATCACTGGTTTTTTAGACTGTCTTTATTTAAAAGTTCTTATTCATTTGTCTTGACTGACAGTAGTTGTGAAGTTATAAGTAATTTACTAAGCAGAAAAAAAAAATTACTGAGTAGAATTTATGTTCAAAATACATACCTATAGATGTATATATCACATTTTAGGATTGAACTGAACAAATTGATTATTTAATGTTTATGTATTGGTAATTTATATGGTTCTGAAATGTGACCTTTAGAAGAAAATGTCATTAGACCTCGCAAGTTTGAATCAATGTTTTCCTTGTCCTCTATATATTAAAATGAAATTAAAATATTACTATAAAGAAGTTATTGTGCCTTTACAAACCTTTATAGGCTTGTAAACTTGTGATGTCAAAATTAGAGGCAGATATACTAAAAAGTAGTCCTTTTAAAAGGTAAGCTGTAAGGACATTTTCCAACAGTAACCATTATCTGATGGTTTCAGGGAATGACATCTAGAATCTTGGGGTAAATGTCAAGTGTTGTAAACTGTGAGAAAGTAGATTGGCATTTAATTAGGTTGCAGACCATTTAAATGGAAACAGTAATAGGAATGACATTTAAGGGGAAGTTTCAACTTTAATGCAGGTCAGTAGCTGTGTATGAGGTCAGTAGTTTTAGATGGCAGTAGGGTTTTGTGGTTTTTTTTTGTTTTTTGTTTTTTGTTTTTTTTTAAACGCTTTGTAAATATACCCTTTATTCTTTGTGTGATTTCATAAGCAATTTGGAGACTTGACATTCCTATAGTGGAAGAAAACCTACATGTGTGATATTTAAACGATGATACAGAAACATGAGTTCAACTTTTTTTAGTTTTAAAAGGATTATTTAATGCAGATTTAAATGTCATCTACCTGGATACTGCTCCATATAATATCATATGATAATATTCTATATTATTAACATTAAAATAATAAAAAGTTTTAAAAATATGTAATCACTTGGGAGAATTTTTATATTATGTACAAATAGACAAAACATATCAGTAGATTCTTTTGGCCCAAATGCACTTTAGCTATAATACAAACACACTGAGCCCTTTAGGTTACCTACCCTCTCGATTCATAGACAGCCTTCTACTCTTTCTTACCTCCATTCTTGCATTTAACTATTTTAGGATCACTCCTTCTTTCCCTTGAGATCACTTTCTGACTTGCTTCCCAGACTTGTGAGAGCTTGATTTTCTGCAGGCTGTGCCAGGTCCGTAGTAAATGGTCATGCTGGTTTAGAATTCAGGGGGACACCTGGGTGACTCAGTTAAGCGTCCGACTTCAGCTCAGGTCATGATCTCACAGTTCGTGGGTTTGAGCCATGTGTCAGGCGGTGTGCTGACAGCTTGCTCAGAGCCTGGAGCCTGCTTCATCCTGTGTCTCCTTCTCTCTCTGCCCCTCCCCCGCTTGTGCTCTGTCTCTCAAAAATAAATAAATGTTAAAAAAAAAGATTTTTAGTAGGTACAACCAAGCAATTGCACTACTAGGTATTTATCCAAGGGATACAGGTGTGCTGTTTCGAAGGGGCACATGCACCCCAATGTTTATAGCAGCACTATCGACAATAGCCAAAGTAGGGAAAGAGCCCAAATATCCACCAATGGCTGAATGGATAAAGGTGTGGGGTGTGTGTGTGTGTGTGTGTGTGTGTGTGTGTGTGTGTGTGTATACACACACACACACACACACACACACACACACACACACACAATGGAGTATTACTCAGCAATCAAAAAGAATGAAATCTTGCCATTTGCAATTACATGGATGAAACCAGAGGGTATTATGCTAAGTGAAATTAGTCAGAGGAAGACAAATATCATATTACTTCACTCATCTGAGGACTTTGAGACACAAAACGGATGAACCTAAGGGAAGGGAAGCAAAAATAATATAAAAACAGGGAGGGGGACAAAACATAAGAGAATCTTAAATTTAGAGAACAAACAGGGTTGCTGGAGGGAGGGGTTGTGGGAGGGGGATGGGCTAAATGGGTAAGGGGCATTTAGGAATCTACTCCTGAAATCGTTGCACCATATGCTAACTAACTTGGATGTAAATTTAAAAATTAATTAATTAATTAAAAAAAAGATTCAGTAGGCCATAGTGAAGACTTAGGAAAAGGTCAGAAATGGTTATTATTGTTAGGAAGTATTTTCAGAAGAAAGTGAGAAGTGCAAATTTGTTGGTTAAAGTCTGCAAAGTCTTTATTATCTGTTGTAATGAGAACATTGCATAATAGACAACCACAACACCTGAATGGCATTCAGTAAGCATTTATTGCTCATACTTGAGGCGCAGCTAGGTGACTTTACCTTGGTTGGGTTTGCTCACAGCCGGCTGGCAGCTGATCGAGGCTGCCTTCAACTATAGTTAAATACTCTGTTCTGCATGTCTCTGTGCCTGCAGCAGGCTCTCCTGGGCTTGATCCCATGAGGAAGGCAGAAGTACAAGAGAGAAATTATTCCCCAAGGTCTGGCTTACCAAAACCACCCAACCACAGTGCAATATGAAATTGCAAAGGATGTGGATGGAAAGAGGGATGAAGGATTGGGACTAATCATGCCATCTGTCACAAAGTCAAATTAGGAACATGGCAATAGCAACAACAAAAAAAAGCTCATGAAATTTTCTTTTTGAATCTTGTCAGTGTGCTTTAAATTTTTAAAAATATCTAGGGGTACCTGGGTGGCTCAGTCGGTTAAAGGGTCCGACTCTTGATCTCAGCTCAGGTCATGATCTTGGTTCAGGTCATGGTCTCATGAATCATGAGATCGAGCCCTGCATTGGGCTCTGCACGGCTTTGGATTCTCTCTACCTCTTTCTCTGCCCCTCCCCACTCATGCTGTCTCTCTCTCTCAAAATAAATATAAACTTTAAAAAAAAAACAGAAAATAGGGGCACCTGGGAGGCTCAATCAGTTAAGTGTCTGACTTCAGCTCAGGTCATGATCTCACGGTTCGTGTGTCTGAGCCCCACTTTGGCTCTGTGCTGACAGCTCACAGCATGGAGCCTGCTTGGGATTCTGTGTCTCCCTCTCTCTCTGCCCCTCCACTGCTCATGTTCTGTCTCTCTCACTGTCTCTCAAAAATAAATAAACATTAAAAAAATGTTTAAAGCAGAATATACAAGTATTTATTTACATATGTATTTATTTTGAGCTATAAAAAATGGAGTTGAAAATCTGCACATAACTTTTCACTCCCTAAAAACTTAAAAAACTTAAAAAACTTAACTACTAATAACCTACTGTTGACCAGATCCTTAGTCATACAGCATAAGTCAATGTTTATGTTATGTTAAACATAAACATATAAATAAATAACATAGTTAACACATTTTGAATGTTATATATACATGTACTATATTCTTTAAGAATAAAGTAAACTAGAGAAAATGAAATGTTGTTAAGAAAATCATAAGAGAAGATACACTTACAGTACTGTATTTATCAGAAAAAAAATATATGTGTAAGTGGACCTGCACAGTTCAAACCCATACCATTCTAGGGTAAACTATATCAGTTTTAGGTGCACAGCCACTTGCCTCTCCTGTGGTTAGAACTTTTAAGATTTATTCTCTTAGCAACTTTCAAATGTACAATACAGTATTGTTAACTATAGTCCCCCTACTTTATGTTATATTTCTAGGACTTATTTATCTTATAATAGGAATTTTGTATTCTTTGGACTATTTTCACCCATTTTGTCCCCACCCCTGCCTCTAGTAATCACCGATCTGTTCTTTGTATCTATGATAACACAGTATTGATTCTCTGTCTTGTTTATTTTACTTAGCATAATGCTCATAAGGTCTATCCATGTTGTCACAAATGACAGGATTTCCTTCCTTTTTAATGGCTGAATAGTATTGCATTGCATATATATGTGATCTCTCTCTCTTTCTCTTTCTCTCTCTCACATGTTCTTTATCCATTCATGAATGGATACTTAGGTTGTTTCTATGTCTTGGCTAGTGTAAATCATGCTATGATGAACATAGGAGTGCAGATATCTTTTCAAGATAATGATTTTATTTTCTTGGAGTAAATACTCCAAGAAGTAGAATTGCAGGATCCATATGATAGTTCTATTTTTAATTTTTTGAGAAACTTCCAGAAAGTTTTCCATAATTTATATTGCCACAACAGTGCCCAAAGGTTGCCTTTTCTTCCACATCCTCACCAACACTTGTTATTCTTTGTCTTTTTTATACCAGCCACTCTAACAGGTATGAGGTATGATATCTCATTGTGGTTTTGATGTGTATTTCTATGATGATTAGTGATGTTGAGTACCTTTTAATGTCCTGTTGACCATCTAAGTGCTGTCCTCAGAAAAATGTCTCTTCAGATCTAATCTCTAATCAGATTTTTTCTTTTTTGCTGTTGGGTTGTATGAATTCTTTATATATTTAGGATAATAACCTCTTATGATACATGATTGGCAAATATTTTCTCCTATGTGTATATTAAATTTTTATGGCATCCAATATCAGTTTCTTAGCCAGAAAATAGAAATTTATCACTATCATAATTAATGATTTTAACTAATGTTACTATTACTTTAAAAACTCATGAGCCTTTCTCTGTTTATTTTGACCCCTTATCACATTTTCTAGTCTTTATTGCCCTAAACATTTTTTCATTACTACAGTATATAATATCCAAATAAATATTTTTCCTCTTGTGTTTTTTCTTTCTTTTGTTACAAAATATATTTATTTTTTCCTTAATTTCAAAATGTGGTGTGTCTTCAGTCTCTGAACAATAGAATTTTCCATACTACAGGAAATAGAAGTAGTAGAGACTTGAAAAGAAATTAGGCAATTGAATCTTGCTTCATAATTTTTCACTGCCATGTTAGCACTTCGATACCATGAAGATTTTTAAAACATATTATTCACTTTTTCAAGGTGTTCTTGGTGACAGGATTAGTCTGAATTACCCGGTCCATTTTTACTCAAATTAGAAGTTTTAGCACTGTAGAGCTTTTACATCTTTTCAAGCATATTAATGATCAAAAAGAGCTTTTATTCTTATCCCTGTTCCAGGGTATTTGAGTGTATTTTAATTCCCTAATGTATACTTCAAAATTATTCTTTTTGAAAATATGTTTCTGGGAGAGAAAGTTGTCAGCATTTAGTCAAGGTAAGGCTTTGATTCATTCACTCAGCGCACCCTCCTTCCTACCCAGCACACTCAGACATACAGATACACATAGAGTAAAGATAGCCTTACTCACAAATAAGATACAAAGAAAACCTACATTAACCTCTTAAGGCTGCTATAGGTACCAGCTAGGGGGATACGAGGCAAGATTGACTGGTAAATGGAACTAAGGTCAAGACACAGTCAGGAATGGGATCTGCAGTATTCCAATGCGATGGGATTTCTGAGCCACGAGCCCAGGTCTGATTGTGAAATGGAGAGCTGTGGTGACTATGGCGGAGAGGGAGGCATGGTTGAAAGGACAACTCTAAACCCCCAAACACTTGGGACAATCAGAGAGAGGAAGGGGAAAAGACACATAAACACTCCCTTTAAAAATTAGGATGCAAACTGAAGTTTGCTGCATTTGAATACAAAAGAACTCATTTACATCTTAGAAAAATTGATGTTTTTTTAAATTATCCTTTAATTTATCAAGCACATAGCACACTTTTGGGCAACTTTTTACTCAACTCGTTAGTAGGAAGTTGTGCCAGTTTAGAATATTTTCTAAGACATACCTAAAAAGGTGTATTTGGAAAGCGTTCTGTGTTAGAAATCAAGAAAATCTTTTTTGTCCTTCTTGGACACTTATCTTTATATCACTTTTCGGTATCTTAGGATAGGAATTGTTAATCTAGGAGGTCTGTGAAGAAATTACAGGACATCTGTGAATCTCGGGAAATTATCAAATATTATTATGACGTGTGAATTTTTTCGGGGAAAATTTCACATATTTCAAAAAAGTCTATAATCCCTCCTTCTGAAATAACTGAAAAGTATCTAGAAAATCTCCCAAGTATTTGTTTGTCACAAACTATATAATGTCTTAATAGGGGAAAAGAAAGAGGGATGGATATAGGCTACTTAGGGTAGAATGAATGATTTCTAGAAAAGATGATGAGGACCTTACAAGAATAGGCAGCAGAAATGATAGTTTATGACAAAGTTTGTGTAGGTGTGATGGCTACTTCCTGTTTGTGATTAAGAGTCAATATTCCCTGGTTGATAAAACTTTTAGGCAGAGGACTTTACGATGGTTGAGTTCCTTTTGGAGGACGTGCTTTGGGCAGATGACAGTGAGTTCAGAGAAAGCCAGTCTGCTTGTATTTGCTATTTTTCAGTGACTTCAACCTGAAATAATATACAAGAGCAGCATATTTTGGAGTGGCATGTCCCAAACTCCTTCATACTCAAGTTATACAAAAATCAACTATTTATGTTTGCCAGCTACAAACAGAAAATAGAATTTTTTAAAAACACTATTTATAATGGCATCAGAAAATAACATGTTTCTATGAATAGTTTGAGAAAACATGGGCAAGACTACACTGAAAACTGTAAGTCATATTGAGAGAAATTAAAGAAATAAATGACGGCACATACTCTATTCATAGATTGGACGACTCAGTGTCGTAAACATGTCAGTTCTTCCAAAATTGATCTGTAGGTTCAGTGTAACAATATGCTTTTTACCAATGCAGACATATTTGTTCTACTGATAGCAAGATCCATTAGAAACCTGCAGTAATGGTGATGATGATGTATTAGCACAAGGTTAGAGAAACAGCCCCACAAGTATACTGTCACTTCTTGTGCGACAGAGATGACAGTGGACAGCAGTGGGGAGAGGGTGGTCTTTTTGGTAAGTGATGATGAGTTATTTTGATAGTCTTGTGGAAAAAAAAGAAAGTTGGCCCTCACCAAAGACGAAAATCAATTTTAGGTAGAATTTAGATCTAAATATGAAAGGGAAACCTAATAGAAATACCTACACATGTACACCATGAGATGTGTTTAGCAGCATTTTTTGTAAGAGCCTCAAAATGGAAACAACCCAAATGCCCATCAAGAGAACAGCTACATAAATTCTGAGATATTCATCAGTGGAATGCTGTACAATATTGAAAAAGAAGGAGACTACAGCTTACTATTGAAAAAGAAGGAGACTACACCTTACATACAGTCCTACATGGATGAATCTCACAAACGTAATGTTGAACAAAATATAAATATATATATACTTATTATATATGAAATAATATGTCCTAAATGATTATATAAAGAAGTCACTTTATAGGAGGAAGGAGATGATTGAGTTTTTGGAGTGCTGATAATGTTTAAACTTTTTGTCTGTGTTTACGAGAGTTTTTGATTTGTAATCATTCATTTATCTGTGCACTGGTTTTATTTATTTACTTACTTATTTATTTAATATGAAATTTATTGTCAAATTGGTTTCCATACAACACTCAGTGCTCATCCCAACAGGTGTCCTCCTCAATACCTATCACCCACCCTCTCGTCCCTTACACGCCCCATCAACCCTCAGGTTGTTCTCATTTTCAAGAGCCTCTTATGGTTTGGCTCCCTCCCTGTCTAACTTTTTTTTTTTTTCCTTCTCCTCCCCCATGGTCTTCTGTTAAGTTTCTCAGGATCCACATAAGAGTGAAAACATATGGTATCTGTCTTTCTCTGTGTGACTTATTTCACTTAGCATCACACTCTCCAGTTCCATCCAAGTTGCTACAAAAGGCCATATTTCATTCTTTCTCATTGCCACATAGCATTCTATTGGGTATATAAACCACAATTTCTTTATCCATTCATCAGTTGATGGACATTTAGGCTCTTTCCATAATTTGGCTACTGTTGACAGTGCTGCTATAAACTTTGGGGTACAAGTGCCCCTATGCATCAGCACTTCTGTATCCCTTGGGTAAATTCCTAGCAGTGCTATTGCTGGGTCATAGGGTAGATCTATTTCTAATTTTTTGAGGAACCTCCACACTGTTTTCCAGAGCGGCTGCACCAGTTTGCATTCCCACCAACAGTGCAAGAGGGTTCCCGTTTCTCCACATCCTCTCCAGCATCTATAGTCTCCTGACTTGTTCATTTTAGCCACTCTGACTGGCATGAGGTGGTATCTCAGTGTGGTTTTGATTTGTATTTCCCTGATGAGGAATGACGTTGAGCATCTTTTCATATGCCTGTTGGCCATCTGGATGTCTTCTTCAGAGAAGTGTCTATTCATGTTTACTGCCCATTTCTTCACTGGATTATTTGTTTTTTGGGTGTGGAGTTTGGTGAGTTCTTTATAGATTTTGGATTCTAGCCCTTTGTCCGATATGTCATTTGCAAATATCTTTGCCCATTCCATTGGTTGCCTTTTAGTTTTGTTGATTGTTTCCTTTGCAGTGCAGAAGCTTTTTATCTTCATGAGATCGCAGGATACAAAATCAATGTACAGAAATCAGTTATATTCTTATACACTAACAATGATGCAACAGAAAGACAAAGAAACTGATTCCATTCACAACTGCACCAAGAATCATAAAATACCTAGGAATAAATCTAACCAAAGATGTAAAAGATCTGTATGCTGAAAACTATAGAAAGCTTATGAAGGAAATTGAAGAAGATACAAAGAAATGGAAAAACATTCTGTGCTCATGGATTGGAAGAATAAATAGTGTTAAAATATCAATACTACCCAAAGCAATCGACACATGCAATGCAATCCCAATCAAAATTGCACCAGCATTCTTCTCGAAGCTAGAACAAGCAATCCTAAAATTTGTATGGAACCACAAAAGACCCCAAACAGCCAAAGTAATATTGAAGAAGAAGACCAAAGTGGGAGGCATCACAATCCCAGACTTTAGCCTCTTCTACAAAGCTGTAATCACCAAGACAGCATGGTATTGGCACAAAAAGACACATAGACCAATGGAATAGAATAGAGACTCCAGAATTGGACCCACAAAAGTATGGCCAACTAATCTTTGACGAAGCAGGAAAGAATATCCAATGGAAAAAAGACAGTCTATTTAACAAATGGTGCTGGAAGAACTGGACAGCAACATGCAGAAGAATGAAACTAGACCACTTTCTTACACCATTCACAAAAATAAACTCAAAATGGATAAAGGACCTGAATGTGAGACAGGAAACCACCAAAATCCTAGAGGAGAAAGCAGGAAAAAACCTCTCTGACCTCAGCCGCAGCAATGTTTTCCTTGACACATTTCCAAAGGCAAAGGAATTAAAAGCAAAAATGTATACTGATTGTTTTTAAACATTTCTATCTTGATTTTATATTTCAATTAAAAATACTTATAAAGTACTATAAAGGTAGGTGTATAGGTGGCACATGGGTGTATCCTAGCTTTATAGGAGATTAATCATTGAGTCTAGGACTTGAAAGAATATGGAGGCTTTTATAAGTTATAGTGAACCTCTAAATATTTAATAAATGAATCTTAGGAAAAAGTGAAAAAGGACTGAGATCAGGAAAAGTAGAAGTGCTTATTTTTCTTCCTTAGTTCACCAACCACCCACCTCTCCCCAGTTTAAACATTTAAGAACTTCCTAAAATAAACTAACCAAAACTAAATATAATATGCTGTACATTGGAAGTTTGGAGAAAATAAAGTGTGTGTGTGTGTGTGTGTGTGTGTGTGTGTGTGTGTGTGTGTGTGTGTAAAAGACATCTTGGGTGTAGATGTCATATTTTTACTTTTGTAAAAGAAAACATATGTGA
Source organism: Puma concolor (assembly GCF_028749965.1). Classification (NCBI taxonomy): domain Eukaryota; kingdom Metazoa; phylum Chordata; class Mammalia; order Carnivora; family Felidae; genus Puma; species Puma concolor. The sequence continues at coordinate 92,898,340 of NC_141668.1, read as the reverse complement.
CTACCCTCTTTGCTGAGAACCCTGTTTAGTTGGGAAATTGAATTTCTAACTGTAATCATTCTGATAGCCTTCAAAGATTGACAGTAATGACAAGGAATATTGAGCTCTGGGGAATTCAAACCCCTTTCCTTTTTCTCTCAAGAATCTATAGAAAACGCTTCAAGAAAGTATTGATAGTTTGAGAGGTTGGTTCCAAATTAGTGAGGAAAGTAATGAGGGAAATAATTGGTAGTGCTTTGAAGACTTCTATGTGCTAATTTGGAAAACTCCCTAAGACATGATATTAGGCTGGAAAAAGAAGGTAAAAATAGACCATTTAGTAGTCCCACCTGTAAGTAAAACAAATAATAAAAATAAATGTCATTTTAAGCTTTTTCTTTTTTCTTTCTCTCTTTCTCTCTTTTCTTTCTTTCCTGGAAGGTCACCACAAGAAACTGTTAGTGTATAACTCTGAAGAGTGGGACTAAAGATGTGGAGAGAGAACATTTGGTCTTCAGTTTATATTTCTAAGTTCTGTTTCAGTTTTTACCATATGCAGGTTTTTAACTTGTAGAAATTATTTAATTAGCACCCAGAGGGACTGATCACACTGAGTGGGTTTGAGGAGGCAGGTACAAGTGGCTTAAAAGCCAACAGAAGTCTTGTAGCTGTTGAAGGAGTTTGTGTTCTGGACTCTGTTCTACATAAAGTGGCACCTTCAACCCAGAGCCTCTAGTTCTAAAGGACCCTGCTTCTTCAGCCTGGCTTCTGTGCCTGTATTCCAGAATACTGAGAGACCTAGAAACTTACTCTCCTGGAATTCCTGTGACCCAATCTAATATCCTTGAAAGTCTGTGACCTTAACTCTAGATGACGCCAGCCCTTGAAGAATATAGTAGGAAGTTTGGCCTTCACTGTGAGTGAGACAGAAGCCAGCCATTTCATGGTTGTACACAAAAGGAGGAAATCTAACTCAAAAGGAAGGATTGAAATGCAAGAAGTAATAGCAGGAGCAATTGGTAAACGTGTAGGTAAACTCAAGCCTTAATTGCATAAAACAAGAAATAATAGTGACTAATTTGGGACATATATAACTAGATAGAATGAAAATATTAGTCCACATTAAAGTTTGAAATGAGAAGGGGGTAATGAATTTTAAAGCATTCTAAAATGCTTTTATTATTCAGGAAGATTATAAAACTGGAGATATTTTGAGTTACATTGAATATGAATTTTAACAATTTAATTATGACCACTGAAAGAGTAGAAATAGAATATATAACTTCTAAGTGAACTGATGGGAAAATTGATAAAAGAGAAAAGTGTTAGTTCAATAAAAGGCTCAGAAATGAACAGAATAAAAGGAAGCAAAAAATCCTATGAGAAGTACATAGTAAGATGAATTTCAATCATTGATCACAATAAATGTAACTAAACTGGCCACTGACATTTCTCAATTTGGGTGGAATCGATAACTAAATTTAGCTTTTGTGTGACCCATGTAAAAACATACGCAATGTGGGTCCAAGGAGTGAATTGTCAAGAAAGAACTCTTGAGACGTTTGTGGTGGAAAAAGGTGCTTTTATTATAGCACCGGGACAGGACCTAGGAGTGCTGTATGAAGCTGTGCTTATATGCTTAGTGCTCAAGGGGGAGGGGATGTACAGTATTAGATCATAAATGTTGTTTTTGAATTTTTACTGATAAAACTACTTTAGCAAGATTTCTCTGGTGCTTATCATTCAGCTCAATATTAACTCTCAGTAGGATGTATAGGCAGTCATGAGATCCTTTAAGAATGTAGCAACCAGGGATGCCTGGGTGGCTCAGTTGGTCAGGTGTCCGACTTCGGCTCAGGTCATGATCTCATGATTCATGAGTTTGAGCCCCGTGTCGGGCTCTGTGCCAACAGCTTGGAGCCTGGAGCCTGCTTCAGATTCTGTCTCCATCTCTCTGCTCCTCCCCTGCTCCTGCGTGCGTGCGCGCGCACGCGTGTGTGTGTGTGTGTGTGTGTGTGTGTGTGTGTGTGTGTGTGTGTGTGTATATATATGTATATATAGCAAAAAAGAATGTAGCAACCAGGGGTGCCTGGGTGGCTCAGTTGGTTGAGCATCCGACTTCAACTCAGGTCATGATCTCCTGGTCTGTGAGTTCCAGCCCTGTGTCGGGCTGTGTGCTGACAGCTCAGAGCCTGGAGCTGCTTCAGATTGTGTCTCCTCCTCCTCTCTCTGCCATTTCCCTGCTTGTGCTCTTTCTCTCTCTCTCTTTCTCAAAAATAATTAAATGTTAAAAAAATAAAATGAAAAGAATGTAGCAACCAGTACATGTTTGATCCTTATCAGTACTACGCAGGCCATAGGTCAGCCTTCTGGGCTAAAGGTGAACATTTTCCTATTTCTATCCCTCATCGATAAGAACATGTAAAGGATAAAAGTAAAGGAATGGAGAAAAAATATTTCAGGCCAATACTAATTAGATAAGAACTGATGAAAATAACTGTAACCACATCAGACAAAATATATTCTGAAGCAAAACACCATTATTAGGGATTGGGGGGGGGGGGGGGGCGTGTCATAAAATGAGAAAAAGAACAATTTACCTGGAAGGTATAAGAATTATGATACACCTTACAACACAGCTTCGGACTAATAAATAACATTATCTTTGTGCATATAATTTTATTATTTTCTTAAGATACATTTCTGATAGTGGGATAAGTAAGGATATAGCAGCTTTAAGGCTGTTGGAATATATTGCTCATTAGCATCTCTTGACCTAGAAAACATTTGGATGAATACACTTAGAATCATTGGACCATATGTCCAAAACAACTACTGTTACATAGATCAGGGATTACAAATCAGTTTCTCCCCAGGTCTAAAGAGATTGGTAGTTGCTGCCTGGAGCACTGTGTTGTTAGACCATAACAGGGCCCCTTGATTACTGATGTCTTCTATATGTGTGGGAGGGGAGGAGACAGTCTGAGAGCCAGATATTTGCTCTTTATACTTTTCATTAAAATAATAACAGTGGTAATACTTTGCCTTTTTGTATGTACTCTTTGCTGTGTACTCCCAAATTGGATAGAAAGCATGTATTAGATCAGAAGATCTTAAGTTAATATAGACTTCTTATTAAAAATTAATTTGGTAATTATAATGCAGTCATGGTCACCACTTTCAGAAAAATAAGTACAGTTAAAACCTTGGATTGCAAGTAACTTGTTCTGCAAGTGTTCTGCAAGACAGGCAAACATTTCTAATAAATTTTAACTTGAAAAATGAGCGATGTCTTGCAGTATGAATAGTATATGATGCTGAATGTCACATGATCACACCTGAGCCAATGGTTCTTGCTTGAAATGCACTTTGATATATGAGTGCTTTGGATTACAAGCATGTTTCCAGAATGAATTATGTTTGCAAACCAAGGTTTTACTGTATAGACATCATGGTTTATCAGAACCTGTCAAAGCTTTTTTTTCTAAGTTTATTTATTTATTTTGAGAGCAAGAGCATGCACATGCAAGTGCAAGCAGGGCAGGGGCAGAGAAAGGGACAGAGAGAATCCAAAGCAGGCTCCATGCTGTTAGCACAGAGCCTGATGCAAGGCTCAATCCCATGAATCAGGAGATCATGACCTGAGCCAAAACCAAGAGTCAGACGTTCAGCCAACTGAGCCACCCAGGTGCCCCAGAACCTTTCAAAGGTTTTGTTAAAAATATCTGCCATAAGTATATAAGTATATATATAAGTATAAAAATGTTTTGACTTATTTTCATTTGGGGAAGCATTTTAGATTAGTACACACATTTTACACTGTTCTCTAAACTTACAGAATTCTAATATATACCTTTTTCTCATTTGTTTTATGTATGCTTGCCAAGAAATATTTAGAAGAATTATGAACAAATATACTTAAAAAGGAGTTATCCTGTAGTCTTGACATTACTTTAGCAGTAATGGAAATTATAGATAAATAAAGTACAAGTGTTATTTCCATAACATCTGGAAAGTAACTTTACCTTTCATAATTCATAACAAATCATTAATGTATCTTATTATTCTTTTTAGACATTCTTCTGAGTCACCAACTTGATAATTCCCCAAGAGTAATTTTCAGTAGATTCAATGAATAGAAATTTAAAGCTGTTATCCAGTTCACCTCATGAAGTATCAGTTTTACTTCTTTTACTTCTACCCCTCAGCTGTGATGTTAGGGAAATCTTGGTCATTTTTTCTGTAAGCTAAGAAATACATAGAAACATTCTTCATGTTAACTGTATAGTTTATCATTGTGTCTTGTGCACTGAATTCACACAATGTTCCTGGTGAGCAGATGTACGAATTATAATTTCTGAAAATTTTTTTCTTCAGATAATTAAAAATGAATAATATATCCTCTCATTTGTGCACAGGAACTATTTGGTTATTAAGGATTTGTTTAGCCTTTGGATTCCATGTGTGCGTGCATGTGTGTGTGAGAGAGAGATTTTTAAAACTCAAATGCAACTCTTGGTTTCTGACATCTTTCCAGACTGTATTAGATAGTGTAACATGATTCACCAGTATGTATGCTTCTCATAGTTAAGAATGTGGTTCTCTTATGGTTCCCACCTTTCTGGTCCCCTAGTTCCTTATGCTTTACAGCCAAAAGCTGTGTTTCTGCACCTCCATACAAGTTGTATTCATCTCAAATAAGGTAGACTTTGAAAAGGCAACAAGAAACCATTACTCTGGCCCTTCAGTCATTCAACAGAGACCTAATGAACACCTTCTGCATTAAGAGGCCTTGCTGAACATGTACTTGAATTAGTGAAAAGTCAGTTTTAAGGAGTTGAAGTGAAGGAAGTAGCTTAAAACAGCGAAAGTCAAAATGGCTCAAGATGGGTAGAAAATTTAGAAATAGAGAATGCCTTCTTTATGTAAAATGCATGTTTTCCACAAACCAAAAGGAGCCAATATTTACTCTGTAACTCCAGGCAACTTCATTGGCTTTTCGTTTGGATTCCTCAGTCCTAATCTGTGCCTTTCATCCCTAGGCAGTGCAGACATAGGGTAGAGCTCGGAGGCTTGATGGCAGAAGAAAGGACCAAGCAAAGACATGTGAGAAGAAAATTAGAACAAGACATAAAATTGGAGATAAAAATGGAGCATACTTTGCTATCAGCTGTAGTATCTGTTCTGTGTTACATATGGAGAAGCTAAAGGCACAAGTTAGTTACTCAGCTAGCAAGTGTTTCGAGGCAAGTCTGTTTAGATTTGAGTCAAGGATTATATTGTTCCAGACATTCTGAGAGCAATAAGAGAATGGATAAAACAAACTCTGATCAGTTCATGCAGTGGAATACTATACAACAATAAAAAGGAACAAACACAAGTGAAAACCAGAAACATTATTCTGAGTGAAAGAAACTTTGCACACACGTACATGCACAAAAAACTTTATATAAAGATACAGAATAGGCAAAACTAATCAGTGCAGCAAGGTCAGGGGTAATAAGTATACTAATGTCTACAAGTTATTTTGAGATACATCAAAAATACAAAACTATTAAACGTCCAACTCTTGATTTTGGCTCAGGTCACGATCTCATGGTTTGTGGGATCAGGCCCTACGCTGCAGAGCCTGCTTGGAAGTGTCTCGGTCCCTCCCCCACTCCCACTGTGTGTGTGTCTCTCTAAATAAATAAACTTAAAAAAATACAAAATGGATCTATGTACGGATAGCATAAGCAAGTATTGTAAAATGTTAATTATAGAATCTAGGCAGTATATGGGTATTCAGTGTACAAGTCTTTCAAGTGTCTATAATAAAATGTCAGGAAAATTTAATTGTGTTTGACTTTCAGCGTTTTTGAAAACAGTATGTGTAAGCAAAAGTACATTCTTTATCCCAAGAAGAACAGCACAGTGGCAGCAGGGGCTCATAAAAGACTGAATAATCTGTGAAACATTGTCTTTGGAGCTCATTAAAAATACCTTCCCGTATGGTCTCTGAATGCAGTCCTCCTTAAAGCCAAGGCTAATTGAATCACAATAGTGAATGCCTCTCCAGGGTAGGGTGGGAGTTGACTGGGAAGTGGAATGAAGGAAACTTCTAGAGTGATAGTATCACACAAGTAAAACCATTTACCATATCTCATTGAATTGTGCACTTAAGGTCCGCATTTCATTATACATAAGTTTTTCCTCAAGAGGAAAAAAAAAAGCTGTAAGTGAATACTGAATTCTAGCTAATGATCCACATGCTTGAGTGTTGATGTCTGAAAATTATTTGAAATGAATGAAAAATATCAAATGTGTTGAAGGATAGATATGTGATATAAAGCAAATTAAAGAATGTTAATAGGTTATCTGTATATGAGTGTTCACTGTATAGTTCTTTTAACCTTAAATGGAAGAGAAGGAGCTAAGAACCCAGCGTATTGGAAGGATCATCTGTATAAATATTGGATTAATCAAGAGTTACTACAGGAATAAGTACCCCTACTACCCAGATCTTGGTCTCTAACACCACCTTCACTAAAATGAACCACATCTCCTTGGAGACATAGCACATTCCACATAAAAGTATTGGATTGACATAAATTTATGAAGTTGATAACTCAGATTTTGTAGTGAAGTGGCCATCTTCTTATGAAGTACCCACTGAAATATTTAGGGGCAAAGGGCTATAATATAATGTATGTATGATTCAGGAAAAGAATTATACATTATATGTAAGAGAGAGAAAATACAAACAATAAATCAAATGGGATGAAATGTTAATAAGTAAATCTGGGTAAAGTGTCTAAGAGTACTCCTTACATTTGTAACATTTTGTAAATTTGAAATTATTTCCCCAAAACAATTATGACAGGAGTGGTGTTCGAGAGGGACGAAGTGATCTACCGAGCTCAGGTGTTGGGCTTACTGTATTTTGTGCTGTGAGACCAAGATAAGCAGTGGATTATCTTAAATTTCCAATCTTCTAGTGTCCTATTTTCACTTTGATATTTGAATTTTGTTCCTTGTTTTTGGCACAGTGATATTTCATCTTTAGTTCTTTTATATCAGTGTTTCGCTCTTCCAAATATAATGTTTTTTTTTTTGCAGAACTTTGTAGGTCTCTAACTTAGCTCTCTTGTCTTAGTCTTCATTTTTACAAGGCTCAGGGCATCTAGCAGATAACTCTTAAAGTTGGGGATTTTTCTTTCTATACTTTTAAAAAAAGTTTTATTACAATATAATTCACCCATTTAAAGTGTACAATTCAGTGGTTTTTAGTATATTCACAATCAAATTTAGAACATTTTCTTACCCCAACAAGAAACCTCCTACCCATCAGCAGTCATTTCATGTTTACCCTTCTTTCCTCATCCCCTTATTACTAATCTACTTTTTATCTCTGGGTATTTCATGTAAATGTAATCATTCCATATGTGGCCTTTTGTGACTGGCTTCTTTTAGTTCAAATGTTTGCAGTTCATCCACGTTTTAGCAGGTATCAGAGCTTCATTCTTTTTGTTTTGTTTTGTTTTGTTTTTTTGCTTAGTAATGTTCCTTGTATGAATATACTACGTCTTATTTATCCATTTATTAGTTGACGTTTGGGTTGTTTTCATTTTTGATCTATTACACTATGGAACAATGTTGCTATGAACATTTGTATACATGTTTTTATATGAACATGTGTTTTTGTTTTGGACACCCAACTGACTGAGCCACCAAGGCACCCCAAGATTGGATTTTTAAAAATTGTATAGCTAGGGGCTCTTGGATAGCTCAGTCGGAAGAGCATGTAACTCTGGATCTCTGGGATGTGAGTTTGAGCCCCATGTTGGGTTTAGAGATTGCTTAAAGATAAAATCTTTAAAAAAAATTGTATAGCTGGAACTCATAACTTTTAAATGCCCTTTGCAGATGGATATATATTTAGCATCTGACACCCTGAGTCTGCCATAACCACTGATGCCACTAACCACTGCCACTTTATTGTCCAATTTTAGAGTTCAACTTGATTGCAAGTTGGTGACCAGGTCCATGAGGAAAGGCAAAAGAAATTGGAGCTCTTTAACTTGATGTCAGAAAGCCCCACGTTGACTTAGTAGCCATTGCCATGGGTTGTAACATTAACAAAGGAATATTCCCTTCATTTTAATTGCAAATTTTCATATTTTTAAATATTTTATTATCATAAGTAGGAATTGATAAAATGGGCATTGAGTTTAATTTTTTTAAATGTTTGTGTGTGTGTGTTCGTCATAGGAAAGTAGAAAGCAAAATAGTATTTCTTTCTCCCAGATTTTATTTGGCTCACTCTAACAGAAGATACTCTTGGTTTCAGCTCTCCTAAAAGGCCAGTTTTTTGTATGTTGAGATCTGCATACACATTTACAGAGTTTACTTAGATCATTTTTTATTTGTCCTACTCAGATTTAATTCACCTTTAAGAAACCATCATTACAGAGGACTGGATTAAAATCTGATCAATATGAAAATAGTTTATATGTAGATTATTTTCTTAGATCAAGCTGTAAGAATTCTAGATTAACTCTGTAAAGCATTACATGTCCTAAAACTCATATATTCAGAAGTAAATTAAAGGGGAGAGGAGTGAAGGGGCACCTGAGTGGCTCAGTCTGTTGAGTGTCTGACTTTGGCTCAGTTGATGACCTCATGGCTCATGGGTTTGAGCCCCGTGTAGGGCTCTGTGCTGATAGCTCCAAGCATGGAGCCTCCTTTAGATTCTGTGTCTCCCTCTCTCTCTGCCCCTCCCCTGCTCATGCTCTATCTCTCTCTCTCTCAAAAATAAATATAAACATTAAAAAATTATTTTTAAAAGGTGAGGAGTAAAAAGTTCTTAATACCACTTGTACTGACTGTCCACATACAGTATAATCTTAACTATCTTTCTTTTTTTTGAAAGAATTTAATCAATAAAAATGAAAGTAAAACCCTCTCTTCACCACCCATTTCAGAGCATATTATGATGGCTGCCAGATGTACATAGGATGTAGGTTTATTTTTATTCGTTCCTCCTTCCCTCCCTTCCTTTTTTTTTTTTTTTTCCTTTTGATGGCTTATTTCTGAGTTTTTGAGTAGAAAGACTATTGGCAGCTGCCAGAAGGTATGTCCTAGGAGTGCTATGCTGATGTATGAAAATAACAGCACACACACTGGGCTTTTAGGTCACATGTGCCTCCGGGGTCCATCAGCTCTGAAGTGATGGAGGGTGTTCTTCTTGGGCATGATGATTGGGTTTCCTCTCTATAGAGGTTCCTGGTTGTGCCTAAAGTCCCCAGTGTTCGATCTGAAGTTACCAGTTAACATTTTTTTGTTTTTTGTTTTGGTCAGGGGACATGAGCTTCTTCCCAGTTATAAATGAACTGCCATTTTGGTAATTTCTATTTGTGTTGAATTCTTACAGCTGTCCACACAAGGAGATGCAAGTCAGGTGATTGGGCCTCTTACAGAAGGGCAGAGAAGAAATGTGGCAGTAGTGAATTCACTGTATAAGTTACACCAATCAGTAACAAAGGTAACCTTTATTTTATTTTAATTAAGTTATTTTAATTTCAACTTCTTTCTGTTTGCCTCAAATAGACAACGAATTATTATTTAATTTTTTGCAAAAGAAAGCAATGAAAACGTGGTGAGTGTGAAATAAGCTGTGGAATGAACTCTTTTTAAACAGTTATTGACTCTGGCCTTTATCATTTGTGTGACTTTTTGTTTATATACTTGGTTTAAAGCATAAGAACTCTAGATCATCAGGCTTGGTTGGTATAATCAAGTTTATTGAGCAGATGATTTAAGGGTAAATCATACTATTTCATACCTATTAAAAAGCATAATTTGATATCATGTGGGTGGTAGTAAATTATAGCAAAGCTAATGACAGAATGAGAACTCTTAATCCCTCCAACATGTTGGAAAGGTTCTATCTTTGCCCCAAAATAGGGGGAAGGAGCTGCCTAAACAGTGCATTTTTATGGTGTAATAACTGATGGCTACTTGAAAATAGAAGATGGATTTTTTTTTTTTTTTGCTGTTGTGTTGCTGATGTAATTTTTAATGATGAACTTTAATTTGTTGGTGACCATATATTATTTCTAAGATGAACTGTATTTATAATTACCAGGAAAGCTACACTTTCAACCCAATCTTTGACTTTTGAGTAGCTTGTGTTTATTCTCTGTAAACCATTTCCAAAATATTTAGCAAGTAGAGAAATAATTAGAGGACCTGAAGAAGGCTAAAGATTAGATGACATTCTTGAAAACATGACCTTTAATTTGAGCTTTAACATGCTAAATTGTATTTTAGAATAATTATCAGTGACTGTTCAGTTACTTAGAATTTTAACAAGTCCTTTTATCAGTTAGGAGTTTACAAAAAAGTGTATGTCACACATTAAGCAGAATATATTTTAAAGGTTTATTAACAAACCTCAGAAGAGTAAGTAAAAAACAAAAGTAAATAAAAAATATAAATCATGTATTTTCCATTCCCTTTATTATTACTCTAATTAGACTGCAATCAATGAAAGAATGTTATTTATTTAGGCTGATGAAAATGCCTTTCTTGATACTTTCAGAATGTTCATAATATTTGTATTGATTTCTAAAAAGAAATTGTTTGATATTTGTATTTTATTTTATTTTTATTTTTTTAATGCTTATTTATTTTTGAGAGGAAGAAAGACAGAGTGTGAGCAGGGGCAGGGGAGGGGCAGAGAGAGAGGGAGACACACAGAACTCGTTGGGCTCCAGGCTCCGTGCTATCAGCACAGAGCCAGACACGGGGCTTGAACTCACGAACTGTGAGATCATGACCTGAGCTGAAGTAGGACGCTTAACCAACTGAGCCACCCAGGCGCCCCTGACATTTGTATTTGAAAGACTTGTTGAAAATTATAGTTAGCCTGGAGAAAAGTGATTTTTTTAAAGAAGTATGTAAATACGGCTTTAGACTGACCTTTTCAAGTTACAGTATTATAACGACAGCCTGTCTAAAGTGAATAAAGGAAAGCCAACTCTTAACATTCTTAATCTTTTGATTATTTGAAGTATACAGTACGTTTGCTTTATACAGGAAAGTATTGTTCAGTCTGCCTTAACTAGTAAATACTAAGAAGTTTTTAAAACATGTAGGAGATATAATGTGAAGTTATGATACTGTTTTATGTGTCTGTAGAAACAGCTTTATTATGTTAATGATCAAAATTAATATTTATAAAAATAAATGACTTAAGCACAACTATAACTGGATCAAAACCTTGTTCTAGGTGGTTTCCAGTCAGAGCTCATTCCCACCAGCAGCCGAACAAACTATAATCTCAGCCCTAAAGGTAAAAGAATTTAATCTTTGACTCTACAGATCACAGTGGGTTTTAGGATTTGTTTGGATGAGTGGGAGATTGTCACATTTTAAAAATAATTCAGAATTCTCTACCAAAAGTAGCTGCTGATAATTATCCTAAAGAGAAGGCATACATGTGTGTTTATATTTTCTAGATCTTAAAAATAGACCCTGTTGGTGTCTACAGATTGTGTTCTACTTATGATAATTTTATCATAAGCAAGAGAAGCAGGAGTCTTCAAGTACTCACTATATCTCAGGGCAGTACAGCCTAGTGTTATCCCAGTAAAGCATTGAGTCCCTACTAGGGTGATTTTGTCCTCTAGGGAACATTTAACCATGTTTAGAGACATTTTTGATTGTCATGACTGGGAGTGGAGTGCTCTTGGCATCTAGTGCCAGGGATGCTGTTCAACATCTTGCAGTGCATAAGAGAGCCCTGACAACAAGGAATTATTGGGCCCAAAATGTCAATAGTGCCAAGGTTGAGAGACTCTAATGTGTATGTGAAAGGTGTGAAATCAGGGTAAATTCCCATTTTTAACATACTTACATAAATATACCCAGGAAGTTTAATAAAAAATAATGATCGTACAAGATTCAGAGCCATATGTAGCTGACACTAGGTAACTCTTTTTTTTTTTTTTTTTTTTTTTTTTTAAATTTTTTTTTTTTCAACGTTTATTTATTTTTGGGACAGAGAGAGACAGAGCATGAACGGGGGAGGGGCAGAGAGAGAGGGAGACACAGAATCGGAAACAGGCTCCAGGCTCCGAGCCATCAGCCCAGAGCCTGACGCGGGGCTCGAACTCACGGACCGTGAGATCGTGACCTGGCTGAAGTCGGACGCTTAACCGACTGCGCCACCCAGGCGCCCCTAGGTAACTCTTTAAACAAGGAAATCATTCATTTTTATGGTAGTAATAGATACCCTGTATTTAGTACCTGCTCCTTGCCAGTCACATGCAATATATTGAAATATGATCGCAACTGTTCAAGTTATATATTATTGTCCCTATTTTATACAACTTGGAATAGCTTGCTCAAAGTCCTAATGCTGGTAAATCCAGACCTCACTGACCCAGAGAGTTGTGTTTGCTTGCCATCATCATTCATTTGTTTACTAAATGTTTTTAGTATTTACTAAGTAACACTGTGTAGCAAAGACTCAGGAGCCAAACTACTAGTATATGAATCCTATCTCAGCTATTTAACTAACTGTATGACCTCAGACAAGTTAATAAGTTTACTCTTGCCTGAGTTTCTGCATCTGTAAGGTGTACAATATAACTGCACAAAGGTAATAGATGTCAACTGTCAGGTTAGATTTAGGTTGCTTAGATAGAGATAGAGACAGAGACAGAGACAGGCACTACCAGTGAATTCCAAGGACAAATACTTTTATTTAGGGAGTAAGAAGCTACAAAGAAACAACACTGTTGAACAACAGTTCAACAGCAAACTTCAGTTTGCTGAGGAAGAGATTTAGAGGATGTTGTCACAAATCCTAAGGGAGAAGGTAATTTCTGTCATAATGCTATCCACAGGTGACATGGATGGGGATTTTACAGGCCCCAAAACTTGAGGACACTAAATTCATATATGTGGGTAGGAGAAGACAGTCTTTTCCCCCAGCACAGTGAAAGCACACTTGGATGTTTCTCTGTATTCTTTCTGTTCCCCCAATGTGCCCATCTCATTATGATGAAGTATTATTAGAGCCACCATCCTAAAATAATTGTTTTTTTTTTTTTTTTTTTTTTTTTAATTTTTTTTTTTTCAACGTTTATTTATTTTTGCGAGAGAGAGAGAGACAGAGCATGAACGGGGGAGGGGCAGAGAGAGAGGGAGACACAGAATCGGAAACAGGCTCCAGGCTCTGAGCCATCAGCCCAGAGCCCGACGCGGGGCTCGAACTCCCAGACCGCGAGATCGTGACCTGGCTGAAGTCGGACGCTTAACCGACTGCGCCACCCAGGCGCCCCTAAAATAATTGTTTTTATTAAGAGTTGTCCAAAAAGGGGCACCTGGATGGGTCAGTCAGTTAAGCTTCTGATTTCAGCTCAGGTCATGATCTCACAGTTTGTGAGTTTGAGTCCCACATCGGGTTCTGTGCTAACAGTGCAGAGTCTACTTGGGATTCTCTCTCTCTCCCACTCTCTGTCTCTGCCCCTCCCCCACTCTCTCTCTCACACACACTCAAAATAAATAAAACTTTAAAAAATGTAAAAAAAAAAAAAGAGTTGTCCAAGAAAAGAATTGTCCAAGTTACTGATGGTCATAAAAATACCATAAAATCAAACCAATAGGAAAACCCAAAAGGTCTTAACATTCTTGCTTCCAGGCAGGGAATTCACAGTCTCCTTTTCTGTGGTTCCACATTTTTTCTTTGTCTTCTAGAAGTAGCTATCAAACATATTTTGATTGCTACCCAAGATAGGAAATCGATTTTAATTTGTGACCCCATACACAATATATAAGCATTTATAAATATGTACATACCTATATAATTGCATGTATGTAAGATATACATCTATATTTCTGTAATTGAAACAAAAGTTTCACAGAACAATATTTTCCTTATTTTGGGTGATACATGCTTTTGTTTTCTATGCTCCTCTATTACTTTTTTTTTTTAATTTTTATTTATTTATTTTGAGAGAGAGAAAGCACAAGTAGGGGAAGGGAATGGAGAGAGAGAGAGAGAGAGAGGGAGGGAGGGAGGGAGGGAGAGAGAGAGAGAGAGAGAGAGAGAGAGAGAGAGAGGCAATCCCAAGCAGACTCCACGCTCAGTGTGGAGCCTGATGCAGGGCTTGATCTCACAGCCCGAGCTGATATCAAGAGTTAGACACTTAACCAGCTGAGCCACCCAGGCACCCCTCATCTATTACTTTTTAAAACATTCTGATAGTGATTTTTTGGCCCCTAATGATCACAACTCATGGTTAGAGAAAGTCCACTCTGTAGGTTAAGACAGAGTGCCTACACTTTGCCTGATCATAAAAGTCTCCCGACAGATTCAAACTAGAAATTCTTCAGATTGTAATTCAGTGTCGGATGTACTCTGAATCTGCATTTTTAACATATAACAAAGGTAGTTCCTGTTGTTAGTCACTGTAGGCTGAGAGTTGAGGCCAGTGCAGGCAAGATTGCCCTGACCTCCAGCTACAGCCCTTGCTCTGAGGCTTGCTCACCAGAGCCAACAGCTCACGTAGCTGGGCAGTTTGGTGACGACTCACCAGTGTGGTCCTTGAGAATTGGGTAAGAAGACTGGCAGGTGGTTCAAGTGGCCCTGCCAATTAAAGACTTAATTGCATATGTTAACAGAACTCAATGAAACCATTTTGACGTTGCTTTTTAAATTAAATCATAAAAACTGTTATGACATATTAAGTAAAAAACAAAACCCTCTCACTTAAGGAAAAAAAAGAGAACCTTGAATTTCCTAAAATTGTAGGAACTTTAGTACAAATTTACTTTGAGTTAGGGGTAGAATGGTAGGAGGTATAAATAATTGTATCCCAAGAACCAAAAACCTATATGCTTTTATTATTTTATAGAGAAAATACTAAATATATGTTTCACTTGCTAAAATTACACAGAAGGGTACATAACAGTTTTTTCTTCTCTACCTTGTTGAGATTTTATCTGAAATTAAATGTTATTTTAGGCTTGAGGTTTAACATCTGATAATTATCTACTTTGTCATGGATGGCATAATTAAAATTAATGAGAGTCATTTTATTATACTCACCTCAGCTCTTAAGTATTTAAATACCTTGGCTCAATAATTCTGATCCATTTATTACTGGGATTGTTTCATATAGATAGTGATTGTATTGCTAAGTTTAAACATAGTAGTTTTTCATTTCTCCCTTATTGTGTGGGTTTATGTTCTGTATGAGAGAATAATCCAGATTGCTGAGACTTCTATATTTTTGTAATCTTAGCTATTTTAGGTAAATCTTTGAAAAATGTATGACACACTTCCCTGCTTTGTAAAGAATTTGTGAGATATAATCTATTCTCCTTTCTCCATTTGCTCTGATAGTCGTTAATCCTCTACTGTTCCTGTTTTGTATTTCCCATAAGTGGGAAGCCTCATGTAGCCAGAATGAACATTTTCTTTGTAAACCATCGTATTGTATACAGGTAGATGCCTGTTTTCCATGCCTTGTTTCACTGGCTAGGAACTCTGGTACAGGGTTGACTACAACTGGTGAGAGTGCACCTTGGTGAGCATTTTCCTGACTTGGGGGAAAGCACTCCATCTGTATTCTAGTGTTTTAAGTATGGTGTTAGATGGCCTTTATCAGGTTAAGCAAGTTCCTTTCTATTCCTAGTTTACTGAAACTTTTAAAAAATATAAATGGCATTTCATCAAATAGTTTTTTCTCTATCTATTGAAATAATCATATTGTTTTACACCTTTATTCTGTTAATAAAATACAGAAGTTGATTTTCAAATGTCAAACCCACCTTAGTTATGATGTATTACCCTTTTTATATATTCCTGAATTTGATATGCTTAATTTTTGTTAACAATGTTTGCATCTATAATCATAAGAGATATTGGTATGTAGTTTTCTTGTAATTCTTTGTCTGATTTTGGTATCAAAACTGGCCTCATTAATTAGGTTTGGAACTATTTCCTCCTATTCTGTCATCTGAAAGAATTTGTGTTATTTTCTTCTCACATGCTTAATAGAATTCACCAGTGAAGCCATCTGGGCCTGTAGTTTTCTTTGTAGGAAGTTTAGAACTACACATTTGATTTGTTTAGTAGGGAAAAGGCTATTTGAGTTACCCGTTTCTTCTTGAATGAGCTTTGATACTTTGTGACTTTCAAGGTATTTGTCTATTCATCTAAGTTACCTGATTTGTCAGAATAATGCTGTACATGATATTCTCTTACTGTCCTTTTAATGTCTTTGGGGCCTCTAGTGATAGCCTTTTTTAAAAAAAATTTTTATTAATATTTGTGTTCTCTTTTCTTCTTCATCAGTTTAGCTATGGGTTTGTCAGTTTTATTGATCTTTTCAGGGAGCCAACTGTTGACTTTCTTGATTTTCTCTCTTTCTTTTTCATTGATTTCTGCTTTTGCCTTTTTTATTTACTTCCACTTGGGATTTTCTTTGCCTTTTTAAAAAAAATATGCCTTATACCATTGATTTTTAGACCTTTTCCCTTCCCAAATAAATTTAACAAGTTATAAATTTCCCTCTAAGTAACTTTGGTTTTGACATGTTGTGCTTTTGTCCTCATTAAGTTTGAAATATTTTCAGATTTCCTTTGCAGTTTCTTCTTTGATTCTTGAGTTATTTAAAAGTGGGGTTTTGGGGCGCCTGGGTGGCGCAGTCGGTTAAGCATCTGACTTCAGCCAGGTCACGATCTCACGGTCCGTGAGTTCGAGCCCCGCGTCAGGCTCTGGGCTGATGGCTCGGAGCCTGGAGCCTGTTTCCGATTCTGTGTCTCCCTCTCTCTCTGCCCCTCCCCCGTTCATGCTCTGTCTCTGTCTGTCCCATAAATAAATAAAAACGTTGAAAAAAAAATAATAAATAAAAGTGGGGTTTTTTTTTAAATTCCAATTATTTGTGGTTTTCCTAGATATCTCATTTTTTCATACAATTCTGTTATCATCAGAAACCATACTCTGTATGATTCCAGTTCTTTAAAGGCTTGAGTCTTGTTTTATGGGCTAGCATGTGTTGTGGTCTGTCTTGGTAAATGAACCATGTGGTTTGACAAAAAAGTCTACTCTGCAGTTGTTGACTATATTGTTCTATAAATATCACTTAAGTCAAGGTAGTGGGAATATATTTAGTGATGTGTTCAGATATTCTGTGTCTCTACTGATATTTTATATAATGGTTCTGTCAACTGCTGAAAGGCAGAAGTTAGTTTTCTACTATGATTGTGGACCTTTTAATTCTGTCAATTCTTGACACCTCAATTTTGAAGATATTTACTACTTCTGCTGAAGCTGTGTCTCATGCATATTTACAATTGTTATGCCTTCCTGATGAACTGATGGTTTCGTCATTGTGAAATAGCCCTCTTTAGCTTTGTTAATACTTACTGTCATGCAGTTTGTTTTATGTGATATTAATTTGGCTACTCCAACCTTTTTATGCTTAATGTTTACATGGTATATCTTCTGTCCACTTATTTTCAATTCCTGTGTGTCTTTATTTTTAAAGTACATCTCCTATAAACAGTATATAGTTGTCTTTTTGTCTATTCTGGTAATCTCTGTCTTTTAATGGGAGTGTGTAGTCCATTAACATTATATAATCATTAACAAGTTTTTATTTTGATATATATAGTTTTGTTTTTTATCCCATTTGTTTGGCTTTTTTTGCTTTTTTCTTTTCCTCCTATTGTTTTTTCTTTTGGATTCTTTGAAAAATTTTTTGAATTCCATTTTAATTAATTTATTAGATTTTTATATATACCTCTTCATGCGATTTTTTTTTTTAGTGGTTCTTCTGGGGATTACCCTATAAATCCTTAAGTTTTCATAGTCTTCATAGAGGTAATTTTGCACCATGTTATGTAAAATATAGAAACCTCTTATTTATGGAAGTACATTTACATCTACATGCATGTAGTGCAATTTGTTTTTAGTTTACAATATCCATTTTTGTGGGGCGCCTGGATGACTCTATTGGTTAAGCGTCCAACTCTTGATTTTGGCTCAGGTCATGATCTCAGGTCATGGGATTGAGCCCCACATCGGGCTCCATGCTGAGCATGGAGCCTGCTTGAGACTGTCTCCCTCTCTCTCTGCCCCTCTGCTGCTTGCACTTTCTCTCTCTCTCAAAATAAATAAATAAACATTTTTTAAAAATAAATAATAAAATATCCATTTGGTTCTTTTTTTACACATTCAGTCACTCTGCTGAGGTTTCCTAATATTTATTGTGAGCATTTCTTTCTTTACCTCACCAAGGTTCCTGCCTAATAATTGTAGAATCTGGGTCATCTCAGGGATGGCAGCTGTGAATTATCTTTTACCTTGAAAATTGATAACATTTTCTAGCTTTTTGTATATGTAGTGATTTTTTAATATATCCTGGATATTGTGAATGTTAATGTTGTGTAGACTCAGTATTTTTTTTACATTGCTCCTGAGTGTTGATGTTACTTTAGTGATTAATCAGCTTGACTGGGCTCTAACTGTACACTGTCGTACCTGCAGCTGGCCATGCCTTAGACCTCAGTCCAGTGAAGCCTTGTTGGCAGCCATTTTTTGTTTGCTTTGCACAGGCACGATTGATGAGTCAGCTGAAGACTAGTGCTGAGTTTAAATATAGAATTAGCCATTCTTCTCTGGCTCTCTCCCATCTGAGGTTCCTCTCTCACTTTCTAATCGCCCTGGTTGAACCAGGGCCCCTTTCCATTGCTCTTTTGGCCTAAAAGACTGCAAGATTTGTTTTCTTTTTTTTTTACTTTCAGAGTTTTAGCAACCCAGCCTTGCCACTGTCATGACGATAGACACTCTTTGAGCCAAGTCACAGAAAATGGAAAACTCACTCTCCTCTGATTGCTTGCTCTAGATTTCCACACCCTTCTGAAAATGCCTGATTTTTTCCCATCTCTACGACTCTACAGTAGGCTTTTTATTGGTTTGTTTTCCATAATTGTTTATAGGAGGATCTGTAGTTAGACACTTCACTCTCTCATACCAGAGTCTTCTTTCTTGAACTCTTGTTCAGTCATTTCTACCATACTCTAAAATCTCTTCTTACTTCTCTGCCCTAAGTGGGCAAAGCATAACCAAAAGCTCAGTGGAGTCACCTGTGTGTAGGAAATCCCAGCTCTTCTACTTGCTCACTTAAGGACAGTCTCCTTAACTTCACTTTAGTTTCCCCATCTATAAATTACTTTAGATTCATCACCTATGAGTTAGAGATTTTAATATTCTTAAAGGAAGGAATAATTGAATTTAAAGTGGAACTATAATATGTGAGGCATATACCATAGTTCTCCGCACATAATATATACTAAATAAATAATCTTACCCCTTTTAGTCCTTCAAGGACTCCTCTTCTTCTGAAAGACCTCAAAATGGCATTTAGCCTTACTCTACAAACCATCCTCTGGTATCTCATTGACTCTTTTGGCTTCATCTTCCCTCTTAGAAGCCAAAGACTACCAAATCTAGTCAAATGTGTCAAGAACTACAAATGTAAATATTTCAGTTCTTTCTGATAGCCCGTGTGAATTTCCTATAAGTCCTTCAAACTCATGTCCAAATCTGAACTCATCATTTCTTCTCTCCATCCCCAAATCAACCTGCTGCTTCTGCAGTCACACATTCAGTTAATAATATCACCAAATCATTAATCACAGTATCTCCAGCCTGTCTCCTTGTATCTATTCCTGTTGCCTCTGATTTTGTTTGGACACTCACCATTTTGCATCGAGACTACTACTGCCTTTAGTCTATTTACCCAGTCTGCCATCCAATGTGATTTTTCCCACATTCAGATCTTTAAACCACATTTTCTCATTGCTTAAAACCCATCATTGGTCTCCCATTCCCTTCAGGGCAAATTCCCAACTCCTTAGCAGCCTACAGAGTATATCTGCTGAGTCTATTTCCACACGGGCAGGCACCTCACACCCTGTCTGTATTGAACGCTGTGCAGTTGAGTGCATCATTTTTCCCAGGCAACCATACCTTTAACGTGTACTCTCTCAGCCCACCTCTGAAATTTGGTGTAGGCAGTACCTTCTGTCTTTCAGATCATGTCAGCTTAAGTGAGGTTTCTCCCATGATCCCATAGCACCCTATAGAGCATTACTATGGCTAGAAATTATCTGCTGTCACTAGATTGTGAACTCCTTGAGGGCAAGCTGTATGCTCTTGCTCAGGCATTTGCTCTGTCTCTCCTTGCCTCCCTGTCTCTCTCAATCCCCATGTACTGTATGTTTACTTTTACCAGAGATTAAGGGCTAGAGATGATATTTAGGAATTTAATGGATACGGGTCCTGTTTAACCTTTTCCGATTTATTTCTATTGTTTGTATGAGCCAAAGCCATCTGTCTTCATTGTGTGTAGTCACCAGTGAGGCATACATAATATACTTACATTTTAGATTTTAAGTGTGTACTGAGGCCCAGTTAATATTTTCACACTAAAAACCCATAACTAAGGCCAAGGGTCTTCCATAATGTAACCGGTGATTATACCTCAGTGTAGAACAGTTTTCAATGTGAGCATTATTGACATTTTACACCAGGTAGTTCTTTGTTGTGGGAGATTGTCCTGTGCAGTGGAGGCTGTTGAGCAGTGTCTCTGTCTTCCACCCACTAGATGCCAGTGGCAAACACCTTGCCCGGCCCAGTTGTGACAACAGAAATAAGAAGTAACACGCCCAGGCCAGAGGCTCAAGTACAGGATGTTTGTGAGAAGTAAGGATAAAGATTGGGAAGGGAGATGATACCCAGTACCAAAAGCACTCCTGCCAAACAGGAACCTAGTCCCGGAAAGGCCTAACTGTCCTGCCCTACAAGAAATACCACATATTTATTATGCTCACTCTGCTGGAGAGCATGCCATGTTGTTCTGGTTGTGTCTGCACTGACAAGAGTCCCTCTGGGTCTTACCTCACTCTTTTCAGAAACTTGGCACAGTGTGTTTGTTTGATCTTTATAAGGGCCACTCCTCAGGGCTCATGTGACCATGAAACTTCTTGAACATTTGAGAGAAGTTGGGGAGTTGAAATGTTCGGTGCTATGTTCCACATATTTTCAGCTTTAAAGATCATTCGCAACAGCAGTTGGGAGAGGAACAGACTTCTGTTGAGTTATTGCAGTTAAACTGTATATAGTCAGAATTCGATATAAAACCTTTGAGTGCTTCTCCCATCTCAGATTTCTGTGTGTTGGTCTTTAATTTTGCCTGTCCTTCCTTTTTCTTTTTAGACGATCCATGTTCTTATGGGAAGTGCTGTGCACCCCTTACTGACTTCCGTGGGAGATGCTATAGAGGCCATAATCATCACCATGCATCAGGAAGATTTTTCTGGGTAAGCACTTCCAACCACAATTTCAGTAACCTTTGCTACATTTGTCTTTCATTGACCCACCTCCACCCTTCTTCCCGAAGTCTCTTTCCACACAGGGCTTGTTCCTCTCATGGCGGGCGTGGCCTCCAACCTCACACTGTTTTATCCATTGTGAGTGCCATTAGCTGATTAAAATTTTTCAATTCTTGTTTGCATCATTGCTCTCCTGCCTTTGAAACATAGAATCATTAACATCTATGGGACTCAGCATAATTCAGGACTTCTGGCAGTTGGTACATCTTCTCTTTCCAAGTTCATCTTTATCCTTACTTCTCGCAAGCACCCTGTACTTGAACTGTGGCATAGGCATGTTATTTCTTGTATAAAATGTCCCTCCTCTGCCACTACGCTGGTCTGAGTCCTGCTCTGGCTTTGAAGGCACGCTGCATCTCAGCTCCCTGCAAGAATGATTTTCCTTTCTCAGAGTTTTGTGGCAATTCAATCTGGTCACGTCACACCCGGCCATCAACGCTTGGGTAGTATTCCACAGCTGTTTCACAAGAGTACTTCTTATCTATGTCATAGTTGTCTTGAGAATAAGAATCATAGGTCCTAACCCAGTGTTCACTGAAATTGTTTTAAGGAGAGTAAAATGGCCAGGACATTATTTATAGAGAGTTTGGAATAGTTATTTGCACATGCTTAGAGTGATTTTTTAACATTTATTCATTTTTTGAGAGACAGCGAGAGCATGAGTGGGGGAGGGGCGGAGAGAGAAAGAGGCACAGAATCCGAAGCAGCTCCAGGCTCTGAACTGACACCACAGAGCCCGACACGGAGCTCGAACTCACAAGCTGTGAGATCATGACCTGAGCCGAAGTGGGACATTTAGCCGACTGAGCCACCCAGGTGCCCCGTGATTTTTTTTTTTAAACTTAACCACTCTAGACTTAAATATTCAAATATTAATATGTAGATATGTGTTTTATATTCCTAGTTCATAGTTACTATTTTTGAATTTTCCTATTTCTATTTATATTCATGTTGTTTAAATATCTACTTTATTAAATGTTCAGCCACTAGTCTAGCTGTTTATAGAAAATTGTATGAGTTCTACACTGTCCTTTAATTTTTCAAATCACTTCTTTCATTTGCAGAGTATTTTTTAAAATTTTTTTAAATGTTTATTAATTTTTGAGAGACACAGAGAGTGAGCGGGGGAGGGGCAGAGAGAGAAAGAGAGGGAGGGAGGGAGACACAGAATCGAAAGCAGGCTCCAGGCTCTAAGCTGTCAGCACACAGCCTGATGCGGGGCTCGAACTCACAAACCATGGGATCATGACCTGAGCTGAAGTCAGACGCTGAAATGACCAAGCCACCCAGGTGCCCCTACACAGTATCTTTTGAAGGGTGAAAAGGTCAGTCTCTGTTTTTAATAATGACATGAAGCACAGAAGGGTGAAGTGGATTATAGGCAAAAGACTATAATATTTGGAGATAGCACAAAACTGTTGATTTAGCAGTATTTGGAAAGAAATGAATTTTGTTCAAAGGTGATCTGAAATGTTCCAGTTAGACTGATTATCAATGCCTCTGAAAAGGAAACAAAAATGAAGGCTCATTCTATAAGAGCAATCAGATAATACTTCAGCAGCTGTGTTGGCGAGCCACAGCTTGTGCCTGTAGATAACGGATTAGACATTAAAAGCTGGCTCTCCCAATAGCTACATCCTTACTAGTTTGCTTAAATGCTAGGGAGCCAGATTACCACTGATAGGTTGCCATGAGTACGAAGCATTATTTTAATGTGTATGACACTGTCCTTAATTTGTTTTCTCAAATGGCTTTTGATGGTTCCATTTAAGCCCTCTCTCTATATATGGCAGACATTTGAGAGTCCACTGATAGTCGTTTTCCACATGTGTCCTTGTAGGAGTGTGGAACACTGTTTCATGGTGCATTTAAAATTGTTGTGCCATGACAGTAATTTTCTCACTTTCTAGAACTTTGTTATTAGTAATTCTGTCATGTCATTCCATATATGAAATGTTTGGCTTATATGAAACATAAGGTAAGGTTAGATTAAATTGTTCAAGAAGGAAAATTCACTTTTATTGTAGGGCCAGCCCCCAGGAGTCACAGTTGGAAAAATAATAGTGACCATCTGCTCTTTGAAGCCCTCTATACCTATTTTAGGTACAAGGAATAAAGCAGGTTAACCTTGTCAGCCAGCCTTATGTGGAGTGTGGTGGGTTACAGAATCCCTCTGCTATTTAAAAAGTAATGCTCAACCTGGTTTCCTGGTATTTGAAATGTATTTAATAGGACCAGTGTCTTTCTTTCCAAATTAGATAAAGCTTGAAACATAAATGTCTGATTGACATAGTACATTGACTGAAATTCTTTTATTTAGTGTAAAATGGCTCCTGTCCAGTTATAGCTTTGCATGGGGGAAGGAAGGCAGTAAAAGTAGGAAGACTCTAGATCCTGAAGCGATGGATGTGCACCTCTGATGGGCGCAGAGCACACACGCACACCAAAAGTCTTGGTGACATGAGGATGAATGTCTGCCACTTCTCAGGCGTGCATTCGGTCTACCCTCGACTTGTGCGTGCAGCTCTCACTGTGAAGGCCCTTCAACTTCTGCACTCTATCAGTTGAAAATCTCTTACCAAAAGCTTTGGGGTAATTGGGAAAACTGAGCTTTAGCGATGGCCAAGCCAGTTTTGCATTCTAGTAAATTTCAGTCAGGCTTCTAATCCACACTGAGAACTGATAATACCTATTTCAAAATTTTGTCCACTGGATCATTTTACTTACATTGACACGTGCTTAAGGAATTTGTTTTAGTATTTTATTTTCTAATCCTCATGGAAATAATTTCAATTAACCAGATTAAAATTCTTGAAATACTACTCTGGAGGAGTACTAAGATAACAACAGTGCTTTTGATAAAGCACAAGAAACTATGAAAGAGATTGGTGTCCTTGTTTTTTTCCAACCTTGACTTTTGAACTGAATGCAGATAGGCCATGCAGTGTCTGAATCTGGCAAACCCATACCCCACGTGAAGATTGCCCTCACTTACTGAGGCCGTCTCTGCACTCGTACCCAAGCAGCCCTCCACCGTGTGACACTGCATGCGGCAGCATTCCACCATGCCCCCCAGTGGCCTCGCCTCAGGACGTTCTGTCTTATAACCAAACAAAATCTCTTCCTGCCAGAACTTAAGACTGGTTTCTCTATTTCTGTCTACTTCTAGAAATAGAAGACCTTTGGTTAGTATCCTCTGATAATAACCATTCATTGCTGTCTTTGAAGATAATGAAGTTCACCTTATTCTCTTGCTCTGGGCACTTGAGTCATATCTGTTGTTCTCTAGACCGTTGCCACTCTTTCTACGTCATTCTCAGAATATGGGAACACTCGTTTTTTGAAGAAGATTCAGCACTTTGTAGCCAATGATCTCATTGGTTAGCTAATTAATATCAGGTGATTTCTAATTTGGGTATAATTTCTTTCCTATAAATATTTCACATTCTTTTAATATACTCCTTAAAGAGCAATTATAAACATTTATAAATTATAAATAGTATTTCATGGAGCATCAGCTGGCATCATCTGTTGATCCAAATTAAAGCCTTTGCAAACCTCATCATCTGGGAGGAAAAAATTGCATACCATGTGTATTGTTACATAACCAGCTTCACAGTCAGAAATCTACTATTCGGCTGATCAGACTAAATAGCACAGGAGCAGAAATATCTTTGCCAAGCGTTTGTTTGGGGCAGGCAGTGTTTTCTGCCCTTACAAAGTGTAAAATGCTATTTCAGGCTTCATTATTGATTTATTCACTAACCAGGCAAAACTATGAGTGGATGAAGATTTGTAAAGCTGCGAAGGACCTTGAGAGGTCAGAGAGTGTATAAGGCACTGTGTGAATCATCCAAGACAGATGGTTGTCCGTTTCATTCTTAATAATCTCTAGATAAATGGATT
This sequence comes from Puma concolor, assembly GCF_028749965.1. Lineage (NCBI taxonomy): Eukaryota > Metazoa > Chordata > Mammalia > Carnivora > Felidae > Puma > Puma concolor. The sequence continues at coordinate 92,872,999 of NC_141668.1, read as the reverse complement.
CTAAGATTTCTTCAGTAATCTTCCTAGCATCTTAAAACGGCTTTTATAATTTAAACGTTGTTTTATGCTCTTTAACTCTTGGGAAAAATAAACAATACCTTTTTTACCATTGAGGGAAAAAATTCCATAGGACTGAAATAGCAGGTGACGGGTTGATGGGGCAGGGGTGGGGAGCGGCAGGCAAAAGTTAAATACTGACTGTTAGTGCATTGCCTGTTTTCTCCCTTTTGCAGGTCATTATCCAGCTCAGGAAAGCCTGATGTTCCTTGTTCTCTGTACATGAAGGAGCTTCAAGGTTTCATTGCTAGAGTTATGAGTGACTACTTTAACCACTTTGAATGCTTGGATTTTGTCTTTGACAACACGGAAGCTATTGCCCAAAGAGCAATTGAACTTTTTATTCGCAATGCCAGTCTCATAAGACTTCTTGGCGAAGGTGGGAAGGTACGACTTGCAGCTGATTTTGCTCAGGTAAATTGATGCATAGCTACAAAGGGGGAAATGTTTCAGCCTCTATATTACCTATTTATTGAAAGACTGAGTATGTGTTCTTTTACTGCTTTAAAGAGTTGAAGCTTTAATAAAGAAAAATAAATTCATTTAAACTGAATTGGTAAAAAAAAAAAAAAAAGAGAGAGAGAGAGAAGAGTTTAGACATACTTTCATGCCAGATATTTTTTCTTTATTTAATAAAAGAGTCATCACTCGTATTTGAGATTTCAAAGTTAAGGTGAAGTGGTTCATTCCACATTACAGAAACATGTCCCATTTTTCTGTAATGTAGGGCTTTCTTATTATTATCCTATGAGATCAATGTTGATAAGAGTAATTAATTAATTTTGCTGGAAAATAATATAGGCAATGAACTGTAAAGGTGCTGCCTGTTGGCACGTAAAGAGAAAAAGCTCCCAGCATGTCTGTAATCCTCTAGTGGCCAGCTCAGTATTCCAAGACAATGTTCTAATTCACTTAGATGCACACTGGACCATCTAGATAAAGGGTCTGATTATTTGGTCTCTTTCTGTTGAACAGAGTACCTTTCTTGTGTATGGCCAGGTTTGAAATCATTCCAGGCTCTCGAACCATGATCACCTCTTACAGAAAGGGTTTTTTCCTTTTTCCTTTAGACAGATTTTTTGGAAGCCTTTCAACAATATCAGAGGCAGAGAAGAAACCCCTCAAACATACAGTTGAGTTAAAAGATTCAGAAACAGATCATTCATATTTACATAGTATGTCAAATGTGAACTCATTTTTTTTTTTTAATTTTTTTTAATGTTTTATTTATTCTTTTTTTTTTTTTTTTTCAATGTTTATTTATTTTTGGGACAGAGAGAGACAGAGCATGAACGGGGGAGGGGCAGAGAGAGAGGGAGACACAGAATCGGAAACAGGCTCCAGGCTCTGAGCCATCAGCCCAGAGCCCGACGCGGGGCTCGAACTCACGGACCGCGAGATCGTGACCTGGCTGAAGTTGGACGCTTAACCGACTGCGCCACCCAGGCGCCCCAATGTTTTATTTATTCTTGAGGGAGAGAGAGACAGAGCATGAGCGGGGATGGGGCACAGAGAGAGGGAGACACAGAATCCGAAGCAGGCTCCAGGCTCTGAGCTGTCAGCACAGAGCCTGATGCGGGGCTCGAACCCACGAACCGTGAGATCATGACCTGAGCCGAAGTCGGATGCCCCACCGACTGAGCCACCCAGGCGCCCCAAAGGCAAACTCATTTTTCAAGCCTCTCCAAGCTGTTAACTTTACTAGTCTAAATAGTTATTCAGATGGGTTGTTCATAGTTTGCCAGATCCCCCCTGCTTATAAAGATAGTCAAATTTTAATGTCCTTATTTATCCCTGTGTGTATCTGGGGACAAGTCTGGGTTCACTATTCCCTTGCTGAGAAGATGTGCACTACTTGTACGGGGGTGATTGTCAGACACTCCCTTGTACCTGATAGAGGCACAAAAGGGACCAGGTACATTATCTCACATTTCAAGAGCCAGACTCTTTGCATACGAATTGGGCCAGGATTAGTCATTTTCATCTCCACATGATTTGGAGACCACCAGACCATAGTAAAGAACCTTCTTTGGGGAATAGGCCTTTAGTGGCGTAGGCATAGAAACAGAAGTTAAATGTTACCATTCGTGTTGCTCCTTTGACCTTTTTCCACTTTCATCAGCTTCGTTCTCATGCCCTTGCACACTTTGTTTTGTTGTTACAGGTTAACACTCCGTGTTAAGGATCGTACATAAGCAGTGTGTTACTTGTCCCTTACTGGCTCCAGGCCGCTGGCTGGACTGAGGGCACAGCCGTGCACCAAGTCCTGCTCTTGTTAGAAACACCCTGAGCTCTACTCAAATGGGTGTCTGTTCTCTTTCCCCCTTTCCTCCAGAATTTTGTTTTTTCTGTTCCTGTCCTCTTGGCTCCCTGGGGCTCCCTCCCCCACCGGTTTATTTGCATTCTGCTCCAGCTGGTCCTTGAGTCACTTTCCTGGAGGCTGCACTGCAATCAGAGTGGCCAGGAGCAGAGAGAGACAGCAGAGACCGCCAGGATGAGGGCGCTGCCTGCTGCGCCGCAGGCTTTTCGTTGCTGATTTTTATGTGATGTTCCCTTATGAGTCTTGAAAGATGGAGAGCATTGTCCTGTGACCCTTGCTGCCACACCCAGCACCTGCTCCAAATGCAAGGCAGCCGGGGGTGGGTTGACTCCCACCTTCCAGAAACCACATCATTCACAATTTTATTTGGCATTTCTTCTTCCTTAAGACATGTCGCCCAGTAAACCAAACCTTTTCTCAGCTCCCTTCCCTTAAGATCAGTGAAACTCATTAGTCGTTATTACTAACTAAGGCTCCAGGACAGCCTCTCTTTTCCATTTCTTAAATATAGAAGCAGCAGCATCTACTCAGCGTGAGGTCTGTTTCCCTGACTCCTTTGTTCCCTCCCGGACTGGACTGTGCATGTGTCCCCACTTCAGAGCATCCTGCCACCCAGCTTGCATACAGTCCCCACCCTGTGGGCTGTGGGCACAGGAGAGACGGGAGGAAGCCCTATCAGAGTTAATCACGTTGTGCCTAGTAGCTTTGGCTAGTGATATCCAGCTACACCCCCATTTACAAAAATTACAGCGAGTTGGGTTTAATTTGACCTGGTTTCTTGCCACACCTGCAGTTGTACGGTGCTGTGCCTCAGCTTTCTGGATCATATTTGATCAGACGTGTCTTCCTCAGAGAGTCAAAACACTTAGAAGGCATTACTCTGACATTTGTATTCATGACTGGCATCAGCTGGGGACTGGAAAGCCTTTTGACTGCCTCGTTATTGAAAGTTCTATCAGTTTGTATTCAAAATGAAACAAAGCCATCGAGGCCACTGGAATCAAGAACGCACAAATCCTCTCTGGGTTTTAAAAGTGTTCTTGTGATAAAAGTGCCCACTTTTCTGGCATAAAAAAAAAAAAAAAAACCAGAGAAGAAGCTCAGGAAGAGACCCATAGGAGTAGGTTAGGGACTGCTGCCTAGCTGTCATTCAGTCTGCTTGCAAAGACAGATGATGGTATGTCTTAAAGATTTCTTTAGGAATCCTAACCTGTCCCCTCTGGCACTGTTGCACAGGTGAGAGGGGGAGTAGTTGCCCAGTGCCATCTGGAGGGTTCGTGGTGAGGGAAGTACCCGACATGCAGCCTCCTTAGGAATCAGGTCACGGGCATGAGGTGGTTTCCTACAGGTAATTAATTCCCTGCTGTGACCACATGCTCTCTGTGTCTACAGTAATCACACAGCAGTTCTAAAACACTAAGCTTGTTCAAGGCCATTGGGGTCTGCTGACTCAGAATCTCTCCAGGGATTTGTCTACACTGCCCTTTGAAACACACACTTCCCTCTGCCCCTCAATATCCTTTCTACCCTGAGGGAGGGGATGGCTAGTGGAATTGGCATTAAATTATTTACTCAGTGGTCCTCCTAGCAGTATTCTATTTATAGGTCTTCTGGTGCCTTTTAAATATACATATACATATACATATACATATACATATACATATACATACACATACACATATACATATACACATATATATACATATATACATATATATGTGTGTGTGTGTGTGTGTGTGTATATATATATATAGTTTTTTGGCCTGAAAATATAAATTTAGAAAAGAAAACAAAATTATCAAGATTTCCATTCCAGTTGCCTTTTCCCCTGAGCAGTGTCAGGCAGGAGAGCGGTAGGAATATCCACAGATGCCCTGTGGTTAACCAAATGTCTGCAGTGGGTATGGAGCGGCCCTGTAATTAGTTCACCGTGCCTGCAGCTGACCGCTCGCCTCCTCTGAACCAGAGAGGGGGGAGAGAGAGGCGTTTGAACATGCCATTTGTGCATCCACAGCTAATTGCAGAGTCACCTCCTCTAAAAGGAACACTCCTGCCCTTTAGAAACATGGCCTTTATTGTTTAATGGAATTCTGGCAAAAGAAAATGGTTTTCAGTAGCCTAGAGGTCCTTTGTTTATTTTAAACATTGAATAATTTTGAAATTGTCCCATGGCATAGAAATCTCCTGTATCATCATAGATTACACAGCAACTCAAGGTCTTATTCTCTTATATTGTAATTTTTCCCTAGCTACTTAAATTTGCTTTAACATTTCATCCTGCTCAAGTGCTAAGGCAAAGGTTTTTTGGTTTAATCTTTGAAGATGGTGAAGCCCAGTAGGGTAATTGAAAAAAATGACAAAAATGTTTCATGAAAAATACTTCATGTAATCTCAGTGTGTAAAAACCATCACACACACACACACACACACACACACACACACACACACACACACGTATATGATTGGAATTACCAAATCAGAGATCCATGATAATAGCACTTTTACTTTGTGCTCAGTGTAAAATAAATGCCACATCCTGAAGGAAACCAGTAATTCCATCAAGTGAAGAAACTAAACAGGTCCCAAGGACTTACTGTCTTGTTTGAGAACACTGGCTTCAACCTGCTCTGTTTTGCTTTGTTGGCAAGAATCCTGACTTTCTTAAACCATGAGCTTCTCCCTTTTCATTTACTTAATTTTCTGTATTTTAGAGAGTTTTCTAACCATGTTAAGGTTTCCCTCTAGGACATAGGGGGCATATTCTGTGTCTTCTATATGTTAGGAGAGAAATTTCACCTGCTCCACCTAGAAATTCCACTAGTTCCCCTCAGAACCATCTCCAGGAAGCTGCCCTCCACTTCCCCCATGACAGTCAATTCATACATTTGGTATCACACTTGTTATTTTGCTTAGTAATAATCATGTGTATGTATATATGTATATGCAGTATATGTATGTGTATGTATATGCACATACAGCTTTTTATGATTTTGATGAGTAATAATTATATTGTTTAAAGATGGGGCGCTTAGGTGGCTCAATTGGTTAAGCATCCGACTCTTGACTTCAGCTAAGGTCATGATCTCACAGTTTGTGAGATCGAGCCCCGTGTTGGGCTCTACGCTCACTGTGCAGAGCCTGCTTGGGGTTCTCTCTCTTCTTCTCTCTCTGCCCCTCCTCCATTCATTCACTTTGTCTCTCTTAAAATAAAAGTATACACCAGTCCTTTATGATAGATAGATAATCTTCACTAAATTTGAAAGAGGTCCCTGAAGGCAAGATAGTCTAATTTATCTTCTCATTCCAATGTCTAACTTGGTGCCTGTCAATTAATAGGGAATCAAAAATGTTTCTCAGATGAGTGATTGTTTAGGTCTCCATGGTCTTGCAGTAGGGAAGATTTGAGCAATATTTTAGAAGGATGACCAGCAGGACAGAAGCTCTACTTTCCATTCCTGTGTTTTTCTTGAAGGAAGATGCTCCATAATTTTTTTCAGACATTTTCTAAACTATTCTTTACCAGGGTTCTGTTGATAGCTAGAGAGGAAAAACGGTTTACTATCTGAGATCCGCATATGCGAAAACTTTGCACTTGCTAGATAAAGAACAAATAGCCTACATCTCCCTTTAATGACAAGTAAAATGTCTTGTCAAAGGAGGAAAATAAAGTGAAACCAGTAGTTCTTGAGTCAGGAAGCAAATTAACTTGCTAATAATGTAAAAGGGGGAAAGTTTAAAAAAATGCCGGTAAGGGGCACCTGGGTGGCGCAGTCGGTTAAGCGTCCGACTTCAGCCAGGTCACGATCTCGCGGTCCGGGAGTTCGAGCCCCGCGTCGGGCTCTGGGCTGATGGCTCAGAGCCTGGAGCCTGTGTCCGATTCTGTGTCTCCCGCTCTCTCTGCCCCTCCCCTGTTCATGCTCTGTCTCTCTCTGTCCCAAAAATAAATAAACGTTGAAAAAAAAAATTTAAAAAAAAAATGCCGGTAATAATTGCTGCCATTGAACAAGCACCTACTGCACGATCACTCATATTGCTTTGTGGAATTCTCTATTTTATTTGTATACTTCTGTGCATTAGTGCTGTCTCCATTTGACAGATGGGAACCTGGAAAAAGAAGTGAAGTCTGGGGCCACATGGTAGTCATTGTAGATTTGGAATTTGTCGTAGTTGTGCTTCCTCCAGAGTTAGGGCTTTTAATCACGTGGGCCAGCTTGGTGAGAAGTGTCATTATTTATACTTAATACAGAAACGCTTGTGATGCCTACTTAAAGTAAGGCATGCAGTCCTAAAAACCTTCCCTTCTCCAATTTTTCAGTGGAGAAAAGATCTAAACCTCCTCCTTTTACATAACCAAAAAAATGTTCTTCTATTTTCTTGAAGGAATTGTGTCATGTTACATTCCTTTAGTAAATGCAAAAGTTATCTAAGTTCTTGCCTTTTATTAAATTTCAAATTTTTCCTCACAGTCCAGGTAAAATTAAGTTTACTGCAAACTACAACTTTCTGTTATCCAGGTGTGTGTGTCCCCAGTTCAAAATAGGATTCTGACATATTCTGACAAAACTATGGAGTATCTTTTAATGTTTCAGATGGAGTTGGCTGTGAGTCCATTCTGCAGAAGAGTATCTGATTTAGGAAAGTCCTATCGGATGCTGAGGTCATTCAGGTGAGACCAAGTTCTTTTATTGCTGTTGATATATCCAGATTCTATTAACAGATAAATCCTTTCCCGCTGTTCATGTTGAAAAATACGGAATTGCCAATATTCAACCATTTTATGACCTACAGCAATGGCAATTTCATATGGTTTATCTTAAAAGTTATTATTCAAACCAGAAACCCATAGAGAATTATGTGCAGTGATTGTGTGTGTGTGCATGCATGTGTGTGACTTTTTAGTTAAAATTCATAAGACCGAGCTGATAAATTTTATTATGTTCTTTCTAGGGAAGATTTTTTTTTTTTTTTTTTTTTACTCATTCTTACAGAAATAGATTGAGTAGTAATACCAGGCGGTTAATAATTATATAGGCATCTTTTTCTGAAGTTTTCATTTGTTCATATATCATTTTCAATCTAACCTACCTCTGAAAAGGTCAGAGGTTAGACTCCATAGCAAAACTATTAAATAGAATATTAAAAGAGTTTAGTGGTAAGATGTAGGGAGTAACTAGAAAGATGGGCTAATGCAGTTGAGCACAAATTTATGATTGAACTTCCTAGAGACCAGTTCAAAAAGAAAAACAGTTACTTCGAATCCACTACCTAAGAATATACTAATTTATGGGAAAATCCTTTGCAGTGCTGGATGCTGAGCTAGGCCTTCCACCACTTCAGACTGTAAGGAACACCGAATAGCTTAACAGCTATGGCTGTTTATTCAATAAGCTGAATAACATCGTAGCACACATAGAAAATGTATACGTTCAAAAAGATGACCAACCCTGTGGGCCGAGGGGACCAAACATAAATACCCATTTTGTGACCACAGCATTCTAGAGGGGAAACCTGATAAAACTGTCTGGAATATCCAAGACCATAATGGTCTTTGAACGTTTCTTTATAAAGGTAAGTGAAGAGATTCCAGGCATGCAGTTTGCTAAAAACTGACTCAGAAGTAGAAACCAGGGTAATCAATAAGAAGTATGGCCTTTAAATGATTTCTTCAGTGTCTTATGCCATCCACGCTTTTGATAGTAGAAAATTCAGGCGTGATGTCACTTGAAATGTAAGAATCCAAGGTTGTTGATTGAGAGCCCTGTGCTTTTTCTTGCCTATTTGTAATTGGCCAAGATTTCTTTTTAATGCCAAAACAAGAACCCGAGTTATTTTCCTCAAATGTGCCTTTTACAGTGTTGGGTTTTAAAAAAACTTAAAGTGGGATCACAGATGTTTTCAGATACCTTCTTTGGATCTGCTCAGACCTTTTAAAAAGTATTTAAATATTTTGTTGAAGTCTTAGGGTTTGACATTACCAAACATGGACAGGTTGAAAGATGAAGGGGTCCTGAGGTCACTGATCCACCAGTCATCTGCCTGTATCATAAAAATAATCTGTGAAGACTCCTGTGAAGTCACTGAGTTATATGATAACCCAGCAATTCCAGGGGTGATACGACACTGCCCCCAAGTTACAGAATCAACTAGTATGCGGGAGGTCATTAACCACCTAGCTGTTGACAAAAGTGTGGGAAAGCTGTCATTTGGGATTTGCCATATTAAGATGAGGCTATTATTTTTGGTAGTCCCGGCCGCATGTTTATTGCATGTGTATGAATTAAAATAGTGTTTATCTTTCTATGGGCTGAGGCAAGATAGCTTTTACCCATGTGCTTTTAAATTGTATCACAGTGTGGGATACAAGTTCTGAGGGTTTCGCATGAAACCAATTCTGTTGTCAGTCATGTAAGATGGGAATTTTCTGGCAACTCTCCCAATTTTCTCATGAGAAAATGAACCTCTAAAGGAGCATTTAAAGTTAGAGTGGTGACACCGTCTAGTACCAATTTATGGATTAAAAAATTGATATTGATCAACGTATAATTTAAAAAAATGTTTTTTATAGCTGGCTTCTCTGATGGGGCAATGGTCAGTCGGGATGGGCATCAAACTTTGACCATGACTCATAGTAAGAGGTATTTTATATTGCAATCAGGCATACACTTGCACGCAAACACACTCAGACCCATACACACACATGCACACCCACATAGGTGTGGTGAAACAATAATAACTCTTCTCATTCTCTGACATTTCTAGTTTGGTTATTTTATCCCACTACATTGGCTTCATGACCTGCTAATAGTTTACATCCGCAGTCTCTCACCTTCCTCACAGGGCCTCAACTCTTGAATTTTAGCTGCTAGTGGCAGGGGCAGAATTGTTCCTTTGTGCACTTGGGAAGATCTGTGTCCTTCTCTCCTGGAGTTCTCCTGCCCCTGAGCTTCCTCTTGCAGAGGACTCCTTAGCACCAAGGCCTTGGCACATAATGTTAAGAGAACAATTAGTGTGTGTATATATACACACACACATATATATCCATTGCCTATGGAGCATGCTCTGTAACTTGAATTTAGTGAAAACTTCTAACACAGATTTTTATATACCAATTTATTCCTGCAGTTACATTGAATCCACGAAATCTGTTGACTTGAATTTAGCACTTTCTCAGTTGTTTGACAGGACTTGGATGACCATTTGAGAAAGATTTTAGGATGAACTGGATCAGGAAATAAAAATGAAAGCATGGTATATTCTGGGGTTCAAATCTAGCTCTAGTCTGCAAAGAATGTTTTAGGGCCCATCCTTTGGGAAGAGAGACACCAGTACATGCCATTTACCTCTGTCTGTAAACATTGTTGGGAAAGCCCTGGTTTCTTTACTGTTGTCATAGGAAGAGACCGACTTAAGTAAAGCTCACCTGTGTGGAGGGTCCTACACAGTCTTTCCCTAGAGAGGAGAGATTCAGTACCGAGTAATCTTTGTTCCAGTATCCCTAATGTCAGCCCTCTACTTGCCTCTCTGAAAACACGTGTTAGATGTCTGTCTTTTCTCCACAATTAGTCCTGAGCAATTGGAATGGAAGGGCCCGCTCTTGTTAATTCTGTCATCTGTGCTGGGAGTTGTGATGAGGGGCCATGCACATGACTGACCTTGACTCTCATTCATAGGTCTCCTTCCATGAGTCACCAGTTCAGTCAGAACCAGTTCAGTGGCAGTCAGTGGAGGTTGGCCAAATAATCTGCCACACTAATAGGATCAAATATATGCCGCCATTAACAATTCATAGTGTTGGTTAGTAGCTAATAATATGAGAAAAAACTTTGTAATGCATCACAAAATGAAAAAAAAAAACAGGCTAGTAAACAGTATATATGATATAATCCCTGCTATTTTTAAAATAATAAGTGTATGTATGGAGAGGAAAAGTCAAGAAGGATAAACAACATTTTTTTGATGGATTGTCACTGGTGAGTTTCCCTTTAGAGGTTTTCTATATTTTTCATGGTTTTTGCCTTGGTGGTTCTGTATTTGTAGTTAGAAAAGCCAGTAAATATATTTTAAAGTCCCTCTTGTAGTGTTATTCCCACTTAAAAATAACAAAGAAGCTAAAAAATGATATAAAATACTGTAAAACATCATGTAAGGAGGAGAGCGGGGTGAGAAAAACAGGCGGCCTTGCAGCGAAAAGCCAGGTTGGCCTACATCTGAATCAGAGGTGGTGGCTACAGGAGAGGGCGGCAGGCCCCGTGCAATGGCCTTTTTGCGAGGGAGAGTGACAGTGCCAGCCAGACCCCCAGTGCAGCACCCCTCACCCAACACACACACACACCCGCACACACACGCGTGCGCCCTTATGGATGTTCCCCCGTGATGGATGCCATCTGCTGCAGGGTGCTTGCTTCTTGACAGTAATAGTAGTGGACTGTTGAATTAAGCCAGCAAACTTCTTGCATACATTTACATTTTACTGTCTCCTTTAGAGTTTCCCAGGCAGCGGGAATTTTTTCTTCCCCAGGACAGAATGACGCCTCAGGAAGCTGCTGACATTAGGGATTTGCCCTTGGGTGATTTGTGTTTCCACTCGAGACACATCCTTGTCCATCCCTCTGCAGCAGGGCATTGTCCCCTAAGTGGGGTTTACAAAGGTGGTTACCCTAGCTCCACTTGGCCAGGGGCCTGGAAGCACTCTCAGTACAGACCTTAGTGAGGCAAGGGACGGAACAGGGACCTCGTGCTTTTACCAGCTCAGGGACACAGACCCAGGCCCCAACACCTTTGCTTTGGAGGGCACAGTGTCGCCCCTGGATTATGTCCACGGCGTGCTCCGCCAGAAGCCACCAGGAGACAGGCTGCCATGAGGGACCTGTTGGCCTGAGGGGCTGGAGAAGAAGGAAACCATCAGTAACCTTGGAGTATAGAATTCCCATCAGCTGGTTTCACCTGTAGGCGTGGTGAGGGTTTGCTGTGTCTACAGTTTGTCCTGCTGCTTGGAATTCTCCCCTCCACGCCCACATGTTTGTAGAATGAAAGCTTCCATTTTTAGCACCAGGACCCCCAAATGTGTTCTTTTCTTTTCACTTGTGAATCTGGGGTTCTTAATCCATCCCATGAAGTAACTACTTCCCCAGGGTTTCTGGATTCTTTACTCCGAGTTTCAGATTTCAACATTGTAGCCAGAAGGCAGCCACATCCTGGGCTGGATTTGGTTTGCTGTTTGCCAATACTTTGGCAGTGCTGGGAGCACGCTGGTAAATGTGGAGGGATGGGTATTTCACTGATTATCGTTTTTATTGCGGTCCGTATTTGACCACTGACTGCGTGTTCAGGCTGTGTGCTGTGTTTCACTGATACTCCACCATTTGACCTTCACAATGACACAAGTCAGGAGTGACTCCCAGGACGCCTTGATGCTGGGGCTGCTTGTCTGAAAGTCCTGTGGGAATTCCAGATCTGCCTTCCAGACCCAGGGCTGCCTGATCCCCAACTGTGCTTGTAACCGCTACACCCCAGAGCTTATTCCAGAAGTTCCCATTTGTTTTCACTCTGATTCTAGAATAGCATCCGAATGCATATACAAATCATCCAGGAAAATGTCAGTTTCAGGTGAATCTAAACTCCTCGCTTTAGTGGTGACCTCTTGTTATGAATGCTGCATCTCACTGTCGTCTGCTGTGTACAGGCTTCTAGGACATGCCCGAAGAACGTTGAGCCAAATGTACACTTTTATTTCTGGAGGGTGTCTTCCTGAAACCCTGCCTCCTTTCCCGCCTGGGCTGCTGGGGTTCATGACATCTAGATCCTAAGAAAGGAAGCTAAGAGTTCTCTAACCTCTTTACTCTGAGTCTTGACCCACCTGCAACCCTCAGCCTCCTGCTTTGTTCTCTCCTGGGACCCCCATGGCCCCTTCTGCCACAGCACCCTGACCCCTCCTGCAGGCCTCCACCGTTCTCTTCCCCTCTCCAGAAGGCCAGACCCTCGTGTGCCCTATGCAGGGGCAAGAGTGTTCCCTCCCCTCCACTCTCATTTCTCTGCTGTTTCCAGATGTCATTGCGTGTTCTCGGTGGTCTTGCCACCTTCCCAGGCCCCTGAGCAAAAGGAAGTTTGCAGTGAGGGGTGGCAGGTGGCATGGGCTGCTGCCGATGTTGCATGTGGATGCGGGAACAGCAGTGTCCCTTCACTTCATCACTGGCCTCCACGGACGACCAGCAGCCCCCCAGCTGGAAGTCCTTTCGGAGTGGAGACCCCCTACTGGAAAGAGTGCTTCTTCTAATGGGACCTAATACTTCTGATTAATGAGGACTGCCTGCTGTCTGTAAAGTTTAACCTTGAAAGTGCTGCTCTGTTTAGCGTGTTCTCTAAGAATGATGCTGTGGCATTTGGGGTAACTGCGTTTTATAACACCTTAATTAATTTCCTTTTGTTCCTCATGTCACCTCAGATGGTGATTTATTTTTTAACTTGCCAGTGTTTCAGATTCCACCTGGAGTCAGGGAGAAGGGAAGTTCTCATGCTGTGTTCTTTCAGACTCTTAAAACAAGCACCATGAGTAAAATGTCTGCCTTTGATGTGTACAGGTAATTATGTCAGTGATGCATAGTGTGGAATCAGATCCAGTGTGGCAGTCCTTGTAGTGGCTAGAGTGGGAGATTGGGTCTTGGCAGAAAAATAACTGCTGAGACTCACAGCCACAGAGGGACAGGTGATGAACAGACGGGCTCCTGCGAGCCGGTTCTCACCATGCCTGGTTACAAAGGTACATCAGCCGGCAACCACCGAGTGGGTCACCTGCAAGCCTCCCTCCGTGCTGTACTCATGCCCTTCCACCCCGGTATCGTCCTCAGTGTGCATCAAGAACAGATTGAAGGGGGGGCACCTGGGCGGCTCAGTCGGTTGCACGTCCGACTTCGGCTCAGGTCATGATCTCACAGTTCCTGGGTTCAAGCCCCGCGTCGGCCTCTGTGCTGACAGCTCAGAACCTGGAGCCTGCTTCAGATTCTGTGTCTCCCTCTCTCTCTCTGCACCTCCCCCACCCAACTCTGTCTCTCTGTCTCTCAAAAATAAACATTAAAAAAAATTAAAAAATAGATTGAAGAAATTAAAAAACAGTATTCAAACCATGAATACATGCAGTAGCTATGTTTCATATTTGACTTTAAACCCCCTGGGGTAAAAGAGAATCCCATTCAGCTATGTAATTGTCATTTTCAGGAGGAAGGAAATACATGAATTTTAAGAGAATTCTCTGTGCTCATTGGTACAGAATTGTAAATCACCTATACCTGGGACATATATGAAGCACTGAGAGACTCAGGGACCGAAATTCTCGGTCGTCGTCCTGTAATAGAGGCAGAAAGGATTCTGTATGGCTGCTCTTCCCTATGTCAAGGCCTATCACACAGGACTGGTCCCCCAGGGTCTCCTTCTGTCACAAACCTGGGTTCAAGGTGAATCCTGCCAAAATCAGATGGCACGGGCAGAGTGAGCTTTTCCGGGGCAAGGGGAGAGCCTCATAGGACCAGAGAGGCAGGGAGTGAGGGGAAGGCGTGCGTTCTCCTGTCTCCCTGCGTCCCTCACAGCAGCTGTCAGGCCTGCCAGACCTGCAGGATGAGCCTATGACCCAGTGCAAGGACCCCTCCCCACAGCTCACACAGGAGCGGCCTTGCCACTGGCACAGCAAAGCAGACCGCGTGGCCACCAGCTGGTTTTGGAGTTGCAGAGAGCTTTCTGGGAATGTCGGCCACTCCTGGGGACTTTGGCTGGGAGCTGTCTTTGCTGCTGGGACAGTAGGGCTCCAGCCTGCGGGAAGCGGGACTGGGCACAGCCTCATCCCCGTGCCGGCCCAGAGTCAGTGTCCCCTCATTGCCCTGCAGCAACATAAGGTCAAGCCGGGTGAAAATATTGCTGTGAGAGACTGTGTGATACGGCTGAAGTACACAGGTGACTGGAGGTCCGCTTTGACCCAGAGAGAATGTGGGGGCCCTTAAGAAATAATGGTGTGTCCTTCAAATGGTGTCCTGTAAACATTGGTTTTCTCAGGGTTTTCTGTAGAAGTTGTTGACAATTGAAATTGTGCTTTTACCAGGGCTCTCTGTTCCCCGCTAAGTCTGCCTGCTCTAAAAACATGTTGAGTAGTTGCTGTAGTTGATATCCTAAAAGAGTCTGCATGGCAAAACTAAGAGCCAGGATATCTGTATTTGAATCCTTAGTCTTCCCTTTTCTAGCTTTTACATGGTCTCTCCACCCCTCAGTTTTCCCTACCTGTAGAATGGGGGTAGAGCAGTACCTCCCTCATAGGGTTGTTTGCCGGAATGTTTGAAGTGCTGGAATATTGAAGCCTGGCACACTGTGAATGCTGCGTGTGGTAGGTGTTGCTGTGGTAGTGTTCAAACCTGGGAGCTCCCTCCCAGATGGAGACATTCACACAAGGATGCCTACAGACAAAACCAAACTTCCCTCGGTGACCGTTTCATACCTTCTCAGGAGCTTGGCTCTGCGTGCAGTTCTGCGGCGTGGGGCCCCGTGAGAGCATTTGGGCCTGGAGGATGTTCACGGCAGGTGTGCTGTGGGCTCAGTGTGGCCCCCGCAGGGCCTGGGCTGGAACTTTATGGATTGTTGGTGATGGTCAGCACAAGTGGACTGAAACGTTTCCACAATGACTATGGAAAAGAAATTATAGGAGAACGTTACTTGATAAAATGCTTGAAATTAGAAAACTCCCTACCCGAGATAGATTTCATTTTCAGAATAGTTATTACAAAGACATTCCAATAATAATCTGGATCCATTGAGAACCGGCTGCCTGTTGAGAGTATTCGTGACTCTGACATCAAACCTGGACATGGATGTGAGGAAGAAGCCGGTCTTCTGGGTCCTGCGGGCCTCCCGTGTGGATTGGGGGTAATTAGGATGGGGTGAGGCAAGAGCCCAGGACACAGAGCTGTTTCACACACTTTGGAATCATTTCTGCTCTGCCGGGAGGTGCCACTGCCCTCTTCCCTCTTGAGATTCGGCCCCTGCAGAGGGGCCTGTCCACCTCCTGTCCGTCAGAGCCCACGGCCAAGGAGAGGTCAATAAAAGTTTCTGATTACTCTTGCCAGCCTTTTGATTGGTGGTGATTGGTGGGGAGGGGGGGGGGGAGATTTGCCTGTGCATTCGTGTGGTGTTTTGGAAGGGAGCTGGCATAAATCTTGACGGGATGTTCAGAAGGTAATAATTTAGTACATGTGGGGTATCATTGCCCTTTGAGAGCTGTGTAGACCATGTTTGCATTTACCCATGCTAGGTTATAGCCCAAAGAGGGATTTTTATTTAAAGTGAAAGCTGGAAGTTTTGATCAAGATAAGTATCTGTTGGTTATAACTGTTTGAAGGCTTTACTGCTGCTTTGATTTCAGACTATTAATCAGATGAGCTCTAAAAGGGGAATTTGCTGAGCCACCTTGAAGTCAAGTTATACCCATAGGCCAGGGGAGGCCAGCCTGCCAGAGTGTAGGTTGGGGGGGTGGTATGTGTGCGTCTCTCTCTCTCTCTCTCTCTCTCCCTCTCTCTCTCTCTCTCCCTCTCTCCCCCTCTCCAGGCTGAATTGGGGGTAGTGGTTAAGAAATGGCTAAGAATTAGCCAGTTTAGGACTAATGCTATTATTCATTCTCCCACTCTTAGCTATTATAACTACTATGCTATTCTACTAACGTGCTTTTAAGATTCTTCTACCAAATCACCTCTTTCAGTATTGAACAAGTTGAAATAACCTTTGCTTTTTCTTCTCTTAGACCCCTGATCTTCCAGAAGAATGAACATGTGGCCACTAGTCCTGCACTGGGGGATGTTATTCCATTCAGCATCATTATTCAGTTTTTGTTCACCAGAGCACCCCCTGAGCTGAAATCCCCTTTTCAGGTAATAAAGTAAAGCCAGAACTCTCTTGTGAGTTCTCCCTCCTAAGTCTATAAATACAGAGCCCCAGTCACTGAATGGGTTCCTGGCCTTCTCTTGCATTCCTCAGTCATGGATCTCTGCCTTAGCAGTGACAGATTTCCCACTGCTCAGCGCCCACTCTCAGCAATGGAGAAATTACCCTGGGGAAGCCAGAGTTCACCCTTTAAATATAATGACACAAGTAATTGATTCATAAAGCTTTTTTGATGGAGGCACCATTTCCTCTGCTGACCCACCTTCAACTGACAAATCAAAAAGGTTCCTTGGAGGTCAGGAAGGTGCACCAAAGGCTTGCCGCCTTCCTGCGGGCAGGTGTTCGGGTGATTTCACATTGGGAATCCTTGAGCAGCACTTGCTGTCCTTGACGGACACTGTGTGAACACCCTGTCTCTGCCTGTGTTCCCACCCTGCAGAGGGCAGAATGGTCCCATGCACGCTTCTCCCAGTGGCTGGATGACCATCCATCTGAAAAGGACAGGCTCCTCCTTATCAGGTAAGGCCATGCGCCCCTGGGACACCTGCCTGTTCCAGCACGGTGCGGGGGAGGGCAGGGTTGCAGAGGGAAAGGAGGCCAGGCAGTGCTTGGGGCACTCAGTGGCACTGCCTTGCGGCAGGCCGCCTGCGAGCAGAGGCACTTGTGTGTGGGACACCCTGCGGTTGCAGCTGTTGGGCACAACGTGCTTTGCTGTCTGTGTCTTTCACTTCCACATCTTCACGTCGCCTGTTGTGCTGTCCTCTGACCGGTATAGCCCTAAGAGCTGTCGCCCTGGTTTTGAAAACCCATGTCCCCAGTGAAAAGCCCTAGAGCCCCATTTTCTGCTTCATTGTCATGTGTTGCGGTCACTGAATCGGTGGAGCAGAGATATGAGTAAACTTTTAAAAGTAACCGAACGCGATCCAGTTATTAGCAGAATAATAACTGGACAAACCCAGCGGCCCTCCGGTCACCCTTGGCCCAGACGCCCGGGTGCGGGGCGGCCGCAGGAACCGCACACATCAGGCGGCTCTCCCTCAGCGTTCTGCCCTGAAAGTGCTCTCTCCCAAGTCACAGGCCTTCCAGTCACCAAGTCCAAACGGTGCTGCGCTTGCCTTCTCGCTCTGTAGCTTAGAGTTGAGTCAACGCCACTTCCTTCTGGAAATGCCACACTGACTGAACAGTTCACTATGTGCCAGGCCCTGAGGACACAAAGCAGACCAAGAGAAGCCCTTCCCTCCAGAGTTTCTGTGACACCTCTGTCATCTGCTTCCGTTCTAATCTGTCTGGTCGTTTTTGGTTTTTTTTCTCCCTCGGTTTCATTTGCAGAATTGTCTTCTGTCCACTCTTCAAATGGCATCATCTCCCCCAACTTGTGCCTGGCTCTTTTTCTTTCACATTCCGTGTGTGCTTTGGTCCCCAGGTGAGCTCACCTAGACCCTGAGTCTAGTGATCTCCTCTGTCCTCATGGCTCCCAGGCCTGTGACTCACCTTGATTGTCTGGGACCTCAGGCCAGAGCCTGGCCATCATGTCACTCACAGTCCCACACAGTTCTCAAGCCCAGAGTGTTAAATCCTCTTTCTTCTCAAATCTGCTCATTTCTCCCAGACTCTCCGTCTCGGTTGGGGTGTCACCATTACCTACTAGCCACTCTAGAAAACCTTTGCAACATCATTCAGCTCCTCTGTCACCCTCATTCTCCAAATCTCAGTCAGTCGTACTTTTTAAGTAGCTCTGGAAACATTCTCCTCTCTCCTGGGGCGTCCTAACACTGTCAGTCTGGGGACCACCACACCGAGCAAGCTTGAGCCTCATGCAGAGTAAGGAGCCGGGTTCCACAGAGCCAGAGTGGGGCTAATGCAGTAAGGTGGTTCTCAACCACACTCTCGTGGCAGATCCCTTTACAGAGTACTGGAAAAGCCTGGTGACCAGGCCACACCCTCAGCTACCTCCAAATCTGCAGGGCTGGGACTTGGGAAAGGCAGTTCCACAGCACAGCTGACTCTGGGACCCACCGTCCTGGTGAGAGACCCCGCCAGGCAGGCAGCTGTGAGGGGCTGATGAGAAACATGAGCCCCTTGGATTCTGGGAGGGGCATTTGGGGCTCAGAGCCAGGGGCGGGGAGCCCCTGTCCCTCCAGAGCCTATGTGAATAAGGAGCAGATTATGCTGGGCCCCCGCTCTTCTTCCTTGCTCATCTGTGACTCTCCTCACCCGTGAGGATGCCACATGAGTCTCTCGTGGGTTCCTGTGGCCCATCAGAGCTGCCCTCGGTCGGAACTCTAGAGTGGAAGAGACTTGGCCTGGGCCTAATTCAGATTTGCTGCATCTTTGTGGATTTTAACCCCCGAGTCTCAAAGACTCACTCAGCGTGGCACACAGGGTAACAGAGGATCCAGGATTCAGTTAATTGAACAGGGCCCATTTTTGTCTTCTTAGCAAGTTGGAATGAGTTCATCCATGACAGTTGTCCTGCTGTGGGTACATCACAAATCTGTTTTGTTTTGCTTCTCTTTAAAATGTCTCCTGAGTGATTTCATCGGTAGTGCTGTTGCTAAGCCTATATTTAGCAACTGAAAATCATGCTCAGAAATACTGTCATGCTTTTTAAATAAGGCCCATCCATCACTCTGCACATGTCTGATATCAGAACCTTCAAGCCCCAGGCAGAAAACCGAGCCCTCCTTGGGGGATTCCAAAACACCATGCTCCTGCTACAGTCCAGGCTGCTGGCAAGGAGGGAAGCTTTGTCCTAGAGAATGTTCTCTCTTATCTGTTACTGCAAAACTAATTTTGTGCCTGCATACTGAAGCACCACTGGGTGAACTCCTTTCCCCTTTGAATAAACCCAGGGTGAGTATTGCTCTTTAAGTGTCAATAGATTCGTTCTCACTTTTGGGGCAGACCTTGCCGCGTGCCCCTGCACTCCCCCTGGCACACTGTGTTAAGTTGTCATAAATAGGCCAAGTCGAGGCGAGTTACTGCTGCTCAGTAAGTGGCAAATAATGAACTCTTTTCCGCCTTCCTTTCTGCTTCCTTTTGACACCAGAGCTTTCTCTAGAGCATGAGTGGATATTGGTCACATTCATTTTAAAATCAGACTAATCGCTGACTCCTGGGGCCAAGCGGTGTAAGCGGGAGAAAACTGTTCGTCCTCTGCCCCCACCAGGCAGGTGCCGCGGACATGTGCACCCCCAGGGACATAGGTGACAGCCGCGGGGGAGCGCCTGTGGCTCTATGGGTGTTGAGTGAGGACTGGCTCCTCAGTGCTGCAGAACTCTGGATTCCTGCAGCCCAGCAGCACCTCTTCCGCTCGTAGCCCTGCCCTCCTCTGCTCTTCCTCTGTCTGCGTTGAACACCTGTTTTACAGTGTCGGAAACATTTACAAGCCCTATTTGCCTGTCAGACCTTTTATCTGTGCATCTATGACACAGTTGTCGGTGCCAGATGCGTCCTGAACCCTTTGCCCTCCTGCCTCTCAGGGCCTGCAGGCTGAGAACCGTTCTGACTCCTGTGCGCTTCTGCAGAACGGCGGGGTCCCTGTTGATGAGAGTTACGTTCAGTCTCTCCTCCCGGTATCCCTGCGGCTCTAGGCACCTTCATTTCTGGGGATTGGGTGCCCGAGATGGGACCAAGAGGGAGGATGGAGCCCAGGGGAGGCAGGGACTTCCCTGCCTGGGAAGGCACATGGTAGATCTGGGAGCCGTGTATGTATTTCAGTATGAAGCACACTGATAATTCATGCCTGACAGAAACGAATTTTGTGTTCCATAAAGACCTCTACTTGAGCAGTGTTGCCATGTTACCACAAACCATTCCTCTACTAATTGTGCAATTCCTGAACGACTTTTTTCTTTCAATAAGGGTAACTTTAACCATCTGCTTATTTTGATTACAAACGCGAGTTGAGACTAACTCTTACATAATGCCTGGCCTGACTTCCAAGAAAGCTGAGGTTGTGCTCAAGCGAATGAAGTTATTTAATAATTGCTTGAAAATCTTGTGCTGATTTTACGTGGGAGGGTAGCTTGAATCTGTTTTTCTCCCCGTAGTTCTGATGGTGTTTTTCATGAATACCAAAAAAACAAACTCATTTCTGAACTTTCTCCTACATATTGTGTAGTTTACATAATGTCTTATCCTTTTGATGCAAATGGAACTGCTAAGTGGATTTTTGGTTCATTTATTAGATAAAATGGATCTAATTCATTCACTACAGACTGATTGCAGTCTCTGCACATTTCGGTGCATTAATTTGTTAGACTGATATTTATACAGCATGTCTCAAAGACAGTTGGAGCCCTTGGGGGATTTCTCTTCTATGTATGAATCTGCAGGGGCTACATTTTGGGAGTGGGGTGATTGCCCAGGATGCCATAGCAACTTGAAAAGTATTACTAAAAGCAGTAAGTTTTTTCATAAGGAAATAGTTTCATTAAGGTTCAGCTCTGACATGAACTAAGGCATCTCACAAAACATTATTTTCTAAGAGCATTAAATTCCATTTTTCGTGTCTGTGCTGCTTTTGAGGATCTTACAATCACGTTTCTCCTTTATTCACTTTCTTCTGCACACTTGTCATTACTTTTCATTACGGATTATCTTCCTGTATTTCTAATTCATTTTTTTAAAATTCATTGATCATGCATTTGTCAAGCACTAGGTCCTGGGGCTGCACAAAGGAACAAAACAGCCCCAACCCTCCAAACTAAGTTACGTTCTTTAGAGGGAAACTCACCATGGAACAGATACTTGCAGCATAATAGATACTCAAGTACAAAGTGATGATGCCCTGACGGAAGTGTGAACCTGCTGGGTTACGTGGAGACCCTCAGGCTGTCTGGAAGCCTGGCGGGGAGAACAGTGAGCACTGTTAGAAAGGTCCCTCCGTGTTCCTGGAAGAGTGCCAGGTTCTTCCCAGCACTGTCTTCCCATTCCCATAGCTGCATGGTGTAGGTGTCCTTCCCAGTTGGCAGACGAGCAGACAGGCTCGAAAGGTGGCCCGGATCACACGGTGAGGCAGTGGGGCCGAGCCTGATAAACCAGCTGTGCTTCCTAAGAAGGGCCTGCTGCTCCCTCCGCATAGCTGATCTACGGTGGCCACACCCCGAACAGAGCCTGCGATGCGGACTCCCACGAAGCCACAACCGTTGATGCAGAAGTCCTGGACCTTTCCACAAATTCTCGTGACTCCCAAGTGGTTTCTTCTGTGCTGCCAGGAGTTAGGCTGTATCAAAAAGAAGGCCTGAGTACTGGCCCCTAGGAAAGGGCTCTGCAGGGACAGCACAGAAGGACATTCCAAGCATTCAGAAGATGACGGAGAAAGGTGTCTCAGGAAGGAGAGAGTCAGCGTGGTCGGAGAGAAACCAGCCCTTTTGCAGCCTTGCCTTGTTAGACAGAGACCGTTTTTTTCAGTGATACTCGCACAGACGTCCCGGCTCTCTCCGGGTCGGCATCAGGGTTGGGGTGAGAGTCATGAATGGGGTGAAACTGCTCTGTACGTGTGTAGGTAACACAAACAATGGAAACTGATGATTTGAAGGTCTTTTTAGGCCACAGCAAACTATCTAGAACCCAGTAGTAGCACAGGCAGGGTCGGGGGAGGTGGATGATGAAGCTGGTGCTCGGTGGGTTGTGAATTCATCGCGTGACAGGCACCGTGCATCAGAGCCACCAGCAGGGGCTGAGACCCCGCCTCTGAGGTGACAGCAGTAATTGGTGCCCACCTGGCAGGATTCAAAACAGAAGTAAAGGGGAGAGGAGGGACTTGGGTGTGGAAATCTGTAAGGTGGATTAAAGGAGGACTTTAGATAGAGACCTTTGGAGATGATGGGGCCCTTTGTTGAAATAGGGGAAGGTGAGCACAACACTACCCTAAGGGAGTTTTATCACCCAAGTCTCTTTTCTTTTTTGGTAGACTTCGTTTTTGATAGCAGGTTTAGGCTCCCAGCAACAGTAGAGGGGGTTCAGAGAGTTCCCATCCACCCTCAGCCTCCCCCGTTAACATCGTCCCCCATGGGTGGTCCGTTGTTCTAGTCGATGAACCCACCTTAACACATCATCGTCACCCAGAGCCCCTAGTTTCCATTAGGGTTCTCTCTCGGCGTTGTACATTCTGGGGGACTGCCTGTGTGATAGGCAAGTTTGAAGGGTACCTGAAAGAAAGCAGATCATGCTGCCCAAAACACAGATGGAAACAAGTCAGGAGGGAGGTCACGGTGGAATCAAGAGACTGGGTACTCAGTTATGCATTGCGGCGAGGGCTGTGACGTGGCTGGCGGGGTGGAGGGCACTATAGAACCAGCGCTAATCAACACATCTGAGCAAGAGGCAGTCTGCTCAGTGTTTGGGAGCAAAAAAACCAGTTAAGAATCACAGAGTAGGTGGGACTTGAGACTGAGTATGTGGGCTGAGTAATGGTATTATTAACTTATATCTTCATAGAAACACTCTAATCTCCATGTGAAACTTCAAGAAAACAGTACGATTATGACAAAATTATTATGCTTGTAAATAGACTAATAATGAAAAAATTTTTAACCATTTTCTTTAGCTCCAATTAAACATCCAACACTTAAACCATCTGGCTTAGAGATTGGAAAACTTTCTCCATAAAGGTCCAGATAGTAGATATTTTAGGCTTTGCAGGCCATATAGCCTCTGCCTTGACAAGTCCTGTCAGCCATTGTGGTGTGAAAGCCACCAGAGAGTAGATGAGCAAGCAGAGCACTGCACTTGGCCTCTGGACTCCCAGATCCAATTGTGGACTCCCAGATCGAATTCAGGAGAACATCATAAATTTTAACCGGCCGGGACCACATACTCCTCATCACCCAATTTGCCAAAAAATCCGAGCCCAAGAGCTATACAACCCGTGGGTTCATATTCTCCTCAAATACAGGAATATAACGTGCCTTCCAGGGTTCCCTGTGTGGGGAAGAGCCCCGGACCCCAGCGATCCCCAGTGGGCCTTTCCACGGTGTGGGGCTCCCCCTTGTGAGCTCCGTGAACAAGCGCAAGCAAGCTGCAGGAGGCTCTTCCCAAGTCTAACAGGGAAGGGAAGAGAAGGGAAACTGAGAACATTGGCGACCAGAGAGCCCGTGACCCGAGCACAATGCGGACCCAGAAATGTTCCTAGATTTCCACATTCACCATAGTAAGAGTAAATTTTTGAAGGCTGTTGGCCACCTAGCCTGTGGAGCTGGGCATAGCAATTCCAGAAAAGGGCTTGTTTTAAATATCGGTACCCTCTAAGTGGTTTTATCTTTTATATCATTTTTTGACATTGTTTTCATTTTTGTTTTCAGGGGAGCTTTGGAAGCCTACGTTCAGTCAGTAAGAAGTAGAGAAGGCAAAGAATTTGCACCAGTTTATCCCATAATGGTTCAGCTGCTTCAAAAAGCTATGTCTGCTCTTCATGAATAACTTGAAGTATTTCTTACTCTTCGTCGTGCGCTGACCCGATTCAAGGTTGGCAGCTAACCTAAGTAACATGTTCTAGAGAACAGCTCCCATCCACTGTTTTAAGAATGTAATTGACCTCTCCATATTTCCTATTGATCTTCTGCCTTACCTCGTTAGCCCTTCTACCTTAAGTAGCATAAAATGTCAAAATAGGTTTGTCATCACCAACCTTTGAACTCCATGGGCTTGATTTTTCCAGAAAGACATCCAACTCTTTTTTCCATCCCCCTCCTTCCAGGCTTTTTCTATGAGACCAGCTGAAATTTCTTTCCCATTACATAAGATTCCCCCTGCATGTGTGCACACATCCTAAGTCCCCACTGCTTTTTGAGGGCTCTGATCAAGTTACATAAGTACCCTGCCACTCCCCACTTACCTTTGTCCTCACTAGATCAGTGTGTGGCCCTAGAATCATGGTGGAAGCTTTAGAAAATCCTGATGCCCGATTTGTACCCCAGATGGAACACATCTGAGGGTAGGAGCCAGGCAGGAGTATTTTTTAAAAACATGCCCAGTGGTTTCCAACATGCAACGAAGTCTGGGAACCAGAGGCATACCCCAAAGCGAAGACGTAGGGTTAACTGTTGTTTAGGTATGTTCTAGTGTATCTTTAATAAAGACAGAGCCATGCTGTCTTTATACTCCGTGTGTTATTTTATTAAAAGACTGTGGGGCCTGTTTCACTTTGTAAGATGTTGAGTTAAAAATAATCTTTAGTCTACAAAGATTCTTACAAATAGGTCATGTAGGTCCTTGTTTTTCTATTGTCCTTGCTCTATTACTAACATTTTGTTTTTAATGCTTAAAAACCCCATCAGCAACTTCTGAATATATTTTCCATGCCCTGAACCTGTTATTGTGACCACTCAAATTCAGTCAAGTTCAATCAGCAGAAGTCAGAGATAAACAATTTTTTTCCATTTTATTTGAAATAATATACAAGAATATAGTGTGCAAAATTTAGGGGCAACATCATGAAGAAGTGTAATGAACTGAAATCGATTTTACAGCTGTGATTCCTAACCAGAAACACCACTTGGTAAGTAACGTGAAAAGCCATGATTGTAGCTCAGAGCAAAAGCAGCGTCTCGCCCAGGGACTTGCTCTCACCTCAGACAGCTGGAGGAAAAGTAAAGTGCACGTGTTGCACTGCAGTAAGTGCAAAGTCTGCCCCCACCATAAAGATACGATGACAAAGAAGATATTTAAGATACGTGGCTGAGGAGATACAGAACACAAAGTTAAAAAATACAACGATGTCAACTGTTAATAGCACCATTACAGTGACTATATCCCAATGCTATTAACTAACTTGACCTTGGCCCGGGCTTGGCCTCCGCTGGAAATGACGGATGGGTGCTGCCACCTGGTGCAAGACTCTGCACGCCCGGGGTAGCGGCAGCAGGCGGCTCTCACGTTGGGACACTGATGCCATCCACCCACCACACGTGCCGGCAGCCGCTTGGCACTGGCCGGACTAGAGCTCCCGTGTTTGGCACGGCCCAGCGTGTGGTGGCTGCTCAGGGAGAGGCCTCTTCCCAGCTCTGTTTCATCCCGTTATGTATACAATACAGATTAATAAGCAGTAAGAGCCAATGTATAAACAGCAGTTACATACTTTTAAATTCCCCTTTTGTACAATTTAAAATAAAACATGTATACACTCTCCTCTCTTTCTACTGTACTTTAGCACCACAGGATATCAATTTTCAAGCCTATATTACCTGATAGACATATACGAAGTTTGGAAGAAAAATAAGGCAATTTGGTTTACAATGTTGATAGTTTTAGCTTACTTAATGCTCTAATGGAGAAAGCAAATCCTCACTCATATTATTAAATCATTTCAAGACTCATTGCTATCGGTATCTTATGGTCACACGAATTCAGGACGAATGGTGACACCTTGATCTTCTTAAGCCCTTCCATGGACAGTCAGTGTTTATGTAACTACAGACTTCAGAACGAGCGTCGTGGCTTAATGCTGTTGTGAGCCCTGTGGAGAGAAAATTAGAACTCGGTGAATGTGTATAAATCGATATCTAGTAATTCTACAACTGAGAACTAAGAGAACAGAATGTTTATAAGCTTCCTGTTTAAAAAAGATCACTTTCTCAAAGGGGATGATTTTTTTAAGTTTGCTAATACCCGATGACTAAACATCTAGAAAATGTATGACAACGGCAAGAAGAGACGGATTAGGAGGAGCAGAAAAGAAAGGGGATCCAGGCTAAGTCCTACCACACGGAAGTCTAAGGTAATGAAGAACTTCACAAACCCAGTTCAGCCACCCTCTTGTGCTGGAGTCTGACTACCATCTACTTGTTTACAAGAGATTCTTGAAAAATGTGTGAGTGTGAACTACATGTTACTATTAAAAGACCTAGGCAGAATGAACTGAAGACCTCCTCGACCAGCCCTCCTGCTGCAAAGGACTATCTTCCCTTTGTTTTTGTTATTTTTTAAACTTTATTTGAGAGCGAGAGTACGAGCAGGGGAGAGGTAGAGTATGCACTGACAGTATGGAACCTGACATGGGGCTCGATCTCACACATCGTGAGATCATGACCTGTGCCGAAATCAACAGTCGGGCCCTTAACCAACTGATCTAAAAATACAACTTAAAAGATGCTAGTCTAGTCAAGGAAATGTTCTAAGAATCAAGTCCATCCGAGGTTGATTATGGTATGAACTCATTTACAAGTCTTCCTAGGCTTTTCTATTTCTTCTCCTTCCTGAGGTTTTTAATCTAGAAATTCTGTGCAAACGTCAGAAGGCCCCATGAAGGTTAATGTGCCCCACGCTCCTTAGCCCTTGCCCAATCAAGAAAGGCTGTGGAGACATGCCACCCCAAGATCAGAGAGATTTCTAATAGTGTGATACTGAGTTAGTAACACCCATCTTTCAACCCAACTAGAAATACTACCATTCCAAAGTTATTTTTCCACCTTAATATTTCTGCCTAAACACACTTTTTTTTTTTTTCAACGTTTATTTTTGGGACAGAGAGAGACAGAGCATGAACGGGGGAGGGGCAGAGAGAGAGGGAGACACAGAATCGGAAACAGGCTCCAGGCTCCGAGCCATCAGCCCAGAGCCTGACGCGGGGCTCGAACTCACGGACCGAGAGATCGTGACCTGGCTGAAGTCGGATGCTTAACCGACTGCGCCACCCAGGCGCCCCCTAAACACACTTGTTAAGCGTGTCTGAGAGTTCTACTTTCCATACTAAAAGAGTAGATGGCACTTAGTGATTAAAAAAAAGCAGCCTGCCTTACATGATGGTATAAACACATTATTAGGTTGTGAAGTGTAAAAAGGCTGAAAAAAAGCCTCAACACCACCTTTTAAAGGTTATAACAACTGCTGCAACATGCCAGTATAGTTATGGGGAGAAGTCAAGATCTTTTTGAGCAACTAGTTGTTGAAACATACTGAATTGGTTCTTTTCCTTTTCCAACAGTCAGGATTTAAACGTTTTTGTTCTTCAGCCAAAGCCTTTGCTTCTAATGTATACATCCTTCTCTCTTCATTCTTCATTTTCTTCCACCTATCACCAAGGATCACACTTATGGCTCTGTAAAATAAATATTGACACAATGCTGAAGGCAAGAATTTCTCGTAAGACGCATGTATGTCAAGTGCTGCTACTTCAGGAAGATATAGAAAGTTAAAAGAAAAGAAGGCAAAAATCTTGTCCAACAGAGAGAAGGGAAAAGGCCAAGACTACGGTAGTCATTTCCAGTAAAATCTCAAGTCCTATGGGCCCATTCATCATAATCTTGGCAGTTATAAAGCCTCCTGGAATACTGCCAGTATTTTCCAATTGCCCAGAGGCATCTAAAATGGCTAAATATTCAGTGTCCTACAGAGCTTAAAGAGAAAGTTAAATATTTCAAAGAAATGGTTTAAATTACCACTGGAACTATCCTAGTATATTGGTTCCTTAAAGATGCTACGGTATTAAGGCAGTGTTCAGTATCAGCAGCATGAAGTATTATAAGCTATTCTTGCTTTCTGTTTGTACCCATAACCCATCAAATAGTTATGACCAAAGTCCCATTCGTTCATGCAACCATAGTAAAAATGTGGTGGGCATTAACTCTGCACAGCTTACCATTTACCCTCCTAAGACAACACCACATAAATCCTAGGTGATACTTGTACTTGAGAAAATTGGATTAACTCAAAGGGAAAGAAGTCAAACTGGATAAAACACATCATGACAAATCTGAAGCTGTTTCCTATTTATATTTGTTAATCTGCTCCCAAACCTAGCAGAAAATAGTCTCATCCAGAACATGCAGACAGAAACCATTTTCCTTCTGTGAAGAGCTTTTAACCATTAATTTCATGACACAAAACAAAAGGCGGTACATGCTGTGTGAAGTATATACGAGGGATTTTAGTGACTGATGGGGAAGCTAGAGGCAGGCACCTGAACCTCAGAAGAATAGTAACCACAGCTCCACTACTTAACAAGAAATTAAATATGTACTAGATATGTATGTACATTTTCCAGTAAGTCGATGCGATTAAATACTATTATCTTCCTTTAGCATAAAAACCAGTTTTTACAGTCTTTGGGTTAAAGGTACCACATAATGGTCAACACATTTACCAGTTAAACTGGTAAAAAATATTTAGGTATCAATTCCCAAATCACAAGTGCATTTGGTTGGAGAAGTTTCTGTTTTTAAAATGTAAATACTTAAAAATGAATAAGCTCATAGGAACAGTTTAGTGGTTGCCAGAGGCTAGGGGTGGGGGCTGGACGAAATGGGAGAAGGGAGTCAAAAGGTACAAACTTCCGGTTATAAAACAAGGAAGGCCCTGGGGACGAGGTAAAGTGCACAGGTGTACTGTATGGTACTTTCGAAAGTTGTGAAGAGTAGCTCTTAAAAGTTCTCTTTATGTGAAAAATCTGTAACGGTGTGGTGATAGATGTTAAGTAGATGTTGTGTGGAGAGGACTTTACGGAATCTACAAATACCACATTATGTTGACCTGAAACTCAATTCCCTCTCCCTCTATCTTGCGCTCATGAGACGTTCAGACTCGAATTCAAAAACTCAATTATTTTATGTGGATAATCACATGACTTTGCTCATGCTATCAAGGGTAATGGGAGACAGCAGTTTTGATGGTCAGGAAACTAAGGAGATTGGAAGAAGTCATTTCAATGCTTTGAGAGGAAGTGAGCGCTAAAGGACTCAGATGAGCGAGGAGTACAAACAAGCAGGGCAGAAAGGACCAGTGTGGATTTCATCCGTGGGCTCTCACTGATGCCACCTGTATGTTTAGTCTCTGGCAGTTTGTAGTAACTACTGTGAGTGTCAAAAAGACTACAAACCACCAACGCCTGCATCTTCCACAGTATGACACAGGCGTAGAGGAGGGACACTTGCGATCTGACACGAGAAACTTTTTCTATAAAGATAGGACAGTCAGAACTGTGTCTTCCAACAGGCAAATGACAATGTTATTTTAAAAGGCAGACCCTTACCCACCCAGGTGACCGAATTATCCCTCTAGGTATCATAAAATAGTTACCCATGAAGCTAACTTTTGAAAGTCAACCTAAGAAAACAAGAATTCGATCAAAAAAGCTACTAAGCGAGAAGTTTACTTAACTCCCAGTTCCCGTGAACTGCACAGAAGAGTTCACTATTAGATTCACAAATAGAATTTTTACCTGTTATCTTTCCCTGGATACATCTGAGTATATTCAACTCTGTATTTTTTGGCAAAAAGCATGAAGGCATTCATTGGTCTTTTGCACTTGTTAGGAGAAGTGGCACTTGCAGTCCCTGAGCTGTGGTTTTTGTCGGCTTTAGCATACAAAGAACTGGGAGAGAGCTGTGATGACCCCGATGAGCCACAGGTCTTACTAAGTCCAGATCTTGCAAAGTCCTGGCCTCCAGGCCCCCCACAAGACAAAGATGCACGACGCTGACGAGCCATACTGCTTAACACGTAGACTGCAGAAGAATCCATAGGTGTGAAGTCATAGCTTAAAAAAAAAAAAAAAAAAAAATTAACATGGTTTTAATTCGACTTGATTATCTGATTTATAAAAACTGAAAACACTTTTTTTTCCCCTGTACGATGTTTAACCACCTTCACCACTGACAGTTGCTTATAAGATGAAAGCTTATATATGCACTAATAATTTTTTTTAATCTTCACAGAGTATAAAAGTTAAAGATTTCAAGCCCCTCAAAAGAAAATCCACGCACTTTATTTATAGCAAGTACCTCCTCCAGATCCCCCACAACCCACTTAATTACTACTTCAGATTCACTTTTTGAAAAATTTGATAATCTGATTTCTTGGCCTACAGAAGCCTAAAGCTAGAAAACTAAATTGGAGTGGCAGGCGTAAACAAGGCCTAGGACTAGTTGCTATGCAAGACCGAGTGTTGGGGAAGGACAGTCCAGAGTGACTGAATACAACTAAAGAACTTAAAATTTTTTGTTTGTTTAAGTCAAAACAGTCAAACATACGTCAATCTCCCCTGAAGGCCATCCATCTATTATAACACAGCTTAGTAACTTAAGAGTAAAACCTCACATTGATCAGGCAAAGCCCTATTCAGTATATGTTCAGTTTACACAGGCACGGAAATAAGCTATCCATATTACCGTATCTTCCCAACAAGCTTCATTATCCTCTCTTTGTATAAAGAAACAAGCTAAGAAAGAAAAAGTATTATTCAGCCAAGGCCATGCAGCTACTAGATCCAGACCCAGATTCGTCCACCTCCAAAGCCCTAGGTTTCCTCACCAAAACCATGGTCCTCCACCTTGCCACTGGCTAACGTCAGGGTGAACACACAATAGATTAACTGAAAATATTACCTGAGAAGTAGAGCTGGTGTAGACAACAGCCTAAAGATTACACCGGTCAAAAGATTTCTTTTGTTCCAACTGTGTTCATGCCTACTGCTTCTACTTTTTATCTTAACAGAAAGCCTTTTATTCTAAATCCAACCCCTACTTCTCTCCCTGAAACAGAAATTCTGATAATACATGAAAACAGGTTGATACTAACTACAGAAACAGTATCTACCTAAAGGTAAAGCAATAGGAGATTATGAATTATTCCAGAAACAGATGGAGAGAACTAAGTGCATGAAGCCCATGCCAGTCACCACACACAATAAAAATGACTTCTACCAATTATCAACCACACAACATGTGGATTTTTTTTAAAGGTATTACATGAAATAAATATGATGCCAAAATCATCTAATCAATACTCAGCAGTCGGGATTATGTCAAAGAAACAATTTTTGCTATCTCGATACCCTCCCATATATAATTTAGAAAAACAAAACTAAAACATTATAAATGAAACTGACACAAAATTATTAATCTCCACTGAAGTCTTTATTTACAACTTGAAATACCAAAAGATTTAAATAGAAGCAAGCTAATTACTGAAATTTGAAAACTCTACCATCTAGTGGTACAAATGTAACTCTTCTACTTCCATTATGGATACAACGTAAGAGTAGTTTGAAATATTCAATCACAGAATTCAGATTCTGATATGACTATAGCATTAAAATATTACACAGAATGTCTAAAACAAAGCTTTACCTTTGCCACACTCAATTCTTTCTCCTTGGGGTGCCCAAGTGACTTAGTTGAGCATCTGACTTTTGGTTTTGGCTAAGTTCAAGCCCTAAGTCAGGTTCCATGCTGACCACACAGAGCCTGTTTGAGATCCTCTTTCTCCCTCTCTCTGCCCCACTCACACACTCTCTCTCTCTCTCAAAATAATACACTTTAAAAAATTTTTTTAAAGTTCTCTACCAGTAGTTCCTGAAACGTGCCTTGTTTCATGCCTCCACTTTTTCTCCCTGCCATTCCTTAAGCTCAAATACCCTTTCCCACATTCACTAATGTGTATTCTTTTTTCTATTTTTTTAAAGTATATTTATTTTTGAAGTGGGGGGGGGGGGTGGAGAGGAAGGGAGGAAGTGGGCTCAAACAGGGGAGGGGCAGAGAGAAAAGATACAGAGAATCCCAAGCAGGCTCTGAGATGTCCGTGCAGAGCCCCGTGCAGGGCTCGATCCCACAAACTGAGATCATGACCTGAGTCAAGATCAAGAGTTGGAGGCTTAACCGACCAAGCCATCCAGGTGCCCCCCTAATTTCTATTCTTTTTTTTTTTTTTTTTTTTTAACATTATTTATTTTTGAGAGAGAGAGAGAGCATGAACAGGGAGGAGCGGAGAGAGAGGGAGACACAGAATCTGAAACAGGCTCCAGGCTCTGAGCTGTCAGCACAGAGCCCGACGCGGGGCTCAAACTCACGGACCGTGAGATCATGATCTTAGCCGAAGTCAGACGCTTAACCAACCAAGCCACCCAGGCGCCCCCTAATTTCTATTCTTAAAAGAAAAACTCCACAGTAGTGTTGTGTCTATTAACCATAGTCACAGACACTCACTTTAATCCTCCCTTCAACATTATCCTTGTACAGATTTTTTTTTTTTTTTTTTTTTTTTTACAGACCCATGGAAAAGTTCATTGATTTATCCCAGCTTCCACAACAAATCGGCAAAGCTAGGATCTGAATCCCCACATCCTAGTTCCAGAGCACCTACCAGGCCACATCTCTCAATCAGCACACACCACACCGTACACATTTACTAATCCATTTCCTTCTCTAGACTGGAAGCAAAGAAGCAGGCCCATGTCTTAACAGATTCTAAATCCCCACGCCCAACACATACACTAGGCTCTCAAATTCAAATATCTGATGACCTAATGAAGAGGTGAAAAAAGTTCTGCAGAACATAATAATGTAAAATTTTAATTGGGTTCAGACCCCACCCCACCTCTTCCACCTACTAGTAGTATGACTTGGACAGAGTAAATAAACATCTAGCCTCAGTATACTTATTTCTAAAATGAACTGAACACATGTCATGTAGTGTGGCTGAGCTGACAGAACAGTGTCTACAAAACTCAGGGCAGAGGCTGGCACATAGCAAGTATTCATTGGGGTATATATTATTATTACTGTAGAAATAGCCGAGATTGATTGATAGAACACAAAATTTGGAGTCTCGAAAGGATACAGACTTGAATCTTGGTTCTGATACAAATGGCTGTTTCTGGTTCCTTAAGCACCGTCCCCTCCCCCACCGCCGGTAAAGTGAGGCTATAATCTCATAGGATTGTGAAGATTAAATACGTTAACACATGTACAGCACCTTGTACACACTGGACACTCAGGAGTTAAATTCTATCACTTGAACAGAAATGCTAAATTCACAAAGTCAGAAGTGACAGTCTGAAACCTGCCTGATGCCCAGAAGACTGGCCTCAATTGTGTCTGGAATGGGCTTCTTCAAATCATACTCTCACTTAAAAGCTTCCTTTCTACCAATGAACTATAAATTGTGTTTTAAAGCTCATCTATGGCTGACTTCTGGTCCTTACCAAGGTAAAATCTGATCAGATGTCCTTCCCTGTACAGCAGGACCCAGGAGCTGCCCCCAAATCCCCAGACTGTCCCTGGGAACCGATTCTAGGGTTCCCTTTTGGACAAGTGTTTCTTTCTGCCTTCCTTCCCTTTCTGGCCCTCCTTATAACAGACAGCACTTCCCTTAACCTGCCAAGTCACAATCTAATCCACAATGAAAATTCAGTCAATTTCATGCTTCTCAACTCTGTCATGCTCTTTTCTCCTGGATGAAACTGCCCATTTTCCACTCCTTAATGGGCAGCAGAAAGTCACTCCACAGGAAAATGAGACCAATGTCCAAGGTCATCTTAGGGGTAGTGTGACCAACTGATGAGAACCTACCGTCTTGGAAAAAAATTAGGTAGGTTAGTGTTGTTTTTGCTTAAAAAAGGTTTTTCACTATGCAAAACTTAGTATGTAAAAAATGTATTTAACTTTTATGTTATAAAGTATACAAAGGAGTGAACCCACAACCTAATTAAGAAATAGACTATTTCGGGGCGCCTGGGTGGCTCAGTCGGTTAAGCGTCCGACTTCAGCCAGGTCACGATCTTGCGGTCCGTGAGTTCGAGCCCCGCGTCGGGCTCTGGGCTGATGGCTCAGAGCCTGGAGCCTGTTTCCGATTCTGTGTCTCCCTCTCTCTCTGCCCCTCCCCCGTTCATGCTCTCTCTCTGTCCCAAAAATAAATAAAAAACGTTGAAAAAAAAAAAAAAAAGAAATAGACTATTTCTACTCTCACTAAATAGTTCCACATTTGCCACCCCCAGAGATAACCACTCTCCTGAATGGTTTATCATCCCCTTACTTTTTTCAATATTATAAAAATAATGCATTATTCATAAAGAGAACATATAAACACTATAGTGTTAATATAATAGCATTCTATTAATCTATAGTAGCATTAATTAGGTTAATATATCCATTGTATCAACATGTAATATGTAAACATTTTGTTATGTGGCACCTGTAACACAGAGGGCCGGACTGCTATCCTGAGGGTATCCTTAAAAGGCTGGCCCTGGACTAGCATCTGGAATTGCGATTTTAGGAAGGTTCTTTATTCCCACCCTGGTAAGAGTAGCTCACTGTGCCTCAACTGTGTGTACAAACAACATGGTTAGCCCTAAACACCTGCTTTCCTTTTGGAAGTCTGGAATTTGAGTACACGCAAGGCAGAGGCAGCCTGTGCGACCAGCTCCCAGTAAAAACCCTAGTGCTGAGTGTGTAACAGCTTCCCCGGCAGATGCCAGTTCATCCCTATTGTTACAACTCACTGCTGAGAGAAACAAGGGTGCTGTGCGATTGCGCTGGGAGGAGTCCTGGAGGCCTGGCTTCCTCCACACTTTCAGGATTTTGCTTCATATCCTTTCGCTAGAAGAAATCCTAGGCAGGAGTGTGACTACATACTGAATCCTATGAGTCCTCCTGGTATGTCACTGAACCCAGGGGTTGTCTTGGGGATCCCCAGCATAACTGTGTAATGTATGTTATATACATTAAGTAAAAATTATATAAATGTAATTAGATTTGTAATTTTATTAGATCTATTTCCAAAGAATATCTGATTCCACACATAAAAAATGGAATTCTACCATGTATTTCTGAAGCTAATTTTACTTAACATTATTTCTAAAATTGATCCATGTTTCAAAATATATGGCTGTGGCTCATTCATTTTCCACTTAATGTTGTATTGTTTCCACATTGTGCGATCCTGAGCAACACAGCCACGATGACCTAACTTACACATCTCCTTCTGCGTGTCTGTAAGGATTTACTTCTCTAGGGCACACACACACAGGAATGGAATTGTTGATACTCAGTGTTCTAAGATAAAGCCATATTAGGGGCGCCTGGGTTGCTTGGTCGGTCAGGTGTCTGACCCTTGATGTCTTGGTATCAGCTCAGGTCATGATCTCACAGTTCATGGGATTGAGCTCTTGGTCGGTCTCTGAACTGACAGCAGAGCCTGCTTGGGATTCTCTCTGTTCCTCTCTCTCTCTCAATAAGAAAAAAAAAAAAAAAATCAAATTATCTTCCAAAGTTTTTCTATCTTTAGAATATTCTCACCAAAACACACGAGGTATCACTGACCTACATCCTAAGAATACTTAAGAGTATCAGACCTCAAAACCACCTCATTTCTCTTCAATTTGTAAAAAGAACAGTGTGTGAGGGATGTAACCAAATAGCATTTAGATTGCAATCTGCAGACGTTTACTGAGCATAAAGCCTGTGCCAGGGCCTGTGCTAGGTGCTTTTTTAAAATAACAGCCTTACATATCCTTTCAAAATAAAAATATATTAACCTTACGTTTTATTACATTAAATTAATGAAATAAATAAAACCTATAGGCCAGCAGGTATTCTGGATTCTCTTAATGCCTATGAACTTAAAAATTATCTTAAAGAGGGACTCTGGGGTGGCTCAGTGGGTTGGGCATCTGACTTCGACTCAGGTCATGACCTCACAGCTGGTGAGTTAGAGACCCAAGTCAGGCTCTGTGCTGACAGCTCGGGAGCTTGGAGCCTGCTTCGGATTCTGTGTCTCTGTCTCTCTCTGCCCCTGCCCCACTTGCTCTCTCTCTCTCTTAAAAATAAACACTAGCAATTATCTTAAAGAAAAAATGAGTTTTAAAATTCCAGATACCTATAAACAGACTCTCTCTGGATACCTTCTGGGAGTAGGGGAATAACTGCCCTGGTTGAGCCAGGCCTGCG
This sequence comes from Puma concolor, assembly GCF_028749965.1. NCBI lineage: Eukaryota > Metazoa > Chordata > Mammalia > Carnivora > Felidae > Puma > Puma concolor. The sequence goes on along the minus strand of NC_141668.1, from coordinate 92,837,044 downwards.
GGGCTTCCAGGAATGCGGGCCTCTCAGTGCTGAGACCAGAACAAACTGAGACAGCTCATCAACCCCCTCGAGCATCAGGACACAGGGGTACTTGTTCTGTTCTACCACGTACTAGCAAGAGGATGTCCAAAAAACTCACTTCCCTCTTTAAGATTTTCCAAATGTCAAGTGTTTTTGCTATTTTTACTATTTGTTAATTCATGCTACTAATGCCCTTGGTCGAAATGAATTATTAAAGATACAGTTATGGAAAGAAAAGGACAGGTAAGTACAAAAAAACACTACTAAGAGACTTAAGGACTGGTTAAAACAGCTGGCCAGATACAGCAGTTTTCTATATATATAGAATAACTATCAAAGTCGATCCGTTTAGTTCCTGGTCATGTAACATGTGGTATTTTTCCTAATCTAATACCAAATGTTTATGAACTCATGGTTTTCCTGCGTGATGACTATGTGTAAAGCTCCCCTGGAACTATTACTTTGTTAGTTCAATTACCGAATATGTTTTCATTTAATCATATTGCTCTAAGTAGTCCTTTTATAATCTTCAAACCTTTGAGATTTAGCCTCCTAAATATCTGACTTCGCAACCATTAGAGAGGTTAAAGGTAAACGTTAACAACAGGAAAAGAATCCAATAATACCTTTTAAATGTATCAAAAACACCTGAATCATCAAAATTAATGGCATCGGGGTGTCCGGGAGGTAGACATACATCACCAATATGGATCTCACAACATGGAATGCCATGCTGTACCACAGTCAGGCTTGGATAAAACGATGACCAACCTAAAATCAAATCAAACAGCAGTTACATAAAGGATAGGGATTGACAGAAGGGACCCTAATTATTTATTCTACAATAGGCCTTTCACTTCTGAACCTTGAAAATAGGTTACTACTTAAGTCTCAGCAGATTTTTAACATGTCCTGTATCTTTGCCACAAAATAAGTCCCAAGTATTTCCTTTAAGCAGTGCGAAGCTCTCCAAAACTTGTTGGATTCAGCGTTTTATTAATACACAGATTCTATCAATCAACACTTCCATCAATTTACAAGATAGTAATAATAGGTGACAATGACCAAGACCACAAAAGAGCCTCTGAATTATTTTTAACATGGTGTTAGTGTAATAAATCTCTGAAAAGTGATTTCAGTGCAATTACCAGAATATCACATTCCCCCAAATGATACCAAGATAACAGAGAGCTGCTTATATAGTAAGCTACCTGAATGTACGAGTTCATACCCAGAGAAGTGCAGCCCCGCCTAACGACTGCTAAGACCCTAAAGCACCATTAGGTGTTCTTATAAACCCCTTCTATGGTAGTTCTGTGTAGTTTGAAAGAAGTTTGCCCTTCAAGTTTCTTTCTTAATCATCAAAGAATTATACCACAAGACATCTTTCCAGATTTAAGAAGTTTTCTTTAAAAAGTTACTATAAATTCAAATTGACACCCTACCTTTATTTTTAACATAGAAAGGGTGGTCCAGCTTACACTCTACAGTAAGTAAGCCATCTTCTACTGTACCAGGATCAAAAGTCAACTTCAGTACAGACTCGCCAAATGATACACTTTCTTCATGTGATAACAACTTTAGACCATCAGAACCATAGCCCTGAAAATACATGCACAGAGTGAACAAACAATATTTAATTCAACACATAATGAAGTTCCTATTATGGGTAAGAGTCTGTAGAAAAAGTAAAATAAACAAGACAGGATCCCTGTCTTTAGGGTCCTTGCTTTCCACCCAGTAGTGAAGAAAGGCACGTATATAAATCACTGCAATGCCAAACAGACTGGCACAAGCACTTTCACTGAAATGTAACAATGCTAATGCACTTGATACAGGGAGGTGTTAACTCAGAGAGAGGAGGCAGGGTTCAGTTCCCACTGGAACAGGGATTTAAAAGAATGAAACCCAGAAGGTAGAAGAACATGCCTCATGCCAGGAACAGGCGAAACCAGCCTTCTCTGGAGAGTGCTGAGTATTTGCTAAAAATACCAGGGGGTTCAGAGGTGCGGCAAAGAAGACTGAAAAGGAGGGCCAGTTAGTAAGCAAAGGAGTCTAAAGGACAGGTGAAGTGCTTAAACTTTCCTTTGAGAGGGCACTGGAAGTCAATGCAAGTATTTTCACTAACCACTGTCAACTTTAAGATGATTAAAGTCTGCAGAATAAAAGGTGCCTCTAGTATTCAATGTATTTGAAGATATGATGAGAGAAACCCATCACAGTCTTAAACGGACAAGTGCCATGGTGGTAGAAAAGGGCTAAATTTTAATCCAACTGATTTATTGAGCAGTTGGCACACACCAGGTGCTAGGTTCTGAAAACACATTAACAACCATGATCCCTACCCTTAAGGTCACAGAAAAAACGAGACCGACACGCCACCAGCTAGCTATTGTGTCCGATCCTTATGACACTAGTACATGAAAGAGGTAGTGAGAGAGAAGGAGGACTGCACAACACCTCTAAGGAAAGAGAAGTGATCCACTGAGTATGAAGGCGGGGAGGGGAACACTCAACTTCTTGGTTTTCAATCTGTCAATCAAGAAGGCTAACAATACCTTTAAAAGAAGGGAGAAGAAGTAGGCCAGGAAGGGGAAGAAAAGGTGAGTCCAGGCTTGGTTATACTAATAAGCTGAGTAGGAAGAACTGTGACTCATGCAGGTGTCCAACATGCAGGTGGAGGCCACAGCCATGTTATCTGTAACTATATTACGGGATCTTCTCATTCCTAGAGCTACAAGATGTCAAAACTGATCCAATCTATTTTCAGATCAGGGAGCCCACACACAGTGGGGTCAACAATCTGCCCAACATCAGTCACACAGACAATTGCTAGAAGAACCAGAAAGACAATCCAGGTTTCCTGACTCCAAGACCAGAGACTCAACAGTTAGTAACAACAGCAGGATCAAAACAGGAATTTTAAACAAGCACACTTCACATGCCCAATTCCTCTGCCTACAGTGGAGATGGAGAAATTAAAAGATTGCAAAGATTAAGATTTTAAAGGCACTAACGGACATTTGTCCTAACCACTGCTTCTGCTTATCAACTTAAAAATGCCAATGTTTTATGGGATCATTTAAAAAGTAACTTCATATAATCAACTCTCAATTATCCATTTGGGAATTAACCACTTTGTACATTACATAAGATAAAAGCCTTGGTTCATTTGTTCATTGTATTTTTTTTTTAATGTTTATTTTTGAGAGAGAGAGAGAGAGAGAGAGAGAGAGAGAGAGAGAGAGAGAACAGTGTGACAGGGGAGAGGGGCAGAAAGAGAGGGAGTCACAGAATCTAAAGCAGGCTCCAGGCTCTGAGCAAGCTATCAGCACAGAGCCTGACACAGGACTCGAACCCACAAACTGTGAGATCATGACCTGAGCTGAAATTGGACACTTAACTGACTGAGCCACCCAGGCACCCCTGTTCATTTCATTTCTCCCAACGTAAAATGTATAAAAAAAACTAAGGAATACATCATTTTCCCATCTCAGAAAGCATAATTACAAAGGTGAACCTAAAGACACTGCTGCCCTCCATCCAGCTAAGTAATTTAACACAATCACAAAACTTCCACCTAAAACGTAAGGTGTCACTTAAATACGAAAATAAATGGAGGATACTCCTAAAGATTAATAATAAGCCTATGTTTTCTCACGAAAGACTTGGGAAAAGTTTTACAAATTTTAAATCAACCTTGTGAGTGCCCACTTGGAGATCTTCCTCATTAACGCAGCCTTCAGTTCTAGCAAAATCTTCAACATCCTGCCATTCCTTTTTGCTTCCCTTATGAAAGCACAGTCGTGTGCCTAAAGTTTGAGTAGAAAAGCAAATATTAGCTATCTGACTAGCATGCTACATAAGTAAGCTGCAAAAATTCAAGTTGTTTTTTTACCTTTCAAAAAACAGTGCCAAGCAGTTGAAGGCCAGGAATTGCACCATCCCAAATCATCATCATCTGAGAGGGAGGACATGCAGAAAATGCCAGATTCTGACTCACTATTTGCCTATGGAGAAAAATATCAGAAACTTTTTTATTTTGTAACATATTTTGTTAATATCTGTCTTTATCCCAAGGCTTCAGGCTCTCTCTCCTCATTAGTGGATAACTTAAAACACCTGTAAACTTAGGAAAAAATATGCCTCTGAAAACTGAAGTTTCTGGAAGTTTTAGTTAAATGCATGTTCCCACTGGTAACAAACTTTGCTAACAGTGAACAGAGCTGTATGTAAAATCTAATCCAGATGACCAGCAGAGCGATGAGACAATTTCCCATCTGCACGTGCTTCAAAAGGACTTCACAGAAAAGGAAAGTTAACATATTTCAGTGCTGTGCAAACTTCGTAACAGTTTCATCTCATGAATTAACTCACCCTTTCATGTCTGACTGGGGTTTCCTCCTTCCAGTGATGATGAGGGAAGGCTGGCTCACTCTTAGAAGAGGACACCGGTGGAGGGCGCGCATAGGAATGTAAACTTTTGCTAGTAGCTATGATGTGTACAGGAGATGATCTAAAATAAGGAAGAAGTTTTAACCATAAAGCATAGGTCCTTAAAGCAGATCTTTCCTTTTGATGAAAAGAACTTCATATTCATAATACCAATGTTATCACATAGAAGACACCTACGGAAAACACTAAAGACATCAAGATTTCATTTGTAGGCTGCAGTTCCTTAGCTTCTTACCCAAGCCCTCTTCACACATTTCAAATACTGTTCTTTTTTTCATATTTATCCATGTATTTTAAATTCCAAGTTACTTTCACTTATTCACCCATTTTTGTATCAGCAAGTACATACAAACGTAATGAATAATGTGCAGGCTCCCTGTCCACTTCTCTCTTCTACTTTGCTGCAGTCAGTATGAACACGGCATCTCAGCCTAACGTGACCAACACCGAAGCCTCCGTCTACCAACCACCTGTCACTGTGCAGATACAATGAACTACCTGAAGCTACAATGCTTAAACTTATTCTAGCAGGAAGCAGCCTAAATGGAACTTCCTGTAACTGGACACTACTTCCTATTTCCTGATACAGGCTTGTCAAAAACCATCTACTCATAAGGCTAGTTATCTTCCCACAGGATCACCTTTGATTAAGAGTCAACTGTTCCCAGGAGGGGTAACACTAAAAGCAGCACTCCCAGTCAGGGCGCCCAGCATGTGCACTGCACTCTGGAAAGCAGCAGAGAGGAAGACTGCAGGTCTAGGAGACCAACCAGCCCAATGGTCCCCAATCAGGACAGTTCTCAGAGATGCAAAATAGGAATCTGGTGCTTAACAGAAAAAAGTATACGCATGTCTGGACTAACCCTCTTTTAAAAAGGGGGAGAGGGGCGCCTGGGTGGCGCAGTCGGTTAAGCGTCCGACTTCAGCCAGGTCACGATCTCGCGGTCTGTGAGTTCGAGCCCCGCGTCGGGCTCTGGGCTGATGGCTCAGAGCCTGGAGCCTGTTTCCGATTCTGTGTCTCCCTCTCTCTCTGCCCCTCCCCCATTCATGCTCTGTCTCTCTCTGTCCCAAAAATAAATAAACGTTGAAAAAAAAAATTTTAAAAAGGGGGAGAAATATCTTCCTTTCCGATTCTTCCCTTACTCCCTGAGAAACTGTGTTAGCCCCTCAATTTTTATTTTACCCTTATTAACACTTTTTCATTATATCTTTGCAGAAGTTACTCTGGAATAAGAGTCCGTAAAACTATACTTTGCCTTCATGTTCCTATCACTTCTTAAAAACCCCTCAAATTTCTAAGTGTTTTAGCACATTCTCCAGTCAATTTTGGATTTCAAATGACAAATACTTAATGATTCACCTTTGCTCCAGTTCTTCCTTTTATTAAAACATTTATATCTTCATGGAGTATTAAAGAATGGCCAAACTGCTAAAATTTCCTTAAGTATATCCTGCCTTCATGACTAATAAAAGAAAATGGGTTTATCAGTTCTTCTGTTGAACCATTTAAAGAGAAGTAACAATGCAATGTTCTGAAATGTATATGGCCTAAATGTTCTGTAAAAATTAACATGCCACACGTGTCTAAAATACCAACAGCATCTCTCCATCCCTCTATCTATGCAGGAGTAATGTAAACTTTACCTGTCCTCAACCCCTTGGTACTATACAGTGACAACTTCAGACATCCAAAGCTCAACAACTAACACGGTTTAACACGCTACAAGAAGGAGCATGAACAGCCACTGACAATGTTAGAAGGCAGGAGAGACAGCAGTGAGAGCCTCTTGGTCCTGTTCCCTAGGAGGCAGGGAAGCATAGAAAATGCTGCAGAGAGGAGTGCCTGGGTGGCTCAGTCAGTTAAACATCCGACTTCAGCTCAGGTCATGATCTCACAGTTCGTGGATTTGAGCCCCGCATCAGGCTCTGCACTGACAGCTCGGAGCCTGGAGCCTGCTTCGGATTCTGTGTCTCCCTCTCTCTCTGCCCCTCCCCTGCTCTACCCTGTTTGTCTCTGTCTCTCTCTCTTTCTCTCTCTCAAAAATAAATAAACATTGAGAAAGAAAGAAAGAAAGAAAGAAAGAAAGAAAGAAAGAAAGAAAGAGCTACAGAGAATAAATTTATATCTTAAGGAAAATATTCCTTCTTTACTTATGTTTTTATCGATTACCTACCTTAAGGGTTTGCTCAACTTTCCATGAACTATATTAATTCTAAGTTTGCTATTAAAAAAAGAAGTGTTATCTCTAAACTAGAAAAAGCCCAATGGGAAGATCAGGGTCTGTTTTTATAACTACCAACAAATTTTTAGCTTTTTGACTATTTTTTTTCTTTCTAGGAAATTTTCATGGAATTAAACTGAAAAATTTAGTTAACTACATTGAATTTGCCCTAATCAAGACCAATATCTTGCCAAACAGGGGGGAAAAGAAAACACAGCAAAATTTAATGGGTTACAAGAAAGCCAGAATTTCACACATGAAAAGTTCATGTCTTAGCAAAGAATTACAGTAAGTTAGAAGCATTACCAAAATTCAGTTATTCCTACATCATCTTGTATAGACTATGGTCTGTCTACCCATGTGAGTAAAAATCTGGGCACTTCTCTCCCCTACAAACTATTGTGTTTATCTAGGTAGTTTTACATAGATAACTTTAGAACTTTAGCGATAATTAGTGAAATATTATCCACTTAGGTCTCTCTAGGAATTTTAGTTCAAAGCTTCCATAATTTCATAGCACAGCAACTCATTTCTGGAAACTCTAGTCCTCTGGTCTGGGTATACGAAACAGTGGTTTTTACCAATGGGAGTCCACTTTTATTAAATTCAAGATTTTAATATTAGCGATTTTAGTTTCCACAAACTGGTAAATAACGTAAGCTCACATATACTGTGGAAGAAAATAAACCTAGATCAAATGGAACCAAATTCAAGGTTGATAAAATTTTTAAATAGAATGTTTATTATAGGGGCGCCTGGGTGGGTCAACTCAGTTAAGTGTCCAACTTTGGCTCAGGTCATGATCTTACTGTTCCTGAGTTCGAGCCCCACGTCAGGCTCTATGCTGACAGCTCAGAGCCTGGAGCCTGCTTACGGATTACCCCCCTCCCCGTCTCTCTCTCTGCTCCTTCCCTGCTTGTGCTCTCTCTCTCTTAAAAATAAACAAACATAGGGGCGCCTGGGTGGCGTAGTCGGTTAAGCGTCCGACTTCAGCCAGGTCACGATCTCGCGGTCCGTCGTCGGGCTCTGGGCTGATGGCTCGGAGCCTGGAGCCTGTTTCCGATTCTGTGTCTCCCTCTCTCTCTGCCCCTCCCCCGTTCATGCTTTGTCTCTCTCTGTCCCAAAAATAAATAAAAAAAAAAACGTTGAAAAAAAAATTAAAAAAAAAAATAAATAAAAAAATAAACAAACATAAAAAAAATTGTTTTTAATGTTTACTATAATTATGGTCCTTTAGACAAGTATAATTTTCATTTCTCTAAGCATAAATATATAATAAAAGTATTTCTTGGTGTAGTTTACTTTTTGAGGACTTTAAAACATTTACTAAAACTTTTTAACTCATATCACTTTTTTTTTAATGTTTATTTATTGAGAGACAGAGAACGAGAGACAGAAAGAAAGGGAGAGAGAGGATACAAAGCAGGCTGCACACTGTCAGTGCAGAGCCCAACAAGGGGTGTGAACTCATGAGCCTGATCATGACCTGAACAGAAGTCAGGTGCTGAACTGACTGAGCCACCCAGGTGCTTCTCATAGTACTTTTATCTACTTCTCAAAATATGAAACCATGATATTAGGTGAAATATCTCTGCAATCATTATAAAACAATGAGCTCAATTCTAAGGACTTTACTTAAATTCTAATTTCAGTAAACCATTCATCAGATGGTTAATAACATTATTACTTTTAAAACTAGAAAAAAAATAAGTAACTCTTTGCAATGATACAAGTTTTCGATAAAAATATAGCCAGCACTCCCACCTGTTGTAGAATGAGCACTGCATAAGTGGACTTTGCGGACTGGTGGCGATATTTGCTAATTCTGTTAGCCAATCCACCTCATTTTCACCGTAAGTATTTTCTGATATGTCTGAGGTATTCTGGTTCCAAGATGGTCTTGGATACTCTTGATGTGAAACATCTGAACTTAGCTGGTATATGGCAGATTGGGTTGGATCACTTTGAACTGCCTGAAGTTCAGGAAGGTCATCTGCAAATAAATACACCCAAAGTTATAAAAAAGACATTACTAACACAGGGAACAATATTGTAATTACAGCTAGAAGAAGTCCTTAAATGTGGCTAATAAATTTCGTGAGAAGTATAAATTTGAAATGTTTTCTTGAATGAAACAAGTTTCATTAAAAAATGTCATTGAAAAATGACACCTTATACATTCAAGGGTCAACACAGCCTGATGGAAAAATAGACTTAATGAATATAAATGTATTAATGACTTGTAATTACCACAACTGTTCACAGACCGTAAAAACAAGGTATGTGTTTTGATTTTTTTTTTACAACTTACCTGGAATTAATCCATATACCCCCAAGACATTTTTATGTTAACATGTTTAAGGAGGAAAAAGGCATTTTATGTGTACATATATATACTTATTCATATACTTCATTACCCTGTTATAGAAAATTACTGCAATATTGAGAACAATTTTCAGAGATGAGATTAACATCATATTATAAGGTTTAGGTACTACTCATTCAACTTTATGCTAAATTATTTGTTTTGACTGAGGACTTCTAAACTCTATAATATCTGTTATTTTTTCCTAAAAGTGTGTTTCCAAGGCCCATGTACACGCCCATGTACGTGCCACAGCTGTGAACACCAAGACTGAATTCTAAAAAAATTGTATTAAAAAAAAAGAAAAAGGAGGGGAGAAAAAGCATCTTGCAGGCCTCAAAAAATTCTTTATGAAACACACACCTACAACAAACTACAGGTCCCGGGGTCCCTTCAATATATCAGTCAGGAAACTCTTCTAGTCTTGGGAGTCCTTCTAAACTGTTACGAAGAACGTATGTGCATACAATTCCTATTCAGGCAGACGACTCAGAACAGCCTACTAAAGCTGAGATGTCTTACTTAGAAGTACTGATTCAGGATATCCACTCAGAAAACCGACTCGAAGCCCTCCCCCTTTCGCTGAGCAGCCGGAAAAGATCGCAGCAACTTAAGAAACCCCCCTGTAAGTCTCTCAGTGATGTAGCGATGTCCCTTCCCTTGCAGCCGACAACGTTCTTGACCATCACTTCTTTATTTGTGGTGTGTCACGAGCTCATCTGTCTTTCCAGTTCAGGAAATTAACTACTTTCAAACTGAAGTAACGAGGAGTGGTATGAGTTTTTGACAACCCTGGGCCCTGACTTCTGACTTCCTCCCGACACTAAACTGTAACAGTGAAGCATCAACCGCTGAATAAACTGGTGTTCCTCGCTCACCAGCACCGGCAACCCCTTGGCGTTCAAGCAGTTTATGTCCCAAGACCTTGAGGATCTCCCAATTCCCAAAGAGCATCTCCTCTGGCTCAGCACGTGACACAGTTACAGTTTCTCAAGGGTTTTGTGAACACAGAAGAAAACCGCGTATTGAACGCAGCTGAAGCCACGCAGAACGACGACAGGGCAGCAGGCCCAGGTCACTCACTAGCTGTTTACTCGTCAACACCAGCCTCACAGCACCACCATCCCAAATCCTACCTCACCAAACCCGTGCACTTCTGCAGGCCGCACCTCGCGGGTGTAGCTTGGCAGCAGTGATAAGCGCGAGGGTCAGACCTTCGAGTTCCAAGGGTCTGCCGTGATGTCCCCACCAGAGCAACAAACCAACCAGCTCACAGGAACGTTTCAAAAGGAACACGAGCCACATGCAGGATTTCCCGGAGGTGTTTAACACCCACCTTTTACCCACCGCAGCAGATCTGCCCAACTTTTACCCACCAAAGCAGTTTCGTTTGGTAATTTGTAAGTGAGGCTCTATGATAACCATAAACAGCCCAAAGTTACGTTGGTCTTAAATAGTATCTTACGAGCAATAACAAGAGTACACTGAAAACTCCTAAGGTACAAAAACTTCAGGGACTTGTAAGCAGTTGAAGGCAGGTGGAGAAGCTGGCTAACCATAAAAGTATGAATCTCAGATTCCTACAATGCTTTGAATTTTGTTTACCAAGCTCCATGTGCTCATCACAGGAGTTGTATCCAGGCGAGGATGGCAAGTTCTCAGTACACTGAAGCAACTCCAGTGAGTCATTCATTCCTGAAGGTCTCTTGTCCATCACCAGCAGGAGTTTCTGTACTGCATTAGGCATCTGATTTGTCTTCACTTCCCACACCATGTTATGGTGCTCCGACTTCAAATAAAAATAACATAGAAAAAAATGTCACGTCGTGTGATCTGGAGATTGCGGAAGGATAAAATCCATCAGAGACGCCTAATGTTGCATCTTTCACTTAATCATACATTGCATTCTGTATCCCCCTCAAGTCCCTCACACCAGGCAGACTCCCGGATTTCTTGGGCTACGACCATGTAGTCAGCACTGAATTACACCCAGATCCCAAAGGATCTGAATTTATAAAAATCTTTTCTTTAAAAAAGAATACTAGCACCATTATACATACTTTTACTTGTTTAATCTGGTAACTCTGAGACCCAAAGAGAGACCAACAAAACCACTTTTTCAACTTGTATCTTCAAATTTAAAAGAAAATTAACACACTTTCCTCAATTAAATTAAAAAAGACTGAAGAAATATTCTATTTCCTTTTCATTTTCTGAAAATTCTATTTCAATTTTTCTATTTGCCAACTGTGTGGTTTCCTCATCTCTGAAAATAAACAGGTTTAATACACTTAAAACGGCATTCTCTGAAGGACCTTTAAGAAACAATTTCTTAAAATGCCCGTATGTTATACTTCTCAAAAATTGAAAATGCTATGTTTTGTTTTCTTTTGTTTGTTTGAGAGAGCCAGAGAGCACGCAAGCGGGGGAGGGGCAGAAGAAGGGAGGGAGAAGAAGAATCCCAAGCAGCCTCCACACAGTCAGTGTACAGAACCCAATGTGGGGCTCGAACTCATGAAACTGTGAGATCATGGATGGCCTAAACCAGAATCAAGAGTCAGACGCTTAACCAACTGAGCCACCCAGGCACCCCAAAATACTGTTTTCTTTATGAAAATGTGGTACCTAGTCATAATAAAGATACCTATCCTTCCAAATCACTTATTTCTAGAAAGATGAATAATAATCATGGTAAGTTTAAGCAAATAGTAAATCTACATCTTAAGCCCACAAAGTGATCACAAGGAAGAAAACAACACAGGCTAATATACCTAAATAATTTCCACCAACTAAATTTTGTTATGAAAGTAAAATGTGGTTATACCTTTGACACTCTGCATTTGGACAGTGATCAAATTCGTTCTTTAACAGAGGTGACAGCAGCAGGAAGATTTCCCGATTTTTCAAAGATTTACTCCAAATCTCATTTAAAAAAAAAAAAAAGCTCTAATGTGCTAAGATGAAATACACACACACAAAAATCTAACAGGATGTAAGTTTTTCCTCACAATAAGACAATAAAATATACTGCAATTTAAAGTCACTAAAAATCTGGTACCCCAGACTAGGCTGATCAAAAATGCTGTGAAAACATGTTAACTGCTTAGTATTTATACCAGACCTTTCTAAACCATAACATACTCACCAAGAAACACTAGTAACACTGGCAAATTTTTTTCTACAAAGGCTTTTTTATAATCTTTTTACTACAAAGTAAATTTTCCTAACTATGAAATACACTAAGGGGGGGGGGGGTGCGGGGAGAGGGAGAAATGAAACAAGGCATTTAAAAAAAAAAAAGGGGGGGGGCGCCTGGGTGGCGCAGTCGGTTAAGCGTCCGACTTCAGCCAGGTCACGATCTCATGGTCCGTGAGTTCGAGCCCCGCGTCGGGCTCTGGGCTGATGGCTCAGAGCCTGGAGCCTCTTTCCGATTCTGTGTCTCCCTCCTCTCTGCCCCTTGCCCGTTCATGCTCTGTCTCTCTCTGACCCAAAAATAAATAAACGTTGAAAAAAAAAAATTTATAAAAAAAATAAAAAAAAAAAAGGAACAGTGACTTCTAATCCCACCAACCAGATTTAGATACTGCTAATATTTTTCATGCATATACCTATCATCATATTTTATTTTCCTTCATACTCTGTATTATTTATAATTGACGCCTTTTCCTTTAGCGTAAGTTTATAAGCATTTTCTTGTGTCACTAATTTTTCTTACACATCTATTTTAAATAGTTATACAATATACATCACAAAGATACACCAAAATTTCCTTATCCCTCCTACTGCTGAACATGCTGTCCCCAGTTTCTTCATTCTTAAGTAACAGTTTACATTCTTTTTTTAAAAAAATATCTGCTTGTATCAGATTACTTTAGATTTCCAGAGACACATTAGTAGGTGAATGGCAATTAAACATCTTAAGGTTCCTGACACGCAGCCAAACTGCCTGTTGCTGTACTTTATTTCTAACATTCTACTTCAGGTGCTTTCCGCCTGAACTCCTCAAAGATGACCCAGATCCTGGGCACTGCTCTAGAGCCTTACTCAACACTAAGATGTTCTACAGAGTAGTGAAAAGGGCACTGGGTTAGATGTAAAGAATCATGGGTTTCGATTCCAGCTTGAACCCTTACTAAATACATGACCCGAGGGACTGAGCTTCTCACTAGTTTGGTATCTTCATCTGTAAAACAGAATTAATGCTAGCTGCTCAACCTTCCTGCTAGAGCAATTGTGAGGATGAGCTAAAACAAAGTGAGTAGAAGAAATGTAAAATGACTTCTTCACAAAATGTTTTATCCCTAGACCAACACAGGCAACACTATACATACTCCGGGCACTCATGTCTTCAACAGAACAGTTACTGGGATGCCTGGGTGGCTCAGTCAAACATCTGACTTCGGCTCAGGTCATGAACTCACGGTTTATGGGTTCAAGCGTCGCATCAGGCTCTATGCAGACAGCTCAGAGCCTGGAGCCTGCTTAGGATTCCCGGTCTCCCTCTTTCTCTGCCCCTCCCCCACTCACGCTGTCTCTCTCTCTCTCAAAAATAAACATTAAAAAGTTTAAAAAAAAAAGAAAAAAAGAACAGTTACTGAAAACGGTATAATGACATGAGACTAGACAGCTAGTTATTCAGCTTCAGCAAGTCTGGAGCCTGCTTCCAATTCTATGTCTCCCTCTCTCTCTGCCCCTCCCCTGCTCGCACTCTGTGTCTCTTCCTCTCAAAAATGAATAAACATCAAAAAATTTTTTTTAAATTAAAAAAACGTAAGATGCCCAAAACATTTGCAAGAAATGAACACTTTTTCAGCTCAGTATAATCTATTATGTACTAATTAATCACAGTCTTATTATATAGTTAACAGCAAAACTGCTGAGGTACAACAAAAAATCTCCTACAAAATTAGTGGCTACACAAGAGATGCAGTTAGTAACACAATTTGATTTCTCAGGCATAACTGGCCAAATCATTATTCTGAACCTCCACTTCTCACTGAAAAAATCAAGTACACTTTAAGCTTGATCAGTGATTCTCAATCATGTGACTATGTGTCCTTCAAACAAAATGATGACCAGGATCCACCTCCAGAGAATATGATTTATTTGGTCTGGGGTAACCCTGTGCGCTGCTATTTGTTTTCTTTCCAAACATCAGGTGCACTGTGAAAACCAGTGGACTAAAAATGATTGCCAAATTCCTTTTTATTTAAATATACATATTTATTCATTTAATAGACACTATGTACAAGGCACTATACGAGTTGCAATGTTGGACCTCAATGATGAATAATTTATCTTGAATCTCAATAATCTGTGCTTTAGTGGAAAAAAATAAGCAAATGACCACAGTTCTACAGAGCAGGGCTTGGCTATGAATGGGTAAAATGGAAAGAAGGAAAATCTTCCAATGAGAGAAACTCACATGAGCAAACGTGCAGAAGGTGCAAGTAATGGATGAAATCAAAACAACACAGAATCCAGGATCACCAGAAGGTAGGACGGCCTTGTGTGTCTTGTGGTCATGGATACTAAGGCTGCAAAGGTAGACTGAGTCAGAATCTTCAATCCTAGTTTAGGAAAATTAATTTCTTTGGTTTTTGTACATCAGAGTAATAAGGGCTCTGAAATTAGGCTACCTGAGTTTATGTATCAAATTTACTATTTATTGGCTATGTGTCCTGGGCAATCTATTTAAAATCTTTATGCCCTATTTGTAAAATGGAAATAATAAGAACACCTACATAGGTTACTGTAAAAACTCGGTGAGCTAACAAATGTAAAAAGCTTACAGAAGTTCCTAACACAGAGTAAACTCTCGATGCACAGTGGTAATTATTATAAGCGATTATCAGACACTGGCGAACCACTAGAGATTTCTGAACAGAGATCTGACATGATCAGAACTATAAACTGAGTCTGTGAAAAAAAATCATTCTGGGGGTGCCTGGGTGGCTCAGTCGGTTAAGTGTCTGACTCCTGGTTTCAGTTCAGGTCACAATCTCATGGTTCCGTGGGTTCCAGCCCTACGTCGGGCTCTGCGCTGGCAGCACAGAGCCTGCTTGGGATTCTCTGTCTCCCTCTCTCTCTACCCCTCTCCCATTCGCTGTCTCTCTCTCTCTCTCTCTCTCACAAAAATAAAAAAATTTTTAAGTAATAAAAAAAAAAATACTTAAGCATGATACGAGTATGCAGAAACATCCGTAACAAATACTGAAAGGAAAATGTATTAAAGACAGTGTATTCACATTTTTAATTTGTCTGTCAGCCACCTGCTCCCAGCTTCCTTTGCAAGAGTTCTCAGAAAACTGGTAGTATCCGTGCAGATTCCTTACTGAGTAATGCCCAAGACATGAGAGGAACCAGTCATTCTGAGTTCTCTGGACAGCGAATATTAAGTTTGGATGGCAGATCTGAAGTCTTCTCATAGAAACTTTTCCAACTTCTAAGTGTACACGGCACAACTAAACCTGTCTTATGATGACTCAAACTCCTTACGAACAGCTGCTGTACTATGCTTCACATGAGGATGTGATCTGCAGGCCAGCCCCAGCTGCAGTCTTCGACTTGAACATTTTCTCATTTTACCTTGATCAGGAAGTTCAGAGGTCACACTACACACGTGTATCTCCTCAGAGCCATCTCCAGTGTGTGCAGCAGAGCTGCTCTGGGCCCCAGGGAGCATCCGTCTTGTGCTCCCCTTCCCTTTGCACAGCTTTCTGGCTTTCTCCTCCTTCCAGGATAGATTTTCTCCTCCCCATCAGCGGGCCCTGCACTGTCTCCACTCACCTGTGCAGCACACTAACACCTTCTGCAACCTCTACCATTTCTCCAGCCACTAGTCCTAGCTCTCTAACAACATCCCCTCACAATATTCCTTACAGGAAGCTGGGAAAGGATATTTCAATTTCAAAACAGAGCTACTCATCAATAACAAAAGGGACCAATTAATTACTGAATTTGCATTCCCTGCGTTTGCACCTTTCATGACTCAAGGCTATCAAAAGTTCAGTAAACTGACTTTGGTCAGGTCATGTCACGGTTCCTGAGTTCCAGTCCCACATCAGGCTGTCTGCTGTCACCTCAGAGCCTGTTTCCAATCCTCTTTCTCTCTGCCCCTCCCCACTCCCCCCTCTCTAAAATAAACATTAAAAAAGAGAAAGTTTGGTCTTGAGATAATGGAAGTGGTGCTTCTACAAGTCTACTGCATGGTAAATGGGAGTCTAGAGCTAAGTCAACAAACTGCAGGTTCCCTCTTGCTTGCCATGTACTGTGAGGCTGGCCGCTTAAATGCGGCCTCCCAGCCCCTACACTGATCTCATTGGGCTACTGGGAGAATTAAACAATGTACATGAAAACAGGTGCCTGGGTGGCTAAGTCAGTTAAGCGTCAGACTCCTGGTTTCAGCTCAGGTCATAACCTCATGGTTCATGGGATCAAGCCCCACGTCAGGCTCTGTGCCAACAGTAGGGCGCCTGCTTGGGATTCTCTCTCTGCTCCCTCTCCTGGTTGAACACACATGCGCTCTCTCAAAAAATAAATAAACTTTAAGAATAAAATACATGAAAACAAAATTCAAATCCCTATACCAATGTAAATTTTTGTCTCAGACTTTTCTCCGTCAAACTATTTGGGGGAAGCAAGGCCCCTGATACAGTTAAATACCAGAAGACTCCATACTCAAAAATTCTCCCCCACATATATTACACCAATTAGACATTCATTTTGATAAACAAGCTCCTCTTTCAAATATCTCCTGGTAGAGCTAACCCTATTGTTCATTCATGCTTTTGCATACTGCTCTGGTATTATAGGATTTGACATAGCTTGCCTTGTATTTTGACTTAACTCGGCAACTAGACCAGAGATTCTCAAAAGGGAAGAGTAAAATTCTCCAGCAGCTGTGCTTTGAAATGTCATGTCCAATATTACAAATTTTTATCGGGTGGGGATGGGAAGGGTCTCATTGCCTTTGTTTTGTAACCTTTGGTAAATAAACATCCACAAAATCTTAGAAACAGGACAGGTGGGAAGGACCAGAAATAGTTAAATCTCCGTGAATGGACCAAAAGGAAATCAGGTTTTACAAATGCCAATCTACTATGTACAGAGCATTTGACATACTTCCTCTGATTTCATAAAAACCTCAAAACAGCTCTGTGAACAAAGTTATTCTTATGGATGAGGAAAACAGCACTCTGACGACTGAATGTGACTACCTTTTTGAAAAGAACTGAGAAAAGAGAGAAAAGGCACTGACCCAACAGAGATTAGACTCCTACTTTCAAATGCCTATTCTTCCCTGAATCTTTATCCTTTCCACCTGCAAGGATATCGCAGAATGCGTTTCTGTACCTCCTTCCCTAATCGGAAAGGACTTCCATACCAAGCTCAAATTCTAAGGTGGGCGGGGATGAAGAGAAGGTAATTGCAATTAACTTATATCTCTAAAGTGAAGAACTGAGGTATTTAAAATGGATTACAGTAGTTTCCCCCTATTCGAGGTTTCACTCTTGTGATTTCAGTTACCCAAGGTCAACTGAGTCTGGAAACAAATAATCTTCCTTCTGACCTACAGTCAGAAGGTCAACAGCAGCCAAACTAAGTCACAATGCCTAGGTCATGCACCTCACATCATCTCACCACACAGGCATTTTATCAGCTCACATCATCACAAGAAGAGTGAGTACAGGACAATAAGGTATTTTGAGAAAGACCACATTCACACAACTTTTATTACAGTGTATTGTTATATTTGTTCTCTTATTAGATAGTATTAATACCTCACTAATTTATAAGCCCTCATAAGAAAAAACAGCATGTATAGGGTTCAGTGCTATCCGTCGTTTCAGGCATCCACAGGGGGTCTGGGAACATACCCTCCCACACACCCACAAGTACGGAGGGATAAGCTACTGTAGCTTAGTCTAGGACACCGAACAGACTACCCCAACATCCTTGTTAGCAAGCTAAAACAAAAGACAATAGCAAAAAAAAAAAAAAAAAAAAAAGAAACAAAAACCAAAACGGGAGGGGGAATGAAAGTACTAGGAATACATTACAAGTGTAGATCATTATCAATAGTTAAGCAACAGAAAAGTATTGACAAATGTTAAAATTATTCTAATTCTTAAAAGGCAATTTTAATTCAAAACCACTGTTGGGAGTCATCCGTTACTGCTCGTTAGTGGGAAATAAATCTACGGCACTTCGTCGGGAATTGATGGTAGGACTCCCAACACTTCCTAGCAGACCCAACTCCCTACCACCCTCCTCCCGTCTTAGCCTAAGTGGCAGCCTGAGCTAAAGACTGGAGTACTGCCTTGTCGTCAGTGCTGCTTTTAAAAACGATTCTAGGTGAAAACTCCTGAAGAACGAACTCTTAGGGAGTGTAGAACGCACACAGCTTGAGTGAAATCCCCTAGACAGAGTGCAGGGCTTAAGGAAGCTACAAAAACCGGGCCCCCACTGTCGATTTCGCCCAGATTCTTTTTTGTTTTGTTTTAATCTGCCTGGGGCAGCAGCATAGGTTGGAAGGCGGAGACTGGAATCGCCTGCCAAGCCTGGGCTCTCGGTCACAGAGGCAGCGCCTCCCGGTTCACGCCAAGTCCATCCCCCACCTTCTTTCGCCATTCATGGCCTTCCCCTCCCCTCCCCCCATCATGTGACCGCAGCCTGGACTCCAGGCTTGTTTTTCCCTTCAGCTCAGCCGCACCGCGCAGGCGCCTCGGAGCCCATTCATTCGAAATGCGTAACAATGAGCCCCGGGGCCCAGCGGCTCCGCGAGCTTCCCAGCTCGGCCCGAGCCCCTCTCGGCCCCCAGTGGAGGCGGCGCCTCATTGGGGTCCCCCACCCCCGGCCGGCCACCCACTCGGGACCAACCTCCGACCCTCCGCCCACACTCGCGGAGTTGAAGTCAAACTTTCCTGGGCAGCCCCGGCGCCGCGTCGGCCCCTTCCCCCGCCCAGGCCCGCCCCATCTCCGCACCCGGCCGGGCCACCCACCGCGCAACCCGGCCCAGAGCGCCGACCTCGCCGACTCCTCCCAGCCCCCGCCCCAGAGACCCCCCTCGGGCCGCGCCGCCGCGAAGCCCAGGTGAGCTCGCGGGAGGTGCCGGTCCGGTGGGTTCGCCGCGGGCAGTTACCGGACGGTTGATTGCTTCCACTGTGAGGGCAGCCCTTCGCACAAGAGGAGCGCGGACCAGAGCTCGCCCGGCCGCCCGGTCCCCTCGGGATCCTGCCCCTCCCTTCCCCACCCCCACCCCTTCCCGAACTGAAAGACAACAAACCAGCCGTGGAGTGAGGGCAGCCCCGGCGCGGGCCGCCCTGGACACGACAACACCACCAGCCGCTTGTATATCCCCTCTCCGACTGACGCCGGTCTCCCTGGCGCGCCTTAGTATTCCCGTCGCCTCTCTCATTCCTCCACCGAAACTTTCCTACTTACCAAACCCGTCGCCATTACCAAGTCTTTCAAGCTTCGTCTTCCCCCTCCCTCAACCCCCCGGGGGCTGAGCCTTCGCCCCGCTCTTTCGCCCTCTTATTGGTCCACGGAACTGCCATTCGATCATTCCCCTTTCCCATTGGGTGATACCGTGGTCCGTCTCGGGAGGCGGGCTTGTATTGACTTTTGTGTTGTGTTTACTGGAGAAGACGGCGTGTCAATCACTAGAGTGAGCGCTTCGGATTGGATTGCTGCCGAGACTTCGGGGACCTAAGCCAAACTTTGCCCCCGAAATGGATTGTGGGATTCGTAGTCTCAGCCTTGCTCTGTTCTTCTGGGAAACTGCAGGAGAGAGAAACTAGTTGGACTACGTATCCCAGAAGGGCGTGCACAGCGCTGTCTTGATAGTAAACAAGAGTCATAGGGACACGTGTATCAGCTCGTTTGTTTTGGTGTCTGGGACAAAAGGGAGGGGGCGGAGGAAGCGAGTGTTTTAAAGCTTTGGCCTCTTCTCTTCCTCTGGGCCTCTCCTAGCACTCGGAGAGCCCCAGTCTCTCGCAGCACCCATTTCGGGCCATAAACAGGCAGAGTCGCTCGCTGCTCAAAGTTTGGCAGGAGGCCAAGGTATTGTTTTAGTGCGAGGGGAAGGAGATGACTGCACAGGCGGAAGCAGTGCAGCCTCGCGAGGGACCAAGCCACCCACAAATCACAGCCCCAGGCATTATGGGGATAATAAAGGTGGTATCGGGCTCCAGTGGGAAGAACTAGAATTTCTTTATCACGACCCTTTCCTGGCCACCCCCCGGACAGCAACTTGAGAGGGTTTCTTTGCCAGCTCTGATCAGTTCACCGAAGATTTGTTGAATGCTGGCTGTATGCCAGGCACTGAAAGGCTTGGGGACTAACAGAGAAAAGTTCAGGGTCTGGAGAATTTATAAAGCTGTAAGGGGGTGGATGATTACTATTGACTTAGAAATTGAGGCAACCCAAAGCGGTATTTTCCATGTTGACCAGCTTGCTTGTTAAGGTAATAGAGGCGTAACGTGTGACCTAAACTGAATTTGTGAATCATCCAAGCTTCCCTGGTAAGTTTTTGTTAACCAGTGTTTTCCTCCAGACGACTTCCCATTGATGAAAGAAAAATGTCTTTCCACTTCGTTGCCACTAGGAGTTCCTCCTTAAGTTACTAATACTCTGACTCACCAGAGGAGGATGGCTTCCCTGGCTTTATAGTTAACTTCACTTTAAACATGGCTGGCCATCACAGTCCACGGAGTCTATAATTGTTTTTACCATTAACATTCAAAAGGCATTATTAAGGTTTTTTTTCTTTGAACTTTTAGTGTTTAATTATTTAAGCTATGCTTCAGGTTTTATATCTTTAGATCACTGTATGCATGCTTAGAATTAAGAGGAAAACTTACATTAGTTAGAAATCTATAAAGTCAAACCACTGAAAAGAGCCCTTAACCGTAACTGATTATTCCTTTAAACACTACCCCCCCCCCACATTTCTTTAAGTTTGTTTTTTTTTTAATGTTTTAATGTTTATTCTTGAGAGAAAGAAGAGGGGAGGGGGTGGGGCAGAGAGAGGGAGACACAGAGTCCAAAGCAGGCTCCAGACTGAGAGCTCTCAGCACAAAGCCCAATATGGGGCTCAAAGTCACAAACCACAAGATCATGACCTGATCTGAAGTCAGAAGTTTAACCAACTGAGCCACCCAGGCACCCTGCATTTCTCGAATTTTTAAATCTGCCTGAAAGCCACAATGAATCAAGAAATCCCAAATAACTCTCATGGTGAAAAAAGTTTTACAGTTCTTTTAGGGGTTCCCTGTTGGAAGCCTTGAAATGAAATTATTTTAAAATAGTTCTGTCTACCCTATGATCAAAGATTTATGTTCTTGTATTCACAAATAGTAACTTTTTTTCCTAAAAATAATTGAGGGCCAGCAAAACACCTAAATTTTTCACTGAGAAGAAAGGACAGCGTTTGAACTTATTATCTTTCAGAGATAATAGAGGGATCCAAAAAAGAACTAGACTGTGACCCTGCCTTTTTCTTTTTTCTTCCTTTTTTTCTCCTTGCAGTGGCGGGTTGCTGTATCTCTGCAGTGTTTCATTTTTTGACAAAAAGAGAAATCGTGGAATTTACCTAATCGTTTAAAATTAAAATTTGAAGTATTTATGTCTTACTCCCACAAGGAAACTGAAAATCAGCTTTCCTTCCCCCAAAAATGAGCTTTGAAAAGCCTGAGCCACTCCTTACCCCTATTCGTTGCATAAACCATGAGGTCTGTTTTTAGCTGAACCTTACCTTATTTTAAAAGGTTTTCTAGGGGCGCCTGGGTGGCGGAGTCGGTTAAGCGTCCGACTTCAGCCAGGTCACGGTCTCGCGGTCCGGGAGTTCGAGCCCCGCGTCGGGCTCTGGGCTGGTGGCTCGGAGCCTGGAGCCTGTTTCCGATTCTGTGTCTCCCTCTCTCTCTGCCCCTCCCCCGTTCATGCTCTGTCTCTCTCTGTCCCAAAAATAAATAAAAAAAAACGTTGAAAAAAATTTTTAAAAAAATAAAAGGTTTTCTATCCAATGGGGCACCTGGGTGGCTCAGTTGGTTAAGTGGCTCAGTTGGTTAAGACTCTTGATTTCAGCTCAGGTCATGATCTTGTGGTTTGTGAGACTGAGCCTAGCATTTTGCTCAGTGCTCAGAACTGAGCTTGCTTGGGATTCTCTCTGCCCCTCCCCTGCTCGTGCTTTCTGTCTCTCTCTCAAAATAAATTAAATAAATAAATGGTTTTCTATCTGAAAGTTCTTACCAAAAGCTTTACTGGAGATGTTTTTATCGGTGAACGCAGTGATGGGAAGAATAATTTCAACTTCAGATCAAGATTTTTTACATTATTATAAATAATTACCTTTTAATAGTCCTGTAAAGTTTTTTTTTCATTCACTCATTCAGAAATATTTAGTTCCTATTATTTGCTGACCACTTTGCCAATTGATGAGCCTACAAAGATAGGAAATTTTTTCACATACTTTCATTTTTGTCTAAGTCACTGGGGACTAAAATTCTGACATTTCAGTCACAACTGATTAAGTATCAGTATTAGAATCTCTACACCTCTGGGGCACCTGCAGGGCTCAGTCAGTTAAATGTTCAACTCTGGATCTCTCAGCTCAGGTCTTGATCTCAGGGTCATGAGTTCAAGCCCAGTGTTGGGCTCTCCACTGAGCATGAAGCCTACTTAAAAAAAAAATCTCTACACCTTTAAGGTGAATAATTAGTTCTATCTTTTGACTTTCCTGGGAAGCTAAATGACCATAGTAGTACCTCATATATATTTAACAGGAACATCATCATTAATTCTTGGTGACCAATAAAACCAACCAACTCATAACCCAGAACAAAGATCAAAGTAAAAAAACTAGTAAGATCTTGAAAATATATGTAAATTCTACTCTTTCACTAAAACAGATACAATTAAAGAACACATAATAAACTATGCCAAGAAGTTGTCATTTAAAATCAAAATGTCTTTCCAGCAGTTTGTAAAATACTTGTTTTCATTAAAAAAAAACATGAAGTGCTGATTTGTTAAGAAGATTTATCTTTTTTTTTTTTTACTACCTTTAACCATAACTTTACTACCTAAAGTAGTATTATAAGGTAGTAGTACTACTTTACTACCTAATTTAAGAATTTAACAACGTATTTGCCTCAATTCCACTACATTTGGCACACCAATGACTACTTTGCTGGACTAAGAAAGATTAAGTTCAAGTACAGGGCATTGTTTACATGTTGAGAATATCGCTGTTCAAATTGTTAAAAAGGAAATGAACATTTAGAAGGCTCAAAACACTTACATGAATCGACAGTTGAGCAAAATCACCTCCCACCAAGGCTATTTTATAATCAAGTGTTGACTATCTCATGCATTTTATTGAATACTGTCCTGAAAGTGAGAAATAGAATGGCTGTTACTGTATGGTTTGTGGACCCTCATAACCAGATGTGGGTGACTGGGAGCTGTGGCTGGCTGCCCTACCCAGGGTCATGAGAGAGGATCTCCCTGCACACTGCTAGCCTGTGAAAAGATCAGAATTCAAAGTACAGTTTCTACTGAGTGCACATTGCTTTTGCACCATCATATAGTCAAAAAATTGTGAGTCAAACCACATGGGACCATCTGTACTAAAACTAGGAAGTGGAACACATGTATGATCTAAAATAGTGCCCCAAATTTTCAGATAGTTTCTCTCTTGGTAGATTATTTAAACTCTTAGAAATAGCCTTCCATATCCACTATACACTAAAACAAATTAATTTTAGGGGTGCCTGGGTAGCTCAGTCGGTTGAGCATCTAACTCTTGATTTCGGCTCATGTCATGATCCCAGGGTCATGGGATCAAGTTCCACGTTGGGCTCTATGCTGAGCGTGGAGCCTGCTTAAGATTCTTTCCTCCTCCCCCAATGTGTGAGCTTTCTTTCTCTCAAAAAAAAAAAGAATAATAATTTTATAATTCCAAGTACTCAGGTACACTCAAATTGTAAGGAAATGCCTGGGAGCCTATGAGTGCCATTTTAGAAAGGAGTAGTATGTCTGTTGTGCTTGTAATTTTTGATTCAACTATGAGTTTAAATTATACTCAGATGACCATAAAGCAAGACCTTTCTTCAGTGTAAGTGAGTGTCTTAACACTATCGCCTTTAGGAGGAAGAACTAAGGAGAAAAGGAGAACTAAAGAATGATTGTTGGCTGGGACTGCGGCGGGGGGGGGGGGGGGGGGGGGAGGTTGGTTGGGAGGAGACAACATGGCTCAGTCGGTAGAGCATGCGATTCTTGATCTCAGCGTTGTGGGTTTAAGCCCCAGGTTGGGTGTAGAGATTACCTAAAATCTTCTTAAAAAAATGACTGTTGGGTTTCTAGGCTGGATAGGACTTGTGGGTGAGTATTGATGGTATGTCAGTGCTATTGCTGAGGTGGGGAATGTTGGAAAGAATGGACTTGGGAACTGGGAAGAGAAAAGAATGGATTCAACTTTAGATAATGAGCTGCCGTTCAGACAAGAAATTTAGGTAAAACTGCTGAACCTGTGTGGGGTTTAGGAGATCTAAGTCAAGAAAAATAAACTTGAGTGTCTTCAGGACACAGGAGACTACCCTTTGTGGCCTCAGTTGCCCTCAGTTCTTGTTAAGTTGTCCAATTTGGTTTTAATGAGAATGTGAACATTTAGAGAAGGCAACAACAATTTCAACTTAATCCTACTTCCTATTTATAAAATTTAGAAGCAGAAATATGAAGGTTTTCGTCTTTCAAATGACTTCTCATGTGTTTGAGATCATTCTTGTTATCTGAACTAACACAAAACTCCCATGTATTTTCTCCTCATGTCTGTTTGTTACCCTAGGCCCTCATCTATGTGTTTTCTTTTTGTTGCCAGTCATAAGAACCTCGTTTTAGAGGCAAGACTGATAAGAAGCGATTAAAACCACAAGTCTTATCACACTGTGCCACACTTCATATTTTTGCTTCCATTGGTCACCCTCCAACATGTATATCACCTCCTCCTCCCCCCGCCACTATCTCATATGCATCTTGCTGTCTGAGCTCTCAATCAGTAGATGCCTGCTGAACCAGGGAACCAGAAGTTAGGAGGAGACAAGTAGCACAAATCTTAGGATAGCAGATTATGTGTTACACTGTATGCCCTGGGTGGTTTTGAACACTGACTGAACAAGCTTCTGTGTGCTGTGTCCTTGCCCTACACATGCATCGTTATTATAAGAGGGCAGGTCTCATCTGCTTACAAGATAAGTGCAATTCCCACTCATTCCGTCTCCCTCCGTGCCAGTCACACGTAGGCATACAAAATTTATCTACTTCCGTTCCTTCAAGTTACACAGCCTATCACAACATGCTGTAGTAATAAACATGTGGAAGCTATTTAAGTTCAGCTAATTTAAGGAGCAGTTACAAGAAAAAGATTTGCCAAAGAGGTCTCTGTAGTGAGCATCTCTCCTAAAATAATTGCTTGGCTTTAAAACATGACATTTGTATACATTTCAAGAATAGAGGCATCTGGAAAGGAGAGGCCTAACAGAGGCTGTGGCGTTCTGGGGAGACATGTTTCTCCTCTCGCTCCTCAGCGGGATCTAGGTGGGTTTCCAATTAGGACAAAGACGGAAAACCAACAATCAGAAGCAACTTTATCCAAGATTTTTGACCATAGTTACTGCTCATAAGCTCAAGGGTTCTACTTGAACTTTTTTTTTTTTTGGATGTTGAACAGAAAACACTTAAAGAGTTTCACTTCTATGTTATTGCTTTTGTCATCTGAGTCCATTTCCAGCTCACACTTTAAACTTTTGCTGGCCTCTGGAAAAAAAACCTCATTTTCCGTTTTTGCAGTTAAGAGTAAAATTTCATTTACTTACTATAACAACTCAGTTCTAATTGATACTAACACATTTCACGTATATACATTTTGCAGTATGTCTTGGGGGGTTTGGGGAGGGGGGTGTGATGGCAACGCTCAGGTTGTGGTTAAACCACAATGTAGAGAAGCCACCTACCTAGTAAGTGTCCTTTTTTTGGATACTTTTTGATGGTGCAGACAGTTCCTTCCACAGCATACATCATGTTTTCCTAAATGTAAATGTTACATGCATCTTCAGGATTTCCTAGCAATTTTAGGCTTTATATATTTACAGCATAAAAAAAAGAACAGAAAAACCCAGATCTGTTGGTCAAATGAAGTTTTCCTCTCAAGCATCGTACTACACCTGTGCTGCAAATTTGATGCAAATTTCTCCATAGGTTCAATATAGGAAAGCCTAGGAGACCAAGAATTGCACAGGAAACCAAGAGATGTCAGCTGCCTGGGAGTTCCGCTATGGACTCACCAGGTAACTGATTTGGGCAAAGTCACTGATTCTCCTCACTTACACAGACTGAATTGATCTAAGCTCCCATAGTTATTGTTGGGCACACAAGACTTCTGCAAATACCTGGTATACTTTACTGTTTATGCTTCCATAACTCGTTATACTTTTAAGGTTTTTTTTTTTTAATTTTTTTTTTTTAACGTTTATTTATTTTTGAGACAGAGGGAGACACAGCATGAACGGGGGTGGGGCAGAGAGAGAGGGAAACACAGAATCGGAAGCAGGCTCCAGGCTCCGAGCCATCAGCCCAGAGCCCGACGCGGGGCTCGAACTCGCGGACCGCGAGATCATGACCTGAGCTGAAGTCGGACGGTTAACCGACTGAGCCACCCAGGCGCCCCTAAGGTTTTTTTTTTTTTTTTAAAGTACCTGTTAAGACTAACAACCATAGGGGTTTTTTTTTTTTAAAGTACCTGTTAAGACTAACAACCATAGGGGCGCCTGGGTGGCGCAGTCGGTTAAGCGTCCGACTTCAGCCAGGTCATGAGTTCGAGCCCCGCGTCAGGCTCTGGGCTGATGGCTCGGAGCCTGGAGCCTGTTTCCGATTCTGTGTCTCCCTCTCTCTCTGCCCCTCCCCCGTTCATGCTCTGTCTCTCTCTGTCCCAAAAATAAAATAAAAAACGTTGAAAAAAAAAAAAAAAAAAAAAAAAAAAAGACTAACAACCATAGACTTTCAGCTGCCCAACCAGTTTTGCTGCCTTTAAAAACATCCTGGAAGAGGTAAGGTGGTCTCCTATTCCAATCTGTTTGGGTCAAAATTCTTTCTGATATTCAACATCAGGCTGTATGTACTTCATACTCTCTTAATTTCAGAAGCCAGCATTCTTGATTATTCTATTTCTCCCTTATGTGTTAAGAATTCCATTTCTCCCTTAGGTACTAACATTTTATTTAGATTTCAGAATTCCTTCTTCAGTCATTTAACAAAGCCATGGCTTATCCAGATGTATTACTTACCCCTCTGGGATTACACATGATTAACTTTAAGTGCCAAAGGTCATCTAGTCCTTGTTATAAGTATAACATTTCTTGGGGTGCCCGGGTGGCTCAGCCGGTTAAGTGTCCGACGTGGGTGACTCAGGTCATGATCTCACAGCTGGTGAGTTCGAGCCCCGAGTATGGCTCTGTGCTGACAGCCCAGAGCCTGGAGCCTGCTTCAGATTGTGTGTCTCCCTCGTGCTCTCTCTCTGTCTCTCTCTCAAAAATAAATAAACATTAAAAAAAATTAAAAGAAAATATAACATTTCTTGAGAAAATTAGGAAAACTAGATCAGTATCTTCAAGATGCTTTAGAAAGGACTCAGCACTTAATCTTACATATTTCAATAAAGTCCAGAGTCCTTCACTTCGTGTCCTATGGCTCCCCTGCACATTTCTACACACCTTAAATGGTCCACTCCTTTCTAACAGTAAGCCAAATACATTCACCCAACGTGTATCACAGGTAGCGTTTGCGAAAATATATGCACCAAGCCCTAGTTCATCATGACATGCAGAAAACACACACTATAAAACAAACAGGGAGAAGCACTTGTGTTAACAGAATGTTCTTTCAGAGTATTTCTTAGCTGCACATACTGGGTCCTTGAATGAAACTTCAACAGAGAATTTCCAAGTAGTAAAATATCTTGGCTGGTGACTGAATAATGACATCCACATCCACAAGTGAAACTTAAGGTATTTTAATAAGACACTTTGACATATAAATTCCCTATTAGCCAGGTTTATTTCGTTAACCAAAATGGCCCAATGAGTCTGCAGCAGACCATAATTGTTTATATGTTTGTATCGCATATGACTGATAGTTAAAATTTGTGAAAAACCTATTGCTATAAAGAGCCATGTTTCCTGGTTGCATTACGCCCGGGGCAGGGGGAGGGGGTGGCGGTTTTCCCATTGGCCACATCTCAGTCAGGCTTTCACATAGTGCAGTATGCACGACGGAAGTACCAGTAAAGAAATTAGCGAAAAACAAACAAACAAAACAAAAAAAAAAACTTCATTAAAAACATTTTATTATAAAAGTGTGCTTTATTATAAGGTAAATTTAAATATAACCAACAATACTGAAAATAATGTAACTGGCATTTACAGCCTTGGTCAGAATTCTCTATTAAACAGGCATTTGTTTGCTATTCCATGAACAGTTAACAATCAGCTTATGCAACAAGGTATCTTGAAAAAGTGGATAAAGAATACAGAATGATGAACCAGGAATTTGGGTGGGTTCTTTGCAGTTTTTTTTTTTTCTTGTCTAACAGACATGACTTTTAAAATAAAATCTGAAGTAGAAAAGAAGTCATCCTCATGTAGTAAGCTCTCTTCCTACATGAAGGTTTGTAAAATCATTAAACAGTGTTCTAAAATGGGGTTGAAGTTATACTTTACATATTGTTTACATATACATGACCCGATGAACCTATTTTAGCCATATTTTCATTATACTCAGACCATAAACATTCTCTAATAACACCACACTATAACAGCCACAGAATATTTTTACCCAGGTATATGTTTTTTTAAAACCTGTTTCCCCAAAATGAAATTGCTCATTTAAAAGTGAACAACTGGTTAGAATTAACCTCTCCAAACACTGTGGTCACGTGGGCCTAGAAATCACATTAAGAATAATACTGCTTTGGTTGAGTGGAATTTAATTCATCTTATATAGCAGAATAATAAGTATATCAATTATCAATGAAAATTTATACAACTGAGTTCATCCTGCACATTTGAGTCTATGTTCATGCAAATGGCAAGGTCTAATGGTACATCTGGACTGGGCAGAAATTCCTTTTATCTTTATGTATGGTTTATAAAAATTTATTTCTACCACCATAAAGGAAACCCAAGGGAACAGATGTCTGCAGAGGACTGTGTTATGTATGCCTAGTGAAGAACCGAGAAATATCCTGTGGGCGTGTAGATAAGGACTCCAAAATATTTTTGGTATAGGACAGTTTTTTTCCCCCCCTTAGCATATGTAGTATCTTCAGCTTCTATAAGACAAGTTTAAATAGCATTAAAAAAAACTGTGACATTAAATGTCGAACTCAAATTTTTTAAGAGTACAGAGAACTATACAATGAAAAAAGGAAGTAGATATATGTTTTATGAGGAAACTGTGTTAATGATCTCTCCTCTAAAAAAGACTCTTCCCTATTATCATAATGACTACATTGCCCGTCCTTAAAACCACTGGAACATGTAGGTTACTGACGTTAGGCCAAAGAAGTCAAAACATACTTTATTGCAAAAATATAAAAGGTTTTAAAATTGCATATGATGTTTTATGCCATAGTCCAAGGCCAGCACATAACTTATCAAGCCAGAAAAACTTGAAAACAAAAATGATTAAAATTGTACTGACTATATATATAGCGAGTTGTAAAAAGAATGTGATGCCATGCTGTAGAGCATGGTTCACTGCCAAGTTCCCTTTTACATGGGCAGAGTCACTAACACAGCAATCCGAGGGAGTCCACATGAACACATGTTGCCCATGGTAACACCCTTCAATTATCTTCTTGCACACAGATACTTTCAATATATTACAATCATTTGAATAAACCTCTCACTGAGATCATAATTTTGTGGAGTACAAAGTCATTTCATCAGTATGTCAATATTGTTTTGATCTATTCTTTAGAAAGTGATGTTAAAGCCTATAGAGTATTAAATCACTACTCCGCTTACTGATACGTTGTAAATGTAAAAAAAGGAAAAAACCTGAAATCACAGAAAATGCTTGGCATCTACACAAACACATTCTCAGTGGACTAACCACTACTGTGTAATTTTGTCACTATAGGTCTTGTTCCATACTTTTGCTTCATGCAGTGGGTTCAACAATATCCATGTTAGTTCCAAACAGGGCAACTAATTGTTCTTCGTAAGTGGCAATGTTCCTTTTCATAATTTCCATGCAAGGTCCCAAAAGCCTTTCAAATGCTTGCACATCCATGGCTAAGAGAAGGAGAGGAGAGAAGAAAAAGAAATGTAACATTCTTTGCAAATCTGAAAAACTGCAAAGTCATTTAGGATACCCATTCTGCATGTGTCAGGAATGCAATGGTTATTTTTATTTTTTTTAATGTTTTATTTTGAGAGAGAGAGAGAGAGAGAGGGAGAGGGAGAGAGAAAGAGGGAGGGAGAGAGATGGAGCATGAGCAGGGGAAGGGCAGAGGGAGAGGGAGACACAGAATCCGAAGCAGGTTCCAGGCTCTGAGCTGTCAGCAGGGCTTGAACCCATGAACTGTAAGATATGACCCAAGTCAAAGTCAGACTCTTAACCGACTTAGCCACCCAGGTGACGCTGCAATGGTATTTTTAGATAAATATCAAATATAAGAAAAGGTCACAAGGATAAAAATGTTCCACTTCAGAAAATAAACAGCCAGTGTTCCCTTGACAATGGGATTGTGCAATGCTAGGTTGCTGGGAGGCTCCTGGTCTCGGGTAAGAAAAAAACAAGGGACTATAATGGCAAAGCCTGGTAATTCTAAAAACCTGTTGTTGTTGTTTTTTAAAGTTTATTTTTGAGAGAGTGAGAGCAAGGGGCAGAGAGAGAGGCAGACAGAGAATCCCAAAAGGCTCCATGCTGTCAGTGCAGAGCCCGATGTGGGGCTCACACTCACAAACCGTGAGATCTTGACCTGAGCCGAAATTAAGAGTCAGCACTTAACCGACTGAGCCACCCAGGCCCCCCTAAAAAATAGTTCACCACCTCAGTAACATGAACTCTCCTCAAAGGTGGCAAGGCCTTTTTTTCCTCTACTGTTCTTCCTTCTCGGGGCTTACTTACGACGCTATGCCGTAAAGACATGATGTTACCTTGTGTAACGTTTACTCTCTCATACTATCGCCTAGCCAATTCAAAACAGCAGCCAGAATGCTCTTCTCCACTTGTAAGTATATGCTGTATGTCACTTTCCTGGTCTGTCTCATGCATTTTTAAAAACTCAATTTATAATATACTCGTAGAAGCTATGATCACACTTTCTACTGTAGAAGTGCAAATTTTTATTAAAACTTTTTTTTTTTTTTTTTTTTTTTGCCTTTCAAATTTGCAAAGGTACAAGGGACATTGTTCACAAGAGCAGAGGGAGTGGACACTCTTGCACTGCCAGTAGCACGTACATCAGCACAGGTCAAGAGGGCTGGGAGTATACAGTGAACTCCGTAAAAAGAAAGGCTACTCCCGAGAACCATTTCTAAGGAAAAATCCTATACATGGAAAAGTAGTCTGTGCGCACAGACACAAAACCTGCTCCCCCCCCACCGAAAAAATATGGAGCCCAAACCCCCAAAATCGCCAGTGGAGACCAATTAACTCATAATGTGGATGTTTACCTAACAGAATGTTACAATTTGATAAAATGAGAAATAAAATAAGAGCCTAAGGTACAGTAAATGAAACACAGCGGTTTACAACACTCTAAAAACAGAAAACCCATGCAAATAAAAAAGATGAGGAATTATAAGAGGATGTGGAAATCACTGGGGGTTGGTAGTGGTGGTAAGGAATTTTCCTACCTTCTCTGTATTTCTCAAATTTTCCTTAATGTGAATAAATCTGTTATAGGAAAAAAATAATGGGATTTCACTCACTTCACTTCACCTTTACTCTTTCTCACTAATGTCTATACTCAGGAAAATTACCTGTCAGTTTCTCACTACCTTCTTTTTCATCCAGGTGTAACACTTGAGCCCTTTAAAAAGGGGCTCCTCTAGGAAGTTGATTCCGAAGGGACCCTCAGATCTTAAGAATACTAAAGCTGGGGTGCCTGGGTGGCTCAGTCGGTTAAACATCTGACTTCGGCTGAGGTCATGAACTCGTGGTTTGTTAAGTTCGAGCCCTGCGTTGGGCTCTGTGCTGACAGCTCAGAGCCTGGACCCTGCTTCAGATCCTGGGTCTCCCTCTCTCTCTGCCCCTCCCCCCACTCACACTCTGTCTCTGTCCCTCTCTCTCAAAATAAACATAAAAAAAAGAACACTGAAGCCAAGTTTATTCTACTGAACCGTGAATAAGAACACAGAGTGGCTAATTACTGTTGAATCAATTTTTCTTAAAATGTCAACTAAATGGACTCCTCCTGAATTCCATTTTTCACCATTAAAGTAAGCGCTTTCTCATATATGGATCTCAGATACAGACAGACGTCTTCCATTTGAGGACAGCATCTCTGCTGCTAGGAAATAAGAAGTTGAACAATAGAGAAGATTTTGCTACATTCTGACAAACCTGAAACCATGGTTTCCTGGGACCAGGACGAGGAAGTACTCCCAAAGAGCTTCCAGCTTTGCCCAGAGACCTTAATGTATGCTATAAAAATACTATTCTGGCTTTTTTTTCAGGAACACAAACTTTATTTGAAAAACTAGACATAAAACTCCATACTCAGAATTCTTTACTAAAACAAGATGCCATTTCACGCCTATATGAAAGAAGAAAACAGGAGAAAATAGGTATGTGAAAAATTTTAAAGAAAAAACTAAGGGCGGGGTGCCTGGGTGGCTCAGTCAGTTAAGCATCTGACTCGTGACTTCGGCTCAGGTCATGATCTCAGTTTGTGAGATCGAGCCCCCCAAGAGGCTCTGAGTTGACAGTGTGAAACCTGCTTGGGATTCTCTCTCCCCTCCCTCTCTCCCATTTCCCCCACCCTGTGGGTGCATGCTCTCTCTCTCTCAAAATGAAACCATTTTTTTAAAAAGAATATTTTAGGGGTGCCTGAGTGGCTCAGCACCAAACTTCAGCTCAGGTCATGATCTTACAGTTCGTGGGTTTGAGGCCCCTGGAGCCTGGTTCGGATTCTGTGTCTCCCTCTCTCTCTATCCCTCCCCCACACTCACTCTCTCTCTCTCAAAAATAAACATCAAAAAAAATTTTTTTAATATTTTAATTAAAAAAAAAAACCCAAGGGCCTCCCACAAATCGATTTCATAATGCTATGAGTCCTTACCTTGTTCTCTCTAGTGGGGACTGTGAAACGTGTGAACCCAGTAAGACCATCAGTACAGCAACACGAATACATAAAAGGCAGACCGAACAGCTTCCACCCAGAGGAGCACGTACAGCGCTGTGACTCCTACCTAAACATTTGACGGTCCCGATGGCGTGCGCTGAAGCTGCTCGGGGTTTGTTAGTGACCAGAGCAAGTTCTCCAAAGTACTGTCCCCGGGAACACCGAGCAATTTCTACTGCGCCATTCTCTTCCACCTCGGATTTGCCCTGACAAGGGAAGTAAGAGCATGCGCTTTGACTCAGCTTATGAAAACCGAGCTAACCTTAGTCTAAAGCATCAGAAAGGAAACATATGGTGTTCCTTGCTCCCCATGGGTGTTTGGGACTTGCCAACACTTACCTTCCTTTTCATAGTGATTTTCACTTCACCAGATTCTACAATGAAAAAAGAATCTGCCAGATCTCCCTGTAAGAAGGAAACAAGCAGCGAGGGTGAAAATGCAAATTCGGGTGACAACAATCCCCTTGCCTCTCAAGCCCCGAAAAGTGAAGATGATTGTGCCGGACAAGTGAAGCTCCATAGGAACAGACTCTGTCTAAATTGAAAGGCTGTGCTCGACAATCACAAGTAATGAGCTCATTTGTAAAATTAACAAACTTCCTACCACAGCCTTTCTTGCTAAAACTAGCCAAAAAACAAAACAAAACAAAACAAACAAAAAAAAACCATGGCAAATACTGAAGAATTTAGCCCCAACTCCAGCCTGGATGACCACGTCCACAGTCAGAAATGGCAGCGCTGGGGGCGCCTGGGTGGCTCAGTCACTTAAGCGTGCACCTGACTTGGTTCTGGCTCAGATCATAATCTCACAGTTTGTGGGATCGAGTCTCCTGTGAGGCTCTGTGCTGACCATGTGGATCCTGCTTGGGATTCTCTCCCTCCCTCTATGCCCCTCCCCCACCCTCTCAAAATAAATAAATAAACATAAAAAAAAAAAGAGAGAGAGAAAGAAATGGCAGCACCGTTTCCTAGTAGCACCTCCCACTCTGCCGGCCACTCCTACCGCTCCTGGAGAAGCGCTCAGATGCACACCCTGCATCACCCTCTGGTAACAAGCAATTAGCACCAGTGGCCCAAAGGGGAGAAACTCTCAAAGAGGAGAAAGCAACCAGGCTCATCAGGAAGCTCATCAGGAATCCACGTGGGCTCATCAGGGCCCAGGCTCATCAGGAATCCACGTGGGCCCTGTCGTCTTTAGCTACATTCCACACCACCTAGGGGGCCTAAAAAAGGCTTCTGAAAGTGTTGCCATTTCTAACTACACACCTGCTTTTTCCTGCTTTTGGTTTTTGAGTGAACTCGGTGTTGATTTCTGATGATGCCTTCCTATTTAAATAGTGCAATACAGAAAATAACAGATTCTGACTTTTCTGAGCCTCTCAAAGTGATTCTAGAGGAACTTTGGTTTTTCAAAACTCCTTAGTACATAAAATGTAAGAAATACACTTTGTCTAGGTTTATGTAATATAGAAATGAATGTTTTATAAACACTTAAAAGACAACTACTATCTACAAAGATCTTTAGTAAACCCTAAGTATAATATATAATCTCTCATCAGAGCTTCATGTTAAATTTTCAAGTATTTTAATAATAGGTCTATAGACTGTGTTACTTTTTTAACATTTTATTTTTTTTTTATTTAAAAAAAATTTTTTTTTAAGGTTTATTTATTTTTGAGACAGAGACAGAGCATGAATGGGGGAGGGTCAGAGAGAGAGGGAGACACAGAATGTGAAACAGGCTCCAAGGCTCTGAGCAGTCAGCACAGAGCCCAACGCAGGGCTCGAACTCACGGACCGCGAGATCGTGACCTGAGCCAAAGTCGGATGCTTAACCGACTGAGCCACCCAGGCGCCCCTAACATTTTATTTTTAAGTAATCTCTACACTCAGTATGGGACTCGAACTCACAACCCCAAAGATCAAGAATCGCACACTCTACCGACCAAGCCAGCCAGGCAGTTATTAATTTTTTTAATGTTTATTCATTTTTTGAGAGACAGAGTGTGAGCGAGGGAGGGGCAGAGAGAGAGGGAGACACAGAATCCAAAGCAGGCTCCAGGCCCCAAGCCGTCAGCACAGAACCCAACGCAGGGCTTGAACCTACAAACCGTGAGATCATGACCTGAGCCAAAGTCAGACGCTCAACCAACGGAGCCACCCAGGTGCCCCTAGGCATTTTTTTTTAAAAAAACGTGCTCTAGGGGCACCTGGGTGGTTCTGTTGGTTGAGCCTCCAACTCTTGATTTCGGCTCAGTTCATGATCTCAGGGGTGGGATCGAGCCCCACACTGGGCCTGCTTGGGATTCTCTCTCTCTCTCTCTCTCTCTCTCTCTCTCTCTCTCTCCCTCTGAGCCACTCCCCAACTTGTGCACACTCTCTCTAAAATAGAAAAGAAAAGAAAAGAAAAGAAAAGAAAAGAAAAGAAAAGAAAAGAAAAGAAAAGAAAAGAAAAGAAAAGAAAGGAGAAAAGAAAAGAAAACTGTGCTAAAAATGATGTAAAAGTGGTGAAACAGGGTCTATGGATCGTACCACTGTCAGTTCCTTAGGTGTGACATTGAACTGTAGTGATGCAAGACGCACCATCAGAAAGTGGGGCAGAAGGGCATGAGACCTCTCTGACTTTTGCAACTTACCACAAATCTGTAATTATTACAAAATAAAAGGCTAAAAAAGTCATTTCAAAAGTGCTCTGTACTTTGTTATTTTTCAACTTCTGTAGAACCTTAGCCTTGTTCTCTAATTTGACTCCACTTCTCTCCAATCCCTGACTAATCTGTGTATACATGCATATGTGTGATAGGAGAGAGAGAGCGATTTACTTACTTTCCTTCTAAAAAATTATTCTTTCCTCAAGTCTCACAGACCTTGAATCTTGTTTCAGATATATCAAGAGACAGTATTCTTTATTTTTTATTTTTTTAAAGTAGACTCCGTGCCCAACGTGGGGCCCAAATTCACGACCCTGAGATCAAGAGTCCCATGCTCTACTGACTGAGCCAGGCAGCACCCCAGAAGAGACAATATTTTAGATAAAGATTATAATATGGTATCAATATCTGGATACAAATATTACAAAATCTTTTAAAATCTGTTTAAATCATTCACTCAATACTTCAAAACTGTAACTAGGAAATACAAGTTAATACAAGATCTGTAGCTGTGTCTTCACAGCTGAACTTCACAGTGAACTTCACAGTGAACTTCACAGTGAACTTCAACTGTTTTCATAAATCCTACTTCTCCGCAGCTCTATTGTAACCAAGGTTACAACTGGGATCTTAGAAAAGCTTTAGGGGTTAAACAGCACGTTGGCCCCCATTTAGTGCCTGGAAACCTAAAAAGTACAGGGTGCAGTGTGTTCCCTTCTTGATTAATTTTATCAGGGAGCAGCCTCAGGAGGTCTCATCATGAACTCAGCGTGCAAAACTCTGCAATAACTCCCAGTGCACCTAGCACCTACTGGGTCCTTACTATCTCGAGGAATACCCACCTGTTTTTTCTGATCATTAACAACATCTTATTGTTTAGATATATTTGAATTTCATGTCACGTACAAATAATAAAATTATCCAGAAATCCATGTGATGATTTAATACATGTTCATTGGGACTTAATTATATAAATAAAAATATTCAGATAGCTTAATGGCTATAAATTAAACTACTTTTAACAGGTCATTTGGTGGAACTAATAATCATTTAATCCATCACTGCATACTAATTATAGACACATATGAAAAACTGGTCAAGATCTGCCACATGTTAAGAACCTTTCGGAATATAACCCTAAGGTGAATTACCTAAAAAGGACTGTACCTGAGCAATGATTTGTTCTCCATCGTTGTATACTTTGGTGCCTATGACATCTACCACTTTCAGGCGTTCAGAAACCTTCAAAAAAAAAAAAAAAGATAATATCACACAGATGATCTGGGTAATCCTATTTCAGAAGTTAAAAACTGGTAGCCTTTAAGCCAAATAAACCCAGCAGAGTGTGTGTGTGTGTGTGTGTGTGTGTGTGTGTGTGTTGGATTAATGAACTGCCAGCATTTTAAAATAGATTTCTCATAAAAATCTTAATTTTCAGCTTCTCTTGAAAAATCAGG
Source organism: Puma concolor (assembly GCF_028749965.1). Classification (NCBI taxonomy): domain Eukaryota; kingdom Metazoa; phylum Chordata; class Mammalia; order Carnivora; family Felidae; genus Puma; species Puma concolor. Next base: position 92,799,461 of record NC_141668.1, on the reverse strand, counting down.
AAGGAGACTCACAACACCCGGCCCACATTTGCACATGGCACCAGCTACAAGCTGTGGGAGACTAGCTGATGATCTTTAGCTGGAGCACTTGTCGTCCAGCTTGACCCAAATCCCATCCTGGCTTCGTTTTCTCCTTTATGTTACTTGCCCAAATCTGAAGGCATCTGGATTTCCAGCCCCTGATCTCCTTTCATTTAAAAGAGATGCTGCTACATATTAACAGCTGCCTCATACGCATTCTGTCAGGCGGCCAGAACCTCTACCAGGCATGTACTGACAACCCAGCCGAAGGAGATTTCAGTACAAGAGTCAGTATGAATCCCAAGGCTTCTGGCCAAGGTGCAGTAAGATGGGGAAGGCATGGGAAAGAAGGTCGAGGACGCACTAGGTTTGAGATATCTATTAGACATCTTAGGGCATAGGTTAAATATATCGGCTATTTGAGGGAGGGACCTTGCCTAGTGATGTCAATTTCAGGAGGCATCAACATATAGGCAGTATTTACAGCCAGGGGATACGACAAGCTCACTAAGTGCGTAAGTGTAGCCGGAAAACAGAAGAGACCCTGGAATGCCAATGTGAAGAGGAAGGAGAAGAGGAGTAAACAGCAGAGTTGACTGGGAAGGAGAGGCCAGGGAGGACACACCGTTTTGACAAGCTGTCCCTGTAAAGGCACAACTAGTGCTACTGCCTACATTTATATATTATTTTCAGTCTGCTTTTATTTTTTTTAGTTTTTATTGAAATTCCAGTTAGTTAACATGTAGCGTAATATTTGTTTCAGGTGCACAATACAGTGATTCAACACTTCCAGACAATACTCGGTGCTCATCACAAGTGTCCTCCTTAACCCCTGTCACCTATTTTTACCCATACCCCACCCTCTGGTAACTATCGGCTTGTTCTCAACTATATAGTTAAGAGTATGTTTCTTGGTTTCTCTCTCTCTTTACTTCCCCCCACTGCTCATTTGTTTTGTTTCTTAAATTCCACATGAGAGAAATCATATGCTATTTGTCTTTCTCTGATATATTTCACTTAGCATTATACTCTAGCTCCATCCACATCGTTGCAAATGGCAAGATTTCATTCTTTTTTGTGGCTGAATAATATTCCATTGTATATGTCCCACACTTCTATATCCATTCATCAGTGGATGGACACATGGGCTGTTTCCATAATTTGGTTATTGTAGATAAAGCTGCTTTAAACACTGGGATGTATGTAACCCTTTGAATAAGTATTTTTGTTTTCTTTGGGTAAATACTTATTAGGTCTGCTTTTAGATAAAACCCACATATAAATATGTTATAGATACTCACAGAAGTCTATTACTTGTAAAACTAAGCAAAATAAAACAAATGCAGTCATAGGTAGTAAAAGAAATACCAAGTTATACAATCACCACAATTTAATTCTTTCAACTAAAAATGTGGATACATTTTTATTCAAAGAACCTTTTCTATGGAACAAAATATTCCAAACATTTTAAAGCAAAATAAAACAAAAGCATATACATATACTTACTTCCAAAGATTTAAGGAATGGCAGTGACTCGATAAAGCTTTCATACATTTTTCTCTTTTTGGCATTATTTTTTACAATTATTCTCCTGAAGGTTACCCTGTCCTAAAGGCAGAACAGCAGATACAAATACAGTTACAAGACAGATTTTATTAGGAAAAAAGTTTGAAGAGGTAGTTTCATTCTATTCCGTATAAGGAACAAACAATATCTGAAGACTTTGAAATAAAAGATTACCATTATTATCCTTTGCAGATTTTTTATTTCTTCAACCATAAAATATACACCCATATAAAATATTACTTTCATTTTTTTAAAGGAAACATGAGTTTCCTTTAATTCAGAACAGATCTGGTCAACGTGTAATTGGGACAACCCACAAGGTGGCACTATTGCACCATTTAAAAAAAGGCAATAGGCCCATCTTGGTTTTCCTCCAAGCTTTATCGAGATCCAAACGATCTATAATACTGCGTAAGTTTAAGGTATATAACTTGTTGATCTGATACACTTATATACCTTGTGAAATGATTACCACAGAGTTAGTTAACACCACCTCACATAATAATTACCCTTTTCTTTTTTGTAAGGAGCACATTTAAGACTTCTCTTAGCAACAATACAATGTTGTTAACCATAATTATCATGCTGTTCATTCAATCCCCAGAACTCATTCACCTTGTAACTGCAAATCTGTACCCTTTGATCAACACCCCCCCCCCCACCCCATCGCTAGAAGCCACCACTGTGTGTCTCTGAGTTCAGGATAGCACAAGTTCTTTTACTGTGGATGACAGCCCAAGAGTGTCACAAAATCGTTTCAGTGGAACATACCAGCATTTTTTTAAATTGAGGTATAAGTGACCTATAAAACTGAATTTGTTTAGGGAGTACAATACAATGATTGGTATTCATATATATTGAGAAATGATCACAGTAAGTCTAGTTAACTTTCATCACCATACATAGTTACAAATTCTTTTTTTCTAGTAGAGAACTTTTAAGATCTACCCTCTTAGCAACTTTCAAATATACAATGCAGTATTATGAACTACAGTGGCCATGGTGTACAGGACATCCCAGGTTGTATGAATTTTATAACTGGAAGTTGTACCTTTTGACCCCCTTCATCCATGACCAGCATTTTTATAAAAAATAAAGAACAGAAAATCTCAGCATGCACATCTTTTAGTAAAGTGTTATTTAGGGATTTATTTCAATTATACACAAAGACACACATACACATGCACTGGTTGTGAGATTTCCTAATGTGTTTCTTGATGTGGGCTGCAGAAAAAAAAATACATGAAAAACACTATTAGAAATTTTTTTTTAATGTTTGTTTATTTTTGAGAGAGAGAGAGAGAGAGAGACTGGAAGAGGGGCAGAGAGAGAGGGAGACACAGAATCTGAAGCAGGATCCAGGCTCTGAGCTGTCAGCACAGAGCCCGACATGGGCCTGAAACCAACAAACTGTGAGATCATGACCTGTGAGATCATGAGAGTCAGACACTTAACCAACTGAGCCATCCAGGCACCCCCAAAATTTTTTTAATCATAAGGCAACTATGAGACCTTAAAAAATCATGTATGCTAGGTTGTCATATCCACAGTGTGTCAGAGTTTTTCTTTTTTAAAAAAATGTGCACAGAGAAACTATGACTTTCTTGACTGTCAGAGCTGAATGCCAGTGTTTATCATTCTCAGGGCCCTAAAACGTTCCTCTGTTTACACTATTTAACCTCAAAGATACAGAACTCAATTAAGGAACTAGGGAAAATTTTAAAGATGATAAACAGCTCAAAAAATGGTTTTCCTACAAACTACTTTGAAAAATTTCTACAAAACATTATTCATAATAGTTCATAGTAAAGAGTCCCCATAATTAGTCATTCACTGATAATCAATTACACCATTTTAATATAAAATAAAATGGAGTTATGTTCATTAATTATTAAATTACTGCACTGACATAGGCTGAATTTAATTGAACTGGTAGGATGGGAAAAAATGCGAGTGTGGAGGGCATAAGTCTCTAGGAAAGCAAAGCAAACATCCTGTTCCCCCATTTAGTTTATTACAATTTTACAAGAGCTGTAATTTGGAGCTGCAATCCTAATAACTTTTTTTAAAAGAGAAAAATTTGCAAGGTAATTAGTAAATTTACTAAAATAATTTCCAAGCTTGGGTCTGCATGAGAATCAGCTCTAGCGTTAACAACAACAACAACAACAACAACAACAACAACAACAACAACAAAGGTTTCTCAGATCCCAGACTTGAATGACTCAAACAGTGTCTGCACGTAGGGCCCAATAATCTACAGTTCATAAAAGCTCCCCAAGTGCTTCTGATACATAATCAGTTTGGGAACCGACTGCAACACTGTTTAATGGACAGAGTTAATTGCAAAACAGAGAAGACTAGAAATAGTTTAGTGATTTAGAGACGAACCACAAAGTAGTGTACATCTCGGGAAAAATTTTATTCGTGGCCCACCTCTTCACACCCACTGTGACATATAATTAAAATCCAGAAATGCCCACTTCAAAAGTTTTCACCCTAGCCACACCAATCATGGCCTCCCGAATCATGGGCAGGGTCATGCAAATCAGTTAATCCCCTAAGGCGAAGAGTCCTATTTACAAAGTCAGACGAGTCCACAAAGGACTTTTCTCTTGGGATGTGCTTATCTTTATACCTGCACATATATGGCAGAGTTCCAATCCGTTGGCCTTAAAAGAAAAGTATCTTTTCTACTCGACTTTTTCTGAAAAGGGGCTAGTTTGATAAGTTGCTCTTCAAAAACCAGGTTTGAAACATTAAGTGATATGTTCACTATCCTAATCTTTAAAAAGTCACTGTGGGGGCGCCTGGGTGGCGCAGTCGGTTAAGCGTCCGACTTCAACCAGGTCACGATCTCACGGTCCGTGAGTTCGAGCCCCGCGTCGGGCTCTGGGCTGATGGCTCAGAGCCTGGAGCCTGTTTCTGATTCTGTGTCTCCCTCTCTCTCTACCCCTCGCCCGTTCATGCTCTGTCTCTCTCTGTCCCAAAAATAAATAAACGTTGAAAAAAAAATTTAAAAAAAAAAAAGTCACTGTGGTCATGCATATACCCAAAGGTGACCATCACAAACTGCCCACTTTACTAACATCTATAGATGAGTAAAAATCTCTGAAAATGCTTGATCCTTCTTGATGGCCTGAGTATCACACACTGGGAAATGCTGGACCTCCATACGTAGTTTAAGGTGCACCAGGACACTTAACCGACGGAGCCTTCCAGGTGCCCCTGGAATAAATACATTTTTAACTGGTGCCTTCCTTAATGAAACAGCTCACAGCAGACTGTGGGTTCAGCCCACCATTCTGATGACAGGCAAACACTTCCTATGGACCTAGGCTGGTCTGGTCAAGAGTTTCTACTTAGCTGGCTTTGGGTGTTCAAATCTTTAATAGTCCCTGAAACACTTCAGATGACAATGAGTTTCCTCCTGTGTGAAACAATTCCCATTTTTCTTGTACATCTGAAAATGAGACCCATCACATCTTTACTATGTAAACAATAATTGCCTGATTCTCAGAAGAGGAAATACAGTATGTATTGTTTCTTTGAGCAAGAGATTTTTATCAGCTGAATTTGCTTCACAGTTAAATGCTGAGACGTCACCGAGTAATGTGCTACTTCTGTAAAACTATAGTCCTTGGGAACCAGATCCTAACAGACTTCCAATTTCTCAACCTCTCTTCCTTCCACAAAAGGATTCCTGAGCGAATATATCTGTGTTGAAACTACAGGGTGGGCTGTTTTCAACAATTTAAAAAGAAAATACAAGTATCACAAACATGCCCTTAAATCAGCACTACTTAAATAGTGTGTTCTGGGCACAGCAGCACTGGGGTGCCCTGGGAGCTTATGAGTAACACAAAATCACAGGCCTCATTCCAGACCTAGTGAACCAGAATCTACATTTTAACTATGTTCCCAGGTAAGCACACTGGAGTCTGAGAAGCACCATCTTAAACAGTCTTCTAGAATCGGCTACTCTGCACCCTGATACCACGTATGAAAAGACCCTCCCTTCCCACCTCACCCAAGTGTCTTTAAACTGACTTTTAAGCCTTATACAAATATCACTATTAACAAATTCATTTTAAAAGCCCAGGACCCAACTCTACAGAGTCTAATTAAATTAGTCTATGGTGGGGCCTCAGCAAGGATTTGTTTTAACCACCCCCCGGCCCCCGCCTCCTGCAAAGTAATTCTCATGTGTGTGAGAAGCACTGACATCAAGTACTCTCTCTCTACCCAGCTGCTTTTCAATGCCAAGTTGTTACCAATTTATAGCACACCAAGAGAATCTGTTTATGGAGGATTCTCAAATGCTCTCAGGCACCAGAGTCACATGGTGGGTTTGCTCAAGCACGGATCACTGGGCCCCATCTCCAGAGCTTCTGAGTCAGTGGGCCCAAACTGGTAAGTGGGACCCCCCAGAATTTGCATTTCTAGCAAGTACCCAAGTGATACAGATGCTACTGGGCGGGGGGGGGGGGGCACACTTTGGGAAGCACAGATAATATAACACCACAGAAAGCTATCTGAGAACACAACACTGAAGGCTCTGTGCATTTGCCTGGGTGGCTGGTTTTTAAGAGCATTTTGGATCTGAGTATCCTTCCCAGGGCCAGGAGGCTACGCTCCTGACTTGATCAGGGAAAGAACGTGAAGATTTAACTCAGCACAGTCTCAGCACAGACCCAACAGTTCAGCATCCACTATATAACAAATACCCTGATGGCTGATGAGGATGGCAAAGAAATCCAGCTATTAGAACTAAAATAATTCCATCTACCTGGCTTCCATCATAACAACATTGACAAATAACATCGTGGTCACGTAAATATTTCACTCACCAAACCCCACAGAGCACCCGGAGAGGTAGCAGTGATCGTAGCTGCTCTGGGCGTATTGTACATTAAGGCCAGTTCACCGAAACTCCCACGATTGTCGTAGTTACCAACACACCTTCCGACACCATCGCATTTCACATAAATATCAAACGTTCCTCTGTTGGACATATGAAAAGTAAGAGGTAAAAAGAATTCAAGCAAAATCTCATCACTATCAAACATAATTTCAGAGAAGAGCCCTGTGCAAGAAAAATCCCATTTCCAGCTTCCCTTTCTCCTCTGTTGGTTGACAAGGAATAAAAGGGCATCAGTATGTGCCAGAGACAACATCTGTGCCAGACAAGCAGGAAGACACCATCACCTAGATGAGGGTAAGGACCATACATGGGTCTGTGGTGGAAAAAGAGACTAAACAATAAAAGTTTACAATAATAAAATAAATGATGAAAATAGAAGACTACAACCAAATAGTGTATGTGTAGGCATCCTTCTGAAGGAATGTATATGAAACAAAGCTGTCTGTATTTATCTCTGAGCATTAAGAATAGTGAAAGATTCTAGAATGTTCACTACCTAATTAAAGAGGTTCTGTCTCCCACATGAACATGTATTACTTCTGAAATGAGAGGAAAATACTTTTCTTTTTTAAAATGTTGATTTATTTTGAGGGGGGCAGGCAGGGGGTGGTGGGCAGAGAGAAACTCCCAAGCAGGCTCTGCACTGTCAGCATGGAGCCCGACGCCGGGCTCGAACTCACAAACCGTGAGATCGTGACCTGAGCTGAAATCAAGAATCAGACACTCAACCAACTGAGCCACCCATGCGGCCCAGAAGAAAATAACTTTAAAAAAAAACATACAGCTCTAACAATTTGGTCAGCACCATTGTACAACACTTACAAGGGTCCTTTATAATCTAAGGGGGGGCCAGCAAAGCATGGCCCACAGACTGGCTGCCTGCTTTCATGAATCAAGTTTTACTGGAACACAGACGCACGGGTTTGTTTATGGCTTACTGATCGCTGATATGTACTGCCACAACAGAGCTGAGTAGTTGTGACGGAGACCACATGGCCTACAAAGCCTAAAAAATTTACTAGAGCTCTTTACATCACTTGGCCCTTTATTGTAGACTGACACCCCAATCTAAAGCAAAAAGTGGTAGAAATTCAGACTATCTGATTCTGGTCTTTCTGTAGGTCTTTTTATTCTGTGCTTATCTTTTATTTGGGTTCTTATTCTAGGCAAGTAACACTCAGTCTGCATGGCACTGTGCTACATATTTGACAGATCCTCTCTCTATATAACTGCATTCTTCTTGTGGAGGACTGTCTTTCCACACACTGTATTTTATCAGAGAACATGGCTTCAAGGCTGGCCGAAACACCAGGAGGGCAGCTGGCAGAAGTTCTTTGCCTTTATCGTGTTGGTTAAACCCTTAACAAAAACAGAGAGAGCTTTGAAGATTAGAAAAGGATTATGAATGATAAGGATACAACAAAAGCAAAAACAAAAAAACGTTAGAAACTAGACAAAGATACTAATAAGAGAATAACTGGCTTGTATATTCATGGACAGAATGGCTTTTCAAGGATACCTTCTAAAATTTGTTTCATGACTGTTTTTCAAGTACAGATTACTTCTTCTCTTGGCACTATCTACACTTGCACTAAACACGTTCTCTACATTTCCTCCTTTGAACAGAATAAAATACACAACAAATGTGCTGATGAGAAGTAAAATAACTATCAGTCACCTGCGATCACGTCAGTCTATAATCTGTACTGCCTTTTCATATAGATTTCTTCCCTGATAACATGAGGGGTCAGGAAGTGTGAAGCCGTGGAAAGACCACAAACAGTGGCCAAGAGACCTGGATGCTGGGCTGGCTGACTTTAACTGACTACCGTCACTTCCCTGTGCCTGGGAGTTTTCACCTGACAAATGGGTGATGAGGAGCTAACCAAAAAGGGAAATGTAAGGGAGTTTTTAACCACATTTGGGTTTCTCATATACCCCTACAGTTAAATACACTTTAAAAGCTGAGGGAATTTCTGAGGTGTTTCACTGATGACGGCTGTTAATGACATGAAGATCAAGACTTTAATTTACGTATGGGATAAATGGGTCTGTTCTAAAATCGGAGAGCTCACCCTAGCCCTGGCTACCATCTTGCCAACAGCTCTACACGTCACTGAGGCATTAGGGATGAGGGAATGGAGGAGTCAGCGAGCACCCTCGATGCGGAGAGCATGCTCGATCACTGATGTAGGAGGGCCAAGTCAAGAAACGAGGCCTGTGCAGACACATGGCTGCGATTTTCTGCAAGGTTCTGAGTTGAACACAACTCTACTCAGAGCAACAAATATAACCCAATGAACCAGCAGGGAGAAGTCCTGTGTTGCACCTGGAATGGGAAGGGCAGGGGATGCCAATGGTCTCATAAACACTTTATCATCGCTTTCCAAAAGCGAAGACCTAAACACTCAGTTCAGACTGCTCCGCCATTAACAGTTTAGGGCTCTTACCTAATTGTCACTTAAAGCACATGGTTCGCTGATCAAGTAAAGCACCACTTAAGTTTTCTGAAATTACATTTTCAGTACGAACACATGCCTTCTCACTGAAATAAAATAATTTCTCTACAGTGCTTTAAAATCACTTCTCTATAATGCTTTTAATGCACAAGAATGCAGAACAATTTCTGGAAAGAGCATAAACTACTCTCTCCTATCATGGGCGTGTTTTACTTTAGAGTTCATTAAAAAAAAAAAAGAACCTTTTAAAAAACATAACAGAGGTTGAGTTATAGGATTCGACACCCCCAAGGCCGTGCTCTGCTTCCGTCCTAACTATAACAGGCGTCCTCTCCAGCAGAAGTTAATAAATGAGGTAGCTCGCAGGAAATGACTGGGATTTATAGATTTCACAAACCAATTATCATCAGTTCTTCTATAAACTATGCCTTCTTCCGTGCTCTAAGGTGATTTCACCACACGCATTCACAGCAGGTTTCTGGTGCCTGTTATGTAGTACTAAGAATAAAGAGGTAACAGCAACGATCAAATATTAATTTGCCAGTCATTAGGAGAACCGCTGAGATTTTACACGAGAGGTTCATTACATTGCATCAGTGAAGTTACGCGAGACTTACCGATCGATCACGTAGAAGTTGTCACCATCATCGCCTTGATCAATTACATGCTCCCCTTCTTTGACCAATTTTTCAAACATGGCATCTAACACTTGAGACATCTGCTCCTATTTTTTTTTAAAGAAAAGATACAATCCTTATGTTTATCTGTAATATGTTCTCTTGGCTAACCATAATCAGCTTTATATTTCTGTGAACAAGCTCAAAGAAATCGAAATGCCATCACTGCCACTAAGTGTTACAAAACACACACACACACACACACACACACACACACACATACAGTCCTCCTTACCACATACAAATAAGAAAATTATATATTTCCTCTTATATTCAGTGCCTGAATGAAAGTAATTATAATTGGCTACCTCAGAATATTTCAGTGCAAAGATCACTAATATACTGAAAAATGAAACACCAAACCACCATATACCTTAAATGTGAAATATAATCTGGGCAATTAAAATACCTAGGTTAGTAAAGAACTATTGCAAATGTCTTTCCAAGATCCTTGTTTTTAAAACTTCCCTATATTAGTCATCACTAGAATTTATATAGAGATTACCTAAATAACTTACTGAATTCAAATTCTAACTCCAATCCTTTTTGGTTTAGCACCAAAACCAAAATAGAACGGAACAGAAAAACAACAAAAGCAAAACCAAAAATGACTGTGGCAAATTTTTTATCACTCTTCTTTGTCACTAAGGTTCTCCTCAAGAAACAACCTTTCGCCTCGCTAGGACAGATTTATTAAAACGGAAGCCAGAAACCTCAAACTATTCTTCAACAACTATTAAAACTATATAAAATTTTTATTCTGCTAAAGCATGGTTGACAAGGCTTAAGGATAAACTTCAGCTAGTGAGAATAAACTAGGTGAAGAAATCTTTCCTCAGAATACAGGAATAATTTGAAGACCCTAGAATACACAAAAGAGCTCAGTGTTTCTCAAACTATGTTCTGTGGTACCCAGGGATTTAGTGGAGGCACTTCAGTGATTGAGTCTGTAAAGAGTTGATTTAATTGCATCCTTAAAGTGTATTTTAGCCATTAAATATTAAAACTAATGGCAATCAAAATGTTCAGATGAATTATATATACAAAATGTTTTCATGAGGTAAAATTTCCCATAAAATTATCCATGGTTAAGTGAACAATTCAGTGGCCACAAAAACTTGTGCAACCGTCACTTCTTAGTTCCAAAACATTTTCATTGCGCCCCAAAACCCTGTGCCCACCAAGCAGTCACTTGCTATTCTCCCCTCCCACTAGCTCCTGGCAACACCTACTTGTTTTCTGTCTCCATGGATTCACCTAATCTGGATATTTCATATAATGCAATCATACAACATATGACCTTACCCATCGACTATTTCACTTAGTGTACGTAAGTAAGGTTTTCAAGGTCTGTCCTTGTTCTAGGTCTATCATACTTCATTCCTCCTTATGGATGGATGATACCCCACTGTAAATATACCATAATGTTTATCCACTCATCCATCAATGAACACTTGGATCGTTGACACGTTGGGCATGAATACTGAACATTCATATTCAAGTATTTGTTTGAATATCTATGTTGATTCTTCTGGGTTATACCCAGGAGTGGAGCTGCTGAATTCTATGGTAATTCTATGTTTAACTTTTTAAGAAACTGCCAAGCTGTTTTCCACAGTGCCTAAACCAGTTTCTTTCCCACCAGCAATGTACTAGGGTTTCTGTTTCTCCACATCCTCACCAACACTTGTTATTTTCCTTTAAAAAAAAAATTACCCACCCTAGTGAGGCTGCGCTGGTATTTCATTGAGGTTTTGACTGACATTTCCCCCAATGACTGGCCATGTTGAGGATTTTTTCACGTGCTTATTGGTCACTTGTAAATCTTTTTTGGAGAAATGTCTATTCAAGTATTTTGCCCAGTTTTAAGTTAGGTTGTTGTTTGGTTGTTGGATTGTAAGAGTTTTTTATAGATTTTGGAGATCATGCCCTTATATATATGATTTGCAAATATTTTCTATTTAGCAAAATGTCTTTCATTTTTTTTTGATAATGTCCTTTGATGCACAAAATTTTTATTTTTTATGAAGTCCAATTTCTTTCTTTTCATATTCCTGTTTTTGGTGTCTCCCTAAATCCAAGGTCATGAACACTTACCCTTGTGTTTTCTTCGAAGAGTTTTTATAGTTTGGGAGCTTACATTTAAGGTCTTGGATCCACTTTGAGTTAATCTTTGTGTACAGTGTAAAGGAGGGGTCCAACCTGGTTCTTCTGTGTGTGGATGTCCAGTTGTCTCAGCACCATTTGCTGAAGAGACTGTTCTTTTCCCCATTGAATGGTCTTGGCACTCTTGTCAAAATCAAATGGACATCAGATCAAATGTATCAATCAAAACTATAGGGTTTGTTTGTAGACTCTCAATTCTACTCCTTGGTTCTATGTGTCTGCCCACGCCGGTAGCACATTATTTTTATTATTGGAGCTCTGTAGTAAAATTTTTGAAACTGGCAAGTGTGAGTCCTGAACTTTGTTCTTCTTTTTCAATGTTATTTTGATGATGCGGGTCCTCCTTTGTTATACAATTTTAATAAATCAGACAACAGCAAAATGTTAATGTGTTTTTTTGATATGGCTTTATAATATATAAATGTTACCAATTTAAACTTTTATAAATAGTGATACAAATAATTTTTTAAAAGAATATGGAAAATATGGAACTTCCATAAATACAGATTATTGTTCAGTAAAAAAAAGAACTGGGCAGAACGCTGTGGGAAGTTTGCTGCCAACAAAATTTAAAAATAACACACTGATCTTTTACCTCTTTGCTTAGGTTTATTCCTAGGTATCTTACGGTTTTTGGTGCAACTATAAATGGGATCAACGCCTTGATTTCTCTTTCTGCTGCTTCAGTATTGGCATAATGAAATGCAACATATTTCTGTACATTGATTTTATATCCTACAACTTTGATGAATTCATATATCAGTTCTAGTAATTTTTGGTGGCGTCTTCGGGGTTTTCTACTTAAAGGATCATGGTGTCTGAGAGTAGTCAAAGTTTGACCTCTTTCTTGCTGATTTAAATGCCTTTTATTTCTTTTTGTTGTCTGAATGCCAAGGCTAGGACTTCCATTGTTAAATAACAATGGTGAGAGTGAACATTCCTGTCTTGTTCTTGACCACAGAGGAAAAGCTCTCAGTTTTTCCCCATTGAGGATGATATTAGCTGTGGGTCTTTAATATTTGCATCAAAATCCTAGAGAACACAGGCAGCAATCTCTTTGACCTTGGCCATAGCAAGTTCTTTCTAGACACATTGCCAGAGGCAAGGAAAACAAAAGCAAAAATTATCTACTGGGACTTCATCAATATAAAAAGCTTCTGCACAGCAAAGGAAGCAATCAACAAAACTAAAAGGCAGCCTATGGAATGGGAGAAGATATTTGCAAATGACATATCAGATAAAGAGTTAGTATCTAAAATCTATAAAGAACTTATTAAACTCAACACCCAAAAAACAAATAATACGGTTAAAAAATGGGCATAAGATATGAACTGACAGTTTTTCAAAGAAGACATCCAGATGGCTAACAGACACAAAGAAAGATGTTCAACATCACTCATCATCAGGGAAATACAAAATCAAAACACAATGAGATACCACCTGACACCTGTCAGAAAGGCTAAAATTAACAAATGTCGCCAAGGATGTGGAGAAAGAGGAACCTTCTTACACTGTTGGTGGGAATGCAAACTGGTGCAGCCATTGTGGAAAACAGTATGGAGGTTCCTCAAAAGTTAGATAGAACTACCCTAAGACCCAGTAATTGCACTACTAGGTATTACCCAAAGGATACAAAAATACAAATTTGAAGGAGCACATGCAACCCAATGTTTATAGCAGCAGCATTATCAACAATAGCTAAATTATGGAAGGAACCCAAGTGTCCATCAACTAATGAATGGATAAAGAAGATGTGGTAAGTATGTATGTGTGTGTGTGTGTGTGTGTGTGTGACACACACACACAATGGAATATTACTTCACCATCAAAAAGAATGAAATCATACCCTTTGCAATGATGTGGATGGAGCTACTATTATGCTAAGTGAAATAAGTCAGTCAGAGAAAGACAAATACTATATGATTTCACTCACATGTGGAATTTAAGAAACAAAACAGGGGCGCCTGGGTGGCTCAGTCAGTTAAGCATCCAACTCTTGGTTTTGGCTCAGTCATGATCTTATAGCTCATGAGTTCAAGCCCCACACTGGGCTCTGTGCTGACAGTGTAGAGCCTGCTTGGGATTTTCTGTCTCCCTCTCTCTCTGTCCCTCTTCTACTCTCTCTCTCTGTCTCAAAATAAATACACTTATAATAATAATATTAATAACAGAAGGAAAAAAAAGAGTGGGGAGCGGGGAAACAAACCATAAGAGACTCTTAAATATAGGGAACAAACTAAGGGTTGCTGGAGGGAAGTTGGCGGGGGTTGGGGGGGGGATGGGCTAAATGGTTGATGGGCATTAAGGAAGGCACTTGTGATGAGCACTGAGTGTCATATGTAAGTAATGAATTATTAAATTCTATTCCTGAAACCAATTTTACCATATTAACTAACTAGAATTTAAATTAAAACTTGAAAAATACAAAAACAAAATAATGTACTGATCTATACATAGTATAACCTTAAAGAAATACCATGAGAACACTAAAAGAATATGGCTCCTGAGAAGCTGGGCTGCTGGAAGGCAGGGGTAGAAGGGGGATTTCCTTCCCTTGACTATTCTTTTATTCTTTTTTTAAATAAACGTTATTATTTATTTTGAGAGAGAGAGAGACAGAGAGAGAGAGAGAGAGAGAGGAAGAGAGGTACATATGTGCAAGTGTGTGAGGGAGGGGCAGAGAGAGAGAACCCCAAGCAGACTCCGTTCTGTCAGTGCAGAAACCATTGTGCAGTTCGATCTCAGGAACCGCAAGATCCAGACCTGAGCTGAAACCAAGACCCAGAAGCTCCAACTGACTGAGCCATGCAGGCACCCCTCCTCTTTCGTTCTTTCTGAATTTTTATAAATTGAATATGCATGTGGACTTAAAAATTTTTTTTGATTTTTTTAATGTTTACTTTTGAGAGACAGAGAGAGAGCAGGGGAAGGGTGGAGAGAGGGAGACACAGAATCTGAAGTAGGCTCCTGGCTCTGAGCTGTCAGCACAGAGCCTGGCACGGGGCTCGAACCCACAGACTGTGAGATCATGGCCTGAGCCCAAGTCAGAAGCTCAACAGACTAAGCCACCCAGGTGCGCCTAAAAATTTTAATTAATAAAAAAGCCAAATTCTCCATTGAAACAGAGAACATACTACTGCATCTTCACATGGGCTAAGAAAAGCTTCTGGAGGAATGATAGAGGTGGTCTGCAGGAAATGGTTTTCATCTCCCCACCCCCCAGTTCCTGTGTGAGCGCTGGCACCTACGTGGGAAAGAGCAGCCCCTGTGGAAGATGAAGCCAATGTGGCAGTAAAACAGTGCTGTCTTGATGTGGTGCTAATTGGCTTCACAGGGACCATTTTATCCAAATGAGTTCATCAACCAGGCAACATATGGTCACCTATCAAAGTTACCAAGTTTGAGTAAATGGTTTACTAATATTTTGTTTTGCTTACTATTTATATTCCAAGTCTTTTAGGCCCGATGGAGAGGGAATATCAGCCTTATTGATTAGCTCTTTCTCTAAATGTCAAATGGGAGAGAAAGATGAAATACATTATTTTTTTTTTTTTTGGTCATCTTGGAATGAGCTGCATGTTAGAACATTATAAAGCTTAGGAATTCACATACCGATAGAAAAGTAATTCCTGGTAAAATACAGAACAATCGTTTCTTCTAGAACTTCTCAATGTGACAGGTGTCTGTTCTAATCAATCAAAATGCACTTTCCCCATCATTATGCACAGAGTGAAAAGAACTCAGGAAATATTTAATATGCAGAGGTTTTCCCAGTGACTGACAACCACAGTAGGAAATCCACAGCTTATTCTTTGGAACGCAGACCCATGACTGTGCTTGGTGAAAGGTCTCTGACTCACTTCAAAAATAACAATTTACTCTCCATTAATGAAAGAACCTATCAGAGAGCCTAGGAAAATTATTTCAGTTTGTCTCAAATTAGAAATATTGCAGAAGAAAAATGACCTACTGAGTCGAGCACTGAAATATTCATGAAAAGGGTATCTTCAAAGAGATTCATAATTACAAATGCTGTGCTCAATGTATGCATACACAGTACTCCCAGGAAAAAACGTTCAGAGGCCAAGGAGGTGCAAGATTTCCAAGCTACACAATGACTTCAGGGAATTGAGATGAGATGCTAGATACAAAACCTAGATCATTCTTCTTATAAGTGAGTAATTACTGCCCCCCCTTTCCTCCTCCAAATTTTCCCATTTCAGAAAAAGGTACCAGCTCATGGTCATTCCAGAGGAGACACTGGGAGGAAGATGTCCTAGACCCTGTGCATCAGGTCACAAATCATCCAGTCCCTAAAAAGTGCCAGCTTCTGCTAATCCTGAGTATTTTATGAAACCACCCCGCTTCCCTAAGTCCCTTTTCCCACTTTTCTACCCTCTACCCTGCCACCACAGTGACGTCACACACATTCGATTACTACTTTTGCTGAAAGTATTTCAAGTGTGACTTCCCACTGCCTTCAATAGGCAGCCAACGCTGCAGGGTGGAGGTCAAGAACAGTCCTTTATGACACACCGTGCACACACACACACACACACACATACACACACCCTATGCTCCCTCCACTGGGTGTCCTCCGCTCCAGGCTCCAGTGAGAACACTCCCTTTTCTTCCCCTGCCAAGTTCCTATTCTACTCATTTTTCTGAGGCTCAGCTCAGGTGGCCTCCCCAGGTTCCTGAAACCTCAGGGGGCTGAGAGACCCTCCACCCTCTCACAGTGTCCTGACTACATTACAGCATTTCCCATGTTTTACCAAATTGCTTGGTGTGGGTATTTGGATCCCCCATCAAATGGTAAGTTCCAAGAGGACAAGAACCATGCATTTCTGTGGCATCCAACACTTTATACAGGTTTTGGAGCACAGTATGCGGGCACGGCATCAAACTGAAGGGCGCTATTTTATAAGCAGGTTATAGGAGCCAAATATGTCATTCAATGTAAATGCATTTGGGTTACTGTAAAAAAAATGTGTATCATGAGAAAAACCAGAACACTGTTCAAGACCATAAGCTTAACCTAAAATCTTCAAACTGTCATGTTTGGGGAGGTTTTTTTAATTCCAGGTGGTAATTTGTTGAGAAACATACATTTTTACTCATCTATATTTTGCATCATTCCCAGAAAGATCTGAGATAGTAGGGAAATAAATCAAGACAGTTCAGGCTCAAATTAAAAAAAAAAATCTTTTGGAAGCAACTATGTAAATACATTTGCTTCTTCCCTATAAAATATTCAATAATGGTAATTCATGAATTTGCTAATTTTGTGAAGCGGCTTTTTCTTGTTTTTTTCCCTCCCCTATGAACTGGCCTTTGAAAAATATATACATATTGAAGACCTTCATCAAAGTAGCAAAAGAAGGCTACAAAAAATTACTGTTTATAAAAATAATCACTTTAATTAAATAAAGATGCTCCTTGCCAGAATCTACTAGTAATAGCTTTTAAAAAATTATTTTAAATGCAATTTAATTATTTTATTTATTAAAAAAATTTTTTTAGATTTTTTTTTAAACATTTATTTATTCTTGAGAGACAGAGCATAAGCAGGGGAGGGGCAGAGAGAGAGCGAGACACAGAATATGGAAGCAGGCTTCAGGCTCCGAGCTGTCAGCACCAAGCCCGACACGGGGCTCGAACTCACGAATCGCAAGATCATGACCTAGGCCAAAGTTGGATGCTTAACCGACCGAGCCACCCAGGCGCCCGTATTTAAAATTTTTTTTAATGTTTATTTATTTTTGGGAGAGAAAGAGAGACAGAGCATGAGCAGGGGAGGAGCAGAGAGAGAGGGAGACACAGAATCTGAAGTGGGCTCTAGGCTCTGAGCTGTCAGAACAGAGCCCGACATGGGGCTCGAACCCACAAACCATGGGATCATGACCTGAGCTGAAGTCAGACGCTTAACCGACTGAGCCACCCAGGTACCCCAAATTTAATTATTTTAAATGCACTTTTTACAGGGCTTTAACAGAGTTAAAGCTGAAATGGCAAGAAAAATCAATTTAGAGGACAGAACAGAATAGGAAGCATTCCCGGAAAACATGCCTAACAGCTATTTCACTCCCATCTGTTTATCACTTCGTGTACAGGCACCTGAATAGCAATGTCTAGTCATTGCTGATGCATTAAAATGTGGGTTCAATTCAATAGGAAAGTATGCAAACAAAATAACAGGCGGGAGTGCCGAAAACCTGAACTAGAGCATTTTTACATCTGGCCCTAGTGCCTGCTCCTGGAAGCATGGCTGTGGGCCAGGACCATCAGCCTCACCTGGGAGCTGGTGAGAAATGCAGTCTCTCAGGCTCCATGACAGACCTACTGAACGAGACCCTGCATTTTTCACCAGATCCTCTGATGATTTACAGGCGCAGCAGAGCGTGAGAAGCACTGTTTTCGGTGAGCTCTGAAATCCTACCATGTAAAGTTCTAGTTGAAAAATAAAGAATCTGTTTAGCTGAAGGGAAAAACTGAGGATTAATTTTACAGCTGTCTTCCACATGTACCTGAAGGGCAAGAGTTAAATACTAAATTAGTTTAATTCCAATGCCCACCCCCATACACACACAAAGTTGTATCTTTCCACTGGTAATTATTTGGACTCGCACTGGTGGACGATCAATAGAAATCACATAGTTTAGGGGTGACTGGGTGGCTTAGTCGGTTGAGCATCCGACTTCGGCTCAGGTCATGACCTATCTCATGGTTTGTGGGTTCGAGCCCCATGTCAGGAGATGTGCTGACAGCTCAGAGCCTGGAGCCTGTTTCAGATTCTGTGTCTCCCTCTCTCTGCCTCTCCCCCGCTTGCACTCTTTCTCTCAAAATTAAACATTAAAAAAAATAAAGAAATTACATAGTTTAAGTATCTTTTATTTCACAGAATCATTATCATTCTAGATAAATGAAATATGTGATTATTTGGAAGCCCATCAAAATTTCACAAATTCCCATTAGTCACTTATTCTATCTGTAATTTAATACTACAAGAAAATGTTTCCATTTCTAAACTGAATTCCTGTATTTTTCTATCTTAATTTCATTTCTTAATTTTTCATTATTAAACAACCAACACCCCCATTCTTTAGAGCTCACAGTTTTGCAAACTCAGAATTCTAGAGGACCTGAGTCAAATTGGACAAGAACTTGTATGTAATGTGTGGTCCTAAAACAATATCTCCAAAGTCACAAAGTATAATCTGTGTTCCTGGAGGATGTGAAGACACATATGTGGTACTAGAAAAAAAGAATATTTTTTTTAAATGTTTATTTATTTTTGAGAGAGAGAGAGAGAGAGAGACAGAGACAGAGAGAGAGAGAGACAGCAAGTGCAAGTGGAGGAGGGGCAGAGAAAGAGGGAGACAGGATCTGAAGTGGGCTCCGTGCTGACAGCAGAGAGCCCAATGTGGGGCTCGAACCCACGAACCATGAGATCATGACTTGAGCCGAAGGCAGACATGTAAGCGACCTAGCCACCCAGGTACCGCAAAACAAAGGATTTTTAAAAAATGTTGCAGGTGTCATATGACCCAGTATAGAAGATTTGGTATAATGCAGTCCCTTCCTCTTTATAAAAATGGCCTTTAGAAGACCTTATCTTTAAAAGAATAGGTGTTAATTTAATGCTTTCTTCTCCAGGACATCAATCTGAAAACTATAAAATGCTGCGTTTGACCAACAAAGAAAAGTTGAGGTAAGCTACAAGAGTTGACTCATTTCCCACATTTGGATCATGGCAGCAGGATCATGGCAACCCAAAGGACCACAGAGCAGTGAAGAGGCATAATGTGTGATGAAGGAAAAGAACAATTAAGTCAGAATTCAGGGCAAAACACTGAAAGAGGGTATTCTAGAAAATCACCCAGAACCAAAGACCAGAGATTTCGAAATCCTTACCAAAAAAAAAAAAAAAGAAAGAAAGAAAGAAATCCGCCTCCTTTGAGGCCAAGTAAAATGTTACCTTTAAAATACGTATAACAGACAAGTCACACATTAAAATGTAATTACTATTACTAGCTGGTAAGAGAGGCAATCCACCATGGGCTCTGCACCATCCTGCACGTTCCTACTGGCTGTACAAAGAATGCAAGGTCCTACCTTCTCTTCATCTGGGCCATTTCTCAGGGCAATGTTTGTAACAAGTAACCTCGAGGGATGACATAATGTCTTCCCCAGACAAGGTGCAGGCAGGCCTGTGAACTCCTAGCTGTGACAACAGAGCACCTCTGAAGCCTGGGGTTGTTCTCCTAGAACACAACCCCACTATACACTCAGGCATCCACGGTGGGGCCTTTACATCATCCTGGGTGATGTTAGCTTGTAAAGAGGGTAAAATCTAAGACCCTACCCAGTTCTTCACTCTGACACTGGGAAAAAAAAAAAACAACATTTCTGGTTAGTGAGATTTGTCTTACCGGATCCAGGTTCTTAAACAGCAGAATGTCTTTGCAAGCCTCTTGTAATCGATTCCTTTGATCATCAGTTTTGGGATGTATAATCTAAAAGGATACCAAATTAACAAACAATTAGTCTACTCATCTTACTCGTAAGGGGTGAAATTTCCTAGCAGGATGTTGGAGGGAAGAATGGTCAGTGCTGAGGTTCACTTTAGGTGGCCAGACCTCAGCTAGCAGCTCACTAAGAAAGGTCAAGTAACAGAGCTGATATCTGGGAAGTGGTGCACATTCATCAATTCAGCACTGGAATGGTTTTCAAGAGTGTTTCCCCCAGATTAGCATATTCATTTGGTAAAAGTCTGTGATTGGCTCATCACTAAAGACTCCAAAGCTCCCAGCCAGTAGGAACACACAAAAGGGCAGCAGGTCAAAACAGCTACGCTGAAGATCTGCAGGCTGTCTTCGTTCTGTTTTAATATTCTCTCAATAGCCTTCAATACTGTTTCACACTCTACCACTGAGTGCAATAGTCTTTCAGGATGTTGATCTTCCCTTTGAAACTTGATTGCCTCTAGAAGCTAATTAATTCTTACAAGTATATTGCATTAGATGTTAGATACATTTTTATGCACAATGTACCTAACTACCCGGACCAAAGAGTAATTTTCCCAAGGGACCAAGTCAATGCATGCCGCTATGCCTAGGGAGTGTGGATTTGAGGAAAAATGAATCCAACAGTCCTGGTGTGCTCAGTTTAGAATGAGCTCAAAGAAAACAAGTGAGGTATATTCTTCCTAAACTGTCATTCCAGAAGGGGGAAGACCAACAGAATGCCCTCTGGAAGTGTGGCCTGTCAACTCTCCAGAGTCCCTTTTGACTAGCAGAAGCCTCAACCAACTTGAACCAAAAGGCCCACTCTTTTGTGAACACCGGTAGTTTGTAACTATAAAATGAGTAGAGAGGCAAGAGACAGTCCTAAACACAGCAGGCATGGCGTCATCCTGGACCCCGACACACCACCTTTTCCTATTCTAATGCTCAAAGAGTGGCTATGGCAGCTGATGAGCAGGTATCCCAGCCCTTCTGCCACTGGCCCTGCCATCAGCACAGCCACAACCAGGCAGGGGTGAGTTCTGTGCCCATGAATATACCAAAACTCACAATGGGAAATCAGAATCAGTGCTTCAGGCCAATCTCAGGTGGCTAAAAATTGATGAAAATCATAGGCCCAAGAGGAATAAAGGATATTTACAGTTATTCAGGCCTTCCTCGTTTTATTTTCACCTTACTGCGCTTCACAGGCGTGTTTACAAATTGAAGGTGTGTGGTGACCCTGTGTTGAGCAAGTCTGTTGGCACCATTTTTCCAACAGCATTTGCTCACTTTGTCTCTTTGGATTACATTTTGGTAATTCTTGGAATACTTCAAACCTTTTCATTATTACTGTATTTGTTGAGGTGATCTGAGATCAGTTATTAGGATGTGCTGAAAGCTCAGATGATGGTTAGCATTTTTTTGCAAGAAAGTACATAATTAAATAAGACATGGATGTTGTTGTTTTAGACATAATACTACTGTACATTTAACAGACTGCAACAGAGTGTAAACATAACTTCTTTCTGCGCTGAGAAAGCAAAAAGTTCATTTGAGTGGCTTTGCTGTAATACATGCTTTATTTCGGTAGTCTGAAACTGAACTCACAGTATCTCCAAGGTATGCCTGTCTGTGTAGCATTTATATACTCCTCAAAAGAGTATTAGCCAGTGGGAGAGGAAGTCATTGCATTTTTTCCCATATGGGTAAGATATAAGCAAACTTCACCTCAAACTAGATTCTAAGATGACATATGGACACAGAAAAAGCAGACCCTGGTGCCAACTAACTCACTACTTACAACACAAGAAATTTTTTAAATCTGGGCATTAAAAAAATTCATGCCAACCAAAATTCCTATCTCCCTACTTCAAATAAGGAAGGCTAACACAATAAAACAGTCACCTCTCACTTCACAAAATCCAACTAGATCTTCAACACTGAAACAATCATAAAATGTCTGCCTGCTGAGAAGCTCTGTCCTCAGAGAGAAAAAGTCAGGGATACCATGGCACCCTTGCTGAAATAACTTTCTAGGCCCAAGATGGAGGGATTCCTGCCCAGGGAGCAACGTCAGCAAACCACAATTTAAATAGCTTTCGTGTTCCCGTAAATACTCTGCTGCACCAGAAACATAGCATGGGCCAGTAGCCAACCCCCAAAGCCATGCCACCCCGGGCTCTATACTTGGTTCCTTGTTCCTTATTCCTTGTCCTACAAAAGCTTCCTGCCTTCCACCCCATCTTGAAGTTCCCTGGACCCTTGGGAACGGAGACCACCTCCTTCATGAAGTGCTGAGGTGTGACTGTATTACCCAAATTGTCTTCTTTAATCTTTCTTAGCACCACCTTGCACTTGATTTACTCTTGTAATGAATTTAAGTCTTTTGCCCCAACCATTCACTCTGTATGGAACCCCTCACACAACAGCAGTTTCCTTTTCTCTCTCTCCTACTACCTCCATTCTTATGAATTAACACTTCTAATTTTTTTTAATGTTTATTTATATTGAGAAAGAGAGAGAGAGAGAGAGAGAGAGAGCAGGGGAGGGGCAGAGAGAGAGGGAGACACAGAATTCGAAGCAGACTCCAGGCTCTGAGCTGTTAGCACAGAGCCCTATGTGGGGCTCGAACCCACGAACTACAAGATCGTGACCTAAGCCAAAGTCAGACACCTACCAGATTGAGCCACCCAGATGCCCCAAGAACTAACACTTTTGAATCTTGGTTCTTTTTTTTTTTTAATTTTTTTTTTTTCAACGTTTATTTATTTTCGGGACAGAGAGAGACAGAGCATGAACGGGGGAGGGGCAGAGAGAGAGGGAGACACAGAATCGGAAACAGGCTCCAGGCTCTGAGCCATCACCCCAGAGCCTGACGCAGGGCTCGAACTCCCGGACCGCGAGATCGTGACCTGGCTGAAGTCGGACGCTTAACCGACTGCGCCACCCAGGCGCCCCAGAATCTTGGTTCTTAATCCTGCCACCACAGCTACCGTCTACTGCTTTCCTTTCTCTCTCTGTCCCCTCTCCCCACCATCACTCCTCTGTACCCAGAGTCTTTTTTATCTTTTACAACAGACCCTGTATTAAAATCCTGCTCTATGCTCTGGAAAGCAGTCAGAAATCTGGTGAATCTTTGAGACTTTGGGTGCCTCCACCCTGTAACCAACTGCTCAAAAGATGCTCTCCCGCTTCTAAAGACTCTTTTTCTGTTGGGTTTGGTGTGATCCTACATGTAAGATCTGCATATGGAAAACTAAGGCTTCAGCAATATACCCAACTGTGACTTCTTCTTACTAGCAGCCACTTTATTTTTTAATTAAAATTTATTTCTGATTTCCGGATAAAAGTCTTATTTTTTAAACAAATAATTGTAAAACAAAAAACCAAATAATTATATAGCATTTATTACGTGCCAGGCACTGGTTTCAGGGCTTTAAAAATAATAACTCATTTTATCCCAGCAACTGACCCCATGAAGCAGGTAGCAATTCATGCTAGGTAAAATAAGCCGACAGAAGAAGAAAACTACTGTATGATCTCCTATATTAAAATGAACTTGTCCCAAGTAATTTCTTCAATGTCAGAAAGTTCGGAGCTGCAGAGCTATGATTCATCCCAGGGAGGCTGGCTACAAAATTTATTCTCTAAACCAGGGTCAGCAAACTATGGCCTGAAGGCCAAATTCGTTTTGCATGGCCCCTAAGCTAAGAACGATTGGGATTAATAAAAATCAAAAGAATTCATACTTCCTGATACATCAAAATTAGATACAATTCAATTTCAAGTGTTCATAAATACGGTTTTTTGGTTTTTTTCTTTAAATAAGCTCTACACCTAACATGGGGCTCAAACTCATGACCCCAAGATCGAGTCACGTGCTCTACCGACTGAGCCAGGCAGGCACCCCCATAGATAAAGTTTTAACGGAACACAGCCACATTCATCCATTTATGTAGTGTCTATGGCTGTTTTCAAGCTACAAGAGCAGAGCAAGTAGCTTTGACAGAAACTGTATGGCCCCCAAAGCCTAAAATATTTATTATCTGAAAACAGTAAATTTTTCAGGAAAAAAAAAAGGTTTACAGAAAAAGTTTGTCAACTTATCTAAATCTTGGGTGTCTTTCAACTAAATAATCAGAAAAACAATTCATAAAAAAAATTATGTAGATGTTTTCTTTAAAGAAAACACTACAAATCTATTTTGGTAAAGCAAGAGATATCTGTACAAGATATTTTTCTATTTGTCCAGTCCATTCTCCACACAAAGCTGAAGGTAACGTTTAAAAAATTTAAATCTCAACACGTAGATGGATTCCATCACATTTACTGGGTATTAAATCTCCCTCCCTCCTCCCCCAGCCTCACCTGAACCACTGTGGCCACACCTGCCTTGGCTGGGAACTATCACCTGCTCCCTGCTGAGACTCTGAGATCAACCCAAAAGGGGCTTCAGGGCTTTCGAGCAAGACTCTCCCCAGTCTCACATCAAGGAGGCCTTCTGCAACCACTCCATTTAATTAGGGACCTTGTCATGTGGGGTTGGTTTTGTTTTCATTACTAGACCCTGCTTCACTATCCTTTTAGTGCTCACACTTTGCAACTGTTCATTAATTTACTGGCTTGTTGTCTAATTCTGCTAGGAGACTCTAAGCCCCAAGATGGCAGGGATTTGTCCATGGTGCTCAGCAAGGAACATCCTAGCACCCCACCAGATATACAGAAGGCACCCCCCACCCTCCAAATTCTGTGGAGTAACACAACAAAGAAATGTTCCATTGTTTTTTAAAAATTTTTATTTAAGTAATCTCTGTACCCAATGTGGAGTTTGAACTTGTGACCCCAAAATCAAGAGTTGCATGCTCTGCTAGAAATGACCTACTCTTAAACTTACCAGCTCTTCTCTACCAGAAGGGCTACATGTTAGATGTAAATAAAACTTGTATATTTTCATTTTTTTTTAAGTATTTAAAAAAAATTTTTTTAATGTTTATTTATTTTGAGAGAGAAAGACAGAGAGACAGAGACAGACAGAGTGCAAGCAGGGGAGGGGAAGAGAAGAGAGAGAGAGGGAGACACAGAATCTGAGGCAGGCTCCAGGTTCTGAGGTGTCAGCACAGAGCCCGACACGGGGCTCAAACCCACGAACTCTGAGATCGTGACCTGAGCCGAAGTCAGAAGCTTAACCAACTGAGCCACCCAGGCACCCCGATATTTTCATTTTTTTAAAGTAATCTCTATACCCAATGTGGGGCTCAAACTCACAACCAAGATCAAGAGCCACACGCTCTACCTACTCAGCCAGCCAGGCACCCCTGTGTTTTCATTCATTAAAGGTAAAATCTAATTTGTGATTTTGCAACATCAATCTTAAGTGTTTAAATTTTCTTTGAATTCATATCAGAATAAATACTCATTTATACTAATCTGAGATTTAAGGATCTGCTGCATAGTCTGTGAAATAATACAAAACGTTCAAATGAAATGGTACCTTATCAAAATATACTATATATTTTCTTTACATTTTCCAATACCTGCTTAGAGCCAATTAATTTTGAAATCTGTCATAATCATTTCCAAGTGCTATGGTGCAGTTTGCCTTGTAGTCTCTAAGACTGGAAAAACAGTGCAGTTTTTAGTAACATGTTTAAAGAACAGTCATTCTCTCCTAATGGAGAGAATCTGAAGCGCCTTATAATTATAACAAGTTAATTACAAACACACTGTTAAAAGTAATATGAAGGGTGTTACAGGGGATAACTCTAGCGGTAAATCCCCACCCATCAAGATTCCTCCTTCTCTAGGAACTGCCTTCACTTAAAAGTGGTGGCCAGTAGCTAAGTCTGCACCTCTTGTCCCTGGCCCCCTAGCTGGGTCTGTGAGAAACTCTCCCAGGGAAACTGGGTCTTTAAACTGAGAGACACAGCATAAAAGCAATTGGTAGCCAAGTCCCTTTCCAGAGCAGTAGTCTTAAGTCCTGAATCACTGCTATGGAGAGACCCCAGAGGTGGCCTGGCTCCTGTCTACCAGCTACGGCTTCGGTTTTTTGGGTTTTTTAATTCTTTCTGGAATTCTATGAGATTTCCAAGAATATATGCAATAAATTTCCCCAATATATATATATATTTTTAATTTTTATCTTAATGTGATTGGGTTTTTTAATGTAGCCAAATGAGTCTTAACGGGTACCACCCCTCCCAAATAAGACTGTTAGGAATTAAGTGGAGTGTGACCCAGCCAACCACTTTACCTATCACGGATCAAATGGTAGCTATGAACAAGTGTAAAGATGTGTGTCCTCTTCAAAGTCACCCGTTATTGTTTCTGCTAGATACATAAATCAAGTACACGACGGGGAAGGCCTGGTTTTTCCACCTACATGAAGTGCTAACAATATGCCACACATTAGTAATGATACCTTAATCCTAAGAAAACATAATTTCAGGCCAGAATTTATAGACATTATCAAATTAATTTGAGTTCTGGTAGCAAACCGTGAGCTCCCCCCATGCTGGTGCTGGGAATCCCCACAGGTACAAAAATGAGATGGGATTTTCTTCAAGACCTTCTGTGTAACAGAGGCTCCTTGATCTTTCTACCCCTGGATTTTACATATATTTCAGGGAGCTTAATGATGTAATGACTTAGGGATATACTATTTGCTTTTCCATATTAAAACTCAATCTTATTTAAGTATTGTCAGAGCTACAGAAATAAATTTTTATTTTTTGAGGCCAAACAACAAATGGAGCTTTTGCCAAGTAAGTATGAAACAAAGACAGACAGCAAGGAAGGAAGGAAGGAAGGAAGGAAGGAAGGAAGGAAGGAAGGAAGGAAGGAAGGAAGGAAGGAAGGAAAAAAAGAAAATCATTACTTTCCATTTTTCAGGCAGAGCAATCTCTTATATTTAGCTTACTTTTTACTAAATAAATAAAAGGTGAAGGGAGTGAAGGGACATAGCTTAAAAACTGCTTCAGGGGCTCCTGGGTGGCGCAGTCGGTTAAGCATCCGACTTCAGCCAGGTCACGATCTCGCGGTCCGTGAGTTCGAGCCCCGCGTCAGGCTCTGGGCTGATGGCTCAGAGCCTGGAGCCTGTTTCCGATTCTGTGTCTCCCTCTCTCTCTGCCCCTCCCCCGTTCATGCTCTGTCTCTCTCTGTCCCAAAAATAAATAAAAACGTTGAAAAAAAAAAACTGCTTCAAACAAAACTGGACAAATTCTTACAAATAACATTACAGTCTTCAAGAAATCAGTTTCTGAGCAATCTATTAAGACTCATAATAGCTTTTTAAAAGTAAGAACTTTTAAACTGACACATTAGATGTAATTTTACTGTGATTTTGTTTGTTTCAGAATAAGCTTCTGTTGTTATAAACTAGTAGGAACAAAAAGGCTTTCCCCGGTATTTTTCTTTACTAGAAATACTATCAGAAAAAATAGCATTAACACTATGAGAAAGATAGCTAAAAAACATTTTCCATCACCAGGCCGTATTTGTGCAAAAAGAAATGAAACCACAACTGGTGTTTATATTCATCTTTCCTTTTACCCAAACAAAAAGACTCTTTTTGGAAAAAAGTAATTCTATAGAACTTGAAGTAGAAGTAAAGCATCCAAGAGAAAACTAGGAAAAAGAAACAGTCAAAATACTTCCATTATGCCTTCTGTTGATCTATATGCCTGTTAACATCTTTTATTATTATATTCCTGATCCAATACAGGAGTATAATTTAAAATTAACTTATCAATTACATACCCTGGACTCTGCATCATCTTCTTCTTCATCAGGATTATAAGCTTCAGCACATACTATAAAAATAAAAATGGACATTTGATGTTTTTATCAAGAAACATACTACAATAAATATACCTTAAAAAAATAAATGAACAAAAAGAGAACCATGGTATAAAACAACATTAATTCATTTCAGCCAGGGCAAGCAGTCTACACCCCAAAACAATTTCTTATTTCAATTTATAAAAAATTGATTAAAATATAAAACAGGACTTTATTTTTTTTAATTTTTTTTATTTTTTTAATGTTTCTTTATTTATTTTTTTTTTTTTGAGAGAGAGACAGAGCGTGAGCAGGGGAGGGGCAGAGAGAGAGGGAGACACAGACTCTGAAGCAGGCTCCAGGCTCAGCACTGTCAGCACAGAGCCCAACGTGGAGCTCGAACCCACGAACCGATAAAACAGTACTTTAAGACAATGACAATTGCTTTCCACTTTCTGTTACTCAAAGAAACATAGCTTCACCTGTTCCACCTTCATTTCCAAGCTCTAGAAATGCACAATATTTAAAAATTCCTCAAAGAGACACCAAAAAAAGTCTAAGTCTGCTATGAGATGATCAACTTAATTGTACAGTTACGAGTACCTACCCTAAATTACTCATAACCCAGTCTTCCAAGGGCAAATATGATTAACGTGCTCATATTCCTTTCTAGTTTTTATTCTGAGTTGAGTTCATACTGTATATTCAGTTAATAGCTTGCTTTTTTCATTTAACACTGTAAGAATTGCATATGCCATTAGGAACATTTTGCAAAAATTGTTTTAAAGACTGCTGATTAATTATCATAAACTAACATTAACCACTCCCATAATGCTAGACACTAAGCTGGCTTCTATTAAAAGAAGCTTGCAATAAACCTCTTCATGCATAAATATTTGTCTACATTTCAGATTATGCTATGGGAATTATTCCCAAACGTAATTTTTGGGGGCTAACAGGTATGACAATTTTTTAAGGCATACTTATTACCAAGCTTCCTTCCAGAGGGACTGTACCCATCTGCTGTCCCACAAAGAAGGTGTAAGACTTCTCTAAACTATACAACAGAATTGGACGTTACTGCTTAAAATCCTGCCAATTTAGATGAAAAATTTATTTAAAATTTTAAAAATTATTTTGAATTTTAGGAGCACCTGTGTGGCTCAGTCAGTTAAGCATCTGACTCTGGATTTTGGCTCAGGTCATGATCTCAGTTTGTGAGATAGAGCACCGTGTTGGGCTCTGCACCGACAGCATGGAGCCTGCTTGGGATTCTCTCTCTCCTCTCCCTCGGCCCCCTCCTCCTCTCTCAAAATAAATAAATAAAAATTTATAAGTAAATGAACAAATAAACAAATATTATTTTGCATTTTAAACTATGTTCAAATGTTTATAAGCTGACTATATTTCTACCTTTGTCTTTATATATGAGGAATTTCTGTATGCATTTGGTTTTCTTTTTGATTTACACCAGTTTCTTAACACCACTGACCTATTTCTCACAGTCATTTTATCCAGTGTGCTTTTTTTTTTTTTTTTTTTTTTTTTATTTTTGGGACAGAGAGAGACAGAGCATGAACGGGGGAGGGGCAGAGAGAGAGGGAGACACAGAATCGGAAACAGGCTCCAGGCTCTGAGCCATCAGCCCAGAGCCTGACGCGGGGCTCGAACTCACGGACCGCGAGATTGTGACCTGGCTGAAGTCGGATGCTTAACCGACTGCGCCACCCAGGCGCCCCACCAGTGTGCTTTTTTAACTACAATTACAAAGTTTTCACAGGCTAGGTATATTTATTTATTTTTAATGTAGTGAGATCAAGGAAGAAAATTCCTCTATACGATTTAAACTCAACATTAAACATCCCCAAAATACCACTGGTTTTGAGCTTAGAAACTCCTTCTTTATTTACAAATCTAAAGATTTACCTCTCTTGCACTTTTTTAAAAGTAGATCTTTTTACATTTGCCCTTTAATTCATGTGGACCTTTATTCTGCTGTAGACGGGAGAAATTTAAAGAACAGAGGTTCAGTGAGCAGCTGACAAATGTCTTTCCAGAGGCCTCAGGAGTCTATCATCATTAGTACTACCACTGCCCTTATTATTAAAAAAATTTTTTTCCCAATGTTTATTTATTTTTGAGAGAGAGACAGTAGGGGAAGGACTGACAGAGAGGGAGACACAGAATCCGAAGCAGGCTCCAGGCTCCAAGCTGTCAGCACAGAGCCCGATGCAGGGCTCGAATCCACTAACTGTGAGATCATAACCTGAGCCTAAGTCTGATGCTTAACCGACTGAGCCACCCAGGCACCCCAACTGCCCTTATTATTATAAAACCTAACATGTGCTTTCTTTTCTCCAGGCATTACTCTATATACACCTTGGCCAGTGAGTGAATGATTTGTAACCAGGACCAATTCTGTCCCCAAAGGCCATCTGGCAATGTCTGGAGATACTCTGATTGTCACACCTGGGGGGTGCTTAGGGGGAAGCTGCAGGCTACTGAGGGACGCCAAAGATACCAATAAACAAGCCACAACGCATGGGGCAGCTCCCCTTCTCCACAACCCACAATCACCTGGCTCAAGCTGTCAACAAGCTGTGGGTGAGAAACCCTGACTTAGTGTATATTTTCTCATTCAATCTCACAACAACCCTAAGGTAGGTTTTCTATCACCAATCGACAGATGAAAGGCTAGGGCACTAAGAGTTTATGTATCTTGGCCCAGATCACACATTTTAGTTCAACAGGACCAATACCTGATCACAGCATTCATTGTCTGGCTGACCCCAGAACCCTTGTTCTTAACTAATGTTCTGCTCTGCACTTGACTCTGGCGAACTCACCAGCCTAATGCATGGACTTCAACCTTCTATCTCAGAAACTGAACAGAAGCGTGGGCCTGTCTCTCAGGGGCAAGCTCCCATTAAAACACCTCATTCATGCGTATTGCCAGAACACCAATTTAGTAACTCACCCCTGAATCAAGTATGGAGTCAGCATGACCAGCTCTCTCCCTGCAGGAAGACCATGGAAGAAGCCAAATCACAATTAAAAGGCTGCTCGATGAGAAAGAGCTAGAGGCAGAGAGTGTGTCTAATAAAATGAATGTTTAGTGGCATCAGTCTGGGACAGCTTGAGGCTTCCACAGACACCATACAGATGGTCCTGCTCTTGTGGCCTACACACTTTAATCCTGTTGGCTGCAACTCTTCCAAAAGCATGAGGACATCTACTTCTAAAGCTTGGCTCTGTAAACTTGTTTTCATAGATGACCAATCCCACAAGCAGGACTGCTACATAATAAGCAGGACTCAGTGCAAAATGAAAACACAGACCTGTTTTCCAAAATTAAGAATTTCAGGAGGGCAACAACAGAACATTAGACCAAACTCGGGGCCCTTGTAAATATGGGGCCCATGTGGTCAGCACTGTTAATGGGATCACATATTCAATGAGCTGGTATAGTAGGTAAATCCTTTAGTGTTGATCTTAAATTTTAATGCATAGAGGGCAATCTTAATTCTCTAAAATCTCTAAATTCCAATCCCCTAACCTCTGACAAAAATTATGAGTAAGAATCTACTATATTTCTAAATAGCTTATTAATTGTCCCAGTATTATTTGTTATTTAACACCCTTCTAATTTGTGATATCTACAGCATTGCTTATTTGTTTCTTGGCTGCCCATTTCCTTGAACTATTTACTGTGCCAATATTACAAGGATTTAGCTCTTGGCATTTATGTGCAACAGTTGGTTGATTGGTCCTACAGCCAAATCAAAACACAGCACATGCAGTCTTGTACGCTGCCATGGTGTTTTCCATCCCCCAAATCTTTACTTATGCTGTTTCCCGGGACTGGAACTCCTTTCCAAGCCATCCTTTCTCTCCAGCCCCAACTAAAAAGTTAGACAAGAGGCACCCTCCTTAGAGCTAGTTTAGGAAAACCCATTATGCACTCCCTTTGCCCTGACCCAATACCATGGGTGGAGATCACAGTTTTCACTTAACACTCTGTACTCTCCCAAAGGTGTTACTATCTGCTCCCCCTTGAGGCTGGGACTTACAGCCCATCAGGAGCTAACTGTGCGCTCCTGTTCCCTCTCTAGTTCCCTAGCATGGACCTGGCATGCCACCTGGCTCAAGGCATACTTTTTTGAATGAATGACTGATTAATGAAAAAACAAGCTTGCAAGGTCTTTGAGGGCAGAGATGATACCTTGTTTAAGTATCTCCTAATATTCTACCTGCATTATAGACTCTCCAACACAAGTAGAATAAATGAATGAATAAAAAGTTGTCCTTCATGGGGCACCTGGGTGGCTCAGTTGGTTAAGCGTCTGACTTCAGTTCAGGTCATGACCTCACAGTTTGTGAGTTCAAGCCCCCCGTTGGGCTCTGTGCTGACAGCTCAGAGCCTGGAACTTGCTTTGGATTCTGTGTCTCCCTCTCTCTCTGCCCCTCCCCTGCTCACACTCTGTCTGTCTCTCAACAATAAATGTTTAAAAAAAAGTTGTCCTTCTTTGCTAAAATGTCTAACACCATTTGTCCAAGAAATGGAAACAGAAAGAAATGAGAACTTTTATCTGTTCACCAAGGGGCCTGGCACAGAGATTAGAAGCTCAGGAAATATATGTACAAGGAATGAATGGATGAAGGCTCTGTACCTGAAGGACCCTCAAACCAAAGCCTCCAGCTACTATGAGCTGTTTTGTATTCTTTGGAAAATGTATTTACCTTATCCCTCCTGGGAAATCTGAAATTGAGCCTGAAACTATATATTCTCTTCTTTGTGTGGCAATTACACAGTAGGAAGGGCCAGAGCCTTATTCTTTAAGTGAACCCTATATTGAGGCTTTCCTGCTATATTCACATTATCTATTTGGACATCTAGAATGGTCTAAGAATTTAAGTTGATTCCCACATTGTACTGTGATATGCATGTATTACATAGCCAGTCACCTGTCATAGTTTGCAGGACAGAATAGGAAAGTGGGAACTATATTGACTCTGTACCTTCTGGGGCTTGGCCCTCAATCTTCTCATGTAAGACACACACACACACACACACACACACACACACACACACACACACCTGCACACAGTTAACCCGTGAACAATGAAGGGGTTAGGGAAGACAACCCCCATGCTGTTGAAAATCCACATATAACCTTTTTTTATTTTTATTTTTTTTTAATTTTTTTTTTTAACATTTATTTATTTTTGAGACAGAGAGAGACAGAGCATGAATGGGGGGAGGGCCAGAGAGAGAGGGAGACACAGAATCTGAAGCAGGCTCCAGGCTCTGCGCTGTCGGCACAGAGCCTGATGCGGGGCTCGAACTCACGGACCGTGAGATCGTGACCTGAGCGAAGTCGGACGCTCAACCGACTGAGCCACCCAGGCGCCCCTAACCTTTTTTTAAAGTAGACTTCATGCCCAGCACGGAGCCCAACATAGGACTTGAACTCACAACCCTGAGACCAAGATCGAGAGTTGGATGCTCAACCAACTGAGCCACCCAAGTGCCCCTAAAAAATCCGCATATAACTTTGACTCTCTGAAAACTTTACAAGTAGCCTACAGTTGATTGGAAGCCTTATACACAGTTGATTAACCCACATTTGTATGTTA
Organism: Puma concolor; assembly: GCF_028749965.1. Taxonomy (NCBI): domain Eukaryota; kingdom Metazoa; phylum Chordata; class Mammalia; order Carnivora; family Felidae; genus Puma; species Puma concolor. Next base: position 92,765,728 of record NC_141668.1, on the reverse strand, counting down.
TATGTGTTAGAAACTGTATTCTTATAACAAAGAAGGCTAGAAAGAAGAAAATGTTATTAAGAAAATCTTAAGGAACAGAAAATACATTTACAGTACTGTGATGCTGTACCAGGCTTACTGAAAAAAATCCATGTATAAGTGGATCTGAACAGTTCACACCTGTGTTATTCAAGGATCAACTGCAGTGACAGCCAAGGTTAAGGGATTTTTTTTCCCATCATGACACCAAATACATGTTGTTTCTCCCAACAGCACTCCTCCGACTCTCTGATACCAACTGGATTGTCTACCAATCCAATTTAATTGACACTATCTACCTGAAGTTAGTGTCAGATGCCACAAGTCAAAGGGCTCAGTCTTGCAGGACCAACCCCACTTCAGATGCTGATCTCGATTCCCAGGCCACTAACCAGTTATAAATTGAGGGTTCTCATGACCACTCTGGTTCCATAATTCACTAGAATGAATCACAGAACTCAGGAAAGTGCCTTCCTTACTCTTACTGGTTTATTATAAAGGGAACAACTCAAGAACAGCCAATGGAAGAGATTCACAGGGCAAGGTATGGGGGAGGGGCAGAATCTCCAAGTGCTCTCTGGGTATGCCACCCTCCCAGCACTCTGATGTGTTCACCAATCTGGAAGCTCTCAACCCTGTCATCTACAGTTTCTTCTTCTTTTTTTTTTTCCCCCTTTAATGTTTATTTTGAGAGAGAGAGAGAGAGAGAGAGAGAGAGAGAGAATCCCAAGCAGGCTCCCTACTGTAAGCACAGAGCCCAACGTGGGGCTTGATCCCACAAACTGTGAGATCATGACCTGAGCCAAAACCAAGAGTTGGATGCTTAACCAACGAAGCCACCCAGGCGCTCCTTGTCATCTAGGGTTTTACTACACAGGCACAATTAATTAAATCACTGGCCGCTGGTGATTAACTCCATCTCCAGTCTCCTTCCCCTTCCCAGAGGTTGGGGTTAGGGCAGAAAAGTTCCAAGCTTCTAATCAAAGTTTGTTCTTTCTGGCAACCAGCCCCCATTCTCAAGCTATCGAGAAGCCCCTCAGCCAAGAGTCACTGCGTAGCAAATAAATTCCTATCACTCAGGAGATTCTAAGGGTTTGAGGAGCTCTGTGCCAGGGACTCAGGACAAAGACCAAGTACCCTTCTTATTCTACTGCACAAGGGATTACAGCACCTCCCAGGGGTTTTCACCCAGTGTCCACTGCACTTTGTTGGAAACGTATAAAAATTTGTTCAAACAGCTCTGCATCGGACTAGTTTATATAACCCGTGCTAGCTTGCTGCCTAACAAAGCATATAGGAGCCAGCCTGAACTCCGTGAGCCACTACACTGGGCCTCAGCACCTGGCACAGAGCCCTGTGCACAGTACACCCTCAATAGATATTTGTCAAAGGAGGAAAAAGCAAATGTGGCCTGTGCAGAGAAACTGCATGGTTTAAAGGCATTTAACCTAGAAAAAAATCGATTCCTGTAAAATACATTAACGTTCACTTTTCCAGTGTTCTCAGTACAGTTAAGATTTTAGCATATGTATTTAAATGATAATCAGCTTAAAATAAAGCTCTGATAAAAAGCACAGGTGCATTAGACAACAGAGTTCTGCTGCAATACGGTTAAACTTAGCTTATTGAAGTGGAAATGCCCTCCTACAAAGGGAAAAAAATTACCCTCACAAATACTAGTAAAAAGCAAGATTAGTTGGGGGAGAGCACAAAAAAACTACTTTTTTTGTGTGTGTGGGGGTAAAGCACATATATATACACAATACACAAACAGATACACAGTACATGAGTGGTATTAAAATTTCATTATGGAGGTGGGAGGGATGAGGGAAAGGAGACTAAAAAGACTTTGGGGGAGAGACAAAAGTAATAAAAAAGCACCTGGATAAGATGCACTATTTCCAGCCAAATAAAGGCACAGTGACAGTCAACGGACTCTCCCCCTCCCCCACCCACATTTCTGCCCTGGTAGGGGTGGTGTCCATCTGCTCTGACACATCAGTGAAGATCCTAACTTTGAATTCACGGAGCAAAGGCATTTGGACACATCTAACAATGGAGAAGCTCACATTTTGATCCCAAATCACGTTCAAGCAAAAGAACCCATAGGAATTTTTTTTTTAAATTTTTTAAGTTCATTTTTTACTTATTTTGAGAGAGAGCAAGAGAGTGAGCGAGTGAGCACATGGGAGGGGCAGAGAGAGAGGGAGAGAGAGAGAATTCCAAGCCAGCTCCACACTGTCAGCACAGAGCTGGATGCAGGGCTCAAACCCATGAACCGTGAGCTCATGAGTCGGACGCTTAACCAACTTGAGCCACCCAGGAGCCCCTCCACTGGAATTCTTATTTATCATTAAAAAAATATTTTGGGGGCGCCTGGGTGGCTCCGTTGGTTAAGCGTCGGACTTCAGCTCAGGTCATGATCTCCCAGCTTGTGAGTTCAAGCCCTGCATCGGGCTCTGCACTGACAGCTCAGAGCCTGGAGCCTGCTTCGAATTGTGTCTCCCTCTCTCTCTGCCCCTCCCCTGCTCATGCTCTGTCTCTGTCTCAAAAATAAATAAACATTTTAAAAAATTTTAATTGTGGAATTTGAGAGATGATGCAGAGGAAAAGAATGCTGTAGAAGCACAGGGGAAAACGAGTGAGCAGCTGCTTGGAGGACAGAGGAGGCTTCACAGAGAAAGAAGCCCCCTGGCAGTCAACAGGCAGTGGGAAGAAGTGGGAGAAAAGAGGAAACTGTTTGGTTCGGTGTGGCATTTCTAGCACTTAAAACAGTAGCTGGCACACAGTCAATGGGAACAAAGATGAGTGAGGAAATGAATAGGCATTTTAGTGGTGAGAAAAGTATGATTTTCTTTTGATCTTAGACCTAGTGAAACTGCATCTGCCAGGGTAGGCTGGCTTATACTACAGTAACAAGCATTCCCAAAACAGAGTGACTGAAAACAAAAGTTTCCTTCTTGCTCACAGGATATGTCCATGGATATGGCCATATCCATGTCCCGTGGGTACTTTGCTCCCTGTCGTCTTTGTTGAAGGCTGCAGGCCGACAGAGCCTCCACCATTTGGAATGTCACCGGTCCCCAAGACAGTGGCAAACTGCTCACTGGCTCCTGGTTCAAGACCCAGCACCCCAAAACACGGCACCTTATTTGGACTGCGTTAAGCCGAAGAAGTCTGACAAAACGGCATGAGCCAGAAGGTCACTCTGACCTCCCCCACCTCGCCCTTTTCCCCTGAAATCTCCCAGGTGAAAAATACCTTTCCTGTACCAGGAGGAAGGGAGACACCCATCCTTATGAAAGACAAGGAAGTTAGGGCCAAGAAGGCTGTATAAACAACCCTTGTTGGGACACCAGGGTGGCTCAGTCAGATCTCTGGGTTTTTGAGTTCAGCCCCGCGATGGGCTCTGTGCTGACAGCTCAGGGCCTGGAGCCTGCTTCAGATTGTGTCTCCCTCTCTCTCTGCTCCTCCCCTGTTTGCGTGCCCCCCCCCTCTCTCTCTCTCAAAAATAAGTAAATACTTAAAAAAATTTTTTTAAATAAAAAAAAACCCTTGCTACCTCTTGACCATTTACTACTCAGAGCCCAAACCCCTTTCTGATTGTCAATACTTTACAAACTTACTGTCGCCTCAAAGATAGAAAAGCTTCCTGCTCTAGTCACTTGCTTGGGTCTTCGTTTTCTTGTGAAGGACCCCACATATGTGTAGACATTCAATGAAATGTATGTAAGTTCTCCTATTAATCCTATGTCAGTTTCTTAGGCCCAGCCAGAGCCCCAAAGAGGGTACAGGAGAATTTTTCTTCCCCTACACTCCTAAAGCTTCTGCCTGAAGTGATACACGTCACTTCTGCCAAGAAGGAATACATAATCACAGTTCACAGGGCAAGTGACATGGACATTCCTAAGTTCAGGAGAAAGGGACCTGCATCCACCACATGCTCAGAGGAGAGAAAACCAGAATATTATGAAGAGCCCTAATGAGCAGAGAAACCAGCCTCTCTCGTCCTATTGCTTAGAAGGGGAACGGTGAGAGTACTGAAATCAACTTCACAGTTTACTTAAAAACAAGGTTAAAAGTTCTTAGTTTAAAGATCTACAGACTAGGGGTACCTGGGTGGCTCAGTCAGCTAAGTGTCTGACTTCAGCTCAAGTCACGATCTCATGGTTCATGAGTTTGAGCCCTGAGTCAGGGGCTGTGCTGACAGCTCAGAGCCTGGAGCCTGCTTTGGATTCTGTCTCCCCCTCTCTCTGCCCCACCCCTGCTTGTGTTCTCTCTTTCTCAAAAATAAATAAATAAACATTAAAAAAAAATCTACACACTAAGGCTCATAAACTCTGAACAGAATCAATACGATTTCCTTAAAACTGCCTTCCAAGTATTAATTGAATAGTCATTTAACATACAACTTAATGTTTCAGTATTTCTTGCACCAAAATCTTAAAAGTTATTATAATCTACCATTACTGCCTAAATTTCAGCTACAAAGACAGCAATATAAATATTGTTGCACCTATCTTCCAGAAATGTTGGCAGGCTTCATTAAGTAGTACATCAGTGAGTATTTAATTCCCAGATCAGCTATGTTCATGTCGGCAAAATCTTACTATAGAACTTTTAGCCAAGATGTATAACTGTATAACCCTGTCTTGTTGAAGTGAGAGAAACAGTTTTTTTTAATATGAAATTTATTGTCAAATTGGTTTCCATACAACACCCAGTGCTCATCCCAACAAGTGCCCTCCTCAATGCCCATCACCCATCCTCCCCTCCCTCCTACCCCCCATCAACCCTCAGTTTATTCTCAGTTTTTAAGAGTCTCTTATGGTTTGGCTCCCTCCCTAACTTTTTTTTTCCTTCCCCTCCCCCACAGTCTTCTGTTAAGTTTCTCAGGATCCATGTAAGAGTGAAAACATACGGTATCTGGAGAGAAACAGTTTCTACCTAATCCAGTTGTTTAACCTCTCCCCAAGGTTATGGATATGGCTTTAAGAATCAACCCTTCCCAGACCACCTTCAGGTTCTCTGTAATATTCTGTCATAAACCTTCATTCAAATAGGTTCCTAAATCATCTCCCACATACAATTACCAATCCTAAAAGAATGTCTATAAATTTTTTCCTTATTTCCACTCTACAACAGTCTACTGTCACATAAATAAGATTTTAGCTACCACACATTTCATTCAATTGCCCTGATTCATTGTTTTTGCTGCCCTTTCAACAAGGGAGATATTTAGAGTAGAACTTCATAACTTACAAATTCATTTCTATGTTTTTGTTTCTAAAAACTATTCTCCCCCATCTGTATACCACCTACTTTAAGTGACTGTAAATCAGGAACAAGTCTCACCTTGCAAATAAACCATCATGCTCAGTGTCACTGAGATACAGAAATGACCAGCAATAGAGAGCTTCAAACAAATTAGAATTTGCTCATCATTTGCTATTTTCCTATTATTAAAGCTATGGAAACCAAAACCTCCTTTAATCTGTTCCCAAAAAAATGTATGAATTTTTTTTCAAAACTGCCTCCTAAGCAAAAACAAAGTCCTGTCAGAACTCACGTACATACGCTAAGTGAATTTTTATTCTAGAGATGGGCTCCAGAGTATCTTAAAACTTTAGTTATCAAGTATGTGGATTCAATCATTGGATCTACCCCCAACCCATTTCCTTTTCACCACATGCTCTTCACATATGCGTTCAGTCCCTGAAACCATCACCTCTTTTGATAATTAACTTGTTTATAAGAAGTAGGACACAAGAGGACAAGGCATTCAATAGGTTTATAAAAAGAATCACATCAAGATGGTAGGTTTCTAAACATTGTACACAGTACCACTATTCATACACTAAGCTCAGAGAATAGAGGAGTACCACATGAGCTCCCACTCCCTCTCACGTGAAACAGTGGTCCCCCTATAGTTACTAATGCACCTTTCATCATTAAGGATATAAGAAAACTTAACAATGTGCAAGATCCAAGAAATGGCAAGGGTATGTAATCAAAGGGCCCAATATGTGGCTATTTTCCAAATAATACATTCCAAGTAAATTTTCTTTAACAGACAGAATAAAAACTTATAAATGACCAAGAATAAGGTGAAGAGATACCACAAAAAGGGCCTGAAGAATAATTTTGAGAATATTTTGATATCCATCAACATTTTAAAGCCCATGTATGTGTTTACTACTTTTAAGTTAGTTTTTTGGGTTTTTTGTTTGTTTGTTTTTTGAGAGAGAGCATACATGCACAAGCGGGGGAGAGCAGAGAGAGAGAGGGAGAGAGAGAGAATCCCAAGCAGGCTCCACACAGTCAGCACAGAGCCAGATGCAGGGCTCGAACCCACAAACCATGAGATCGTGACCTAAGCTGAAATCAAGAGTCAGATGCTTAACCAACTGAGCCAGCCAGGCGCCCCTGAGTGTGTTTACTGTTAATCACCATAATTCTTCAATGATATGCTCCAGAACTACCGAGTAGCAGACAAGAAGGTCCATTTGTTGTAGAGGAGAGTACTACAATAGAAATTATATTTGTGTTTTGCTGAAATAGTCTAAGGAGGATTTGAGCATTATATTTGATAAATATTATGGGTTTTCAGAAATTAACAGCCAAGGAGAAATCAAAAAAGAATTTTCATACTTTGATTAAAAGTCAACAAACAGCTTCCCAAGAGCACAAAAGCTCAGTTCTTGGAATTTTGTTTTGGTCTGAGACCTTGGATCACAGTAAAGTAACATGAATATAAATGCTAGCTGATAATGAATGATATACTCCTATTTACCAAAACACAATTCTGTCCTTCAGATGTAGTAGAGCTGGGGCAACTTAAAGGTTCTGAATAATTTAATTTGTTTACTGTTTTTGAGACTAATGCTGCTTAACATGTACCTATGAAAAAATGATAGGAATAGAAACACTACAGGGATTCTTCTCATAATTAATAAATTTTCAGGACCAGAATCATTTGATCAGATGGCTCTAGGATGTGAATTTGGGATTAAATATAGCCAGAATTATGGGAAAAGAGTTTGGTCAATTTCCAGCTTCCAGGTTTAGTAATAAAACTACCAAATGTAAGCATTAGGGGAACACCCTTCAATTCAAGCCTATGTGATTATCAGAAGTATAATAAGAATTTCAACGTTATTTTAGAAAAATGTGACCAAATTGTAACAAAACAGTACATATCAATATCCAAAGGCTTAAAATATATTATGATATATATTCACAAGTAAATGCAATTCAGTCTAGCTTATTCATTATTTAAAGCCAAAAGAAATAAATCCTTATAATAGCTTAATAGAACTTTCCTCCTGAAGAAAAGAAAATTTCCATTTCTATTTTATTAAGGGAAGCTTTAAAAAACTGTCAAGATCTGTGAGGTGATAAATGACAATGAATTTAAATTAATTTTTAATTAAAAAGAAAAATTATACAAAGACAAAATGAGAAATACAAAAATAAGATAAAATAGCAATTACACATTTAAAATCTAAAATTAGCAAAGTTACTTTTTTTTTTTTTAATAAAATCCAGTTTTAGAGACGATGCCTATTTTAGAATGAGCTCTTTTATATACTGCTGGTGAAACTCTGAACTGGGGTAGGGCTGGATGGAAGAGTCAGTTTGAAAATAGTAGGTCTTGAAAATGCTCATATCGACTTCAACAAGTGCTCTTCAAGTAATCTGAAGAGATGACAGATCAAAATAGAAGAAATCTGAACTTCAACAATAAACAATAAATTAATGATATCTATATATATATATACTACTGATATACTACGAGTCCATTTAAAAATTAAATTTTATAGGAGTATATAATGATACAAGAAATGGTCACTAAATCTTAGTAGTTTTATTTATTTATTTATTTTTAAAGTAAGCTTCAAGGGGCGCCTGAGTGGCTCAGTCGGTTAAGCGTCCGGCTTAGGTCAGTCGGTTAAGCATCCGGCGTAGGTTGAGCGATCGGCTCAGGTCATGATCTCGCGGTTTGTGAGTTTGAGCCCCGCGTCGGGCTCTGTGCTGATAGCTTGGAGCCTAGAGCCTGCTTCAGATTTTGTGTCTCCCTCTCTCTCTCTCTCTACCCCTCCTCCGCTTGTGCTCTCTATCAAAAAATGAATAAATGTAAAACAAAAATTTTTTAAGTAAGCTTCAAGACCGGTACACAGTTTGGGGCACTGGGTGGTTCGGTTGGTTAAGCGTTCAACTTTGGCTCAGGCATGATCTCTCAGTTTGTGAGTTCAAGCCCTGCGTGGGGCTTTGTGCTGACAGATCGGAGCGTGGAGCCTGCTTCGGATTCTGTGTCTCCCTCTCCCTCTGCCCCTCCCTGACTTGTGCTCTGTCTCTCAAAAATAAATAAACATTAAAAAAAAAAAAAAAAAACCAAATGAAATTCTCGAGTTGAAAAACCTAATAACTGAGACAGAAAATTCACTAGATGGGCTCACCAAGTTTGACTTGGCAAGAGAAAGAACCAAGAAACTTGGAAGACAGAGCAACAGAAATTACTCAATCTGTAAAATAGACTTAAAAAATGAATAAATAAAAGCCTCAGAGACCTATGAGACAACATCAAGCATGCTAATCTACACATAATGGCAGGTCCAAAATAAGAGAGAAAGGGGCAGAAAAAAATAGGAAGAAATAATAGCCCCCCAATTCCTAAATTTTATGAAAAACATTAACTACCCAAGAATCTCAATGAAACTTAGCCTAGAATAAACACACACCAAAAAAATCTATAGCTAGACACATTTTAGTAAAGTGTTTAAAAATCAAAAACAAAGAAAATCCTCAAAACTGCAAAAAAAAATTATCATATACCAGGGAATAATAATAGTTAACCTCTCATCAGAAACAATAAAGATCAGAAGGCACTGATGCCATATTCAAACTGCGAAAAGAAATTGTTTCACGAAGAATTCCATACCCAGCAAAACTATCCTTTAAAAATGAAGATAACATGAATTCATTCTCAGGTAAACAAAGACTGAGAATATTTGTTGCTAGCAGATGTGCCCTATAAGAAATACTAAAGGAAGTCCTTCAGGCTAAAAGGATATGTTATCAGATGCTAACTCAAATTGGCAGGAAGAAATGAAGAGGGTTGGAAATGGTTAATATGTGAGTAAATATACAGACTGTATAAACACACTTTTGCTGTTTTTTCTCTTAATTTTTACTTTAAAAGACAAGATGGCATAAACCAATAACTATAAAACTGCATTACTGGATTTCTAACATACACAATGCATATGTCAATAACAGCACAATAGTGGCAAACCGTAAGAGACTCTTAAATACAGAGAACAAACTGAGGGTTGCTGGAGGGTGTTGGGTGGGGGATGGGCTAAGTGGGTGATGGGCATTAAGGAGGGCACTTGTTGGCATGAGCACTGGGTGTTATATGTAAGTGATGAATCCCTAAATTCTACTCCTGAAACCATTATTACACTATATGTTAACTTGTATTTAAGTTAAAGTATCAATCAATCAATCAGTAGGAAAAAAAAATAACAGCACAATGGGCTGATGGTCTAACTACTTCCTCCTAGTTCATGTATCTTGGTAAGGCCATCTGATGATTACATATGGCTATCCCCAGAAAGAGACCACCTCTTCTCATATGTTCCTGGGTAATGACCAAGGTGAAAGAGGTAAGGAGGATAATATAGAGCCATTTTGAAACTTCAGGATCGCAACCTGACCATTCCTGGGCATGATGTATCTGTTTTCCACAACATATAAAGCCCAAACTCTTACCAAAGCCCATAAATTCTAACCTTATTAGAATATTCACTATTATTTCAACCTACTATCATTTCATGTGGTTTGCTCAACTAGAAATTCATTTCTTCCATGCCCACCTCTCATAAGCCTACTCTTCCCTCAAAACTCTCCACAAATGCCACCTCCTCCCTGCCACTTTCCCTAAACACACAAGTTAGGATTAAATGCTCCGTTCTGTATAAGAAAACGGAACACACCTTTATTTATGTCTTAATTTCAGTGGAATCACACATTGTGTGGGGGCTGATGAGGGAGCATAAGGCAGGCTAGGAGCAAAGTACAAGCTAGCACACTCCCTCCCACCAGGTGGGATATGTGTTATATTTCTTAGACACTCCTGGCTCCCCCAAACCAAAGTAAACAAAACAAATGGTTAACTGATAGAACTCACAGTCATGCAGGACATGAGTTTCTATCAGTTTACAAATATCTTAGTGAATTACAAGAAACAGGCAATCTTATCAATAGCCTAATCTCCAGAAACCTATAGACTCAGTTTCCTGGAGCCCCAACATCATCCTTCCACTGAGATATGGGGAACAAAAGCAAGAAGGAAAAGGCAGGTAAAATTAAATTTCCTTATAACCTGCAGCCCACTGACAGATGCTTGAGGCAGGCAAAGTAAAATATTTCTCCAGGAACTCCCTACTGTCTTAATGTTAATGCTTTTCCAGAGGGAAAAACTATCTTAAAATGATAATAGCAAGGTCTCAGGTGCCTTAGGAGTCCTCTTTAGCATATCAAAGTCCTCCCATTTGACTTTACCTCCCCAGTTCCACGGAATAAAACCAGTCATGCTTCACAAAGCTGGTGTAGCTCTTCCTACCCACAGGTCCTGTGCCCATGCTTTAATAAAATCACTTTTTTGAACTGAAGAGGTCTTCAAGAATTCTTGGGGCACCTGGGTGGCTCAGTCGGCTAAGCGTCCGACTTCAGCTCAGGTCACGATCTCGCAGTTCATGGGTTCGAGCCCCGTGTCAGGCTCTGTGCTGACAGCTCAGAGCCTGGAGCCTGTTTCAGATTCTGTGTCTCCCTCTCTCTCTGACCCACCCCGTTCATGCTCTATCTCTCTCTGTCTCAAAAATAAATAAAAGTTAAAAAAAAAATAAAAAAAAAAAAGAATTCTTTCTTGGCCGTCAGCTCCAAACCCCATGAACCCCATCATCACCCCAAAATCTCATCAGGGCTAAATTCTAAATACAACGTAAGACACAAAAATCTCCCAACAGTCAATATTATTCTTGAAAATCCGACATGAGGCCACTGCTGAAGATGGTCATACTGTCCCACAGTAAGTCCACAACAGTGGGCTTTCCCTCTAGCATTAAAACTGACTGCTTTTTCTTCTGCTGAACACTGCAAGTTGTTGCTGGCTGACATTCAGAAGCCGTTGTATGGAAAATTGATACCTTTAAACCCTAGAAATGCTTATACCCAGAGGCATGCAGGAACTGAGATTCACATCTCCCCCTCACCCACTGATGGCACAAACTCCAGTGGAATGTCTACATGCTCCTTTGAGCTCATGTTCTGCAGAATGTGTATAGTGGAATCAGAGTGGAATTCACCATGACCCAACTCCGCTGTGATGGCCTCCAACTGGCTCCTTGCGATGAGGGACAGAAGCAGAAAAATGTTCACCTTTAGCCTAGTAAGGCAGACCTACAGCTTGCATAGTGCTGATAAGGTTCAAACACATACTGGTTGCTACATTCTTAAAGGGTCGTCGTATGATTGCCTGTACATCTCACCGATACTTAATATCAAGCTGAGTGATAACCACCAGAGAAATCTCGCCAAAGTAGTTTTATGAGTATAAATTCAAAGAAACATTTATGATCTGATACTCCCATACCCCCTTGAGCACTAAACATATAACCACTAGCTTCATACAGCAGCAAAAGGGAAGTTCTTTCTGGCCACAGGCCCTGTCTCCGTAGTATAATGAAAGCACCTGTTTGCTTTTGAAAAGGTCTCAGGAATTCTTTCTTGATCATTGGCTCTGGACCCCACATCAATGGGTCCAAGGTCATGGGTATGTGGCCAGGTCCTCCAGGGGCTAGGTTTACAAAAGTAAATCTTCACCTCTAGCAACCTCACAGTATGCACAGAACACTGCCTTGCAAACAGTGAACAATAAATGCATTTTAATTTAAGCAAAGTGACAGCACAACTAACGAGATACGAAGCCAATCCCTTCCAAAGTTACCAGAGTGTAAACATTTCAAAAACAAATGTTTTTGCACAAAAAAAGCTGTCCCCTCATAAATTAAAAACCCTTGTAGGTCTAGGAGAAAAAAAAAGCCCTGATTTTTAAATTCAGTAATTTTGCATAATTGGAGGGAACCAGGTGGTTGGCTATTCTACTGTTCTGAAGAAAAATAACATCAAAAAGCATTTGTAAGAAGAAAATTACAGTGACCTTTAGCCTCCCACATTATCTCTTTGAAAAACTTGTGGCATAAATGTAGGGTATTATTTCTTCTTTGGGGCTTTTTTCCTTTAGTAGCTAGATGAACTGATATGCAAGATAATAGTTCCATTCTTTTGAAAAGAAGCGACGTTTGTCTGGTATTGTTAGTTATTCTCATTCTACGTGTAAAGTATCATGCTATGGTAAAATGGTAATGTTTTTCAACAGAAAAAGACACATCCAAGTGGGTCACCTGCAGTCTCACAGGCAGGTGGTGAAACAAGTCACTTGAGCTTCCCTCACACAGGGCTCAGGGATTGGCAACTACCTCTGATTTGCAAATATGCAGAGTTCTGCTGCAGATGTCCCCTCAGGCTGGAGGGGAAGCTCAGGGGGCCAATAGAGAAGCTGCCTTGGACCAAGAAAGACACCAGCTTCTTCAGGGCAGCCGGTCTGACCTAATAATCAGCTACCAGACAGGATTCTAATAATCCAAAATGGGTCAGCTGAAATTAGTCCCAAGTGAGGTCAGGTCTTCTTAGCCCTGTGTCATAGCAGATCCCAGTGGGGCAAATGGGACTTCTAGATCAAGCCAAGATGGGTGGGCTAATTAATTAGAACCTTCTCCTAGGATGTGGGGTTGAATCACAAAGAATGCCAGGTCAGTCTCTTTCCTGGTGCCTGTTGCTGTAAAGTGTGGAGCTGTGTTTCCTGTCCCCACCACATGGAGAAAGTGGCCTACAGCAAGAGAGAATCACAGCATACAGCTGGACAGATTCCTAACAGTTCTGGCTCCCCTTAAGGCCCAGCTACCTTCTTGCCCTCCCTGGAGGCTTAATGATTTTGTGAGCACCCCACCCCCACCACTATTTCAGTAAACTTTCCATTTTCACTCGGTTGAATTCCATGTGCTTTTCAGTTGCTGACAAGCAAGGAAACATCAGAAATTAAGAAGCCCAGTTTAAAAAGATCAGGACAAAGAAAACAAGATAACAAAGGTCCAACCAATTGCCAAAACTAAGAGTAATACCATAGAGCAGTCATTGATAAGAAAGTAGCTTTTGCAAAATACCAAGTTCAAATTCTAGAGACTATTCAATGAAATTCTCACAAAAGGAAATGATAATCTAAGTCAGGGAGGGACCATATGTGGCTCTAACAGAAAGACCCATGCTTGTTGATCTAGGATACTAATCAGAGAATATAAATAATAAAGGCAGTCTGCAAAACTGAAATTATTGTCTTCCACCAAATTTTGCTGTCATGGCAGAACAAAGCTGGCCTTAGGTCTTTAATTTAGTTGTCAGTTGCATGGATTTCAGAAGCGCAGGTTGGTTATTTTTTTAAATGGCTTTAGCGTTCTTATGAAAATGATATATGCACCCTACAAAGAGCCCATTTTTTAACTATTAAACTTTTGTTTTACCATATACAAGATGCTTTCAGCTTGAGCAAAACTAATACACACAACATCATTCTTACTTATTGACTATTCATTTGTAAAGCTGTGCATGGTATTCATGATGCTGTAAGCATGAAGTAGGGTCCCTGCACTCTATAGCCTGGTTAGGGAGATTAATTCATCTCTTTAGGCAGAAATATAAATTATTATGTGTGATTACGCATAAGTAACTGATTTACAGGGTGGGGAAAGAGCAGAGGATTCAGACAGACCAAAGCACATCCCAGCTCTACCATTTTTTTCCTGCCACTTATTAACTGCTTGACCCCTGTACATCACTAAGTATTATTCAATGCAATTTTTCTCATCTGTAAAATGTGTCTGTTAGGTCCTACCTCATAGAATTGCTGTGATTAAATAAATAAAAGCCACCTGTATAGGAGTTACAAGAAGAGAAAACCTTGAACGATACATTGATATATTTGGCTTAGGCTATCAAAAGAACATCAGGATGAAGTAGAATAAACATTCAAACTTGCCTATGAATGAGAATAAGCTCCAGGTCTCTGCACACAGATCCTCCTCTAAGCCCTGCCACCCTGTTCTTCCTAGGTCTGTAACTATTTTCTACTAGCCCTCATACAAACCTTCCCATTCAACCAAACTGTGGCTGCCTACTGTATACTTAACATTCTCTGATTTAAAATATGTCATGTAATCCTCTCACCAACTTTTTGAGTAAGGTACTGTTATTACCATTTTACATACAAGGAAACTGAGATCCCTCAGCCCCTCTGGAGTGCAGTCAAAGTGTGAACCCGGCAAGTTTCCCTCTGGCTGCATGCTTTTCAGCACAGACTCTCTTAGGGGTTAATGCTCCACGAGTGGGGTGTCATCCTGAATGAGAATCTATCATGTGACTTGGTTCTCCCATGAGTAGACACATGAGACCTGTTTACCTGGGGAAGAAGGCCTCTCCCAGGTGACATCAGAGCCAAGACATGGAAGATACATCTGAATCATGGTAAACGTCTCTGGTTGGGATTAGCAGCCGCTTTAACCAACAGTTCCTAAGTAGACCATGCCTAGATCTGATTCCTAATTATTCACCAAAATCAGGAAAAGCACTTTCAACAATGTTCTCTGAAATACACCTAAAATTCAGAGTTTGATTCTGTGTCACAAAATATGTTATGACTTGTACTAAAATAATAGTTGGTATGTGTTAATTGTATCTCAAGAACAAAATAATGTTAGGATGAAGCAGAGTTCATCCTAGGAATATACGAATAAGTCAATATCAGACAATCTATTAACATACCAGCATATCATTATGTTAAAAGAGAAAAACCAAATAATTATAGGAGTGCTATGAAGGCATTTGGCAATAATGCTGCTAGCAAACATACTATATTCTTACTATACTTTAGGGAAATGTGTTAAGCATTTTACACTGATAATCTATTTCATTAATCACTTAACAATACCCTATTTTTTCTTTTTTTTTTTTTTTCCAACGTTTTATTTATTTTTTTTGGGACAGAGAAAGACAGAGCATGAACGGGGGAGGGGCAGAGAGAGAGGGAGACACAGAATCGGAAACAGGCTCCAGGCTCTGAGCCATCAGCCCAGAGCCTGACGCGGGGCTCGAACTCAGGGACCGCGAGATCGTGACCTGGCTGAAGTCGGACGCTTAACCGACTGCGCCACCCAGGCGCCCCAACAATACCCTATTAAGTACACTTACCAGCACATTTTACAGATAATGAAGTTAAAAGACATGAAATAACCCTCTCAAGGTTAAACAACTAGTGAGTGGCAAAGACCAAATTTGAACACAAAGCCATCTGACCTCTGAGCTCAAACACTTCTCAAATCAGTAAGGGGAAAAAAAGTGAACAGGCACTTCACTACAAAAAAATACAAATGGTCAACAGTAATGAAAAGATGCTAAGCCTCACTCATAAATTTAAAAAATTGCCAACTAAAACGTAACTGACCTATGAAGTTGATAAACATTGAAAAACTCTGTAATACTAAGTGTTCTCACTCTATGTTAAACCTAAGAAGATAGTATAAATTAGTATGCTATTTCAAAGCACAATTTGACAATGCCTCTACAAATTTCACATGCTCTTACTGTTGACTAAGCAATTTCACTTTTAGAAATACCTCCTATGGGAGCACCTGGGTGGCTCGGTTGAGTGACTGACTCTTGGTTTCGGCTCAGGTCAGGATTTCATGGTTCAGGGGCTCGAGCCCTGTGTCGGTATCTCTAGGTCAGGCTCTCCATGTTGGGCTCTGCGAGGACGGCACGCAATCTGCTTGGGTTTCTGTCTCCTTCTCTCTCTGCCCCTCCCCCACCGGCACACGTGTGCGGGCCCACGTGTGTGTGTGCGCGCGCGCGTGCGCTCTCTCTCAAAAATAAATAAACATAAAAAAAGAAAGACATCCTATAGATTTACTGGCACAATTATACAAAACTACAAGTACCTGAAATTTAAACTCCCTTGTTATATGCCTTATAATGCATCCATATAATGGAATACCATTCAGGCATTAAAATAAGAACGAGGCGGGGCGCCTGGGTGTCTCAGTCGGTTAAGCATCCGACTTGACTTCGGCTCAGGTCACGGTCTAGCAGTTCGTGGGTTCCAGCCCCATGTCGGGCTCTGTACTGACAGCTCGGAGCCTAGAGCCTGGAGCCTGCTTCTGATTCTGTGTCTCCTCTCTCTGGCCCTCCCATGCTCATGCTCTGTCTCTCACTGCCTCTCAATAATAAATAAACGTTTAAAAAAAAAAAAGAATGAGGCACCTCTAGATGTAAGGACATGAAAAGTAGTCCAAAATATACTGTTGGATGAAAAAGGCCACATGGAAAGTTGGATATCATTGTAATTCCAACTAAATATGCTTGTGCATAAAAACATCCAGGAAAGTAAAACTCTTAACTACGGTGATGACCAGGGTGAGGATTGGAAAAATGGGAGAAAAAAAGCACAAAATACTTTCATTTTATACCCTTTTGTAACTATTTGACTTCTACCATGAGCATGCAACCATTTTATCATAAAAAAAATCTTTAAATGATATAAGAAGTATATGTGCACACTGATCATGGCTATAAAAATGCAGATACTGATTCACAAAGAGTGTGTTTTAGAAAAATTTTAATAGTTGAACTTATCAACATATACTAGGAAATATAACCTTATCATTAAAAAAGGCCAAAAAAAAAAAAAATCCTGACTTCTTGTTGCTAAAGATACAGGAGAGCTAGAAATTATTTCCAACAAAAATGGAGAAAATTAGCAAAACAGGACCTCTTGCCCCGACCCTCCATCCGTGTCTACCTTCTCCCTTCCAAGTCACATCTCACAAATCACCACATCTCACATTCTGCTTTTATGGTACACTGGTCTCCATCCGTGTCTACCTTCTTCCTTCCAAGTCACATCTCACAAATCACCACATCTCACATTCTGCTTTTATGGTGCACTGGTCTCCATCCGTGTCTACCTTCTTCCTTCCAAGTCACATCTCACAAATCACCACATCTCACATTCTGCTTTTATGGCGCACTGGTCTCACAGGTTTCCAGCGTGTACAAAAAGATATAACTAGGTCTTTTTATTGTTGATAGGATCCATAATTGCAAAGGAGCATAGTATTTAACACAATTCTGCAAACCAAGCAAACATGACTGATTCAGTTCATAACATCTTCCTTAGGGAAACACCTTCCTTCCTTGCCCTTTTGTCTGATTCCTGGTCATCTGAAAGATATGTAGATGGTAGTCATTACAGTATAAATTAAATGATTTTTCCCAATAGTAAAGGTTTTCTCCCTTTCTCCAGGAAGAAACAAAGCAAATAATAAACATGACTAAATGGCAAGCAAGTCAGTTGTAGAAATGCACTTAGCTCCACATATACACAAATAGTATTATGGCTTACAGTATTTTTAGGTACTTATCCATTAATTTGGGTGGCAACGTAGTATTTTCGGATTTCCACTAGAAATGGAAAAGGGATAATAGATTTAGATCAGAATTAATCTGAATTGGAATGTCAGGGGGCAGAGGCAGAGCACAAGTCATACCAGAAATTGCTTATTATACATTTTGCACAAGGATCCCTTCAGAAAAGAGTGTTATTTCCTGCAGTCAGTTTTAATAAATGGTAGGTACTACCACATCACATGCCACACTGGTTCAGGGTGAGAATTTTCTAATAAAACTTTTCCGATACTTAAAAAAAAGAAAAGAAATCTCAATCACTCAAATTGACAGCTACAAGCATGAGAATGTAAATTATTTCGTAATTTTAGTCACAGGAAATTTGAATGATGAACTGATTAAAATGTAGGACTATCTGGGATATTAAACAATAATGATTTAAATGTTTCATCTGTAAGAGTATGCATAGAAAAACAATGCTGGCACTAGAAATTAACAGGAGCACCTGGGTGGCTCAGTCGGTTAAGCATCTCTTGATTTTGGCTCAGGTTTGTGCTGACAGTGTGGATCCTGCTTGGAATTCTCTCTCTCCCTCTCTCTCTCTGTTATTCCCCTGCTCATGTACATGTGTGGCTCTAAGTAAATAAATTTTTTTAAAAAAGGTGCTCTAAAAAATTACTTTTTCTCTACTTTGTTGGAATTAGCATATAAAATATTTAATACAATTTCAAAATTCAGGATGAAAATTAGACCAGGAAAACATAGCTAGAACTCCCATTTAACAAAATAATTAAAAACGAGGTGAATCCGCTTTTTAAAAAATTTTTTAAGTTTTTTAATGTTTATTTTTGAGAGAGAAAGAGAGACAGAGCGTGAGTGGGAGAGGGGCAGTGAGAGAGGGAGACACAGAATCCGAAGCAGGCTCCAGGCTCTGAGCTATCAGCAGAGCCCGATGGCAGCTCTGGAACCCAAGAACCGCTAGATCATGACCTGAGCTGAAGTCAGACACTCAACTGACTGAGCCACCCAGGCGCCCCTAGGTGATTCCACTTTAAACAATAAAGTAGTATCATTTAAAAAAAAAAAAAAGAGCATGACCTTGAGCATGTTGAACGCTTTGTGACTCAGTTTCCACACATGTAAAAAGGAAACAGTAAGAAAACTTTTTGAAGCTGGTGGTAGTGATTCTCGTAGGTTACCGCAGGGAAAGCCACGTTGAGCAACAGAGACTGGCACACGCAGACCCTGCGCACATTTTTGGCATCACCATCATCCTCTACTTTCACAAAGGAGACCACCAAGGTTCATAACCAGAATCACTGATCCTTATTCACACTTTTGAGCCACTTGCCTTGTTAGAGGAATTCACTCCTGGACAAAAATGAGGGGAAGAAAGCTCCGGGAATTATGAAACTTCATGAAAAACATTTGGGACTGTGAAAAATAAGACAACAGGCCCAGAATGGAGTCACATATGCTAAGCCCCATGTCACCAAACTGAGACTTGATTCAGTTCCAAGCTCTCCCAGAAATGAGTCTTAAACCAATCAGAAGTCACCTGTAATCAGCACTAGTGAGGCAAACCCCACCATTCCCTAAAAGAAAGTAATCTTGGAATAACCCACTTTTTTGCCTCACATAACTTCCTTTTTCCACTTCTGCCTATAAGTATTTAATTTTGTACAGCTCCTCAGAGCTCCTTTCTATCTGCTAGACTGGATGCTGCCCAATTTGAACTGATTTTTGCTCAAATAAATTCTTAAAATTTTTAATATGCCTCAGTTTAGCTTTTAACAGGACTCACAGGCTGCCTTCAAAACATATAATGATCATTTGGGCGCCTGGGTGGCTCAGTCGGTTGAGCGTCCGACTTCAGCTCAGGTCATGATCTTGCGATTCGTGGGTTCGAGCCCTGCGTCGGGCTCTGTGCTGACAGCTCAGAGCCTGGAGCCTGCTTCAGATTCTGTGTCTCCCTCTCTCTCTCACCCTCCCCCGCTCTTGCTCTGTCTCTCTCTCTCTCAAAAATAAACATTAGAAAAAAACCAAAAAACATATAAGGATCATTGCCTCAGAATCTGTCCAGAATGGGACATACATTGTGACTCTGTCCAGGGTGGGACATTGTACAGTGTGTGACTCCATCCAGGGTGGGATGTGGTAGATGTGACCTTGTCCAGGGTGGGACAGACAGTGTGCCTCTCCTACAGCTATGTAACAACCATCCAAGAGACTTTAGTCCCACCAACCAGACTCCCTTCTAAAGAGATGATTTTACTACAGAAAAATTTTACTTTCATTTAACTTTGAACTTAATTGCCTATGTGATACAATACTAAGGTTTACTTTTTAATCAGTAAAAATGTAATTCTGGATTGTAAGCATTCCCATCACTCTAATTCCAAGAATACCCATCAGTCTAAGAAATATAAACTGCCCCTTTTATGTAAATGTACTGAAGAAAGAAAATCAACACTCTAAAAGGGCCAAAAAATTTGAATAAAGTGAAATGATCACATAAAAAGGTAATGTGAAAGTAGCAGTTTATTTTTATTTATTTATTTAGTTTTTAGTCTTTAAAAAATTTTTTAACATTTATTCATTTTTGAGAGTGAGAGAGACAGAGCATGAGCAGGGGAGGGGCAGAGAGAGAGGGAGACACAGAATCCAAAGCAGCTCCAGGCTCTGAGTTGTCAGTACAGGACCCAATGCGGGGCTTGAACTCACAGACTGTGAGATCATGACCTGAGCCAAAGTCGGGACGCTTAACCGACTGAGCCACCCAGGCGCCGCTTTAAATTTTTTTTATGTTTATTTTTGAGAGAGAGAGAGAGAGAGAGAAAGAGAGAGAGAGCATGAGTGGGGGAGGGACAGAGAGAAACAGAGACACGGAATCTGAAGCAGGCTCCAGGCTCTGAGCTGTCAGCACAGAGCCCAACATGGGGCTCAAATTCACAAACCGCGAGATCATGACCTGAGCCGAAGTCGGACGCTCAACTGACTGAGCCACCCAGGCGTCCCTATTTACTTTTTTTTAAGTTTATTTTCCTTAGTAATCTTTACCCCCAACATGGGGTTCAAACTCACGACCCTCAGCATGCTCCTCTGAGCCAGGTAGGTGCCCCAAAAGTAGCAGGTGATTTTTAGAAAGCCACCAGAGTACTTACTGTAGATCACCACCCAGCAGCTGATGGAAACTCAGCTCTGAAAAAGACCTCGCAGCATAAAGCCACGTGCCTTTTCTGGAAAACCTTGCGACTGTACCCTGTTACTTTATGTTATGCAATAAGCATATTAAACTATCTACATCTGTTTTTAAATTTTTTTAATGTTTATTTTATTTTTGAGAGAGAGAGCCTGACATGGGGCTCGAACCCACAAACTGCGAGATCACGACCTAAGCCAAAGTTGGCACTTAACAGACTGAACCACCCGGGCACCCATATCTACATCTGTTTTCGAATGGGATCTACAACTTGGAATTCTGGGTTTTTTTGTTTTTTTTTTTTTAATTTTAACGTTTATTTATGTTTGAGACAGTGAGAGACAGAGCATGAACAGGGGAGGGGCAGAGAGAGAGGGAGACACAGAATCTGAAACAGGCTCCAGGCTCTGAGCGGTCAGCACAGAGCCCGATGCGGGGCACGAACCCACGGACCGTGAGATCATGACCTGAGCCGAAGTCGGACGCCTAACCGACCGAGCCACCCAGGCGCCCCTGGAATTCTGTTTTAAAACACCTAAGGAGAGGGACAGTTCTACCTTTTCTGATGGAGGTCAATAAAGATAATATTGGCAATTCCTTGAAACAGGTCTAACAACAGTTATTTAAACTATTTGGTTGTTCATACGGAAGGCTCCTCCTTTGTATCATATTTTTAAAATTTTTACTGTTTATTTTTGAGACAGAGAGAGAGAGGGAGGCACGCCCCCTCTGAAGCAGGCTCCAGGCTCTGTGCTTTCAGCACAGAGCCTGATGCAGTGCTTGAACACACCAATCATGAGATCATGACCTGAGCCAAAGTTGGATGCTTAACCGACTGAGACATGCAGGCGCCCCTCTTTTCTACCATTCTAAAAACAATATATCTTCAATCTGTATTTTAATCTTTTGGCAGTTTAGCTATATTGTCTTAGTAAAACAGCAACTATGAAATCAATGTTCTCTGGTTTTAGCAATTCAAGGCCAAAGATGATAAAAGAAACAGAAGATCCGGATTCACTTTCCGGTTTTAGGTTGTGTCATTAATTTTTGAAATATCAGAAAACATGATCAAATGATTAGCTAATATAAAATACATGGCTGGCACCGAGAGAGTCAGTCTCCACACTTCACAGTTATACTTTCTAGCAATCAGCTCCTCAAATCAGCTGGTCCCTTCTGATGATGGGGGTGGGGGAACCTGCATTTATATACAGCTGATTAAAATTAAAAGTTAAAATTCAAAAGGCAGATCAATTTATTTTCAAAATAACAGTCTAAGAATACAGTTTAGAATCTAGGGGTGACTAAAGTTGTTTTTCTGATTTTAACTAAAAAGCTAAAGAATGTTGCATCTGAGAGAAATCTTTCCCATCTCCCCCAAATATTGATACAATGTTATGTCAATCTAAGGTTGCAGTAGGAGATTTGGCTGTAGAAGAGTCACAGAATTATGTACTCTGGCCAATTAAAATGAAGTGGGATAAATTACAGGAGAAAACAACAGGGATACTAGTATTACAGTATTTTTGCTAGAGTAAAATTTGATAAATTGAGTCTAATGATACCTAAAGGTTTATTTAGCACTCACTAGGAGTCAGGCATTGTGCTTTAAAAAAAAAAAAAAAAAAAAAAAAATGAAAGAGCTTTGCCTGCATTCTCTTCATGTATTACAACCCAGTTTTAACGAAGGTGTTTTACGTTGCCCAAGGTCACACTGCTAGTAAGTGGTGCAACAAGGTCCTAAACTATGTCTGTCTACCTCAGGCCCAGTGCCAAACACATCCTAGGCCCTCTTTGAATATCTGACCAAGAAATGACAGAACGGGGGCACCTGGATGGCTCAATCTGTTAAGCGTCGGACTCTTGATCTCAGCTCAGGTCTTGATCTCAGGGTTGTGAGTTCAATACCCATGTTGGGCTCTGTGCTAGGCATGAAGCCTACTTAAAAAAAAGAGAGAGAGAGAGAGAGAGAGAGAGAAATGACAGAATGACCTCAAATCCAAGCTCTTCACTTCTATACCATATTACCTGTTGTAATTAAGGTAAATATCAGACAGTGAAAGTGCTCTCGTTGGGAACCTGATGGAGACAGCCTTAAAGAAAGTTTAGTTAAACAAGCATCCATAACAAGTAAGTTACGACCTGAAGATCCTTGATCCAACCACGCCCTCTTTGCCCTGTTACCTTGGTCACCCACAATGTGCGAGACTCCAGACAACCACCTTCTCCCCAGTTTCATCTCTACACTCCTTTAAGCCTCCCCCATTGGACTGTACCATCTTCAGGTCCGGGAGCATTTGCTGCTGTACCCGATGTCTAGCAATGGTAACTGTACAGTGCCTGGCAATAGTAACTGCTGACCTGGGGATTTCTCCCATCCATTCCCACCCTCCTTTCCAACACTGTCCTCACACCCTCAAGTGCTTTTACAAAGCATTCCCAACATATCCCCCCTCAGCTGAAACCAGGCTCTTCCCCCAAGAACACCACCTCACTTAGAAAGCCCCACTCCCTGCACACAGCAGAACCCCAACAGACAGTAAGGGACTCTCAAGCCCCCCCCCCCCAAGTGGGCATCCACACGGCTAACTGGTACTCCCAGGCCAACGTGGGGGGCTCTTCTGAGATTCACGGGTTCAGGCGCCCCTCCTGATTGGTATCTGGCTCCGTGCTTTTTCTACTCCAGTTTTGCCCATCCTCAAGTGTTTTGAGCTTCAGTCTCAACCATAACCACACCTATATTGGTCCTTCCCTTAGGAATCTTAAACTTCATTGTGCACGTCTGGCCAAATCTTTCCATCCTGCTACATAGGGCTCCCGCTTCCTCACATCTCACCCTGCTTTTTCTTTGACTTCATCTACAAATGCCCTCTCCTCTCAATTCATTAACTGTGAACAACAAACCACAGCATCAAATGATGTGTAAACACAAACGACGTGTGTAAACACGTGTAACAGGAGCATTGAGTACCTACCCTACCTACAGGTGACATCCAGAAAGAAAGAAATAATGCTGAGGGGTAGGGGACATAGTTGGGGGAGGAGTTATAGGAAAGCCAGAGAAGGGGAGCCTCTGGAGTTTCAGATGAACAGGTGAACAGGCGGGTGCTGGGTACAGGCAGCGACATGTGTCCCCGTGGCGTGGGGCAGGGCCCCACCATTCTACCACTCCAAAGAGCACCGTTCACACTCAGGCAGTTTTCACAAAATGCCAAAGGAGTAAAAAAAAGGTTTTTGGTTTTGATAATCAGTGATTTTTGAGTAAATGTGCACTTTTCCTTCATAAAAACATTTTGGGAGAACACGCCTATCTCCTACAGAGCTCACCGAGGTCATGGCCCCCGAAGCCAGCAGTCCACAGGGAAGGGAACACAGAGTGGGGTGTTTAGGGTCTATTATGGCATTTGATGCTGCAGTGGCAAGTTTACCCTATTTTACAAAAGTACTGGCCTGCAATGGACTGGGGGCAGGGAGACTCATCCTCCCTCCACATACAGAGTTTGGGGAGCAGTGACCTAACCTCTGATCACAATCAGAGAATGCTTTGCATTCTAGCTACTCGTGTCTGGTCTACAAGGCAGCTGGCAGTGAACCAAGACACACGAGAGACCCAATGGGCTACAAAGGCTTCCCAAGCCATCTGCCAAGTCCCTCTGTATCTGCTGGTGTGAAGACAGACCACCCTGGGAGCAGAAAGAAACCCTGCCCTGCCCCCCCACCCCCCCGAACTGCAGATCATGTTTCTTACTACTGCCTTCCTTTCTCCCTTCCCTGGAGGGTGCAAGGAGGATTTTGAAGAAAATGCAATTAAGTTCAAGAGATACAGACTTTCTCATTGGCCTTGAGATGTCTATCGGCATGCCTGGGCCTAACCAAAAAGAACCAGAGACTCAACACTGCCCATGGATCCCACCGGGCTCTCTTTACCACAGCATGCTAAGGTATGCGAGCACATGGCATGCTTAAGAAGTGTCAGTAAATCAGTACTGCTGGAGCAGGGAGGAGGACAGGGGAGAGGCCGTGAAGAGACAGGAGCAGTACTTCCACTGCTCACTTGGTTTTATTCGTAACGCATCACAGGCAAGAATCCATTTCAACACTGGTCTGGGCACAGGAAGGTAACAGGTACATAAAGTGGCTTAAAACCACTTCCACCCCACCGGAAGGAGAAGCCTAGACAAAGAGCCCAGGTGTGTGTGTGTGGGGGGGGGGAGGTCGGGGGGTGCTGTGCTCTGGCATCTCAGAGAACTCTCTAGGTCCACTTTCCACCCCCTCATTTCACTCCCCCTTGCCCACTGCTGGCCCCTCTGGTTTCATCCTGCTGCCTCAGTTAAACCGTCTGCCTCTTGATTTCAGCCTTGCCCCTAGATGTCATCTTTCCAATGAATTTTCCATGTCAAGCTTTGCAGTCTACAAGCTATTCTGACCTACCTTCACATCCAGTCCAGACTCCGGGAAGCCCTGTCTATCCAGAAGACACATCTGGACCATAGGCTCATACTGTGAAACCAAACTGGAGAGAATACTGTGTTGTGTTTTTCACGGATTATCTACTGTTTCATCACTAAGATAATCTTATGAGATGTGTATTACCCCATTTTATACCTGGAGAAACTGAGCCTTAATAAGGGGATGAAGCCCCCCGCCCCTCCTCCCCCCGCCACACTTTTTAAAAAAATGTTTATTATTTATTTTTGAGAGAGAGACAGAGCGCAAGTAGGGGAGGGTTAGAGAGAGAAGGAGACACAGAATTCAAAGCAGGCACCAGGCTCCGAGCTGTCAGCACAGAGCCCGATGCGGGGCTGGAACCCACAAACCATGATATCATGACCTGAGTAGAAGTTGGATGATTAACCGACTGAGCTACCCAGGCACCCCCCCACCCCCACCACCACACACACACTTTTAATAAGTGGATATGTGAGTAGCAAAGCTGGTATTTCAACCCAGGTCCCCCTGAATCCAGAGCCTATACTGTCTCTTCTGATAAGAGAGACACTAAATTTTGAAGGAATGGTGAGTTAAACACAGAAATAAATCCTGGCATTAAGCCCCTGCTGTCCACAGCCTTAGGCAGCTGTTTACTCCACGCCACAAGGTACTTGCTGCCGGGGTAAGAAGAGAGCACCATCCGAGGAGAAAGGACTTTATGATAAAAACAGGTAGCTCTTAGTGACAATGCACAGATACTCCCCTTGTTCTCCTGCTGAAACTCATGTTATAAGCTCTAGCGACCAGCATCCTTTCTGTGAGCTGTGCTGGAAGAACTGTATGTTTTCTCCCTTTCCCTTTGTGGCTATTACGGTATTCACCACCCACAGTCACAGCCAGCTTCCCTGCTAGGCTGTGAACTTCCGAAGGGCCGCATCGTATCTTCTGGCATCTCCTACCACTATGCCTGGCACACAGGAGGGATGCAGTAGATGTCTGCAGAATGAATTAGTGAATTAATTAAAGCAGCATCCTCCTTGTATGCATTATGTAGTGTTCGTGATTAGCAAGCTTGAAATGAGCTTCCAAAATTCAGTTCAAAAATAAAGTATTAACGTAGATATATCCACTCCAGCAAATTAGTTGGACAACATGAGAATGACCTCTTGAAAAAAAAATACGGGGGTTAAAAGCTCTCATCACAGAACTTGAAAGAAAGAAAACAATGAACACCAAAGCCACACAGTATTTCTACAACAAAACAAAAGGAAGCATATGTTCCCTAAATCAAGGAAACATATGTCCCCTGAATTGGATTCAATAAAAGATCTGAACTTTAGCTATTTCACTACTTTCCTGAGGACTAATCATTTTCTGTTTTTGGTGATTTTACTGAGTTTTTAATATATCATTTTACACAGTAGGGTGTGTGAAATTTAAAGACTTTAATTTCACCTCTGAATTACTCTAAATGCCAACATAGAGAAAATTATAAAACTTTAGCTCTGTTAAAAATACACTACAAAATTCAATGCTCTTATGATGGTTAAAAATTGAAAAGTGGCTAATTATCTACATGAGAAAAGAAAATTACCAAATTCATAATTTGGAGTTCCATTTTCACTTCTGTTATAAGAAATAATTATGTATTAGAGCAAGTAATGCTCAACAGTATCCGTGAAAGCGGTACTAAATAAAGCAGTACTCGATGCAAATGCTTCACGGTCACCAACGGGGCACTGTGACCAGACAGTGGACATGCCCATGTGAGCTAAGACTTCACAACTGGTGATACAGGGAACAGTTTCATTGATATGGATAACCTCCAGAACTGCAAAAAGAAAGAAAAAAAGAAAGAAAAAAAGAAAGAAAGAAAGAAAGAAAGAAAGAAAGAAAGCAAGCAGCTTTCAAAAATTTTAGGGAGTCAGTTTGTAAAAAGATCAGAAAAACGGAGTCATGACAGTTAAAAGCAACATAAAATCCTTGAATAAGCTTGGCTATCCTTTATACAGGAAGAGAGGAAATACCAAGACAACTGAGGACACTGGACTGTATATATTAGATAACAGCATTGTACCAAGGTTAAATTCCTTGAGTGTAGTATTATGCAGAACAATGACCTTGTTCTTAGCAGATACACATGAAGTATTCATAATTCCTAAAAGGTTCAGTAAAAAAACAAAGTGTGGGTATGAGCGTGTGTACGAAAGCAAGAAGGGTCAAATAGGAACAAGTGGGAAATCTAGAGAAAAGTGTTCACTGAACTATTCTTCAAACTCTTCTATAGGCTTGACTTTTTTCAAAGTAAAATCCTGGGGTTAAACAAAATCAGAGAGAAGTCTGACTTCATACTGCAAGGCACTATCTCAAGAGTAAAGAGAAATTTCTTTTTTTTCTTTTTTCTTCAATTCAGAGACAAACCCACAGAGGAAAACCATTATAATCTTTTTAAAAGCCATAATGTGAAAACAGTAAAAAGAGATGACCCATATTAAGGAATGATATCCAATAGTGCTGTGACGCCCCAAGGCTTATTTATGACAGGCTAGGGCACAGCACTGAGGGTTTTATTGTTTTGTTTTGTTTTGTTTTGTTTTAAACTATGTGCAGAAAAGACGGTTGACCGCTAACATTTTTGACAGCCTAGACACTCCGCTTTATAAAAATCATCTAGCTTAACCATCGTAACAAGACTGACTATAGCTGTTATGATCCCAAACTGAAAGAAAATGAAAAGAGAAAAGTAAAACTCAAGGTGGTAAATAATTTACATGCAAATCCAAACAGTAAACAGGTGATCTGAACTCAAGTCTGTGAAATCCCACACTCTAGAGTCTTTCTCATATAATATACTAGATGAACAACAATGCAACAGGACTGTTGTCTGTGTAAAGTTTTACTCTTCAAATGACTGTGTCTACTGCTACCATTAATTTTTAATAATGAGAATGAACGGCATATTGCCATTATTCCAAGAAGAAAAATCTTCCAAAATACTCCAGTCAATGTTAATGCCATCAAAATTCTAAAATAGATTATGTGTATTTTATGTTAATTTTATGTATGTTACATATAATCACATAATAGCTCATGTTATTATAAAATAGATTATGTATGACTTCTGTGTACTTAAAAAAAAGATGTCCCGATAAGAAGTGATGATGAAGAGCAGAAATGGGTTAAAAAGAAGAACAAAAGTAGGATTTCTTTTGCTCGAAACTAGGATCACAGGGTACTGCTTAAAAATAAGGCTATGGGTAATCATGTTACATCATACAAATATATCAAATCAACACATCTTACACCTTAATTTTTTTGTTTTGGTTTATTTTGAGAGAGAGCACAAGTACAAGTGGGGGAGGAGCAGAGAGACAGCAAGAGAGAATCCCAAGCAAGCTCCACACTGTCAGTGCACAGCCTGACGTGGACTCAATTCCTGAGATCATGACCTGAGCCAAAATCAAGAGCCAGACACTCAACCAACTGAGCCACCCATGTGCCACAACACACTGTACACCTTAAATACACACACATCATATGTCGACTGAATCTCAATAAAAATAAAAATTTTTAAAAATGATAAAATTAAGGTTATGGGGTGCTTGTCAGGAAGATATCAAAGATATGTTTCATTTGGATTTTGGAAGACACCTGACAGTTCCAGTCATGTTTTGCAGAACTGAACCAATCGAACACCCATCTGGGTTTCCACTAATCATCCCATACTGTACTTTCATTCCTGTACCTAGTGGAAAACCAGCTTATGAAGCCGTGAAACCTCTACATGCTCTTAAAGACTCTAGGAATTCTGTTAGAAAATTGCTAGGTGATACAGATTCCTTCTACATATAGAAATAAAAACTGACAGGTTTGTAGGCAGGCACTAAAAACATATGAAGAGAGTTGAGCAGAAACAGTGTTGTTTAAGGTGCAAAAATGATCCTAAATAATTTTTTTAATGTTTATTTATTTTTGAGAGATAGAGAGAGACAGAGCACGAGCGGGGGAGGAGCAAAGAGAGAGGGAGACACAGAATCTGAAGCAGGCTCCAGGCTCTGAGCTGTCAGCACAGAGCCCAACACAGAGCTCAATACTCATGAACCACGAGATCATGACCTGAGCTGAAGCTGGACACTCAACTGACTGAGCCACCCAGGCTCTCCAAAATGATCCTAAATGATGTATTTGTTAAATACTTTTTTAACATAAGCATTGCCTCATCCTCATGAACTATAATAAATGAAAAAGACACAAAAAGGAGAAATGTTCTATTCCAATTACTCAGGTTGAAATATTCATTTTTGAAAGATGGAGTATGAATAGCAAAAGCCAAAACCTAAAAGATTTAGAGAATTCAGCCACAAGTTGAGAAATATATTGTAACATATTCTCTGTTTTCACTCAATCAACAGCGACTGATTACCTAGCAATACCCATAGCATGTTATATTATGTTACACAGGAGTTACTGTTGTAATTATTATTTAAAAATAGTGAATAAGAAAAAAACTCATATCGCATAAGCTTCTGGTTGATTTTACCTGACTTATTTTTTTTTCGAAATTAAAGGTCTTACATAAGTTTTATAGTTTATTTCTGAAAAGAAAATTTATTTCTGAAATAAAACTCCATCAGAAAAAGATATCCTAACAATTATTGTTAATGACCAAGTATGAAGTTCTACATTTTAAGTAGACATTTATTATTTTCAGGAAATGATACTTTAAAAGAAACTGACATATATCTCTACTACTAAATTAAGTTACTTTGAGCCACTAAATTAACAAAGAGAACTACAGAATTTCCTCCTCGGGATGGCTTAAGACTGTTCGAATATTCTTCTTTCCTGGAATAGTTTTAGACAAACTTCTATAAAAAAATTAGAAAGTCAAATAAATTACAGACATGTAGATGATTAACAGGTCCCATTCCTTTTTTTCCTTCTTATAGCACTGCTCTTTTTATCTAAGGTAGTAAATATAATTTTATTTTCCTTGCCTGAAAGACTGAAGATGTACATAAAATGCTTAGCACAGGGGGTCTCCAAAAGCCGTCTTTTCCTTCCATGTTAAGATTCACTCTCATAATGAGTTTCAGCATGTTATATTACTAGGGTAACAATTTTTACTCCTTTTGAAGCTTATTGCTGTACATAGTGCAACCCTTAAGCTTGACATCATCCTGTTTGTTTTTCTTTAAGTCAGATTGTTTCCTGACATTTCCTATTGCCCGTGATTCTAGGAATAAGCACAACGTTTGACTTTAATGAGTGTTTCTTTGCTGGCATTCCACCTTCTCTACATTTCCAACCAAGTCTTCCCAAGATATACCGGACACAGACTTAGTGGTGGTAGAGATACGAAAATAATGGTGCTTCAAAATTTACCTACATGCTGGAGCCCCTGATTTATCAGTTGATGGTAAGTATACTGTACAACAAACACTAATGCAACTTGCCCAGATATAAATGTCTCATATCACACAGTTTGATACAGAAAAGGAGACAATTTAATCTAAAACTCCTAAACTATGTGGCTGTGGAAAGAATTTTACAAGAAGACAAGGTACCACACTACAGATTCCATCTTATTGCTCCTCTCTTTTGCCACCACTGCTCATAAAAGACAACATCCCTGCACTGGAGCACCTTCACATTTGATGGCTCTACTCTGGGATAACGTCCGATGCCTTGCTGACATAAAGCAGAATTCCTCATTCCACAAAAGCGATTACAATCCGCTCCTTGTTTGCAACATTTAAAATAAGTATGTCTTCAGCATACAAAAAGCTCAGGAGGATGAAGTAGATACTATCCCCACACAGCACATCTACTTAATCCCTGCCTCTTTCCTCACAGATTTGGTCACTACAGAATAAGAATAAATTGTACCAGGGGCGCCTGGGTGGCTCAGTCGGTTAGGCGGCCGACTTCGGCTCAGGTCATGATCTCGCGGTCCGTGAGTTCGAGCCCCGCGTCGGGCTCTGTGCTGACAGCTCAGAGCCTGGAGCCTGTTCCAGATTCTGTGTCTCCCTCTCTCTGACCCTCCCCCGTTCATGCTCTGTCTCTCTCTGTCTCAAAAATAAATAAACGTTAAAAAAAAAATTAAAAAAAAAAAAGAATAAATTGTACCAGTAATTGCCAGCAGATAAAAAATAAAACTTAACCTTAAAACACCTTTAATGATACAGCACAGATGGAAATGAGGTGATTTTATGAAATAAATTACTCATCTGTGTTATGTAAATGTCAAAAATGATGTGTCTGAAACATCTACCTTATGTTTTTCAACAACAACAAAAAAATTCTAGTCATATTTAAAAGAAAGAGTAATTTTCTCAAATCAAACCTAGCAGTGTCATTTGTCTTCAGAGAAGAAGGCACTCCATGGAAGTAACTTTTCCAAATAGTTGATCCACTTCAATGCCCAAACTCACTTTACTTAAACCATTTTGGACAGAAATGTTCTCAACTATGTCCAGTATTCCCTACCAATGCAGGTAGTGCACCGTACCAAGAATCTAATTCAAGCACTCGTGAGTGGCGAAGGTCTATCACTGTGACTAGGCATTCGGTTCCTATGATATCTCTAAGACAGCAAGAGCCTCAGGGGCATTAACAAATGTAAAGCAATTAGCTCCCATTCCAAATGGCCTCAGGACGACAAGTTCTCCCACCCGTATTTTCAGTTATCCTGTCCCTTCTTAAAAACTCTCATCCACCACTGTTTCTAGGGTGTCCTTTACCCATCTTCTAAATCACTGCCTCTGAACTGTGGCTGGTACATCAGCTAACCATGTAGACAATAACTGATCAAGAGTAGGAATAAAACTGGGGTGAGGGTCTCCATTTAAAAAGGTGCATTGGGAGTCTCCCCACGCAACGCGAAGACGGCAACCTGTGTGACTCTGACTGGAAAGAAGGAGAGATCCTGATGTTCCTCAGTGCCACCAGGATGATGAAGAACCACAGATCTATCGCTGTGGAGCAACATACAGGCAACAACTTCATGTTTAGTAAAGTGGCCAATGCAATTCTTTTCTTCCTTCTGGATTTTCGTATGGGCCTGCTTTACATCACACTTCGCATAGTGTTCCTGATGACATACAAGGCCCCCCCCCCCACAGCCGGATATGGGCCCTGAGTATATCAAGTACTTCAATGACAAAACCATTGATGAAGAGCTGGAGTGGAAAAGGAGGGTCACCTAGATTGTGGCGTTCTTTGCCAATTGGTCTAATGACTGCCAGTCGTTTGCTCCTATCTATGCTTACCTCTCCCTCAAGTACAACTGTACAGGGCTAAATTTGGGGAAGGTGGACGTTGGACGCCACACTGATGTTAGTACACGGTACAAAGTGAGCATGTCGCCCCTCGCCAGGCAGCTCCCTACTCTGATCCTGTTCCAAGGTGGCAAGGAGGTCATGCGGCAGCCACAGATTGACAAAAAAGGATGAGCTGTCTCTTGCACCTTCTGAGGAGAATGTGATCCAAGAATTCAATTTGAATGAGCTGTATCAAAGGGCCAAGAAGCTATCAAAGGCTGGAGATCACATCCCTGAGGAGCAGCCTGTGGCCCCAACCACCACAGAAGCGCCAGACGGGAAAGCAAGAAGGACAAATAGAATCCCTGCCTTGTCAGTGCTTCCTCACCTTGGAGGTCCTGCCCCTTCCTTAACCACAGGCCCTGCCTGAGGCCTGGGCCTTTTATTTATGTTTTCCCTTTGGCTCTGCCTCAGGTAGGCAAGGGTGCTGCTTCTGATTTTAAGGAGGCTTTCAGGGAATTGACAGGAACCCTCTGGGAAGGCCTCCACTGCTGTGGCCAACTTTCACTGGAAGAAGGGAGAGATCTCTGATGATGGAGGAGGAAATGCTTGCCTTCCAAGCTTGGGTCAGAGTATCAGCTGCTGTCCACCACTCACATGTCTCCACCGGGCAGTGTTTTCATCCTTCCTCTTAGTGGACCTGCACAGTCTGCCTAGATTATATTAAACCTAACAGAAAATGCCTAGGTATGGAGTCTGTACTAGGATTTTTCCCTCAAGGACCCTTACTTCTTTAGGCATTTCTGGCTTGGTCTGTGGCCTTCATTAATAAGGCTAACTTTGTCACTGGTCCCCAGAAGAAACCTTTAACCACTGAGTTTACTCATTGGAGATAGTTTTGAATAATCCCCCTAATTTTTGGAGTTTGGGAGGAAAGGGCATAGGTTTGAGACGTTCCTTTGTATGGTGGGGCTCAGGAGAAAGCCCTTGGGCAGGTATGAGGTTTCACTTAGTCTCCTACTTCCAACAACCAGTTGATGGTTTTCAATAATAAAGAAACTGGGATTTCCTTTAAAAAAAAAAAAAAAAGGTGCATTAGCTCCAATGCACCGTCTGATTGTAAGTTTAAACACTGAGAGGCCATTTCCAATTATTTCCTAGTTCTTGATTACATCACATGGTTGTTTTCAGGGAAAATGACCGACAAATAAATCATTAGTCCACAGTAATTATTCTCACCATATCTTCTTGTCCAATACCGCTATTATTAGTTAAGAAATGTCACCATTAATAAGTAAAATCACAATACAGGCTGGCTTACCTGAGGCGCGCCTTGTGAATCGGTTTATTACCGGAGCTAAAAGAAAAAAACAAAACAATATGATTACATATTATTATACATATTATTACATAAGTTAATAGAGGAAAAATAAGAATAAATAATGCAAAAGGAAGTGTCACAAATACATGAAAATTAAATGTTTAAATTCACTAGTAGCCAAGAAATTAAAATTAAAATTTCACCTGTTAAATTAGTCTCCCACAAAACACTTTAAATTTTAAAAAATCCCAAGTTTTGGATGGCTGAAACTACTTGACTAGGGATCTCTATGTAAATCTACATAATATCTTTGGAAACAACTTGGCAATCACATCAAGGACCATGCAGGGTTTGTGTGTCTCCACTTTTAGAGATTTATCTAACAGAAATACTACTAGGGAAAGAAAAATCAATATGTCTTATAAAAGGAGATTTCAAAATACAGGAAACAAGCCTAGCTAACAGAGTCTCTTTTTAAAACAGAGCTGGGGGGCCACAGAGGAGGAGGAATCTATGCACGACCTCATCAGAAAAACCATGACCTTTAAGGAAAAAAACCCTTTCAGCCAGCTGCAAGCCCTCAGCTGGGCGTGAACTTCCTCCTCATGGGGACACCAGAATTCACCTCACTCTGCACTTCAAAAGGAGCCAATGCAGTTGAACAAGCTCAACCCCTTATCTGCATATTAACCCAACCAATCCCAGGTAATTTAGTTTCAATCCCTGTGCTGCACAGAGGACCTGAACGAGAACTATACCCTTGGCCCTCTGACTGATAACTCGACCCTGTCCTTTGACCTCCTTGGATCCAGCAACAACCTAGGATTCGGGTTTCTCCCTGAATCTGTGCTTCCTGAATTGCAATTCTAATTAGCCCAAATAAATGTCTGTCTGCTTAAACCTTCAGTGGATTCTTTCTTGGTCGACAGGAGACTTCTATGTAGCAGCATCACTTTCACAATGAAAAAAAAAGAGAAGACAAAATGAAAAATGCTCATTTACACTGAAATCATTATGAAGTGAAGCACAGTATATCTTTGGTATTCTCAGATTTAATATTTATAGTTCTGATCATTTCTGTGCAGCCCGGAGGTCAAGGCCTCCAAAACGGCATACTAAAGGGTGGTCTGTGGACGTGCATCTCTCACCTGGGAAGCCTACGATGGGCCCATTGCCCAGACTCAACTCAGGCCTGTTGTTTCCTCCTGCTTTTGCTAACAGTTATGGCAAGAAGTGAGGTTTTCAAGAGCTTTATTTCTTGAGATAAGCAGGTAAGGTTAAGGTTCATATTATACACAGAAAGGACATCGTGTCCACAGTATATTTCGTGGCAAAATGTCATTATATGCTATAATACTTTTTAATACTTCAAAACAGTAATTATAAAAATTGTTTACACTATGGAAATAGGTCAGGTTAAAAAAGAAGACAAAGAAAGGGGTACCCAGAGGGGCTCAGTCAGTTAAGATTCCAACTCTTGGTTTCAGCTCAGGTCATGATCTCTCTGGGCTGCAGCACTCATTCTCTCTCTCTCTGCCCCTCCCCCACTCACTCGTGCTCTCTCTCAAAATAAATAAATAAACTCAAAAAAAATTCGTTAAAAAGACAAAAATTTTATCTGCACCGTGGTTATACTCCATGAAAAATGTGGATACGTAGGAACTTGTACTAGAACAAAACTGTGTCAAATGTTTTACAGGAACCTTTGCAACAACTGTATTAAATATCAGCGTGGCCATATTACTGATGAGGACATTTTTACAGTAAAGCTCAGAGATATTCATTTGCTTTAGATCACAAAGCCACTCTGTGGCAGAGCTGAAGAATGTGAACCGAGGCACATCTAGCACCAAAATGCTGCCTCAGAGAAAAGAGAAAGCAAAATTGCTAACTCCTGAAATCACACAATAATAGGTAAATATTTCCTTCCATGTGGATTCCCACTGTTACCAGGGATTAATTTTTTTTTCAAAGTTTAAATTTTTTAAATGTTTATTTATTTTTGAGAGGGAGAGACCGAGCATGAGCAGGGGAGGGACAGACAGAGAGACAGGGAGATACAGAATTGGAAACAGGCTCCAGGCTCTGAGCTGTCAGCACAGAGCCCGACACAGGTCTTGAACCCACAAACCATGAGATCATAACCTGAGCAGAAGTCGGGCGCTTAACTGACTGAGCCACCCAGGTGCCCCAGGATTAATTCTGTGAAACAATTCACAAGCCCTATGATTAAAATACTACAGTTAACAGAAAATTCTATCTTTCCAGCTGACCAAGGGAGATAGTTACCATTACGTATATACCACAATAATTTAACCATATATTTGCAAAGTGACAAATTACTTCTATTAAAAAACCTTTCATCGGGTAAACTGAATGTTATGTATATTTACCACATAAAGGAAGAAGTTTTCTTAGACACTTTCAAACCCCTTTTTCACATCACCTTCAGAACCTAGTCTAGATTTCGAAAGCCTCCCCGGCAAACTCCAAGGACAGAGAACAGAGAGAGTGCAAAACATTTCCACCCCAGGAATGCTGAGAAGAGATAGTGCAGGCAAACAAAGACATGAGGAAGGCAAAAAAACCTATCTCAGCCTTGCAGCAAAAATAGAGTAGACATTCCCCTCTTGCTCTCTCCAGGCTCTTGAGACAATGAAATCACAGCACTAGTAGTTTCTGATCTGAAATGTTGGGAAGTCTTTGTTCTCTTGGGATCCCTTAGGTTTCTACATCTTTCTGAAGTGTTTAAGGCAGAGATTTGCAATGCAAGTGCCATCACCATCTAGAAAGTGTATTCTAATTTTGTGGAGGCATTTTTTTCCAATTGTCAAAGTAATTCAGAGGACGTCCTTGGCATCTGGTGGACAATGCACAACCAACAACTGTCCTGAATCTCACCATTCTGTCCTGCACTGCTTTCAAGTATCCCACTGGACATTCAGATTGGCAAAAAAAGTCAACTTATAACCATCAGAACCTCGATCATTCCAATGTTTATATATAAACACCATTATTTTACACAGTTTTAATATACATTACATTTGCCACAACTACCCCATAAATCAAAAAGATTTTGTAGGATTTTTTTGCATTTTGTTTTTTTTTTTTTTTGGAATTTTACTAATAGACATTCATCATTTCAAAAAATCATGTCATTGGGATGCCTGGGTGGCTCAGTCTGTTAAGCATCATGAGACTCTTGATTTTGGCTCAGGTCATGAACTCACGATTTGTGAGATTCAGCCCTGCATCGGGCTCTACACGGACTGCATGGAGCCTGCTTGGGATTCTCTCTCTCTCTCTCTCTCTCTCTCTTGCTCTCTCTCTCTCTCTCCCTTTCCCCTGTTCACACACACTCTCTCTCCCAAGATAAAGAAATAAACATTTAAAAAAAAAATCATGTCATTGCAGCAATGCCACTTCAGGTATCTGAGTCACCAGTACTAAATGACCACGTACATACTGAAGTCCACACCTGCTGGTATACATTTTACTTACTATGGATTACTTTCCTTTATTTCTCCTTTATATTTTTGCTAGAAATTGTATCAATTTTTAAATTGTGAGTAGACAAGTTATATGACTATCATCTCTACCTCCCAATAGTGAATGGGACATGGTATCGGGGCAATTAAGGAGATGAGAGCACCAGGCAAGTGATATGTAGTAGTCAAGGTAAACACTGGGTTCTGACAACAATTACCAAGAACTCAATCCCTTATATCCATATCCTTCCATACCCGTTTGCAGGGACGAAGCACAAGTGTTTCTTGCACAGTTTTGGCAAACTGATCGCAACCTCAGGGCGCCTGGGTAGCTCCGTGGGTTCAGCATCCAACTTCAGGAGCTCAAGTCATGATCTTGTGGTTTGTGAGTTCAAGCTCCACATCAGACTCTGGATCCTCTGTCCCCCTCTTTCTCTGCCCCTTCCCGACTCATGTGTGCTCTCTCAAAAATAAACATTAAGAAAAAAAAACTAATAGTAATCTCCACAATCTCTCTAGATTTTTTAGTGTAGCTACCAAAATGAGGAAGAAGGTTGTGATTCAGGATGGGAGTCTTGCTGTGAAGAAAGCAATGTACATCTGGGCCCAGTGTGCCTGCGTTCTCTCTCAGGAACTAGGTACAGAGAAGGGGAGTAGGAGGGAGGTGAGGAAGGGCACTGCCAATATCCGGTTAACTCTGTCAACGAGGGCTGCCACACAAGGGCAGGGTAACCAACTGGATGTCAGGAGGCCTGCCCTGACTGGGGCCACACCCCAACACCTTCTGTGACACCTGGGATGGATAGTGTAACTTTGACTTCAATTCTCAACTTCTAAAATATGAAAAATAAGACCTGCCTGCTTCCTTTCACAGGGGGTTTTAAGAAAGAATTTTAAAAGAACTTCAGAGGGGTGCCTGGGTGGCTCAGTCGGATAAGCACCGACTTTGGTTCAGGCCATGATCTCATGGTTTGTGGGTTCGAGCCCCGTATTGGGCACTGTGCTGACAGCTCAGAGCCTGGAGCCTGCTTTGAATTCTGTGTCTCCCTCTCTGTCTGCCCCTTTCCCACTCGCACTCTGTCTCTGTCTCTCAAAAATGAATAAACACTAAAAAAAAATTTTTTTAA
Source organism: Puma concolor (assembly GCF_028749965.1). Classification (NCBI taxonomy): domain Eukaryota; kingdom Metazoa; phylum Chordata; class Mammalia; order Carnivora; family Felidae; genus Puma; species Puma concolor. The sequence goes on along the minus strand of NC_141668.1, from coordinate 92,727,305 downwards.
GAACTTCAGAAAAGAATTAAAAAAACTAAAACAAACTAAAGAACTTAAAGAAAACACCTTTGAAAATGCCTGTAAATTCCAAAATCCTATTCAAATATAAGAAACTGATGTTTATTTACTGTGAGTTACTATGACCAATTTTAATATTACCATTTTCCAAAACATAGTAAGTAGACAGCAGTATAAACTCACAAAAGAAAAGGTTAACAGATGATGTTTTCAAATATGACAAGTCAAATTAAGTTTTCCCAGACTCCTGGTTTCCATCTTCAGATTTTCCTATTCTGTGGATGCTCTGTGTGCATTTATTTACACACACACACACACACACACACACAATACTGCAGACTAGAAGAATACAAAAGGAAAAAAATAGGAAATGTATCATCTGTCTGAAAAAGCAAGCAAATATGATTTACAAAACTCCTAGCATTTTTTTTTTTTTTTTTTTTTTGAGAGAGAGCAAGTGCATGTGAATGGGGGAGAATCCCATAGAGAGAGAATCCCAAACAGGCTCAGCACACAGTCTGACACAGGGCTCGATCCCATGACTGCAGGATCATGACCTGAGCCAAAATCAAGAGTCAGACACTCAACCAACTGAGCTACCCACGTATCACCAACTCCTAACACTTCTAAGGGATATTCTCTACGATCTTAGTGAATGCTCAAGGAAAAATATGGCAATATTCATATAGGTTTGACTTTCTCCCAACTGCCATTCCAGTGGAATACTGAAGAGTCCTATGTTCCTGTATCTACAAGCTTGTCTAACCAGTGACCTCCTCCATTCCCAGACTATATTCCACTGGATTAGTCTTAATTCCTCTGCTCTCAGGAGAACCAGAAGTATAACCGATTCGAGCCTTCTTTAATCTCAGAGTGTCCTTACAAGAAAATTGCTCTATTATTTGAGGTAACCTGAATGAGTCTCTCTATTCCTGGCAGTGAAAACAGCTTCCCACACCTGTGACTCAAGCTCAACTGGTGCCAGCAGCAGCTGCTTATCTCCTCACCTCTTCAAGGCCCTTGGTCAAAGCCAAAGCTTTGAGACAAAAGGCGCTAAGTAAACACCCACAGGGCAGGAATCAATAAACTCTGTGAAGTAAACAGAACAAGTCTCCTTGTCCCACTCATTTTACTGCTTTACGGAATGTGGATGCAGGGCACTGGACGTACAAAAGTCCCTGTCCCTGAAGAGCTTGACCAAGTCCAGTCGTATTTTCAAATAAAATGACTGATGGATTTACACCATGCCAAGCAGCTACCCAACCAAAAAATTCAGGTAAATTCCACAGAAGATTTTTAAACTTAAATTCTTTAAGTTTTTAAGTATGATCCAATGAGTTTGGTCTTCAAAAAAAGAAAGCCAGATTGACAGAAGTGCATAGTTTACATCTCTGAGCATACGACTGTGAAGGAGGCGCCAAGTTAAAGAAATAAGACCTCTGGGGCGCCTGGGTGGTTCACTAATGGTGATGGGTTCAAACAATGTAATGGAACACATTGTAGCAATTTAAATAATTTATTGTTGGGGCACCTGGGTGGCTCAGTAGGTTAAACATCCGACTTTGGCTCAGGTCATGATTTCACAGTTTGTGGGTTCAAGCCCCATGTCGGGCTCTGTGATGACAGCACAGAGCCTGGAGCCTGCTTCGGATTCTGTGTCTCCCTTTCTCTCTGCCCCTCCCCATCTCGGGCACCAGCATGTTCTCTCTCTCTCACACGAAAATAAACATTAAAAAAAGAAGAAGAAGAAGAAGAAGAAGAAAGAGCCCTGAGTTGTGTCTATGGTCATTAAATACACACACACACACACACACACACACACACACACACACACACACACAAAATCACACTGTCTATATTGGAGCCACATTAGCAAAATGGAGCTTTTGCAGAAAAGTGTTCATATACCCTGAAATGAGATGTACACAGTAGTCTCGGAATCAACCAAATAATTAGCATCCCTATTCTCCTATTAGCTGCCTTTTCTAGCAATACACACTTTCTGAATCTGTTGACTGTCTAAATAAAAGATTCTGGAAATTATGTAAATTGAGACCATGTTAGCTAATTATTTTTGACACAGTAAACACTTAGCTCAAAATGAATTAATTTATCTTATGCTTGTGTTTCAAAAATTAAAAGTGAAGTCAGCCTTACCCTTGAACCGAGCAAGAATTAACTTTTTTAAGAAAGACTGACGGCAAAAAAGCAAATAAACAACAAAACCTGAATATTCTGCGAATTAACCTAACAGACACAATTTCAAACTTTCTTACACATGTTTAATTCCTGACACTGAGAAGGACCACTTATTTTCTGTATTTTGTCAAAGGATGATGAGATGAGCCCCCGGTCACATTTGCAAATCCTCAGAGATACTCTTACTTGCTGCTGTCCTGTGAGCCTCTGAGTTGGTTTCCAAGCACACCGGTGCCCATGAACCCACTGGGATTAGGCCTTTAGAGGGGCTCCTGGGTACACTTGGAGGGTACTCTCCAAAGCTTCCCGGTCTTGGTCTCCAGGAGACACAGATTATGAGACATGTGCCCTCCAAGGACTTGTGATCAGACATGATGGGAACTGTTGGAGGGGCAGGCATTTGGGGAACCAATTTTCTTCTTCCTTTCTGATTACACAACGTGAGATCAGGTGTCCAACTCACCTGGACATATGGAGCTTGGCTGGAGGCAGGGCAGAGGAGGATGAAAGACAGACACTTGAGCTTTTAGAAAGTGCCAGCTTGAAGGACCACTAAAAAGATGTACATTTTTGTTCTTTCTATTCATACACCAAACTCCTCAAAATATAACTGATATTTTTAAACACCAAGATGATAAACTATAACTATTACACCAGGAAAAGAAACCACTCCTACTTACTTTTGCTTATGAATGAACTTGATTCTCAACTTTTTAATTCATGACAACTTTACCCAAAATGTCCTCTTAGGAGCAGAAAATAACCTTAGGAGAGTCCTAAGGCTGCTAAGCTCATAAATTTACACACAGAACTGAGGCACTGACAATGCCGAGAGAAAGGTTCCCAAACACCTTTAGGATTCTAAAATGTGGGCTCAGAAGAGAAGATATAGGGAAAGGCCATTGTCAAAACTACATAAATTTAATCTCCACTTCTGTGTGTACTGAAACTGTCTCTTCTAAACGTACTTGATTAAATACATGCAAAGGGGATCTTTGTGGAGACTAATGGTCTGTTGGTAAGAGTGAACAATCTAGGGGCACCAGGGTAGCTTAGTCGGTTAAGCACCCAGCTCTTGGTTTCAGCTCAGGTCATGATCTCACAGTTCATGAGTTTGAGCCTTGTGTTGGGCTCTTCACTGAGAGTGCAGAGCCTGCTTGGGATTCTCTCTCTCCCTCTCTCTCTCTCTGCTCCTCCCTCGCTCATGCATGCTCTTTCTCTCTCTTGCTCTCTAAAAATAAATAAACTTTTAAAAAAAAATTTTAAAAAAGTGAACAATCCAGACTAGTTACCAGGAAAAACCCAAAGCTACAAGAGTTCAAAGTGTCACACAACCATAAAGTCACACACACACACACACACACACACACACACACAAACCAGACTCAGAAAGGGGTAATTAAGAAAAATACAACGAAGACCAACCAAGAAAATGATCAGGGATTATGATCAAGGCTGTCTAATAATAAAGGTACAAAAAGCTACATTCAAACCCTCCCCCATGACTTCACAGAGTGAACATGGCCCTGCTATTCCTGTATTTGGCTGGGAGGTCACCACCGAAGCCTCTCGGTGAACACCCAGTGGAAAGCGGCCCCTCCAGTTCCTTTCTAGAGCTCCTCCCAGCGCTAAAAGTGCTATCTCAAGGCATCGAGTGTATTGTGTTTATTGTCAGCTTCCTCCCCCAGTAGTCTGCAAGCTCTGTGAGCAGAGGGTCCTTCCTTGTGTGTCTGCTTCACTACTGTATCCCCAATGTCTAAAACACCGTTGGAAATAAATTAGGTTCAATAAATACCAAATGAATAGTGACAATGGAAGTTAACATAACAGGTGGGCTTCCTGACACCAAACCATTATATGGACAAATTTAAGTGATATTCATGTAAGTATTAAACGTGTAAAACCTGGGGGCGCCTGGGTGGCTTAGTTGGTTAGGTGTCTGACTCTTCATTTTGGCTCAGGATATCATCTCACAGTTCATGAGTTTGAGCCCCACATTGGGCTCTGTGCTGACAGTGCTGAGCCTGCTTGGGATTCTCTAGTCTTCCTCTTTCTCTGCCCCTCCTCTGCTCTCTGTTTCTCAAAAATACAAAAATAAACTGAAAAAAAAATTGTGAAACCTGTAAGTTAAAATACAGGATTGGCTGAAAATACAAAATAGACTTAAAAACAATAGAGCTTAACTAACCTTTGGCTTTTTGTACAAGGAGCAAAAGGCAATCCCATTTATGCCTCATAATTATGAAAACATAACCCAGATGTTAGTGTCCGACAGAAATAATGAAAAAATTCACAAGATAATCAGTGTAGAAAACACTGGCACTTTTTAATTAAAATGTGGAAAACGACTTCAAGAGCATCCATGTTTCCAATTAAAAAAAAAATCAAGATGAAACTGACATACGGTGAAATGCACAATTTGATGAATTTTGACAAATGTATACATGTATGTACCCAACACTCCAATCAAGATACAAACATTTCGCCTAGCTGGTTCAGTCGATAATGTGCAATTCTTTAACTCGGAACTGTAAGTTTGAGCCACACACTGGGTGTAGAGAGTACTTAAAAATAAAATCTTAAAAAAAAAAAAAAAAAGATAAACATTTCCAGGCACCATGAGCCCCTTTACACAGTCAATCCTCATTACCCCATAGGGAGCTACTATTAGAATTTCTATCACCACGGTTTAGCTTTGCCTGGCTTTGAATTTCATCTGTTTCATATAAACGTGAGGTTCAGGGGGCGCCTGGGTGGCTCAGTCAGTTAAGCGGCTGACTTTTTTTTTTTTAATTTTTTTAATGTTTTGTATTTATTATTGAAGGAGAGAGAGAGAGAGACAGAGCATGAGCGGGGGAGGAGCAGAGAGAGAGGGATACACAGAATCCAAAACAGGCTCCAGGCTCTGAGCTGTCAGCACAGAGCCTGACACGGGGCTCGAACTCACAAACTGTGAGATCATGACCCAAGCCGAAGTCAGACACTTAACTGACTGAGCCACCCAGGCGCCCCTAGTGGCTGACTCTTGATTTGGGCTCAGGTCATGATCTCTCTGTTGTGAGATGGAGCCCTGTGGTAGGCTCACGCGAAGCATGGGTGGAGCCTGCTTGAGATTCTCTCTCTCCCTCTCCCCTGCTTGCACACACAGTCTCTCTAAAAACAAAACAAAACAAAAACAAAAAAACAAAAACACACACAACAAAACAAAAAAACCCAAAAACCTGAGAGTCATTCTAGCTGTTGAAAGGGTCAATAGTTTGTTCTTTTTTTATTGCTGATGGTATTCCACTGTATAAATACATCATAATTTGTTTACCCATTCTCTTGTTGATGGGCATTTGGGTTGTTTCCAGTTTGGGTTATTCTGAATAGTGTCTATAAATATTTACATACAATCCTTTTCGTGAACATATGTGTTTATTTCTCTTGAGTAAATGCCTAGTGTGGATTGCTGGGTTATAGGTGGGAAATGTTTAACTTTATAAAAACCCACATTTTTCCTAGGTGTACCATTTTACATTCTCACAGGCAATATAAGAGAGTTCTTCTAGTTACTCCACATCTTTACTCAAGCAGGCTCCGTGCAGCCAGGACAGAGCCAACATGGAGCTCAAACCCACAAACTGCAAGATCATGACCTGAGCTGAAACCAAGAGTTGGATGCCTAGCCACGCAGGCGCCCCAGCGTTGTGTTGTGGTTTTAACTTTCATATCCTTAATAATTAAAAATCCCAAGCACCATCCTATGTGCTTATTGGCCATCCCGATGTCTTCTTTATTAAACTGGCCAAGTCTTTTAACTCGGTTTGATTAGGGGCTTCTCATTATTGAGTTTTACAGTTCCTTTTATATATTTTCAGTAATGACAGAATATGTACTAGACAGAAATTCCTAGTTATAAGAACAAAAGTGATAAGTTACTTAGAAATAAAACTAAGAAGAGATAGGAAAATCCTTTTTGGAGAAAACTGAATAAATGGAGATGTATCATGTTCGTGTAGAGTAAGACTCAATATCATTAAAATGTCTTTTCTCTCCAAAATTTTTTATAAATCAAGTACAATTCCAATAAAACTCCCCAATGAAGTTTTTCACAAAATTTAAAAAGCTTCTCCTAAAAGATATATGTAATAATAAAAACCTATGAATAAAGAATTCTGAAGAAAGATAAGGTGGGAGTTACTTACCATACATCAAGACCATGGAAAGTCATATTAACTCAGAGATATTGATGAACAAATAGAAAAACCATCAGAAAAGAATAAAGATGTTACGTACATTCACGTTTATATGTTTCTTTTATTTATTATTTTTTTAAGAGAGAGAGAGGGTGCAAGTGAGTGAGGGGCAGAGAGAGAGAGAGAGAGAGAGAGAGAGAGAGAGAGAGAATCCCACAAGGGGAAGGGGGAGGAAGAGGGAGACTCTCCCGAAGCAGGGCTCATGCTTACCCAAAGCAAGGGTGTTCACCAGATGTGGGGCTTGTGCTCACACTATGCGGGGCTCAAGCTCACCCAAAGTGGAGCTCGAATTCACCTGATGTGGAACTTGAATTCACGACCCATGAGATCATGACCTAAGCCGAAGTCAGATGCTTAACCTACTGAGCCACCCAGGAGCCCCATTCACACATATATAGAAAATTGATATTCAAAAATCAGTGGGGAAAAAAGTCAATAAATGATGCATATTATTTTATTTTATTTTATTTTTAGGTAATGTCTACACCCAATATGGGGCTTGAACTCACAACCCCAAGATTAAGAGCCACATGTTGCTCTGACCAAGCCAGCTAGGTGCCCCTATGATGTGTATTTTAAAAAATGCAATGTAATTCCCATCTCAAGCCATACAGAGAAATAAATTATCACTGTATTAAATCCTTAGGTATGAAACTCAACTTAAAATTTAGGAATTAAGAAGCTTAAAATCAAGAAAGTGCTCAACCAAAATTACCATAAACAACATGAAAAGACAGGCTCAAGACTGTGAGATTTTTCTAATGCATGTTACCCAACAAAGGATTAGTAACCAGAACGAGGAGAAAGAGGAGGATGAGGACGGGGAGGAGGAGGAGGGAGAAGAGGAAGAGGAAGAATGGAAGGAAAAGAAGGAAGAAGGAAAGAAATCTTCCTATAAATCAGGAAGAAAAATACAATTAGCAGGATGAGAAAAATGGCACAGAATAAAAAAATTTTCCACAGAAGAGAAACTACAAACATGGTCCATGAACATAATAAAAAGATGCCCAGTGTTACTAGTAATCAGGAAAAAGCAAATTTAATTCACAATGAGATTTTAACATCCATCCTGCTGGCAAAGCTTGTTCAAATCTGATAACATATGTTACCTTGAATGTGGAGGACCAGGAACTCTTCCCCTCTACTGAAAAATAAAGTGGTGTAAACACAACAGTCTGAGGTGTGGTTAAAGCTGTGCATCCCGTACAACCAGCCTTTCCACACGTAAGTATTTACCTACAGCAGCAGTCCTCAAACCTTTTGGTCTCAAAACCTCTTTCCACTCTTAAAAATTATTTGCTTTAATAGGTTATATCCACTGATAATTGTTGTATTAGAAATTAAAATTGATAAATTTAAAAAATATTTAAAACTACCAACAACAAAACAATTACGTTATTATAAATAACGTATTTTTATGGAAAATAACTATTTTCCAAAACAAAACAAAATTCAGTAAAAAGAATGACTCTGTTTTACAATTTTGCAAATCTAACAGAGGACAATTAGGTTCTCATATCAGCTTCTACTTTCAGATGTTTTATAATATCACACATCATGTACCCTTTGAAAAACTCTACTATACACTTACGACAGAATGAGAGGGGGGGTAATTATAGTTTTCACCCCACAGACTACCTGAAAAGGTCTAGAATTGGGAGGGGAATGATTCTTCAAGGGGTCCCAGAACACACTTTGAAAACCACCTTTAAAAACTCTAGTATATGTGCATAACACACATACACACACACAATGTTCAGTACGGCACTGTAATGACAACAAATTAGAAACACCCAAAGTTATTTATCAAAGACTAGATAAAGCATCTATTTACACAAAGGTATACTACATAGCAGTCTAAATAAAAAGTAAAAGTAAAAGTAAAATTTAAAAAATAATGAACTTGGGGCACCTGGGTGACTCAGTCATTAAGCATCTGACTTTGGCCTCAGGTCATGATCTCATTGTTCTTGAGTTGGAACCCAGAGTTGGGCTCTGTGCTGGCAGCTCAGAGCCTGTTGCGGATTCTGTGTGTCCCTCTCTCTCTGCACCTTCCCCCCTCATGCTCTGCCTCTTTGTCTCTCAAAAATGAATGTTAAAAAGAATTTTTTTTAAAAAAATGAACTAAAGGTACATAAATCAATATAACATCATCTCAAAAACTATTCTCAAAAGTACAGTGGAAAATTATAATTTACATAAATGAAACTTTTATAAGTGGCGCAATTTATACAGACTTTGAAAATATGCAAAATAACACTATTTCTAAGCCAAGAATAAATGCCTATGTAGTAACAGTGCAAAAACATGCATAGAAAATATAAATGCTAAATTTATCACAGTGGTGGAGATCTATGGGGATCTATAGTTAAGAAAACGGGATAAGAAAGGAGTACACAAGGGACTTCTACCACACGTGTTTTCTTAAAAGAAAAAGCCTCAGGAAAAAAAAAAAGCCTCACGTGTATAATTGTTAAAATTTGTTGAAGCTAGAGGATGACTTAGGTGAGTGTTCCTTACTTAGTCTCTGTTCTTTTCGGTACATTGGAAATCTCTCACAATTTGAAAAAAGGAAAAAATGTTCGCTCTACTTAATTTTGGCAGAAAAAAATCTCTCAAATATGTTCTGACATTATCAGAGCAACCAGATTAGTTCATGTTGTATTTTTTTTTAACGTTATTATCTCTGACTTACAAAAACTTGATGTTCTGATATATGTATACATTGTGAAAAGATCACCACAATCAAGCTAAATCACTTCTCAATCACCTCTACATAGTTATTTACCACCGTGTGTGTGTCAAAATTTAACCTAACATCTATACTCTCAGCAAATTTCAAGCATACAATACGGTACAGTATTTATCATCACTGCTGCACAGCTGATCTCCAGAACTCATTCATCTTTCATTAACTGAAACTTCATACCCTTTTAATGCTAAACATTCTCTTAAAATATTTTACATAAAATCCCCTTTTTACACATGAGTTTTTGTTAGAATTCAAACACTGAAATGCTTTTGGGATTCTTTTTAAGGGATTACAAGGAAATTATTTTAAGGACTTATTATGAATCAAAAGTCCTAATATTGCCTTATCGATAAACTGTCATTAGTGACAGTCTACTAGGAAATCAAAGACCTGTGAACAATGCCACGTATCCAAAAAGACGCTCTTTTTTTTTTCTCCTAAAAATATATTAAGCTAGCAATGTGCAATGGAGCAAGTATAGAATTATGGGTTTTCAGAATAAAACCGCATTTTAATGGAAAACTTAGGAAGGCAGAAATTTGTCCCACCGTGAGCTTACTTTCATAAATATTATGACATGAGGAAATGGCAACAAGCTGTCAATTTAATGTAACTATTTTTTCCCAATTAATTTGTATTTTAGGCACATATTCATATTTTTACTACAGGCATCTGCCTCATTAAAATCAACTGACTATTTTCAATACTTTTACCTACATTTTCCTAAGATGTTTTAAAATGACTTGTGAAAACTTAAATGAAACTATAAACTTGGGAGAAGTTTACACAAATTTATTTATTCTACCAGTTAAACACGGATTCTCAAGGGAGGAGATGGTGTGAAAATAAAGCAGAGCTTTATGCCATTGTTTTTTTTTTTTTTTTTTTTTTAGATTGGACTATTTACCTTACATGTCAAATAGAATTAAAGTGCTTGAGATTTAAAGGAGCATGGGGTTTTTAAAGTCTGAAACACTTCGCTAAACGATCTAAAGCCTTTACTTTTATATTTTTCACTAATAACTTTTTTCTAAAAGTACTATTACTATACTGCTTTGAAAGCAATCTCTAGTTTCTCACATTTCCAATCAAACTTCATTTTTAAAACTGTCCTGTTCTCACTGACTTCTAAATGTCGCCTGTTCTTTCTGTCACTCTCCCTCCAACAAACGTGCAAACCTTACTCTATGCCAAACCTTACTCTATGCCAAAACCTTAACAAACCTTACTCTATGCCAAACACTGTTAACTCATTCAGTTCTTACAACAACCCTCTCTGGTGAGTACTATCGTTACTCCCATTTCATAGATGAGAAAACTGAGTCACAGATGGCAAAGGAACTTGCTCAAGGTGCCAAAAGTTATTAATGGCAGAGCCAGCCATTTGGATTCAAATCCAAACCCCATGACAAAGTAAGTCATGTTTTTTGTTTAATTTCCGTTGTTTCTGATTTTTCATGTCACTAAGTTTTCAGCAACTAAAAGCAATCTGTTTTCCATAAACTACTGGATTTAAGAAATGTGAGAGGTGCCTGGGTGGCTCAGTTGGTTAAGCATCTGACAGCTCAGGCTCAAGTCATGATCTCGCAGTTTCGTAGGTTCGAGCCCTGCGTCGGGCTCTGTGCTGACAGCTCAGAGCCTGGAGCCTGCTTTGGATTCTGTGTCTCCCTCTCTCTCTGCCCCTCCTCCACTGGTGCTCGGTCTCTGTGTTTCTCCTTCAAAAATAAACATTAAAAAAAAAAAAAAAGAAAAGAAATGTGGGGCAAAGCAAAGGGGGCTCTCCTGACCATGTTTATTACATTAGTGGAGGGGGAAAAGTGACAAGGTAGTGCAGGTAATAACTGAGGCAGAAAATAAACATTTTAAGACAAAATTATTTGGAGGCGCCTAAAGAACAAGTAAGTGGAGGTGGCTGGTAAGCAGGCTGGCAGACACGTCAATCTGAATCTCAAAGAAAGGGAATGGGTGTGCTGGTGCCTGAGGAAAAGCTGGAGGGCAAAGGAGCTTTGGGGGTAGGCAAGATTCAGGCTTGAAGGAGGAATGAGAAAAGGACAAAGCAGGTTCAGGGCCACAGACTAGTTTCGGATTTGGCATGGAGCTCCTGTAAGCAGAAGCAGTGACACAGAAGTCTGGGTGGGTCCGAATGTGTCCTCAACTAGAAAGCTATTAGAAGTCCTTACCGGCAAGAAAAGCCTGTATGCGTGTGCTCTCTGCATTTTGCAGAGTGACCAAATATCAGCCTGAAAGAATATGGCCTCATCTTTAAATGAAGTCGAAACCTTCATAGCTGAAGACAGGCTATGAAATGAAAACATTTTAAAGTGCATTAATGTAAAAGATTATTAGGAGACTATCTTAGGGGTGCCTGAGTGGTTTAGTCTGTTAAGCCTCCAACTCTTAGTTTTGGTTCAGGTCATGATCTCACAGTTACTGAGTTTGAGCCTTACATTGGGCCTGCTTGAGTTGGGAGCCTCTTTCCCTCTCTCTCTGCCCTCCCCCCTCCCCCAAATAAACTTCAAAAAAAAATAAAGAAGGCTATTTAAAAAAATATTTTTTTAATGTTTATTTACTTTTGAGAGAGAGAGAGAGAGCGAGTGGGGGAGGTGCAGAGAGAAGGAGACAAAGAATCCAAAACAGGCTCCAGGCTCTAAGCTGTCAGCACAGAGCTGGGCACGGGGCTCGAACTCACAGACCGCAAGATCATGACCTGAGCTAAAGTCAGATGCTTAACCAACCAACAGAGCCACCCAGGTGCTCCAAAAGACGACGATTTTAAATGTTTACATGCCTTAAGAAAGTTTCAATCACATAAGAAGTACACATTTATGGACATTTACTATTCAAGTGAGGTTAATTTAAGATACACTGGAGCACCTACTATGGGCAGGAAAGCTTTGGGGAGAGAGAGCATATTTCTACATATTCCTGCCTGCCTGTGGCAAGGGCAGCTCACAACTGCAAAGCTTACTGAGATGCAAGGCATATTCATCTGCCATTCCGATAGCATTAATGTCAACCAGAGAATCTTACGCTTGCAAAGATTATTTGTGGGGTGAAATGTAAGTTAACCTCTGGAGAAAGGGTGGGATTTGGCAGAAAGATAAGGAAAGAGGACTGGGCACTAAGAACCAAGAAAATAACTCATAGAATACTTGGCTATATCAGTTTTGTGCTGTATCGTATGCCTCTAAAGGTTGTGGTGGTGTTTTTCTTTTCTTTATTTATTTTGGGAGTGGAGGTGCAAGTGAGCGAGGGGCAGAGAGAAAGAGAATCTCACAAGGGGCAGAGAGAGAGAGAGAGAGAAGCGGGCTTCACCTTCACACTTTTTTTTCTTTTTATCTGAAGTGGGGCTTGAACTCCCAAACCATGAGATCATGACCTGAGCCAAAGTCAGATGCTTAATGACAGCCACCTAGGCACCCTGGTGTTTTGCTTTTAAAGGCTGTGTTTTATTTACTACTTACTGGATAGAAACAAAAGAATTTCCTTTCTTTCATGTCTTTTTACAGTTAAAATTTATTTAATAGGTAATATAAGTATATCATAAACATTTTTTCAGTTACAAAAAAGGAGATATTGAAAAGTCTCTCTCCTGACCAACTGTCATCTCCAGAGATTTCCCTCCTGAGATACTCTTTGAAACTGCATTTCTTTAAACTGTTTAAACTTTGATTTTCTTTTAGTTCTGACACGTCCATGATTTAGTGATGCTGAACTAAAGACCTACAATAGAATGCTTCTCTTTGTCACATCCCCAAAATTTGCACAAAGAATGCAAGTACTCTACAATCTATGTTGGACTTCAAGAGGCAGACAGGACTACAAGTTAGAAAAAAAAAAAAAAAAAAGCCTGGATCTTATTTCCTTCTCATAAGATAGGATTTTCTTCTCTATTTTACCACACTTCCGTTGAGTCAAACAATTAACTTATCTAATGAATGTCTATTAAAATACACACACACACACACACACACACACACACACACACACACACACACACACACAAACACACACAAGCCCCTACTACCTACAGGTCCTTTATAATGTAGGAGCTTAAATCAGGAAAGCAAAGTTCATCACAGCCACCTTATACATTAACAGACTATATCAAGTTAAGTTTTGGTCTCCAAAATGGTTCACGCACACCAAGAAGAACATAAAGCAATCCTTCAGCTTAAAGAAAAAAAATTAGGACTTGTTTACAATTACTTTTTACTTCTCCCTTTCAAAGTTTATATCGTAGGGTGATTTGTCATGTATAAAATAAGTTAATATGTTGGTATCTGCATAGCATTTATAAAGGCATATGTTGGGAGTTCATACTCAAATACATTCTCCTAGTGATGGTATATAATAAAGAAGTTTTAAGAATTAGGGGGCGCCTGGGTTAGGTGCCCAACTAGGGGGCTTAGCCGGTTGGGTGTCCAACTTGGGCTCAGGTCATGATCTCACGGTTCTTGGGTTGGAGACCCACATTGGGCTCTGTGCTGACAGCTCGAAGCCTGGAGCCTGCTTCAGATCCTGTGTCCCCTCTCTCTCTGCTCCTCCCCTGCTTGCACTCTGTCTCTTGCTCTCTCAAAAATGAATAAAAAACATTAATAAAAAAATAAATAAAAAGTTTTGAGAATTAAATAGCTCAGTATATTAGGCGTTCTTTTCTAAAAGTAAATATTTTGTCAAGTTTGTAAAAGTATATGAAGTGCTAATTTTAATGGGATACACAGAGAAAACAACTGTAAAAGGGACAGATCAACACTTGGCCAGACTATATATTTCTAGAGTTAAAAGTAGATAGCTTATTTTTTGGTACGTGGTTCTTTTCAACCATATTCCTGCTATCAGAGTTATTGAAAATTAGGTGTACCATGGTTAAGGAGATGGGCTCTGAACTCACAATGTCAAATTCAAATCCTGACTCCATCACTTACTTTGGAGAGGCCTAAATGGCACATGGATAAATGGTCTTGCTGTCTGGCACTTCAGCAGCCAAAAATGTTAACAATTATAATTAAATAAAAAGAGCATCATTTAACAAACATTAGCTTTAGTAATTGAAATGAAACAGCTGAGTCACTTTTTAATTCAGCATAACTTTTCGGAAAGATGTTTTTTGGGCTCAACTGAAATGTATCTAAACAAATGGAAGCTTTTGCCTTCTTTTTTATGAAAAAACAAAAACAAAAACAAAAAACCTCAATATCACTCTCATGAGCTATTTTGTCTTGGAACAGCTAATATAAGTTAAACAATGTCAGTCCCTAGCCAAACAGATATGGGAATAACTGTATACAGTATATCTTCTTGGCTTCATTTTTATGTGGAACATGTGTTTATATTTTGACCTTTTGTCTTTTTTTTTTTTTTTTTAATGCAGAACCATTTTTAAACATCAGCAACTGGAATGATTTTTTTTTTTTAAGTTTCCAAACATATTAAGTTACACATGGCAATGCCTATTGCTGAAACATTTATAAATGTTACACCAACTGTGTTTACAGTTCCGATTTTTTTTAGATTGTTTTGTTTTCATATAAGCCATGACCTGAAAAATTTAGCTCAAATTCTTTCCACAAAATAATTACATAATGGAACAGTCTGAGTCATTTTGAATTTCCGAAACACAAAACTCGCTCCCATAAGATAAAGACAGTGATGAGTATCATAGTGGGGTTTTTATGACTAACTCTACCATAACTAAAAGGTATTGATAAGACTGGAAGGACTATAAGAACATGGTGATTAGAATTCATCCAACTGAGAAAAATCACTGCACTCTTTTTTATTTCCCATTGCCTATCCTTAAGCAATTGACATAAAAATAAAGTCTAAAAGTAATTTCGCTGCAGTGAAAAAAAATCAAAGAACAAAAAATTTGGTAATTCTGAAGACAAAAGTACAAAAATACTTCTCTTTAGCCTTGCCTCTTAAACCTTATCTAATCACCTTGATGGAAGAAAGAATTTATAACATGTAAGTTAATATAAATAGCACATAAAATGTAAGGAATAGTTCTATGAAAAAGAAGACCAAAATCAATCAAACTGGGGTTAAGGAAATTATTACGCTGTCAGTGCAGAGCCTGACGCGGGGCTCAAACTCCTGAACTGTGACTTGATGACCTGAGCCAAAGTAGGATGCTTAACTGACTGAGCCACCCATGAGCCCCCACAAACGGATTGTTTCTTCAGAAGTCCAGAGATGGTCAACTTAAGAGAATAATCATTTCTTTTTTTAAGACAAAAAAAAGGAATGAGTTGGCACTCGATATTTCTACAGTGAGTAAATGAGAGAATGAGTACAGCATCCTACCTTCCAATTTGCATACGTTCCTTCTCCTAACAGGTCACCCCAGGTCCCAGCCCCTTTCTGGTATCAAATGACTGTGGACACCACTCAGGCTCTGTGGTCAGTCACTCAATCTCCTTCACTGAACCCCAACCTCTACCAAAGGCCTTCTTTAACTGCTAGTACTCCCATTACATGACTTTCTAAATGGATCACAAAGAAGCCTCCCACTGAGGAATTCAAAGGTCTCTTGTCAGTATTTACACAGTTGAAAAAGAAACACATTTGGTTTTCTTGAGGCAGCCAGGAACAAAATCTTGACAGCTGGAAATTTACTGGAACCCACAAGGCTGGGATTTGCAACTATATTTCAAGGGATTTGCAACTATATTTCAATAATAATAACCATTTAATATTTACTCCATCCTACCAAGACCCAGCACATCCCTATGTGCAACCTCAAATGGAAAGCTTAGAACTCTCTTATGTTAAATAATGGTTGACCAGTTGGATTTTTAAGACATGCAGACAAATTAAAGTATTCTTCAATTTTTGTTCTGGTGTTTTCCTTTTGTGCTCTCTTCAGACAAAGTACAAATTAGTCAAAGAACCTTACACAAATCCCAACTGATTTTACTCTGCTCTTTCTCCCTCCCACCCTACCTTTTCCCTGAGCCTAAAGTAACAGATGGGTAAGAGTTTGAGAAAAGACACTATTTCAAGTACTTTGATTTCCCGATTTCAATCCCCAAAGCATTCACTTATTACTACTATTAAAATGAATAATGTTTTACCTGTTCTACTCTAAAAATCACCATCTAAACTCAAAATATTTTTTTAATTTTAAATCTTCTCTATTATTGTTTTATGCTCATAACTAAAATAATGGCATAAATATTTTAGCCATTGTCATGAATGATGTAATTTCCATTTCAGGAGGATTTAAAGCTACCATATAAATTTAAAACTTACCATGTAAATTTCTAATAGCCAAAGGCAATAAAGTCTCATTAATTTAAAAGTCTGGAGCTCTTAGCTACAAATGATGAGTTGAAAGGATGTGGGTTTTATTACTGCGCAACATAACTTCACATTAAATCCCAAGTGGAACTGCCACGTAAGCTCATTTCCTACTTCATTTCTCTAAAAAGTGTAAACACTAGATTCATTTCCACAAAATATAATGAAATTGCTATTCTGCAAGAAGTTTACACTCCTGTAAGATTTCATGTTAATGAGGTCATTTGTCTTACATGGAAAACAATGCTTGCTATGTGCACTGTCCTGAGGGACCCTTATAAATATTAATCCATTTATCCTCTAACAATCTTATGAGGTGAGTACTACTACTGTGATTATATGTCAGTATGCTTAGCACAGGGCTTCAGATGTGAAAGAAAGTAAGTGTTGTCTGACTTTCATGAACATTTTCAAACGAATTAAATGTATTGAAGAGGTTGATGAAGAACTAACAATTGGCTGC
This sequence comes from Puma concolor, assembly GCF_028749965.1. Lineage (NCBI taxonomy): Eukaryota > Metazoa > Chordata > Mammalia > Carnivora > Felidae > Puma > Puma concolor. The sequence goes on along the minus strand of NC_141668.1, from coordinate 92,710,339 downwards.
TTTGTCTCATAATCATCTCTAGCGGCCACAGAGAGCAAGCTCTAAATAAGGACACAGAGATAAAAGTGAGCCTAATACATCAGCCAAAGCAACAATTCATTAAACCTATGATTACTCTCTACATGTTCCCACTGTCAATTAGGCCAAGAAGTCAATAGGTGGAAGTGTTTTTTTTTACTCCCAGGATGAGCATGGTGAAGAACACTTTCACAGAAGGTTCTTAGGAAGCCCATACATGTATGTATAAATTTGTTCTCTTAATCTCATCCCACCACTACGAGCTCCAATATTTTCTGTGATTTTAAGGATCTCTAATAAATTCCCCATATTCCCCTTAAATTGTAAAAAAAAATCATAGGTAGATACGATTTTCCAATAAAGATTTGACATAGGCCAGAGTTAAGAGGATTAAGTCATAGTTTTTACATGGTGAATTTCTATTTATATATCTTGACATGCTTGCTTTATAAGATATTCTATATTTTTGGCTTGTGTACCCACTTTGAACTCTAGATTTTTCTTCTAAAATATGGAAAATTAGTCCTCTATATTTTGTATACAGTTTATTTTTTTTCCAGCTTGATCTTCATGTACCCATAAGTAATTTAATTTTCTTCTGACCACTTGTCAATTTATAGGGATAATTTGGAATTTTATTTACTTCATTTTATAATTTCAGCAACTTCACTGAAGAAATTATTGAGCAACATAAGACCTCACAGTGATGCCTACGTGAAACCATTGATTATCATAGATTCTACTCCAAGCTGGTACTGATCCAACTCTTTGTGGCCTACTGTAAACCCTTTTAATATATTCTAAGCCTGGGGATACTACCCTTTCAGAAGCAACATGTCATGCTTGAGGTGCTTTCTGTAGCATGGGGAAGAGGGAGGCAGTCTCCATCATAGCTTCTTTAAGGACTTAAGACTTCCCTGGAAGGGTTATTGCCATATGCCATTATCATTCTAACACCTGAAGGTTGCCCTTTTATCCAGAATTGAAAGCAAAATGAAAGTAACACAAGTAATAAAATTAAAAAAACAGAACGGGAATGGGAGAGCTACCAGCAGAGAAAGGGATCCTTCAGATCCCCAGGAAAGAACACCACCTTCACCCATCTGACCATTTGGCCTACTGCTATCAACGACCAGGCTACCAGACTCTGACTCACTTCTATGTTTCAACCACCACACTGAGGTCAAAGTCATATATTTGATCCCTACCTGAGTCAAATGGGAAGCCACCTCACTGTCAAAAATGTGCCCAACCTCTCATAAATATCATCACTTGTCCTAAAGGGATTCATGAGAGTGGGTATGAACCAATCCATGCAAATTCATCACCATTACTGGAAAAATAACCAGGAAAACCTGATCCGTGAGTCAGTCCATTGTACAAATTTCATTTAGGAAGAACTCTCTGATGGTCTTGGGGCAGATAGATGTTAAGTAAGAAACCAGGCTCTGGCACTTAACTAGTTCCATGTGTAATCTTGGACACGTTCATTTATCAGAGCCTTATAGATAAAACACATCAAGGGTCTCAAGTAGAATCTGACACAAAAGGGATGTTCACGTGATGTTGGCCCCAGCTCCTCTTAACTTTTAACCTGGGAGTTAAGAGAAGGATGGAGCCAGGTCCACCAGTGTTTCAATCCTGGTTCTGCAACACATTAGCTGTGAAACACTGGGCAAGTGGCGGCCTCATCTTTCTCATAAAGCTGGGATAATGAATCAAAGTATTCAGATAATGCCTGGCATACAGCAAATGCCAATAAGCGGTAGCTACTTCTGTAAATGTTAGTAAGACAAAGACATTATTATCATCGCTATCTGTTGATCAGTGTTTCTCACAGTGTGGTCAGGGAACTATGGATATAAGAATGACCCAGACAGTCTGTTTAAAAAAAAAAAAAAAAAAAAAAAAAAGATCCCAACCTATTCAAAAGCTCTCCTAGAGTAGTGCCAGGTAATATTCATTTCTGAATCAAACTTCCTTGAGATGTATACTAAAATTTAAGAATGAGCGACCCAGTTGGTCTTGTGCTGGGTCACAGTAAATTAAGACTCGCCAGCTAGTACTTAATCTTTACTATGCTAGGAGAATTGCCCGGTACCTGATGTTTTATATTTTGGAAATTCTTTGGAACTAAACATTAAACTGATAGGCTCACTCCTGTTATTTTTTCTTCCCCCCAATGGTACTATTTTGACTTTTTCCCCCACTCCAGCCAGGGGAAGGCAAACTATGGCCTTGGTCTGTGGCCAATTTTCTACAACCCCAACAACCAGAGCAGATGTGTGTTTAAAATGTTGTTGTTGAAAGAAAGAAAGAAAGGAAGAAAGAAAGAAAGAAAGAAAGAAAGAAAGAAAGAAAGAAAGAAAGAAAGAAAGAAAAACATATTCAATGGAGACATTGTGTTGCTCAGGGCATCTAAAATATTTACCGTCTAGCCCTTTACAAAAAGGTTTGTCAACCCCTGATAGTCTATATATATTTTTTTTAACTGCAGATCTCACACAATTTACATGCTTAAAAAATAGTAACAATAAGGGAGAATTAATTAAAATAGAAGATATTCTAGTAGATATATTCTAGTGCACCTAATAGAGGCAAGTACCACTGCCAAAGTTTTTGTTATACACGTATGCATGTGTGTTTATCAGATAATGATCAAATTGAATTTGGCTGTAGTCAAAAAGTAATTTTAAAGTCCTTGAGGGCAGGGGTGGGAAATAAATAGTGCAATCGGCTAACGAGCATTCATTAAAACTCAGAGTAATTTTTACAATAAAGGTGCCTTGGAGAACATAAAAAATCATATAAAATGATCCCTGCTGCTTAGAAGTTAATGGCTTATTCATTACAAAATGGTAATAAAATCGGTTTTGTGTACCATATACACTGTTATAAGGAGAAAATGGAATCATCAATGCAAAGTATTTCAAAAGTATCATACTAGAAAATATTTTAGTTATATTAATATATCATCTCAAACATATGCAGGTTTTTTTCTTACCACCTCCTTAATTCCTAGTTTCCTCCAATCTGGGAAACGAGTCTTTTTTTTTTTTCCTTTGTGTGTGTGCATGTGTTATGTATGTGTGTTTGCATGCATGTGTCAGGAGAATAAAAGAAAATGCTTCTGCCCTTTCTGTGTCATCCATTATTGGCTTCTTCTCAATTTAAAATATGCTTTCTTTTACCTTTCTCTTGTTTCTAGCAAGAAAAGCACTTGATTAAATTCTTATGCAAAAAGAACAATAAAGACTATGATCATCTTATCCCTAGCAATACTACAAAGTCCAAAATTAAAATTGTTAAGGTAACAATTTTTCTTCTTCTCTTCATAGGACACAAATTTCCAGGGTATTTGTGATTGTTTCAGGCCAGCTAGAAATACATTAATTTTATAACACATTTGGACAAATTTGCAAAGGAAAGAAACACCTTCCTAGGAACATACTCCAGGAAATAACACTTTAAAAGGTTTTCATTCTACAGAATACACTGCAGACACACAAACCACAAGCAGTGTAAATAAATACACACTGGTGCAATGCTGAAATGCACATCTGTCTTACACCACAAAGAGAAAACCCTTCCACACCACGGTATTTCAGCTTGGGATGCCATAAAGACGGGATTTAGGCATGAAGTGTAAATACAGGAGGCTGCAAATGTGTGTGTGTGTGTGTCTGTGTGTGTTAGGGAAAGAGGGTTGTAAGCAGAAGGGGTGGGACTTGTCAGGAGCAGCTATTTGAGAAAATTCCTTTTTCTTTCCCATTCATTCTTTCCAGCTTGTGTCTGGCACAGTCCTTACAATTACTCACTGGCTTTTCATTCTAAAGACAACCAACAAGCTTTCAGAACTTCCTACAGTGTTTTTCACATACTTTGTTTTTTTAAAAGACACCAAATCATTGAATATTTGTTTTAAATAAAAAGTAAACCATTAGCCCGGTTCCTCATTCCAAAGACCCCATGAGTTGCCGGCTAAACAGGATCCTTTGTTGTGTGTCCAAAAATAACACAACGCGGTATTGGTAAATTGGGAAACAACAGATCACTCCGTTTCCAAGAGTGTCAAAGTTATTACCATAAATTTCGATCTGCCCCAGTGAGTCCAATTCCATGCTCCTTTCAGGGAACATGCGGTCCCAACGGCAGCAAAGCCAATCCAATTGAATACCCCTCGCCTTTTCTCTTTGGACACCCCATTAATATAAGGGCTGCAAGAGGATGCCAAGTGGGCCGGTTTCCTCTACGCACAATGGTATCCGTACAGCGAAATCTCTCCAACCACAGTGAAAGTTGTCTTTCAGATGCCCACCCCACACCGGCCGTCCAGTGCCAGAGAGCCCAGGACGAGAGGGGGCAGCTGGGCAGAGAGCCGTCACCTTTCAGCTCCCCACCTCCCCACCCTCCCCACGAGGGGGAGGGCACGACACGAAAGCAGAGTAGGAAGGTGGGCGAGTGGGAGAGACAGAAATGGATGCTGAGGGGGTGGGCGAAATGGAAGGTAGGCTAGGTGGAGAACGCGGGGAGAGGCGGGTGGGCAGAGCTGCGGGATTCTAGAGCAGAGTCGGGGAACGGCGCGGGCGAGCGGGGGCGCGCAGGGGGTCGGGTCCTCACCGTTGAACGCCCCGGTGTCCGCGGCCTCCTCCTCCTCCTCCTCCTCCCCGTTCTCGGAGTCGGTGTGCATGGGCTCCTCCGCGAAGTTGACCCCCTTGCTGGGGGTACCGCCCCCGGCGGCGGCGCCCGCGTCCCCCCAGGTCCTGCCCTCATGGCCGAAGCGCGCGGCGCCTTTGCGCTCGTTCTCCTGCTGCAGGCGCGTGAAGTGCTGCAGCGCGAACTCCAGCAGGTCCGCGGGCTGGTGCCTCAGCACCTCCACCGTGAAGCCTTGCAGCAGCTCCGTCAGTCCCGCGGGGATCTCGATGCTCATCCTGCCTGCCGGGCGGCGGGCGCCTGGGCGCCGCCCTCGCCGCCTCCCCGGACCGGCCTGCGGCCCCGCGGCCGCCGAGAGAGCGCGGACGGCACTAGCGGCGCTACCCGCTGCGAGCGCGGCGCTCTGGGCCCCGGCGGCCCGGCTGGCCCGGCCCGCGGCTCCCGGCGCGCGGTTGCTCCGTCCGGCGGCGGCGGCTGAGCGAGCGCGGCCCCGGGAGGGCTGGCAGCATCTCCGGCTCCTCCCGCTCCCGCCGCCGCTGCTCCTCTCCCCCCCACCCGGGCCGCCCCGCCCCCGCCGCGCCCGCGCCCGCGCCCGCGCCGCGCCGCGCCGCGCGGGAGGGGGCGTCGGAGCGCGCCCACGTGACCCCCGGAAACCATGGCAACCTCCGCCGGCGGGCGCCGCGCACCGCCACTGGGAAGGTTGCGGTGCGGAAGACGCCGGCTGGCGGCGGGGGGTTGGTGGGGCGACGCTGCTGGGCGCGCGCTGGGCGCGGACTCTTGTCAGCACGGCCGCAGGTGGCCCCCGGGGTGCACCTCGCCGTCCACCTGTCCTCGCTCCGGTGCGGACGGGCCTCTCGGCCGAATTCCACAAGTCCTTCAGCACCAGGAACCGCGCAGAGCTGCTGCCACGCGAATTGCCCCGAAACTTCAGCCTCCACCTCGGTAGCGGCATTTTATTTTCCTCCGGGAATCTAGTTGCATTAATAAGTGTTGGCAGTGTCTTTTGCTTTAAAGTCATATGTACTACTGGTTGTCTTTTGGACGAAGAAATAATACCCCATCCTTGTGACACCTTTCTTTCTCTTTTGCTGCATTTTATCCAGCCTTCCTCCATACATCCTGTTTATGTTTTGTTTTACTGACAGTAGTAAATTGTCCACTCGATGCATTTACTACTATTTATGAAGACAAATACACCATTCATTATGAGGCCCTTGTGAAAGTTAGTCGATGCCCTTCAAACAGGATAGTGAAACATTATGAGTAAAATGTCATGGTCAGGGCAGATAGTCCTAAAGAAAAAAAAAAAAAAGCTTTGCTTGATGAGGCTCCTATTGTTTATTTTAAACCTTTCCCTTAACTTTGAGTGATTTTAATTATATCTCCAAAATAGGCTACTTGATATAAAGAGAAATAGAACTAGAAGCGTGTACATTTAAAGTAGAAGTCCTTGACTCTGAAATGAGGCTTAATTCTGCAAATGTTTACAATTTTGAATTATAAAAATGCTTTTTGCCAATTAAATGGTTTTTTAAAAAGCATACTTCATTTTCTACAATGGCCATCATATTGTAAATAAAATATTTCAAGGGCAAGTTCAGTTATTCTGATTTATCTTTCCACTTACAAAAAAAGAGTAAATACATGACTCAGAAAATTCGAACTCTAGAAATCAAGATACAGCAAACTAGTTCCTTTTACAAAAATTCACCTTGATATGAACGCTTTGTTTATAAACCAACTTGTAAGCATTCATGAGTGAATGTATTTCTCTCTTTCTGTTCCTTATCTACCTCATAATAGCATGTTGTTTTTAAACATAGTAAAGTACTTCTAATTGTGTTGAGCATTTTAAGTGGTAAGCTTTTATAAAATACCATGATCCTCATAGAGGACAATATTAGTCAAACTCTTAACCATGTAAGCATTATATAAGCCATATATGTATTATCTTCCTAGATCCAGTAATTAAGATGAATTTGCATCATCTGCCTTCATTTATGATGTTTTTATTAAGATTAGCATTGCTTGCAAGTGGCAGAAAATGCAAAATACAGTAGCTTAAGCAATATAGAAGCTTATTTCTCTATAATGTAAATGTAAGCAGTTGAGGGCTGGTATGGTGGTTCCATGAACTTCAGGTACCCAGGCTCCTTCTAGCTCATTGCTCTGTAATCCTCAGTTTCTGGTCTAAAATTAATGCTGTATCTCCAGTCATCTCATTCATATTTGAAAGGGGGGGGCATTTCACTCCCCCACCTACACACACACACACACACACACACACACACACACACACACACACAGATACACGCATACCCCTCTACGAACGCTTCCAGTAAGTTGAATACACCCATCCTCTTATACCCTCTTGGCCAGAGCTTAGTCAAGATGGCTACACCCATGGCATGATGGAATGCATTTTCCAAAGGTGACTCCAAAAATATCTCCAGTCCCTGTGCTCTTCTACAGTGTGACCTTGCCACTGCCCCATCAAGAGTTGAAGTCTTAATTCAGCTCTTCTTGAATCTGGATGGGGTTTTTACTGCTTTGAAAGAAGTCATCCCAGCATAACAGAAGTAGCCAGAAGTAGACAGACGCCCTGCCCAAATTCCTGAGCCACAGAATCTGGGAGTAGAAAAGAAAGGTTGTTATTATAAAAAGGCTTAAACCTCTAAGTTTTGGGAGAATTTGTAGCACAGTAATAGGACTGAAACACGTAGCTATATGGAAAGCTTGGGAATGTGAGCTTTATTTTGAGCAGTCATGTGCCAAGCAAACATTCGGAAACTGAGAACCAGTTCTGGGGACAATAACCAGCGGCTGCCACTGTGGATAACACTCTTTCCCCCAGGAATAACAGAAGGAAAGAGCGCTCCTTATCCATTTACAAGAACCCTATTTCAAAGTAGCATCCTACATTTTGTGTTTCAAAGTAGTTTTTGTTATGTTGGTTTTGGTTTGGTTTTTGTAGATTTACTATATGAGGCTTGGTAGATGCCTCTGTCATCAACCACAATGGCAGGGTCATGTGGCTGTCATTTCTTTAGGGGTATAGAAATGATCCAGGCATGAAATGCATAATTGGATTAGATGACCTATATGGTCTCTCCCATTCTGGGATGTTCTACAATAGTATAATATTAAAAGAAGACATGTTGGATTTAAAACGTCTTTGCAAACAGCTCTCTGATCATTTTTATTTGCATCAATTTTTAAACCAGAAACCATGACCTGAAAAATTAAAGCTTGATCCTGGTAGTCCTATTATGTTAATTTTGTTCTCAGAACAAACGTTCACTTCTAAACTCCTATTCTGGCTTTTATTCCCTACCACATAACCGTTCGGGTAATATTCTGTGATTTCCTTTGCTTTCATTTTCAGAATATTTCCTTCTGAACCTTGGAGTGCAGTGATGGTGGCTTATGGGAACTATTTATCTTTGAATTCTTTAAAAGAACATCACTGAAATTGATTCTTTGGTGGTTGATTTACAAAGCAATTTTCACTAGTTTCTAAGAGCAGCAAAAGCAATTGCCAAAGAACTCTGAGAGTTCAGCATCGAAATGAAATGAGAATGCTACCAAATTTGTTTTCACACATGGAAAATTAGATACCGGACAGAGACATCAATTTTTTTGTATGGAGCTGCCAACACAAGACAACAGCCTAGACAAGCCATAGTTTGGGCAAGTTTGCAATGGATAATCATAACTATGACCAATCAGACAGCATTTCTTACCCACAGTTAATATGTCTCTGATCATGCTCATTGGTGCAAGAAATATATACCCACTCAAGACAAAAAGACCAACTGGGGGACACAGGGGCTGTGCCTACACAGAGCTCGCAGTAGCCATCACTCTCAGTTTTGTATAGCTTTAGCAGTTCAGCACTGGCTACGGTTTTGGTGTTTCCAATTCATATTCTGAAGAGAGGGAATCCAGTTGGTTTGGTCTTGACCATCCAGTGGATTGGCTGGCCTTGAGTGAGAGGTTCTCTCCTGATTCAGTCAGTATAGCCAGTGGGGTGCAGGATAAGAAAGGGGTCGGGGAGTATAAATACATGGTGAGACCTGACTCTTCAGAAACAAAAAGTCCCAAACTAGGCACTGACAGTAGGATAGGCAACCGTCACAATTTACCTACTACCAGATGGCCACCTCATAGCCTGGAAATCTTATAAGACTAAAAGGATTGATCTCTACATGCAGTTTTGTACTCCCAGATTGTCAGATTCAGTAGGTCTGAAGTGGGGCCTGAGAGTTTGTATTTCTGTCAAAGTCCCAGGTGATGCATATGCTGCAGGTCTGGGGACCACAACTGGAGATCCACTATGCTAGATTCCCCAGCAGAGAGTTTATGCTCATACTGAGGAGACAATTCCCTGGAGAAACTTTTTTGCTTAACATCAAAGCATAAGTTTTTCTTTGGTTAAATGAGGACTTAATGCAACTTTATTATTGTGCTCTCCTTGAAGGAGTCTTATACAGTTAAAGAGATTCTCAAAAGCAACAGAGAATATGTCCTTAAATGTTACATGTCATAAATAGAATATGGATTTCCTATTAAGGGCTAGGTCAGGCTCACAAGTTTATCTCTGCTTCCTGAAGCCCCACTGAAACCATGGCCAAAGGAATGGGGAAGATAAAAACAAAATTATAAACTCATAAGGATAAAAGAACAAGAGAAATATAATAAAAATTAAAAATAATACTAAACAATTTTAAATTATGTAGACCTAAAAAGTAAGGGGATTTTGACCTATACTATCACATAGATGAACCTTGAGGACCATGTGCTAAGTGAATTAAACCAGTCAAAAAAGACAAAACCTGTATAAATCCACTTAGATGCTAAGTGCCTCGTGTAGTCAGATCCATAGAAACAGAAAGTGGAATGGTGGCTGCTGGGAGCTGAGGGGAGGGGGATGTGGGAAGCTGTTTAATGGGTGAAGAGTTTCAGTTTTGCAAGATGAAAAACGTCTGAGGTTGGTTGCACAAGAATGTGAGTAGACGTCACACTACTGAACTATAGACTAAAAAATGGTTAAGATGGGAAACTTGGTTACATGCATTTTAGAAATTAAAATTGTTTTAATTGTTTCATTTTTAAGAAAGGAATGGGAAAAGAAACAAGAGCAGATGAGAGTTGTCTACTGAAATTTTGGAACTAACTTAGCAAACTGGAGAATACTGGAACACAAGCTTGGGCGAGGGCTCGGAGAGGAAGCCAGTGAGAAGCGAGACAACATTCGTATCACCGAGCACAGAAGCTGTAGACACTGGGTGACTTTGAAAGGGAATAAGGAGTGAGGACTCATGAAATGTTTGTAGAAGGAGCTGATAACACTGTCCACCCTCTGGCCCTCCCCTGCCCTATGTAGACCATCAACTGTGCTCCTTCATTCCAGCAGGAGGTAGAGGGCGTGACTTGAGGTCTGCACAGCTGACTGTGGGAATAAGATGCTGTACCGAGAAGGGGACTGATTCTAATTTGGTGATTCTGATTTTGATCAGTGGCCTCTTTCCCCCCCTGGACTCCCAAAATTCTGAGAACTAAATGTACCTGCTAACAGGCAGGAAATCGGAGGATTCCTCTTTAGGCGACTGGCCAGCTCAGGAAGCAAGACCTACAGATGCTGACATTTGTGGGCCCAACTCTCTGTCTTTTCACCCCATTTTGAGGTTCACCAGTCAATACCCACCATCACCCCCCACACCTCATAAACGTGAATTCAGGTAGGGATCATCAGGTTTCCAAAAAAAAACTTTTAAGTATGAAAGACTATAACCAAAATAAATGAACTAAAAAATAAACTCAGAGAAGTAAAGACTGTGGTAAATAGAAGAAAAATCCTAAAACCATTGTAATATCCTCAGATATACAGTAAAAACAATAATAATTGTTAACATTTATTTGTCAGATACTATTCAGAACACTTTGTATCTGTCAACTCATTCAATGTTCAGGAGAACCCTATGATGTGTGTATATTATTACATTGCAGATGAATAAGCCAAGACACAGAGAGACTAAGTAATTTGTTCAAGATCACACAACTTACAGATGGTATTGGGATAGGACCCCAGGCAGTCGGGCTCCATAGCCAATATTCTATATTTGAAAGGAATAAGAACTCCTAGAAATTAAAACCGTGAGAGCAAAAATGCAATCAAGATAATATGTTCAAAATTAAAGTGAGGGGATTTATCAGAAAATAAAAGAAAAATCTAGAAGATGAAAGAGAAAAATAAGAAAATTAGAGAATTGACTCAGGAAGTTCAACATCCAATAATAGTTCAAGAAAGAAATCAATGATAAATGGAGAAAATTGTTAAATCATACAGGAATTTTTCCCAGAATTGAAGGATGTGAATTTCTAGACCGGAGGGGCCCATGAGCAGGCCCATAGGACAATAAAGAAAAACACTCTCACCAGGCCTATAGTACTGAAATTTAGGTATTTCAGAACAGTTACACATAAACAGAAGAGTATAAAAGCTCAGAATATCATCCAACTTCTTAACAGCAACACTGAAGGCTAGAACACAATGGAACAATACCTTCCAAGTGCTGAAGGAGTTATTTCCAACCCAGAATTCTGTATCCAGCAAATTAAAGATAGAATAAGGATATTTTCAGACATGTCAAGTTTTATGTAATACAGACTCCCATTACCCTTGATCAAGAATTCAAATAAGTTTTATGAAAACAAGGAAATAGCCTGATGAATAGGGATATAGAGGATCCAGTAAGGGGAAGGGAACCAACATAAGCCCCCAACTCCACATCAGCCAGCCTGCTTGCACCTACACTCACATACTCTACCTTCTGCCTATTGACTCAGACGTCCACGCTCTGTTTACCTGTGCTCCATCCTGTTCCCTGTGACCAACGCAAGGAAATTGCTTCTACAATTGCCACCACTCTCCTGAGGCATTCAATGTTTCCCTTTCTTTTTTTTTTTTTTTTTTTTTTTTTTTTTTTTTTTTTCAACGTTTTTATTTATTTTTGGGACAGAGAGAGACAGAGCATGAACGGGGGAGGGGCAGAGAGAGAGGGAGACACAGAATCGGAAACAGGCTCCAGGCTCCGAGCCATCAGCCCAGAGCCTGACGCGGGGCTCGAACTCACAGACCGCGAGATCGTGACCTGGCTGAAGCCGGACGCTTAACCGACTGCGCCACCCAGGCGCCCCTCAATGTTTCCCTTTCAACTGAGCCTCTTAGTGGCAAACAGACTCTAGGAGACCCCTGACTCTCCCCACCCCTGTTAGTCAAGCCCTGTAGAATCCCCTCCCTTGAGTGTGAGTGGTCCTTGTTCCTTGTTCCTTCTAGCCAATAAAATATGGCAAGAGTGAAGGGATTTTGCAGATGAATTGAGGTCCCAAAGCAGTTGATTTTGAGTTAGTCAAGAAATTTATCCAGGGCTTGATGTAATCAGCCAAAGACCCTGTAGAGAGAGAGAGAGAGTGGGGCCTCCCTGAGGGCAGAGAGTTTCCTTGCTGGCTTGAGGAAGTTCAGGAAGTAAACAGCCATGCTGAGGAAGCCCATGGGAGATGTTTTCTTCAGTTTACCATTGTTTCCTGCTGCTTCTCTTACCTCCCTGACCACATCTACTCATTCTTTTTTACTGGATATGCCTCATCCCTCCTGTTTCTAAATGTTGAAACCTCCCAATATCTCCCTTCTCCACCCTGACTCCGCAGGTGACCTCATCAAGCCCATTGGCTTTAAATACCATTTATATGTGCATGATTCTCAAATGTATGCTTCTAGCCTAACCTGTCTCTGAACTCGATACTTCTGTGTCCAACTGCCTTGAGGGGTTTAAAAGATACCTGGGGTGTCTGAGTGGCTCAGCTGGGTAAGCATCCAACTCTGGGTTTGGATTCCAGCTCAGGTCATGAACTCACTGGTTTGTGAGCTTGAGCCCTGTGTCGGGCTCTGCACTGACAGTGTGGAGGCTGCTTGGGATTCTCTCTCTCTCTCTCTCTCTCTCTCTCTCTCTCTGCCCCTCCCCTGCACTCGCTCTCTCTCTCTCTCTCTCTCTCTCTCTCTTTCTCTCTCTCTCAAAATAAATAAACTTGAAAAAATAAAAATAAAGGAAAGGTACCCCAGCTCAGCATATCCAATGCTGACGTCCTTATTACTAGTTCTGCTCTGTCAACAGCACCGAGAACAATGCCTAGAACATAGTGGGCAGTCAGTATTTATGGAGTCAAAAGAAGGAAGGAGGGGGAAAAGAAAGAAGTTGTGGCGGGAGAGCAATGCATGCGGAGGAAAGACTAAGGGAATTCTTAGGATTGTCGTGAACAAGGACCTGCGGGAGCAGCTATCCAGCAGGTCTGGAGATGAGCTGGGTCCAAATGAAGCAGGAAATCAAAGACATACAGAAGGAAGTCCCCAAGGTAAGAGAAAGGCACTGATCAATTATCTCATGTGTTTGATTATATTGAGGAAAACACCACCTCTGGCAGAGAGTTTGGGAAATGAATACACGATAGTTTCAGAGAAAACCAGACAAAGAAAACAGCACAAATCACTCCAGGAATAACAGAAGGTTGAACAAGAAAGGAAATAAAATCAAAGAACACCAAGTGGCTCAGCCATGAGCAGGATTTATGTAGTCATAACAATGAAAACAATGAGAACTGATAACAACCATAAAGTGTGGCCTGAACAAATTAGGCAGAAAAAGAGCAAGGGAACAATGTGTGTCTGTGTCTGCATCTGTGTTGTGGGAGCACGGACTAAATCCTGACATTCCATAACAGGAAGTCAACAGAAATGTCGAAATCAGAGAATCCAGAAATAGTAACGTATATATAAAACTTAGAAAAATGTTACTAAATAGCGAAAGAAATCGCTTAAATAATCGAAAGTCATTGCTTCCAGTTAATGGAAATGATATATACACATATTTGTTAAAGACTCTGAATTTCTACAACAGGTATTAAGTTATCAGAGTCCCCGTGTTTCATGCAACTCTTCCTTTATTTCTGGCTTCAGAAATAAACCCATGGCTAAGATTTTCTAGTCCTTTTTTAATGGCTGTCTAGTGGGGAGTCCCAAGCCTGCATCTTCAAGTTCTATGAATTTTAGAAATCAGTTGCGCTTATGACAGTTGGCCACTTTTTACAGGAAGGACCCTCACAGTATTCGTTTGCTAAATATCCTATTTGTTGTCCCACTTAGTGGGATGTTTATGAAACTTTCTTTTATAATAATCTTGTTCTCCTTCAGTTATTTTCCGCTTCTCCTTGTTGTCTCTGTCCAATGTAGTTACTCCATTGTCACTTGTGAAATTCAAGAACCAAGGTTCCCAGGTGTAGAATTCTCTTGCTAATCTTCATCCCAATGGGATAGAATGTCCCATTTTTGCCTTCAATCCTTTTAGAGCTAATAGAGCTAATGGGTGCTTTCTTTGAAGAACAGTTTACCCTTTACCCTGCGTCAGGGTCATTGTATCATGTTTGTTGAACTGTATGGCTGAGTAAATTCTGTTTGGACTTCTTGCCAACAGAAATAAATTGCACATGTATCAAAGCAGAAGGGGGTATTGGGGTGTTTAAACTACATTTTATTTACCATTTTAAAGGTAGAGCGTCTACATTTCCAACTCTCTTTTACAGCACAGGTTCTAGAATTTGTGAAAATCACATGTAAGTCAGGCCCAGGTAGCAAACATAGAGATAGGCATCATTCTTAGTAGACTCGGGGTCATGTAGATCTTGTTGTGCACAAATGTTTTTGTTCATGACCAGCCCTTGGTGTTGTCCCCCTGCAGATGACTCCAAAATGATTTATATTTTCAGTTCAGTCATCTCTCTTCACCGCCAAACCCACAGCTCCATTTGCCTGCTTCTCAAAGATTCTGCCTGGTGATGTTGCCAACACCTCAAATTCAATCACCAAACTTCTCAGAAACAGAAATTAAGCTCTTTCCCCTCAGTGTTGTTCTTCCCACTCTGTTCTCGGGTTCTGCAAATGGCATCATAACACCTTCTAGTCACTGACTTAGACGCAGAGCCACTGCTGACCTCTGCCTCTCACATTCCCAAGTGGATTCTTGTCAAATCCTGTTGATTCTATTTCCATGGTGACTTGCTGACATTTGTCCTCTCCCTGCCATTCCTAATGTCACTGTCTGTCTTAGTCTGCTCAGGCCACCATAACAAAATAGCATGGACTGCGTGGCTTGAACAATAGAAGTCTAGCTCCTCACAGTTCTGAAGGCTGGAAGTCAGATCAGGATACCAGCATGCTCCAGTTCTGCCGAGGGCTCTCTTCCTGGCTTGTAGACGGCTCCCTTCTCACCAAGTCTCATGTGGCTGGCCTTTCCTCAACCTGTACACTTGGAAAGACTGATGCCCCTCCTTTTCCTCTTTCTTTCTCTCTTTCTTTCTTTCTTTCTTTCTTTCTTTCTTTCTTTCTTTCTTTCTTTCTTTCTCTCTTTCTAAGTTTATTTATTTATTTAGAGAGAGAGAACCAATAAGGGAGGGGCAGAGAGAGGGAAAGAGGATCTGAAGTGAGCTCTGTGCTGATAGCAGAGAGCCCAATATGGGGCTCAAATTCATGAACTGTGAGATCAGGACCTGAAGTCGGATGCTTAACCAACTGAGCCACCCAGGTGCCCCTCTCCTTTTTCTTATAAGACCACCAATCCTATTGGATTAGGACCCCACCCTTATGACCTCATCTAACCTTAGTATCCTACCCAAAACTCTATCTCCAAGTGCAGTCACACCAGGTATTTGGGCTTCAACATACAAATTTTGGGGTGAGACATTTCAGTCCATAACACTGTATGAGGCTGGGTTTTCATCACTTCTTGCTGGACTTTTCTCTTCTAATTAACCCCCTTGTCTCCAATCTTTCCCACTTGTAGTTAACACATTATTTTGAGAAATCTTTTCTAGGTACACTGCTGTTTATGTCACTTTCTTTTTAAAAATTTTTAAAAATGTTTATTCAGTCTTTTTAAGGGAGAGAGAGAGAGAAAGTGAGCAGGGGAGGGGCAGAGAGAGAGGGAGGCACAGAATTCAAAGCAGGCTCCAGGGTCCAAGCTGTCAGCGCAGAGCGTGAAGCAGGGCTCGAACCTGAGCACTGTGAGATTATGACCTGAGTGCAAGTCAGATGCTTAACTGTATGTCAGTTTCTGCTAAAAATGAACAAACAAATGAAAACCCCAAATAAAACAAAACAAAACAAAAAAACTTCCAATAGCTTTTGTTTCCTAAAGAATAAAGACAAACCTCATTATCATGAAATTCAAGGATGTTGATAATCTAATTCCAGCCGAATTTCTCAGCTCTAATTCAAAGTCCCCATCTTACCATTAATACCACAACCAAGCTGAAACCCTTTGCCTTTGTATTTATTTGTTTGTTTATTTACTTATTTATTTTTAAGAGACAGAGAGAGTATGAGTGGGTCAGGGGCAGAGGGGGCGGTTAGAGGATCTGAAGCAGGCTCTGTGCTGACAGAGAGCCTGATGTGGGGCTCGAACTCACAAATGTGATACCATGACCTGAGCCAAAGTTGGACACTTAACCGACTGAGCCACCCAGGTGCCCCGCACTTTGCCTTTCTCTTAGCATGTATTTCAATTCCCTGCTCCCAAACCTTCGCTTACTATGTTTGCCCCACTTGGAAACACTCATTTTCCCCAGTCAAAAATCCTACCTCTTGGTCAAATGCTGCCACCTTCTAATGAACACTTCTTTGATCCCTTGGCCAGAAGTAATCACTCCCTATTTTGTGCGTCATTTTGTACTTATAACTTTTTTATTTTATTTGTGGAATTTTGTGGTTCCCCCTCTGGAAAATAACCTGCTGGAAAAAACGGGTAAGGGCCTGGCTTGCATAGAGTACAGCAGAATGCTGGCCGAAACTAACACCTGCAGACATTCAGTGAATATTTTTTAATATGAACTGTGAATCTATTATAGGGAATTCTAATATTTCGTAGTCAAATTGACATGAGATAGTATTTAGATGAGTGATTTTCAAGCTATGCTAAATGGAGCCATATTCTATTCCATACCTCAGGCTTTGACAAAATATTTTTATTTGAAGAAAGGGTTTTGTTGCCAAATACTTTAAACCATTGATCTTATTCAACTCCTTCATTTTGTAAATGAGAAAAATGAGGCCAGATGGAGATTTAAAAAAATGACATTCCCAAGGTTTCCCAACTATTTAGTAGCAGAAACAGAGTCAGCAAGATATATATAAACTGTATCAGTTGGAAAGATGTATTTGTAGAGCAGCTTAGCGACCTAGTCTTTTAAGACATTACCCTGCTGATGGGAAAATCAAGATAACATCTGAAATGAATCACAGTAACTCAGTGAGGGCACTTAAGGTTAAATCTTGTAAAATCATTTCTTCCAGGCACTGTTTGGTACTTCAAGACTATGAAAGATTTTGTCTTCTCAGGAAATGTGTTGTTCACCATGGAGCTAGTAGAATAAACCAGTTGTCTTAAAAAGTTGGACACAAGCTACAAATCACATAAACTCTACAAAATGTAAGTATTAAGCAAAGATTTGGGCATATGGTATTCCCCATGATTTCTCAGGGACTATGTATAAGTAGATCATGCCATCATTAGAATATCAAATGCACTGCTTCTCTAGGCTTGCATGTATGATAATGTAAATGTTGTAATGTCATTTCTAGCTACTCCTTAGTTATTGATTTTTTTTCATTGACATTTCTTTTAAACCAGGCCCTAAATTCACAAGCTTTCCAAAAAATGGGAAAGGATTAAAAGGAACATGGAAAGCTACCAAAAGTATTGTTTTTACTGCAATGTGACTTTACAGCTTAATAGCAGCACAGACTGACAAGTCTTATCTATGTATTTAAATAGAACCTGCCACTTAAAGAACTAAGGGCTCTGTGAAGCATGCCTTTTTTGGCATGCGATAATCCAGGGAGGATGGAAAACTATTGGCAAGAGAGTTCATCATCAATAAGAATAATAATATGTTCCGGATGCTACTTCCTGAGCCAATTTATGTGTTTAGATTTGATTTCCTATTTTTGGAGCACATCCCAATGAATCAAAAATATTAATGCTGAGAGTTGCACTAAGCAAAATGAATAAGAATAAGCCTTGAAAGATATTTGAAATGCAACCATCTTCCAGGATTAAAAAATATGGAAAGTTACCTGTTTGCCGTAGATTAAGGAACATATTTCCTTTAGTTACTGGGGGTGGCCACCTGAGAGTAAATTCTCCCATGGAGTCGACATTATTTATAGCACCTATTCTGGGCAAAGGCACCGTGCTTGGAGTCGCAGTTACACAAAGGGACAATTAGGATAGAAGTAAAATGTTCCCGTCTTTATATTCTGGTTGGGGAGACCGACGTTAAACAAATAAATAGAAAATAAATTACGCAATTATGAAGAAATATAGGATGGTCAGAGAAAGTATAAACTAGGAGACCTAATTAAATTGAAGGTGAATGGAAATGCATCCTCTTTGTTTACTGCCGGTTACTTATATTGGGTATAGACACCCCATCTTTTGCTACTAAATAGAGCTAGAGAATGTTAGCTGCTGGGCTGCCACAGCAAGAGCAGCTGATACCATGATGCAGATCCCTGGCTCAGAGCCAAAGCTCCAGAGACAGCAGTTGGCAAAATGTAGCCATTTTCCATAGGACTACCTCCTTTAAAACACAGTCTCTCCACAGTGTGCAGTGCGGGGTCCTCCCCAGCCAGCTTTACTATCTAACTGCCAGAGCCTCTGATTCTCATGGAAAGTGGGACAGACAGGTTAGCGCTAGTCATAATAAAAACACTTGACAATCTATTTTTTCTTTTTCTTTTTTAACTTTGATGCTGCCAATGATTTAGTCATAAAACTTCATAAATATTTTTAACTGAAAACAATTTTTCCAGCTGATATAAAAAGAGAGAAAACTTGAAACATTCACAATCATAATAACATTTATCGAAAGACAATTTTTTCTCCTTTCATGATTTACATTTTATATTTATATGTTAATGAATTTCTATTCATTTGTATGGTTCAGATTTATTGTCAATATAACAGAAACCTGAATTTAAATATCCTCAACTCTTCATGCATTTTTGTTGTTGTTGTGCATTTTTATTTCTACTCATTTAGAGAGGACTTTTTCCCCAAGGCTTGGATGCACTATTTCTTTTTTTAATGTTTATTTATTTTTGAAGGAGAGAAAGAGAGAGAGAGAGAGAGAGAGAGAGAGAGAGAGAGAGAGACAAACCGTGAGCAGGGAGGGGCAGAGAGAGAGAGGGAGACACAGAATCCAAAGCAGGCTCCAGGCTCTGAGCTGTCAGCACAGAGCCTGATGTGGGGCTCGAACCCACGAACCGTGAGATCATGACCTAAGCCGAAGTCGGATGCTCAACTGACTGAGCCACCCAGTCGCCCCTTGGACTCACTATTTTATGTCAAATCATTCCTTGAAAATCGAACTTATTTATGTGTCTTGTGTTCAGTATCCTCGGTCATAACCTCCTGATTGCTCTACCCACTTTCTACTTCCTACTTTGTATTTAAGCAATATTTCTCTGAACAAAAGAATTCTGTTAACCTTCTGTTCTCCACTTATGACTTTCAGAAAACTTTGTTCTTTGGCTCTTCATAAAAAATTATTTCTGATTATCCATCTGTCTACAGTCATAGACCCCTAAGCACCTAGGATTTCATCATTATTTTCATCAGCCATCAAATTTCTATAGAGAGCTACCCCATATTCCTTTGATTCAAGGCCAGTCTCACTTGATTGGTTAGTCTCTTTCACTCATACTGTCTTGTCTTGTCTTTTTTTTTTTTTTTAAGTAGTCTCCACACCCAGCATGGGACTTGAACTCACAACCCTGAGATCAAGAGTTGCATGCTCTACTGACCAAGCCAGCCAGGTGCCCCATCTTTTCCTCATACTTTCTAAGTTTGAGTTCACGGACATCCCTTTTTGCCCCCACCCCCATTTTCTCCATTCCGTCTAGAAGCAATTTCTCTTTCTTCCAGTAACTGGTTAGTTACCCAATCCTTTTCAGTTGCAGAAAAGTTGAACATATCCCTTTAAAATATGCATTTATCATTTCATGTCCTACCCCTAATGAATGTTCCTTCTCTTTTTTGGAAGTTGTAGGAGGAAGATTACAGTGTTCACATGCAGCATGAACTACAATAAAACCAGACAAAAGGAGCCCCAAATGCTTAACCCTGTGTTCAGATCCCAAACTCTCTCTAACTAGGTTTGAGTCACTTTGTCTTTGTGGATCCCAGCTTTTTCTATAAAATGATGGAATTGATACTAGATAATGTCGAAGGTTCTCTTTTAAGTCTAGAGTTCTGTGATTCTATAGATTTCTCCATAGAAACACTTCACATGTTATACACTGTACATACTTGTTAAAGTTTTAAACTCTATAGGAAAGCAACTCTGTCTAATATTCTTTTTATTTAATATCTCTTCCAGTTATTGTCTTTCGTCCTTTCTCCTTTTAAACACATAACTCTTAAAATTCTAATGAAGGTACTTCTTCCTTTGTCACTCTTTTTGTATTTTTTCTTCTTCTCTGTCTCCATTGCTCTGTAGTTGTTTACCCTGAATCTAGACCTGCATGTTTGTCACAAAATGAAAACAGAATCCATCTGGTCTTGTCATCATTATAATAATATGTGGACTTAAATCTGCTGCACAGTTTTTAAAAATAATATTTTAAATAATAATACACGAGATTATTTGGAAAACAAGAATGCATAAAGAAAAAATTAGAATTGCCCCACACTCCTAATATTCAGAGATAGCAGCTGTTATTTTTTTGAAGAAGTTTGGCATCACATTTTATATATTATTTTCTCTTGATCCTTCGATGCACAAAACAGATTGCCTCCACCATTTCTAATTCTGCCCTCTTTATTTATACAGCTTTACTTTTCCCTAAACAGTAGATTTCCAATCTTTAGTAACCCTCTACTTTCACTGATTATGCACAGAAATTTTTGCTTATTAATGTTTCATTGGCATTTTACCATGCGGTGTATTTTCAGTTTCTATTGTTATGCATATTGCAGAGGGTTGCATGAATATTCTTGCCTTATTTCAAGCTTTATCCATAATGTATTGGAATTCGAATCACATTTTCCTAGCATTTTTATATATTTCACACGGTTAGAAGGCAACCCATATGCTGGCTCTATTTTTAAGCGATTTATGCCTCATTGTATTGACGACTGTCTCCCGAGACAAAGGCAGCTCTTCAGGCCCTTTTTGGTCACCCTGTTACTGGTTTGAACATACTGGAAAGTCAAGTCTATCATCTTCTTATTTGTAGCATAATTTTAGACCAGAGTTATGATTCTGTCACTTGCTACCACTATAGCCTTTGCAATGAAATTATGAAAAAATTTTAATCTGAACCCAAAAGTGTTGAGGACCTCCAATTACTGCTATTCTTTTACTAGCTTCCTTAAATGAGATAGTCAAAAGCACTGGTGTCATGGATTTTATTATTTCCCTTTTCTCCAGAATCAAACCAAATATATCTGCCAAAGGCTGATTTTGACAGTAGGGGAATTATTTGCAAATGTAATGGTAAGCCAATCTGTTCCAGGAACTCTCTTTTCCCTCCTGAACTTTATTATGCTTTCCAGCCCTCAGACGGTTGCCTGTGCCACGTAAAATCCAGTCTCCCATTAGGAAAATAAACCGTGCAATCCCAGAGCATTAGACAGAGTCCTGTTTCACCCCCTAAGACTTGCATAATCATAAGAGGCTCTCTTTTCAGAGCTGGACCGTGTGGATGGTCACCTCTAGGAGTCTCAGTGTCACTCACAAGATATTGCAGACTTCCTTCTCTGGGGAAAACAAACAGCATGAGGTAAACTCTGCTACTTGTTTCCTCTTTTCTTTTTACAGACACTTGTTTATTTGCTTACTTGCTTATTTACTTTCTCACTTTGCTAGCTAGCTATGCAGCTGTCTATCCAACCATGGACCCTTTTCTTCTTATCTGACTTATGTGGGTTAGAATGTCTCACCATGAAACTTGCCTGAGTCAGTGCCTCCTTCACCTTTCATCCACTTGCTTGCTCGTGTCTTTTTTTTTTTTTATTAAAGATTTTTTAATGTTTATTTATTTTGGGGGGGGGGGCAGAGAGAAAGGGAGACACAGAATCCCAAGCAGGCTCCACGCTGTCAGTGCAGATTCCAAGGAGGGGCTTGAGCTCACAAACCTCAAGATCATGACCTGAGCCGAAATCAGACTCGGTTGCTTAACCGACTGAGCCACCGGGTGCCCCAACATGTCTTTAATTTCAGTGATTTCTTCTCCTCCTCGATTGATTCCCACTCTGTTGGCTGCCTCCTTGGTGTCACACACAGATTCCCCCCCACAACCCTGCCTGGCCCCAGTCTGCTGGCCTCCTCCTTGCCATTCTGTATCAAGATCTGATGTCGTTCCTCAATCTTACATATGCTGGTTCAGGCATTTCACTCCCCTGCTCTTCTGATTCCAATCATGAAGCACAGCTACTCTCTTACCATACATCCTTGTTTTTTGGAAGCAAATTATTCCCTTTTATACTACACCATTCAAAAAAATTCAACTTCTTTTTTTTTTCTTTTATCAAAGTAGAGATGGCACACAATGTTACATTCATTGATGGTGATGGACACCTCGGCCTTGTGCTATGCTCACTGCGGTATTCAGTTTTACTTTTCATGATATCCATGCGTCTTTAGTTTTGCTTTCCTCCTTTAATGTTTGTCTGTTGTTGAACCTGAGAAGATGAAAGCTGAATGGAAAAGGAATCAAGGATTACAAAAGAAATAATCCACATTTAGGGTGAATGACATCCACCATGTATCAGAAGCAGCAGTTAGGGGCCTTTCAGCAGAAGGGTTAGAAAACCGCTCATTCTATATTAGATGTAACATAAAGCCACCGAAACAGAGGTTCACAGGGAAGCATTTATGCATAGCAAGGAGAGCTTGTGTAGGGGGCACCTGGCTGGCTCTGTCGGAAGAGCATGAGATTCTTGATCTCACGGGTCAGGAGTACGAGCCCCAGGTTGGGTGTAGAGGTTACTTAAATAACTACCTAACTTGTGTCTTTTGTGAAGGCCCAAACCATAGAACTGACAAGATAGACAACCAATCTTCAATGAGATTAAAGCTTGTTGAGATGGGTTATGACTGTAACTTTGGTTATTTTATGGGGCCTTACTAGTCTCTGATAGCCATTCCCTCCCCAAATATTAAAACTGAACTAGCAGAATTTCTGTTGGCCTCCAGGCTCCCAGATCTTCCTACAAAGACTGTCACATGAATTTTAGATAGAAGGATTGACTCTCAGTGCTTGGAGGCAGTTTTAGAGGAAAAAGAAGATGATAGAAAACAATAATGAAGAAAAGGTCTTTCTATATACATACATATATGTTTATTTGATATTAGTTGGGTACACTCTCTTGGTTTCAGAGATCAATGCCATAAAAAGTACTCATATTCTCCCACAAAATCTTGCTCCACCATCATAAATAGAATATTGGGCTTATGCAGACCATGATCTGACCTGAGTGGCACGTTATAAGATTTTAAACTATGAAATTTTTTTGTATTCATTTAGAAACCATGATATGCTATGCTTCAAATATGTTGATTTGGCAACTCCCCAACTCATCAGCCTTCTATGTTTTATGTAGTTGTTCTCTGAACAATTTTTGGCTGTGGTACGTGAGAATATTTTACAAGCAATGTTTTTTTCTGCCTATTCTTTCTCCCTCCTTTCTCTTTTTCTGCCTTCCTTCCTCTTCCTTTTTTATTAGTAAACTATTGCTGTATAACAAATTACCTTCAAGCTTAGCAGTTTAAAACAACGAACATTTATTATTTCATAGTTTCTCTAGATTAGGAATTCAGGAGAAGCTTAGAGGGGTGGTTCTGTATCTGGATCGAAGTCAAGCTGTTATCTAGGGGCTATAATCATGTTAAGGCTGGGCCGGGGCTGGACAATCTGCTTCCAAGGTGGTGTACTTGAAGGGCTATTGACAGTTGGTCTTAGTTCCTCTCCACAGGATTGCTTGAGTTGCTACACAACATGGCAGCTGGCTTCCCCCAGAACAAGTGTCCAAGGGAGAGAGCAAGGAGGAAGTCACATTTCCTTTTATGACCTAGTCTTGGAAATGATACACCATCTCTTCCATCGTAGTTTGTTGGTTAGAAGCGAGTCAGTAAATCCAGTGTGTACTCAAGAGGAGAGGAATCTGGTTTTACCTCTTGAATGGAGAATTATCAAAGAGATTGTGGACATATTTTGAAATCAGCACACCTACCTCCTTCTTTCTCTCTTCCTTGGAATTTTTGTTTGATTAAATAAAACTGTAGGACATCCATGTTGCTTTCTTCTTCAAGGAATCGAAATAATATCCCCAGGGGAAACCGAGTAACGGAGGACTGGGAACCAGAAAGCCAAATTTACTCTCAATTCTGTAGGTAAGGGACTTTGATTATGGGTGAGCCACTGAACCTTACTTGCCTCAATTTTATGCATTGTTTAGAAGCTTGACACTCTTCAAGGTTCTTTTTAAGCTCATTTAAGTTCATTCTTTTAAGCTCATTTACTTCATTCGTTTATTTTTCAGGAAAGTAATACCTAACATTTGTTCTTTCACAACCCCAAAGATTAAATTCGTAGTTCTTTGGGTCTCTATCACTACGTAATTAGTTGGCTACATATTTGTGCTCCAGCCTTTAACTCCCATTGGTAATATATGGGTTTCCAGTCAACCCCAATCTATATCAGGGTCCCAACAGGAAAGAGATGGCATGTCCAAAGGAGAAAGTTAGGAAAGTGTAATAAAGAGATTGTTACAATGGTGTGGGCAGGATTTAGGGAGACCAACAAGGCACAGTGAATTATCTTGGGACTAGCAATGCTGGGGAACTGTTTCCATCCCAAGGCCCAAAAGGGGAAAAGGATGAGAGCTATTACCAAAACTCAGGAATGGAGAGGACCTTCCTAACAAGACCTGTGATCATTGGTCTAGAGAAGTAGCCTATTTGCAGTGACCCCATAAGGAGAGAGCTGGGGGGTCAAATACCTGACCCTCATTTTCCTCCTCCCCTCTGATCTCTGATGTCCCATTCATTGGCCAAACCCAACCTTAACTGGCTAAGAGTAGATCTAACAAATGGAAAATAGGCAGAACATTCCTAAAAGAAAGCTAAAATTACACTTTGAACATGAAAATAGGAATAATTAAAACATTGTTGGTAAAATCAGACCTACATAGGAAAATCCTAACAGATTTTAATGCCCAGATATTAATCTGGATAATCTGCATATCACCATGGGAGTGGGGGCAAGACTTGATTGTTGATTATATGTAAGAAAGATTACAGTTAGTTAATTATATTATCCCATGTCTGGAGAATGAACGTGTACATAAAAGTAAGGGAGTCTATAAAAGGGATATTGAGAAAGATAGAATAGGGCAGATCCTCTAGCAGTGGCCAGAGGGATGGTGCCCTGACCCATGAACACCAATATCTACTGTGAGGCAGGTCTTGACTGAAGAGTGTAAGTGACCACATGGGGTTACCACTTCCTGGTGACACTGGACATTAAGATCATCCAGCTTACCACCCCACCCCCCCCCCCCCCCCCGCC
The DNA here is from genome assembly GCF_028749965.1 of Puma concolor. Taxonomy (NCBI): domain Eukaryota; kingdom Metazoa; phylum Chordata; class Mammalia; order Carnivora; family Felidae; genus Puma; species Puma concolor. The sequence continues at coordinate 92,684,985 of NC_141668.1, read as the reverse complement.
CTTTGCTGTGATCCATTCTCTTCGAGTAATCTTGTGATGGTAATCTGTCTATTATGAAAGAATATACACTTCAGAGAGTACAAATATTCAAATAATTTCTATTTATTTTTATTACTGTAAGTCAATAAATTGACCTTCTGGTGCTTATATTTTTTCCTATGTCATCACTTCAGTCAGCCTGGCTAGGGAGTGTCCATCCCCAAGAGATGGAATTAGGCATTGGAGCAGATCATGTTTCTGTACCTACAAAGCCCAGAGATTGGGGAAACACCCTGCATGAAAATGAAGGTACCCTGGGAGGGCCTGCCATGTGCACTTACCCATGTTGGCATCTATCTCAGTTTATTGTAATTTATAATTGCTTGTTTCATTGTGTGTTGCTGGGCTCTAACCAAGGTCGATCTTGTTTTCTGATTTATTGCCAGAAAACAAGATTAATATCTATTTATGGAAATGAATGAATGAATGAATGAATGAACTTGTCAAGAATGAACTTAAGTATATGGATCTTTCCCAAAGTCACCTAACTGAAAATTTTCTTTAAACTTCAGCACCTTAAACTGTGTAGCTTATCTGGAACTCTGACTCTCCCTCGATTCTTGGTTTCCTCATTGAGCATCCTTCTTTCATCTTTCATGATTCCTCATTTGGAGCAGAATCCTAATCCCTTTTCATCTCTCTCTTTCCCTCTCTCTCTCTCTTTCCCTCTCTCTCTCCCTCTCTCTCTCTCTCTCTCTCTATATATATATATATATATTTTTCAACTTGTGCATTAACCTTTGTTATTCAGCTTCACCATACTGCTTTCACACCAACCTGCTTTCATCATATTTTCTTTTTTCTTTCCTCTCTTAAAAGAAAAAAAATTTTTAAGAGTTGTTTTGTTTTTTGTTTTTTGTTTTTTACATCCAAATTAGTTAACATGTAGTGCAACAATGATTTTAGGAATAGATTCCTTAATGCCTCCTATCCATTTAGCCCATTGCCCCCATACACCCCTTCCAGTAACCCTCAGTTTGTTCTCCATATTTAAGAGTCTCTTCTGTTTTGTCCCCCTCCCTGTTTTTATATTATTTTTGCTTCCCTTCCTTTATTTTCATCTGTTTTGTATCTTAAAGTCTTCATATGAGTGAAGTCATATGATATTTGTCTTTCACTGACTGACAAACTTCACTTAGCATAATACCCTCTAGTTCTATCCATGTAGTTGCAAATGGCAAGATTTCATTCTTTTTGATTGCCGAGTAATACTCCATTGTATATATATACCACATCTTCTTTATCCATTCACCCATCAATGGACAAAAGAAAAAAAAATTTTTAGTGTTTATTTTTGAGAGAGAGATAGAGACAGAGTGCAAGTGAGGGAGGGGTAGAGGAAGACGGAAACACTGAATCTGAAGCAGGCTCTAGGCGCTGAGCTGTCAGCCCAGAGGCTGAAACGAGGCTCGAATTCATGAACTGTGAGATCATGACCTGAGCCAAAGTCTAAGGCTTAACCAACTGAGCCACCCAGGTGCCCCACTTTCCATTTTTTGGTTTTTTTTTTTTCTGGTAAGTGGGAGTTCAAAATTCCTATTTTTTATTAGTTTTTCCTCTTTGCTCCCATTTGTCTTTCCATTTCTGTTCCTTCCCTCTTAATATCACTGCCTTAAGTTGTCTTTCCCATACTCCCACCCCTTGCCTTGTTCTGTTTACTCCTGCATCCGCATCAAGTGAGGCACAATTTTCCTCTTGTGTCTCACAGTCTGTAAGTTTCTGGTTATGGCTGTTGCCAAGTGCTCCTTTGCCTAACTGCTCTTTTCTGGCTCTGATACATTATATCTCATATGCCAGTTGGTTTTTTTTTTGGTGGGAGGCATGGGGTTTTTTTTTAGGTCCACATGGTGGTTCCAATCTCATATGCCATTTTTAAAAAGTTCTAGGGAAGTGGGGGGATGGGCAAAATGGGTGAAAGGAAGCAGGAGGTACAGGCTTCCAATTATGAAATGAGTAAGTCAGGAGGATGAAACATACAGCACAGGGAATATAGTCAGTGATACGGTGATAGGGTTGTATGGTGACAGATGGTAGCTAGGCTTGTGAGCATAGCATAAGAGCAAAGCATAGCATAACATAAGGTGTAGACTTGTTGAGGCATTCTGTTGTACACCTGAAACTATGTAACACTGTATGTGTCTACTACATTTCAATAAAAAAAGAGAAAAACGTTCTATACTGCAAATTTTCAAGGACACCTAAAAGTAGGGAGAATAATAGAATCCCTATCACCTAGCTTCAACAATTACTGACATTTGCCAGTTTTGTTTCTAGATGTGACTTTCTAGGATTATATATGACCAAGCTCTACCTCCAGCAGGCACGCACGATACAGATATGTTTGGATGCCCTCTGGAGCCACAGAATGTCCAGTGGAGCTCACTGCTCACTGCCCTGCTTGCCCTCACATGCTCTGAACAAACCTAGGTAGTTCTCAGTGTGCTGTTGATACCATTTGTGGCCTTCTCTCTCCCCTCTCCTACACTGTGAGCTCTTTAAGGCTGGGAGTTTCATCCTCTTCCTTATCTCCCGGCACCTGGCACATAATGCCTGACACTTAGTGGCTCTTAACTTAAAGTTCTGGGGGCACCTGGGCGGCTCAGTAGCTTGAGTGTCGACTTGGGCTCAGGTTACAATCTCACAATTCATGTGTTCAAACGGCGCATCAGGCTCTGTGCTGACAGCTCAGAGCCTGCTTCAGATTCTGTGTCTCCCTCTCTCTCTGCCCTTCCCTGCTCGCACACTGTCTCTCTCAAAAATAAACATTATTTTTTTTTAATTAAAAAAAGTTCTGGAAAGAATGAAAAAATATATTGCAATGACTCACCTATTTCAAATAAAATATTCAGGTATCCTGGTCACTTCTGGGCAGTGGTCTGCTCTCCCTTCTTCTGTTTCCAGCTTTTTTTCTCTGAGACAATGCAGTTTGTCATTCAGTTGATTTAGGCTACATGTTTTGATGCCACTTTCTACATTTCTACAATATGTGCAATGTATCTATCAGCCGTTCTCCTTCTAAATAATATGAATGCCAACATTTATGTACACTTATGTGCTAGGCACTGTACAAAGTTCTCTGCAAATGTTATCTTTGTCAATCCTGAATCACAAGAGCCCCTGAACTAGAAACTGTTATCATCCTTAATTACCAGATGAGGAAGCCTTGGTCCAGAGAGAATATGGAATATGTCAAGGTCATACCACCAATGAGGGGAGGAGTCTGTACTTAAACCTGGATTCCAGAACTTGAGCATCTAACTGCTGTGCCACACTACCATGGCTGCATCTCTGTCTTTGGCTGGCTTAGTGCTATTTGTATCCAGTCAACACTAAATCTTTCTCTGTGGATACTGTGTCCAAAATAAATAAGAAATCACTCTGCTCCTAAAGCTTGATCCTTGCTCTTTTCTGCCCTCTCACCCTTGGCAACTGAATCACTGCAGAAATGCCTCTTGAAGTCTTCCCCAGTGACTTCCTAATCTGAATTCCCACACAACATCCTCATGCAGACACTTGTTGACCACTTTTCATCTGACGCTGATGACAAATCATCCTCTGGATGGCTTCAACAATCGACTTGCCTTTCCTTCAGGAACCGAAGAAGTCTTTCTTCTCCTGCGGAAGTGCAGGCCCACACTAACAGGACACTTCTCTTGTCTTTTCTCTTTTCTTGTTCCTGAATTTTACTTTAGCCTTTTTCTTATATCATCACTTCAGTCAACATGGGCTTCAAATCTCCCCTTCCTTGGCTTGCTTACCATCATAGTCATGTCTGTGAACACTGGAGGGGGCATATATTTTTCTGTGCTCAGTATCGCTTTGGGGCATCACCCTTCACACCCATCCCTCTTGATCTGTATGTTCTGGTGGTACCGGCCTTCCTCCTGGCTCTAGGGCTGAGTGCGTGAACCAGGCCTGGCCAATCAATTCTAAATTACTCCAACCATAGTAATTGCACCAGGATGAGCACATGACTGATGGTGTTGAGTCCTTCAAGAGGTCTTGGACTATTGATCGAGAGTCATTCTCTCCCGAGATTGTAGATACTAGGGGTGATAGAAGCCTGAAACCGCTGGTGGCCATCTCTGTCATGTGTAGAAAGAGCATGCTTAAGAATGGCATCTTCAGGGGTGCCTGGGTGGCTCAGTTGGTAAGCGTCCGACTCTTGGTTTCGGCTCACGTCATGATCTCACGGCTTCATGGTTTTGAGCCCCGCACTGGGCTCTGTACTGGCAGTGCAGAGCTGCTTGGAATTCTCTCTCCATATCACTCTGCCCTACCCCATTCATGCTGTCTCTGTCTCTGTCTCAGGAAAAAAAAAAAAAAAGGAATGGTGTCTTCGTGGAGAATACAGTATCAGAAAACGAAGAGGTACATATTCCTGACCCCATAGTTGAAAGCCTGAATCAAACCAGGCCTAAAGTCACCTCCACCTCTGAACATGATAACCATCAGCAGGAAAACCCTCTACAGAGTATCTCTATACTATTATTAGGATAAAGGGAACACCTACCCTTCATTAATTGTAAATACTATGTTTGACTGGGTGTTGAGGGAGGAGGCAGCTATAAGAGCAGGAAGTTTCAAACCTTGCCCTGAGTGGGCCTTAGGGGTTCTGTAAAAGTTCCTTAGGGGACACCATGGAAACCAGAAAGCAGGGCTAAGAATAACTCTGTATTTGTTTTATATATTGGGCTTCAAAATAAGGTTTCTGAAGAACGGCTCTGTTGCTAACAAAAGCAAAAACAAAAATCCTTTGAAAATTGATGTACTGTTTATGTTAGTTCTCCTAGAAACCCAAGTTCTCCTATTCTCTGGATCCTGCTTTGCACCCTGCTTTGGCTGAACTTATACCCCCCCGTCTACACAATCACTGAGTTGTGTGTCATGCTTTTTGTCCCCCCCCCATCTCAGTAGTGATCAATCAGGCATTTCCTCCACATATTCTTCTCTCCTTTCTCCTGGGTAACAGCCAATTCAGATGTTCAACAAAATTCCAATTCAGCAAATATTTAGTGAGTGCAAGGTAGTGCTATGTGCGGTGTTTTGTAACATTCACGAATTCTTTCAATGCCCTGAGAGATGGGTAGCTATTTACATTTGTGTTTAATGAATGAGGTGAACTGATCATCTCAAAAGGACACAGGGCAAATTGTTGGTAGAGCTAGAAATAGTACAACCACTAACCGTAGGCAGATATAATAGAAGGAGCCTGAAGTTGGGGAACAGACAGACTTGGAGTTGAATCCTGGTTTGTGACATACTTATTTTTGGAACTTGAGCAAATTATTCAAGCTCCCTGAGCCTCCGTTCTCTACCCATGAGATGTAATATCCTCTACCTTCTAATGACATATGTGGATTGTATTAAATAACGTGTGAAACATATTAGCATGAAATTGGCTCAGGAACTGTTAGTTTCCTTCCACCCCACCAGGAAATACGGGTGTTCCTCCATCCAGGATGATTTGCACGTAAAAAAAAAAAAAAAAAAAAAAAAAAAAAACTCCCTTTTTGTACCGTTTTCCATTGAGATGCTCATGCATGTAGGACATATTGTACTATAAGTCATAATATTTAGTCATTTCATTGTCGATAATACCCTTGTTGGCCAGGAGAGAGCAAAGGCCTGTTACTATGAATTTGCAACACCAAGATTCTGGGAGGAAAGAATCAACACCAAATGGCAGACTTTCAACAAATTGCAACTTCTCTCCAGCTGTCAGAGCCCAGCTATCATTTACTGAATCAGCGATCACATATTTAGGCCTAATGACCACTAGGCACTGTTTGAGGGGCTGGAGCCCATTGTAATGGAAACAAGACAGACTAGTCTGTGAAAATGACAGAAGTGGATATGGATGGCCTGTCTGCTCTGCCCTCCTGCCCTTCAAGGGCCTTATATTTGCTGCAATAGCTTAGGATGGGAGCAGCAAATTGTATTTTTGTACAGCTGAGCTAAGAATAATTTTTACATTTTTAAAGAGATCCTGTATAGCCTGCAAAGCCTAAAATGTTTGCCATCTGGCCCTTCAAAGAAAATATTTGCTGACTCCTGGTTTAGAGTCACCTTATAATTCTTCCATCAAGATCAGAATAAAGAGTTTCATGGTATAATTACTAGAGTATTTTTTATTAATAATTTGTTATTATATAAAGCATTATTAAGAATTATTTATTATGGGGGCTCCTGGGTGGCTCAGTCAGTTAAGCACCCGACTTCAGCTCAGGTCATGATCTCGCGGTCCGTGAGTTCGAGCCCTGCGTTGGGCTCTGTGCTGATGGCTCAGAGCCTGGAGCCTGTTTCAGATTCTGTGTCTCCCTCTCTCTGACCCTCCCCTGTTCATGCTCTGTCTCTCCCTGTCTCAAAAATAAATAAATGTTAAAACAAAATTAAAAGAATTATTTATTATGATTGTTAAACAGTATTTTTTAAATATTGTTTATTTTTGAGAGAGAGAGGAGTGTGATTGGGAGAGGGGCAGAGGGAGACACAGCATCGAAAGCAGGCTGCAGGCTCCAAGCTGTCAGCACAGCCATAAGATCATGACCTGAGCTGAAGTCAGATGCTTAACCAACTGAGCCACTCAGGCGCCCCTGATTGTTAAACAGTATTAAAGGATAGAAAGCGATGGGTAGTGAGAAGGTAGATTTTTATATCAATTTTGCAAGAAAGTACAGTAAAATCTTGGTTTGTGAGCATAATCCATTTCAGAAACATGCTTGTAATGCAGAGCACTTGTATAGCAAAGCAAGTTTCAGGAACCATTGGCTCAGTTGTGATCATGTAACATTCAGCATCATGTACTACTCGTATTGCAAGACATCGCTCGTTTATCGAATTAAAATTTATTAGAAATGTTTGCTCATCTTGTGGAACACTCACAGAACAAGTTACTTGCAACCAAAGGTTTTCCTGTAATTCTCTTTTGTTAGATCATTTGACTATCACTTTGTTTTCCTAGACTATAACCTCCACATAAAAGGTGGACCTTCCCTATACAGCTTTCCTGGGGTTTTCCAATGTTTTTTCCCTGTACCAAAAAACAGAAGTTGAGAAGATGATGTGGGGAAGGGTCATCATTCCCCTGTGACAATGGGGAAGGAAGGAGAAAAGTTACTTCATTGTCACACCAGCCCTTTGACAATTGAAAAATCTTCACCTTTCCATTTAAGTATGCCCTGCATTTCTTGCCTGTGCCACATTTATTTAAAATGGAACAGCCTTCCTTGTACTTGTCTAGATGTTTCTTAACACTTTCTCTTTAATGCTCACATATTTTCCCTTCCCTTGCTGCTTGCCCTGGCTTCTCCTACCTGGGCAAAGTGAGAGTCACTGGCTAGTGCACTCTTAGCATTGACTTTCTGTTGACTTTCACCTCGAAGGGTAATTCAGAGCCTGGGAGTGGCACCCTCTTCTTCCTCCTGTAAAATACTTCCAGGTAACAAGACTGTCGGTGCCCACCCAAAGCTTGTGTAGGCCCCCCTGGTGTCAACCCTCATATAGAAGAGCCCATGACAAACCAAGCTCACAGGGCACATGATGTGGAAGCTTCCAGCTGTAGGCACAAGTGTCCTGGGTTGGGTGTTAACAGTCCAGTTTCAGCTCTTCTTCCTCTGCTTCATCTTGTTGAATCTGGGCCAGTTACTTACCTTTCGAATGCTTAAATTCTCACATCTGTAACATTAAGATAATGCCGACTCTCATTTCAGCTTCTGGGAATAGAATTAAACTGTATATGGACATTGATGTTCCCATAGTAACAGTCACGTAAGGTATCTAGCCTGCCACCAGAGGCAATAAATTATTTATGATAAGTACTTGTAAAAACTCCTAACTGTCACTGTAATAAAAGATTCTTACAGGAAATCCTGGGGATATACTTTCACATTAATTTGCATTCATTATTTCAGGAAGAGTTCACTCTGCTCCCAACTACCAAATTCTAAACTCCCAGAATCAAATCAATTAGCACAGGCTGGAGCTGCTGAATTCAAAAGCAGAACAGAGTCCTCCCGTGGCCCCTGTAAAGGGAAGGAAGAGACTGACTTCCTGGGGCTATTTATTAAAACCTGGGAGGAGTCAGTGGGTGTGGCTTCTCGGGGAGAGATAGCTCCAGCTTGGGGCTGCATAAAGAAAACAAGAATGATAGCTATAGCTCTACAAAAAAAAAAAAAAAAAAAAAAAGTATTATAATATTATTAGTGTTGTTATTATTATTGGGGAAATTTTAAATGTACAATAAAACACAAACAAAAATGTAATAATAATCCCTCATCCTCAGAGATAACCATTAACATTTTCGTTTGTAGCCTTCCTACCTTTCTTTATATTTATATTTTTACAAATATTGTTTGGTAGCCTCCTTCTTATATTTGTGAACATGTGTCCAAGTTATTAAATATTCTTTTCAGAACATAATTGGCTGGAAATGCACCGTAAGGTTGTATCACAATTCACAATTGGTCAACATTTAGGTTGTATCCTGACTTGTCTTTTAATTAAACTTGATTCATATTCAGCCTGAGATCTCGCATTAATTTAGCTGACAGATTTAGACCTACAAATATTTTGATCCATCCATAATACTACCATTGCTAACAACACCCTCTTCCTTCCCAATGCTTTTGCTATTAGCCCATAGTGCAAATACACCCAAACTCCCCTTCAAAAACAAATTTCTGTGAAATTCTGTGAAATTTTTATTTTTCCATATTCTTTGGACCTTGCATGTGGATCTTTTGCCTAAAACATGATCTTCTTTCTTAATTTTATTGAAAATATCTTTTTTTCTTTCTTAATTGTACAATGGTGAACTACAATAGTGATCTTCATTTTAATTTCAAATTTGTCCTTATTATTCTCTTTTGATAATATTATTTGACTTGCTTTTCCCACGAAGGTTTTATTCTTTCACCCAGATCTCAAACTTTTTAGTATCAAGATTCCTTTACAAATTGATTGAGGACCCCAAAGAGCTTTTGGTTATGTAAGTTATATCTATTGCTGTTTGCCATATTAGAAATTAAAACTGAGAAATTTAAGAAATACTTTCATATTTCATTTTAAAGTAATGATAGAAGCCTATAACGTGTTAACATAAGTGCATATTTTATGACAGATAACTGTATTTTGCCAAGCGAAATCCAGTGAGAAGAATGGTATTGTTTTACATTTTGCACATCTCTTTAAATGTCTAGCCTGACAAAAGGCAGTTGGATTCAACAATCTGCTTCTGCATTGACACCATTGCCATGTGTTGTTTTTGTTGAAGTTCATGTACGGAGAAAACCCTGCCTCACACAGATACATGGTTGGAAAAGGAAGGACCTGGCTGGCCCTCTGCAAGATCTCTGGGCTTACAGTGATCCTCTCTCAGCCTACACGTTAGGAACCACTGACTGTAAGTGCTGGACAGCCTTTTTATGCTTCGGTTTCCTTTTTGTAAAAATATGGTGGTAATAACAGCATTTCAAAGTGTTCTGAAATTATAATGTGAAAACCGCTACAGCTACAGGCAGAAATCTACACCTGTTCATAAAATAGGAAAACTGTTCTCTCGTTTGGGAGATATGTAGCTATCCAAAGTAACATGGTTACTAAAGCAATAGATATTTCCAATAGGTATGTAGGTTTCACATTCCACCACGGCAACCAAAACCTAGGAATTTTCAAAAGAAAATTTTAAAGTGTCTTATGTAGTTTTGGTAAGGAAACATTTTTTTTTCAGGAGGGTAAGATATGAATTCTGGCTCAATTTCAAAGTGGAGATCTATTTCTCTGAAACCCATTGCATAGTTATCTTGGCATTCTTTGATCTAGAAAATGTGCTTATGTGTTTTGTTTTAGCTTAGGTCAAGGGTAGAACTAATCCCTATTGGACATTTTAAAGCCAGAATATGTGGAGAACAAACAGAGGGTTACTGGAGGGGGTGTGGGAGGAGGGATGGGCTAAATGGGTAAGGGGCATTAAGGAATCTACTCCTGAAATCATTGTTGCACTATATGCTAAATAATTTGGATGTAAATTAAAAAAAAATTAAAGAAAAAAAATAATAAAGCCAGAATGTAAGTTTCTCATGGCAGACCTCATAATGGGTTCTGTGTACTGCAACAGATCCAGTATGAGCTAGACTGATTGTAATATACATATTTGGCAGTGGACTTGCTTGCAGGTACCCTGTGCAGCTGAAATGTGGGGATAACTCCCAGGGCTGGTTTACAGCAGTAGACATTCCGTTTCAACTGACACAGTGACTCAGCCTGGGAAGGTGAGATTCGAGGGGCAGGATGGCACAGAACCCTCTGTCCTTTACCCCCACCCAGAGGTCCAGTGGATTGTCCAGCCCCCAGGAGAACCACTCACTGATCTGGTGGTTGCTTTGATGGCCATGTTTGGGGTGGCGCCCAGATGTTTTCCTCTGATCTGCCCCCAATTCTGGATTGTATCTCAACGTAGCATCTCCTGTTGTTGAACAGTGGTTGCAGCCCAGATTTCAGAGAGCTTGAGTTGCGTCTGCATTTGGCAAATGGAGATAATGGGCTGGGTGAGGACAAAAGTGAGAAAGGACAGGAAAGTGTTTTGAAAATACTTTAAGTGCAACCATTGTCGGGGGCGCCCGTGTGGCTCCGTCGGTTGAGTGTCCGACTCTTGATCTCAGCTCAGGGCTTGATCTCAGGGTCTTGATCTCAGGGTCGTGAGTTCAAGCCCTGCATTGGGCCCCCACATGGGGCATGAAGCATACTTAAAAAAAAAAAAAAGCAAAAAAAAAGGTGCAAGAATTGTTATTATTGCTCTTAAACCAGTAAACTGAGAAACCAGCCTAGTGTGAGGAGCTGTGGTGAAGAGAGACACTAGGCCTGAGGGGGTTCTTTCATTTGCTTCTAGCAGGTGAGGGAAAGAACTTGCCAGATCCTTCCCAGATCTTGTTATGCTAATTCTCCTGTCTATGGAGTTCCTGAAGTTGTTAATTTAATATTGGCTAACCAGCCACTTGTTGATTCCCCCAATCCTCCCTTAAGTCACAAAAGAAGGTATGGTCTGGCACTGAATATTTTTATGTCCCTAAATAATCACTTGTTCTGTCACTGCAAAAATGATTGCACCCTTCATTACCAATGACTTTATTTTTCAAGTCTTTTCTACTTCTTTGACATCTGAAAGTAGCTGATAACATCACGGAATATAGTCATTGTGAGACTATAGCACATAGTTCAGTGTGCATGTCCAGTGTTTTAAAAATCCTCTATTAATTAATTTTCAGTTTAAAGTAAGCAGAACCTTGGCACGGAATGGATTTTTGAATTTAGAAATTGGTTCTTGAGTGAAATCTTAACTTCTTTGTGTTTAATTAGACTTCAATTGCTGCACTTAAAAAAGGTCACCTAAATTTGGAAAAGACAACCAATTCTAACTGTGACAATCTCACACTTGCTGAATTTTGTCAGAAAGGTTAAAGTACTTTTTTCCATTTACTAAGTAACATTTCTACATACTCCCACCACACTGGCACACCAAAAACTCTTGGCTTCTAAGGAAATGAGGCAATCGTATTTGAATGGATTAGGCTTTGAATTCTTGTGACCACAGGTTCATTAGCTCCTCGTATGCAAACATTTTAGACTATATGCACCAAATTTTCTTTGCTGCAATAATGGAACTGTGTTTCCATTGGGTCTAATAGACCCATACTAAATGGGTCTATTAGAGGTGTTGCTGGTTGCCTAAGAAAGTGTGTGCAGAGCACTTAGAGTTTCCTGAGATAGCTGGAAATAAATTAAAGTGACTTTACTTCTAGAGAACCAGGGTAAGGTAAACTGAGTGACTGAGGGAGAGGGTTCAGTAGGAATACAGGTGGAGGACCTTGGAAGAAGGAGCTCTGAGGAAACCTGCCCTGGGGTTGCAGAAGTTTCTCCAGCTGCCATGGTTACTGTGTCAATAAGAACTACTAGGCTACATAGCATCATCCAGTTTTGGGGTTCCATGGAAAATGGAGCTATGTTCTTAAGCTGATGGCTGAGCACTGGACAAAAAGCTCCAGCTTCCTGGGAACCATGTCAACTTACTTTATATATAAGTATTGGCCAAAATATTTTAGGCAAAAACATCTCACATAGACTACTATCCAAGCATCAGTTGGATTATCATTATTATTATTTTCACTCCTGACTATATATAAAGAACCAAGGATTTTTTTCCCCAGCTTTATTAAGATAAAATTGACATGTACTGTTATATGTTTAAGGTGTATGACATGATGATTTGATGTATGTATGAATTGCAAAATGATTACTGTAATAAAGTTGGTTAATATATTCATCATCTTACATAGTTACCCTTATTTTCCTCTGGTTTTATTGAGGTATAACTGACACACAGCAGTGTGTACGTTTTTTTTTTTTTTTAATATATGAAATTTATTGTCAAATTGGTTTCCATACAACACCCAGTGCTCATCCCAAAAGATGCCCTCTTCAATGCTCATCACCTACCCTCCCCCCCTCCCACCCCCGATCAACCCTCCGTTTGTTCTCAGTTTTTAAGAGTCTCTTCTGGGGGCGCCTGGGTGGCTCAGTCGGTTAAGCGTCTGACTTCAGCTCAGGTCACGATCTCGTGGTCTGTGAGTTCAAGCCCCAGTCGGGCTCTGGGCTGATGGCACAGAGCCTGGAGCCTGCTTCGGATTCTGTGTCTCCGTCTCTCTCTGCCCCTCCGTTCATGCTCTGTCTCTCTCTGTCTCAAAACTAAATAAACTTAAAAAAAAAAAAAAAGAGTCTCTTATGCTTTGGCTCTCTCCCACTCTAACCTCTTTTTTTTTTTTAATTTCCTTCCCCTCCCCCATTGGTTTCTGTTAAGTTTCTCAGGACCCAAATAGGAGTGAAAACATATGGTATCTGTCTTTCTCTGTATGGCTTATTTCCTTAGCATCACACTCTCCAGTTCCATCCACGTTGCTACCAAAGGCCATATTTCATTCTTTCTCATTGTCACGTAGTACTCCATTGTGTATATAAACCACAATTTCTTTATTCATTCATCGGTTGATGGACATTTAGGCTTTTTCCACAATTTGGCTATTGTTGAGAGTGCTGCTATAAACATTGGGGTACAAGTGCCCCTATGCATCAGCACTCCTGTATCCCTTGGGTAAATTCCTAGCAGTGCTACTGCTGGGTCATAGGGTAGGTCTATTTTTCATTTTTTGAGGAACCTCCACACTGTCTTCCAGAGCGGCTGCACCAGTTTCCATTCCCACCAACAGTGCAAGAGGGTTCCCGTTTCTCCACATCCTCTCCAGCATCTATAGTCTCCTGATTTGTTCATTTTGGCCACTCTGACCAGCGTGAGGTGATATCTGAGTGTGGTTTTGATTTGTATTTCCCTGATGAGGAGCGATGTTGAGCATCTTTTCATGTGCCTGTTGGCCATCCGGATGTCTTCTTTAGAGAAGTGTCTATTCATGTTTTCTGCCCATTTCTTCACTGGATTATTTGTTTTTCGGGTGTGGAGTTTGGTGAGCTCTTTATAGATTTTGGATACTAGCCCTTTGTCCGATATGTCATTTGCAAATATCTTTGCCCATTCCGTTGGCTGCCTTTTAGTTTTGTTGATTGTTTCCTTTGCTGTGCAGAAGCTTTTTATCTTCATGAGGTCCCAATAGTTCATTTTTTTGCTTTTAATTCCCTTGCCTTTGGAGATGTGTCAAGTAAGAAATTGCTACGGCTGAGGTCAGAGAGGTCTTTTCCTGCTGTCTCCTCTAGTGTTTTGATGGTTTCCTGTCTCACATTTAGGTCTTTATCCATTTTGAGTTTGTTTTTGTGAATGGTGTAAGAAAGTGGTCTAGTTTCATTCTTCTGAATGTTGCTGTCCAGTTCTCCCAGCACCATTTGTTAAAGAGACTGTCTGTTTTCCATTGGATGTTCTTTCCTGCTTTGTCAAAGATGAGTTGGCCATACTTTTGTGGGTCTAGTTCTGGGGTTTCTATTCTATTCCATTGGCCTATGTGTCTGTTTTTGTGCCAATACCATTCTGTCTTGATGATTACAGCTTTGTAGTAGAGGCTAAAGTCTGGGATTATGTGATGCCTCCCGCTTTGGTCTTCTTCTTCAAAATTACTTTGGCTATTCGGGGCCTTTTGTGGTTCCATATGAATTTTAGGATTGCTTGTTCTAGCTTCGAGAAGACTGCTGGTGCCATTTTGATTGGGATTGCATTGAATGTGTAGATAGCTTTGGGTAGTATTGACATTTGAACAATATTTATTCTTCCAACCCATGAGCACGGAGTGTTTTTCCATTTCTTTATATCTTCTTCAATTTCCTTCATAAACTTTCTATAGTTTTCAGCATACAGATCTTTTACAGCTTTGGTCAGGTTTATTCCTAGGTATTTTATGCTTCTTGGTGCAATTGTGAATGGGATCCGTTTCTTTATTTGTCTTTCTGTTGCTTCGTTATTAGTGTTTAAGAATGCAACCGATTTCTGTACATTGATTTTGTATCCTGCGACTTTGCTGAATTCATGTATCAGTTCTAGCAGACTTCTGGTGGAGTCTATCGGGTTTTCCATGTATAATATCATGTCATCTGCAGAAAGCGAAAGCTTGACTTCATCTTTGCCAATTTTGATGCCTTTGATTTCCTTTTGTTGTCTGATTGCTGATGCTAGAAGCTCCCAAAACTATGTTAAACAACAGCGGTGAGAGTGGACATCCCTGTTGTGTTCCTGATCTCAGGGAGAAGGCTTTTAGTTTTTCCCCATTGAGGGTGATATTAGCTGTGGGCTTTTCATAAGTGGCTTTTATGATGTTTAAGTATGTTCCTTCTATCCCGACTTTCTCGAAGGTTTTTATTAAGAAAGGATGCTGAATTTTGTCAAATGCTTTTTCTGCATCGATTGACAGGATCATATGGTTCTTATCTTTTCTTTTATTAATGTGATGTATCACATTGATTGATTTGCGAATGTTGAACCAGCCCTGCAGCTCAGGAATGAATCCCACTTGATCATGGTGGATAATTCTTTTTATATGCTTTTGAATTCGATTTGCTAGTATCTTATTGAGAATTTTTGCATCCATACTCATCAGGGATATTGGCCTGTAGTTCTCTTTTTTTACTGGGTCTCTGTCTGGTTTAGGAATCAAAGTAATGCTGGCTTCATAGAATGAGTCTGGAAGTTTTCCTTCCCTTTCTATTTTTTGGAATAGCTTGAGAAGGATAGGTATTATCTCTGCTTTAAATGTCTGGTAGAATTCCCCAGGGAAGCCATCTGGTCCTGGACTCTTATTTGTTGGGAGATTTTTGATAACTGATTCAATTTCTTTGCTGGTTATGGGTCTGTTCAAGCTTTCTATTTCTTCCCGTTTGAGTTTTGGAAGTGTGTGGGTGTTTAGGAATTTGTCCATTTCTTCCAGGTTGTCCAGTTTGTTGGCATATAATTTTTCATAGTATTCCCTGATAATTGCTTGTATTTCTGAGGGATTGGTTGTAATAATTCCATTTTCATTCATGATTTTATCTATTTGGGTCATCTCCCTTTTCTTTATGAGAAGCCTGGCTAGAGGTTTATCAATTTTGTTTATTTTTTCAAGAAACCAACTCTTGGTTTCATTGATCTGCTCTACAGTTTTTTTAGATTCTCTATTGTTTATTTCTGCTCTGATCTTTATTATTTCTCTTCTTCTGCTGGGTTTGGGGTGTCTTTGCTGCTCTGCTTCTGTTTCCTTTAGGTGTGCTGTTAGATTTTGTATTTGGGATTTTTCTTGTTTCTTGAGATAGGCCTGGATTGCAATGTATTTTCCTCTCAGGAAGCAGTGCGTACGTTTAAAGGTGGTCCACATAAGGACTCAACATACATACATTGTGAAATGATCACCACAATAAGTTTAGTTAACATCTCTTCATATCATTACAAAATTTTTTTTTGCCTTGTGATGAGAACTTTTAGGATCTACTTTCTTAGCAACTTTCAAATATACCATACAGGAGCATTGACTGTAGCCACTGTACAATTATAGTATAATTACCTCGTCTCTACTTACTTATCTTACACCTGGAACTTTGTACCTATCGAACACCTTCATCCATTCCCCTTGCCCAGCTGACCATTTTGTGTGTGTATGTATGGTGAGAATGTTCAAGATCTACTCTTTAGCAACTTTCAAGTATACTATACAGTATATATTGTTTTATATGTCATATATATGCATGTATTGTATATACAGTTAATAGAGATTTTTTTAAAGCAGGTTTCACCTTCATTTTTGTGAACTTTCTCACACATCTGAGTGCTGATTTCAAACACTATGAAA
Source organism: Puma concolor (assembly GCF_028749965.1). Lineage (NCBI taxonomy): Eukaryota > Metazoa > Chordata > Mammalia > Carnivora > Felidae > Puma > Puma concolor. The sequence continues at coordinate 92,668,636 of NC_141668.1, read as the reverse complement.
TTACTACAGTGCTTAAAATGCAGTTTTGCATTACAGCAAAGCAACAGCCTGAGCTATAATGTTCCCGTGGATGTCTCTGAAAGGACAAGGGTGACCACATTCAAGTTTAGAATTTGGGAAAGAGGAGCAGAGATAGGGAGGGCTATCATAGCTACCACCACCATAGCTGCTGCTGTGGTCGCCCTGATAAAGACAGGAGGAAGTAAGGCAGCCCAAGATCTTTGACCTTGAAGCCCTTGATCTACCAGCAAGAGAAAAATAGTGCTGAAGAATTTATCAGCATCCAGTTTCTCAAGAAGAGTTGAACAGTGCTATGGAAGATGAACCAGTGTCTGTTTTACAGTGTTTCTGGCAAGAAGGCTTGCACTCCTGTTTTAGATATAATGACCACCCTCAGAATTTTGAATATCTCATAGGGATATCTTCCCAAAGCCTGTAGGATATGAGTCGTTACATCAGAATCTTGAGCAAAAGACAACTTAGTTGTGGAGGACTTGCAGAAAATGACATTTCATCTCTAAGTCTAGCTAATACACTAATTCCTTTAAAGGTCTAGGTCTGGGATTCTATACTGTCCCACTAATGGTGAGGATGTTCCCAGGACAAAGGGACCTAGCATTTCTGCATGGCCCAAGAGAAGCTGGCTAGAGATTTTTTTCCCTCTTATGTTTTCTCCTTACCTAGTAGCCCTATTCTCTATTAGATTGCTTTTAAGAAAGAATTTGATCAACTCCTTTCTCCGAAGAGACAGAAAGAGAAAATAAACAAAGGTTTGATGTATTCTCTTTCTCAGGAATACCCTCATTAGGGAACTAAGGGATGAAACTCTGTTGGTAGAATTTCAAAACTCAGCTAGCCTAGTGGGAAGGAATTTGAAGTGGCAAGGAGAATGTTGTCAACCCTACCTTGTTGTCTCTCTACCTTTAGCAAGGCAAGCCCCGATGGGTTTCCACTAACATGGTAGATGTCCCCCTTACAGCCCTTCAGAAATCTTACTTGTCTCTGTGTGTGTCAGGGAAAATGGCTGAGTGGAGGAGGCATTTCCTCTTGTCCTGTCTGGCACTGCTGGCCTCAAGGGTTGGGCCTAATGTGGCTTTATAACAGTTATACAAGTTTCCAAGCTGAAGCCCATTTTAGTGAGGGTGGAGACATCATACCCAGAATAGGAGCCAGTCGCTGAGAAGGGTCACTGTCTTTTCTCAAGATGATTTTTATAAAGAAAGCCAGGAGAAATTTTTATTACACTGTTACAATAGATTATGGTAAGAAATACCAGAGCAACATTAAGTATGAAACTGCCCTCCTCCTTCCTTTTATCCAGAAAACACAAGACTCTCTTATTTAGTAACATTCCCTCCTTCTATGTCATGGACTTATTTGTCTTACTGTGCGTCCTTGTCAAGCTTGTGGATTAATGTCAGAGGGAGCTCTACCAAAACCATGGCATAACCTGCACAGCTTTTTCTCTGTTTCCCTGAAAAATGTACCAATCAGGACACCTAATCTTTGTAACAATACCAACCCTACTCTGTAAAGGACACTTTGGGTACTTTATGTTGAAAAATTAAAAGTCATATTGGTTTTGGTGGAATGTGGTCTACAATAAGTGCCATTAGAAACATATCAACACACGTTTTTGGAATAGAAAGAAGAAAAAATAAATTCCAACCAGGGAAGGAAATTATATGGACAAGAGCAATAATTGTGGCAGGTATTTATTCAACTCTCCAGTTAGGCCCCAACTGTATACCAGGGCTTAATCTTGAGACGTAAATGTTCTATTTCAAAGGGGGTGAATTATAGGAGATGATATTTCTGTGACAGTGTCACTCTTGATTAAATAGCAGACTTCCATTAAGGTATTTACTAATCTTATTTGTGTCAGCTTCTTCACCTATACATAATGAGGCTGATAATACTTGTATATGACATATTTCATAGGAAGACTTCAAATGAGAACAAGTGCATAGATGCACCAAACTAGTTTCCTGATAAACAGCCATAAGCAGCAGTAAGGTGTTGCTGTGTGCTTCGACATTGCCATTATGTCTTGGCATTGATTGTGTATGTGGAAATACATTTCATAAGCATTTTGGGAGGTGAACTTAGGCTTTTTGAAATACTGGAATATTTTTAGTAATTTCAAATAAGAAGGGTTCAAGTAAGCCTAATTAAGTAGGCTCTGGTATATTCAGCCACGTTCAGCATGTTCAACTAGTTCCCAGCTAGTGTTGGGAATGCCAGGTGAGAGGGAGAGATACAAAAACAAAGTTGACCAGATCTCTGCCGTCAAGGCCCTTCCAACCTCGTAGGGGAGACAGTTGCTTAACCAACATTTCAGCACCATGGGAGACTTAAGAATAAAAATATTGGATCGACACAGAGGGAGTATAAATTTTAAGTGTGACAATTAGAGAAGGAAATTATACCAACAGTCACAACAATACAAATATTAATAACTAATAATTGCAAAAGAGCCTTTTACATCCAAGACCCACTAAAACATGTTACCGCATTTACTCCCTTCCAAAAAATGAAATAATTATTATCCTTATTTTATAGATGCAGAAACTGAGGCTTAGACAGATAAAATGACTTGTGCAGGATGGCATGGCTGGAAAGGTGGAGCCAAGATTTTGAGTTCCAAACCCATGTTCTTTCTACTCTGCCACCATGCACCTTGGTAACAGTGTCATTCTACAAACATATTACGGTGATGTCCAAGCAATTTTGAGTCTTTTAGAGAGGCTGTTTCCCTGATAGCAGCCATGGCTTTGTGATTTGTCCATGGCCATTCGAGACCATCAAGGTCAGGAGGTGGGAGCCCTGCACACCAGCAGGTCTGAGGTCCATGTAGAGAATTCCTCCCTAATCTGCTGGGGCTTGTGTGCACCTGGTCACTTGATCTAGTAACAACAAACTGCAGGGATTTTTTTTTTTCTTTTCTTTTGAAAGGACTGGAGAGTGGGGAATAATCCCATTCAGCCATTTTCAAGGGCAAGCCAGCTAACTAACACTTCTATACATGCAAATGGTTTGCATTTCATGCTTTCCTTACTGGAACCTTTTCCTTCTAACATCTCGTAGGAAACTCTTCCCAGAAAATAAGTAGGCACACAGGAATCTTCACTATATTTTAAATGATTATATTTTCTAAGATACATATTCTAAATAAAGGATTTTTCCTGATCACTAAATTTATTATATAAAAATTCTTATAAAAGTATAAAAATGCTTACAAAGGTATAAAAATTCGAGGGGCACATGCCTGGTTCAGTCGGTAGAGTATGTGACTCTTCACCTCAGAGTCATGAGTTCAAGCTCCATGTTGGTTGTAGAGTTTACTTAAAAAAAGATGGGGCGCCTGGGTGGCGCAGTCGGTTAAGCCTCCGACTTCAGCCAGGTCACGATCTCGCGGTCCGTGAGTTCGAGCCCCGCGTCGGGCTCTGGGCTGATGGCTCAGAGCCTGGAGCCTGTTTCCGATTCTGTGTCTCCCTCTCTCTCTGCCCCTCCCCCGTTCATGCTCTGTCTCTCTCTGTCCCAAAAATAAATAAACGTTGAAAAAAAAAAAAAAAAAGATGACATAACCATTTGGCTATTTTTTTTAATTAGTTGCTTTAATTGAATGTAGTAAAAATTATATGACACTAGAAGGGGTTTGGGACTATGCTATATTTATTTATAGTATACAAAGTGAACTGAAAATCTGATACAATAATTTCTTTGTTTTTTAATTTTTATTTATTTTATTTTTTAAACTCTGCTGTAATTAATGTGTAGTGTTATATTAGTTTCAGGTGTGAAATATAGTGATTCGACAATTCTATACATTACTTAGTGCTCATCACAATAAATGTGCTTATAATCCCCTTCACCTATTTCACCCATCCCCCCTCCTTCACTCTGGCAATCACCAGTTTGTTCTCTAATTTAAAAGCCTGTTTTTTGGTTTGTCTCTTTTTTACTTTGTAAATTTGCTTTGTTTCTTAAATTCCACATATGAATGAAATCACATGGCATTTAACAAAATTTTCATCCTGATGTGAAAAAGCTTAAAGAACAATATATTCTGATTATATTCTTATTTGAGAATCAGATAGCAAGGAAAATGACAGATCCATGGAATGAAATTTTAGAAATATTACCTCAAATTAAACAAGAAGTTGTATCTGAGATATGATCCTTCTGTGATCAGCACAATGCCTAACAGATGTGGTGTCTGGATAGCTCACTGTTGGTTTCTTGAAACCCCAAAGTACAGAAGAAGCAACCTTTGCTTTTTCCAGTGTGGTCAGTAGCCTGAATTCTTATTGAAGGCACGGTAAACAGAATTGTTCCAAGATGGCTGCCATAGTTATAAAGAATGATAAATGATTCTACTGTGTCACCAATTTTTAAAGTTCTCTTTAGCTCTTGCAATGGAATTCAGATTGTGCCAGCCATCTTTTATTAGTCAGTCCCATGGGTTTTTTATTGTTATTTTGAACAAGATCTATTTTTGTTTAATTCTATGGGAACCACACATAGTTTGTACTTTTGCCAGAAATTTATTTTCCAATGAGTATTACCCAATTCTAAATAAGTACATTTTTATGCTGAGACATAGTAGGGGTGAGTTCAATCAGGAATGCCATTTAAAATTGTATAATGCAGCCTGGACTTTTTTGGTAACTCTAATATTCTGGTAACCAAAAGTGAGTTTGGGGTTTGTTTACTGTCTTTCAAAGTGATCCATTTTGGGGCACCTGGGTGGCTCAGTTGGTTAAGCATCTGACTTCCGCTTAGGTCATGATCTCGTGGTTGGTGAGTTTGAGCCCTGCGTGGGGCCCTGTGCTGACATCTCAGAGCCTGGAGCCTGCTTCAGATTCTGTATCTCCCTCACTCTCTGCCTCCTCCCCCTCAAAAATAAGTAAACATTAAAAAACAAATTCAAAGTGATCCGTATTAAACAAAAACATCTTCTTTTTAAAAAAGTCATTAAGAATTGATTTTATAGCAATGTAGCTTTTTTGTTGACTTATAGCATTGATTTGTATAATTTCGCAATGTGTTTATTCATGCACAGAGATAAATATTATAATATTTCTAATAATCAGAAAATTAATATCACATGTCCTTTCACAAAAGAAAAAAGGAAACATTTTCTTACCTAACTTGGTGTATGATATATACAGAAATCTTGAGCTTGTTTTCAGACGTGGGAAGACAGTCTTGTTCTATTGCTCTAAAGTGTCAGGGTATGGATAATAAGACTATATCTCTTTGATCTGAGGAAAGCAGAATATTTTCACTTGTAACAAAGCTGAACTCCCAGGACTGCAAGAAGCAAAAGAGGCAATCTTATTAGAAGACAGGACCTTCAAGTGTCTTAGACCCTGAGGGATGTGTAGATGTTATATTTTATTCAATGCAATAACACAATCTGTGAACAAAACTGTGTAAGCAAAATCTCTAGAAAATGATGAATCCTGCACTAAGGCTTAAAGAAATCATAGAACTACAAAGCTTCTACAAAGACCGCTTTCAGAGCACCAAGGAGAAAACTGAGGGGACTTTTAGTAAATATCATTTATTCTCATGTCAGAAAAGAAACTAAAGCAATTTCTTTTGTTTGTTTGATTGGTTTGGTTTGGTTTGGTGTTTTTTTTTTTTGTAGGAACATAAACCATGGAAGATTATATAACTTAAAGTAGTTGTGCAAGTAATTATATGCCCAAATATCTAAGACATGAAATAAAATTTTATATTTTGTTTTGCCTTTCAAATGGATAGAGATTTTTATTATTTTTATTATTTTTTTTAATTTTTTTATTATGAAATTTATTGTCAAATTGGTTTCCATACAACACCCAGTGCTCATCCCAACAGGTGCCTTCAATACCCATCACCCACTCACCCCTCCCTCCCACCCCCCCATAAACCCTCAGTTTGTTCTCAGTTTTTAGGAGTCTCTTATGTTGTGGCTCCCTCCCTCTCTAACCATTTTTTTCCTTCCCCTCCCCCATGGTCTTCTGTTAAGTTTCTCAGGACCCACATAGGAGTAAAAACATATGGAGTCTGTCCTTCTCTGTATGACTTATTTCACTTAGCATCACACTCTCCAGTTCCATCCACGTTGCTACCAAAGGCCATATTTCATTCTTTCTCATTGTCACGTAGTACTCCATTGTGTATATAAACCACAATTTCTTTATTCATTCATCGGTTGACGGACATTTAGGCTTTTTCCACAATTTGGCTATTGTTGAGAGTGCTGCTATAAACATTGGGGTACAAGTGCCCCTATGCATCAGCACTCCTGTATCCCTTGGGTAAATTCCTAGCAGTGCTACTGCTGGGTCATAGGGTAGGTCTATTTTTCATTTTTTGAGGAACCTCCACACTGTCTTCCAGAGCGGCTGCACCAGTTTCCATTCCCACCAACAGTGCAAGAGGGTTCCCGTTTCTCCACATCCTCTCCAGCATCTATAGTCTCCTGATTTGTTCATTTTGGCCACTCTGACCAGCGTGAGGTGATATCTGAGTGTGGTTTTGATTTGTATTTCCCTGATGAGGAGCGATGTTGAGCATCTTTTCATGTGCCTGTTGGCCATCCGGATGTCTTCTTTAGAGAAGTGTCTATTCATGTTTTCTGCCCATTTCTTCACTGGATTATTTGTTTTTCGGGTGTGGAGTTTGGTGAGCTCTTTATAGATTTTGGATACTAGCCCTTTGTCCGATATGTCATTTGCAAATATCTTTGCCCATTCCGTTGGCTGCCTTTTAGTTTTGTTGATTGTTTCCTTTGCTGTGCAGAAGCTTTTTATCTTCATGAGGTCCCAATAGTTCATTTTTTTGCTTTTAATTCCCTTGCCTTTGGAGATGTGTCAAGTAAGAAATTGCTACGGCTGAGGTCAGAGAGGTCTTTCCTGCTGTCTCCTCTAGTGTTTTGATGGTTTCCTGTCTCACATTTAGGTCTTTATCCATTTTGAGTTTGTTTTTGTGAATGGTGTAAGAAAGTGGTCTAGTTTCATTCTTCTGAATGTTGCTGTCCAGTTCTCCCAGCACCATTTGTTAAAGAGACTGTCTGTTTTCCATTGGATGTTCTTTCCTGCTTTGTCAAAGATGAGTTGGCCATACTTTTGTGGGTCTAGTTCTGGGGTTTCTATTCTATTCCATTGGCCTATGTGTCTGTTTTTGTGCCAATACCATTCTGTCTTGATGATTACAGCTTTGTAGTAGAGGCTAAAGTCTGGGATTATGTGATGCCTCCCGCTTTGGTCTTCTTCTTCAAAATTACTTTGGCTATTCGGGGCCTTTTGTGGTTCCATATGAATTTTAGGATTGCTTGTTCTAGCTTCGAGAAGACTGCTGGTGCCATTTTGATTGGGATTGCATTGAATGTGTAGATAGCTTTGGGTAGTATTGACATTTGAACAATATTTATTCTTCCAACCCATGAGCACGGAGTGTTTTTCCATTTCTTTATATCTTCTTCAATTTCCTTCATAAACTTTCTATAGTTTTCAGCATACAGATCTTTTACAGCTTTGGTCAGGTTTATTCCTAGGTATTTTATGCTTCTTGGTGCAATTGTGAATGGGATCCGTTTCTTTATTTGTCTTTCTGTTGCTTCGTTATTAGTGTTTAAGAATGCAACCGATTTCTGTACATTGATTTTGTATCCTGCGACTTTGCTGAATTCATGTATCAGTTCTCGCAGACTTTTGGTGGAGTCTATCGGGTTTTCCATGTATAATATCATGTCATCTGCAAAAAGTGAAAGCTTAACTTCATCTATGCCAATTTTGATGCCTTTGATTTCCTTTTGTTGTCTGATTGCTGATGCTAGAAGCTCCAACACTATGTTAAACAACAGCGGTGAGAGTGGACATCCCTGTTGTGTTCCTGATCTCAGGGGGAAAGCTCTCAGTTTTTCCCCATTGAGGATGATATTAGCTGTGGGCTTTTCATAAATGGCTTTTATGATGTTTTAGTATGTTCCTTCTATCCCGACTTTCTCGAAGGTTTTTATTAAGAAAGGATGCTGAATTTTGTCAAATGCTTTTTCTGCATCGATTGACAGGATCATATGGTTCTTATCTTTTCTTTTATTAATGTGATGTATCACGTTGATTGATTTGCGAATGTTAAACCAGCCCTGGAGCCCAGGAATGAATCCCTCTTGATCATGGTGAATAATTCTTTTGAATTCGATTTGCTAGTATCTTATTGAGAATTTTTGTATCCATACTCATCAGGGATATTGACCTGTAGTTCTCTTTTTTTACTGGGTCTCTGTCTGGTTTAGGAATCAAAGTAATGCTGGCTTCATAGAATGAGTCTGGAAGTTTTCCTTCCCTTTCTATTTTTTGGAATAGCTTGAGAAGGATAGGTATTATCTCTGCTTTAAGTGTCTGGTAGAATTCCCCAGGGAAGCCATCTGGTCCTGGACTCTTATTTGTTGGGAGATTTTTGATAACTGATTCAATTTCTTTGCTGGTTATGGGTCTGTTCAAGCTTTCTATTTCTTCCCGTTTGAGTTTTGGAAGTGTGTGGGTGTTTAGGAATTTGTCCATTTCTTCCAGGTTGTCCAGTTTGTTGGCATATAATTTTTCATAGTATTCCCTGATAATTGCTTGTATTTCTGAGGGATTGGTTGTAATAATTCCATTTTCATTCATGATTTTATCTATTTGGGTCATCTCCCTTTTCTTTATGAGAAGCCTGGCTAGAGGTTTATCAATTTTGTTTATTTTTTCAAGAAACCAACTTTTGGTTTCATTGATCTGCTCTACAGTTTTTTTAGATTCTCTATTTATTTCTGCTCTGATCTTTATTATTTCTCTTCTTCTGCTGGGTTTGGGGTGTCTTTGCTACTCTGCTTCTGTTTCCTTTAGGTGTGCTGTTAGATTTTGTATTTGGGATTTTTCTTGTTTCTTGAGATAGGCCTGGATTGCAATGTATTTTCCTCTAAGGACTGCCTTTTCTGCATCCCAAAGCATTTGGATTGTTGTATTTTCATTTTCATTTTTTCCATATTTTTTTAAATTTCTTCTCTAATTGCCTGGTTGACCCATTCATTCTCTCGTAGGGTGTTCTTTAACCTCCATGCTTTTGGAAGTTTTCCAGACTTTTTCTTGTGGTTGATTTCAAGCTTCATCGCATTGTGGTCCGGAAGTATGCATGGTATGATTTCAATATTTGTATACTTATGAAGAGCTGTTTTGTCACCCAGTATGTGATCTATCTTGGAGAAGGTTCCATGTGTACTCAAGAAGAAAGTATATTCTGTTGCTTTGGGATGCAGAGTTCTAAGTTTTTGTGTCAAGTCCATCTGATCCAGTGTATCATTCAGAGCCCTTGTTTCTTTATTGATCCTGTGTGTAGGTGATCTATCCAATGTTGTAAGTGGAGTATTAAATTCCCCTGCAATTACCACATTCTTATCAATAAGGTTGCTTATGTTTGTGATTGTTTTATGTATTTGGGGGCTCCCGTATTCGGCACATAGACATTTATAATTGTTAGCTCTTCCTGATGGATAGACCCTGTAATTATTATATAATGCTCTTCTTCATCTCTTGTTACAGACTTTAAAGTCTAGTTTGTCTGATATAAGCATGTCTACTCCAGCTCTCTTTTAACTTCCAGTAGCATGGTAGATAATTCTCCATCTCCTCACTTTCAATCTGAAGGTGTCCTCAGGTCTAAAATCAGTCTCTTGTAGACAGCAAATAGATGGGTCTTGTTTTTTTATCCATTCTGATACCCTGTGTCTTTTGGTTGGAACATTTAGTCCATTTACATTCACTGTTATTATTGAAAAATATGGGTTTAGAGTCATTGTGATGTCTGTAGGTTTCATGCTTGCAGTGATGTCTCTGGTACTTTGTCTCACAGGATCCCCCTTAGGATCTCTTGTAGGGCTGGTTTAGTGGTGATGAATTCCTTCAGTTTTTGTTTGTTTGGGAAGACCTTTATCTCTCCTTCTATTCTAAATGACAGACTTGCTGGATAAAGGATTCTTGGCTGCATATTTTTTCTGTTCATCACATTGAAGATTTCCTGCCATTCCTTCTGGCCTGCCAAGTTTCAGTAGACAGATCCGTCACGAGTCTTATCAGTCTCCCTTTATATGTTAGAGCATGTTTATCCCTAGCTGCTTTCAGAATTCTCCTTATCCTTGTATTTTGCCAGTTTCACTATGATATGTTGTGCAGAAGATCAATTCAAGTTACGTCTCAAGGGAGTTCTCTGTGCCTCTTGGATTTCAATGCCTTTTTCCTTCCCCAGTTCAGGGAAGTTCTCAGCTATGATTTTTTCAAGTACACCTTCAGCACCTTTCCCTCTCTCTTCCTCCTCTGGATTCCCAATTATGCGTACATTATTTCACTTAATTATGTCACTTAGTTCTCTGAGTCTCCCCTCATACTCCTGGATTTTTTTCTATTTCTTTTTCTCAGCTTCTTTTTCCATAATTTTATCTTCTAATTCACCTATTCTCTCCTCTGCCTCTTCGATCGGAGCTGTGGTTGCCTCCATTTTATTTTGCAGCTCATTTATAGCATTTTTTAGCTCCTCCTGACTGTTTCTTAGTCCCTTGATCTCTGTAGTAATAGATTCTCTGCTGTCCTCTATACTTTTTTCAAGCCCAGCAATTAATTTTATGACTATTATTTTAAATTCATTTTCTGCTATATTGCTTAAATGGTTTTTGATCAGTTTGTTAGCTCTTGCTACTTCCTGGAGTTTCTTTTGAGGAGAATTCCTCCATTTTGTCATTTTGGATGGTCCCTGGAGTGGCTGGGAACTGCAGGGCTCTTCCTCTGTGCTGTCTGGAGTAACTTGCATTGGTGGGTGGGGCCGTAGTCAGACCTGATGTCTGCCCCCAGCCCACCACTGGGGCCACAGTCCAACTGGTGTGTACCTTATCTTCCCCTCTCCCAGGGGCAGGACTCACTGTGGAGTGGTGTGGTCTCTGTCTGGGCTACTTGCACACTGCCAGGTTGGTGGTGCTGCTTTGATGGGATCTGGCCTATTGGCAGGGGTGGATCAGCAAGGTGCACAGGGACTGGCGGGGCAGGCTCAGCTCACTTTGCCTTTGGTGGTCTGCTTCGGGAGGGGCTTTGCGGCACCGAGAGGGAGGCAGACCTGTCAGAGGGATGGATCCACAGAAGCACAGCGTTGGGTGTTTGTGCAGTGCAAGCAAGTTCTGTAACGGGAACTGGTTCCCTTTGGGATTTTGTCTAGGGGATGGGCAAGGGAGAAGGTGCTTCCCAGCTTCTTTGGTCTCCGCCAAGCTGAGCTCTGTCCTCCGGGGCTCAACAACTCTTCCTCCCGCTCTCTGAGCAGAGCTGTTGACTTATAACATTCCAGATGTTAAGTCCCACTGGCTGTCAGAACACACTCCGTCCGGCCCCTCTGCTTTTGCAACCAGACTCGGGGGCTCTGGCTTGCCGGATGGGCTGGCTGCCCCTCCACCACCCTGGCTCCCTCCCGCCAGTACGTGTAGCTCGCACTGCCTCTCCACCCTTCCTACCCTCTTCCCTGGGCCTCTCATCTAAGCTTGGCTCCGGAGAGTCTGTTCTGCTAGTCTTCTGGTGGTTAGCGGGGTAAATTAGGCAGATGTGGGTGGAATCTAAGCGATCAGCAGGATGCGGTGAGCCCAGCGTCCTCCTATGCCGCCATCTTTCTCTCGTATCTGGATAGAGATTTTTAAAATGGGGGCGCCTGGGTGGCGCAGTCAGTTAAGGGTCCGACTTCAGCCAGGTCACGATCTCGCGGTCTGTGAGTTCGAGCCCCGCATCAGGCTCTGGGCTGATGGCTCAGAGCCTGGAGCCTGTTTCCGATTCTGTGTCTCCCTCTCTCTCTGCCCCTCCCCCGTTCATGCTCTGTCTCTCTCTGTCCCAAAAATAAATAAACGTTGAAAAAAAAAATTTTTTTTAAATGTACTTTGTATACATAGAAAATGATAAAGAGTAAAATTTAAATGGCCTGTAATTCCATTGGCTAGATAACACTGTTGACATTTAAAGACAATTTTTTTTATTTAAAAATTTTTTTAATATTTATTTTATTTTTGAGAGAGACAGAGAGTGAGTGGGGGAGGGACACACACACACACACACACACACACACAGAATTCGAAGCAGGCTCCAGGCTCTTAGCTGTCAGCATAAAGCCCAATGCTGGGCTCAAACTCAGGAACCTGAGATCATGACCTGAGCCAAAGTCAGAAGCCTAACTGCCTGAGCCACCCAGATAGAGCCTGATGTGGGGCTTGGACTCACAATGAGATCATGACCTGAGCCAAGATCAAGAGTTGAATGCTCAACTGACTGAGCCATCCGGGCCCCTAAAGAATTTTAAAGTAATACAAGCACATGTTTTTAAAAATTCAAATAGTACTGAGAGGTGTAAATGAAACACAGATGTGGTCCTCCCCTCCCATATCCCTCCATAACCACCAGCCTTTTTCCACCAAACTGCAATTGTTAACAATTGTTTGTTAATCCTTCCAGAAAAGGAATATATCTTCAGACATCAATAGATATGTGTGTGTGTGTGTAAGATTTTTTCATAAAAAGTTTATGCCCTTCCATATATCTTGAATTTTTCATTTAATAATATATTTTAAGATCTCATATCAGCACACATGGAACTATCACATTCTTTTTTAATAGTTGTATAATTGTTTTTTATATAGTGTACTGTAAGTATTTAACCTGTCCCCTATTAATATTTAAGTTATTTTTTATTTTTGTGAATATATATGTAATGACAGTTAAATAGCTGGTGAGGAGATGTCTACATTTTTTATTTTTTAATTTTTTATTCATTTTTAACATTTTATTTTATTTTTTTGAGAGACAGAGACAGACAGAGTGCGAGCAGGGGAGGGGCAGAGAGGAAGACACAGAATCCTAGGCCGGCTCCAGGCTCTGAGCTGTTAGCACAGAGCCCAATCAATGTGGGGCTCGAACCCACGAACTGTAAGATCATGACCTGAGCTGAAGTTAGATGCTCAACTGACTGAGCCACACAGGCACCCCCATTTTTTATTTTGATAGATACTATCTAATTTGTTGAATCAGTTTTTCCCCCCCAACATTTGAAAGTTAACTATTTATCTGACACGGGTATTATCAGAATTTAAAATTTTCACTCAAGAGAAATTCAGTTTATAGTATTCTACTTTTATTCTTTGTTAAGTGGACATTTTACCTAAAGAAAAACCAGAATGGGGGCACCTGGGTGGTTCAGTTAGTTAAGTGTCTAACTTTTGATGACTTTTGATCTCAGCTCAGGTCTTGATCTTGGAGTCATGAGTTCAAGCCCCATGTTGGGCTCCATGTTGGGCATGAAGCCTACTTAAAAAAAAATGGAAAAAAAAAACCCAGAATGCACTTGGTTTTGGAGTATATGATGTCTTAGCCCCGTGATACCTGGACTTACAAAGGAGAAAGGAAATAGTTTAGTTTAATAAGATTGGATTGGCAAATGTGGCTAACACCGAGTAACACTTTATAGGCCAGTGAATTTTAGGAAACTTTTTAAAGAGTAGATTAAATTGATGACTCTCATCTTCAAAAGACAGTATACAGCAAAGGGAGAGGGGAGAATGGGAAATTGTTTAATGGGTAAGGTTTCAGTTTTGCAAGAATTTTCAGTTTTGAAAAGAATTCCGGAGATTAATTGCATGATGTGAATGTACTTAACAACACTGAACAGTGCACTTAAAAATGGTTGAGATAGTACCTCTTGCATTATGTGTATTTCACCGGAATTAAAAAGAAAGATAATGCGCAAAATTATGCTGTATAGAGAAAGAGGCCAGTTATTGACAACATAACTTCAAGAGTGTAAGTGAAGAGCCTGTACCAGAAATTCAGTTGAATCCCTTCAGGGGCCAATTAATGTTGTTACACAATCAGATAAGGTCCAGAATGCAAAGATCCCTGGGAACGGACTGAAATTTAATCTAAGGCACAAGTCATTAATATCTGTAGCTGTAATCACCCCTATTCTGCCACGAAGTGGCTGCCTGCTGTACCTGATGACTACCAGGACATTTCTCCAACTGGAAAAGCACCTGTTCTCTGGGGCCTAATCAAGTGTATCTGCAAATAATCTTCCATCCATTGTCTTCAATTTTTTTAAAAAAATTTTAATGTTTATTTATTTCTTTTTATTAAATACAATTTATTGTGAAATTAGTTTCCATACATCACCCAGTAGGTGCCCTCCTCATCCCAGTAGGTGCCCTCCTCAATGCCCATAATGTTTATTTATTTTTGAGAGAGAGACCGAGCGTGAGCAGGGGAGGGGCAGAGAGAGGGTGACACAGGATCCAAAGCAGGCTCCAGGCTCTAAGCTGTCAGCACAGAGCCCTATGCGGGGCTTGAACTACAGACTGTGAGATCATGACCTGAGACGAAGTCGGAGGCTTGACCGACTGTGCCACCCAGGCATGCCTCATTGTCTTCAATTCTCATGACCAGATTTCATACCTGCAGTCGAAGATGATGCGTGACCACAGAGAAGAGGAAGACCTCACTGAGCACCAAGGGGCCCTGGTCATTCTCTGACATACATCATTGTTCAAAAACACTCTGTAATATTTTTATTTGTCATGGCTGACAGCCACTCATGAGAGAAACTAGAATGAAAGGGACAGTGAAAATCACAAAAGCCAGAGAAAATCGTACCTTTTGTTCACATTGACTTTGAGTCCCAGGTCCTGGTTACCAGAGCAGGGAAATCACTGCTATAAAAATAAAATGCATTGGGGTGCTTGGGTGGCTCAGTCGGTTGAGCGTCCGACTTCAGTTTAGGTCATGATCTCATGGTTAGTGAGTTCGAGCCTCGTGTCGGGCTCTGCGCTTACCGCTCGGAGCCTGGAACCTGCTTCAGATTCTGTGTCTCCCTCTCTTTGCTCCTCCCCTGCTCACATGCTGTCTTTCTCTCTAAAAAATAAATAAAGATTAAAAAAATAAAATGCATTTGTCTTGGAAAGGTGAGTCATCCTACTTAATTAGATAAGGCATTATCTAATTAAAGTGTTCCACAAACTTCCTAAGCCCATTGCCCAATGGAAGTCGAGCAGTTGCTTCTTGGTATTCATACCTCGTATCTTGGCACGGAGGGAGGTTCTCAACTTTGGCAGCATTTTAGAATCACCTGCAGGCACTGTTAAAAGTCTGTTGCCCTGGGCCCAACCCAGATGGATTAATCAGAATCTCTGGGGTGGGTCTACAGGTGATTTCAACTTTCAGCCAAGGCTGAGAATCACTGGCACAAAGATTCTCAATTTTAATGTGAATAACCTTGGTGGAAGGCCTCCCCCTCCTCCAAAAGAAATTTGGTTTAATAGGTTTGAGATTTTCCCAGGACCTGTACTTTTTCCATGCATTTCAGTGATGCTAATGCATTATGTCTCTGGTGTACACTTTGAAAAATACTATTAAAGTGGCCTAAATTCCTGATTTTTTCATCCTAATCACTGATCTCTTCTGCTTCCTGATAAATTTGGTTGCCTGGGCTTTGTTAATATGGCCGTTTACCCCAAGCTAATCACTTTCATTGCTCTGCCCCCTGGAATATGCCCAAGATCTTCACATATTACTTGTGATGAGAGACTCCAAAAATTGGCCATTAATCCAACAAAGGCCCGACCAAGACTGAACAGAGTGGAAATATTCCATCATGGTTTCTCCATGCCAGGTGTTTGATAAAAACTCCTGGAGTTGTACTTTAAAAAATAATAATACAATATTCAACACTATCATCAACATCAAGATGTAACGTTAGGGTTGTTCTGCTAGATCACTATGAACCTGAGAATACTTTTAAGTAAGCTTATTTTATTTTTTTATTATTATTTTTTAATGTTTATTTTTGAGAGAGAGAGACACACACAGAGAGTGTGAGCAGTGGAGGGGCAGAGAGAGAGGAAGACATAGAATCTGAAGCAGGCCCCAGGCTGTTAGCTGTCAGCACAGAGCCCGACACAGGGCTTGAACTCACGAACTGTGAGATCATGACCTGAGCCGAAGTCGGATGCTCAACCGACCGAGCCACCCGGGTGCCCCAGTAAGTTTATTTTTAAAGTGTGCATTTGTATTTTACCTTTAGAAGTTTTGTCCTTGTTAAATCTTACCATGATTATTTTTGGCTGCTGCTCAGCTAATCACCTTAATATCACTGGCAAATGATGGGCACTTGTCTGTTCTATTATTCTCGTTGCAGAGAGAAATATGAAATATTCTGATGCTCAGGAAAGATTTCGTACATTTGTACTTTGTTTCCCCAGGCTCACCTTGAACTCTGTATGCCTGTTTAAGTCATCATAGCCCAGCATGGGGTGGTCAGAGTCCACACCGTGGAGTGCAAAGGGCATGAATGGTCTTTGAGATTAAATAAACCTAGTTCAGACTCCCAACCCCACTTCTTACTAGCTGTGGGACCTTCAGCAATACCCTGATTTTAGAGAGCCTCTTTTTCTTTTTCTTCTGGAAACATGCAGCTACAATACCTCCCTTCAAAGGGGTATTTTGGCAACGATTAAAATGAAACACACAAATGTTTAGCACGTTGGATGACAGTAAGGTGCTTGAGATATAGGGCTTTTTTTTTCTTTCATGTAATATAGATAACATGAACAGCTAAGAGCAAAAATATGGGTGTTCTTCTAACTTAATCCGTTCAAATAAATTATGGAAAAGAGAAAATAATTCAGATATGTTGGACTAACTGAAGGTCACTTAACCAAGGGTGACTGGGGTAACTGTAGCATTAGGCCAGGTGGGGCATGGAGCATTCTGGGTGTTGGGTGGGAGCCAGGCCAGGAGCCCTAAGGCCACTGCCAAGAATGAGGCACAGGGTGAAGCCAAGGAGACGAACCTGAGCCAAAGAGAAGCAAGGGCTGGTACTTGAAGGCAGCGGGGGGTCAACACTGAGCAATAGCCAGCCCTCAAAAGAACCTGGAAAAAGCCTAGAGGAGGTAAAGGGTCGGCCTCAAGGAAAAGATCTGGAACCCAAGAGTCTTCCTCAGGGAAGATGGTGGAGCCTGGCAGGGAGGGCCTCCAGAGCAGCAAGGCGACAGGCTGGGATCACCCAGGAGATAGGTTACCATCTTCTGAGGCTCTCTTGTCTTTCTGTATTAGCCTGGCTACACTTTTCTGTCCTTGTCAGAGTCTTTTCTTCTGTTAGGCTTTCTTTGATGGATATAAATGTATTCTTCTATAATTAGGCACTATACTAAGAAGAGCAGGCTAGATCGTGTACCTCCAAAATCTCAGTGACTTAACACAATAAAAGTTCACGTTAGGCTCCTATCACAGCCCGAGCTAAGTCTTTGAGGGTGGGGAGAGAGGGGACTCAGGTTCCTTTATCTGGTGGTGCTGCCATTCTCCATCAGGGATTCTTAACGTTGGTTTATAATATCCTTTTTCACATTTTTAGCACCAGCTTGTTAAGGAAGTGTGAGCTACCTCCTGCTCCCCTACCAGCTGCCTCCTTAGCCTTCCCATCGATATGCTCATTAACAAATTCAGAAAATGTGGTTTTGACCAAGTAAATTGATAAACAGGTGGCAAACCTAGGGTGACTAGCAAACAAGACTGGGGATGTTTCCTCAAGATTGGTTCTGAGCCCAGTATTCTTATTTCCTTTGGTGGTTTGTGTAATAGAGAAGTAGCTCATTATATTTCCAAAATAAATTTTCAGCATGAGAAGAGAGAGGCCCTTAATTTGGAATGGTTTTGATTTAGTTGGAGAAGTTATCAGAGACTGTCCATAGAAATAAGACTCATCCACTGAAATGAGAAAGAGCCTCTTGGAGTCTCAGATTCCCTCAGTGGAGGAAGTGGATCAGACAGTCCCCAGGGTTTCTTCCAGTTTTAGTCTTTAGGTAGTATGAAGATGAAGAAAAACTTTAAGAATATGATAGTCAAAGCTGAAAAATACCTAGGGGTTTTTAGTGCTTTATATGTGACTATCTTATTAAAGTAAAGCAGTTGTAAAGGAAAAAATGTACTAATAAAAATGTAGTGGGTGTGTGGGTTAGCATTCTTGATTGCAAGCAAGAGAAATTCTGACTGATTTAAGCCAAAAAGCAATTTGTTGAGAGGGTCTTGGGCTAAGTCACAGAATCTCCAAGAAGGCCAAGCTTAAAACCCAGGTGAGATTCAGAGCCTGAATCATGCCAGAGGACACATGATCAGGACATGTCTGCTGTTCTCACTAAATGCTAGATGTCCCATGGTTCCCCTAGGGCACAGATGAATTCTCGACCGTTCCAGCTTCTTTGCTTCACTCTTTCCAGATTTAAAGTCTCAGGCAGGAGCATCTGATTGGCTAAGACTGGTTTACATATCTGAGCCCTGTCTTTCAGCCATGGTAAAATTAAAGATCACACCCATCCACTCAGACCTATGTAATGGGGAAAATCCCCCAAACACAGGCAAGGACTCCTTCAGAGTCCCTACAAATTTTCACTACATCTAGCATACTGAAGATCATCTCTATCAGTCCAGAGGCAGGGAAAAAAAGGGTAATTTCTTTCTAGTATATTAGTATTTCTAATATAATTTTTCTAATATTAGTATTTCTAATATAATTTCCTTATATTCTTCTAGAAGTGAGGCGGATTTCTCTCTTTAGTGTTTTACCTCCTAAAAAGGTACAGAACTGAAAAACACAAGATTCTTGATTCATTCAAAATCAACAGTCCATAGGTATAGGGAGACTGGATTAAATTCCTCCATGATAGATATCATGCATATTTCTGTTAGTTTTGGTGGCCAAGTTTTGGAACCTTTTTCCTATGTTGGGATTCTTCATTTTGTGCTTTACTGTGATGTACAGCCTGCTAGCACTTCACAAGTTGAAAATTTGAGATGATTCCCATTTTACTTTCCCTGCTGCCAAGTCTTGGGCATGTGATGCAGGCACCAACCACCCCCAGGTGGTCTGCTCCAGACCTTGAACTGGAAACTGGAGACACAGAGGAGGGGATGGTGAGGAAGTCTCTCTGGTAGTGAGGCAATAGAGTCAGTGGTGCTCGTGACCACTGCGGGTGCTGAGGGCCAGTGGCATTAGCCCTACAGGTGTCCAGGGTTGGGTGCTGGTCAAGAAGTACCTCTCAAGACCAGTTCCGCAGGGTGATTCTGGGTGGTTTTCCTGGCCTCATAACCACGATCCTGGATGTCCAGTCGTCTTGGTGACTTTGTGATACCCAATATTTTCTTTAGTAAGTAGTCTTTTTCTCTGTAATGAACTAGTGTAGGAGCCCCTGGGTGGTTCAGTTGGTTAAGCCTCTGACTCTTGATTTCGGCGCAGGTCATGATCTCATGGTTTGTGAGTCTGAGCCCTGTGTCAGGCTCTGTGCTGACAGTATGTGGAGCCTGCTTAGGATTCTCTCTCTTTCTCTCTCTCTGTCCATACCCCCCCCCCCAACACTCTCTCTCAAAATAAATAAACTTAAAAAAAAGTTGAAATGAAGTAGTATAGATTTCCATTGCTGGCAGCTAAGAACTCTCTTACATATTGGCACTTTAATATCCTCTTATGGTGCCCAACCTAGTGCCTGATATACAGTATAAGAACTGTAACTATTTGTTATGTAGGTTGACAAGAAGGAGGAAAGGAAAGAGAGAAAGAAAGATGGAAGGAGGGAGGAAAGGAAAGAAAGGGAAAGGAAGGGAAAGAGGGAGAAAAAAAGAATAGGGTATATAGTTTGGAAGCTAATCCTTTTATTGTTTATAACTTTCAGAGGTCAGGTTGGGGGGAGGTGGTCACACGAAATGAAGAACAGAGGGTACCTGGAGAAAGTATACAGGGAGGTCACAAGGACAGGGGAAAATAGAGATTTATTTTGAGAGGGTCAAAACAATGAGTGTGATTTGGCCTTAAAAAGGTTCAGGGATAGGGGCGCCTGGGTGGCTCAGTTGGTTGAGCGTCTAGCTTCGGCTCGGGTCATGATCTCATGGTTTGTGA
This sequence comes from Puma concolor, assembly GCF_028749965.1. NCBI lineage: Eukaryota > Metazoa > Chordata > Mammalia > Carnivora > Felidae > Puma > Puma concolor. The sequence goes on along the minus strand of NC_141668.1, from coordinate 92,648,656 downwards.
GTTCAAGCTCAGCGTCAGGCTCTGTGCTGACAGCTCAGAGCCTGGAGCCTGCTTTGGATTCTGTCTCCTTCTCTCTCTGCCCCTCCCCCACTTGTGCTCTGTCTCTGTCTCTCAAAAATAGATAAATGAAAAAAAAATTTTTAAAGGTTCAGGGACAGAGAACACATGTATTTATTGTTATATAGGTTCTGCGGCTTTCATCAGAGACCCAAACTAACTGTGATGTAAACAAGGTAGAAATTTTTTTCTCATGTTACAGTCAAGAAGTAGCGGGGCGCCTGGGTGGCGCAGTCGGTTAAGCGTCCGACTTCGGCCCGGTCACGATCTCGCGGTCCGTGAGTTTGAGCCCCGCGTCAGGCTCTGGGCTGATGGCTCAGAGCCTGGAGCCTGTTTCCGATTCTATGTCTCCCTCTCTCTCTACCCCTCCCCCATTCATGCTCTGTCTCTCTCTGTCCCAAAAATAAATAAACGTTTGAAAAAAAAAAATTTAAAAAAAAAAAAAAAAAAAAAAAGAAGTAGATGGTGTGGAGGTTTTGCTCCATGAAGTCATTCAGGGATCTGAGTTTCTTCCATGTTATTGTTCCGTGATACTTAGGATATTGCCCTTGCCGACATGGTCCACAGGGCACACCATCACGTCCACGCCCACAGTGCAAGCAAAAGGAGGAGGAATGACAGGTGTGCCCCTTCCATTACAACACATTCCGGAGCTGAATCTATCATTTCCCTTCACGTGCAGTTGGTCTGCTCGTGACCACACTGGACCGTAAGGGAAGATGAACAATGCAGTCTTTATGTTGAACGTTCATTTGAACCTCTACCAGTCAAGGGTTCTATCACTACAGAGAAAGAGGAGAAAAGATAACTAGAGAACAACCAATGTGGAAGCAATCTCTGCTAGGACAGAGAATTAGCAGGTTGAAACTTTAACACATGGGATTAGATGAGAATACAGAAGAATTTTCGAGGGTTGCTGAGCACAGTTACTTTAGAATGTGAGAAATGCTTCCAGATGTCAGACGGTTGTGATTTGTAATGAAATAAGTTGAGGAAAGGGACGGCTCATGCTCAGTCTCAGCCTAATGTCTATATTCAGAAATGACAAAGGGTACAAAACAGCACTGAATGAAAGTTTAAAGGTCTTTCTCAGGGCAGATTGCTACAGCTAGAGTTGGATGCTTGGCGGAAGGCAGCGTGCCTGTCCAAATGCTCCTCTGGGCCATTGTAGAAAATGCAGTGGCCCCTAAGGAGGTCAGAGAGGCGTCCGCCCTGGAGGAGACAGAGAAAATACCAAGAGAAATTTACAGATGACAAATACAAGGGCAAATTGGGTGCAAGTTCAAAGCTGTGGAAATATCGTGGAGAGAGAGAGGGCACATGTACATCTGTGTTCTCTTGCAACACATTGCTCGGGGCCAAGAGTAACAGGGCTCTAAGCCACTGGTGGCAGGGATGAAGGGCAGCGTCCAGGGAATGGCAGCTGGCTCTGACCCTTCCAGGGCCCCTGCCACCCAGGCAGAAGGCTTCCACTGTCTCTTCTGAAGCACGCTTTCTGAAGGAGTCTTTAAGTAACTGATTTTTCTAGGAGAGCAGTAATGCTTGGCCTGTCTCCACTACTGTAAATGCCTCAAAATCTTTTTATAGGCATTGCCTTTGAAAGGCTTTGAAAAGCTCAATGAAAGCTTTGAGATACATGCAACCATCTTTCCTGCCTGCACTGAGGGGGCCCACCTGAGCCGGGAGTCAGTACGGCCAACCCACAGAAGAAAGAAGAACTGAGAGATCCCAGGCTGGGGAGGAGAAACAGAGATAAAGGCTTGGAACGAGGAGTCGTGGGGGCTGGCCACCCCTGACCTTCCCAGGCAAGGGAGCCCAAACAGTCTCTGTTGTTGCTCCAGGTAGTTTGAACGGAGTTGTCATTGTAGCTAAAAGACTCTGGGCTAAGATGCTCTTTACAGGGAGTTTGTCCTTCTTCGATTCCTTCCCTGACATTGACCCCTTTCTTTCTAGACCCCCTGAGGGAGTTGGCATTGCAGGACCTACCTCTCTCCTTTTCCTGGTTCAGGAGTTTTCCGCCTCTCGCTAATTTTCCTAGTTTCCTTTGCGGGGGATCTCCAACTGCAAGCTGGAATTCTTATTTCTTCATTTCTTCCTGAGTCTGTCCTTACTGCCTAGCCCCACCTTTTTTGCTTGCTTGCTTGCTTGCTTTCTTTCTTTCTTTCTTTCTTTCTTTCTTTCTTTCTTTCTTTCTTTCATCACCTCAGATGGCTTCTCTGTTTTCGTTTGAGGAGGTGTATCAGGCTCAGTTTTCTCTCTTTTGCCTTCATTCTGTGTCTTTGCAGCTGGTAACCCTATGTCTTTCTTCTCTTCTGATCTTCATCTTGGGACATTTGTATAAATATGTTCCTTTTTGACACAGATATCACACACCGGCCGCTTGCCAACCTGTTTTTGTTTTGTTACTATATTAGACACTGCTCTGTTATGTTTCATACCTAAAGCGCTTCCAGACTACACATTTCACTCTGATGTTTTTGTTTTTGTTTTTGTTTAAGTTTTATTTATTTTGAGAGAAAGGGAGAGAGCATGAGCAGGGGAGGGGTAGAGAGAGAGGGAGATAGGAAATGCTAAGCAGGCTCTGTGCTGTCAGTGTGGAGCCTGATGCAGGGCTTGAACTCACAAACTGTGAGATCATTACCTGAGCCAAAATCAAGAGTTGGACGCTTAACTGACTGAGCCAGCAGGCACTCTACTCTGATGGTTTATTTATGCCTTATCACTGGCTGCTCCTCATATCAAGTGAAATGATTAGTCCTAAATGAACATCACTGGCAAGTATTTCATTCTCCTCATGCCAGCAGTTCTGTTTCTTACTTATCCCTTAAAAAAATTTTTTTTTATGTTTATTTATTTTTGAGAGAGAGAGAGAGAGAAAGAGACACAGCATGAACGAGGGAGGGGCAGAGAGAGAGGGAGACACAGAATCTGAAGCAGGCTCCAGGCTCCGAGCTGTCAGCACAGAGCCCGACGTGGGGCTTAAACCCACAAACCGTGAGATCATGACCTGAGGTGAGTCGGACGTTCAGCCGACTAAACCACCCAGGCACCCCTGTTTCTCACTCATTCCTTTCATTAAGCCTCAAACCAGTGCCTTTCTCCAGGGCTGTCAAACCTTTGTAGTTATTTAAAGGCAAATCACATAGCACTTGCTTAGATTATAAGTCCAATTGATAAATGTTGAAGGAATGAAGAATGTGACATACACCACAGTTAAATAAGTGTTGGTAAGAACAATCGATGGATGCTGAAATCAGTGGGCAAAGTATAAGGAGAAACAGGATATTTGTGTAGTCTCAAAGCATCTCCCCACAAGAAATATATTGATTGTGAGGGGGGAAATAATAAATTTACATTAGAGAAACCTAGAAGACATCACCTTAACCAAGGTGATGCACGAGACATGTAAACAATATTCCTTCTAAGGCATTCTCGCCAAAAAATTTATAACCTCAGTGTAATCATGAGATATCAGAAAAATCCAAATCAAGGAACATTCTGTAGAATAACTAACCAGTATTCCTGGAATCACATTCCCAAATAAATGATTTACTCACAAGGTAAAAGCATCAAGGTCATGATAAGGAAAGACTGAGGAAATGTTACAGATTGGAGGAGACTAGGGACACTGGACAACTGAATGCGCTTGACCCTGGATTGGATCCTGAACAAAAAAAGGACAGCAGCAGGCAACTGGTGAAATTTGAGTAACACCTGCAGATTAAGTAATGTTATTATTGATGTTAGTTTTCTTTTTTCTAACTGTGGTTTTTAAAAAGTTGAGATATAATTGACGTATTATATTAGTTTCAGGCATATAACATAATCATTTGATATCTGTGTACGTCCCCAAATGATCACCACAATAAATCTTGTGAACATCCATCACAACACATAGTTGTAAAATTTTCTTCTTGTGATAAGAACTTTTAAGATCTATTCTCTTAGCAACTTTCAAATATGTAATGCAGTATTGTTAACTATAGTCACTATGTTAATTTTCTAATTTAGACAATTACTGATTCACTGTCTGGGTTATAGTCTAGGCATCAGGATTTTTAAAAAGCAGCTCCAGAGGCACCTGGGTGGCTCAGTTGGTTAAGCATCCAACTTTGGCTCAGGTCATGATCTCATGGTTTGTGGGTTTGAGCCCCACGTTGGGCTCTGTGCTGACAGCTCAGAGCCTGGAGCCTGCCTCAAATCCTTTGTCTCCCTCCACCCCTCCCCCGCTCATGCTCTGTCTCTGTCTCTCTCTCAAAAATAAATAAACATTAAAATTTTTTTTTTTTAAAAGCAGCTCCAGTGGGGCACCTGGGTGGCTTGTTCCGCTAGGTGTCTGACTTCACCTTGAGTCATGGTGTCATTTTGTGTGGGTTCAAGCCCCACATTGGGCTCTCTGCTATCAGCTCAGAGCCCGCTTTGGATTCTCTGTCTCTCTCTGTCTCCTCTCTCTGCCCCTCCTGCACATGCACTCTCTCTCTCAAAATTTTTTTTTTTTTAAAAAGCAGCTCCAGTGTTTCTAATGTGCAAAATTTGAAAACCACTGATCTAACTATATGGTAAAGGAGGGAAGTCTTAAATATTAGTAATGGCTTGGGGACCAGCTGCAGCTATTCCACTCTCCTTTGTGTAGTAAGTCCTTGCAAAGATTGCAACCAGCCATGACCTTGACTGGGACTCTTGAAGGACTGGACTTCCGAGAGGTGGGACACCTGCAGATCAGAGAGGATCCGGGTGGAGACTGTGCCCCACATCCACATCTCCTGGCCCCATGTCCTACTCCAGGCACTGCTGCGCTGACTGGTTTCCTGTGGGCTTTGATGGGCCTTGTGCAGATGCACTTGAGCCTATGCAGTGAACCTCTCACTTTTGGTCTGGGGTGTTGCTGATGCCGAGGTTAGAGACACCTGTAGGAAACCACCCCGTGCTTATCCATGCACAGCCCAGAAGCGTGGGTGAGTTAATGACAGACAGTTCCCTATGTTATCTCCTCGGGAGACAGTTTAGGGGTGTCTCATCGGCTCCTCAGGGTGTCCTGGCATTATGGAGCACCAGTTTTGCCCTTAGCAATGGCTGGCCCAGTCTCACTTCCTTACATTGTTTCTCCCTCCCTCCCTGTTTCCTTCACCTGTCCTGCCCTAGTGCTCCAGGAATCACATTCTCAAATAAACAACTTACAAATTCCAAAGGCTCTATTTTGCAGAGAACCGAGGCTAAGATAACCTTTGGTGAAAACAATAAAATGAGTCAAAGTTGAGACCGTCATGGAAAAATCCAGGAGGTCTGGTCTGGGGATGAGGTTCTCTTCTGTTCTGTGCTCTATGGCCCTCTTTCCTCCTCTTTTTTTTTTTTTTTTTATGGAAGCCCAGACAGCTAGTCCAGCATCAGCTTTCTTTCTTTTTTGACTAGTCCTTCCTAACTCTACAACTTTCCTCGGCCACCTCTCTCCTCATGTTTCCGTTTGTGGCTCATAGCTCTTCCTCACGAGCCCCTTGGCGGAAGCCAGAAGAAAACTAAGCTGCTTACACCACTGCTCTGCTCTGCTTAAACAAATCCGCCCCTTCTCAGCCTGCTGCTGCTGCTGCTGTTGCTCTTGGAACCAACTCTTCTTTCCTCCTCCAGCATGTTCGCCCAGGTTCTGCTTCACCTTCTGGCCAGTCCACCTGCCTCCTGAGTTCCCCATCTGCACATTGGTGGCACCTGCCTTTCTTCCTGTGCTTCATCACCGCCACTTGGTTGGGGTCTTTCCCACTCTCATCAAGGTCCTTTGACTTGGACAACAACACTGTGAGGCAAGTAGGGGAAGAATGAGTGATGAAGTAGTCCCTAAGGGCTGTTTGCCTTCTTGAAGACTATAATCCCTTATTTATTCATTTGGTAGTTATTGAGTGCCCAATATGCGAGACACTTCATTCTAGGTGTTGGGTATATTGCCATGAATAAGACCAACAAAAAAGCCCCCGCCTACATACAGCTTACATCCCAGTAACTGGCAAATTAGTGATAGATGTGTGATCTAAAGGGGCATCTGGTAGCTTAGTCGGTTAAGCATCTGACTCTTCATTTCAGCTCAGGTCGTGATCTCTCAGTTAGTGGGTTCGAGCCCTGCGTCAGGCTCTGTGCACACAGCGCAGAACCTGCTTAGGATTCTTTCTGTCCCTCTCTCTCTTTGCCTGTCCCCCATTCATACTCTCTATCTCTCTCGCTCTCTCTCAAAACTAAATAAACATTAAAAAAAGGAAGTGTGACCTAAATGCTGCACCTCTCTTTCTTTCTAAAATAGTTCTTTTCTCACTGTATTCTTCTTTTCACTCCACCTGTTTCCTGAACGGTGGGCATATAGCATTCATTCTTACACCTCATGGGGCAGCTTTCTTATTTGTCTCTGGGTTAAGATTAAAGTCCATCTCTGACTCACTGTCCCTCCCCCTGCGCCACCACCTGGGGCTCCTCTCCTTCTCTGTTGAGGGAACACTTGGCTACCTGAATGGTCTTCAGTTGTAAATACTCGCAAATTTTGGACCTAGCTTTCCGTGTCTTAGCTGGGATCCCACCACCTGGAGGGCAGGAAAGCCAGGTTCTCCACCAGACTTTCACTCTCAGCTACAGCTCTTTTCCATTGATCATTCTCTTTGTGGTTTTGCAAAAGAGTGCCCCATTCTCAGATCTGTAACTTAATGTTTATTATAACAGCAGCAACAGAAACTCTTCCTTATGTAACAGCTGTTACATAATAAACCATCCTTATTATTAGTTGAGGTTAGTGAGTGGGACCACCAATCGCTGTGGAGTCTGCACAGGAGCAGTTCAGCATTGTAGATGCACAAGCTGATTCAGAAAGAGGCCACGTGATGTGCAGACTTTCTTATTTCCCCTCATTCCCCTCAGATACCCGAGTATGACTGAGTGCTTTTACAGTTTGGGGGCGCACTCTCTTTGGGAATTTGCCATTGTTGTTTTTGAAGATAAAGGAATTTGTGCTGTTGTTGCCAGCTCGCTCTGAAGGCACACAAGCAAGTTGTGTCTTTCCACGATGTTGGCTTCATTCAATCCTAAAGCAAGGCTAACATAATTGTAAAGCAGATTCAGGATTCCAAACTCAGTGACATTTCATGACACATGTAACTTGGCTTCATGCAGGTCATACAAAGCAAAGCACAATATGAACTCACAACACAAACAAGATACAATAAAGGGTAAGAAGTTAACAAACTGCACATGAGGTCAGTCCGTGTGCGCATGATGAGATGAGGCATCATTCTGGTCCAAGCCAGCTCTCAGCACATGCTGCTTGTTATGGAGAATCTCTGCTGTGGTTGGAGATCAATCTGGTGGCAGTCACGTTTTTGATATGTTGAGGCATGAAAGGGTCAACATCTGGACAGTCTGAGAGTTTGCTGCAAAAATACTGCCTTTTTAAAGAAGTTTAATTAGTCTCGGGCCTTTGCCGACCTCCTCTGGTTTTGGTTATCATTTCTGGGTATCATCAGCCTGTGCTGGTTTTGGCAATATCTAGTCTCAGCTGCAACAGCCCTGGCTGCTCATGTCAATGCTTGACATGAGTCTCTGCTTGACATGAGTGACTCCATCTTGCTCTCTATAACGATAGAAAACTATCTAACTTTTCTGTTTTCAAGCACAAGTTTGGGAAAAGACATCTCCATTTCTTGATGGATTTGAAAGAGGGTGAACTTTTTACTCACCAGCTGACCTATCTTTACAAGATCTCCCTACAAGCCTCTCCTTCCCTCTCTCGATGGCTCACATTTTCTGACTGCCAAGATGATGAGAGGGGTATAAGATTACCTCCATTTGGGAGATTTATTCCTTGAAATTTTACCTTTAGAGATCAAATATTTTGGATTAAGTGTTACCTTTCTTAACATCTCCAATGTAAATAATTTCTGGAAGGAGGAGTAGGGGAGGAAAAATAATTGTCCCTCTACTTTTCTAGGTTCTTGTGTGAAAAACAAATTTAATCAAGTACATATGTGGTGAGAGCCCACTAAAGAAGTAACCAAAGCAGAAAGATTTTATGCCTTTTAGACAAACAAATTTGTGAAGAGTCGATAAGAGAAAGAGGTTTGGACTACGTGTGGTAAAATGGCAAAGATATAACAAGGTTATTTACACAGTGTTCTTGGCCCTAAATTCCCTATTTCTGGTGATAAGGATGCCTATTAGCCTCCTGGTACAGGGAGGATATTTTCACATGGGAGATTTATCTCCTGCTTTCAGGGACACAGAGAGGGTCAGAGTGTCCTTATACTCGCTATTTCTCAAATACCTTTAATTCAAAATAATCAGTAGCCAAAGTGGCATATTTGGGGGTAACATTCTGAGCCCTTACAGAGGTAACCTATTACTTTCTTTATACATTAGGGAGTTTATCACATCAATCTCCTCTACTTGAAAGAACTGGGTAGAATGAGCTCTGAATATCTTTTGGAGAGGGAAGCAGAAAGCCTTGAAAGATATGCAAGGCAGGCGTTGAAAGGGGACATGAGAGTCCCCAACACCAATAAAGGGCTGGGTGGCCCTTTGTGATTACCAGGATGTCATTAAGGGTGAGGCTAGGAGAAGAGATAGAGGCTCCTGAGGGTTCTTCACTGTTCAAAAGAAATTGACGATTCTACTTCCTCTGTAGACTTCTGGTAATAGTGCTGCCTTTGGAAACAAGCCCCCATTGACCCACTTCCCCAGGGTAAGCAGTGTCTCTCAGCCTTTTTCCCCACTCTGAGTTAGGCCAGACCACAGAAACTCATCTGGGTTTACAGATAGGCAGTAATGACAATTTGTTATAGGTATGACCGATTTTACTTTGGTTTTCTTCAAAAGCAATGAAAAAGAGCCACCACAAAGGATATAAACAAGGTTAAGTTTGCTGGAGTGTGGAATGGCTCCCCATTGTCTCTCTTTATCTTATAGAGACTTTTCTAGAGTTTGATGATCTTGCCAGCCTGCAAAGATGCTTTTTATGCTCCAAATAAGAAAAAATTTACACTAGCACATGAGGCGATGATTTTACTGCACAGGAAGCTACATCTCTCAGACCTTCTGTCTGAGTTTACAGCCTTGAAATTCTTGTTGCATCAGCCCTGGGACAAATTTCCCCTTATCTGTGCTTATGCTTCTGGGCTGAGTTTTCCATTTATATCTACTAGAGATGATGGCAACTACGTATGCTCCATATTCCAGGGGTGGAACACACTTCTGTGAATAACAGTACCTCATACCAGTGGGAACTTAGCTGGCCAGAGAAGAGTAGCTATTGGCCTTTCTGGAGCAGGGAAGCTTCTAATATATCCTACGAGAGAGAGAGAGAGAGAGAGAGAGAGAGAGAGAGAGAGAGGGCTCCAGGCAGTGTTTCCTTTAAAATATATACTTTGGGGACACCTGGGTGGCTCATTTGGTTAAGTGTCCAACTATAGCTCAGGTCATGATCTCGTCGTTCCTGAGTTTGAGTCCCACGTTGGGGCTCTGTGCTGACGGCTTAGAGCCTGGAGCCTGTTTGATTCTGTGTCTCCCTCTCTCTGCCCTTCCCCCACTTGCAGTCTGTCTCTCTCTGTCTCTCTCTCAAAAATAAATAAATGTTAAAATTTTTTTTAATATATAATTCTAGTGTTAATGGAAAATGGCAAACAAACTTACAGTATAAGTTTTGCTTTATAAAGTTTAAACTAGTTTCCAGCTGCTATGATGCATATTGAAGGTGGTAGTTGGGATATCTGTAATGTATTCTCTTTAATGTCATGTATTCTGATTTCAAATGCTTGAATTTGCAACGCTTAAGGACTATAGACTGCTTTTAAAATTGTAATTTTTATAATTTTTGTTTTTCTTGATGAACTTTTAAAAATACTTTTGGCAATCTAAGAAATTACCTTCTATGCTTGGAGGGTAAGGATATGATGACAGTTGTTCTTTATAAACTCCTATCTTTTTGGAACAGGTTGTGATTGTGGGAGGATTATTCTGATACTATTGCTTTGGCTGTGCAGTATTTTGCAACTTAAAAGTGAAAGTTTTCTCTGTTATCACTGAACATGCATCTTTGCTAAGCATACAATGGTAGCTCTCTAGATACAAATGAGTTCTTTAAAATCTGTTATTTCAGTTCAGTGGCTCTCAAATTTTAGCATGTATTAACATCACCTGGGAAGATTTCTGAAATGCACATATTTGGGTGTTACTCACAAAGCTTATATAGTGTGGGTTGGGGTCCAAGGATCTGCATCTATATTATGTTTTTTTAAATTTTAATTCCAGTATAATTAACATACAGTGTTATAGGAGTTTCAGGTGTACGATATAGTGATTCAAAAATTCTATGCGTTACTTAGTGCTCACCAGGATAAATGTATTTTTTAATCCCTGCCACCCATTTCACCCATTTTCCCCACCCCACGTTTGTTCTCTGTATTTAAGAGTCTGTTTTTTGGCTTGTCTCTTTTTTTTCTTTGTTTGGTGTTTTGTTTCTTAAATTCCACATATAAGTGAAATCATATGGTATTTGTCTTTCTCCAACTGACTTATTTCGCTTATACCCTTTAGATCCATCCATGTTGTTGCAAATGGCAAGATTTCATTCATTTTTAAGGCAGAGTAATATTCCTGTGTGTGTGTGTGTGTGTGTGTGTGTGTGTGTGTATAAATCATCTCTTTATCCATTCATCTATCAATGGACAGACACTTTGGCTGTTTCCATATCTTGGCTATTATAAATACTGCTGCAATAAATGGGTACATGTATCCCTTTGAATTAGTGTTTTCATATTTTTTGGTAAATACCCAGTAGTGGAATTACTGGATCATATGGTAATTCTATTTTTAAATTTTTGAAGAACCTCCATACTGTTTTCCACTGTGGCTGCCCCAGTTTGCATCCCCACCAACAGTACACAACAGTTCCTTTTTCTCTACATCCTCACTAACACTTGTTGTTTCTTATGTTTTTGCTTTTAACCATTCTGCCAGGGATGAGGTGATATCTCATTGTGGTTTTGATTTCCATTGTCCTGATGATGAGTGATGTTGAGTATCTTTTCATGTATCTGTTGGCCATCTGTATGTCTTCTTTGGAGAAATGTCTGTTCATGTCTTCTGCCCATTTTTTAAGTGGATTATTTGTTTTTTGGGTGTTGAGTTGTATAAGATTTTTATATATTTTGGATACTAACCCTTTATTGGATATGTCATTTGCAAATATCTTCTCCCATTCAGTAGGTTGTATTTTAATTTTGCTGATTGTTTCCTTTGCTGTGCAGAAACTTTTTATTTTGATGTAGTTGCAATAGTTTATTTTTGCTTTTGTTTCCCTTACCTCAGGAGACATATCTAGACAAATGTTTCTATGGCCAATGTCAGAGAAATTACTGCCTGTGCTCTCTTCTAGGATTTTCACAGTTTCATGTCTCACATTTAGGTCCTTAATCCATTTTGTTTTGTTTTTGTGTATGGTGTAAGTAAGCAGTCCAGTTTCATTCTTTTGTATGTAGCTGTTCAGCTTTCCCAAAACCATTTATTGAAGAGACTTTTTCCCGTTGCACATTCTCACCTCTTTTGTCAAAGATTAATTGACCCTAGAATTGTGGGTTTATTTCTGGGCTCTCTATTCTGTTCTATTGCTCTTTGTGTCTATTTTTGTACTAGTACCATACAGTTTTGATTACTACAGCTTTGTAGTATACCTTGAAATCTGGGATTATGATACCTCCAACTTTGTTCTTCTTTTTCAAGATTGCTTTGGCTATTCAGGATCTTTTTTGTTTTTATATAAAATTTAGGATTGTTTTTTCTCGTTCTGTTAAAAATGCTATTGGTATTTTGGTGGTTTGTTTTAACATTTTTAAAAGTTTATTTATGTATTTTGAGATGGGGGAGCAGAGAGAGCGAGGGAGGGAGAGAATCCCAAGCAGGATCCATGCTGCCAGTACAGAGCCCAATGTGGGACTCAGTCTCACCAGTTGTGAGATCATGACCCAAGATGAGGTCAAGAGGGGGATACTTACCTGCCTGAGCCATGCAGAGGCCCAAGGCATTGGTATTTTGATAGGGATTGTATTGAATCTGAAGATTGCTTTAGGTAGTATGGGCATTTTGACAACATTTGTTCTTCTGATCCATGAGCATGGAATACCTTTCCATTTGTATCATCTTCAATTTCTTTCATCAGTGTTGTTTTAGTTTTCAGAGCATAGGTCTTTCCCCTCAAGGATCTGCATTGTAAAGCTGTGGACTGAGACCCACACTCTGAGGGTAAATCATTGCAGTAGAGCAGGTCTCTCAACCTCAGCACTATTGCTGTTTGGCTGGATGAGTATTTGTTGTGTGCTGTTCTCTGTGTTGTGGGATGTTTAGCAGCATCCCTAGCCTCTACTCATGAGATGACAGTAGCATTCCCACTCTCTTCTTGGTTATGACAACCAAAAATGTCTCCAGACATTGCCAAATGTCCCCTGGAGTTGTGAATTTGTGAACCACTGCCTTTGGAATTTTATTATTCATAATTCAAACAGCCTAGCTACCTATTCTGATAAATGACAGATTTGTTTATGGAACTCTTTCTAGTCCCAAACTTAGGATTCTGTGTGATAAAATAAGTCTTTTGTCATGTAGGGCTCAAACTAAGGAGCCATGACCATTTCTAGTTCCCAGACATCTTCATTTGACTAGGATAGATTTTTTTTTAATTGTTAAAATTAGTTGCTAGCACATGCAATTTGGGATATACTCATTTCTAACTGTGCTTGAAAATTCAGAAGATTTGACCCCATTAGGCCTTATTAATATGAAGTTAGGACCAGCTGTATTAAGGGGACAGCTGCAACAGAGACCCAGATGTGCTGTCTAGCTGCCTGAGTCTGCAGTTGGCCGATCTCACTTACCCACAGATCTTGTCTGGCTCCTACACACATTGGATTTGCAATTCTTGATTTAATGCTCCACAACCACTAGATAAAAATGGAATATTCCATATGGAATATTTCTGTTAGAGTTGGCAACTTTGATGCCAACTCTTGAATATATTTAAAGATTAAGTGGATTGTAAGGCAATGGACCAAACATTTTAATCTCCTGTGATTAATGTCTTCTAATTTTGTGATAGATTTACGTGGAGTTTCAGGTATTTGCCCTTTCAAAAGGAGAAAATTTCTAAAATGTGGATCCTACGTACTCAAGATGCATCACCAGTTTATCACATTCGACCAATATTTGTTGTTGTTGACTGATGCAATTCTGCATTGTCTGTTAAGAATTCTTGTTTTCTCAAGTGGTGGTTCTTGGGAGGCAAATGAAACATTTCAGGAAACAAAAAAACAAAGGAGAAATGGGTGTGTGATGAACTGCCACCCAAATTACTCTTACCCCATATGAACCTATGTCATTGTGGGAATAACAATTTCATATGGGGTGGCTAGAAACTGGTTCTATGACTGATCTCAAAAGAAAGGTAGAAGGAAATGCCATGGGGTGGGGCTGGATTCGTGAGCGTACGACTGCACAGTTACCAAAAGCCTTGTGTGTAGAAGGGCCCTGCCCTTCTTTTAATGCTCCCCTCTTGCCATCTTGAAAGGTTTTTTTTTTTTTTAGTATAATCCATTATAACTCTTTCAGAGTAGTAAAAACACTGGAAACAGGGCAAATGTCCATCAGCAGCAACTGGTTGAATAAGCCACACAATGGAGGACACTGAAGCTGCAAAAGGAACAAAGAATAGCTCAACACAGTACTGCAAAGAGATCCCTGGGGTGGGTTGTTCTGTGAATAAAGCAAAGTGGGTGTCCAGGATAGGCAAATGTTTACCAGTTTATTATAAAAGAGTTTAACTGAGGAATAACCAGATGGAAGAGATGCGTAGGGCCAGGTATGTGGGAAGGGGCGGAGCACGCAGCTGCCAGCCATGCTCTCTGGCTGAGCTGCTCTCCCTGAACCCCCGTGTGTTCACCAACCTGGAAGCTCTTGATATTCTTAATGACTTTTGACCGAGAGGCCCTGCAATTTCATTTTGCACCAAGCTCTGCAAATTAGGTAGATAAATCTGTATGGAGGAGGAGTTTTTCAGTTGATTTGATTTGATTTTTGCAGGATGTGGGAATGTTCAAGAACATCAAGTTTAGGAATTTCATTATTGTAGGAGCCCTCAGGTGGCTCAGTTGGTTGAACATCTGACTTCGGCTCAGGTCATGATCTCATGGTTTGTGAATTCGAGCTCCACGCTGGGCTTTGCGCTTGTATTGTGGAGCCTGCTTTGAATTCTCTCCCTTTCTCTCTGCCCCTCCCCTGCTCTTTCTCTCTCTCTCTCTCAAAAATAAGTAAACATTAAAGAAAAATTTTTAAAGGAATTTCATTGTTGTAAAGAGAAAGCGTCCTTTTCTCTTAATGTGATTGGAGTGCATTTATTCAGGAAACTAACATGCTCTTAAAGTCAGCTGTGTGTGGGGAACCACTAAGAGGCAAGGAAACACAGATGACAAGGAAAGCAGTATGGTGATGTGGAGCCTGGTGGAAATGGGTTCTAATGAATTTAGACAAACCATATAATGTCTCCAAACCTTAGTTTCTTAATCTATAAGATGAGGATAATAGTTCCAACCTTGAGAAATTGTAAGGATTAAATGAGATTGTATCTCTTACAGTGATTGGCACTTAGCCCTCAATATATGGCAGTTATGTGAATATGGGTCTTTGCTTTCAGGAAGTCTAGAATCTAAAAGAGGAGATAGACACGTATTGAATCAATTGCAGTAGAACCTGGTATACTAGTCACCTTGGGCAGCCATGACAAAAGACTGTAAACTGGGTGGCTTAAAGAACACAAATTAGTTTTCTTACAGTTTTGGAAGCTGTAAGTTGAGACCAGTGTACCAATGTGGTTGGGTTCTGGTGAGCACTGGCTTTCTTTTTGCTGTGTGCTCATGTGATAGAGCTCTGGTATATCTTCCTCTTATAAGGACACCATTTCTGTTGGATCAGTAGTGTACCCTTAAGACTTTATTTAATCTTAATCACCCCCTTAAAGATCCTTTCACCAAATACAGTCACATGAATGGCTACAGCCACCCATGTGCATTTGGGGGATGCAATTCAGGCCATAACACCTGGTATAAGTACAACTAGGGCATAACTGAAAGTGATTCAATGGTAGGGGAAGGTCAGAGAAGGCTTCATGGGGAGGTGATTCCTGAAATGCATCTAAAACATTTAATTAAAAAAATATGTGTTTGAAATAACAAATCAAAGAGCATAGAGTAGTTTAGAGTAAAACACAATGGTCTCCCCACTTCTCTCCAGCCTCAGGAGTCAGTGCTATGGAATAAGTATTTATGTCCCTCCAAATCCATATGTTGAAACCCTAATCCCAAGTGTGATAGTTTTAGGAGGTGGGGCCTTTAGGGAGATGACTAGGTCATAAGAGTGGGGCTCTCGTGATGAGATTAGTGCTCTTATAAGAAGAGACACAAGAGAACTTTTTCTCTCTTTCTCTCTCTCATCTCCCCTCCCTCTTCCCTTCCTCTCTCTTTCTCTCCCTCTCTACACCAGAAGGATACAACACAAACATGGCCCTCTATAACCCAGGAAGAATACTCTCACTAAATACTGGACCTCCCAATGTCTTAATCTCGTATCTCCCAGCCTCCAGAACTGTGAGGCCACCCCAACGTACAATAGTCTGTTATAGCCATTCACACTGACTAAGACAGTCAACATTGTAAAAATATTTGTTTTAGTTCTCATATTGCAATGACATGCTCCTTCAGTCCTTCCAGTGCTGGAACACTCACCTGTATTTTTCCCCCATTGGTTTCCTTTGTAACTGAAGGTAATTTACCTCTACCTGTGTTTCCTGTGTCATCAACTTTACCATTTATCTATTGCCTCCCTGCTTAATAGAATATATCGGTGCCCCATTCTTTTCTCTGGCTTTCCCCTCTTGCCACGGCCTCCCTTCTGTCAGCTATCCTTTTCCATGATCACGATTACCAATTTGCATTCTGTTCTGCCATCACAGTCAAGTCTTCCTTAGAAGCCAAAAAAGCAGCTTTTGTGTTAGTCGGCCCGTGCAAACGCTGGCCCAGCTTATGTGCCTGAAATACTTTCAGTTTTTTACTGGGCCAAATGATATAAACTCAGGATCGGTAGGAGGATTTCTTTTCCTCAAAGTCAAATGGAATTTCTTTTCTTATAATTTAAAAATTTCTTAAAACCATTATGCATTTGAATTTGCTATATATTTAGATACCTTTTTCTTATAGAGTTTTATTTTTAAATTTCTAAATGCCTCCCCCCCTCCCCCCCCCCCCCCCCCCCGCTCTCTATTGCTCTCTCCTCTTAAAGCACTTGCTTTGGCTGATCCTTTCTATTATACCATCTACCCCATCATACCATCTGTCTGCAATCCAGGCTGCTGTAACAGCACACTATACACTAGGTGTTCAAACAATACAAATTTAGTTCCCACAGGGCTGGAGGCTAGAAATCCAGGATCAAGGTGCCAGTATGGATGGATTCTGGTGAAGACCCTCTCCTGGGTTGCAGAATGCAACTTCTTGTGTCCTCACATGGTGAGGACAGAGAGAGAGGAAGCAAGCTCTCATGACTCTCATAAGGGCACCAACCCTATCCATGAGGGCTTCATCCTCATGACCTTATCTAACCCTGATTACCTCCCAAAGGTTCCAACTCCTAATACCATCACATTGGGGGATCGGATTTCAACATATGAATTTTCGGGGGGATATAAACCACTAGTCCATCCACCATCTTTTTCATCAAGAATACCTTTTTAACAGAGACCATCCTCTCAAAGATCTGCCTCTGTTCCAGAGAGCTCCATCTTTCTGCTCCTTTAAGAATGGCTTACTTTGGGGTACCTGGGTGGCTCAGTTGGTTGAGTGTCCAACTTCGGCCCAGGTGATGATCTCACAGTTTGTGAGGTTGAGTCCCATGTCAGGCTCTGTGCCGACAGCTCAGAGCCTGGAGCCTGCTTCTGATTCTGTGTCTCCCTCTCTCTCTGCCCCTCCCCCACTTGTTCTCTCTCTCTCTCTCTCTCTCTCTCTCTCTCTCACACACACACACACACACACACACACCCCACACACAACTAAATAAACATTAAAAAAAAATAAAAAAGAATGGCGTATTTTCTAGCCCTGCACTGCAGTTATCATTCTGGAATTCTGGAACTTTCCTTCATTGCTGTTTTCTATGGCATCTACTGTTTCCTGAATACCATATTTTCTTCTTTCTTGGTTCCCTCCCTGTTGTGCTAAAATAGATCAAGAAATTTCCTAAAAATGGTGTTAAACTGAGAGAAATGTCTCAAAATATCTCAGTTCTGTCAGTGCATTTGATAGTTTGGTTGGGTATAGTGTTCAAGTATAACTGGAAGAGGGCAATTTTCAATTAGTTTTGCACAGTCTTGGTCAGAGGAAAGTGCTTTCTATTCATGCCACCAAATCCCCACAAAACGACTTAGGTATACACTGTCAGACAGTGCATAGTCCACTCATACTAATGATTGTCCCATCAAACTGGGCACTCAGGGGGTGATGACCAGCCATTAGACCGGAAGCACGGAGCTCCTCACCAGAGCCGGCAACTGGTGTGGACAGCTCAGCACCAGATCAGCTTCCAGGCAACCAACTGATACCTGTGATGAGAAGCTTTCCCCACCTTCCCCATTCCCCTCCTAAATTTGGAGTTATCTTCGTTCCTTTCTAAGGTGGTCCCTCTGCCTTTTTCTTCCTTCTCCAGTTAATACTCTACCTCATCTTGGAGGTAGAAAACCTAGCTCTGCAAGCATGCTGATACATCTTTCTGTCCGATCCTTTGTCTAAAGGCTTTTTCCTTTTAATTTTATACTCTTTGTTGCCTATTCCAAAGTGGGTGACTCATGGCTATCTGAGTAGGACTGAGTGGAAGAAAAAAAGGCCCCAGGGGTTCAAGTAAGTAAAGAGGGAAGGAAACACACAGGAAACATACAGATTAATACCTCAAGATATCATCTTACTACAACAGGACAAAAATTATTTTCCCTTCAACCTTTGAAAGCATAGTGCCATTGCTCTCCAGCACCCGCTGTTACTAATGAGAAATCAGAAGCTAGTCTGGCTTGTTCCTTTGTGGCTGATTTGGTTTTCCTTTCTGGAAGGTTTTAAGATGTTCTCTTTATGTTTGGTGTTCTAAAATTTCATAGTAATGTGTGTAGGAACAGATATTTTTAAATTCTTGAACTGAGCATTTAATAGCTCCTTTCAACTTGTAGACTTGTGACCTCTTGGCTTTAAAAAATTTTCGTTATTTTTTTTGCAAGTTTCCTCTTCTGCATGGTCTCTGTTTTCTCTTGGAATGTGATTTGTTTGCATGCTGGCTTGCTGAATTAGTCTTGTCTCATCTTTTTTTGTTTGTTTGTTTTTGTTTTTAATTGTGGGAAAATACATGAAACAAAATTGTCTCTTAACCTTCACTTTTTCTGTATCTCTGTGTTGTTGTTGTTGTTGTTGTTGTTCTATGGTCTAAAGAGAGATTGTCTGAAATTTTCCATTCTTCCATTGCATTTTTTATATCAGCAACTAATAATTTCTTTAAAAAAATTTTTAGTATTTATTTTTGAGAAAGAGAGAGAGAGAGAGACAGAGTGTGAGTGGGGGAGGGACAGAGAGAGAGGGAGACACAGAATCTGAAGCAGGCTCCAGGCTCTGAGCTGTCAGCACAGAGCCCAACGTGGCACTCAAACTCAGGAACAGCGAGATCATGACCTGAGCTGAAGTTGGACGCCTAACCGACTGAGCCACCCAGGCACCCCATCAGCTAATAATTTCTAATTATTCTTTCTGTTTTCTGATTTCTCCTTGTGTATAGTACCTTAATCTTGGCTTATGAATAGCTAATTGCTCCGAGGATTTTCATTGCTTTCTTTCCTAAATTCTGTTTTTCCAGTTAGTTATCTTGGTCTCTCTTTCTTGTTGCTGGTTTTCTTCCTATGCCTGGCAATCCTAAACTGTCTTTTCATATGTAAGAAGGAAAGACTGAGTAGCTAGTGTATCTTTCTTCTGCTGTGTGTGTTCATTTATATATATCTTGGGTAGTTCCAACAGTATGCTTTAAAAAGAAATAAAACTCTGGTACATCCAAATGATAAAAATTTCCTAGTCTCTGCACTTGAACTCACTTTCTCCTTCCTCCCTCCATAGAAGTTTAGTAATGGTTCAGAAAATATCTATTTAATTCAGTTCTTTTTAACATCCGTTGCAGGAATTCTGAATCCAATCCGGCATCACTGTGTTTCTGGATGGCAAAGTTGAAGATTCTAGGATCTTTATGTTTTGTGTCTACAATTGGTAAATTACCCTTTTGCTTATCTGGACTGCCTCTACTTAATTCTGAGGCTTTAACTTTGGTGGATCCTGAGGCATATCACATCTTCTCTTTCTCTAGTTTACTCTGGAGCTGGATAAGCAAGCAGTCCTGCCTGCTCTGTAGAGGTCCCTGGGGTCACGTCCTTGCTCATCACCCACTCACAATACAGAGAGTGGATCATGTCCAACAATCCCCAACCTTTTCAGTAGAATCTTAAGACTCCTCTTTGACAAAATGTTGAGACTTTTTCTCCTCATTCAGGTTGGATCCCCAATTTTATGGGGGTGGCAGCAGCCTAGGCTGGAATTCTGCATGCCTTTTTTATTGCTGCAGGCACCGACGGGTACCCCAGAGAGAAGGCAAAGGCCACTCCAGGAGTCCGCCATCTCTATAAAGTGAATGATGAACACTGTGTGCACACTTTCCATACGGAAACCCTAATGGTGTCCTCCTTGCAGCCAAGGTCAGTGGTCTCTGCTGTACAATGTGAGACCCACGTGCTTAAAGTAAAGAGTCAAAGGGCAGGGGAAGGTAGAGCCTGGACCCCTCAAATGGGTTCCCATTCCTTAATGCCCCGCCCAACACATCTCTTTGGAATCCATGAACTGAGCGTTGTTTGTTTGTTTGTTTGTTTTTTACATTCCATTTGACCTGACCTAATCCTTCATTTTGGAGTGGTAGCTTCATTCCAGGCTAATGCTTTAGAAGAACTTGAGTCCCTGGCCCCTTTCCTCCAGTAGCTAAAAAGAGCAAATGGCCCCGAGGGGTTATATAAATTGCTTCTTCACCCTTTCTTTTTGCTTAGTAGAATTTACCTGAACATGAATAAATTCTATGCAAAATTACTTACATTCATGCAATTGATGTTCAGTCCAACAAATTACACAAAAATTAATAGAACAAATTGAATTTAAAAGATTCTTTACTGTGCCTTCAGATGGGCCCCAGGGGACCTATGTCCCCGTCTGCACTCCCTCTGCTTTATCCTACCCACCCGTCCCACCCGCCCCCCCCACCCCTGCCCCCCCACTCTGCCCTTTCGGTTTAAGACACAGGCATTCACCTAATGAGTAGCTGGTGCTGGACTAATGGTGATGGGGGAGGGGTGGGGAGAAGCCAAACAGGTATAATAAGGAAGAGAGCATCTCTAAAGCAACTACTGATGCCCCTGCAATAGCATTTGGAGGTGGCTCAGCTCAGCTCACAGTCTGAACCAAATCCATGCTAAGGAAGAGATGGATTGTCAACTTATTACTGTCTTCTAAATGCAAGTTGGAGTCACTTGCAAATCAGAAGAAATACAGCGTTGTAGCCAGAAACGTTGCCCACCTATCGGGAGCTTCAGAGAAGTTGCCCTCAAGAAATTGAAATAAGGTAGCTGGCACGGAGTTAAACAATGACAGCAGTACAACATGGCACAGAATACGGAACATTGAATATACATTTAAAAGACAATTGCCCCCCCCCCCCCCCCAGCCTGCAAGACAGCAACCTGACTGATGTTAATCAGAGCTAAAGAAGTCATGTGGAAATCAGGAGCATGGTTATTAGCTTAGAAAATTGAGTCACCGCAGACAGCTGGCAGTGTTCTTCAAAGCATTGTCCAGGGGAAAGAGGCTAATCCCTTCCATTGGCTGGACCCATCCTGTCATGTAGGTGGAAGCATCAGGCTATCTAGCCTGATGCCATTAAGCATTGGATTTATCTGAACAACTCTCTTTGTTCTGACTTCCTGCTCTTCAGGCAATCTCTGATTATTATCTGACTTCCTCTATAGTTCTGCCTTTGGAAATGGATCTCCTATAAGGGCTTTTAGTATTCGTTCCATATAATGGTTTAAAAAAATTTCTTTTTCTGATTATAAATGAACAAATGGTATTTTGACCATTATATTATTTGGCTTCCCCTGTAGTTTGGCAACTGGGGAAGAAAGGCCCGGTTATGTAATATATGTGCTCCTGTTCCTGTGAGAGGTACTTCTCATTGCAAATGAACAAGCCGGCCCTCAGTTTTGGGGGATTTAGTGGATGTGAGTCTGTCCCTGAGGAGATTAACATACTCAGGGAGCACTAGGTTTCTGCGCCTGGAAAGGGGAAGGCCTGCCTGCCTCTGGAATGTGGAAAGTTCCCCTTGCTAAAGGACACAGCCACTGAGCCTTGTTTCCTATGTGATAAGCACATATGCTTCTAGCTGCTGTTATTTTACCATTTTTAGGCAAAGATAAAATGCTTGATTCATAATGTAAGATACAGTGCTTACTGTGCGTGGTCTGTTCAACATTAACCTTTAAGCTTCTAGAACAAAAACGTGGCATTGTTTCCCTCATATTCATCCTTTTAAAAGTTCTCCTCCATTCAGTACAAAATAAACAAGATCTTAAAATTTCAACTTAATTAAAATCCTGGTGTTGATGCATTTGTTATTAGGCCCATTAACCAGGAAGGGAAGGGAGGAAGGCAAATGGATTATTGCAGCCCCAAACTCAGCCCCTCCTGTTCCCCTCCAAGCAAGAGGCAAGATGAGATTTGTGCCAAGAAAGGAGAAGAATTTCCATCCTGTTTGGATTATGCAGAGATGCTTTTGGAAGACTGTTAAGGAGAAAACAGAGTGGTAGGAAAGCACAATTGCCTATTTGCTTCTGTTTTGGATACACATTTATAAACCCTTAGAACGATGTCCCAAGAAGGCAGGATTTCCAACATGAAGCAAGCAGAAGTAGGGGCGTTTAAAATGGACTGGCAGGGGGCGCCTGGGTGGCGCAGTCGGTTAAGCGTCCGACTTCAGCCAGGTCACGATCTCGCGGTCCGTGAGTTCGAGCCCCGCGTCAGGCTCTGGGCTGATGGCTCAGAGCCTGGAGCCTGTTTCCGATTCTGTGTCTCCCTCTCTCTCTGCCCCTCCCCCGTTCATGCTCTGTCTCTCTCTGTCCCAAAAATAAATAAACGTTGAAAAAAAATAAATAAATAAAATGGACTGACAGGATTGCCTGGGAGGGGATCCTATCTAGTGATAATGGCTGCTGTTTCCATGGCAATCGCAAGCACAACTCAAATTCACCTGCATACCCTATCTCTCTGCTCCTTTTGTTCAGAGCAAACTACCAATAAGCTCCGAATGGCGATATTAGCAAGGCAGAGGCATTGAAGTGAACTGGAAGCCACCATTCTGTGTTCTCTGTACAGATCTTTTGTTTGTCATGAATCTGCAACTTCCTAAGTGCCTTGCTGTTAGCACAACGGAGGGAGCTGGAAAAAAATACCGGTCTAAAAATGGGATCTCACGTGGGCCAAATTTTTCTGAGAAAGAGTTTGAGTCTTGAATTCTCTAATCTAGTGATACCCAAACCCCAGTATGCCTCAGACTCCCTAAAATCTGCAAAATGCAAATCCCATCCTCAGGGAATCTGAGTTTTTGGGTCTGAGATTGGGCCCAAGACTCTGAATTTTTAATAGGTACCCCAGCTGATTCAGATACAGATGGTCCCGAGACCACACTGAGAAGCCTTGTTTTGGATATTTGAGGACGCTCACTCCTTCATGGAAGATCAAGATTTTAAAGAGAAGGGTTGAGTGTCAGAGGATTTCCTCCACAAGGAATCTACTTTGAATATATCCAGGCCCTATGACTTTTGTCAGGTGGCAGAGTGGTTTTAGGATAGGCCTGGGCTTTAGACTGCTTGCTTTGGGGTTCTTGGTTCATTATAATTCTGTTGCTGGGCTCGCTCAGAGTGGCATCCAGCTCCTGCTGTGTCATCTAGAGAGAAGACAAGGAACCACTCCCTCTCCTGCAGCCCCTGGCAGGTTTCAGAGAGCAGGCAGGGGATGCTGTGACTTCCAAGTTCAAGGCAAAGAGATCAGGTTCTAATCACCTTCTGCCTTTGTCCTAAGGGTCAATGAGAGCTTCAGCTTTAGGAAGGGGGAAGATGTCCCTTTAATTTCCTGTTCTTGCTGATGCGAGGCTCCCATACCTTGGAGAAGTTTTGTAGCAACCTCTTCCATCAACCAGTTTGTCCAGGCTCTTAAGTCTTAGATGTGCTAAGTTAGTCTCTCCCTGCTCCTTTTTTCCCCCATTTCTGGGTTGCTCTAGATGCTTCTTTTAACCATATTCTGTTTGTTAAATGGATGCAGAATCCCCATAAGCACCTGCCTCCAACAGCCGTGGAAAAGAGTTTGGCACATCCCAGAAACCTTCCCGCAGGGCCTGCATTGAAGGTAGACAGGAGTCACACACAGTGGCTCAGGTGGAAATTCAGAACATCCTAGGTAAAACTTTGCAGGAGGCTGTTCCCCCTGCCCCAACCCACAGTCCTCTGGTTCAGAAATAACTTCAGTGTGCATGTGCCAAAGCACCGCAGGTGGTACTTATGCTTTTATTCAAATGCAGTTTCTCTTTGAAGGAGAACAAAGTAGATCCGAATAAAAGTCCTATTTTTGGAAAGGAGAAGTGAGTGATGCACTGGGAGATATGGGCAATGTAAAAACTCCTTCCTGATGCCTCATCCTCATCACCTTCAGCGGGTGGCCGAGGAAAGGCCCAGAACACAAGAGGAGCTGGTGACCGCTGTGTTGCTGACACTTTGTGGCTTTTCCCTTCTTCTCAAAATGGGAGCAAAAGGACAGGTTTCCAATGATGAAAATTAAAAATGAAATAATGTAGAGGCAATTGTTGATAATACCTTTGTTTTCCTTTTTAAAAATCTCTACTGGGGTGCCTGGGTGGCTCAGTCAGTTGAGTGTCTGACTTCGGCTTAGGTCATGATTTCACAGTTCATGAGCTTGAGCCCCAGGTCGGGCTCTGGGCTGACAGCTCAGAGCCTGGAGCCTGCTTTGGATTCTGTGTTTCCTTCTTTCTCTGCCCCTCCCTCGCTCATGTTCTCTCTCTCTTTCTGTCTCTCTCTCTCTCTCTCTGTCAAATAAATAAACGTTAAAAAAAAATTTTTTTTTAAATCTCTACTTTAACTGTTGTGAGTTAGAACCTCCCTTGCACCAACAAGTGCAAGGGCCAGCTTTATGTTTATAAAGTCACAGTTTAGGTCTGAGCACAGAGATGCTGGGGTATTATCCTTGTCCATTGAACTACAGGGAATAGTTTTACTAAGAAAGTGGCAGTGGAGGGAATCCGTAAAAAGTAGTGGTTAAGCCTGGAAGCTTCGGAACCAGGCTGCCTGGGCACTAAGGCACACTTCATACATACGCGCCAGGCTCCCTGTCTGTAAAATGGGACCACTGAGAGCTACCTCACAGTTAAGCTACCTCTTAACACAGAGGCATGTTAAGCCTTTAGTGGAGGGCTGGTGCTTAGCAAGGGCCCAGTACAAATTCGTGATTCTAAACGTGGAGAAAAGGCTGCTGCATCTAAAATCACTCCATGGACTTGCTTGGGTTTATTTGGAAGATCAGGGAAACCACGTGATCACCGTTCGGATTGGAAGAGTTGGCTCTCTGGCTGCCACCTTGTGTTCACAGGGTGGATCCTGGGGTTAGCCACTGTGACTCCCTTAATCAAGCAAGTGAGAGAGAGCATGCCTACAGGCTTGGATTTGGCTCTAGCCATTCCTGTTTCCTGCTGACCAGGACCCCCCTTTTCTCCACACCAAGGTTCCATTATCAGAGCCTCTTTAGCAGATCTTGTACCTTGCCCTTTGAATATCGAGAAATATTGATGTCTGCCGTCCCCTTACTTCTTCATCTCTCTCTCCCTTCCTCAGACGTTCACTACTTTGCTATCGTGTGTGCTAAGTGCTAGTGACAAGGCAGTGAAGAAGACACACGTGCTCCAGTCCTGGTGGAGCTCATATTCGAGAGGGAGAAAGTCCACAAACAGGCAAAGGACAAAACAATAATTTCATTGTTTTATAACAAGCACTTCAAAGAAAGGAAAGAAGGAGCTGCAGGAAAACAGTGGAACAGAGTCAGCGTGCTCCTTTAGAAAGGGAAGGAGATGCTGGGGTGGTGCATTTAAACTGAGAAAAAAATCACGTCTTTGTAAGAGGACAGCAGGGGAGGCGATGTTCTTAGGTGATGCTGATGTTCTCTGTAGAGAGCCAGGCTTGGGTTGAGAGGAAGAGGTAAAAAAGACTTAGGAAAAGTCTGACATTATGGCACCGGTGCTGAGCTCAGAGCCGGCGTCCCAGGGTGCTCAGGGAATTAGGTGCATGTGGTGGTTCGCTGGGGGCCTGGTAGATCAGGGACAGACAGAACAAAATGCAGATTTACTAATTCTGTCACTCCGCATGTGCTATGGAGCATTACAACATGTCAGGCACTGTTCTGGGCAGTTGGGCTACATCAGCCCATGAAACAAAGATTTCCACTTGGTGGAGCTTATGTTCTAGCTGGGAGAAATGGAAAATAATTGACAAAAGTCATACCCAAGTAAATGATGTCCAAGGTAGGTAGAGAAGGATGAGCTGGGAGTGAGAAGTACGGAGGTCAAGGAGCACATGCCTCTGTGTGTGTGTGTGTGTGTGATTTAAAATAGAGTGATCACCATAGGCTTCATTCAGAGGTCAGATTCAAGGATGACTGGTGAAGAGGGGCCCACACAGACTGAACAGGCAGTATGAAGGCCCAAATGTAGGAACATGAGCCTCTGGGTAATGATGGGTGTCTGGGCACTGGGGTCTCTGGAGGTGACTGAGCTAAGCAGGGAGGTGAGGCTGGATGGTTTCTGAGGGGAGAGTGGAGCTGCCGTTCCTAAGGCAGATTGTTCTGGTGTTCAGCTGCAGGTGCCACTGCAGACACCAGACCTGGTGTCTCATAGCGTTTATGAGCTGAGGCTCAGGAAGTGTGGGTGGGACACTGTGCGGGGTACTGGGGTCATGCAGAAGCCTTGTCTGCCTCTCTCCCTGGGCCTCTAGGTTTCCCTAAGCCCTCCAGGGTGGCACCAGCCCGGCTCACAACCACCCACAGGGCTTTGTGGGTCCACGTTGCCTGTATGCACTTCTGGTCCCATCTTGTGCAGATCCCAGCCCCGATTCCTCAGGGCAGGGGACCTGAGGGAGATGTCAGGAGGGAAGGAGCTGGCGGCCTGCACTAACAAACAATGCTGATGAGTTAAGGGGCTGACTGAACCTGACCTTGGACTGATGAGAACCAGGCTATGCAGAACCAGACAGGTTTTGGCTTACATTTTGCCTTCTCCCCTTACTAGTTAAGGCACCTTGTGAAACTTATTCTAGGAGCTTCAGAGAATCCTGGGAAGCTTCCAGATTTTGAAGATATTCACCCTTGGATTTTTTTTTTTTTGAGATACAATTCACATACTGTAAAAAGTGTACAATTCAGTGGCTTTTCGTATATTCCCAAAGCTGTTCAATCATCACCACTATCTAATTCCGGAACGTTTTTCTCACCCAGAAAGAGACCCATACCCATTCACACTTACTCAGCATTCACCCCTGGCCTCAGCCCCAGCAACCAGAAGCATACATTCTGTCTCTATGGATTTGCCTATCCCAGACATCTTGTATAAATGGAATCATACAATATGTGACCTTTCGTGACTGGCTTTCTTCACTTAACATAATGTTCTCAAAGGTCATCCGTGTTCTAGCACTGATCAGTACTTTATTCTTTTCACAGCTGAATAGTGGTCCCCCTTGGACTTAATTAGCACCAGGCCTCAGGGAATTTCTGTAGCACCTACTTCTCTGTAAGGATTTGCCGTTGATGAGCAGTCAACAACCTCATCCCCCAAGCTTGAGGCCATGATACAGATACTTTTGCATTTAGGGGCTCCTGACTGGCTCAGTTGGCTAATCACCCAGCTCTTGATTTTAGCCCAGGTCATGATCTCATGGTTTGTGAGATCGAGCCCCACATCGGGCTCTGTGCGGATAGCATGGAGCCTGTGTGGGATTCACTCTCTCCCTCCCTCTCCCAGTTTCTCTCTCTCTCTCTCAAAATAAATAAATAAACTTTAAAAATTGCTTTTGCATTTATTGCCTCCTAGGTCCTGGGTATGTGTCCTTCTTGGGCTACCTGAGCTGTAAAACAGATAATAATTATTATCTCACAGGATGTTGTGAAGATTATTGAAACAGGTATAAGAGCATTTATCCTCTCCCTTTGTATCATATATGCTATGAGAAAATGTGCATATTCCTGCATTAAATACCTTACTCCCCATCCACGCAGGAAGACCATTACTAGTCCTGGCTCCTGGATATGGTCTGGGCATGGGGCTCCCTGGGGTGGTAAGAGTCATGATTAAGCTGGATCCCAGGTTCTGGGGGTGTTTCCGACTATAGTGTTGGATACAGGGGCTACTTGCTTTAGCCTCAGGGAGACAGTGAGCAGTATGGGTCTGAGAGAAACTTGGCTCAGAGCTGAACCAAGTGCTGAGCTATAGCTGGAGCCTCAGTACAGACAGTGCCTCATGTCGCCATGGTTCTCTGGCCTGGCCAGCCATCACTTCTTGCCACTCCTCTCCATCATCGAGGGGCCCTTTGGAATAGGAGGAATGCGTTGCAAGTAGCTTTGGGCAACCTGTAGGCTCTACAGTGACGGGTGTTGTGCTTCTTGGGCACTGGGACTCCAGGCAGGGCAGTGGGTTTGCAGAAAGTTAGAGCCTTGAACAGACCAGCACTCTCTCATGACGTTTAGAGACATCCAAGCAGGATCCAGACATTTTTTTAAAAAGGGGATAAATGTTTTGAGGAGAGAAAGGAAGAGCGATGACAGGATACTGGTTCAATTTTGGCGTACCCCCATTCCGTGATGCACCTTTCTTATCATCCCAGGTCTGTGTCTTGCTCATTTGAGAACTTACACCAACAGTTCTAAATCATCCTGAGCAGCAGAACCACGTGGGGACATGTAAAAGTACACGGATCCCGAGGCCCCTGTCTCAGCCATATCTGATTCAATTGCTCTAGGAGCATCCGGGCAATCAGTATTTCTAATAAGCTCTCCAGGTGGTGCCAATGTGCACAAAGTCGAGCGCTTAGCTGGAGTCTCCTCTCACTCACCTGGGAGGAAATTTACTGTAGGCTGCTCTGTGACAGCCAGCAAGATGCAGTCTGTGGTGCATTTGGGGGACAGCCAACTCTTAAAGTAGAGAGATCTCTGCCCCCATGGGCATTCATCCTGAGGCTTCATTCTTGCTCTCTTGTCTTTCCTCCTGCCCACTTGGCTTTGTGGCTGCGGGCAGGCAGCCACTCCTGGAGCAAGCAGGGCCTGCACCCCCGCAGTAACCTGTGTTCTAGTACTTGTGTAGGAGGGAGGTCGGAAGGCAGCAGACACCACAGAGAGGCACTCTGCTGAGCGGCGTAGTCAGAGGAAGTGGGCTTAGGCTCCAGGACCATCTCTAACCAGCTTGGATGTTTGATGGGCAAGTTATCTGACCTTTGTGAGTTCCATAATTCCAGTCTGAACAGCCCCCCTAATACGGTTGTTGTCAGGTTCCAATAAAATAATGTAGGCATGAAAGGGCATTGTTGATTGTGAAGCTCAAATAGGACATTCATTCTATTACTATGGAGTGGGCTTCAGGCCCCCTTTTCCTCTCCAGCACACAACCGTCTCACCAGTAGATGGGAACTCATTTCCTGCCCTGGGGACGGGGCTTAAGACCAGGACATCAGGAGCAAACTTGTTGGTGAGTCAACTCTTATGAACACAGTGCTGCGAAACTGGATGATGAACACAGAGGGAAGTTTTTATTCCCAAGAAAGGGGCGGGGGGGGGGGGGAGAGAGAAAGAAAACCAAGTGAGCCCTATGTGACTGAATTCATCTAAGGCCTGGGCTCCTATTTGGGTTTCCTTTATTTTTTTTATTTATTTATTTTTTTAATGTTTATTTTGAGACACAGAGAGAGAGAGAGAGAGCATGAGCAGGGGAAGAGCAGAGACAGAGGGAGGGAGACAGAGAATCCAAAGCAGGCTCCAGGCTCTGAGCTGTTAGCACAGAGCCCCACATGGGGCTTGAACTCACAAACTGTGAGATCATGACCTGAGCCAAAGTCGGATACTTAACCGACTGAACCACCCAGGCATCCCATATTTGGGTTTTCAAGGTGGGAGAGCAAGAGGCCACGAGAAGGTGAGGTTGAGAGAGGCACAGGTCAGGGCATTGGGACCCATAGGGATCAGGGACTGGGGAGAGCCTTCCCAGGGTGGGGTGCCAAGGGGCCACAATGTAGGTGGGTGCAGAGGAGATGCCAGGCAGCACTACAGCCTCCCTGCAACCCTGTGTAACAACCCAGCTGCCTACATGCCCCTAAGGGAGCTCAGAGAGGGCCCCTGAAAGTTCCCTGTGGGCCTGGGGTGCCTCACTGGACTATGACAAGACGATCCCCAGTGCTCTCCCTGCCCCATCCTGGCTGAGGCAGGCACGTTCCCCACACTGGCAGGTGACAGGAGCAACATATTGTTGCACTCAAAGGTAGAGGCAGCGGGGTGTGCGGCACACCCTCTGGCAGGCCCACTTTCCATGAGAGCCGCCGTTGATGGGGAGGCAGGAAGATGAGAGAGTTGAGCAGGAGGAAGTGGGTGGGGAGAGCAGGACTCTAGAGGTTTTATATTTTGCTCTTGCTGGGCAGGGCTCCGAGAAAAGAGAAGATGGAGAGAAAAGTGCACCACAGGCTGCCACGTGCCACGCTGTGCCTCAGCTCAAGCTCGCCAGGAAGAAAGCCATGTGCTCCATCAAGCACAGTGCTGAGGTCCCGGGGGGGCTCTGACCTAATGTGGAAGCGTGCTTCTGTTGGAGGGGACAGGGGCTCTGGGGATGTACCTGTACTGAACCCTGCTTAGGTGGATGCTTTGCTTCTGTTTATGAAATATTTTCTCTTACAACTCTTTTGATTCTTCCAACAACCCCGGAAGGCAAGCCGGGCTGGCTGTATCGACCCCATCTTATAGAGGAGCAAACTGGGGTCCCCAAAGGTGAAGTGCATTATTGGAGAGCCTGACTTGTAAGCAGTGGAACTGGTGGGGGGTGTGGAACACATGTGTGATGACTTTTACTTTCCTGTTTGCTCATGTTTCTCCCCAGTCCCTGGCCTCCCATGGGCCTCCAATGCCCTGACCTATGCCCCCACTGGTTTCACCTTCTCTGGCGTTACCCAGTCTGCCGTGTCACCAGACCCTCCATCCGGCTTTGCTTCATCCAGGGCCCCTGGGCAGGTGCGTGATGGGAGCACTCTTGTGTCTTGGCTCCTCTGGTGAGAGACTGGAGTTTTGGCCCACGTGGGAACCTCTGCTTTTGCTCTGAGTGTTGTGTGCATTTAATCATGTTTGACAGAATTTACTTTAGCTCAAATTCAGGCTGTGAGCCTTCCTCCTCTCATGGTTGCTTTCGCTTTTACTCACACTCAGTACAAGTGATTTGTCCTACTTACACCTCAAAATGCAGGTTCCCTCCCCTCCCCCCACTCTCCCAGTCAGAGAAGATGCCATCCTCTGAAAAAGTCTCCCTCTTCCCCTTGGAACAGACATATGCTCATGGGACAGACGGTTGCCTTGGGATAAGAAGCCAGAGTTCTCTTAGCTTTTTGGCTCTTTTTCTTCTTTAAGCTGCACATTTGTTTTACTCTTCCTTTCCCTGTCTCAGTTTTTCCAAGGTTCCCTCCTGGGTTGACCTGAGACTTTCCCTGCATAAGTTGCCTGAAATTTTCCTGCTGCTTCTCAATGCTTCCCCATTTAATTATTCCAAGCAGGAATTATAACAACCTTTTGTTCTGGTTAAACAAGAAAACCAGGAGCGAACACTCATAATGTGTGGCTCCCTTCTGGGCAGGGAGGTGGGCAGGGTTGATCGTGGGATCCTGGAGTGTCCCGAGGCACGTCTGGGTTTGCAGAGTGCTCTGATGTCCCTGATTATCACAGTAGTGATGTGAGGCTGGCAGAGCAGGGATTGTCAATCCCATTTTACAGAGGACAAAATAGAGGATCAGAGAGGGTGGTCCATCAAGGGTCCCCTGACTTTAAGTTTTGGCCTTAAACTCCGAATTTTGCATGAGAAAGCCCTTTGTTTGAGAGTAAAAAAACCTCAGTATATAGAGCTCAAGTTGATACCAGGTGCTGTCTCTTTTTGCTCCAGCTTCCACAACAAAATATCACAGCTTGGGTGGTTTAAGTAAGAGAAATCTATTTCTCATGGTTCTAGAGACTGGGAAGCCCAAGATCAAGATTTGCCAGCTGATTTGGTTCCTGGCAAAGCTGTCTTCCTGTCTTGCAGACAGCTGCCTTCTCTCTGTGTCCTGTCCTGGTGTCTCACATGAGATCGCACTCTTTCTCTCTCTCTCTCTTTTCCTCTTTTAAGGCCACAGTTCTATTGGAATTAGGGCCTGCCATGACCTCATTTAACCTTAATTACCCCCTAAAGATTCCATTTTCAGATACACAAGTGGTTTAGAGCTTCAACATATGAATTTGGGGAGCACACGATTCAGCCCATAGCAGATGTGTCTAGGAGAGATAAGCCTGACTTCTAATAGCCGTCACATATTAGCAAATTCACTTTGGTCCAAAGTCCTTGGGTCCTCAGGTTCTCAGAACTGGGAGTTTCTCAAGGTTCCCAAGCTCAGCCCTGCTTGTCTGTGCTCTAGACATTGGTTGCTGGCACACCTTTCCCAAGCTTCAAAGTCACACATTTATTAAGATAAACTAATTGCATTACAGTCAAATATTGTAGTCCTAAGAGGTAGCAGCTTTATCTCCAGTCTCTTCCATTGAGTGTTAGTTTATATTTACTCTCAGAGAGCCAACTTATTTCTGTTTCTTATGGGACAACCCACTGTCATTTCCATGCATCACCTGTATGGAAAAGACAGGTTTGTTCACTCTTTGTTAAACTTGATTTCCCCTCTCTTGGCTCCAGTTGTCTTACTGTTTTTGAGAATCTCATTGATACCCATGCATGCTTCATTTCTTGCATCAGAGAAGAAAGATGCCATATCTCACTTTCTGCATTATAGGTTTTAAAAAATATTTTATTTTTATATAATCTCTAACACCCAACGTGAGGCTTGAACTAACAACCCCGAAATCAAGAGTAAAAATCTCCATTGACTGAGCCAGCCAGGCACCCCAGAGGGTTCTTGCTCATTATTGCCTTTAAATAGCTGGCTCAGCAAATTGTTATTTTCATTTTAGTTTAGTATCACTTTTTGGGGGACCTAAGAGAAAAGTGCACCCCAGGGTAACCTAATCCTGGAGACAGAAGGAGCCTAACACAGTGGTGCTTTTCTTATCTTAAGAAACATATTCCCCAGACTCTGCCTTGAATTCTAACTTTCCTTCCATTCTACTATTGCCTGTAAACCCACTGATTTCAGATTCCACTTTGAAAAATGTGAAACTAGTTGGATCAGTTTATTTGCTCATTAATTCAGCAAACATTTGTTGAACCCTCTGTATATGCCAGATACTGTGCTCTGTATGTTTGGGACATGCTGAGGCAAGGAAAGTCTATGTCCTCTGAAAATGTAGAAGCCAGACAGGGGAAAGAGCTGCCACAATGGTGTGTGAACAGTACTGTGCTAAGTGTTATACACCATACCAGAGGATCACTGCATCTCCCAACAACTATACTTCCAAAGGGATAATCCTCTCCCCACTGGCTTCAGCTCTCCCTGAGCTCTGATGTCTCTGTTTCTTCCCTTTGTCTTTTCAGCCCCAGGGTGGTAATGGCTTCCCACCATTGCTAGTCTATGCGCAATCCAATTTCCTTTCTTGATTCACTTAACCCTTCCCATACCTTTGAAGTTGGTTCTTTCATTCAGGAGCCTTCATTTGAACCATCCCAGGTGAGTTCTATTTCTGCCAGCATCATCATTACTGATACAGGCACCAGAACATGAGAGAGTTTGGCACATGCAGGGAACTGAATGTAGCCCAGGAGGACCTAAGAATAGGGTGTGAGGTAAAAAGAAGGGAGAGGAATGGTAGGGATGGGGCCAAGAGAATCCAATTCATGAATGCTTAGGATATAGGGATTTTATTCTGAAAGCTCGGATTAGCCAATGAAAGATTTTAAGAATGAGAGACTTGATTAGATTTCTGTTTTATAAAGAAAGTTTACTGACTGCAGTGTGTAGCCTGGATTGTCAAGGTAGTATGGGAGGGGTTAAGGCAGGGAGGTTAGTGAGAAGTTCATGGAGACACAAGATGAATAGAGCTGCATCAGCTAATGGTACACCTTAGGTGGTAAAGAATCCTGATGCCAGACTCCAGTAGGAAATGAATAGGGTTCATATGATCTGGGATAGAAGGATTCCACAGACAATCGGGAATAAGTACAACTGATTGAATGTTGTGATTAAAAGGATGCATGTGGCTAAGGAAGAGAGAGAAGTCCAGAGTGACTTGGTTTTTAGATTTGAGAGACTAGGGGGGCACCTGCGTATTTCAGTTGGTTAAGCATCCAACTTCAGCTCAGGTCATGATCTCACAGTTCATGAGTTGGAGCCCTGCATCGGGCTCTGTGCTGACAGCTCAGAGCCTGGAGCCTGTTTTGTATTCTGTGTCTCCCTCTCTGTCTCCGCCCCTTCCCTGCTCTCTCTCTCTTTCAAAAATAAACATTAAAAAAAATAAAAAAAAAAAGAAAACTTTAGATATGAGAGACCAGGTACATGATGCATCATTCATGAAGATGGGGATATAAGAGGAGGATCACTTTTTCCATCCCAACCATTGGGGAGGGATGGTTAGCTCAGTTTTGACAAACTGAGTTTGCAAGTATTTATGGAAACATCCGAGAGACAGGCAGCTATGTGCCTCCTCCTGAATTTAGGAAAAATATCCAGCTGGAGATAGATATTTGGGAAGCATCAGCTTATCAGTAGCAGTTAAAATAGAAGAAGGAAGAGCTGGGGGAAGGTAAGCAGCCCACACCGGTGAGGCATTAGAAATAGTAGTAGAAGGTCAAGGGGTAAAAGAGTGAAGAGATTGAGCATGGGGTCTGGGGTGGAGAAAAGAGGGTTTTGACAGGATAGAGAGAGTGGGTGGGATTCAGGACTAGAGGTGCCAGTTTGCTTGAATGGTGTGGCAGTATTGTGATGCTCTGGAAGAACAGGATGAGGTCAGGGGGTGGGTATTTGAGTCTAAGATTTCAGAGGTGGAGCAATTCTAGGGAGCAATTAAACTTAAGGCTATGTCTTGAGAGGTAAAGGTACTATGAAACTAAGGTGGTTTATGGATGATCTTTTGCACAGAGATGAAAGTCCTCTGGAAGAAACTGATGCCACACATGCCTGAGTTTGAGGCGAATGTGTAGTGAGGTCAGAGGTGAGAATGACAGTGAGGGACTGAGGGAAGTATTCATGACCCAGAAGTGCAAACGGGAGAATTCTGCACATATGCAGAGCTTGAAAATACACAGCAGCCTCTATTCCAGATGACTGCAGACAAGAAATAGTCTCTGGGAGAGCAGAGTTTCCCTTCATGCAAGGAAGGTAGAGGATACAGAAGACAGGGAACCTCTTTGATTAGATTGAGAATAATAAAGGTGGTTTTTGTTTTGTTTTGTTTTGTTTTTGTTTTGTTTTACCATCAACTGAGGCATGATAGGTAACTGTAAGAAGGAGGAGAATGGTGGGAAATAGGATTTCAGGAGCAGAATGGGGAAGGGGATAGACAATCAGAGGGGTCTGCAGTGTTGATAATGTCCAGAGAGGGTAGTGGAAGGAAATCTGGGTTCACATTGGTGCCTTGGCCTGGTGGTTATCCACCCATGGCAGCCTACTTTTTGTCCTTCCATGAGCAAAAGTGAAGTCCCCTGGGATGTGGGACACTCTGGGACTTGTGTTTCCTCCCAAAGGAGTGGTTTCCTACTCCAGTCTAAAGAAGCAACTCTCAGAGTCCTTGGGTGGCTCAGTTGGTTGAGCGTCCAACTCTTGATTTCCCCTCAGGTCATGGTCTCATGGTTTGTGGGATCCAGCCCTGCGTCTGACAGCGCAGAACCTGCTTGGGATTCCCTTTCTCCCTGTCTCTCTTCCCCTCCCCTGCTTGCTGGCATGTTCTCTCTCTCTCTCTCTCTCAAAATAAGTAAATAAAATTAAATAAAGAAGAAACTCACCTTCTAACAGGAATACCCACCAAGAGGTAGTAAGTGATAATGAGAAATTTTGATACCATGAACATTTAAAGCATTAAGCCCTTCTCAACTGTTTGCCTTTGCTGCGCTCTGTAACTGATGTCACATACAAATGTACTCCTGTGAGTACTCCTGTGATGGTTTTCTGAAGTGTTTATCAATTATAATTTTAAAAAATATATTAAAAACATGTTTTTTTCTAAGAAGATACATACAGTGGTCTCATAACAAGGAGGAAGAATTCTGTCAGTGTGAACATAGGGTCTATTTGCTCCAAGTTGGTACATCAGCAAAGAACATTCTTCCTTGTTAAAGGATTAGGAAAGACTTAAAGTAGCTACCAAAATTGTCAAGTCAGGAGCATTTTTGTGCAATATACAAAAGGTTCATTAGCCTACTCGTGATGATTTTGACATGTCTTCTGTCTTTGTCATCTGGACCGACTCCTCTATCAGGAGGTGAAGAGAAGCCAAAGATCCTTTGGGGAAAATCCCAATTCTCTCACAACAGAGAAGAGGTTACTCTCCAGATTAAAAGCGCTGAGGGTTCTTGAGCTAATAATGAAGCCTGAGGCCACTTCTAGTTTGTGAATTCTGACCCCTGGGGGTTGGTTTCTGCAAATGCACCTGCACGCTGGGGCAGGACACACAGGACTCTACTTTGACTTGCCCTGCCTTTATTTATTTATTTATTTAAAAAAAAATTTTTTTTCCAACGTTTTTTATTTATTTTTGGGACAGAGAGACAGAGCATGAACGGGGGAGGGGCAGAGAGAGAGGGAGACACAGAATCGGAAACAGGCTCCAGGCTCTGAGCCATCAGCCCAGAGCCTGACGCGGGGCTCGAACTCAGGGACCGCGAGATCGTGACCTGGCTGAAGTCGGACGCTTAACCGACTGCGCCACCCAGGCGCCCCGCCCTGCCTTTAAAAAGAATGGTTGCTGAACTGGAGCAAGAATGTGCAGCCATTTGTTACCAAACTGAAGAGAAAGGAGGTATTAAAAGGCACCTGAATGCAAAAGTGAACTCATTAAAAAGTTTAAAAAATCCAAAGGGAATTTATTGGCATTCTGATTACCCAGCAAAGAATGCATTATTTACAAAATCATGAAAATGTCATTGTTTGTCAATTTTCTTCATAAAAACAAAATGACTGGCAAATAACAGTACTTTGTTAAAGATTTATTAAGCATGGAATGTCTGCCATGTATATTCAAATAAATTGTTACTGAGCTCATGTAATATGGGGAAGAAGAACAGCACTATTAGCTCTGGAGATTGTACCGGTAATAGATGAAATTGGTAAACATAGAAATCTTAACTTATAATTTTTTTTAACAAGGCAAGCTAAGTGGGAATGAAAAACAGATTCAGAATATGGGGCTAAGCTGCAAAAAATTCAGTGTGTTTCTCATTTCTCTTAAAACCTGATAATGGAATATACGTATGGTCTCAGAAGCTACATCTTTACACTCAGTCTTAGCCAAAAAGCCAAGAAGTGTTAGAAGCTAAATCTTTGGCTTCATGAAAGAATGGGAGTTGAATTCCTGCTAATGCCATGTCCCCCACATAAAATTACAAGTCTTTATTTGAAATTAATAAAATTAACTTGAAATTGTCTTTGGCAATCAGTGCAAATGCAGATCACATGAGAGATGCCCAAGGGCATCTTCTAAGTATCTTCAGAGCACTTTCCCCATTATTTTTATATATTCAGCCAATGGTTGACAGAACGATCCCAGCTGTAGTATACAACTCTTCCTAAATAGGGGCATTTGATGAATAGGGTCTCACTTGTGCAAATAGAATAGTGGGGGTGGGGTGGGGCTTTCTAGTGTGAATACAACTGGGGTAAGTAGAAACCTCCTAGTATGACTGCTAGGGAATTTTCTAGTTTGTGGTTTGGCTCCAGTAATTAAATGGTGGTCAACCTAGTAGACCTTGATCAAAACTGAAGCAAGGTTTGTTCCTGGTGCACTCAACAACATTCTTTGCATTTTTTTCCACTGAGTACCTATTATGTGCCAGGCATAGATTTTAGGGATACATGGCCCTAACCCAAATGGATCTAACAGTCTAAAGAGAGAATCAATACATGACAAAAAAAAATCTTTTTGAGAGAGAGTGTGTGCATGTGCATGTGTGAGCCAGGGAGAGCAGAGGGAGAAAAGAAGGGAGAAAGAATCTTCAGCAGGCTCCACACCTAGAGCAGAGCCCAATGCAGGGCTAGATCCCATGACTATGAGATCATGACCTGAGCTGAAATCAAGAATCAAACATTAGGAAGGAAACATACAAGGGGGAGAGAAAATGGGAAACATTCAAACTAAGATCTAAAGATGAAAAGGAGCTTCAGTTTAGTGAATTGTAGTGGGTCCAAGAATCTGAGAAATGCCAGTGAGGCCAGAGCTTTCTAAGCTAGAGAGAAAAAGTCATATGAGTCTAGAGACAAAATTGGTGTCTTCCTTCCAATGATTTTCATCCCTTCCCCTGCCTTCCATCACCCAAAGCAAAGGTCATGGTCATTCATTTATTTGTTCATTCAATATATAGGTACTATTCCAGGTGATCAGAATGTGGCAGGGAACAAAACAGACAAAATTCCTACTCACATGGCTTTTACATTCTAGTAAAAGCCAGGATGTTGATTTGATTATTCTTTTACAATATATGATATGAAAGTTCACTAAGTGGTTGGAAAGAGGTAGAGGTAAGATGGGAATTGGGAAAAGAAGGGAAAGTATTGATACAGGGTGGTCAGAAAAGGCTCTATGATTAGGTGACTACCTCTCAGCCTTTCAAAGTAGGAAACAAAGATAACCCAATGACCAATAAGGTGTTGGTTGATGGACTTAAGATGAGCGTTTCCCTAGGGTGTTTTATTCAAT
Organism: Puma concolor; assembly: GCF_028749965.1. Classification (NCBI taxonomy): domain Eukaryota; kingdom Metazoa; phylum Chordata; class Mammalia; order Carnivora; family Felidae; genus Puma; species Puma concolor. The sequence goes on along the minus strand of NC_141668.1, from coordinate 92,610,314 downwards.
ACTTGACACAAAGGGCATTGGGCTACCCATTTTCTGTCTAGATGAGATTGGAATACAGACTGGGGGTGAATATGTGTGAGAATTAGAGGAAAGCTCCTGGAGAAGACAGACTTTGGGCTGAGCCTTAGGGGATGAGCGAGGTCTGGCTGAAAGACAGGGGAAAGGATGACATTCCAGGCTGAGGGAGCTATGTGAATGAAAGCCCAGAGGCATAGCAGTACTTAGTATGTTTAGTGCAAGAAAGGTAGGGCAGACGGTGTGGTTTTTTATTACTGTGGGAAGAGGGCATAGGGCACCATTCTCTGTATATCCAGAAAAACGCAAAGCCCTTTAGGTATTTCGAAAGGAAATTTAATGCAGAGAACTGGTTTCATAGATGATAGTAGAGTTAGGACGTTCCAGCAGAGGTGATGAGGCAGCTCAGAGTTTAGCACCAGCAGGAACTGCTCCCTCTCCTAGGGTTGGTGGGACAAAGAGTGCTGTTACCAGAGCCTGGGACCTGGGACCATCTTGTGGGAACTGGAATCACAATATGTCCATGAAAGAAGAATATGTCCCATGGCACCTGGGGACACAGTCAGTGTTAGAGATGGTGATCTGAAGCAGAGAAAGGAGAAATACTCTGACTTCTTCCCAACTCCTGCCTTCCACATCCTGCCAGGGCTCCCTCTGATCCACTCCACTCAAGTTGCTTGGGAAATGTAGTTTCTTGTGATGTAGAGGGAAGGGAGAAGGGCAGAGAGTGGATCTAAGAGCAGACAGACAAATTACCAACAAAGGGGGCGTGGGGGGGGGGGCAAAAGAGGGAGGCAAGGCAATTCTGATTATAGGAGATGAGGCTGAAAAGAAAGGTATGTTAGAAATAAACCATGGCAGCCTTTGGTGTGCTAAGGACTTGTGCTTTGTTTTTGGCTACAGAGAGCCATAGCATGACTTTTTAAAAAAGAAGTTAATTTCTATGAGTTTTAAAAATTATAAAAGTAATGCACACATTATAAAAATACTTTAACAGCACAGAAACATGTAATATAGGAATAAAAAGAAAAGATTCTCTATTTCTTTCCTGGGGCATCTGGGTGGCTCTGTTGGCTGGGCAACAAGCTCTTGATTTTGGCTCAGGTCATGACCTCACAGTTGATGGGATCGAGCCCAAGTTCAGCTCTGTGCTGACAGCATGGAGCCTGCTTGGGATTCTCTCTCCCTCTCTCTGCCCCCCCCCCCCCCACTCTCTCTCACTTTCTCAAAATAAATAAATAAACATTAGAAAAGAGAAAAGAGTCTCTATTTCCTTCCTGATTGCCTCCCTTCCCATTCCATACTCCAGACATTACCAGTTTGGGGTATGGCACACACTCTTCAAGTGTATACAAACATCACCACCACCACCACTTTTACACACACACTACTACTTGCAGATATATGCATAATGTAACTAATTTATTATTTATATGTGTGCAGTATGCCCCATTATGTATTTTAATATGTATGTATATTATGTACATGTGAACACATAAATGGGGCATATGATGTATATTTATATTGATATTAAAACACATAAATGGATTCATATTAAACAGTCTTTTCTGTCATTTTTTTTTACCACTAAAAATACATCTTGGACATTTTTCATGATAGTGCATGTAATATACACATCTACCCGTGGTTTTATTAATGGCTGTATATTATTCTAGTGTACAGGATTTATGTAACCAGTACCTTATTAATAGCTGTTTAGATTTTTTCCAGTATTTTGTTCTTATGAACATTACTGCAATAACATATTTATACATACTCTTGGATTTTTGTCCAAGTATCTAGAAATAGAATTTCTGAGTAAAAAGGAATGTACATTTCTAATTGAAAATATATAATCAAATTGCCTTTAAAACCACTGCACAATCTACGCTCCAACTAGCAGTAAATTAAATTGTTTTTCCCATATCCTCAACAGCACTGATTTTTATAAATGAAGTAGCTAATCTGATAGTTGTAAATTTATATTTAACTGTTTGAAATGTACATTTAATTATAAAGAAATTGAATATTTTCCCTATATTTATTAATCATTTGTAGATTCTTTGTCTAGTTTTCTGTTGGAAGTGTAGCTCTTTTCTTACTGATTTTGAAGAACTCTTTGTATTTTCTGGAAATTAGTCCTTACACTTTCATTTGTGTTGTAGATATTTCTATTTGCTATTTGGCTTTTGACCTCATAATATTTTCGCCCTAAACATTTGCTTTCAACTTCCCCCCTAAACATTTGCTTTTAATTACAGTTAGCAATGCTGCAGAATCTTTTTTTTTATCCTAGAAAGACATCCCTTAATGTTATAAAAATACTCACCCATATTTTTTCTACTGTTACTTTCAATTTTTAGATTTAAATCTTTGACCTACCTTGAATTTATTTTGATATAAGATGTGAGTTAGAAATTTTATTTTATTTTTCCAAATAGCTGCCTTCTTGTGCCAAAAACACTTATTAATAATTGAGTAATATATATTTTCTTTGCTAACTTGAAATGCCACATTTATCATACACTAAATCCCCATATGTATTTGGGTCAGTTTCAGGAACAATTTATATCTGCCTCTTTCTGCATGAATCCCTTATTATTGTGGCTTTATTTTTTAAATATATTTTTTTAATGTTTATTTTTGAGAGAGAGAGCATCAGCAGGGGAGGGGCAGAGAGGGAGAGGAACAGAGGCTCCGAAGTGGGCTCTGTGAGAGAGCCTGATGGGGGGCTGGAACCCATGATCCGCATGATCATGACCTGAGCTGAAGTCAGACACTTAACTGACTAGGCCATGCAGGCGCCCTTAAAGTGGCTTTATTTTTAATTTTCATATCTGGTAATGCTAGTCATCCCTCATTACTTTTATTTTTCAGCTTATTACACATATATTATTGCACACACATTCTCATGGAAGGTTTTTGAGTAGAAGACAACTGTTGATGATGATGATGATGATGATGATGATGATGATGATGATGATGTGTTTATGGCATGCTTATTAAGTGCCGGATCCTATCCTAAGTGCTTTATTACTGATTAATTTCTGCTATATTATAAATGCTTTTATTACCATGCCCATTACGGACATGAGAAACTGAGAAAGTAAGGTGCTTATTCTCTTATGTTCTCAACATTTCTTAGTTTACATTTTCAAGAGAAGGACTCATCAACTTTCCATACCAGGATCCGTCAAGGGTCACCGGCCAAGCTATGAACTGGCTCATATTCAGCTACAGTCCGGTGAGGTCACAGTCTCTTAGAACAAAGCAGAGCTCCCTAGGCTGGACTGTGGTGTGGCAGGCACCATGGCTGCTAGGTTTGGTACATCCTCCAAACGATATCATGTGTACAGTGCTTTCTCTGTTTCCTTTGATGTTTGATCCTGGACCATAAACCCATGTCTTCTTTGGGGTTCTGAATATGAGCAAATGAACTTAAACAAAACTTCTTGGGGGCAGAATCAACCCGCCATAAAAGACACGTGGATTCATATGGGATCAGGGATTTTTGCCATACCAGGGCACCTAAAAAATATTTAAGAGGTTCACTAGATTTGCTTGGCTCACCAGCAAGCTTATCTGGTTGGCCTAATCAAAGACTAAACTTTCAGGTTTAATAGTGGGTATGATACTAGGGTTAAGTAGTTGAAGCATTAGAGGAAGAAGAGAAAAATATAATGGATATGACATATGCTGAAAATAGATGGCATTCACGCCCAGAGGACTGAGTTCTTAAAATGATCTTTTCTCCCCTCCCCCACTTAACCATCTCCTAAAAGGAAATGTTTTTCTGTAACTCTCATTGTTTGTTTTAAGAGAACACTCCATTAATTCTGTGGTGTAGAAAGGGAGTTGGAGTTTTGCATTTGTCTCTGAATGTCTCAAATAATTATGCATAACGTCAGTGAATTTTAAGGTGTTAGTGTTACTTGTATTTTTATGAAAGCTGTCTGCAGGGAAATTCAACTGTTGGGGGAATCTAGAAACACCTGGGTCTTTTAAAATCATAAAGAATTAAATAGTTTTCCATCAGGTTCTCTGGCTTACTTTTGAAAGCTTCCTTTGCTTTTCCAGCTTATCATTGTTCTTTCTGTTTTAGGATGTAAATCTCCCAATGAAAAGAGATCTAAATGCTAGAGCATTAGAAGACTTGAGTGTTGTTTTTAACAGGAAATCACACTGGATGAAATGATATAGAACTGTGAGCAGAAGACCTCATATTTGTTTGTTTATGTATTGATGTATTTATTTATTTTTATAAAGATTTTATTTTTAAGTCATCTTTACTTGATGGGGCTGGAACTCACGACCCTGAGATCAAGAGTCCACGCTTCACCAACTGAGCCAGCCAGGTGCCCCTAGAAGACCTCATATTTAGATGATTGTTTATTATTTGCGTTTTATTCATATTCTTAGGAGTCCTTGAGAATTAAAGACAGAAGGAAAGCTTTGGAAATCACCAGCTAAATACCAATGCAGATGGATGACACTTGTCCTGCTCTGTCTTGTGTCAAAGTTATTTGTGCCCTTTTTCACCTCATTAGACTCTAAGGTCCTTGAGAGTTGTGTCTAAGTTATATTCTTAACCCCCATGGTGCTTCATATAGTATTTAATAATCATTGTGCCAAAACAAACTTTCATTTGACAAAATTTTCAATAGATAAAAATTTCCCTATCTTGGAAAAATTAGGATCTTATCAGCAAAAAACTCTGAAATAAGCACATAGTAAACACAACCTAATCTGGGAAAAAGGCTATCTTAGTGTGACAATCTCTTATTGCATTAAAATAATATATATTAAAGTAATACATAATTATTTCATTATTGAACTTTCTTTAAAAAAAATTTTTTTAACATTTATTTATTTTTGAAAGAGAAAGAGCACAAGCAGGGGAGGGGCAGAGAGAGAGAGGGAGACACAGAATCTGAAGCAGGCTCCAGGGTCCCAGCTGTCAGCACAGAGCCCTACGTGGAGCCGGAACTCGCAAACTGTGAGGTCATGACCTGAGCTGAAGTCGGATGCTCAACCAACTGAGCCACCCAGGCACCCCTCATTATTGAACTTTCAAGATGAAAGATAGCCCAGCCAGAACTCTCTAGGACAGCTTTGAAGACAATCTAATAGTAATATGTTGGGGTTTTGTTGTTGTTGTTGTTGTTGGTGGTGGTGGTGGTGGTGGTGTTTTGAGAGAAAGAGCATGAGCACATGAGCAGGGCAGAGGGAGAGAGAGAATCCTAAGCAGACTCCACGCCCAACACAGAGCCTGACACTAGACTCGATCTCACGACCATGAGATTATGACCTGAGCTGAAATCAAGAGTTGAATGATCAACCGACTGTGCCACCGAGGCGCAACCCCCACCTTTGTCCCAGCCTAGTCTAAGTATGTTGGGTAGAAGAGAGAAAAACTGGCAGAGCTCCAAATTAAAAGCCTCATTACTTCTTACCTGTCCCACTTTGCTTCCTCCTTTCCGCCTTCTTGGAGAGCTCTTTGTAATTGTCTTTGTAGCTCTTTTTCTCACAGTCTTCAGCCACTGTGTTTCAGATTTTCATAAGGTTGTGGTGTGTTTAAAAATCTGCTGATACTGAAGTACATAAGGCATCAGGCAAAGAGTATTTAAGAACTTTAAATTAAGGTGTTTAAAAGCACCCTCGGAAAAAAGAAAAGGACCTTTTGGTTTGGCAAAACTGTAAAAGAGTAATCAATATCTTACCACTTTTTTTTAAATGATGCTATTGTTATTGGGTTATACTTTTCCTTTTGTATTTAAGCTCATTTATCACACACTATCCTATGAAATTGATAGGATCAGATTATCTCATTTTAGAAATAACAACAGGGAGAAATGAAAGCAGGGAGAAAGTAACTCATTTATACAGCACCACTCTTGTCCTAAACTAAGATGTGAGACTTCCACTCAGCCTTTGCAGTAAGGAACCAAGCCTGAGATGGGACCAGTAAAGCAGAGGCATAGTATATTAGCACCAGGGTTTTGGTTCTAGAATAGAAAGAAACACCCAGAAAAATAGGAAACACAGTAATTATTATATTAACCTTTTTCCTCAAGGGAGATTAATCTTGGCCTACAATCTAACATGGGGTTGGTCTTAGAAAAGACTGTTGATTCCTAGAGTTGATGTTGCAACTGGAAAGGTTTATTGAAGTGCCTGATGGATGCTCCTTTACGTGAGGGCTTAAAAACAACAGATTTTCATCAAGTGTTATTACACAGAGGTTGTACCTAAAAGCAAGGTAGGTAAGTTGCCTTAATAAATTCTTATTGACTCTTCTGATCTTCTGATAGGAGCACTGAGGTTTCTTGGTATTGTCTCTGGTTTACTTTTCTTTTTTTTTTCTTTTGACTTTTTTTTAATATAAACATTTTATTGAGATATAATTCACATACCATACAATTCACCCATTAAAGTGTACAATTTAGTATATTCACAGAGTTGTGTAACCATTATCATAAGCAATCTTAGGACATTTTCATCACCTCAGAAAGAAACCCCATGACCATTAACAGTTAACCTCCCCCCTAGTTCCCTCCCCCCTGCCCCCCCCCCACTAGCATCCAGCCTAACCCCCAGGGCTTCTAACCGTTAATCTTCTTTCTGTCTCTATAGATTTACCAAATCTGGATATTTAATATAAATGGTCTTTTGTAACTGGCTTCTTTGACATAAACTTAGCATAGTGTTTGCAATGTTCATCCATGTTGTAGCATATATCAGTACTTCGTTGTTTTTTGTTGCTGAATAATATTCCATTTTACATTTTAATTCATTCATTCATTAATTGGTGAGTCGTGGGTTGTTGCTAACTTTTGCTTATTATGAATAATGCTACTATGAACATTTGATACTAGTTTTTATATGGATATAGGTTTTCATTTCTCTTGGTATATACCTGAGTGGAATTGCTGGGTCAAATGGTAACTTGATGTTCAGTCTTTGGAGGAACCGCCAGACTTTTCCAAAGCAGCTGAGCCATTTTCCATTCCCACCAGCAGTGTATTAGGGTTCCAATTTCTCCACATCCTCACCAGCCTCATTATTCTCTTTTTGATTATTGCCATCCTACTGGGTGGGAAGTGGTCTTTCATTGTGGGTTTGATTTACATTTCCTGATGGCTAATGTTATTAAGCATCTTTTTGTGTGCTTATTGACTGTTTAAAATTTTCCCTGGAGAAATGTCTATTCAGATCCTTTGTCCATTCACAGACTGGATTCTCAATGCTAGTCCGTTGATCTATATGTCTGTCCTTATGCCAGTAACACATGGTCTTCATTAACTGTACATTTGTGGTAAGTTTAGAAATCAGGAAATCCTCCAACCATGTTCTTCCTTTTTGAAATTGTTTCAGTTATTCTGGGTCCTTTGCATGTCCATATTACGATCAGCCTGTCAATTTCTACAACAAAGCCAGCTGGGATTTTGATGAAGATTGTGTGGATTCTGTGATCAGTTTGGGGAGTATCGCCATCTTAACAATACTGTCTTCTGATCCATGTATATGGATGCGTCTATGTTTACCTAGATCTCCTTTAATTTCTTTCAACAATGTTTTGTAGTTTTCAGAGTATAAGTTTGCCCTTCTTAAATTTATTCCTAAGTATGTTATTCTTTTGTGTGTTATTGTAAATGGAATTTTTTTTATTTCATTTTCAGACTGTTCCTTGCAAGTGTATAGAAATACAACTGGATTTTGTACATTTGATTCACTTTTGATCTAAAGTAACACTTATACTGGCAACAGAAAACAGCTATAAAAAATACTGTTTGTTCTAAATAGATTGAGCTAATGAAATAGCACATTATAGCCCAAGAAGTGTCTCTGTTTCATCCTGAGGACTGAAATATCTCATCAAAAAGCAGTTGCATAATGCAAAGGCATTTAAGCATATCCTATCTATCCCATAGATGGCTTTTGGTGCTTAAGTATACCTCCCGGAACAGGTATTGTCTATACCAATAGACAATTGGCACAATTGTCTATTTCTATATGTACTTAATTTTCTCTGGCAACAGCTAATAATTAACTAAGTACCAGCACCCTAATTCTCTTCCTTCTAGTTTTGACTCAGATGTCAGTTCCTCAGGAGGTCTTTCCTGACCCATCTATGTGTGGTTGTCCTCCTGCAAATACTGCTAACACATCACCTAGTTTATTTTCTTATTTTTTTTTAATATATGAAATTTATTGTCAAATTGGTTTCCATACAACACCCAGTGCTCATCCCAAAAGGTGCCGTCCTCAATACCCATCAACCACCCTCTCCTCCCTCCCACCCCCCATCAACCCTCAGTTTGTTCTCAGTTTTTAACAGTCTCTTATGCTTTGGCTCTCTCCCACTCTAACCTCTTATTTTTTTTTTTTTCCTTCCCCTCCCCCATGGTTTCCTGTTAAGTTTCTCAGGATCCACATAAGAGTGAAACCATATGGTATCTGTCTTTCTCTGTATGGCTTATTTCACTTAGCATCACACTCTCCAGTTCCATCCACGTTGCTACAAAAGGCCATATTTCATTTTTTCTCATTGCCACGTAGTATTCCATTGTGTATATAAACCACAATTTCTTTATCCATTCATCAGTTGATGGACATTTAGGCTCTTTCCATACTTTGGCTATTGTTGAGAGTGCTGCTATGAACATTGGGGTACAAGTGCCCCTATGCATCAGTACTCCTGTATCCCTTGGATAAATTCTTAGCAGTGCTATTGCTGGGTCATAGGGGAGGTCTATTTTTAATTTTCTGAGAAACCTCCACACTGTTTTCCAGAGCGGCTGCACCAATTTGCATTCCCACCAACAGTGCAAGAGGGTTCCCGTTTCTCCACATCCTCTCCAGCATCTATAGTCTCCTGATTTGTTCATTTTGGCCACTCTGACTGGCGTGAGGTGATACCTGACTGTGGTTTTGATTTGTATTTCCCTGATAAGGAGCGACGCTGAACATCTTTTCATGTGCCTGTTGGCCATCCGGATGTCTTCTTTAGAGAAGTGTCTATTCATGTTTTCTGCCCATTTCTTCACTGGGTTATTTGTTTTTCGGGTGTGGAGTTTGGTGAGCTCTTTATAGATTTTGTATACTAGCCCTTTGTCCGATATGTCATTTGCAAATATCTTTTCCCATTCCGTTGGTTGCCTTTTAGTTTTGTTGGTTGTTTCCTTTGCTGTGCAGAAGCTTTTTATCTTCATAAGGTCCCAGTAATTCACTTTTGCTTTTAATTCCCTTGCCTTTGGGGATGTGTTGAGTAAGAGATTGCTACGGCTGAGGTCAGAGAGGTCTTTTCCTGCTTTCTCCTCTAAGGTTTTGATGGTTTCCTGTCTCACATTCAGGTCCTTTATCCATTTTGAGTTTATTTTTGTGAATGGTGTGAGAAAGTGGTCTAGTTTCAACCTTCTGCATGTTGCCGTCCAGTTCTCCCAGCACCATTTGTTAAAGAGACTGTCTTTTTTCCATTGGATGTTCTTTCCTGCTTTGTCAAAGATGGGTTGGCCATACGTTTGTGGGTCTAGTTCTGGGGTTTCTATTCTATTCCATTGGTCTATGTGTCTGTTTTTGTGCCAATACCATGCTGTCTTGATGATGACAGCTTTGTAGTAGAGGCTAAAGTCTGGGATTGTGATGCCTCCTGCTTTGGTCTTCTTCAAAATTACTTTGGCTATTCGGGGCCTTTTGTGGTTCCATATGAATTTTAGGATTGCTTGTTCTAGTTTCGAGAAGAATGCTGGTGCCATTTTGATTGGGATTGCATTGAATGTGTAGATAGCTTGGGGTAGTATTGACATTTTGACAATATTTATTCTTCCAATCCATGAGCAGGAAATGTCTTTCCATTTCTTTAAATCTTCTTCAATTACCTTCATAAGCTTTCTATAGTTTTCAGCATACAGATCCTTTACATCTTTGGTTAGATTTATTCCTAGATATTTTATGCTGCTTGGTGCAATTGTGAATGGGATCAGTTTCTTTATTTGTCTTTCTGTTGCTTCATTGTTAGTGTATAAGAATGCAACTGATTTCTGTACATTGATTTTGTATCCTGCAACTTTGCTGAATTCATGTATCAGTTCTAGCAGACTTTTGGTGGAGTCTATCGGATTTTCCATGTATAATATCATGTCATCTGCAAAAAGCGAAAGCTTGACTTCATCTTTGCCGATTTTGATGCCTTTGATTTCCTTTTGTTGTCTGATTGCTGATGCTAGAACTTCCAGCACTATGTTAAACAACAGCGGTGAGAGTGGGCATCCCAGTCGTGTTCCTGATCTCAGGGAAAAAGCTCTCAGTTTTTCCCCGTTGAGGATGATGTTAGCTGTGGGCTTTTCATAAATGGCTTTTATGATCTTTAAGTATGTTCCTTCTATCCCGACTTTCTCAAGGGTTTTTATTAAGAAAGTGTGCTGGATTTTGTCAAAGGCCTTTTCTGCATCGATTGACAGGATCATATGGTTCTTCTCTTTTTTTTTGTTAATGTGATGTATCACGTTGATTGATTCGCGAATGTTGAACCAGCCCTGCATCCCAGGAATGAATCCCACTTGATCATGGTGAATAATTCTTTTTATATGCTGTTGAATTCGATTTGCTAGTATCTTATTGAGAATTTTGGCATCCATATTCATCAGGGATATTGGCCTGTAGTTCTCTCTTTTTACTGGGTCTCTGTCTGGTTTAGGAATCAAAGTAATACTGGCTTCATAGAATGAGTCTGGAAGTTTTCCTTCCCTTTCTATTTCTTGGAATAGCTTGAGAAGGATAGGTATTATCTCTGCTTTAAACGTCTGGTAGAACTCCCCTGGGAAGCCATCCGGTCCTGGACTCTTATTTGTTGGGAGATTTTTGATAACCGATTCAATTTCTTCGCTGGTGATGGGTCTGTTCAAGCTTTCTATTTCCTCCTGATTGAGTTTTGGAAGAGTGTGGGTGTTCAGGAATTTGTCCATTTCTTCCAGGTTGTCCAATTTGTTGGCATATAATTTTTCATAGTATTCCCTGATAATTGTTTGTATCTCTGAGGGATTGGTTGTAATAATTCCATTTTCATTCATGATTTTATCTATTTGGGTCATCTCCCTTTTCTTTTTGAGAAGCCTGGCTAGAGGTTTGTCAATTTTGTTGATTTTTTCAAAAAACCAACTCTTGGTTTCGTTGATCTGCTCTACAGTTTTTTTAGATTCTATATTGTTTATTTCTGCTCTGATCTTTATTATTTCTCTTCTTCTGCTGGGTTTAGGCTGCCTTTGCTGTTCTGCTTCTATTTCCTTTAGGTGTGCTGTTAGATTTTGTATTTGGGATTTTTCTTGTTTCTTGAGATAGGCCTGGATTGCAATGTATTTTCCTCTCAGGACTGCCTTTGCTGCGTCCCAAAGCGTTTGGATTGTTGTATTTTCATTTTCGTTTGTTTCCATATATTTTTTAATTTCTTCTCTAATTGCCTGGTTGACCCACTCATTCGTTAGTAGGGTGTTCTTTAACCTCCATGCTTTTGGAGGTTTTCCAGACTTTTTCCTGTGGTTGATTTCAAGCTTCATAGCATTGTGGTCTGAAAGTATGCATGGTATAATTTCAATTCTTGTAAACTTATGAAGGGCTGTTTTGTGACCCAGTATATGATCTATCTTGGAGACTGTTCCATGTGCACTCGAGAAGAAGGTATATTCTGTTGCTTTGGGATGCAGAGTTCTAAATATATCTGTCAAGTCCATCTGATCCAATGTCTCATTCAGGGCCCTTGTTTCTTTATTGACCGTGTGTCTAGATGATCTATCCATTTCTGTAAGTGGGGTGTTAAAGTCCCCTGCAATTACCACATTCTTCTCAATAAGGTTGCTTATGTTTATGAGTAATTGTTTTATATATTTGGGGGCTCCAGTATTCAGCGCATAGACATTTATAATTGTTAGCTCTTCCTGATGGATAGACCCTGTCACTATTATATAATGCCCTTCTTCATCTCTTGTTACAGCCTTTAATTTAAAATCTAGTTTGATATAAGTATGGCTACTCCAGCTTTCTTTTGGCTTCCAGTAGCATGATAGTTCTCCATCTCCTCACTTTCAATCTAAAGGTGTCCTCAGGTCTAAAATGAGTCTCTTGTAGACAGCAAATAGATGGGTCTTGTTTTTTTATCCATTCTGATACCCTATGTCTTTTGGTTGGCGCATTTAATCCATTTACATTCAGTATTATTATAGAAAGATACGGGTTTAGAGTCATTGTGATGTCTGTATGTTTTATGCTTGTAGTGATGTCTCTGGTACTTTGTCTCACAGGGTCCCCCTTAGGATCTCTTGTAGGGCTGGTTTAGTGGTGACAAATTCCTTCAGTTTTTGTTTGTTTGGGAAGACCTTTATATCTCCTTTGATTCTAAATGACAGACTTGCTGGATAAAGGATTCTCGGCTGCATATTTTTTCTGTCTAGCACACTGAAAATCTCGTGCCAATTCTTTCTGGCCTGCCAAGTTTCAAAAGAGAGATCAGTCACGAGTCTTATAGGTCTCCCTTTAAAAATTTTTTTTTTCAACGTTTATTTATTTTTGGGACAGAGAGAGACAGAGCATGAACGGGGGAGGGGCAGAGAGAGAGGGAGACACAGAATCGGAAACAGGCTCCAGGCTCTGAGCCATCAGCCCAGAGCCTGACGTGGGGCTCGAACTCACGGACCGCGAGATCGTGACCTGGCTGAAGTCGGACGCTTAACCGACTGCGCCACCCAGGTGCCCCATATAGGTCTCCCTTTATATGTGAGGGCACGTTTATCCCTTGCTGCTTTCAGAATTTTCTCTTTATCCTTGTATTTTGCCAGTTTCACTATGATATGTCGTGCAGAAGATCAATTCAAGTTACGTCTGAAGGGAGTTCTCTGTGCCTCTTGGATTTCAATGCCTTTTTCCTTCCCCAGTTCAGGGAAGTTCTCAGCTATTATTTCTTCAAGTACCCCTCAGCACCTTTCCCTCTCTCTTCCTCCTCTGGGATACCAATAATGCGTATATTATTTCTTTTTAGTGTATCACTTAGTTCTCTAATTTTCCCCTCATACTCCTGGATTTTTTTATCTCTCTTTTTCTCAGCTTCCTCTTTTTCCATAACTTTATCTTCTAGTTCACCTATTCTCTCCTCTGCCTCTTCAATCCGAGCCGTGGTGGTTTCCATTTTGTTTTGCATTTCGTTTAAAGCGTTTTTCAGCTCCTCGTGACTGTTCCTTAGTCCCTTGATCTCTGTAGCAAGAGATTCTCTGCTGTCCTCTATACTGTTTTCAAGCCCAGCGATTAATTTTATGACTATTATTCTAAATTCACTTTCTGTTATATTATTTAAATCCTTTTTGATCAGCTCATTAGCTGTTGTTATTTCCTGGAGATTCTTCTGAGGGGAATTCTTCCTCTTGGTCATTTTGGATAGTCCCTGGCGTGGTGAGGACCTGCAGGGCACTTCCCCTGTGCTGTGGTGTATAACTGGAGTTGGTGGGCGGGGCCGCAGTCTGACCTGATGTCTGCCCCCAGCCCACTGCTGGGGCCACAGTCAGACTGGTGTGTGCCTTCTCTTCCCCTCTCCTAGGGGCGGGATTCACTGTGGGGTGGCGTGGCCCGTCTGGGCTACTTGCACACTGCCAGGCTTGTGATGCTGGGGATCTGGCGTATTAGCTGGGGTGGGTAGGCAAGGTGCACAGGGGCAGGAGGGGCAGGCTTAGCTTGCTTCTCCTTAGGTGATCCACTTCAGGAGGGGCCCTGTGGCAGCGGGAGGGAGTCAGATCCGCTGCCGGAGGTTTGGCTCCGCAGAAGCACAGAGTTGGGTGTTTGCGTGGAGCGAGCAAGTTCCCTGGCAGGAACTGGTTCTCTTTGGGATTTTGGCTGGGGGATGGGTGGGGGAAATGGCGCTGGCGAGTGCCTTTGTTCCCCACCAAACTGAGCTCTGTCGTCAGGGGGCCTAGCAGCTCTCCCTCCCTTTGTCCTCCAGCCTTCCCGCTTTCTGAGTAGAGCTGTTCACTTATGACCTCCCAGACGCTAAGTCGCGCTTGCTGTCAGAACACAGTCTGTCAGGCCCCTCCGCTTTTGCAAGCCAGACTCGGGGGCTCTGCTTGGCCGGTGAGCCGCCCCTCCGCCCTGGCTCCCTCCCGCCAGTCCATGGAGCGCGCACCGCCTCGCCGCCCTTCCTACCCTCTTCCGTGGGCCTCTCGTCTGCGCTTGGCTCCGGCGACTCCGTTCTGCTAATCCTCTGGCAGTTTTCTGGGTTATTTAGGCAGGTGTAGGTGGAATCTAAGTGATCAGCAGGACGTGCGGTGAGCCCAGCGTCCTCCTACGCCACCATCTTCCCTCATCCCCTAGTTTATTTTCTTAATCATACTTATTACAGTCTGTAATTATCTCATTTGTTTATTGTCTGCCCTCACTATGCAGTGTAAGTCCATGAGAAAAGGGATTTTCCCTGTATTTCCTCATGAAAGAATTTTTTTAAATTATTTATTTTAGAGAGAGAGAGGGAGGGAGAGAGAGAGAGAGAGAGAGAGAGCAAGAGAGAGAGAGAGAGAGAGGGAGACCCAGAATCCGAAGCAGGCTCCAGGCTCTGAGCTGCCAGCACAGAGCCTGACGCAGGGCTCAAACCCATGAACCGTGAGATCATGACCTGAGCCGAAGTCGGACGCTTTATCAACTGAGCCACCCAGGTGCCCCATCACTAAAGAATTTCTAATGACTAACACACACTAATTTTTGGTGCACATGGGAATAAACGTATTTCTAACTACAAAAGCATAGCACAGATAACTACTAAACATGCAAAGCGATAAACAAGTGGCACTGACATTGCACTTGTGTATGCTTTTGATGTACACCCGGAAGAACTGTAGAGATATGAATAAGATGGGTCAGAAGACTCATTAGCTAAGTGCCTCAAGTCCTCACAGGAGCCTCAAAGCTGGGTTCAAAGTTGGCCTTTCTACAAAAAATGATCAGTTAGTACCTACGATGGACCTTCAGAGTTGCCCTTCAATAGTTGGGCTCTTGGATGTTAGATCTGCAAGTGTCCATGACATATTTTATGGCTGTCTCAGGAAAGTTCGTGGGAGGATTTTCTTTTAACCTGAGTACCTTTAGATTCTAGTAATTCTAGTTGTCCCAATATAATTCATGTGATTATTTAGTCCAATTAGTTAGGCATCCTGAAATCTTTAATTCTATTCTGCAGTTTCTATATCCAGATTTGTGTAACTTCAAAATATTCTCAAGTCAATTGATGTACTTGGTGAATACAAAGTATTATAAGCATTCAAAATATGCCCTACATATTTCACTAAGATAAATATAACATTTTTAGAGAGTTCCAGGAAACTTGAGGAAAAGGAAATGCTGTGTTAGTTACCAATCAACTGTATTTCACTTGTTATTTGCAGAAATAGAGGGTTGAATTTAAATGGCAGGCCCACTAACAAAATGATAAGCCTTTATTAAGTTTTGCAGGTGAGCTGATGTTAGTTCTTGTTCACACAAAGCCTATGTCAATTTGGATTTCTAGCTCCTTTTTCCTTCTAAGAAAAGCAAAGGACAGGAAGGATAAGAATCATTCATCAGTGATCAACTTTGAAGAACTTGAGCTCTTGTGGTATAAAACATTTAGAAGGCCAGGCGATTCAAGAAAATTTCTCCCATCTAATATTTTATTCAGATTAATTAGGGAACATGATATTGCCCTAAATGTGAGCCAGAAGAAAATACAGGTGGGAGACTTAATTACCCTTTCTCTGAAGGAATCGTGTGTTATTAATTCTGAATTCCAAAGATTTCACAAGGTGTCTGGCACATAAATGATAGTCATATTGAAAGAGAAAGTACATTATCTTGAAAGTAGATTGGGTACTTCTGGCCGTGACCTCACGGCATCTTAAGTGCTGAGGATGACTTCAAGTGGAAATGGGGGCGCTGTTTTGGAGGCCTTGCCAGGGAGTCCAGAGTAGGTGCTGTTCTAGCTAATATTTTTTCCTCTTGCCTATACAAGACTGGCCAATGTTATAATTGCACTGTCTGTCCTGATCTATTAAATAGAATCATGCAGTCTCTTCCATATCTTAGAATGATACCCCTTTCCTGGTGCGATTTGTTTGATTTTCATCTGCTCTATTGATGTTGGACATGGGGGAGGATCTTGAAACCCAGATATTGAACTGATGCCTTAAAATGTTAAGGGTTTCCAAGGAAGAAATAAAGTAGACCTCCCAAGATAAGCATCCCTAAATTAGAGACAAAAGTCAAAGAGGCAGGCTGATTTCTTTCTGATAACAGCCCTGGTTGTTATGGAGATGGGAGGGGGAGGAAACAGGAGGATGGTGAAATGTTGCAGTGGAAGAAAGGGTTACTTATATAAGCTGGTGGCTTATAATATATCCCTTTAAGCTAGGCAGGAATCATGCTCAACCTAGCTCCCATGGCTCTTTGGGAATCGAGGTATTAGTAATTTCCTAAAATTCTTCAAGCCTGATTGTTCTTTTTTTTGGTAACCTTACCCCAAAACTCTAAAAGGTCACAGCTATTGATAAAGGCCCTGGGACTGATACATCACTCATTCTGATACACACTATGGGACTTTCTCCATTTCCCTTTGATAAGCTAATGCTTGCAAATGCTTTTAAAATATGCCAAAAGCCACCTGGGCATATTTTTCTAATAGAACCAGGTAGTAAAGAGAGACTTGATACTAAATAACTGTAAGCAAAATAAGCCCAACCATTGCTCATAGAGCTGAAGAGCCCTCACCTTGACCTTTTAATGAATAGCAGGGGGCAGCCGGCAGGAAAGAATCCCCAGGCAGCAGCACCTGCTTCTTGAGAAGGTGCATGTGCAAGGTTCTTTAGAAAAAGGTTTCCAGGGAAACCATATAACTTCTATTCTGTTTTCTTAAATGTATTAAGCACTAAACGTGCCTGCGAATGCTTGGAGTTCTCATTTGAAGTCAGGAGCTGCTGAAGAAGAGTGTTTTCATGAAACACACCTACATAGCCAGAAATCATTTTTATGCTTCCTTCACTAAATGTCAGCTGCATACTCAGCTGGGGAGAATTAAGTGACCTGGGTTCATCTGTGGGGTGAAAGATAGGGAAGATTAACTCCAGTTGCTTGAATTGCTTTTCTTCCCTGTTATTATGGTTACTAATAAATGATAGTAATGTTCAGATTCAGCAGCTGTGTCTTACCAGTTAGATCTTATGTACATTAGACTATGTAGAAAATGTTAATACCATAGAATGTCTTTCTGTATATTGTTTAATATGTAGAGAAATATTCAAGCAAGAAAAATCACAGAAAACTTGGCCGAAGTGTTTCTACACCTACATATTGCCTTTCATGGCCAAAGACCTTCAGACATTTGTGTGTTACCCTGCCCCTGTTTCCAGCGTGGTGAGGGGGTGGGTCCTGGCAGCCATGTTTTCACCAAGTGACTCCGCCTCCCTGATCACAACTGATTGGCCTAGAGGTGGACAAGCTGAGCCAATCATAACCTTCAGTGTGGTTTAATTGGAACATGAAGATGCTGGAGGTTTAAATTAGATGTTCCTACGAGAGGGGGGATGAGACGTGGCCATTTAGCGACCTGCTCCACCCCGGCGAGGAGAGGGGGGTACGCAGGGAGAGAGAGACAGTCAAGCACACAGAGGAGAAAGGTAAGGCAGAGGGAGGGAGGGAAGGAGAGAGATTGGAAAGACTTTTGATGTTTTTCAGTTCCTGTTTCTTTGGGAAGCTTGGATATACTTCTTGATCCAAGGTTTTATGAGACAGATTTATATCCTTAAAATAAACCCCACCTCGTTCCTAAGTTAGAGTGGTTTTCTGTTACTTCCAATTAAAAGGCCTGTCATAGAACACCCAGCTTTGTTAGAATCAGCATTTACCACATTTCTTTCCATGGTCTGGGGGTGCGGGTTTTTGGTCTTGTCATTTCTGACTGCCTGGGTGCTGTGGTAGATGTCCTTTTGGCAGTATCACAAGGATGCTGACCTCCCACACTGGCCTTTTAAGAGGTGGGTGTGTGGCTTTAGTCACACTCTTCACACTGGGTGTGGTTGGGTGATCTGCACAGAAATGCTGCTTCACACTCATGTGATGGGTTCTGGTGGGAGTGTCAGGGAGGCTTTTTATAGAACTGACACCGACGGAACAGGCTGACCAGACAGGGACTAGAATTGAGGAGATTCAGGATTGTCCCTGGGAGGGAGAGCTCTGGGCAGAGAGGGACTTTTTGGTACAAAAACACCAAATAGTAGATATGGAAGGAACCCTAGGCAGAGTCCAGCTCTACCTCTTTGTCTAGATGAGAATCTTGTTGCCCAGGGAGGCTGATTGGTTTGCCCTGGAGTGGAGCCTGGACTCCCCACCTCCAGCACAGTGTTCTTTCCCCATCCCCATTCTGCCACTAGCACTTTCTTAATGAAAAGAGTATTTAGATTCCTGTGTAAGGGAGGAAAAAAATTCTCTGTCCTCTGAGTGTCTCCAGCTGGGCCTGGAATTAAAATGATATAAGCAGATTAACAAGTGAAATGCATACACATTTTATTAAAATTTTTTCATGTACATGGAGGGCTTCACAAGAGAATGAGGACCCAAAGAAGTGACCAGAACAGAAAACTTTTATACCTTTTAGATAAGGAGATGAGGGGCACCGGGGTGGCTCAGTCAGTTAAGCATCTGACTCTTGATTTTGGCTCAGGTCGTGATCTCATGGTTTGTGAGTTCGAGCCCCACATTGGGCTCTTCTCTGACGGTGCAGAGCCTGCTTGCAATTCTCTCTCTCCCCCTCTATCTCTGCCCCTCCCTTGCTCATGTTCTACTCTCTCTCTCTTAAAATAAATAAAACATTACAAAAAATTTTTAAAGGGAAATGATGATACATTTGGGAACAAATGACAAGGCAAAGGGGTTTGGGTTGGGGGCAGTAAATTGTAGGGCAGTTCCTAAGAGATATATCGGTGAGGGAAGCTAGTGGAAGATGAGTTATTTTAGTATATTTGTAGAGGTCCATTTCGGTGATGATTCCAAGTCTTTGGTGATAAGGATGTGCTTCTCTTCCTGATATAAAGAGGGCACCTCTCTCATGGAAGCTTGTATAGAAAAGGGGAGGCCAGAGCATTCATGCATCTGCTGTTTCTTAAGTGCTTTCAGTTCCAAATAAACAATAAGCCAAAGTGGTATCTTTGGAGTGGCATGTTCTGAATTCCTTCCCTGGGCTCTTCTCTTATGCATTGTATTTGGAATATACATAAGAAAGTACTAGTATGACATATATGGCTAAGGATTTTTATGGCCCTTGTAATGAAATTATATATTTATTTTTAAGGCAAATTGAAGAAAAATATGAGTCCCTAGGTAATGAGAATGAGTTTTTTTTTTTCCAGTAGATTTATATGTATGCCGTTTGTCTAACTTCAACCCAAGCTGTCTTAGCCTGTGTTTGTGCTCACAGCACATAAGCCATGTAACATGCCAGGGTCACCTGAACTTATTTCACATGGGTAGAAACATGATGAAATCTAAGTTTTGTCTTTGTGTCACAGGACCCCATTGATGACACCTAAGATTTCCACACTTCTTAAAACTTTTCTCCCTTGACCCTTAAATATTCCTTGTGAGGTTAGGAACAACTGCTGTGTTCATGTCATGCCTGTGATGTCTGTCCTGGTTCACACCATTTGATCTCTTGACTAGCCTACTGCAGGGCCTTTCTGGCTTCTGGGGGAACACCTCTACCTCACTGGCCCCCAAAGACTGTCTCTAGAATTCCTTTTTTTATTTTGCACAGTTTTTTCCCCCAGATTTGCACCCATTTCTGTTTCTTTTGAAAACAGCCCTTGGATTTTCTGTTGAGGACTCACTCCCCCTTCAGTGAATAGAGTTTGGGTTGGGCTGATGCATGGGCACTACATTGCCCTGGCCCTGGCATTTATGATGGTAATGGGCGATCTAGATTATCCAGTAAGTTTCAGCCACCAGACTCTTGAAGAGAAACCCTCTTGTCTCACAGAAGGCCCTAAGCCGCTGGGATGTAAATCATAAGCTGTTGATGACTAACTTTGCTACAGCTGGAGAGAATCCCCTTGAGAAAGGAGTCAAGAAGGGGAAGGTAGTGCTGAGAGATAATGTCATTTATTCTTTGGCACCAGCTGAGCCTGAAGCCAGATGTACCTCTTTTCTTTCCAGTTGAGTGAACCAATACATTCTGTTTCACTGAAGCCGATTTGAATTGGGTTTCAGTCCCTAGCAACCTGAAGCGTGCTGGCTAATGAATGGCCGGATTGCTCTTGTCCTTAAAAGGTAATCATGCTTTCCTATTACATGCAGGATGTATGTCATAAATCCAACCTCTCTTTGGTTTCAAGGCTTTTTATGATCTTCCCCCATTTTAGCCTTTGCTTCCCACTCTCTCGCCATCCAGCTGACACTTCCGTTGTGGTGCTGTAGCTAGCATTTCTTGACGTACCTTACATTTTTACACCTCACTTTTTGTCTCTGCTGCTCCTACCCTCACCCCATCTGGAATGCTTTTACCCACATGGTGAGATCCTATTTATTCCTCAAAACCACACTCAAATGTTCCCTTCATTAGAAAGCCTTTTCTGGTCCCTTAGTCAGAATTAATTTTTGGCGCCTTTCTATTTTCTCCACTCTTTACATATACCCCTAATACAACACGTCACAGCCTGCCTTGCCTCTCTAGTTAAGAGGTCATCTTTGCATCCTCGTCTTTGCTCCCAAGCCTATAACAGAGCAGGTGGCCATTGGTTATGATGCTCCCTCACGGGTTTTCCTGACAGTCAAGTGTGACTGTGCCTGCTCCGTCCACCAGATGGTGCTTGACTTATTTTTGTTTCCTGGGTGATCCCAGGAGGGCGGAATGCCAGGCACACAGCGCATGCTGAATAAATGTCTGATAGATATGATGGACTTGGTCTCACTTTGAAATGCTCTTACATGTTTATCAGTGATTTTCATGTAGATTTTGGTGATACTGAACCAATTTGAAAGTCCAGTTTCATTGAAGGGCCATAATGGCTGGTAAGAGAGTGGCAGCTCCCAGCCTGGACTGATTTCCCTTCTTAGAGGTTCCATTTGGTTTGATGATTGCTGTTGAACTTGTATCTTTGAATAAACTGGAAGGTAGGAGGGAGAGAATGAGAAGAAAAATGTGGGAATGCCACTTCATAAAACATAGTTCAGTGGGAGCTCCCCTTCTTTCCTCCTCCTCTTCCCTCCTCCTCTCCCCTCCTCCTCTCCCCTCCTCCTCCCCCCTCCTCCTTCCCCTCCCCTTCTGCTCCCTCCTCCCCCCTCCTCCTCCCCCTCTTCCTCCTTCTCCCTCTCCCCCTCTTCTTCCACCTCCTCCTTCTCCTCTTCCTCTTCTTCCTCCTTGCTAGGGTACTTGAGCACAGCTCTAAGATCCATGAAAAACAAGCTTATATTTAAAAAGTGAGATATCTACATATGTATGTAAAACATGCATAGGTATTAGTTATGTCTTTGCATTTATATGTATATGTCAAACTTTTTGGTCTACAGTTTCCCCAACAAGGCTGAAAGTAACAGACTTTATACACATGGATTGTTCTTGGATTAGTGGATGCAGCTGCTGTTTACAAATCCTGGTGATGTTTATGACTCTGCTGTTTTTAGATTCAACTAGCATTGCCAAGCAGCTACTCTGTGCCAGGCACTGTGCTAAGTTCATTCACATATATTAATTCTTTTGTCTTTTTTAATCCTTAAAACAACTCTGAAATCTATTAGTTATCTATTGCTACACAATAAATTACTCTAAAACTTTGTGGCTTAAAACCGACACATTTATTATCTCATGGTCTCCGTATCAGGAATCCACGCATGGCTTAGCCGAGTCCTCTGGCTCTGGATCTCTCACAAGACTTGACTTGAAAAGACTTTTCCCAGCTCATTTATGTGGTTGGTGGCAGAATTCACTTCGTTTCTTACCGTGGGCCAGAGGCTTCCCTGGATTCCTTGCCATGTAGATCTCTCCAGAGAGTGGCTCACAACATGGTGGGTGGCTTCATCAAACTGAAAAGGTGGGAAAGAGCAAGCTAGAAATGCCAGTATGATGAAACTCATAGGCTTTTAGAACCCAATCTTGAAAGTGATGTTGCATCATCTTTGCTATATTTTATTTGTTAGAAGCAACTCACTAGACCCAGTTCATACTCATGGGGAAAGAATCCCACAAGGGTGTAACATCAGGAGTCAGAGATCATAGGGGACCATACTGGAGGTCTACGTACCACATATAGTTTAATTCCCATTTTACAGATGAGAAAATTGAGATGCCATTAGAAAAAACAAAGATGATATATACATACACATATATGGATTGATGAAAATTCATGTCTTTGGGTAGTATTTCTCAGGTGCAGATTGGTACATATTTTCAGCCTTCTTATTGCTTTGACATTCCCTACCAACCCACAGAATCTGCCTCTGTGTCCTATAGAACCTTGTTATGCAAAGTGTGGTTTGGGGACCAGAAGCATCGGCTTCCCCTGGAAGCTTGTTGGAGAGACAGAACCCCAGGCCCTGTCCTACACTATGGAATCAGAATATGTATCCCTAGTGATTTATGTGCACGTTAGGAGACACGCTGCTCTAGAAGGTCTCTTTTCTATATTCTCTGATGACTTCAGGGGTTCCTGTATTTGTCTGTCTGTTGGCACTGCTAGTTGCTTGCCCTTCGGCAGCAGTGGGGAATATTACAATCTACCTCTGCACTATTTCATAACCAGAGGAAATGAAGGCTACTTGTCATCTATTATCTTATATAAACAACAAGGTAAGAGTAATAATGGGTCTTTCTCAATAATCTAAGACAGAACAGGAGCCATGGGCATGCATTGTCACAGACAGCAGACAAAAGTGAAAGTTGGCATTTGACTCTAGAGTGAACCATAGCAAACCTGTCCAGCAAATGAACCTCCCTAAATTATATTTTATTTAGGCAATCTAGATGAATCTCCAAAATATCATACTATGTGAACAAAAGACCACATATTGCATGATTCCATTTATATGCAGTTCTAGAAAAGGCAAAACTATAGTGACAGAAAGCATTTCAGTGAAGACATGGGAAGAAATTTACTACATGCAGGCCTGAGGGGGCTTTTTGGTGATGGGGCCGTGCTGGATCTTGGCTGTGGTGATAGATGGATATATGGGTGTGTACGTGTGTCAAACTTATCACACGATACATTTAAATGGCTGAATTGTATTTTATATAAATTAACTTTCCATAAAGTTCACGGGGAGGGGGAAAGTGAATAGGAGTTAGTGGCCTTGTCAATTGGTTCCAGGCCCTCTAACTTTCCTTAGGCCCAGACAGAACCCACGGATAATGTACACTGATTAGATTAACTGGTCAGAGAAGGATGTTGTTTAAAAGATTTCCTTGGTATCTGATGTTGACATAGAGTGGAAATTATTTCTCCTTTGAAGTCATACTGGGAGGATGTCATATTTATAAAGTCATTAAGATTTCCATCATTTACTTCTAGAAGTCATTCCAAGGATGATGCCTTAGAACTTTTGATTTCTTGAGATTCTTCAGCCTTCCTTGAAAAGGAGCACGGAAACGATGGCTTTTGTTTATTGAGCAAAGACTCCAGACATTCCAGTTAATGCTTCACTTTCATTATTTATTTAAAAACATTTTTTTAATGTTTGTTTATTTTTGAGAGAGAGAGAGAGAGAGACAAACAGAGCGAGAACAGGGAAGGGACAAAGAGAGAGGGAGACACAGCAGCCAACACAGGCTGCACAGCAGTTCTGTGAAAGAGGTACCACTCTCTACCCAGTTTATGGAGGAGAGAGCTGAAGCTTAGCAAGATTAGACAACTCTTTCAGGTGGACAGTTTGTACTGAATTTGGAATGATCAAATGCCAGAGCCACTGATCTACCTTCTTTCCTGCCTCACCTACTCTGAACTGCTACTGTGGCATCTGGCTGACTTTAAAGTGGATTATCCCCCAGTTATTGGCTTATGGTCCACTCTGCATCCACAGCCACACACACTCACCCTGGCTTTCCACTAGGGTATCTCAAGTCTCAGACTCCTTTAAATCTGTATAGGTTAAAGGAGTCAAACTCCTCTACCAGTTGAAAACCTACAGAATGTGCTTTGCCATGATAAACAATTACTGCCTAAGCAAGGGGTTGCTTCAAAATTGAGAAATTAGTGGAGCACTGGGGTGGCTCAGTCAGTTAAGCGGCTGACTCTTGATTTCAGCTCAGGTCATGATCTCACAGTTCATGAGTTTGAGCCCTGCATCAGGCTCCATGCTGACAGTGTGGAGCCTGCTTGGATTCTCTCTCCCACTCCCTCTCCCTCTTCTTCTCCCTCTCCCTCCCCACCCCCGCCCTTCCCTGCCTCTCTCTCCTCCCCTCTCTCTAAATAAATAAATAAACATAAGAAAAAGTTAAAAATACGGAGAAATTGTCTCTTCTGGTTTCTAGAGCCATGGATTGGGGAAAGAGAGCCAGGGAGAACTCAGGGATTTGGCAGTGGTTTGTGGCCACAGGATTTTCCCAGTGGAGGCCCTGGTAATTTTGTAGAACAGGTGTTTGGCGATGATACAAAGAAAGGCATGGGGTGGGGGTGCTAGGGACCAGTATGGCTTTGGCTGCCATATACATCCGGTAATGGGAGGTTCTGTTCAGCCACAACCCTGCATGTGGCTGGAAATGGTGGGGGTCATGGTGGGCACATCTCTGAAGAGAATAGGAACCCATTTTAACACTTAAGTGTAATCAGAAGAATTCTGAGTTTGATTCTCTGCGTATAAAACTTGTCAGAGGACTGGCCACCCACTACGAGATACAGAGGGGCTGCAGGTAAATTCTATGTTCCTTTTTACGTCCCTGTCTCCATCACATCCTCCAAATTGAATGACTGGTGCATTATAAACCCAGACTCAGAGCCCAGCTCCCAGAAGGAAAACGTCATACCAAACAAAGCCACAGGCAGTGAGATTTAATTTGTACTAATGAGTGAATGCATAGAAAAAATTCTGGCACTCCCCGAGAAGTGAAAATGAGGTGCTTTGCACCTCCAAGGGGGACGTCATGTGTGAGCTAGAGAGCTCAGTGTAGAAGATTTGCAGAGCTGACAAGAGCTGGCCCGGGCAAGGCATCCCTTACTGACTAAACAGACAGCATCCTTGGAGGCCTCTCTTCTCTAAAAGCATTATCATTTTAGGGGATGGATCAGGCTGGCATTAGTGTACCAAAGATCACAATCAGGTAGGGTTGAGTAAGACAGGAAACTTTGACACGGTCATTTGTATGCCAAAAAGTTCTGACAACAGCTTGGCCGTCACTCCTTGACAACTGCTGACTTCACGGGATTTTTTTCCCTTAGAGAAACAAAATTTTCTGAGCTTTTAGTGAGGCTTGATGTAAGCTAAAGGATATGATTATCGTGTAGACTGTATTGTTTTCCCAAAATTAAAATACTATTTTTCCCTTTTTAAAAAATTCAAAAATATAGCATCAAGTTTCCCAAAACCCGAGAGAAAAAAAAAAAAATAAATGTAGGGTAAAAAAATCACCATTGACAGTTTGGTGTGAATATATTCTCCCAGCCTTTTAATGTTGCTATAAGCCTACATTTTTACTTGAATATGACTGTACCGCAACACTGGCCTGGTAACCACCTTGTTTCACTCAATTATGTCATAGATCTACATGGATGTTAATACATTTTCATCTACCTTATCTTTTCAGGGGTTTCATTGTACTCCATTGTATGAATGTGATTTAATTAACCAATCCCCTAATGAGGGACTGTTAGGCCATTTCCAATTTTGGGTTGTATTATAAAGAATATTGGTAACTGGTTTTGTCTGTAAGTCTTTGCACACTTGTCCGATAGTTTCTAAGGATAAATTCTTGGATGTGAACTTGCTGGGTAGGAGAATAGATACCCTCTTTTTCTGTTGTTTTTTTAAGTTGATTTATTGGGGCTCCTGGGTGGCTCAGTCAGTTAACCCTCTTACTCTTGATTTCAGCTTAGGTCATGATCTCATAGTTCCTGAGATCAAGCCCCACATCGGGCTCCCTGCTGTCTTTGCCCATACCCAGCTCACTCTCCTGTGTGTGAGTCGGGGAGGAGATGAGCAACAGAGAGAGAGAGAGAGAGAGAGAGAAAATCCCAAGGAGGCTCCACACTCGGCATGGAGCATCTAGATCATGATTGAAAGATCACGACCTGAGCTGATATCAAGAGTCAGATGCTTGGGGCGCCTGGGTGGTGCAGTCGGTTAAGCGTCCAACTCTTGATGTGGGCTCAGGTCATGATCTCACAGTTTGTGAGTTCAAGCCCTGCAGCGGGCTCTCACTGATGTTGCAGAGCCTGCTTGGAATTCTGTCTCTACTTCTCTCTGACTCTATCCCGTTTATGCGTTCTCTCTCTTTCTCCAAAAAAAAAAAAAAAAAAAGTCAGATGCTCAACAGACTGAGCCACCCCAATATCTTCTTAATTTTGATAAAATGTGACAAAATGCCATGCATAAATTTTATCAACTTGCTCTGTTTTCAACAGTGTGCTAGAGTATTCTTTATTCCAAATTATCACCAACTCTCACTATTACCAATCTTTCCTAATCTGATGGTGAAAAGACACTTAAATTATCTTAATTTGCATTTGCTTCATCAGCAGTGATTTGGGGTTCTTGTGATATGGTTATTGGCCACATGTATTTTTTTGGTGAATTCAACATTTTCTGGTAAGGTATTCATTTTTTACTTATTGAATTATTACAGCTTTTTATATATTAAGTATATTAGCACTTTGTCACATATTTTGCACTCAATTAAGTCTTTTTGGTAACAGTAGAAAGCATCAAACAGGTTTACTTACATAAACTCTGTCTGCTCCTCCAAAAAGAAACCCCCACAAAACTGATGATTGTCGACACTCTATTAATTTCCTAGGGATGTCATAACAAAATATCACACACTGGGTGACTCAAAACAGTAGAAATTTATTCTTTCACAGTTCTAGAGGCTAGACATCTGCAAGTGTTGGCAGGGCCATGCTCCCTTACAAGCTTCTAGGGTGGGACCCTTCCTTGCTTCTTCCGGCATCTGGTACCCCAGGTGTCCATTGGCTGGTAGACACTATAATCTCTACCTCTATCACATTCTTTTTCCTTTTGAGTATGCCAGACATATTGAATCAGGGCTCACCATCATGACCTCACCTTAACTCTATTACATCTATAGAACCTAATTCAAATAGAATTACATTTACAGGGACCAAGGGTGAGGACTTCATCTTTTTGGGAGGACACAATTTGACCCACAAGATACAACCATTATGAGGTGTCTGCTATTGCCAGCAAACTATAAACCCTTTAAGGACTGAGGCTGGGTCGATTTTGTTCCACATTCTAATACCCAGTCCTCAGCACACAGTCTACTAGGGCGGTGGGCACTCCATAAAGATATTTTTTCTTTCTTCTTTTTTTAATGTTTATTTATTTATTCTGAGAGAGAGAGAGAGAGGGAGAGACAGCAAGGGGGGAAGGGCAGAGAGAAAATCCCAAGCAGGCTCCATGCTATCTGCACAGAGCCCAATGCGGGGCTTGAACTCAAACTGTGAGATCATGACCTGAGCCCGTGTCAGGAGTCAGACTGACTGAGCCAGCCAGGCACCATACTCCATAAAGATTTGTTAAGGAATCTGACTTTCAGGAATATCTGGACTTTCAGACATTAAAAGACGCGTACAGAGAATACAAGGCGTCGATTCTTTAATTTGAATTTACATTCAACGATTGTAATTGAAATGCAAATACAAGTGGGGAGAGCTGGACTGTCCAGAAGAGGAAATATCTCTTGACTTTCTGAATGAGCACCTTTGCCAAGGTGTGTGCTTTAGGCTCCCCTGGCATCTGTCCTAAAAATGAGTCCTTGCAAATATGCAGACAAGCACACAGATAAGAACCAGATTAATTGACCAGAATTATTAGGTTGGGTAAAACAGATATAAGATGGCAGAGTCCTTAAAAATCCAAAAACTTTTTTCTTCATGTTGTAAAATATAACTGACAATTTATTTCATAGCCATGGCAAATAGAGCCTGGTTTGCCAAACGCCAGAACTTGCTCCATAAATATACTTTCTAACTTATTTTTTGGCCCATATCAAAAAAATAATTTCCATTTACCTAGGATTCCCAGCCTCCAAATTATCCCACAGAATTCCCATATCTAACCTTTAATTTTTTTTTTTTTTTACGTTTATTTATTTTTGAGGGACAGAGGGAGACAGAGCACAAGTGGGAGAGGGGCAGAGAGAGAAAGACACAGAATCTGAAGCAGGCTCCAAGCTCTGAGCTGTCAGCACAGAGCCCAACGCAGGGCTCAAACTCACAAACCGCAAGATCATGAACTGGGCCAAAGTTGGATGCCCAACCGACTGAGCCACCCAGGCGCCCTTCTGGTCTTTCTTTAAAAAATGATTCATCTCCTATAAATATATATAGTTAATAAAGTTACCTTTTTAAAAGTCAAGAGTCTTCTCTAGGAATTTCTATATTTTATCTACGAGGTCTCCACTCCCTCATACTTTCACTAAACGTAGTTAAATGGGGTCATATGGGGCTAGGTCTCGAACATCTGCTTTGCTCTCCTTTTAGTGGCCATTGTTCCAGTCCTAAATCAATGGGCCAGTGTTTTACGTCCAAATGTACAGCCACAGAAATGAGGTATTTTAATTAGAACATAAACAGCATTTTGATCTGGGCACTTTATCTGAACTCCTACAGATGGAGTCCAAATGCAAAATTGAGCATCAAAGCCATTATTCAGATCTGTACAGCGCCAGCTTCACAGGCTTGTGACCTGTGCAGTGACTCATGGTCAGAAGTTCCTGTGCTTGGTTTCATGCTCTGCTGTTGCTATCTTGAACTTCTTAATAATTTTTGAATGGCAGGCCCCGCATTTTCATTTTGTACTGGGCTCTGCAAATCATGTATCCAGTCCTGGACATACATGAAAGCTGCTTTTACCCGAATCATCTAACCTGTAATCTCTGTTTTCATCTGGCAGTGAAGACAGAATTGTGGGTAATTCCCCCAAATCTCCTCCCAGGAGGAGATGACCCGAACTCTACAACGTTTTCAAAAGTCTAAAAGCTGTGGGTCATGTGATTCACTGTAAATAATGAACGGAAGAGGCACACAAAAGTAATTTTTATCTGTGAGTCTAAAGAGTTAAAGTTCTACCTTCACTGAAATACAGAAGAATCAGGCCCAATGTGATGTGTGTCAGCATAACAAAAGAACTTGTCCATCTGAAAATAGGTATGCCCATGTGCCAGCAAGCTAAATATGAATACATTTCTCTAACTCTTCTATCAAGACGATTATTTCAGCAATTCAAATAAAAAGCAGAATCTGTGCAAGGCCCAGCTCAGCTTTTTTTTATAAGAATAATGAATACATCTTCTCAATTAGAAAGCATCATCCTTCCTGTTCTTGTTCAGAAGAATGGTGGGGAATAGTTGTAAAAATGTCGCACAACATCTACCTTCCATTAATGCATTCATTAATGCGTTGCAGGGCATGGTCTTCTGTACTGGGGGATGGAGTAGTTTTGAAAGAACGAGCTGTCAAGGAAGTGTTCTTTCTAGACACCTTATGAAGCAGGGGAAAGGCTCAGCCGGCAAGGAAGCAGTGTTACCCCTACCTTCAAAGGCCTTTTGCATATACAAAAAAAAAAAAAAAAAGTTCAGGCTACACCAAAGGTATCTGTTTAGAAAAATTTTAACTTAAATACCTATTTATATCTGATTGTGTTTAAACATAGACATGGTTAACAGTTAATTCTAGGTAAAGTATTAACTATAGGTAATTTAGAAATATTTTATAAATAATTTAACGATCTTTCTCTAAGGTTAAACAACACTTCCAATAAATAGCAAGCTATTTAGGAGATGAACATGGTTTTTAAAGAAACCATTTCAATTTTTAGGAAATCTGAAGAATGTGTCAGAGTTTAAAAGTCCTTTAAACTGAGAGATGAACAGGGCAAGTAGTGTTCTTGCTAATATGAAATACTGTTCAGATACCAAATACCTTCTTTCATTAAAAAAAAAAGAATAAAAATTCTTAGACCAAAAT
Source organism: Puma concolor (assembly GCF_028749965.1). Lineage (NCBI taxonomy): Eukaryota > Metazoa > Chordata > Mammalia > Carnivora > Felidae > Puma > Puma concolor. Next base: position 92,580,120 of record NC_141668.1, on the reverse strand, counting down.
GTAAAATTAAGGCGTGTGAAAACAAATCCATATTTCCTAGAATGTCCTCTTTAATAATATACTTAAAAAAAAAAAAAAACTCCACCAAACATTTTTACAAATAAGTACATAAAATTCCAGTAACCCTAGGGGAGAAATTGCTTTTCAACTAAGTTTTGAATTCTAGGGTAGATGCATTCTTGAGGACTTCACAACTTGGGTAAAGAGTTGTGGGAGGGTAACAGTTAAGGAAGAAGGGAGGCAGGGAGGAGGATGTAAAGGTGAAAAATGAGTCCCTTTAGTTTCTTCCTGTTTCCATGCTGGAGAAGGCTGTAGTAGCTGGAATTGGCAATCTGCTCTTGGGCAGAGTTGAGATGAATGGTCTCCTCTCTGTTCTTCCTCTTCGTAACCCTGAAGCAGACCAGCAGAGAAGTGCCAGGGCACAAAGGTTCAGATTTTCCATTGTATGTTTGTGCATCTCAGCTGTACACTGTACAAGAACCTAATTACAAAAGACACTGAAAAGACCAACTCGCCTTCCTTTGCTTTTAGCAAATCGCTATCATCTACAGACATGGAGGGGGATGTTTGGAAGTGTCCTTTAGGGAATGAGACAGAGGTTACAACGATTACGTCTTTTTCTCTAAAGAGGTTGAGGAGCACAAGAATGACCCAAATTGAGAGTATACGCAGATGAAAAGAGATGTCACCAATTATTCCCAATTTCCAGAGGCACTCGATAATAAGACAGTCAAACCAGCAGGCACAATGAAGAAATAGTTTGTTTAAACTTAGAATGTTCTCCAACATCACTGAAGCAAATGAGGAAAAACAAACCTGCATACAAGCCTAAAACTGAACATTATTTAAACAAACCGACATGCCAGTATTTTTCTCCAGTAAAGGGTTCAGCCAGCAACAGAGCTGCATTTCTGAAGTGCCAGCTTTCATAATGTCCTGTCCATCAGTCCAAGTTCAATGATGGACATGCTGACTTAAAGCTTTAGAACACTAACTTGTTTTTAATTCTAGCCCAAAGAATTAGGCTGAATGTTTCTCCCCTTGTTTGATGCCCAGAACAAGATGCAGGAACCAGTTAAACTGCACGGTCCATCCTTTGTCTCTACACACTTCGATCTGATCAAGAAAATACTTCTTAGCATCCTCCTCACTTTTCCCCACTGTTAGGGCATCCCGAATATATTCAATATCTTCTTTGCTTGTTAACTGGGGCATTCCCGTCATCAGCATCATGGAGAAGAGGATGATCAGCAGGTTTGTGTGATGACGAAGGGCGAGGTAAGCCTTAACGCAGACGTCCTGGATAAAGGGAAAGAAAGTACAGTTATGTTGATGCGGTAACTAAGTAGGGTGATGACTGCCCAGGGATCCTGGAATTTACATAGCATTATCCTGTCCATGAGAGGAAGCTATCACCAACAGGGCAGATCCTCTTTCTCAGATGGAGGGTTTTATGAGAACATATGCTATTTCCATACCCTAGGAAGCACATTAGTGTAATCGCCCATGTCCAGGGTGTGCTCGGGGAAAACTGGTTGATACGGTACATTTCATCTTTTTTCTTACTCTACCTTTCACATCAGTTTCTCTCCTAGGAAACTGAAGGTAGAAATTTCTGTACTCTCTTTAAAGAAATGAGTCAGTTTTTGAACACCATACTGGGATCACTGAGCTTCATGTAAGCATACGTGTTTGCCAAGGGCTAATGGAATCCGGAGAAATGATGGAAATGTGGCGTTTGAGGTTTTGTTTTCATCTTTATTTTACAATTTGGCCTATTCTAAGAAAACCAATGTATTAGCGTTTCACTGATGCTCCAAACTGTTGAAAAAACTTGGGAATTTTAATACAAATTCTTTTTTTTAAGTTTATTTAAAAACTTAAATACAAGCAGGGTAGGGGCAGAGGGAAGGAGAGACACAATCCTAAGCAGGCTCTGTGCCATCAGCACACAGCCTGATGCAGGGCTTGAACTTAAAAACTGTGAGATCTTGACCTGAGCCGAGATCAAGAGTCAGATGCTTAACTGACTACACCACCCAGGAGCCCCTACACACATTCTGAATACTGAGCGAGAGGGCTTTAAAAATGCTTTGGCGTGGGGCGCCTGGGTGGCGCAGTCGGTTAAGCGTCCTACTTTGTCTCAGGTCATGATCTCGTGGTTCATGGGTTTGAGTCCCACGTTGGGCTCTGTGCTGACCACGCAGAACCTGGAGCCTGCTTTGGATTCTGTGTCTCCCTCTCTCTCTGCTCCTCCCCCATTCATGCTCTGTCTCTCAAAAATAAATAAAAGTTTAAAAAATTAAAAGAAAATGCTTTGCCTGGCGCATTCTCCAAAAGCCTTTGAGCAAGGTGCCACAGGTGAGTTAAGTCCACTTATTAAGCAAGGCATGCTTATTTCAATCATATTGTGCCAAAGTAAAGAAGAAAGTGCAAGGTTCTCAATTTTACAACACGAGGACAGCCCAACCTTAATGTTGTAACTTGGCAAAGATGGTGTGTTGAAGAAAACTGAAGTTAATGATTACAGATATAAATACTTCAAAAAAATCTGGATATAAGGATATAAATGTGATTTCACACCATAAGGCATAAAAACAGAGCATAAATGTGAAAAAATATGCAACCTCATTTGTAATCAAAGAAATGTAAGGGAATGAGATGGCAACATTCACCTATCCAACTGGAAAATCTTAAAAAAAATTTTTTTTGAAGAATAATACCCAATGTTCACCTTTCATAGGCTGATGGGAGGTGGGAATAGGTATAATTTTACTAGCAGACAATTTGATAACATGCATCAAAAGCTTTAGAATGCTAATAAATGTTAGAGAAGTTCATTGCGGTGATGGTTGCGTGACTGATGCATTTGTCAAAATTCAAAGAACTGTACCCACCAAAAGGCCCAGTTCTGCTGTAGGTGAATAATGCCTCAATAAACTGGACTTTAAAAAAATGCCTATGTCCTTGTACCCAGCAATTTTCATGCTAGAAATTTACCTTTAAAAACTTGGATAATTTTGGGGCGCCTGGGTGGCTCAGTTGGTTAAGCATCCGACTTCAGCTCAGGTCATGATCTCACGGTCTGTGGGTTCGAGCCCCGCGTCGGGCTCTGGGCTGATGGCTCAGAGCCTGGAGCCTGCTTCCGATTCTGTGTCTCCCTCTCTCTCTGCCCCTCCCCCATTCATGCTCTGTCTCTCTCTGTCCCCACAATAAATAAACATTAAAAAAAAATTAAAAAAAAAAACTTGGATAATTTTGCAGTGACCAATACATAAGAATATTTGTTAGAATGTTTAAAAATGCGAGAACCTGGGGGCGCCTGGGTGGCGCAGTCGGTTAAGCGTCCGACTTCAGCCAGGTCACGATCTCGCGGTCCGTGAGTTCGAGCCCCGCGTCAGGCTCTGGGCTGATGGCTCAGAGCCTGGAGCCTGTTTCTGATTCTGTGTCTCCCTCTCTCTCTGCCCCTCCCCCGTTCATGCTCTGTCTCTCTCTGTCCCAAAAATAAATAAACGTTGAAAAAAAAAATTAAAAAAAAAATGCGAGAACTTGAAGGTAACCTAAATATCCTACAGTTGGGTACTGATGAAAGTACCTACAACTGCCTGCTCTGTAACTGCTAGAATGATACTGTGAAAGAATATTGAACAAGCATGTGAAAGTGTCTGAGTTAAAAAGCAGGCATAAAACGACAACATAGGTGGCATCAGCCCATGTTGGCAAATGAACACAAAATATTTATATGGAAAAAAGATTGGAAGTCTACAGGCCAAAATGTTAAGATAGTGAGTTTTCTTTTCTTTTTTTTTTTTTTTTTTAAGTTTTTAAATTTACGTGTTGAGAGAGAAAGAGAGAAAGAGTAAGGGAGGGGCAGAGAGAGAGAGAGTCCCAAGCAGGCTCCTCACTGTCAGTGCAGAGCCCAATGCAGGGCTCGAACTCATGAACCGTGAGATCGTGGCTTGAGCAGAAACCAAGAGTCAGATGCTTAACCGACTGAGCCACCCAGGCGCTCCTCCTTTTTGCTTTTACGTTATCTTGTGTGTGTCATTTGCACGTGGCAGGATAACGGCAATGGTCATGGTGGTCATGCCTATATCATTCTGCGTGTCAAGGCTGCACCATGAACGCATCACCCTGTCTAAGTAGAAAAACCCATGGACTGATCTGGCATTAAATGAGACCATATATATAAAAAATGCCTGGCACAGAGACTGGCACATAGCAAGTGTTCAATAAGTGTTAGTCCTCTCCTTTCCCTGCCTGGAGGGTAGATCACTTTTACCTGCTTTCTGCTTACTTGTCAGGGAGCTGGACACTCCCAGACTCAAAAGACTGGGCTCTTCCTACTGTGGACCCAGCGCATTAGTGTTCTTGCATCCTTAATCACTTCACTTATGTCCGGAAATCATTATCTTTTGCTCCTCCATTGGACTGACCAAAGTCACTCTCATTTCTTGGTGATTACATAGGCGAAGGGCAGACTTCACCCCGGGCAACTGGCTTATTAATTTGTTAGCTCACACAATTTTCACAAGGGCAGAGATGGGGATGCCTTTTGATTTTGAATTAGAGTACATTCTGATTTTTAATTATTTTCTATCCTTCTGTACACTGGGGGCTTCAGGCACAACCCTTGCTTTCTGAGCTCACTGTGTGGTCAAACTCCTTAACAGAAAATTTTTGAGAAGGGAAATTGACCTGGGGCCAAGCTATTCTAACACCAATCCGTAGGTGCTCCGGTGCATATTTGTTCAGCAGCAACCCACGGATTCACTCGTCACTGTAGCACACAGGGACATGGTAAAGGAAGACAAATGTCTTGTGTCAGTCTCGAAGGCCATCTCCTCTATATAAAGCATTTCTGCTGGTTCGAATTTATTCAGTTCTGATTTTTACACACAAGGGTCACTTCTGTGAGAAAGAACTTTCCTCCCCCCAGATTTTCATGCCCTATGCTGGTCAGACACAATGTGTAAATTCTGACTGGCAGTGCAGGCTTAGAGATTTAATTAGAGATTTATTCTCTTTTTCTTAGAGATAGTACAGAGCCATGGTAAGAAGTGCAGGTTCACACCTTGCTGCCTGGGTTCAAATGTTGGCTTTATGACTGACAAGCTGTTTGTCATTGGAAAAATCACTTAACCTCTCTGGACCCCAGTTTCCTCATCTGTAGAATAAGAATAATAATAACAATACCCGTTTCATATGGTTGTGGTGAGATTTCAGTGCTATGTATGTGGTCGGCAATTATTATTAATAGTATGAGAAGTTGCATTATTGAACGCGCACTTCTCAATGCGGAGGTGGGTGGGAAGTAGGAAGCCAGCACCCTGGCTGTGTGTGCAGATGGTTCTCTTGCCCCAGGGGCACAGCTGGGTGCTTGCTCCACCCCCTCAAGCCCCAGAAGTTTCATTTCTGCCCTTTGTGCTCAGCCACAGGGTGTCTGAAAGAACCCTGGCCATGCTGCCTTGGGGCCCGGAGGCCTGTGGTTTGGGGGACTGAGGATGTGGCCTGGGGACCTGGGGGGGCGGTGTGGAAGCACAGAACACAGAAGTGACTGGCTGGGGAAGCAGAGTTTTTCCCTTCTGCCAGGCCTGCCTGGCACTGACCTCAGACATCCTCATTCTGTCCTTCTCAGCTGCCTGGGGAAGGCTTTATAATATTGAGTGGAGAAGAAGGGGCAAAGGAAGAACCTGATTTCAGGGATTTGGTGTAATGTACTTGTTAATGGATGTGAATGTGGGGAACACTGAAACATTGTTAGCCGGAATGGTATACATGAGTAGCTGATCAAGTGATTGAGCCTAGATAGTATATCAGCTCTTAATTTCATAGTTGATTCAAATGCCTTGATTAGAGCATCTAGTACCAAAAGAGAGGATTGTTTTTACAAAGCTACCACTCCCATAAGTCTTGGGAACAAAGGACTTCATGATCATTTCAGGGTCCAAACTTGGAGTTGATTTGTTAACCGGCCCAACGTAGTTCACCAAACTGAAAACTTTCTATACACAGTCTCCTAATTTCTTCTTAACTGCCAGTGAGTTCTGGCTGCCTTAGACTGTGCAGGGTCATACGGAATGGGCCTACTTTTTCTTAAAACAAACTCCTCTATTTCCATCTAGAGAACAAAGTGGAAGTGAAATATTACTGTCCATCTTGACACAAATGAGGAAGTAGCCCCAGGACTACAAAACAGGAACTCTGGGGCCCAGAGAAGAGAGAGAAGAAAACTCACAAATAGCCGTCAATGAAAAGCAACGTCCTCACCCACTGACTTTTCCTAAATATTAATGCTGCCGCTGTCTGCTGGAGGAAGGAGACGGTGGAGAGAAATGGTATTTCTGTCAAAGAGGATTTTATTTTTGTTTTGTATAAAAATTAATGAATTGGCCAAGCAATGCCTTTAGAAGTTATTTTGGCAAAACAGAGAGTCACCGATTAGCCGAGCTCATAAGGCAGGAGGAAGCACTTTCCGAGAAATCTGAAAGAAGAGTGTGTCTGACTCTTGGCTGTGTGTTTGCTGAGTTTGAATTAGGATTCTTATCCCTAAGGACCTCTTAAGAATGATTCTCAGACTAGTTCTGTCTAGCAGGGAAAGGGCGGTATTGCCCTCTTCTCAGATACTTGGAAGCTCATTAGAAACCTAAAGGTTACAATTAGGTCATTCTGCTTTAGTCACATATTCTAAATAGATTGTATGTAGGGGTGTGTGTGTGTGTGTGTGTGTGTGTGTGTGTGTGTGTGTGTGTATGTATGCGTGTGCACGCACTAGCCTGTTCTGAAAAAGATTGAGGGTGGATTACCTGGATACACAAAAGTCAAAATAACATTAATTAGAATTGGGTAGGAAAAGGAAAGGAATGACAAAGGAAAAGATCACAGTGGATTTCGAACAGAGACCAGTTTAACGCTATACATCACAAATGCTATTTACTTGCTATGGGTGGTCTTCAAATATATCTGTTGCCAAAAGGAAAATCAAATCCATTATTTAACCAATGCTCAGAAGAGTTTTTTAAAAATGTTAGGAGAAACACAGCTTTTCTAGAGATTATGACCTGATAGAGATTTCACAAGAGGATCTCTATAAAGAGTACACTTTTGGTAACATGGTGAGTAACCCCCTCGGTAATATTCTTCAGGGAGACAAAACACTTCTCTAAAAGAAACTAAACACTGAAAGAAGATACCAGTTGGAAGCTTATTCTCCATAAATGTTTAAAAGTCACAGGGGTCTAATATCTTAGACACTGAGTGACCCTGCATGCTGGTAGATTAACACATCAGTCCAATTCAAGGCCATCTTTCAAGTCTGCGTCTGGGGCAGTTACCTCACCAGGGGATTCAAACGCCTACAAACGGCTGATGCTGGACCCTTCTCTGACAGTATCTTCCAACGGATAGTACAGTACTGAGCATCTTCAGGCCTGGCTAGAAGGCTGAGCTTGACCTTGTTAGTGGTCCTGGGTACAGGTCCTGAGAGTGAATCCTTTATCAATTCAGTGTATTGTGGGCAGTTTGACAGATAAACTTGTCATCTCCCTGTTGACCTATGGTAGGCCTCTATTACAGTCATTTGTGGTTAACCAATTGAGCTCTAAATGACTTCTTTGCTTTGCCCCCTAATCCAGCCCTTGCACTGCTTCAAATGGAATGCAGATCTCCTTTCTTGACCCAAACTCCAGGACACATTCACATCAATACCTGTGTTCCAACCATACCAAACAACTGTACTTTTTGTTCTTAAATACTGATACTAAATACGCACTTCATGCCCTTGCTAATGTTATTCTTTCTGCTTGGGTGTTCCTCCCCTCCCTGTATCTGCCTAACAAATGGAACTGATCTTATCAAGGGCTGATGAGAACCCTTCACTGGCAGTCCCTTTCCATCCCCCAGGGCAGGATTGCTCCCCCTGCAAACCACTTTTGCAATCCTTAGAACAAAGCTGTGTGTGTGTGTGTGTCTTCTGCAGTGTGTCAGGGCTGTGCTCCTGGCCACCTGTGCCCAGAACAGAGTCTGGAACACCGTTGGGCATCTGCAAACACACGATGAAGGAATGCTAAGATTCAATGCTTTAAAATCAGGATGAATCTGTGAACAAGTCATATTGGAAGGCTATTCAACTGTAAAGACATCTTGCCTTGCTACACAGCAAGTCTTGGGCCTTCTCTGGGCCTGGCACAGGCCTGAAATGTAGCGGGTAGTTAAGAAGTGTGTGTTGAAATGGTATGCTATCTTGGATATGGAAGAACAGGGCCTGGGGACTATAACAGGATGGAGCAGGAGGCTGAGAAAGCCCAGCCTGGAAGGTTACAAGTATAGATAGCTACTGGTGTAGACCAGTGCAGGGTTACCACACAAGGGCAGTCAGAGAACAGGGATGGGAAATAATGGGGAGGGGACCACAGTCCTCAGAAGTGGTCAGATGGTCAGGTCCCTGTGGCCCGGGAGGTCCCTGTGGAGGGAGTACTTGCATTTCCAACAAGGCAAGTGGCAGGAGGGAGCAGGACCCCAGTCCTAGAGGTGTATTAACTGAGGCAGAAGTAGTTAAAAGACTCTGGGATCCAAGATGAGAGCAAGATGGCAGCAGAGATAGACTTTGAATAAAGGTTTCCTAACAGCCCAGGTCAGGACACTGCATGGAGACTGGGCACAGGGCTGAGCCTGCAGGTGAAGGCTCTGGGGTACGCCCTCGGGTGGGGACAGCTCCGCCAGCGGTGGGCACCAGGCAGGGCCTGATAAAGCTGCACCCGAGACTAAAATAACACAACGAATAGGTCCCAGACTACTCTCCTATAAAATGTTTCTTAAGAGTGACATCTAGGGGCAAATGCCTTCCTTTTACGTATGCTCATCAAGCCGCCTGCTTTATGTCGATGCACCTGTGAAGGTGTTATTGGGCTCCCCTGGTTTCTTCAGCTGTATTGAACATACATTTGCTTAGTGCCTGTGTCCAAAGAACATCTTCAAAATAGTTGTTTATATACTAGGCCAAGTTGTTCACACTCCTTGGAAACTGTTCCATATTGAAAGTACACTATAGGTATATACTGTGTGTCCTGTTCTCTTGGCATGAGCTACTGATCCAATCGGGGAAAAATATGTATATTTATATTGTTAAGGAACTCTCCACAAAAATGTAAACAGGCACCATGTGACACTTACATTTTTGTATAATTAAAAAAAATTTTTTGTAACACTTACTTATTTTTGAGACAGAGAGAGACAGAGCGTGAGTGGGGGAAGGGCAGAGGGAGAGGGAGACACAGAATCTGAAGCAGGTTCCAGGCTCTGAGCCGTCAGCCCAGAGCCTGACGCAGGGTTCAAACCCACAAGCTGTGAGATCATGACCTAAGCCAAAGTTGGATGCCCAGCCAACTGAGCCACCCACCCAGGCGCCCCACATTTTTGTATAATTTAATAAAATGTTAGATTTCATGGGCGCCTGGGTGACTCATTTGGTTAAGAGTCTGACTCCTTGATTTTGGCTCAGGTAGTGATCTCATCATTGTGAGATTGAGCCCCATGTCAGGCTCTGCACTGCGTGGAGCCTGCTTAAGTTTCTCTCTCTCTTTCTCTCTGCCTCTCTCCAGCTAGCACACATTCTCTCTCTCAAAACAAATAAACATTTAAAAAAACACATCAGATTTCATAACTAGGATTACTTCCTCTTCTGATGTGTAGATATTTAACCTGTATCTTGAAGGCTTATTAACATATGTGTGGCAGGAGCTTGTCAATCTATGCCTGAGTTGGTATTTCATAAACTCACAGAATACAACGTATTATGGAGAAGGAGGAAATCCAAGGAGGTCGCCTGGCCTCATCCAGCCACTAACCAATTCCAGACTGTCCCCCTCCCCCGCCGCCCCCACCTTCTCTCCTCCACTCAGCAAATAACCACTGAGCGCTCACTAGGTCTCAGGTGCCTGATGAGGGAGTCAGGTCAGGGGTGGTCCTGCTGCACAGACTCATACATATAATGATATGCTGTCATAGGTGCTGTGAAGGCAACATGCAGGGGCTGAGGCAAAGGATAACTCGAGGGACCTCATTGGGGGTCTGCTCTGAGGAATGACATTGAGGCTGAGATCTGAGGGTGTTCTAGGGAGAAGGCAGGAATGGGGAGGATGTGGAGGAAAGCCACTGTGACCTTGACCAAATGAGAGACTGTGGGGGAGAGCCTTGTAGGGAAAGCTTAGTTAGATTTTATTCAAAGTGAGGTGAGAAGCCACTGAACAGTTTATAGGGAGTCACACTGTATCTGTAAAGTTCCGTCTTTAACCAAATTCTGGTTAATTTACAACCTTGTATAATACCAAATAATAGAATGAAGGAAAAACGCTAAAATGTTGACAGTGTTATTTCTGGAAGGCGGGATAATGGGTTCTTAATATCCTTCTGATATTTTAAATATTTTGTTGGCTTTTTAAAAAGAAACACTTACTACTTTTAAAATTAGAAACGAAGCCCCCACATTCCTATATAAAAATAAAGAGGAAGGCAAATTTCACTTGCTAATGATATAAATGTATTTGCATGTAATCTATGTTCCAAAACCGTTTAGTGACATTTAAAGCAAAGTGGTTCTAAAATAAATTATTGGGGTAAAATATTGTTTTCTCTTTTCACTCTTCAGTAAGGGAGAGAGTTGTCAAAAGAGAATGTATTTATCAACATCGTCACCACTGAAATGTACATGTTTAGCACCTGGTGTATAGGACCGTGCTCCGCAGGCTAACAGATATTCCTGGACTCAAGTAGTAAGTACGCCTTGGTTTTATGTCTTTTTGTCCGATTACAGCTTGCTCCCGAAGTCTGCCCTATTCTAGAAACAATTTATTAATATGGTCCGGGGCTAAACTGAGTAGTTTGGAAAAAAGAAAGGGGTGGGATAAAACAGTGCCTTCCTCTTTCATTTTCTGGCCTTCTATCCACCATCCAAGAGCTAGATATATTTTTAAATCTTTGTGGGGAAGGCTCACCTCACCCTTAACAAAAAGTGGGTCAGCTTTTATCCACCCTCCCTAACAGGTTATTTAAATGTGCTGCATGCATTAAATAACCTTCCCATTCAAAATTAGCGGTTCACTGGAAATGAGGACGCCTTTGATTCAAAATGTAAATATATACAACATTTCCCAGCCTACCTAAAAGTGGCAGTTTTAGTATACATGATCCTGCGTTGCTATTTAGAGGGTTTAGAGATGTACTCCCAGAGCCTGAAGGATGTCATCTCAAAAAGGGAACATAAAACTAAAAAACAGAAAAACATCCGGAAGGCTTAGTAGTGTGTTTAAAAAAAAAAATTGTCACAAGGTCTGAGTCAAATGACGAAAAACCTGCTGCTCATCTTTATCAAGCTGGAAACTTTAGAAAGCCTGTGTCTGTATAATTGTACACATAGATGTATATATGTCCACTGTTTTTCCTGTTGTCCGGTGGGGGGTGGGGGCAGACAAGGGCGCATGTTGGGGGGTGGGGGCAAGCAGGCAGAGCTTGGACCCCCGCGTGCTCTTTAACCAGAACAATGCTACTACTTTCTTGTGTTTCATATGTTGCCATTGGACTTGAGATCTCATTTCTAAGAGGGCTTCTCAACTTAAAAGTTTTCAAAGTTGGAAGACCCTTGCTGTGGTCTAGGCACTGGGGGAAGCATTCTACACATTTCATTCAAATAATCCCTTTAAAAATCCCTTAAAAAAAAAGAGGTTTTAGTGATTTTAAGAAAGCAGCTTTGGTCACAGGGACGGAGAACTGGCCCCAGACCAAGAGGTTGGCACAAAGGCGCCTTGCAAAGGTTTCATGCTTGGAGTGGAAGCTGCCTGGGGCCGGGAGCAACCTCTCCTTGGCCTCCCACATCCCAAATCTTTTCATTAAAGAATATTTTGAAACTTAACAACAAAGAAGATTACAGGAAGAAGTGCCGCTGGGATTTTAGGGGTGGCATGGGTGCTCTGGGTGGTCATTCTGGGGAGCGATGCTGACAAAAAGGAAGAGAAGGCACAGAAAGCAGGAGAGCCTGCCAGCGAGGGCAGATGCCTTTGCGCCTGCCTCTCCGGGTGGCAGGATTGCCGCTGTGCTTGAAGCTAGGTAGATGAACCCCCTCCTCTGCAGGAGAATTGAGTGTCCCCCACTTCTTTAAATGGTAAAATTCTTCCAGGTTATTATTATTATTTTTGGAACCATTTTTCTGTTCCAGGAAGTTGTCAACATATGTGATTTTTAACTTTAAAGAAAAACAGGACTGAAATGTGTCAAATCCCTGGAAATAGTCTGAAACCCAGTTGAGTTTACCCAGAAACACACACTAAAAAATCCTAAGACCATCTGGCCCCAAAGATCTCAGTTTCTCTGACAAGGCTCCTAGAACTGTGGGGGCTGGAGGACGGGTAAGTCCTGTAATCAAATCGAAATCAGCCGGGAGAACAAACAAGAACAGGCAGGTTTCAAAACAATACATACATCCTAGTTCCTGTTCCACGCAATTTCAAGGCCCAGGCCATGTCCCAAGGATAACAGGGAACTCAAGAAGAGACTCTGAAAAAAGGCTTGTTCCTGACCTAATTGCAAGCCACACTGGGTTTAAGACAGGCTTAAAGTGGGGAAGGCAGGGGGCGGGGGCACTCTTTAAAGGTGACCCAAGGCGCCTGTGCATATAAAGGAATCCCTCTTTGCCTCTACTGATCTGTTTCGTGTCTGTGTGGGCTATAAATAGGTATTTTATGTAGTCATTACGTAGTAATTTCAAGGTCTGTTCCTTCACAGTTATTAAATTTGCAAGCGTGAAAATTTTACTCCTTGCGTTTTTGAAATATTTGATAGTCAAAAGTGGATGGAGACCAGGAAGGAGTGACAAAGAAAGCAGGATGTGAACACTTCCAAGGAGATGGGGTGATCCATGCAGGAGCTTGTTTACAGGTGAGCAGGACAGGCCTGAGCTTTTCTGTACAACCCGCAGTGGAGTTGACAGGATCAAGTGAGGGAAGAGACTGTCCTTCACCGAAAGGGGACTACATACAGTGGTGCGGCCAGAATTCCCTCTGTAGTAACCTGATAAACGCACACCTGCAGCAAAAATCAGAAGCTCACAATTGTTTGAGAGTCCTGAAAAAATACATGTGGAATTTGGATCTTCCAGACAGTCTTGAATTGATAAATATTCAAAGGCTAAACCTGCTTACCAGACGCTCCTCCTGAAAGCCCCTTTTGGGCACAGTGCCATCCTGGCATTCTCTATTTGCTCTCTATTTGATTACGGAATGCTCTCTCTCGCTTCCTGGTTGGTTTTAGATGGGAAACCACGTTTTGTACTCAGGGATGGAATGGAGGGAACAGAGGGGAGGGAGGGTAGGCAGAAGCAGAGAAGCCTTAACGTGGAGTGAGGGGGAAGGCTGCTGTGCTCTGAAGGCACTATCTGATTGGTACTCTGGGAGGAGGCAGAGGCAATGAAGAGGGAGGCCAGTTACCTGAAATTTCTGGAAGTGCAGGCTTGTCTTCTTTCCAGAAGTTCCCATCACAAACAGGAAGTCTGGGGTTAGTACAAACGGCACTCTCTCTTTATTGATGCCCAGAAAACTTTTGTAATTCCCAAGAATGTGTCCAAAGTCAATATGAAATAGATTTCCTTAAGAGAAGAAAATGTCTGACATCATTACGCGGGCATAAGCACTTGTAACAACACTCTGGTTTGTTTATTTCCTGAGATATTTTTTAAGTTGCCTGAAAATGAGCTATCTTGGGCGAGAGAGCTATTTTTACACTGTTTTATCAGCTTGTGATATTTTTCGGCTTAGCAGGTGTGTATGGTAGTAACCACAAAGCACTCTTTGAACCAAGTGTGTTTTTGATATCCTTCTGGTGTTCTTCAGATGACAGCCAAATGCCATTAAAAAAAAATTCTCGTCTCGTCTGAGAATTATTCTTAGAAATAGAAGTCAGAACTCTCTGGCTAATCTGTCATCATTTTGCCTGAGACTCTCTTATGCCCTTTATATGACTCAGGATAGACTGATGGTTTGCTCTGCTTGGTGGGGGTGGGGGATGGGGGGTGGGGGAAGGCATTCACCTTTTCCTTTTGAGTAGCACCATAGAAATACATCACTGTGAATCTCCTTTGAGTCAGTTTCTACCACTGTCGCTGTTGCTACCATGATTACCATCATCTCTTCTTGTTTAGATAGCCTGTATCATACGTATGGTCCATAAATACGTGATGTCTTTTGATTCTCACAGAGAGTAAGCAGTTTACCTCAATATGGTGCTTTTTCTGGATCCTACTTTTAAACTGGTCCAAATTTCTTAGAGATACTTTTCATGGCACGGCAGCCGATACTGACCATGGTCAGAGTGGTCAGTGAACTCGTGACACGAGGTAGGTTAGGAAGGCAGAGCATCTCAGATTTAAGGATGTCTGGGAGTTCTTTTTGTTGCTTCCGTGTAACATCTGACACTATCGATCACACCCTCCTTCACCAGCTTCTGGGATATGCCCCTACTTATCTTTCTAGCTAATCGCTTTTCCTTCTTAGGTCTCATTTCTGGTATCTTCTTCCTCTCTGGGGTGATCGCAACATCTATATTCCTACATAGTAATGACTTCTAGATGTGTACTCCAACCTTAAACTCCTTAAATATTACTCTCTGCTGAGGGATAGGGGAAATGGGGAGTTAGTACCAGTTCAGTGGGGCCAGTGTTTAAGTTGGGGAAGATGAGAAAGTTCTGGGGGATGATGGTGATGGTTGCACAGTAATGTGAATGTATTAAAAAAATTTTTAATGTTTATTTTTGAAAGAGAGAGAGAACACACACACACACACATGCATGAGTGGGGAAAGGGCAGAGAGAGGGAGACAGAGGATTCAAAGCAGGCTCCAGGCTGAGAGCCCAATGTGGGGCTTGAATCCACACAACTGTGAGATCATGAGCCGACACCTGTCACTTAACAGACTGAGCCACCCCGGGGCCTCACAGGGTGAATGTGTTTAATGCTACTTAACTACACACTTAAAACTGGTTGATATGGTTGGTAAATTTTATGTCCTGTATGTTTTACCACTGTAAAAACAAATTATAATAAATAAACTCACCTGTCTCTGTGATCATAATATTGTCGTTGTGCCTGTCGCCTATTCCAAGAACAAAGGTAGCCACACAGTAGCCAGCACAGGAATAAACAAATCTCTCCACTGCTGCCTGAAACTAATTAGACACATCTGAACATTAGTTGTGTTCTAGCTACAAAGAGCCGTGTGGATCTGTTATAAACGACTTCCAAAAAGGTACTATTCTGGGAACCAGTTTCAAGTTCATGGCACCTGATTTCATTAACATCCTATCTGCTACATGCCAACTTTCTCCTTGCTCTCCTTACATTCTAGGCGAAGATTCAGTGACTCACAATAGCACATGGAGGAAACGAGAGTCAAAGAGCAATGGTAATTTAATCAAAGGGTTCATTTCCTCTCCATGCCATCGTTTGCCAATGCTACAGAACCTATAATTTCTCCTTCAGTGGAGAACATATGTTTTGCTTATGACCACTTCACGTATGCATGGGTTCACAAATCCACACATATAACAGACTAATAAATGCTGCTAATTATATTTCCTACCCAAAGGGCTGCTAACCATGCAAATGAGAAGTGGTAATCCTGTACCGCAGAACTTGAAACAGCAGCCAAACAGCCAGCCTAACCACGCAGCTTGTGAAGGATTCAGCATGTGTACTTCGCAAGGATGGTGAAACTGATGTTTTCAGGCTCTCTAATTTACCATTCAGAGTGCAGAGGTACATCAGAAATTACTTTGGAGGATATGTGGCATCTCCCAGGTAGGAAAGGACCTATCCACGGTAACTAGATTTTTCTGCCGAACATCAAAAGGAGGTGGTTGTAAAAAATGCCCACCAAGTTATTTCATAGAACCAAATTTTATGCAAAGCATGCCTGATAGTCAAAGGACAAACAAATGCTCACTGGCATTCTGAACTGAGAGCTTCCGTCTTACACAGATATGCTGTGTCACACGGGAAGGCACTTAAAACCCCCACGGCCTCACAAGTATTTTGCCAAACCTCAGGAGGCACGACATCGGTAGATCCTTTGAAAATGCAAACCCATTATTGCTACATGAATGACAGCTCATAAGGAGCCTTCAGAGTGCGGGAAAAGCTGGAGCTCACCTTTTCTTCAATAGGGCATTTCTCTTTGAGCCAGTGATTCAGGACTTCATCTTTAAACGCGCCCGTGTTGCCCACGGTGCTTTGCTGAATTTTGGCAATTGTCGTGGCCTCTTTCACGATCTCGATCATTCCTATGAGAAGATGCACAGAGGCTGATGGACACTGGGGCCTGGGGCCTGACCCAGAGGAGGAATGGCTGGGTCTCTGTTGACAGGAGGGCAGAGGGCTTTTCAACCAGGCGGCTGTTTCCCTGGTTTGGTTTTCTTAGGAGAGAGAGAAAGAAAAGGAGGAGGATGCAGAAGTTTTGTGGGACATGCTTTCAGTCCCTGAATGAAAAGAGGAAAGGTTGGCTTTCAAAGGCAATAAGTAAAAGCACTTATGTGCTGAGCATATGTGCTTGGCAAACGGTGCCTTTTCCTTTTTTAATCACAGGGTCAAATGGAAGTGGTTTTGTACAGTTCTCGGATTGGAAACTTGAATAAAAATATGTCTGCTTGAAACAAAAATGTTAAATGTCTGTAAAAGCACCTAAGAGTAGAGTATGTAATAGTTTCAATAATGTGAATTCTAAGATATTAAAATAAGTGACAGATCTTTGCGTCTATTTTTAAACGTTATTTGTGAGAGAGAGGTTTTATGTGCAGTGAAACGAGTTACAGTTTAGAGGTGGAGAAGTAAAGAGGAGGGAACAAGTTCTTATGAAAATCATTTCCATGTATAGTCACAGGGATTTAAATCACACATTCATGTATTTTCAACAGATCCATATTAAATCAAGAGTCACATTCACCAACCTTGGAACATTTTCTTCCTTTTCTATTTGGATTATGATTGTAATTTTTCACTTATTAAATGCCTACGCTAAAGGACTTATGATCCCTTATTTTATTTTTCAATATTTTTTTATTTGAGAGAGAGGGAGAGTATGTGTGCACAAGCGGGGTAGGGACGGGGGGGAAGAGAGAGAAAGAGAGAGAGAGAGGGAGAGAATCTTAAGCAGGCTCCACACTCAGCTCAGAGCCCCCATGTGGGGCTCGATCCCTGACCCTGGGATCATGACCTGGCTGAAATCAAAAGTCAGATGCTCAGCTTAGGGGGGTGCCTGGGTGGCTCAGTCAGTTGAGCATCCAACTTCAGCTCAGGTCATGATCTTGCGGTTTGTGGGTTTGAGCCCTGCGTTGGGCTCTGTGCTGACAGCTCAGAGCCTGGAGCCTGCTTTGGATTCTGTGTCTCCCATTCTCTCTACCCACCCCACCCACCCCGCCCCCCCCCCCGCTTATTCTCTGTCTCTCTCTGTTTCTGTCTCTCTCAAAAATAACTAGACATTTTTAAAAAAAGGACTTACGATCTTTTAGAACGAGCTGAGTGGTATATTCATCTCCTGAGGTAATCACATACCTATTTTGTCACCAGTTGAAATGCAACCATATGGCAGGAGGCACAGATCCAGAGATTCAGTCTCCCAAATGGATTCCATGATTCGTAGAATCTAGACATCAAACACAAAAACGTTTCCATTACATTGGTTTAATAATTTTTCTTCTCCCTTAAAAAAACAACATGTATTTTGTGTCTGGTAACACAAAATATATGTCAGCATAAAATCTGTAAGTCACAACTATATTTATCAACCTGGTGCTCTAAAGTTCCCCTTCCCTGGGAGCCTGTTAATTTTGGTCCCTGAGATGGACCCTGGGGAAGAGGATACGTGGAGTTCGTGTGGGGAGATGTTGCAGTGGTGTTTCAGCATTCAAATGTTCCACTCCACTTATGTATATTTTACCATCACAACAAAGTGTTCTCCCCTACCATTCTTAGAAATTTTTATCCATAAGGCACTCTGGGGCTAAACCAAGGCAACACTAGCACTGATGAGAATGCTTGCTAATTTACCAAGTGCTGTTTTGTGTTAATCTTTTGCATTTACCCTATAATATGAATATGATTAATATTCCCATTCTGCACATGAAGAGACTAAGGCTTCAAGACCTCACCTAACTTGCCCTCACCTGCCAAGCAGTGTGCCTCAGCAGGGAAACAAGTACATAAAGGGCAAGTGCAAAGTTCCCCTCAAAAGGAGAGGAACACAGTGATGCTTTGTTTCTGAAGAGTTTGTCTGCCAAGAATAAGAAGATTCTATGGATTTATTTGAAAGGCAGCAAACCTTCAAAAGGTTTGAAGGATTTCTTTTTCTTTCTTTCTTTTAATACTTCCGGGACAATACACATAGTATTCTTGAAAAGAGAGCAAGAGGTATTATTGTTTCCATATTAGAAACAAGTACAAGCAGAAACACACAGAGAGAATTGAAAACATGACCAATTTTTTAATAGGCTACATTTAAATCAATGAGGTTTGCTTATTTTAAATAAACCACATTAAGTATTAGGAATTGTGTTACTTCGGGGCGCCTGGGTGGCGCAGTCGGTTAAGCGTCCGACTTCAGCCAGGTCACGATCTCGCGGTCCGTGAGTTCGAGCCCCGCGTCAGGCTCTGGGCTGATGGCTCAGAGCCTGGAGCCTGTTTCCGATTCTGTGTCTCCCTCTCTCTCTGCCCCTCCCCCGTTCATGCTCTGTCTCTCTCTGTCCCAAAAATAAAAAACGTTAAAAAAAAAAAATTTTTTAAAAAAAAGGAATTGTGTTACTTCTACAACGGTGGACTATGGAGAAGATTACTTTCCAGGTTTGCAAAGCTAAAGTTGATCCAGAAATGTTAGAAAATATGCAAAATGATTAACATTGATTACTGTCCACCTTCTGGTCTAGTAACTTATTCATGCTTGTTACTTAACTGCACGATTTCTTCAGTCACTTATGTGTCATTCTTCTGTCTCCTTCCTATCAAATCATTCCCTTGAGTTTGTGGATGTGGATGTAGATCAAAGTGAAGTATATAAGGAGAGCACTTGTGGGTGCACAGATATGTCTATAAATATGAATAAAGTGGATGCCAGGGGGGTACATACGTCTATATTTTATGTTACTACACTAGGAATGGGATGTATAAAAGAGGTTAGGTGAGGGAGACATATTTGGCTATATGGGAAAGTTGGATATGCTTCTTCTCAGGAATAGACAACATTGGGATGCTCACTAGATCACATATCTAATGGCCCACAGCCATGTTCCCCCAGTGCCAACTCTCTGTTACAAAATCTTCGATCATTGTACATGGACAAAATAGGAGAATGGGAATAAAATCAGTAGCAGGCATTTTTTAGATCAAATACAGAATTCTTTTTTCAGGTAATTGAACAAAAAAAATCCCTTAATGGTAGCATACCTGTAAAATCAGCATGTCTTGGCGCAGATCATCACCATGTTTAAAGATAATGCCAATCGTTTCATTCGATAGGGCTGTAGGGTCAGCACATTTAAACTCAAGCCATAGGGGCTTTTTCTTGGAGGCCATCACTTTACATTTTTCAATCTGTAAGGAAATAGTCACATGTTTCCTACATATAATGAACACATATCGTGGACGTGTAAATCCTCTTGCAAAATATTATTATAAACAACCAGTACAAAGTCCTAGTTGGAAGAGAAGATATTTGCAAATACCTATCAGATAAAGGATTAGTATCTAAAATCTATAAAGAATTTATCAAACTCAACATCCCAAAAACAAGGAATCCAGTGAAGAAATGGGCAGAAGACATGAACAGACACTTTACCAAAGAAGACATCCAGATGGCTAACAGACACATGAAAAGGTGCTCAACATCACTCATCATTAGGGAAATGCAAATCAAAACCACAATGAGATACCACCTCACACCCCTGTCAGGATGGCTAAAATGAACAACTCAAGAAACAACAGATGTTGGCAAGGATGTGGAGAAAGGGAAACACTTTGCATTGTTGATAGGAATGGAAACTGGTATAGCCACTCTGGAAAATAGGGTGAAGTTTCCTCAAAAAACTAAAAATAGAGCTACCCTACGACCCAGCAATTACACTATTAGGTATTTATCCAAGGGATAAAAAATTGCTGATTTGTAGGGGCACATGCACCCCAATGTTTGTAGCAGCACTGTTGACAATAGCCACAGTATGGAAAGAGCCATTGACTTTTGAATGGATAAAGAAGATGTGGGATTTATATATAATGGAATATTACTTGGTAATCAAAAAGAATGAAATCTTGCCATTTGCCACAATGTGGATGGAACTAGAATGCATTATGCTAAGGGAAAGAAGTCAGAGAAAGACAAATATCATATGATTTCACTCATATGTGGAATTTAAGAAACACAACGGATGAACATAGGAGAAGGGAAGGAAAAATAAGATAAAAACAGAGAGGGAGGGAAACCGCAAGAGACTCTTAAATACAGAGAATAAACAGGGTTGCTGGAGGGGAGGTGGGTGGGGGGATGGGCTAAATGGGTGATGGGCATTAAGGAGGGCACTTGTTGGGATGAGCACGGGGTGTTATATGTAAGTGATGAATCACTAAATTCTATTCCTGAAACCATTATTACACATATGTTAATTAACTTGGGTTTAAATTGAAAAAACAAAAAACAAAGTCCTAGTTGGAAGATGATGTTCAATGATTTGGGTAAAAATACAGAAAGCGTTCTTACCAAATCTGCAAATGTTATAACACTTAAAAGCAAGGATTCTCAAACTGTATTCCGAGGAACCCTATGAGTCGGTGGAGGTGTTCAAGAGGCAATGACAGATCCTGTCCTCTGCATGCCTCACTCCTACAGGGCTCTGGTACTCCCATGTGCCCATTACTACAGAGCAACTATGCTGTTTATCTAAGCTCAACATACCCTAGGAAATGAAACATAAAGAAAACTATACCAAGGCTGATCCTAATCAAATTGCTGAAGACCATGGTACCAAAAAGAAAATCTTAAAAGTAGCCTGGGGAAGAAAGACACATACAGAAATCAGAGGTAAGAATGACAGGAAACTTACAGAAAATATGCAAACCCAAAGAAAAAGCTGCTGAAAGGGAGGAAAAAAAGCCAACCTAGAATTCTATATTCAGGGAAATCATCTTTCAAAAACGAAGGTGGAATAAAGAGGTTTTCAGACAAACAAAAGCTGGAAGAATTTCTTGCCAGAAGACTTGCACTATAAGAAATTTTTAAGGCTGAAGGAAAATGATGCCAGATGGAAACACAAACCTTTACAAAGAAATAAAGAGGGGGCGCCTGGGTGGCTCAGTCGGTTAAGCGGCCGACTCCAGCTCAGGTCATGATCTCGCGGTCCGTGAGTTCGAGCCCTGCGTCAGGCTCTGTGCTGACAGCTCAGAGCCTGGAGCCTGTTTCAGATTCTGTGTCTCCCTCTCTCTGACCCTCCCCCATTCATGCTTTGTCTCTCTCTGTCTCAAAAATAAATAAACGTTAAAAAAAAATTAAAAAAAAAAAAAAGAGTCCCAAAATGTGGTAAATGTGTGGTCAAATCTATATATCTATATATCTATATCTATATCTATATCTATATCTATATCTATATCTATATCTATATCTATGTCTATATCTATATGACATATTTATATAGATATATATATTTATATTTATATATAATATATATATATATATATATATACATTTACATATGTAAGTTTAATCTATTAAGTCTGCTAAATCTATTTTTAACTATTTAAGGCAATAATAATAATTATTATTGGGTTTATAACATATGTAGGAGGTAAAAGCATGACAAAAATAGCATAAAGGTCGGGAAGAAGTTAATGGAAGTATACTGTTGTAAGATTCTTACGCACACGTGAAGTGGTGTATTATCTGAGTGTAACCAAGAGCATGAGGTAACAGATATTTAGTATATGTGCTGCCGAAGTGAGCACTAGGTAACAGATATTTAGATCAATGAAGTGAACTAGAGAATCTAGATATGGACCCACACATATACGGGCAGTTGATATTTGACAAAAGCGCTGAGGTATTTCAACAGATGGTGCCAGGAAAGTTGGCTATTCAATACCAAAAAAACCACACCTGATCTTTACTTTCCATCATACCCAAAAATTAACTCCAAGCTGGATCAAAGGCTGAAATGTAAGAGTGAAAACTATGAAACTTCCAGGAAAAAATATTTGTCACATTGAATTAGGCAGTCGTTCTCAACATTGGCACTGTTGACATTTTGGGCTAGATTATTCATTGTTGTTGGGGGGCTGTCCTGTGCAATGTAGGATGTTTAGCAGCATCCCTGGTCTCTACTCACTAGATGCCAGTAGAATTTTCCCAGTTGTAACAGTAAAAAATACCTCTAGACATTACCAAATGTTCCCTGGTGTGTGTGTGTGTGTGTGTGTGTGTTGGGGGTGTCTCTCCAGGTTGAGTATTATTGGATTAGGCAAATGTTTATTTAAAAAAATTTTTTTAATGTTTATTTATTTTTGAGACAGAGAAAGAGAGAGACAGAGTGTGAGTGGGGGAAGGGCAGAGAGAGAGGGAGACACAGAATCTGAAGCAGGCTCCAGGCTCTGAGCTGTCAGCACAGAGCCCGACATGGGGCTTGAACCCATGAGCTGTGAGATCATCTGAGCAAAGTTGGACGCCCAACCGACTGAGCCACCTAGGCGCCCCACAAATGTTTCTTAGGATACACAAAAGCAAACTATACAAAAGGTGATGAATTGGACTTAATAAAAATTTAAAAACCCTTCTGCTCTCTGAAATATACTACTAAGAAAATGAAAAGGTAAGCCACAGACTGGAATTTGTAAAACGTATACCTGATAAAGGATTTGTATCTAGAATATATAAACAACTCAAAAACAAGAAGGCAACCCATATTAAACATGAATGAAAGATGTGAACAGAAACTTCTCAATAGAAGATGGAAAATAAGCACATGAGAAGATACTCAACATCATTACAGAAATGCAACATTGAGATGCCACTTCACCATTGGAATGGCTAAAATTAAAAAGATTGGTGATAATTAGTATTGGCAAAGATGTGGAACAGTGGGAACTCATGTACATTGATGGTGGGAATACACAATGTTACACACTTTGGAAAAATAGTTCAGCAGTATCTTATAAAATTAAACACACACGTACCATGACTCAACTATCTCACTGCTAAATATTTACTCAAAAGGTGAATGGAAAATAAAGCATAGTATATCCACACAGGGGACTACTACTCAGTCATAAAAAGGAACAGATGGCACACACAGCAATGTGGATGGATCTTAAAAGCACCATGCTAAGTAAAAGGATCCAGATACAAAAACTACATACTGTATGATTCCACTTGATGAAATTCTAGAAAATGACATGACAGAAGCAGATCAGTTGTTCAGGATAGGGGATGGAAGGAGGAAAGGGCTAGCTCTGCAAGGGAACATGAAAGAACCTTCCCTATAACGTCTCTATGGAAGTGTTCTGTATCCTGGTTACAATGGCAGTGGTTATATGATTGCATACGTTTGTCAAAACTCATTGCACTGCCCACTTAAAACAAACAAAATTTATTATATGTAAATGATTCCTTAAGAAAGCTGATTTAAAACAAAATGGATGGGAGACTGCCTGGTTTTGAGGCTTTGAGGAGCTAGTGGTTAGAGAAAGGCTTGACAGAAGCCCGTCCAGGGACTTTCCAGCTTCTCTGTCTCTACAGAAACATTAGCTTTTACCCACAAGGCCCTGTGAAGCGTGCACAGACAGTTACAAGACATAAAGACCACTTGGGGACATCGAGGTGATACCTACCACTAGTGCTCCGGCCTTCAGTCCAGGATCATATGGGACTCTAAAGCTTTTTGGGAGATTCGAATTCTGCAGGTTTTCAAGTTTTTGCTTAAGTTGTGAAATAACTGTAATTGTCAGAAGTGCACAAAGTTACATGAGTTCAAATAATCACCGGCATTATCTATAGCATTTCCTGAGGCCACGTCTATTCATAACATTCTATACATTTGGTCTGGTGTGGAGTGGGAGCAAAGGGTGTAGGTTTCTGTCTTTGAGGAACTAACCATAAGACGTGGCGAGATAAGTCAGGTTTACTGTGAGCAATACAACCATGTACACAATACTACAGCAGTGGATAGAAGCATGCGAGTAAAGATATGGGAGGCCAAGACAATCAGGTAGGGAAGGATATTCTGAAGGTAATGCTAAGGAATATATACTGTTGTTCTCTTCCCAAGATGTGAAACTTTGAACTGCCATTTGGTTTGGGGAACAGACATTCAAGGACCATATTAAATGCAATTCAGTTAGGGTTCTATAAATTCTTTTCAGAAGAAGAAGTCAGGTTATGTGGAGACAGTGTGATAGCCTCAAACTCAAGAGTTCTTTAGAATTCTAAATTCTAAGACAAAATATATAGGTTAAAAATTTCTTCCTGGATAACATACTAGAGGCCGGTACAAGTGTTTCCCTTTCTTACTTACAATGAAAATAAAAGTAAGATGATTATGACCATGATTATTTTTTTGGAGAGAACATTATTGGTGTATTGGAAAAGAATTCAAGGGGAAAAGTGGAAATTCAGAATATTCAAAATACTAGCTGACTATGTTAGTATATGTGTCCATTATGAGCCATAGTGCTGGGTCTATGTATATAAAAATGAATAAAAAATATCCCCTAGTTGCAAGGCTCATGCAGTTTACCAGACCAGAAAGATGTGTCAATGACTATATTTTAATATAGTATCAACCCAAGCCTAGGGGAATACAGAGAAAGAGTGATTAATTTTCCTAGGGGCAGGGACAGGATTTATTAGGGATAAGATCATATTGGAAATGACATCAGAGAGGAGGTATATATGTCTGTGTATAATTATGCTGATCTCTATATAAATATATATAAAAAATAGAAGTATACTGACATATATAAATATATATACACAAATTTAAAAAGCTTCTCAATAATTCATTTCTTTTTTTAAATTTTTTTTAATGTTTACTTATTTTCTGAGAGAGAGTGAGACAGAGTGTGAGTGGGGGAGGGGCAGAGAGAGAGGGAGACACAGAATCTGAAGCAGGCTCCAGGCTCTGAGCTGTCAGCACAGAGCCCGACATGGGCCTCAAACTCACGAACTGTGATGTGAGATCATGACCTGAGCTGAAGTTGGACACTTAACCAATTGAGCCACCCTGGCACCCCAATTCATTTCTTTAAAAGACTGAAAATTTGAAAATTAAACACATATATTGAAAGGAAGGAAAAAAGTAAATATTTGCAAATAACTAATCTTCATGTGTGTGCAACTGTTCTGTTTTTTTGGTTTGCTTTTGTTTTTGTTTTTTTAGTTTCAAGTTTTTAATTGAGATTCCAGTGAGTTAGCATACAGTATAATATTAGTTTCAGGCCTGCAATTGTTCTTAAATATACACCTTACATCTGCATGCTTTTTAAATTTTTCAAAGAGTTCAACATCTATTATAAATTCATCATTAGCATATATCCATAGTTTTAAAAAATACGAACTTGTAAAAGGAGGACTTTAAATTTGCTTACTCCACAAAGATGGAAGATTGAAAAATGTGTTCTTGGCTTCCTTTAGGAAGGTACAGCCCGCCTCCCCGAAGGAAGGAGAATCGCAGGGATAATGGCATTGGAAATAGAGGCACCATACCTTGGGAACTGACATCATACTTTTCAGCAGAGAGCGATTTAATATCAAGGGTGACCTTCTGTAGCATCTCGATCACTTGCACTTGGTCGGTGAAGTCATGCAGCATGGCTGTGCCACAGCCCCTCAGGTAGGCTTCTAGGATGACTGCAAACCTCTGCTGGTAGTGTCTGGACTGTGCTATCTCGCTTCTCAAAAACCAAAACAAGAAGTGACCAATTCTTTTGTTCTGAAGATGGGAACAAGAAGGGTGAACAGTTGTGACTAATGCTCTATCAGTCAGTTCTCGCTAACTTTTAAAAGGTCACACTATTCTCAAAGTGGAAGTACTTACTCGTAAGCCACGCTTCAGCAGAAATCTGGCGAGGGCGCTGTCATGATAGGGTTCAAATTTCACAGCCTAAAGGAAGAACACAGGGGCATTTGTAGGACTGCACTTCTGTGTTGGTTAATCAGGGGAAAAAGGAAATGGAGGAAAAGCGCTCTGCCTTACTGGGTCTTTTCTGGCTAGGCTGATGACAATCTTACCAGTCACTTCACTCAACCCTTTCTTTTTGAGGACACTTTGGGTCAGAATGAGCCACTTGCTTAGGGGCTGGGATTAGAAACCAGAACTCTTGACTCCAGTTATGTTCTTTTGCTACCATCAAAGGTTAGGCTTTGGCTCCCATTAAGGGCTTACTTGACTTATTGGAAGGATAGAGGGGAAATATGGGGATGACTGTAACACATCCTTAAAAGAGGAATGTAAAAGAGGTTGTTGGAAAGAAAACGCACAGTGGAGACGCAACATATAACAAGAAAAATATGTTAGAGGTGAAGATCGTAAAAATTCTATAGCTTCCCTTCAGCTCAAGATGTTTGTTTCGCATCTCGCTGGCAGGTCACCACGCTACCTCATGGGCTCTTACTCCAAGTAAACAGCAGGCCTGAATCCATCCACACAGAGTGATCACTACCCTCTGCTATGCAGCAGTGTATACAGAGAGTTTTTTCTGAAAAGTCTCTGATTTTATGTGCTTCCTAGGGTTTGTAGTTTTTGTATCACTTGGCTGTTATAGAGGTATTGACCTGCATGGCAGACAGCTCTATGACTGAAGAAAATCACCAATAAAATATAAAAAAATAATTTAGAATGGTGGGTATAGGAACATTTGTTATACCATTCTTAGTATTTACAGTAAGTCTGCAATAGTTCACAATTTTATGGCAAGACTAACAAATATAGTTTAAATTGTTAACAGATGTGTAGATAGATTTATAGGCTGATATCGTGTGTGTGCATAAAGAGAGGCTTAAAATGAAATATCTCAGTATTTTCTTTACAGATAGAAAGAAATGGTCTACCTTTTTTTTTTCCCCCAAGGAACAAGAGAAATTCCCATTCCACTTTATCTTTTAGGGCCTGTGTGGTTCTTGGTACAATTTCCAGTTCTTACTCTGGTTTTCCAGTTTGGAAATGATCAATATTGACATGCTTCCAAAGATGCTTTCTTTTCTTTTAAAAAAAATTTTTTTTAATGTTTATTCATTCTTGGGGGAGAGAGAGAGAGAGAGACAGAGTGTGAGCAGGAGAGGGGCAGAAAGAGAGAGGCAGACACAGAATCTGAAGCAGGCTCCAGGTTCTGAGCTGTCAGCACAGAGCCCAATGTGGGGCTTGAACCCACGATTATGAGATCATGACCTGAGCCAAAGTTGGACGCTCAACTGACTGAGCCACTCAGGCGCTCCTCAAAGATGCTTTTCATGGCTGTGGGCCGGTAGGTGCCTGTAGCTGCCGTTAAGGTCTGAATTCTGAGAATGTGGTTTATTTGGCCACTGGTACAGACTTCAGAATTGTTTTTCTAAGTTTCCAGTTCAAACGTGAGTCGTTTCAACCTTATTCGTGTTTCACTTCTGTAAACACAATGCAGATCTCAACTAGGAGACCATTTTAATCAGGAATGAGTCATTCAGCCATATCTGAAAATGTCTCAAATAGTTTTACAAATGACTACTCTTTTTCAAATTTATGACCACAAATTCAATGTTAATATTACTTATTGACCTCTTTCATTTAAAACATTTCCAAGAAGAACACGATTCATTTTCCAATTCTGCAAAATTTACTTGTGAAAATGACAATGAAAAATAATTCATTAGTGAATTAATTTTCATTCATTTTCATTTGTCTTATGTCACTATCTGAACTAGTGGGCAGAGAAAACTATTAGATACATTTAACAGAGGAAGGCAAAGGTCAGGTGTAATGTTTCAAGTATCTGCTTAATGAGAAGGCAAAGATTCAGAGTTAAAGTTGAGAATATTCAAAATGCTCAGAAAACTCCAGGGCCTTCCTCTAACTACAAATAATGATTACAGAGTTTAGTGTCTAACACTAAGAGTGGCTAATCCTCAAGAGCTCAGGTCAGGGGTGCCTAGGTGGCCCAGTGAGTTAAGCATCCGACTTTGGCTCAGGTCATGACCTCATGGTTCGTGAGTTTGAGCCCCGCATCAGGCTCTGTGCTGACAGCTCGGAGCCTGTAGCCTGCTTCTAATTCTGTGTGTGTGTCTCTGTCCCTCCCATGCTCATGCTCTGTCTGTCTCCCGCTCAAAAATAAATAAGCATTTAAAAAAATTAAAAAATAAATAAAGAGATCAGGTCAAACATCACTTATTCAGAACTGTCCCTGGTTTCCTCAATCTAAATTAAGTATCTCCAGGACCCCTGCCTATTTTGTCATAATACCCTGCAGATCTCCCCCAGAGCACTTGCACAATTTGTTATGAAATATCTGTTTGTATGTGTATGCATTTAATGCATTTAATGTCAGTCTTCCCCCACGACATCACAAGCTATAGGGGGACAGAGACAGGCTCTGTTGTGATCACTGATCTCTCTAGCATCCAGAAGTGCACAGTACATGTTGTTGAATTAATGGAGGGACATGTCTGCACTCTAAAATAGCATTCTGTTCCAATTCCTTTATTTCCTCTTCCTTGTTAAACAGCACAATACGGTCTCAGAAGTGCTCTGGTGTGCAGAACTGTGCCTCCTTTTTTCTTCAACTTCCTAGGTAAACCTTAGGCAAATCACTTAGTCCTTCTGGACTACTTGGAAAGGTGTGAGAACAGGAGTGGAAATCCTATACCAGACCTGTCTGGAGAGAGGGGCTTTTGAGGTCCCACCCAGATAGATGTTATTCTATGAATTATGATAAGCGTGATCAAAGAGGGTGAGCTTTTCTCTCTGGGACACACTATCCTGACCCCGGATTTTTTTTTTTTTTAATTTTTAATGTTTATTTTTGAGAGAGAGAGAGAGAGTGTGTGTGAGAGAGCAGAGGAGGAACAGAGAGAGAGGGAGACACAGAATCCAAAGCAGGCTCCTGGCTCTGAGCTGTCAGCAGAGAGCCGGACACAGGGCTTAAACTCACGAACCCCGAGATCATGACCTGAGCCAAATTCGGACGCTTAACCAACTGATACACCCAGGTACCCCCCTCACCCTGGATTGATGCAGGAAATTGGAGGCAGAGAAAAGAGCAGGGCCTGGAGGCAATCTGCCTGGGTTTGATTTCTGGTGTGATTTTTTAAAAGTATGTGACCTTGAGCACATTACTTAGACTCTCTAAGCCTTGGTTTCCATATATATATAATGCAAATGTTAATTTGACCTCCATCATAGTTGTTTGGAGAGTTCAGTGTGATAATACACGAAACGCATGCAAATCACTTGCAGCCTCAGAGCCTTGGTACAAGGGAGCATTCCACTAATCGCATCTGTCACTAATATAGTAAATGAGAACAAGCTACTCCTATAGGGCCAGTTTTCCTAAAAAGCAAAATACTATGTCCTCAAAATGATTGTTGGCAATGCCTCAAAGACAGTAAAAAAAGTAAATGGAACAGTTTACTACTGTTTGAAGTGGCTTCATCAGATCTCCATTGACTGACTGTGACGCTATATGGGCAAAGGGCATTTGGTAACAACTGAATGGGGTGCCTGTGCACATGCAAATAAACTCTTTGAGAAGAGTGCTCCCTTGAGAACACCAGAATCCCTACCTGGACCAGCTGTAGGAGGTAATGCAGAACATCATCGTCCTCCAAGCTCTCCAGTTTCTGCACTGCAATGGCTCTTACATTTTCATCCGAAAAATTGCAGTCCAGGAGTTGCATTGTTAACCCCACATCCAAAGCACTTTGATCCCAGACCTCCCGTCTGGCTAACAATTGGTACGTTTTGGCTACAATTTCTTGCTGTCCCCATTTTACGGAGCTAAACAGCTTAGGATATGCCTTTGGATGCTTAAGGCTTTCATATCTAAAATGCCAGAGCAATTCTTTGTCCTCTGCTGTGAGAGGGTTAAGTGGATCAGTGGCTATGATTGCTTCCAGTTGCTTCCGAAGCTGGTTGGGCATTTCTGCTCGAACCCGGTCCCCTTCGGGGTCAGGGGTGGGGCGATGCTTAGGCAAGGCTATTGGGTGACAGTAATTGTCCAGAAGAATGGAGATGGACATTGAGTTCTCCTTGTCTGGGTTTGTCGCAGACGTGAGCTTGTCAGCATTGAAGCTCCCTTGGTCTTCTCCCTTCCCAGATATCTGCCACATGTGGAGCACATACTCCCCGTGGCGCAGGAGGAATCGGTGGTCTATCAGCAGCAAGTTCACGTAATAGAGGAGCTGAGTTTTGCCTTTAGACTCAGA
The DNA here is from genome assembly GCF_028749965.1 of Puma concolor. Classification (NCBI taxonomy): domain Eukaryota; kingdom Metazoa; phylum Chordata; class Mammalia; order Carnivora; family Felidae; genus Puma; species Puma concolor. The sequence continues at coordinate 92,549,667 of NC_141668.1, read as the reverse complement.
ACTGGGAGTCTCTGCAGAGGTCTTGCCAGCCAGCACTGGAGCTTTGCTGCAGTAGATCTGGAGGTTGAGTAGAGCCCCTCTGGGTAAGTCTTTTATTTTGATACTGAACTCGAGCCACACATTCCAGAGCACCTCCTCTGTGAAGGGTTTGGGGCTGGTTCTCCTTTGGCAAAGGACTTGCTGCCCATGCTGGATGTTTGCCTCCACAAAAACCGTGAGGTCAGCATTCCGGGGCAGGACGGGGATATCAATGCCTCTGATTTTGACCCTGAACTTCCGGTCGCAGTCCCACAGGGACACGGTGAACACACTCTCGTGGTCCTTCCCGTGGATGGTCAGCTGCTCATGGTAGCCAGTGACTCCCGTGCAGTCATCCACCAGTGGCCACTCTTCTTTCCTCACCTCGTCCAGGGCTGGGTCTGGAGGCGTGTCAAGCACCAGGTGAATCTCTTCTCCATTCTTGAGGCATTGCCTCACCCACTGAAAGTTTTTGATGGGCGTTTCACCCACTAGGTACTCATCCCGGCCGCAGACGCGCAGCACAAAATCCTGTTCGCTCTGGCTTTCGGGGATATCCATCAGAGACTTCTTCTTGGCCATCTTGGTGAAGAAGCTCTGGAGGATGGCGCCTGGGGTGTCATCGGCCGAGACCTTGATGGTCTGGCTGGTGGTGCTGCGGTGAATGACGATGAAGATGCAGTTGTTGGTGATCTTCTTCAACAGATACTCTGGGAGGGGCTTCGATGTCACCCACGGGTGCATGGCGTAGAGCTTAGGGTCGCGGCCGGCCACCTCGACCATGCGCGGGGTGACCAGGCGGCGGCGCGTGAACTCGAGCTCGTTATCGTGCACGTTGCTGACGTCGGTGACGTCGTAGCCGATCAGGGCGGTGAGCTGCCGCTGGAAGGCCAGCGTCTCGTCCGAGGGCGCGCGCCGCTGCACCAAGTGGATCTGGCCCGGGCTCCTGTGCAGCACCTGCCAGTAGCGCAGGCAGTCCAGGGTCTGCACCACCTGGTACTTGTCATAGATCTCGTACCACTGGCCCTTCTTCTGGTAGAGCAGGAGGAAGTGGTCCGGGCCGAGCCGGCGGTAGAAGTCGGTCGCCACGCTAGTCTCCAGCGCGCGCAGCCACACCTGGGCCTTCATCTGCTCCACGTTGCCGTGGCCGGCCACGTGCAGCAGCGCCGTCTCGGGGGTCTTGCTGTTGCGCTGGCTGGTGGGCAGCACGAACTCGATGGGGATGAGCTCCATGGAGGACAGGCTGGCCGTGGTGCTGCGCGGCTTCATCCTCCGGCGCCGGCGGCGGTTGTCCTCTCTCAGAACCACGGGCTGTTCATAGTTGTCCAACTCCATGCCCTGCGCGACCTGGGAGTGGAGACACAGAGGGCTTAGTCACGGGACAGGCACTTTCTGTTAACACTCTTCGACGAGGTGGCAGAAGGAGAAGGTAGAGGAAGGCAGTGATGTGCGCCCGAAGATACAGGGGTTTTGGAAGTGGGGCCCAGGAATGCTGGTCCCACCACTTAGTATCAGGGTGACTTGAGCTAGTTAGAGAATCTCTGATCCTGTTTCCCACCTGTAAGATGGGTTTAGTGATACCTCAGAGGGTGGAGGGGAGGATTAAAAAAGGTAATATGCTTGTTCGGCATGGGCGATAGGTACATGGGGGTTCATCAATCAGGTACCTTATGTTTGAAACTTTAATTAAGGAGAGAGAGAGAGAGAGAGATGTGAAGCACTCATCCATCACAGTCCCTGACACTTTATAATGGCTCAAGGTGGTAAGCGTTGTTCTTAAGCATACTGAAATGGATAGATGAATAAAATCATCCAGTTAAATGATCAAGTTCTAATTTTCAAGGTGCAGCGTGAGATGCTGAAACCCCACACTGTGACAACACGCCCTCAACCTGTTTCATCTTTGTTCATTCTTACACTTCTCTCTGGGACCGAGATACCTCGCCCAACCACGCTTCACATTCTCGACTTTCAAACTGTCTGGATCAGGTATCTCCTCCCTAGTCAACTTCCTGTCTGTCTTTTTCTTTTCTTTCTTTCTTTTTTTTTTTTTTCTTTCTAGTTAGGAAAGGTAGTAATTTCATTGATAATATTCAAAAACATCAGAATTGGTGAAGTCGCAAGCAAGAACTTTTGCAGATACTTGAATTTTTGAATCACGAAATGGGTAGTCATTCTGGCTGTCATCGTTACATTAAAGCAGTATCTTAGGGGAGTCACCCAAGGCTGTACTCTTCTAGCATGAACAATCAGGTATTTTTAACTTTGTACCAATTCATTCCATCTGCCCCTGCATTAGATAGTGGAGAAGCCACCAGATGGGAGGGTGGATTTCTGGACTCCAGTGACCTGTTATTTGGACCCCAATCGATCACTTAACTTCCTTTTTGCTCTCCTATTTTCATCTCTATAATGAGAATTCACAAACTGATTCTCATCAATTCACTTTCCTCAAGTCTTTAGTAAGTACCTACTCCACACAAAGCATTTCAGTATAAGTGTGACAGAATGCAATAGGAAACACTTCAAATAATGATTGAAATATTAAAATTGAAATACAAACAAGGTGTTACGATTTTAATATCTAGTATCCCTAGGTTGTAAGATATGTTCCACATAAGAATCAAATACTGAAACAAAAATTGTTTCCAAAATTGTCATTTACTCTCTTAAATGACTAATGTTAGTGAGACTCATAACTACTTATTTCCTTCATAGTGGACCATTTGATATATACCAAAAAGGAGAGTTTGATTCAAAGATAAGAAAGACAAGTTTCAAATCTTGACTTTTAAGCTGACTTATAAAGTCAATAGTCCCTCTCTTAAAATATTATGAAGTTATCTTCAGCAAATACAGAAAGCAACTGTTCCAGAGGGCTATCTCTTGTAGCTTTTAATTCACTGTTTGGTCTGTTGCTACATTGTAGAATAACAACCAAAGAAGAGAACCACAAGATATATTTATATTGACAACAAACTGAAACAAAATAGTTCCATATTGAGGCAAAATACAAATACACAGCAATAACTTCTGCCTCAGTGCTACCAAACAGTCTTACAAGATACAAGACACAGAGGAAAAAAAGGCTGGCTAAATACTCACTGCTTTCCTTCATGGCTGAGGCTATGAAGCTTTCTCCTCTTATGAGAAGACATCAGAAACACTGTTAAGCACAATAATCGCTAAGCATGCACTTGTGAGAACGTAAAACCCGGCTGGCACAAGCTCCTGTGCCCTCCCTCTTCCTCCCAAACAAAAACAAACAAACAAAAAGGACAGATGCACCTGCAAAGCTATGGCCGGAACCTTATGGATATCCACACGTATAGGTCTGGCCAGACAATGAAACGGAGGCATTCAGTGGTAGTATCATCTCAAGAACCGACAACCGTTCCAGATAAAAATATTCTACCCCAGACGGAAGTGTCACTATTCCGAGTCAGACCCAACAAAGGGCAAAAAAATAGAAGGAAGTAATACCTGATAAAGCAGCGGAGGTGATGATGCTGAAGGATCATTTGTTTAATTTTTGAAAACAAAACAAATTCGAATCTACCCAGTGTGCCTCTAAACTCTTCCGCTTTTCTGGGTCTCCCTTCGTATCCAGATGCAGAGGAAGTGTTGCAGTTACCAGGAAGGAAGTTTTAACCAAGTTGATTATACGTGTGATTGCTCATTTTAAAAGTGTCAGAAATGCATTTCCTGTTATAGCACAGAGTGAAACACAGGAGTGAAAAATGTTTACCATATATATATATATATATATATATATATATATATATATATACACACACACACACACATATATATTCTATTCTTTGAACTAATTTTTTTTAAATGGGAGAGACTGAAACAAATTAAAATACACATTCACAAGACATAAACACATGAGACATAAATACTCTTTCTAGATAGTTCTTAGAAGAAAAGGCCTAACAGCCACAATATTAGAGAAACAGCCTGGTAGGCAGATTTTTAAGAGTTAAATTAAACTCATTAGTCCTGCAAAGCTCACTTAATTAAATTTTCTTTGCAGGAACTCAAATGAACTCTTGTTCATATGCTGTAACTGAGGAATGGGGGAGAGAAACCTAGTGATCCAGGGGCCTGAGTTACACAAGCTGAATATTTTCAAAGACAAGGTCTGGGAGCTTGCCTCCTTACCTTGGTGAGACATTTCTGTATATTTTCAGAGCATTCAGGGTCCAAAATATTACTGTTGTGTGTGTGCGCGTGTGCACGCATGTGTCCATGTGTGTTGTAGAGGGAGACTTACTATGAGCCATGATTGGCTGCAGACAAAATAAAAGGTTTCTTGGTGTCATGGGAAAATTGGGGAGCTGAGCACTGTCATCCCATCAGATAGACAGTCACTAAGAGAGGGCTCCTGAGTCCCATGGGAGTACAGAATACATAGAAAAGCCATACTAGGGGCACCTGTGTGGTCTAGTAGGTTAAGTGTTTGACTTCAGCTCAGCTCATTATTTCATGGTTTGTGAGTTTCAGCCCATGTTGGGCTCCCTGCAGTCAGCACAGAGTCTGCATCAGATCCTCTGTCCCCTCTCCCTGCCTCTCAAAATAAACAAACATTAAAAAAAAACAAAACTCAAAAAAGAAAAAGAAAAGAAAAAATCATCTTAAATCATTTTTAGAGCAGCTCTGTATTTTCAGGTGACTTCAATTTCCTGTAGAACCCCCAAGCCCACTCAGATCCTGAACCAGTGTTCCGTCTCCTCTCTCCCAGGGTTTTCTATACTTGAGTTCATCCTCTAGTCTGTGTTCTCATGGACTCCAGCTGAGTCCCAGGAACAGCCAGTAGGATGGTGCTTTCTTGGAGGTATATAATTGAGAGGTTCTCCGAGTTCCTTTGACATCAGAATAAATTATTGTTGATCCAGTCTGTCTCCTTTCACACAGACCCCTTGGGGTCTTAGCTTTCTGCAAACAGTTTCTACACATAGTCAAAGAGTACCTATAATAGTTGACATCAAGCAGGAAAACCATTTAATTCAAAGACTGCCTCCCAAATATTTGGAGGGAGCTTATCAGCTTTCCAAAGTATATTCCTACTTAGGAATACTCCCTTGGGAGGCTGGCAGATTTAGAAGCCTAAGAGCCGGCCCTCTTTGTTGATTCTGAATGAGGGACCAAGGAGCCATGCTAAAGGAGTTTGCCAAGCTGTTATGGGGGTGGGTGGGCTGACCGCAGATTGACCACAAGCTTGGCCAGCCTTGTTCCCTAGACCATGCAACAGATACCTTCCTCACCCTGACTCAGTCACACCCAGGGGGCCAAATCCCAACCCGATTACCCACCTCCCCAACCACTTCCCATATACACACACTAATTATTCCAGCTGACTCTTGGGTCTCCTTGCTGCTGAAGGAACTACTCAGCTAAGTCCAATTATGCAAATATTTTCTGTTCTATGACTAAACTTGCAAATGGTTCAGGCTTTATTGGTGGTTTGAGATTAAAAATACCCTGCCCTTCCCCAAATCCTAATATAGCCACTAAAATTTGACTATATGTCATAAGCGTTCCAAGACAGAAGTCATGGCCAATATCACCCTTTCAGTGGATACTTCCTCCTTGCAGAGGAGTCCTCTTGTTGGGGCCTCTTTCATCCCCAGATTTTTTAGGTTAGGAGACTTGTAGGCTTCATCATTCACCTGCTTTATTGGTATGTTTCTTTTTTCTTCTTTTTTCTCCCCTTCTGTGAATCTCCATGCATCTAGCACGTGTTTTACATATGGTAGACATACATTGCATTTTGACTGGGAAAAAAAAAAATCAAACAGGTTGACCTTCTATATCACTCTGACCATCACAGGAATAAGATAGAACAGATGAAAAAAGAAGAACACAGTAATATCTGTCAATAGTCAATAAACAGATTATGTAATGTTCATTATAAAATATAATATTTTGATGGAGGAGGTCACTTTGGGTGGGACTTAAAAAAAAAACAGTTCAACATGCAGAGGGATGCCTAGGATTTAAGGTAAGAGGAATCATAAGGGAAATTTCCCAAGCCTGAAAGTATTTGGGGGACAGTGAACAGATCATTTTGCTGAAATAGAGGGTTATTGAAAACAGTCGTGGGAAATACGGAGATACGGGAAAGACATGGGAAGACTGGCATGTGCCTTCCAAATTCATTTCATGTCTTGGCACATGTCAATAGTAACAACATTTGTATGGCACACTGGGTGCAATGGGCTGAAAGTTTGTGTCCCCCTGCAAATTCAAATACTGAAATCCTACCCCCCAATGTAGTGGTATTAGGTGGGGCCCTTGGGGATTTGTGCCTTTGTAAAAGGAATCCCAGAGAGCTCTCTTGCCCTGTTTCTGCCATGTGAGGATACAGTGAGAATATGGCAACCTGGAAGGGGGCCTTCACTAGAACCTGACCATGGGGGTACACTGATCTTGGACTTCTAGCCTTCAGAATAGTGAGAAATACTTTTTGATTGTTTATAAGCCACCCAGTCTATAGTTCTTTGTTACATTAGCTCCAATAGACTGACACTGAGGTCAAGCAAAAAGGCTCCTCAAAGGATGAGATAATCCCTGCCTCCCCCAACGCTTTTGGGGCACACTGTTTGAGAAGCTCGGTTTGGGTTATTGCTCCTAGGTGGGGCAGCTATCTGATGCAGACCTGTGGGTATCTCTTGGCTTCGAAAAGCACTGGAATCCATCTTTTCATATGTTTTAGTTCAGCCTCAGAGGGCTTATACAATGTGAACAAAAATGCAAAAAATCATTTTAGTCTAACAATTTACTTTCATACCTTGATTTGTTGTCTGGGCACAAATACCAACCTTTGTGAAGCTTTTGGTCCATATCTGGTAAGCTGAAAGAGAAGTATCCTGGTATTGTAGAAACACTAGCAATCGTGAGACCTAGGTTTATTTCTGCTTATTCTCTGGGCCTAATATATGCTAATTCATCTCTCTCGGCTCTCTAATCTACCAAAGGGAAAGCAACCACCCTAATTATCTCAGAGGAAGTTGTTGTAAACCTTCATGTTTCAACGGAACGTAAACTTATCTAACTATACTATGCAAGACATTGTGTTGGATGTTCTAGAGGACATACAATTCTTGGTATCACTCAACCAACATGACACACAGAGGAAGAAGAGGCATGCCGCTTGTGTGTTTCTATTTCAGAGAGAGAACGTTCCCAGAAGCCTCCTGGGTTCTCTCTTATCTCTGGTCGGAATTATGGCAAATGCTTACCTGTCCCTCAGCCAATCACTAAGAAAGGGGATAGAATTACACGAGTGGATTAAACTAATCAGGATTTTCTCTGCTGAGTTCCTGGATGGCAGAGAACTGTGGCTACCCAAACAGAATGTCAGGGCTCTGACAGTAAAGACAAAGGGTCGCTGGGGAGGACTCCAGGAGAGTTTGTCAGAACTTTGACTGCCATTAGGGAGGTAGGTTATTATCATGCCATGTGGGTAGAGGGGAGCCACTCCAGGTTTGGAGAAAAGAAGCTATGGGAAATCATCACAGTCAACATCTACCCTACAGGCAGAGCCATGTGCCTGTGGGACATTCCACACATTTTCCATTCTTATTATCAGAAATTGGCCATCGAGGGCGCTTTTTTGCTGATACAGCTTAGGAAGGACCACACAAATTTCTAGAGAAGATTTTTTTTGTAAATTGATTTTTAACAATCCCAACTCCTTAGCATAATGCTAAGCATGATCCTTTGTGATCTACTCCTTGTGGTCTAACTTTAGCAGGATGCCTTATCTTCCAAATCACCTCTCCATTTGAATTAAACTGCTTTCTGCTCTCAAATTTGCGGTGCTGTCTCCCCGCCTCTGTGCCTCCCCATGCTGCTCCCTCTGCTCAGTCTCCTCTGCTTAGGCTTTCCTCCCCTCTCCTTCCCCCATTCCCTCGTCCCCTGAGCCATTTGACCAACTCCTCTTTTTTAATACTCCATTTGCCTAACCTCCTTAGGGAAGGCTTTCTGGTTTTAGGAGAGCACATGGTGGGGGAAGCTTTTCTCTCTATCAGTAACCACCCCAAGAATAACAATACTGTCACCACTAACAAGAACAAACCTTTCCATAGCACTTTCTATGTGACTTAAACTGTCCCAAGCACTTTAATTTTTTTTAATGTTTCTTCATTTTTGAGAGAGAGAGAGAGAGAGAGAGCGAAAGAGAGAGAGAGAGAGCATGAGCAGAGCAGGGACAGAGAGAGAGGGAGACACAGAATCTGAAGCAGGCTCCAGGCTCTGAGCTGTCAGCACAGAGCCTGACGTGGGGCTCAAACACACAAACAGTAAGATCATGACCTGAGCCTAAGTCGGATGCTCAACAGACTGAGCCACCCAGGCGCCGCCCCCCCCCAAGCACTTTAATTAGTGAATAGTGTATAATTCACTTAATCCTCACAACATCCCAAGGAGGAGCACTACTATTACCCTCATTCACAGATCATGAAAATAATGCACAGAGAAGTTAAGTGCCTTGCCCCAGGTCCCACAGCTGGGCAGCGGCAGCTGTCCTAGTGCTTCTCCCAGGAGAGGATAGCTGTTTTACTAGGCTGCCTCCTCCACCAGACTGTGAGTTCTTGGGGACAGTGACTGCTCTGCTTTTCACCAGATTCCCCAGGGCCCAACACAGTGCTTGGCACATATAAGCAAGGGCCTTGATAAATATTTATAGAATGGATGGTTTGTATGGAATAGTTCTTTTTTCAAAATCAGTGGATTCCCTTGCGTTTACAGTTAGCAACAGGAATATTGGGTGATACTCCTGAAGCCTCCCAGATCAACCAAGACCCAGGCATCCCCTCCCTCCCATCTAACCACCTAACCCAATACCCTACAATGGCCTCTTCTGGAAACCTCGGAACAGGAAATTTGGGAGGAAGATGGTGTGCAGCATGTGGAGTGGAGATGAAGCCCACTTTAACATTATAAGGAACGATAATGCTTTAGAAACATCCCCTTTATAGTCCCTCTGCCTGATCCGGCTTATTAGTTCTCTTTGTTGTTATCTTAATAAAAAGAACTTGAAATATAAGACCCCCCCCCCCCCCAAGTGCCTGTACCACACATCCTTGTGAGCAAGAAATCCTCCCATATAATGGATGCCCAGACCCATCCCTGGGACCCTACCTTCAGAATTACTTGCAGACTGTCTAGAATTTTTATCTAACTGCCTACACACCTGTTACCTAATCACATGCCTGTCTCTTTCTACCTCTTCCACACAAACCGATCCTGACAGAGAGAAAACTGCAGTAAGGAGTGAAGCTTCCAAACTAAAGATGGTTCCTTCCTTCCTAAGATTTTTCCTTTTCAAGGGCCTAGCAGAGACTTAGTAGACCGGCTTGAGTGGAGCCAACTCTCATCTCAGAGCAATGGTCCTGTGGCCTGAAGTGACATTTTACTGGAAGCTGCTTCTCTGGCCTTGATATGGGACTTTGTTTCTTCTAAAGCTCTGAGTTCTCGGCTTGGGGTCTGGCGGAGGCACATTCCGTTGGAAGGCAGCGCGGAGGGTGGCCTGCCTCTCCAGGTTCAGTAAAAGGGCGCACGAATGCGGACTGCGAATGGGAAGTGGGGCGAGGGCGCTGACTCCCAAGCCGGGCCCTTTCCTGGCTGGGGACGCAGCGAGGCCACCGCCCTGCGTCGCCCAGGAGGCGGACGGGACCTCTCCGCGCGGCGCCACCTGCCCGGCTACCCGGGGCCCAGAGCTGCGATCCCTGCCGGGCGCCCAGGGTGGGCGAACCGGACGGCATCGCGCCGTGTGGGTGCCTAGGAGGAATGTTCTTCGCCTCCAAAGCTCGGCCCTCTTGCTCTACAGTTACCCATTTTGTGCGTCCGTTTAATCCCAGGAGAATTTTCTAAGGGTCTGGAAAAGCCTCGATGGGTGTGGCTCAATGAGGGCGTGAGTTACCCTGCCCCTCCTCCCATCTGCTGACTGTCTCAGGGTTTCTCTTTTTCTTTTTAAGTGGATGTCTGGACACGCCTCCCTCTCTCTTCCTTCCTTTTCTTTTAAAATAGTTATTTACTGACTTGACGGGGAGGGCTTTTGGATGGCCGATAACATTCTGTTTCTTGATGACGTACTGACTAGTTTGTTGAATATTCATCAAACCATGTTCTCGACGCTCACTTTTCTGTGTGTTATATATCAATATAGTTCAAAAGCAGTATTTACCTGAAGTTATTTTTACTTAAAAAGTGTCTAAAATTCGAGCTACTTCTCATGCTTTCTTAATTAACTGGATTTCTCTTCTTTTTTCTCCACTTTCTTGGCAGACTCCTTGCCTCCATGTGAATCTTGGTGTTCCAGGTGGAGGCCAGTGCTGGCCCATCATGTCTGCCTCTCACAGGGCATGCATTCATCCAACATTTATTATTGAATATCATCTGTGTGCTGGCAGACGGGAGTCCCTGTCTGCAGCCAGCTTGCAACTTCTAGCAAGGCAGAGATGTCCACCTATTGTCATCACACAGTGGGGGACATAGATGAGCCCTCAGAGCTGTCCAGAGGAAGGGTTGTAGGAGTTCCAGAGCGGGATGCTGTCTGTCCCACCTGAGCCTTCCAGAAGGAAGGTCTCAGTAAGAGTGGCAGGGAGAGGTGAGGGGGGAGAGCATTCTGGCAGAGGGCACGGTATAGGCGGTCAAAGTTCAGAAGGCTGACATTTCCTTAAGTAGCCTGGAATGCACGAAGAGGCCAAGAGAGGGTGGTCTGCGGGGCCAAGTCATGGCATTCCCAACAGCACCCCCAAGCCCCCACCCCAGCAAGCAGTATTCTGTAGAAGCTGTGAAACAAGCAGGAAGGACGAAACTGAACAGTTTGGGGTTGGGAGTAGGGAGCGAGATTGGAATGCATCTCTAGGGACCCCTGGACTTGCTTTTTTAAATTAACAGCTTTACCGATGTATACTTTACATACCATTCCCTTCAGTTTAACCTTTCACGCGGTTCTCTGAGGCAAATGTAACAGTCTTAATGTATTCATTAGGGTACGCTAACCGTGCTAATCGCATAACAAAACCTCGGCGGGTTTATTGCTTTCTCTCCTCAGAGTCCCAAGCTGGTTGGGTGGGTAGGGCGCTGTCTAAGCATTCATTCAGGGACCAGCCCCCTGCAGCTAGTGGTTCTGCCCTCCCTTTGGGCTGTGAGGCCTCCACTGGGTCTGAGAACTGCTCCCATTTCTTGTGCCGTCATATCGTTGGTCAGAACTCTGTTACGTGACCCACGTCGCCACCAAGGGTGGCTGGCTGGAGACTGCAGTCTATCTTTGTGCGCCAGTGAAAACAAAACATAGCAGTTAGGTTTGCCGCAACATAGTGGAGGTGACAGGGCTTTGATGAGCATGATAAATTTAAGTAGTATCAAATATCTAAGTTCACGTGTTATGAATTATTTCTGTAGTGAGACACCTAGAATGTGGCCCATAAGCGTTAGGCAGCCATTGATGATGTGATTATATCGCCTATGTTGAGTGGTCAGTGATAAGTAAAGGCCTTTACAAAACCAGAACCTGGCAGTCTTCCCTGTTGCCTTCTCCAGACCCTCTAGAATAATGCAGTTCTTTCTGCACTTACTGGAGAATTCTCTTCTAATCAGGTGGTGCAGTGATCCAGAGAATACACGTCAGAGAATGGAGAGAGATTGGTAAATAGCCAAGGAATTACATTAGTTGATCTTGTCATCATCAAGGCCAACCAAAACATTTTTTAAAATTCACACTTCTAGAGTATTCTGTCAAGTATTATCCCGCCCCATCAGAATTAAAGTTTCTCTATCATAATCCACATTTATTTTTATAAACTTTAAAAATAAAACGATTTTTAGTAAAACGTTTATATGTATCATCAGCAAGGTAGGGGATTGATGGAAGGTCTGGGTCATGTAGTCATTTGGAGACCAGGTTGACAGAGGCTCTGGCATCTTCAACGTGTCGTTTTCTAGATTGCTGCAGGCATCAACATCCAGCCAAAAGGTAAGAGTGGCATATGGCACAGGAGACTTATGGGCTGGGCCTGAAAGTGGAAAATGACATTTCCATCTGCATTTCATCAGCCAGAACTCAGTCACCTATTGCAAGGGTCTGAGAACTATAGCCTCTGTTGCCTAGTTGCAACTCAGCAATGACTCTACCCAGGGGAAATGATGGGGAAGGTCATCTGTCTTTGGTGAATCGCTAGTCATGTCTGCCACAGCGGGGCTACCAACTATTTTTTTAAAAAAACTTACATACATACTCTGGCTTTACCCTAATGTGATACACTAGGGATGTAAAAGAGTGAAATATTCTGTTGCTGTTGGATTGCTAATATAAGTTTGTTGGATTGATAGTATGAGTCCCAAACAGAGGGATAGACAGTGTGGGCTGTTATCTGATGCCAACGTCCAGGGGAGGTAAGAAGCAAAGCAGAAATGATAGTCAGTAGAGCTGGTGACAAATTTTCTAGTTCTCCTAGGAGACAAGTGGTAAGACAATATTCTCCCATCCCCTTTGAAGTTACGATGATCACTGGTTTGCTTGACCAATGAAATGTGAGCACAAGTATGTCACAAATTGTGGTGTTTCCTTCTCTCTGCTGTGGAGAACTTGGAAGCACATGTACACATGTTGAGATGCAATGTTGGCAACCTGGCCCCTGAAAGGCTGGGATCAGCAATGCTCCCCAATTCACTCATGTTGAGCGTTTATATGGGCAAGAAATGTACTGTTGGGGGGTGGTGCCTGGGTGGCTCAGTTGGCTATGCATCCGCCAATTGGTCTTGGCTCAGGTCATGATCTCAGGGTTTGTTTCAAGCCCCACATCAGGCTCTGTGCTGACAGTGTGGAGCCTGCTTGAGATCCTCTCTCTGTCCCTCTCTCTCCGCCCCTCCTGCATACACTTATGTGCTCTTTCTCTCTCAAAATAAATAAATAAACTTAAAAAAGAAAGGAAGGAAGGAAGGAAGGAAGGAAGGAAGGAAGGAAGGAAGGAAGGAAGGAAGGAAGAAATGTACCAGGGGTGTGTCAAGCTACTGAAATCTCATAGTTGCTTGTAACTAAAATCCAACCAAACATGTTCTGACTGCTACACCAGGTGAAGGTTCCCCTCTGAAAAAACAAGCTGACATAATATTCTGAAACATATTTTAAAAGGTTAAATTTCATTCTAGGGAGTTTGAAATGTAAAGCTGCTTTGGGTGGAAGATTTTGTTGTTATCAACTTTAAGTGGTATAAACCAATCCTATGTATTCATTAAGTTACAACATTCAACTTAAATATACTTCAAAAGTGATGCTATAAATGTCCTTCTTATAAAAATACCACAGAAATAACATTTTATCTCTTTTTAAAGTACAAAATTGAAGAAAAAATAACATCTAATCTCTTTTCCTGGCAGTCTTTAAATGAGATATAATTTTCAGAGTTTTAGATGTAGATTTTATTAAGTAAATGATAATTTACTTTCTTTCTTTATACAGCTGTTCCTCTTTCCTCTCAGGGATTTTGTGTGGCTTTTCTTAGAACTCTCTCCTTATTGGTATTGAAATAACAGGAATTAATATCAGAGGATCTTTTTCTCCTTTTATTTCCTCAGTTCTGCTTTAAAAATTCTGATTACTGTACGTAAACTACAGTATCAGTATATTTACCACCAGTGCCAACATTTACTTGGAAACCTTATATCCTCTGCCCCAGTATGCCTTGTGATGAGTAAAGATGATGACAGTGCTAAATCATATGCCTCGGTATGAGACAATAAATTGTGAGTCCCCTATCTTACAGTATGGCGGGAAGCTCAAAACTTGGTAGGCAACAGAACAGGCTACCCTAGTGTTTCCCAAATGCCAGGCATTGCTCTGGCTACATCAGAACACTCTGGAAAACTTGTTAAATGTATAGGCTCCTGTTTTTATTCCATTCTCCCCGAATCAAAACATCCAGACAAAGGACCTGGGAATCTGCATTTTTCACAGTCTCTCCAGTTGGGTCTGCTGGACAGCTGTGTCCACCTCAGCCATGGCCATAGGAGACCCTCCAGAGGGCAGAACACAGGGCAGCATACCCTCCCCATACTTTCTTGGCCATGAGGAAATGTGCACTTGCCTCCATGCCCCTGAACCACCTTGGGACATGAGCTGGTGAGATCCTTTGAAGGGAAGAAACGTCTGATAGAAAGTTTGAACTTTGAGTTAACTAAATATTTACCCAAGAGACTTTTTTTTTTTGAAATTGACATGACTGGAGGACTTTTAATTGGCAAGTTTAATTCTTCCATGTTACTGACAGCAGAGGCTCAAGAACAAGTGAAGTCAGTTATAGCAAATAGATACATTTTTGTCTTTGCACAACAGAATCATGGTATGGACAATATACTCCTCTACCCTTTAAGCAACCCAGTGCAAAATTTATTCGACATTACATGTTTTTTAAGCAAAATTTATTAAAATACTATCCCCTGGAATATATTTTGGGAAATGTTGACCCGCATTATTTTGCTTCTTCTCTGTGTGTATGTGTATACATGTGTACTTACACAATCTTACAAAGCATTGCCTTGCACATTTTGGTGGATTTCCCAAATGGCAAAGCACTATTATATGGCTGCTATGGGGGGTGTGATACCATGTTGATTTGAACAAAAGCCTCCAGACTGAGACCAGGATTTGGGTGCCAGAAGTTTGTTTGGGAAATGATCCCCATAAGCATAGTGATAGAATTAGATGGAGAGACAGAGAGTGGGGAAATGTCAGTAAAGGCTATTTCGGGGCACCTTGGTGGAGCGGTCGGTTAAGTGGCTGACTCTTGATTTTGGCTCAGGTCATGATCTCATGGATCTCATGGTTTGTGAGACTGAGCCCTGTGTCAGGCTCACACTGATGGTGCAGAGCCTGCTTGGGATTCCCTCTCTCCTCTCTCTCTGCCCCTCCCTCTGCTCTCTCTCTCTCTCTCTCCCCCTCTCTCCCTCTCAAAAATAAATAAATAAACTTGAAAAAAATGGATGTTTTCATGACCCCTCTGGGCACAAGGGCTCAGTCACTTGGGATGCTCCCCCTACCAAAAAATAGGAAACATGCCCTGGAAACATCCTACTGATAGGGGAAGAAATTGATTATTTATCCCTCATTGGTTGGGGGTTGCTCCTGACCACATAAATCCTTTGGCACTTCTGGACTGTGTTATGCTTGGGCTGAGCATGCCCTTTGGCAGAGAGACACAGGTACCTGAGGCTGAAAGATGTTGGTATTGTGAGAAGCATTTCCTGAAGACTTTGGGGGTGGGCCAAGTGGATACCAGTGGGTTATTGACAGCATCTGCTATAACTAGGTTGACTCCTACCTTACAAGGTCATTGTTTCTGCTCCTGTTGGCAAACAGTCACCTCTTGTTCTGTGGTTTTACCACCAGCTGGAACTGCCTATTTTGACCTCAACCGTATGATCAGTCATTTGTAGTATGTGATGTATTGTTTGTTTGTTTGTTTGTTTTTGCTGATTAAGGATTTAAAATTTTTTATTTATTTTTAAAAATTGAAGTATAACTAACAAGCAATGTTATATTAGTTTTGGGTGTACAATATAATGATTCAGTAATTATATATATTACTCAATGCTCAGCATAAGTATACTCTTAATCTCCCTTATCTGTTTCACCCAACTGCTCACCCACATCCCCTCTGGCAACCACCAGTTTGTTCTCTGTATTTAAAAGTCTGTTTTTTGGTCTCTTTTTTGTTTCTTTGCTTTGTTTCTTAAATTGCACATATGAGTGAAATCATATTGTATTTGTCTTTGTCTGACTTATTTCCCTTAGCATTATACCCTATAGGTCCATCCATATTATTGCAAATGGCAAGATCTCATCCTTTTTTATGGCTGAGCAATGTGCCAATATACCACATCTTCTTTGTCCATTTATCTATTGGTGGACACTTAGGTTGTTTCCATATCTTGTCTATTGTAAATAATGCTGCAATGAACATAGAAGTGCATGTATCTTTTTGAATTAGTGTTTTCATTTTCTTCAGTTAAAGTCTAGCTTTACAAACTAATTCTGGAGATATTTGTTCATCTTACTTTGCAGGAAATAAATAATAGTCAGTATAATTGAACCTAATGGGACTTGTAAGTCTAAGAATAGGATGAAGTAGAGACAGGGCATTTGATGGCTAAGTCAGTCTTTGTGAACAGAACCTATCACTAGTGACTTGTGAGCTCAGTCAAACCTAGTCCACCACACTCACATCAACTGACCCACCATCAGGGTAATGAAACTGAAATTAACTGAAAAGTAGTTGACTCATTTTAACAAACATTTAGTGAGTCCTAACTGTGTCTTATAACAAAGACATAGTGAAGGTGATTTTAGAAGTAAAATCATAGAGGGGCGCCTGGATAGCTTAGTCAGCTGAGCATCCAGCTTAAGCTCGGGTCATGATCTTACAGTTAATCAGTTTGAGGCCCACATCAGTCTCTCTTCTGTCAATGCGGAGCCTGCTTTGGATCCTCTATCCCCTGCCTCCTCTCTGTACCTCCCCAGCTCACACACACTCTCTCTCTCTCTCAAAAATAAACACTTAAAAAAAGAAGTAAAATCATAGAATTTTAGAGCTGCTGGGAATTATGCAATACGTATTTTGTGTCTCCTTAGTGTAGTGGTTGGGAATGTGGGCTGAGAAATCAGGCTGCTTGGATCCAAATCCTGGTTCCATTGCCTGTAAGCTGGCCCTGGGCAACTTACTTTATATTTCTATGTCTTAGTTTAACCTACACAATAGTACCTACCTCATAAAATTTTAAAGATTAAATGAATGAAAGTATGTGAAGATCATAGTACTTGGATCATGGTGAGCAGTAGGTAAATGTTAGCCATTAATTAGCTTTATCCTGTTTTACAGAGATGCTTGGAGACATTTCCAAGGTAATGCCCTTAACTTGGGACAGATCTGAGACTGGAATTCATCATGTCTCCTAATTTCTAGAGCAATTTGGTTTTGGTACAAGTTGGTGAATAATGGCAGACAATCTTTAAAGATGAGATCTTTATTAGTATTTGAAAGACAAGGTGAATAATGTTTTGAGAACAATTTAAAAAATCATAAATATGGCATTGCATAGCACATTCTATCTATGAACATTAAATGTAGATGGAATTAAAACTAATTCACAGAGATCATCATGGAAGCTTCCTGAAAGAGAAGAGCCTTGAGCCTAGTGCCTTTGGGCGACACTGGATTTGGCTGGGAATATAAAATGGGAAAGGCTTTCTTGGTGGGGAAAGGACATGGTGGTAACCATGACCAGGGGTGGGTAAAACAAGGGCTCCCAAGAAGATGGGCTGGATTGTAGGGCACTGGGTCACATACTGGTGAATTGCAAATATAGTCTGGGTTCATGCTTGTCTTTTGTTTTGCCTCAGTTTCACAAAAGTTTGAGCTGGCTGTCAGGGTTCTTCACAAAACCAGAACCAAGAATGTGTGCGTGTGTGTGCGTGCGTGTGTGTGCGTGTATGTGCGTGCGTGTGTGTGTGTGTGTGTGTGTGTGTGACAAACCCAAAATCTGTGTGGCAGGCTGGCTGACTGGAAATTCAGGTAAAATTGCCATGTTACATTTTTGAGACAGAATTCCTTACTCTTTCTTCTCCAGGAAACTTCAGTTTTTTGCTCGTAAGGTCTTCAACTGATTGAATGAGTCCCTTTCATATTATCAAGGGTATTCTCTTTTGCTTAAAGTCAATAGATTGTTGACTACAAAATACCTTCACAGCAATACCTAGACTAGTGTTTGACTAAACAACAGGGCACCACAGCCTAGCAAATTGACACATAAACTAACCATCATAGTTACCAACATTAAAAAGAAACTCTAGATTTTACTTTTTTATTTTCTTAATGTCTATTTATTCTTGAGAAGGGGGGGGAGCAGAGAGAGACAGAGACACAGAATTTGAAGCAGGCTCCAGGCTCTGAGCTGCCAGCACAGAGCCCGATGTGGGGCTTAAAATCACAAACTGTAAGATCATGACCTGAGCCAAAGTCGGATGCCCAACTGACTGAGCTACCCAGGCACCCCCAAAATCTCTAGATTTTAAAAGGAAGAGCCAGATTTCTAGATTCTTTGGACAAATGGAAAGATCTGGCAAGTCTGGATGTAAGCCCTTTAGATGAGGGATGGGTTTCTGGATTGCCTCAATTTCTATCTTGTCCATGGCCATTTGGACTTGTATCCTGAACCCTGAGGGGGAATGGGGAAATCTGAGTCTGGTAAAGGAAGGCAAGACCATTTGATGGAAGACGTTGAAATCTAAGTTCAGGAGTGAATCCTAGCAACAAGGAAGAAACTTAGAGACCTTCTAGGTCAATTATTTATCTGTGGAGGCTACTGGGCAGGGGTTCTGGGCATGGAAGAAGTGGTAGAATCTGGTTCCTGTGGATGCTTTCATCTGATGGTTCTACTTTAATCTGGTTTATGATTTGGGCTGCTTAAAATTTTGAAGACCACTCTTCAAGATCAGCATGGCCATTTCATAATTGAAGAAACTGAAGCCCAGATTCTTAGTTTGGTTTTTATATGACAGGCAGTAGAGACACTTTGAAACACACTGTCCAGGAAACAATCAGTAGTTCATGAGAGCAAACTTTTATGGCATCTTTTGTTATGCTGCATATGATAATATCCTATAATATCCTCATAATAATATGAGGTGAGAGCGGATAAAATTCCGAATATGTGTTGATAACTCATTACTGATCCCTAATTCTCAAATGTATCTAACTCCTTCTTGAGTCTACTTATATTTTTTACTTTTCCACCTCTCCAGACAATTATCTTCATGCCTCTATTACTAGAAGTATATCGAATAGTTCATTCTGTGGCTGATATCACTTGCTTTCCATCTTCAACTTAAGATTGAATTTTCAATACAATAATAGAAGTATTCAGAAATTAAAAATCCAGATGTCACAAAGATGCAGGCAAAAATGGAAACAAATTTTATCTCCAATTATATATAACTGATCAAAAGAATACAACGTTGACGTATATTTACTTGCACATATATAAAGGCATAAAAGTTGTGTCTCAGATGATTTAAAAAGTCCATCTCAAAATTATTTAAAACAATTCTTTGAGCTCTCTTAAACTTGGGCTGTCATGGAATCATATGAAAGAGTTACCTGACAAGAAATAACCTAACTAGTGAGGGGTTGGGATCAGGAGGACCATCGAGAAGGTATTTCACTCCCTTTGTTGAAGGACTCATGGCCTAGACCACATAGTAGCCCTGAGATAAGAAGAATGAGTAATAGTTGCAGACAAGCTGGAGATAAGTAAGAAAGGAGTGGGCAGAGGCAAAGGAATCCCTAAGATGTGGAGCCTGTGCACGAGGGGAATAACGTTACTTTTGACAGAAATGGGAAAGCTAGAAAAAGATCTCATTTGAAGGGCTAACATCTTGAACATCACTTATTGTATTTGGGGCTTATTGTATTTTAAACTGGGATTGACTGACTTCACCCTTCCTTCTATTTCTTTAAACAATTATATGTTTTACTTTGGCTCGAAGATTTGCCAGGATAAACCTAGTGTCTGATAGGAATGACTGAGGGTTTGGTGATGCTATAAATGTATAATTTACACATGAGATTGGAAAAGACTTATTTTAAAAAATTTAGAGTCCTTGGCACAAAAACAGACACATAGACCAATGGAATAGAATAGAAACCCCAGAACTAGACCCACAAACGTATGGCCAACTCATCTTTGACAAAGCAGGAAAGAACATCCAATGGAAAAAAGACAGTCTCTTTAACAAATGGTGCTGGGAGAACTGGACAGCAACATGCAGAAGGTTGAAACTAGACCACTTTCTCACACCATTCACAAAAATAAACTCAAAATGGATAAAGGACCTGAATGTGAGACAGGAAACCATCAAAACCTTAGAGGAGAAAGCAGGAAAAGACCTCTCTGACCTCAGCCGTAGCAATGTCTTACTCGACACATCCCCAAAGGCAAGGGAATTCAAAGCAAAAGTGAATTACTGGGACCTTATGAAGATAAAAAGCTTCTGCACAGCAAAGGAAACAACCAACAAAACTAAAAGGCAACCAACGGAATGGGAAAAGATATTTGCAAATGACATATCGGACAAAGGGCTAGTATCCAAAATCTATAAAGAGCTCACCAAACTCCACACCCGAAAAGCAAATAACCCAGTGAAGAAATGGGCAGAAAACATGAATAGACACTTCTCTAAAGAAGACATCCGGATGGCCAACAGGCACATGAAAAGATGTTCAGCGTCGCTCCTTATCAGGGAAATACAAATCAAAACCACAGTCAGGTATCACCTCATGCCAGTCAGAGTGGCCAAAATGAACAAATCAGGAGACTATAGATGCTGGAGAGGATGTGGAGAAATGGGAACCCTCTTGCACTGTTGGTGGGAATGCAAATTGGTGCAGCCGCTCTGGAAAGCAGTGTGGAGGTTCCTCAGAAAATTAAAAATAGACCTACCCTATGACCCAGCAATAGCACTGTTAGGAATTTATCCAAGGGACACAGGAGTACTGATGCATAGGGGCACTTGTACCCCAATGTTCATAGCAGCACTCTCAACAATAGCCAAATTATGGAAAGAGCCTAAATGTCCATCAACTGATGAATGGATAAAGAAATTGTGGTTTATATACACTATGGAATACTACGTGGCAATGAGAAAAAATGAAATATGGCCTTTTGTAGCAACGTGGATGGAACTGGAGAGTGTGATGCTAAGTGAAATAAGCCATACAGAGAAAGACAGATACCATATGGTTTCACTCTTATGTGGATCCTGAGAAACTTGACAGGAACCCATGGGGGAGGGGAAGGAAAAAAAAAAGAGGTTAGAGTGGGAGAGAGCCAAAGCATAAGAGACTGTTGAGAACTGAGAGCAAACTGAGGGTTGAGGGGGGTGGGAGGGAAGAGAGGGTGGGTGATGGGTATTGAGGAGGGCACCTTTTGGGATGAGCACTGGGTGTTGTATGGAAACCAATTTGACAATAAATTTCATATATAAATAAAAATAAAATAAAATAAAATAAAATAAAATAAAAATAAAAAAAATTTAGAGTCTTAAAGGGTACAGACAAAAGATAAACTTTAAATACGTAACAAAATAAACATGTAGTATTTAATGAATTAAATTCTTCTTAAAGAAAATGTGTGCAGTAATGAACTTTTAACCTCTGTAGTGAATTCTATTGTAGAAGCAGCTTTAACTGGCTTCATACAATTGCCTTTCTAATATATGTAAATTAGCACCTAGATTGTGCCCTAAAGTTATTTGATTTTAATAGAATTTTCCCTCTGAGTTAGTGTTTTCTCAATTGAACTAGTCTAGTCCCCAGTCTGAATTAAATTCTGCCCAATCTCATCCTTAGATGAGAGGATATTATCAGATATTCTATCTCAAAATGCTTTGTGTATATAATAAGTCAGAATATCATCTTTCACTTTAATATAAAGAGATGATCTAAACTGGCCACTGACTTAAATAGGCAGCATCCTTACCAATACATTGTAGGTAATATTCTGTATATAACTACACCTGTTGATATATATATCAACATATAACGATGACATTCACAGGAAATATGAACTATAAGACCAGCTAGAACACAGTAGGAGGGCAGAGAAGTGGAAGAGACAAGGATGAGTGTAGTAGAAAGCTGGAAGAATGACAGGTGGATTTTAGGAGATGACTATGGTTTAGGGGCAGAAGAAGGAAATCCAGCCATTCAAAGAAATAAGAGGAAATACACAGAGAAATAGGAGAACCTGATATCAGAGAAACCAAAGGAAAAGAGCCTTCCCAGAGAGGGTGAAGGTGACTAATGACCAACCAGGTAAGAAACAGCAGATAAAGATGCTGGACAGATCATTGGATTCCATCAGGTAGTGTTTGGTCATGACGTGGAGAGAATAGTTTCAGCGGGTGAAGAGAATAGATGTCATATCGAGGTGAGAGTGGATATTGAGAGAACAAAAGAGAGGGAATAAAAACATAGGCTGAGATTCAGAGAAAAATTTACCACCTTTAGCCAAGAGTTCAGTGCTGGCTCCCTTGAAATGCCTTGTTTACTTCAATTAACGACTGAGCAAATCTATTCGTGGCTGTGATTCATACTCAAAACGATGACTCCATATTGTTTTCATTAATTACCCAAGACAGGGAGTTCATTAGTCATTGAGTGGACACCCTAATGATTAGCCCACGTACTTGCAGTTGTCGTATTATTAACATCATTTGGATTAACATTCTCTTTACCATGGATTTGCCTAGTCACAGAGACAACATAGGCTGTCAGCTGCAGAAGTAGCATTTTGGTCTTTAGATTTATGAATCTTATTTCTCTGAGGCTGGCAGAAAAAATCTTTTTTTAAAAAAATTTTAAATGTTTATTTATTTTTGAGAGAGAGGGACAGAGAGTGAACAGGGGAGGGGCAGAGAGAGAGACACACACAGAATCTGAAGCAGGATCCAGGCTCTGAGCTATCAGCACAGAGCCTGATGCGGTGCTCGAACACATGACTCTGAGTTGAAGTCAGATGCTCAACCAACTGAGCCACCCAGGGATCCCAGAAAAAATCTTTTAAAAAGAAACAAGTCATAAAAGTTACAGCAAATTCTCTAAGAGATAAACAATGCTCAACAGTGAGAGTCACATGGGAACATTCTAGATCTCCTTGGGAATGCCTCACCAGTCCTTCTATCACAAACCTTCTGCTGCATCTGAATTGGTTGGTCTCTCTTGAAAATGTGCTCTCTTGGCTCACCTAGCACTAGCTCTTCTCTGGTTTTGTTCTTCTCTGACTGTCCCCTAAGTCTCCTTGGTTCCCTTTTCTCTGCCAGCCTCTTAAAGGATGTTTTCTCTTCCTAGATACAGTCACCAGCTCTCTTCTTCCTTTATGCCTTTTGTTTTTCTATTCAAAATCTCATATCCTGCCATGGTATCACCTGTCATTTAAACTGAGGTGATCTCAAATTTTCAAACTCAGTTCCTTTAATATCCATATTCCTAGATCCCTACTGAATAGCTACTCTGAAAGGTTTTATGAGGCACCTTGAACTCAACAGTCTAAACACCAAACTTGCCGTCTCCTTACCCAATGCCTCAGTCTCCACCACACCTGCTCTACTTCCTTACCTGATGACATCAACATCTACCCATCTAACTAAACCAGAAATCTTGTTTAAAATTGTGTGTGTGTGTGTGTGTGTGTGTGTGTGCATGTGTGTGTATGAGAGAGAGAGAGTGTGTGTGTGAGAGAGAGAGAGAGAGAAAAGGAAGGGGAGAGGGGCAGAGGGAGAGAGAGAGAATCTTAAGCATGCTCCACTCTTAGCACAGAGCCCCACATGTGGCTCGATCCCATGACACTGAGATCATGACCTGAGCCAAAATCAAGAGGCAGATGCTCAGCCGACTGAGCCACCCAGGAGCCCCTGAACTAGGAATCTTGGAACGGCCCTCATGCTTTCCCCTTCCTACCTCCCACATCCAGGGTGTTCCTGAATTATGGACACTCTGCTCCTTGACATTTCCCTGTTCATTCATTCACTCATTCATTCAACAGATGAGTCTATCGTACAAGTGCTGGGCACTGGGGTAATGGCAACAAACAAAACAGATAAAGTCCATCCTCCTGGAACTTATATCTAATGGGGGAAATAGGCCATAGAGAAATAAATACATAATGGTAGCTGGTATTAATTGCTAGGGAAAAAAATAAAGCAAGGTAAGGGAACACAGAGTAATAGAAGGGATTTGCCATTTTAGATGCACTGATTAGAGAAGACATCTCTGATGAGGTCACAAATGAAGACACGGCTGAGTAAGTGAGGAAATGATGACACAACCCTGTTTCTGCATTCTTACTGGCTCTGCCTGGATCCAGTCTTCATCACTGTTCTCCTGAGAGTTTTCAGGCTCCATGCTTCAGATTTCATATTTCTTGGTCTCATATGACTTCTTGTTCCTTGCTGGCCCTGGAGTGTCCACTACATGGCCCAGTGCACTGAATTCTTTATAGTTCTCTGAACATATACCACCCTTTCATTTCCTTAGACATGTTATATACATGTCGCTCCTTTTGCCTGGAATGTCCCTTCCCCAGCACCACTAGTGGATGAACCCTTAGTTATTCTTTCCACATCCTTCTAAACTTCCCTAAATCTGTTCTCAGACAAGGCAAATAGGGATAAATCATTGAATAAAATTTAGCCCAAATTTTACCTTTTTTACATCTTTGAAATTCCTATAAAAATTTAATTTTCCCTTCCTCAACACTGCCAAAGCTTTTTTTTACTAGAATCTACTGCAGGGGTTAGCAAGATTTTTCTCTAATGGACCAGAAAGTATATATTTTAGGCTTTATGTTCCAGTAAATTTATTTACAAAACAGGAGGCAAGTCACAGTTTGCTGATTCCTGATCTATCACCGTCTTATATTAGAATTATTAGTTTATTTTTCTGTTTCCACAATTAAGTTATGAGGTTTTTCTTAGGATAAAGGACCAGTGACCATGTATTATTCATTTTTAGTCCTAGCCTTTAGCAGATTGTTTTTTCGAATGGTTGACCACACCAACACCTCCCATCCCCCACAATCTTGTGCAGCAATCAACCACTGCCCTTCTAGAGGCAGGGTCTAATTCCACTCCCTTGAATCTGGGGTGGTTTGTCACCATAGAACATCGTGGAAGTGAGGCTGTGTGATTTCTGCACTGAGACCTGTGAAGGCCATGCTCTGGTTCTCTTGTGACACTCGCTCTGGGGAGCACCCTCTGGGAACCCAGCCACCTTTTTGTGAGAAGCCCAAAACATCTATAAGTGGAGAGGCCACTTACAGATGTTCACATCCACAGTGCCAGCTGAGCCTGTATCCAAATCTTCCCAGTCCAGGTACCAGATAGGTGAGCCAGAAAGACTTCCTGTGATTCCAGCCCTGACTCCTCATGCTGTTCTCCCAAGTCCTTCAGCTGAAGCCCCAGATACTGTGGAACAGAGTAAAGTTACTCCCAATTAGCCATGACAAAATTGTAGATTTGTGAACAAAATAAATGGTAATTAGTGTTGTTTTACTCCATTAAGGTTTTTTTCCCCTTTGAGATATAATTTCCTGAGATATAATTGACATATAATATGGTGTAGGTCTAAGGTGTACAGCCTATTGATTTGGTACACTTATGTGCTGCTAAATGATTACCACCAGAGCTGTTAGCTAACACATCTATCACACCGCATAATTACCATTCCTTTTCTTGTGGTGAGAACACTTAAGATCTACTCCCTTGGCAACTTTCAAGTATGTAATATGGTATTATTAACCATAATCACCACACTGTACATTAGATGCTACTACATTTTGAGATAGTTTGTTATATGGTAAAAGATACTGGAACATAGCCCATGCTATGAATTTTGGTTTTATTTTTAACATCAGAGCAAGGACAAAAATAAAAACCCGAATGTCATACTGTCTCTGTGTGATTTTTACTCTAAAATATCTCAGTGTGTGATATATATGGGTATAAGTTAACATTAAATCCTAGGGCCTTAAACTAACATTTGGAGAGGCTTTAATCAAGAATATACCTTTTAGGCAAGATTGCTTAATTAGTACTTGGAGCCCTCTACCTGGGAATCCACATTCTAAGGAGGTTAGCACTAGTGTTTTAAATATAGGCATCTAGTTACAGAGAGGGAAGGAGGCAAACCATAAGAGACTCTTAAATACTGAAAATAAACTGAGGGTTGATGGGGGGTGGGGAGGAGGGGAAAGTGGGTGATGGGCATTGAGGAGAGCACCTGCTGGGATGAGCACTGGGTGTTGTATGGAAACCAACAATAAATTTCATATTAAAAAATAAATACATACATACATACATACATACATACATACATACATACATACATCTAAGTCTACACCACAGGGCTTGTTAATTAGCATAAGAGATGTTAGGAATAATTTCCTTGGTAAAATTAATAGTTTAAAAAATATGTGTTAGA
Organism: Puma concolor; assembly: GCF_028749965.1. Taxonomy (NCBI): domain Eukaryota; kingdom Metazoa; phylum Chordata; class Mammalia; order Carnivora; family Felidae; genus Puma; species Puma concolor. Next base: position 92,523,604 of record NC_141668.1, on the reverse strand, counting down.
TTTGATGGGCCCTTGGATAAATAAACCATCATGAGTAGCAGGCCCAACAACAACACATATTTGGTGTTAGGACCCAAGGTCTAGAAATCCATGTGGTCTTGCATTCCCTGCTTAGTGAAGGACCATGCCACCTAGAAGGTTTGCTGATTCTGCTGTCAGAACATCAATGCATCTGCCTCAGAGGGAACTCTTTTTGCAAGGTTTCTGTTGGACTATATTGCCTAGGACAGAGAGCAGGGACTACTCTTAGGGTAACCAGGTTTCATTCCTGATTACTAATAAATTTGTATATATGGCAACATTTAGTTTGAGATTTCTACTGCATCATGCATGATGATACAAGTTTGTAGAGTGATAGCCTGACTTACTTCTAATCTGACAATTTGTTGATTGAGCAAATTAGCTTAGGTTTGGTTTGCAACACAGAAATACGGGTATCCCTGTCTTATCAAGGGGACAAAAATATTTTCCAGCTGACATTGGGTTTTAGTTTCTGGAAAAAGGAGATCCTTTTTGTCAGGCAATGTGTCACATGGGGACAATTGCTGTTGATGATGTGATAGACACTATATTGCTATGAGTTTATTAATCAGCATCATGCTAAATTGCCTCTGTGATTTCCCCTGAAAGGTGATGCTGGCACAACCTCACCCTGGGTTTAGGATTATGGATTGAGCAAAGAGGGTTGGTTAATGAACAATGACAAGCAGACACCTTATGAGTTTCATGAATAGCATCACGTAGCATGGAATAATCACTTAGCCCCTTTGAACACCATTTTGTTTCACTCTGCATGTTACTGAAAGACAAGTTTTGATTTGCAGACCCTAATGGCTCTGGAATGGGCATTAACTTTCCAGATGTACTATTTGTTTGAGTGCAGTGTTAAGTAAAGAGAATTGCACAGTGTGTTAATGGCCTGCAGCCGCTCAAATGGAGATGTATGCCTCCACTCTGCTGTACTTAATTACCAATCAGCCGGCCCATCTTGAACAGGCCTCCCCCTGGCTGCGGAGAACAAAGAATGGCCGTTTTTGCCACTCCTGGCACAGCTGGTGGCTGCTGCTGCTTCTGATTCGCAGCTGTGTCCTCAAAATCTGCTAAGATGTCCCACAGGCATCTCAAAACCAATGGTCCAAAGCTGAATACATCATTCTCCCAGCTGAAACCCCCTCTTTTCCTGTGCTCCCTGTTTTACTAAATGACACCACCATCTGCCCAGATGCACAAATCAGCAACCTGGGGGTTCTCTTTGACCCTTCCTGCTTCTCATAAACTGTATCCGACCAACCTCAGGTTCTGTCTCCTGGACACTGCCACAACCATAGTCCAAGGTGTCCAGTGTGAAATCTCGGTGACCTAATGCTACCTGACCTCCTATGTCCTCTGTAGTAGGAAATTATTTGAGATAAAGGCATATATGTATTTTATTCCTATATCTTTCCTTTCTCTTTTCTCCAGTTAAGCATGATGAGTAATATCTACAGTGGATATCTACCACAAAGAATAGGAAGAGCATGATCTAAAAAACATTAGTAACAAACCATGGGGTTGGGTTATTTCATGAGCAGTGAAATGCCTGGGGTGAGAGTGCCTAGTTAGCTGACCAAGAATTCCATGGGTCTGTGAGTACCATCCTGATAATATTGGTTCACTACAGCTGACATATCAGTGGGGGCTGTGTCATGTGATGAGTCCTGTGCCTGGCTAGGACTTCCAGGATTATAATGGTGATTGCAGAAATTTCCAGATTTGTTGGTGGAAGTCTACCTTCCTTCCTGCTTTCTCATCTGGGGTTGCCTACCATCTTCCCGTTCAGCCTTGCTCCTCCTTCCATGTCATTCCTCCACTCCTCCTAGGAAGTTACCATAATTAACCTATCCTTGTTTGAGAATGCAGGCTGGATGGAGGACTGGAGTTCATGGTAGTCATGTTATGGGTGAATTATGATATTGGAGAGAATGTTATCATGGATTTTTGTTTTGTGCCCATTGCTTCAGGGAAGGGATATAGATGACAAGAGAACAAAAATTCATTTTGTTCCTATAACTTAATGAATAGATTATGAAGTGCATTGTGAAAAAGACAACTTGTCCAGGTCAGAAATAATTGCAGAAAAGATTTTACCCTATACTAAACATACAGCCTCCCATTTCTTCCCCAGCCTCAGTGCTTGATGGGAAGAGAGAGGTGGGTGCACAGAGTACGGGGCCTAGACTCAGCTTCCTGGAAGTGCCCAGGGAGGCAAGAGGACCCCCAAGTGAAATTTCTCAGGATATCCAGACAGAGGGAGCAAAAGCACTCTCTTGAAGGTTCCTGAGTCCACATCTTTGGGGAGCAGCTGATAAACTCAATTCCACTAGTTATAAATGGCAGAAGACCTCAAATGTTTCACCCCTCTCAGGGAGATTTTTATTTTAATGTTAAGCCAATCAGTCTCTAGTCTTGGAATTTTAGGCCTGACAGTGTGGCAAGGGAAACAGGGCTAAAATGGCCCTCCTGGATCTTCGAAGACCACTCTATCTGTTTATAAGCTAGGCCATCTTTGCTGTCAGCATGGGCAGGTAAGGTTTGGTGCAGTTCCACAGCATGGGACTTCTTTTCTCTGCAGTGTGTTAGAAAAAAGAATTAGGAAGTGTTACTGTTTGTTTCTTTACTACTTATAGAGAATTGAGGAATAATCTGATATTAAAAATTTTTTTAATGGTGCCAGAGCTTAATATTTTCACTACCATTTCAGAACAGACATAGTTCTTGATATTCTTTAATAGAGCTGAGGTAAAATTCGTTGTGATAAGCGTGGCAACCCTGCATGGAGCAAGTCTATTGGCGCCATTTTTCCAACAGCATTTGCTTACTTTGTGTCTCTGTATTACATTTTGGTAATTCTCATAATATTTCAAACGTCTTCATTAATATTATATTTGCTGTGGTGATCCATGATCCACGATATTTGATGTTACTATTGTAATTGTTTGGGGGTGCCATGGATTGCGCCCATTGGAATTGTTTTGGGGTGCCACGGATTGCGCCCACATGAGATGGAGATCTTAACTGATAAATGTATGTGTTCTGACTTCTCCACTGACTGTTCTTCATCTCTTTCCCTCTCCTTGGGTCTCCCTATTCCCTGAGACACAACAATACTGAATTTAGGTCAGTTAATAACCCTGCAATGGACTCTAAGTGCTCAAGTGAAAGAAAGGGTTGCACATCTCTTGCTTTAAATCAAAAGCTAGAAATGATTAAGCCCAGTCGGGAAGCTAGAAAGCCAAGATAGGCCAAAAGCTAGATGTCTCGCTCCAAAGAGTTAGTCAAGTTGTGAACGCAAAGGAAAAGTTCTTGAAGGGCATTAACAATACTACTCCTGTGAGTGCATGGATAATAAAAAAGAGAAAGAGCCTTATAGCTGACATGGGGAAAGTTTGAGTGGTCTGGGTAGAAGAGCACACCAGCCACAGCATTTCCTTGAGCCAAAGCCTAATCCAAGGCAAGACCTTAATTCTCTTCAATTCTGTAAAGGCTGAGAGAGGTGAGGAAGCTACAGAAGAAACATTTGAAGTTAGCAGAGGTTGGTTCATGATGTTTAAGGAACCACCATAACATAAAAGTGCAGGGTGAAACAGAAGGTGCTGATGTAGAAGCTGGAGTAACTCTCCGGAAGATCTAGCTGAGATCACTAATGAAGGTGGCTAAACAACAGATTTTCAGTGTAGATGAAACAGGCTTCTATTGGAAGATATCATCTAGGACTTTCGTAATGAGACTTTTGTTTCCCTCTCTTCTCTTTTTACACCCCCTCCCATATATTCGTCTGTTTTGTTTCTTATTCCACATATGAGTGAAATCATGTGGTATTTGTCTTTCTCTGACTGACTTATTTCTCTTAGCATAATACACTGTAGCTCCATCCACAACATTCACGGGTGTTTGGAAGAAGCTGATTCCAAACCTCATGGATGACTTTGAGGGGTTGGAGACTTCAGTGGAGGAAGGACCTGAAGATGGGGTGGAAACAGCAGGAGAACTAGGATGAGAAGATGGAGCCTGAGGATGGGGCTGCATGGCCGCAATCTCATGACGGAACTTTAGCGGATGAGGAGTTGCTTCTGATGCATGAGCAGGGAAAAGTGGTTTCTTGAGATGGAATCTACTCCTGAGGAAGATGCTGTGAAGATTATTGAAATGACCACAAAGGAGTTAGAATATTACATAAACTTAGTGGAAAAGGCAACACCAGGGTTTGAGAGGACTGACTCCAATTTTGAAAGCAGTTCTATTATGGGTAAAATCCTATCAAACAGCATCGCGTGCTACAGAGAAATTGTTCATGAAAGGAAGAGTTGATCCATGTGGCAAACTTCATTGTTGTCTTATTTTAAGAAATTGCCACAGCCACCCCACCTCAGCAACTGCCATCCTGCTCGGTCAGCAGCCAAAGACATTGAGGCAAGACCCTCCACCAGCAAAAATATTATGACTTGCTGAAAGCTCAGATGATGTATAGCATTTCTTAGTGATAAATAATTTTATATTATAGTGTATACATTGTTTTTTTTAGACATGATACTATTGTACACTTAATAGGCTATCGTATAACATAAACATAACTTTTATATGCACTAGCAAACCAAAAAATTCATTTGACTCACTTTATTATGATATTCCCTTTATTGTGGTGGTCTTAGGTATGCTATTTCTTTAAAGATTTTATTTTTAAGTAATCTTTACACCCAATGTGGGACTCGAACTCATAACCCCGAGATCAAGAATCACACGCTGCACCGACTGAGTCAGCCAGGCGCCCCTCTCTCTCTCTTTTTTTTTTAATGTGAGTGGACAGTAGTGAAGAACAGTGATTACTACTAGATTTCATGCCATCGGTTGATTTGTGCTAAAGCACCAGCAGTTGTATCCATCACTGTTCTTGCATCATCTGTGCAAATATTAGTATAGTAATTAGGACAATATTTTAATATATTATGAAAATAAATTTGATGTTGTGGATCTCCACAAAGGGTTTTGGAACTCTGAAGAGGTCACAGGCACACTATGAGAGCGCCATTCGATGGTACACATACAGGAAAAATAAGAATGAAGTAAATTGTGAAAAGAATTGTTAAAAGTTCTTTACAGTCAGAGTCTACGCTTTAGAAATGCTTTTTGACTTGTGGGCCAAAAGTTCACACGATGTCACATTCTGTGTCATATAAATTACTATCACATATAATTGTGATTTATTCGTCTCAAAGCAATGTCTAGAGTCATGCAGCAATATTTTAAAATGGTGTCATGTTTCGTGAAGGTCACAGCCAAACTTACATGTATATAATTTAAGAGTGACATGAACTTGTTAATATTACTATATATATATTCCTAAGGGCCAGTATACAACTGTTGAAAATACAGTGGCAATCTGTGTGTCCCCCGGAACCAAACCTTCTGGGGTTGGAACACGAAGAGAAGCTTTGACACCACTGGAAAATGCTACTTGGTGAATACAAGGATCTATTGAATTCACTTTGAGAGAAACGATATGAGAAATTAACTTGTGTTTTCTCTTAAGTGTTTCAAAGTCAAAACCGTGTCTCCAAAGTCAGCAAAGACACCTCCCATAAACTGTCATGTCACTCAGCTGCAATCAGCTTTCATTCTGAGATCATAGGGCATAGGACAAGACATGTAAAGAAGTATTGCCCTGGAATATGAATGGTGTTAGCTGTGGGCATGGATGTTTAGGAGTATGGTTTATAATGTGTCAGTTCTGAACACTAGACTCTGAGGGACAGTGGTGACCTTAGGTTCTCTGCTACATTGTTTTTGAGCTTTCGCAACATGTGGAGACTTTAGAGTAGGGGGCCCAGCTTTTTGGAAGGAAGATGGCTGGGAGGTGACCAAACTGGAGGATAAGAGGCACACTGAAGATAAGAACACAATGTCTGGTTTTAGGACCAGCGGGTGAGCTCTACTGCCCGTGGAGCGCCAGCCACTGGAGGTTTAGTCTTTGGACCGATGTCTTGTATTGTTTGGATTTATATGATGTTAGGGAAATTTGCCGATAATTGACATTTAGAAACATTTAAAAAAAATTTTTTTTAATGTTTATATATTTTTGAGAGAGAGAAACAGAGCACGAGCAGGGGAGGGGTAGAGAGAGAGGGAGACACAGAACCCAAAGCAGGCTCCAGGCTCTGAGCTGTCAGCACAGAGCCTGACACGGGGCTCGAACTCATGGACGGTGAAATCATGACCTGAGCTGAAGTCAGACGCTTAACCGACTGAGCCACCCAGGTGCCCCTAGAAACATTATTAAACCACACATGCATAGCAACAACCAGACAAACTTACCAAAACATAAACTATAAAACTTGGTTTGGCCAAAGTAATCTCAGCAACTTAGGAGAACTGCTTGCCATTTATGTGTAATTACTATGCAGCAAAATGTTAGGCGCATCCGTGAAGGTGCTGAATGAGCTTTTCCGCACAGTTTTGATAACACTAAACTGAGTTCACATACACACAGTTATCATAGTTTACTGCACATGGCACATGGTTGTTGGCATGAAATAGAAGATGCACTTTCTGTGACTACATTAAATTCCTAGCGTTTATTTATCTCCATAGATATTTTCCTCCATAGAAATTTTCATGGGGTGGTTGGGATTAGATGCTCAGCTGTAATGCCCTGGAGGTCCAGTTGGGGCCCCTCAAGTGTGGAGGAAGAGCCCTTGTGAGACCATGGGTGGGCCCAAGGCTTTTGTGGAAACACCCTATTGTCTTGGGTGTTGGCACCAAAAGTGCCTATTGTGAACGTGCATACACACTAAGTCCATGTAAGCAAATACCATTAAGTGAACAAAATCTCTTGAGACTTACAGTCTAATTTCTGTTCATTAGAGCTGACCCCAGAGAGCGATCCTGTGAAAGTGCGCGGTGTTATTGTTACAGCCAGGACGTAAGGAGAAATGTGTACACAATCAAATGAGACACTGTGGATTTTTGTTGAGAATAACTCTGACTTAGTATACTTTTGGTGTCAGGAAGGATACAGAGAAAGACTTTGCTAAAGTAACAAGGTGACAGAAACAAAACATATGAGAACAGAATGTGTAAAAATGGAGGTATTCATGTAATTCTAGCTACTGCTTATAAAAACTGACATCCTTTATTTCTTTAAATGTTAGTCATGATCCTAAAAGCATTACTGGAAAAGACCTGCTCACTGCAAGATCCACAGGGCAGGGAAATGGAAATGTAGGTGGTTGTCTTTCTTGTTAGGATTGATTTCAGGAAATTATCTTTACCTGCACTCAAAAATGCTGCTATTCTCTACTTCCAGATCTGCCAGTAATGGCTCAGATTTGGTCTTTGACATGGCCTTTTACCACCTGAGAGGAGAGGAAAGTGAATTGTGGGAGGCAGTTGAAGCCCAGTAGAGGACGTTTGAAAAGCAAACCTGGCATTTTAGATATTTAGATGAAGCACAGTTTGATCAAAATTAATCAGGCAGAGAGGCTCCCATTTTTGCGAATGACATTTTGAAGATGCAAAATAAACTTAACCTATGTTTGGACTGAGAAATGGAGATACTGGTGGGGACTTAGGAGAACCAGGCAGTATTCAAAGCAAATGCATTTGAAATTTTTCTTTGTTACAGCTCTGTTGTTTTTTAAGAGCAATGCTTTTCAAATGATAGCATTAACAAACAAGTGTAATTCTGTATGGTTAATGGGGGCTGACTCAGTCATTTCTTTTTTGCCAATGGTTTAGAGTTACTGTTCAGGGAAATTACTTTTAAAGCTGAGCCCTTCCTAAAGGCCCCAGATAATTACTTTTACCATAGATTCAGGTGGTAAATATCAATCCATTACTGTTTTGAGTAGAATTAAGAGAAATGTGGTTGATATTTTTGTTTTTACTGTGAAATTTTCAAGGAATGATTTGAGTTTGTGTAAAGTGTTAGCACACTCATTCATTCAGTGTCTTAGGTTAGGCTCCTTAGAAACAGATACTTGAGCAGGGCACCTGGGTGGCTCATTAGGTTAGGTGTCCAACTTTGGCTTGGGTCATGATCTCACGGCTGGTGGATTTGAGCCCACGTCAGACTCTGTGCTGACAGCTCAGAGCCTGGAGCCTGCTTGGGATTCTGTGTCTCCCTCTCTCTCTGCCCCTCCCCTGCTCATGCTCTGTCTCTTGGTCTCTCTCAAAAATAAACATTAAAAAAAAAAGAAACAGATACTGAGCTAAGGACCACTGGCTCCCTTCCCCTCCTCTCCCCCTCTCCCCCACCACCCCTACCCCACCTTCTAGCCCCTTGGGCAGGGGAGCTGTGCTGTCTTTGCTTATCAGTCAGCCCTTGGCTGTGGGCTGCCCAGGGGAGGAGTAATTGCCAGGGGCTCAGGTCCTCTACCTGCGGTGGCAAAACAGCTCTGGTACCCAGGGAGCACCGCTCTGAAGATGAATTGGAGGGAGGGGGATCATTGGAATCAAAAGCACATAAAGGGGTGCAAAAAAACACTACAAGAATAAAAAGGGTGTGATTAGGAGGGAGAACCCAAAGCCTCTGCTGCACTCAACAAATATTTATTGAGCACCTATTATTTGGTAGGTACCTTTCAAAGCTTGAGAAGTGAGTGGAATAGAAGACTGGGGCTTCTATGCTGGTGAGGGAGACAAATAATGTGAGGCAATCCGTGAGTTAGGTAAGAACTTGGTGATACGTGTCTAGAAGAATATAAAGCAGGTCAAGGGAATAGACAATGATTGTGGGTACTAGATGAGATAGGGTAGTCAGGGTAGGTTAAATTAGCAAATTATGTAAGAGATGTATTTGCAATTCCAGGGGCTATCTTTTGGGAAGTACTGGCATTGTGTATTGTTTCTCCCTAACCCTGGGAACTTCTTTCACAAGGAGCTCCTAGAAGGGAAGTCAGTCTTCTATTTGAATAAACCCATCACAATGGGTATTCTTGACATAGGAACAACAAACATAAAATAAAATGCCTCAAAAAATGTTTCCCCTCTGCATTTATTTTTAAATGTTCTGAAGGGAAACATTTGGGGCAGCAAAGGAAAGAGAAAATTGGTTTTGGAAGTTAAGAATTTTGATCATGTACATTGGGAAGCATCACAATTCTGATGGAGAAATTAGAACAAAAAAATCTAAGTTATTTGGGGGCTAATGAGTAGAAAAGGAGGAAAGCACAGTCACCTGGCTTAGAATGTGAAGATATCCTTGATGTTTAAAAGTAAAGATCCTGGAGAATCTAAATTACACAGTGCGGGGAGGGGCAGTGCATCTGGGTGGCTCAGTCGGTTAAGTGTCTGACTTCAGCTCAGGTCATGATTTCATGGTTCGTGGGTTCGAACCTCGAGTCGGGCTCTGTGCTGACAGCCTGGAGCCTGCTTCGGATTCTGTGTCTCCCTCTCTCTCTGCCCCTTTCCTGCTTGTGCTCTCTCAAAAAATAAATAAACATTAAAAAAATTTTTTTTAAATGACACAGTAGACATTTGGAAGAAAAGTATGTGATGAGGTCAGTGTTGCAGAGTGGATATTAAAGGTCAAGTACTGGATCTTCTTTTGTTTTCAGAGGCAACTGGACTCCTGTCATGGATTCAAGCTTAAACGCATGGTTGCCAATCTATTAATGTCTGGGATCGTGTTGGTGGGGGATCCTACTGGAGAATGCTGGGTTAGAAATTCTTAGTCTCTCCCCACCCCACCCCCACCTTAAGAAAAAAAAATCTTTCTCCTGAGTATTTCATCTGAAGAAATTTCTGGTAAATCTCATTTACCTACTGTCTCACCACCCCTAATTTGCCCTTTGTTTTTTTGGGCCAGAGAGGTCAAAAGGTGATGGTGGAAAGAGCCAGATAAGAATTTGTTAGAGGACTAAAATAGTTTTCTTTCATATTCTCCATGATAAATCTTTCAGGGCTTTTCTAGTAGGGAAGAGAGAAGATAGGACATAGATTCTAATGGTTACAGTGTGCAATTTTTAGTAGTTAATGATTCCTACTTTTGTTTTATTAGAAAAAGATGTATTATGTTAAGAAATTAAATGGATTGTGGATTTTGAAACTTCATTAATGAGCATTAATATCATGATCAAAATGCCAAGTATTCATTATAATTTAAAAATTAAGCAGTAACTGGGGTGCCTGGGTGGCTCAGTTGGTTAAGCGCTGACTTCGGCTCAGGTCACGATCTCATTGTTTATGAGTTCAAGCCCTGTGTCGGGCTCTGTGCTCACAGCTCACAGCCTGGAGCCTGTTTCGGACGCTGCGTCTCCCTCTGTCTCTCTGCTCCTCCCCTGCTTGTGCTCTCTCTCTCTGTCTCTGAAAAATAAAATAAACATCAAAAAAAAGTTAAAAAAAAATTAAGCAGTAGCCAATTAATTTAAATAAGTTAATATAGGGGCACCTGGGTGGCGCAGTCGGTTAAGTGTCCGACTTCAGCCAGGTCACGATCTCGCGGTCCCTGAGTTCGAACCCCGCGTCAGGCTCTGGGCTGATGGCTCAGAGCCTGGAGCCTGTTTCCGATTCTGTGTCTCCCTCTCTCTCTGCCCCTCCCCCGTTCATGCTCTGTCTCTCTCTGTCCCAAAAATAAATAAACGTTGAAAAAAAAATTTTTTTTAAATAAGTTAATATAATGTTGAAATGAATTATGTGGCAATGCCTTTCAGACACCTATTTTATTTTTTTGTTTTATTTTATTATTTATTTTTGAATGAAGGAGTGAGAGAGAAAGTGTGTATGCATAAGTGGGGGAGGGGCAGAGAGAGAGGGAGAGAGAGAGAATCCCAAGCAGGTTCCACACTGTCAGCACAGAGCCCGATTCGGGGCTCGAACCCATGAACCATGAGATCATGACCTGAGCCGAAGTTGGACACCCAGCCAACTGAGCCACCCAGGCACCCCAGACACCTATTTTAAAAGCAAAACGAGCACTATTGATTGACAATGAAATATATAACAACAAAGGGGAGCAGATATTTTTCTCCCTTGGTCAGCCTAACTTAAAAGAGAAAACACCTCGAGACTGTGAAATTAGAACACACCAAAACCCACTTGTCCCTCAACAAAGGATGATATATTGATCATCTACTGATGTAGGTGCTAGAGACATAATGGTGAAGACCACAGGCATGGAACTTACATTCTAGATGCAGGATATAGACACACAGGTTATGATTAATGTTGTGAAGAAAACAAGTGGAACGACAGGACAGAACAAAGGTTGGCAAACTTTTTCTGTGAAGGGCCAGATGGCAAATGTTTTAGGCTTGCAGGTTGTATGATTGGTCTCAACGACTCCAGTCTGCAGCTGCAGTGGGAAAGCAGTCATAGCCAATATTTGAATGAGTGGGCATGGCTGTGTTCCAATAAAACTTGATTTACAAAGATAAATAAACAAACAACCCCAAACCAACAACAGGTGGGCCAGATTTGGCCTGCAAATATAGTTTGATGCCTCCTGGCATACAGCACCACTGGCACGGGGGATGGTGACCTTAGACCCTGCTGTTAGAGAAGACTCCTCTGAGGACGCAACATTTGGAGCACAAGTAGAATGATGGGTGGCCAGCCACATGAAGCATGAAGAAGAGCATTCCAGGCAAAGGAAATGGCTAGGTAAAAAGTCCTGTGGCAGGAACAGGTTGGGTCCCCTTGATGTGGGCGGTCATCTCATTTTCACTGTGTAACTTTGGGCAAGCCACTGAATTCTTTGAGCTCTTTTCTCACAGATAGAAATGGTGATAACACTCTGCCTACAGGCTTTTTGTGAAGTAAGGTAGGTGAGAGCATTTTTCTGGTCGAATGTTAGGGAGTATTATTAATAACTAGGATTTAGAAAAAATAGTTGTGAATAAACTTTAATAGGATCAGGATTTTGGTGTCAAAGTCCTGGTGCTTTATAGTAGCTCTTCATATTTTTATTACTGGGTGTGTTATTTCATCTGTAGCTTACTATATGGTGTACTAATGCTTAGCCACCAAATTACTTCCTGCCAATTGCTTCTCAATTTTATTCAGCCATCTTCTCAACATTTCTGGAAAATTGCCATTGTTATTCTCTATGTATGTTGGACAAATAATAAAATTTTCCTTTGTTTTGTTTTTTTTCTTACTCAGAAACAAAGAAAACCCAAAAACATTGGGAAATCCGAAGACCTCAAAGTTTTATTTCTGTGAAAGCCTCTGGATCACCGATGAGCTAGCAGTCTGATGAAGTCAGGCCTCAGAATTCCTTCCTTAGATTGTCAAAGGACTAGGAACAGCATGACCTGTAAGTCTGTTTGTGGCCTAACTCTGTGTGCCATTAAAGCTTGTGCCTGTCACCTCACTACATGCTTTTCCCCAGCTTCATGTCCCCATCTCGATTCTGCAGCCAAAGTTCATGCCTCCTCTGTGTGGCTGTGCTGTGAACCCTTTCTGGCCCCCCCCCCCCCACGGATCTTTTAAGTGTGGTGGGGGAGGGGAGCCAGTGTGAGGAGGGAGTGGGGGAGGACCTGGGCAATCATCAGTGTGGAGAGAAGTCAAACAGACAACTGCCTCGCTTTACACAAGATGGGAGCTGAGTAGGATAAGAGCACACCCTCCTCCACAGATACTTACATCAGTGCTTCTGTTTTTAACCCAGGATGTGTCCACCAAGCAAGAATGTGGGAGCAAGAAAAAAACTGGATTCTCTTCTGTGTAATAATGTGACTTCCTGATTCTATGGAATACTACTGATTGCAGTAAATATGGCTTTAGACCGTCCAGGAACACTAATGTTTGTCCCTGGGGGAATGTGTGGATGGAGCTGGTGTAATGGGTCCACCTTTGAATCAATAGGTGTTAAGTAAACAGGTGAGTACCCTCAACTCACCCATGTGAGGAACCCACCCTAGACAGCCCCTTCCCTCCCAATTACTGGTTGTTGAGGCATGTGGGGCATCAATAGACATTGTGGCTGGTCTTACTGGAGCCCCTGCTGAAAGGCCCAGATGTGGGGTGTGCTCTAATAGGGAGAGGTTATGGATTCTAGGATGAGAATTGATCCCTCTGGGTGAGGGGCACAATTTTCCAGAAGGTATGGAGATTTTCCTTCCAAAAACTAGAGGCAAGAATCTCTTTGAGGGAGACATTTAGATATGAGGGCTCCGGATTCAGGATGTGAACAGGTTGGTTCTGAGCCTGAGCAAGAACCTTGTTGTGAAGAGTTAACATCTTGGGCTCCTGTTGACTTTGGATTCTGAAGAAAACCAAACCTAGCATTCAGCTTAACTTTTCGTTCCCTCAATCCCTTTAAAATTACCTTGACCCTTCAGTAAAGTTGTCTCAAATAGGTTGGTATAGGGGAATTGAGGGTGCTGGATTGCAAGGTCAAGGCAGCACAAGAGAGGGCCCATGCTATGTCTGCAGACCCTGAATGGGAGCAGCAGGACCATGAATGGGGTCCTCAGCAGAGAGAGGGGCACACACTGGCTGTCAGCCCTAAGACAGAACTCTTTGTGTTGGGAACTTCTCAACCCTTCACTCTTCTGTCAAAACATTGTGGAAATGCAGAAGAGAGGATGGGGAAATTTCAAGTGTAAAGTATAACTTACTCATAACAAGATCACTGGAATTGTAATTTATGATCAAAGCCTTAAACTGGAAGACTATAATTCTGGTAACATTTAGACATTGCCCAAGACATGAGGCAAGAAATGTTTTCAGGAGTAAAAAGCTTGGTTGCACTTCTGTAATCATTGCTTCTGGGCCATTACTCATTGATCCACCACATGGCCAGCCCTGGTGGATGGCAATGGTGGAGTGTTCTACTCATAACCCAGAAAAGCAAAGATTGCTGAGTCATTGGCCCACATGATGGAGAGCCATAAAACTTGCACGTGGTGAATAATGTATTTCTGCCTGTTCTCCCAAAGGAGGCCCTCTTCCCTGGAATAGTATCTCTTCAAAGACCACATGAAAACATTTAACAGAATGAGATGCAATCAGAGATGATTAAAGCATAGGTGATGCTGATTACAAGACAGATCAACAAGAAAGTATTTTCACTAAAATACCTGGACATTTCTACCTTGATAGCCATGGTGTCTATTTCAGTCTGCTAATGGATTTGGTATAAAATCCTATTTTGAAAACTATAATCACTGTGGTCAATTGCTACAAACAACCCTTTACATATCTCTCTCACATTACACCACCTGCTTGGCAAAAACACAGCCCTGGGTCAATCCAAACCTGCCCAGCACCTGTGCAGTGGATTGTGGCAGGTGAATATACACCACGACCACCGTGGTGTTCATTGAATTAATGACCATAAACCTCAAATGAGCCTTTAATGCCATACTTTTCTCCTCCGTTTACTCTTTCACCTTCTGGGTGACTTTTCTCCTCTCCTGGCTCCCTCTTCTCCTCCTCCTCCTCTTCCTCCTTCTTGTTAAATTGAGGTATAATTTATGCTCACTGAAATGCACAGATGATGTGTGATGACATTGACAAATGCACGCATTGTGTAACCGACACCCCTATCGAATACAGAATACTATAGATCCCCACCCCCCACAGAAAGTTTCCTAAGTCCCTCCCAGCTGATTCCCGCACCAGCATCCCCAGCGGTAACCACTGTTCTGATTTCTATCTGGAGGGATAATCTCACCCCTTTTCCTTTCTCCTCAAATCTCCAACTCCTCTTCCCCATCCTCACTCTCAGCTGATGAGCTTGTTTCTGACTTCGTGGAGAAAATAAAAGCCACAAGAAGAGAACTTTCATATGCTCCCCCTGCCCCTTCCCATCTACCAGCACTTGCAACCTGCTGTCTTCCAGAGGGAGTATCTGGGCTCCTATCTGAAGCTAAGCCCAATCATCCCCTCTCCTGTGGGCAAGAAGAGCGCTCCAGCAATTCTTTCCTCTTTCTTTTGTATAATTTTCCACACACCACTGGACCCATGCTCATCAGCATTTATTTCTGTGCTATTACAGGTTCCATCTGAAAAGAGAAACAAAACAATTCCCTGCAACCCCACCATTCCCATTAGTCCCCATTTCTTTGCTCCTCATCGTAGCAAAACTCAAGGTGCAGTTCATATTCTCTGACTTAAATTCTTCTTCCCTATTCTCTCTCAAATCCTTTCTATTCAGGCTTTATTCCTGCCATCCCACAGAAACTGCTCTTCTCCAGGTCACCAAATGATCTCCATGTCACTAAATCCAATAGTAAAATTTGTAATCTTTGACAGGATTTGATAGAATCAGCCCCTCTTGTCTCCTTTGATAAAAGGAGACAATGCTTACAACACTCTCATGGGTTTCCTCACTGCTCCATTCTTCTCAGAATTTCCCCTCCTGACTCCTGGTCTTCTTCCAGAACCTTCCATGTTGCTGTGCCCCTTGGTCTCCTACCTCTCTCTGTCTACATGTCCTTTATCATTGCATTGGGCTCATGGCTTTAAATACCAACCTCATGGCACTGTTTTCCAAATTTGTTTCTCCAGCCCAGATGTCTGACCTTAAATCTACACTTATATTATCCAGCTTCTCACTGGGCATCTCTACTTGGATATCTGAAAGACGGCTTGACCTGAACGTGCCCCAAACTGCAGTCCTGATATTCTATAAACGACTTCACCTGTAGCTTTGCCATTTGGGTTGATGGCAATCCATCCTTGTGGCTGGCTGATCAGACCAAGATCTTCAAGTGACTCTTGACACTTTTCTTTCACTCATGCTCCACCTCCAATCTGTTGGGAAGGTGTTGGCTCTGTGTTGCTGATGGTATTACTTGTCATCAAATAATCCAGTTTCCTTTCCTGTTGTGCCCCTTCTTGCAGGATTAAATATCCCCACTTTGTTGAGTTTAGGAGTGATCATATGACTTGCTTTAACTAGATAAATGTGGGCAGAATTGATGGATACCATTTCCAGTGGATGCTCTAAGAGCCACCATGTATGGTATGCACATCTACTTTCTCCCACTACCACAATGATCCACAATGTTCCAGACAGAGGCTGCTCTGCCAGCCTGGACCCGGACCCAAAGCCAAGTCAAAAGGAGCAGAGCCACAGCTGACTCACACCTCACACTGGACATGAAGTGTTGTAAGCTGTTGGTTTGGGGGGGTCTCTTGTTACTGCAACATAACTATCTCTTTGAACCAGTACATGCTCCCTTTAAAAAGTGTACAGAATCTGTTCACTTCTACTACTACCCTGGTTCGAGCCACTGTCTTCTCATGCCTGGGTTCCTATAGTAGCTTCTTAACTGGTCTCCCTGCTTCTTCCTTCTGCCTCCCATGGTCAGTTCTCACTAAAGCAGCCAGAGAGATCCTATTAAAACCTGTTTCAAGTCTCTGTTCAAAAAATTCTGTAATAGCTCTTAGTTTCACAAGCCAGTCCTTGCAAGGATAAAGAGGCCCACGTGACTGGTGCCATTACCTCTCTCCTCACCTGTCACCATTCTCCCCCTTGTTCAGTGTGTTCTAACCCCACTCACCTCCTCACTGTTCCTCAACTCAATAGCCCCCTTCTCAGCTTGGGGCTTCTCTTGGAGCTCTTCTCTCTGTCGGTCAGGCTCTTCTCCCGAGGGCCTCGTATCAAACCTCCTTGCCTCCAAATTTTTGCTCAGATACCACCCTCTCAGGGAGGCCTACCCTGACCCCTCTCTTGACAGTTGTACCCTTTCCCCTCCCACCTCAGCACCTTTGATCCCCCTTACCCTGCTCTACCTGTTTTCCACATAGCACCTGTCACCTTTCAACATACTCTATCGTTTACTTTCATTTACTTTTTACCTCATATTTAGTGTTTCTTGCTTGCAGCCTGCCTCCCCCATTTGAATGTGAGTTCCACATGGGCAGAGATCTTTATTTTGTTTAGTGGCTATACTGCTTGGCTATTTCAGTGCTAGCACATGAAGTCTTTAGTACTTGGGTGAATTAGAGAAAATGTTTATTCACTGTAGAATACAGGGAAGCTGGAAGAAGGTAATGCTAGGAAGAGAAGATGGCTTTGCAAATCAACACAGGGAACCAGGGCCCCATCCACACCCAGTTCAGAAGGCCAGGAGACAGTGGTACTGAGTGAATAATTGGCTCTGGCCATGGTTATGCCTATGGCTCTTCTCATAAACCAAAATGCTTGCTCTGCTCTCAGATTACTTGCATTTCTTATACTTCAGACATGCCATGGTTGCAGAAGGTGTGAGTTTTAGAGCCATGCTCACCTGTTACTAAGCAGTTTTTCTTATGTACAAATATGCCACCCATCCCTAACTCTTTGTCTATCCATGACCATGGATCCACTAGAGGCTGAGTCCTTTACTGGGGGGTAAACAGCACAGCTCATTTATCTTCTGGGCCAGGAACCTAGAATAATGCCTGGCACATAGCAGTTGCTTGGTAAATTTGTAGAATAAAGGAATTCAGAATAGCAACCAAGTCCAGGAATAAAAGAAGCATCTTTTTAAAGTGTGGCTGTTCAACCAGACTATATGCAAGATCTGTCAGATAAGACTGGATGACGGTAATTATGAGTGGAATAATTGTCTAACTGAGGCTCAACTGTGGACTTATTTCCCAAGTAAACACTCTGAAATATTTGGGGTCTCGGACAAAAGTTCAAGTCCAGTGTTACGTAAGGTCTTTAAATGACTAACGTGTTGTAATTGTTGGGCAACACTAGTTGACTTGCAGTTAGTAGTTAAGAACATGGACTCTGGAGCCTGATTAGGTTTGAATTCTAACTCTGCCACTTACTAGCTGTGTGAACTTGGGCAAGTTACTAACTCTTTGTGACTCATTTCCTCATTTGTAAAATGGTGGCAATAATAATTCCTACCTCAAAGGCTTACTGTGAAGTTAGGTAAGTTAATGCATAGAAGCACTTATATCAATGCCCAACACATAGGGAGTAACATATGTTTGCTATTTTGTTGTCATTATTGTGTATATTCTATCTACCCTTTCTACCCATTGTGCTGAGTTAATTATCTACCTGTTGTACATTCTGAAAGCCAGGAAAAGACTGTGTTCCTTAAAATACTATTGCCCAAATATCGGTCCTCTATGCAGTGTGCTTGGTCAAAGTTGGCCTATTAGCTTCATATTTGTTTAACTTTTGATAGGTGGGGGTTAATCATAGAACAACTTTTGTTCTCTTAAAATAGACTTTAGGTTCTCTCTTCTCCTAAATCCCCTTCTTCCTTTTTTTAAAATTTTATTTTTAAGTAATCTCTACATTCACATGGGGCTTGATCCTACAACCCCAAGATCAAGAGTTTCATGCTCTACCGACTGAACCATCCAGTCACCCCTCCCCTTCTTAATCTGTAATAATATCCCAGCTTTCTCAGAAATGAGGGAGACGTCCAAAGATAAAGAAGACTGTTGACCTAGACCCCAGAAAAATGAACCTTTTCAGGATGTGTGAAAATGTGCATTCAATAGGAAATGGAGATTACAGGTAAGTTTTCTTCTTAATACTTTTACAGTTGATCCTTGAACAGTGCAGAGGTTAGGGGTGCCAACCCCCATGCAGTTGAAAATGTGCATATAACTTTTGACTCCCCAAGAACCTAACTGTTAATAGCCTACTATTGGCCAGAAGCCTTACTTATAATAGAAAGTCTATTAATACATATTTTGTATATTCTGTGTATTATTACTGTACTCTCACAATAAAATAAGCAAGAGAAAAGAAAATGTGAAGAAAATTATAAGGGAGCCACAATACATCTACAGTATTGTACTGTATTTATTGAAAAAATTCCTGTGTAAGTGGACCCACACAGTTCTAGCCCACGTTGTTCAATGGTGAACTGTATTTTCTAAAACATGCCCAGTGAACATGGATGTTTTAAAATTTTGAGTAAATATGGTCTTTGATAAAAGAGAGAATAAAAAATCATGTTAAAATTTTGTTAAACAGCTAAAAGATCACCTAAAGGAGGACACAGCAGGGCAGATCAAGGGGGTGCAGGATAGATCTTGAAGCACGAGGGAGCACGAGAAGGAATACATGAGAAATGGGAGTGAGAGGCAGGCTTCCCTCCAAACCTGAAGCCATTTGGAAGAGTAAAAAGACGATCAGGAGACCAGAAAAACTCTTAGCTGATCACTAAACAATGTTTGAGCACCTACTATATGTGAATCACTATGCTGGATATTGTAGGAGAGAGAGCTATGAACAAGACAGGGTCTCTGTCCTCCAATTGCATTAAAACATGCCCTTCAGAGGACACCAACTCTGTAGCAATTGTGTCACCCCCAGGGACAGAATCTTACAAGCACGATGCCAGTACTCTTCAAAGAATCCTCTGCTGACCAAGCAAATCAGGAATATCAGAGCTGATTAGGAAAATGGCAGATTCCCAGACCTCTCTATTCCTGATGAATCAGAGTGTCTGGGGCCCAGGGCCAAAGGCCCTGGCTTTTAATCAAGCACTTTGAGTGATTCTTATGCACAATTTAAAATGTTAGAACTCCCACCGCTTTGTAGTAGGTACCAAATGAATTATAAGAGAAATTGCTTTTGGCTGGAGGGTGGGGATAGATAGTTTCATGGAGGAAATTTTGAACCAGGGCTTTGGCTGGATTTTGCTACCTGTGGCAAAGGGGAGGCAGTATTCCAAGAGCAATGACTGACTTGGTCCAAGGCACTGAAGTGCATGGGGGGGGGGGGGGGGTGGCAGTGACTGTAGCCCAGGGAAGAACTGGCAGTTCTGAGGCTTCGGGCAGACTCACTTGCAGACCAACCAGGTGATGTGTTTTCCTTTTACACGGCTGTCCTGCCTTCTCTCGGGCTTTCTCTTCCATGCACAACCAGGTTGACGTTTGAGAAGAATTTCACCATGGAAAGCTGGTTTTGCTTTGTGCTCACTTGTCACTGAGTGAAGTAAGCTCGGCGGCTTTCTGCCTTCTGTCAAGTCAGCTGTTCTCTGAATTCAAGCAGAAGTATGAGAATTTGTTGCCACTCAGGCTGGAATTTTGCCATCCTTAACCACTTGAGATACTGTGAGCTGGCTATATTTCCACATGGAAGACAGTGCACTCAATGCTACTGTCACCTAGGGTAGGTTAGGACAGTTAGCACTGAAACCAGGCCAGCACTTTGGCATGCCCAGATGGGTTTGCCATCTTGGGCAGCCTCTGGGGTGGATGAGTGTGGCAAGCAGCAGGAGATGAGATGTTACTAAATAGCATAAATGCCTCGACCAACTGTTGAGTCTGCACGACCAACTGTTGAGTCTGCACGTGGGTTGGTACCTCCCTAACTTGACCCCCTGGAAGTTGTCAATCAACTGAACAACAAGCATTTAATGACTGATCCTGCTGTTGACTCAGCGTTCCATGCCTCCACGCCTTTCTTGATTCCTAGCTGATGCTATTTGAGGGTTATAAGGGATGAGACCTTGGTGCTCATCTCCCCATGAAGCCTGGGGCCCAGGCTCACCATTCTGCAACCTCACCACTACAGCCCTGCCTCCTTTCTGGCCCCCCACCATTGTGGTATAGCAGAAAAACATGATGAGCTGGGAGTACCATATGGACACAGTGCAACAGGCAGGGAGATGTGCTGCCAAGATGTCCCTCCCAGGAAGGACTTGTGGTCCCAGCCCTGGGAGTAGTGTCCGCAGACAGTTGTCAGTCATCAGCCCTTTGGGGTCTCCCCCAGGGCCACGTCCACATCTAATGACTGACCGAGGCAGGTGTATACAAGCTTGGCCATTTGGCCCAGTGCTGGACAACACAGATGTGCTTCCCAGTCCTACTTCTGGTCCCTTCCTTCCACAGATGCTGATCCTAAAGGTATTCCCTAATAAACAACCACAACCTTAATCCATTTCGCAGTCTGCTTCCCAGAGAACCCTACTTCCAATGCATGAATTTGAATTTCAACTAATTAGGAGCGCTGTAATCTTGAGGAAGCAATAACTTATTTTCTGTTAGACTTAACTTCCATCTCTGCAAAATGGGAATAATGAATCATTTCTTCATTGGATCATTGTGAATTCACTTAGTTTAATATGGTGCAGAGTAATTACTCATAAATATTAGATGTCATAATAATCTTGGGTGAGATATATAACGTCTATGAGTCTTAGATCCTTTATCTAAAAATGAGAGTAATACCACTTACATTCAGGATTTTGGTAAGGAATGTATGTCACAACGTGTGTGTGTGTATTAGGTAGTCAACAGATGCCACCCTCCCCCCAACCTCCTATCATTTTGCCTTTAAAATATCAAAAGTACCCTTATATAGTGAATTTTAAAAATAATTCATGTTTATGTTCTTTCCCTTTATTGGTTACCCTTTATCAGAGTATAGGGTGGTTGTATTTGGAGGAGGAAAACTGAATGCAAAGCAGAAAGGTGAGGCTAGGATAGCCCTGGTTTTGTGTCTCTCTTCTCTTCCATCACAGTTCAAAGGCCAACTCTTCCAGGAAGCTCACCCTGACTGACTCAACACATTCTGCAAAGCCCACATACAAACTTTAACTCCCTTCTTCTTTCCACTTTTGTAATCCTTATTATGATATATTCCTTATTGTGATATATTATGTTAATATTGTCTCTGAGAAGTGGGGATAATATCTGTTTTTCAAAGGGAGTGCACTGGGCCAAATGCTGCTTAGTTCCCTGGGAGTGTTCTGGTTACTACACTAGTTCATAGTGATTGACTCTTACAGCAATGCTGAGTCCTCCTAGAAGCCTTGTGAGATGCTCCAGGAGTTCCTGCTGAGTTCACAAGGAATATGAGAGCCAAATGGGGTCTTCTGAGGTGCTGTGGTCCCTCCTCTTAGTCATGAGGGAACTTTGTTTTGATCATCTCTTTAAATGATGACATTTTAAGGCTCATGTGAAATTTGGGTAGCCCCATCTTTATTGCATCTTCTCTGTTTTATAACTTGATACTCTTGTTTTGTTTCTGCTTTAAAGCTTGTTCAGTTGTAGGAACATTGTCTTACACTGACGCCTACTGGGCAGGTGGGAAATAACGGGTAACTGCAGCACTGGTGTCTAGAAACTGAAATTTTGTTTTCCTTATTGCATCGATCTTTAAGAAGCATCTTTCTTACAACTATCCTAGTTTTGAGCTTCCATTTCCCACTTCTGCTACTAAATGTAAAGGTCCATATTAGATTTTAAGTTTCTTAGGTTATGACGATTTCATCCAGTTAAAATGTTAAAAGCCCAAAAATACCTTTAATCAATGTCATTCCATAGATATATTTACCATTTCATGATGAACAATAATCACACTCATTAGATGTGACCTTAATGTTGCAAGCATTGCAGCTGTGAAAAGCTGATGTCAAGTGGGACCAATGCAGAGTATGGACATTCTTCCTCCTAGATTCCCCATTGGTGGCAGCAGTGAGGCACCCTCTAATCTGGATCAAAACACTCCACGTTTAAGATACACAACAGATGAATATAGGGGAAGGGAAGGAAAAATAAGATAAAATCAGAGAGGGAGGCAAATGATAAGACTCTTAAATACAGAGAACAAACTCAGGGTTGCTGGCGGGGTGTTGGGTGGGGGGGGATGGGCTAAATGGGTGATGGGCATTAAGGAGGACACTTGTTGGGATGAACACTGGGTGTTATATGTAAGTGATGAATCACTAAATTCTACTCTTGAAATCATTATTACACTATATGTTAACTAATTTAGATTTAAATAAAATTTAAAAAAATAAACAAACAAAAACAAAAGCACTCCACGATGGCGGTAAGAACCATCCACGATGAATGTGATAAATTCTTTCCTTGAAGGTTTCTCCAGGGATCAGGACCCTAGTAAAAATTCATCCAAGTGTTTCATCATCCTCATGTTACAAAACCATCTCTCTCCTGCTTTTATCTAAAAGTTTCTTTTGTTTGTTCTCCTAAGGTTTGCAAATGATTAATCAAATTCTATTCATAAACGCTTTACAAAATATACCAGTAGGTTATATTCTCATAATTATCTCCTTACCAACCCCTTTGTTGGTACAGAGTGAGCACTTAACTGGTATCAAATGTGGTATGACAAAGTAGTAAAGAGCTTTAGAATCAGGCTGTGGTGTTACACACACACACACACACACACACACACACACACACACACACACACATAAATATAAGATATAAAATATTTTAAAATATATATTAATTTTTTTTAATGTTTATTTTTGAGACAGAGAGAGACAAAGCATGAGCAGGGGAGGGGCAGAGAGAGAGGGAGACACAGAATCTGAAGCAGGCTCCAGGTTTCAAGCTGTCAGCACAGAGCCCAATGAACCATGATATCATGACCTGAGCTGAAGTCAGACGCTTAACCGACTGAGCCACCCAGGAACCCAAAAAATATATACATATTTTTAACTAGGCTCTATGCCCAGTGTGGGACTTGAACTCATGACCCTAAGATCAAGAGTCACGTGCTGTCCTGACTGAGCCACCCCCAAACCTTTTTCACTGTACTTTTTCTTTTGTTGATAATGTAATCACTTTGCCGCATCTACTGCGAGAATGAAGACTACTCTCGGCAATCAGACTGTCGACATTGCAGAAAATGTTGACATCACTCTAAAGGGATGCACTGTTACTGTGAAGGGCCCCAGAGGAACCCTGCGAAGGAACCTCAGTCACCTCAATATAGAACTCAGTCTGCTTGGAGATAAAAAGAAGAGGCTCTGCGTTGACAAATGGTGGGGAAATAGAAAAGAACTGGCAACTGTGTGCACCATCCATAGTCACGTACAGAGCATGATGAAGGGTGTTACCCTGGGCTTCCAGTACAAGATGGGGTCTGTGTATGCTCACTTCCCCATCAGTGTTGTTCTTCAGGAATGGTTCTCTTGTTGAAATCTGAAATTCCTTCAGTGAAAAATATATCCATAGGGTTCAGATGAGGCCAGGTGTTGCTTGTCCAGTATCTTGAGCCCAGAAAGATGAGTTAATGCTTGAAGGGAATGACGTTGAACTTGAATGAAACCCAGTTGCTTGATTCAGGCATGCCACAACAGTTAAAAAGAAAGATATCAGAAAATTTGGGGATGGTATCTGTGTTTCTGAAAAAGGAACAGTTCAGCAGACTGATGAATAAGATCTAAGTTGTCCAGCTACAGAAACAGCAAGAAGGCAGATGATTTTTCAGACTTACTTGTGATATTTTGAAGATGCAATAAGGAGTGCCTGGGTGGCTCAGTCAGTGAAGTGACTGACTCTTAATTTTGGCTCAGGTCTTGGTCTCACGGTTGGTAAGTCTGAGCCCATTGGGTTCTACATTGACAGCATGGAGCTTGCTTGGGATTTTCTCTTTCCCTGTCTCTCTGCCCCTCCCCCCCTCTCAAAATAGATAAACTTAAAAAAAGATACAATAAAAGCTGTATTAGTTTGGGGGAAAATAATATAATCATTAAAAGTACTTTCTAGTGAGTTCTGTCGGTTTTCTCGTGTTGTATGTATACGTGTGTGTGTATGTATATGTATGTATGTGTGTGTATATATGTGCATTTATACATGTAATAGACTATTATTCAGCCTTAAAAAATAAGGAACCTCTGCCATTTTTGATGACAACATGGATAAACTTGGAGGGTATGATGCCAAATGAAATAAGCCAGTGAGAAAAAGACAAATACTGCATGGTATCACTTATATATGGGATTTCAAAAAAAAGACAAAGAAGTTAGACTCATGGAAGCAGAGAATAGAATAATGGTTTCCAGGAGCTTGGAGACTGGGGAAATGAGATATTGGTCAAAGGTTACCAACTTTTAGTTATAAGATGAATGACTTCTGAGGATCTACTGTATAGCATAGTGACTATAGTTAATAATGCTGTATTGTATACTTGAAATTTGCTAAGATTTGCTAAGAGAGTAGATCTTAAGTGCTCTAAACACACACACATACAAAGTATAACTATATGAGGGATGGTTGTGTTAATTAGCTTGACTGTGGCAAACATTTCACAATGTGTACATGTATCAGATCATCATGTTGTACACTATATATATTTATTTATTTATTTATTATACTTCAGTAGAACTGAAAAGGTGAAGAGAGGAAGACAGCATCCAGGTTCTAAGCCTGATAGCATTCATTAACACATGTCTGGGAACAAATAGATCCTGGTATCATCTGGGGTTTAGAGGAGCCCTTGAGAGATTGACACCAGGTATACTTGGAAGGTGCCTGGAGCAGAGGGGACATACAAGTTCAGAGAGAGGAGAGGGAATGGATTTGTGACCCTGAGAGACAGATTTGGAGGCTCCTCCCCCTTCCTAACTGTGGATCTCGGGCAGTTACGTTGCTTCTCTTTGCTTCAGTTTCTTCATCTGTACATGGGGATAGCAATACCACTTTGTATAGCTCTTGTGATAAATTAATAACACAGTGCATGGCACACAGTAGGTGCCAAATTATTTCTATTTTGTTTCAAAAAGCATACCATTTGCTCTGGCCCTGTATACAGTCTGAATATCCTCTTAGTAACACTTCTTTCATGTGATAGATGCCATTTCTGGAAATCCTTAGGGCTCAAACCTTCCTCTGTTCATGTTTTCTAGTTGTCACAAATGATCTCTGTCTTTCTCTCAAACTTCTCAGACACCCTTTGGCCCTCACATTGTTTGCTTCAGACTTTAAAAAATGGTCTCGGATTTATTTGTTTAACAAATATTTTTGGGGCTCCTACAATGTGCCAGCACTAGGGGTAGAGCAGTGAGTAAAACATATGAAAATTCTTGTCCTTATAGAGCTTTTACTCCAGGAGAGGAGGACGGAAAGGCAAGTAGAGCATATGAGTTGTCAGGTGATCAAAAATTGCTAAGTAAAAAAAAGAAGGGCAAGAAAAGAGATAGGGACTCGTGTGTGTGTGTGTGTGTGTGTGTGTGTGTGTGTGTGTGTGTGTTGGGGGGAGATGGGTTTTCATTGCTCATAGAACTATATGGGGGACAAGGAGCTCTGGGCTTCTTGTGCTGACAGAAAAAAAAAGAGTTATAAGTATTCTGGGGTTGGTCTTGATTGTCTCGAGGAAGATAATGGTGTGAAATGGGAGGGTTGGGGAGTTGGTGTGTTGGGCTCTTGCCAGAAGTATTAACAGTCCCCTCTTGGTTCCTGCCAAAGGCAATGTGGAAGAGAATGTGGGGAGAACTTTCTTGATCTTATCTGGAGCTTGGAACCAGTTGGTGGGCTTCCCTTTTGATTCCCTCTGTCAGGCAGTGGGGATTTTGTAAATGTTGATTGACTTCTTGGGACTCAGTCACTGACAAGCATTTGAAGAGAGAGGGAGAGGGAGAGAGAGAGAAGAGAAGCAGAAGGAACCTCAGATGTTACCTTCAAGGAGCCTATCCTGTTCCTTTGGAACACAAGAGATTAGTAGAGAATCTGATATAGTCCTTCAGAGGATGACTTCCTAGTCCTCTTCCTAGAGCAGCTATCCTAAGGTATGATACCAAGAAATATTGGTAAGAAAATATTTAGCAAACATGGCAGAGTGGAGGGGGCATTGGCTGGGAGAGAATCTGTGTTCTCCTGTAGGCTGCCTGACTCTTGGGCTGCTGCACTACCCCTCCAAATCTGTTTCTTTTTTTTCTTCTCTATAATGAGGAGGCTGGCCTCTAACGTCCATTACCAATACAGAATTCCATGACTGTAAGAAGAAGTTGGAATTTTATCTCTGTTGTTGGAGTTTTCAGTAGAAAATAGAGGGCTTTAGAGCATAGATAAGAGTTTTCATTTATTTTTTCTTTTCAGTTGATTTTGGAAGAAAGGGCCTCAGGAAAGGAAGAGTTGGCTTTTGTTTTTGGTTTAGAGGTAGATTACATTTCTTGGATCTTAGCCAAACATAACAGAGTGGATCTTTCAAAGAGTGAGAAAAAATTGGCAGAATTGCTGCCTTGATGAAGAAAGCTTTTCCACTCAGTTTTCTGGAGGAGGGAGAGAAAAATCCCGGGAAACCAACTTAAATGCCCCCATTGGGAAGATGCCTAGTCCCTCTACATTGAATTAGATGCTCTCTCCTCTGTTTTCACAGAAAAGTAAGGAACAAGTTGGAGCCAAGGGATAGCAAAAAGGGAAATGACCCCACAGAAGAGTGGCAGTGCATATAAGATGAACATTTAGGACGTGTGTGATTAATGAACAAATAAATGAAAGAATGAAAGCAAGTTAAGACCAACCAATAGGTAAGAGAAAATGGGGAAATCAGAAAACTTGACTAAATGTGGTTTATGAGAATTTAGAAAAGGAGTTATCCCCAGGACCCAACATAGCTTCACCAAGGACTGGTCTTGCCAGTAATCTCACTGGTAGATCTTCAGACTTGTAGGTTGGAGGATGGCTGTGGACAGAATCTATGTCAATTTCAGAAAAAATCAGTTAAAGTCCCCCTTGTTTGTTTGTATTGCTTGAGATGGTGAAATGCAGACTCGATCATACTGTTAGGTTAATTTCAGCTGGTAGAAATAACTTTATTCAAATAGTGTTGATTATGCCATTTTTCTTCCTGGAATGAGGTATCAAGTTGGGCCCGACTATTCAACTTTTTTTTTTTAATAATTTATTTTGAAATAATTATAAATTCACAAGAAGTAATAAAAAATGTATAGAAGCATGTATGTTTCATTCTGTTTCTTTCATTGATAACATTTTGTATAGCTATAGTATGGTATCACAAACAGAAAATTGGTGTTGGTACAATCCACAGAGTTTATTCATATTTTACCCAGTGTTACATGTGAGTGTCTTTGTGTGTGTGTCTGTGTGTATGTGTAGACTGTGCAACTTTATTACATGTATAATTACAGTATAAGTTAAATGTATAACATTTTCATACAGGTTTTTGAGCATAAGTTTTAATTTCTGTGGGATATATGCCCAAGGATGCACCTGTTAGGCTATAGGATAATTATATGTTTAGTTTTAACAATTTAGCAAATTATGGGGAACCTGAGTGGTTCAGTCAGTTGAGTGTCCAACTCTTGATTTTGGTTTGGGTCATGATCTCATGGTTGTGGGATCAAGCCTCATGTTGGGATCCATGCTGAGTAGGGAGCCTGCTTGGGGTTCTCTCTCTTTCTCCCTTAGCCCCTCTCCGCTGCTCACATGAGCTCTCTCTCTAAAATAACTATAATAAAAAAAGCAATTTAACAAATTACTATCCAAAGTAGCTGTACCATTTTACATTCCCATCAGCAATGCATGATTGGCCTGGCTTCTAGGATTTAGTATTATTACTATTTTTAATTTTAGCCATTCTGATATGTGTATAATAATACCTCGCTGAGGTTTTTTGTTTTTTTGGTTTTTTTTTTTTTGCTGAGGTTTTAATTTGCATTTTCCTAATGGCTAAGATGTTGAACATCTTTTCACATGTGTATTTACTTGCTCTCTGTATATACTTTTCAGTTAGATTTTTGTTCATGTCTTTGTGCATTTTCTAATTGGATCGAATTGGATTATTTGTTTCTTATTGTTGAATTTTGGGACTTCTTTTTTTTTCAAGAGAATATTAAATCATTTATTGATTACACATGATAATGGACAATACACAAGCTTTAATCCCATCTATAATTTTATCTGATACCATAATTCAATTTAGATATATTGCATAGGATGTGCCAACAATCATATTAATAACTAAATAAACTCCAGGACTTTGCTTGGGTGACCCTTTTAATGCTGAACTCGAGGTCACAACACATTAACTATCAGTTCAACCACACCAACGTTTGTGGAGACAATGGCTTCTGTGCCCAAGCAGGTTGCAAATAAATTTCAAATGGAACCTGGCATCACCCTGATGGAATTCTAACTTCACACTGTTGGGGTAGTTTACCAAGATGGCTTCAGACACAGCACATTTTAAAAAAGACACATTTATTCAGCGTCATGATCAGACTATTACATTTAGCAATCAACAGCATGGGTGCAAAAAAAAATAATCTACATTAAAACCCTTTGTTGGAATGCTTTACACTTTGCACAGAACAGAAACTAAAATAACCTGTTATACAATTAGTCACAAATACAGTCCTCGAGTTTTTTGCCCATACACATGAGTATTGTCTAACACATGTCTTCTTTGTAGCAGCTAGGCCCTGCCACCACTGTGCTTGGCTGAGTTCACAAATCTGTTGTAACCTGTAGCTTTCCTGTCACTTCTCTGGCTCTCCTCTCCTGCTAAGCTTTGTTTCCTGGCAGTAATTAAAACCTTCTGCCACCGCCATAGCTACTGCTGCTGCTGGAACCGCCATAGCCGCCTTGGTTTCGTGGTTTGACAAAGTATTGGCCTCCACCACCATAGGGGCCAGAGCTTCTGCCTCCAAAACTTCCTCCTTTCATGGGTCCAAAATTTGAAGATTGATTGTTGTAATTGCCAAAATCATTATAGCTTCCACCACCTCTAAAGTTGCTTCCATCATTACCAAATCCGTTATAGCCATCCCCACTGCCACCGTATCCACCACCACCTCGACTGCCACCAAAGCCACCTCGCTCACTGAAGTTTCCTCCACAGCCAAAGTTGTCATTCCCACCAAAACCACCTCCACGACCACCACCGAAGTTCCCAGAACCACTTCGACCTCTTTGGCTGGAAGAAGCACTAGCCATCTCTTGCTTAGATAAAGCTTTCCTTACTTCACAGTTGTGGCCATTCACAGTATGGTATTTTTGAATGACAATCTTGTCTATAGAGTCATGGTCGTCAAATGTTACAAAGGCAAAGCCTCTCTTTTTGCCATTGCCTCGGTCTGTCATGATTTCAATCACTTCAATTTCCCCATATTGTTCAAAATAATCTCTTAGATGATGTTCTTCAGTGTCTTCTTTAATGCCACCGACAAAAATCTTTTTCACAGTTAAGTGGGCACCAGGTCTTTGAGAATCTTCTCTCGAGACAGCCCTCTTTGGTTCTACAACTCTTCCATCCTCCTTGTGTGGCCTTGCATTCATGGCTGCATCCACCTCTTCCACAGTGGCATAGGTGACAAACCCAAAGCCTCTGGAGCGCTTGGTGTTTGGATCTCTCATTACCACACAGTCCGTAAGCGTTCCCCACTTACCAGGAAGCTCAAAATGGCTCCTCAGACTCTCATCGTTGTTTCAAAGCTCAAACCTCCGATGAAAGCTTCCGCAGCTCTTCAGGCTCTTTGGGAGACTCTGACTTAGACATGACGGCAGTGGGAGGGGAGACTTTCACGATGCTTACTCAGCGACATCCACGGGTGGAAAGGAGTAATCTCGAGACTTCTTTATACATTCTAGAAACAAGTCCTTTATCAGACACCTGATTTGCAAATATTTTCTCCCAGTGTATAATTGATCTTTGTAATCCTCTTAACAGTGTCGTTTACAGAGCAGAAGTTTTACATTTTGATGAGGTGCAATTTATCAAGTTTTCCTTTAGTGGATCATGCTTTTGGTGTCAAATCTAAAATTTCTTCACCTAATCATGAAGATGTTCTCCCATTTAATTTGTAAAAGTTTTATCATTTTATGTTTTATATCTATGTCCATAACCCACTATAGGTTAATATGTTCAACTTAAAATTTTTTTGTAATATTTATTTTTGAGAGAGAGAGAGAGAGAGAGAGAGAGAGTGAGTAGTGGGGGGGGGGGGGGGCAGAGAGAGAGGAAGACACAGAATTCAAAGCAGGCTCCAGGCTCTGAGCTGTCAGCACAGAGCCTGATGTGGGGCTCAAACACACAAGCAGTGAGATCATGACCTGAGCCAAAGTCGGATGCTCAGCTGACTAAGCCACCCAGGTGCCCCAATACATTCAACTTTTAAAGTCAAAGAGGTTGAAAATATGGTAGGTATGCCGGTGATACAAGCCCCCAAGATAAAATTTATAAGCATGCCATATCAGAGTTTAGTGTGATGGTTGAGAATGTGGGTTCTAGAGCCAAGCTGCTTGGTTTTAAATGCCTGCCCTACCTGGGAGCCCTAGGGAACTATGGTAAACTCTGTCTTAGTTTCTGCATCTGCAGAATGGGATTAATGAGAGTATTTGCCTTAGATGGTTGTTTTGAGAACTTACTGGGATAATACATGCAGAACACTTAGAACTATACTCCAAGAAATGCTGCCTATTATGCAAAATTTGGGTAGTTACAGGGAAGACAGGTCCAAGTAGGGAGCACATGTGAAAAAAAAAATGTTTGTATAGACAAAAAAGTGGAGAGGTTAACTTAACTTACTTGCAATGTTTAACTTAAATATTTGTACAATTTTTGTTCATTGATATATGCTTATAAACATATGTCTTCATCCTGAAATAGCAAAGTTTGCACAGGATCAAAATAACAAGGAATTTAAATCCATTCAGTGAAAACAAGAGTCCCTTGTTTACAACTGTATAGATTCTCAAATGCATTTTTTTTTTCATATTCTTGTTGACATTTTACAAAGCAAAGTCACTGTTTTAGATTATCAACTATGAGAAAATGGTCATGATTTCCATGAAAGTAAAATAGCCCAGCAGTAGGGTAAAAGGGCATCACCAGAGTTCATAGTTATAGCCTGATATGGGGGTCATGTAGATTCTCAGCCTCTCATAGTGGGGACTTCTGGGCCCCAGCCCTTGGTACCACTAACAGAATGCTGTTGGGGCATGGATCTTTCTTATGGTCTCTATCTTCACTGAAAATGAGGAAATGAGAGAGATGTTGATATAGGAGGGTTGACTAGGTGGAGAAAGAGGTTCCTGGAAGTGAGAGGAAGAAGCTATTACAAATATTAGGCATTAAAAGAGAGAGGACAGAGGAAGTGAAGAGCGCCTGAGATTACTAGAAAGAGGTGGTCTTCCCTTGGACTGGTCATTACTTTGTCAGGAAGCAGCTGAGGGGCACTGGGCAATTCACCCACTGTCTCTGTGCCTGGGTTTCCTTTTCTGCCTCATCATGAAAAGAGTGTCTACCCCACACACTTCATGGGCTGTTATCCATTTACATGAAAGTTCTTTAAGCAAAACATAAATATATGACATTGTTTTATTTCATTGTGGACCAAATAGACATATATTTTTGTTCGTTCATTCTTGTTCTGGAGTCTCCCTCTCCTGCTCTCTCGGTCTTAGATTTTTTTGGTTCCCTTCTCACTCTAGCAGTCCTCCTACTCTAGCAGTGTCTCAGCAGTGTGCTGTGGCTGGCTTTACCAGAGATGCTCTTTTGTGTTAGTAACTGCTACACCATGTTTCTAGTTAGATCATTAAGCTCATTCTCCTCTCCTAACTCTGTAATGTAGGAAACCGACCCAGATTATTCACCCTATGCCTTGCTACTTCTCAGGTGTCTTTGTGCCTGAAAAAACACAGGCCCTAAGTCCACCCAAGGAAACAAGCTTGAATTTGTCTTAAAGAATAGATATATGAATATTAGTTTAATCAACATTATGAAATACAAATGTAGATTCACATTACTCACAGTTCTAGTGAAAACTGTGCATGTGCACATGTGGAATAGTTTGAAGAGAAGACAATTTTTTTTTTAAGTACTGTAAATTTGTCTATTTTTGCAGAAAACAGGAGAGTATTTTTTAGGGCTTACTATTATGGGGGTTATGATCATCATTGCCTTCAATTTTTAACTATGTGTGTAATCAATGGAAGTATTTTTAGATACATTCACAGTTTTACACCAAAAATGGAAAGTTAAAGAATTAGTCCTTTGGGAGATATTTTGGAGGGAAAAATCTAGTGACCACAAAGTCCCTAAATTAAGTATGAAAACATGGGAGAAAATTTCTAATAGTGGGCCATATAAAGACCTTGGAATAATCTCAAGTTTTCTTAATTTAAATACTTACTTGTTATTCATATTTTATTCCCCATTGCAACCTCATCAAGTTTAAGAATAGAGTCATATGTGTATCAGGAGAAGAGAAATATATATATATATATATGTTATTTTTTTCATGATTTGAGGAAGCACTAGGAAGACTGTCTTGTATCATTAGAAATCTACCATTAGAGAACTATTCTTTGGGGAGTACCAGCTCTCCAGGAGGGAGACATATTAAGCTGCTGTCAATCAAGGGGCGCCTGGGTGGCTCAGTTGGTTGAGCATCCAACTTCGGCTCAGGTCATGATCTCACAGCTTGTGAGTTCGAGCCCCGCATCAGGCTCTGTTCTGACAGCTCTGAGCCTGGAGCCTGCTTCGGATTCTGTGTCTCGGTCTCTCTCTCTGCCCCTAACCCACTCGCATTCTGTCTC
Organism: Puma concolor; assembly: GCF_028749965.1. Classification (NCBI taxonomy): domain Eukaryota; kingdom Metazoa; phylum Chordata; class Mammalia; order Carnivora; family Felidae; genus Puma; species Puma concolor. The sequence goes on along the minus strand of NC_141668.1, from coordinate 92,490,397 downwards.
TGTTCCTCTCAAAAATAAATAAACATTAAAAAAAATAAAAAGCTGCTGTCAATCAAGAACACATGTACAAGCCACATAGGATCATCACGAAACATAGGGTCTAAATTCAGATGGAGCTAGGATTTAATTTGGCTTTGGCACTTACTAGCTGTGAGATTCTGGGAAAACTATACTTACCTTCTCTGAGTTCCAATTTCTTCACCTATAAAGTGGAGTTAATAAAAATGAAAGACCCAATTTTAATGAGCTGATATATTTGAAGAATCCAATACAATACTTAGTTTAAAGTAGGCTCATAGTGCATGGCAATGATAATTATTAGTAATAGCAGCAATTTAGAATATTTAGTTCAGACTGGGGCTTGCTTAGCTTTGGGGGTACATGAAGATATTAAAGAGGTATACAGATTTAGATAATTTTAAGGGAGTCAATTTCCAGATTCTACGTTTCTGTACATAAACACTTTTTCTGTACTCATCTGCTTGCAAATACACCTGCCTCAGGTTGCTTCTCCTTTTCCATCTTTCCTTTTACAATTTCCCTTATTCTGCCTTTTAAGAAAGAGGCATATTTTTCATATCATACAATGGTACATTGCCACGGGTGAAGAAAGCTCTGGGATGCCAAGCAAAGGCAACTTAGTCTATAGGTATTTGAGAGCTTCCATTAATCAAAATGGAACCATGATCCAAACAATAGGGCACCATGTCTTTCCCTGTCCTATGCTTATGCTTATCTCTGTTAAAGGCCAAGCATAACTGTTATGGAGTGAATGTTTGTGTCCCCCTCCCCCCCAAAATTCATATGTTAACATTTTAACCCCCAATATGATGGTATTAGGAGGCAAGGAATTCGGGAGATAATTAGGTCATGAGGATGGAGCCTTCGTGAATGGGATAAGTACCTTTGTAAGAAGGGATATGCAGGCTCCCTCTTTGCTCTCTGACAAGGAAAGGATGGGCATCTGCAAACAGGGAAGAGGGCCCAGCTCAGACATCAGATCTTCCATGATCTGGTCTTCCTGGCCTTCAGGACTGTGAGAAATTAATGCTTTTTGTATAAGCCACACAGTCTATGGTAATTTGGCAGAGCATCCTCAACTGGCTAAAACGATACCATAAACAGGTGTGCTGGCTGCTGACATATATTTAGATGTGTTGCTTTCAAGTATATTATGGATTAGGTGAGGGCTGGGTGGATAATGGCTTTTTTTTTGGTCTTCACTACTGGCAAAGAAGATATTGTTCTTGAGGAAAGACTCCCTTGAGAATGGAGCAAAAAGAACATCTCTTGGAAATATTAACGATGGCAGCATGTTATTCACTCAGGTGACAAACTCATGATAGGTTTCTGTACTTCAGCTATCTATCTATCTTGAAATGTTCAAGATTTGTAAAAAGCATCCTGGGAAATGCCAATCTGCTATGAGCTGTACTCTCTGCAATTTTAACATCTCAGTAATGAGGATGGGTTCAGTGAATACCCTGATTTATCTGCATATTAGTCTCATCTCAATAGTATGATTTGCATGATTACAAGATGAAAAGACCCACAATTTCTTCCAACATACCAACGTTGTCTTTTATATTGAGAAACATGTATTAGAGGCAAGTTAGTGTTTTGTATTTTCTTGAATATTTATTCAAATTAATAGGAAAAACATTTTCATTTATTTTTGCCAAAAGTTAGCAAAATATGAACTCCATAATCATTTTTATGCAGTTACCAGTCTCCTGCTCACTGTCATTCATCAACAACTTTTCTGCTTATTTATTAAATCCTACCATGTACTTATTAGGAGTATTAGTTAGCTCTGACTGCCATAACAAAATGCCACAGACAGGATGGCTTGACCAACAGAAGTTTGTTTTTTCAGAGTGTCCTCACATGGTGAAGACAGAAAACTCTGGTGTCTTTTCCTTTTCTTATAAAGATACACATTGGATTAGTGCACCACCCTTATGACCTCATTTAGCCTTTATCACCTCCTCACAGGCCCTGTCTTCAGATACATTGGAGGTTAGGGCTTAGATACAGGAATACAGGGGTGGGGGTGATGGGGAGGGGTATGTACACAATTCAATCCATAACATTAGGTTTAACTTAACAGGAATATAATTTTTTTATGTTTATTTATTTTTGAAAGAGGGAGACGGAGTGAGAACAGGAGAGGGGCAGAGAGAGGGAGACAGAATCCAAAGCAGGCTCCAGGCTCTGAGCTCTGAGCTGTCAGCACAGATCCTGATGCAGGGCTCGAACCCACGAACTGTGAGATCATGACCTGAACTGAAGTTGGATGCTCAACGGACTGAACCACCCAGGTGCCTCCTTTTATTTATTTATTTATTTATTTATTTATTTATTTATTTATTTATTTAATTCCCTATGCAAGACTCACCAAGGCTCTCTTCTTGCTGGTGTGATAACCAGAAATATTAAAAATATTTTCTTAAATGTTTTATTTTATTTTTGAGAGAGAGAGATTGAGAGAGACAGAATGCAAGCAGGGGAGGGGCAGAGAGAGCGGGAGACACAGAATTGGAAGCAGGCTCCAGGCTCCAGGCTCCCAGCTGTCGGCATGGAGCCTGATGTGGGACTCGAACTCACAAACCGTGAGATCATGACCTGAGCCAATGTCGGATGCTTAACAGACTGAGCTACCCAGGCGCCCCCAGAAATATATTTTTTTAATTTAAGTTTATTTATTTATTTTGAGAGAGACAGAAACAGCACGAGAGGGGGCGGGGCAGAGAGAGAGAGAGGGAGAAAGATGCCCAAGCGGGCTGTGCACCATCGGTGCAGAGCCCAACGTGGGGCTTTAACTCACAAACTGTGACAACATGACCTGAGGTGAAACCAAGAGTCGGAGGCTTAACCGGCTGAGCCACCCAGGTGTCCCCAACCAAAAATATTTTAGATCAGGGGTCGGCCAGGTGCCTCCTTTAAAAAAAAATTGTTTAAAAATGTTTATTTATTTTTGAGAGACACAGAGTGCGAGCAGGGGAGGGGCAGACAGAGGGTAACGTAACAGGAATATAATATAATATAATATAACATAATATAATATAATATAATATAACATAACATGATATAAAATAATATATTGCAGATTATAGTCTAAATAATGTGCTCAACAATCCTTAGTGTACTTTTGTAAGCTTGTATTTATTAGTGACTGGGTCTTTTCCCTTCCTGTCAATTTACATAAAATATTTAAACTGTACTCTTAAAAGTAGACCACCTATTTAGGTTCAAAGACAAGTCAAAATTTTCCCCAGATGCAAATCTAGTATAAAATGACCCAAGATTTAGAAAACCAGTTTGATTTAATTAGTATTAATGTCTCCCTTTCAGAAGTTGATATACTGTGAAATTCTGCCTTTAATTATATAAACATCATTGACTTCCACCAACATTGGGAAGAAATCATTAATGTACAAATATAAAATACCCTCCAGTGTCTGTGTCATTTCTTCCCATTAATTGCAACAGTTAGATAAAAATTTTCAAATATACAGAAGTATCTAATTTATTTTTTCATGCTTGATGCATAGAAGTGCAAATACATCTTGGATGATTGATGAATGACTAATTAACAAATATGTGAATGAATGATCTCCCCAATCAGCTAGCTTATTTGACTTTCTCTCTTTTTAAAAAATTTATTTAAATTCAAGTTCGTTAACATACAGTGTAGTATTGGTTTCAGGAGTAGAATTTAGTGATTCATCACTTACATATAACACCCAGTGCTCATCCCAACAAGTGCCCTACTTAATGCCCCTCATCTATTTAGCCCGTCCCCCCACCTACCTCCCCACCAGTGACCCTCGGTTTTTAAGAGTCTCCTATGGTTTGTCTCCTTCTCTGTTTTTATCTTATTTTTCCTTCCCTTCCCCTATGTTCATTTGTGTCTGACTTTTTGTCATATCTTTACTACACACTTTGAGATGACCTAAAAAAAATGAAATGTGACATTAGCATGTAAGTGTTTGTTCACAGTCAAGGAGAAAAGTCCTAAAATGCACAATTTGCAATTTTGTTTTTAACTCTACTTTTATATATTTTTGCTCCATAAGCAAGATGCCTCTAAGTAAAAGATGAACAGTATAATCAATAGTCACGTAATAAGTCTTGAGTAAAATTTTTTTTTTCGTACTTCCTAGAAACTGAGAAAATGCAGAACTCTAGAGACTGGGTAATAGTAGTTTGGTTTGGCTTGTTTTTTGGGGTAGGCAGTTTCCAATTCTCCCTTTTCAAGAAAATAGAGGACCTAACCAAGTTGTCAACAGATAATGAAAATATTTTTTTGATAATAGATCACTATGCACTTTTTGACTTATAATTAAGAAGGCGTCCAAGTGAAAGACTGACGTTTCCATGAGAAAATGCCTAACATCCTCATTACTGATTTAATAGAACAAGTTTTCTTGGGGCTTATGTCTATAAAAGTGAAAAATAGGAAAAGAATGGCTGCTGAATCCTGTCTCATTTCAACAATAACTAACAGCCAAACATACATGAACTTATTTAAAAAGATTCATTTATTAATTTTAGTGATTTTCAAATAAAACTTTACTTGCTATGTTTGATAATTATTTCTCAAAATACATTACATATTTATGTTGCTTTGGTCCATTGTGTACTCAAAATCATTGTTGAGATAAGTCTACCCAGAAACCTTTAAAAAACTTAGAACTTTGTGGTCATGCAAAATTGCAGTGTTTACATTTCAGCCCAAAGACAATTATTTTTTTATTGTAGTGAAGTTAATAGAGTGATCAGATAAAATCTTTCAAATACAAAAAATCTATTGCATTACATTACATTTCTTTTTTGGGAAATATGAGATCAAGGAGAAAAAGGAATGACATACATTCTCTAATTGTCAAAAAAGAGCTTGTCTGTGGATTTTTAAATGAGTAAGGATGGGTATCAAATTACTTTGGCATTTAGAGTTTATTGGATGCAAACTATGATGTAAGTTTTATTTAAAAATCAGGGGTGCCTGCGTTGGCTCAGTTGGTTAAGCATCTGGCTTCAGCTCACGTCATGATCTCATGGTTCATGAGTTCGAGCCCAACATCAGGCTCTGTACTGAGCGCTCAGAGCCTGGAGCCTGCTTTGGATTCTGTGTCTCCCTCTCTCTCTCTGCTCCTCCCCCACTCATGTTCTGTCTCTCTTTCTTTCTCAAAAATAAATAAACATTAAAAAAATGAAAAAAATCAATATCTGTAGCATGCTAGAAAATACTATTTTGAAGCTATTCAAATTTGTGATGAAAAAATTTAGATGTCTATCTGAAAATGTGCAAGGGGATTCATAACTTTTCAAAATTCTTTTAGGAGGTACGAGAGAAAAAAATTGGAGGACCACTAATTTAATGTGTCAAGTCTTTACAATTTTAACAATCGATGATGATGGACTTCATGGGGAAGAAGTGGACAGAAATATTTAGAGCATAGAGAAAAGCAGACCTAGGTGTGCTGTTGACATGAGCTGTAGTGACAGAAAAGTAGAGCTGGAGAAATAATTACCAAAAAAAATGCACCCAGTTCCCAAAGTTCTGAATTTCTGAGACATGATCTCATCTATTATTGATGAGATTTTGCAAAGGGGATTTATGTTGAAATTGGTTCTCTTTTCTGAGGGATTTAATTAGGTTGGAGACCAGTTCTCCATTATCATACCCATGATTACTATGTGCCTGGGACTGTGTTAAGTGCCAGAGACACAAAGATGAACATAAAAAGAAGATCTCTCAAGGTGTGTTCAGCATAGAAGAAAACTGGAAATTAATTGAAGTTGGAAGTCACTGAATATGTGCTTTGAGTGCTTTTCATTTATATCCCATGTTTCTCCATACAAAATATTTGAAGTGGGTGTCATATGAGTTGTTTAAAGAAGATGGTGATGGATTTGTGAAAATTATAACAACTCCTTATATGTGTGTAGTGTTTTATAGTTTATAAGGTGATTTCACATAAGATAGCTTACTTGATGTTAACAACAACCATTTGTGGCAGACAAGACCTGTGTTATTACTCTCACTTTATTTATTTTTAATATTGAGAAAGAGAGAGAGAAAAAAAGCACGAGTTGGGGAGGGGCAGAGACACTTAACCGATTGAGCCACCCAGGTGCCTCTTACTCTCACTTTAGAGATCAGAACACTATGGCTTAGAAGGATTAAGTTTTGACCACATCACATTGTGTGGCTACTAAATGGCAAAATAGGGGGTGCTTGTGTAGCTCAATCAGTTGAGTCTGACTTCAGCTCAGGTCATGATCTCACAGTTCTGAGTTTGAGCCCTGCATTGGGCTCTGTGCTGACCGCTCAGAGCCTGCAGTCTGCTTCAGATTCTGTCTCTCTCTCTCTCTCTCTCTGCCCCTCCCCTGCTCACGCACCATCCCTCTCTCTCTCTCTAAGATATAAATAAACATTTAAAAAATTTTAAATGACAGAATAGAATGGAACTCAGGCACTTTAGGCTCGTAGAAATTTTTGGCACTTTGTAGCCTGAGTCACTGAGTTTCTTCTTCTGCACATTGGAAAAGACAGTCCCCTTTGGGCCTCATCTGTTCTGACACATCATGCTATTGTACCAAGTCTACAAGGCCCTGAATGCTCTTTTACCTGGGCTGTTTCTTAGGGTTGTTTATGTAGCTGGTAACCTGCAGAGATCAGGTAACAAGCACCCTGAGGTATAAGCTGAGCTTACTGTTTGCTATAAAAGTATATTTTTCTCAAACTCAGTTACGATAGATGCCCACTGCATACTATTATCCATCTGAGCCCATCATGTTGCCCTATGGGTTTTGAGGCCAATTGTAACCTAGGCAAGTATACCGACAAAGAAACTCAAATATATACTCACAAATATAAACTCATGCTTCTTACTGTGCTGTAAGTGATCAAGTCCTTTGTCTTTGACCTACGAGCTTTGTGTCTTCTGCCAGCATCCACGAAATAGTATCTGAGTAACTGATCAGTTTGTACTAATTAAAATCCAGTTTAAAATCTAATCTTAGACCTGACAAGACAATGACACAACTTGCTCGAGAATGTTTGAGGACCATGTGTGAGGATGTGTAAGGTATGATGCGCCTCCTATGGGGCTTCAAATGGGGTGTATCCCCAGAGTCTGAATTCAAGAATCCGAGAGTCAAGAAAGAGACCTGTCAAAAGGAAGCTGGCAAAAATTGTCACACACTTATCTAGAAACAGGCATACACAGAACAGACTAGGTCCAAGAGATTTGTTGGTACTGTGGCAGGCTTGGTATTTTACATATGTTATGGTGTCAGACTGTGTAACCCCAATGTGCAAAAATGTAATATCATTGCTCTGTCATGAAACTTAACTTTGCTTTCTGGTTCTAATCTCCCAGTGGTAGATCATGGAAACTTAGAAAGGAGACAGTTGCTCCAAGGTTGAACTCAGACTCCCTTCCTCCTTGTTCTTCATGGTGGTGGAGTGGAATAAGGTAAATTCAGGCTAAGGTACCTTCTGTCTCTGCTGGCCTCTGCTGAGGTGTGATTCATCCCCTCCAGTCTTGGGCATCTTGGACAGTGGTATCGCTGGCCCCATCGTGGCCTTCAGTTGTGACATTCATGTACTCTGTGTTCTCCTCTGTCAGGGACCCCTTCTGGTCCAAGTACCCTCTCCCAGCATGTAGTTCCTTTTCGTTCCATTTCTTGTGCCCTGCTGGGGTATACGGGCTCTCTGAGGCCCATCTACTTGGCTGTTTGCTTCTGCCATTGCTCATCTATCACTCATGTGCCATGTTGGGCTTAGGGTTTCCCTAGGAAGCTTGCATCTCACTAGGATGCTAGGCTCTGGCCCTTTTCTTTTAGACCCCTCCATGAACAGATCTGGGGTTTCTATTTGAATATCAAACTTGCTATCCCCCACATCCCATTTAGGGTATTGGGAATGGAGAGCTGGGGACCGTCTCAGCGTCTTACACATGAATTCTAGTCATATCCTCTGTGATTTCCCCCCATTTATTAAATTTTTAACTAATTTTAATCTACGTTTACATTTTTCTTCCAAAAATGGTTTATGGTATAAGGTTCTCTGAATCCTTGGGGTTTGGACCTTGAGATTTAAAGTTAAGCCTTTGGTATTTAGAAGAAAAAAAAAAGGAGAAATCTTTTCTTTTATACACCTGCCACTCACAATAGAAAGCCATGGCCTGCAGAACAGGGTCTCTGCTATAGAGTTAGCTCATAATCCACTGTTTATGTTCTGCCTGGATGATCCTATCCTGAGGGTGGTAAGTACAGAAGGTACCCACTGGCTGCTGAATAGTAGGTGAAAGGAAAGGGTAACAGGAATTTAAAAGTACAGAGTTGCCCCACTACCATTGGGAAACCATGCATATTTCAAGGATCTTCATCAAGAGACCATGGTGTTCCCAGGATGTTGGCTAATTGAAACTCGTATAAAGAAGCTGCAAACCACTCAAATTACATTGCAACTTGCCAGAAATTAAGTAATGGTTTCCTGGAATTGGAGAGTACGATGCATGCAGTATTTATCTAACACTGTCCTGAAGCGTCTGGCCTCAGCTTCTGGAGGGCCAACGGGGTTATTGAGATAGTAATGTCTCTAGAACAGAGAGCAGTTTATCAGTTCATTCAGGAGCCCAACTTTTGTAGGATGGAGTTGATGGGCTCAGTATGAAAAGCAGGATCCTTTGCTCCAACCCTGAGCTGTTTGAAAACTCAATCTGGATTATACGTCTGGGTTGGGATTCAGGAATTTATATTTTCACAGGCTTCTTCTGGACCATGTTTTGAGATTATACTCATTGAAGTGGCTGAGATAAAAATTAAATAATTAGTGGCAGTACCATTATTCTATCCAGGCCAGAGGGTCTAGTATGAGGTCTGTGGTTTAGGGGGGATGGGGAGTCTGTGGGCTCAAGGGAATATGCCAGCCTGCAGCCTAGGACCAGCCTTCTAGACCATGGGCCCCTGGAATGTTCCACTCAAATGGCACTGAGCTGATGCCTAGGTTTTGTATGGGTTTTTCCCCAGGTTTGACCTCTAGAGTGGGTACCCACCTGTGGACAGCCTTAGGCCTCAGTGGAGGCTAGGGGGCAGCTGTTTGAGGGGATGTGAATGGAGAACCGCTGTGTGAACTGAAGTGTCTACTAGTAGTCAGAAGAAGCCTCAAGCAGAGGCCAGGCTGTGGGCAGACCTGGAGTGTAGTCTTTGGGCCATGTACCCAAGCATTCTTGACATCTGGTGTTCTAGGTGCTTCTGAAGGCATATTTATGAGGTAGGAGAACAGAACATGTCTTATTCAGCAGCTCTTTAGCTTTGATTTATAACTTCTAAATATGTAGACATATGGTTTCTGGGCCTTTGTGGTATTCTTGCCTCAGTTTCCACAGGTGTTTGGGGTTAGACCTGATCTATGCATTCAAATTATTAATGTCTTAGAATTGATTTCTTCTGATCAAGAAACAGTCCTTCAAGCCAAGCCTGGGGGAAGGAAAAATCGATGAGAAGGAAAAAGAAATGTGACCTCTGGATTGGCCTCATTGTATAGCCCAGTGAGGGAACAAATCAGGGGGATGCTCTGGGGCAGGATTTGGAAGCCCATCTTCAATCCTCTCCTCTAGAGATGGGGTGGGTCTGGGGGCTGGGTGGGCTGAATTGTCACTCCCAAGGTCATACCAGACCCTGTCATTGCCTATCCTGTATTCCATCTGTGATTGCAAAGCGCTGGTCCCATTCTCTGACTCTCCCTCCCACCCAGTGCATTCCCTGTAGCATCCTGTTTGCTAGGACTATGTAACAGGGTACCATAGACTGGGGGACTTAAGCAAGAGGCATGTATTCTCATATGGTGCTGGAGGCTAGAAGTCCAAGATCAAGGTGTTGGGTCGGTGAGTTCTTCTGAGGGCTGCAAGGGAGAATCTGTTCCATGCCTCTTCCCTGTCTTCTTCTTGTGGTTCGTTGGCCATCTTTAGTGTTCCTTGGCTTATAGACACATCACTCCAATCTCTGCCTTCATCTTTACATGGTCTTCTCCCTATGTGTGTATCTGTGTCCAAATCTCCCATTTCTATAAAGACATCGGTCATACTGGATTTAGGAACCCACCATACTCCAATATGACCTCATCTTAATGTAACTAATTATATCTGTAGTAGCTGTATTTACAAGTAAAGTCATGTGTGGAGGTACTAGGACTTCAACATATAGATTTTGAGGGGCTCCTGGGTGGCTCAGTCAGTTAAGCGCCCGACTTTGGCTCAGCTCATGATCTCATGGTGCATGGATTCGAGCCCTTGCATCTGGCTCTGAGCCAGAGCCTTCTTCGAATTCTGTGTCTCCGTCTCTCTTTGCCCCTCCCTCACTTATGCTCTCTCTCTCAAAAATAAATAAACATTAAAAAAATATATATAGATTTTGAAAGGACACAAATTAAACCCATAACATACTCCATCTCCAGCAATCTTTCAAAACCACTAGGACCTGTAATCTTATCTTGTATGCTTCCCTAATGCCTTCCCCTCCCTCCATATCTAATGCCAATACCCCAATATCTCATTAAGACTGCTCCTTTGCTTGCTTCCTTGTAGCTCTCACTTTGTTGACTTTCTTGGTTAAACCACAACCCTGGTAAAATCGAGCTCTCCACCTACTTGGTGTTTGATCCCATGAAGCCGAATGTGGCTGGAGAAAAATAACCATGCTGACTCTTCTCATTTTAAATTCATGAACATAAACCCTAAGTTGGCTCTTAATTGCTGTTTGGCAAGCATACTCTCTCCTATATCATCAACTTCCTCCTCTCTATTGGGTCGTTGCTCTCACCACACAAACATATTCGCATTTCTCTCATATTAATTGTATTTTAAAAAACTTTCTTGACCCCACATCTTCCAGGAGCTCTCTCCCAAGCTCTACTATCTCTGCTGCTTTTCATATCATGGTTCTAGAATTGTCTATACCTACTTTCTCCAGTTCCTCTCTTTCCATTCTCTTAAGTTCTATCCCATTGAGTTTATGTACCCCTCCCCAAAGTTCTCATGTCAAGATTACCAAAGACCTTCAAGTTGTGATGTCTAATGGCCCATTTTAGTCTTCATTTTATATGATTTATTAGTGACAATTGACACAGTTGATCACTCTCTCCTTTTGGAAACAACTTTCTTCCCTTGGCTTCCAGGATGCTCTGCTGTTTTCTGCTTGTCTCATTGGCCCACTTTTTCTCAGTGTCCTTTGCTGACACCTCTTCTTCTCTCAGCTTCTGCAATGCCCAGGGCTTTGACTTTGGGCCTCTTGTCTTCTCCATCTACACTTACTTCAGCTGATCTCAGCCAGTGTCATGGATTTAGGTATGACCCAAATCAAGTTTATGTCTCCAGCCTAAATCTTTCCTTTGGACTATAGGCTGATATGCATTGACTTCCTCAGCTTCCCCACTTGGATATCTAATATGTCCCAACTCACCATATCCAAAACTGCAGCCCCGATCTCACCCTCTCTCCTACTGCTCCATCCTTCATTGGGTCAGGCCACCCCAGACTCATTCTCCTTCCCCTCACAGCTAACAGGGACTTGTGCCAAGCCTCCCTTCAGAGTGTGTCTGGAGTTTGTTGCCTTCTCACTGTACCCACCATGACCACCTGGCACCCACCACCATCGCCCCGATGATGGCCTCAGTCTCTGCCCAGCCTCCATCCCTGCAGTCTATTTCCAAGGCAGTGGCCAGAAGGATTTGTGTGACACTTCAGCCAGGTTAGTGCCCCCTCTCCTGAAACCCTACAATGGCTCTCCGCTCCATTTGGAGCAAAAGTCCAAGTCCTTACGAGGCCCTACCAGATCTGGGAACCACCACCATGACTTTCCTGACCATCCCTCCTCCTCTTCCCTGGTGTTGCTTCTTCTTCCAGGCTTTTCTCTCTCCTCTTCCTTGAACACACCAAGAACGCACCCTGCCTCTTAGCCTCAGCCCTGGGTGTTCCCTCTGCCTGAACTGCCCTTCCTTTAAGTAATGTTATGCCTTCAATCTTTGCTCAGATGTCAACTTCTTGGTGAGGCCTCCCTGGCCTCCTTGTTTAAAGTTGGAGACCCTGCCCAGCATCCCAGCTCTCCTTCACCCTGCTGCGTTTCTTTCTATGGCATGTTTTACATTCTCATATACTATGTGATGTACTTTTGTATTATGTTTTTTGGTCATTCTGTGTGTCACCCAGTAGAGTGCAAGCTCCGTGATGTTTATTGGTGCTTCTTTTCTTCCCTGAGTCTAGAACACTGTCAACACCTAATATGTGCTCAGCAAATATTTGGTGAATGGATGAATGGTAGGTTACTCAGAACTAGGCAACAAAAGAGAATGGACTGGCAAAAGGGGATGGTGGACTTGGCTAGGACTTAGCTAATTAACACCAGAATCACTCTGCAATTTTACCTGGATGCCACTTGAAAGCAATGGTATGAAGATTGGTGTGTGATTTGTTTGTTAAGTGAGCTAAGCATGGTTTATTCCTAAACACAATTCAGTGAGTACTCCTTTGCTGCTTTTAGAAAGTACTGACTGATAGATGCTACCTCCTCCTCCATGAAAGCCCATTATGGAAAGGAATTGGGGGGCATTAATGTGAAGAGGCTGCAGGGCAGGGAGACCTGGTTTTCATTCAACAAGCCCCATCAGATTCTGTGCAAGTTGAGGTCTGTCCATGTCAAAAGATGCTTTTAAAAAATACCTTTACAGGTGTACCTGGGTAACTCAGGTGGTTAAGCTTCTGACACTTGGTTTCAGCTCAGGTCATGATCTAGGGGTTTCATGAGTTCCAGCCCTGCATCAGGCTCTGAACTGTCTCTCTCAAAATAAATCAATAAATGTAAAAAAGAAAAATATTTTAAAAATACCTTTACAAACACATGTGTCCTTGTCCCTTGATAGAGTTGCTATAGTCTGAAGTTGCAGCGGTGACAGGTTTCATCTATGACAGTCTAGTGTCCCTGCTGGCTTAGTAACTGATCACTGTCCCACAGAATAATAGGCCACAATTTAGGGTGAGAGGAAAATAAAAACTTCTCGGATCATCTATTTGTTAGAGGAACACTACTTGGGAAGAGTGAGGTATTAGCAAAAAAGTATTGCTGATTTTTATATTTACAGAACGTTATTTACAGACATGAATAATATTTGAAGTTTCGTAAAAGCCCACATTGGTCCCAGTCAGCATCTAAAACATGGACAGAGAATTAGCATGAAAGAGGAGTGTAGCCCTCAAACTGTGCGGTTTGTATCCCTGTGTCTGGCTTTCTAATTGTTGCATCTAACTTGTAGAAGGTCGCTTTGGTTTTCAGTCTAATTAGTAGTACACTTCCTTAGTTTGGTTTCTGGTGTTAGTGAATTTCTTCTTTTATCTTGGATTTCCTCAGCCAATACAAAGATGGACAATTGAACTTACTTTAATTTATTGGATATGTTAAGTGATGAGGTTTAGCTAAGCTCGGGAAAACAATGGAAAGGTGAAATCATGAAAAATGGAAAGATTGGCAGAACAAATGCATAGTGAACAAATTGTTGAAAAGAAGGTACTTCTTTTACAGAAGTGACAGTTTCATAGAGATTTGAACTTTAACATTTTATGTTTATGCTTGTCTGTCAATTACTTCATCCACCTGGACTATATGGATGAATTTAAAGGAACCACTTAATCTTTCTGGGTTCTTTGTGTAAGGCTTTCCTGACCCCTCCCTAAATTTGGAATCCCAGGAACTTGCTTGGATTATTACTCAGCCCTGGGACAAACCCTTAGGGATGCGCAGTAGGGGAGGGAGGACAAGGCAGGACAAAGGGAGTGATAGGGTCAGTTTAGTGCAACAAAGGGATGAGAGAAGAGGAAATAAGGAAAAAAGGATCAGACGCAGGCAACATGGGCAGTGACTATAATAAAGTTAATTTTTTTCTGTAACTGTTGGAAATAAATTTTAGAAATGTACTTACTCTGTTAAATAAACAGACTACTTTGAAGGTGGTTGACTGTATAGTCTGTTTTGTTGTAGGTGAGAAAAAGTCCATCTGAATACTTTCTGGTCACACTTTCAACTCAGATCACTACAATTCTTCAGAAACAGGTAAGGAGTACCTGGGTGGCTCAGTCAGTTAAGTGTCTGACTCTTGATTTTGGCTCAGGTCATGATCTCACAGTCTTGGGACTCTGTGCTGGCAGCACAGGGCTTGCTTGGGATTCTCTCCCTCCCTCTTTCTCTGCTCCTCCCCTGCTCTCTCTCTCTCTCTCTCTCTCTCTCTCACACACACACACACACACACACTCTCTCTCTCTCTCTCTCTCTCTCTTTCTGTTAATAAATAAACTTAAAAGAAAAAAAAAAAAGAAATAGCTAATAGAATAAACAAGGGAACTCTCAGTGTGGCCATGATTCACCTCCCTGCCCTGTTATTCACTACTCTGTCACAAATGGCTGGTGGACACATGGCTGGGATAGAATAACTTTCATTTTGAGGATTCATGAACTGATTCAACACTGTGTGTGTCTTTATGTTTTGACACCATTTGAGTCAAGGCTTTGAGGTGTATTGACATCACAAAGCAGCAGAGAGGTGAGGGATCAAAGGATGAAAACAGTGAGCATGTGTAAGAACTTGGTATCTAAAACTATCCCTTCCCTGCACAACATCAGAAAGCAAGGTTAGGTAGCCACTGATAGGATGGGTGATAAAAGCAAAACTGCTTTCTTCTTTGAAACTGAAAGATCCAACCACCTGCTCTTATATGACTTTCTTTTAACTGAAATATTTACAGTGAATAAAGAAAGGCAGCAAAGTAAGCATTCTTGGGCTTCCCTCCCATCTGAAGTCCCTCCCTGCCAAAAATTTGTCACTGATACTTGTTAAATCCACCCCCAAAAAACCACAATGATAGATTACTACATACTTAGAAAGCCTTATATCAAATATAAAAATAAACAAGTTGTACAGTCATTGGCTACTTAAATTATTATGAGGTGATAAAATTTCTGACTACTTAATTTTTATTTGTGTTTATGGTAGCAAATCAAAATGTGAAAAAAATAACTATACTAGGTCATGAAATTATAAAAATTTTCCATAGAAAGATGTCCTAATTTGAGCATCCAATTGGGTAGTAAAACTTGAATATTCTTATTGGTGGAGAACTGGATGTAATGAATGAAATGAATATACTTTCTCTATTTTTGGTTTGTTTTTCTTTTTTTTTTTTTTTAATTTTTTTTTTTCAATTTTTTTTATTTATTTTTGGGACAGAGAGAGGCAGAGCATGAACGGGGGAGGGGCAGAGAGAGAGGGAGACACAGAATCGGAAACAGGCTCCAGGCTCCGAGCCATCAGCCCAGAGCCTGACGCGGGGCTCGAACTCACGGACCGCGAGATCGTGACCTGGCTGAAGTCGGACGCCCAACCGACTGCGCCACCCAGGCGCCCCGTGGTTTGTTTTTCTTTTAAGAAACTAAAAGTTCAAGGTTAGTAACATGTATTTAATTACAGAGATTTTTTTTTTTTTGTAAAACAATACTGGTTTTGTTTTTTTGTTTTGTTTTGTTTTTGTTTTTTGTCAACAGATCCCAGTGGATCAGGGACCCACTCTGCTCCCAGAGGGACTGTGGACAATGGGTGTGTGGGGTCTTTGGGGGAGTTAGGTCAGTGCAGTGAGAACAGCTCCAGCCACCATGGTGGCCTGGGTGTCAGAGACATCATCAGGAAACTACTGGGGGACATGGGAGCCCCCAGGAGAGTGAGGAGCTGAGACTCAGCTGGGTCCTCGGTAAGAGGCCAGTGAGGGCTGTCAGCTCAGGCCCACTGAGCCAGGTGGTGGAGCAACCAGGGGATGGGGTGGAGATTCGTAAGGGGCTTTATTTTCATCTAGGTTATTTTATTTCAGCCAAGCACACAACATATCATTAGCCAGAAGTTAATCTCACTAGAAACCTGCCCATTGCTTGGTAGTGAGTGTCAAGGGTTGGAGGAAATAGAGATATTTGAGAAGCTACCAGCCAAGAACCAGTAGATAGACTTGAGATACATCTATGTATTTCTCAGATTGGAACCGTGGCTATTTATGGGTGCCAGAATATGAAACCTGGCATTAAATCCCCATGAGTGTGACAGCATATTTTAACATTGCTGAATATGGGTGAAGGGGGGAGGAGGGAAGAAGGAGCATAATGCTAAACTAAAATAGTATAGTCAAAAAGTTATAAAGTTATATTCTTTTTAAAAATTTTATCCCAAATTGTGCTAATCAAAAAATAATTGCTTGGTTAAGCTTATTAGATTAAAAATGTTGCTGAAATCAGGCTAAACATACATGTGAAGTTCCTGCTGATGTGACCTGGCTATAAAACACCACAAATCAAGAGGATTTTAAACTAAACCAGGCCATGGGCTGTGGAAGAGGGAAGGGCCATCACAAGTAAGTCAAGGTTGCTGACAGGCAATGACTTAGAGGTGTTGCAAGTTGGAAGAACCATTAGAGATCAGTTAGTTGAAAACCTTTTTAATTTTAGAAACCAAGAAGTTGAGGTTCAAGGTGTTTACTTGATTTGCCCAAGGTCCCATGTCTCAGTGGCAGAGCCAGGCTAGAATATGATCCTGGATTTCCAGTACAGAGCTCTTATGCAAAGGCAGTCCTGGAATTTTGGTGCTGGTCTGGCTTGCCAGGACTGCCTTTCAAAATCACATTTAAACACAGATCTTATTTACTTGCTGCTAATGAATTTGCACAGAACCATGTGGATGGAGATCCAAGTCACATGATTAAATGTCTGACAAGATGGTATTGAATAACTGAAAGCCTTAAATAAATATTGACTTCTAGTCTTTTTGGAGTTGTAACTCCCTATCAGTTTTTTTCTTGAATGTGTTTCTTATACAGATCATATATATATATATATATATATATATATATATATATATATATATATAATATATCATATATATATGTTTTATATCATATATATATATCTGTTTTATATCATATATATCTTATATCATATATATATATGCTTTAAAGAGAATCAAAATTAATTTTTGTTTTGTTTATTTGATTTTAGAAAATCTTGGCAAGATCCATTGCGATAAACAGTGATGTTATAGAAAGATTATCAGATGCCTGCAGGAATGGACTTTCCATCCTGCCTGGCCTTGCGTTTGCTTTGGAATCACTTCCATTTTCTGGTCAATAAAACAGGGATGTTGATGCCTGCTCTACCTCCAAGAAAACACTCTAAGAATAAATCAAACAAAAGAAGGGAAGTGCTCCAAAGGTTTCATACGTTTCTAATAGAATTAAAATAGGTGAATTAGGCTTTAGACTACAACTTTTTAAACTCAAATGTTGATGGCTTCAAGTTTTCCTGTAGCTTTAAGACTCAATGATTCTCAGGAATCCCTTTCACACCATTTAACCTTTATTGAATCTTGGGTTCAGAAGACTCTGAGAAGCCACCTAGTGATTTCTCTTCCCAGTTCAAGCAAAAGCTTCAAGTATACTTTTTCATAGGAATGTATGCATTCTTTTCTTTTATGAGATGCATGTCTAGAGTATAGCAATAATATAGTATGTCTTGTTCAAAAGGAAATGTTTCATTGAAAGGATAGGGTAGGAAAACTGTACACATTCTCTTTTTTGTGTGTGAGAGAGAATCAGCAGGAGAGGAGGACAGTCTTTTTTTTAACTTTTTTTTTTTTCTTTTTGAGCAGATATTTGGGGCAAGTTTTTAAGTATTATTTTTTTTTTCAACGTTTATTTATTTATTTATTTTATTTTATTTTTTTTATATATGAAATTTATTGTCAAATTGGTTTCCATACAACACCCAGTGCTCATCCCAAAAGGTGCCGTCCTCAATACCCATCACCCACCCTCTCCTCCCTCCCACCCCCCATCAACCCTCAGTTTGTTCTCAGTTCTCAACAGTCTCTTATGCTTTGGCTCTCTCCCACTCTAACCTCTTTTTTTTTTTTTTTTTTTTTTTCCTTCCCCTCCCTCATGGGTTCCTGTTAAGTTTCTCAGGATCCACATAAGAGTGAAACCATATGGTATCTGTCTTTCTCTGTATGGCTTATTTCACTTAGCATCACACTCTCCAGTTCCATCCACGTTGCTACAAAAGGCCATATTTCATTTTTTCTCATTGCCACGTAGTATTCCATTGTGTATATAAACCACAATTTCTTTATCCATTCATCAGTTGATGGACATTTAGGCTCTTTCCATAATTTGGCTATTGTTGAGAGTGCTGCTATGAACATTGGGGTACAAGTGCCCCTATGCATCAGTACTCCTGTGTCCCTTGGATAAATTCCTAGCAGTGCTATTGCTGGGTCATAGGGTAGGTCTATTTTTAATTTTCTGAGGAACCTCCACACTGCTTTCCAGAGCGGCTGCACCAATTTGCATTCCCACCAACAGTGCAAGAGGGTTCCCGTTTCTCCACATCCTCTCCAGCATCTATAGTCTCCTGATTTGTTCATTTTGGCCACTCTGACTGGCGTGAGGTGATACCTGAGTGTGGTTTTGATTTGTATTTCCCTGATAAGGAGCGACGCTGAACATCTTTTCATGTGCCTGTTGGCCATCCGGATGTCTTCTTTAGAGAAGTGTCTATTCATGTTTTCTGCCCATTTCTTCACTGGGTTATTTGCTTTTCGGGTGTGGAGTTTGGTGAGCTCTTTATAGATTTTGGATACTAGCCCTTTGTCCGATATGTCATTTACAAATATCTTTTCCCATTCCGTTGGTTGACTTTTAGTTTTGTTGGTTGTTTCCTTTGCTGTGCGGAAGCTTTTGATCTTCATAAGGTCCCAGTAATTCACTTTTGCTTTTAATTCCCTTGCCTTTGGGGATGTGTCGAGTAAGACATTGCTACGGCTGAGGTCAGAGAGGTCTTTTCCTGTTTTCTCCTCTAAGGTTTTGATGGTTTCCTGTCTCACATTCAGGTCCTTTATCCATTTTGAGTTTATTTTTGTGAATGGTGTGAGAAAGTGGTCTAGTTTCAACCTTCTGCATGTTGCTGTCCAGTTCTCCCAGCACCATTTGTTAAAGAGACTGTCTTTTTTCCATTGGATGTTCTTTCCTGCTTTGTCAAAGATGAGTTGGCCATACGTTTGTGGGTCTAGTTCTGGGGTTTCTATTCTATTCCATTGGCCTATGTGTCTGTTTTTGTGCCAATACCATGCTGTCTTGATGATGACAGCTTTGTAGTAGAGGCTAAAGTCTGGGATTGTGATGCCTCCTGCTTTGGTCTTCTTCTTCAAAATTACTTTGGCTATTCGGGGCCTTTTGTAGTTCCATATGAATTTTAGGATTGCTTGTTCTAGTTTCGAGAAGAATGCTGGTGCAATTTTGATTGGGATTGCATTGAATGTGTAGATAGCTTTGGGTAGTATTGACATTTTGACAATATTTATTCTTCCAATCCATGAGCAGGGAATGTCTTTCCATTTCTTTAAATCTTCTTCAATTACCTTCATAAGCTTTCTATAGTTTTCAGCATACAGATCCTTTACGTCTTTGGTTAGATTTATTCCTAGGTATTTTATGCTTCTTGGTGCAATTGTGAATGGGATCAGTTTCTTTATTTGTCTTTCTGTTGCTTCATTGTTAGTGTATAAGAATGCAACTGATTTCTGTACATTGATTTTGTATCCTGCAACTTTGCTGAATTCATGTATCAGTTCTAGCAGACTTTTGGTGGAGTCTATCGGATTTTCCACGTATAATATCATGTCATCTGCAAAAAGCGAAAGCTTGACTTCATCTTTGCCAATTTTGATGCCTTTGATTTCCTTTTGTTGTCTGATTGCTGATGCTAGAACTTCCAGCACTATGTTAAACAACAGCGGTGAGAGTGGGCATCCCTGTCGTGTTCCTGATCTCAGGGAAAAAGCTCTCAGTTTTTCCCCATTGAGGATGATGTTAGCTGTGGGCTTTTCATAAATGGCTTTTATGATCTTTAAGTATGTTCCTTCTATCCCGACTTTCTCAAGGGTTTTTATTAAGAAAGGGTGCTGGATTTTGTCAAATGCCTTTTCTGCATTGATTGACAGGATCATATGGTTCTTCTCTTTTTTTTTTGTTAATGTGATGTATCACGTTGATTGATTTGCGAATGTTGAACCAGCCCTGCATCCCAGGAATGAATCCCACTTGATCATGGTGAATAATTCTTTTTATATGCTGTTGAATTCGATTTGCTAGTATCTTATTGAGAATTTTGGCATCCATATTCATCAGGGATATTGGCCTGTAGTTCTCTTTTTTGACTGGGTCTCTGTCTGGTTTAGGAATCAAAGTAATACTGGCTTCATAGAATGAGTCTGGAAGTTTTCCTTCGCTTTCTATTTCTTGGAATAGCTTGAGAAGGATAGGTATTATCTCTGCTTTAAACGTCTGGTAGAACTCCCCTGGGAAGCCATCTGGTCCTGGACTCTTATTTGTTGGGAGATTTTTGATAACCGATTCAATTTCTTCGCTGGTTATGGGTCTGTTCAAGCTTTCTATTTCCTCCTGATTGAGTTTTGGAAGAGTGTGGGTGTTCAGGAATTTGTCCATTTCTTCCAGGTTGTCCAATTTGTTGGCATATAATTTTTCATAGTATTCCCTGATAATTGTTTGTATCTCTGAGGGATTGGTTGTAATCATTCCATTTTCATTCATGATTTTATCTATTTGGGTCATCTCCCTTTTCTTTTTGAGAAGCCTGGCTAGAGGTTTGTCAATTTTGTTTATTTTTTCAAAAAACCAACTCTTGGTTTCGTTGATCTGCTCTACAGTTTTTTTAGATTCTATCTTGTTTATTTCTGCTCTGATCTTTATTATTTCTCTTCTTCTGCTGGGTTTAGGCTGCCTTTGCTGTTCTGCTTCTATTTCCTTTAGGTGTGCTGTTAGATTTTGTATTTGGGATTTTTCTTGTTTCTTGAGATAGGCCTGGATTGCAATGTATTTTCCTCTCAGGACTGCCTTCGCTGCGTCCCAAAGCATTTGGATTGTTGTATTTTCATTTTCGTTTGTTTCCATATATTTTTTAATTTCTTCTCTAATTGCCTGGTTGACCCACTCATTCGTTAGTAGGGTGTTCTTTAACCTCCACGCTTTTGGGGGTTTTCCAGACTTTTTTCTGTGGTTGATTTCAAGCTTCATAGCATTGTGGTCTGAAAGTATGCATGGTATGATTTCAATTCTTGTAAACTTATGAAGGGCTGTTTTGTGACCCAGTATATGATCTATCTTGGAGAATGTTCCATGTGCACTCGAGAAGAAGGTATATTCTGTTGCTTTGGGATGCAGAGTTCTAAATATATCTGTCAAGTCCATCTGATCCAATGTCTCATTCAGGGCCCTTGTTTCTTTATTGACCATGTGTCTAGATGATCTATCCATTTCTGTAAGTGGGGTGTTAAAGTCCCCTGCAATTACCACATTCTTATCAATAAGGTTGCTTATGTTTATGAGTAATTGTTTTATATATTTGGGCGCTCCGGTATTCGGCGCATAGACATTTATAATTGTTAGCTCTTCCTGATGGATAGACCCTGTCACTATTATATAATGTCCTTCTTCATCTCTTGTTACAGCCTTTAATTTAAAGTCCAGTTTGTCTGATAGAAGTATGGCTACTCCAGCTTTCTTTTGGCTTCCAGTTGCATGATAAATAGTTCTCCATCCCCTCACTCTCAATCTAAAGGTGTCCTCAGGTCTAAAATGAGTCTCTTGTAGACAGCAAATAGATGGGTCTTGTTTTTTTATCCATTCTGATACCCTAAGTCTTTTGGTTGGCGCATTTAATCCATTTACGTTCAGTGTTATATAGAAAGATATGGGTTTAGAGTCATTGTGATGTCTGTATGTTTTATGCTTGTAGTGTTGTCTCTGGTACTTTGTCTCACAGGGTCCCCCTTAGGATCTCTTGGAGGGCTGGTTTAGTGGTGACAAATTCCTTCAGTTTTTGTTTGTTTGGGAAGACCTTTATCTCTCCTTCTATTCTAAATGACAGACTTGCTGGATAAAGGATTCTCGGCTGCATATTTTTTCTGTCTAGCACACTGAAAATCTCGTGCCAATTCTTTCTGGCCTGCCAAGTTTCAAAAGAGAGATCAGTCACGAGTCCTATAGGTCTCCCTTTATATGTGAGGGCACGTTTACCCCTTGCTGCTTTCAGAATTTTCTCTTTATCCTTGTATTTTGCCAGTTTCACTATGATATGTCGTGCAGAAGATCGGTTCAAGTTACGTCTGAAGGGAGTTCTCTGTGCCTCTTGGATTTCAATGCCTTTTTCCTTCCCCAGTTCAGGGAAGTTCTCAGCTATGATTTCTTCAAGTACCCCTTCAGCACCTTTCCCTCTCTCTTCCTCCTCTGGGATACCTATTATGCGTATATTATTTCTTTTTAGTGTATCACTTAGTTCTCTAATTTTCCCCTCATACTCCTGGATTTTTTTATCTCTCTTTTTCTCAGCTTCCTCTTTTTCCATAACTTTATCTTCTAGTTCACCTATTCTCTCCTCTGCCTCTTCAATCCGAGCCGTGGTGGTTTCCATTTTGTTATGCATTTCGTTTAAAGCGTTTTTCAGCTCCTCGTGACTGTTCCTTAGTCCCTTGATCTCTGTAGCAAGAGATTCTCTGCTGTCAGCTATACTGTTTTCAAGCCCAGCGATTAATTTTATGACTATTATTCTAAATTCACTTTCTGTTATATTATTTAAATCCTTTTTGATCAGCTCATTAGCTGTTGTTATTTCCTGGAGATTCTTCTGAGGGGAATTCTTCCGCTTGGTCATTTTGGATAGTCCCTGGCATGGTGAGGACCTGCAGGGCACTTCCCCTGTGCTGTGGTGTATAACTGGAGTTGGTGGGCGGAGCCGCAGTCAGACCTGATGTCTGCCCCCAGCCGACCGCTGTGTCCACAGTCAGACTGGTGTGTGCCTTCTCTTCCCCTCTCCTAGGGGCGGGATTCACTGTGGGGTGGGGTGGCCTGTCTGGGCTACTTGCACACTGCCAGGCTTGTGATGCTGGGGATCTTGGGTCTTAGCTGGGGTGGGTAGGCAAGGTGCACGGGGGCAGGAGGGGCAGGCTTAGCTTGCTTCTCCTTAGGTGTTCCACTTCAGGAGGGGCCCTTTGCAGCAGGAGGGAGTCAGATCCGCTGCCGGAGGTTTGGCTCCGCAGAAGCGCAGAGTTGGGTGTTTGCGCGGAGCAAGTTCCCTGGCAGGAACTGGTGCTCTTTGGGATTTTGGCTGGGGGATGGGCGGGGGAGATGGCGCCGGCGAGCGCCTTTGTTCTCCACCAAACTGAGCTCTGTCGTCCGGGGGCTCAGCAGCTTTCCTTCCCTTTGTCCTCCAGCCTTCCCGCTTTCCGAGCAGAGCTGTTAACTTATGACCTCCCAGACGCTAAGTCGCGCTTGCTGTGGGAACACAGTCCGTCAGGCCCCTCCGCTTTTTGCCAGGCAGACTCGGGGGCTCTGCTTGGCCGGCGAGCCGCCCCTCCGCCCCGGCTCCCTCCCGCCAGTCCGTGGAGCGCGCACCGCCTCACCGCCCTTCCTACCCTCTTCCGTGGGCCTCTCGTCTGCGCTTGGCTCCGGCGACTCCGTTCTGCTAATCCTCTGGCGGTTTTCTGGGTTATTTAGGCAGGTGTAGGTGGAATCTAAGTGATCAGCAGGACGCGCGGTGAGCCCAGCGTCCTCCTACGCCGCCATCTTCCCTCTCTCCCTCAACGTTTATTTATTTTTGAGACAGAGAGAGACAGAGCATGAACGGGGGAGGGGCAGAGAGAGAGGGAGACACAGAATCGGAAACAGGCTCCAGGCTCTGAGCCATTAGCCCAGAGCCTGACGCGGGGCTCGAACTCCCAGACCGCGAGATCGTGACCTGGCTGAAGTCGGACGCTTAACCGACTGCGCCACCCAGGCGCCCCGAGGAGGGCAGAGTCTTAAGCAGGCTCCATGCTCAGTATGGAGCCTGATGCGGTGCTCAATCTCACGACCCTGGGACCATGACCAAAGTCAGGAGTCAGATGCTCAACTGACTGAGCTACCCAGGTATCCCAATATACATTCTCGATACAGTTTTCCTATACTATCCTTTCAATGAAACATTTTCCCTTTGAACAAGACACACTATGGTCTTCTATTGTTGTATTTCAGGCAGGCATCTCATCAATAAATCTTGAGATTTACTCTGAGACAGAATTTACCTTTCCTTATCTAAAAATCTTAAATATATATGTGCTGTGTGCATTGACATATACACATTTGAGTCCTAGACTTTCTTCCTGACCTACTTCTATGAGATGTCCTCTTGAGAAGGTTTCTCTTCCATGGGATCTCTGCAGTCTCACACAGTGTCTGATTTGAAGTGGTTTATATCTGATTTGGTTTGTTTCCTGAGATTTGATCTTCTCCTCATTCTTGTACTGGGTTGGTCTCTCCAAACTCCTTCCAACCCCACCAACCAGTGGATATGAACATAACCTTCTTCAAATTTTCTTCTGGTAGATTTTCTATTATTCTGATTCATGTGATTTTGTTGTCAGAGAGACATTACCCTGAGTTAAAATATCATTTGGTGATTTAAAAAAAAAATAAATGACTCTTTTTTTCTCACAGCCTAGAAAACAGGATTTGAGCAGAACATAATGTTTTTTCCCCTTTCAAATATGAGGACTTGTCATGTGGAACAGGAATGAGACTCATCCTCTATAGATTCATTGGTGGAAATTATGGAGGCAGATGTGATAAGATAATCACCAGAATCATAATCATAATCAAAAAAACTTTCTAATGATCAGAACTGTCCCAAAACAGAATGGCATGCTTTGCAGGGTTGTCAGCTCTATTTCTGGAAAAGTTGAAGAAGAGTGTCTTAGGTCATGTTCTCTAGAAGCAGAGCCTGAAATGGGTATTTTGTGTAGGTGATTAATGAATCACCTGACAGAGTACTCTCAGAAGAAGCTTGTAGAGAAGTAAGGGAAGCAGGATAGGGGAGGGGAAGAAGCTAGGCAAAGATGAAGGTTCAGCTAAAGTTTAACCTCAACCTGACCCCACTGAATTCTGGAGCATGACTGGTATCACAGAGTTGTCCTGCCTGGAGACAAGGGAGATGGGTCTTTTGTGCCCCTATATCATTCCATTATTGCCTGTGGGGTGTCCATAGGTGTGTGTGTGTGTGTGTGTGTGTGTGTGTGTGTGTGTGTGTGTGTGAGGTGGTGAAGCATAGCTCTGATAGACATTTCCATGCAAGGCAATTGGAGGCAATTCTCAGGCCAGGGATATATCTGCAGTCTGTTTGCAGCTAATACTCAACAGCAGTTGAAAGATGAAAGAATTGTCCAGGTAAATGGGATCCGGGTAGGGCACCAACAGCACTTACTACCCAGAGACGACTGGTCATGTTCCAGAATAGGAATGAGATAAGGAATCAAGACACCAGCCTTCTACCTCTGGTTTTGCTACTGATAATTTTCTGATACTCTATTTCTAACAGTCTGTAAAATAAAAGTATTTCTTGAAGTCTCTTTATCTCTAAAATTAGTCTATGATGGCATGTTGTGGAGGAGTAGGTCCTGGCATATAGACTGAAGACCCTTAGTGGTGGGGTTGGTGAGAAGAAAAAGGCAATGGTTACTGCAGTGATTCCTTGAGGTCATATACACCTCACATACTGTGTTCACATTAATAATGTGAATTATTTACTATTTTTAAAATATATGCAACAAATGAAATAGGTTTTAATTTTAAAAGCATTATGGAATTCATACTGGTTCTTTTGTGTTCTGTGTTTTCTTAATCATTGGATTCTCAAGGGACGATTTTTGTTCTGGGGACAGGGTGGAGAGTCCTCTAAAGGTATACTGACAAAAAAAGACATGCACATGCAGCATTAAATGGGAAGTACATAAGGAAGTACATAAGCTCTAAGAATTTGTGTGAATTCATTCACCTTATCTGGATTTTACCAACTTAGGTTGTGATTTTCTTCATGATATTTTTTCAGGCATGCATAGTTCATTTAGGCATATGGGTATGCAGCAATTAATAATGGGAATATATTAAAATGAATTAAATTCCTTTCTCTGAGGGGTGCCTGGGTGGCTCAGTCAGTTGAGCATCCGACCCTTGACTTTGGCTCAGGTCATGAATTCATGGTTTGTCCGCAGAGAGCCTGCTTGGGATTTTCTCTCTCCCTCTCTCTCTCTCTGCCCCGCCTCCTGTCTCTCAAAATAAATAAATAAACTTAAAATAAATTCCCTTCTCTGACAAGTACACTAGCATTTGAGAGCAGGAAAACTTGACACAGGTTGTGTGGTCTTTCATTTTATTGATGAGGAAACTAAGGCCCAAAGTCATTCTGGGAAGACATCCAATAATGTGCCCTGACTTCCCAGTCTGATTATTATTTCCATTTCATCACAAAGGCAAATAATAATTCAAAATTGTTAAAAATTGAAGACAATTGTTCAGAACTGTATTTCCTCAGTCAAAAGTGGAATTAGCTGATGACATACTATATCTTGAACTTTAGAAACATTTTTTTCTTAATGTTTACTTAATTTTGAGAGAGACAGAGTGCAAGCAGGGGAGGGGCAGAGAGAGAGGGAGACACAGAATCTGAAGCAGGTTCCAGGCTCTGAGCTGTCAGCACAGAGGGGACGCGGGGCTCCAACTCACGGACCATGAAGTCATGACCTGAGCCACCCAGGCGCCCCTAGAAACATTTTTTATGTGGATCTCTGATACCCATTTTCATAGTATGATCACCATACTGTGGTTCTCTCTATCTTTGTTTTTAGATTTCTGTTTTTAATTGATTCCTTCTTCCCTTCCACATGATTTCAACAAATTCATTTTTCACCATTTCCCAACATATATATATATATATATATATATATATATATATATATATATATATATATATATAAAATGGTTACTTTCATTTTAAACCCTTTTCAAATAAAGATAATTTTCCCCCTAGGGTGTTACAGCATTCAAGAACAAAATAAATATTGTAATATGCTGAAGTTGGTTATTTCTATAATAACCATGTGACTCCAGTGCCATGGAAATAATGCTAATATTTTTATTCTCACAGTCTTTGTGGCTCAAGTGATTGCATGTGGTTAACAGCTGGGCTTATAATGCTGCAAGGCCCTGAGATGGAGAAAGGCAAAAAGGAGAACAGTACATT
The DNA here is from genome assembly GCF_028749965.1 of Puma concolor. Lineage (NCBI taxonomy): Eukaryota > Metazoa > Chordata > Mammalia > Carnivora > Felidae > Puma > Puma concolor. The sequence goes on along the minus strand of NC_141668.1, from coordinate 92,463,181 downwards.
GCTGGCATCATGTACCTTACTCCCTCCCAAATCAAACTATGGTTCTCTTTTGAAAACTCTCTTATGAAGAGAGAGAAAATACTCCTTTTCCTTATACCATTCAATGTGAGATAAGATATCAGCGGTGAGTATATAGATAGACTCAGCCCATTATAAAAGATCAAGGTTCCTTGTGTTTTCTCTGACGGTTTGATAAATAGAGTTGCATGCAGAGACAATTCTTCCTAGGTTTTGCTATAGCCTGAAGCCTTGTGCCACCCTCGCCCAAATTCATGTTTAAACCTTAATTCCTAATGTAATGATATTCGGAGGTGGGCTTTTAGGAGGTGATTATTCAGGAGGATGGAGCCATTATGAATGGAATTAGTAAATTATACATGAGACCCCAGAGACCTCCCTCACCCCTTCCACCATATAAGAATGCAGTGAAAAGATGGCCATCAGTGAACCAGGAAGTGGGCCTTTACCAGACACTGAATGTGCTGGCACCTTGATCTAACTTCCCAGCCTCCAGAACTATGAGAGATAAATGTTTGTTGTTTAAGCCAACCAGTATGGTATTTTTGTTATAGTAGCTTGAATAGACTAAGACAGGTCTCTAACATTTCTGCACATTTTGCATGTTGAGGCACTGATTGTCTTTCTTCTGGATTATCTTTTTTTTTCCCCCAAAGGATTTGTATTTATGTCTCTTCTTTCCTTCCTTCCTTCCTTCCTCCCTTCCAAATTGTGGTATAGCTGACCTATCACGTGGTATTAGTTTTAGGTATATAACATAATGATTATTGTGGATTATCTTTTCAAGGATTTTTGTGTAGTGAACAGTATTAGAAGAATAAGATATTGTCTCCCTACAGAGTGGGGGGCAGATTTGTTTACTGCCCGATATAATAAAGAAAATTTCTCCTTGGAGACAAAACTTGGACAGGTTTGCTTGCAGCCTATTATAAAAGATAGCGTTCGTTAAACTTGGAATTCTCAGCTGTAATGCAAATCTGCATGTTCAGCATCCCTCCAGGATGCTCTGCAGGGCTGGGGAGCAGGGAAACAGACATGCACCTGAAGTTCATGCTGCCTTCTGTGCTCTGAGTGGTAAAGTCCTTTGTCTCTGGCCTAGAAGTCGGGTGCCTTCTTCCAGCATCCATGAAATAATTTCAGACTTTTCACAGATCTTGGCACATCGACCATTTGCCATTAACGAATCACTTTCCAAGGGTAAATGGCTGTGCTCATAGAATGAAACACGTTCTTGGTTACCAGAGAAATAAAATAAGGAACTTTGATCCCCTTGACCATAGTCCCTTTGGCCAAAATTCACTGCTAAAGTTTCTGTAAACCCCTTCTATGTGGAGAGTATAAGTAACAACTGAAAACAGATCAGCATGGAGATTGGCCAGTCTTAGGCATTTAGAGGGGCTTTTCTTGCATCTCTTACTTCATAGCTATAGGCAGCCATCCTCTCTACCTTCTTAGGAGATAAATACTATTTGCTATTTTGTGTCTGGGAGAGCTGAGGGCAACCAAAGAGTGTATGTCCATCAGTGCTTCAGAGAGATGATACAGCCCACAGCTCAGAGGTCCATCGGGATCCATGGCAGAATTCACTTTGCCTGGGCAGGGGATTGCCAACTCCAGCTGACCTGGAACACTGCCCTCCAAACCAGCTTCCAGCTCCACCTCCTACACCAGGAGCTGCTTGTGTTTCTGTCACAAAAGAGCACAAAAGGAGAGGTGAGGGTTTTGGGATGGATTTGGAGTGCCACATGGGACACTAATTGCTCAAGGCGAAGAACAAAGGAGTTAACTTGAAGCCACCTTAATAGAATTTGATTATTAAATTAAAATATGTTCCAGGATTTGGGGGTGAGGAATCACCCTCACAAAACCAGGGATCAGGAAGTGTCAATTTGTACACCATTTACTCTGCATGGCCTTGATTAAGCAACCCGCAGAAACTGCCTAACCACGGTCTGAACAGTTTGGTAAACTCTCTTTTGAGTTCACATTTAATGTATACAATGGTCATTATAGGTCCTGGGAGAGTTTCTTTGTTAGCTATATTATTGTGTTTGGCCTTCATGGTTTGAAATATTTGTGACTCTCCTACTTGTAAGATCCTTCAACTTGGCCCCTAGTTCACTATTCCAATACCAACATACTCTGCAAATCCAACAGTTTATAGAAGACTTTTAATATCTAGAGCTAACTTTATATGCATAGCTCCTGCTTTTTGCTTGGAATATGATCTTGGAAACCAAAATAAAGTGGATGGTCAAAAAGCAGACTGTTATTTTCCATAGAAACATTATATATGAAAATTATGTTTATGAGCCAACATTTGACATCAGATACATTTAAGTTCAGTTAATAATTTACCATGAAAACAAGGATGCAAACATTAGAAGTGCTATGATTATTTGGAATATGAAATTTACATTACAAGTTTTATACCATGTACATAAAATGATCACACCTAATGAAGGTGCAGAAATGTAATGATCAATATATAATAATACAGGTGTTATACCTTGGAGATAACGTAAACCAGCAAAAGTAGTCACGTGTTAAATATTTAACTAACAGTTGAATTTGCCTTCTTGAGTATATGAAGGCTTTTGGGGATAATATGGTTGAACCACATACCATTTATAAAAGCACTTTAATTGTTCTTGAAGCTCTAACCAATATAACGCAAAATAGAAATAACAACATATAATTATTAGAAAGATAAAATTATCTACAGAGTATATGATTGTCTAGGAAATGAGAAGAACACACAAACTAATAAAAGCATCAGTAGAGGTCAGATAAACTATAAATACTAAAAAAATAATTTTTCTCTATTAACATTAACTAATTAAACAGTATAATGAGAAATAAGCCAGAGAATAAAAAATGTATATAAATACTTAGGAACAATCTTAATAAGGATTGTGCAGGGCTTATGTGACAAAACTATAAATTCTACTGAGGGAAATAAAGAAAGACCTCATCAAAGGGAAAAAATAATACCTGGACAGGAAGTTTCCATTGTGTCAATGGATTAATTTAGTGGAAATTGGCATAATAATTTAATCTCATAATAATTCTAATGGATTTTTTGTGACTTGAAAAAAATTATTTAAGGGTGCCTGGGTGGCTCAGTTGGTTAAGTGTCCAACTGTTGGTTTTGGCTCAGGTCATAATCTCACGGTTGGTGAGATCCAGCCCCATGTAGGGCTCTGCTGTGACAGTGTGGCGCCTGCTTGAGATTCTCTCTCCCTCTCTCTCTGCCCCTCCCCTGATTCTGTGCCTGAGTGGGTGTGCTCTCTCTCTCTCAAAATAAATAAATAAACATTTAAAAATTATTTTAAAAATCTACCAAGAAGAACATGCATATAAGATTAGTTAGGAATTTTTGAAGAAGAGTTATGAGAGGAAACTAACCCTACCAGGTATTAAGTTTATTTTAGAGCTTTGGAAATGACAACTGAGCTATAGAGCCTGAAAGATATTAATAAAATTAAACAGATAGTCCCAAAATGGATCAGTGTATTTCCATTACATAACCTCTGTGCGTCTTAATTTTCATCAGCTATAAAACAGGGATAACTACCATGCCTACCTCATAGGCCTATTTTGAGGCATTTAATACATGAAAAATTATTAGAATAATGCCTGGCACTCAGTATGTGTTATGGAACAACTTCCTATATTGTTAAATGGTGATACTTTACCAACCCAAACTGATTTGGTTTAAAATTAGATTCTGTTTCCTAGAATATATATTTATTGTAATTTTTATTTCTATGCCATGTTCTCCCAAGAAATTCCCTATTTTCTATGAGACCCTGCTCTTGATAACTGTGATTTGGTCAACCATGGTAACTGACAGGAATATAAATATTGTGTTATAAATACCATGTCTGGAGTAAGACTGCTCAATGTAGATTATTTAGTAATTGATGCTGGGATAACTGGATAGCTATTTCAATAAAAACAAAGTTAAGCATCTTCCTCACATATGATACCAAAGTAAATTTCAAATAAATTTAAGGGTTGAAATGCAAAAAACAAAGCAATAAAAAAATCTAAGAGAAAACATACATTCATTAAAGTCTTTAATGTTTATAAAAATGGATACTCTGGCACTTTCATACACTGTTAGTTGAATAAATTAGTTTACTCTTTAAATTAAATTAAATTAAATTTTATTTTATTATACTTTTAAAATTTATTTTAATTCAGTAAACATACAGTGTTATATTAGTTTCATCTGTACAATATCGTGATTAAACAATTCCATACATCACCTGGTGCTCATCATGACAAGTGCACTCCTTAATCTCCATCACCTATTTCACCCATCCCCCCACTCACCTCTCCTCTGGTAACTATCAGTTTATTCTCTATATTTAAGAGTCTGTTTCTTGATCTCTCTCTCTCTTAACCTTTGTTCATGTGTTTTCACATATGAGTGAAATCATATGAGCATTGTTTCACATATGAGTGAAATCATATAGTATTTGTCTCTCTCTGACTTATTTTGCTTAGCATCTAACTCTATCTATGTCCTTGCAAATGGCAAGATTTCATTCTTTTTTATGACTGAATAACATTCCCTTGTGTATATATACAACCTCTTCTTTACCCAGTCGTCTACTGATGGACACCTGGGTTGCTTCCATAATTGTAAAAACTTGTAAAGAATGCTGAAATAAACAGAGGGCTGCATAAGTCCTTTCAAATTAGTGTTTTTGTATTCTTTGGGTAAATACCCAGTAGTGCAATTACTGGATAGTAGGTAGTTCTATTTTTTATTTTTTGAGGAACTTCCATACTGTTTTCCACATTGGCTGCACCAGTTTGTATTCCCACATCCTTTGCACAAAGGGTTTTTTTCCCCTCACATCCTCGCCAACACTTGTTTCTTGTGTTTTTGATAATAGCCATTTGACAGGTATGAGATGATTCGCATTATAGTTTTGATATGCATTTCCCTGATGATGAGTGATGTTGAGCAACTTTTCACCTGTCTGTTGGCCATATGTATGTATTCTTTGGAGAAATAGCTGTTCATGTTTTCTGCCAATTTAATTGGATTATTTGGTTTTGGGGTGTTGAGTTGTATCAGGGATACTAACTCTTTATTGGATATGTCATTTGCAAATATCTTCTCCCATTCAGTAGGCTGCCTTTTAGTTTTGTTGATTATTTCCTTTGCTGTGCAGAAGTCTTTTACTTAGATGTAGTCTGAGTAGTTTACTTTTGCTTTTGTTTTCCTTGGCTCAGGAGATATATCTAGAAAGATGTTATGGCCAATGTCAGAGAAATTACTGCCTGTGCTCTCTTCTAGGATTTTTATGGTTTCAGGTCTCATGGTTAGGTCCTTAATCCATTTTCAGTTTATTTTTGTGTATGTTGTGAGAAAGTGGTCCAGTTTCATCCTTTTCTATGTAGCTGTCTAGTTTTCCCAGTACCATTTGTTAAAGAGACCTTTTCCCATTGTATATTCTTGCCTCCTTTGTTGAAAATTAATTAACTATATAATTGCAGGTTTATTTCTGGTCTCTATTCTGTTCTATTGATCTATGTGTCTATTTTTATGACAATATCATACTGTTTTCATTACTACAGCTTTGCAGTACAACTTGAAATCTGGAATGTGATGCCTCAATTTTTGTTTTTCTTCTGCAAGATTGCTTTTTTGGGGTCTTTTGGGTTGCATACAAATTTTAGGATTATTTGTTCTAGTTTCTGTGAAAAAACACTGTTGGTATTTTTTGATAGGAATTGTATTAAATCTGTAGATTGCTTTGGGTAGTATGGACATTTTAACAATATTTTTTCTTTCAATCCATGAGCATGGAATACTTTCCATTTGTGTCAATTTCTTCAATTTCTTTCATCAATATTTTATAGTTTTAGAGTACACGTCTTTCACCTGCTTGGTTAAGTTTATTCCTAGATATTTTATTATTTTTAGTGCAATTGTAAATGGGATTGTTTTCTTAATTTCTTTTTCTGCTGCTTCACTGTTAGAGTATATAAATGCAACAGATTTCTGTACATTAATTTTGTATCCTGTGACATTATTGAATTCATTTATCAGTTCTAGTAGTTTTTTGTTGGAGTCTTCTGGGTTTTCTACATATATTTTCATGTCATCTGCAAAAGTGAAAGTATTACTTCTTTACCAACTTGAAATGCCTTTTATTCCTTTTTCTTGGTCTTTTCTTTTTTTTTTTTAGTTTCTATTTTGTTTATTTCAACTCTAATCTTTATTATTTCCTTCCTTCTCCTGTTGTAGGGTTTTGTTTATTCTTCTTGTTCTAGCTCCTTTAGGTGTAAGGTTAGTCTGGTTTGTTTTTTGTTTTTTGTTTTTTTTGTTTTTTGTTTTTTTTTTTTGAGATTTTTCTTGCTTCTTGAGATAGGACTGTGTTGCTATAAATTTCCCTCTTAGAATAGCTTTTGCTGCATCCCAAAGATGTTGGACCATTGTGTTTTCATTTTCCTTTGTTTTTACTTTTTTATTTCCTCTTTGATTTCATGGTTGACCCATTCATTGTTTAATAGCATTTTTTCAACCTCCATGTTATTTGTGCACTTTCCAGATTTTTTCTTGTGGTTGATGTCTAGTTTCACAGTGTTGTTGTCAGAAAAAAATGCATGGTATGACTTTGATCTTTTTGAATTTGTTGAGACTTGTTTTGTGGCCTAATATGTGATCTATACTCTGGAGAATGCCCCATATGCACTTGAAAAGAAGGTCTATTCTGCTGTTTTAGGATGAAATATTCTGAATAGATTTGTTAAATCCATCTGGTCCAATGTGTCATTCAAAGCCACTATTTCCTTGTTGATTTTTCTGTTTGGTAATCTGTCCATTGGTGTAAGTGGGAGGTTAAAGTCCCTTACTGTTATTGTATTACTATCAGTTAGTTCCTTTATGTTTGTTATTAACTGTTTTATGTATTTGGGTGCTCACATATTAGGTGCATAAGTATTTATAATGGTTATATCTTCTTGTTGGATAGCCCCCTTTATGATTATACAGTGTTCTTCTTTGTCTCTTGTTACAGTCTTTGTTTTAAAGTTTATTTTGTCTGACATAAGTATTACTACCCCAGTTTACTTTTCACACCCATTTGCATGATAAACACTTCTTCATCCCTTTATTTTCAATCTGCATGTGTTTTTAGGACTAAAATGGGTCCTTGTAGGCAGCATATAAATGGTTCTTGTTTTTAAACTATTCCATTACTGTCTTTTCATGAGAGCATTTAGTCCATTTACATTCAAAGTAATTTTTGAAAGATATGTATTTATTGCCATTTTATTACTTGTTTCATGGCTGTTTTTGTAGTTCTTCTCTTTTCCTTTCTTCCCTTGCTCTCTTCTCTCACAATAAGTTGACTTTGTTTAGTGGTACACTTGAGTTTATTTCTTATTTTTTGCATATCTATTACTGGTTTTGATTTATGGTTACCATTAGGTTTGTATATAAGATCTTCTGCATATTGTAGTCTGTATCATGTTGATGGGTGCTCACGTTTGAACCTATTCTTTACTCCTCTCCCCCACTCCCATGTTTTAGGTATGTGGTGTCGTATGTTACATCCTTTTATTTTGTGAATCCCTTGACTGATTTTTATAGATATATTTATGTTTGCTGATTTTGTGCTTCCTACTTTTCTTAGTATTACTTATTTTCTCCCTTTTTACTCAAAAAGTCCTCTTTAACATTTCTTCTGGTCTGATTTAGTAGTGATGAATTCCTTTAACTTTTGTTTGTCTGAGAAATTCTGTATCTCTCCTTCGATTCTGAACGAAAGCCTTACTAGATAGAATATTCTTAGCTGCAGATTTTTTCACTTCAGCACTTTGAATATACCATGCCACTCCCTGCTGGCCTATGAAGTTTCTGCTAAAAAACATGCTAATAGTCTTATGGAGTTTTCTTTTCTCTTGATGCTTTTATATTTCTCTCTTTATCAGTACCTTTTGCCATTTAATTAATATGTATCATGGAATGGACAACTTGGGTTGATTTTTGTGCCTCCTGAATTTCTGTTTTCTTCTCCAAATTCAGGAAGATTTCAGCCATTATTTTTTCAAATAAAATTTGTGCCCCCTTTGTCTCTCTTCTTCTAGGATCCTATAATGCAAATGTTATTTTTTTTAATTTTATTTTTTATTTTTTAAAATTTACATCCAAATTAGTTAGCATATAGTGAAACAATGATTTCAGGAGTAGATTCCTTAATGCCTCTTACGCATTTAGCCCATCCCCCCCTCCCACAACCCCTCCAGCCACCCTCAGTTTGTTCTCCATATTTATGAGTCTCTTCTGTTTTGTCCCCCTGTTTTTATATTATTTTTGTTTCCCTTCCCTTATGTTCATCTATTTTGTCTATTAAAATCCTCATATGATTTTTGTCTTTCTCTAACTAATTTCACTTAGCATAATATCCTCCAGTTCCATCCACATAGTTGCAAATGGCAAGATTGCATTCTTTTTGATTGCCAAGTAATACTCCATTTTATATATGTACCACATTTTCTTTATCCATTCATCCATAGATGGACCTTTGAGCTCTTTCCATACTTTGGCTACTGTTGATAGTGCTGCTATAAATATGGGGGTTCATGTGTCCCTTCACAACAGCACATCTGTATTCCTTGGATAAATGCCTAGTAGTGCAATTGCTGGGTCGTAGGGTAGTTCTATTTTTAGTTTTTTGACGAACGTTTTCCAGAGTGGCTGCACCAGCTTGCATTGCCACCAACAGTGCAAAAGAGATCCTCTTTTTCTACATCCTCGCCAACATCTGTTGTTGCCTGCGTTGTTAATGTTAGCCATTCTGACAGGTGTAAGGTGGTATCTCATTGTGGTTTTGATTTGTATTTCCCTGATGATGAGTGATGTTGAGCATTTTTTCATCTGTTGGTTGGCCATCTGGATGTCTTCCTTGGAGAAGTGTCTATTCATGTCTTTTACCCATTTCTTCACTGGATTATTTGTTTTTTGGGTGTTGAGTTTAATAAGTTCTTTATAGATTTTGGATACTAACCATTTATCTGATATGTCATTTGCAAATATCTTCTCCCATTCTGTCAGTTGCCTTTTAGTTTTGTTGATTGTTTCCTTCACTGTGCAGAAGCTTTTTATTTTGATGAGGTCCCAGTAGTTCATTTTTGCGTTTGTTTCCCTTGCCTCCGGAGATGTGTTGAGTAAGAAGTTGCTGCCGTCAAGATCAAAGAGGTTTTTGCTTGCTTTCTCCTTGAGGATTTTGATGGCTTCCTGTCTTACTTTGAGGTCTTTTATCCATTTTGAGTTTATTTTTGTGGGTGGTGTAAGAAAGTGGCCCAGGTTCATTCTTCTGCATGTCTCTGTCCAGTTTTCTCAGCACCACTTGCTGAAGAGACTGTCTTTATTCCATTGGATATTCTTTCCTGCTTTGTCAAAGATTAGTTGCCCATACATTTGTGGGTCCATTTTTGGGTTCTCTATTCTGTTCCATTGATCTGAGTGTCTGTTCTTGTGCCAGTACCATACTGTCTTGATGATTACAGCTTTGTAGTATAGCTTCAAGTCTGGGATTGTGATGCCTTCTGCTTTGGTTTTCTTTTTCAAGATCGCTTTGGCTGTTCGGGGTCTTTTCTGGTTCTGTACAAATTTCAGGATTATTTGTTCTAGCTCTGTGAAGAATGCTGGTGTTACTTTGATAGGGATTGCATTGAATATGTAGATTGCTTTGGGTAGTATTGACATTTTAGCAATATTTGTTCTTCCTATCCAGGAGCATGGAATCTTTTTTCCATTTTTTTGTGTCTTCTTCAATTTCTTTCATAAGCTTTCTATAGTTTTCACTGTATAGATTTTCACCTCTTTGGTTAGATTTATTCCTAGGTATTTTATGTTTTTTTGTGCAATTGTCAATGGGATCGATTCCTTGATTTCTCCTTCTGTCGCTTCATTGTTGGTGTATAGGAATGCAACTGATTTCTGTGCATTGATTTTTTTATATCCTGCAACTTTGCTGAATTCATGAATCAGTTCTAGCAGTTTTTGGTGGAATCTTTTGGGTTTTCCATATAGAGTATCATGTCATCTGTGAAGAGTGAAAGTTTGATCTCCTTCTGGATGATTTGGATGCCTTTTATTTCTTTGTGTTGTCTGATTGCAGAGGCTAAGACTTCCAATACTATGTTGAATAACAGTGGTGAGAGTGGACATCCCTGTCTTGTTCCTGATCTTAGGGGGAAAGCTCTCAGTTTCCCCATTGAGGATGATATTGGCATTGGGTTGTTCATATACAGCTTTTATGATCTCGAGGTATGATCCTTCCATCCCTACTTTCTTGAGGGTTTTTATCAAGAAGGGATGCTGTATTTTGTCAAATGCTTTCTCTGCATCTATTGAGAGGATCATATAGTTCTTGTCCTTTCTTTTTTTGATGTGATGAATCACATTAATTGTTTTGAGGATATTGAACCAACCCTGCATCCCAGGTATAAATCCCACTTGGTTGTGGTGAATAATTATTTTTATGTATTGTTGGATCTGGTTGGCTAATATCTTGTTGAGGATTTTTGCATCCATGTTCATCAGGGAAATTGATCTATAGTTCTCCTTTTTACTGGGGTCTCTCTCTGGTTTTGGAATCAGAGTAATGTTGGCTTCAAAGAAAGAGTTTGGAAGTTTTCCTTCCATTTCTATTTCTTGGAACAGTTTCAAGATAATAGGTGTTAACTCTTCCTTAAATGTTTGGTAGAATTCCCCTGGAAAGCCATGTGGTCCTGGACTCTTGTTTTTTGGCAGATTTTTGATTACTAATTCGATTTCCTTACTGGTTATGGGTCTGTTCAAATTTTCTATTTCTTCCTGTTTCAGTTTTGGTAGGGTATATGTTTCTAGGAATTTGTCCATTTCTTCCAGATTGCCCATTTTATTGGCATATAATTGCTGATAATATTCTCTTATTATTGTTTTTATTTCTGTTGTGCTCATTGTGATCTCTCCTCTTTCATTCTTGATTTTACTTATTTGGGTCCTTTCCTTTTTCTTCTTGATCAAACTGGCTAGTGGTTTATCAATTTTGTTAATTCATTCAAAGAACCAGCTCCTGATTTCATTGATCTGTTGTACTGTTTTTTTGGTTTCGATAGCATTAATTTCTGCTCTAATCTTTATTATTTCCTGTCTTTTGCTGGTTTTGGGTTTTATTTGCTGTTCTTTTTCCAGCTCCTTAAGGCATAAGGTTAGGTTGTGTATCTGAGATCTTTCTTCCTTCTTTAGGAAGACCTGGATTGCTATATACTTTCCTCTTATGACCACCTTTGCTGCATCCCAGAGGTTTTGGGTTGTGGTGCTATCATTTTCATTGACTTCCATATACTTTTTAATTCCTCTCTAACTGCTTGGTTAGCCCATTCATTCTTTAGTAGGATGTTCTTTAGTCTCCAAGTATTTGTTACCTTTCCAAATTTTTTCTTGTGGTTAATTTCGAGTTTCATAGCATTGTGGTCTGAAAATATGCATGGTATGATCTCGATCTTTCTGTACTTACTTAGGGCTGATTTGTGTCCCAGTATATGGTCTATTCTGGAGAACATTCCATGTGCACTGGAGAAGAATATATGTTCTGCTGCTTTAGGATGAAATGTTCTGAATATCTCTGTTAAGTCCATCTGGTCCAGTGTGGCATTCAAAGCCATTGTTTCCTTGTTGATTTTTTGATTAGATGATCTATCCATTGCTGTGAGTGGGGTGTTGAAGTCCCCTACTATTATGGTATTACTATCGATGCGTTTCTTTATGTTTGTGATTAATTGATGTATATATTTGGGTATTCCCACATTTGGCTCAAAAACGTTGACAATTGTTAGGTCTTCTTGGTCTATAGACCCCTTGATTATGATATAATGCCCTTCTGCATCTCTTGATACAGTCTTTATTTTAAAGTCTAAATTGTCTGATATAAGTATGGCTACTCCAGCTGTCTTTTGTTGACCATTAGCATGATAGAGGGTTCTCCATCCCCTTATTTTCAACCTGAAGGTGTCTTTAGGTCTAAAGTGGGTCTCTTGTAAACAGCATATAGATGGATCTTGTTTTCTTATCCATTCTGTTATCCTATGTCTTTTTATTGGAGCATTGAGTCCATTGATATTTAGAGTGAATACTGAAAGATATGAATTTATTGCCATTATGATGCTTATAGAGTTGGAGTTTCTGGTGATGTTCTCTGGTCCTTTCTAATATTTTGTTGCTTTTGGTATTTACTTATATATATAAATTATATATATGTATATATATTGTATTATTGTATTATGTCTACATATATATATATATATATATATTTTTTTTTTTTTTTCATCTTTTCTCCCCTCAGAGAGTCCCCCTTAAAATTTCTTGCAGGGCTGGTTTAGTGGTCACAAACTCCTTTAATGTTTGTTTGTCTGGGAAACTTTTTATCTCTCCTTCTATTTTGAATGATAGCCTTGCTGGATAAAGAATTCTTGGCTGCATATTTTTCTGATTCAGCACACTGAATATATCCTGCCACTCCTTTCTGGCCTACCAAGTTTCTGTGGATAGGTCTGCTGCAAACCTGATCTGTCTTCCCTTGTAGGTTAGGGACTTCTTTTCCCTTGCTGCTTTCATGATTCTCTCCTTGCCTGAGTATTTTGTGAATTTGACTATGATATGCCTTGTTGATGGTCGTTTTTTGTTGAATCTAATGAGGGTCCTCTGTGCTTCCTGGGTTTTGATGTCTGTGTCTTTCCCCAGGTTAGGAAAGTTTTCCGCTATGATTTGCTCACATAACCCTTCTACCCCTATTTCTCTCTCTTCCTCCTCTGGGACCCCTATGATTCTGATGTTGTTCCTTTTTAATGAGTCACTGATTTCTCTAATTCTTAAATCGTGCTCTTTTGCCTTAATCTCCCTCTTTTTTTCTGCTTCGTTATTCCCTATAAGTTTGTCCTCTATATCACTGATTCTCTGTTCTGCCTCATCCATCCTTGCCGCTGCTGCATCCATCCGTGATTGCAGCTCAGTTATAGCATTTTTAATTTCATTCTGGCTATTTTTTACTTCTTTTATCTCTGCAGAAAAGGATTCTAATCTATTTTTGACTCCAGCTAGTATTCTTATTATTGTGATTCTAAATTCTGGTTCAGACATCTTGCTTGTGTCTGTGTTGGTTAAATCCCTGGCTGTCATTTCTTCGTGATCTTTATTTTGGGGTGAATTCCTTCGTTTTGTCATTTTGAAGGGAGAAAAGGAATTAATAATGTAGAAAAATTGAAATTAAAAAAAATTAAAATAAAAAAATATTAAAATTAAAAATTAAAAACACACACACAAATAGAATAGATGATGTGACATTAGAGAAAAAAGGGGGGGGAGAAAAAAGGAAATTGTTTGAGAATTTGAAAAAATGAATACACTGAAGTAGACTAAAATGAGATGATGGGGGTAAAATAGAATTTAAAAAAATAAACAGAAAAGTAAAGAATATAGTAGAAAAAAAATTAAAGAAAAATATTTTTAATAAAAATTAAAAATAAATATGAATTTTTTCATTTTCTGTATTTAAGAAAAAAGAAAAGAAAAAAGAAAAAGAAATCGTTGGAAAATTTGAAAAGGTGAATACACTGTAGTAGACTAAAATAAAATGATGCGAGTAAGATAGAATTTGAAAAAATTTACATAAAACCAAAAACTATAGTAATAAAAATTAAATACAAATATTTTTAAAAGAAATTGAAAAGTAAAAATGAAGTTTTTCTCTTTCTGCATTCAAGAAAAAGGATTGAAAAAGAGAAAAAAGAAAAAGAAAGAAAAAAAGGAAATTGTTTGAAAATTTGAAAACGTGACTACACCTAAGTAGACTAAAATGAAATTATGGAAGTAAACTAGAATTTGAAAAAATTTACACAAAAGTAAAAAATATAGTAATAAAAATTAAAGACAGATATTTTTAATAAAAATTGAAAATAAAAATGAAGTTTTTCTCTTTCTGTATTCAAGAAAAAGGAAAGAATTGTAAAAGAGAAAAAGGAAAAAGGAAAAAAAAAAAAGGAAAACAATTGAATAGATGAACCTGCTAATAGATTGAAGTAGGACTGAAATTGCTGCATTTTCCCCTAGAGGTCAGTCTATGTAGCTCTTTATAGTCTATAAATTAAGCCGAGACTTGTGTTCTTGAAGAGCGAAGTTGGCCCAGTTGGGCAGGGCTCAGTGTAACAGCTCCACCCTCCACTAGATTTCGCTGCTAGCCTACTGGGGTGGATTGTTGCGGTGCTCATAGGTGCGTATGCGCATGCACGGGAGCAGTGAAAATGGCACCACCTAGCTACCCAGTCTGTTCTCCTGGATCAGCAATCGCACACTGGTCCTCTGTCTTCAGCTCTTGTCCACTCCTGCTTTTTCACTCTCCTTGATGAGGCCCCAGGCAGTACCTCTCTCCCAAGTTTTGTCTCAGATGCGGCTGTTTTGCCCGGCCCCTTACTTCTGAAGGACTGCAGCTTTGACCCGTTCCACCCCTCTGCAGGAGGGTCTCACTGAGCAATGGCCGAATGAGCAATGGCTGAATGTTGGCTGCACCCAGGAACACCCTGCTGTTGCTGGTGCCCCGAGACTGGGCAGGTGCCAGCCCACCCCCCAAAAAGTTCATGAGACAGTGTAGCAGCAGCATTTCAGGGATTATGGAAAATCCCAACACACATCTGGCACCAGGCCTCACCCTCAACGACCTTGCCCTAGCACCAGTGAATGTGGCTGCCTTCCGGGGTCTGCTGGGACCAGGTGGCTTCAACGGTTTCTACCAAATGTCCTTCCAGCAGTGGAACCGCTTTTCCCCGTGTGGCCTGAGAGCCTCCCGGACCCCACTCTGTTCCTGGGGATTTGCCCTTCCCACCAGAGCACCGCCAGGTATTGAGCTCCGGAGTTGCAGCCTTTGCGCTCCCCTTGTTTACAGTCTTAATGGAATTTAAACCCTCTCCTTTCTCCTTTCTCCCTTTTAGTTTAGTCCCTGTGGCTGTTTCCAATTTTCCTCTTTCTCTCCAGCTGCTTCTGGGGAGGGGTGCTGTTCCAGTATGCTCCCCCCTCCCCAGTCTCCATCCTCTCTTAGCCTGCAAAAGTGGTTCCCTACCTTTCATGGCTTCTCATTCCCCAAGTTCAGCTCTCTGTGCCACGGACCTGCTGAATTCTGTGGTTCAAGTTGTGCAGATTGTTGTGTTAATCCTCCAATCAGTTTTCTAGGTGTACAGGATGGTTTAGTGTTGGTCTGGCTGTATTTCATGGATGCAAGACACACAAAAAGCTTCTGTGCTGTTCCACTATCTTGGCTCCTCCCAATGCAAATGTTATTAAGCTTGATGGTGTCAGTAAGTTTTCTAAGTCTATTCTCTTTTGCATAATTTTTTTCTATCACCTGCCCAGCTTGATTACTTTCCATTACTCTGTTCTCCAAGTCACTGATTTATTCTTCTGCTCCTTTAGTCTGCTATTTATTCCATCTAGCATATTTTTAATTTCATTTATTGTGTTTTTAATATCTGATTATTTGTTTTTTATCTCTTTGTTAAGGGTCTCACTGATGTCCTCCACTCTTTTCTCAAGTATTTGGTATAATCTTTTTGGAGGGAAATTTGACAACTTTTATCAAATATATTTGGTGGGAAATCTCACAATACATATTAATTCATATGAAATGTGCATACCTTTGACCCATTTGCTCTACTTATAAGTATTTTTTCTGAGGAAATAATTGGACAAATATGCAAAGATGAATGTTTTAGAATGTTGGTTGAAGTATTGTTTATCATGGTAAGAATTTAGAAATAACCTAAATATTTACCAGTAAAAGATTAGTGAATCTATGATAGGTTCACTACTTGTGATAGGTTCAAACAATGTAAGGGAATACATTGTAGCAATTTAAATAATTTATTGTTGGGGCACCTGGGTGGCTCAGTGGGTTAAGCATCTAACTTCAGCTCAGGTCATGATCTCACAGTTCTTGAGTTTGAGCCCTGTGTTGGGCAATGTGCTGATGGCTCAGAGCTTGAGGCCTGCCTCAGATTCTGTGTCTCCTTTCTCTCCCCTGCTTGTGCTCTATCTCTTTCAAAAATAAATAAACATTAAAAAATTAAATAATGTATTGTTAAATAAAACAAAAAATTAAATAGACAAAATATAAATATTTATAGAAAAATTCAATGTTGGGGTGCCTGGGTGGCTCAGTTGGTTGAGCGTCTGACTTGGACTTCAGCTCAGGTCATGATCTCACGGTTTGTGAGTTCGAGCCCCATGTCATGCCCTGTGCTGACAGCTCAGAGCCTGGAGCCTGCTTCGGATTCTGTGTCTCCCTCACTCTCTGCCCCTCCCCTGCTCATGCTCTGTCTCTCTCGGTCTCAAAAATAAATAAAAACATTAAAAAAAGAAAAAAAGAAAAATTCAATGTTAAATTTAACAAAGTTAGAGAAACTTCCGGAACGAAAGTGCAGTTCCCCAGACCAGGAGCACCACATCATCTGAGAAGGTGTTAGAAATGTAAATTCTTGGATCTAACCTTAGAATTCCTGAATTAGTGAATCTGGCTGTGAGGTTTAGCAATCTGTGTTTTAAAAGTCTCTTCCAATGATTCTGATGCACAGTAAAGTTTAGAACCATAGTTTTAGATTTTAGGGGAACAGAAATAGAATATACAACTTTCAAATCATTAAGAGGAAAAAATGTGTTGGAAAGAAAATGCAACCAAGTCAAAAAATGTCAGGGAAGAATAAAACAAAACAAAACAAACAAGAAACCATGGTGAATATGAAATATAAAATAAAATAATATCGTGGAAATAAGCCTAAAAATATTAATAGTTTCACATATAAATAAAGCCTAAATACACCTATAAAAAACAAAGGTTCTCTTGTTAAATACTTTCATGTTGTCAATCTAAGACTTGACTTAAAAATAAATGAACAGTTTGAAAATAAAGAAGAAAAAAGTATGAGGCAAATAAAAATTTGAAAAAGGATATATGGCAATACTAATTCAAGACCAAATAGAAATAAAGGCAAAAGCATTACAGAATAAAATGGTTATTTCATATTGATAAAAAGTTCAAACCACTGGGGGCACCTGGGTGGCTCAGTTGGTTGGGCGACCAACTTCAGCTCAGGTCATGATCTCACGGTTCATGAGTTTGAGCCCTGTGTCGGGCTCTATGCTGACAGCTCAGAGCCTGGATCCTGCTTTGGATTCTGTGTCTTCCTCTCTTTGTCCCTCCCCTGCTCACACACTGTCTCTATCTCTCTCAAAAATAAACATTAAAAAAAATTTTTTTAAAAAGTTCAAACCAGCAAACTCATTTATTTCTTAAATAAATCATGAAACTTCATATGGAACATGTTCCTTAGACATTAGCAGGCTAAGTAGACAAAAGTAAGTGACAACAGGTAAATTTTGAATAACATAATTTATAAACTTAATCTAATAGATACATGAAGAACTGTGTCCAACAGCACATAGGAAGTCACATAGGCCACAATCACATATGACATTGTAATACAATTAGAAATTAACAACAACAACAACAAAAGGATAGGCAAACAACAACAACAAAACAGAAGTAAAAGCAAACTACAGACCTGGAAATTAAAAATTAAATCATGTTTGGAAGACAGAAAATAAAAACTGAAATTATAAAAAGTGAACAAAAACAAGAATGTGGAATATTTCCTGTGGAATGCAGCCAAAGTACAACCCAGAGGAAAATTTATAGTTGAAATACATTATTAGAAAAACAAGAGAGATAGAAAGTAAATGATTAAGGACACAGCTCCAGGGCTAAGGGAAAAAAAAATAAATCCAAAGTACATATCAGGAAGGAAGCAATAAAAATAAAAGCAGAAAATAATAATTTAAAGAATAAGTAACAAGCAAAACCCTTCCATGATTGCAATCCTGATCAGTACCCAAGTATGGTTCTGTAAAAGACCAGTAAAATAGACAAACCAGCAACAAGTCTGATGAAGAAAAGGAAGAGAGGAATAACTGATAAATTATTAGGAATGACAAAAGATAACTATAGGGTAGAGGAATTTCTAAAATTGTAAGAGATCATCTAATACATTGTATGGCAACCTATATGAATATTTAAATAAAATGAAATGCCTTTGTAGCAGAACTATGGATAATCGAAATCAACTGAAGAAGAACTAAAAAGTGGGATAGCTCAAGAAGTATAAAAGAAATTGAGGGGCTCCTGGTGGCTTAGTAGGTTGAGCAACCAACTCTTGATTTCAGCTCAGTCATCATCCCAGGGTCATGGGAATGAGTCTTGTGTAGGGTTTTGCACTGAGTGTGGAGCCTGCTTAAGATTCTCTTTCCCCTTCTCCTTTCCCCCACTCACATGCTCTTGCTCTCTCTCTAAACTAAAAAGTAAAAATAAAAAAATTGAAAATATACTTACAGATAGTTTAATTCCCCATACCTATAAGAAAAAAATGTTTATACTGTGGAAACTCTTCCAGATTATACAAAATGTAGAGAAGTTTTCTAACTCATTCCACACTACAGTAGTCTCAATAGCAAAACCATGCAATAAATAGCACAGAAGACTATAGTCTATTGTCATTTATGAAATAAAAAATCCTAAATAAAATTTCAGAAAAGAGAATCTAGCAGAATATTAAAAGAACAATAAATCATGATGTAATAGGACTAACCCATTATACATGGAAGATTCACTATCAGTTTATGACTATAATAAAGGAAAAATAATACAGCTATCTGAATAGATGCCAAAAAAAATTTGGGAAAAAATCATGAAATTGTAATAAAAACAGCAACAAAAATAACCATTTGTAAGCCAGGAATATAAGGAAATTCCCCAACCTGATCAACAATATCTACTAGGAAAGTGCAGTGAATCAATCTTTTTTTTTTTAAAAAAGCAGCAGGCAAAAGTCTATTAGATTAGAAGTTTAGAAAATAAGAGGAGTATGAAAGCTTTCTTTGCAGAAAGGGGGACATGTGAAAGTGAATGCCCCAGTGAATCAATCTTAATCACAAAGTCCTTACCCATTTCCGCTAGAGCCCAACAAGTTTACTGTCTCTGCTTCAAATTAACATTATTTTGGGGCTCTTAGTGTCATAAGACACAAATAGAAGAGGAATAAATCTTGGAAAGGAAGAATCATATCAAATGGTCAGTACTTGCAGGTCATATTTTCCTCCCTAGAAAATTCAAGAGAATCAATAGTAGAACTACTTGAACTGAGAGTTCAAAGTAAAAGAGGAAGATTCAAAATCAAGGTACAAAACTCAATAATTTTCCTATGTATTATCAATAAGCAATTTGAAAATGGGGAGAGGAGTTAAGATGGCAGAGCAGCATGGAGACCTGAGCTTCTCTTGTCCCAGAAATACAGGTAGATGAGCACCAAACCATTTTGTATACCTAGGAAATTGATCTGAGGATTAACACAATAATCTGCATAACTTGAGCCACAGAACTTGGCTGGTGCGTGGTGTGGAGAGGTAAACTGGGGTAAAGAAAAGCTGCAGAGGGTAGGGAGCTGTTTTTGTGGAGAGAGGACAGAGAAAGGGGGAGAGTGCATTGGGATCACGGAAGAAAAGCACTCCCCCAAAAGTAGCTGGAGAGTAACACTCGCAAAGGACTGAACAAGAAATCTGTTCCTTAAAACCATTGATGGGAAGAAAGGAGAGGGTTTTAATGCCATCAGGATTCTATAAACAGTGGAACACAGTCTGAAGTTTCATAGCTCAGTGCCCGGTGGTGCTCTGGTGAGGAAGTAGGACAAATATCCAGGAGTAGGCAGTGAGGTCTGAGGGGTCTGTGTGTCACATGGAGAATAGCAGTTCCCCCTGCTTGGAGTGCATTTGGTAGAGGCCATATGGCCTTCCCTTAGGCAAAGGTCCCAGTGTACCCCAGAAAGCAGCCACATTTGCTGGAATTGGGACAAAGATACCAGAGGGCAGTGAAACCTGGTGCTGGCTATGTGTTGTGGTTCGCCATAATCTGTGAACCTCTGTCACTGCACAATCACACAGACATTTTCTGGGGCAAGCCAGCACTCAGCCATTGCTCAGTGAGACCCTCCCCCAGAGAGTCAGAATGGGTCCAAGCCACGGGGGTCTCTGAAGTGTGGAATTTTGAAACATAACTCCATCTGAGATAAAACTCTGGAGGGGGGGATGCCACCTGGCAGGCAAAGAGCTTGGACATGGACAGGACACAGGCGCAGAGTAGACAGAAGCCTGAGACAAAGGGGGGGGGTCCTTGGTCACAGGTAAGTGAGAGCTTAAAGTTCCCATGACAGAGATGAGGGAGCTGGGTGAAGCCATTTCCACCTCTCCTGCACACGCACATGTGCAAGGATATGCATGCACGCCACTCAGATCCACCATAGTAAGCTACGCAGTGGCAACTAGTGGGCTTACACCAAGCCTCACCCAGCTGTGCCCTCCAAGCACATCCCCTAGAAGACCAGCACAAGTCACTCCACCTGCTTAGTGTATGGACTATAAAGGGCTTCATAGTTTCAGTTCTAGGGGAGGCTGGACGTAACTTCATTCAGGTTTCATTCTGTTTGCTGGTTCATTTATTTGTTCATTTTATTTGCTTCTGTTTTTGCTTAAATTGTTTTCTTTTTTCTTTCTTTTTTTCCCTTTCTTGGATTCAGAAAGAAAAAAAATATTTTTCTTTTATTTTTTTCACTTTATTTTTAAAAATTTTTATTCTATTTCACTTTATTCTGTTTTATTATATAATTTTTAATTTAAAATTTTTTCTTACCTTTTTTCCTTTTTCCTCCCCTTTTTTTCTCTATTCTAATCAAGCTTCTTTCAACAATCAGATCAAAACACACAGTAGGATCTAGCTTCCCCTATTTGGCTTTTTTGTTTTGTTTTGAAAGTTTTAATTTTAATTTGTAATTTTATTAATTTTTTCTTCCTCCAAAATGACAAAATGAAGGGATTCACCCCAAAAGAAAGAACAGAAAGAAATGACATCCAGGGGCTTAATCAACACAAATATAAGCAAGATATCGGAATTAGAATTTAGAATCACGATAATAAGAATACTAGCTAGGGTTGGAAAAAGCATAGAATCCCTTTTTGTGGAGATAAAAGAAGTAAAACCTAGTCAGGGCAAAATTAAAAATGCTATAACTAAGATGCAATCTTGAATGGATGCCATGACAGCAAGGATGGATGAAGCAGAGCAGCAAATCAGCGATATAAAATATACAATTATGGAGACTAATGAAGCAGAAAAAAAGAAGGGAAACAAAGGAAATAGATCACAATAAAAGACTTAGAGAACTCAGTGACTTATTAAAATGGATTAACATCCAATTATAGGAGTCCTGGAAGATGAAGAGAGAGAAAAAAAGGACAGAAGATTTGTGTGAGCAAATTATAGTGGAAAACTTTCCTAATCTGAGGAAGGACACAGACATCAAAATCTAAGAAGCACAAACTCCCATTGTATTCAATAAAAACCAACCATCACCAAGGCATATCATAGTCAAATTCACAAATACACAGATAAGGATAGAATTATGAAAACAGCAAGGGAAAAAAAAGTCCTTAACCTTTAAGTGAAGACAAATCAGGTTTGCTGCAGACCTATCCAAAGAAACTTGGCAGGCCAGAAAGGAGTGGCAGGATATATTTCAATATGCTGAATCAGAAAAATATGCAGCCAAGAATTCTTTATCCAGCAAGCCTGTCATTCAAAATAGGAAAGATAAAGGGTTTCCCAGAAAAACAAAAACTAAAAGAGTTTGTGAAGTTTGTGACCACTAAACCCACCCTGCAAGAAATTTTAAGTGGGGCCCTTTGAGTAGAGAAAAGACAAAACAAAACAAAAAAGACCAAAAACAATAAAGACTAGAAAGGGCCAGAGAACACCACCAGAAACTCCAAGTCTACAAGCATCATAATGGCAATAAATTCATATCTTTCAGTACTCACTCTAAATGTCAATGGACTAAACGCTCCAATCAAAAGACATAGGGTGTCAAAATGGATAATAAAATAAGACCCATATGTATGCTGTTTACAAGACTCATTTTATACCTAAAGACACCTGCAGATTGAAAGTAAGTGGATGGAGAACCATCTAGCATTCTAATGGTCATCAAAAGAAAGCTGCAGTAGCCATACTTATATCAGACAAACTAGATTTTAAAGAAAGGCCTGCAATAAGAGATGAAAAGGGGCATTATATAATAATCAAGGGGTCCATCCACCAGAAAGATCTAACAATTGTAAATATTTATTCCCCCAACGTCGAATCACCCAGATATATGAATCAATTAATCACAAACATAAAGAAACTAATTGATAATAATATCGTAATAGTAGGAGACTTCAAAACCCCACTTACAGCAATGGACAGGTCATCTAAATAGAAAACCAACAAGGAAACGATGGCTTTGAATGACACACTGGACTGGATGGACTTAACAGATATATTCAGAACACATCATCCTAAAGCAGCAGAATACACATTCTTCTTGAGTGCACATGGAACATTCTCCAGAATAGATCACATACGGGTCACAAATCAGCTCTCAGCAAGGACAAAAAGATTGAGATCATACCTTGCATATTTTCAGACCATAATGCTATAAAACTCTAAATCAACCACAAGAAAAAAATTGGAAAGATAATGAATACTTGGAGATTAAATAACATTCTACTAAAGAATGAATGGGTTAGCCAAGAAATGAAAGAGGAAATTAAAAAGTACATGGAAGCCAATGAAAATGAAACATTAGAGCCCAAAATCTCTGGGAGGCAGCAAAGGTGATCATAAGAAGGAATTACATAGCAATCCAGGCCTTCCTAAAGAAGGAAGAAAAGTCTCAAATATGCAACCTAACCTTATACCTAAAAGAGCTGTAAAAAGAACAGCAAATAAAGCCCAAAACCAGCAGAAGAAGGGAAATAATAAATATTAAAGCAGAAGCCAATGATATCAAAATAAAAAAAAAAAAATAGAACAGATCAATGAAACCAGGAGCTTGTTCTTTGAAAGAGTTAATAAAATTGATAAACCTCTAGCCAGACTGATCAAAAAGAAAAAGGAGAGGACCCAAATAAATAAAATCACTAATGAAAGAGGAGAGATCACAACCAATACCACAGAAATATAAACAATAATAAAGGAATATTATGAGCAATCATATGCCCACAAATGGGCAATCTGGAAAAAATGGACAAATTCCTAGAAACATATAAACTACCAAGACTGAAACAGGAAGAAACAGAAAATTTGAACAGACCCATAACCAGTAAAAAAATTGAATCAGTAGTCAAAAATCTCCCAACAAACAAGAGTCCAGGGCTTGATGGCTTTGCAGGGGAGTTCTACCAAACATTTAAAGAAGAGTTAACACCTATTCTCTTGAAGCTGTTCCAAAAAATAGAAATGGAAGGAAAATTTCCAAACTGATTCTATGAAGCCAGCATTACCTTGATTACAAAATCAGACAAAGAGCCCACTGAACAGAAACCAATTTCCCTGATGAACATGGGTGCAAAAATTCTCAACAAAATACTAGCAAACCGCATCCAACAATACATTAAAAGAATCATTCACCATGACCAAGTGGGAGTTATTCCTGGGATGCAGGGCTGGTTCAATATCCACAAAACAATTAATGTGATTCATCACATCAAAAAAAGAAAGGATAAGAACCACATGATCCTCTCAATAGATGCAGAGAAACATTTGACAAAATACAGCATCCCTTCTTGATAAAAACCCTCAAGAAAGTAGGGATAGAAGGATCATACCTTGAGATCATAAAAGCCATATATGAACAACCCAATGCCAATATCATCCTCAATGGGGAAACTCAGAGCTTTCCCCCTAAGGTCAGGAACAAGACAGGGATGTCCACTCTCGCCACTGTTATTCAACATAGTATTGGAAGTCTTAGCCTCTGCAATCAGACAACACAAAGAAATAAAAGGCATCCAAATGGGCAAGGAGGAAGTCAAACTCTCACTCTTCACAGACAACATGATACTTCTGGAAAACCCAAAAGACTCCACCAAAAAACTGTTAGAACTGACCCACGAATTCAGCAAAGTTGCAGGATGTGAATCAATATACAGAAATCAGTTGCATTTCTATATGCCAATAATGAAGCACCAGAAAGAGAAATCAAGAAATTGGTTCCATTTACAATTGTACCAAAAATCATAAAACACCTAGGAATAAACCTAACCAAAGAGATGAAAAATCTGTACACTGACAACTATAGAAAGCTTATGAAAGGAATTGAAGAAGATGCAAAAAAATGGAAAAACTTTCCATGCTCATGGATTAGAAGAACAATATTGGTAAAATGTCGATACTACCCAAATCAATCTACATATTCAATGCAATCCCTATCAAAATAACACCAGAATTCTTCACAGAGATAGAACAATCCTTAAATTTGCATGGAACCAGAAAAGACCCCAAATAACCAAAGCAATTTGAAAAAGAAAAGCAGAGCTGGAGGCATCACAATTCCAGACTTCAAGCTGTATTACAAAGCTGTAATCATCAAGACAGTATGGTACTGGCAAAAAAAACCAGACACATAGATCAATGGAACAGAATGGAGAACCCAGAAATGGACCCACAAACATATGGCCAACTAATTTTTGACTAAGCAGGAAAGAATATCCAATGGAATAAAAACAAATGGTGTTGGGAAAACTGGACAGGGACATGCAGAAGAATGAATCTGGGCCACTTTCTTACACCATAAACAAAAATAAACTCAAAATGGATGAAAGACCTAAACATAAGACAGGAGGCCATCAAAATCCTAGAGGAGAAAACAGGCAACAACCTCTCTGACCTTGGCTGCAGCACCTTCTTACTTGACATGTCTCTGGAGACAAGGGAAACAAAAGCAAAAATGAACTATTAGGACCTCAACAAGATAAGAAGCTTCTGCACAGCCAAGGGCACAATCAGCAAAACCAAAAGGCAACCAACAGAATGGGGGAAGATATTTGCAAGTGACATATCAGATAAAGGGTTAGTATCCAACATAAAGAACTTATCATAATAAATAACCCAAAAACAAATAATCCAGTGAAGAAATGGGCAAAAACATGAATAGACACTTTTCCAAAGAAGACATCCAGATGGCTAACAGACACATGAAAAAAATGCTCAACATCACCCATTGTCAGGGAAATACAAATCAAAACCACAATGAGATATCACCTCACACCTGTCAGAATGGCTAACATTAACAACTCAGGCAACAACAGATGATGGCAAGGATGTATTGCTGGTGGGAATGCAAACTGGTGTAGCCACTCTGGAAAACAGTATGGAGGTTCCTCAAAAAATTAAAAATAGAACTACCCTACAACTGAGCAATTGCACTACTAGGTATTTATCCAAAGGATACAGTATCCAAAGGATACTGATTCAAAGGGACACATGCACCCCAATGTTTATAGCAGCACTATTGACAATAGCCGAAATATGGAAAGAGCCCAAATGTCCATTAACTGATGAATGGATAAAGAAGATGTGGTATATATACATAATGGAATATTACCTGGCAATCAAAAGGAATGAAATCTTGCCATTTCCAACAACATGGATGGAACTAGAATGTATTATGCTAAGCAAAATAAGTCAGAGAAAGACAAATATATGATTTCACTCATATGTGGAATTTAAGATAGAAAACAGATGAACATAAGGAAAGGGAAGCAAAAATAATGTAAAAACAGAGAGGGAGAAAAGCTACAAGAGATTCTTAAATACAGAGAACAAACTGAGGGTTGCTGGAGGGGAGTTGGGTGGGGGGGAAGGGCTAAATGGTTGATAGGTATTCAGAAAGGCGCTTGTTGGGATGAGCACTGGGTGTTATATGTAAATGATGAATCACTAAATTCTATTCCTGTAATCATTAAAAAAAACAGCAACAATAACAACAATTTAAAAAAGTGATGGGAAAAGAATATATCTCAATGGAATTAAGATAAAAGACCTAGCAATAAATTAAGTAAATATTAAATACTTTTATGAAGAGAAATAAAACTTTTCTGGAAGATATGAAAAAAACCTGAATAAATGGAGAGACATATGCATTTTCCTAGATGGGAAGACTCAATGTTTACAGTTGTCTGATGTCTTAAATTTAATCTCTTAAAATCAATGTAGTCTCAGTCCCAATCCCAAGAGGATTCTTTATGGAACTTGAAAAGTGAATTTTGAAGTTCATAAAATGAGAAGATAATGCTAAGAAACTGTTGGGGGAAAATGAGCTTTAGTGGAAGACTTCCTCTATTGAATACCAAGATGTGTTATAAAGCACTATGTACTAGTTATCTATTGCTGTGTAACAAAGTGACTCCAAATCTGGCATTTTAAAACAACAGAGGGGTGCCTGGGTAGCTCTGTTGGGTATCAGACTTTGGCTTAGATCATGATCTCACCGTTCCCGAGTTCGAGCCCCATGTTGGGCTCTGTGCTGATAGTTCAGAGCCTGGAGCCTGTTTTGGATTCTCTCTCTCTCTCTCTCTCTCTCTCTCTCTCTCTGACCTTCCCCCTCTTACACTATGTCTCTCTCTCTCTCTCTGTCTCTCTCTCTCAAAAATAAATAAAACATTAAAAAATAAAATGAAATAACAGGTATTTATTGTGTCACGCAGTTTCTGAGAATCAGTAATCTGGAATGACTTAGCTGGCTGAGGCTCTCTCTTGAAGTTGCAATCAAGATGTCGGTCAGCACTGCAGTTATCTGAAGGGGCTGGAAAATCTATTTCCAAGCTCACACATGTGCCTGTTGGTGGGAGGCTTCTGTTCTTTGCCATAACAGCCTCTCTACAGGCTGCTTATAGGACAGGGCATCTGGTTTTTCCCAGTGCAAGTGATGGGAGAGAGGGAAATCCAAAATGGAAGTGACATACAATCTCCTATGTCATATGCTATTGATTGCACAGACCAGCCTTGGTATAAGAGAAGAGGGGACTATACAAGACTGTGAATACCAGGAGGCAGGAATCATTGGGAGCACCTTGGCAGCTGCCCACCACATGATAGTTATATACAAGTGTGGTATTGGTACTGGAAGAGACAAATAGACCAAAAGAAAAGCACAGAGATTCAGAAACTGACCTGGGTATATATGGGAATTCAGCTTATCTTAAAAGGGCAAATTTAAATCAGCGAGGAGAACTGACAATTCAATACACTGTGATATGAAATTCACTATCCATTTTTATTTTTATTTTTTTTTTAATTTTTTTCAACGTTTTTTAATTTATTTTTGGGACAGAGAGAGACAGAGCATGAACGGGGGAGGGGCAGAGAGAGGGAGACACAGAATCGGAAACAGGCTCCAGGCTCCGAGCCATCAGCCCAGAGCCTGACGCGGGGCTTGAACTCACCGACCGCGAGATCGTGACCTGGCTGAAGTCGGACGCTTAACCGACTGCGCCACCCAGGCGCCCCACTATCCATTTTTAAAAAGGATCACATTAGATTCATACTGCATACCATACCCCTAAGTAAATTTCAGAAAAGGAGCTTAAAAATACATACACATTTATTTGAAATAAATATAGGAGGATATTTTTAATCAGCTTACTTTCCAAGCAAGGTACTAAAGCTTTAAAGCAACATATTGACATATATGGGTTCACTGTAGTAAAAACAAACAAAACCCGACAAAACAAATAATAATCTGTTAAGACAAATTTAAAGAGTAAAGCTGTGAAAAAGTAGTTAACATGCATTTTATACAAAAACACATTTTACCCAGGTTATATAAATAACTCCCCTAATCAATAAGGAATAAGGACAAGATTAGTAGTAAAACCAGCAAAGAACATAAACAAAACAATTCAAGGAAGAAGAGCTATAAATGGCAAATGAACATAAGACATAAATTTCATTAGCAACCAGGCAATGCAACTGTAAAAGAAGATCATTTTACCTCTCAGAATGGCAAAAATTTTAAATATGGGTATGATCAAGATATAGGGAAGTGAATGTTCATGTTATTGGAGGGGTATATGTTAGTGAGACCTTTTTGGAAGGCAGTTTAGTAAGATCCATTAAAATTTTAAACGTTAGGGGCGCCTGGGTGGCGCAGTCGGTTAGGCGTCCGACTTCAGCCAGGTCACGATCTCGCGGTCCATGAGTTCGAGCCCCGCGTCAGGCTCTGGGCTGATGGCTCAGAGCCTGGAGCCTGTTTCCGATTCTGTGTCTCCCTCTCTCTCTGCCCCTCCCCCGTTCATGCTCTGTCTCTCTCTGTCCCAAAAATAAATAAAAAACGTTGAAAAAAAATTAAAAACAAAACAAAACAAAACACGTTAGGTGTGCCTGGGTGGCTCAGTTGGTTAAGCATCTGACTTCCGCTCAGGTCACAATCTCATGGTTCACGAGTTCGAGCCCCGCGTTGGACTCTGTGCTGACAGCTCAGAACCTGGAGCCTGCTTCAGATTCTGTGTCTCCCTCTCTCTCTGCCCCTCCCCTGCTTATTCTCTTTCTCTCTCTCTCTCTCTCAAAAATAAACATTAAAAACTTTTTTTTAATGTGAATAATTCCAAGGCAGCATCACCTATCTAGAAATTTATCCTGTGGGAATACTTACATGTGCACAAAGATGTACGGGTAAGGATGCACATTGTAACATTGTCTTAATTCAGTAACAAAATGAAAATAACCAATTAATACAGGCATGGCTTAACAAATTGTGGGAAATTTATCCCATGGAATACCATGCAACTGTTGAAAAGAATGAGCTAAACTTAATGCATTGAATGAAAATACCTGCAGGAAGTACTGTCAGTGAAAAAAATTTGTCACAGAATAGTACTTCTGGTATGTTCCCCTTTACTACATATAAATGCATTATATCTCTGTGCAGAGAAAAACTAAAAGGCTGCCCACTGAACTTTAAAAAAATATTTTAACATTTATTTATTATTGAGAGGCAGAGAGACACAGAGCATGAGCATGGGAGGGGCAGAAAGAGGGGGAGACACAGAATCTGAAGCAGGCTCCAGGCTCTGAGCCGTCAGTATAGAGCCCGATGGGGGACTCAAACTCACAAACCATGAGATCATGACCTGAGCTCAAGTCAGACGCTTTACCCACTGAGCTCCCCAGGTGGCCCAGAACTTTTAAAGTACTACTCTTCTGGGGCACCTGGGTTCAGCGGGTTAAGTGTCTGACTTCAGCTCAGGCCATGATCTCAGGATTCATGAGCTTGAGCCCTGCATCAGGTTCTCTGTTGTCAGTTCAGAGCCTGATTCAGATCCTCTGTCTCCCTCTCTCTGCCCCTCCTCTGCCTCACATATGCTCTCTCTCTCTTATAAATAAACAAACATCAAACAAACAAACAAACAAACAAACAAAAAAAGTAGTACTTTCCTAAGAAAGATTTGGGAGTGAGGATGGTGGCAAAAGGGATAAGTACATCTTTTAGTCTACATAACTACATATTTTAAAACTTTCACAATGAGAGCATTCATATACAATTTATGTATTTGTAAGATAATGTTTTAAAAAAAATGAATAGGTTTTAGGGCATCAAATTCAAGATGGCAGACTGAGAATATTCATCAACTACAGTTTTCTCTCTAGGCCCTATTCAAACTATAGAAAATTCATTTTTTAAATTTTTAAAAATTTTTTTAATGTTTTTATTTATTTTTGAGACAGAGCACGAGCAGAGGAGTGGCAGAGAGAGAGGGACACACAGAATCTGAAGCAGGCTCCAGGCTCTGAGCTGTCAGCACAGAGCCTGACGCGGGGCTCTAACTCACAGATTGTGAGATTGTGACCTGAGCCGAAGTCGGACGCTCAACCGACTGAGCCACTCAGGCGCCCCGAAAAACTCATTATTTTAAAAGGTATGAGATCATAATAGCATTGCAAAAGAAGAGAATGTGCCATTGGCAGAACAGAAAAATTGGGAAACTCCTAGAAGATAAAAATTAGATAGAGCCAATATATAAATCAACAGAGAAACTAGAACAACAACCTTAGAACCAAAACGTCAAAGGTACATTCTTTCCAAGGAACGCCAGGAAGCTCCAATGTCAGAATCAGTGAATATGAAAGGCAGGGATGGCTTGTAAAGTTAATGAACAGGGCAATTAACTGGTACTCTTTCCACATTAGGAACACAGGATCAAACAGATTCCAGACCTTCCTCAAACAGTGCGCCCGGAATGGCTAGCACTGTGGCCAAACTGCAGGTACTCACAGCTGAAAAAAAAAAAAAAAAGAAAGAAAAGAAAAGAAAAAGAAAAGAGGGACTTGTTTGGAGAGGAGAGGGCTCCCTGGATAGTTGTCGGGCCTGATGAATAAACAGACCTGAGCTGAGCGGCTACCGGGTGTCCTCAGCAGAGGCTAAGGAAAAAACAATCAAATGCAGGAGAACTTTGGTCAACGTTCTGCCAACCTTGGCTGTTGTCACCATGAAACTTAGAGGAATCAGCCTGATGAAGTACCTGTCCACTAACTGGGAGCCTGCCATCCGTCCTCCTGTAGGGGAACCGGGACTGCCTGACTCAGGGGAAACCCAGACCACTGGTTAGTATGAATCCCCCTGTCTCTTCACTCATCAACAGCAGCAAAGGGGAGCTCTCATGCAGGTGCTGGAAGTATGGGTGCAGTGATGGTCACTGCAGTGTTGTTTGTAACAGGGAAAATGAATAAACAGATGAAGGAAGGTTGGGAGATAGACAATTTGCACCAATAGGGGAATGCTTGGATAAGCTACCGTATGCTCTTATTATGAAACTGACATGGAAATCTATCTGTACTATTTTATTGAGTGAAGACCAGTTTGTGAAAGAGTATATGTGATGCTGTCTTTAGTTAAGAAGTCTAACCCCCTCTCCGGGAAGGTTCTAGAAAAATATTCGATAAACTGTGGACAGTGATTATACTAGGGAATAGGAGTTTGAAGGGGAAGAGGGAGGAGTTGAGGGTGGGTCTTTTTTTTTTTTTTTTTTTAATTCTTGATTTTTTTTTATTTTATTTTTTTTTATTTATATATGAAATTTATTGTCAAATTGGTTTCCATACAACACCCAGTGCTCATCCCAAAAGGTGCCCTCCTCAATACCCATCACCCACCCTCTCCTCCCTCCCACCCCCCATCAACCCTTAGTTTGTTCTCAGTTCTCAACAGTCTCTTATGCTTTGGCTCTCTCCCACTCTAACCTCTTTTTTTTTTTTTTTTTTCCTTCCCCTCCCCCATGGGTTCCTGTTAAGTTTCTCAGGATCCACATAAGAGTGAAACCATATGGTATCTATCTTTCTCTGTATGGCTTATTTCACTTAGCATCACACTCTCCAGTTCCATCCACGTTGCTACAAAAGGCCATATTTCATTTTTTCTCATTGCCACGTAGTATTCCATTGTGTATATAAACCACAATTTCTTTATCCATTCATCAGTTGATGGACATTTAGGCTCTTTCCATAATTTGGCTATTGTTGAGAGTGCTGCTATGAACATTGGGGTACAAGTGCCCCTATGCATCAGTACTCCTGTGTCCCTTGGATAAATTCCTAGCAGTGCTATTGCTGGGTCATAGGGTAGGTCTATTTTTAATTTTCTGAGGAACCTCCACACTGCTTTCCAGAGCGGCTGCACCAATTTGCATTCGAGGGTGGGTCTTTTGACCTTACTGATAGTGTTTGAAATCTGTGTTGAAGAGCAAATACTGTTTTGTAAATAAGTATTCACAAATAAGTAAAAAAGTACTATTTTACAAGTATCATTTTGTAAAAATAATTACAGTAGGAAAAGGTAGTTACAACACACACATATACACCTACACACACACACACACACACACACACACACACACACACACTTGCCTGGAAAAGTCCACATAAAAAAATATCAGCAGTGTTTATTTCTAAGGCAGTAAGCTTAAAGATTTGTACATTCTTTATCCTGTTCTGTGTTATCTAATATCTTCCCAGTGATTATCAATCTGATCATAATCAGATCAATAAAAACTATTTCAATTAAAAAACAAAACTTTGGGGCACCTGGATGGCTCAGTCAGTTAAGTGTCTGACTTCAGCTCAGGTCATGATCTTGCAATTCGTGAGTTCCAGCCCCAAACTGGGCTCTGTGCTGACAGCTCAGAGCCTGGAGCCTAGTTCAGATTCTGTGTCTCCCTCTCTCTCTGCCCCTCCCCCGCTCACACTGTCTGTCTCTCTCTTAAAAATAAATAAAAATTTTTTAAAAAAGCTTTAAAAAAATTTTTTTAAAGTTCATTCATTTATTTCAAGAGAGAAAGAAAGAGATATGAGCATGGGAGGGACACAGAGAGAGATGGAGAGAGAGAATCCCAAGAAGGCTCAGCATGGTCAGCGCAGAGCCCAACCAGGGCTCAGACTCCCTAACCAGGAGATCATGACCTGAGGTGAAACCAAGAGTCAGATGCTCAGTGGACTGAGCCACCCAGGTGCCCCCCCGCGCAAAAATACAAAACTTGTTAAAAGTTGAGTGTCTTTTGCTACTTTTTCAGTATTAGACAGAAATACTAAAGAGTCATTATGTGTCTGAAAGCCCTAACCTTGAATGTGGGATTGTGCCTTCAGAATTAGATATTAGGGCATTTAAATTTGACCACTAGATCAGATGTTAGGGTTGAGGACAATTAAGTGCTGATTAAGTGTTTAACAATGCCCCACCCCCACCCTCACCCCCACACGAGAACAAGCACCCTGATTTGTCACGTTTGTAGATCTTGGTATAAACACTCCCAACGCACCAGATGCTAGTGATTACCCTGCTGAGCAGGGACAGGTGGGCGTGAGGGGCTCTCACCTGGGACTACTAGCCACCTCCAACGCACTACTGAGGGTGAGAGACTGGTGAGCTGAGATTTTTGACTCAGATCGTCTGGCTTGACTTTCCGCTCTTGTCCCTTCTCGGTCACTTGGCAAGCAGGCCTGGAGGGGTGAAGTTGGAGGGGGCAGTGGCCAGGTAAGTGTGGAAGCACCGAGAAGGCGGCTGCACTGCCTCGCTGCCCGCCAGAGGGGTAGGGTGGGGAGTGTTATCCACGGGCTTATTGCAGATAGGAGCCTCCATTTTGGTTTTTTAAAAATGGAACAGTTAGAGCGATTTCCACCCCCTTCACTTGCCCCTAAGCTTTAGCACCTTGAGGGCCTGTTGCCCACACAGTTGGGTACAGGAAGTCAGGAAGCAGAGATGCGTATTTGAGGTGCAGACTGATGAAATGAATTAAAGTCAACACCAGGACCACCTGTACTCAATTCCAGTAAAGTCTGTCTGCTCAGAATCGATGTCTCAATAGCTTCTCTTTTATTATTATGTAAGTGTTCCAGTGCACATGACTGTGCTCTGGCTGTGCTTAACCTTTGGTGCTACCTTTAGGAAGCAAAGGAAAACAGGCTAAAATCAGGTCATCTGTGCCCTTGGACGCAATTTAAAGCAGGAGAAAAATTAGAGGCACTTTTCCTCTCCCTGCATGCCTATTTATTGCCACCCACTCCCCCTTTGGAAATCTCCATTTGCACTGACTTTGCACCTCTCGGGACAACCTCTCCATGGAGAAGCATAAGCATCATCTCTTTTTTTCTGAGCAAATCAAGCCCTACACTGCCCTCACCCCCCTCCATCTACCTGGATTCCCTCCCTGAGTGGAACCCAGTGCATTTGCTCCTCCTGGTCACTGTCCTCACTGTTCCTTGCATTGTCCATGTAGCCAAAAATGGGGAGATAAAAAGGTCCCCAGTCACAAAGCAGAGGTGGGGAAAGGATAGCCAGGACTCCGATTATTTCCACTTAAGGAAACCACAAGAGAAAAAAGTGTCTTTGGTCAACTTCAGGGGAGTTATGGCTCTAGACTAAGATGAACACCACCCTTGAAGCTTTGCATTTTGGAACACCCAGATTACATTTCCAAACACTTCATTTGGGGGGGCGCCTGGGTGGCTCAGTCGGTTAAGCGTCTGACTTCAGCTCATGATCCTGTGCTCCGTGAGTTCGAGCTCCATGTCAGGTTTTGTGCTGACAACTTAGAACCTGGAGCCTGCCTAAGATTCTGTCTCTCCCTCTCTCTGCCCCTCCCATGCTCATGCTCATGCTCTGTCTCTCAATTAAAAAAAAAAGTTAAAAACACTTTATTTGGGTCAATAACAGTTGGTGTTAATTTTTATAGCTTTTTACAGTAAATTTTTAATAACAGCTTTATTTTTTTAAGGGAAGCATATATGCATAGTTGATTGGTAAACATGTATCTGCATTTACAGAAGTAGAAAATTTTTGTCTACACATGCATTATATACCAATATGAATACGTTTATATATAAATGTGACTTTTTTTTCCTAATTTTTAATTTAGATTTGAATAAATTCATCATCACTGAGTGATTGGGCTGGGGGAAGTCAAGATGTTTTTGTGGTTTAAAAATGGAATTCTAGAGAACAGCTGTATTTCCTTGATAGAAGCAGTAGACCATTTCTGAAATGTTATGGTAAAAATAAGAGAGTAAACTCTGAACCAGTAGTTCTCATCCTACTTTTCTCCCAAGCATGCTGGAAAGTATGACACCAGTCACTGCAGAATAATGGGTGACCATGACAAAGGACTCTCAGGGAGTGGTGTGGGGATGGGCATAGTGGTCCTGCTAAGGAAGCTTAATAGAATAAGATGGGGTGAAGAGAAAGGGGAATATTAGAACTTAATTTTATCCTAAAATGAAGAAATATTTATTAATTCTGCTTATAAGAGTTGATGTGCATGAAAATAAGTATAAGTAAGTATGCATATATTAATTTAAGACCTATTTATTGAGGGCCTACTATGTGCATCAGTGGACAAAATGGCTGACGAGGTGCCATATAGTTTACCTTCTACTTGGGTGGAAATGGGAGGAAAGAGAGAGAATGAAATTTGTCAGATGTTGATAAGATGATGGAGGACAATCCATCAGGATAAAGGGGATCATTCTTCTAGGTAGAATGGTCAAGGGAAAGTCTTTCTGATAATGGAATGAATTTGAACAGAGATGTCAATAAAGGGGCCCAAACCATGAAGATATGTGGGGAAAGAGCACTCTAGGCAGGGGAAGCAGCATGCTTGCTAAAGGCTAGCAGGAAGGCTGGGGTGGCTGGGCGCAGGGTGGAGGCGTAGAGTGCCGTGTGATGGGAGCTGAGGTCAGAGACGTAGCTAGCTCCAGGTGATGTCTTCACATCAGCCTTCAGGCCACTGCTGGGACTTTGACTTTTGCTTTGAGTAGACGGAAAGGCAGTGGGGGCCTTGAGAGAAGAGTGACCTCATGTGACTTACATTTAAAAGAACTGGGTCTACCTGGTTGAGAACAGGCAGCAAGGGTGGCAATGTGGAGAGACGAGCTCGTTCACTAGCTACAGGAGCTGTTGTCATGGTTTAAAGGCCAAGGCCAGTGGCAGTAGAGATGGTAAGAAGCAGTCAATGCCACATATATTATTTAAGGTGTTGCCAATAGGTAGAGAGCCAGGACTTGGTGAGGCAAGCAAGGCAGCATGGGTGGAGAATTTCAGGAGGCACACTCACTTGGAGACATGTCATGGAGGAGGTGAGAAGGGACCAGTTGGCTTATCTGAGCACACAGTTCATTCCTAGTAACTGGAGGGCAAGAATTTATGGCATAGAGTGGGTGTCTTGGTAGATGTGGGGATGGAGGAAGTGGAAGTGTTCTTTAGACTAAGTTTTTTTCAATAGGGTAAAAAGCAAGGTCAACAGCTGAGTGAGCTTGGGGAGAAGTAAAGGTTTAAGGACTGTGAAGAAGGGGTGACAATAATCTCCTAGGATAGTAAAAGTGAATAAACCGAGGATATGTGGTAGGATTGGCAGATGTTACCAAAGCCCCACCTCCCCTAAAGTTAGCAGCTGTGGGGCTGGATTTGGGGCTGAATGCTCAGAGTTATTTAGCTATTTACTTATTTTACTGATAGAGAAGTCTGAAGACCACAGCTCTAGATCCTATATGATCTACCATACTGGCTTTAAAAGCCACACTTGAAAATTTAATTTTTGGAAATTTAACAATCACTGCCACACTGTCTGATAAATCAGAGCCTGGAATAATCATTTGAAAATCATTAATCAGCACTAATGACATCTCTCTACAGATTTTGGTTTCAGATAAAAATAAACCACAGGATCCCAGAACATACTGCTCTCTCAGTTGCTAGGACAGTCTTCTGAAAGCTTCTATAAATTCCTAACAGCACTCCCTTTCCTTTGGGACTGAGACTTGCCCAAAGAACCTCTGTCAGCATATTTGCCAACTGAATCTTCCAAAGTGTCCAACAAAATGTACAATTAAGAATTATCACATTATTATTACTGAATGTATGCAGTTCAGTGCTGTTTTTAGGTTCCTGTGTATCAACTAAGAATGATTGCAATCAGCCAACCTCAGGCATATAACTCCCCCCCCCACCCCATTACTAAATTTAATCTTACCTCAAGCCCCCATTTCTGTTGACAGCAAAAATGTAACCCAGTCTTGGGCGCCTGGGTGGCGCAGTCGGTTAAGCGTCCGACTTCAGCCAGGTCACGATCTCGCGGTCCGGGAGTTCAAGCCCCGCGTCAGGCTCTGGGCTGATGGCTCAGAGCCTGGAGCCTGTTTCCGATTCTGTGTCTCCCTCTCTCTCTGCCCCTCCCCCGTTCATGCTCTATCTCTCTCTGTCCCAAAAATAAATAAACGTTGAAAAAAAAAATTAAAAAAAAATGTAACCCAGTCCTTTCTAGTCAGATTCAGTCACCTCAGAGATTTCCCAGTTAATTCAGAGAACCATCTCTCCTGGTGTCCCTTGAGTTCTGTGTCTATAGGGAAGAGGGGCAGCTGAGGGAAGGAGCCTAAGGCACCCATGGGGAGGAGTGTCAGATCCTGAATGCTTCTCTGTCCTCTCCACTTTATCCTGAGATGTAACTTGTTTCTCTGGTCATTGGTCGGCAGCCTCTGTTCTGCAGAAACCAGGGGTCTGGCTGTGGATGCCAGCCTTTGTCATCCAGGCCGCTCCTTCCAATGGCATCCTCTCCTGACACCCTCAGAGCCCCTTCACATCCATCACTCCTCTTTCTGCCACTTTTGCAACCCTCCTAGAGCAAGGGAAACCTTGGGAAGCCTTGTCCCTCTGGATCTAAGGAAGACTTAGAAGATTAGCTGACATAGTTGGTGCCATATCTGTCACATGGTTGCTGCTCCTTGCTGACACTAAGGATGGCTCTGGGAAGTCTGCTGCCTCCCTGCAATCACTGGGATATGACTCAAACCTATAGGGTTTCCCTTGGGTCCCCTCCTGTGGTTATGCTGAGTGGAGGTACAGCACAACGTCCCAGTAACTAAATCCCTTATGTGAGACTAACTTTAATTCTTTTGAAGCAGGAACACTGGCTCTTCCTCAGTCGAGGAATCTCCCCAGCTATTTTGCTTATGGCATAAACCTTGTGCACTGAGTCCTTTCCTTTTCAGATCTGAATAGACCCCTAAAAGAACAGACTCTTGCTATTGAATTCCTTGGCTTTCCAGTCTACTCAAGAGCCTATTTTAGAAACTGAGGGGCCAAATCTGTCTTTTGTTCTCCATGATCTGCCTTTCTAAGCATCACTCAGCCCCATAATCTAGTTTTAATGGTGGAAAAGCCACGGGGTAAAAAGCAATTACCCTAATTTTAAACTAAATATTATTTTATTATACCTGCTCCCGTATAAAGGAAGACTAATTTCAGGGGCTTAAAGGGATGGGAGTCAATGGAGCCAATCAGAAAATTGAAGGCCAATCAGAAAAAGATGGAGTTGGAAACTGATTTCCAGCTCTATACCTGCCATCAGAAATGTCTGGGGTCTTTTCAACAAGACACAATCCTGAGCCCCACACCTGGAACTACTAATTCAGAAGGCATCCATATATATATATATTTTTAACTCCCAATATTCACACTGGTGATTCTGATGTGTACCAATGACTGGCAGCCATGGTTTAGGAAACACCTGTGGCCTCCAACCATTCATAAAGAGGTGGCCCAGGGGCGCCTGGGTGGCGCAGTCGGTTGAGCGTCCGACTTCAGCCAGGTCACGATCTCGCGGTCCGTGAGTTCGAGCCCCGCGTCAGGCTCTAGGCTGATGGCTCGGAGCCTGGAGCCTGTTTCCGATTCTGTGTCTCCCTGTCTCTCTGCCCCTCCCCCGTTCATGCTCTGTCTCTCTCTGTCCCAAAAATAAATAAACGTTGAAAAAAAAAAAATTAAAAAAAAAAAAAAAAAGGTGGCCTGGGAGAAGAGCTAGAAGCATCTAGAATCAGGTACATAATCTGGAGTTGGGGTTCACCTATCACCACTGCTCATAGCAGAATGTGCAGATAACCCCAAACAAAGGATCAGGAGGCCAAGGAGAAAATGAACAGGAAATAAGCCAGAGCAAGGGAGCAGGTGCCAGGAAAGTCATGAGAACATAGAGTGTGCAGAGAAATTGGCAAGCAAGAGCACTGAAAGAATGGAGGTAGAGAATCTGGAACCAGGAGCTCTTGATTCTTTGTTGACCTTCTGCCACCAACGAGGAAGATTCTAGTAATTTTCTGCATAATCAGGGATGAGTTCTAGGGGATTTTAGTCAACAACTTCTCACTTCTGAGAGATGCGGACATCAGGCTACAGAATTACTGTACTAGCCTATACCTGGTGTGCTGTCCGAGACCAGAGGGAAAGGAGCAGTTGGGACAAGGAAATGGGGAGATAGGAAGCTAAGCTAAATTTGGATAGGTTGACAGGTAGAAGGAATCTTTTCAGGCTACAGGGATTCTGGAGCCAAAAAAACCTATGTCTGATTGAGAGGACCAAGTACTGTACTTCCTACCTTCTATCTATGCCCCAGAATCAAAGTACTCATTTTGAGTACCTTTGTTGATATTTCCTGAATACTAATGGTATTGCAACTATTTTTAATTAAAAAGAAACCTCCCCAAGAAAACATTAAATTTAGCAGATAGTGCATGCTGCATATTCTGATTTTTTTATTTAAACCTTTTTTTAATGATTATTTTTGAGAGAGAGAGAGAGAGCAAGAGTGAGCGAGTGAGCATGAGTGGGGGAGAGGCAGAGAGAGAGGAAGACAGAATCTGAAGCAGTCTCCAGGCTCTGACTTGTCAGCACAGAGCCTGATGCAGGGCTTGAACCCACGAACCATGAGATCATGACTTGAGCTGAAGTCAGAGGCTGAACTGACTGAGCCACCCCAGGTGCCCTGATTTTAAAAATAAACACAAAACTACCTTGAACCAGTGGAAGCACCTGCTCTGTGTGAGGCAACTAACTTCTTTCCGTTTTTAAAGTAACAGTCAAGCTAGTGAATGAGAGATCACTTACCTAAACTCATGTCAATGTATATAGATTTGTTATTTATTTTATTTTTGATTGTAGTAAAATATAAAATTTATTATTCAAAATTTATTATTTTATTTTTTAATGTTTTTGTTTATTTTTGAGAAAGACAGAGCACGAGTTGGGGAGGGACAGAGAGAGAGAGGGAGGTACAAAATCTGAATCAGGCCCCAGGCTCTGAACTGTCAGCGCAGAGCCTGACATGGGGCTCAAACTTGTGAACTGTGAGCCAAAGTCAGGCCCTCAGCCATCTGAGCCACCCAGGCACCCTAATTTTAACCATTTTTAAACATACAATTCAGTAGTGTTAAATATATTCATATTGTTGTACAACAAATATCTAGAACTTTTTTATTTTGCAAAACTAAAACTCTGTATCCATTGAATGCTCTTCATTGTTTCCTCCTTTCAACCCCTGGCAAATACCATTTTGCTTTTTGTCTGTATGATTTGCTGGCTCTAGATACATTATGAAAGTAGAGTACAGTATTTGTCTTTTTGTGAGTGGCTTATTTAACTTAATACGGTGTCCTCAAAGTTCATTTGTATTATAGCATGTGTCAGATTCTCCTTCCTTTTGAAGACTGAATAATATTGCATATTGCATTTTGTTTATTGATTCATCCATTGATTGGCCTTTGGGTCGCTTCCACTTCTGGCTATTGTGAATAATGCTGCCCTGAACATGGGTGTTCAAGCCTTTTCTTTTGATTCTTTCGGATATATACCCAGAGGTACTATTGCTGGATCATATGGTAATTCTATTTTTAATTTTTTGAGGAACTGTCACACTGGTTTCCACAACAGCTGTATGATTTTATATTCCCACCAGCAGCGGGACAAGAATTCCGTTTTCTCTACAACCTCACTGACAGTTGTGGGGTGCCTGGGTGGCTCAGTCGGTTAAGCATCCAACTTCGGCTCAGATCATGATCTCACAGTTCGTGCATTTGAGCCCCTCTGTGCTGACAGCTCAGAGCCTGGAGCTTGCTTAGGATTCTGTGTCTCCTCTCTTTGTCCTCCCCACTTGCACTCTGTATCTCTCTCTCTCAAAAATAATAAATAAACATCAACCTCACTGACAGCTGTTACTTTCTGCTTTTTTTTTTCCTGATAGCATCTCTCCTAATGGGTATGTGGTGGTATCTCATTGTGGTTTCGATTTGCATTTCCCTCATGATTAATGATGTTGAACATGTCTTTATATACTTGTTGGTCATTTGTGTATCTTCTTATGAGAAATATATATTCAGGTCATTTGCCCATTTTTTAATCGGGTTGGTTTTTTGTTGTGTTTTGTTTTGAGTTATAGGAGTTCTTTATATATTCTGGATATTAACCCCTTATCAAATGTGTGATTTACAAGTATTTTCTTCTATTCTGAAGGTTGCCTTGTCAATCTGTTGATTGTGTCCTTTGAAGTATGGAAGTTTTAAATTTTGATGTAGTGCAATTTGTTTTAATTTTTGTTGCCTATTCTTTTTGTGTGGTATCCAAGAGATCATTGCCATATCCAGTGCAATAAAGTTTTTACCCGATGTTTTTTTTCTAAGAGTTTTATAGTTGCAGATCTTTGGTTCATTTGAGTTAATTTTTATATGTAGGATAAGGTAAGGATCCAAGTTTATTCTTTTGCATACGGATACCCAGTTTCCCCAACAACATTTATTGTAAAGACTATCCTTTACCCCACTGAATGGGCTTGGCCCCCTCGTTAAAAATCATTCGACTATATCTGTAATATTTCATATATGGATTTAAAAAATAGCTTTATTGAGATATAACCCAAACACCCTATAATTCACCCACTTTAAGTGTATAATTCAATGGCTTCTTAGTATATTCATTAAGTACTGGAGTTGTGCACCCATCACCACAATGAGTTTTAAAATATTTTATCATCTTGGGGCACCTGGCTGGCTCAGCTGGTAGTACATCCAACTCTTTTTTTTTTTTTTAATTAATGTTTATTTTTGAGAGAGAGAGAGAGAGAGTGAATTGGAGAAGGCCAGAGAGAGAGAGAGGGAGGGAGGGAGGGAGGCACAGAATCTAAAACAGGCTCCAGGCTCTGAGCTATCATCACAGAGCCCAACGTTGGGTTCAAACCCACCAACCATGAGATCATGACCTGAGCCAAAGTTGGATGCTTAACTGACTGAGCCACCTGGGTGCCCCTAGAGCATCCAACTCTTGATCTCAGGGTCATGAGTTTGAGCCCCATGTTGGATGTAGAGATCACTTAAATAAATAAAACTTAAAAGAAAAGACTAAAATATCTTATCCCCTCAAAAAAAGAAACCCCAGACACCTTGGTTGTTACCTTCCACCTTCAAACTACCCTCAGCCCTAGGCAACCATTAATAAACCCTTTGTCACCATAGATTTACCTATTCTGGGCATTTCCTGTAAATGGAATCATATAACATGTGGCCCTTTGTGACTGTCTTCTTTCACTTACCATAATGTTTTCAAATGTCATCCACATTATAGCACATATTAATACTTCATTCCTTTTTTATACCTGAATAATATTCCTTACATGGATATACCACATTTTATTTATTCATTCATCCATTGAAGGACAATTTGGGTTGTCTCCACCTTTTGGCTATCATCAATAATACTGCTATAAACATTTGTATGCAAGTTTGTGTATGGACACATTTTTTCATTCCTCTTGGGTGTATAACTAGGACTGGAATTACTGAGTCATAGGGTAACTCAATGCTTCTTAAATGGATTTCAAATATTAAAAAGAACTGATTTCTAAAAGAATGAGGAACAACCTACTGCTAAAGTATGGTGAAGGAAATAATGCTCCCGTGGGTCTCATAAGGTCAGTGATGATTAAAATTGAGTAAGGTTAGGGGCGCCTGGGTGGCACAGTCGGTTAAGCGTTCGACTTCAGCCAGGTCACGATCTCGAGGTCCATGAGTTCGAGCCCCGCGTCAGGCTCTGGGCTGATGGCTCAGAGCCTGGAGCCTGTTTCCGATTCTGTGTCTCCCTCTCTCTCTGCCCCTCCCCCGTTCATGCTCTGTCTCTCTCTATCCCAAAAATAAATAAACGTTGAAAAAAAAAATTAAAAAAAAAAATTGAGTAAGGTTACAAACTATTAGTTACAGACTATTTTAAAGTTCACATCCAGTAATACTAGCTTATCAGGTTCACATTCCTAGGACATAATACAGTATAGAGAGACTAAGCTAGAAATGATGTAATATGAGAAGTTCAGAGAGAGAAAGGAAATAACCGATGTGGGGAATTTCAGAATAAAAACGAGGGAAATAAGAGTATACTTATGATGGGCACTGAGTAATGCTATACTGGAATTAAAATAAAAACCTTAATTAAAAAAACCTCCCAAATGTAAAACTAAAAAAAAAAAAAAATGAGGGAAATAAATTGAAAGGAACTGGTCAGCAACAATGCTTTGATCCTTTTACAGTGGGGGATGGTAAACTCTTCAACCCTGGAGGGATTCCAAGAGGCATATGAAAAAAGACCATTGGTCAATTCACCAACAAAAAGGAATGTTCCTAGGGGTCAGGGAAGTAATGTAAATTACTAAATTGGGTGGGCAGGGTGCAGGATTGTAGGGATTGGTGGGGAATGTGGTGTGATCCTGAGTACATGCTTATCAAGAGTCATTCAAATTCATATTTTCTTAAAATAATATGACATGTAATAAAAACAATGTGAACCCAGGCTCTGGGCCAACTAGTCACAGCCCCTAAAATAAAGAGGTGAGGAGGAGAGAGAGAAGAGAGCAGGTGAGGAAGGGTGAGGGAATGGTAAGGGAGGAAGAAAAAAAAGGCTAGTTGATAAAAATTATAGAAAAGGCTGGTGGAGTGAGTGCAGAGAAGGGCTGGAATTGAACCCTAGCAAATTCCAGTGACACCTCATTGTCTTCTATTGCTATTTTCACCACAAGGTGGGGCTCCTGGTAAATTGACTTTGCATCAAACACAGTTTCCCTGAAGCCTTCTTCCAGAGTAGGATGGGTTGAGTTGGTGGAGAAAAGGGTAGGAGGGTGGGGGGGGGGGGGGCGGGGGGAGTTGCTGCTTCAACTACCTCAAGGTCTGGCAGTAGATCACTGACTCTGAAACCAATAGTTCTTGTTAAAATGTGTATTCTGTTTCAGTAGGTCTGAGGTCAGGTCTGAGGTCAGGCCTGAGGTCCTGCATTTCAGTAAGCTCCCAAGTGATGTTCCTGCTGATGACCCCCATAGAGCACCCTTCGAATAGCAAGGTATTACA
The DNA here is from genome assembly GCF_028749965.1 of Puma concolor. NCBI lineage: Eukaryota > Metazoa > Chordata > Mammalia > Carnivora > Felidae > Puma > Puma concolor. The sequence continues at coordinate 92,419,502 of NC_141668.1, read as the reverse complement.
CAACTCTTGGATGAAAAAAGAGATGGAAACTAGTACCTCAACATATTTATAAAATTATAAGCAGTAAAGGATATGGCACAATTAAGGATGCTTCCTCTTTGTAGGCCATGCCAATTTTTTTGAGTTTTGTAATCATGATAAGATATTTCAAGATATCAAGAGGCAGAGAGACCAGTTTAAAAAGGCCACTGTCCCTAGCAACCGAATGTGGCCATGTGATATAGTTCTGGCCAATGAGATGTGAGGATCTTTTGGCTTACCCATTTAAAAGGAAGGATGGTCCCTCCGGTTCTTTCTTCTCTTCTCTCTGGCTGGACACACATAGTGGTGAGCTGTTTCAGACCACGTGGACAAGGGCAACAGCAGAGGGATATTAGAGCAAAAAGATACAAAAAGGCCTAAACTTTGCAGAGCACAACAGCCATAACAGCTCAGACATTTATATTAGAGAGAAATACAGTGTTAATTTTTAAAAGTCACTGCTACTTTGGGTCTGTCAAGTGCAACTCTTCTTATATCATAAATAGTATAAAGCCACACTGCTAATTTCATTTATTATACTAGCCAAGGTTCAGATACAGGGAATAGAATTCATTCTGGCCAGTTTAGGAAGGGAATTATTAAAGGAGATTAAGTGGCTTGTAGAAATGTTGAGTATGCTAAAGACCAGATGCTAGGTTAGCTTTCAGAAATGACTTTGAAAACCACACTGCAGATGGTGTCACCAAAGCAGCTTATGTATCTTCCACATCATAAAGCCACTGCTACAGAAACGTACTGTCCTGAGGAGGATGCTACCACAAACAGGAAACTGTCATAACTACCACAGGCTCTAGAACCACATAGCCTCTGCTGTGTTCTGCACCAGCAAAATGATGCCCTGTGCCTGCCATGTGATATTCATAAAATTAGTGCTCAGCCCTGGAGCCTCTGCTAATTCAGCTGCAGAAAAATTAATCACTTCCAACTATGCTCAACAGCAGAAGCAGCCTCTGCCTTTCTTCTGTCTTTCCAAACTTGCGTGGATGCATCTGATTGGCCAAAATAAATCCCATTCAAAACCCTACCTTCTAGGGAATCTGGGAAATGTAGTTTTAGCTTTCCGGGTTCTGCAGTTCAGGAAGGCACATCAGAAGCACAGTATTATGGAGGTTCTTCAAAAAAATTAAAAACAGAACTACCCTAGATACAGTAATTGCACTAGATATTTATCCAAAAGATACAAAAGTGCTGATTTGAAGGGGCACATGCACCCTAGTGTTTATAGCAGGACTGTCAACAATAGCCAAATTATGGAAAGTGCCCAAAGATCCACCAACCGATGAATGGATTAAGAAGGTGTGTGTGTGTGTGTCTGTTTGTGTGTGTGTGTATGTGTGTATACATATCTATATATGGAATGGAATATATATGGAAAAATGGAATACTACTTGGCAATGAAAAGGAATGAAACCTTGCCATTTGCAACAATGTGGATGGTATTATGCTAAGAGAAATAAGTCAGTCAGAGAAAGGCAGATATATGATTCACTCATATTTGGAATTTGAGAAACTCAACAGATGAACATAGGAGAAGGGAAGGAAAAATAAGATAAAAACAGAGAGGGAGGCAAACCATAAGAGACTCTTAAGTATAGAGAACAAACTGAGGGTTTGTTCAAGGAGGGCACTTTTCAGGATGAGCACTGGCTATCAGGTGTAAGAGATGAATTACTGGGTTCTCCTGAAGCCAAGACTACATTGTATGTTAACTAACTTGAATTAAAAACAAAAACAAAAGCAAAAACAGTAGCGTGAATACTGAGACCTAATCTATCATATGCACATTATCTTCTTATACACACACAAAAATAGTGCCTGTCAAAACTTACAGGATACACTAAAACTGTACTCATGGGGAAAATCATAGCCTTAGCTACTTTGATTAGTAACCAGAAAAAGAAAATAAACTAACTACTGTATTCACCTCAAGAAGCTGTACAATGAACAAAAATAACTTTAAAAATAGAATAAATTAATTTTTTGGATTAAAACTTAAATTACTTTTAAAGCAGAATAATGAGTAAAAAAATATAAAATCTTGTTCTCTAGAAGCACAACAAAATGAAAATATCTCCAGAAGATTAATCTGGAAGAAATAGAGAAAATGTAAATAACATATACAATACAAATAACAAATACATACAGGGATAACCTATAAATACAGACGGAAATTTTAGACATTTCACATATTTAAAATAGTACAGTGAACCCCCATGTACCTATCAGTCAGTGTAAACAATTATCAACATCGTCATTTTTGTTATTTATGCCTCTCTTTCTTTCTCTCTCCCCACTTCTTTTTCCCTTGGAGTATTTTAGGAAAATCCATGCAACATACCATCTTACCTACATATACTTCAGTATATATCATTAACAAATTAGGACTTTGAAAATGTATACTTTAACCATGACATAATTACATTGAACAAATTAATAGTTTTTAATATCATCTAATACCCAGTTTGTATTCAACTTTCTCTAATGGTCTCAAACTTTTTTTAACAATTGTTTTATTCCAGTCAGTATCTAAACAAGGTTCATATACTGCATTTGGTTAATATGTTGCTCAATCTGTGATAGCTATCCACTCCTTTCCCCCCACATGTTGTTTATTTGTTAAAGAAACAAGGTTCTATGTCCCCTAAAATTTTCACATTCTTTATTTTATTTTATTTTGTTATTTTAATTTTTGAGGGAGAGAGAGAGAGAGAAAGCAGGGGAGGAGCAGAGAGAGATGGAGACACAGAATCTGAAATAGGCTCCAGGCTCTGAGCTGTCAGCACAGAGCCCAATGTGGGGCTTGAACTCATGAACCGTCCTGAGCTGAAGTCGGCTGTCCAACCAGCTGAGCCACTCAGGAACCACATTTTTCACATTCTTAATTTGGCTGTTTGCATCCTCATGAAAAAGACAATATTTAAAGTGAGACAATAGTAGATAAAATTCTTTGTTGATAAATTTGAAAATAAAAAGTTCCAAATTTTACTACAAAAGAAGTGTAAAATGTGAATACGTTAGAAAAGAAATTGGAAAAATGTAAAGCTTTATCCAAAAAAATGCCTCCAGGTTCAGAAGTTTTTATAGGTAAGTTGTTCTACATGTTCACAAAGTGATTTAAAAAAATTTTTAAGCTCTTTAAGAGAGAAAGGAGACATCATGAAATTTATTCTAAAATTTGAGATAATAGCATCAAGACAAAAACTACTTGCCAATTTTTAATGAAACTATATACATAATATATACAAATAAAAATTAGAAAAGAGAAAATAACAAAATGTTAAAGAAACCATATCCACAAAACAAGTTTTATTCAAACAATTTAAATATGGTTCAGTATTAACAATGTCTTCAAAGTTTATCTATGTGACATGATTTCCCACTTAAAAAAACATGTGTATTTTTGAGAGAGAGAGAGACAGACTGTGAGCAGGGGAGGGGCAGAGAGAGAGACACAGAATCTGAATGAAGCAGGCTCTTGGCTCTGAGCTGACTCAGAGCCTGACACTGGGCTCGAACCCATGAACTGTGAGATCGTGACCTGAGCCAAAGTTGGACGCTCAACTGACTGAGCCACCCAGGCACCCCTGGATATCCTGCTTTTTATAGGATAAATAATATTTTATTTTATGCCATATTCTATTATATGTCATACTTTCTTTATCCATTCATCTGTTGATGGACATTTGGGCTTCTTCCACCTCTTGGCTATTGTGAATAATGCTGCAGTGAGCATGAGTGTGCAAATATCTCTTTGTGATCCTGCTTTGAGTTCTTTTGGAATAAAGTATTGTTGTTTTTTTCAAACCTCTGTAGGCCAAATAAAATATTGCTTCTTGCCAGCATCAGACTGTAAGTTGCCAGCTTGCAATCCCTGTTATCTTTTATTTATTTTACCTTTGTAGTGGGGACAGTGGAAGGGCAGCCTTAGCTGGCAAAGGAGAGTTCTGAACAGAGTCAAGCAGGATGAAAGGGAGTTATCCAGATGAAGGTGTAAAAGCACTTTATTCAAGGCAAAGTGAGTACTATTAAGAAGTAACTATGGCAGAAGACAGGAGGCTAGAGAGGTCTGAATTTGGGCTGGCAGTGAGGGATAACCATGATGAAAGGCAGGATGTTGGTATTAGTTGTTGTAGGTAAATGTCATTGGAATTAAATGTGTCTGAACTTTGAGAGTAGTGTCACACATGCTCCAAGCTGAAAAGAGTCTTGAGGTGGTGAAGGTGCTAAACTGGGTATCAGGCTCCCAAGGAACATAGCAGACTGAACAATAGACATAGATGACAGCAGCAAGTGACTGTGAATGAAATTATGAAATAAGAGAGTTTCATGTGGGCAAGGGGCATTAATCTGGATTTGGCAATGGGTCAAAAGGTAATGTGGTCCCTGGGAGGATGTGCTCTGGAAAGAATATTCCCGGGCAAAGCAGAGCCCTAGTTAATTGGGACTCATGCAATCTTGTCCTGCAGATAAGACTCCCCACTTAAGGCAAAGAGACATCATTCTGCCTTGATGGAAATAGGGACCATTGGAAAGCAAAGATGGGGTCAGAAATGTATGGTGTGGGAGAGTTGTAGTATGTATGGTGTAGTATGTGGTGGAGTATTTTGTGGGCATCCCTGAGGAGCAAGATGGACCTCCCACATGAAATTGTTTCTGATGTCAAGATGGATGATGTAGACCAAGATGGTATGAAAGTTTTATTATTCACATGATGTGGCTTTTTTTGGGACAGCAGGGCAAGTTCCCAAGTAGGTTTGAAAAGGGCTTGAGAGAGCATAGAGGGGTGACTGACTTAGGTTTATAATGGTTAGAAGATAAGGCTGGGGTGAGGGGTCCTTTGCCTCACACTGGCCAAGATTTGCATGATCTAAATTTTTTCCCAGTGCCAAAGGAGGGAGCCATGGGTTTTCTTATCAACTTCCCAGATGTGGGGCAAAAGGGGAAGGGGGAATAGCAGGGCTTGAATGTTGTCAGCCATCAAATATTAAAAATGGCACCAGACTCCCTATTATAGAGTACCAGAGAGCCCTGGTGAGCCTGGACCTTGAGGGTACTAAAAGCACAAGACTGTTCATCAGACATCTCCTTAATCCCTTAGAAGAGATCAGTCACAGGGTTTTATAGGCCAGGACTATATAGCTCAAGCTCATGTGAAATGTTGGAACTTTTAAAATTTTCCATGTTTTTCATTTATATTTCTGGTATGTTTCCTGTGAGGGTTATCAGAAAAATTCGCCTAACAAAAAAGGCCAGTAATCTCACCATCATGAGTAGTGTGTGTGTGTGTGTGTGTGTGTGTGTGTGTGTGTGTGTGTGTGTATGTGTGTGTGTGAGAGAGAGAGAGGGAGGGAGAGAGACAGATGTATAGTGCTGATTGGCACTCAGGATCCATTTCTATCTCATTTTGGTGTCTTTCTGTACTGCAGAGGCTGGAAAGCAGGAAACCACATTTGCTTGGACTCTTCTGGGGTGAATTTTTTCCTATACATTTTGGTTTACCCATAGAAAGCAAAATTAAAGCACAAACTCTTCTAGTTTTTGGCTACTTCTCTGCTGGTGAACAAGAGGTTGGAGGTTTTTCTGAAGTGGTATTCTAATGCGCAGCCACTAACTTCATGGGTGTTAAGAGGCCATTGTGGTGTGTTGGCAGTAGCTTCCTGAAATTCTTCCTTTCTGATCCCTGCATCACAGCTATGGTCGTGAACCGCATGGTTCATGAAATCAATCGTTCCAGTATCTGCTTACTGATTGCTCACCGTCCAGATTGGTGCAGAGCTAGTAGTTTGCCTGGCTGATCAGTTCTGCATTGTTCTGGAAGTTATTGTTGGAGGCTCAGCCTAGAGGCTGCTCCTCCAGCCATTCTAGTTAACTTGTAAACATTCAATTCCTTTGATTAAATTCCTTTGTGCTTAATATAACTAGATTGGTCCCTCTTGAAACCCTGACCCCGTACTGTTATTGTGTGTTTATGTTAATAAGGGGAGAATGTTGGTTTGGGGGGCAAGGGAAGTGTGGACATTATATCAACTCCAAGCCTTATTTTGAGATGGGGGAGTGTAGGGACCCCACAAGTGAGAGAGAATGGTGGTCTCTATGGAAAGAAACTTGGCTGATCCCAGGGATCTGAAAATCAGATGGGACCCAAGAAGGTGTTCTCAATTAGGGGTAAGGTGAGGGGGAAAAGCCTTTAGGGCTCCCAGATACCTCCCTCTAACTCTGTTTACCTTGGAGCGCTAAAGGAAGAGGGTCTCAGATGACTTTCTTCCATCAGTAGATGAAGGTGTTTATATTTTATTTACTGTTGTATGTGTTGTTTTGCCTCTAAATAGCGGGAAGCTTATTCTCCTGAATAGTTTTTGAATTCTTCGTGCAACCATAGTGTACTTGAAAAACCTTTTCTTTTTCTCCTCCACAGAAGAAAGATAACCTGAGTATGGTCTCCAACCAAACTCATACAACCATCCCTGAATTTTGTAGAATGAAAATGAGATTTTCCTAGGGCAAAGGTAGTGACAATTTCTAATATTTTTAAGGTGACAATGACACCTTAATGCTGTTTCATACAGGGCTAGCAGGGGAAGTGGTTTTGATTTGATTAAATGAATAATTTCCAGGTGCATTAAGCCTCAGGTCTCCCCTGGGTCTCCACACCTGTCTCTCCACTCCACCTGGGCCACTCACTCTTATGACGCATGTTGGAACTTGATTTCAAGGAACTGGACCACCTCTGTAGTGTTGGCCTTGGACACATTCTCCACTCCTTAGAATGTGGCTTTACCTTCCATTTCAACAAAAACCTTGAGGTTTTCAGTGAGGAATTTCAATTTTTTGACCCCAACCAGTGAACTTATCTATACTTGCAACCTCTTTCACTTCTTTTATTTAGTTTCAAAAGAAGTTCACTATTGACATAGAATTCACATACCATATGATTCAGCCACTTCAAGTGTACAATTCTGTGGTTTTTAATATATGCACAGAGTTGTGCAAATGCCACCACCATGTTTTCAGAAATTTTCATCACCACAAAGAAAAACTCCTTAGCTGTCACTGCTCTCCCCCCACCCCCAATTCTCCCCTTTTCCAACCCTGGGAAACCACTAATTTACTTTATTTTTCCGTAAATTTGCCTGTCCTGGCCATTTCATATAAATAGGATCATGTAGTATGTGGCCCAGCGTGACTGGCTTCTGTCACTTAGCTTAATGTTTTGAAGGGTCATCCACATCTTAACATGTATCAGTACTTTATGCATTTTTAATGGTTGAATAGTATTTCAGTATATGAATATATCTCATTTTTTTTGTCTGTTAATCACTTAATGGCCATTTGGATTGCATCCACCTTATCGTGAACAATGCTGCTATAGACATTCATGTACAAGGTTTTGTGTCGACATATGTTTTTACTTTCCTTGGGTATATGTACTGAAGAGTGGAATTTCTGGGTCATATGATAACTCTAACTATTTGAGAAAGTGGCTGCACTATTTTACATTTTCACCAGCAGTGTATGAAGTTTCCAGGTTCTTCACATCCTTGTCAACACTTGTTATTCTCTGACTTTTTGGTTATAGACATTATAATGGGTATGAAATTATTATGTCTGTAATGCTTAGGCCAATCATAGTGTACTTGAAAACTGTCTTTTTCTCACTATGGTTTTTCTCTGATGGGTAATGATGTTGAGCATTTTTTCATGTACATATTGGTCATTTGTACATCTTTTTTTTGAGAAATATCTATTCAGATCCTTTGCCCTTTTAAAAATTGGGTTATCTGGGGGTGCCTGGGTGGCTCAGTCAGTTAAGCAACTGACTCTTGATTTCGGTTCAGGTCATGATCTCAGAATCGTGGGACTGAGCCCCAAGTCGGGCTCCACACTGGGTGTGGAGCCTGCTTAAGATTCTCTCTCTCCGGGGCGCCTGGGTGGCTCAGTCGGTTAAGCCTCCGACTTCGGCTCAGGTCACGATCTCACGGTCTGTGAGTTCGAGCCCCGCATCGGGCTCTGGGCTGATGGCTCAGAGCCTGGAGCCTGCTTCCGATTCTGTGTCTCCCTCTCTCTCTGCCCCTCCCCCGTTCATGCTCTGTCTCTTTCTGTCTCAAAAATAAATAAACGTTAAAAAAAAAATTTAAGATTCTCTCTCTCCCTCTGCCCCTCCTCCCACTCCCACTGGTGCAAGTTCTCTCTCTTTCTCTCTCTCTCTCTCTCTCTCAAAAGAAAAATAAGTTATCTAACATTGAGTTGTAAGAGTTCTTTATATATCCAGATACAAATCCTTTACTATATATATGTGAGTCAAAGTTCTTTCCAGTAGAAACCCTGAGTTGGGCTTAAAGCACTCATATCCCCCTTGCTCCCAGCTTGAAACCAAGCCCTTCTGTTTTGCATCTTCAGAGATCAGTGCTAACGGAGGAAAGCTTCCACAAACTTCTTACTGAAGTCCTGAGGCTTTGCATATGACAGCAGATATGGAATGTGAGCAGGAGTGGCACGGCCTCCTGAGTGATGAGATGGATTTATGTCAGGGAGATGAGTTGAGTCACCACACTGAGAATTGTGAAGGGGAGACTGGGTCATGGGGGGATGGGAAATCGAAGTGAGGCAGAAAGGTTGGGGTGCAGGTTAGCAAGCAGAGAGGAGCAGCCTCTTTGTGGAAGCTGGTCTGGAAGGCTTCTTCTCTGGGTAAGTGAAAGGGAATAGCCATGTTTGCTATTAATTTAATTTTGATTTTCCCTACACTGTTGATGAGGGTGGGGTTGTCTAGAAGCTGATAGAGGGATGGAGTTTTGGATGCAAAACACTTATTAAAGATCAACATCTGTGAAAGAAAGGGAGACAAAGCAAGACGAGCAGAAAGTGAACTGCAGTACAGGCCTAGGAAAGCCTCAGGGAAGCTGCGTGGAAGCCCTGGACCAAATATTGCACATCAGAGTTGTCTCACATCAGACCAAAAAAGCCAGGATTTTATACCCCTGCTTTAATTGGTCACTGGATGCAGGCTGCTTGGGAATGGTGTGAGGTCAGGTGAGGAAGCTCTCTGAGGTGACTCAGACTCTATGAAGACTATGTCAGCTGGAGGCTGTCTGCTGTTTGTACTCTTGGCCATTGGTCAGGAGGGGGAATTTAGGTATGTCGGTATTGCTTTATGTTTCCTAACTGTCCTATTTAATGAATTGAATTTACCTACTTATTAGTCTGGAATGTCTGGCATAGTGAAGGCTGTTGGTCAGGCTGCCTCCTGTTCATTTCCTTGTAAGCTTTTGTGGCAAATGAAGGACCAACTGGAGGAGAGCCATCTTCCACCTTGGCCAGGCTTCCCCTTTACCATGCATGGGTGATAATATGGAAGCCGTCTTGTTCATGGGCAGTGGGAGATGCCCCCAGTGTTCAGGTGGACAGAACCTTTCTCTTCTCCTCTATGGTTTCTACAGACACTTTTATCATCTTTGGATTGTACCATGGAGGAAACGTTCATTGTTCTCTCCATCCTTTTCTTGGCTCCCCCTCCTGTTTTCCTGCCAGAGTCACTGCTCTTCAGGGTTCTTGCCCTCCTGCTCCTTGCCTCAAAGATGCGTAAGGGCTGTGGCAAGCATACCAGGGAGGGTCTAGCTCCTTTCCCTGGATGGGGTTGCAAGTTCAGTTTAGCCTCAAGCCCAAGGTGTGCTCTTCATTCCAGGTTTACCATTAAAAAAGTTGATACTTTGATCCCTACAGGTCTTATGACCTATGGAGAAAGAAGCTGGAAGTGCTAAGGGGGTAAAGGATTGAGCTTCCTGAAACCACAAATAGAAAGTACATGGGGAAGTCCCAGGTGCAAAAGTGAGGTTATTATTTTTTTTTTATCTTCACTATAGTGGTAAAGGCCTGGCCACACTAAGTTATACTTAGAGCAAACCTACCAAGGTGTTTACAAATCCATTTCACCAGATGAGGAACCTCAGGCTCTTACAGGTCACTTCCTTTTTTATCCCCCCCAGAGGTTACTTCCTATTTAAGACAAGGCTAAACTCCATGAAGTCACAGCCTGTACTTTCCATTTACTTTTTACCCCCTCTCAAATATTCTTCTTAACCACATCCCTGAAATTGCTCCTCCCTGTGTCACCAAAGGATACTGTTTTCTGCTAACTCCATCAGACAGTCTTTAGATTTTATCTAGCTGTTCAAATTAAAAAAAACAAACAACACAAACAAAACCTTAATGTTTATTTATTTTTGAGAGAGAGACAGAGTGTGAGTGGGCAGGAGGAAAAAGAGAGGGAGGCACAGAATCCAAAGCAGGCTCCAGGCTCTGAGCTGTCAGCACAGAGCCTGACGTGGGGCTCCAACTCATCAACTGCGAGATCATGACCTAAGCCGAAGTCAGATACTTAACTGAAGATTTTATCTAGCTGTTTAAAGTTTTTACTTCTTAGCAGCTTCTGACACTGTTTACCACTCATTTCTTCTTCTAAAAATTCCCTTTTCCCTTCTTCTAAAAATTCCCTGGCTTTCATTGCAGTGTGCCCATTATGATGCTGACCATCCTGACCATGCCTTCTCTGGCTCCTTAACTGACTTCTCACACTTTTAGTGTTCATTTTCCCCAGCATTCTGTCTTTGATCTTTATGGTAGGTAATGTGCTTTGGCTCGCTCATCGTGCTTTTCAGACCAGCCTCCTTCTAACACGTGGAAGCCAGAATGCTAACCAAACAACCCCCACCCCACAAAACAAATCAACAAAGCAAAACATTCTTCGTATGCTCTAGAGTTCTGTATGTTATTTAAGTTCTGCCAATCACATAACATTTGTGTGAGATTTAGATTTAGAGCTAATCTGAATACAGAGTCAGGGCATGGGAGTGGTTTTTTTTTGCTGGTACAGATTCAAGTGGTCATAATGTGGTTTTGGAGCAAGTACCTATAATACTAGTTCTAATGTATCAGACAATTCCCTGATTTTATAGATCCCTGATCATTTTACAGGCAGCAGCTTCTTCAGCTGTTCAGTTCTGCACTGTGGCTTTGCATGGAGTCTTTTTCATTAGGCTTCTTAAGTAGGCCTTCTTAATATTCTGTAATACATTCCTTTCCTCTTAACCTAGCCACAGTGAATTCTTTGTTCTGTATATACTTTGTACGTAACGACTAATAGAGTAGTGGGTGTTTTATTTTGTTTTAAATTCAATAGGTTATCCATGGACAATGTTATCTAGTACCATAGATTGATTCCTCTTAATTTTATATCTGTGGACCAGGCAACTCTATTAAGCTCCGGATTTATATTCCCAACTGTCTACTGCACTTGTCTATCTAGAATGTCAAATGAAACCTTGAATTCAGTGTATCCAAAATTGAACTACTTTTTCCCCCAATAGGTTTTTTTTTTTTTTTTTTTTTTTTTTTTTTTTTTTTTTTTTTGCTTCCTATCCAGGTATATATCCTAAAAGCATTGGAGTCATTCTCTGTTCCTTTGTTGCTCCTTTCCTCAACTTTCCATCAGCAGCAAGACCCATTGATTCCAATTTCTAAATATGTCTTGAATCCACCCTCTTCTCTTCATCCCCATTGCTTGTGCCTTAGTTCTTGTCTGGATTCTTAAAATAGAATCTATAGAATATAGACTATAGAATATATAGAATATAGAATATACAGAATATAGAATATAGAATCTTTTCTTCTTCCTCTTTTTCTCTACATCCCTCCTTTTCTTCTTCTAGGCTTTAAAATGTGTATTGAAGGTAATTGTGTTTTTGGTGTATTCTTATATTTTAACATGTCTGATATTGGATACATCTTACAGTTGTTGGTGTCTTCTACCTGCAGTCAGCCAGGAAGCTGTTCCAACATAATGATCATCATCTGCTTGCACAAACTTGATTATTATTTGGGGTGATATCACTGGACAACTACAACCCCCTGGTGTTTTATTCAACAGTTGTTCAAGGACTATTTGAGGGAGGACCATTTGTTGTATGATAAACTTTTATTGACACCTTCTGGTAAACTCAAGTCATGACAGCATCAGAAGCTACAGAATGGTTTTCAGCAGCTTGGAAGAAAACCTGAAGACAATATTAAAGTATTAAGTGGCTTACTTAGGAAGGCAAAGTAAGCACTCTTTTAATAGATGCTGTATGTTGCTAATGCTCTAGATAGCACAGAGATCAATATTGTCTGGAAAAATACAGCGATCAACCACTTTGAATCCAAGAGAGCTCAGAAGATTTGGGACTGGTAGGAAGAAGTTTTAGAAATTCTATGGCCAATTTATTTTATTTACATTTTCTTTTTTATATATGTATAAGAGTGAGATAGGATAAAAAAAATCTACAAAATCTCCAAATATCCCTTTCAATCAGTATAAAAATTCTAAACTATAGGAGAGCATTTTGTCCTAGTTTTTCAGCTTTTTTTCTTTTTTTTTTTAATATTTGTTTTGAGAGAGAGAGAATAGGAATGGGCAGGGGCAGAGAGAGAGGGAGAGAGAGAATCTCAAGCAGGCTCCATGCTATCAGCACAGAGCCTGATGTGGGGCTTGATCCCACGACCATGTGTGTGATCATGACCTGAGCTGAAATCAAGAGTCGGACGTTTAACTGAGTGAGCCACCCAGGCGCCCCATCAGCTTTCTTCTTAGTGGTGCATAAAATAGTGCATCTGAGTACATTGAGATCCAGTGAAATGTGTACTTCTCAAAGTTTTGTGGCTTTTTAAAAAATAAAAATCCGTTTTCTTCTAGGCATGCACCCCCATTTCTGCTTCTTGGAGGCAGCTACTTTCAAATCTTTTAGATGTTTCTGTTGGTATTTGCTTCTTTTTCTCTAAGTAGTATCCTTATACTGCTTTCTTGTGATTTTTTCCCCAGTTAGACCTATATATTGACTTCTGATTATAGAAAATAAGTATTTCATGCTCTCTTACCATCTTTCACTTCTCAAGGCATCATATACATCTTCCCCACTTTTCTTCTCCTCCTAATACCGTTACATTTTTAGTTAGGTCAGTATTCACCATTTACAATATTACAGCTATATTGCCAGTATTCCTACCTGAGTCCTGTCGTGTACTACTACCAACTTGTTTCCTTTCTTGTACAATTTTTTGTTTTAATGATCTCCCTCAGTTTTGATTTCATTTTCTGATTTCATTTTCATTATTGAATGAAATTGATTATTGAAAATTGAATCAAATTTTTTCATTTCATTTTCATTATTTCATGTTCAAGCTGTCTGGAAAATCTGTATCTTTTCTCAATACATTCAGATATTGAGATATTCTATTTTCTTTCAGTATGATTTGTCTTGTTCCTGTCTGGACTGGGTGCTCTCTGGGCCTGTATCAAGCGCCATCTTGAGATTTCTATTTGCTGTCACCCTGTGGCTTTCCTGTCACCTCTCTTCTGTAAGATCTCTGATACCTGTGGGTCACATGCCTTCCTCTTTCTTGGCTTATTTTTTTGTTTCACTGAAGCACATGTTCCAGTAGCAGCCTCAGAAAGGATGCTGGAGAAGAAATATTTCAAGAATTTGGATATCTTAAAATGTCTCTAGTCGGTACCACTTGATTGATACTTTGTCTGAGTATAGAATCTTAGATTGAAGTAAATTTTCCTTCACGTTTTTGGGAGCATTGTCCATTCATTGTCTTTTTGCTACTAGTTTTGCAATAGAAGTCTGATGGCATCTTGATTCTAGATTACTTGGATGTAATCATCCCCCACTGAGTACCCACAGAGACTTTAGAGCTTCTCTTTGTTCCTGGATTCTGAAACTTTGTCATGTTTTGCTAGGCCCTCTGTGGACACTTATAATTTGGAAACTTATTTTTAAATTGTGGGAATTATTTCATTGCTACTTTCCTTCCTTGTTCTTTTTCTCTGGAACTCTTATGATTGAATGTTGGATTATCTATAATCATCCTCTTTTGTTTTTACTTTCTAGGAAATTTCCTCAATTTTATCATTCACCTCTTCTAATAAGTTTTATATTTCTAATATTGCTTTTAAATTTCTTTTGTTCTCCAAATGCCCCTCTCCATACCTTTCTGTCTCTGTCTGTGAATGCATCATTTTTTCTGATATTTTCCTAAGGACATCAGTTATGATATTTAGAAATTATTTCTCCTGAATTTGTGTTTCTTCTCAACTTGCTATTGAGTTGTTGTGGTTTGTTTTGGATTCTGTCTTTCACATTGGAGGCTTTCCTCAAATGTTTGGTGATCTTTGACTGTCTGCCCATATTTGCAACCAGATACTAAAACCTGACTGAAGGCTCTGTGTGTAGAGGCTGGGCATTTTGATGGAAGGCTTTGCTCTTGGGTCCTCAGGCAGGACCCAGACCTTTTTACTATGGGACTGAACTATCTCACTATCTAAATGTCTCTTCTCCTGGTCTGATCACTTTCCCCAGAGAGAAATCTTCCAACCAAATATAGCTTATACCTCTTATAAAGTCTTTCCTGACCCATTGGACATTTCTGCATAGGTAGCCCTCTGTTGTATCCTCTGTCAATTTATGATGCAACATCTATAAACTTAGGTGTTAGTGTATAGAATACATCATGAAGCTGTTTTTTCTTTTCTTTTCCCTTTTTTTTTTTGTATTAGCCATATATTGACTAATACAAAGTAGGTATTTCCTTACTTATTCCTATGTCCCCATCTCCTAGCAAATGCCTGCCATGCGAAAAATGCTCAATAAATATTTCTTGAAAAAGTATGCATCAGGCACTGTATTAGGTTGTGGAGTGGGAGAGATGGGGTGGAAGTGGGGTTTCAAGAGTGGGCCAAAAAGACCTTTTCTCTCAGAAAGATTAAGTCTATCCATACCCAAACAATTCTTGCAAGCACAATGTTTATCTTGAGTTAGCTTTGGCTTTTGTTTGAATGCTTTAAAAATTTTTAAAGAATGTTCTCAAGTACTCAGAAAGGCAGGTGTCTCCAGATTGATGAACATTAATTTGTTGGGGAATCTTTCACTAATGATGGTTTTGTTTTCTTCATCTCTAACAGCTCAGACATGGTAGCTCAATTATTTGAGTTGTAACATTTAAAAAATGATAATGAAATGGTAGTATACCCTTACACAATAAAGGCAGAGGGTGTTAAATATTTTTAATGGTGCAAAAGTATTTGTCACCAATTGCCTATGCTCATGCTCAGTAATTTTCTTCCTGCGCTTCCTCTGCTCAGATACCATTAAAATGTTGTAGTAAACTTCATTATGAAGGTGAACACATTACAAGCATTAAAAAATGCTACTTTCTTAATCATAGTAAAAGGTGTTTTTTAAATGTAATTTTAAAAAACATTTGCTTATATTATTTTTTTACCTTCTACCCAGCCTAGTACCCTTCCCCCACACATGACTACTAACTATGAGTGAATCCTCCTATTGCTTCCTGCTCAGCTGAATCAACACTTCTGGAGGCTGTGACTAATAAAAGCCACAGCCCATGGTTATACTTGACTTTTGAAAATCCTGGCTAGCTTTAAGGACATAATTACAAGTACCCATGCTTACAGAATGAGTAAGTTGGTACAAAAACAAGTCAGACTTCATCAATGATTGTTAATTTACTTGGTGTGTGTGTTTGTGTGTGTGTGTGTGTGTGTGTATTGACTGATTACTTAGATATTTGGAGATCATGATAATGTAAATAAAAGTATTTGATTTCTAGGTCCTCGATGGTCCTTTACTTTTGTATTCATGGCTTAAAATAATGGGAAATATGGAAAAGGAAAGATGTGATCTCTGAAGGGCAATCCAACAGATACTGTGCTTCTGAACATTATCTTGACAGCTAAGTACCTTGGAGATCAATTAATCTTCAGGAAAAAAGAGAGGGGTGTTTTTCCAAGAACATAAGGATCTTTTTCAGTAGTGTCACTGGGACCATGAATAGACTTTTAATTTCCCTCAGAAAGGGTTTCCACCAAAAGGAAGCAAACATGTATTACTTTAGATGCCCCACCTTGATTGATATCTGTGCCTGTAAAGTTCATTTCCCTTGAATAGTACTTGCCCCAGTCCAATAAGCAAAGCAAGGTTGGAGACCTCATGGAGACCATGAGCACAGCCGAGATGATACACAGGTTTAGTACATTTACCTATTCCAGTCACAGCCAAATGTCTTGAAACATAATCTTGAAGTTTCTGTTCTCAGTTCCCCATAGTCCCTTTAGATCTCAGCTCCTTGCACTCTTGCTTCTGCCTCCAACACTCAAGTTTTCTCAAAAAAAGCCATTATTGGTGTCTTAGTTGACAAATACAGCAAACTATTTTCTGCCCTTAAGTTTTATCAGTTTTTAAAAGCAACTGGTTTACAATCTTCCAATATCATAGATTTCTCTGTTGGTTTTTCCCTCTGATGCTTCAGTTATTCCTTCTTAACCTCTACTCTCATTTTTTTTTCAATTTCTCTATCACTATAGGTTTCTTCTCCATAGCCTTTTACCATGCCAAAGTTTCTACTGTATTAAAGGAAAACTCTCTTCCCCAAACTTGTAATCTCTGTTAGAGATCACCCTGTATTTTTTGTACTTATTATTAAACCTCATAAAAGAATATAAAGTGCATTCCCTGCACTTCTTCATTGCTCATTCACGTTATGGCTCTCTATAATCAGGCTTATCTGCCATCAATCCAGTGAAATGGCTCTAGCAAAGTCATTAATGACTTTCTAATCCTTTAAAATCCTTACCTTAATTAACTTGTTTTCCAGTATTTGACCATATTGGTCATGTCCTTCTTGAAACTCTCTTTACCTTGCTTCCATGACATTGCTCTTTGCTGCTTCTCTTCTTGCCTCTCTAGACATTCTTTTTCAGATTCTTGCTGTTCCATTGTGAATTCCTTAAACACTTATGTTTCCCATTATGTTAGCCCTTTTTGCCTCTCACCCTAAGTAAGGTAACCCAGAGTAAGCTTACCCTTTTCCGTGGCTTTAACCACCTTACACATGTTGATGATAGTATGTAATCTACAGAAATCAGCATCTTAGACTTTATTTTCTGCTATGAAGTCTTGTTTTGACTACTGCCAGCCACTCTGAGAGAAATATAGCAGTGCCCCTCGTAGCATCCCTCTTCATTTCTCAGAATTTGCCTTTTCCTCCTCTTGAAGGCCATGGCACTTTGTGTTCATCTTTCATTTCAACCCTCATGGCTCCTTTCCCCTTTGGACATATAGGTCTGTCCCTCCTATAGATTAAGCTGTGAAAACAAAATCCTAGACTTTTTTTCTAAGGCAAGGCAATATCAGGTCTCCAGCACATACTGCTGGATTTCTGAGTGTTTGAGGCTGTGGAGAGAAAAATCTTTAATTGGATGTTCTACCACTACTTCCAGTATAACATGTCCCACATGAATTTTCCTACCTTCTCCCGCCACATCCTACCCTGTGTCTGCTTCTTTTCTTTATTTACAAAGCTGGTAAATATTATCATCATTTAACCAGTTGCCCAGGCCAGAATCCTGTGTGTCATTTAGTGCTGCTCACTTCTCCTTACCCCCTTTGCCCATTCAATTCTGTGCCTTTTATTGTCTAAATGTCTCTTGACACCAACTTCTTTGCATGGTCCTTGATGTAACTGTCTCTTTCAGGCCCTATTTGTCTCTTTTCCTGGCTATTTCCTCTAGTATTTCTTCCTCTAGTCTGTCTCCCACATGGTTGTCAGAGGGATCATTTAACTATACGTCTGGTTAAATTTATTTCCTGCTTAAAAATCTTGATGACCAGATTTCCAGTGATTTTATGAAAATAAGCATGTTATGCAAAACCTTTTATATTGCTCCTTGTCTTTTCTTTTGTCTCATCTGTTGTCATCCTTTGAACCTGCCAAACACACCATTATCCCTAGTCTCTGTGTCTTCCTGTATATATGTTGCTTTCTCTGTCATTGATGCCTCTTCTTCCCTCCACCCTTCTCGTCCTGTGACCTCTACCAACATCTACTTATCAGGGAAATGCAAATTAAAACTAGAATGCGGGGCACCTGGGTGGCTCAGTTGCTTAATGTTTGATTCTTGATTCCCACTCAGGTCATGATATCATGGTTCATGGGGTCAAGCCCTGGGTCAGGATCTACACTGAGAGCACAGAGCCTGTTTGGGATTCTCTCTCTCCCTCTTTCTCTGCCCCTTCCCCCACCTCTCTTTCTCAAAATAAATAAACTTAAAAATCAATCAATCAATCAATCAATAAATAAATAAAACCAGAATGAGATACCATGACATATGTGACAAATAGTGTTGTTGAAGATGTGAAATCACTAAAACACAAATGCATTGCTGATAAGACAATAAATTGTTTCAATTTCAACTTTTTTTCTTTTTCTAATTTCAACTTTGGAAAACTAGTATCTATGAAGGCTAAATGTATTCAAAACCATTCAAGAATCAGAATTCTGATTCCTGTTAGAAATAGTTGGCTTCAACTCCATGTTCCCATAGAATTGTATTATAGTATTCATCTCACTTTATTGTATTTGTTTACTTTCATATTAGTTTTTCCCACTAGACTGCCACATATTTCTGCAACCAGATCTGTCTTCATGTCAGTACTGTGAGAGACTAGTACAAGTCTGGCGCATAACAGATATTCAGCAAATGCTTGCTGAATGAATTACGTGTATACTTAAATAGAACTTAATTCTTGGTAGTGATTTTTAATTTAAATTTTAGTTAACATATAGTGCAATATTTGTTTCAGT
The DNA here is from genome assembly GCF_028749965.1 of Puma concolor. Lineage (NCBI taxonomy): Eukaryota > Metazoa > Chordata > Mammalia > Carnivora > Felidae > Puma > Puma concolor. The sequence goes on along the minus strand of NC_141668.1, from coordinate 92,400,764 downwards.
ACTAGAAGTCAGCGATTTATCACTTACATACAACAGCCAGTTCTCATCCCAACAAGTGCCCTCCTTAATAGCCATTTCCCACCCACTTCCCCCTATCAAGCTTCAGCTTGTTCTCTGTCATTAACCACTTCCCCCTATCAAGCTTCAGGTTGTTCTCTGTCATTAAGAGTCTCTTGTGGTTTGTTTCTGTCTCTTCTCTTGGTGGTAGTTCTTTTTTTTTTTTTATTTTTTTTTTAACGTTTATTTATTTTTGAGACAAAGAGAGACAGAGCATGAACGGAGGAGGGTCAGAGAGAGGGAGACACAGAATCTGAAACAGGCTCCAGGCTCTGAGCTGTCAGCACAGAGCCCGACGTGGGGCTTGAACTCACTCACGGACCGCGAGATCATGACCTGAGCCGAAGTCAGTGGCTTAACCGACTGAGCCACCCAGGCGCCCCTCTTGGTGGTAGTTCTAAGTCAGATTTTGAACTTGTATAATTTCTTCTGATAGGAAGTGAAAACTGTGTAGCTCCATGTGCTTCCCCTTTCGCATTGGTTTTCAGAAAACTTTACAGCTTTGAAAATCAGATTTTAAAATATCAGCACCAACCTGCCTTTCTATAAAAGGAGAACATTAAATTAAATCAGTACATCACAATACTCATCTAGGAAAAATTGTCAGAGAGTAAAATATAAAGAGCCACCTAGAGAAAGGTCAGCCTAGATTAGTGACAGTTTATAGAAACATCAATGGCAGAAAGATGATTTTAGATTCCTATCTGATGACTTTATCTGGCTCAAAATAGACTGAAATATAAAATACAACACTGGCAATCAAACACAGTAAAGATCATTTAAGGAAACAAAGGGAAGAGACTCTGCCAGCTACCTGAAATGAGTCATCTGGTACAATGAAGTGATGGATTTAGCTCCAAATTTTCTGGAGACTAAGGCAAAGAAAGGAAGCAATTAAGTTACATAGCTTTCAGTTGCTGTTGAAAGGATGCATAAATTCATACTGAACCCAAATCAACCAGTTCATAAATGACAGAGCCAGAATTTGAACTTATCTACCCCTTCCAGTACTCCAGACCCCCTCCTCCTCTTACAGAAAGAGGTGCATTCATGCTGGTCACAGTTTCTCCAACCCGGGGAGCAAGGCTGCCTCTCAGAATAGCTAAGTTGGTTATACAAATTTCAGACCTTATCTGTAACAAGGAGTGCATGTTGGGAAACTTCAGGGGATCTCATAAATGAATAGTAAAGTGTATCAAGTTTACTTAAACTACCTCTGTAACTTTTGATGAAAAAGTGGAATCATAAAATTCTTAACTCCTTGGTGCTCTGAAGTATTTATAAGAGTGAATGAAGGATATGGGTAAGATACTGTTTCATGAATGCACAGAGGAGGAACTTTTCTGTCTAGGCAAGGCACCTGCAATCTAAAAAGAGGGAAAGAAAGAGAAAGAACCATTTGACAAGAGGTGTGTTTTGTCATCTCATTCTCCATTATGGAAAATTATTTTCTACTCTGGTCACTGATGTTTTGCCCCAATCTTTTCTATGATTCCAGGAGGGTGCAATTAATAGGTAATTCAGACACTGAATCAGGCAAATCCTTTCCACCCTGCTTGCTCATTCTCCTTGCATAGCATCTAAGGGCAACTAGCAGGGTTGTTTTTTTTTTTTTTGTTTTGTTTTGTTTTGTTTTGATGCCACATAAATATAAGTACAGTGAGAAAAGGAAGCCAGTAAAGCAACCAAAATTTCTCTTATGCTACAAAAAGTACATACAGATTGACTGCAAGGCAGGCATTAACAGACAAATACATTAGACAGTTTGTTTTCTGCTTTGCTGTCTTCTGCATTCTCCTTAAGGTCCCAAGTTATGTTTGGAAACAAAGTGTATGTGTAATGGATCTGTGGCTCAACGCCTTGGGAATGGAGGAGGGAGGGAAGGAAAACTGTACCCTTCTATGTGATGCTGCTTTCCACTGTTGAGAAGCAAACAGAATTTTTTAGTTTAAATTAAACTAATCCTCTAATACATTAGATAAAAAATGCTATATTGATAATCCAATACCAAACTGCATTTAAAAATACAATAGGCTAATTTGACCTCCTACCCACCCTGAATTTCTTGTGTAGCATTGTAATTTATGATTGAAAATTGATTTGTGAAAATCATATATAAAACATAGTATTATATGTCATCTTTTAAAAAGCTAAGAAAACATGGCTTCTATTAACCCATGCTAACTACGAAAATGAAATTTTAAAGGCACAAACCCCAAAAAGACAAGGTAAATGAAGAAGGCAATTGCAACAAAACTTGGGGAGTACAAAAACAAATGTGAGACCACAAAAAGCCAAAGACTAATTTAATAATGAAGAATTCCCAGGATCAGGTAAGATTTTGCTGCAGAACTTCAGAAAGACCAAGAAACTGAATCTGAAGCTCCAAATGAGAATCAGTTAGGCTCCTAGGTCTCCTTCCCTTACCCCAATACCAGGCCACTACTCCTCTCCCATCCTGGAAGAAGATGGAAGGTGACTCTTTGAATCAGAAGAACTCTGACCTCAGGGATAGCAGGCACATCTGTGGACAGAGCACTGTCCTGAAAACAGGGTAATTCTGTGCATTAAATAGATTGAATTCTTTCTTCCTGCAGCCTACACAGCTCCAAGAAAATGTTGACAGAGGCATGACTGGCTGGCTTAGTTGGTAGAGCATGTGACTCTTGATCTCAGGGTCATGAGTTCAAGCCCCACACTGGGCATGGAGCCTACTTAAAAAAAAAAAAAAAAAGGCACTCTAAGTGCCCTGTCTATAGAGAAGATGTTGAAAGAGAGGCTTACACACCCCAGACAGGAATTTGGAGGATTTCTTTTTGGGGACTGATCAACCCAAGAGAAAAACCAACAGATAATGTTGGTTTGGGGTTCCTGTAAATGGCTGTACCTCTGTCCAAGTGAAGTTTAAAAGCCCTGTCTACTCACTGTCCAATTTTCAGTGCTTCATCTTTAAAAATTATTAGAGATCCAAAGAGCACCAGAAAATTGAAGAACTCCTTAAACATGAAGTAGAATGTACAGAACTGAAGGAAAAAAATTTAAAAAGGAACTTGGAACCAGTCAGAATGGCTAAAATTAACAACACAGGAAATAACAGGTGTTGGCAAGGGTGTGGAGAAAAAGGAACCCTTTTTCTGTGTTGGTGGGAATGCAAACTGTTGCAGCTACTCTGGAAAACAGTCTGGAGATTCCTCAAAAAGTTAAAAATAGAACTACACTATGATCCAATTACACTACTAGGTATTTACTCAAAGAATACAAAAATACTAATTCAAGGGGATATATACACCCTGATGTTTATAACAGCATTAGCTACAATAGCCAAATTATGGAAACAGCCCAAATATCCACTGACTGATGAATGGATAAAGAAGATGCGGTATATATTAAAAAATGGAATACTACTCAGCAATGAAAAAGAATGGAATCTTGGGGCACCTGTGTGACTCAGTGGATTAAGCATCCGACTTTGCCTCAGTTCATGATCGTCTGGTTCACAAGTTCAAGCCCCATATGGGTCTTTGTGCTGACAGCTCAGAGCCTGAAGCCTGCTTCAGATTCTGTGTCTCCCTCTCTTTCTGCCCCTCCCCACTCACATTCTGTCTCTCTCTCAAAAATAAATATTTTTTAAAAAGAATGAAATCTTGCCAGGGGCGCCTGGGTGGCGCAGTCGGTTAAGTGTCCGACTTCAGCCAGGTCATGATCTCGCGGTCCCTGAGTTCAAGCCCCGTGTCAGGCTCTGGGCTGATGGCTCAGAGCCTGGAGCCAGTTTCCGATTCTGTGTCTCCCTCTCTCTCTGCCCCTCCCCCGTTCATGATCTGTCTCTCTCTGTCCCAAAAATAAATAAACGTTGAAAAAAAAAAAAAAAGAATGAAATCTTGCCATTTGCAACGTCATGGATGGAGCTAGAGAGTATTACACTAAGCAAAATAAGCCAGTCAGAGAAAGATAAATACCATATGATTTTACTCATATGTGAAATTTAGGAAACAAAACAAATGAACATGGTGGAGGAAAGGGAGGGAAACCAAGAAACAGATTCTTAACTGTAGAAAATAGACTGATGGTGACCAGGTGGGAAGGTGGACAGGGGATGGGTTAAATAGGTGATGGGGATAAAGGGGTGTACTTGTCCTGATGAGCACCGCGTGATGTATAGAATTGTTGAATCACTATATTGTATACCTGAAACTAATATTACACTGTATATTAACTAACTGGAATTTAAATAAAAACTTGGAAGAAAAAATAAAAAGGAACATGGAGGGTACACAGACAAGGCAAGGGGCAGAAAACACTAGAAAATTAAAATTTGAGAGGTAAGAGAAAATAATACATGAAAAGATCATTCACAGAACACAACAAGGATCTTAAAATTGAGTATACAATACCAGAAGTAAAAAGTTTAATAGACGAGTTAGAAGGTAAAGATGAAAGATTTCAATATGCAGAAAAATAATAGAGACAGAAAGAAAAGAGAAAAGAAATAAGAAAATTAGTCAAAGGAAAGGAGTTCTAGGAATAGGGAAACAAAGGAGGGAAAATTAAAAAATAGTACAAAAAATTCCCAGAAGGGAAATGTTTACATTCCCGTATTAAGTACCCAGCATGATGCATGTGGCAAAAAAAAAACCCCAAAACAAAACAATAATCATCAATTTTAAGACATCTGAGAACAAACTGAAGACGCTAATGCTTCGAGAAAGGATAAACAGGTCATATACAAAGGTTCAGGAATGAGAATGGCATTGAGTTTCTCCACAGTAAAATTAGAAACTGGCAGAAAGCAAAATAGTCTCCTTAAAATGCTGAGGGAAAGTGCTTACCAACCCGGGATTCTATTCTCAAACTTTTCATCAATTATGAGAGGTACAGAGCTCTCAAAAAAATTAATGTACATGCATCTTCCCTCCCCACCTCCCCAAGAAGCTACTAGAGGAGGTATTCCACTAAATGAGGGAGTAAGCCAAGAAAGATGATGACATAGGTTCCAGAAGTCCAAAAGATCCAACACAGGAGAGAGATGCAGGGATTTCCCAGGCTGGCAGTAAAGACAGAATCCAGGATGACAGCAGACAAGCAGGTCAGGAAAAAAACTGATTCGGTATGGCACATGAGGGTTGAGGATACCAAGAGGGAAGTCCCGAAGAAGTAATGAAACTGACATTTTGCCAGATGTGTTTAACAGTTTTGAGAGAGTATTTATAGTTTTGTTGAAAGTCTGTATATGAATAAGAGATAGATGTATATAGAAACTAAAGAAATAAAGAAACTATGAATAACTCCAGGGACAACAAAAAATAAGCAAGCAAAGATATATAACCACATTACTCTGTATTTTCAGCTAGAAATAATAGTCATATAGAAATATAAATAATAGTCATTTAGTCATATAATATAGTGGCAATTGAGTTAAACATAATCATAATACTAATGGAATTAGATTTTGGGGGAGGAAGTATGTGCATGTGTGTGGTGTAAGGAAGCTAAATACCCATCTTTCAGTGGGAAAAATCAATAGATAATGTTTAAGATGAAAAAAGTCAAACAGTATAAGCATACTATTTAGAAATATGGAGCTAGCAACCAGAATAACAGCTATAAATAGAAAAGTGACCTCTCATGTCTAAATTAATGTAAACATTTACTATTTAGGGAATGGAAACTGGGAAAGGAAGAGGTAAAATTTGGAGTTTGGATTTTTTTTTAAATGTTTATTATTGAGAGACAAAGGCAGAGCATGAGCAGGGGGAGGGGCAGAGAGCAAGGGCGACACAGAATCTGAAGCAGGCTCCAGGCTCTGAGCTGTCAGCATAGAGCCTGATGTGGGGCTTGAACTCACAAACTTTGAGATCATGACCTGAGCCGAAGTCGGATGGTTAACTGACTGAGCCACCCAGTCGCCCCGAGTTTGGATTTTTAAAAAAATTTTGTAGAATTATTTGAATTTTAAAACTATATACAAGTATAACTGATACAAAGTAATTTAAAAATCATGTAGAAATTAGAAAATTTGAGAACTGCAGGATCTCAGTGTTGGAAAAGGTTTTAGTAGATATTTGTTGAGTAGCTTTCAAACTTTTTGGACCATTACCCACCATCAGAATGTATTTGCATGAAACCTAGGGCTTGCACACACACACACACACACACACACACACATCTACCCTCTCCTCCCACACAACTAATATATTTCATGGAAGTGCTTAGACTTACTATTTGTAATAGGCTAGAGGACAACAAGAGGGAGTGGCTGGAAAAGGAGGTTAATGGTGTCTGAAATGGGAGAACTGGCAGGACTTATGAGTGGATGGAAGGGTACCTGGCTGTCCCAGTTGGAAGAGCATGCAACTCCTGATTCTCAGGGTTGTGAGCTTGAGCCCCATGTTGGGTATAGAGATCACTAAAATAATAAACAAACAAACAAACTAACTAAAAAAAAGAAAAAGTGATAACTTTCTTTTCTTCTTCTCTATTTTATATTTAAAAATGTGTTGGGTTAGGACTCACTAATAATTTCATAAACTACAATTTGAAAAACACGAATCTAGTTCAACCATCTGATGTTTTGGACCCCACCTCTCACAAAAACTTCCTGATTCCCACCCAGTATTTATCCTTTGGCCAACTGTTCTCATAGGACTCTTAAAGTGGTTTGGGGTTGGGCAGGGTCCAATGGGACCATCTCACACTGGACCAGACAAATCTCTTTTCAAGCCCTCTACAGATATGCCTGGGGGTTGGGGTATGTCTGTGAATGGAATAGCTTTCTGAGTCCTATAGTAATATAAATTTTGCATTAATAGTCTTGCATATGGAATGTGCTCAATAAATAATTGCTGATTTAGCATGACTTGTTCTTAAAGGCCCACTAAGCTTCATCATAAGCATGCATTTATTCTTCTCCTTCTCTGGCTGTTTAAATAAAGCTGGATGGTTTGCATTTGCTTTCCCAATTGACTTGGTGGAGATTGCTCCATTGCATCTGGAAGGGTTTAGTGCTTGGAATGGAGCTGAACTCCATCACCAGTACTGTTTTTTGTTTTTTTGTTTTTTGTTTTTTTTTAAGATATTCATACATTGTTGTTCATTCAAGTGCATTCAACTTCATTCACAGGGGGTGGACTCTGGAAGGCCAGCCATGCAGGGCTTTTACTTAAGCACACCCAAAGGATGCGCATTTCAGACATCTTAAGTGGACATCTTAATGGACCAGACCCTCACAAAAGAATGAAAAGCATTTGAAGACAGGAAGCACAGAAGCATGGAAGAATTTGATTTAATGAAAATATAGGCTCCTGGAAACTCTACTCTGCCTTTAATTCTCATACTTCAAATATTACAAATGAGGGCTGAACCTCTAATTCTAATAAGATTAGAGTCTGTCTCTGATTGGAGAGTGCATATGGCTACAAAGCAATTGAAGATTTATGGGAAGCCTGTCTGGTGTGCAGTGAACCTAGAATATAATCTGACTTGCTCTTTTGTCACCTGTGAATTTTCTTGGAAATTTTGTATAGGAAAACCCTGATCACAGGTTTTTAAGTATTTTTTTAACTAAGCAGACATTCATAAATACATTATAAAGTTGTCAACTAGTCTAACAGCTTTCTGTTTGCCCTTTTCAAGGTGGTAGAAATTGTGCATATTTTGTATGTCTCCAAACAAAGTATACTCCAAAGGAAAACATTTCTTTCCCTATGAATAATTTAAAATCCCTTAGAAAAGCTTCATACAATGCTGAATTTCCATGGGACATATCATAAAAACTGCTGGCCTTGAGTAAAGCATATAAAAGACATTTCAAAACAGTAAGAAAATAGCTCTATGTCTGTGCTGATATAGAAAAATGAGTTACAATGAGAAAAAGATTCATAAAGGCTGTATGGAGATCTGGGAGGTAGGAGTGAAAGATGGCCAGTGGATTGCTGCCATTGAAGAGGTGCATAACAGGGATGCCTGGGTGGCTCAGTCAGTTGAGCATCTGACTCTTGATTTCACCTCAAGTCATAATCCCATGGTCATGGGATTGAGCCCTACATCAGGCTCCATGCTGATTCATCAGAATCACTTGAGGTGCTTGTTGTAATCAGAGGTTAACTGGCTTCATCTTGGTGTTACTGAATTAAAATATATAGCAGTGGAGTCTGGGAATATATGTCCAGCAAGTTCTTCAGGTTATTCTATTGAATACTAAGAGAAGGAACCACTAATCTGATTATGGGAGCATGCCCACAGAGTGGTCACTGTCACATATGCACCTAGACTATTTCATGCCTGGTCACTATTGTCTAACAGGTGGACAATGTAGCAGAAAGGTGCTGGTGGCACACAAGAAATAGTGTCAGCCATCTGAATGGGAAATCCAGGTGATCTGGCTTGTGAAAAGCAGCTTTTTATTTCCACAAATCATTTAAGGTAATTATGCTCAAGTTTTTGAGTGACATGATTAGAGGGTAGAAGAGGTTCCACTCAGTGTTTCCTGCACTTGGTAGGACCTTACCTGAGACAAGCAAATTGGTATTGCCATCAACCAAAATCTCCCATTGTAAGACTCAGGAAACCATACTGAAATTGTGGTGTTCTTGACTGAGAAGCTACCTTTCTTTAAATTTTTTTAATGTTAGGCCAATATCCCTGATGAATATGGATGCAAATATTCTCAATAAGATACTAGCAAATCGACTTCAACAGAATATAAAAAGAATAATTCACCATGATCAACTGGGATTCATTCCTGGGATGCAGGGCTGGTTCAACATTCGCAAATCAATCAACGTGGTACATCACATTAATGAAAGAAAAGATAAGAACCATATGATCCTGTCAATCGATGCAGAAAAAGCATTTGACAAAATTCAGCATCCTTTCTTAATAAAAACCTTCGAAAAAGTCGGGATAGAAGGAACATACTTAAACATCATAAAAGCCATTTATGAAAAGCCCACAGCTAACATCATCCTCCATGGGGAAAAACTGAGAGCTTTTTCCCTGAGATCAGGAACACAACAAGGATGTTCACTCTCACTGCTGTTGTTTAACATAGTGTTGGAAGTTCTAGCATCAGCAATCAGACAACAAAAGGAAATCAAAGGCATCAATTGGCAAAGATGAAGTTAAGCTTTCACTTTTTGCAGATGACATGATATTATGCATGGAAAATCTGATAGACTCCACCAAAAGTCTGCGAGAACTGATACATGAATTCAGCAAAGTTGCAGGATACAAAATCAATGTACAGAAATCAGTTGCATTCTTATACACTAATAATGAAGCAACAGAAAGACAAATAAAGAAACGGATCCCATTCACAATTGCACCAAGAAGCATAAAATACCTAGGGATAAATCTAACCAAAGATGTAAAAGATCTGTATGCTGAAAACTATAGAAAGCTTATGAAGGAAATTGAAGAAGATATAAAGAAATGGAAAAACATTCCGTGCTCATGGATTGGAAGAATAAATATTGTTAAAATGTCAATACTACCCAAAGCAATCGACACATTCAATGCAATCCCAATCAAAATTGCACCAGCATTCTTCTCGAAGCTAGAACAAGCAATCCTAAAATTCATATGGAAACACAAAAGGCCCCGAATAGCCAAAGTAATTTTGAAGAAGACCAAAGCAGGTGCAATCACAATTCTAGACTTTAGCCTCTACTACAAAGCTGTAATCATCAAGGCAGCATGGTATTGGCACAAAAACAGACACATAGGCCAATGGAATAGAATAGAAACCCCAGAACTAGACCTACAAAAGTATGGCCAACTCATCTTTGACAAAGCAGGAAAGAATATCCAATGGAAAACAGACAGTCTCTTTAACAAATGGTGCTGGGAGAACTGGACAGCAACATGCAGGAGAATGAAACTAGACCACTTTCTTACACCATTCACAAAAATAAACTCCAAATGGATAAAGGACCTGAATGTGAGACAGGAAACCATCAAAACACTAGAGGAGAAAGCAGGAAAAGACCTCTCTGACCTCAGCCGCAGCAATTTCTTACTTGACACATCCCCAAAGGCAAGGGAATTAAAAGCAAAAATGAACTATTGGGACCTCATGAAGATAAAAAGCTTCTGCACTGCAAAGGAAACAATCAACAAAACTAAAAGGCAACCAACGGAATGGGAAAAGATATTTGCAAATGACATATTGGACAAAGGGCTAGTATCCAAAATCTATAAAGAGCTCACCAAACTCCACACCCGAAAAACAAATAACCCAGTGAAGAAATGGGCAGAAAACATGAATAGACACTTCTCTAAAGAAGACATCCGGATGGCCAACAGGCACATGAAAAGATGTTCAGCGTCGCTCCTCATCAGGGAAATACAAATCAAAACCACACTCAGATATTACCTCACGCCAGTCAGAGTGGCCAAAATGAACAAATCAGGAGACTATAGATGCTGGAGAGGATGTGGAGAAACGGGAAACCTCTTGCACTCTTGGTGGGAATGCAAACTGGTGCAGCCACTCTGGAAAACAGTGTGGAGGTTCCTCAAAAAATTAAAAATAGACCTACCCTATGACCCAGCAGTAGTACTGCTAGGAATTTACCCAAGGGATACAGGAGTACTGATGCATAGGGGCACTTGTACCCCAATGTTTATAGCAGCACTCTCAACAATAGCCAAATTATGGAAAGAGCCTAAATGTCCATCAACTGATGAATAGATAAAGAAATTGTGGTTTATATACACAATGGAGTACTATGTGGCAATGAGAAAGAATGAAATATGGCCCTTTGTAGCAACGTGGATGGAACTGGAGAGTGTGATGCTAAGTAAAATAAGCCGTACAGAGAAAGACAGATACCATATGTTGTCACTCTTATGTGGATCCTGAGAAACTTAACAGAAACCCATGGGGGAGGGGAAGGAAAAAAAAAAAAAGAGGTTAGAGTGGGAGAGAGCCAAAGCATAAGAGACTCTTAAAAACTGAGAACAAACTGAGGGTTGATGGGGGGTGGGAGGGAGGGAAGGGTGGGTGATGGGTATTGAAGAGGGCATCTTTTGGGATGAGCACTGGGTGTTGTATGGAAACCAGTTTGATAATAAATTTCATATATAAAAAAATTAAAAATAAGTAAATTTTTTTAATGTTTATTTTTGAGAGAGAGGGAGAGAGAGAGAAGGAGGAGAAGGAGGAGGAGAGGGAGCAATAGGGAGGGAGAGGCAGACAAAGAGAGGGAGGGAGAGGATCCAAAGCAAGCTCCTGGCTCTGAGCTGTCAGCACAGAGCCCCATGGAGGGCTCAAACCCACAAACTGTGAGATTATGACCTGAGCCAAAGTCGGACACTTAAACTACTGAGCAACCCAGGCACCCCAAGAATCTACATTTTATGCTTACTGAAATGAACTGTAACTTCTATAAGCTTATGGGCCTAGCTGGGCATTTTGTCAAGCCTAAGATCCAGTCTTCTGTGGGATGACATCAGCCACATAAACATCTTTAGAAGATACAAGTAAAAGGAAGATAGTAAGGAAAACATACACATACACACAGACTTGAAACTAAAGAAGAGACCAAACATTTAATTGTTTTAGAACCCAAGTTTTAAAATTTGAATAGTAATTACCCCAAAAGTCTTCTGTTGTATAATTAGTGAATTGATATATTTATCCATTCATCAAATATTTACTGAACACCTAAGTGCTCTGTTAAAAGCTGGGGGTTCAAAGGAAGTTGGACTTAACTTGTGTCTTCAAGACTTTTGAAGAAAAGAAACTGTAAACAACTATAAAATAACTACTAACATTCAGATGTGGATTAACAAGTTACAGAGGGGCGCCTGGATGGCTCTGTTGGTTAAGTGTCAACTTCAACTCAGATCATGATCTCACAGTTTGTGGGTTCAAGCCCTGCATCTGGCTCTGTGCTGACAGCTCAGAGCCTGGAGCCTGCTTTGAATTCTGTGTGTCCCTCTCTCTGTCTGCCCCTTCCCAACTCCTGTTCTGTCTCTCTGTCTCTCAAAAATAAATGTTAATTTTTTTTAAAGTTACATAAAGAGCAGTGTTAATAGTCTTAACAAAACAAGAAAATTCTTTTTTTAAACTATAATTCTACCTATTTCAGATGGAACTAATTCTTAGTTTTCTCTGTGGCATTTAAAATACATTAAAGTATAACTTCTACCTATTAGTCTTCAGATTGTTCACTGTAGATATCCTGACTTCAGGGTGGGCAAGAGGCAGTGACACACTATTATTGAGGTGACTCTGAATTGTAGTTTCTGGTTTTCAAAGTGAGGTGTCTTTAGTGATTTAGAAAGATCCTCAGGGAATTCAGGGAAATGGTGTCTTGTAATATGGTACTACTGTAATATGGTACCACTTTTTCTAACATTAATCATTTACTTAATATCTTCCCCATTGGTATTCTATCAAAAGAATATTTTTTCCGTGTTTTCTGTCCTACCTTTTAATGAATCAATGGCCCATAGGAACTTTGGCTTCGTAAATATAGTCCAAAAATTTTGCAAATAAGCAAATAAACAAAAACAAGACCAGTTTCAAGAAGACAGAATAAAAAATATGAATTGCTAAACATCATCATGACAAAGCTATATCCATTGGACCACGTAAAAGCTCTCCTCAAAGCACCAAGATGTAACTTCACTCCCCTAATGCTACCCAAGATATGATAAATAGTGAAGGGAGGGGGGTGAAATAGTACCAGTATTAAGGGCAGGAACTTTGATAATCTTGAGATTTCAGAGTCCAAGAATTGTAAATTTAAATATTACTGAGGACACACAGGTTACAAAACCTGTTCAGGTCCAGCCCTTGTGGCCATGTTGATTGAGGATCCAGTGAAGACAGAAGTAACAATTTTTCAAGAATAGTCAGAGATCCATAATTTTTTTAAAGTTTTCATACTTATTAAAATTCTGTGCAAGTTTTAATGAAGTGTTTCTGTGGATTTGCAACTCTTGACCAAAAGCTACCATTCCTATATCAAAACAGGAATTCATCTTTGGGAAAATCTTTTTGGGAAAGTCCATGTCCTTTCACTGAAGACCAACTCTATAGCTCAAAGTAGATAAAGTTTCTGATTGTTTTTTTTTCTTGGTTCTTATGGAACCCTTACTTAAATCAATATGATAAAGCATCCCACTCGGAAGCTAGCACTCTGCTTAACAAAAGATAGCACCCTTTCCTCCTCCCCCACTTTATACTAAGAAATTGATACATGAAGTCAATGTCATTTCAGGTGAATGAAAGATTCATCGTTATTATAAAATAAAGTGAATAATTATAACATAAAATCCCAGTAATAATAATGATCATAAAGGTCAACTGTAGGTCAAGTTGATAGTCTTGAAAGTTAAATAAAGGCCTTGACTTTTGTATGCCTCTCAGTTACATGCAATTTTATCTGGTTCTACACAGAAACCCATTTCCTGCTCTGCCCCTAGTTCTGTCTGAACATTAGTAAGCTTTTTTGTAACAAAAATTCATGCATTTTTTAATAGATGTATGGTATCCCAATAGATAGAAATAAAAATATCCTAAATCTAAACCGGACTTCATCTCAATCCTTGTTACTGAACCAACATATCCTTACACTGTGAAATGTGTGTGCTAGGTTCAGGACATCACATTCAGGACATCAGGATGCCCTTTGGAAGCTGGAAACACTGAAAGGGTTATGGTTCTCTTCCTCTTATCTACTACTCTCTTCAGGCATACTTTGCTTTACTGTGCTTTGTTATGTTGTGCTTTGCAGATATTGCATTTTTTTTAATTTTTGTGGGTTTTCTCCCCCACAAATTGAAGGTTTGTGGCAACCTTGTGTGAAACAAGTCAATCTGTGCCATATTTCCAACAGCACTTGCTCACTTGGTGTCTCTGTGTCACATTTTGGTACTTACGGAAATATTTCAAACTTTTTCATTATTATTATGTTATGGTGATCTGTGATCAGTGATCTTTGATGTTACTACTGTAATTGTCTTGGGGTGCCATGATCTGCACCCATATAAGATGGTGAGCTTAATAAATGTTGAGCGTGTCTGACTGCTCCACTGATGGGCCATTCCCCAGTCTCTCTCCCTCTTTTTGGGTCCCTCATTCCCTGAGACACAACAGTATTGAAATAAGCCAGTTAATAACCTTTCAGTGGCCTCTAAGTACGTGAAAGGAAGAGTCCCAGGTCTTTCACTTTCAATCGAAAGCTAGAAATGATTAAGTTTAGTGAGGAAGCCATGTCCAATGTCAAGATGGGTCAATAGCTAGGCCTCTTGCACCAGGCAGCCAAGCTGTGAATGCAAGGAAAAATTCTTGAAGGAAAATAAAAGTGCTAATTCAGTGAACACATGATCTTTATCCCCACAATAACTACTTTGATGCTTTTTTGGGAAATATTAAATGCCAAATTCTTTCACAATATACATTCTCATCTAAAGATTACGTCACATATACTGGCATTGTAGAAGGTACTGGAGATATAAAGATAAGAAAATATCTGCTTCCTGATACAGTTTTTAAGACCTCAGTAAGCTCACAAGATTATTTCTTCCATTTTTGGAAGGGTTTACTGTTAGCAAGTTTGCTTTATTCACATAGTCATGGTAATGTAAACATCAGATACCTAAAGATTAGCAAAAATATGTGATATAAATATCTTAGGAGGTAGAGGGAAGGAGAATCCTCATTTCCATAGTAAGAAGTACATAAATAATATTTAAAACTCGAAGAATCAAGAAACGGCAGTATAGGCACATTATTTAGAAACATGGGTGGAAGGAATGCCAGAAACATTCCTTCTGGGTTGCTTCTGGGAAATGACAATCAAGGAGTGAGAAACAGCAGGGTAGGCACTGCTCTTCATTGGTCTTATACAACAAAGAGTTTTAAAATTTTAAGTACACATTTGATTAAAAAATCACTAAAAGTGGGGCACCTGAGTGGCTCAGTCAGTTAAGCATCTGACTCTTGATTTCAGGTCACGTCATGATCTCATGGTTTGTGACTTCAAGCCCTGCATTGGGTTCTGCCCTAACAGTACAGAGCCTGATTGGGATTCTCTCTCTCTCTCTCTCTCTCTCTGCCCCTACCCTGCTCATGCTCCTGCTCTCTCTCAGAAATAAATAAATAAATAACCATTTAAAAAATTATTAAAAGTGTAGGAATTTACCCCAGGGATACAGGAGTACTGATGCATAGGGGCACTTGTACCCCAATGTTTATAGCAGCACTCTCAACAATAGCCAAATTGTGGAAAGAGCCTAAATGTCCATCAACTGATGAATAGATAAAGAAATTGTGGTTTATATACACAATGGAGTACTATGTGGCAATGAGAAAGAATGCAATATGGCCCTTTGTAGCAACGTGGATGGAACTGGAGAGTGTGATGCTAAGTGAAATAAGCCATACAGAGAAAGACAGATACCATATGGTTTCACTCTTATGTGGATCCTGAGAAACTTAACAGAAACCCATGGGGGAGGGGAAGGAAAAAAAAAAAAGAGGTTAGAGTGGAAGAGAGCCAAAGCATAAGAGACTCTTAAGAACTGAGAACAAACTGAGGGTTGATGGAGGGTGGGAGGGAGGGTAGGGTAGATGATGGGTATTGAAGAGGGCATCTTTTGGGATGAGCACTGGGTGTTGTATGGAAACTAATTTGACAATAAATTTCATATAAAAAATTATTAGAAGTGAAAGAAATTGGGTACACAGAGGGAAGCAGAGATATAGGAAATGGGGATCAAGGACTTACAAGGCTCAGTCCATGCTTCTGGTCCTTATCTGAGACCCAGCCATACCTCCGCCATTAGATTCTCATGGATATCAAGCTACCCTTCCAATAACCTCCTCCTGCTTAAAGCCAAGTGAATTTCAGTTATTCACAAGTGGAAGCATCTAACACATACATACTTTAAGAACAACATTTCATTGAAGGATGATCAAATAGCATAATAATCAGGAAGATTCAACAATTTTTCTTCCAAAATCTTCTTAAAAATAAGCACTCACCCTTAAAGTCCCTAGTGGCCACCACAAATTCTGGTATTTGTGAAGAGAAGAAAATTAGAACAGAGAGAGAGAGAAACAGAGCATGAGCGGAGGAGGGGCAGAGAGAGAGGGAGACACAGATATTGGAAGCAGGCTCCAGGCTCTGAGCTGTCAGCACAGAGCCCAACGCGGGGCTCGAACTCACAGACCGCGAGATCGTGACCTGAGCCGAAGTCGGACGCTCAACCGACTGAGCCACCCAGGTGCCCCTCAACAAAATTTTATTTACCAAAACAGGCAACAGTCTGGATTTGGTCCATGACCATAATTTACTGACCCTTCTTTAGCACTAGGACCACTGTATAAAATTAAATAATCTGTACACAAAAATGAGTGACCAAGGTAACAGATGGGGACTGAAATGTAGCCACACTCCCTTTGCCATTCTCTGTACCAAAGTGTGACACTATGTTTGTCCAGAGAAGAGGGCACTTTTCTCTAATTCATCTCTAGTGGGGATGCTTTTCTCTAATCAGACGATGGCTCCATGGCTAGTTTCTTCCCTAATTAGATCCTCAGAGGACATGGAAACATTAAAATATTTGCAGGTCAGTAATAACCTCCTACATGAGACTTCTAGTCATCAGCCAAAATATCCCAAGCCAACTTCCCATTCTTTCCATGACCTAGTGTTGAGTCACTTCATCTTCCTTTATCATTCTTCTGGGAAATAGGCTCAGTGTACCAAAGTCCCAGAACCAAACACAATACTCCAGGAATGGTCTAAGGAGTACAGGGCAAAGTGATTATTTGTTGGATAATTGTAGGATCAGATAAGGTCTTGGGCAGTAAATGTCTACTGTGGACTCATAGTAAGCTTGCTGCCAACTGAACCCTTAGTTCCTTTAAACATGTGCTGCTGTTAAGAAATAGTTCCTTTATGTTCTATTTCTACAGTTGAGTTGTTAGGCCCCAGGTTTAAACTTTATACTTATTTCTATGAAATTACATGTTTTAGAGCTGGTTCATTGTTTCACATAGTTCAGAAGGAGGTGTTAGTTGTCCTATCACTTCATGGATCTCTGTCTGATAAGCCTGCCACCTATCATCTTACTGAAATCACAGATTAAAATGTTGAAAACAGTAAAAGCCAGAGTGTAGGAAATTGCTTGTTCACTACTTAAACAGAAACTTTAAAGCAAGGTATATGCCTATATAGGTGTAATAATAAAAAACTAATCTCTAAAGAAAATATTACCTCTGTAGACCTTAATTCTAAATTTCAGTGAAAATTTTAATAACTGTGGAATACATACAATGATATGTAATAAAAGAGTTAATATTTAACAACATAATAGACCAATTATTTTCTTTTAAATGTTTACCACCAAGAGACCACAATAAATAAATAATTGTAAAAGATCACAAAGAGAAAAATAGAATAACAATAAATAGAAGTTAAGAAATATAAAATATTCCTCTTACTAGTAATAAAAGAAATACAAATTAAATAATTAATAATTAATTATAGGCCAAAATGCTCAAAATATATAAAACATGTAGTGCTACCAAGGCTGGATAAAACCATACTCCTCTGTTGCTGAAGTATTATGAGTTGGTATGATCTTCTTAGAAATCAATATGATGGGATGCCTGGGTGGCTCAGTCAGTTAAGTGTCCGACTCCTGATTTTGGCTCAGGTCATAATCTAATGGTTCATGAGATACAGCCCTGTGTCAGCTCTGCACTGATAGCATGGAGCCTGCTTGGGATTCTCTCTCTTCCTTTCTCTCTGCCCTTTCCCCTCTCACGCTCTCTGTCTCCCTGTCTCTCTCTCTCTCAAAATAAATAAAAAAGCAATCACTATAGTGATATGTATTAAGGAGTGTGAAATTTTTTCTTACTTCTTGACCCAGGATTTTTATCCTAGGGAAGTAATGAAAGAAGAAAAATGTTGAAGAGGTGCATATGAACATACTTTATAATCCTAAAAAATTGAAAACATTATCCTCATGTCCTAAATACCCTACAAATATTGTATTTTAACATCCTGGTGAAAGAAATATATTGTGATGAAGAACTGGAGGCATTAAGTATTAAATATGTAAAACTATGGAGAAATAATTGGATGGTAAGTGGAAAAGCTATATGAGCAGAACTAAGGAAATGGAGCAGAACTAAGGAAACATGAAAAGAGATAATTGAATATTGATATTATTGAGTAAATTTTTTTAAAAAGTTAAAATCAATGTTACTGTAATATTGTCTTCAAAATAAATGCATTTTATATTAAAATTCACTACCATATAAAATACATCTTACTGAGTAGTTTGAAAAGTTATTGGTGGGGGCAATGTGGTAGAATCTAGAAAAAAAACATGTAGGGAAGGACCCTGGATCTCTTTCACCTGTGCAGAAAGGAAGGGTCACTGAGTTATAGCCTAGTTGCTAGACAAAGAGTGGGAAAGGGTTGATGGGATGGTGACAGTGTCTTCCTGGACACAATTTGGGGAAAGCTGTTCCAGTAAATCTTGCTACAAATCTCTAAAATTCAGAGTTAAGTAATTTAAATGGAATATTTTACACATGACATAGCCCTGTGGTCTTTCTGGCATTTTCTTGTCTAACATATTTCCTAGATTAATCATGTATTGCTTGAGACAGTGATTATTTACTATGAGTTTCTACCTTAATGTAGGGGAATTTCTTGACAGGGAAATTTCCACATATTTCATCTTGTTTTGTTTCTCTTTTTTGAAAAGTTTTTATTTAAATTCCAGTTAGTTGACATACAGTGTTATATTAGTTTCAGGTGTACAATATAGTGATTCAACAATTCCATACAACACACAGTGCTCGCCACAAGTGTAGTCCTTAATCCCTATCACCTGTTTCACCACCCCCCCCCCACCTCCCCTCTGATTACTATCAGTTTGACATCTGTGGGGGTGGGGGATGGAACGCATGTCACAATAACCAGGTGGTCTGTATCAGGATGTGTTTGGCTTCACATAGTAGTTGAAGTCACAAGGACATTTACTGATATTTAACTAGATATCTGGAGGTGGGCAGTCTCAGGGTTGACTTGATTATCAACAATGTCCTTGAGAATCTAGACTCTAGCCCTTCCCACCATCCTCCACTTGCATTTCATCCCCATGATTTTGCCTCACAGTTGCAAGATGGCTACAAGAAGTTCAACCATCCTGGTTTCCCTCTCTAGAGTACAAAGCAGAAAAAACAAGTAGTGTGTCATATCCTTAGAGGTTGGGTTGAATTGGATAAAATGATGATTATAATGGTGAAGTAGTAAGAATAAGCTTCTAAGCAAATTCTAGTGTGGACTGCCCTCTGTGCATGGCTAATAAAAAGCTCCTCCAACAGAGGAGGTGAGTTTGTCTAGCCAGGGACTAGGTCTTGTGTGGGGTAGGTTTAGAGGGGAGAGGCTATGAGAGGGCTAAGTGGTTATTCTTGGTTTTGTTTTAATTCACCACTGAATGGCAGGCAAATAGTGTCTAAGGCAGCACAGGCTAGAGCTTATAGCCTAGGGTTCTTTGGTAGCTCTCAAAGGCCTACAAACTAGTATCAGTCTAATTTCTCCCTTTCTTTCCTTTTTCCTAGTCATAAAAACATTTTATTCCCTGAGAATTTTCCAGTGCACAGGCTGGATGTGGCAGCCACTGCCGAATGAAGCCATTGCTATAGAAGCTCTTGTCCCAGTTGAGGAGCCTTCTGTGTTCACTCAGTCTGGCACCTCCCATACTGGATACAGTTGTTAGGGGCCCTTGGCCATGGACCTTGGGCCACTGCATCAGCTGCATGGGCTTGTTGCCCCAACTAGTCGAAACCACTGGCCCATAATGTTTTACTTTCTATGTGTTCTCATCTTTGAAAAGTAATTTATTTTCTATCCCTTTTGTTCAAAGATTTTGAACACTGATGTTGTCTTAAAGGGTTATCTAGCTTATTCATGTCACTAAAGGCTAAAATTAGAATCAAATGAGAACAGGAAGGCAAAAGTTATAAAGATAGCCAAAGAAGATTCTATCTTAGATACTAAAAGATTTGCTTCAAAATAATTGATTGTTTTTACTATGAGCAGGGAGAAACAGTATGGAAAAGAATACTAGTCTTTGAATCAGAAAATTTTGGTTCAGGAACCAGCTTTATCATTTTAACCTTGAACTGAACAATTACCTTTACTGGGCTTCATGCAACCTACTTATGTGTCTAAGAAGCAATATTGTTTTTAAATTTATGGGACTAATTTGTTGACTCTTTTCATCTGTTCGTTAAAAAATTTTTTTTAATTCTTTTTATTTTAGAGAGATAGACCATAAGCGGAGAAGAGGGGTTGAGAGAGAGAGAGAGAAAGAGAGAGAGAGAATCTTAAGCAGGCTCTATGCCGAGATTTTAACTGACATGGGGCTTGATCCCACAACCCTGGGGTCATGATCTGAGTTGAAATTAAGAATCGAGTCAGACACCCAACTGACTGAGCCATCCAGGCATCCCTCACCTAGTATTCATTTTAATACTCAGTTCTCTTTTTCCACATTTATGATTCTAAATGTTAACAGTTTTCCAATCTGTTACTAATAGTCCCTAACTCACTGATTATTTTTACATGTAAAAATTTTATATGTAAAAATTTTATAAATATTTTATAAAAATTTTTAAATTTTATATTTTATATGTAAAAATATAATTTTTATATATAAAAATGTCATTTTTATATGACATAGGCTTTTCTCATTGAGCTGTGCTAATTGATGACTTTGTTAAGGTGGAAGGACGCTTGTTTAATTTTTTGAAAGGATTAATCAAAATTGGACATAACAGAATCCAGATCCCAAAGTGTCACAATCAGGAATATTAGAGTGAAACTAACAAAATGAAATTTAATAAGGATAAGTGTAAAAGTCTTCCCAGTACAGTACAAAGCATACATAATTTTGGAGAAGTTCATGTGGGACAAAGATTTAAGATTTTTATTTGACTTTAAATTTAATATGAGTTAACAGTATGAAGAAGTTGCTTAATTTGAAGTTTTGATAATCTAAAATTTACTTTTTGAAATTGGTTCTATGAAGCTCTAGAAGACTGACAATGGGTAAAAAAGAAATTGAAAGTAGACTTTAAGCATAAGAGAAATCTTTTTACTAGACCCGAGGAACAAAGAATTTTGGTTAATTTCAGGCCTGGCTATTTTCAAGTCTGACCAGTTTCTTGGTCCATTTTCCATTTGGACAATTTCTGGTTTGATCAATCATTCATCAATAAATGTTAATATACAATGTTATGTTGTAGATTTAACTTCTTATTTTGATTTCTGCCTATTGTCTATTTCTCATTTCTTTATTTGCCTTTCTTGCCTTCCTCTGGCTTCTTTAAACATTTTTTTAGAATTCTATTTTGATTCATCTATAATTTAAAAAATTTATTTATTTTTTAGTTAAAGTATAATGAACATGCAGTGTTATATCAGTTTCAGTTGTACAATATAATGATTCAACAATTCTGTATGTTAGTGTTCATTCAGCATAAGTGTACTCTTACTCCCCTTCACCTATTTTACTTTTCCCCCACCCGCCTTCCTTTTGGCAACCACCAGCTCTCTATATTTGAGAGCCTAAGTTTTTTGTTTATCTCTTTTTTCTGTTTGTTTGCTTTGTTTTTTTTAAGTGTCCACATATGAATGAAATCATATGGCATTTGTCTCTCTCTGTCTGACCTATTTCAGTTAGCATTACACCTTCTAGATCCATCCATGTTGCAAAAAGCAAGATCTCATTCTTTTTTTATGGCTGAGTAATATTCCATTGTGTATGTATAGATGAAAGGATAAAGAAATGGTATATATTATATATAATATATAATATATCTTTGAAAAGTATATTATATATAATATATAATAAAATAATAATTATAATATGATAAATATAATATAATATAATATAATATAATATAATATAATATAATATAATATAATATAATATAAATACCATTTCTTTATCCATTCATCTATAGGTAGATACTTGTGTTCCTTCCATATCTTGGCTATTGTATATAATGCTGAAATAAACATAGGGTGCATATATCTTTTCAAATTAATGTTTTATTTTCTTTGGGTAAATACCTAGTAGGGGAATTACTGGATTGTATGATACTTCTATTTTCCATTTTTTTGAGGAACCTATATATTGTCTTTCACAGTGATTGCACTAGTTTTCAGTCCCACCAACAATGCACAAGGGTTCCTTTTTTTCCCCCAACATCTTCACCAACACTTGTTTCTTGTCTTTTTGACACTAGACATTCTGACAGGTATGAGGTAATATCTCATTTTATGTGTCTCCTGGCCATTGTATGTCTTCTTTGGAAAATTATCTATTCATGGCTTCTGTGCATTTTTAAATTACATTTCTTTTTGGTATTGAGTTGTGTACATCCTTTGTATAGTTTAGATATTAACCCTTTATATGCTTTGTAAATATTTTTCCCATTTGGTGGGTTGTGTTTTTGTTCTGTTGATGGTTTCCTTTGCTGGGCAAAAACAAAAGCTTTTTATTTTGGTGTAGTCCCAATAGTTTAATTTTGCTTGTATTTCCCTTGTCTGAGGACACATATCTAGAAAAGTGTTTCTATGGCTAATGTCAAAGAGATTACTGCCTATGTTTTCTTCTAGGAGTTTTGTGGTTTTAGGCCTCAAATTTATGTTTTTAACCCATTTTGAGTTTATTTCTGTGTATAATGCAAGAAATTGGTCCCATTGTACATTCTTAATCTTCCCTCTATCATTCCAATTTTAGTATATGTGCTGCTGCAGTGATCACAACTTATCTATGTTTTTGAGCAGATCTTTTTCTATCAATTTTTAGTGGCTTCTCTAGGTATGATGCCATACATATATAACTTATTCCACTCTACTGGGGTCGTTTCATCAGTTCCAGTGAAGTATAGAAACCTAACCTCCCTTTATGTCTCTTTATCCTCCCTGTTTCTAATATATTTGTTTTAAATATTTCCTTTACATACATTTAGAACCACATTTAAAAATGTTATAATTTTTACTTCAACCATTGTATGAGTCTGCTCAGCCTGCCATAACACAATACTAACAGCAGAGTGGCTTCAACAACAGAAATTTATTTTCTCACAGTTCTGGAGCCTGAGAAGTCCAAAATCAAGATCCCATCTGATTCAGTCCCTAGTGAGAGCCTTTTCCTGATTTACTGAGAACCTTTTTCTCTCTGTGTCCTCACATGGTAGAGAGAAAGAGAGCTCTGGTTTCTCTTCCTCTTATAAGGATACCAGCCCTACAGGAATAGGACCTCACCCTTTTTTAACCTTTATTACCTGCTCAGAGACCCTGGGTGGGGGGTGGGCCACCTTGGGGATTAGGGCTTCAACTTATGAGGAGCACATTCAGTCCATGACAACCATCCAACATAATTTAGGAAACTCAATAGGAAAAGGAAAGTCTATCATATTTACACATATTTTTGCTTATTGTAGTTTTTTATTCTTCCTGTTGTTCCAAGGTTCCTTCTTTATTGGTTCTCTTCTGTTAGAGAATTTCCTTTAGCCATTACTGTAGAATAGATCTGCTAGCAAAAACGTCCCTTTGTTATGCTTCATGTGAGGATGTCTTGCCTTTGTATTTATTGTAGAAGGATATTTTCACTGGGCATAGGAATCTGGATTGGCAGTTCTCTTCTTTCATCACTTGAAAAATGTTGAGCCACTTCCTTCTGGTCTCCATGGTTTCTGATGAGAAATCTGGTCATTCAAATGGTTTCTCCTTTTACAGTTAAGGTGTCATTTTTATCTGACTATATTCAAGATGGTTTTCATTGTCTTTGTCTTTCAGAAGTTTGACAGTGATGTGTCTTGATGTGGATTCTTTGGATTTATCTTGTTTAGGTTTGTTCAACTTCTTGAATCTGTAGGTTTGTGTCTTTTGCCAAATTTGGAACATTTTCAGCCATTATTTCACATGCTTTTTAGCCCCACCTTCTTTATCCTCTCTTTCTAGGCCTCTGATGACACAGAGGTTCTGTCCTGTTTGGTTTATCAGTCTGTTTTCTCTCTGTTGTTCGTATTGGATAATATTTATTGGTCTATCTTCAAGTTCAACAATTTTTTCCTCTGTCTTCTCCATTCTGCTGTTGAGACCAGACCATTTGCTAAGCTCTTTATTTCAATTATTACATTTTTAAGTTCTAAAATTTCCATTAGTTTTTTCTTTATATTTCCTGTTTTTTGCTATGATGTTTTATTTCTTTACAGCAGTTATTTATTTATTTATTTATTTATTTATTTATTTATTTATTTATTTATTTATTTTTGCTTCTTTCAAGAATGCTCATAATTGCTTATTAAAGTCCTTATGATGACTATTTAAAAATCTTGTTATATAATTCTAACATCTTTCTCATCTCAGTGTTGGCATCTATTGATTGTCTTTTTACATTCCATTTGAGATCTTCCTGGCTCTTGGTATGATAAATGATTTTAATAGAAACCTGGACATTTTGGATATTGTGTTAGGAGACTGTGGATATTATTTAAACTGTTTTAGCTGATTTTCTCCAACACTGTACCAACAGGGAATGGGAGGGATGCTGCCACAATACTGCTAGGTAGGAGTCCAGGTTTCCCACTCTGGCTCCACTGACACCTAAGTCAGGGAAAGAGGCTTCTCATTACTACTGCATTGAGGTGGGCATGCTAGCACCCCACCAGACCTTTGCTGATAGATCCCTGGCTGGTAAGGGGTAGAGTGTCTTCTTGTTACTGCTCCCCAAATTGTCTCCACTGACACTATGGGAAAGAATTGCCTCTTTACTGCCCATCAGGGATGGGCAGTATTTAGCCTTCTCTGACACCATCCAGCATGAGTAGTGGGTGCCGTGTTACAGCCTGGGGAGGGTAAAAGCCACAGGTTTCTTTGGGTGGTGTTTTGCTATAGTAGATTATTATTTTCTAAAAGTTTTTAGTCTTGCTAGGTTACTTCTTTCCTGATCCTATAGTTAGAAAGAACAAGATTCTGTTGGGGCTTTTTGTATCTACATCTGTTGGCATTTCTGGGTCATTGGCTTCTCCAGCAATCAGTCTGAGATGTGTGTAGAAAAGAGAAGAAATGAAAACCTAGGGAACTCATTGCTGTGTTGTTCTTTGGGCTCTGAGGTCCCTAGCCTGTTTGCTTTCTCCTCTCCATTTTTCAGTCTTCTAATGTTCATTTTATGTCCAGAGTTTAAAGTTGTAAGTAGCAGGAGGAATAGGGAAAATAAGTGTATTTCATCCTCCTGGAAGTGGAAGTCCTAGTCTCTCAGTTTATAAGGTCTTTGTGTATTTCACATTAGCAGTATTAATTAGAGCATAACAGAGCTTTGAAATAACTTGTAGAAAAATCTAAATTACTTTAGAATGGCTCTAATGAGAAGGCTGAAAATTTTTTTTTGATGAATCATGCTCTATTTAATTTCATTCAAACTAAAAATTAATGCTATCTCTTCAGACTAAATACAAGAATGTTTGAAACATCTCTGGACCAACAAAAACCTACATTCTGGTTGATAGTCTTCCACTATCCAGCCATGTGAACTTGAGCAGATTTACTGCAATCTCAGTATTCTCATCTGGATTAAGAGTGTTGGGCTCATTAGATGATATCTAAACTTCCTTCTAGCACTGGCATTTTACTTACCCCTCAACAACTTATTACTTGTTAAAAAAATCTCTAGACTCCCACTGAAATACAGGGTTTGAAATATGTTTGTTAAGTCAAATAAAATCCTCATGATTAGACAAGAAAACTAAGGATGGCTATTATTTATTGGATACTTACGGTGAACCAGGCACTATAGTAAATGTTTTATAAATGTTCTCTCATCCAATCCTCAAAACAGTAAATTAAATTAGACATTATGTACATTTTATTGATAAGGAGAGTAAGGCTTGGAAAAGTTAAAAACCATGTCTGAGGATATTTTTTTTCCTGAAGTTTTCTTTTTTTAAATAAAGATCTATTTGATTCCAAAACTGATGCTTGCAACTACTTATATATACTCTTAAAAAATAGCTTACAATTTTTTAAATGTTTATTTATTTTTGAGAGAGAGAGACAGAGAGAGAGAGAGCGCGAGCAGGGGAGGGGCAGAGAGAGGAAGACACAGAATCTGAAGCAGGCTCCAGACTCTAAGCTGTCAGCACAGAGTCCAATGCAGGGCTCTAACCCACAACCCATGAGATTATGACCTGAGCCAGAGTTGGACAGTCAACTGACTGAGCCACCCAGGTGCTCCTATGTTTTCTTGTAGGAGTTTTATGGTTTCAGGTCTCACATTTAGGTATTTAACTCATTCTGAATTTATTTTTGTATACGGTATAGTAAAAAAGTGGTCCAGTTTTCCCACACCATATCTTGAAGAGACTGCCTTTTTCTTATTATAATACATTCTTGCCTCCTTTATCATAGATTAGTTGACTATGTACTCTTACATATACTTTTTATTTTTTGGCCACTTTTCAATAAGCAAACTATTTTATAGGTATGGAATCTTAAAGGAGAGGTCTAGGTAGCTAGGTGATGTCTTTTAGTTTTCTCCAATCACTTTATTCTGCTTGGATTTATTTTTTAACTGTGTAACATATATTCAGAAAATGTACAGCTACAGCTAGTTTTTTGTTTTTTTTTCTGTTTATTCTCTTTATCCACCCACCATTTAGTATTCTGTTATAGGGAGCATCATTCCCCTTGAGAGGTAATGGAATAAACTCAGGATTTCAGACAGTCATTCCTTAAGAACAAAAATTTAATTTGACAACTTTCCATAAACTTTATAATGTCTCAGGACAGTCCCAGGAATTAAAAGGAATGTATTGTTATCTTTATGAGTAAACTTTACTTACTTATAGAGAATGGATAAGGATTTGAGTTAATCAAAATGTAGAGGTCAAGAAGAAATATAAAAAGAAAAAAAGAAAACAGAAGAATAGAGCAAATAATATCAAATTTAAAAGTATGTGGTTTTTTAAACTATTTAACATGATGCTAGTTCCTAAAAATATTTCATAAAAAGTTTCATTTTAAGTAAATTAAATGAGTGTGTATTAAAAAAGAACTGTTTAATACTATGCAATTTGTTGAGATGTTATGTTTTCTTAAAGTCAAAATTATGTCAAAAAGAGATTCATCCTCTTAATCAAAATCAACTCTATAAGTTTGTAGGGATGCCTGTTATGTATTTATTTGGCAAAAGACCCTAAAAGTACTTATGTTAACTTGTAAGGAAGGGAATAACAAGATGAGAAGCCAGGAGTACATAAATCCTTATTTTACCTTCTTCTTTTATTATGAAGTCCCCTTATCATTCAGCTGGCTCACTCTGTACAATTTTCTGTCAGTCTGCAGGGGCATTCCAATGGAAGTTATTCAAATTTCACATTACTATGTGTTCCCAGAATTACCAAGAGAACAATTGTGATGTAAAAAGTTTTAATATCATTTCTTTATAAGGACTTAGGAAGTTGGGAATTGGCTCCTTAATCTTGATCTGCGATCAGATGTGCTTTTCTAGGAAAATGATTTTCTCTTCAGAAAGTTGCCATGATTTTGGTAGGTAGAGAACTGGTCTCCATATAGGAAGTTCTGTTTTTGCCATAAACCCATTGTGTGGAGAAGGCATTCTGGTGTTAGAGAAACAGCTTTCAGAATAGTTTTGGTTGGTTTAGTTTTTATTGAAACTGAGCAAAGTATTATCTGGTTCAGACAAAATATCTGTTAAGTCCAATATAAGACTGATAAAAACTCAATTCTGGGTAGAGTGGAAGTAGAAATAGGGGTACAGCTCTGACCCTTGTCACTTCACTCATGCATTAAGCATTTTCTATTGAACCTCTGAGTCTGGACGGCAGCATTTGAAAAGCCTCCAGTGAAATGTAAAGATCACTAGGTTAGGAACCCAATAACCTAAACTATATCGTCCCGTTATTGCTGTCAACAAGTTGTATGACTGAACCTCTGTGGGTCCAGATTTCCTCATCTGTGAAATAAGGAGATTGAACTTGGTATCTTTCAGCTCAAATATTGGAGGGAACCATTAGTAACTGTATGCAAATCACAAAACTTCTGTGCTTTATCAGTTTTCTACTGCAAAATAAGATGCTCACTGAAGGGTAAAATTTGCATGCATACCTTAAAGTTCTAAGTATTAAGAGATTTTTTTTAGCCTTAAAAATTTAAGGGAGTTGAGAGAAAATTGCATTATAAATGTAAAATATAAAATTGTCTTGTTCTAAGCGATTTCACTATATCGTTCTTTCTCAGTTCATTGCAAATAATTAGCAGTATTTTATTGATTTACTGAGCAAACATTGAGTGGCCCACTAGAGTGCCAAGTAGGCTAGAAAAAACGATTAGCAAATGACCACTACTCTATAAACATTTATAGTCCTCCCCTCAAATACAGGAGGGAATGTGTTCTTAACAATGTGTTGCTATCAACGGAACCTCTTTGATTGTGATGCCACGTTCTAAGTGATAAAGATGGTGCTGCAAAGGCACATATTGAAGCTAAATGAAAAGTGAAGTGTACTCATTTAGAAAGACTACTATTTAAAGACACAGAGACTTTCATTAAGGAGAATGGCTTTGTTGCAATTGATCTTTGATCAACTGGAGCAAAGAGTATTGTTTTATAGGTTTAATAGCCTTTGCTTTCCTGATAAGCAGAGTATCTCTTAAATATGAAGATGGTTCCATTGTCTAAAAGGAGATAGTCCCACCAATGCTGCCCATATTACCTGAGTGCTTCTGGATTATTAGTGGTTGGTTGAAATGGATTGGGGCCAAAAGAGGGAAGAGTTGGATGAAGGTGCCAAAAGAGATCTTTGAAGGTTTAGAAGGGATGCCTGAAAGGTCCATTCCCTCTAGACTTACCCCCCAATCCTCTTGCTATGATAGGAGGGGCAGCCTTTGGGCAGGTCTCCCTTTGTTATGCAGACTGCTAGATCTCCCAGCTCAATCCACAAATGCACCCACTCACTCTGAAAGGGTCCCTCCCCAAGGTGGATATGAAGTCCACCCCTTACCGTAGACATGGCAGCCTCTCCATATACCCACCCAACTGTTGACTGGCGTTCAAGGGCCACCACCATCACCCACCCCAGCACCATCTTCCAGGAACTGGCCTCTCCCCCATTAGTCCCCGCCCCTCTTCTGAGAGCACCCAATGGGTGGAGTCGGGGCTGTGGTGGGAGGGGCCTGAGGCGGGCGCATTTAAAGAAAGGCAGAGGGCGAAAGGAGGCTAGAGAGGAGAAGAAAGAAACCAGGGGGCGAGGCGCCGTCCAATGACAAAGCCCAGGGGTGGGCGCCGGCCGCCATCTTGTACCGGGCGGCAGGATATTCACCCGCGTCTTCCGCCCTCGGAGGGGGAGGGGCGGCGGCCGAGGCGAGAAAAGTAGCGAGAGACGCGCCGGCCCGGAGGCGCCAGCAGCGGCCGCCGCCGCGGACCTGGACGCGGGCGGGGGCGGCGGCGGCGGCGGCGACGAGAGCCGGCGAGCGCGGGCGGCCCCGAGCGGCCTCCGATGCGGCGCAGCGTGAAGAGGCGGCGGCGCCGGCCCCCGGCGGCCCCGGCCCCGGCCGCCCGGGGCGGCGGCTTTCGGGCCGGAGGAGGGGCCGAGCTGGAGGCGCGGGAGGAGAAGGTGGTGTACTCGCGGTCGCAACTGTCGCTGGCCGACAGCACCAAGGCGCTGGGCGACGCCTTCAAGCTGTTCATGCCCCGCAGCACGGAGTTCATGAGCTCGGACGCGGAGCTCTGGAGCTTCCTCTGCAGCCTCAAGCACCAGTTCTCCCCGCACATCCTGCGCAGCAAGGACGTCTATGGCTACTCCTCCTGCCGGGCCCTGGTCCCCGACCCCCCGCCGCCCCCCGTCGCCCGCGGCCAGACGCGCCGGCCGGCGGCCAGGAGGAGGCGCCGCGGAGCCCGGGCGGCCGCCGTCCGCCGGAGGAAGCCCCCGCCGCCCCCGCCGCCGCCACCGCCCCCGCTGCCGCCGGCCCCCGAGGACAGCCGCTCCCCCAAGCCCGCGGCCCCCGGGCCCTGCTTCGGGGGCCGCACCCTGGAGGAGATCTGGAGGGCGGCCACCCCGACGCTGACCACCTTCCCCACCATCCGCGTCGGCGGCGACGTGTGGGGCGAGCGCAGCCTGGCGGCGGCGCGGCGCCGGGCGCGCCAAGTCCTGCGAGTGAACCTGGAACCCGTGGTGAGGCTCCGCCGCTTCCCGGTGCCCCGGGCGTGAGACTCGGCCCCCTCCGCGAGACTCGGCCCCCTCCGCCCCGGGACGGCTTCCGCCTGGAGGGATGAACAAGTGACAGTCGAGTGTTTACAGATCCGGCCGGGACCGCGTTCCCTAGTGCACTTTACGGGCGAAGAAGCACCGGATGGTCCCGGCCCGCGCCCCCGGGATGCGGCGCCGCCGTCTGGGACTCCGGGGCAGGTGTGCCCTCTGCTGCCTCCCAGTACCGGGTCTGCGGAGGGAGGAGACAGCTGGACCCGCAAGGGTGGCCCCCTTTCTTCCTAACCCCAGATTGAGACGTCTCCAGGACTATAGGGGCAGATCCGTTTTCTCCCTTTTGGACTCTACCTCACTGGTCTGGAAGCCCTCCGAAGAAGTCATTCTTTTTTCCAAAGGAATTTGGTTTCGTGCTTGTGTAATAAAGCTAGAATTTACTTGCTGTTCATCCACCTCCCCGCTTCCCCCGCCCCACTTTTTCTTTTTTGACTGCCACCCCTCGTTCTGGACGAAAGATCGAATATGTGTTGAAAGGTGTTGCACTAGTTTGTGCTCAGGGTATTCTGAATCCCACTCGTTTCCGAATTTTAACTGGATTCCAAAGCTTTGACCAAGGATATTTTCTAAGAAATTCAAGCGTATGACTGTTAATAATGTAGGGATTTGTATGGCTTTGAATTTCATGGGCTCAGTGATTACAAACAAAGAGATGCAAAGTTCAACTGTTTAAACATTTTTAAGGTGTTTCTAAAGATTTTATATTGAAATTTAATGTTTATATTTACTGAGCTCTTAAAGGAAATGGCAGAAACTCATGAAGTTTTGTTTAGGAAAAGTTGACTTGTGAAAATTCTTTTTAAGTGAATAAAATTAAAGTGCATTGAAACCACATGGCTTGTGATAAAAAAGAATGAGTGAATTACAAAGAACTGGTGTTGGTTAAAGAGATGGATGGAATCCGATTGGAAATGATTTGGCCTCCTTGTACTAGTCTAACATACAGATCTGGGAATATTTCAAGGATAATTTATTTTAAAATGGAAATCGCGTAGGAAAAATGAGTATGCGTATGCGCGGTGACCAAAATGCCAAACAGAATACCCATTGGAATTCTCAGAAGTATTAATGATCTAGAGGGGTGGAGGCATTTCTTGGTATCAGATAACTGGTTGAAGTTAACTTTGGGCAAAATAGGTTTTCCTCCCTTGTTTTTGTTGTTGTTGGGTAACAGAAATGTCCAGATTACTATCAGTCACTCTTATAAACATCATGACAATTAGTTAACTGTTTTGCTTCACGAGTTTCCTTTATTATCTCGTTGCCATTCATAATTATGTTTGCAGTTATTGGTCTTTTGTTTGACAGCCGAAGACCACAGGAATCAAACAGGCGAGCCACAAGAGTACTGACCCTTCTTTTACACTTTTATAATAGTGTTTATATCCTATGGCCCAGTGTGGAATTCTTGATTATCCAAGTGCCTTCGGTCATTGGTGGCAGCAAGACTTAATGGTTTTTAGCCAGTGGTGCCGCAGCCAGATTTTACTGCAATATCTAAAGGGTCAAGTAGTGATTTTGTACCACTATTATTTCAAATTTGAGTATTCTGCCATGGAACCATCCATACCAGGCTGGAACATGACCTATGAAATCTTCAATATTAAGGTTTCTCTCTGCTTGGCAGCTTCTTAGGGGAATAATGAGAGTTGCAATTTTGACTCTTGTGTTTTTAGAATTCAAATGGCATAGCTTTCTGAAATGAATTTTTCAAGTTTAATAGTTCATAGTAGGAGTTTTGTGACTTTAATTTCAGTGTTCTTGTTTTGTAAAAAAGAAAAAAAGGAAAAAAAAGATATATCTATATATATATGACTTTATGCCAGTTACCCAGTAAGCCTCATATTCTTTTATTCACTACTCAATGATAATGTGTTGCTACAAATACTGTCACATGAGTAAATAAAAGTGAATAATTACTTAGAAGATGGAGAGTGTTAAATTATATTTGTGTGATAGGAAGCTTATATATATTCTTTTGGTTATTAGCTTCCATTGCCAATTGTATTTCAAATACATAGGGTTTTCTTCCCCCCCCCCCATTACCTTTTTTAGCTAATTAGCACCTGAGGAAAAAATACATATTTGTACCACTTCACTATTGTATATAATTTTATATTAATTAAAAAATAAATCCAATGGCCATATTAGAATGTAATTTCAACATATAGCTTATCTAGATAGCTTCCCAGAGGATTTTGAAATTAGATGTAGCTGGGAGGATAACTTTGCTCAGCACAAAATTGAAACATAACCATTGACACCATGCGTTTATTTAAACTTAACTGAGAATCTTATTTTTTTTTTCTTCCTATGCCTTGTTACTTTAGTGCACTTGAACTTGCGTTAATGCTTTGGGTTATCCGGGCTATCTGATTTCAGTTTGGATCTGATTGCCCATCCTAAATTTAATGTTATTTACCTGGTCTCTTAAAAAATCTTGCCGTTTCTAGTTTGCAAAACAAGATGTAAAAAAATCTTTATTTTTGCCAAGTTGTCTTTAGCAAAACCTTGCTGAAGTTGGTTGTTTTACAACTTATACAATGTGAAGAAACAACTAATATAGTTGATTCGTATATTAATAGGAAAATGAAAGTATTTTATGGATACTTTTGGGCAGAATGTGAAAAGGAACTTGGCACGGTGGCCTTTTTGATGAGGCATTCATTTACTGTCTTCTAAAGTGAGTCTGTGCTTAGCTTGTACATAGTTTTTTGAAAGAAATCCCATAATCTTTATTCATTCTCTTACCTTTATATCTCATATGGCACAAGTAAAGGGGGAAGTTAAGGAGGAAGTTTATCACCTTGCTATGCTTGAGTGCCTAAATGTGGTGACCGGCACCTGAAATAACCTTTTGAATTCCTGATGTCATTTTTATCCCCCTTCAACTTGTCAACCAGCAACTTATTTTTCCTTACGGAACTCAGTAATGTTATGATTGTTGAGGGCAAACTTCATTGTTGTTAGTGCAAAGTGTCGCTGTGGTGGTGTGTATTTATTTTGTCCAAGTTTGAGTACCCGATTGGACAAGTGTAATTTAAGCTGGTGGCTGACACGTATTGATTTGCTGTGTGCAAGCAATAGTACTATCTTCCTGAAAACTATTCAATAAAAATGCATTAAAAATATTCGGATACAAAAAAACGTGAGCAATTTTGAACTCAAAATTTTTTTGTTGTTTCAAGGATTGCCACAGCACTCTTTAAATTGGTGTTTTTAATGGACATATATACATAATATTTACTTTATTGCTGTGTTTAAAATATTTTTTGATAAGACTGTTATGTCTTAAGTGCATTAGAAAGCAATTGTTTGTAATGGAACTGAATTGTTTTCTTGGACAGTTTGATGTGCGCATATGATTAAGATTTACAATCTGGTTGTACTTTTCTTTTTAATTTATTAACTGTAAATAAATTTTAGAGAATATACAGTGTCTGGCTTTTCTAATGATGTTGGGGAGTTTTTGAAATGGGATTTTATGTTTGCATGTGAATTGGAAGGCGATGTGAGAAGTTTTGACTTCTTTTGTGAACTTCAGAATCCTGGAAGTCTTGAGATACGTGTTTTATGCTATTTGGGGAGTCAACAGTATATCAGTATCAACTCTGATGATCTAGTGAATCTCTGAGACAGTGCTTCATGCCCAAGCCCAAACCATTACCCAGTTTGCCAGCTTAATAAAGACTTTAAAAATGCATCAGGGGGCGCCTGGGTGGCGCAGTCGGTTAAGCGTCCGACTTCAGCCAGGTCACCATCTCGCGGTCCGTGAGTTCGAGCCCCGCGAACTGATGGCTCAGAGCCTGGAGCCTGTTTCCGATTCTGTGTCTCCCTCTCTCTCTGCCCCTCCCCCGTTCATGCTCTGTCTCTCTCTGTCCTAAAAATAAATAAATGTTGAAAAAAAAAAATTAAAAAACAAAAAAAATGCATCAGAATTCACTTTGACTCCTGACCCCAACCCTCTTGGGGTGGTGATAGAAGGTCTCACGCTCACGTTTTTTTATATTGTAAAAGAAAGTAAGCGTGCTCTATATGAGTAGCAGCAGTAAAGGCTGTTCTACAGAAGTAAAGCCCGAATTTTCATTACAGTCTAGAGGGTAGAAGTGCAGTGCTAGGAAGGGCAGGATTCATAGTATTATGTGGCCTGAATATGTCTTCGTATCTGAGTTCCTATCAATAATTGGAGGCAGCAGTGTAATAGCTGTGGATCACATTGCCTGGGATGGCATTAAAGCTTTGCCACTTGCAACCATCCGAACTTTAGGTAAGTTACAGAAACTTTGTGCTTTAGCTTCCTCAAGAATCAAATGCGGTTAGTAAAAGAAACTATTGGGCTATTGAAAGGATTAAAAAGGGCGTTAATGGGTGAACAAATAGGAAATGCTTAATAAATGCTATTAATTGGAGGCATATGTACTGAGAATAAGTGTATATGCTGAGTGGTCCTTTGGGAGTTTGGCATCCTGAAAATAGAGTGTGGTCTGGGAAAGGCAAAAGACAAATGATGAGAAGGTAATTTGTGGGTGAATTAAATTGAAGACAGACAGCAGGAGGTTAGATTAAGTTGATTTATTAGGTAGTTTTCACTGTTGGAGGTTTTCTAGACTTCCTTAGAAATTTGGGGTCTTTTTATCATTTCTCTGAAAGATATTTAAAATACGCTGTTAGGGATATTAAACTATCTGAGAATATATAAAAGTAATAAAAGTTACTGATCAAGAACTTGCCAAATTTCAACACTAAGTTTTCACTTCAAGTAAGCTCAGTAAGGTTTGCTTCAAAGCCATGTGAATTTACATGTACAAAACTAAATTAGAAGCAATTTGTGTGAGCTTTGTACTTCCTGTGTTGAAACAAATGAGTGCAGTAGTTAGATTTGAAATAGCAGAAAGTTATTACCAAAAGAAGATATCCTCACATTTGAAGCATTGACACACTCATCTTTGGATTTTGGGTCTAATGCCTGTAATTTAGCTCTGATACCACCCCTCCCCCGCCCCCCACAAGGAATAACAATCTATTCTAAATTGGTGAGCAAGCCAAAGTTGCAGTAGCTGAAATTAACACAAAAAGAATTTCCCTAGATGGAAGTTATCCAGTGGTAAGAAGCTCAAAACTGAGCCTGATTGCAGATTCCGCAAGAGCAATGACTTCTCACTGTCAGCACTCACTTGTCTTGGTAAAAGTCACCCTAAACTGTAATTTATTACATGAACATATCCAGAGCCCAACTGGAAAGCAGTGCTCATAACAACACAAGACAGTATGGCTCCCAAGCAAGTTTTAGTAAATATTCTAGTGGTCTCAAAAATGAACTTTGCTTGCTTTTGAAGGTATTCATAGAAATGTTAACTTTGAGATTCTTCCAAGTACTGAAATTAACTATGTAAAATGTATATACATTTCTCTCTTCTAGGATTTTTTCAAGTATGTATTCTTTAAATGTTTAGTGGATAAGTAGAGGGAAAAGGGTATGATTTAGAGGTCTGCACTCAGATTAAGTAAGATTATTGAAGCATAGCATACATTTAAAAGGACATATATTTATTAAAAGTATTATGAGCACAGCTTGGTGAAATTGCATAAATTCAATATACTTGTGGAATCAGCACTCATTAAAAAAATTACCAGTACCCCAGAGGACCCCATATGCCTCTTTTAGCCACTGTCTATCTCCCCTTCAGGATAGCAATTATTCTGACTTCTTACAGCATAAATAACTTTTGCCTGTTTTTAGACTTTATAGAAATGGAATTATGTGCCGTATACCTTGCTTCTTTCACTCAAAATTATGTTTGTGATATTCATGTTATTGTATGTAGTTATAAATCCTTTATTTTCATTGGTGTATAGAATTCCATTGTGTGAATAGTTTACAATGTTTCTGCAACTCTTGATGGGCATTTAGGTAGATTCTAGCCTAGGGCAATTATGAATAAAACTTCCGTGAACATTTTAGGACATGTCCTGTGGTGAACATTTTTGAAAATAGTGTTTATCTAGGAGTGAATTTGCTGGGTCACATGTCATCCAAATGATCAGCTTTGGTAAGATACCTCCAAACAGTTTTCCAAAGTGGTTATACCAATTTACATGAACTTTTTTCTATAGTAGTGCCTGCGAGTTCTGAGTACTTCACAGGCTTGGCAACACTTGCTATTTTTGGTCTTTTTCATTTTAGCTATTCTGGCAGGTAAACAGATTTTTTTTTTAATTGAAAAATTTCACTCCAAGTATTGTATACAAATGGTTAAAAAAAAAAAAAACCCACAACATCTAAATTGCAGATAACGACTTGCAATAAAAAACAAAAGGCTCTCTTCTACCCACAAACACCTCTCCCCTAGAGGCAACACTTTTTTTTTTTTTTAAGTCAGGGTTTTTTAAAACAGACTATTTTTTTAAGGACGGTTTTAGGTTTAGAGATAAATTGCACAGAAAATACAGAGCTTCCCCACCCCCACCAGTTTCTATAGATATTACTACCTTGCATTAATGTGGGTACATTTATTATCACTGATGAATAAGCCACTATTGGTTGACACATTATCATTAACTAACATTAGGGTTTACTCTTTGTGTTGTATAGTTTCACATGTTTTGACAAATACATAACGGCATGTATCTCCCATCACGATATCATACAGAATAGTTACACCACCCTAAAAATGCCCTGTGCTCCACCTATCACCACTTCCTCTCTCCCCCTAAACCCTGACAACCACTGGTCTTTTTACCATCTCCGTAGTTTTGTTTTTTTCAAATGTCATTATAGTTGGAATCATAAAGCATATGGTTTTTTCTGATTGGCTTCCTTCACGTAGTAATACACATATAAGTTTCCTCCATGGCTTTTAGATAGCTCCCTTCCTCCCTCTTTCCCTCCCTCCTCCCCCTCCTCCCTTCCTTCCTTCCTTTCATTAAGGGAGTTTATTTTTTAAAGCAGTTTTAGGTTTACAGAAAAAAGGACTGGAAAGTACAGAGAGTTCCCCTGTTCTCCCTCCTGCCCCCCCTCCCCACCCCCAACACATAGTTTCCCCTATTGTAAACATCTCACAGTAGAGCAGTGCATTTGTTACAACTGATGAGCCAATATGAAGACTATTATTAACTAAAGTCCAAAGTTTATCTTAGCATTCAGTGTGTTGTGCAGTTTTGTGAGTTTTGACAAATGCACGATGTCATGATTCTAAGCATTTCACTGTCTTACAAGATAGTTTCACTGCTGTAAAAATTCCCTGTGCTTCATCTATTATTCATCTCTCTCTTCCCCCCTGAGTCCCTGGCAACCACAGGTCTCTTTACTGTCTCCATTATTTGAGGCAACACTTTTAACTGTTCCAGGTTTTCATTCTTTTGTTGTTTGTCTTTATAAATATAAATAATATACTATACTGCTTCTTATTGATTTATCAATTTTAAGCACCGTCTACTAACTTCCTAAGTGAAGATAACGTATAGGTCATTTAAGCCACCTGTCTTCTCTCTCCTTACCTTCCGATATATTACTGAATTCCTGTCTTTATACTGTTTTAGTCAGGTCCAGCCAGCCAATGAGTCACTATAGGTATTTTAAACAGTTACACACATGATGGGACATCCCAGAAGCCACACAGAGGATGGTGAAGCAATCAGGAATTAGTATCATCAGAAAGCTGTTTCCACCCCCAGGGCTGGAGAAACTCAGAACCATGCCTAGCAGGAACTGAGAACATGGAAGAAGAGGCTGCTGGGAAAGGAGCTAGAATCTCTGAAGAGATAAAATCACTGCTAGAAAATGGAGTGGGAGAGAGAAAAATATCTGAGCTTATACCTTCCTCCCTTTCTCCAGTCAAGCCTCCATTGGTGAAACCACTCTGGAAGCCAATTGGCAAGGAACCCAGGAAACACAGTCTGTAAGAGAAGTCCAGGAACTGGATCTGAAGGCAAACAGACATAATGGATGAGGTTACATATGTGTATTAGTTAGGGTTCTCCAGAGACTCAGTATCGATAGGAATTGGTTTACAGGATTATGGAGGCTGAGAAGGGCAGATCCAGGAGACCCAGTGGTTTAGTTCCAGGCAGAGTCCAAAAGTCTAAGAATCAGGAGAGCTTATGATGTATGTTCTATTCCAAGTCTGAGTCTGAAGGCAGGGGACGACGAATATCCCAACTTGAAGACAGATAGAGAGAGTGGATTCTGTCTTATGCTGCCTTTTGTTCTATTCAGGTCTTCAATAGATTAGATGAGGCCCCCCAGTGTTTTGGAGGACAATCTGTTTTGCTTAGTCTACTGATTCAGATGTTAATTGTACCCAGAAATGTCAGCACAGACTCACTAGAAATAATGTTTAACCAAATATCTGGGCACCCTGTGGCTTAGTCAAGTTGAAACATGAAATTAACCATCACAAGATATAATTTTATGTATGTATGTATTTTGAGAGAGAGAGAGAGAGAGAGAGAGAGAGAGAGAGAGAGAGAAAGAATTCCAAGCAGAGTCCATGCTGTCAGCACAGAACCTGATGCTCAGCTTAATCTCATGAACCATGAGATCATGACCTGAGCCAAAATCAACAGTTGGATATGTAACCAACTGAGCCACTTAGGCACCCCACAAGATGTAATTTTAAACTAGAGACGTCTTACTTCTTACTTGTTCTATCATTTTTCACATCTTACATTGTAAGATAAATGTCTTCCTTATCCTTTCTGCACGTTTTCTCTCCTATCAGCTTTGGACTTCTGTCATTGTTGTTAACATTGGTATTCTGCTCTGCAATCAAGTCTCTTTAGATTGTTCATAGGTTGATTCTAAAACTTGAAAACCAATAAATGGTTTACATTATTGTGATTATGTAAATAATATGCAAATCTTAGAATTACTACTCCTTCCTTGGAATTCTTGGACCTCTTGAATGAGGACAGCTCTGGCATCAAGGTGAAATGGATTATTTTTCTTTGTACTCCATCAGTGCTTTAAACCACACCATATTTCCATTGGCTTATTCAGACTAAGACCATCTTATGGATATTTTTTTGGTTCTCCTTAATTTTCTGATTGCACTTATTTGTTTTCTTATACTCTTTCAGCATTTTCAAATCATGCCATTTATGACATCATCTTGTTTCTCCCTCAGAGTTGTCTTACTGGACCCTTCTCTCCTCCTGCCTCAGTTTAGCCTGGTAACTCAGTAGGTCTGCTTCATAGCTTTCATCCTGGGGTTTTCCTTTGCTACTGTCCCAGTTTGTTTCCATGGTTTGATGGTAATATGACTCTCTGAGAAAGTAGGGAGCATTTAAAAGCCTGGGCTTTTGAGCCAGACTGCCTGACTCTTACTTCCACCATTTACCAACTGTGTGACCTTGGATAAGTTATTTGGCTTCTTTATAAGTCTGTTTCTTCATCTATAAGATAATAATAGTAATTGTATATACTTTATAAGATTGTTGTATGGCTAAATGTAATAATATGTGAGAAGCACTGGGAACGGTGCCTGGCACAAAAATAAACACTCTGAGAATGTTAGCTGTTATTAATTATATTTTTTCTTTATTTCTTCTTTCCTTGTTTTGCTGGAGTCCACCCTCAGATAACTTCCTAATAAAGAATGAATAGAGTCAAATGTTCTGAGTCTTTGCATGTCTCAAGATATCTTTAATCTGTTCTCAAATTTAATTGATAATTTTGATAGGTGTAGAATTCTAGGTTGTAATGGCCAGATGCCCCTTCCTTAGATTGTCCCCCGACCACAACACCATTGGAACTACCATATCTACTTTTTATAGTGTTTCTGACTCACCATCACTTTCACCTTCTCCTATTTTCAAAATCATTCTCTAAGCCCAACCTATGCTTAAGGCAAAGGGAATGAAGGTATACCTTATGAAGGGCTTAAAAGAGAATTTATGAACATATTTTAGACTGCCACAGTCTGCCTGCTGGCCTCAAATTGTTTACTTACATCCTGCATGCAAAATATCCTCACCCCATCCCAAGAATCCTCCCTTTTAAAGCCCCAACCCTTTATAACATCGGCTCAAAGTCCAGAATATTGTTATCTAAATTAGGTCCAGGTGCGGATGAGTCTCCTCGGGTGCACTGGTTTTTGACTACACTTTCTCTCAATCTGAAGACCTATGAATTAAGCATACAACCAACACGGGCACGTGATAACCAGAATAAATGCTGCTGTTGGAACGAAGGAGGTTCTCATGAGTCACTGGTCCATAGCAATTCTGAAGTTCAGCTGGCACAGGTAGGCAGTCCCTTCACTGGGTCTCAAGGCCTGGGAACGATTTTCCATGGCTCTAGCTCCTGCTAGGAGCTAAGTCATTCTTTCCTTCTCATGAAAGGTAGCCTGTGTCTGCAGCCTCATGGTTGTTTCAGCCTACTTACTGATTGTAGGAGTTTGTGGGTCCAAAGCCCTCTTTCATTTTACACCCTGGGGTTAAGTAAACTCTTCTCTACCCTGGGCTTCTTCAAAGACTGATGAGAAACAATACTCCTAAACTTCAAGTTATGTTGTAACAGAGCCCCACAGTTTACTCTGTGGGGGTATGCCTATGACACAGAACTCTGGGATTCTCCAAGACTCTACTTCATTTAGGAAACCTTTCTGGCATCTTTTCTCCAATGTCATCAGGTTCAATTTTATTGCTAATGATTTCACCTTCAATAAGGGTGATGTTATTGATGTTATTTGTGCTAATAAAATGTGAGACTATTATTTTAATGGCATTGAGTAAATGCAAGTAGTATCAGTTAGGGACGTGTTCAGCTGTTCCAGAAAGGCTGCCACCAGTGGCATAAACAAAGAGAGTTTTACTCACAAAACAGGCTGTATGCTGCACTCCATTAAGGCAGCAATGTCATGGCAGCAAGCTGCATGGAATAGCAGAGCTGCCAATTTCTTTATGTCCTACTACAAAATCTTGGAAAAAATGTGAGCAGGCATTAACACTAATAATACCAATATTTTTACCACTTACCCTCTTCAAGATGCATGATATGTATGAGCATGTCAGGCTCACAGCGCATCTGTGAGGTGGAATGATTGATGTCTTTTTGAAGTCATTCCTTTTCTTCTTCTCCAAGTCAAAAATTAGCTGTCGTATTTCTAGGGCATGTGGCTTCACCAAAACCCCTACTAGGTCTCCTTGGCTTATCAACGCATCAAGCAAATGGCTTATCAATGCATCAAGCAAACTTCTAAGAATTCTGGGATCTGATACTTGTGGGTCATGAAGAAACAAGTCCAGACTTTTCAAATCACATTAAAGATCCCTGCTGTTCAGTATACTCTCAGAATGGACCGTGGGAAGGTGCTCCTGTATTAGCGTTGTACTTCAGTTGGCAAGGAACTTGCCTCCTAGGAGGCACTGTAGCTTTCATATCTATTAGTAATTACCAATGAAGGGAAAGCCAAGGATTTTCTTTGTCTTCTTGCTGACATTTTCCAATGCATACTAAGTTAACAAGTTTCATTTTGTTTAATTCTTACCATCATATAACCACTGCAATATCATCACAGAACAATGGTGGCCCCAAATGTAGCATCATCAGTTCTGGAAACTTCAGACGTGGCTGTGGTAGCAGTTAGGGTGGATCCCATCCAGTTCTTGGCCACTTGGGTTTGTCTGCTTCTCTCCTCCCTGCTCCCCCTGCCCCTTTACCTCTTCCCCGCTCCCCCTGCCCCTGCCCCAGCCCCAGCCCCAGCCCCAGCAGCAGTGAGAATCTGGTTAGTCAGTGAGTCTCTAGCAGATATAGATAGAGGTCATTTCTCTGGATAATCTTTATGGTTGACTGTGGCCTGGGTAGCAGGACTGGTTCAGACAGAAGCACCTGGTT
Organism: Puma concolor; assembly: GCF_028749965.1. NCBI lineage: Eukaryota > Metazoa > Chordata > Mammalia > Carnivora > Felidae > Puma > Puma concolor. The sequence continues at coordinate 92,358,543 of NC_141668.1, read as the reverse complement.
TTGGGGCCACTGAGCAGTGTCTGTGCCCTGCCTGAGAAAGGGGACAGTATGCTTTTCAAGCACTTCAAGGCTCCATTTCTCCCTGCGGACTGCTGTGTTTTGTCACTTTCATCCATTTATCAAAATAACCTAAACTTTATGCTAAAGAAAGTGGGCCTTGTGTGTCCTTTGAAGTTTGAAAAACTGTCAAATCACCTAAAAATATAAGGGTGGGATCTCAGAATCTGTACCTTTACTAACTAAGCAGTCCATGGTTCTGTTGATTGGGGAGAGGTATCAGACCATACTCTAAGAAACCCTGCCTTAGAATGTTATAGCTCTTTGGACTTTCAAAGTACTGTGTTTAACCTGGTTATCAAAACTCTTTAAGTCTTTGTGAGTATACACTCAGAGCTATTTTGAGATCTGGATCCTAGTCTCCAAGTTTTCATTACCTTTCAATGCTGGTTTTTCTTTTTCCAGAGCTCTCTTTACTTCTTGCATCATTCTATTGGGCATTTGACCAAACTTGTCAAATAAACTTTTCCTCAAATTGAATATATGAACATTTAAGAGCACTGACATGTTCGGTGCCCAAATATTTTATTATTTCCGGTAGGAGTTGGTTCTGTCTGTGGAAGATGAATAAACCAATGTTTTTTTTGTTTTTCTTTTTTCTTTTTTTATTTTTTGCACGTAAGTAAATACATGTGCAAGGCAGCATGCTGAGTACCTGCCAGGGGGAATAAGAAGGTCAGGAGTGTAAATCATATTTCTGTCATCAAAAAAAGATAAACTTTTTATCTGATTAATTAAAATAAGCTGTGCTTTAAAAAATAAAAGGAAAGATAGCCATGAACTCAGGTAAAAGTTAGGCAATTAAGTATTTTTTCCCTAGGGCAGCAAGGAGTTAGACAAATACCATAATCTGTAAATTTTGTTCTAAAAAGTTGCTACTAATAAGATTATAAAACTTATCTTTAAAGCTTGCTTTGTGTACTGCTCTTATTCCTTTGTTCTTCAAAGCTGAAGGTTTTCTCTTTGTCTCTTAATATGAAATGAAAAGACATTTTCCCCCCATATTTTCTTCTTGCCATTTTAAAGCTGAGCTTTTTAAAAGTCTTTTATGTATTAATTCTTTTTCTCTTCATCCTTTGTACAAAACCAGCTTTGAGATTGGGAATAATGTTGACTATTGTTAACCCAAGCTCAGTGGATTTAACTTCTCATAAAACCAAGCATTTTGAGGAGACTTTGAATTTTTATCTTGGAGTTCCTTGTCCAGACCATGGGCGGGGTTTTATTGAAATAATCCATAGCATGGTGGAGACCCTGTCTCTGGAAGGAACTGTCTGATTAGACCTTATACGTTGATTTTTCTTGAAATCTAGGCATTGAGAGGGCCGGAGGTTGGATGATGGGAGAGGGAGACCATAGAAGTGCAGAATACCCAGGTTTACTTGAAGCCAACTGAGCAGAGGAAGGTTCTGTCTTGGAAGAGGTTGGCTCAGCAGGGCTCAGCTCTCAATTGTTATGGACTTAGTGAAAAATACACTCATGGGAGCCCACAGGAAGGATCCCTCTAGAATTCTAAGGGAACTTGTTCCTTTTTTTTTATTAAGGAAAGGGTCTTGGGGGGTGCCTCCTTCACCTTTGTGTGTCCATGGTTCTTCTTCACACTATTTGTGTTGTCATTAACCCCCTTAGGTAGCCCTTGCTCCCCTCCTAGACCATGTGTTCCTCACGGAAGGACTCATCTTTCTCATCTGTGCGTCATTACTATAGTGCCAGCCAGGTGCAAAGGACCCAGTACATATTGAATGAATGCAGTGTGTTTATGGAGTTTCGGCTGCCAATTTTTACAGAAGAACTCCCTATGTCACTTCAGTTTTATGCGTAATAGAAGCAATCTCTACTGGAGATTCTCTCTCTCTCTCTCTCTTTTTACAAACACCTATGTAATAAACTTTCGATTAATTCTTACCATTTTGTGATCAAATGAATTGGCTGGAAATCTTGCCACCTTTTACAATCTTATTTGCACCCCAATACCACTTAAAAATCACTACCTAAGTCCCTTAACAAGAAGCACTACAGCTCAGTGATTAAGAGGGTGGCCCCTGGAGCCCGGCTGCCTGGGTTCCAAAATCCTACCTTGCTCTCTTTCTAGCAGCAGACCTTTGGACAAGCTACTTCCTCTCTTTTTTCCTCAGTTTCCTCAGCTGTAAAAAAAAAGGGCAGAGCATAACACCAACCTCATGGAGCTCTCACATGAATTCAGTGCGGCAACACAGGTAAAAATGCTTAGAATAGTGCCTGGAACTCACTTAGCTGCAAGTCAAATAAACATTAGCTTTTATTAGTAGTGATGTAAAAAAGTTTACAAAGTCTCTGCTTGCTTACTTAAAATTTTCACATTAGCCGTGTTGAAAGCAAAGAACAGGTGTACTCTATAAAGCACCATGTCAAAGTCAGACTTACTTGGGAGAATGAGGTCAAAATCACTGACGGTGGTTGAGTGCTAGAGGGTGTTCAAGTGAACAGAGAGGCACAAGACTTGCCCTTGGTACAAACCAATAGCAAGATGACCAGAAAGCCATAGGATATCAGAGGGAACAAACTAACATTGGTTTAGTTCCTACCATACACCAGTACGATTCTCTGCACTTCACACTTGTTTTTCTCTCAAGCAAAACTAATAGTCCTGTGCGATACGTGTTATTATTCCCATTTAACAGACAGCTAACTAAACTAATGCTTAGAAAGGTTAAGAAATTTGTCAAATATCACACCTATGTGGCAGAGCTAGGATTTGAACCCACGTCTGTCACATCCCACTCCCTCTGCTAATCTTTAGAAACATCTTTGGAAGAAGTGAAATAAATTAATCATGCCCTGCATGGTATAGAACTGGATACTGTAGGACCATGAAATCTCAAGGTGGAAAAAAATCAATTTAAGAATATTATTTTGCTCGCTGTTGTATTTCTCAGAGTGTATAGCCTAAGTGTTCAATATTTGTGAAATGAGTAAGTTTATGAATGAATGAACAGAAGTGTGAATCCCTATGCTCCTACGATTAGACTGTTTAGTTTGGCTGAGGATCTCGGGGAAGTCTGGCTTACATCTTAAGCCATCGGATGTGCTTCCCTTTAGAGCTGTCATGGCAGGTGAAAGAGAAGGTTATTTCACATAACATTTGTCTCAAATTACTTGTAGGCCAGTACAAAAGCAGCCCACAAACGTAAGCAGCGGGAGTCATACGTAGTTTGAAACCCTTCTTTCCCACCCCGCAGGTGCCATCCTACAGCCTCTCTGTGTTAGAATCCTCTGTGCCCCATGGCAGGCACCTCTTCTGATTTATAACAATGTCAGCTCTCTAGACTGCTACGGATGATGGTGTAGGCTAGGTTCTGAGTATATTCCAATTCCCTTTTACCTCCAAAACACCTTTGTTAAAGTCTTTCCTTTAAATGTTTGTTTGTTTGTTTGTTGAGAGAGAGAGAGAGAGAGAGAGAGAGAGAGAGCCAGCAAGGGGCGGGAGGGGGGGGAGAGAATCCCAAGCAGGCTCCACGCTGTCAGCACAGAGCCTGATGCAGGGCTCGAACTCACAAACTGTGAGATCATGACCTGGGCAGAAACCAAGAGTCGGATACTTAATGGACTGAACCACCCAGGCACCCCCACCCCTTTTAAGGTTTTAATTCCCAGGTTTTACGTAGATAAACGACAGAGCTGATAAACACAACAAAACAAAATGGAATGATGGATACGGAACCAGGGATTGCAGGATTGCAGTAAGGACAGAATATGTGAGAGTAAGCGGGGGTGGGGGGCGGTAAGGAAGGGCAAGGGGGCATTTGGAGGGTCTGTAAATGGAAGCTGACATTCTAGCAAAGGTGGGGAGTTGCTACTTGCATTCCTTTATGCCTGAACTTCTTGTCCCCAGCACGTGGTGTCCACTTGCCATAGGCTTCACAGCTGGAGGATGGATCAGTTGCTCCCTGCAATCAGGAGAGAAAATTCCATCCACAGAATTCACTCATTCTCCTGCCCTATAATGTTTACCCTCTGGCTGGTATTGCTAAAAGCACCTATTTTCTTTACAACCCAGTAGAACAGGTAGATTTTCCTCTGCCAGGCTTTGCTCGCTTGCTTCTCAGTTCATTCATCCACCTGTGGCTTTATTCACCCGCTTAACAAAAAATGATTGAGGGCCTCCGTGTGCCAGACTCTGTTCTAGACGTAAACCCCTGCTTTGGTGATGCTGGTGGGTGATTCTTGACTTCTGGGCTTGCAGCTACTACATCATGTGGGTCACTCCATCACCTTCTGTTTCTTTTTCATTGTCATTGGGCAGATGTCTGCCTGCTTCTTCTCTCTAATTATGTACAGGGTAGAATTCAGTGCTTTGGGGATATGGATGACTGCAGTGAACAGACTCCTGAATGTGTCTATTATCTCGGTGAATGGTGCATATTTGTGTTTCAAAAGCTAGTTGATTCTAGAGCTAGATATTTTAAACAAAGCAAAAACAGTCCAGAAGGAGCTCAAGAGACAAAGTCATTGGGTGAGTCCCCAAACCTGGGAGGAAATGCAGTTGGGTATAGGCCTCCAAATGTGGAGCTAGACTTGTTGGCTGAGAGCCTCACTGTCTGTCTTCAGCTAGGAAGCGGTACAGCTGGGATGAGAATTCTCATAGTCAGATTCTTGGTCTAGTGTTTTTTTCCGCCGACTCATTGGTCTGGAAGGGCTGAGACCTTTTTGGACCTTTACTGTGTTTTGCTGCAGGAATCAAACACAAGGTAGGTTTCTTAGGCAGTTATAGAAGGGGCTGTGACAGTAGGGTGGGGTGGGAGGCAGGGAGACCTGGCAGGAGGGAGGACACTGGAGCGGCAGGATAGTGGGTCTGAGAGATGCTCTGTTTCCTTCCATTTTGTTCTGGGCAGGCCTTAGTAAGGATGTCTGGTCCTGAGTGCTGGTGGAGTTCATGTACTGGCAGTGGCCATGAGGGGGTAGGGGCACCCTGGAGAGGTTCCTGACAGTCCGTGGGAAGTAGGTATGTGTGTGTGTGTGAGTGTGTGTGTGTGTGTGTGTGTGTGTGTGTGTGTGTGTGTGTGTATGTGACAGGGAGAGAGAGAGGGAGAAAGAAAGGATCCCAGTAAGGGAGTGTGATATTTATCCTGATTGCCTATTCAAATAATTTTCAAATGACTCAAATCATGGGGCATTTTCCTTAAAAATAAAAGTAGGTCCTAAAATTAATACTAATAACATTAATAATAAAATCAGATCCAAAAGTTGATGTCCATTATTTTAAAAAATCTTTCTAAATATGTTTCTTTCATTTGAGAAGTTGGCTTTGGTCTCTGAATTCTGGAAGATGTAGTGGAGTATTAAAGATGGTCTGGAATGGCACCTTCATGGGTATGATTTTTTTTTTATTTGAGTGTAGTTGACACATGATATTACACTAGTTTAAGGTATACAACATAGTGATTTGACAACTCTATATGTTATGCTCACCACAAGCATACTTACCATCTGTCACTACACAACACTATTACAGTACCATTGACTATGTTCCCTATGCTGTGCTTTTTATCACGGTGACTTATTCATTCCACAACTGGAAGACTGTGTCTCCCTCTCCCCTTCACCCATTTTGCCCATCCTACCATCCCCCTCCCCTCTGGCAGCCACCATTTTGTTTTCTGTATTTATTGGTGTGAGTTTTTAAAAATGTTTATTTATTTAAGAGAGAGAGACAGAGTGAGCGAGCGTGAGTGTGAGCAGGGGAGGGGTGGAGAGAGAAGGAGAGAGAGAATCCCAGGCAGGCACCGTGCTGTCAGCGCAGAGCCCAATGTGGGGCTCGAACTCATGAACTATGAGATCATGACCTGAGCCGAAATCAAGAGTTGGGCATTTAACCAAGTGAAACACCCAGGCGTTCCTTATTGGTGTGATTTTTTTATTCATTTCACAGACTGACCATTCTGGCAGGAGAAACCTGAAATGCACAGTCAAATGAATTTTTCTAGTCAACGTGGAGCAGAGAGCAAGGCAGAATGGGGTGAGTACAGAGAGTAAAAGGTTTGGAAGCTGAGTTCATAGCACAACTACCAGCACACTGTGAGGCTGTTAGCAAATCAGGATTCTTTCTATTTCACAACTTCATGATGCAGGTTAAAGTTTTACATGGATTCCATACAATCAGAATCCTTTCTGCATAAGCCATTGAGAAAAGAGGGCTTCCGATGGAATTATTCGGGCAGACATTGTTTATCTTTTAAGTCAGTGATGGAAAATGATGATCAGAACCCCAGGATCATGTGGCCGAGGTTCAGAAATGCAATTCATTCACCATGAGGACATTTTGAAACTGAACATTGCCCAGGTTTGGTTCTTCTGTTTTGGTCACTTTTTAGTTAAAGTGTTTGGTAAGCAATGTTTATCTTAGTTATGGCAAGGCTAATGTCTGAATAGGGATAACACTAGAAAATTAATGCATAAGGTTTTTCTGTTTCTAATATAAAGGAGAGTCATCTATTAACATAAACTATGATTTGAAGATAGGGACCAGCACATGGAAAAACTATTGTGAGCCTAGGATTCTGTTGTGGAATATGGTATTTGTTATGGTGAAAGATGATTGTCAAAATTCCAACATTCTTATCAAGTGGCGCTGATGGCTAAAAGGAGAGAGATATTTTGGTTGAAATTCATGATTGCTCTTGAAAATAGAAGTGTAAATAGGATTCTGATGAATTACTTTGCTAACTGATCTTTGTTAAACAAAGTAATGTATTATAAATGGAAAAAACTATTCTGTATTTTTTTCTTTTAAATGTTTATTTTGAGAGAGAGTGCAAGTGGGGGAGGGTCAGAGAGAGAAGGAGAGAGGATCCCAAGCAGGCTCCACACTGTCAGTGCAGAGCCTGAGGCAGGACTTGATCCCACGAACTGTGAAATCATGACCTGAGCCGAAAATCAAGAATCAGATTCTTAATTGACTAAGCCACCCAGGCACCCCAAAACTAGCCTGTCTTCTTAAATTTTTTTTTGAAGGTTTATTCATTTTTGAGAGATAGAGTGCAAGTGGGGGCAGGGCAGAGAGAGAGGGAGACACAGAATCCAAAGCAGGCTCCAGGCTCTGAACTGTCAGCACAGAGTCTGACCTGGGGATGGAACTCAAGAACTGTGAGGTCATGACCTGAGCTGAAGTCAGATGCTTAACCAACTGAGCCACGCAGCCACCCCAAAACTAGTCTTTCTTCTTAGGAAAACTGTTATTTAAGAAAACCTTGCTTATAAAGGGCTCCTGGAAATTCCACAGAAGATCCTCTTTTCTGTAGATTTGCTCATTTTCTCACTACACATAGATATTTTTCTGATGTTTTAGTTTGGTGTTTTCTAACTCCAACTTGACTCCCTCAAATACTTACAGTAAGTCTTTTCTTGTATGATCATGTTTTAAAAAAGATGCATTTAAGACTTCTAATATAGATCCATTCTTATCGTGATGGGCATGTAAGCTGTTTCCACCTTTTCTGGAGAGCAAATTGGTAATAAATACTCAGAACCTTAATCTGCTCATACCCTTTGGGTCAGTAATTTCACACTTGGAATTTTGTTCTAATACAATAATCAGAGATGAAAGACTAAACTGGTGTTCAGAGGTGTTCATGCAACAACATACATAAGGAAATTGGAAATGAAGAATGTCCAGTGGTGGGAGAATAATTGTGTTACAATATACCCACACAATGAAATTTTATGTAGTTGTTAAAGTCATGTTTTTATAGCTCATTTAGTGCTCTGATGTTAAATGAAAAAGAGAAGGAATATATAACATAGAAGATATATTTCTAGTTTTCTTTTAATCAAATAGCTAAAAATCCTTTGAGGTATGATTTACATACAATAAGATTTTCCATGTTCAGGTACACACTTTGGTTAGTTTTGTCAAATGTGTAAAGTCATTCAATAACTACTGCAACCAAGACATAGAGTCCACCACCCCAAAAAGTTCCTCTTGCCCTTTTTAGTCAATACTTTGCCTCTACTCTTGGTCTTTGGCGAGCTATAGTTTTGCATTTTCCAGAATGTCAGATAAATGGAATCGTGCAGTGTGTTGTCCTTGCATCTGGCTTCCTTCATCTCTGAGATTCATTTGTATTTTGTGCATCAGTATTTCACTCCTTTTATTGTGGAGCACTGCTACATTGGTATAGGCATTTGAGTTGTTTCCAGTTTCAGACGATTGTGAACCATTGAGTAGAGGATGTAACATTTTTATTTCTCTTGGGTAGACATCGTGGGAGGATTACTGGGTGTTATGGTGAGTGTAAATTTAAGAAATTGCTAATCTCTTTTTCAAAGTGTTGTACCATTTTGCATTCCTACTAGCAATGAGAGCTCCAACTGGTTTGCATCCTCTATACTCATAGAATTGCCTGTTTTCAAATTTCAGCCATTCTAATAGGTGCGTAATGGTATCTCATTTTCCTAGTAATTAATGTTAAGTATATTTTCATGTCCTTCTAAGCCATCTGTACATTTTCTCTAGTGAGATCTCTATTTAAATCTTTTAAAATTGGAGTTGTCGTATTACTGAGTTTTGAAGAGTTCTTTATATATGCTATATACAATTCCTTTGTCAGATATGTGATGTGCAAATAATTTACCCAGTTTATAGCCTGTCTTTTCAGTTTCCTAATGGTGTCTTTTAATGAGCAAAAGTTTTCAATTTACCAACTTAGCTATTTTTAATTTTATGGTTAATGCTTTTTTGTAATAAACTTCTCAGTTGGAATAATTTTAGGTTTATAAATGAAATTGTGAAAATAACACAAAAAGTTCACATACACTCAACCCACTTTCCTTCTTATGAATGTAAATATGGTTCATTTGTGACAACCAGTGAATATGGTTTATCATTGTGGCTTATCTACGAAGTCTTTGCCCCCAAATCACAATTTAGGTGATTAAATCTATACAATTTAGCTTTTAGGCTTCTGTGATACATTTTCAATTAATTTTTGTGTATGATCTGAAGTGAAGTTGAGATTTATGTTGGTTTTTTTTTTTTTTTTGCTGTATGGGCATTCAGTTTTTCTGAATACATCTTTTATTAATATATAATATATTAATATACCTTTATTATATATAAAAAATAAAATGTATATATAATATATTAATATACTTTTATTATATATAAAAAATAAAATGTATATATAATATATAAATATATATCAATATAAAACAGCCTGGCTCTGTTGTGGTTCCTCTTTTTCCATGTGGTCTAGTCCAAAAGCTGAAAATCCTATGCTTTCTACTTCCACATCCACCCTTAAAATAAACTCCCATTATTTAAGACAACTTGATTGGGTCTCTGCTTCTTGCAACCTAAAAGAAACTAGCAACCCTAACACAGTCCAAAAAAATTATTTTTTTTCATCTTTAATTCCAGTGCATTTTTATTAGCATCCCATTGGGAAGTTCTATTTCTTCTATTTTCTGGCTTTATGGGGATGAATGACTAAAAATCATGTTCTGGGCCCAAAACTTCTCCTCCAGGGTCTGGTCTCCATGAGTGAAACTAGAGCTATCTATGTCTTTATTATAACATTCTATTTTTCTGATAGTTGTAAACACATTGTCAAGATCAAGGGAAAACATATAAGTATGTTAACCAATTATTCATTTTAAAATTTGTTTTTCATATTATCCCAGCTCAAAGACCAGAGTTCTGAGAACAAGAAATTCTGATTTGGGGTCGAGAGAGAGGGTTGCAAGTAGAAATTTTCCGAACATAGGGGCACCAGGGCGCCTTAGTCATTTAAGCACCTGACTCTTGGTTTCAGCTCAGTTCATGACTCTTGGTTTCAGCTCAGGTGGTGAGATAGGGCCCTGCATGGGACTCTGCTTGAGGGTGGAGCCTGTGTGGGATTCTCTCTGTCCCTCTGCCCTCTCAAAAAACAAAAAACAAAAAAAGAAATTTTCTGAACACAGGCCAAGACTTGTGTTTGTGAAACTGGTTATCAAAGATGGTAAAAGAGTTACTGAAGCTTGGTTTTGCATACTGGAGACAGCAGGTGATGGACTAAGGAGTCAGAGTGCTTGGTTTTAAAGGCCATCTCCATAACTTTCTGAGCCGTGTGACCTTGAGCAATGACAAAGCCTCCATAAGCCTCAATTCCTTCTTCTGCACACAGGGGTGATTGGGAGGCTCCTATCAGGTACTGTGCTTGTAACACAGGAAGTGCTCAGTAGCTGTCAGTTCATCTCTTTGTTCCTTATATTCTCAGCACTCCTGTCAGGGGGCCTGGAGGCCTGTGTGCCCGCCTGAATCACCAGCCTTTTCAGGCTAATTGTTAACCGGCCTTTCAGGCTAATTGTGATGAAGGCTTCCTGTTTCACTGAGCCCTTGAGCCACCCCATCTGTTCAGCCATTTCTGTTGCCCTGTGTGGGTTCTCTCCTCCTTTTTAAGACCCTTAATTAGTTTTGGATGATAGAATGATCACACCACCTGAGCATCAGTTATTAGCAATAAGTGTGGCTCCTCTGAATAGCTAGGGTATCCTAATTATTCCCACATAAAGGTAGTTTTCTGCAGCTCTGATTACCTGCTAAATTCTACCAATGCATATTTTAAGACACTGTTTTGTTATTTGGAAATCATTTGCTTCAGATTCATCTAGTCCATCCAGAAACACCTGCAATAACATTGAGATAAAATTCTTTTGTTTTACTTTTTGTTCACTTTTTAACGCCAGTGCTTTTTTTTTTTTTTTTTTTTTTTTTTTTTAAGCATCCCTTTGGGAAGTTCTATTTCTTCCATCTTCTGGCTCATGTTTCCTAAATAGACAATTAATTGTTTAATAGTTGCTGTCTCTGGGAGGTTGTTGCACTCTTCCAGGCATTAGTGTTGTCATGCCAGGCCTGGGGTGTTCATTCTTTCACTGACTTTTGTTCCAGGTCCACATGACAAAGGCAACAGGATAAAGAAGGTACTGACTTGAAACAGCTAGAAATTCAATTCAACTAGGACTAGGTTAGCACCTGCTGGGGGCAGTGGGCATAGCGTTTAGGGCAGGAGAAACAGAAATGAACCACAAGTGAGCAAAATGGGCTGGGTATAAGAGAAAAAAACCTATTTCCAGCACTACAGTCAAGTTTTTGTTGCTTTTGTTTGAACTATGGGATAAATGTGTAACATACTACAAACCCATATTATTTCGGCTGCTTATTTTATTTTATTATTATTTTTTTAATGTTTATTTATTTATTTAGAGAGAGTGTGTGTGTGTGTGTGAGGAGGGGGAGGAGCAGAGAGAGAGGGGAGAGAGAATCCCAAGCAAGCTCTGTGCTGGCAGTGCAGAGCCCGACCTGGGGCTTGAACCCACAAATGGCAAAATCATGACCAGAGCTGAAACTAAGAGTTGGTCACTCAACTAACTGAGCCACTCAGGCTCCCCTTGGCTGCTTATTTTAATTTCACATTGGGTCCCAGTATTAGCAATACCATAGGGAGTGGTGTATATGCATAATCTAAGGAGGGTGCAGCTTTTAGATCTGGCTGATTTTTTTTTCTTTATAACATTTTGTACAACAGCAATATTTCATAATAAGTTAATTAGAAACACAAATTTGAAGATTGTAATTGGGAGGAAATCTGGTAAGGAGTCACTGCAGTTGGCCAGGAGATGTGAAAATGACAGAAATTAGTGTGGAGGTGGGAAATGAGATGAGGACAGATCTAGGGATTTTTTTTAAATGCCTTTTGTTGTTTAATTAACATTCTATAAAGATAATTTTTTTTGGTGCATAGTGCTGTTTTAATGAATGTATAGACTCGTGTAAGCACCACCCTAATCCTAATACAGAACAGCTCAGTCACTGGGGCACGTGGGTGGCTTGGTCAGTTAAGCATCCCACTCTTGGTTTCGACCCAGGTCATGATCTCACAGTTCCTGAGTTTGAGCCGCACATGGGGCTCCGCGCACTACTAACTTCCTGGAGCCTGCTTGGGATTCTCCCTCTCTCCCTCTCTGTCTGCCCCTCCCCCACTCACACTCGCTGTCTGTCCCAAAATAAATAAATAAACTTTAGAAAAAAAGAGAACGGTTCCATCACCTCCCAGAATTCCCTCATGTTGAGTCACCCCATCCCCCATCGCTGAGGCCTGACAACCACCTACCTCCATCTTTAATATCATATAAATGGACACTTATTGTCGTTAACTTTCTGAGACTGATTTCTTTCATTCAACATAATACCTTTACAACACATCATTTTCTTAGTGTTTCACTGTATCGATATACCAGGGTTTGTTTTACCATTCATTTCCTGAAGGACATTTGTGTTGTTCTGTTTTTGTCAGTTATGACTAGAGCTGCTATAAAACATTTGTGTGCATGTTTTTATATAAACATAAGTTTTCACCTCTCTAGAGTAAATACGTAGGAGTGGGATTAATGGGTCACATGATAAGAGTCTGGTTGTAACTTTACAGGAAACTGCCAAACTATTTTCCAAAGTGGATGTAACACTTTGCATTCCCACCAGCAATGCATGCACGTTGCAGTCACTCTTAGTCCTTGCAAGTATTAGGCATTGTCTTTAAAAATATATATATTTCAGGAGTGCTTGGGTGGCCCAGTAGTTGAGTGTCCCGACTTCGGCTCAGGTCACGATTTCATGGTTTGTGAGTTCGAGCCCCATGTCGGGCCCTGTGCTGACAGCTCAGAGCCTGGAGCCTGCTTCGGATTCTGTGTCTCCCTCTCTCTCTCTCTGCCCCTCCCCTGCTCACACTCTGTCTCTCTCTCTCCCTCAAAATTAAATAAACATTAAAAAAATCATTTCAGGGGCGCCTGGATGGCGCAGTCAGTTAAGCGTCCGACTTCAGCCAGGTCACGATCTCGCGGTCCGGGAGTTCGAGCCCCGCGTCAGGCTCTGGGCTGATGGCTCAGAGCCTGGAGCCTGTTTCCGATTCTGTGTCTCCCTCTCTCTCTGCCCCTCCCCCGTTCATGCTCTGTCTCTCTCTGTCCCAAAAATAAATAAACGTTGAAAAAAAAAATTAAAAAAAAAATCATTTCATTAGGTGTGTAGTAGTATCTCATTGCGGTTTTAATCTGCATTTCCCTAAAGGCTAGCATTGTTGAGCATCTTTTCGTGTACTTAAATATATGATATTCTGGATACAAGACCTTTGCTGGATATATGAGTTGGGAATATTTTTTCCCAGTCCATAGCTTGTCTTTTTGTTCTTTTAACAGTGTCTTTTAACAGCAAAAGTTTTGATATTGATGAAGCCCAATTTATTGATTTTTTTCTTTTAAGTAAATCCAAATTATAAACCTTATAACTTCAGACATAAATTTGTACTCTTTATTCATTCATTTGCTATTCTATACTAGCATCTGAATGTTTTCAGGTTGTTGCTTATGGTTGCACAAGTTGTACACTGCACAATTCTAGGAGGCATGATTTATGTGGACTATAGTGTGAATGGTAACCCTCAAAGCTGTGAAGTGTACAACTTGTACAAACATGTATTATCTCTTTGAGGGTCTTCTCTACTGCATATATTGCTGTCATTGCTGGGTTCTGTTTTACTTTTCTTGCCATTTATTTATTATGTGGAGTGTATATTGAAGCTAAATTTAAGAAGCTCCTGTTTACGAACCATGTAAAGCTAATTTGTTCTCATTGATTCTCAACCAGCTGATGGCTTATCCTTGGGGTTTCAGCAACATCAGGCTTTCAAGTTTGTTTCCTTAGCTGACTCTATTAATTTGCATTTATGGAAATTGGAAACTCCCTGCAGCCAGCCAGTGTTAACTAGACAGCCATGGTTTTGAAAAATCACATCTAAACAAAGGACTAAAAATTTAAGATTTGTAGCATCATCTAGATTTGCAAAAAAAAAAAAAAAAAAAAAAAAAAAAGCAACAATATAAAAAGCAGGAAAAAAAGCAACAGAATATGAAAACAGAAATGCCATTTGCAGGGACTATTTTGGCTCCAAGTATTTCACTAGTAACTGAGTAGCTCTGGGCTGGTGCATGACTTCCCTCTGACAACATGAATGTACCATTCAGTGTCACAAGATGCTTATATTCTAAATACTTGGTCCTGCTAAAGATGGGGATCACAAACTATTAATTGATCAACAGTTAGTGTTGTAGCAGAACCAGCAAAAAATTCAACAAAACAGACCTGTTCTGAGTGTGCTCCTATATCATTGTCTTCATCGTTACTATGGGCTCTACAATGCTGCACTGTGAGGTGAGGATAGGGAAGGTAAAGCAAATATCCTGCTTTTGAGTTGTTTTTGTTCAAAATCAGGCAGATTATGTTTTTATGTAGAGGAGACACATAATAAGATTGTATCTTGGGAATGAGCGTAAGTGAAATAGGGAAACTGGTAAAGAGGGCATCTTGGGAAGTGTGGACTTTGAAGGCTGAAGGTTTAGGAGGAGGGGGTGTGTCATATCACAGGTAGGTGAAAAGATTATTTAAGAAGGGATCTCTGCTTGGAGTGTCCAAAGAAATGATTTGAGAGATGAGAGTAGGAACTTATTTACTGAGGGGCTATTGATCCCACTCTAGGAAATGATAGTATACCCAAAGGTATTTTGTTTTGTAAGTAAGCCCATGAAGGTATTCCAGGGAAGGCTATCGTGCCTGGTGTCTTCACCTATCAGGCCTCTTCATAATAAGCTGCAGTAGGATTTCAGAAAGTGTCCTGTTTTTCACCACTAAAAATGGTGAAAATTTTATGATATTAGCTGTAGGCTTTTTTTTTTTTTTTTTTTTTTTGCTTGTTTTACAAATGTCCTTTATCAAGTTGATGAAGTCTCCCCGGATTCATAGTTTGCAGAGAGGATTTTTCATTTTTTGTGAATGGGTGTTAGGTTTTGCCAAATGCTTTCTCTGCATCTGTTGTTAAGATCGTATGATTTTTCTTCTTTAGCCTGTTGTGATGGATTACACTAATAGATTTTTGAATATTGAAGCAGTCTTGCATACTTGCACTAAATCCCTCTTGGTTATGGGTATATAATTCTTTTTACACATTGCTGGATTTGATTTGCTAACATTTTATTGGGGATTTTGTGTCTATGTAAATGGAAGATACTGGTCTCCAGTTTTCCTTTCTTATAATGTCTTTCTCTTGTTTTGTCAATGCTGGCCTCCTAGAATGAGGAAATTTTCCCTCTGCTTTTATTTTCAGGAAAAGATTATAGGACATTAGCATCATTTTTTCCTTTAAATGTTTGGTAGAATTCATCAGTGAAACCATTTGGGCCTAATGCCTTCTTTTTGGAAGGTTATTAAATCTTGATTATATTTATTTAGTAAATATAAGCCTGTCGAGATAATCTATTTTTCCTTGTGTGGGTTTTAGTAGTGTGTGTTTTATTTTTTTAAGTTTTTTAAAATGTTCATTTATTTATGAGAGAGAGAGAGAGACAGAGTGGGAGCAGGGGAGGGGCAGAGAGAGAGGGAGACACAGAATCTGAAGCAGGCTCCAGGCTCTGAGCTATCAGCACAGAGCCTGACATGGGGCTCGAACTCACGGGCCGGGAGATCATGACCTGAGCCAAAGTCAAACGCTTACTAACTGAGCCACCCAGGGGCCCCAGAGTGTGTGTCTTTTATAGAATTGATCTATTTCACCTAAGTTATGAAATTTGGGGGCATAGAGTCATTCATGATATTTTTTATTATCCTTTTGATGATCATGGAATCAGTAGCGGTTACCTCTTTTTCATTTAAGATATTAGCCATTTGTGCCTTCTTTTTTTTCTTGGATAGCGTAGCTAGGGGTCTATTACCTTTATTGATCTTTTCAAAGAGCCATCTTTTGATCTCTCTGTTGATTTCCTCCAATAATTTCCTATCTTTTATTTTATTGATATCTGTTCTCATTTTTTGTTATTTCTTTTCTTCTGCTTGCTTCAGCCTTCATTTATACCTCCTCCTCTATTTTCCTAAGGTGAAAATTTAGGCTACTAATTTGAGATCTTTCTCCTTTTCTATTTTTTTTAAGTTTATTTATTTTGAGAGAGAAAGCATGTACGTGAGCAAGGAAGGGGCAGGGAGGGGGGAGACACAGAATCCGAAGCAGACTCCAGGCTCAGCACAGAGCCCAATGCACGGCCTTGATCTCATGACCATGAGATCATGACCTGAGTGTAAACTAAGAGTTGGATGCTCAACCGACTGAGCACCCAGACACCCCAAGATCTTTCCTCTTTTCTAATAAATGCATTCAATGCTATAAGTTTTACTCTAAGTAATGCTTTCATTGCCTCCCACACATTTTGATAGGACGTATTTTCATTTTCATTTAGTCCAAACTACTTTTAAATTTCTCTCAAGATTCCTTCTCTGATGTGTTATTTAGAAGTATGTTGTTTAATCTCCAAATATTTGGGGATTTTTCCAGCTATCTTTTGGTTATTGATTTCCAGTTCAATTCCAGTGTGGCCTGACAGCATACTTTGTATGGTTTCTGTTCTTCTAAATTTGTTAAGATGTGTTTTATGGCCCAGAATGTGGTCTGCAGTGGTGAATGTTCTGTGTGAACTTGAGAAACATGTTTATTCAACTACTTTTGGATGAAGTACTCCATACATATCAGTTAGATCTAGTTGATTGATGCTACTGTTTAGTTCAGCTGTATCCTTAACTATATATCCTGGATCTGTCAATCACTGACAGGTGTTGAAGTCTCCACTATAATAATGGATTTTTCTCTTTCTCCTTGAAGTTCTAAAAGTTTTTCCATCAAGTATTTTCATTCTCTGTTGTTGGGAATAGACAAGTTAGTGATTGTTATGTCTTCTTACAGAACTGACCCCTTTGTCATTGTATAATGACCCTCTTTTATCTCTCTGAATTTTCACTGTTTGAAAAGTCTGCTTTGTATGAAATTAATATAATTATTCCAGCTTTCTTTTGATTAGTATTAGCATGATATATCTTTCTTCATCCTTTTGATTTTAATCTATCTGTATCTTTATATTTCAAGTGAATTTCTTATGTAGTTGGATATAGTGGATTTCTTATATAGTTCTTATATAGTTGGATCTTGTTTTGGGACCTCCTCTGACAATCTCTGAGTTTTAATTGGTATATTGAGACTATTCACATATGATGTGAGTATTGATATAGTTGGATTAATATCTACCATGTTCGTAACTTTTTTCTATTCACTGCACTTATACTTTGCTTCTTTTCAATCTTCCCCCCTTTTCTGCCTTCTGTGATTTTTAATTCAGCAGTTGGCATATTCCACTTTCTTCTTTCTCTCAGCTTATTAATTATACTTTTCTATTTTAAAAAGCTGTAGTGGTTTCCCCTTTGTTTGCATTACACATTTATAACTAATCAAAGTCCACTTTCTTTTTTTTTTTTTTTATTTTTTTTTTTCAACGTTTATTTATTTTTGGGACAGAGAGAGACAGAGCATGAACGGGGGAGGGGCAGAGAGAGAGGGAGACACAGAATCGGAAACAGGCTCCAGGCTCTGAGCCATCAGCCCAGAGCCTGACGCGGGGCTCGAACTCACGGACTGCGAGATCGTGACCTGGCTGAAGTCGGACGCTCAACCGACTGCGCCACCCAGGCGCCCCTCAAAGTCCACTTTCAAATAACACTATACTGCTTCACAGGTAGTGCAGGTACCTTATAACAGTGTTCCCAATTCCTCCCTTCTAACATTGATGTCATCTACCTCACTTATCCATGTGCTATGATCACTCAATATATTGCTGCTGTTATCACATTAAACAAATGGTTATCTATTAGATTCATTAGGAATGAGAAAAATAAAAGACTTTATTTTACCTTCCTTTATTCCTACTCAAATACTCTTATTTTTTTAATATAGATCTGACTTCTGATCTATAATCTATATCATA
This sequence comes from Puma concolor, assembly GCF_028749965.1. Taxonomy (NCBI): domain Eukaryota; kingdom Metazoa; phylum Chordata; class Mammalia; order Carnivora; family Felidae; genus Puma; species Puma concolor. The sequence continues at coordinate 92,340,627 of NC_141668.1, read as the reverse complement.
TTCCTTTTTTCTGAAGACTTTCTTTTGAGAGAGACAGAGAGGGTGCAAATGAACAAGGGGCAAAGAGAGGGAGAGGGAAAGAAAGAATCCCATGAAAGGTAGAGAGAGAGAGGGAAAGAGAAGGGGAGGGGATCACCCAAAGCTTGGCCTGTACTCACCTGCAGTGGGGCTTGAGCTCACCCGATGTGGGACTTGAACTCATGAATGGTGAGATCATGACCTGAGCTAAAGTCAGATGTTTAACCACTGAGCCACCCAGGTGCCCTCAAAAGACCCTCTTTTCAAATTTCTTGCAAGGCAGGTCTACTAGTGATAAAGTCCCTCCATTTTTGTCTGACAAAGTATTTCTTGTTTTTTTTAGAATGGGAGGTATTGTAAAATTCAGATGCCTTTGGGAAGAGTAACACTTCCATGCCTAACATCTCTTTTTTTAAATGTTTATTTATTTATTTTGAAGGAGGGAGGGAGGGAGGGAGAGAGGGGTGGGGAGAGAGTGAAAATCCCAGGCAGACTCTGTGCTGTCAGCAAGGAGCCTGATGCGGGGCTCAATCTCATGAACCATGAGATCATGACTTGTACAGAAATCAAGAGTCAGATGCTCAACCAACTGAGCCACCCAGGCACCCCAGAAAGTCTTTATTTTTTCTTCAGTTTTGAAATATAATTTTGCTGGATATAGAATTCTCCATTGGTGCTTTTTGTCCTTTCAACACTTTAAATATTTCATTACAAAACGGGCTCCTGGGTGGTTCAGCTGGTTGAGTATCTGACTGGGGTCATGATCTTGTGGTTTGTGAGTCTAAGCCCCATGTCAGGCTCTATGCTGACAGCTCAGAGCATGAGCCTGTTTGCGTTCTGTGTCTCCCTCTCTCTCTGCCCCCTCCACCACTTGTGTTCTCATGCTCTCTCTCTCTTTCTCTCTCTTTCTCAAAAATAAATAAATAAACATTAAATATTTCACTACACTCTCTCTTTGCTTGTATAGTTTCTGAAGAGATATCCTATATAATTCTTATCTTTTTTTCTCTATAGATAAGGTGTGTTTTTTTTTTTTTTTTTACTTTATTACAATTTTCATTTCTCTGTTTACATTACCCCTCTGTTCTTGGATGCTGTCTACTTTTTCCATTAGAATCCTTGACATATTAATCATAATTAAACCCCCTATCTTTAAATTCCAAAATCTGTGTCATCTTTAATTCAGGCTCTGATGCTTATTTTGTCTTCCTATACTGTTTTCTTCTGGCCTTTTAGTGTGCCTTGTAATTTTGGTATGTTAACAGACATGGTATGTCTGTTAATAGGAAGTGAAATAATCAGGCTTTTAGAATGAGTTTTTATGTTAATTTGGCTAGGATCCTGTCTGTGTTTAGCTCTCTGTAGCTATAGGTTCCAGAAGCTTATTTCTTTCTTCCCCTTGTTGTCTTTGGGTTTCCCTAAGAATTTTTTCATAAAAAACAGAATTCGTGTCTTATGTTTCTCTCAGTTATAATCTACTTTTATTATACTAGAGCCCAGTTGATGTGGTGGTAGGACAGAGAGCAGGAATACTTTATAATCTTATATTAAATCTCAATTTTTTTGGTGGTTTGAGTTTCTAGGTTATGACCTTCTGAAACATTTCTTAGCCTTTTTTCTCCTCTTATATGAGATAGGAAGGCTAGAGGGGACTGGAGTTTTCTAATTATCCTCCCACCAGGCTGGCTAAGCCTCTGGTAGTTTCCTTGATGGCTGGCCTTTCTTATGGAAAAAATCTGGATATAGTTCAAAATGTTTACTTTTTCCCTCCCTGGGCCTGAAGGATAGATAAGAGAAAATTTTCTCCAATCTTTACCTTGAAAGTGTGATGGGCTTCTAGAGGTAAAACCCATAAAAGTGGGAAGTTCCCTAAGACTGAGCCTTTGGGGGTTTTATGTCTGAAATTAGTTCACACTCACCCCCAGGAGTAAATCAATTATGGTTTAAAGGTTCCTACCAGTTACTAGCACCAGTGGCTTCTGCTCCCAGTAAACTAATCTCAACCTTGATTCTCTATTCTCCTGTCTCTCTAGCATTGGGGTGGTACTTTGCGACCTCAGTTTTCTGATGGAATCTAAGAAGTCATTGATTTTCAGTTTGTTCAGTTTTTATCTTGTTGTGAGGATGAAAGTGATGACTTCAAAATTCTTTGCATGTTGGAACTGGGAACCTTCTCGGACTGTCATGGGATATATATTTTAGGACATGAATAGGTCAAAAAGCAAACCTCCTTTGTGTGAATCCCAGGTAATGTAGTACACTATGGCGTCCAACTCTGTGCTGTCACTTTTTTAAAAAAGTAAACAATTAGTGAACAGAAAGAAAATAAAGTAAGAATAAATTTCACAAAAGAAAAAAATTGACAAAATGGTAAAAAACAAAGTGTAGTTTTAAAATAAATTTCATAGCCCTTCCTTGGAAATATTCAAGTAAACAGTAGTATACAGGTGTCCTGTGCAAAGGAAGTGACTAAGAGGACTACTCTTTCAAGGGCATCTTATGACATTGAGCAGGATGAACTTTGGAAATAACCTAAGAACCTACAGAGGAGTCAGCAGACTATAACTGACCTGCCGTATCTTGCATACCATCTGTTTTCACACGGTCCACAGGCTGAATGATTTCTATATTTCTATATGATTGGGAAATAAAAAAAAGAATATTTCATGACACATGAAAATTACATGAAATTCAAATTTCACTGTCACAAATAATGTTTTCTTGGAACTTAGCCATACTCATTTGTTTTTAAAATGGCAGTATTGAGTAGTTCCCCTGTAAGACTGTATATGGCACTCTCATCACTTTGGACTAACGCTTGGGATACTGCAAATTGCAGTGATGTAGTTTTAATTCAACAGCATTTCAAATGTCACGTGATAACATCCCTCCCTTTTTCCCTTCCTTCCTCCCTCCCACCTACCTTCCGTTCTTCTTTTCTTTTGTTTGTTTCTTCCTTCCTTTCCTCCTTTCCTTCCTTCTTTCTTTCTCTTCCCCTCATTTATTTATTTACATTTACAGTAAATATCTATTAAGTCAAAACAAGAAAGGAAAAGTGGGCTTTGAATCATGCTCTTAAGACACAATGGAGGGGATGCCTGGGTGGCTCAGTTGGTTAAGTGTCTGATTCTTGATCTCGACTCAGGTCTAGATCTCAGGGTCATGAGTAAAAGACATGATGGAGTGTGGATTATTTTGTTAGAATTAGATGGCAAAGCATTCTACTTATTGTGCAATGAGGTAGTTATGCTAAAAGAATACAATATATGTCAGCCATATTAATCATCACAATATTCCTAGCTCACAGAAAAGCAATGGTTAGAAAAATTAGAAAAATGTAAAACAATGTCTCATTGCAGAAGAATTTCTTCCAAAAATAAAACAATAAAAACGAGCCTGTGCCCAAAGAACCTGAGTGACCCACTTGTTAGCCAAGCAAGGGAAGCTGTTTACCAATGTGAGTTAACAAAATCCTGATTGATTGCAGCAGACAAAGAAATGTGTCCAGAGAAAATAAACTGGTTGAGACTTTTAGCCTTTCAGTGAAACGTAATGAATGTAAAGTGTTTAAAGCCTGTGGTTATTTATTGTGTTATTCATTAGCAGGTACTTTGCCAAAAATATCTGACTCTATCATGTGTAGCTCAATCCAGTAGCTCCGTTGGTGAACTCATTTGCTCCCATGGATGTAACTATAGTTGGGTCCATGAATTTTTGCCAGAAAAAGAAACTGAACATCTTGACTTGTGCCACACAGCAGTTAAATGGCAGTGGTAAAATTTTATTGTGATTTTTTGAGCTCAGGGCTAAGACTGAAATTTTTTGCAATAATAACTGCCTTTAGCCTCTACTATGGAACACTGAGGGGCTCTGAAAATTGGTTTCTGCTACATTCTTGGTGCCTCTTAATGAATTCAAACTAACATCATAAGGCTAAACAACACTCATATGAGAAAACTTACACTGCTGTAAGTCATTTTGACAACTTACATTGAGTCTCAGCCTTATACTCTTACAGTGGTGTCAAAAGATAAAGCAAGAAGTGAGATCTCCATTTCCATGCAAATTTGCAGTGGATATGTTTTCTGAGTTCAAACTTTGGTTCCAGCAGCAGTTTTTGGACCCAAATGCAAGTGCAAAAAAGATTTCCATATTTTAAAATCCATTTAACTGAGCAATAGAGGAGTTTCCATCTAACCTTCAATTGAAAGTGATTAATCTGCAAAGTAATGATATGCTAAAAGACAAATATCAATAGAAAAATTTAATAGAACTCTATAAATGCCTTCCAAGCAATCAATATGCTCAATTAAAATTATATGCTCATGAATTGATATCAGTATTTGGCAGTACTTTCCTGTGTGAAAAGACATTTCCAAAGATGTGATATTCATTTTTGAATTGAAATACTCAGTGAGGTAAAATCTCATTACAGACCCATATTAACAGCTGAGCATTAGCAGTGATGATGCACCAATTACATTTGAGCCCCAATTAAGTGAAATGTTATCACCCCAAAAGGATTTTTTTTCTTCTTGTTATAGACCTATGCAAAAAATTACATTATAGACTTATTACAAAAAATGAACCAAATTATTATGATTATGTTTTGAATTTTGTCAGTAAAAAAAGTGTGGGAATTTCTTTCTTAAATACAAGTGTCTATGTAACATTCTTGATTTTGCTTCTTGGTACACAAAGCCTAAAATATTTACTATCTGTCCCTTTACAGAAATTCTTTGCTGACCCCTGACCTAGATGCTCTTAACTCCCTGTGTGCTAGAAAACAGTCGGTGGTCCTCAAGTGAAGAGGCCCCTGGCACAGAGCCAATCATCTACAAAGGTCCTTGTACATTTAAATGGGACAGTGAAAGTGTTTAAGGATTGGTCAGCTGACATGTCAGCTTGGCACGTGAAAAAAATAGGGTGCCTCTTTTTCAACCCATCTGTGTGAGTTTCTTAGAGCCACTGTAACAAAGTACCACAAACTGGAGGTTTGAAACAACAGAAATTTATTCACCCCCACTTCTGGAGACCAAAAGTCTGAAATCAAGCTGTTGGGAGGGCCATGCTTCCTCTGAAGCCTCTAGAAAAGAATCCCATTTTGGCTCTTTCTAGCTTCTGGTAGTTGCCAGTAATCCTCAGTATTCCTTGGCTTGTAGCTTCATCATTCCTGTATCTACCTTCATTGTCACATTATCTACCTTCTTACCTGTGTCTCTGTGTCCAAATCTTCTCTTTTTATAAGGATGTCAGTCATATTGGATTTAGGACACACTCCCATGTAGTATGATTTCATCTTATTTGAACTGATTACATCTGCAAAGACCCTATTTCCAAAAGAGGTCACATTCTCAGGTCATAGGTGGACATGAATTTGGCAGGGGTGAGGGGTACAATTCAACTCCATCCGTTTTAGCAGTGAACGGAGAAAGTAATCAAAAATGGTACTTGGCTAGAAAGCTTTAGGGCATGAAGTAAACAGATTAATGCTCCTTCTGCCACAGGCATTCACATCCTAATCTCTAAAATATGTGAATGTCTTGTTTTATATGTCAAAAAGGACTTTTCTGATCTAATTAAGCTAAGAATTTTGACATGTGGAGATTATGCTTGATTATCTGGGTGTGCCCGATATAATCACAAGGGTCTTCATAAGAGGGAGACAGGAGAGTCAAAGGCAGAAGAAGGTGGAATGACAGAAGCAGACACAGGAATGATGAACTTTGAAGAAGGAGAAGGGACAATGAGCCACAGAATGCTAGCAGCTTTCAGAAGGTAGAAGTGAAAAAGAAATAGATTCTCTGTGGAGTTTCCAGAAGAAACACAGCTATACCCACACCTTTACGTTAGACTCAAAAAAAGTCATTTTGGACTTCTGACCCCCTAAATCCATAAGAGAATAACTCTGTATGGTTTGAAGTCACCAAGTTTGTGGTTAATTTGGCACAGCAGCCATAGAAAGCAAGAAAGAGAACTAGTTAAGCTTGTTACTATAGCTGGGAGGGTGAGTCCTGGTCATGCCAAAGAGAAGGAAACAGTAGAGAGATGGAGATAACATTTGGGGGCAGTTGGGGGGGGGGGGGCAATGGAGAAATGGAGGAAAGGATGGCTATAAGAAAGATCATCCAGAAATGGGTGAGGGTGCATCTTAGGGCAAATGGGAAGTCAGAGAATACTCTTTGCTTCTGCTCTGTTACAGGCACGTGTTTTTTAGATAATTGTAAAAGACAGATGAATTCCAGTTTGGGCCTGAAATTTTAAATAAACATGATTTAAGTTTGTAGGAAAAAGGTGATATTTTCTTAAATTAATGACAGAATTTAGGATTTACATGCAGTTTTTCAGATTCAGAACATTCCCAAGGGAATCTTCCTAATCATTGTTCCTTCCAGATGGCCTCCTACAGATGCCCTTGTTCATTATACAGACCACAACAGTGCCGAAAGGACCTCTCAGAGTTTTGTATCTAGGGGTGTTAAAGGCTTCACTTTGGCTTGGGAACTAAGAAATATTTGTAGCCAAGCAAACGTTTCAGAGGTGGGATGTTCCCTGCAAAGGATGATTTGCCCACAAGCATAGAAAGTGTCAGGTCAGGAAAAAGAACTTGAGTGTTACCACTAGCTTCTGAGCTTGGATCAGAATCATGAAGCTAAAAATAAACTCTGCTAGCCAGCTCATTCTGTCATGACCCCACACTTCTTAGGAAACTAATGCTGAAACTATTTTTCAAACAGATAGCAAATCAAGAAAACATCATTCCACACGGGGGATAAAAAGATCAGATGCTCAGAAAAGGACTTCAGAACTGTTTTAAAATTATAAAAACAGTCTCTTATTTGAGAAAGTCTGATAGCTACCAGTTTCTTTTAACTCCTGATTTTATTTATTTATTTTAAAGAGGAATGCTATTTTATAGGGCAAGGGAGATTCTGGCATTGTGTCCCCAGAGGTTAAAAAAATAAACTAAAAAGTAATGAGATGTCTGTCTTCCTGGGATGGATGTAGGAAGTTACTGCCCACTCATAGGTGAATACATCAGGTCAGAGTTTTTTAAATATGGCTACCAGTGGTTTTGAAGTCTTTTCCTCCAGTTAGAGAGCTTTAAAAAAAATACTGATGCCCAGGCCCCAAATCCTGATATTTCAATATAATTTGCTGAGAAACAGGATTAGGTGGGGTCTGGAATTCCTTGAAAATGTAAAAATTCCTTGATTGACAAGAAATTCTATAATTATGGTCACTTAATTTTAATAAAGTAATATTTATGGTCACTAATTATAATAAAATTGTGATCTAATTTTATAATTATGTCTGAAATCTTATTGTGACAATTTAATGGGCTGAACTCTTTAACAGATTTCATTTAGCAAACATTTATCATGTACTGAGTATGCAGTAGTCTTTAGAAACCTTGGTTCTGTAGGGAAGTGAAGCATATAAAAAAAGTAAGAATTCTCAAGCCATGTGACATGTAGATAGAATTATGTTTAAATGAAAGAGGTACTGGTGAGGGAGGAGAGGTTAAATTTATTCAGGGTGGGATGGAGGTGTAATAGAGAGATAAGAGAAGTCTCTGGTCTTAGCTCAGTTTAGAAAGCTAACTAGAGTTTGTCAGGTTGGCAAGTCAGAGGGGTATTTTCAGACCCAGGGAAAACATGTGAAAAAACATAGACATGAGATAGCATGTTCAGAAGATTATTAATATTGCTGGAGGGCAACATTTGGAAGATAGTGTCAGGAACTGGGAATTGGCAGAAGGTAGGAAGCAAGGTTGGTCCCAAGAATGGGGCTGAGTGGGGAGAACCTCTCAACCTTTCAAACCTTGGGAAGCACATCCTGGATCCATCTGACAACGGCTAGAAGATTCTCAGAGTGGGGACATGCTCAGACTTGCTATTTTGTAGGATCCCTCTGGTAACCCTGGCAAAGAGTCTAGGAGGAGTGAGACTAGAGGCAGCGAGATGAATAAGGAGGCTGTTGCAAACACAACTGGAAGACTTGAACTAGAGTCATGAATAGAGAGGAAGGGATAGATCTAAAACATACCAGGGAGACAGAAAGAATAAGACCTGGCCAAGGGGTGATAGGTACAAAGGAGACAGGGAGTCAAATTGAGTTCCAGGTTTTTTATTTTCCAGATGGCTTATGATACCCATCTGGCCCTAACATTAAAGGACAATTTATTTTATAGATTTAGTCATACAGGAACAGATATCCTCAGGCTTCGCTCAGCAGCATGGAATGTGAACTGTGTTTCTTCAGGTCATCCTAGCCTTACATGGGCTAGGGGATGTGGGGATAAGGTTGTGAAGTGTGTGTAGGTGTTCAGGGTAGAAGTGGGAAGGAAGTAATGGCTTTTCTTTTGTTTTAATTGTAGTAAAATACGGACAACATATTGTATTTACTGTCTTAGCGATTTTATTTTTTTTTTTTAATTTTTTTTTTCAATGTTTATTTATTTTTGGGACAGAGAGAGACAGAGCATGAACGGGGGAGGGGCAGAGAGAGAGGGAGACACAGAATCAGAAACAGGCTCCAGGCTCTGAGCCATCAGCCCAGAGCCCGACGCGGGGCTCGAACTCACGGACCGCGAGATCGTGACCTGGCTGAAGTTGGACGCTCAACCGACTGCGCCACCCAGGCGCCCCTGTCTTAGCGATTTTAAACATGCAGTTCAGTGGTATTAAGTATATTTACATTGTTGTGCACCTGTCATCACCATCCATCCCCAGAACTCTTTCCATCTTGTAAAACTGACTCTGTACCCATTCAATTATAATTCTTCATTCTGTACTCTTCCCAGGTCCTCACAAGCACCATTCTGCTTTCTGTCTCTATGAACTTGACCATTCTATGTACCTCAAATGACTAGAACCATACAATATTTATCTTTTTGTGACTAGCTTGCTTCACTTAGCACAATGCCCTCAAGGTTGATGCACATTATAATATATGTGAGAATTCCCTTCCTTTTCGTGGCTTAATAATATTCCATGGTATGTATATATCACATTTGTTTATCCATTCACATCTCGCAATGGACACTTGGGTTGCTTCTGCCTTTCAGTCATTGTGAATAATGCTGCTATAAACATAGGTGTACAAATATCTCTTCGAAACCCTGCTTTCCATTGCTTGGGGTGTAGACCCAAAAGTAGAGTTGCTGGATTATATGGTAATTCTATTCTTAATTTTTTGAGGAAGTGCTATACTGTTTTCCACAGTGGCTGAATCATTTTACATGTCACCAATACTGTACAAGAGTTCCAATTTCTCCACATCCTCACCAACACTTGTTACTTTGTTTTTTGGGTTTTTTTTTTTTGTTTTGTTTTGTGTGTCTGTCTGTGTGTGTTTATAGTAGCCATCCTAAAGGGTATGAGGTGAGAGCTCACTGTGGCCTTTTGCTCCAGCTTTCATTAGCTAGAAGCAGCTAATGTCTCTTTTAGTTGAGGGTTCCATAGAGTTTTCTGAAGTGACTTACACCATTGTTCTTGCCCCTGCTTTTTCCTGGTCACTGTTGTGATATTTCTTCTAGACGTGGATGCCTCTGTTGCTGAACTAATGTTCAAAATGGCCACCCCTGCCATCATTGGTGGGTGGCTACTTCTTGCTCTGTTCTGATAGCCATCAAGCCATGAGAGGTAATCACCCTCTCCCACTGCCCATCAGTCCCCAACAGAACCTTACACTCATAGCCTCACTTGCACTGGTCTGAACCAATCATTTGACTTGCATTCAGTCTACTTCTGCCCCCTCTCTACCTGACACAAGGAGAAGGGCCAGAAAATAAAGTAGAAGGTGCAAACCTGGGCTACATTCCCACATTGTCCCCCTTTGCAGCCTAAGCCTGGTCTCCCTTGCTCCCTCCTCCTCTTCTAGTGTAAGTACTTTCCCCAGCCTGGATATAGTCCTGGAAGTGAAGGAGTGACCCTCAGTCTCCACCCACTTGAAGCATTCGCCCTGCAGGATGACTACCAGTGCCATGGATCCAACCACTGTCTGCATGAGCCTTATAGGGCTTTCCCGCAGATAAAACCCTAATGTGCCTACTCAGGGATTCTGAATTCAACCAAGGATATGAACATAGGTCTTTCCTCTGGCCTCTTGCTTTAATGTCATAGAGATTTCAGACCAGATTGCTAGAATTTAGACCTATCCTTCTGTCTAATATAGAAATTATTCATAGTTAAGTATCATATAAATCCTGGTAAAACAGGTTCCTGCAGTAGCTCAACATAGTATTTTCTATACATCATTTCTTATTCTGTTCTATGCTCAGATCTGAGGTTTGGGGCCTGCGTTAGTTTCCTGGGGCTGCTGCCACCAATGAACACAAACTGGGTGGCTTAAAACAATAGACATTTATTCTCTTACAGTTCTAGAGGCCAGACCCCCAAAAGGATCAGCAGGGGCCGTTCTTTCTGAAGGCTCTGAGGAAGTATCTGTTCCGCACCTCTCCTCCAGGTTCTGGTGGCTCCCGGCAACCCTCAGCATTCTTTGGCTTCTGGCCTAACTCCAGTGTTGGTCTCCATCTTCACAGTTCTTCTTACCCATGTCTGTGTGTTAAATAACATTTTCCTTTCTCTTACAAGGACACCAGTCACTGGATTTGGGGCCCGCCCTCAATCCAGGATGACCTCAGCTCAGAATCCTTAATTATGTCTGCAAAATTCCTATTTCCAAATATGGTCACATTTCTAGGTACAGGGGTTAGGACTTAAATCTATCTTTTGGGAGTGACTGTGCACCCATGATGGGGCCCAACAGGCGGGTCACATCTGTAGCAGTTGTTCCACCGAGGTGGTGACCTAGAAAAAAGCTCTATCTGATAATTGGCTATTTGGAACAAATTGGGAAATAGCTTCCTTCTGACTTTAAAGTTAGGTCATATGCTCTGAAGAGTATTTGTTGTTAATGAGAATTTAGAGTCTCTCTCTCTCTCTCTCTCTCCGCCCCCCCTTGAAACATGCCCACACACACAATTGTATTGTAATTTTCTACTTTAAATAATTTTCCCATTTTCTAAAGTGAATTCCTCTCAGTTTTCCACAAGACATTCCATTCTCCATCTTCACCTAGAATTGGACAAATGACTTAGCTTTTCAAAGAATGTCTCCCACATTCTTCAAAATCACACATTCTCCCATATTCCTTAAGGCAAGGAATTGCCTTTTGTCACCATGTTCCTTCCCTGAATGTGATGGTGAAAAGGCCTTGACCACCCCCACCCTCTTGCCAACTTTAGCTATGGCCACATGCTTCTCCTGCTCAGAAGCCAGCAGGAGACAGTAGCTGGGATGCTGGAGCTATTTAGAGTGGTATGATTAGTTTTCACTCTCCTGACCCACAGGCTTTGCCATTTGATGAATTTACGACATTGCTTGTGAATATCAGTTTCTACTTAGTAACTAACAAGAATGACTGATTACACAATCCCAAATTGATACTTGGAAACTTTTAAGAAAAAAAAGACTGGGAGATGAGATTTATTACCATTCTCAAGTGCTTCCTGAACAGAATTTAAAACTCCCTCCTGGAAAAGATTGTAAAATAAGACTCTCCTTGGCCAAGGGAGAATAGTCTACAGAAACCAAACATAAATATCAAACAAGGAAACAAAGTCTTCTGGGAGAAATAAGGATGGCAATGAGATGTGGAAGTCAGAGAGAGAAATTGAAAGAGAGAGGGAGAGAGAGAGAGTGGGACACATGTTTGCACAAGCCTAATGATGTCAGCCTGTTCACAAGAGTTCACAAGAATGCCTTCCCCACTTACCACAAGGGAGCCAAGACCAGTATGAAGATGGGGCTCTTCTAATCATGGCCTCAGTTACTTTCCTCTCCCCATTGTTTGTACCCACTCTGTGTTACACAATGCCAGGACTAGGAAAAAATGATACTGCCTGAATCTCATTGAAGTGTTCTTTAGCCTCAACGGTGACGTGAAGCCTGCTTTAGATACCTTAAAAATTGGTTGGGCACCTTGAAACTGACTTTAGCAAGAATTAAATCTGTGGCATTGAGTTATAGAGAGGAAAACTAGCTCTTTTGGACTAATGGTAGGTGTACTACTTTGCAAAAAGGAGACCAGAAAGGGAAGTGGAACACCCTAACATAAAGAGGTGCAGTACTCTCTATATTCACTGGACCATAGCAGCTGCAAAAAAGGTATAGTTCATCTCCTTAAATTAAATGGAGAGATGCTCCTTTTCTTCACAGGATGGAAACCACTATGATAATCTACACAAGTATTTAACTTACCAGAAAAGTGGTTTAAAAAATTAGTGACAAATTGTTTTCTCTTTTACCTCTGTGCTTTTGCCCAGAGGAAGAGACACAATATTATACTATTGGTACTTGCCTGCTGTCCTCTGGGAAATAGTCTCTCAATATGGAAAAGACAGGGATCAGAATAGCCCAGGAATAAGGGAATCCATCCATCCATCCATCCATCCATCCATCCATCATCCTACCAACACATTGAGTACAGGGGCATTCAGCACTGTAAGGGATGTAAAGGTAAATATGACACAATGCTGAAATTATATACCTTTTAACTGCAGAATCTTGTGATTCTGTAGTTTTCCCCATTTGATGATAAATCCACCAATCTTCCTCTAGCCATGCTCAGCAGTTGACTACCAGAGAAAGAGGTATCTATCTGAAGTCAAGAAATTTATGTTCAAATCCCAGTCCTGTTACAAGTTGTGTGGTTATGGGTTAATTAATTAAACTGTCTAGACCACAGCTTCCTCATTTGCAAGTGAGAAATAATTCCACCTTCAGAGTTATAGGGAATAAACAAAATATATAAAACTGCATGTAGTAGTTCTCTTTCTCCTAATTCTTATAGGAAGACCTTTCCATCTAACAAGAATGTAGCATTTCTCTGTAAAATAGTCTATGGTATTTACAACTTTGGTTTAAGACTTGTAAAGAAAGGAATTTAATTGTATTCCTCAAGTCAGTATTACCTGGCAGGTCTCCTGGTGTTTTTTTTTTGCGGACTATCTCCTTTCCAGGATTCTCAGAATGTCCTAGTCTGAAGAAGTTTCGAAGTTCTCGGTCCACCTCCTGCTTCGTGCCAGGTCACCTTGGGTTTCTGTCTTTTCCAGCGCTGCATCTCCTTGAATATTTATGGTTTTAGCACATGCTAATGCATTTAGGAGCTCCAAAGGAACCATTATTGCTCTTACTCATGCTTAAATGTTTGCTCACCCAGCCCATAGACTCGCTGGCACATACCAGGGAGCCACATGCTTTTCCCAAGTATGTGGGTCAAAGGCTATTTTTTATCATTTGGGTCAGATACATACTATTTATAAACTTATCTTAATTAGATTTTTAAAAATATCCTAAAGTTTCTCCAGCCAAAACTTTGGGTTCAGAAAATGTTTATTCCTGAATGGTATTTTTTATTATTCAAAATGCATTTATGGTTCTTGAGAAAAATAAGATGAGAATTGGTAAATGCCATTTGAAATAAAGGGGGAAATATCTACAGAGGTGGAAATTCCACACTATTTTTCTAATTTCATAGAGATTACACTGGGCATAATTGTGGATTTTTAAAAAGACCTTGCCCTACCAATTTCTTCTGCCAACCAGATCTGAGATTATGGGCAAATAATCTCTCAGAGTTTACTTTTCCAATTTGTAAATGGGGAGTATAATACCTAAGTTCAGGATAGTGTGAAATCATAGGTAATGCCTGTAAAGCATGTGGAAGACAGCCTGAAACATTACACTCAATAAACACTGTATCCTTGTTTTGATTTCCTCATATTTCCCACTACATGCATATGTACTGTATCTCAAGGGTGGGGCCTTTTGTAGGTCAAAGTGTCAGCTTCACCATATAAGCTATCACCAATGCAAAATTTTTCTTCTATGCTTGAAGGATGTTACCCTTCCCTTTTTTATATATGAATACTAAAATTTGGTGGTAGAGATTATTGATTACATACATTATTGAATATAGATTATATTTAATCTATATTGTAGTCTAGCACACAGAGAAGTAGTTTAAATCCCCCCATTTCATGCATTGTGGATATACATATTGAACACCTTAGGTGTCTGGGGCTGTTAGGCTTAAGTACACAGTGATAACCAAACATACATGCTCCATATTTTCATGATGTTTCAAACCTTAAATACAAAAATTAGATGTGTAATTACAAATTGTGGTAAATGCCATGAAATAAAGGACTAAAGGTTATGAGAAGGAATAACACAGGGAACAAAACTTAGAGGATTGGTCAAAGCAGCCTTCTTGGGGAGAAATGTCTTTTATTTAAGCTTTGACCTATACCAAGAGCTGGTCAGGAAAATAACAAAAACAAATTGCATTCCAAGTGGAGCCTGGGAAAAGTGGATCTATTTTGAGAAACCAGGAGAAGAGAAGGTCCCAATCACCTAATGAAAAGGAGCATGAGGAAAGATGGCATTAGAGGGGTGACAGGGCACGACCGCCAAGGTCTTGTGGTCATGTTACAGGGTCTACATGTTATTTTGTGTACAGTGGAGATAACAGAAGTATTTTAAGTGGAGGAATGAACTGCTCAGATTCAGGATTTTTAGATGACATTCTAGCTGCAGTGAAAAGAATGAGTTGGGATTTGGGTGGGAAGGGAAGCGTGGAGGTTAAGAAAGGAAGCAGGGAGACTAGGCAGAAGGTGGTGAGAAACCACTGGCTTGGCCTAAGTTGGAGGCAGAGTTAAGAGCACCTGCTGCTGGATGGATCACAGGAAAGAGGTTGAGGAGGGAAGGACTGACAATGAGTTCTCTTTCCTGCTTGAGTAACTGAAAACAGTGCCCCACTAACAGAGCATCACAAGAGTGGTCTTAAGTTGGTCATGGATTTCAATTGCTTATTAATTGGGTATTAATTTATATACTTAGAGAATTTTGCTTAGGATTTTCTTTTTTCATTGTTTTGTTTCTACCAAATTGCTAGTTGTTACCATCTTGATTGTCTAGTTGATGGTCTCCAATTCTTTGCTGGCAACAAGACCTTCGACATAAGAGTATGGAACTGTTGGGTTGTCTAGGTACATCATCTTCTACCCAGTCTTAGTCATCGTTGCAAATCTTTAATAACCACTGCTTTAGAAGAATGTCAGACTCCAACAGGGTTGTTCTCATTGTTCTCTGAACATCTGCCCGTTTTTTTTTTTTCCTGCACCTTTGCTCTTGTCTGCAATGCCCTGCTCCTTCCTGCCTGCCAAGTAGAAATTTGATCATCCTTTAAGATTCTTTATGCTACTGCCTCTGAGAAGCCTTTATGGATCAATCAGCTCAGTTGACTTCTTCTGACACATCAAACTTGACCTTGAAATCTTAGTTTTCTTTGTATGAGTATGGGTCTTTTCTACTCACTTACATTGTAAGTTTCTTGAGGACAAGGATGAGGTCTTTCCATGCTTCCAGAAACTTTCATAAATCCTCACACATGGTCAAAATTTAAAAATGTTTCTTGGTCAAGTCAGGTGGGAGAGGAGCCTGCTGAAGAGAATATTCTGGGTCAGGTACAACCTTAAAACAATGTTTACACTACAAACTAAAAGCAACTACCTGATGGCACATAAATAATATTAAGTTTCTGCACATATCTGCACATATCACAAAACAGTTATGTCATGGCCTCTGTTTTCTCCTACCTATCAATGCATATTGGAGACTCAACTTGAAGAACATATTTTTTAGAGCTTTGTGATATTTCAATGCTATCTGTGCTGTACATTCTAGAGTCACATTGTTTGTTTTTGTTTTTCATTCTCTGAAATATATTCATCAAGACAGCTTCTGGGCGTGGATCCAAAAAACAGTTTCAAGAAACCAGGGAATTAAATAGCACCAACCAAATTTTCAGTTGTAACAATAACTATTAAGCAGATCTCATTTAATTCTGGTCTGTGATCTGGACCATGGAAAATTAACTCTTGCCTTTTCAAGTCTCAATATTTATGAAGCTGGGATACCAAACTAGTGTCTGTCTAGATTTTTGATACCCTAACCCCCAACCCAAGTGTGCCATATCATAGCACACATATCTTTAAAGCATGTCTAAAGTTGTTTTCTTTGAGAATTTGGGGAATTTTCAAAATAATCTGGAAGCCATTTATAGTATCATAAAGCCAGTATATGTAGTCTTTTTGTTTAGGAGCTTGAAGTTAAAAAAAAAAAAAAAAAAAAAAAAGGAAAGCAATGTCAATATGGACACAACATAATTTTTACATTGCATTTTATTGTCCTGTTTCTGGAAACCATTCAGAATTCTTTGAACTGGATTCCTCTGCTCCTTTTGTCTGGGGATCTCAACATCTACCCTAGTGGTTCTTAACCCAAGCTCAAATTAGAATGCTCTGTGGAACTGACATCCAGGCACCAGGGTGATTCTAATGTGCAGCCAGGGTTTAAGACTAAGGAAGCTAACTAAACATTAACACGCTATAGCAGATGTGCTTCAATCTGAGCACAGTGGAGTGGAAATGTTCATAACAGCCTTCATTACAATAGGTCCAGTCTGGAAACAACCCAAATGTCGATCAAAAGTAACTAAATGGATAACTAAATCATTAAATACTCACACAAGAGAATGCAATATGGCAGTACCAATAGCTGAGTTATAGCTATGCAAAACAGCATAGATGAGCCTCATAATGTTGATTGGAAGAAGCCAGACCTAAATAAATGTATATTGTTCCATTATATTTTTATAAGATTCAAACATGGACAAATTTAATCTATGTTGTTAAAAGTCAGGATATTGATTACGTTTGGGGAGGGAGATGGGGCAGGAATGGGGAGAGATGACAGGGAGAAAATTCATGGTGTTGATAATGTTCTCTTTTTGGAGCTTTGCAAAGTTAGAAGCCTAAGGTTATACAACATAAAATTATGGTTTTGCTTTATCATTTCAGTATGACCTCAAATCTATATGCTGAAATAATTAAAGAAATTCAACTATATTAACAAACAATATAATCTTTTGGAAGAAGCTCTTTGGTGAAAAATAATAATAATGAAAGTTTACGGTGTCATTTATCATTATGGGTCTTGATTTGCTACTAGTTCTTGTTTTGTTTTGTTTTTTTCAATGTGATGCAGTCTTGGAGACAGACCTACTTAAGATAATATTTTGGAAGTTAATATATTAATTACAGTAAATGGGGGTCTAAGAAATCTGTTCATTTAAGTCTATTCTAAAGCAAATAGCATATGGTATAAAGCCAATTATATGATTTGCAAACAAATGTAATATCTTACAGATTCACATTGGTTTTTCTTTTTTAAAACTTTTAGGGGCACCTGAGTGGCTCAGTTGGTTAAGCATCTGACTTCAGCTCAGGTTATGATCTCATAATCCATGAGTTTGAGCCCTGCGTTGGGCTCTGTGCTGACAGCTCAGAGCCTGGAGCCTGCTTCAGATTCTGCGACTCTGTCCTGTCTCTCTGCCCCTCCCCTGCTAGTGCTCTGTGTCTCTCTCTTAAAAATAAATAAACATTAAGAAAATAAAAAATAAATTAAAATTTTTTTAATGTTTATCTTTTGAGAGAGAGGGAACACAAGCAGAGAAGGGGCAAAGAGGGGGGACAGAGGATCCAAAGTGGGCTTTGTGCTGACAGCACTGAGCCCGGTGTGGGGCTTGAACTCATGGACTATGAGATCATGACCTGAGCTGAAGTTGGACACTCAGCCAACTGAGCTACCCAGGTACCCCCAGACTCACATTGTAATATAGACCTTAGCAGGGTTAACACTGGACTATTTTAGACCACCCTTGATGTCTTGAAAGTACCTAATAAATTTATGAGTTGAAACATTTTATTGATTCAGCTGATACTGGACTGAATCATTTAATTTACTTTGAAATGTTGTTTTCTGATTATGATAGTAATATAAGTTTATTGCAGGAAAGTTAGAAAATAATAAAAAGAAAAATGTTCATAATTCAAACATCTGGAGGTAAGCACTTCTAAATATTTTTTTAAAGTTTATTTATTTTTGACAGAGAGAGTGTACATGCGTGAGAGAGGGGCAGAGAGAGAGAGAGAGAGACAGAGAGAGAGAATCATAAGCAGGCTCCATGCTGTCAGTGCAGAGCCCAACATGGGTCTTGAGCCCACAAGCTGTGAAATCATGACCTAAGCAAGAATCAAGAGCCAGATGCTTAACCCACTGAGCCACCCCACTTGGAGGTAAGCACTTCTAACACTGTGGTATAATCCTCTGGGAAGAAGTATATGTATATGCATTTAAACAAAATTAGCTACATAGCTTTGAATCCCTTTTGTCATCTAGTTGTATAAGCATTTTGCTAAGTCATAAATGTTCTGCAGGGCTATGAATTTTAAAGGTCACATAGCATGCCATAACTTATTTAAACACTACTGTTGATCATTTAGGGTTTTCCATTTACTTGCTTCCATTGGGTGCAAAGAATGAGCTTTGCAAGGTGTAGAAAACAGGGTAAGGACTGTCAGTTGTATCTCAATTAAAAAGGAAAAAGAACTACAGCAGGTAATGTGAGGGGGAGGAGCTGGCATGAGCAAATTTTTGTGCACCTTGTCTATTGCTGGCATCCTTCTCTCCCTCGTCCTCTTCTTTTGTCTACTTAACCCCTAGCCCCCACCTTTTTCTTCCTCCTTCTTCTTCTCCTCCTCCTTTTCTCTGGCTACACTGGCCTCCTTGCTTCCCATCAGTACACAAGTTTACTCTCCTGCCTTTGGGAATTTGTGGCTCCTTCTGCCTAGATCACTTTCCTGTCACCATGTAGTTCCCTCACTTCCTTGAGGTCTTTATTCAAATGTCACCTTTTCAGTAAGACCCTCTCTGGTCACCCTATCTAGTATTTCACACACTTAACCCCAATTCTTATATCGTCTCCAAGATTTGTTTACCTTTTTGCCTCTAGCATTTGTTATTATCTACCATAGTTTCTATTTCCATTATCTTTGTCAGTCTCCCCCACTGGACTATTAAGCACTAAGAGCACAGGGATCTTCACTCCTTTTGTTTGCCGCTGAATCCTCAGTGTCTAGACTGTGTCATCTCATTCTAAATGCTCAAAACATATTTGTTGAATGAATCAATGAATCAACATCACTGTTGTCATAATCATCATCAACATCCCATCTCCTTCAGGAATCCTTTATTGAATATCCACGCTGTATGGAAATTTATAATCCAGTCAGAGCAACTGGGTACATAATTTAACAGACTCCATTACTTGAAGTAACCCCCTCAGAGTATATCCTCAGAGACAGATCAAACAATGAAATTGAATAGATGGTATTTGTTTATGTCACTGAACATAACAGCTAGACCATAAGAAGCTGGAAAAACTGCTCTGAGTACATAATTAACCAGATTAAAATGATTCAAAAGGGATTTGTGAAGGAAAGGAAATTCAGGGTTAAGGAACCTCTTAATCTTCCCAATTCTTGCAAAATGTGAGGAATAATTTATTAAGATGACAGGATTTATCCACCTTATCTAGAAGAACAAGACAGCCTGACCTAGTCTGCCCATAGTAACTCTGCCAAACCTCAGTAGTGGATCAACTCAAAAGTACATTTTCCTTGTTCCGCCTCCTGTTCCAAAACCAATAGACGCTGTTGAAGAAAAGCAAGTAACCAGCTCCATTGCACATATGCAATACTCAGCTTCATGCAGGCCCACAGCTCTGCTTAGCAATCCTAGAATAGATAGGTTCTCAATAGTTTTGGTCCAGAACCCACTTTGTACTAAATTATTAAGGACCCCAAAGAACTTTTGTTTATGTGCATCGTATATATCGATGTTTATTAGAAATTAAAATCAAGAAATTTCAAAAATATTTAAATCATTTAAAAATAGCAATAAAATCAATATATGTTAATACAAATAACATATTTTTATGAAAAATAACAATATTTTCCAAAAGAAATCAGTGAGAAGATGAGCATTGTTTTACATTTGTGCTAATCTCTTTAATGATTGATTTAATAAAAGATAGCTGGATTCTCATATCTGCATCTCCATTCAGTCTGTGTAGCTTCTGGAAGACTCCACCATCCACTCATGAGTGAGAGTGAAAATGTAGTAACTTATTGCACTGAGTCTGTCTTCCTGAAGTTTCCTGATGGTTTTTGCTTGTTACCAATAACCTCCCAATCAATGTCAAATCCTGTGGTAGGGATTTAGCTAAAGGTATTGGGGAAGACTTCATGGGCATTGAGGTAGGTATTAAAGGCTGACTCTGAGTATACAAGTCAAGGTAGAAGAAAGGGCAGTGATGGGTGAGGGTGTAGGGAGAACAGTCTCTGTGACAGGAGATGAGGGAAACTGAGGCTGGAAATGTCCCATAAGGAATCTGGGCTCCCCCTGGGGGCATTAAGAAGCATGGAAGGTGACAGGCAGACTAGTTTGGGAAGGAGGCGTGTTGAGAAATACTTCCTTTTTAGAACAAGAGGAAAGGGAGCAAAGGATACAGATATTGCTAGTGGTGGTAGTGACATGTAGGAGAGTAGAGTGCTCATTCATCTACTCAGTGGATTATTGAGCTCCCCCTAAGTACCATATGATTTATAGTTTTACTTACTCTGCATGTATAAGATGAACACCATTTGGGAGGAGGGGTATGGTTACAGCTTAGAAGGGCAGTAAAAGTTTGAAACAACTTCTGCAACTGGTATTGGTAAGGGTCTCACAAAGATTGACAGTCAAAGAACCACTAGGGTTTCATCAGTGGATAGGCTAATCCATGGTCAGGAAATTGTAAGAGCCAGTGGAGCAGAAGACAAAAAGTGTAAATGAACTATGAGTGCTCATGAGAGCGTAGTTACGATGATTGGCCCTAGATTTCAGGTTTGTTTTTTTTTTCAAATCAAGGTAAAATTTACATAACATAAAATTAACCATTAATCATTTTAAAGTGTCAGATTCAGTGGCATTTAGTACATTCACAGTCATGTGCAACCATCACCTCTGTCTACTTCCAAGATATTTTATCACCTAAGAGGTAGTCCTGTTCCCATTAAGCAGTCACTGCCCATTCACCCCTCCTCCCAGCCCTAGGAAACAATTAATTTCTTCTCTTTCTATGGATTTTCCTGTTCTAGGTGTTTCATATCAATAGAACCATTCAATATGTGACTTGTTTCTTCACTCAGTATTATGATTTCAAACTTCTTCCATGTTGTAACACATATGAGTACTTTATTTCCTTTTGCTGCCAACTAATGTTCCATTTTATGGATATACTACATTTTGTTTATCTATTCGCCAGCAACGCACATTTGTGGTTTATTTCTACTTTTTAGCTATTATGAGTAATGTTGCTATGAACATTTGTGTACAAGTTTTTGCGTGGACATATGTTTTCGTTTTTCTTGGGTATATACCTAGGAGTGGAAATGCTGGGTCATAGGGTAGCTCTACGTTAAACTATTTAAAGGCCTGCCAAACTTTTCCAAAGCAGCAATGTATTTCCACCAGCAATACATGAGGGTTCTAAATTCTCCACCTCTTTGCTTGTTATTATTTGTCTTACTTTATTATATCCTTCCTTGTGGGTGTAAAGTTGTAGTTTGACTTGCATTTCCGTAATGACTAATGCTACTAAGCAACCTTTCACATGCTTACTTACCATCTGTACCTTTTCTTTGGTGAAGGGCCAGTTCAGCTCTTGCCCATTTTCTATTTGGATTGTTTGTTTTTTTAGCATTTCGAGAATTCTTAATATATTCTTGATGCATACGTGATTTGCGAATATTTTCTCCCATTTTGTACCTTGCCTTTTCATTCTCTTAACAGTGTCATTTGCAGAGCAGAGACTTTTAATTTTGTTGAAGCCCAAACTACTATTTTAAAAAAATGTATGGATCATGCTTTCTCATGTCATGTCTAAGAACTGTTTGCCTAACTTTACTTTCTGAAGACTTCCTCCTTTTTTCTTATAAAAGCTTTACAGTTTTACACTTTTACATTTACATCCACAATCCATTTGAGTTAATTTTTATACAAGTTTTGAATTTAGGTCAATGCTTACTTATATTTATTTTGCCTATGAATATTTAATTGTTCAGTAACATTTGATGAAAGACTATATCCCCTTTACCATTAGATTGGCTATGTGTCATTGTCAGAAATTGGTTGACTATGCTCGTGTATAGCCTCAATTTCTGGATTCTCTGCTATGTCTCCTTGACCTATTTGTCCATCTTTCTTCAATACCACACTGCCTTGATTACTGTAGGTTTATAGTAAGTCTTAAAATGGGGTAAAGTGAGTTCTCCAACTTTGTTCTTTTTCAAAGCTGTTTGGCTGTTCTAGTTCCTTTGTCTTTTCATACACATTTTAGAATCAGCTTGTTGATATTCACAAAAAATTCTGGAATTTTGATTGGGATTATGTTGAATCTATAGATTAAGTTGAGAATTGACATCTTAACAATTCTGAGGCTTCCATGGATAGACATGACATATCTTTCCATTTATTTATATCTTCCTTTATTTCTCCAATCAGCCTTCTGTAGCTTTCAGCATACAGATCCTGTACATGTTTTGTTAGATTTAAATCTAAGTATTTCAATTTTTGGTATGATTTTGAATGGTACTTAAAAAACTTTTCATATTAATTGTTCATTGCTAATGTATAAAAATAAAACTGATTTTTATATATTGACCTAGTATTCTGGGGCTTACTAAATTATTTATGAGTTCTAGAAAATTGATGTATACTCCTTAGGATTCTTTTGGATTCTTAGGATGTTGATAATTACATCATTTAAGAGTTGAGATAGTTTTCAGGGTGCCTGGGTGGCTCAATCAGTTGAGTGTCTGACTCTTGGTTTCAGCTTAGGTCATGATCCCAGGGTCATGGGATCATGTCCCGTGTTGGGCTCTGTGCTAAGCATGGAGTCTGCTTAAGATTCCCTCTCCCTCTCTCTCTTTCTCTCTCTCTCTCACCCTCTTTGCTCACTCTTTCTTTCTAAAATAAAAATTAAAAAAATAAAAGAGTTGAGATAGTTTTCTTCTTTTTTTTTTTCCAATCTGAAAGCCTTTTTTTTATGCCTTTTCTGTCCATGCCATGCTTGTGCTCAGGGGAGGTACTGGTATTTATGACAATTTGCACACAGAATTGGGAGATTCCCTTCTTTGATTCTCTCCTTTCTTGGATTTCTCCCAAACTTTCCACATTCAAAGGGATCCTATTCTAGCTCCAGTCCAAGGTGGTAGTATAGGAAGACCTTTAACTCACCTCCTCCTATGTGAAAGAGGACTTCAACTACCTCCAGATTGACCTTAACTTTCTAGTTGATTAAGTTCTTCTTTCCAGTTTGTCTCTTAATTCAGGCCAAAGACCCTGAGGGCAAAGCAACGTGCCTGACGGGAACTGAAACTATCCCTCAAACAATAAGGACTGCCCTGAGCCAATAAGACTCCACCATCAACTCCAAGACAATGACCAACCT
Organism: Puma concolor; assembly: GCF_028749965.1. Taxonomy (NCBI): domain Eukaryota; kingdom Metazoa; phylum Chordata; class Mammalia; order Carnivora; family Felidae; genus Puma; species Puma concolor. The sequence goes on along the minus strand of NC_141668.1, from coordinate 92,317,143 downwards.
GACCTTTACTGCCCACCTGCATGTACCCACCCACCTTTGTCCCACATTTTCTTTACATATTCCTGGAAGTATTTTTGGTACTTTAGAGACAGTCTTTGATGTTAGTCTGCTATCTTCCTGGTGTTGGCCTCACTGAATAAATTCCCTCTTTGTTTCATCTCCACTAGTTCCTCTGCCTTTGGATTTTGTCAGTGGTGAGTAGACAAACCTGGTCTTTTTGGGTCCCCTGGAGCTAGGTGCTTTTGCACCCTAACTCCCTGGCTACATATTTGGTGAGCCAGCCAGGAGCTGTACTTCCAGTTTGTCCTGCTCCCTCAAGATTATACCTATTGATAGAACAATTCCTCCTGAAGAACCAAGGACTGACTGAACAGCTTCTGCCCAACAAAATATAGAATATCAAAAGACAACAGCAAGAGAAACAGACAGTAACAAAGGGAATCCTCACCCCTAATGTCGCCAAGGGAAGTGGGGAGAGATAGTACTGAGAGACCAGGAACAGACTCCTCTGTCCTTGGGCACAGAAAAAAAAAGCTGCAGTTTAAAAAGAGCAACTGGCGTATAAAAGAGAGGACTAGAATTCTGCCAACAATAACAGAGGAGCCATGGGAGCACTCTCTGGGTCACAGGGACTGGAGAATGACAGGTTTACATTTTTTTATCCACCATTTTTTTTAATGTTTATTTATTTTTGAGACACAGAGAGCACAAGCAGGTCAGGGGCAGAGAGAGGGAGACAGAGAATCCAGAGAGGGCTCCACACTGACAGCAGTGAGCCTGATGTGGGTCTCAAACTCATGAACTGCGAGATCATGAGATTATGACCTGAGCCAAAGTCAGCCACTCAATTGACTGAGCCACTCAGGCCCCACATTTTCCATCTGCCTTAAAAGCAAGGACCAGAGCAGGATCCAGTTTCTGTAGCTGGCCTGCTGCCTCAGTAAGCCCCAGGCCCACAATGCACACCAGTGCCAATTGCACTGGGACACACACACACACACACACACACACAAGCCATGCTTTTTTTTCTTTTTTCTTTAAAAAACTGCAGTTTCAAAGAGCAACTAGCATGTAAAAGATCCATGTCTGGACTGTACCCCACCTCAGCTCCTGCTGCCCCTTCAGGGCATTCTCTGGGTGGAGAGTCCTGGCACACCCTAGTTTACATCCACTTCAGCTTCAAATATCTTGTCGAGGTATCCTCGGCATGTAGAGCTCCAAGTCCCTTCAGCTGGTACCCACTTTAGTTTCAGCTATCCTGCCCAGGCACCCTCTGTGTAGAGAGCTCAAGGACCTCCTGACCCACAGACTGCTTTAGTTCCAGCCACTCTGCCAGGGCACCCCCTTGTACAGAGCTCCCCAGGACACATCAACTTGCATCCATTTCAGCTTCAGCTGTCCTGCCAGGGTATCCTCAATACACAGAATCCCAGGACACCCCAGCCTGCACTCACTTCAGCTTTAGCTATCCTGACAGGGCACCTGATATGTAGAGAGCCCCAGGATCCCCAGTCCAGGCCAGTCATGGCTTCAGCCAGCCAGCAAAAGTCACCAACTGCCACACACAGTCTACACAGGGGACAACCATATACAAGACCATTCCTTCAAGTTTAGGAGAAGTAGCTGCTCTGCCTAATCTATAGAAACAAATACAGAAAGCCAAGCAAAATGGGAGGCAGAGAAATATGCTCTAAAAGAAGGAATTAGAAAAAAATCCCAGAAAAGAACTAAAACAGATGTTCACTGGGTTGCAGAGAAAAGGGGAAGAACTAAGTGAGACCTTTAATAAAGAAATTGAAAATATAAAAAAGAATAAATCAGAGTTGAAGAATACAATAACTGAAATAAAAAAACATACTATAGGGAATCAGCAGTACACTAGGGTATGCAGAAGGACATATCAGTGATCTGGAAGACAGACTAATGGAAAGCACCAAGATGAACAGCAAAAAGAAAATAATTTTTTAAAAAATGAGGATAGGTTAAGGGATCCCTTGGAAATATCAAGTGAGCAAAAATTCACATTATAGGGATTCCAAAAGAAGGAGAAAGGGGTAGAAAAATTATTTGAAGAAATAATAACTGAAAACTTTCCTTAACTAGGGAAAAAAAATAGATGTCTAGGACAAGAAGCACAGAGTTCCAAACAAGATGAACCCAAGGAGACCCACACCATGATACATAATAATTGAAATGTCAAAGTTTAAAGATAAAGAAAGAATTTTAAAAGTGGTAAGAGAGAAGCAAAAATTTACCTATGATTAAAAACAAAAGCAAACAAACAAAAAACACCTAAAGCTATCAGCTGATTTTCAGCAGAAACTTTGCATGGTGGGAAAGAGTGACATGATATCTTCAAAGTGCTGAAAGGACAAACCTACCACCAAGAAAACTCTACCTGGCAAGATTATCATTAAGATTTGAAAAAGAGATAAAGAGTTTCCCAAACAAAAGATAAAGGAGTTTATCAGTATTAAATCAGCCATGTAAGAAATGTTAAAAGGGAAAGAAATAGGTGCAATTAGATATTACAGAATTGTGAATAAAAAGGTGTAAAATATGACAACATATACATAAAATATGGAGGTAGGAGTAAAAAAATGTTATTCTTTTTAAATTTCTAGAATGTGTTTGAACTTAAATGACCATCAAATTAACAGACTGTTATATTCTTGGGATGTTATATGTGAGTCCTACGATAACAACAAACTCAAAACACAAAAATACACAAAAAATAAAGAGAAAGAAAGCCAGTTATAGCACAACAGAAACTCATCAATGACAAAGAAAGAGAGCAAGGAAGAAAGAAGCAGAAAACTACAAAAAACAATGAGAAAACAAAGAACAAAATTGCAATAAGTACATACAGATCAATAATTACTTTAAATATAAATGGCCTAAGTGCTCCAATCAAAAGACATAAGGTGACAGGATGGATAAAAAACAACACCCATTGGGGCGCCTGGGTGGCGCAGTTGGTTAAGCGTCTGACTTCAGCCAGGTCACGATCTCGCGGTCCGTGAGTTCGAGCCCCGCGTCAGGCTCTGGGCTGATGGCTCGGAGCCTGGAGCCTGTTTCCGATTCTGTGTCTCCCTCTCTCTCTGCCCCTCCCCCGTTCATGCTCTGTCTCTCTCTGTCCCAAAAATAAATAAAAACGTTGAAGAAAAAAAAAAAATTAAAAAAAAACAACACCCATCTAAATGCTGCCTACAAGAGATCACTTCAGACCTAAAGACACACACATACTTAAAGTGAAGGGATGAGGGGCGCCTGGGTGGCGCAGTCGGTTAAGCGTCCGACTTCAGCCAGGTCACGATCTCGCGATCCGTGAGTTCGAGCCCCGCGTCGGGCTCTGGGCTGATGGCTCAGAGCCTGGAGCCTGTTTCTGATTCTGTGTCTCCCTCTCTCTCTGCTCCTCCCCCGTTCATGCTCTGTCTCTCTCTGTCCCAAAAATAAATAAAACGTTGAAAAAAAAAAAATTTTAAAAAAAAGTGAAGGGATGGAAATACATTTACCATGCAAATGAAAGTAAACAACAACAACAAAACCCCAGAGCCAGGGTAGCAATACCTATATCAAACAATATAGACTTTAAAGTCTTCAATAAAGCATTAGCAAACCCCACTAAACAATACACTAAAATGATCAAGTGGGATTTATTCCAGGGAATCAAGGATGGTTCGATATTCTCAAATCAATCAACATGATATGCCACATCAACAAAACAAAGGTAAAAATCATATGATTATCTCAATACATGCAGAAAAAGCATCTGAAAAAATTTAACATCTATTCATGATAAAAATTCTCAACAAAGTAGGCTTAGAGGGGACATACCTCAACATAACAAAAATACTATTTTGTAAAACTTTTTTTTATGTTAAAAAGCTCACACCTAACATCTTAATGTAAAAAACTGAGAGCTTTCCCTCTAAGATCAAGAACAAGATAAGGATATCTACTCTTGCCACTTTTATTTAATGTAGCACTAGAAGTCCTAGCCATATCAATCATATAAGAAAAAGAAATTAAAGTCATCTATATTGGTAAAGAAGCTAAACTGTCACTATTTGCAGAGGGCATAAGAATATACATAGAAAACCCTAAAACTTACCCCCAAAACTACTAGAAGTAATATATGAATTCAGTTAAGTTGCAGGATACAGAATTGATACCCAGAAATTGGTAGTGTTTCCATATAATAATAATGAAGCAATAGAAAGAGAAATTAAGAAAACAACACCATTCATAATTGCACCAAAAGAGTAAAATAGCTAGGAATAAACTTATCCAAAGAGGTGAAAGACCTGTACTATGAAAACCATAAAAACAATGATGAAATTGAAGATCACACAAACAAATGGAAAGATATTCCATGCTCATGGATTGGAAGAATTAATATTGTTAAAATGTCCATATTACCCATAACAATATACGGTTTCAATGTAATCCCTATCAAAATACCAAAAGTATTTTTCACAGAACTGGAACAAATAATGCTAAAATTTGTATGAGACCACAAAAGACCCTGAATAGCCAAAATAATCTTGAAAGACAAAAACATAGCTGGAGGTATCAAAATCCCAGATTTCAAGATGTACTACAAAGCTGTAAGTAATCAAAATAGTGTGGTAGTGGCACAAAAATAGACACATAGATCAATGAAACAGAATAGAGAGCCCAGAAATAAACCCATGATTATGTGGTAAGTTAATCTATAACAAAAGAGGCAAGAATATACAATGGGAAAAAGACAGTCTCTTTAACAAATGGTATTGGGAAACCTGGACAGCTACATGCAAAAGAATGAAACTGGACCACTTTATAACACCACACACAAAAATAAACTCAAAATGGATTAACGACCTAAATGTGAGACCTTAAATAATAAAAATCCTAAAGGGTAAACAACAGTAGTTTCTCTCACATCAGCTACAGCAACATTTTCTAGATATGTCTTCTAAGGTAAGGGTTACAAAAGCAAAAAAAAAAAAAAAAAAAAAAAAAAAAAAAAAAGAAAGAAAGAAAGAAAAAAGAACTATTAAGATTACAGCAAAATAGAGAAGGTCACAAAGGCCACCCTCAGGTAGAGTAATGAGACTTCACTTCTTGATGGGGAAATGGCAGGATCACATTGCAGAAGAGCACATTTGATGGGAGATACTGTGGTAGCCGTCTTTGGAAAATACAATCTGCTACACTCAGTTCATCTATTCCTGTTCATCTGCCAACACAGCTCACCTGTATCAGGAATGCTTCTGGGCTCCAGCTTGTTTAGTTACTTTCTTCATTTACTTGTGAACACAGAACAAATCACAATTACTAAAATGCATAGAGGAAGTCAGAGGGTATTAGTGTCACAAATAAATCATGTTTATTTCACAAACCAGAAAAAAAAAAAGATTACAGCAAAATAAAAAGGGTTTGTACAGCAAAGGAAACCATTAACGAAATAAAAAGACAACCTAACGAATGAGACAAAATATTTGCAAATGATATATCCAGTAAGAGATTAATATCTAAAAAATATAAAGACTTTATACAACCCAATACCAAAAAACCAAACAATCCAATTAAAAAATGGGCAGAGGACCTTCTTTCCAAAGAAGACACACAGATGGCAAATAGCTACATGAAGAGATGCTCAGCATTACTAATCATCAAGAAAATCCAAATCAAAAACACAATGACATATCACCTGTCAGTATGGCTAAAACCAAAAATACAACAAATAACAAGTGTTGACAAAGATACGGAGAAAAAGGAGCCCTTGTACACTGTTGATGGGAATGTAAATTGGTCCAGCCACTGTGGAAAACACTGTGGAAGTTCCTCAAAAATTTTAAAATAGGAATACCATATGATCCAATAATTCCACTACTGGGTATATACCCAAACAAAAACACTAATTTGAAAAGATATGCACCCCTCTGTGTACTTCAGCATTATTTACAATAGTGAAGATGTGAAAGCAACCTAAGTGTCCACTAATAGATGAATGGATAAAGGTGTGGTATAAGTGTGTGGTGGAATATTATACAGTCTTGCCAAAAATGATGAGATCTTGCCGTTTGTGACAATATGAATGGACCTAGAGGGTATTATGCTATGTGTAGTAAGTCAGACTGAGAAAGACAAATATCATGTGACTTCACTCATCTGTGGAATTAAAAAAAAAGAATAAAGAAACAAAAAGCAGAATCAAACCTGTAAATAGAGAACAACCTGATGGTTGCCAAAGGGGAGGGAGAATGAGGAATGAGCAACATGGGTAAAGGGAGATACAGACTTCCAGTCTGGGAATGAATAAGTCATGGGAATAAAAGGCACATTATAATGATATTGTAATAATGTTGTATGGTGATTGACGGTAGGTACATTTGTGGTGGGCATAGTATACTGTAGAAACTTGTTGAATCATTATGTTGTACACTGAAACTAGTATAACATTGTATTTCAACTGCATTCAAATAAAAAAATGAAAAACAAAAAGTAAGAAAATCCAAATCTGGTCCTTTGGCCAGAAAGCGAGGATTTCTTTTGGTGTTTTATTCGGCCTGCTGTTGCACATTTCTGCTACACTCAGTTTCCCTTGGTGGGGGGGGCAAAGTGGCAAAAAAAATAGCTAAATAAATAAATAAATAGGATTCCCTCATCCTCTGTGCTGTAGGACTGCTTTTCTTGGTATCTCTGGTCAGAAAAATGGGGTTTTTCTCTTAGGGTTTTGGTGCCCATTTCACTAGGTTGTAGCTCTTGAGGCAACATATTCTTGAGGCAAGGCAAAGAAAAGAAAAGAGAGAAAAAAAAACCCAGGAGATTTCCTCTACATTTTCTGGCTAATATGAGACTCTGGCCAGGAAGATAGGTCTCTACATATTGTTGCCTTTACCCACTTCAGAGTTTCACATTAGAGCTGCCCTCAGGTCAATCACTGGAGACAAAAGAGGGAAAACACAAATTTGTCATATAAGTCTGGATTAGTTAGGGGTGTCCAGAGAAATTGGGCCAATAGGAGACTATAAGTATATGATTTAATATGAGGAATTCACTCACACAATTATGAAGGCTGGGAAGTCCCATAATGTGCCATAATGTGCTGTCTGTAAACTGGAGACCCAGAAAAGCCAGTGGTATGATTCAGTCTAAGTTCAAAGGTCTGAGAACAGGGGAGAAAATGGCGTAAATCCAAGGAAGCAGGAGAAGACTGATGTCCCAGCTTATGCAGTGAGGAAAGAACTGGTGGGGACTAGGGGTGGGGCATGGATTCCTCCTTTTTCTGCCCTGTGTTCTATTCAGGACCTCAGTAGATTGAATGCTGCCCACACACACTGGGAAGGGCAGTCTGCTTTACTGAGTTCACCAGGTCAAATGCTAAACTCATCCAGAAACACTCTACAGATACCCCCAGGAATAATGTTTAGTCTGGGCACCCCATGGCCCACTCAAGTAGAAATGTAATAACCATTACAGGGTCATTCTTCAAGTTTTGATTCCCTTCCCCTATTCACCTCCTATTGTTAACTTTAAAAATTTTTTTAAATGTTTATTTATTTCTGAGACAGAGACAGAGACAGAGTGCGAGTGGGGGAGGGGCAGAGAGAGAGGGAGACACAGAATCTGAAGCAGGCTCCAGGATCTGAGCTGTCAGCACAGAGCCCGACGTGCGGCCCGAACTCACAAACCATGAGATCATGACCTGAGCTGAGGTCGGTCGCTCAACGGACTGAGCCACTCAGGCGCCCCTCCTATTGTTAACTTTTAAGTTCTAACGTAGTTGCTTTTTATATTCTGAGCAGTATATAATTGCAGTCAATGCAGGCAATGCACTGAAGTGGAAGTAAGCCTAAGAACCATGAAACTTAAGTGTTAGATGGATCATCAGTGAAGATGTTGAAATTATCTAGGTGATGACAGGAATCTGGGCAGAGAATGCCCAGGAGTAAGGTGTTAACATTTTTAATGAGTACATGTGTGTGGCTTGGGTAGCAGGAGATTACAGGGATGAAGATAGGCAGATGGAGCATGAAGACTGTCAGCTGGTGCATGAGTCTTCCAGGAGTTTTTCAAAGTGATTCAAAGTGGTGGAGCCACAGTCTAGATGTGGCAGCAAAACCCTATGTGAAGGCCCACCTTGCCTTCTAAGAAGTAGGAGATGGGTAGTCTATGCAAGGGTGACCAACTTTTGCCTTGAGAGAAATTTGAGGGAAGTTGTGTTGTGTAGGGACTGGTGTTTCAGTTAATATGAAAATGTTCTCGGTAAGGGAAGGGAAGAAGATCTTAGCTAGGGCACCAACATGCTACATATTACCTTACACTTGTAGCCCTTAACTCACCAAATCCTTAACACACTAATGGGAAGGCAGTGTAACATGGGTGACAGCATGCATGTTGGCATAGGAGCAGAGTTCGTGCCCATCCCAGTCTCACCACTTGTGTGTGATCTTGGACAAGTTACTTAACATCTCTGAAACTTAGTTGCCTCATCTGTAAAATAAAGATAATAACAAAGGGTCATGAGGATTAAATGATAGTATGTGCAAAGTGCTTAATCCAGAACCTGAAAACACAGAACAAGTGCTCCACAGATGACAGCTATCATTATCCCCATTTTAACAGCTAAGAGAGGTTAATATTCTGTCTGGGGTCAGATACCTAGGCGTGAATCTCAGGTCTTCTGACATTGATTCTTTAATTTGGAGGGAACCCAGGCCAGGATGGCTGGATGAGTAGAAGGAGGTGGACCAGTAAGCCAGTCCTCTAACCACCTCTTATTTGACACTGCAATTGCAGATTCCTCTCCTTCCAGTAAAAAAAAAAAAAAAAAAAGAATGAAAATCCCTCTAGAAGAGGTAATACACAGAACCTTACATGTAATATTAAGTTTCAGGCTCTGTAAAACTTGACATGCATCATCTTATTTAATCTCACAATGACCCTTCATGTGGGAGTCCTTATTCCAGTTTCCAGTTGAGGAAATTGAGACCTAGGAAAGTGAAATGACTTCCTCAAGTACCCATAGTTCATTAGTGACTGTGTTGGGCCATAACCCTATATCCTTCACATCCAGTGTGTTTTCTTCTGTGCTATGTGTTGCTCTCTCCCAAGGCGAACACTGCTAAATAATCATTTGAACAAAGCAGTAAAAAGATACATTTAAAACTTCTAGTTTTCACCCAGGCACTGTTCTCTGGGTGACTTTAGTGTTTTTCTCTCTGAGAAATAGAGGACAAATTCTCAAGCTCTGCCTTTGTTGCTGTGTTATGAAGACCAGTAAAAATTAGTAAATCTCACTGGCAGATTCAAGTTTCCAAGTTGAAGACAGTAGTTTGAATTCTCCTTCAGCCACATATTACGTGTGTTAAAGGTGAGAGCTGGGATTTCAAATGGCTTTGATAATCTCCATCAATGCCTTTTTTAAGATTTGACTGCTTATTCTCATTCTTTTCCTTTTTTTCTAACTATACTTCCCATCTGCCAGCTCGTCCCTTCTAGTTTCTCCCCATGTCTAGCAATTGTCATTCTCCATATGTCCACATTAAATCTATCATCTAAGAAGAAGAAAAAAAAATAAAAAACAAAACCAGAGAAGTAAGACTCAATATTAAAATGTAATTTGGAGTTAACACTTCTACTTCCAGCCAAATATAATAACAGGGACTGGATTTATACTCCTTCTGGAAACAGCTAAAAGAGTATACAAAATATATGAAAAAGCTGTTCTCAAGACATCAGACATCAGGCAATGAAGTACAGTGATCCCTGATGTTGGGGAATAAACAAAGTGATCCCTAGTGTCCTAGCTTACTGGCTGGGTGGAGTTTTGAGGCTCTGGTATAGAAAGGAGGAAACTGGCAAAGCCCAGCAGTTTCCCTGAATTGTGGACGAGGAGTCACTAGTTCAGGAAGGCTGCTAGATTTCACAGGGCAGAATATCAAAGAGAAGAAAGTTGCTCACAGAGAGAACTCCAGAGATCAACAGGGTGTCTGCCTTGAGTATTAAATTGAGCATTGATCAATTCTTGTGTATGAGGAAACTATCTGAGGCCAGGGGAAGAAAAACTCAAAAGGATTAGAAGGAACAATACCCACTGTCATACAGGGTCACTAATAATGCCTGTTCCTGATAGCCAGTGTGGAAGACCTCATAATTTACATTCCATTTGGAAAATACTTGAGTCTTGTGTCAGTACTGGGGAAAAATTATCCCTCAACTAAGTGCTGCCCTTGCCTTGCCTAAAATATCTTAAAAGAAAGACCTGAAAGGATCAAACAATTTCTAAGTAAGTAAACTATGTCCCAAAACAAAAACCAAGCATATTTACAGGAATCTAAAAATATCCAGCATTCAACAGGGGAAAATTCACAATGTTTGGCAACCAATAAAAAATGATCGGGCATGCAAAGAAGCAGGAAAATAAAACCCATAATGAAGGGGGAAATCAATTAATTGAAACTGACCCAGAAATTACACAAATGATACAATTAATAGATAAGAGCATTCAAATAGTTATTATAACTATACTCCATATATCCAAGAAATTAGAGGACAGAATGGACATTTTAAATAGAGACATGCTACTAATAAATAAGAGCTAAATCAAACTTCTAATGATGAAAACAATGACTAAAATGAGAAATCTGGTCTATGATTACTAAATGGGATTAATGGCATATAGACAGTGCAGAAGAAAAGATTAGTGAACCTAAAGACACAGCAATGGAAACCATCTAAAATGAAACACATGGAAAAAATAAGACCTCAGATGGTCTAATATACATGTAATTGGATCTCCAAAGAGAATGGGCAAGAAAACTAACTGAATAAATAATGGACAAAAAATTTCAAAGTTGATGAAAACTATAAACACATAGATCCACTAAGGTCAATGAACCTCAAGGACAGGAAACATGAGAAAAACTCCATTAAGGCACATCATAATCAAATTGCTTCAATCCAGAGATACAGAGGAAAAAGATAAAAATGAAAGCAATTGTCTCATCAGAACCAATGTAATCTAGAATACAGTAGGACAACATTTTTAAAGTACCTAAAGGATAAAATTGTTATGATCTTAGATTAGGCAAACATTTTTTAGCTACCCCACCAGCAGTATGATTCATTACAAGAAAAAAATATGATTGAGCTTTATCAAACTGAGTTCTTTTCAAAGAACTAACATTTGAAATGACAAGACAGAGACTGGGAGAAACTACTTACAAATCATATATGTGACACAGGACTTATATCTAGAACATTTGGACAATTCTCAAGACTCAGTATTATGAAGCTAAATAATCCAAAAAACAATGAGCAAAAGATTTGAAAAGACACATTACCAAAAAAGATATATGTATGGCAGATAAATATATGGAAAGGTGTTTATCATCATAAGGGGAAATGCAAATAAAAGCTACAATGAGATAACATTTCATACCCACTAGAATGTCTAAAGTCAAAAGACTGGGCTGCCAAGTGTTAGCTAGGATATGGAATAACTGGAACTCTCATATACTGCTGATGGGAATGTAAAAGTGAGAAAACTACTCTGGAAAACAGTTTGATAGTGTCTTAAAAAGTTGAACATGCAACCTAGCATATGACTCAGCCAAATCTACTCTCAAGTATTTTCCCTAAAGAGATCACAGTATATGTCCATACAAAAAATTTTACGTGAATGTTTATAGATGCTTTGTTTACAATAGGTTAAGGAGCACCTGGGTGGCTCAGTTCATTGAGCATCTGACTTTTCATTTCTGCTCAGGTCATTATCCCAGGGTTGTGGGATTGAGCCTCACATTGGGCTCCACAGTAAGCATGGAGCCTGCTTAAGATTCTTTTTTCTCTTTCCCTCTGCCCTCTCTCACTCATTCTCTCTCTCTTTCTCTCTCTCAAGTGAAAAGAAATAAATAGGCCAAACATGGAAAAAACTCAAATGTCCACTGACATGTTAATGGATAAACAAAGTAGTAATGGACTATTGACACACACAATTGTATGGATAAAATTCAAAATGCTAAGTGAAAGAAGCCAACTCCCCCACCCCTAGAAAATGCAAGATAATGTATAGTGACAGAAAACAACCAGGGATTGCCTAGGAATGGGAACTGGGGAGGCGTGGGGGGATGGAGGGATACCTAAGGGATACAAGGACATTTTTAGAGGTGACAGATATATTCCTTGATGTGATATATACATGGGTGTATATGTACATCAAAACCTACCAAATTATATAGTTTATTATTATTATTATTAATTAATTTATTTATTTATTAGATTTTTTTAGAGGGAGCATTCATAAGTGGGGAAGAGGGGCAGAGGGAGAGAGAGGGAATCTTAAGCAGACTCCACGCTTAGAATGGAGCCCAAAACAGGGCTTGATCCCACCACCCTGAGATCATGACCTGAACCAAAATTAAGAGTCTGATGCTCAACCGACTGAGCCACCTAGGTGCCCCGCAAATTATGTATGTTAAATATGTACAGTTTATTGTATATCAGTTATGCCTTAATTAAGCTGTTTATAAAGAAAACATGGTTAGATATTGTGCCTTTTGACCTCCAGGACTGCTATTTTATGCCTGGTCCACCAGCATCCACTGATTCTCAGAATCCCCAGTATCTCTCAATAACTCACCTCACTTCTTAAAAATAAATGTTACTGGGGAAAAAGGGAAATACCCTGGCAGTTATCACGTGTAGCAATTATAAATGTGTCACAACTCTTAGAACTATGGTCCATAGATGAGATGGGTGACAGAGCGTATGTTTGCTTTAGGCAACTTGGAGCTGGCTGAATCCCAGTACTCCATTTACCTTGTCCATTTGTTAATAACTTGTCTACCAGTTAGTGCTCCTCTGCCTCCCTCTACTATATAAGATGGGATTTGGTCTGTCTTGATCATTTCTGTGTTTATAGTAGAGCTCTAAATATCATATAATATATGCTCATTAAATTTATATTAAATGAATGAATTTTATTGCTTCTGTATAGAGCATATATCCAGATTTTTGACAATCCATATGGTAAGAGTCCCCAGACCATCACAGTTTCAGTGGTTTCAAGGTTTTCTAGTTTTTATGCAATGTTGAGATTTTGTTACAACCACCACAAGCCAGCCCTACAACCTCACTTCCTGGATCATATAATGTCCCTGTCTCCTCATTCACAATCTTTTGCAACTGAACGAAGATGACTCCATAATATGATCTTTGTTGAAGAAGGCCAAATTCTTCATTTTTTCTCAGTCAGAGAGAATTAAATCTGACTGTGTGAAACTCTGCCAGTGATGTGGCAATAGACATGAAGAGGATCAATTCAAGTTGACTCCCTGAGCGGATCCCTATAATCTGCTTAGGGCATAAGTACACTTAAATAGAAATTCTGCACTCAGAAATATGTCTACTGTTTATCCAAGGAACAAAAGCCAAGCATTTAAATAAGTAAGTCATTTCCATGGAGAACAGCATAATTAGGGAGACCAAGCGGTGCAAAGTGGGTGAATTCTTCTTTAGGACCTTAACTATTGCAGAGACACAGTTCACTCTAGGGGGGTGTGTAACAGAAACATGAAACCCAAGAGCTGCTGTTGTTGAGTAATAATGTTCTCTAAACTGTGCCTTATGCATTGACATAATAATGCAAGGGAGTTAAGCACTTAGTTAAGCACTTATTATAAGTGGCACAGAAGTGGACAATTTCTACATCCTTCAACACCTCTTTATAATAATTCATCATGTCTGCACTTTGCGCATGAACACTCCCTTGGTCATTTGCTCCCTGAAAAATAAGTCCCCTGTATTAGAGTGAATTTGGCCTTCCTGAATAGGGTGGGAGACAGCAAAAGGGCATCCCTTGGTATCTGTTGTTTCATTTTATTGGATAGTTGTGGACCTACCCCTGTAAAAGGATTCAGAATTTTCGTAGTATGTCTTGAGACTGAATTGAAAGCCCATTGTATTCAACTTAACAAATAGAGTATTACATATCAGACATTGTGAAACATGTAACTGAAGGAATATTACTTCCCAAAGATTGACCCTCAAGATCAGTCTGCCTTCCTAATGAAGGAAACCTTCCTTGTTTTTTGGAAGGTCATGAAATTGGCTAGTGAATCAAGATCAGCATGGTTTAAAATGAAATAGAACCATAAATAAAATATAAAAGTACATTACACTTAGTAAAGCTAACCAATATTTCATGAAATTTTGTTTCATTTATTTATATGTATGTGTATGTGTGTGCTTTTACTGGGTTGTGGTGAAATATGTGTTCCTTATAGTAGATTGGGGATAAAATGTTTGAAAGACACTGTCCTAATGCACCTTCCCAAGCTGCCTAATGTCTCTGCAGCTGGGGTTCTGGATAGGGCTTAGGTTCATCCAGTTCATGAACTTGCATGAAATTTGGAAGATATGGTGGTTAATTTTGTGTGTCAACTTTACTGGGCCACAGAGTTCCAGATGTTTGCTTAAACATTATTCTGGGTCTTCTGTGATGGTATTTTAGATGGGATTAATATTTGAATCTGTACAATTGAGTAAAGCAGATTACTTTCCCTAATGTAGTGGGCCTTATCCAATCAATTGAAGTCCTGAATAGAATAGGGATGACTCTCTCATTGATAATAGGGAATTCCTACTGCCTGCCTGACTGCCTTTAAACTGCAACATTGGTCTCTTCCTCAGACTCAGACTGAAACATCAACTCTTCCTGAGATTCAAGTCTGCCAACCTTTGGACCAGAAATATACAATCAGCCCTCCTGGGTCTCCAGCTTGCCTGCTAACCCTGCAGATCCTGGGACTTGTCAGTGTCTACACTCATGTGAGCCAATATCTTATAATAAATCTCTTTCTATATATATATACATCTTATTGCTTCTGTTTCTCTGGAGAATATTGACTAATTCAGAAGGTGAAAGACATATCTATTGGTTCTACAGCTTTTTATTTTTTTTCTTTTTGGCAAACACAATGTGGTAGGCAGAATTCTAAAAAATAGCCCCCAAGGTTCCATACCTTAATCATGGGAACCCATGAATATGAAGAGATATGATTTCTTTAGTCATGTTGTATTATATAGAGAGATTGTCTGGGTGGGCCTAATCTCATCATGTAAACCCATGTAAAAGCAGAGAGTTTTCTCTGGCTGGAGGCAGTAACAGAAGCCAGAAGAGTTAGTGTGAGGGAGATTCCACAGAAGGGTCTTGCCCCAGCTGTGATGCTATGGGAGGGTCTGTAAGAAGGCCTGTGGAAGGAACTGTGAATGGCCTTCTTACATTTTAAAGTGACCCCTGGTCCACAGTCAGAAAATAAAGACCTCAGTCCTGTAACTGCAAGGAACTGAATTCTGCCAAACCCAAAAGAGCTTAGAAGTAGATTTCTCCCTGGAGCCTCCAGATAAGAACCGAACCTACTGACACCTTGACTCCTACATAGAGATACCCTAAGCAGAGAACCCAGGTGAGTCTGCTTGGACTTTGGACCTACAGAATTAGGATAATAAATGAGTGTTGTTTTAAGAATTTGTAGTAATCTGTTACACGGCAATTAAAAACTAATGCACTTAGTCATGGAGATGTGTTTTCCTGTGGTAGCATTAACAGAGATTTAGGGGCCAGTTACTGGTATCAGGGGACAGGGTATAGGACATTTGCTTTGGCTGGTGCAGGCCTAGCAGTTATAGTGGTTCTGGAGCCAACAGTTCCACTGGTGGCCTCCTTGTTTCTAGCTTTCTCATTGCAGAAGAGGCTGGGGTTATTCTGGCAAGACAATTCTGCAGTGTCGTCCTTGGATTCGGAAAATGCAGTCTATACCCCACTAAACCAACCCTTCTCATGGTGTTTTGAACACCCAATTCCTCATATTAAATCACTGCTTAGATAGAAGATAATTTCTGTTATATTCTACTGAACCTTGACTATTTTATTCCACATATTTCCTACATGTTAAGTACAGTGATATCTGTCAGCTTATTTAAAACTCTGAAACAAAACAAAACACAAAACTCTCCTTACCTCTTGAAAATACCTCTTGTTTTGTTTTTGATGACATTTCACTCTCCTGGTTTCTCTTATATATTCCCTCTACTAATTTTGTTCTGTTTTTCGCCTCATTTTCATTCATAAAACATGTATTGAGCATGTACTAGGTTGTAGACACTGTATGCAAAGAGCAGAGGCCTTATCTAGAACTAATCATGGACCTTGTCCTCTAGGGATTTGCCACTATGTAAACAAATTAACTATAGTGAGTTTATAACATCTGTAATAGAGGTGGATAAATGTACTCTGGAAGTCCAAAGAAGAAAACACATGATTCTCTGGTGCAGCCAGGGAGGATTTACAAAAATGAGACTCACTTGAGGTGAATCTTTTAGAGTAGACAGATTTCAATTTTTTTTTTCAACGTTTTTATTTATTTTTGGGACAGAGAGAGACAGAGCATGAACGGGCGAGGGGCAGAGAGAGAGGGAGACACAGAATCGGAAACAGGCTCCAGGCTCTGAGCCATCAGCCCAGAGCCTGACGCGGGGCTCGAACTCACGGACCGCGAGATCGTGACCTGGCTGAAGTCGGACGCTTAACCGACTGTGCCACCCAGGCGCCCCATAGAGTAGACAGATTTCAAATAGACAGAGTAAGGAAGGGCATTCCAGGCAGAAGAAACAAGGCAAAGGCATGGAAGTTTGAAAAGATGACACATTAAAGGAGTAGCAAAAAGTTTCCTGTGGCTGGATTTCTGGGGAGAATGGGCAATTGGTAGAGAGTCAGGACTGGTATAGAAGGTGACATAGGAATTGGATCCTAGAAACAGTTTACAGGAGATAGTTATTGTACTAGAATTCTGAACCTTTGATGACTACCCATTATATTCAAATAAATCTGAAGTCACTTCCTGGCTTGGTTAAAAGGTTGTTCATCATCTGACTAACTCTCTAGGGTTACTCTTATCCTATTTTCCTCTTTTCTATAATTCATTCACTCATTTACTCATTCATTTATTTAGTCAGAGAGGATATGGGTGGGGATGCATATCATGAAGGATGTAAAGGTCATTATAAGGACTTTGGCTTTTATTTTAGATGAGATGGAAAGTCAGTTGAGTGGTCAGATCAAATTTACATTTTATTTATTTATTTATTTATTTATTTATTTATTTATTTATTTGAGAGAGAGAGAGAGAGTGCAAGCAGGGGCAGGGGAAGAGGGAGAAAGAGAGAGAGAGAAAGAGAGAGAGAATCTCAAACAGGCTCCACGCCTAGCACAGAGCCAATGCAGGGCTTGATGCCATGACCCTAAGATCATGACCTGAGCCCAAATCAAGAGTCAGATAGATGGTTAACCAAGATGGTTAACCAACTGAGCCACCCAGGTGGCCCTAATTTACATTTTAAACAAATCACTCTGGCTACTGGGCAGTAGGATGGAGTGGGAGGCAAGTGTACAAGCAGTAAAACAAATAAGGAGGTTATTATAGTAATCCAGAAGTAACTGTAGCTTGAATCAGGGTGGAAGAAGTGGACAAAGAGGGAGTATGATCATGTATATATTATAAAGGTAGATATAATAGAATTGCTTGTGGATTGAATGTAGGGTATGAGAAAAACAAGATATCAAAGATGACACCAAGATTTTTTTTTTTTTCAACGTTTATTTATTTTTGGGACAGAGAGAGACAGAGCATGAACGGGCGAGGGGCAGAGAGAGAGGGAGACACAGAATCGGAAACAGGCTCCAGGCTCTGAGCCATCAGCCCAGAGCCTGACGCGGGGCTCGAACTCACGGACCGCGAGATCGTGACCTGGCTGAAGTCGGACGCTTAACCGACTGTGCCACCCAGGCGCCCCGACACCAAGATTTTTTGGCCTGGACCACAGGATGGAGGTAGTTTTAATTTGTGTGTTAGAGATCATGGATTTTAGAGGAAATATAAGGAGTTGCTTTTTTAACATGGTGCCTTTGAGATGCTTATCAGACATCCAAGCTGCATTTTGAGCATGCAGTTAGATACAGGCATCTGGAGTTAGAACTGAGAAGTGCAGGCAGGACTCATGGCTGTATTACTTAGTATTGAAGCTAGGAGATTGCATGAAATCACCTTGGAAGAGAGAGAAGATGTGCAAGGACTGAGCTCTGGGTTTAGAATTAGAGAACTCTTAAAGTTCTGAAAGATGTGAAGAAACCAACAAAGGAAACTAGAGGGAGTGGCCACTGAAGGAGGAGAGACAGGAGGAGGACCTCAAGTCCAGGAAGCCTAGTGAAGAATGTGTTTTGAGGAGGGAGGGATCAAATGGGTCAAGTGCTGATGGCAGTCAAATAGGAAGAAGTCAAATGATCACCAGGGGCACCTGGGTGATTCAGTCGGTTAAGTTTCTGACTCTTGGTTTCAGCTCAGGTCATGATCTCATGGTTTGTGTGTTCAAGTCCTGTGTCAGGCTCCATGCTGACAGTGTGGAGCCTGCTTGGGATTCTCTCTCTTTCCCTTTCTCTCTGCCCCTCCCCTGCTCACTCTCTCTCTCTTTAAAAATAAATAAATAAGCTTCAAAAATTATAAAAAGTAATCACTGGATTTTGTGAAGTGGCGTTCATTGACATGTGACAAGAGCCATTTCAGTAGCACTGGGGAAAAGCCTAATTGGAGTGGGTTCAACAGAGAATTGGGGAAGGACTGTAGAGAGTTGGTAAGGCAATTCTTTCAAGGAGTTTTGTTACAAAGTGAGGGAGAAAAATGAGGCAGTAGTGGGAAGGGAAGGAAGCAGGGTCAAGAGAGGACTTTCTTTTTTCTTTTTAAAATTCAAGAAATAAGTGTTCTGTATTTTCCATATTGCTGATGGAAATGATGATGTGGGAGAGTGGGGGAGAATTGCTTATAACAATGTTCTTGAGAGAGCAAGAGTGCCTTGAGTCTAGTGTCCAAAACATAATTGACTCAGAGAGGGATGAACAGATCCTTCATATTAATGTTGGTGAAAGCAGAGCACATGGGAATAGATGTAGATGGAATGATAGATGTGATAGGTGATTTTGCAAATTCTCTTCTCACTGATCTGATTTTCTCAGTGCAGTAATAGACAAAGTTATAAGACCAGAGTGAAGAAAGGATTGGGAACAGGTGGAAGTTTGCAGAGAAAGAAGTTGTAAAGTAGTAGTCTAGGGGTGAGTAGTCTTGTGACCTCACTTGAGGTCAGTGATCCTCAAGTAACTTTTGTGTGTTTTTCTCCAATTACATTGGGTGTTAATATGAATAGGAAGTTAGATTGAACTTCTTGCAGTTCCCCACTCCTTTACCTTTGCCCAGGTAAGGTTGTATCTGTCTGTGATGCCCTCTCTACCCTATTTACTCATCTTTCAACTTTTGACTCAACCATTACTTACTTAAGCCTACCAGGCAGAGTTAATTGCTCCCTTTCTTGGAACTATTGTGGTACCACATGCAACCCTCTATTGTAATCGTTGCCATATTATAATAATTTGCTCCCCTGTCTCCCTAGTTAATTTGGCTACTCCTTGAGGGTGTCAATTTGGTCATTGCAATTCTTAGTATACAGTTTGGCTTATGGTTAGCCTTTGTTAATTGCCTATCGAATTGAATTGAATTGAATTGAATTGAATTGAATCGAATTCCATGGAGAGAATGAGCGAAGGAGTTGGCGGGTAGGATAGGCAGGGTCTAGAAAAAGAAAGAGTGGTGACATTTAGAACCAGACTCAGCTGCTCTATAAGGAGGGGATCTCCTGCCATGAGGGTGGAAAAAGTAACTGCTAACTCACCTGCAGTGGAGTGAATGGGCCCTAAACCCCAAATGAACTTATGTAAATTGTGTCAATAATTTTCACTTCTATAGAGTTTGCTTTGAAGATCAAAAGAGTTCATACATGCAGAAGGATTTTGTAAAAATGCACTACATAACATACTGTTTCTTACAACACTCTGTGCCAAAGTAATAGAAATGTGTTGAATTTATATATTTTGCTAGAGGATAGGCTGTATAACAAAGGAAGAGAAGGATGAGTTAAAAATAAAAAAGAATGATTATAGCTATAATCTTTTTGTTGGCCTTTCTACTCTTAAAAGTCTCTTTGGAAGATATCATTATAGTCTCTTTCAGTTACAGCATGTTCCACTGACTCTCATTGTCTCTGAGCCAAGAGCCCTAATGTGACCTACTTTGCTAAGCCAGGTGGTGTCGTAGACAGACAAAACTGCCAGCTCATTCTGCAGGAAGCAGAGGGTAAGGAGCTTGCTGATCTGACTGGCTGGTGTCACAATGCACAAGTTTGGGAATTGCCCGTACTCAGAAAAGGCCAACCTTCCACAACATTCTAAAACTCAAGAGAACTTTCTAACACAGTGGCAATGTTAATAGTTCCAAAGCAATAAAATGTCTGATTCTTGATGCTGACTAGAAGTAGTGTTATTTTAACACAGTTCTGACTCTTATTGTTTTCACTTCGCTTTCCTTTACGTTTCAAGTTTCTTAAGGGCAGGGACCATGTTCTATACTTCATAGCCTTTGCCCACACATGCCTACCATGGTATTTTATGGGTAGTCAATTATCATCTGTTATTAATTGGGTTTTTCAGTAGATGTCAGGCAGCTTTCATGGTGACTATGTATTGGCAGAGCATAAAGAGGATGTCAAGAATGGAGTTTTTTCTACTATGAAGACCACATGTTGCTTACCTTAAAATCCTGGGAACATAGGATGTCCTGCACAAATTACTGTGAGTTTAGAACACTCATATTATACCCCTTCTTCCCAACAGTTTAAAATACCTTTATGACAGTTTATCTTCCTTTCACTCCCTAACTTAAAATAATTTACAGCATTGGCTTTGCTCTACCTGCTTACATGTGAAAAGAAGCAGCCTTAGAAAACACATAGCTGTTGCATTTTGAAGTATCCCTAGAAGGCTGCCTTACTTGCTGCCTTTGTCAGGTGGGTTGTGTAACTCTGTTATTTCTGGGAAGATCTTCTAAGATGCAAGTATATTTCTTGCGCAGAGTGGCATGTTGGTCCATTATCATCTGGAGTGACACTCAGCTTATGTCCACTAGAGTTGGTCCTATTGGTCACACGAAGGAATGAAAAACAGGCCAGATTAGTTTTGATGATCATAACATTCTGGGACATATAGTGATGCCCATGAAAAAATGAAATAAGAGCACCAGACTGGAGACTCAAATTAAGAGATGTCTCAGAAAGCAGAATCAAGATGCCAGAATGGAGAACAAGGATAAAGGCTGTCTAGGTTCTAGAGGTTGGAGAGTTTGCTCCAGCAGAGAGAAAATTCCTTCATTTAAGGGAGAGGCTGGCCGGTGATGTACAGGCCCCTTGTTACCACCTCCAGTCCATGATCTTTCTACTCCCCTGAAATTCCTGCCTCCATCCTCCTTAGCCCATCTATTCAATCCCAGAGCATCACCCTTTTTTATGGAACTCTCTGGAATTCCTTCCTACTCTTCTTTCTTCTCACCTTGCTCCTGCCTCTGTTGTGGACAATTTCAGAATCCTAGTATAACTGGTCCAGCAATGTAGCTTCAGTGTTCTTTAAATTTTCAGACTCCCACAACCTTAACTGCCAGTTTCCTTCGGTAGCTAACTTCTGTTGTGGTGCTCTGGGCTCTATGATCACCCAGATGTCTCCTGCTGGAATCTCAAACTTAACATGTCTCCTGCTGGATCTCTCAAAAGAGCCTCCCCTGACTGGGTGTTCCACTCCTTGACTTCACAACTTCTCTTCTTCAGCCTTGCGGTCCCTACTCCCTCCTTTTTGTTTCCCTGTATATTGTCCCTCGTGGTTCTATTTCCTTTCCTAATCCAGTGTATACCCCACAGTGTGTCACTTTGTGTTGGAGCCTCCTTGTCCTCTGCTGCATCTGCCTTGGTGGACTTGAATCTTGGATGAGTCCCCTACTCTGTCAGCCCTTCCTCTGTTTCACTCAACCTAGTGAGCTGCTACAGGGAATCACAGTCACTAGGGTTGCTCACTGTAATTTTATGGTTGCCAATGTCAGCTGACCCTTAGGGCTCCTTGCCAATCTTAAAGGGGTCTGGTCATTTCCCATTTCCACTCCTCACAGCAGCTATTCCAAACCTCCATAATTTCCCTCAACTTATCTTTTTCACCTTTTCTTGGGAAATGATTCATATTTCATAGATAGAACTTAGATTGTAGACATCTTCAAACTCTCACTCAGACCCCATAATTACAACCTTCAACACCCTCCAATACCCCAACCCCAGTCTGAGAGACAAAAACGTTCCTATTCCCACTCTAGATTCATTCATTCATTCAACAATCACTGAGAGCCAACTGCATCCTAACAAGCACTGTGCTATATGCTGGGGATATTAGAGATGAAAATGTAGGTGCTACCCACAAAGAGCTTAAAATCATATAGGGGAGATAGATATTATGGTGTAATGATCAAAATATGCATGGAGGATTATAAGAGTGTGAGGGGAAAAGCCACCTAATTCAGCCTTCAGGGGAAGGAGATGAAGTGTCATGAGGGACTTTTCAGATGGGGTGGTGTCTTGAGCTAATCCTTAAAGGGTGAGTGGGTGTTAATTAGGCAAGGTTGGAGTGGGAAAGAGACAAAGGGTCATGGATTAGAGGGCAGGGAAGGTGACACTGTATATAGGATATAAATAAAAATAGGAAGTTGAGTCATTCTGATTCTTGACTGTGTCCTAGACTTTGTTAAGTGGCCATCACACAAATAACCTCAAACTAACACATTTTCCCCAAATTGCCTTCTCCATTTTTTATTCTTTATCCTAGTATAATTCCTTTCATTCCCTCACTAACATGATTCAACTAGTACCTCACTTCTGTTGATTCTATGGCTGTTGATTCAGCATTTCCTGTATGCCTCACCCTTCTCTATCTTTGCCTAGCATCAGTGCAGTAGTCTCATGACAGATCTCACATCTGTACTCCCCTTAGAGTGATCTTTCTAACATGCACAATTTATTACATCACTGCCTTCCAAGATGTGGTTTCCCCACACTCCAGCATGATAGAAAAGGCCTTTCCCATCCAGCCCCTGCCCCCACCTTTGCATCCTTATTGGTCCCGGGCCAATTGCTCATGCTGCTAGGCTCTCACATGATCAACTATCAACGATTTCCTTAATATGCCCTATTGTTTTATACCTAGATGTCTTCCCCCTCCCCCGGGTACAAGAACGTTTTGATGCAGCATCTTAATCTGAACATATTTCATAATGCAGTCTAAAACAACAATCAGACATTTAACGTAATCTTTTTTTTCTTTCCTGAATAACGATTATAATAGACGCTTTTTTTTTTTAATTTTTCATTTGCTATTATTGAAGTATAGTTGACATCCAGTGTTATATTAGTTTCAGGTGTATAACAAAGTGATTTGATAATTCTATACATTATTTAGTGCTCACCATTATGAGTGTAATCGCCATTTGTCACATCATGTTATTATAATATCGACTATATTTCCTATGCTGTTCTTTTCATCTCTGTGAATTATTTATTTTATGACAGGAAGTTTGTACCTCTTAGTCCCCTTCCCCTATTCTGTACCCACACGACCATTGTGTTTGTGCTTTCAGCACAATATTCAGTGAAACGCATGAGACAGTTAACACTTTAATATAACATAGGCTTTGTGTTAGATGATGTTTCTTAACTGTCAGCTAATGCAAGTATTCTGAGCACGTTTAAGATGGGCTAGGCTAAGGTATGATGTTCAGTAGGTTAGGTGTATTAAATGCATTTTCAACTTAGAATATTTTCAGCTTACAATGGTTTTATCTAGAGGGGACTCTATCCTAAATTGAGGAAGATCTGTTATGTTTTTGTACAAATGTTGGAAAATTTCTTAGAACTGCAATTGTGGTATCAGTAGGACAGAAGAACCTCCTCCACATCCATTCCTTCACCCCCTTCCTTTCATGGAAGTGCTGAGCTGTGCCTATGGCTACTCAGAATTAGGACTACATTTCCCAGCTTCTCTTGCAGCCAAAGCAATGTGAGAGGAAATGTCATTTGGCAGCTTCTGAGAAACTTGAGAGACAGCTGATGCATGCCTTTTGTCCTTTATTCTTTGATGTGCTTTGCATACTGCCTTGGACCCTGAACTATAGGGCCACACCCTTTGGATGGCAAGTGAGCTGAGATTGTTTCAGCAAGAGCTGGAAGGAACTAGATTTCTGAGCACTTCATAGAATATAGCTGTCCTATCAGTCTTGAACTGCATACCTCCAGATTTCATTTACTCAGGAGAGAAATCCACTTTAACCTTGTTGAAATCATAGTTATTTTCTTTTCTGTGTTGTCCAGCCAAACCTAACCCTAATGAATGTATACAGATAAAAGGTATAAATATTTTGAATTTTTATGGATATTTTCCAGCTTGGCAAGCTGAGTTTGAACTTCAGCTACTCTGTTCATAACACATTTCTTAATCTTCTTCTGCCTCTGATTTCTCATACGAATCATAATAGAAAGTACTTCATTTGGTTGTTATGAGGAATGACTAAATTAAAATATCTAAAATAGACCAGTGTCTGCCTAACATAGCAAATACTCAATAAATATGTTATTATTATTACCATTATCATCTTTAATTGTCCTCCAAAGAAGATGTACCAGTTAGCCAATTACATTTCTGAAATGTCTTTTTCCTCTTCCCTTATTGATACTGTGCATTACCAAAGATTTTTGTCCAACAGATGAATAGTAGTATTTCATTTTTATTTTAAATTGCTTCCTAAAATTGAGATTGTACATCTTTACATTTTTTAAAAAAGCCATTTATGCTTGTTTTCTGGTGAACTTCCTTTTTGTGTCCTCTGTTCATTCTATTGGATTTTTGTTTTGTTTTACAGCGTATCTTTAAAAAAAAAGCAATACAAGGATTATGGAAATTAGCCTTTTGTCTTCTGTAGGTGGTGCAAATATTTTCCCGAATTTTCATTTGTTTTTTTGACTTTACTTTTTCTATACAAAATGTAAAAAATTTCAATATAGTAAAAATGATCCTTCTCTATTATAACATCTGAGCTTAATGTCCAGCCCTAATTTAGAAAGATTTTTCTCACTCTGGATTATAAAAACAATTCTCCCATGTTTTCTCCTAGGACTTTATAGATTGACTTACATAAAAGTATTTTCTCCATCTGGAATATAACTTGGGTAGACAGTGAGGTAAGATTTGCAGTGATTCTGCAGATGACTGTGTTGGAGCATTGACAAAAATGAACGCTCTGACACATAAAATCCTACCTACATAAGTTGTAGTTTACTTTGATCCACATAATAGATACACCTTAAACAAAGCATGCCGGGAGCCATCCCACTTGCAGATATTGGGTAAGCTTGCCTCCTGGGCTTTTTCTTCCTCTTAGAGGGAAACACATAGGTCGTTTACAATGGCATTTTGTATTTCCAGGGTAAGGTCCTGCCAGGTCCAGCATAACTAATTTACCAGGTTGCAAGACTGCCTCTCACACATCACTTCCTGATGGTGGGCACAGTACCTTTCTCTGCCACCAGGACCATCCTGCCACCTGTTCACAGGTTAGGTAATAATGCCAAGACGCTTTTATGCCGGTGCTAACAATGACCCATCTGTGGACATATGCAGTCAGATACTGCCTACCTTTTAAGGCCAAGGAGGGATTGAGCCCAGGACCTGCCCCTGGGCTCCATCGTTGTTTCTTTTTTCTTTGGGGTTTGTCAGTTGTTATCATCACGGTTGAGAACACAAGCTCTAGAGTAAAACTGTCTGATTATGTACTTCTGTCTTGAGCTATGGGGAAAAGAACAAGTTTTCTTACCTATTTTGTGCTTTGCTTTCTATTCTGTCAAATGGACATTATCAATAGTGTGGAAATGAAATAAATAAATATGTAAAGTGCTTAAAAATTCCTTAGCAACAAATGCTTAGTAAATATTAAGGCCTTTCCCAATCCAGAATATAAAAATAACTTTCCTGTTTTCTCCTAGGATTTTACAGATTCGTTTTTATAAGAAAATGTATAACATCTGTAACAAATATTATAACATATAATAATATGACATAATAAAAATTAAAACATTTATAAGAAAAGTATTAAAACCTTATGAATAGAATTATTATTACTATTATTTGAACAATGCATTTGCTTTAAAATGTCACCTTTGTTATATACTAAATTTGCATATGCTTTGGAGTCTAGTTCTGGATTCTCTATGGTGATTCATTCATTGAGCTTAACCACATTTGCTTTATAACATGATTTATTATCTAGTAGAACTTGCCTAATTCATATGCTTCCCTTTCAGAAAATTTTTTCTGGCTGAGCTTGAATTTTGATATTTATACAAAAATCTTGGAACCAGCTGCTCTGATTTAAAAAATCAGTATTTTATTGGGCCTGCAACAAATTAACATATTAATTTAGAGATAATTGACATTCTTACAATATTAACTTTTCCTATTCCAACACAAGGAATAGCTCTATATTTATATTTAAGCTCTTTTTTAAAAAAAAAAATCTCAGAAGAGTTTTAAAGTTATCGGAAAGTCTTCTTTATATATTTCTTGCTTGTTTTTTATTAAGTTGCTTCCTTCCTTCCTTCCTCCGTCCCTCTTCCTGCTCCTTTTTCTTCTGTTATGGCAAATGGCACCAATTCTTTTATTGTATTTCTAATTATTTCTTGTTTGTATGGGAAAACTCTCAGTTGTCACTTTGTGAGCCTGGATCATATATTGGATCAGGAAGACTCATGAAAATCTGATCTCCCTTCCTTCACTGCAGTTACGTATAATTGCCATTTGTTGGAAGGAGATAAACTGAGTCAAGAGACTGTCTGTCTTAGGAGAGAAACCCCTGAGGTGACAGCAGTCTGAGAGAGCGATTGGAGAAGAAACGAATGTGACCCAAAAAGGAGCTCACCGAACAAAGTGATTGGAGTAACACCCAAAAAGCAGATTGATTAGGAATAGCACCAATAAGTAATTGTCAGATATGATCAAAGCTGTACACAGGCAAATTTAAAGTGTTAAATGTTTTCCTTAAATACAAGGACTTTTTCTTAAAAAAAAATAACCGAGACAAAAATCAGTAAAATAAAACTTGTTTGTGTGTGTGTAGACAGAAAATTCAAGCGCACAAAATTAGAAAAGTAAAACATGGTAACAGTATAGAGCTTTTTGTTATTTAAAAAAATCATATGTACCTATGCCAATAGAAAATGAATGCTTGGGAGAAATGTAAATGACTACAACTGGTTTCAGAAAAAGTAGTAGCAAGAGAATGAAAGCTACTCAAGTCATTTTTTAAAACTAGCATAACCCCATAACCCTGACACCAGAGCCAATGGGTAAGACTTGGGGACCAGCCACCCTGGCTGGGATCTTTTTAACTAACACTTAACTTAGTTCTTACTCATTGCAGGTGTGGTTCTGAGCATTTCACAAGTAATCCACGTAATTCTCCGAAGGGCCCTGTGAGGGAGGGATTACCATTATCCTCCTTTTACAGATCAGCAAATTGAAGAAGTTCAGAGATTAAGGAACTTGTCTGCTCCTAAGGTCACACAGGTGGCATGTGATGACACTGAGAGGTGGCATGAAATAGTGTCTTCTAGTTCCAGCTTACCCAAGTTCACATCCCATTTTACCATATACTAGTTGTATGACCATAGGCACAATTTTTAATGCTTTTGTGCTTCAGTTCTCATATATGTTAGACTGAGAAATGAATATTATAATCATATAAAGAGTTTAGAACAATATCTGGAATGTAGCAAACACCCCTTAAACATAATGCTATTATTATTGCTATTATTACTAAAACAGGACACAGAATACATTAAAAAAACATAATTCACATATACACACAAAATTTAATTTCCTGGTACCTAAAATATCAGAAAATCCAGTAATTTAATTAAGTACTCTAAAGTCTGGTTTTTCTTTTTTCATAAATTTAATTTAACTTATTTTTAAGTATTTTATTATTTTTTAAAAATGTTTTATGTATTTTTGAGAGAGCGCAAGCAGGGGAGGGGCAGAGAGGGAGGAATAGAGGATCTGAAGCAGGCTCCATGCTGACGGAAGCGAGTCCCATGTGGGGCTTGAACCCACAAACTGCAAAATCATGACCTGAGCCAAAGTTGCATGCTTAACCGACTGAGCCACCCAGATGCCCCGATTTATTTTTTTAATTAATTTTTTTTTTTTTTACGTAAAGTGTTATATTAGTTTCAGGTGTACAATATATTGATTCAACGATTCCATACAACAGCCACTGCTCATGGCGACAAGTGCACTCCTTAATCCCCATCACCTGTTTCACTCACCTCCCCTACCCCTCTCCCCACCATCAGTTTACTCTCTATAATTAAGAGTCTTTTCTTGACTTGTCTTTTTTTCACATTTGCTTCTTAAATTCCACATATGAGTGAATTCATATGGCATTTGTCTTTCTCTAACTGACTTACTTTGCTTAGCGTTATATATACACACACACAATATCTTCTTTATCCATTCATCAATTGATGGACACTTAGGCTGCTTCCATATCTTGGTATTGTAGATAATGCTGGTATAAACATCAGGGTGCATGTATCCCTTTGAATTATAATTTTTGTATTCTTTGGGTAAATACCCAGTAGTGTGATGGCTGGATCTTAAGGTATTGTATTTTTCACTTTTTGAGGAACCTCAGATGTTTTCCACAGTGGCTGTACCAGTTTGCATTCCTACCCACAGTGCAAGAGTGTTCCTTTTTTGCCATATCCTTGCCAACACCTGTTGTTTCTTGTGTTGTTGATTTTAGCCATTCTGACAGGTGTGAGGTGATATCTCATTGTACTTTTGACTTGCATTTTCTTGATGGTAAGTGATGATAAACATCTTTTCATGTGTCTTTTGGCCATCTGGATGTCTTCTTGAAGTGTCTGTTCATGTCTTATGCCCATTAAAAAAATTTTTTTTAATGTTTGTTTATTTGTGAGAGACAGAGTGCAACCGGGGGAGGGGCAGAGAGATGGGGAGACACAGAATCCGAAGCAGGCTCCAGGTGCTGAGCTGTCAACACAGAGCCCAACGTGGGGCTCGAACTCGTGAACAATGATATTATGACCTGTGCCAAAGTTAGATGTGTAATGGAGTGAACCACCCAGGTGCCTCTCTTCTGCCCATTTTTTAATTGAATTATTCTGTTTTGGGGTGTTGAGTTTTCTAAGTTCTTTATATATTGGATACTAATCCTTTACTGGATATGTCATTTGCAGGTATCTTCTCCCATTCTGTAGATTGCTTTTTATTTTTGTTGATTATTTCCTTAGCTGAGCAGAAGCTTTTTATTTTGATGCAGCCCCAGTAGTTTATTTTTGCTTTTGTTTCCCTTGTCTCAGGAGACATACCTAGAAAAAGTTGCTTTGGCCAATGTCAAAAAAGTTACTGCCTGTGTTCTTTTCTAGGATTTTCATGGTTTCAAGTTTCATATTTAGATCTCTAATTGATTTTGAATTTATTTTTGTGTATTGTGTAAGAAAGTGGTCCAGTTTCATTCTTTTGCATATTTCTGTCCAGTTTTCCCAACACCATTTGTTGAAGAGAATGCCTTTTTCCCATTGGATATTCTTTCCTGCTGTGTCAAATATTAATTGGCCAGATAGTTGTGGGTTCATTTCTGGGTTTTCTATTCTGTTCCATTGATCTATGTGCCTACTGTGTGCCAGTACCATGCAGTTTTGATAACTATAGCTTTGTAGTATAACTTGACATCTAGAATTTGTGATGCCTCCAGTTTTGTTTTTTTTTTCAAGATTGCTTTGGTTCTTCAGGGTCTTTTGTGGTTCCATACAAATTTTAGGGTTGTTTGTTCTAGTTCTGTGAAAAATGCTGTTGGTATTTTGATTGGGGTTACATTAAATATATAGATTGCTTTGGGTAGTACAGACATTTTAACATTATTTGTTCTTTCAATCCATGAGCATGGAATGTTTTTCCATTTCTTTGTGTTGTCTTCAGTTTCTTTCATCCGTGTTTTAGAGTTTTCAGAGTATAGGTCTTTCACCTCTTTGATTAAGTTTATCCCTAGATATCTTATTATTTTGGTGCAATTATAAATGGGATTGTTTTCTTAGTTTATCTTTCTGCTGCTTCATTATTAGTGTATAGAAATGCCATAGATTTCTGTTCATTGATTGTATACTGTGTTCTTTAGTTCTAACAGTTTCTTCATGGAATCTTTTGGGTTTTCTATATAGAGTATCATGTCATCTACAAATAGTGAAAATTTTACTTCTTATTTGTTGATCTGGATGCCTTTTATTTCTTTATGTTATCTAAATGCTGTGGCTAGGACTTCCTGTACTATGGTGAATAAAAGTGGTGAGAGTGGACATCCTTGTCTTGTTCCTGACCTTAGGGGAAAACCTCTCAGTTTTTCCCCATTAAGGATGACTTTAGTTGTGGGTTTTTCATAGATGCCCTTTATTATGTTGCAGTATTTTTCCTCTAAACCTAATTTGTTGAGGGTTTTTATCATGAATCAATGTACTTTGTTCAATGCTTTTTTTGCATCTATGGAAATGATCATGTGGTTCTTATCCTTTCACTTATTGATATGCTGTATCATGTTAATTGATCTGAATAATGAAGTACACTTGCAACCCAGGAATAAATCCCACTTGATCATTGTGAATACTTTTTTTAATGTATTGTTGGATTCAGTATGCTAGTATTTTGTTGAGTATTTTTGCATTGATGTTCATTAGGGATATTGGCCTGTAGTTCTCTTTTTTTAGTGGAGTCTTTTTCTGGTTTTGATATCAGGGTAATGCTGGCCTCACAGAAAGAATTTGGAGGTTTTCCTTCCTGTTCTACTTTTTGGAATGGTTTGAGAATAATAGGTATTGACTATTCCTTAAATGTTTGGTAGAATTAATCTGGTCCTGGACTTTTGTTTGTTGGGAGTTTTGGGATTAATAATTCAATTTTTTTTCCTGGATATCAGTCTGTTCAAATTTTCTATTTCTTTGTGTTTCAGTTTTGGTAGTTTATATTTCTAGGAATTTATTAATTTCTTCTAAGTTGTTCAATTTGTTGGCATATAGTTTTTTCAGAATATTCTCTTAAAATTGTTTGCATTTCTGTGGTGTTGATTGTTATTTCTCCTCTCTCATTTGTTTGTTTTATTTTGTGATTTTATTTGAGTCATTTATCTTTTTTTCCTGATGAGTCTGACTAGAGATTTATCAATTTTATTGACTTTTTCAAAGAGCCAGCTCCTGGTTTCATTGATCTGTTCTATTGCTTTTTAGTTTCAATATCATTTATTTCTGCTCTAATTTTTATTATTTCATTTCTTCTCCTGGCTTTAGGCTTCACTTATTGTTCTTTTTCTAGCTCTTTAGGTGTATGGTTAGGTTGTTTGAGACTTTTCTTGCTCCTGGAGGTAGACCTGTATTGCATAAACTTCCTTCTTAGAACCATTTTTGTTGTATCCCAAAGGTTTGGACCATTGTGTTTTCATTTTCATTTTTTCCATGTACTTTTTCATTTCTTCTTTTATTTCCTAGTTAACTCATTCATTGTTTAGTAGCATGTTATTTAACTGCCATGTATTTGTGGTCTTTCCATATTTTTTCTTGTGTATGACTTTGATCTTTTTGAGTTTGTTAAGGCTGATTTTGTGTGCTAATATGTGATCTATTCTGGAGAATGTTCCATGTGCACTTTAAAAGAATGTGTGTTCTGCTGTTTTAGGATAGAATGTTCTGAATATATCTGTTAAATCCATCTGGTCCAGTGTTTCATTCAAAGCCATTGTTTTCTTGTTGATCTTCTGTTTAAATGATTTGTCCATTGATGTAAGTGGAATGTTAAAGTCCCCTACTATTATTGTATTATTATTGATTAATTCCTTTATGTTTGTTGTTCACTGTTTTATGTATTTGGGTGCTTCATGTTTGGTACATAAATATTTACAATTATTGTGTATTCTTGTTGGATTATTCCCTTTATTATTATATAGTGTTTTTCTTTGTCTCTTGTCATAGTCTTTGTTTTAAAGTATTTTGTCTGATGTAAGTAGAGCCTTTGGCTTTTCTTTCAATGTTCTAAGCAGTATTTGAAATATGAAAGGGTTGCTAATGGACAAATCATTCATGAAGAAAAGCTGCTGAAAATTTCAGCAATGTTGGTGCACCTGGGTGCCTCAGTCGGCTAAGTGGCCACCTCTTGATTTTGGCTCAGGTCATAATCTCAAGGTTCATGAGTTTGAGCCCCACATCGGACTCTGTACTGACAGTGCAGAGCCTGCTTCAGATTGTCTCTCTGTCCCTCCTCTGCATGCACACTCTCTCTCTCTCTCAAAATAAATAAACTTAAAAAAAAAGATAAATTGGGGCGCCTGGGTGGCTCAGTCGGTTAAGCGTCCTACTTCAGCTCAGGTCACGATCTCACAGTCCGTGAGTTCGAGCCCTGCGTCGGGCTCTGGGCTGATGGCCCAGAGCCTGGAGCCTGCTTCCGATTCTGTGTCTCCCTCTCTCTCTGCTCCTCCCCCATTCATACTCTGTCTCTCTCTGTCTCAAAAATAAATAAACTTTAAAAAAAAAAAAAGATAAATTGAGACATTAAAATTAAAAAAAATTGGCAATGTTGGCAATATTTTCAGATGGAATGAATTTCAGAACCTTTATAGATATTGACTTCAAAAGTTGTCATCCCAATTTTATACAAATCAATATTTAAGCGGTTTTACATTATCTAATATCAAATCACATTTTTGAGGTAGTTTTTTAAAATCATGGTTTAAAGTACTATAACAATTTTGTGAATAAAGTTTCGAAATTAATGAAAAAAACAAGAGACCTAACTTTTTTTTTTTTTAATTTTTTTTTTTCAACGTTTATTTATTTTTGGGACAGAGAGAGACAGAGCATGAACGGGGGAGGGGCAGAGAGAGAGGGAGACACAGAATCGGAAACAGGCTCCAGGCTCCGAGCCATCAGTCCAGAGCCTGACGCGGGGCTCGAACTCACGGACCGCGAGATCCTGACCTGGCTGAAGCCAGACGCTTAACCGACTGCGCCACCCAGGCGCCCCAAGAGACCTAACTTTTTGATCAAATCATTTCTGAAAGATTTTCATTTTGGAGAAAATAAATACAAATAATGATCATGTGTAAGATATACAAATTGACTTTATCTATTAAAAACAATTGTTTGGAGAACAATATGGAAACTTTTTAAAGAGTAAAACAGACTTATTGTAAGACCCAGCAACTCTACTCCTAGAACTCTACCCAAAATAATGAATGTATATGTTCACACAAAGAAAAAAAAAGGCATCATTCTAAATTATAAATATAAATACAAACTGAACTCTGAACAATAATGGAATTATCCACCATGGCCAAGTTGAGTTTAACCTAGGAATATATCATTTTAATGTATCCAATAAGAGTGTGTGTGTTTGTGTGTGTGTGTGTGTGTGTGTATATAATATACATAATATATATATGTATATATATTATATACATATATATAATGTAATTATCTCAATAGATCATTGCAACACTATTTCTAAAATAAACAAACAGACAAACCCTAGACATTTTGGGACAGCAAATTCTTCCTAAACATGACAAGGATATTCTGTATTAAATAAGCAGCCAACATCATACTCCATGGTAAATTACCTGGATGAAGATCTCAATTCTCTGAACAAAAGAATTGCCTAAGGAGCTTTTAAAACCTTCTGATGTTTGAGACCTACCCCTGACCAATAAAATCAAAATCTCACGGGTTGGGACTCTTGCAACAAAGTAGTGAAAAACTGGTCTATAAGAAAGCGAAATCAAGAACTAAACCAGGATGCATATCATGACCATTTTTATATAACATTATTTTGGAGGTTCTGGTGCATACTCTAAAACATGAAACAAGAGATAAAAATATTGGCCAGGTGGAGATAAAATCATCATTTGTAAGCAATGTGATTATGTACTTGGAAAACCTCAGGAGAATAAATTGAAAATACAGTTTTTTAGAATTTTCAAGAGAATTTATTTATATACAAAGGCAACATTCCTGTATATCAACAATACAAGTTAGAAGATGTAATGATGAGGGTTTCATTTATATTAGTAACAAAGAGAAAATAGAACTAATAAAAAACATATGGAACCTCGATCAAGGGTATAATAAAATTTAGTTTGCAGAATAGGGCCTAGGTCTGTGGTTTTCACACTGTACTTTTTGAAGTCTCAGGGCAAAGTTGACCTGGTAAACACTGAAGAGGACAAAGGAGTCTGAGTAAAAGGAGCTCAGGACCCCCCACTCCTGCTTTAATTGAGGCAGCTAATAACAAAGGTTTTGTTTGACAACATCTGTCCTTGATGAAATGTTCCTTAAGAACATTAATTCCTTTTGTCCATTAATTTGTTCAGTTACATGTTCTGTGTTTATTGAATTCCAACAATATACAAAAATTACCAACTTTTTTTGAGCACCTACAGGAGTCTTAATGTGTTAGATGTTTTATGTACTTTACCTCATTCAATCTTTGCAAAATCATGTGAGAAAGGTATTATCCCCATTATTTACAGACAAGGAAAAACATTCAAGGTGAGGAACTTGCCCAACCTCTTACACATTGTAAGAGCTACAGCCATAATTTGAAAGTATTTTAGCTTGCTTTCAGACCTCCTTTTCTTTTTATAACATATCACACTACTTCTTAACATGTGGAAAACAATGATGGCATGGGAGATCATGATAATGATGGCATCGATGTTCATGACTCATTGGAGTTTTGATGAGGGTGTTAATGTTGGAGATGAGGTAAGGGACATGAAAGAGATGTTGATGATGCTAAGGGTAAGGAATATGTGATGCATATGATTTTGGTAGTAGAGGTAGTAGAGATGAGTAGAGATGACTCATCCTTCTGCCAGTTGAGATGGAATGGCAGAAGCCAGAATTTGCCTGGATGCCCTGGGCCAAATATCTTCTGTCAAGAAGAGAAGAGGGCTAGACTATTGGGTCTGGAGAATAGATAACATATTTAAGGTAAACAAGGGACTGGTTTTAAGGAACAGGAGATGTTGGGGGAGGATACTCTGGTTGAAACTCAGTCCCCAGCAAGGACTGCTTGGACAGAACAGGAAGCATGCCTAGCAATATTTGCTTCACCTATGGTAGTTCTCAGAATAACTTTACTCTTACATCTACTGCACATGTGCCAATAGACCCTGCCACTGTGCATAGTGGAAAGAATGGAAGGAGGTGTTATAAAAGACCTTTCTGATCACTGACTGCATTCATCAGAAATCTTGAAATTAGGCAAGATATCCAGGGCCTTATTATTTTAAAATAATCTACTCCAGGGGCGCCTGGGTGGCTCAGTCGGTTAAGTGGCAGACTTCAGCTCAGGTCATGATCTCGCGGTCCATGAGTTGGAGCCCCACAACGGGCTCTGTGTTGATAGCTCGGAGCCTGGAGCCTGCTTCTGTTTCTGTGCCTCCCTCTCTCTCTGTCTGCCCCTCCCCCGCTCGCGCTCTGTCTTTCTCTGCCTTTCAAAAATGAATAAATGTTAAAAAAATTTTAAATAAACTATCTACTTCAATTCTAGATTCCTACAACTCTAGTTTGTAGTAACTCTACCAATGCATAGGACCCCTAGTCGCCAGAGCAGCAAGTCCTCTCCATCTTTTTCACAATATGACATAGGAGATTTTTCATCAGAAAACATTTTCTGATGAAATAACAATATGGAATAGAAAACATGATTCCATAGACTCTATGAAATAAAATTATAATTTTACTGAGAACTGTCACCATTTCAGACCTGCATAAAGTTGAAATAAATACTATGAACAACTCTAAGTAAGAACTAACAACTCAGAGTGAAAGGAATCAGAGGTGACCAGATGAGTTAGTTGTGTCCCAAGCAAAATGCCCTAATTTCAAAATTATTCATGTATTCAGAGCAACAGAATCAATGTTCATTCTATTTAAGAAGTAGTGGTTTTTTTCTACTCAAGTAAAAACACAGTATATACACCCAAATTCTGGACTGAAAATAGAAGATTATTAGCATTATAATATATGTAAATGTCTGCTCTATTCATGTTAAAGTAATTAGTATCTCTCAGTCATATGCTAATTATTACATAAATAGATTATAAATAATCACTGGAGAAGATTTCATTTTTTAAGCCGAAACCCTACATATTTAAAGAGCCTATTGTTTTATTGTACAAAAAATATGGGAAGAATAACACTGTATGTTAACTATGCTGGATTTAAAATAAAAAATGAACAAAAAGCATGAAAAGAATGACTTGCTTGTTCAACTGATTTAAAACTAAAAATTCTACAAGGTGCCTGGGTGGCTCAGTTGGTTAAGCACTCACTCTGGCTCAGGTCATGATCTTGTGGTTCATGAGTTCAAGCCCCACGTTGGGCTCTGTGCTGACAGCTCATAGCCTGGAGTCTGCTTCTGGTCCCCAGTCTCCCTCTCTCTCTGCTCCTCCCCCGCATGTGCATAGGCACGCGCACGCGCTCTCTCTCTCTCTTTCTCTCGAAAATAAACATTAAAAAAAAATTAAAACCGAAAATTCTGTGGCGTTCTAAAACTTGCATTTGTTAAGGTTTGGTAGGTACAAGATACACTTAAGATCTAGAGCAGTAATTCCCAATCTTACTGGAACTTATTGAAGATGTTTGTCTTGGTGGCAGGCTTGGGGAAGAAAAAGGGGTATAATTTTCTCAAACTGAGTGCATAAAAATCACCTGGAAAGCTTGTTAAACACAGACTTCTGGGTTCCATCGCTGGAGTTGTTGAGTCAGTGGGTCTGACCTGGGGCCCATGAGTTGAATTTCTAACAAGTTCCAGGTGATACTGATGGAGCTGGTCCCAGCACCACATTTTTTAGTGTTTTCAAGGATGAGATGGTGGTGGGTCCCAAGGACTGGAGGAGCCACCGAATGTGATGGCTTTTCGGGCTCCCATTCCCCTGAGTAGATGCAGCATGTTTGGAGGTATGTCCTGTGTCAGAGGCCTTGCCTTTGCTTTTGCTGGTTGCGGTTGCTCTAGGCAAGTTGGGCTTTGTCTATGCTTATTTATTTATTTATTTATTTAATGCGTTGTTTATGCTTATTTATTCGCTTGTTTGCTTGATCTGATCTGATTCAGGGGAGGCTCGTGTTTATGAATTCCAATAGCTTTTGGCCCTTAATCCAGAAAAAGGCCAAGATAGGCAAATTTCTTTGTAGCCTCCCTTTGCCAGCAGACAGCATTTTTTCGAATCCCCTCTTTCCACTGACCTGCGTCTTCAAGGGCTCTAGTGTTAGGTGGCACGTGTATGTTTTGTATTGTTAGTTTCTGCTTTTCATGACTTCTTTTATTCTACTTTCTTTGGATTTCATTTGTAGTTCTTTATGTAATTTCTCAATATGAGTGCTTAGATTGATTTTTTTTTAACTTTCTTTTCTAACGTAGGCATTTAAGTTCCAATTTTCTACCTGGAGTGAGCTCAAGTCTTAGTCTTCCTTTCTCAAATGGCTGTTAAAACCCAAACTTATTGTTTGGGAAGACCAGCCAATGCCATAGGGCAGCCAGAAGCTGTTAGGGCTTGCTGATAACCATGGCCTTAAGCCTCTTTGTTGTTTTCACTCCTGGGGAAATACTTCTTTCTCTCTAGCTCAGATTATATTCACAAGTCAGCTTGTTATACTTCATAAATCATTTCTAGGTATTTTTCAATAAGTGGCTTCTCAAGATCTCTGTTCTGTCATATTGCTAGAAATAGAAGTCTAGAGTTAGCAGCACCTACAGATTGTGAGAATGAGATAATATCTATAAAGCCCTTAGCACCACTACTGTCAGATAACAAGTTCTTAGCAAATATTAGCTACTATTGTCATTATTATTAGCATACCTAGATCTCAGTGGATTATTAGTGGCAGAGGTAAGAAATGGAATGCTACAGGAAGCAAATCCTGCCAGGAGAAATAGTGATAGAAACAGGAGAAAACATGGTAAATTTATACTTTAACAAGTTTGTGATAAAGGATTGAGGATATGCATTGTATGCTTCCTGAATAGACCCAGAAAACTGACCCAATCAAGAGAACGTTCTCATACAGAGGGAGAAGTCCTGGAATCAAGTGCAGAGCTATCTTAACCAGTTGCTAAATCTAGGGGCACCAGTTGTAGACCAAGATGTCACAGTGGCTGTGGCCAGGCTGAAGACTCTCTCCTCCAAGGTATGCATTTTGGCAAAGTTAGAAAGGAAGCAAGGATGTGGAAAAAAGCTAGACATTTTTTTTAAAAGCAATAATTGGGAGTGTCTTTGCTGGCTCACAGGTGCATACCCTGTGTTAAACATAAATTAATAGCCGAGAAGAAATGCTTAGTGTAACTTTCTGTCTTGGTCTCTCACTCTCTCAAAGCTCTGGGATTCCTCTGATAATTAAATGGGTAAAATGAAGTTGTATTCCATCCCTCAAAACTATTTGAGGCAGAAGAGCTCAGTACTGGATGTCCCCTTCTCAGGTCCCCTCTCTTTTTTCCCCCTGGATGTTCTTTTCCACTCTTTCCTCTTTTCTCTCACCTCTTGTTCCCTGTCTTGGGATCACTGATTCTCCTGTCTCAAGCAGTGAACACCAGCCATTTCCCACACTGTACCATGTCATACAGCAGACAGTTCTTTTCAGTTCTGGTTGGGATTCAAGATGGAGGCCGTGGCCCTTAGGAAGGCTGGTGGGAGCTAGGCAGGTGTTCACCTTTAGACCTGAGGTATCAGGCAAATGATCGAGCCAGTGCTTGTGGAATTGGGAATAGGTGGCACTGTTTACCTTAACCATGTAGAGGCCTGTTATCAGAACAGGGGCTCAAACAAAGCCAGACCCAGTCAGAGGAAGCCCAGGACAGAAGAACAAGCTCAAGGCACCTGGTACTGTGGTTCCACTGCACTTGCGCTTTGGGCCACCTCAGAGAATGTATGTCTTTCTTTCCCACACACTTGACTTCAGTGTGAAGACTTTCAGAAAGATAACAGCTTCTCCTCAAAATCAGAGAAGACCTAGATATCACCAGGCCATTTCTGAGGTAGACAAGAGGAGAGCCACACGTTCTAGTTCCAATGGGCCTTTGCTAAAGAGTCAGGAAAAAGGAACAGTAAAAGATGGGTGAGATGCTGGACCCAGCCTGTGCTGCTGAGATTACTTTGTGGGTGTCTTTCTCTGTGGAGTACTGAGTGCAGTTAGTGGGTAAGGCAGTTTGGGGACCCAAGCTGGGGGCTCCACATGGCCTTGTAAACATGAAGACCAAGTCAGGATACACCTCACAAAGTAGCATAACCATCTTATGACTTACTGTTGGCACCAGCTATGGTTTAGCTGTTGTTTTGGGTAAACTTGGGTGAAGAGGCAAATAAAGAGCCTCTTAACATACTTGTCCGAGTACTGCTTTTTGATTACCTCTTTAGCTTTTTCAGAAGTTAATGGGAATCTGAGAAAGGGGATGACGCAGGTGCTGGGGTCTCTGGTAGTTCTCTTCCAACCACTTGAGGTCCTGATGGTAGCACATTTCAGGTGGCAAAGAGAGAGAAGGAAGCAACATCCAGACGCATCCATCCAGGATCCTGATCAATACTGAGTGGAAATGGAGGCTCTTAAATGGTGAGGAAGGTATTCTGGATCTAAAGATCTTGTTCATCAACAAAATGGTCATTGCAAATGAGTTGTATTGTTAAGCTATACAAAGTGAGCCATATATGATATTGTATTTGCTCATAATAACTGCCATTTAGAAAGTGCTGCCAATTTAACTCTTCATGGAAATTATTTTCACAACCTCTCTATGGAGAAGACATTGCTGTTTTCTGATTTTTTTTTAATTTTTTTTTTAACGTTTATTTATTTTTGAGACAGAGAGACAGAGCATGAACAGGGGAGGAGCAGAGAGAGAGGGAGACACAGAATCTGAAACAGGCTCCAGGCTCTGAGCTGTCAGCACAGAGCCCCGACACGGGGCTCAAACTCACGGACCGTGAGATCATGACTTGAGCCAAAGTCGGACGACTAACCGGCCAAGCCACCCAGGCGCCCTGCTGTTTTCCAATTTTTATAGATGAGAAAACTGAGGCCCCAGAGGGACAAATAACTTGTCCAGAGTCACACTCAGCTGGTAGTCCAAGCTGGAACACTAACCCTGTTCTGAATTTACCACCCAAGCTTTTAACCACTCTATGAAACTACTTCAGAGCAGACCTGGAAGGTGGGGACTGATAGCTGCATTTCAGGGCAGGAAATTTTGGTTTATATTAGGTTAAACTATATGAAACTGTTGATATTTATCATTTAAAAATTGTTTTAAAAATTTTAAATGTTTTATTTATTTTTAAGAGAGAGGGTACGAGCAGGGGAGAGGCAGGGAGAGAGAGGGAGACAGAATCCATGAAGCAGGCTCCAGACTTTGAGCTGTCAGCACAGAGCCTGATGGGGGGCTTGAACCCGTGAACCACAAGATCAGGACCTGAGCTGAAGTCAGATGCTTAACCAACTGAGCCACCTAGGCACCGCCCCCCATATTTTTTAATGTTTAGTTTTGAGAGAGAGAGAGACAGTGCACAAGTTGGGGAGGGAGAGACAGAGAGGGAGACACAGAATCTGAAGCAAGCTCCAGGCTCTGAGCTGTCAGCACAGAGCCCAACGTGGGGCACAAACCCACAAACCGTGAGATCATGACCTGAGCCGAAGTTGGAAGCTCAACCAACTGAGCCACCCAGGCACCCCATTATTTATCACTTTTGACTTACAAAAATGACAATGTCATATGCTCCAACCCTCATAGAGACTAAGTGAATTAACCAAGTTTATCCCAGGTAATAAGTATTCTCCTAAGACTCTAAATCCAAGTTCTTTGTACTAATCCACTCAATCTGAAAGTAAAGGTCTAATTTACTCTCAAGTGCCTAAATGTTGCCACCCTTTGGGGTCTCGCCACTTTGCAGGGTGAGGTGTTGGGACAAAGATGCAGGGTAATAGTTGTAAAGAACACCCCAATAGAAGTCTCGAGGTGAGGCTCTGAGATGATAGAGGACAAAGTCCTAAAGAGATCAGGTAAGACCTCCAGACCACATTCCCTATTGAGAGAGCAGCTCAAGCCCTCACAGACAAGAGAAAGAACTGTGCCTTCAGGGAGCTTTGCATAGTTGCACTTGTTTACATCATTGGCCTTTGGGGAGTGGGAGAGAGGTGTGGGGGTGTATCACAAACTTCCTGAAAATGTTAGAGGCTTTTATCCTCCTTCAGAGCAACACTCTGATGTGACACGATCACATGTGTGCTTGGAAGACCCTCACTGTATGTGTGTGCATGCTGGATTAGAAGGGCATGCCCAGGGGACTAGTTAAGAGAAATCCAGACAGGACATAATGCACATCTGGCCTAAGTCGTGGGGGAGACAAAATGAGGGAGTAATTTGAGGCTATTTAGAAAGTAGAATTGACAAGGCTTGGTGACTCATTTGGAAGCAGGGGGCATTCTACAAATGACAAATGTGTGTAGAATTTACAAATAGATTCTCAGCCTTAACCAGTTACTAAAGACTGTCACTCAAACTTCCAGAAGAGGGAAGAATAAAGCCTCTAAAATAAAGAGCCCCAGGCCACAAAGAACTATGCCCCCCCCCCCTTTTTTTTAAGAAATATGGAAATAAGGGAAGAATCTTGCAACCTGGAGATCAGTCATGGGGGAAGTCTCCCCACTTGTGACAGGGCCAACATTCTGTGGTAGGTACAGAGCTGACATACTGGCCAGATCCATTTGGATTGATGACTGCCATACTGCCATGTTTCATGTGTTGTCAAATATTTTGATCATTCCTACTTTTTTTTTTTTTTTTTTTTTTTTTTTTTTTACCAAGGGACAAACCAACTAGCCAATTTTATTGGTGTGTGAGAAATGCTATACAAGGATACTTATGTTCTGAATCCTTAGTTACTTATTGGAGAATAGATTTTTTTAATATCTCTAAAATCCTTGGGAGGAAAGGAAGTTGAGACACCATAACCACAGAAGGATAGGGCTTGCTATCCTTGATATGCAAGGATATGGTATTGATATGATATGATATATGATATGATATGGTATTGAATGCCCTGGGAAAAAGAGGGAAGTTCAGGCATATCTTGGGCAGGATTATAGTGCTTATTTGGTTATTGAAAGAGAAGTCATGTATAGCCTGGATCTCACACTGCTCATCTCACTTGCTTTCAGCTCTGTGTCACCTTGGACTGGTGTAAATTGTTCCCATTTTAAAAAAAAATATTCTTGGGAGAGCACAAGCAGGGGAAGGGAAAGGCAGAGAGAGGGGACAGAGGATCGGAAGTGGGCTCTGCACTGGCAGGCTGACAGTAGCAAGCTCCATGTGGGGCTCAATCTTACAAACAGAGATCATGACCCGAGCTGAAGTTGGATGCTCAACCGACTGAACCACCCACGTGCCCCTAAATTGTTCCCATTCTTAGAACCTTGTGGTAGTATCTACTGTACAACAGCCTCCCCACAGCAAGTAGCAAGAGGAGTTATGGACAGATTTGTCCCACTGGCTACCAATATAATGAAATGCAATAAAAAAAGTAATTCTGCACATACTAAAAGGAAAGTTCTGGGACTCTTCTTGGGATTGAAGTCAAATCAAAACACAACCTCTCAAAAGAACCTTTGTCCTTTTTTTTTTAAATAAACAAACTAAGCCACCCAGCCCTGCTCTGTTGGAAAGTGAGTTAAAAGGAGGCTATGTTAATATTAGGCATGTCCTTTGACCAGTGAGTAAAGCAAATTTCTAAAGAGTAGGCCGCAAAAAAGTTATGCCCATTTAAAACTTTTTCCTGGAAACCTTTATTTCTCTTCCCCATATAGTCTGTATAATTGAATATGAATTTTCAGAGGGCTCAAAAATACAAAGACTTTTCAATAAACTCTCCCAAGCAGCCTAGTGTAAAGGTTTCCAAGGAGGAGAAGACAGATGCATTAATCAACAGCTTTCAAAGTAGCAAAGCTCTCAGGGATAATCATGAAAGACATCTGTCACCAATGGCAAAGTGTTTAGTAGTAGGAAACAACATAAACTTCAAGATTAAATCATTCCAAAGATCTATGTGTTAGAAATGCCTCATGGTCTATGTCCCACACAACCTACATGTCTACAAAATGACAATTCAACTGCCATGGTTTTCCAATTTTACTGTCTCTTTTCTTGCTCTGTTCTCAATTTCTTGGTCTCTGTATTTCTGGAGATGCATATGTGTTTCACATAGACATAGAGAGTCCTCAGATGAGGCCAATCGTGGACTTGGCCAAGGACTGGCCTTCATGGGATGCTGAATGTTCCTGCAGCTGAATTTGGTGAAACCTGGAATAAGGGCAGAGTGAAGCCAGAGGACTGCCTAGCTCAGCACTGCACCCATCTTCACGGATTGTGTAAGCATGTCTAGGCCGCATGGTCTCCAGGAGCATAGTTCCAATGACCATCAAGGCATGAATAGGTTAAAATGGGACATAGTGTGGTCATCTTTTACTGTGGTCCTGTGTTCCCTATGTCACAACTTGGAGAATAACTAATGCCCCAGACAGGGAGATTTATTTTCTCTGATGCAAATGTAGGACATCTACATTTCCCTTCAGCCTTTGCTGTTTCAGGGGGCTCTTCTCCTGAGACCAGGACAGACAATCTGCAGTTACTAAAAATGTATTTTTTTTCTTAAAATGATGGAATAGGGGGTTATTGAGTATAGATGAAAATGCATCTTTCAAAGACACTGTAGACTGAAATAGACTTTGTATTGGTCTGGTAACCCAACAATTAGAAATAACATTCTTTTTGTGAGGAATTGCTTTTCAGGTTACAAACAAAATAATTAGGAATCCAACTCCTTTGAAAGTTAATGGATACCCTCAGTGGCACATAGTAGAAATCTATAAAATGATAACATTAAGCATTTTGTGGCAGAGACTTAGTTGTCTTCCAAATTCTGTAGCTATGCAATATTTAGCTGAGCATATGGCCTCTCAAAGTAGAGATTCTTTTTCTGAGCCTTCCTTGTAGCTAGATGTGGCTGGTGACTGATTGGCTAATAAGATGATGGCTTTACTGATGCTTGATGGTGTGTATGTGCTATATGAGTTATGGGGGATTTGGATGTGGGGGCCTTTTGCTGCTTTTTGTTCTTTCATCTTGCTGCTCAGAATGCACATACTACCATCTTGGTTCATGAGGTCAAGTCCACCAATAGCAGTGCAACCAGAT
Organism: Puma concolor; assembly: GCF_028749965.1. Taxonomy (NCBI): domain Eukaryota; kingdom Metazoa; phylum Chordata; class Mammalia; order Carnivora; family Felidae; genus Puma; species Puma concolor. The sequence continues at coordinate 92,272,832 of NC_141668.1, read as the reverse complement.
AGAAGAAGCCTGGGGCCCTGGCACCATGTTGCTTGGGGGCTTTCTGTTACTTGCAACTCAGCCTAATTCTAACTAAAACATTTATTATCATATGCCTAGACATAGTGACGTACTTGATACTGTCATTTTGGTATTAACTCAGTATCTAGAATAAGTTCCTTTTGTAAATGAGCCTTCCAGGCATGCATATTCTCTCTTTAGTATAAAACGCATCAGGTTTATAGGTAAGGTTTTCATAACTAAGGTTTTTAGTGAAGTCTTTCATTAGCATGCAACTATAACACTAATACTGTTCTTACCAATTGCTTCCAATTGGCAGTAAGCCTGGAAAAAATCAATTATGCAAGTGGATCAATTCTTTTGTATTCTTTCTCAAGGTCTGTGTCAAGAAAAATATGAGATCTTTATTATTTTCTGGTTTGACTCTTTTAAAATACAAAAGTAACTGAGGCTCTGGTCTGATAGAAGGCAGAATTATTGACCAGAATGAAAATCAGCTTTTAAACATTCTACATGTATCAGTTGGCTATTTCTGGGCCAGCTGGTCTAGGATGGCCTCATACATCTGGCTGTTGGCTGGCTGTCAGATGAGTCAACGGGTGACCAGGCCACGTGTCTTTCATTATCTAGCAGGCTAGCTTGGATTTGTTTACATGGTAGTGGCATGATTCCTAGAGAGAGTGGAAATGTGCAAGGTCTCTAGAGAGAGACCTCACTTCCATCATATTCTGTGTCCAAGCAAGTCACAGCACCAGTGGATTCAAGGCCTGGGAGAAATAGACTTTACCTCTTGATGGGAGGACCCACAGAGTCACATTGCAACAGGTATAGATATAGGGTGGCTAAAGAATTGTAGCCATTTTGTAACCAGTGTAACAGAGGCTGTGGGCTTGGACAAATGTTTCCTCTTCTTGTCTGCTGGAGAAAATGACGGGGAAGGAGCACAGAGACCTAGAAGCAGGGTGAAAGGGGATGGCAGATTATCTAGGTAGAAATGCTCTGGAGTTTAGAGATATTGTGTAGGCTGGAAAGGTAGGTGCTGGGAAAGACAGTTTTTGTTTTTGTTTTTTCTAGGAATCGGTTCGAACTTGAATGTGCATACAAATCACCTAATTCTGATTCAGTAGATCTGGGTTAAATCTTCAATTGCTGCATTTCTAAGAGTCTCCCAGGCAATGCTGCAGCTGATCTTAACACCACACTTTGCACAGCAAGATTCTAGACTCTTCAACCATCATTCCCCTGGAGAAGAGTCTAGCTTAATGGAAAACCAGAGAGTTGATATTAGAAAGAGCATTTATTTGTGAAATACCTAGTATTTGTCAGGAACTGTGCCAAGGACTTTCTGTGCCTTGTTTAATTCTGGTCACAGCTTTGTAAGCTAGGCAATGTTATCCTTATTTGAGAATAAAATTATAATACAAGGGTTTTGGGTTGCCTGTCCATTGTGTTACAGTGTGGATAAAGGATGACCACACTTACAATACTGGGCATGATGCCATGAATGTAATAAAACATAATAAATAGATTGATGTGATCCTATGGTTGGTCAGGCTCATGTTTTTCCAAGGTGAACTAAATCTTTCCAAGCCTGTTCAAGCCTACCTCTCTTTGGATACCTCAGCTTATGAATTGGTTCAGTCACTACACTATTTTCTACTAGATCAAAATGTCAAAGAAGTTCACCCTCTGTACTGCTGAAATTGTGCAGTGAGTTTCCTTAAGATCACCCCCAAAAGAGAAAGCCTTTGAAGTCTGGAATGATTGGTAGGATTGAGTCATATATTTGTACAGTGTATCACTTATATAAACATAGATGTTGGTCCTTGTGATAAGGAATAACGAAAACTACAAACTCACAACTGCCAAAGACAAGTTACAGAGAAGGACTTCTACCCATTTCTGGTGCCCTTCATTCCTTTGTATACAACCAATTATTAATTATCACTTGTTTCTTTCATGGATGGTGTCTTTGGTGACATATTGTGTTCAAAAATCTTTGCCATTTGGAATGATCTCCTATGTTATCCTCTAGGAATTTTACAGTTTTACATTTTACATTTGGGTCTGTGATACAGTTTAATTCTTGTGCAGGATGTAATATCTATGTCTAGGTTCATTATTTTGTTTGTGGATGTCCAGTTGTTCTAGCACCATTTGTTGAGAACACTTTTTACTTCTTTGTATTGCTTCTGCTACCTGTCAAAATCAGTTGACTGTATTTATATGGGTCTATTTCTGGACTCTGTATTCTGTTTCATTGAGCTATTTGTCTATTCTTTTGCCAATACCACTGTCTTAATTACTGTAACTTTTATCATAAGCCTTGAAGTCAGGTAGTACCAGTCTTCCAACTTTATTTTTCAATACTGTTTCAGCTACTCTGGGTCTTTTGCCTCTTCATATAAACTTTAGAAGCAGTTTGTTGATATTCACAATATAACTTGATGGAATTTTGATAGGGATTGCATTGAACCTGTAGATTAAGCTGGGAAGAACTGACATTTTGACAATATTCGGTTTTCCTATCCATGAACATGGGCTATCTCTCCATTTATATAATTCTTTGATTTGCATCAGAGTTTTGTAGTTCTCATCATATAGATCTTGTACATATTATTTTTCACATTTATACCTAAGTACAGTAAAACATTGGTTTGTGAGCATAATTTGTTCTAGAAACATTCTTGTAATCTAAAACACTTACATATCAAAGTGAATTTCCCCATAAGAAATAATAGAAACTCAGATGATTCATTCCACAACCCAAAATAAAAATGTGTATACACACACACACACACACACACACACACACACACACACACACACAGGCACACACACACCCTACATCTTTATCCATTCATCAGTCAAAGGACATTTGGGCTCTTTCCATAATTTGGCTTTTGTTGATAATGCTGCTGTAAACATTGGGGTTCATGTGCCCCTTCAAATCAGTATTTTTGTATCCTTTAGGTAAAATCCTAGTACTATAATTGCTGGGTTATAGGGTAGTTCCACTTTTAACTTTTTGAGGAATCTCCATACTGTTTTCCAGAGTGGCTGCACTAATTTGGATTCCCAGCAACAGTGAAAAAGGGCTTCCCTTTCTCTGCATCGTTGCCAACCTCTGTTGTTTCTTGCATTGTTAATTTTAGCCATTCTGACAGGTGTGAAGTGATATATCATTGTGGTTTGGGTTTGTATTTCTCTGATGATGAGTGATGTTGAGCATCTTTTCATATGTCTGTTAGCCATCTGTATTTATTCTTTGGAAGAATGTCTATTCATGTCTTCTGCCCATTTCTTAACTGGATTATTTGTTTTGGGGGTGTTGAGTTTGGTTGGTTTTGGGTCTTTATAGATTTTGTATACTAACCCTTTATCAGATATGTTATTTGCTAATATCTTCCCTCATTCCATAGGCTGCATTTTAGTTTTGTTGATTGTTTCCTTTGCTTTGCAGAAATTTTTATCTTGATGAAGTCCCACTAATTCATTTTTGCTTTTGTTTCCCTTGTCTCTAGAGACGTGTCTAGTAAGAAGTTGCTCCAGCCAAGGTCAAAGAGATTGCTGCCTGTTTTCTCCTCTAGGATTTTGATTCTCCGCTGTCTCACATTTAGGTCTTTCATCCATTTTGCATTTATTTTTATGTATGGTATAACAAAGTGGTCCAGTTTCATTCTTCTGCATGTTGCTGTCCAGTTTTTCCAACACCATTTGTTGATGAGATTTTTTTTCCATTTAATATTCTTTTCTGCTTTGTCGAAGATGAGTTGGCCGTACAGCTGTAGGTCCATTTCTATGTTCTGTTTCATTGTGTCAGTTTTGGGGCCATACGTTCTTGATTCCTACAGTTTTCTTATGTAGCTTGATGTCCGGAATTGTGAGGCCTGCAGCTTTGCTTTTCTTTTTCAGGATTGCTTTGACTATTTGGGGTCCTTTGAGTTTCCATAGGATTGTTCCAGCTCTGTGAAGAACACTGGTGGTATTTTTATTGGTATTGCATTAAATATGTATGTTGCTTTGGGTAGCATAGACATTTTAACAATACTTGTTATTCTAATCCATGATCATGGAATGTCTTCCCATTTCTTTGTGTCCTCTTCAATTTCTTTTATAAGTATTCTGTAGTTTTCAGAGTACAAATCTTTTACTTCCTTGGTTAGGTTTATTCCTAGGCATCTTACTGTTTTTGGTGCAATTGTAAATGGAATTGATGCCTTGATTTCTCTTTCTGCTGCTTCATTATTAGTGTTTAGAAATGTAACAGATTTCTGTACATTGATTTTGCATCCTGCAACTTTGCTGAATTCATGTATCAGTTCTAGAATTTTTTTTTTTTTGGTGGAGTCTTTTGAGTTTTCTACAGAGTATCATGTCATCTGCAAATAGTGAAATTTTACTTCCTCTTTGCCTATTTGGATGCCTTTGTTGTTGTTGTTGTCTGATTGTTGAGGCTAAGACTTCCAGTACTATGTTAAATAGTAATGGTGAGAGTGGAAATCCTTGTCATGTTCCTTACCATAGGGAAAAGATTCTCAGTTTTTCCCCATTAAGGATGATATTAGCTATAGGTCTTTCATATATGGCCTTTATTATGTTCAGATATGTTCCATCTGTCCCTACCTTGTTGAGACTTTTTATCAAGAATGGGTGCTGCATTTTGTCAAATGCTTTTTTCTGCATCTATTGACAGGATCATATGGTTTTATCCTTTCTTTTATTAACATGGTATATCATGTTGATTGATTTGTGAATATTGAACCAGCCCTGTAGCCCAGGAAGTAATCCCACTTGATCATGGTGAATAATTCTTTCAGAATAATTCTTACTGTTGAATTCAATTTGCTAGTGTTTTATTGAGAATTTTTGCATCCATGCCTCAAGGATATTGGCCTGTAATTCTCCTTTTTATTGGGATCTTTGTCTGGTTTTGGAATCAAGGTAATGCTGGCTTCATAGAATGAGTTTGGAAGTTCTCCTTCCATCTCTACTTTTTGGAACAGTTTGAGATGAATAGATATTAACTCTTCTGAAATATCTGGTAGAATTCCCCTGGGAAGCCATCTGGCCCTGGACTCTTGTTTGTTGGGGGATTTTTGATTACTGCTTCAATTTCTTTGCTGGTTATGGGTCTGTTCAAATTTTCTACTTCTTTCTGTTTTGATTTTGGTAATTTGTGAGTCTGTAGGAATTTTTCCATTTCTTCCAGATTGCTCAGTTTGTTGGTATATAATTCTTCATAGTATTCTTTTAGAATTGTATTTCTTTGGATGTTGGTTTTGATATCTCCTCCTTCATTCATAATTTTACTTATTGGGGTCCTTTATCTTTCCTCTTTGATAAGTCTGGCTAGGGTTTTAACAATTTGATAATTCTTCCAAAGAACTGGCTCTTAGTTTCATTGATCCGTTCTACTGTTTTTGTTTGTTTGTGTCTATATCACTTATTTCTGCTCTAATCTTTATTATTTTCCCTCTTCTGCTGGCTTGGTCTTTATTTGCTCTTACTTTCTGAGCTCTTTTAGGTGTAGGTTAGGTTGTGTATTTCAGACCTTTCTTCCTTCTTGAGGAAGGCCTGTACTGTTATATACTTTCTTCTTATGGCTGCTTTTGCTGGATCACAAAGGTTTTGGACTGTCTTGTTTTCATTTTCATTTGCTTCCATGTTTTTAATTTTTTTCTTTAATTTCCTGGTTTACACATTTATTCTTTAGTAGGATGTTCTTTAACCTCCATGTATTTGTGGTGTTTCCAAATTTTTTCTTGTGGTTGGTTTCAAGTATCATAATGTTGTGGTCAGAAAATAGGCATGGTATGATTTCGATATTTTTATATTGGCTGAGGCCTGATTTGTGACCTAGTTTGTGATCTATTCTGGAGAATGTTCTGTGTATACTCGAAAAGATTATATATTCTTCTACTTTAGGATGAAATGTTCTGAATATAACTGTTAAGTCTATCCAATCCAGTGTGTCATTCAAAGCCATTGTTTCCTTGTCAATTTTCTGCTTAGATGATCTGTCCATTGCTATCTGTGGGGTGTTGAAGTTTCCTACTATCATTGTATTACTTTCAATGAGTTTCTTAATGTTAGTTATTGATTACTATATTTGGGTGCTACTAAATTGGGGATATTAATATTTACAATTGTTAGATCTTGTTGCATAGGCCCCTTTATTATGATACAGTGTAGTTCTTCATCTCTTGTTATAGTCTTTGGTTTAAAATCTTTCAAGGAAGGATGCTGTATTTTGTCAAATGCTTTCTCTGCATCTGTTGAGAGGATCATATGGTTCTTGTCCTTTCTTTTATTGATGTGATGAATCATGTTAATTGTTTCGTGGATATTGAACCAGCCCTGCATCCCAGGTATAAATCCCACTTGGTCATGGTGAATAATTTTTTTAATGTATTGTTGGATCCAGTTGGCTAATATCTTGTTGAGGATTTTTGCATCCATGTTCATCAGGGAAATTGGTCTATAGTTCCCCTTTTTACTGAGGTCTCTGTCTGGTTTTGGAATCAGGGTAATGTTGGCTTCATAGAAAGAGGTTGGAAGTTTTCCATTTCTATTTTTTGGAACAGTTTCAAGATAATAGGTGTTAACTCTTCCTTAAATGTTTGGTAGAATTCCCCTGGAAAGCCATCTGGCCCTGGACTCTTGTTTTTTGGCAGATTTTTGATTAATTCGATTTCCTTACTGGTTATGGGTCTGTTCAAATTTTCTATTTCTTCCTGTTTCCGTTTTGGTAGGGTATGTTTCTAGGAATTTGTCCATTTCTTCCAGATTGCCCATTTTATTGGCATATAATTGCTTATAATTATTCTCTTATTATTTTTATTTCTGTTGTGTTGGTTGTGATTTCTTCTCTTTCATTCTTGATCTTACTTATTTGGGTCCTTTCCTTTTTCTTCTTGATCAAACTGGCTAGTGGTTTATCAATTTTGTTAATTCTTTCAAAGAACCAGCTTCTGGTTTCATTGATCTGTTCTACTGGTTTTGTTTTTTCTTTTTTTTTGGTTTCTATAGCATTAATTTCTGCTCTAATCTTTATTATTTCCTGTCTTCTGCTGGTTTTGGGTTTTATTTGCTGTTCTTTTTCCAGCTCCTTAAGGTGTAAGGTTAGGTTGTGTATCTGAGATCTTTCTTCCTTCTTTAGGAAGACCTGGATTGCTATATACTTTCCTCTTATGACCACCTTTGCTGCATCCCAGAGGTTTTGGGTTGTGGTGCTATCATTTTCATTGACTCCATATACTTTTTAATTTCTTATTTAACTGCTTGGTTAGCCCATTCATTCTTTAATAGGATGTTCTTCAGTCTCCAAATATTTGTTACCTTTCCAAATTTTTTCTTGTGGTTGATTTCGAGTTTCATAGCATTGTGGTCTGAAAATATGCATGGTATGATCTCGATCTTTCTGTACTTACTTAGGGCTGATTTGTGTCCCAGTATATGGTCTATTCTGGAGAACATTCCATGTGCACTGGAGAAGAATGTATATTCTGCTTTAGGATGAAATGTTCTGAATATATCTGTTAAGTCCATCTGGTCCAGTGTGGCATTCAAAGCCATTGTTTCCTTGTTGATTTTTTGATTAGATGATCTGTCCATTGCTGTGAGTGGGGTGTTGAAGTCTCCTACTATTATGGTATCACTATCGATGAGTTTCTTTATGTTTGTGATGAATTGATGTATATATTTGGGTATTCCCACATTTGGCTCATAAACGTTGACAATTGTTAGGTCTTCTTGGTCTATAGACCCCTTGATTATGATATAATGCCCTTCTGCATCTCTTGATACAGTCTTTATTTTAAAGTCTAAATTGTCTGATATAAGTATGGCTACTCCAGCTGTCTTTTGTTGACCATTAGCATGATAGAGGGTTCTCCATCCCCTTATTTTCAACCTGAAGGTGTCTTTAGGTCTAAAGTGGGTCTCTTGTAAACAGCATATAGATGGATCTTGTTTTCTTACCCATTCTGTTATCCTATGTCTTTTGATTGGAGCATTGAGTTCATTGATGTTTAGAGTGAGTACTGAAAGATAGGAATTTATTGCCATTATGTTGCTTGTAGAGTTGGAGTTTCTGGTGCTGTTCTCTGGTCCTTTCTAATCTTTGTTGCTTTTGAGATTTTATATATATATATATTTTCATCTCTTCTCCCCTCAGAGAGTCCCCCTTAAAATTTCTTGCAGGGCTGGTTTAGTGGTCACAAACTCCTTTAATTTTTGTTTGTCTGGTAAACATTTTTATCTCTCTTTCTGTTTTGAATGACAGCCTTGCTGGATAAAGAATTCTTGGCTGCATATTTTTCTGATTCAGCACACTGAATATATCCCACCACTCCTTTCTGGCCTGCCAAGTTTCTGTGGATAGGTCTGCTGCAAACCTGATCTGTCTTTCCTTGTAGGTTAGGGACTTCTTTTCCCTTTCATGATTTCATGATTCTCTCCTTGCCTGAGTATTTTGTGAATTTGACTATGATATGCCTTGTTGATGGCTGGTTTTTGTTGAATCTAATGGGGGTCCTCTGTGCTTCCTGGATTTTGATGTCTGTGTCTTTCCCCAGGTTAGGAAAATTTCCCGCTATGATTTGCTCACATAACCCTTCTACCCCTATTTCTCTCTCTTCCTCCTCTGGGACCCCTATGATTCTGATGTTGTTCCTTTTTAATGAGTCACTGATTTCTGTAATTCTTAAATCATGCTCTTTTGCCTTAATCTCCCTCTTTTTTTCTGCTTTGTTATTCTCTATGCCTTTGTCCTCTATATTGCTGATTCTCAGTTCTGCCTCATCCATTCTTGCCACCGCTGCATCCATCTGTGATTGCAGCTCAGTTATAGCATTTTTAATTTCATTCTGGCTATTTTTTACTTCTTTTATCTCTGCAGAAAGGGATTCTAATCTATTTTCGACTCCAGCTAGTATTCTTATTATCATGATTCTAAATTCTGGTTCAGACATCTTGCTTGTGTCTGTGTTGGTTAAATCCCTGGCTGTCGTTTCTTCGTGTTCTTTCTTTGGGGTGAATTCCTTTCGGGGCTTCTTGCTCCCCAAGTTCAGCTCTTTGTGTCATGTACCTGCTGAATTCTGTGGTTCAGGTTGTGCAGATTGTTGTGTTAATCTTCCAATCAGTTTTTCAGGTGTGTAGGATGGTTTAGTGTTGGTCTGTCTGTATTTCATGGACATGAGACACACAAAAAGCTTCCATGCTGTTCTGCCATCTTGGCTCCTCTGTCTCTTTGGTTTAAAATCTAGTTTGTATGATGTAAGTATGGCTACTCCAGCTTTCTTTTGACATCCATCAGCATGATAAATGGTTCTCCATCCCCTTACTTTCAATCTACAGGTGCCTTTATGTGTAAAATGAGTCTCTAATAGATATTACATAGATGGGTTTCTTTCTTACCACTTCTGCTGCCCTATGTCTTTTGGCAGAGCATTTAGTCTGTTTATATTCCGAGTGATTATTGATAGATATGAATCTAGTGCCATTATATTACCTGTAAAATCATTGTTTCTGGAGATTTTCTCTGTTCCTCTCTAGTCTTCATTACTTTTGGTCTTTTTTCCCCACTCAAAGCATCCCCTTTAATATTTCTTGCAGGGCTGGTTTAGTGGTCATGAACTCTTTAGTTTTTGTTTGGGAAACTCTTTATCTCTCCTTCTATTCTGAATGACAGCCTGGCTGATAAAGTATTCTTGTCTGCATAGTTTTCCCATACAGCACGTTGAATATATCATGCCACTCCCTCTGACCTGCCAAGTTTCTGTGAAGAAGTCTGCTGCTAACTCTATTTGTCATCCCTTGTAAGTTAGAGATTTCTTTTCCCTTGCTGCTTTCAGGATTTTTTTTAAATCTCTGTATTTTGCAAATTTTATTAAGATATGTCTTAGTTTGGCCTGCTTTTATTGATTTTGATGGGAGTTCTCTTTGCCTTCTGGATTTGGATGTCTGTTTCCTTCCCAGTTTAGGGAAGTTTTCAGCCATAATTCACTCAAATAAACCTTTTGCCCCCTTTCCGTTTCTTCTTCTTCTGGGAGTCCTGTGATACGAATGTTATTATTCTTTATGGAGTCACGTGTTCCCTAAGTCTATGTTTGTGATCTAATATTTTTCTTTCCCTCTTCTTTTCAGCATCATTATTTTCCATAATTTTATCGTCTATATCACTGATCCATTCCTCTGCTTCTTCCATCCTTGTAGTTACTACACCAGTTGGTTTTACATCTTGGTTGTAGCATTTTTTACTTTGGCCTGACTAGTTTTTAGGTATTTTACCTCTGTAGTAAGGGACTCCCTGGTGTTTTCTATGCTTTTCTCAAGCCCAGCTAGTGTCCTTATGATTGTTGTTTTAAATTTTGGTTCGAGCATATTACTTATATCTGTTTTGATTTGATTCCTTGCTGTGACCTTTTCTTGTTCTTTCTTTGAGGATGAGTTCCTCTGTCTTGGCATTTTGTCTAAGTCTCTGTCTTCTCTGTGTTAGGAAAGCCTGTTATATTTCCTGCTCCTGAGAGTAATGGCTATATTTAGAGGTCCTATACTGTCCAGGGCCTGGTGCTTGAGGAAATTTTTCTGGGGCATGCTGTGTGCATTCCACTGCTGTGTTTTGGCTGCTTTTTCCCTCCAGTGAGTCCTCTGGAGAATTTCTCCCTGTCTGCAGTGGGAAGCGTTTGGGGACCTTGTCCAGTGTGGCGATTTTTATAAGTCAGTTTTGGTTTGCTTGTTAAAAGAAGCCAGATCCTGTTTCCCATAGAGCTGAAGCTTTGTAGCACTCTGTGGTCAATAGACTTGGTACATGCAAGGGGTTTGTGCTGGTCTTCTGGTGGAGGGGGCCCACTGTTGCTCTGGATTTCAGGCACACTTGCCCTAGTTAAAAAGCACCTGTGGGATGCCTGGGTGATTCCATTGGTTAAGGGTCTGACTCTTTAGCTCAGCACATGATCTCACAGTCATGAGATCAAGCCCTATGTTGGGCTCTGCACTGGGTATGCTACCTGATTATGATTCTGTCTCTCTCCCTCTCCCTCTGCCCCTCCCCAACTCCTACTCTGTTGTACACCTTCCCACATGTGCTCTCCCTCTCAAAACAAGGGAAAAAAACAGCACATGCAGAATGTAGGGTGGGGTTTATTGGAGATGGGGGTGGCACATGGTGTAAGTACTTCAAGCCCTCCACTACTGGCACTGTGCTGCTCACTCAAGTCTATCAGTACTGATGGGGGGCAGGGGGGAAGATGACAACAGCCCACTCTCATACCTGGAGATGGGAGTTCGCACCCACTTCTGTTCAGGAATCCCTCATAGAAGAGCAAACAATCTCTCCTCATGTGTCCGAGGCATCCTTCAGATCCCTGCCTTCATGCTGTGTCTGAGCCATCTGCCCACTGGTGGTGTAGTGCTCCTGTGTTTCTTCTCAGGAGCATTGACCAGGTTTTAAAACTCAAATTTTAGGGACCCAGCACAGGGTTGACATACCCTGATCTTCTCCAGGAGGGTCTTGCCATGCTCAGGCTGGTGCTGGTTTGTCCTAGAGGGGCAGTTGCACGAATGCACAGGGGCTTGGAGATTATGGTAAAGTGCAACAAAAAGCCAGTGTCCAGGTTAGCTGCCTTCTGCAGGTGCCTCTACTCCTATGCTAATGAACAGGGCAGAAAAATGGTTTTTGCTGGCTCATTGTCCCCTATGAGGCAAAGCCACCTCTCCTAGATGTACTCCAAGAAGGGGAACTGTCTCTCCCATTACAAACCAGGAGATCTTCAGTCCATGCTTTCCTCTCCAAGGCCTCTGTGCTCCTCCACAGGAGCACCTCTATGCCTGCCAGGCTCCACTCTGGCGATGGCATGGCCTTCTAACACTTCAGACTTTGAGCTCTGCTGCTTGTAAAAGCTTGAGATAATCAGTCGCTCTTGTTTTCCCAATTAATGGTTTTGGCAAAGTGTTTTTCTTGTGCAATCCTGTGTGTGCTGTGCTCACTTGCTCATACTCTTTCTCTCTCTCTCATCACCTCACCTCTCTCTGTGATCAGGGCTCCTCCCTGATCACACCTGTGAATCTGCAGCACCTGTGATTCTTTTCTCCCCCAAATCATATCTCTGCACCTCCTACCTTCTATGATATGTCCTCTTTTCTCCCTCTAGTTGTGCAATTTATTCTTTCAGTTCTCAGATTGATTTCCTGGGTGCTGAGAATCATTTGATATTTATCTAGCCGTGTTCAAGGGACAAGGTGAGCATAGATTCCTCGCTACTACTCTGCCATCTTAACTCCTCTCCCCATCTTAGTTAATTTCTATTGCTATGTCTTCAAATTAATTTCTTTCAAATTAATTTCTCCACTTAAAGTACTGAATCTTTCCTCTAGTATTTTGAATATAAGGTACACAGTGATAACTATTTTAATGTTCTGGTATGCTAATGTTAACATGACAACTCTGGATTGGTTTTGATTGATTGTTCTTCTCATGGGTCAGATTTTCTTATTCACTTGCATACCTGGTAATTTTTTGTTGGATAGCAAACATTGTGAATTTTCCCTTTTTGGATGCTGGATATCTTTGTGTTTTATAAATAGTCTTGATGTTCCCTGATGCAAAGTTATTGGGGAACACTTTTAGATCTTACTCTTAAGCTTTTTTTATCCCCAGCTTTATGAATTTATAATTGAAAAATAAAATTATAAGATATTTAAAGTGTACATTGTAGTGATTTGATATTCATAGTGTACGCTGTAAAAGGATTTTGCCATCTAGTTAATTAACACATCCATCACCTCACGGTTTATATTTTTGTTTTTTTCTTTTGGTGAGAACACTAAAATTCTACTTCCTTAGCAAATTTCAATTATGTAACACAGTGTTACCAACCAAACAGTCACATGTTTTACATTAGATTTTTAGAAATTATTCATCTTACAGCTAAAAGTTTGCACTCTTTCACCATCCCCTCCCTCCTTCCCCCAACCCCACACCCTGGAAACCACTTTTTTGCTCTGTTTCTAGGATTTTGATGTAGAATTTTTAAAAAGTGATACTATACATACAGTATTTGTCTTTCTCTGTCTGGCTTATTTAATTTAGGATAATGCCCTCAAGCTCCGTCCATGGCTCTTAAGCTTTTTAAGGCATGACCAAAGCAGCATTTTGTCTAGAGCTGATTCTTTCCCATTACTGAGGTGAGACTTCTTGAGTTCTATACCTAGTTCCCCATGAATTTTGAGATTTTCCAGTCTGGCTTATAGGATGAGACACTATCTCAGGTCTTGTATGAGTCCCTCTAATTATTTCAGGTGGGTTTTTCCCCCTTAGCCTCCAGCAGTATCCTTACATACATGTCAGTAGTCTGCTCAGTGTTCAAAGAGGACCCTCTTCAGACTTCCAAGTTCTCTGTCTGGTGGCATTCTCCTATCTAGTACTCTGTCCTGTAAACTTGAGCTACTTTTGTGTCCCCAGATTTAGGTCTGTCTTCTCAACTCAGGGAATCTACTGGACTCTGTGTTCCCTATTGTGGAGTATAAAACTCACCCAGTAAGAAGGGAGTTCTACAAGAGCTCACTTTATTTTTCATCCACTGGTTAGTCCTTAGTTGTCTGATGTCCAAGTCTTGGAAAACATTTTTTTTCTCAATATTTTGCCTACTTTTTTAGTAGTTTCAGGTGGGAGGATAAATATGGTCCATGATGTCTCATGTTGTTCAGAGGCCAAAGTTCCTATAATTGCATTCTGAAGCACACAAACATATAAAAAATTATTTCTTCATTTATGGCTCTCGGGTTTGCACACCCTGGCTTTAGGCTCTATGGGTCTTGATTTCCTTATTTGTAAAAGTAAAGGGCTAGACTATGAATTAGTCTGAGTTCTCCAGAGAAACAGAACCAATAGGATATGGAGGATATGGAGGTGTATGTGTACACACACACTTAGAGATGTATTATAAGTTATCAGCTCATGTGGTGATGGATGCTGAGAAGTCCCATGATGTACCACCTTCAAACTGGAAACCTAGGAAAGCTGGTGGTATAGTTCAAAGGCATGAAAGCCAGACAGCCATTGCTGTAGATTCCAGTCTGAGTCTGATGGCCTCAGAAACAGGAATGCTGATGGCAGGAGGAGATTGATGCCCCAGCATGTGTAGTCCAGTGGGGAACAAATTCAGACTTTCTCAACCTTTTTGTTCTATCCAAGCCCTCAACAGATTAGCTGATATCCACCCACCTTGGAGGTGGAGGGGTCTCATCTACTTAACTCAGCCCACTAATTCAAATGCTAATCCCTCCAGAAACACCCTCACAGACATCCAGATAATGTTAAACCAGACATCTAGGCATCCCATGGCCTGGTCAAGTTGGCACATAAAATTAAACATTACACACCAGAAGCAAGACTCCTTGCATTGTAGTTCTAAAGGTTTCAAGTTCATGAAATAGACCTGCTGATATTGTCTGAAACAGAGCATAGCAAGCACTAGCCTGAGCTGACTCAAGGTTCATATGGGGGAACTTGGTGACCATGCATCTCCTCCCTATAGTTATTTCTCTTCTCTTCATCCATCTATTCGATCATTTAGTGAGTACCTACTATGTGCCAGGCACTATGGTAAGCACTGGAGACACAGAAACAAACAGACTGACTAGTACATTAGTGAATGCTTATCAAGCATTTACCAGGAGTCTGCTGGGCCAGTGCAAAGCACCTGACCTGCAGTATCTTACTCAGTTCTTCATAGGATTGACGTGAAGATTATCTTTACACAGATAAGAAAACCACGATCACAGAACCACTGAGTAATAAAACAGAGATGTGAACCTAGGCAGTCTGACTCCAGATCTTCTGCTTTTAATATCTTTGCCATAGATTCTGAAAGGTGACCCACAGACAAAACTCAGCTTGTAGATATATTTGTTTGGACACACTTCCTTGTACAAAAAATTAAATCTGAGTTTCTGAAACTCTCCAATTTGCCAAACTGCATACTGTTTCAATTCTTTCATACCCAGCCTGATTCTTTTATTTACCTGTCTGGCCCTTAAAGGCATTTGGATTTTGATTTCTGCCCACTTCTGTGCTACCTTCTTTTCAGGGTAATTGGGTACATCTTCCTCCTCTCTCAGCTCTGTTAGCTACTCCTCAAGTAATTCTTTATCACAACGCACCCCTCCCTTTTACTCCTTTTCTCTTTCCCATTTATCCTTAATTTCCTGCCAAGTTTTTTCTCAAAAATTTCTCACTCTTTTCCCTCTGGTTTTGAGCCTTATCCCCATGGGCTGATTGTGGCTGATATACTATAGCATTAAGAACAAGAAAGAAGTGTAAATGGACATAATAAAAGATTCCTTAAATGTCTAAAACCTTTGAAAATTTCATTCTGTTTCTTCAGATCTCAAATAAAACTAAACAAACAAGAGGACTGACATTATCTTTTTTTTTCTTTTCTGCCTCATCAAAATCTGATTAAGAGAAACAGAGTTTTGATGTGGTCGTGCTTTCCTGTTTTGTTTTAACCATAGTATCTGGGCTTGACTGTAAAGCAAACCATAGGATATACCATCTTATGAAAACATACATTTCAAATTCCAAATAATTGACTGAAGAATGCAGTTTTTAAAAATCTGAGTATGATTTATGTAACTACATAACCTGTTAGTTTCAGATGCATAACCAAATGATTCTATATTTGTATATATTGCAAAATGATCACCACAATAAGTCTAGTTAACATCTGTTGTCATACACAGTTATGAATTTTTTTTCTGGTGATGACAACTTTTAAGATATACCTTCTTAGCAACTTTCAAATAAACAATACAGTAGTATTAACTACACTCACCATACTATACATTACATCCCTGTGGCTTGCTTATTTTATAACTGGAAATTGTACCTTTTGATTGCTTTCACCCATTTCTCCCACCCCCACTCCTTGCTTCTGCCAACCACCAATCTGTTCTCTGTATCTATACACTTGGGGTTTTTGTTGTTCCACATATAAGTGACATTATATGCTATTTATCTTTCTCTGACATATTTCTTATCACAAATGGCAGGATTTCCTTTTTTAATTGCTGAATAATCCATTGTGTGTGTATATACCACACAAAATAATATATATATATATATGTTTTTTTTGAAATATAATTGACAACATTCTATTAGTTTCAGATATACAACATAGTGATTCCACATTTGTATCCATGATGAACTGATCAATGCAGTATGTGTGTGTGGTTTCTGTCATCATGCAAAATGAATATAATCTGATTTACTATATTTTTATGCTGTACATTGAATCCCTGTGACTTAATTATTTTATCACTGGTGGTTTTTGTATCTCTTGATCCCCTTTACCCATTTTGCACTCCCTCCCTCCCCCAGTCCTCTTTACTTCCAACAACCACCACTCTATTCTCTGTATCTGAGTCTAGGTGTGTTTTGTATTATTTCTTTGTTTTCCTTTTGTTTTAGATTACACATATAAGTGAGAACATGCAGTATTTGTCTCTCTCTGACTTTTTCCCACTTACATAACAGTCTCTGTTGTCACATGTTGTCCCATGTTGTCACAAAAGGCAAGATTTTATTTTTTAATGTCCAAGTAGTATTCCTGATTTCAAGCCATACTACAAAGCTATAGTAATCAAAACAGTATGCTACCTGCACAAAAACAGAAATACACAGAGAACCCTCCTACTGTTTTCCATAGGTGTTGCATTTCTTCCAATGGTGAATGAGGGTTCTCTTCTTTCTATATCCTGACCAACAGTTATTTATTTATATATTTTTTATACTAGCAATTCTGACAGATGTGAGGTGATCTCTTACTGTGGTTTTGATTTGCATTTACCTCATGAGTGAAGAGAATCTTTTCATGTTCCTGTTGAATATCTTTTTATCTTCTTTGGAAAGAGTCTATTCAGACCTTCAGCCCATTTTTTAATTGGATTGTTTGGGGAGTTTTCTTGTTATGGGGTTATGTGAGTTCTTCCTATATTTTGGATATGAACCCCTTTTTGGATGTATTATTTGCAGATATCTTCTCCTATTCAATAAGTCATTTTTTTACTTTGCTGATGGTTTCCTTTGCTGAGCAAAATCTTCTTAGTTTAACATAATTCCATTTGTTTATCTTTGCTTTGTTGCCCTTGCTTTTGGAGTCAAATCAAAAACAAAAAAATTGCTATGACCAATGTCATGAAACTTACCACCAATGTTTTCTTCTATGAATTTAATGGTTTCAGGCATTAACATTCAGGTTTTTAATCCAGTTTCAGTTAATTTTTGTATATGGTATAAAATAGTTGTCCAGTTTCATTCTTCTGCTTGTTGCTGTTCAGTCGTCCTAACACCATTTACTGAAAAGACTGTCCTTTCCCCATTTGTCATAAGTTAATTGACCATATGTGTGTGGGTTTATTTCTAGGCTGTCTATTTGGTTCTATTGATATGTGTATTTCTGTTTTTATGCAGGTAGCATACTGTTTTGATTACTATAGCTTTGTAGCATGGCTTGAAATCAGAGATTTTATACCTCCAGCTTTGTTCTTCTTTTTCAGATTGCTTTGGCTACTTAGAACCTATTGTCGGGGCGCCTGGGTGGCGCAGTCAGTTAAGCGTCTGACTTCAGCCAGGTCACGATCTCGCGGTCTGTGGGTTCGAGCCCCGCGTCGGGCTCTGGGCTGATGGCTCAGAGCCTGGAGCCTGTTTCCGATTCTGAGTCTCCCTCTCTCTCTGCCCCTCCCCCGTTCATGCTCTGTCTCTCTCTGTCCAAAAAATAAACGTTGAAAAAAAAAAAAACTTAAAAAAAAATAAAAAAAAAATAATAAAAAAAAAAGAATCTATTGTCGTTCTATACAAATTCTATAATTGCTTGTTCCAGTTCTGTGAAAAATGCCATTGGAATTTTGATAGGGATTACATTGAATCTGTAGATTGCTTTGGGCAGTATGGAAAATTTAACAATATTCTTCCAGCCTATGAACATGGAATATCTTCCGATTTCTTCTGTTTCTTTAGTCAGTTTCTTACAGTTTTCAGTGTATAGATCTTTCACCTTCTTGGTTAAGTTTATTCCTAGGTATTTTATTTTTTTGGGTGCAGTTGTAAATGAGATTGTTTTCTTAATTTCTTTATGATAGCTCATTATAAGGGTATAGAAATGCAACTAATTTCTGTATGTTAAATTTGTATCCTACAAGTTTACTGAATTATTCTAACACTTTTTGGTGGTCTTTATGGTTTTTCTATATGCAGTATCAATGGCAAATGGTGACCATTTTATTTCTTCCTTTCCAATTTGGATACCTTTTATTTCTTGTGTAATTTGTGTGGCTGGGACTTCCAATACTATGTTGAATAAAAGTAGGGAGAGTTGGCATGCTTTTCTTGTTCCTGATCTTAAAGGAAATACTTTCAGGTTTCACAGTTGAGTGTGATAATGGGTGTGGGTTTGTCACATATGGCCTTTATTATGTTGATACACATTTCTTCTATACCCCCTTTGTTGAGAGTTTTTATAATCAATGAATGTTAAATTTTGTCAAATTTTTTTTTCTGTGTCTATTGAAGTGGTCATACAATTTTTATTCAATGTGGTACCTCACATTGATTTGTGGGTTGATTGATTTGTGGATGTTGAAATATTCTTTCATACCTGGAATAAATTCCACTTGATCATAGTATGTGACCCTTTTAATGCATTGTTGAATTTGGTTTGCTGATATTTTGTTGAGGATTTTTGCATGTACTTTCATCAGGCATATTGGCCTGCACTTTTCTTGTTTCGGTAGTGTCTTCATCTAGTTTTGGTACCAGGCTGATGCTGGCCTCATTAAATGAGTTTAAAAGGAAGTGTTCTTTCTCTTTAATATTTTGGAAGATGGGTATTAAATCTTCTTTGGGGGCACCTGGGTGGCTCAGTCGGTTGAGCATCTGACTTCAGCTCAGGTCATGATCTTGTGGTCTGTGAGTTCGAGCCCCGCGTTGGGCTCTTTGCTGACAGCTCAGAGGCTGCTGGAGCCTGCTTCAGATTCTGTGTCTCCCCCTCTCTCTCTGCTCCTCCCCCACTCATACTCTGTCTGTCTGTCAAAAATAAATAAACATTAAAAACATTTTAAATCTTCTTTGAATGTTTGGTAGAATTCACCAGTGAAGCTCTCTGGTCCTGGACTTCTGTTTGGGAGGTTTTTTAAATTTTTTTAATCTCCCTTCTACTAATTGGTCTATTCAGATTTTCTATTTCTTTATGGTTCAGTGTTAAAAGATTGTATGTTGTTAGGAATTTATCCATTTCTTCTAGGATGTCCAGTTTGTTGTGTAATTGTCATAGTAGTCTCATATGATCCTTTTTATTTCTATGGTATCAGTTGTAAATTCTCTTTAATTTCTAATTTTATTTATTCGGACCTTCTATTTTTCTTGGTGAATGTGGCTGGAGGTTTACCTATATATTTTTTAAGTTTATTCATTTATTTTGAAAGAGAGAGGGAGGGAGGAAGAGAGGATTCCAAACAAGCTCTGCACTGTCACCACAGAGCCCCATGTGGGGCTTGAACTCATGAACTGTGAGATCATGACCTGAGCTGAAACCAAGAGCTAGATGCTTACCAACTGAGCCACCCAGGCACCCCAAGGTTGACCTAGTTTTGTCTGTCTTTTCAAAGAGCCAGCTTTTATTTCCATTGATCTTCTCTCTTATTTTTTAAGTTTCTATTTTATTTCTGCTCTGATCTTGTTGCCTTTCTTCTACTAACTTTAGGTTTATTTCCTCTTTTTCTAGTTTCTTTAGGTGTAAAGTCAGATTGTTTGGGATTTTTCTAGTCTTTGACGTTGGCCTGTATTGCTGTGAACTTCCCTCTTAGAACAGCTTTTGCTACATTGCATAGATTTGGGAAAGTTATTTTCATTTTCATCTGTCTCAGGCATTTTTTTTTTTTATTTCTTTGACCCATAGGTTCTTCAGTAGCATGTTGTTTAGTCTCCATGTGGTGGTATTTTTTTTTCCATTTGTCTTCTTTTGATTAAATTCTAGTTTCATACCATTGTGGTTGGAAAAGATGCCTGATGGGATTTCAGTTGTTTTGAATTTGAGATTTGTTTTGTGGTCTAACATGTGATCTATCCTGGAAAATGTTCCATGTGCCCTCTAGAATAATGTATATTGAGTTGGTTTTGGATGGAATTCTCTGTATTTATCTATTAAGTCCACTTGTTCTAATGTATTGTTTAAGGCCATTGTTTTCATAATGATTTTCTGTCTGTATAATCTATCTCTTGATATAAGCGAGGTATTAAAACCCTGTGCTATTATTGTTACTGTCTTTTTCTACCTTTGTCTATTAATATTTGCTTTATATGTTTAAGTTCTGTGTTGAGTGCGTAAATATTTACAAATGTTACATCCTCTTCTTGGATTGACCCTTTTAACATTATGTAATACTCTTTTTGTCTCTTCTTATCTTTGTTTTAAAATATATTTTGTCTGATATGACTATGGCTACTCCAGCTTTCTTTTCATTACCTTTTGCTTGGAAAACCATCCCTTTACTTTCAGTCTGCATGTCTCCTTAGATCTGAAGTGAGTGTCTTGTGGGCAGCATATAGATAGATGAGTCTTGTGGGGTTTTTTAAAAAATGTTGATTTACTTATTTTTAGAGAGAGAGAGGGAGGGAGAGAGCAGGCATGTGGGAGGGGAAGAGAGAGAGAATCCCAAGCAGACTGCTGATTGTCAGCATAGAGCCAGATGCAGGGCTCGATCCCACACCATGAGATCATGACCTGAGCTGAAATCAAGAGTCTGACACTTAACAAGCTGAGCCACACAGGCACCCCAGTCTTGTGTTTTTTTACATCCATTCAGTCACCCACCCTATGTCTTTTGATTAGAGAATTTAGCACATTTACATTTAAAACAATTATTAATACATATGTACCTATTGCTATTTTGTTAATTATTTTCTTGTTATTTTTGTACTTCTGTGGGCCTCTCTCTCTTTTCTCTTGTGATTTGATGATTTTCTTTAGGTTTATTTTTGGGTTCCTTTCTCTTTATTTTTTTGTGTATCACAGGTTTTTGAGGTTTTGGTTATCATGAGGTTCATATATATTGATGTATATCTATTTTAAGCTGATAGAATGCATTTGAACTTGAGCAACTCAAGTATTACATTTTTACTCCCCAACCCCTGCAATGTTTCATGTTTTGACATCATATTTTACATCTTGATTTGTGTCTCCCTTAGCTACTTACTGTGGTTACAGTTGATTTTTACCATTTTTGTCTTTCAACCTTTATACTTTTTAAGTGGCTGATCCACTGCCTTTATTGCATGTTTAGTTTTACCAGTGCGATATTTTCTTTTGTATATTTTATGTTATGGTCTTTTATGCTTGATGAAGACCCTTTAACATTTCTGGTAAGTCTGGTTTAGTGGCGATGAACTCCTTTAGTTTTTGCTTGTCTGGGAAATTTTATCTCTCCTTTAACTCTGAGTGATAACCTTGCTTGGAAGACTATTCTTTTTTTTTTTTTTTTAAATTAAGACTTTTTTTTTTTTTTCAACCTTTATTTATTTTTGGGACAGAGAGAGACAGATCATGAACGGGGGAGGGGCAGAGAGAGAGAGGGAGACACAGAATCGGAAACAGGCTCCAGGCTCCGAGCCATCAGCCCAGAGCCCGACGCGGGGCTCGAACTCACGGACAGCGAGATCGTGACCTGGCTGAAGTCGGACGCTTAACCGACTGCGCCACCCAGGCGCCCCGGAAGACTATTCTTTAAATATATCCTACCACTACATTTTGGCCTGCAAAGTTTCTGGTGAGAAATCTGGTAGAAGGTAACCTTGCTCTTACAAAGTTACTCTCTTTATTGCCCCAGGAATGCACACACTTGTTCATTCATCTGTTCATCATTCATTCATTATTCATATACACCATTGTCAGGCTCTGAAACAGGCTCTGAAAACACAAGGACAAATAGAACTCAACCCCCTCCTTAAAAGGCTCCTGATCCAGTATAGTGGTCCCTACCATTGTTACCTCATGGCACAAATGATGGATGGATGTTCACTCATTCGTTAGTCTGCTGGTTATAATCCTGGATGCACCCTCCTCTTCTTTTCCCTCTTAAGAGAGAATGGAAGGCCAGTGAATGAGAGCACTATTATTCAAGAGAGAACTTTTATCTTTTTGAAGTTACAGAAAATTATTTTTAAAGTACATTATTTGCTAACTTATGTGTAAGTAGTGAATGATATGGGTCATGCTGATGTGTCTTGCAGGTAATAATCTAAAATTTAGTGGCTCAAGTGACACTGCTCACTTGGAATGTCCTTTTCTTCTTTATTGAAGTGAATGCTGAGGGCGTCAACTAGTCCTCATGTTCCCAAAGAAAAGCAACTCAGAGATGAGGAACCTCCCACCCTTTTGAGGAGAGAACTTGATATCTGATCTTTCACCTTTGTGTTCTTTGAGTAAATACCACAAAATAAAAAAGAACTGGGAATGTTAACCAGAAGAATAGAGTGTTAGAGAGATTGTGACAGGAGTCACTTGTCTGAAGGAAGAGATTTATTCTATTAGTTCCAGGGGAATAACGCCAATGAGAGAAAGCTCTAAGAGGTATAATTCACACCCACATGACTTGTTCCCCAAAGGGGTGTGGCCAAAATAGCACTGAACTTGGAAATGCTCTGTTACAGGGGGTGGGGAGAACCCCAACATAAATAAGATCAAGACAAAAGGGGAATTTAATAATGACTAAGGAAGCCAGGGGTGGAGGGACTTCAGTCACCCCTGGATTCCCATTGTGTTGTTAAAAATCTATCTTCACCTCTGGTTTCTATGCCAGTACTGCACTGGCCTCCCCACTGGGAGGGCTCTAAGATACGTGGTGAAGTGAATCTTGGTGTCCCAGGTCACACCCAATAGCAGCAGTGCTATTCACAGTGGCTTGAGCACACTCCAGGGACTTGGGAAAGGGGTGCTGACTGGCTGCTGGAGTCATATGCTGGCCTTAAAACCAGGGATGTGGAAGAGGGGGTTGAAGCTTCCTGCCCAACCTTCAGAGTCTAAAGCTAAGGTGACCACCTCCTACCAAAAGAAAATGAGGCTGCTAGACTGAATGAAGGGGGGAGTAGGTGAAGGACAGGTGAAAAGAGCAGACACTGTTTGTGTTTCCAAGACTGATCAGAATAAATGAAGTCCTGTACTTGTTTTTGTTTTGTTTTGGTTTTTTGTTTTGTTCCACATGAAGGCCATGCAGAAATTTTCAGCAGCTCTTCTTAAAGTTCCCTGTTAATTATCCAATTCCACCCTCTCATATACCACAGCAGCCCTCAACACAATTCTCTTCAACTTAAAGATTCCCCTCCTCCTCAGCTTTTCCACCTGATTCTTGTACACAAAATGGGAAAACCGGTCTGACTGGTAGAATTGAGGAAGGGACAGGACAAGTAACTGTTTGGGGTGGGTGTGGGGAAGTTGGAAACACTGGCAACTGGATTATTTTATCCCATCACTTCAAGAAAATCAGATTCTTCCAAGGAAAACAATGAATTCCCAATCCTGGAGGACAGGCCATGCTCCTAGGACATGAGAGACCTGGAGCTTCACAAACTCACTCAATGCCCTGCTGCCACATTGGAACTTTATACAAGTCTACTTCATGTTTTTTGAGAAGGGAATTTCTCTTCTCACATACTATCAAGGGTGTTGCTAATAAACTAGTATGACTTGCATAATGGTCTGGCACATCTGGGACTGAAGCTTCAAGACTACTAGCAAATAAACAGCTATGAAAGAAGGGGAGAAAGTAGTAAAGAGCAAAAAGCAACCAAAAACTCAAGTGAAAAAACATGGCCAAGATGGAGGGATGGGCAAAATGGGTAAAGGGAAGTGGGAAGTACAGGCTTCCAGTTATGGAATGAATAAGTCATGGGAATAAAAGGTACAGCATGGGGAACCTAGTCAGTGGTATTGTAACAGTGTGGTGTGGTGATAGATGGTAGCTACACTGTGGAGTATAGCATCTTGTATACAATTGCTGAATCACTTTGTTGTATACCCTGATACCAATGTAACATTGTGTGTCAACTATATTCAAATAATAATAATTTAAAAACCTGGCCACCTTCATTAAGTGATGGGAAGTAAAAATAATTCAAGGCGATTACCTAGAAGGGAACTTTTGGTTTCATCCATTTCTGAGATAAACCTCATTAATATAAATAGTTCCAAAACCAAATATTTGGAAAACCTCCCCCTGTATTTAACTAGCCACTTATCTCCTGGCCAATTTGTCTTAGAAGGTACACCAGGAAGCTCTATTTTATTTCTCTAAACTAAAACAACTATAGGAGCTTTGAAATTTTTATTATTTGTTTAATGGTCCAGGTGGATACATGAGAACACCTGCTTTAAAATGTTTTAGATGAAAATTATTATGATTATAATAAAGCAAAACTCTAAAGCCTTAAGATTTGTTTCATAATAAAGAAGCCCAAAATTGTTCCATCCCTATATCACCTCTGGAACGGCCTTTCATGCAGACCTCATCAGGCCCTCCAGCTGTCAGTAGGAGAGTGTCATTTCCACCCCCCTCCCTTAGCTGATTGCCAAAACATTTAGTTTTGCATTTTACCACCATCATTGGATAGCCCTATTCCAAAAATACATCAGGAAATATCTCAAATTTATGGAGGGTCAGTAATTGTTAAGGACTTAGTTGTGAGAAGTAGTATTTTAAGGAGGATTACCTGAAGGAAATGCATTTCTAACACTGTAAAATTTATCCTTGGGTTAGCAGACCCTCAGGGAACAGACTACCTGGACCACTAAGTTGTGGCTGTTATGCCCAGAATTCATGATCCCCAAAGACCACTAGGGAGCCGAGTCCGATGCAAAAGCAAAGAGCCTTTATTCGAGCTAGCTCGAGCTCAATCCCCTACCTGCACCGACGCAGCGGTGAGATACCAGGGAAAGAGAGCGAGTTTCAAAAGGACAAAGGTTTTATTGGGGCCTGGGGCAGTTGGTGAGGTAATGGCTATGGCCTCAGCCGATTGGCTGGGGAAGGGTCCTGGGGAAGGGTCCGAGTCCTGTTAAGGCAGGTGGGGGGGGGGGTTACTCAAGGGGAGGAGGTGTGGTCAAGGTGAAGGACACAGAACAAGATGGAGTCGGCTGGCGTAGGCCCGCCCTTTCAGTGGCGTCCCACCTAGTTAATTTTATTGAGCCCAGCATTGGCGTTCTGCCATTTGCATGCTCTAAGGAGTGGTATAAGAAGCAGTGCCAAGAAATGTGATGCTGCCCTTACTAAAGTGGTTTTGGGGGCGCCTGGGTGGCTCAGTAGGTTGAATGTCAGACTCTTGATTTTGGCTTAGGTCATGATCCCAGAGTCCTAGGATCGAGCCATGCTGAGTATGCAGCCTGCTTAAAGTTCTCTCTCTCTCTCTCTCTGTCTCTCTCTCCCCCTCTCCCCCTCTCCCTCTGCCTCTTTCCCCACCTGGAGCACAGGTTTGTTCATTCTCTCTCTCTCTCTCTCTCTCAAGATTAAAAAAAAAAGGTTTAGGAGAAACTGCTCATGGTTGTTTTAGGATTCTTCCTGCATTAACTAGAATTCCAGAACACGTTTATTTGCATCCCACCCCTAGTCCCTGAGGCCCCAAGTGCCAGGCCTTGCAAGGAGGTTTTGGCCCACCCCTCACACTTTGACCTTCCCTAAGGTGATGCACCAGATGGAGAAGCCTGGGGGAGATTCTTCAGGTTACTTGGGCTGTGTTGGTGGTGGTTATTTTGCCCTGGAAGGGGACCCCACAAGTTATTACTATTTTAGGCAATCCACAACCATGACTCTGCAAATTTACTGCAGAGGTTTTATTGGCACCATGGGACTGTTTTACAGAGACTACAGAACTTTAACTGACCCTTAACACCTTAGGGACAGATCCTCTACCCTGGGGTTATGGTGATAAGGTCACTTTCACATAATTTGAATGTGCTCTCTAATGGCCAATTCAAAGATCTGTTTGCAGCATTTAAATTGCTGCTAGTAATTTAGCTGCTGTTTAACACAGGCAATTATTGCATCATTTCACACGTTGAAACTGAACACTCAGCCCTAGTGGTTATTGCATCACCTCAGAACAACCTGCTCTTCCAATCAATTAAACTCATTGCGCTTGAACACGAGTTGGCTGCCAGTCACGCTTTAAATCACCACCTCACCACCTATTTCACAATGAACTGCCAAAATGAAATGACCTCCCTAAACATAATCCATCTCTTCCTTGGGACAAACTGGCTTTGAAAGAGATTTTCCATGGTCTTCTGGGAATAAAACTATTGCCTGTCTCCCCTCACCCCTTCCTCCACAGGGAGGAAATCTTCTCAGGTCTCTGTTCCAGGAATAGTAGCGTTGCTTCCCAGCTGAAGTTTGTTTTTGTCCTAGGACATTGTGGATGATGAAACTAGTTGTGTTAACTGTTTTCTCCCCTCCATTTATTTTTGTTATACCAGTAAAGCATGCTCATTCTAGGAAAAATCAGAATACATAGCTGTGCAAGATGAAGAATAAATAAGTTAACTAAAATCTCACAACCCAAATGGTATCATGGCTAAAATATCAGTTATCCTTCCAGTCTTTTCTGTTTTCTCTTTGAACTGGCTGTTAGAAAGAGCCAGATACCAAATCCCAATATGGACAAGGATTTAGTATACAACCATGGAGAAAAGATGTAAGATATAGATGGTAATGGCTCTCCATTTGGAAGAATATCAAATTGAACTTCTACCTTATACTACATGGAAAAATCCACTTCAAATATATTAAGTATTTAAATGTAAGAAATATAACAAAGAAGTGATTGTTTAAAAATTGGTAGGCTACATGATCTTTCTAAGGGTGGGAAAGACTATTTAAAGTCAAAACTAGAAGCTACAAATGACAACATCATTATACTTACTTTTTAAAAACTTAAAGCCAATAGAAAAACAATAGGATAAGTATATTTGTAATATAAGTAACAGGTTTGTATCTCTAATGTAAACTCTTAAATTTGAGGAAAAAAATGAGATGATGAAAGATACCCAAAATATACAAATGAACAGTTGACTGAAGAATAAATTCAAATGGCCAACACACCAACAAACATAAGATGCTGAGATTGACCAGTTGTCAGAGAAAGGTAAATTAAATTTAATGATAAAACACCATTTTACACTATGACTGGCAGAAAGAGCCATAATACCATATGCTGGTGGGGGTAGGAGGATGTACTCATATTTTGCTGGTGAGTGTGATATGCTAAAATCTTCTGGGAAAGAAACTTGACATCTATTAAAATAAAAAGGACATGTACCCCTTGACCCAGAAATCCATACCAAGGAACATAGCCCATACAAATACATGCATATTTAGGGATATATGTCTAAGGAGGTTTACTGCAGCATGGTGTCAGAGGAAAAACAGGGAAAAAGAGCATACCCGTTACCAGAGTACTAGCTTAATAATTTATGATACATCTCACATAAAGGAATATGTTTGCAATCAATTTTAAAAAAGGAATTAAGACTAAACCAGATGATTTGGAGGAAATCCTCATAAGATACTACTGAGAAAAATACATAGAATGATTCTATTTTTGAGAGATAAGAATTGACAGAGGTGTGTATGTGTACCTGAATGAGATGATATAAGTACAGAAAACAGTAAGGAAGGAAGCAAATTTGGTTGTAAAAATTGGTTACTTTGGTCAGGGGAAGAAGGCCATGTGATCAAGGTGCATGAAAGTGGAAAAGGGAGAAGGGATGCACAGAGCCAAGTTTAAGGGGAAAGAAGCAAAAAAAATTCACTAAAAATAAAACTCTGTGCATATGATCACATTTATACTTTTGTATAAAATTATGTGATTTAAGGGTTGAATTGTTTCCCTAAAAGAAGATAAGCCCTAACCCCCAGCACCTTAGAATGTGACTTTATTTGGAAATAGTCTTTATAGAGGTAATCAAATCCACATGAAGTCATTAGGGTGGGCCTTCATTCAGTGTGACTGGTGTCCTTGTAAAGAAGAGAAAATTTGACACAGACACGCATATGGTGAAGATGATCTGAAGACACAGAAGGAGAACACTATGTAAAGGGAGAGGATTGGAGTGATTCATTTATAAGCCAAGGAATGCCAAGATTCTGACTAACCACAAGGAGAGGCAATCAAATAGCCCCCTGTATGTTTCAGAAGGAGCAGAACCCTACTAACACACCTTGATTTCATACCGCTATCCTCCAGAACTGTGAGATGACAGAATTTTGCTTTAGTCCACCCATTTGTGACACTTTGTTATGGCTGAACTACGAAATGAATATATATTGTGTGTGTATTAAAAAAAAATCAAGTAGCAAATTTAAAAAATCCTTATCTAAATCAGTAAAAATACCCTATAAGTTCAGAGCCGTATTTATACTTCCATCCCTTGAATAGACTTACCATACTTCTTTTAGTCCTTTTTCATCCCTCATGTATTCATCTTGATGTCCATCTTAAGTTACTTTTGGAACACAGAGCTGTAGATTTATGTAAGTCCTATAGCCTTGGAGCTGATGGCCTAGTTGAACCATATACATTAAAGGAAACTGACCAAGGTGAGAGGAGATGAAAATGCAGAATGAGGTGACCCCACAGCCCTTGATCATCAGAAAGAGATGAAAAACTATCAAACTACTCAGAACCAGCAATCTCATGGCCAGATTCCATGTTCCAGTTTCCATTCACTTTAGGCCTGTTGTTTTGGTTTCTGTGAGGAGTAGTCTTCATAACCCTCCCCCCAAAACAACACTTTTTTATTTAAGATAATTGGAGTGGATGTCTGATTAATGTAACCAAACTTAAGACCCCCAGGAAGTTCGTGGTGGGTGAAGGACAAATGGTTGAATGGTGAATTCTGAATTAAAATGTTCAGTTGTGTGGCCCAAAGATTGAGTCCCTCTCAGCCTCACATAATCAGTGTACACTAACACTGAGAATTGCATGATGTGTCCAAATTCTGTAACTGCGAATTTTGATCTATTTTTTGATGTGAAGATAATTAAAAGATAGCAAAGTTGTATATGAGAGCTTAAACTTACTCTCAGAGACTGAAATTTGGAAGAACCAACATATAAGAGATGAAATCAATGATCAGTAGTCCTCCCCCACCCCCTGCTAGAGAAATTGTCTCGTGAAAAGATGTAGGAATTCAGGTAGCTGAGGCCAAATTGCACAAGCAAGAATATCTCAGAAAGCTGATGTCCCATGGAATTTGAAAAGAGGATCAAAAGATCAAATGTGTCAGAGTACCTTCAATACTGAGCCAGGAGAAGGAGCCCCAACTCTCCAGGTTACCCACATAGTTTTGGAATGTGCCCATAGTGGGAAAGGTGGCATAATTCTGACTGGCAAAACTTGAGGGCACCTATCATTAATACCATCAAGAAAAACCCTCTTGTTTAGTCTTAATTGTTATCCTTCTGATAGTAAATCCTTTCTCCAAATAGATGTCTCTGTGGGGAAGGTACTTTGAGTTTTGATAAGCTCTCCCAGCCATATTGCCCACTGTGAAGTTGTATTTTCTCTGAAAAGGAATAAATGATGGGCCACTTTATGTCAGCCTCTGTTGAATCAATCCCGAATCTACTTGTGTAGGTAAGTTAACACAGTTTCTGATGAGCTCTCTAGAGAAGAGCTCTAGGGCATTCTTGTTTTATTAACTGTATCATCTAGCAGATGAGTGATTGAGATTATAAGTACCCGAGGGAAGACTTGGTCAACTCTGTAGGGTGATCTTGATGCAAAATCCAGGTGGTGGTTTGGTGTGTGTGTTTGTTTATGATCACGTGCTTTGATGTTGGGCTGACTAACTGGGAACCATATTCCAGACAAAATTCTGTGTAAGTTCTGGTCATCAATCTTAATACTGCCTTCACACAAACATAGTAAATGACATGAGCCAACAAAAGAAATTCTGCAATTAATTGCTGCCTTTGGCTTAAATGGAATGGGTCAAGAAGGCCAACAAAATAAAATGTATTTTTCCCCCAGACCAACACCCTCTCTACTGGCTAAGAATCAGGTTATTCTTCAGTTTATAAGAAGTTCCCCTAAATAGATAAACTCTAAATATCCTGAACCATAACCACTGCTAGACAATCAGAAGCCTGGATTATAGTTTAATTAGCTAATTAAGCTTAATTGGTTTATTTATGTGCCAAAAGCCATGATCACTCACTACAGGCTGAGTGTGACATGCTTGGCGTAGACATCCAACTGCTTTCAGCTCCATGCCTCCTGATCCCATTCGACACCCCCAGCTCTGGATTTCTGTGCTGCGCCTCCTCAGTCCACTCTGTGTTATGGTTATGCCAACGCATATGAGGTCCAGCTTTTCCTTTTTATAACAGAAAGTTGCTTTGGGAACTGCACTGGGGAAGTCACTGTGCTGGACTCTACTCTTTTTAGAAATTTCTCTGAGCTTAAAGTTAAGCTGTGTATGTTCTAATTCTTGGCTCTCTGCTCACTTAGGTGGATTTTGTGCTCACTTAGGGGACTGCAGGGCAGCAACTGCCACCCTTTTGGTCCAAATGTGGGGCATCACAAAGTCCTCCTCAAAGGACCCAGAGGAAGGTGGGCTTAAGAACTCTGGTGAAAATGGTCTGACAAGTGTTCAAGCTATATCCAAACCATAATCTTAATTAAATGGTAAAAAGAGGGGACTAGTTGGAACCAATATCTGGAAAGCCTTCATCTTGGTATTAAGTCTCTGCAGGCTGTTTACGGTTCTCAGGAGATGCTGCACCCGCTGTTTTGACATTTAAGGAAGAGTAATGTGACTTACTTGCAATAGGTTCCAAGCTCACTGGCGTGCAAGCATTCGGCAGATCTGATCTGAAGCCAGGGTTTTGATGTAGTATGAAAAGATTAAAGAAAGGGTGCCTTAGTGTTCCCTGTATAGCTGATTTGCAGGTTAAACTGTTTATTTTCAACTTTCTGAGATTTGTCTAGAGAAGGTGTATGACTGCAGATTTCATTTACATTTTCCTTTTACTTGAATTTGATTAATTTGCGGTTAACTCTTCAAAAGGGAATGTTAAAAACAGACACAGCAAGTACAACTATAGAGAATAATGCTGGCTTACACATTATTACAGGAAGAGGAAAGGGTAGCTCTCTAAAAATGAAGCAGAACCAACATGAGATACATATTTTCCTTTTTTCCACATGCTGGTGCCATTCTGGAGAGAAAACAAGGGAGCTGTCACCCCAGTGAGAAATCCACTGGGGTTCTCCACACTGACTCAGAGCAGGTATAACCTAGACATCAAGAAGCTGCAAGTGAGTAGAGAAATGTCTGAGGATACTGGGTAAATAGGGTAGGGATGACAGGGCCTCACCAGTCTGCATACAACTTTCTTTTGGTAAAAGGGCTGCCTGGGAAGGAGTAGGCACATCCCTTTCCCACGAACTGCCTCACAGCATCAGTTGGAATGATCCAAGCTAGGCTGGGTACGTGATATTATTGAGGTTATATGATACACCACTGGGTATGTGATATAATTGAGGTTTGAAGCCTTGAGTCTCTGACCTTCTTCTAGCTCATCTTGTCTTTAGTCTCCTACCTCCCCCCACCCCAAATTCTTTTTATCATTACACACAGAAACATCAGCACATTATTTCTGATCTCTGATATTCTGTCCCATCATTAAGCTTTGTTTGATGCTGTCTCAATCATCTTGTCTTAGATAATCTGTTGCTCCACCTTGTATGCATACATGTCCTTCTCCACAGGGAAAAGAACTTGTGGGGGACAGAAGAAAGGAAGAGGGAAGGAAGGGAAGTAAGGAGCAAAAGAAGAAAATAAATATGGCTATCATGTGGCTCTTTCCATTCTCCAGAAATTGGTTCATTAATTACTTACTTTAACAAACACTTTTAAACAGGCACATGAAAAGATGTTCAGCGTCGCTCCTTATCAGGGAAATACAAATCAAAACCACACTCAGGTATCACCTCACGCCAGTCAGAGTGGCCAAAATGAACAAATCAGGAGACTATAGATGCTGGAGAGGATGTGGAGAAACGGGAACCCTCTTGCACTGTTGGTGGGAATGCAAATTGGTGCAACCGCTCTGGAAAGCAGTGTGGAGGTTCCTCAGAAAATTAAAAATAGACCTACCCTATGACCCAGCAATAGCACTGCTAGGAATTTATCCAAGGGACACAGGAGTACTGATGCATAGGGGCACTTGTACCCCAATGTTCATAGCAGCACTCTCAACAATAGCCAAATTATGGAAAGAGCCTAAATGTCCATCAACTGATGAATGGATAAAGAAATTGTGGTTTATATACACAATGGAATACTACGTGGCAATGAGAAAAAATGAAATATGGCCTTTTGTAGCAACGTGGATGGAACTGGAGAGTGTGATGCTAAGTGAAATAAGCCATACAGAGAAAGACAGATACCATATGGTTTCACTCTTAAGTGGATCCTGAGAAACTTAACAGGAACCCATGGGGGAGGGGAAGGAAAAAAAAAAAAAAAAAGAGGTTAGAGTGGGAGAGAGCCAAAGCATAAGAGACTGTTGAGAACTGAGAACAAACTGAGGGTTGATGGGGGGTGGGAGGGAGGAGAGGGTGGGTGATGGGTACTGAGGAGGGCACCTTTTGGGATGAGCACTGGGTGTTGTATGGAAACCAATTTGACAATAAATTTCATATATAAAAACAAACAAACAAACAAAAAAACCCCACTTTTATAGTGTTTATTGAGTGCTAGATGCTGTTTTAAGTGCTATGTTAGTAATAACTTTTAAAATCAAGTAAAAACAACTATCATGATATACTTTGTGAGGTAGGTTCTATTTCTTTCCTCATTTTACAGAAAACGAAGCAGAGTTGAACCAAATGCTCAAGGTCACAGCCAGGTTCCAACCCAGTTTGGTTCTGGCTTCTTTTCTTAACCATTTCCTTTTGCTATCTTTTCCTTCAGGTATTTTAGTTTTTAAGAATCTAACCTAAACATTTTATGACTATATGAATAATACATTCTTCCTGTCAAAAGATTGGAAAGGAGATAAAGGATAAAAAAGGAAAAGATAACTCCAATATTTCTAGCCTCCAAAAAGTACAGTTCCTATTCTTACATTATAAGTGTTTTATTTATGAGATTTTTGTTCACATATGGAGATCATATTACATGTATAATTCCATTTCCTAATTTTTCCTTAATGTCCTATAATAAGCATTTTCTAATGGTCACCAAATACTTTTTTTTTTTAAATAACTACTTTGCATTTGAATTGTGCTAAATTTTTACTCACAAATCTACTTGTGTTTTGTCTTACTGTTTTTTCTCTAAAAAATATTTGTGTTAAGACAATTTGATTACAAATGTTCTGATGACAAAAGATTTGGAAATAGAGAACTATTCAATTTATAAGTTCATCAAGGTTTGTGGGGTCATCCTTCCTATGCTAGACACGGTAAGAAGCTGTAGATATGGTGAACAGGAGCTGTTTCTTACCCTCAAGGAGCTTACATTCCAGTTAGGTAGACTAATATTGCAAAAAACATTAAAAAAGAAAATAAAAGGAGCCTCTTAGCCCCACCACTGAGAGATAACCACCACTCACAATTATGTGTATAACCTTTCTAATATTTTTTTATTTATTTTTTTAGAGAATGGGTGAGGGGGCAGAGGGAGAGAGAGAATCTGAAGCATGCTTCACGCTCAGCTCAGTGCAGAGTCCAATGTGGGGCTTGATCCCACTTCTCTGAGATCATGACCTGAGCCAAAAGCAAGGGTCAGACACTCAACCAATTGAGCCACCCAGGCTTCCTTCTAATATATATTATGTATACATATAGTTTTAAGGAAAAACTGAGATTACATTATCTATGGCTTTATAACCCAGCAGTAACATTTGCTATTATTCAATGTTTGTAAAAAAATTATACTGTTAATGGTGGCATAGTTTTCCATTTTATGTATCAAACATAATTTAATCATCTTTCTTTTGTAAAATGTTCAGATTGCTTACACTGTTTTGAACTATAATGAGTAGGCTTAGACTTAAAACCCCTTTTTTTTCACACCTCCCTGTGAAATTTCTGAAGATCGAGTTTTCAGCTCACAGATCATGTTTGAGACACTTAAGATAAAAACATTACACTTTAGAAAGCCTGAATATATTTCAGTCTCACCAGGACCACACGAGGATATACCTTTACTGTGTCTTTACTCATACTGTCATTACAAAACAAAACAAAAAGTGAAGGTTTGCCAAGACCTTGTTCAATTCCCATCTCAGTTTGAATATATTTGAGTAAAGATAAAGGGCAAATATTTTTTTTTCACAAAATTATTGACTATTTGTGTATCTTTTGGTGATTTTTCCTTGTTCTTCGCACCTTTTTTTGTAGTAGGGTTTTTCTTTTTTCCAAACTGATTTGAAAAATTTCTTGTCACTAACCTGTTAATTGATAATCATGTGTTTTTATAGAGATGGCTGTCTAAGTTAAAGACTGCTGCTTTCCTTGGCTCATGCCTGCCATTTTCCAGTTTCAAAGCCAACCACTGGGGTCTCTCTGAACCTTTTTCCATAGTTAAATATCTCTCTGACTCTCCTCTCCTGCCCCCAATTCCACTCCTAATGACCCTGGTGATTGTATTAGCCTCCCCCCCACCCCCGGCCCCCGATAATACAAGATAATCTCCCTATCTCAAGATCAACTGATTAGCTGACTTAATTCCACCTGCAACTTAATTTTCACAGGGGAATTAGGATGTGGACGTATTCTGTTCATTACAATACTTTATTATACTTTATTTACCAAATAGCTACCTCTCTATACATCTTTGTCTATCAATTTACTGTATTTTTTTATGTATTTAAAAGTAAATTGCAGATGTCAGTACACTTCACCCTAAATAGTTCAGCATAAGCTGAATTATAATATTTGTTTACAGCTTAAAAAAATGCTTTTTGGGGGGCGCCTGGGTGGCTCAGTCGGTTAAGCATCCAACTCTGTTTGGCTCAGGTCATGATCTCACGGTTTCATGAGTTGGAGCACCGCATTAGGTTGTGTGCATATGGTGCAGAACCTGCTTGGGATTCTCTGTCTTCCTCCCTCTCTGCCTCTCCTTCTTCCATTCACACTATCTCTGTTTCTCTCAAAATAAATAAATAAGCATAAAAAAATTTTTTTTAACCACAAAACTGGGTTTTCCAGAAAGAGCAGAGAATTAGAATCTGGGATGAACAAGTTACAGCAAAATCATAGGCAAATACTCAGTTTTTAAAAATCTTGTAAATTTTACATGTACAAAATTTATTTATTTATTTATTCATTTAATATAATTTATTGTCAAATTGGTATCTATACAACACCCAGTGCTCATCCCAACAAGTGCCCTCCTCCCTGCCTATCACCTGCTTTCCCCTCTCCCCATCTACCCTTGGTTTGTTCTCAGTCCTTAAGAGTCTCTTATGGTTTGCCTCCCTCCCTCTCTGTAACTTTTTTTTCCCCTTCCCCTCCCCCATGGTCTTCTGTTATGTTTATCAAGATCCACATATGATTGAAAACATATGGTATCTGTCTTTCTCTGCCTGGCTTATTTCACTTAGCATAATACCCTCCAGTTCCATCCGTTGTTGCAAATGGCCAGATCTCATTCATCGTCATTGCCAAGTAGTATTGCAGAAAATGCACAAATTTAAAATATGCATTTGCTGAATTGAATAAATGCATACGCTTGTGTAACCCAAAATCCTATCAAGAAATGGCATCTTAACATCACCTATCATGCCCCTTCAGAACCACTGTTCTGTTTTGTTTTGTATTATAGGTTAGCTTTACCTATTCTAGATCTTCATTTAAATGGAATTATTCAGCATGCACTTTTATGTAAGTCTTCTTTCACTCAACTTTCTGAAATTTTCATTTTTTAGTATCAGTAGTTCATTCCTTTTTACTGTTGATATTCCATTGTGTTGAATATTACTATTGCCCAGTTGATGTATACCAGATTTCAGTTCTTGGCTCTTACAAATAAATTCTTACACAAGTCCTTGTATGGGCATATGTTTTTATTTCCCTTAGGCAAATATCTAGAAGTAGAATTGATCAACCACTGGGAAAGAGTATGTTTAGTTTTATAAGAAACTGCTAGAACTTAAAGAAAATTTATATTATTTCACACTCTCACCAACAATATGTAAGACTTCCAGTTGCTCTAAATCCCTGCCAACACTTGGTGTTGTCAGTGTTTTTAATTTTATCCATTTTTTTTTTAATTTTTTTTTTCAACGTTTATTTATTTTTGGGATAGAGAGAGACAGAGCATGAATGGGGGAGGGGCAGAGAGAGATGGAGACACAGAATCGGAAACAGGCTCCAGGCTCTGAGCCATCAGCCCAGAGCCCGACGCGGGGCTCGAACTCACGGACTGCGAGATCGTGACCTGGCTGAAGTCGGACGCTTAACCGATGCGCCACCCAGGCGCCCCTAATTTTATCCATTTTAATGGGTGGTGTCTTTTGTGGTTTTAGTTTGCATTTCAGTGATGACTAATGTTTAGCACTTTTTCATATCTCTTTTTTTTATGAATGTATATTTACATCTTTTGCTCATCTTTACTGTTTTTTATAATCTTAGGTATTAACTGTTTTGTATCTCATTTGTTTTTATTTTAGTGGATGGTTTGAGATAGAAATTAAAAATTGTTTACACATATTGAACTAATTGTGTCCATATATATATTAATATTGATATTACATATTTAAATTCAAGTTAGTTAACATACAGTGCATTGGTTTCAGGAGTAGAATTTAGTGATTCATCACTTACGTACAATACCCAGTGCTTATCCCAACAAGTGCCCTCCTTAATGCCTATCACCCATTTAGCCCATCCCCCCACCCAACACCTCTCCAGCAACCCTCAGTTTGTTCCCTGTATTTAAGAGTCTCTTATGGCTTGTCTCCTTCTGTTTTTATCTTATTTTTCCTTCCCTTCTGTTCATCTGTTGTATTTCTTAAATTCCATATATGAGTGAAATCATGGTATTTGTCTTTCTCTGATTGACTTATTTCACTTAGTATAGTACATTCTAGTTCCATCCATGTTGTTGCAAATGGCAAGATTTCATTTTTTGATCGCTGAGTAATATTCCAGTGTGTGTGTGTGTGTGTGTGTGTGCATATCACATCTTGTTTATCCATTCATTAGTCGGTGGACATTTGAGCTATTTCCATAATTTGGCTGTTTATAGTGCTGCTATAAACATTGGGGTGCATGTACCCCTTTGAATCAGAATTTTTGTATCCTTTGGATAAATACCTAGTAGTGCAGTTGCTGTGTCATAGGATAGTTCTATTTTTAATTTTTTGAGGAACCTCCATACTGTTTTCCAGAGTGGCTGCACCAGTTTGCATTCCCACCAACAGTACAGTACAACAGTACACCAACAGTTCTCCTTTCTCCACATCCTTGCAAACATCTATTGTTGCCTGAGTTGTTAATTTTAGCCATTCTGACAGGGTGTGAGGTGGTGTATCATTGTGGGCTTGATTTGTATTTCCCTAGTGATGAGTGATGTTGACCATCTTTTCATGTGTCTATTAGCCATCTGGATGTCTTCTTTAGAAAAGTGTCTATTCATGTCATCCTCCCATTTCTTAACTGGATTATTTGTTTTTTGGGTGTTGAGTTTAATAAGTTCTTTATAAACGTTGGATACTAACCCTTTATCTGATATGCGGTTTGCATATCTCTTCTCCCATTCCATTGGCTGCCTTTTAGTTTTGTTGATTGTTTCCTTTGCTGTGTAGAAGCTTTTTATCTTGATGAGGTCCCAATAGTTCAGTTTTGCTTTTACTTCCCTTGCCTCAGAGATATATCTACTAAGAAGTTGCTGCAGCCAAGGTCAAAGAGGTTACTACCTGTTTTCTTCTGTAGGATTTTGATGGTTTCCTGTCTTATATTTAGGTCTTTCATCCATTTTGAATTTACTTTTGTGTGTGGTGTAAGAAAGTGGTCCAGTTTCATTCTTCTGCATGTTGCTGTCCAGTTCTCTCAGCATTTGCTGAAGAGACTGTCTTTTTTCCATATATTGAAAAAATTATCCTTTATATTTCCACTGATGTGAAATGCTCTTTTTCTACTATTGAACACACTGGACTTTTTTTCACAAGGTTTTTTCTGTCCAATTATAATGCTTGTTCTTTCACTGTTATAATTTTAATTGTTGTGGACATAGAATACACATTAAAAGTCGGCACTACAAACTCACTGTCCTTGTTCTCTCTTTTTCAGTATTTTATTTTTCACTTTTTCAAATGAAAATCACTTATTGAAGATACATGCTTTTATATCTCATTATGATTTTGACTGGAAAATTTTTAAACTTACCAATTTTAGGGAAACTGCCCTTCTTACCTATTTTGCCTTACCATCTAGGAGCATAATAACTTTCTCCATTTATTCAAGTTTTCTTTAATTTTATTGAGTAAATTGAGTAAAATTGTTATTTGATATTTTGAGTTTGTTATAGTACTGTGAGACTGGTATTTTGGATCTCTGTCCAGTTTTCCTTCTTTTTGTAAATATTTTCTGGTATTTATATCCTTAAAAGAAATGAACAGTCACAAACCAACCAGTTAACACATTTTAATAGACACACCTCAGGACTTGGCTCATCAAGGCCTGTTTGATTAACCATAGCGTCATGGGAGAAAATTTTCTAGGTAAGTAGGGCCATAGATGCCAGATGGAGTCTAGTGCATAGTATTCTATCTATAGGGATGCCTGTCCCTTACAAGCTGCTCCAACTCTAGGGACTAAGCAGATCACTAGCCCTGCATTATGTTACAGTCTTTAAGTCTTTGTAGACTCATGGTCTTTAAGGTTCCTTCCATCTGTAAACGACATTGGTCCTGTATCAGTGGTTCTTATCCCTGGCTATGCCAAAGAATCTATGATCTCAGAGAATCTGTTTTAAGTGATTTGGGAACTGGAACATCTATATTTTTGTCCCAGTTTTATTGAGATATAATTGACATAAAACATTGTGTTAGTCCATGGTATACAGTATAATGATTTTATCACATATATATTGTGAAATGATCACCATGTAAGTTAATATCAATCATCTCACATAGTTACAAATTGTTTCTTATGAAGAGAACTTTCAAGATTTATTTTCTTAGTACCTTTCCAGTGTACAATGTATTATTGTTAACTATAGGCACCATGTTCTACATCATATCCCTAGGATTTACTTATTTTATAACTGGAAGTTTATACCTTTTGACCACATTTATCCACTTCCCCCACTCCCTTCTCCCCACCTCTGGCAACCACCCATCTCTTCTACCTATGAGTTCAATTTTTAAGCTGCCACATATAAGCAAAGCCATACAGTATTTGTCTTTCTCTCTCTGATTTATTTCACTTAGTGTAATTCCCCCAAGGTCCATCCATGTTGCTGAAAATGGCAAGATTTCTTTCCTTTTTATGGCTGAATAATAGTCGTGTGTGTGCGTGTGTGTGTGTGTGTGTGTGTGTGTGTGTGTGTGTGTGTGTGTCGCATTTTCTTTATCCATTTATTCACTAATGAACACTGAGGGTGAATCTATGTCTTGACTATAAGTAATGTTACAATGAACATGGGGATGCAGATATCTTTTTGAGATAGTTAGTTTCCTTTGGTTATATACCCAGAAATGGAATTGCTAGATCATCAGATAATCTCTTTTTAGTTCTTTGAGGAAACTCCACACTATTTTCCACAGTGGCTACACTAATTTATATTTCCACCATAAGTGCACAAGGGTTTCTTTTCTTCACATTCCCACTAAGACTTGTTATCTCTTGTGTTTTTGATGATAGGCATTCTAACAGATGAGAGCTGATATCTCATTGTAGTTTTTGTTTGAATTTTCCTGATGATTCGTGATGTTGAACACCTTTTTAAGTACTGTTGGCCATTTGTATGTCTTCTTTGGAAAAATGCCTACTCAATTTCTCTGCCTATTTTTAAGATTATTACTGTTTTCAAGTTTTTGCTATGAGTTCTTTATATATTTTAGATATTCACCCTTTATCAGATATATGATTTGAAAATGTTTTCTCCCATTCCGTAGATTACTTTTTCATTTTGTTGATGGTTTCCTTTGCTGTGCAGAGCTTTTTAGTTTGATGTAGTCCCATTTGTTTATTTATGCTTTTGTTGCCTTTGTTTTTGATAGCACTTCCAAAAGGCTCATTGCCAAGACCAGTGTCAAAGAGCTTAACCCCAATGTTTTTTTCTAGGAATTTTATGGCTTCAGGTCTTGTATTCATGTCTTTAATCCATTTTGGTTTGATTTTTGTGAATTGTGTAAGATAGGGGTCCAATTTCATTCTTTTGCATGTTGCTGTCCAGGTTTCCAACACCATTTATTGAAGAGACTATCCTTTCCCCATTATATATTCTTGCCCCCTCTGTCCTAAATTAATTGACCATATAAGCATAGGTTTGTTTCTGGGCTCTCTATTCCATTGACTTATGTCTATTTTTATGCCAATATCTTATTTTGATTACTATGGCTTTGTAATATAATTCAAAATCAGGGAATGTGATATATCTAGCTTTGTTCTTCTTAAGATTGCTTTGGCTATTTGGGGTCTTTTGTGGTTCCATAAAATGTTAAGATTTTTTTCTGTTATGAAAAATGCCATTGGAATTTCACTAGGAATTGCACTGAATCTGTAGATTGCTTTGGGTAGTATGTGTATTTTAATAATATTCTTTCAATCCTTGAGCATGGAATCTTTCCATTTATTTCTGTCATCTTCAATTTCTTTCATCAATATCTTGTAGTTTTAAGTGTATAGATATTAATTTATTCTTAGGTATTTTATTAGTTTTGATGCAGTTTGTCAATAGGATTATGTTCTTAATGTCTCTTTCCAATTGTTTGTTATTAGCATATAGAAATGCAACAGATTTTCATACATTCATTTTTGTATCCTGAAACTTTACTGAATTAATTTATTATAACAGGGGTTTTTTTGTAGAGTCTTTAAAGTTTGCTCTATATGATATGTCATCTGCAAATAGTGACAGTTTTACTTCCTTTTTACCCCTTGGATGAACTTTATTTTATTTATCCATTCGTTTACTTATTTATTTACTTATTTTTGCCTAATTATTCTGGCCAAAACTTCCAATATTATGTTGAATAAAAGTGAGGGAGAATGGCATACTTGTCTTGTTCCTGATCACAGAGGAAAATCTTTTCAGGGTTGAGAATAATGTTAGCTGTAGACTTGTCATATATGGCCTTTATTATGTTCCTCTATGACAGTTTGCTGAAAGTTTTTATCCTGAATAGATGTTGATTTTGTCAAATTCTTTTTCTGCATCTACTGAAGTGATCATATAGTTTTTATCTTTCGTTTTGTTCTGTGGCATATTACGTTGATTGATGTGCAGATGTTGGACTATCCTTGCATGCCTAGAATAAATCTCACCTGATAATGATGTATGATCCTTGTAATGTATTGTTGAATTCAATTTGGTAACATTTGTTGATTTTGGCCTCTACGTTCATCAAGGATACTGGTCTGTACTACAACTACTAGTCTCCTCCTCCTACTCTTCCTGTCCTTGTCTGTTTTGGTGTCAGGGTAATGCTGGCCTTGTAAAATGAATTTGGAAGCGTTCCTTCCTCTTCTGTTTTTGGAGGAGTTTGAGAAGGATTGTTACTAATTATTTAAGTGTTTGGTAGAAGTCACCAATGCAGCCATCTGTTTCTGGACTTTTGTTTGTTGGAAGGGTTTTGATTAATAATCCAATCTCCTTACTAAGAATTGCTCTATTCAGATTTTCTATTTCCTCATGATTTAATTTTGGAATATTATGTTTTGCCAGGAATTTACTCATTTCTTCCAAGTTGTTGAGCTTGAATCATTTAATTGTTGTAGTAGTCTCTTGATTTTTTGTATTTCTGCCGTATCAGTTGTAACTTCAGTTTCATTTCTGATTGTGAATCCTCTTGTTGTTGTTAGTCTAGCTGAAGGATTGTCAATATTGTTTCTTTTCAAAGAACAAGCTCTTAGTTACATTGATCTTCTCTATTGTTCTTTTAGTCTTTATTTACATTCAGACACTATTTATTATTCTCTTTCTTTTACTAACTTTGGGCTTTCTTCTTCTTCTTCTTCTTCTTCTTCTTCTTCTTCTTCTTCTTCTTCTTCTTCTCATCTATCTATTTATTTATCTATTTATTTTTAAAATTTAAATCCAAGTTAGTTAACATATACTGTAATAATTTTAGGAATAGAATTTCGTGATGCATCACTTACATATAATACCTAGTGCTCATCCCAACAAATGTCCTCCTTAATGTCTCTCACCCCTTTAGCTTTCCCCCCCTCACCCAACACCCTGCCAGCAACCCTCAGTTTGTTCTCTGTATTTAAGAGTTTCTTGTCGTTTGTCTTCCTGTTTTTATATTATTTTTCTTCCCTTCCCCTATGTTCATCTGTTTTGTATCTTTTTTTTTAATTTTTTTTCAACGTTTATTTATTTTTGGGACAGAGAGAGACAGAGCATGAACGGGGGAGGGGCAGAGAGAGAGGGAGACACAGAATCGGAAACGGGCTCCAGGCTCTGAGCCATCAGCCCAGAGCCTGACGCGGGGCTCGAACTCACGGACCGCGAGATCGTGACCTGGCTGAAGTCGGACGCTTAACCGACTGCGCCACCCAGACGCCCCCTGTTTTGTATCTTAAATTCCACATGAGTGAAATCATATGATACTTGTCTCTCTCTCTGACTTATTTCATTTAGCATAATACACTCTAGTGCTATCCGTGTTGCTGAAAATGACAAGATTTCATTCTATTTGATCACCAAGTAATATTCCATGGTATGTGTATATA
Source organism: Puma concolor (assembly GCF_028749965.1). Taxonomy (NCBI): domain Eukaryota; kingdom Metazoa; phylum Chordata; class Mammalia; order Carnivora; family Felidae; genus Puma; species Puma concolor. The sequence goes on along the minus strand of NC_141668.1, from coordinate 92,229,865 downwards.
TATATATGTATATATATACATATATATACATATATATATACATATACATATATATACATAAATATATATACATATATATATATACATATATACATATATATACATATATATATACATATATATATACATATATATAGATATATGGATATCTTCTTTATCCATTTCTCAATCAATGGACATTTGGGCTCTTTCCATACTTTGGCTATTGTCAATAGTGCTGCTATAAACAGTGGGATGCATGTGCCCCTTTGAATCAGCACTATTGTATCCTTTGGATAAATACCTAGTAGTGCAATTGCTGGGCCATAGGGTGGTTCTATTTTTAATTTTTTGAGGAACCTCCATACTGTTTTCCAGAGTGGCATATATATAAATTCTCCACAGTTTTGTTTTTCTGGTTTTCTTCTTGTAACTGATTTCTAGTTTCATACCAGAAACCAGAAAATGTGGTTGATATGATTTCAGTTTTCTTGAATTCATTATGACTGGTTTTGTGACCTAATATGTGAGCTATCCTGGAGAATGTTCCAATGTTCCATTTGAGAAGAATATGTATTCTGCTTTTAAATGGAATGTTCTATAAATGTCTCTTACAACCATATGGTCTAATGTGCTGTTTAAGCCCAAAGTTTCTTTATTGATTTTCTTTCTGAATCATCTATCCATTATTGAAAAGCAGTTATTGAAGTCCCCCACTACTCCTGTATCAGTGTCTCTTTCTCCCTGTAAGCCTCTTAATATTTGCTTTATATATTTTTGTGCTTCTGTGTTGGATGCATATATATTTACAGATACTATATCCTCTTGTTGGATTAACCCCTTTATCATTATATAATTACCTTATTTATCTCATTGCAGTCTTTGTTTTAAATGCTGTTTTGTCAGATATAAGTATAGCTACCTCTGCTCTCTTTTGGTTTACATTTGCATGGACTGTCTTTTTCCATCCTTTACTTTAAGGCTATTTCTATCTTTAAAGTTCAAGTGACTCTGTTGTGGGCAGCTGATAGCTGGGGTTTGTGGTTGTTGTTGTTGTTGTTTTATCTATTCAGCTACTCAGTGTCTTTAATTGGAGAATTTATTTCATTTATATTTAAAATAATTACTAACGGGTATGGACTTGCTATTGCCATTTGATTAATTGATTTCTGACTGTGTTACAATTCCTTTGTTCTTCTCTCACTCTCTTCCTTTGTGATTTGATGAGTTCCTGTAGTAGTATGCTTAGATTCCTTTCTCTTTCGTTTATTTGTTGTAATTTTCTGCTTGTGGTTACCATGGGGCTTATATAAAACATTCTACAATAGTCTGTTTTTAGTAATAATAAGTTTGAACTTATACAAAACCTCTTATTTTTACTTCATTCCCAACATTTTATCTTTTTGATGTCACAATTTACATGTTTTAATCTTGTGTTTCCCTTAGCAAATTACAAGTTATAGTTATTTTTAACACTTTTGTCTCACAACTGTCTTTATATGTGATTTGTCTATCACCATTACAACATTGGAGTATCCTGAATTTAACTATATATTTAACTTTACTGGTGTCCCTGATAATTTTATCGGTTTTCCTGTTACTACTTAAAATCCTTTCATTTGAACTTGAAGAACTCTCTTTAACATTACTTTTAAGACCAGTCTTGTGGTGAGAACTCCTTCAGATTTTGCTTCCTAGAAAATTCTTTATCCCTTTTTCAATTCTGAAGGACAACTTTGAATATATAATGCGACTCTCTTCTGTCTGGCAAAGTCTCTGCTAAAAAAAAAATCTGCTGTAGTCTTATGGGGGGTTCCTTGTATGTAGCAAGGTGGGTTTTTTTCTTGACACTTTTAAGAGTCTCTCCTTAACTTCTGACTTTTTAAATTATAATTTGTCTTGGCATGTGTCTCTTTAGATTCATCTCATTTGAAACTTTCAGTGCTTACTGGGTCTGGATGTCTGTTTCTTTTTCAGGTTGGGGAAGTTTTCAGCCATTATTATTATTATTATTATTATTATTATTATTATTATTTAAAGGTGCTGAATTTATGTTTATTGTATTGTATCAAATTTTGTTTCAAATTTTTATTTAAATTCTAGTTAGTTAACATATAGTGTAATATTGGTTTCAGGAGTAGAATTTAGTGATTCATCACTTACACATAACACTTGGTGCTCATCATAATGAGTGCTCTCCTTAATACCCATCATCCATTTAACACAGCTCCTGCCCACCTCCCTCCATCAACCCTGAGTTTGTTCTCTGTAATTCAGAGTCTCTTAAGGTTTGCTTCCCTCTCTTTTTTTTTTTTTTTCCTTCTTTCTTTATGTATTCATCAGTTGATGGACATTTGGGCTCTTCCCATAATTTGGCTATTGTTGATAATGCTACTTTAAATATCAGGTACATGTGTCCCTTTTAATCTGTATTTTTGTATCCTATGGGTAAATACCTAATAGTTCAATTGCTGGGTCATAGGGTAGTTCTATTTTTAACTTTTTATGGAACTTCCACACTGTTTTCCGGAGTGGCTGCACCAGTTTGCATTCCCACCAACAGTGCAAAAAGGTTCCCTTTCTCTGGGGAAACAAAACAAACACTTGTTGTTTCCTGTGTTGTTAATTTTAGCCATTCTGAAAGGTGTGAAGTGGTACCTCATCAAGGTTTTGATTTGTATGTCCTTGATAATGAATGATGTTAAGCATCTTTTCATGTGTCTGTTAGCCATATGGATGTCTTCTTTGGAAAAAATGTCTATTCATGTCTTCTGTCCATTTCTTAACTGGATTATTTGTTAAAATTGCTAGAACCAATACATGAATTCAGCAAAGTCACAGGATACAAATCAACATACAGAAATCTGTTGCATTTCTACATACCAATAATGAAGCAGCAGAAAAAGAAATCAAGGAATCAATTCCAATTACAAGTATACCCAAACAATGAGATACCTAGTAATAAACCTAACCAAAGAAGAAAAAGATCTACATTCTGAAACCTATAGAACACTTATGAAAGAAGTTGAAGAAGACACAAAGAAATGGAAAAGCATTCCATGCTCATGAATTGGAAGGACAAGTATTGTTAAAATGTCTATATTACCCAAAGCAGTCTACACATTTAATGCAATCCTGATCAAAATACCACCAGCATTTTTCACAGACCTAGAACAACCAATCCTAAAATTTGAATAGAACTACAAAATACCCTGAAATAGAGCAATCCTGAAAAAGAAAAGCAAATTTGGAGGGATCACAATTATGGACTTTAAGCTATGTTACAAAGCTATAGTCATCAAGACAGTATGGTACTGGCATAAAAACAGTTGCATAGATCAATGGAACAGAATAGAAAACCTAGATTTGGACCCACAACTAACTACATGGTCAACTAATCTTTGACAAAGCAGGAAAGAATATCCAATTGAAAAAAGACAGTCTCTTTAATAAAGGATGTTGTGAAAACTGGGTAGTAACATGCATAAGAATGAAACTAGACCACTTTTATTATTATTATTAATTTTATTATTATTAATTTTATTTAAATCCAAGAGAGTTAACATATAGTGTAATAATAGTTTTAGGAGTAGAATTTAGTGATTCACCACTTACATACAACACCCAGTGCTCATCCCAACAAGTGTCCTCCTTAATGCCCATCACCCGTTTAGCCCATCCCCCCACCCCCAAACTCTCCAGCAACCCTCAGTTTGTTCTCTGTATTTAAGAGTCTCTTATGGCTCCCCTCCTCTCTGTTCTTATTTTTCTTATACCATGCGCAAAACAAATGCAAAATGGATAAAGGACCTAAATGTGAGACAGGAAACCATGAAAATCCTATAGAAGAACACAGGCCTTGACCTTGGCTGGAGCAACTTCTTATTAGACATATTTCTGGGGACAAGGCAAACAAAAGCAAAAATGACCTATCTGGACTTCATCAAGATAAAAAGTGAAGGAAACAATCAACAAAACTGAAAGATAGCCTACAGAATGGGAGAAGATAACTGCAAATGACATATCAGATATAGGGTTAGTATCCAAAATCTATAAAGAACTTATCTAACTTGATACCCAAAAAACATAACCAGTCAGCCATTATTTCTTTAAATAACTTTCTGCCTCTTTTTTTCCCTCACTTCTCTTTCTCAAATCCCTTTTAATGCACATATTGGTCTACTTGATGGTATTCCATAAGTCTCTTAAAGCTATCTTCATTCTTTTTTTCTCCTCTGCTTGAATGAATTCCACTGCCCTGCCTTCAAGTTCACTGACCCTTTCTCTGCTTAATGTATTCTAATGTGAACTCCTCTACTGAATTTTTCATTCAGTTATATTTTTTGAGCTTTTGTTTGTCCTTTTTTATATTTTCTGTCTCTGTTGAAATTATCACTTTGTCCACACATTGTTCTCCTGACCTCAGTCAGCATCTTCATGACCACTATTTGGCTGTCTTATCAGGTAACTCACTTATATTCATCTCTTTAAGGTCTGCTTCTGAAGTTTTATATTGTTCTTTTACTTGGAACATATTTCTCTGATCCTTTATTTTACTTGACTCTGTGTTGTTTTCTGTGCACCAGATAAAATAGCCACTTCTCCCACTTCTCTTCTTGAAGGAGATGATCTTCCATAAAAAATGAACCTTATCAATCCGCCTATCCCTAGCTCTCAAACTTTTGTAATTGTCCCTCAAAACTTTGTGACTGTCTACGCAACTTTCCTTGTTCTTGGTAGCTTCTAGGAGTTGAGCTGTGTCAAGATCTGTCAGCATCCCAAATGGGAGGATCTCAGTCAGCACCTACATGCAGGCTGTTTGGAAGCCAAACCCTCAGGCAGCATGTGTTAAAGTATGCAAATAGACTTCTTTTAGAGAAAGACTTGGTGATGGGTATTTTTCTGTTCCCTTTGCACTGAGCCAGATGACCAAGAGGTGTGTCCCATGGGTGACAGCTGTAGACATTTGCAAAAGTTTCTTTTAGGGAGATACGAACAACCTGGTGCAGGGTAAAGACCTAGCCCAAAGGTGGTACTACCAGCAGGTGGTTCATAGATGTATATTAAATTTGAAAGCTGACCTTCAGGATGGAGCTTTTAAGGTGTGAAAATAGGTCTCATACACAGAAAAACTGGGAATTGACATTTCCAACTATTGCCTCTGTTCTAAGCCTTGAGGGGATAGTCAGTTAAGTACTGTTTATCTGCTACACTCCTGTTGAAACTGCAAACACAAGCTCACTGGCCAACAAAGCCAGGTGATCAAGGGGATGAATCCCCTGGGAAGTAACTGCAAGATCCAGGGGATTAGATGTGTGCACAAGCTGGGTAGAGGGAGACCACAAAGATGATACCAAGCTGTCTCACCAGTTTCTGGAGAGGATTGTAGTCTGCCCCTAGGTTTGTGTTAAATCAGGAGCCTGACCCTCAGTCTGTGCCTTTAGGGTAAGCAAAAAGTTGTTTTTTTTGTTTTTTGTTTTTGTTTTATTTTGTTTTGTTTTGCTTTTCAGGAAAAGAGTAGAGATGGGCATTCCTATCTGCTGCCTCTATGATGAGCCCTGGGTGGGTAACCACTGTGAGTCCTCAGGTGCCCATTTGTTTCCTACAGCCTTGTGGATCTTATGGATTCAAGCCCCATTGCCCTCAGAGCTAGGTTTTTGGGGGCCATTCCTTGGGTGGAAGTCCTAAAAGTTGTCTGAGTCCAAACCCTTCGTTTCTCAGGGGGAAGCTGGGAGTTGTGAATACTTTCCCGATTATATGTCACTTTGCTGGGGGTTGGGTTTATGGCAAGATTGTGTCTCCATCTCTACTACCCATTTTGGTGTTGGTTTTTATCTCCTATCCATGGCATATAGGAGTTGCTCAGCTAGTTTCTGGGTTTATTTCAGAGGGACTTGTTCCATGCATAGCTGTAGGCTTGGTGTATTTGTAGGAAGAGGAGCCTGTTATGTTGCCATCTTGAACTGGAACCCTGGAACATATTCTTAAAATTTCTCCCAGATAATTCTAATTTGCTTCCAGGGTTGATAATCATTGTTGTAAATTCTCGTCTAAAGATCTGGGGTGGAAATTTTCATATAGTATCCATAACCTGCCACCTGTTTCCTAGGACTCTTTTAAATGGACTGAAGAAAGGAAGGTTCATCCTTCCATTTACAAGACCTCATTCCCTTGAGTGAAATATTGTACAGGTAGGTGCACAGATTGAGAAGCAGAATAGCTGAGCATGGAGAGATGGGCATGAAACAAATAGATGAGAGGTTTTTCTCAGCCTAGAGACTAAGGACCAGCCTGAGGAGCTGGAAGTTTCAGTTGGCACCAGTGAAATGACAGAAGTTGGGAGTCTTTCTCTTTGGCTAGTGAAAATCAAACATTGTTTGTTGAGAGGCATGGTGATTGAGAGACAGGGAGATTTGGTGATTGGGTCAGTAGATCCATCACTAAATTGACAAATTTAAGAAAGGATTGGGTGCTGATGTTTGGTGGTTATATACCATATGAATAAAATCTGGCAGGCCAGCCTCCCTAAAGCTTGGACTCTGAAGGCAGATAAATGCTCTGTAGAGAATTTCCCATTCTGGCATTAGTGATTCTCAGATGGTCTTGACTTCTTGGCCTTAATCAGCCATGGGGCAGAGCATTACAGTCATGGATTTCAATGGGATATTTCACTTAAAAGGCAGTTGAGCACACACGGATTGGTATACCCTGATGTATGTCACTAGTTCAAATCGTTGTTTACATTGTGCCAGAGGTACACACTGTAATTCCCATGACCATACTTTGGCATTAGATGAGTCTCGGCTCAAGGTTCTTTACTTAACATGTGACTCCATATTACTTCTGACAGGAAATTTGGGAAGAAAACCAAAAGTAGGCTTGCCTCCCTCGCCCAGGTACAGCCAGCCATGGTTACTTTAGGATCCCACAGGAAAAAGGTCATGATATTCTGTTTTTCAAATGGAGCTTAGGAGTCCAGACTTGTGATCTGATATGCTAGATGGGCTATCTAAACCTTTCAAAACAGTAATAACCATCAGTTAGCACAGTGTTAGGCTCTGAGTGCTTTCTATTTATTGATAAAATATTTCTCACACCAACCCTATGCATTAATATGACAAAACAACAATACAATTTAGTTCTTTGAACATGGTTTCCAAACCCTCTTACCAATGAAGGGCTCCTTGGCAGGCTCCTTAGCAATGAACCCAGACACAGATTGCTTGGGTTCAGATCCAATTTCATGATTCACTGCTAGTATGACTGAAGCAGGCTATTTAACCTCTTTGTGCCTCCTTCATCTTGTATATGAAATGGGGAGTGAGGTAGGGTGAACCTACCTCATAGAATCATTGAAGAATTAAATAAATTTATTTATAAAGCAGTTAGAACACAGCCCGCACATAGAAAGCAGTATATAAATGTCTGCCATATCATCATTATCTTAGGGAGAATTGGGTAAGGAAAGGTTGATAGTTGAGTATTATCTATAGTTTCTGTGGGTAAAACAGAAGACAAGCCTATTGATAATAATATGGATCGATAATATATTGCCATACAATGGTAGTAGCATGAAGTATTTAGGAGCCCAGGTGGCCAGCCAGATTACCTGAGTTCAAATTCAACAACCACTTATAAGCTGTGTGACCTTGAGCAAGTTACTTAACTACTTTGTGCCTCAGTTGCCATGTCAATAATAAGGATAATGACAGTAATAATAGGTACCACATATGGTTGTTGTATGACTTAAATGAGGTAATCTATTTAAAGCACTTAGCTCAGGTGTTGGGGTATAGCAAGTGCTACATAGTAGCTATTATATGAAAAAGAATATTTTCGATATTAAATTTTTCCCTTTATCATACTTAGCTTTCTTCTTTTTCTCAATACCAGCTAATCCTCAGATTACTCTTAAGTCTTTCTTCAATGAGATTTAAAGAGATCTTTTCAATTCAACATTTGTTAAGCAGCTTTCACACATAGTGGGTTATGACCTACTCTTTGTGGAATAGGATATAAATATGGACTCTACCCTAAATAACTCCCAAGGTTTTAGGAAAGGCTGTGATATAAACACAAGAAGTAACACTATGATAAACATTTTAAGAGAAATAGTCCCACAGTAAGACAGGCTCCTCGAGGTTTGATAAAAGTTCCGAACTGGAAGAGTAGAAAACGCTTGCAGAGGAAGTAACATTTAGGGTGGGCCATGAAGTGTAAGTCATATTTTTTCAGGCAGAGAAGAGAAGTGTTTAAGGCACACATTAACCTTACACTTACATCCTTTAGCTGTACCTCAGAAACATCTGGGGACATGCTGAAACATGGGCTACTGGGATCCACCCACAGAAATTCTGATTCAGTAGGTCTGGGGTGGGACTTGAAAATTGGCAGATCTAACAATTTCCTAAGGGATGTTGATGGTGCTGGTCCAAAACACACTTTAAGAAGCACTAAATTAAGATCAGTAGGTCACCATGGTTTGATTTCACTTTAGAATCCTCCAGGCAGCTTAATTTTTTTTTAAAAAAGACTGTCAGGATGACACCAAAAAAATGCCTTTGGTTATTTTCGTAGGCAGCTCAGGTTGAGAACCTCTAGGTGTTTAGGTTCAGGTTGCATTTTACAAGGTACTTTCGCAAGATCCATTAATTCCTCCCTGTGCTTTAAGGTATTATTATTGGTATCCTACTTTATGGAGGCTTCAATTTTGACAGAGAGACAAGGAAGGTAAGGATTTGTTGAAGGTCACTAAATCCTTGACCAAGCTAGACTCAAACCCAGGTCATTGGCTGACCACATTTGCTTATTTTATATTTTCAGCCCTTTGGGGGGAAAATAATGCATCCAGAGGGGATGACATGAGTTTATAAAGGAATGAACACACGGTATGCCGAGGTATGAGCAGTTGGCTAGGATGGCTGGGCCATGGGTGCCTTGGGATGTCAGGGCTTGGACAGTTTGGGACTTGCTGTGAAGGGGCTAGAAAGTCATATTCAGGAATAGGAACTTAATTTGAGGAGAATTAGGGAGCCATTCAAAGACATTTATTAAGAACCAACAATTTAACACTTCCTGAGCACCAAAAATTCTGTAAAGGCCACTGTGCTCCATAGTTAATATACATTATCCCTAATTCTCATAGCAATTCTACAGAATGGGGAATATTTTCCCCATTTGGAGGATGAGGGAACTGAGACTCAGAAAGACAAATGGCTTGTTGAACTCATGGAGCCAGAAAGTGACAAAGCCTGAACTCAAAGCCAAATTTCTCTGGCTTTAAAGCCCCCATGGTGTTCACAATGTGTCACTAATATGATTTGAAGGTGTTTGAAGAAAAAATTTTTAACTTTTAATTTTGAAATAATTTTAGACTTTTAGAAAAGCTGTAAAGTAAAATAGTAAAGTTCTATATACCCTTCATCTAGTGTCCCCTATTATTTGTTGTACATAAATTTGGTACAAATATCAAAATGAAAAAATTAGCATGGGCATAACACTCTTAACCAATCCAAGTGCCTTATTTGATTGATAGTTCTTTCCAATACTGTCATTTTAATTATTTTTAATGTTTATTTTTTAAGAGAGAGCATGAGCAGGGGAGGGCAGAGAGAAAGAAGGGGACAGAGGATCAGATACTTGTTCCATGCTGACAGCAGCAAGCCCAATGCAGAGTTTGAACTCATGAACCATAAGATCATGACTTGAGCCAAAGTCAGAAGCTCAACCGACTGAGCCACCCAAGTGCCCACCAATAATGTCCTTTCAGTTTTCATGTCTGTGTCTCCTAATTTCCTCCTTTGTGTCTTCCAGTATAAGGACTTAGATTTACTTGTTCTTACACTTGATTCCAGGTCTAATGGAAGGATCTAGGCCTTGGACTACTCAGCCATCAGCTTGTGCTTATGTTCTTAACTCTCTTTTCTACCAACTCCAGTTCACCCCTTCACTCTGGTTAATTATATTAACTTGGTTTCCTGTGTGAATCCTTTAGATTATCTGGTTGTTTTTTTTTTTTTTTTTTCTTGATGGGCTTGAGAGAGTTTATCATTTTATGTTCACAACTCTTTTTTTTTTTAATTTTTTTTAACGTTTATTTATTTTTGAGACAGAGAGATACAGAGCATGAACAGGGGAGGGTCAGAGAGAGGGAGACACAGAATCTGAAACAGGCTCCAGGCTCTGAGCTGTCAGCACAGAACCCGATGCGGGGCTTGAACTCACTGACGGCGAGATCATGCCCTGAGCCGAAGTCGGCCGGTTAATCGACTGAGCCACCCAGGTGCCCCTTGTGTTCACAACTCTTAACATTGCTCTTCTCTCCCTGAGGCTGGCATCAAGGGACAATGGCTATGCACAAGTGGATGGGGACCAAACTGGGAGGTGATCTTATAGTGTCTATGGTTCCTGGTGTCCTGAGTTAGCAGTGAACAAGCCAGGAGGGACAAGTTTTCAACTGACTCTCTCAAATAGGAAAAAAAAAACAAAAAAGACCCTCTGGTGGTCCTAGTGTGCATCTAAATCAGGGTTTGGAACTGGGTATGCTTATGCTCTACCCACTACAAATAACAGTGTTAAAACACTGGATGACTCTGTTTTAGCAGTAATGGTGTGAAAGGGACTGTTGCTTTCTCCATTTGTCATTATGATTAGTCTTTAGGAACTTTAGTCAATAATAACAACAGTAATAACAGTATGTTCTGCTCTACCATATTGAATGAACTCCATGGTGGTTGATCATCAACAAGAGAATGCCATATTGGACATTCTTGTTGTAGGTCTTCTAAGACATACATATAGCTCTTCTTGGACATGAAAAGTGGTAGGAACTTTAGATCATACTACCTTGCAAAGACTGATGTTTGTGGTTAAAACAAGAGAACAATGCTCAGATGTAGATCAATCAGCATCTATTCTGGTTTGCTTTATAAACTGTCCATTAATCTGATGGCGATAGAAAATGCAAATTCTCAGTGTGTCAGCACTTCAGTAATTCAGCAGAACTGACTCTTGTTGAAGCTTGCAGAGTAACTGGCTGGGTAATAAGAAAACTACCCAATTCTTTTTTTTTTTTTTTAGTATTTATTTATTTATTTATTTATTTATTTATTTGGAGCAGGGGAGAGTGAGCAGGGGAGGGACTGAGGGAGAGGAAGAGAGAGGATCCCAAGCAGACTCCACACTGACAGTGCAGAGCCCAGTGGGGGGCTCGAACTGATGAACCCTGAGTTGATGACCTGAGCTGAAGTCAAGAATCAGACACTTAACCGACTGAGCCACCCAGGCTCCCCGAAACCTACCCAATTCTTATTTGCCCCAACAATCTACCTCAGAACATACTTAGAGTTTTTCATTGATCTTTTACCTACAAATGATGAGAGCCTACCCTTAGATTCCTTCCTTGCCATAACTGTCTCAAACAGGACTAATGGATATGCAGTCCCACTATAAGAAGCAGTAGTTGCTGCCTGTATTCTCCTCTAGGATTTTGATGGCTTCCTGTCTCATATTTAAGTCTTTCATCCATTTTGCATTTATGTTTGTGTATGGTGTAAGAAAGTGGTCCAGTTTCATTCTTCTGCATGTCGCCATCCAGTTTTCCCAACACAATTTGCTGAGGAGACTGTCTTTTTTCCATTGGATATTCTTTCCCGCTTTGTTGAAGATTAGTTGGCCATATAGCTGTGGGTCCATCTCTAGGTTTTCTATTCTGTTGCATTGATCTATGTGTCTGTTTTTGTGCCAGTACCATAGTGTCTTGATGACTACAGTTTTGTAGTATAGTTTGAAATCTGGAATCATGATGCTTCCAGTTTTGTTTTTCATTTTCAGGATTGTTTTGGCTATTTAGCTTTTTTTTTTTTTTTTTTTTTTTGTGGTTCCATACAAATTTTAGGATTGCTTGTTCTAGCTCTGTCTAGAATACTGTGGTATTTTGATAGAGATTGCATTAGATGTGTAGATTCCTTTGGGTAGTATAGACATTTTAACAATGTTTCTTCTTCCAATCCATGAGCATGGAATGCTTTTCCATTTCTTTGTGTCTGATTCAATTTCTTTCATAAGTGTTGTATAGTTTTCAGAGTGCAGATCTTTTACCTCCTTGGTTAGGTTTATTCCTAGGTATCTTACTGGTTTTGGTGCAATTGTAAATGGGATTGAACTTGATTTCTTTTTCTACTGCTTTATTATTGGTGTGTAGAAATGCAACAGATTTCTCTACATTGATTTCATATCCTGCGACTTTGCTGAATTCATCTATTAGTTCTAGCAATTTTTTGGTGGAGTCTTTCAGGTTTTCTACATAGAGTATCATGTCATCTGCAAATAGTGAAAATTTGACTTCTTTCTTGCTAATTTGTATGTCCTTTATTTCTTTTTGTTGTATGATTGCTGAGGCTAAGACTTCCAGTACTATATTACATAGTAATGGTGAGAATGGGCATCCTTGACCTTGGCCAGAGCAACTTCTTATTAGACACATTACTGAAGGCAAGGGAAATGAAAGCAAACATGAACAATTGGGACTTCATCAAGATAAAAAGCTTCTGCACAGTGAAGGAAGCAGTTAATAAAACTAAAAGGCAGCCTGTATAATGGGGGAACATATTTGCAAACAACATATCTGAAAAAGAGGTATCCAAAAATCTATAAAGAATTTATCAGACTCAACACTCCAAAAACAAACAACCTGGGTAAGAAATGGGCAGAAGACATGAATAGACACTTTTCTGAAGAAGACATACAGATGGCTAACATACACATGAAAAGATGTTCAACATCACTCATCATCAGGGAAATTAAAATTAAAACCATGAAGAGATACCACTCCACACCTATCAGAATAGCTAAATTAACACAAGAAACAACAGGTGTTGGTGAGGATGCAGAGAAAGGGGAACCCTCTTGCACTGCTGGTGAGAATGGAAACTGGTGCAGCCACCCTGGAGAACAGTATGGAGGTTTCTCAAAACACTAAAAATAGAACTACGGCATGATCTAGCAATTGCACTATTAGGTACACAAAAGGATACAAAGGATCCTTTAACCAAAGGATACAAAAATACAGATTCAAAGGGGTATATTTACCCCAATGTTTATAGCAGCATTATCAATAATAGCTAAAGTATGGAGAGAGCCCAAATGTCCATTGACTGCTGAATGGACAAAGAAGATGTGGTACACACACACACACACACACACACACACACACACACAGGAATATTACTCAGCCATCAAAAAAATGAAATCTTGCCATTTTCTTTTTTTTTTTTTTTTTTCAACTTTTATTTATTTTTTTGGGGACAGAGAGAGACAGAGCATGAATGGGGGAGGGGCAGAGAGAGAGGGAGACACAGAATCGGAAACAGGCTCCAGGCTCTGAGCCATCAGCCCAGAGCCTGACGCGGGGCTCGAACTCACGGACCGCGAGATCGTGACCTGGCTGAAGTCAGACGCTTAACCGACTGCGCCACCCAGGCGCCCCATATCTTGCCATTTTCAATGACATGGATGGAACTAGAATGTATTATGCTAAGCAAAATGAGTAATCAAAGAAAGACAAGTATTATATGATTTCACTCCTATGTGGAATTTAAGAAACAAAACAGATGAACATATGGGAAGGGAGGGGGAAACAAAGGGAAACAAACCACAAGAGACTCTTAATGATGGAAAACAAACTGAGCCTTGATGGAGGGAGGTAAGTGGGAGATGGGCTAGATGGGTGATGGGCATTAAGGAGGGCATTTGTTGTAATGAGTACTGGGTATTGTATAGAAGGGATGAATGACTGGATTCTACTTCTGAAACCACTATTGCACTCTATATTAACTAAAAAAAAAAAAAAAAAAGAAAAGAAAGACATTAGTGTCCAATAATCCTAAGTGGTAAACAGTAATTTCATTTATTTGAGAACTATTCTCCGGGTGTGCTTGATACTATGCTAGGTATTAGGGATAAAATGGGTATTGAAGTAAATATAGTCCTTTTGCTGATAAAATCTATATTTTAATGTCAAATACAGAAAAGTCAAAGGATATTATGAGAATATTAACTCGGGGTGCCTGGGTGGCTCAGTTGGTAAAGTGTCCAACTCTTGGTTTTGGCTCAGGTCATGATTTCATGGTTCATGAGTTTGAGCCCTGCATCAAGCTCTGTACTGGCAGCTTGGGATTCTCTCTCTCCCTCTCTTTCTGCCTCTCCTCTGCTTGCACTCTCTCTCTCTCTCAAAAAAAATTAACTTATGATTAGTACTTTTTATTTTCAATGCTGTATTTTCATATTGAAATCCTTGATCTGTATGGAATTTTTGTGGTTCAAAAGTGATACAGAAATCCAAATGTTTTCTCCTAGAATACTAATAAGTTGTCAAAATATTATTTTGTAAGTGGACCATGTGTTCCCCACAGATTTGAAATGCATCTTTCTCATGTACTAAATTCTAATATATCAATGGGATTATTTTGGTACTCCATTCTGATCCATTGATCTGTTTCCTTACTAGTTTTTAATTTCTATAACTTTATAGTGTATTTTAATAGTTGGTAGGCAAATCTTTCCTTTTTACTTTTCTTACCTCTCTACCTTTCCAGGTTATTCCCATGTATGTATTTTCCAGATGGTATTTAGGATGGTTTTTTCAAGTTCTTCATCACCCTTTCCCAAGTTTCCTTAAAAGCAAAACAAAAAAACCTGGGGTTGCATAGGCTACTTTAAGCCCTAATGACAAGACATCTACTGCTAATGTTTTTCCATTAAATTTTATAAATTCACCATGTATGTTAAATAAGGATTCCTGGCCATTCCTCATGCAGAAAAAAAAGTTCCTTTGGTGGATTATGTTGAGCAGTAAAGCCTACAAAGTATATCCCTTTAGAGTACTTTAAAATATAAAAATTAATTCCAGATGCAGCTTCCAGTCAGTGCCTTCATGCAACAATTCCCCAATGTGCTTTATGCAATATGGTTAAGGTAAATTATCAACTGCCTGCTGAAATTTAAAAGAAAAAATTCCCTTGTAATGTGTATCCTCTACAGGAAGATAATCATAGTGATAACTGAAGAACAATTTGATTTCTTTGAGCATTTTCCATGCTAATCATCCCATTCACACACGTTCCACACATAAAGATCTGTTACAGAATTTTAGAGTATTTTTTGATCAATTCAGAACAGCAAATAAATGAAATATATCAAAATTTCTGATAGAAACAATATAACATATTTTGGTGTCTCTAGCAGCAGCTGGTTCAAGCATTATATTAGGTCTTTCTCTCCCAAGCTTGTGGTCAAACATGTAATCACTAGCACAAAGCTGAATATACCATGGCAGCATTCATAGTGACATAATTAAGGACATAGGCTTTTCCTTAAGTAAATCCCAGAGGAGGTTCAAAATCACCAAAGGTACAGAGAAATCATAGAAGTTCTTAACTCACACAGTAAGAAGGAAATAACAAGAATTTATCACTATGAAATGGGAAGAGTTGTGCGTTAAATATCTGAATCTTTCATTTGAACCCAGCATATACTGTTGAACGTGACCATGACTTCAGATTTATTTAACCTCTCTGAACATAAATGGCAATAATACTCTGGCCTAAATCTTAGGGTTCTTTATGGTGTATTAATGGAGACTGAAAAGTCAACATCTTGATGTTCTGGAGAGCACTTTTGTACTGAAATTCTAATACCAGTAAAAAAAAAAAAATGATAAAACAGCTCACTGATTGCTGCCTTTTATGGAAGAAAAATATGAAGAAGTTAAACAGCCCCAAGAAAATATTTAATCTTTTAAATCCGTTTTAATCCAATCAAGTTAAAACTATAAAACATCTTTTAAAAAGATATTGTAGTTTAAATTGCATTACTCTGCCTTGAATTGAGTAAATACTAGTGTTAGGGGACCTTGTACTGTTCTCAATTATATGTTAGAGAAATACTTCACCACCACCACGGACTTCAAGATGTTGCCACCCAACATCAGGCCATCTGATTTACTTTGGTCAATGTAAATGAAACTGACTTGTGCTTTTGTTGTTGTTGTTTGTTTTGAGCAAAATATTAAGATCCTTTATGAGATTCTGCTATTTCTCATTTCTTTTTTCTCTCTGCCATCTGAATTGGATGTCCTAAGATGTGTCAGTTCTGTTGTTCTTACCTGATACTTGATTGAGATGTGAAGCAGAGACACAGCCAAACTGAAGCTAGTATGTAATGTGACTAAGAAATAATTATTTTTTGTTATAAACCTTTGAGATTGGGGGACTGTCTGTTACCAACTAGGATAAGCTGACTAATACAGGCCAATATTCTGAAATGGTAGAAATAAAAGTTCTAATGTCCCCTTGCCATTTCTTTGCTTGGATACCTGATTTCTATAAGGATTATAGGATTCTTTGATTATTTCCATGGATTCATCCTCTGTTGATTTCATAATTATGATATCAATGAAATATGACTGGGAAGTGTCGAGGGCTGTTTATTGAAAAATCCCAAAGGAGACACGAATGCATGAGGGAAAGAATTTAGCTTTGATAATGAATGATATTTGAACATTTACAGTGGCTTTATAAACAATAAGCTGTTGGTAAGACTTTACAAAAACAAATTAGACAAGAGCCTCTTCTACCTTTCTCTAATACTCAAAACAGTTCCTCCCCTAGACAAGGCATGTGGTGGGCAATCAAGGATAGAGGTGAAAATGGCACATTTCATGATTACTCACAGAGTATTTACTTCCAAGCCCCATGATACAGGCCTCTGTTGGTTTAGAGGTCTGAGTACCCAAGGAAGGAATGCTTCCACCAGGACATCCAACAATAGCTCCACTGAATTGGAGCTAAGGCAGCTGCCCAGATGTTTTGGATAAGCAGGCAGATGCCATTGGATAAGCAGGCAAAAAATAAACTGGAACTGGCTAGAATAATTGCTCTTGATTATGAAAGAAAACTATTTTCTGGATACACAGTGGGGGCAGGGAATGTTATGTTGAATCTCCTATGGTACCCTTTGGTACAGGGTATCTTGCAATGAAAGTTATGAGAAGATGATAGCATTTTAACATAGGCAGGACTATCCAGAGCTCAGTCCTTTAGGAAGGATGGTGTGATTCAGTCTACTAAGAGAGGAACCCCAACCACCTGATGTGCTTACTGAGTACAATGAACATGGAATGAATACTGAGGGTAGAAGGCATAAAGATCAATCATGGATATGTGCACAAACTCAAAAGTGTGGATAATGATGCCTACTCATATTTTCTTCCTTATCATATATTTTTAAAATAATTGTCGGGGCGCCTGGGTGGCACAGTCGGTTAAGCGTCCGACTTCAGCCAGGTCAGATCTCGCGGTCCGTGAGTTCCAGCCCCGCGTCAGGCTCTGGGCTGATGGCTCAGAGCCTGGAGCCTGCTTCCAGTTCTGTGTCTCCCTCTCTCTGCCCCTCCCCCGTTCATGCTCTGTCTCTCTCTGTCTCAAAAATAAATAAACGTTAAAAAAAAAAAATTGTCCATTTTCTCCCTCTCCTATTCTTTTCTTTATTATATAGAATGTATTGGTTAAATTTATAGATTAGCTTACTGGATTCAGAATTTACAAAGTCATGACAGATTAGAGGAGAAAGTTCTGTCACCCCAAGATCCTGGACTTGAAGCAGATGCAGTAATTGATAAGAGGCGAGGATAATAAGATAATAAGAGGCGATTGTTTTTGAGGCGAGGATAATGTGCTTTTGTTTGTACAATGGAGAGTTGGGTTATGTTGACTTGCCCATTTTGTTGTTTATGGTGGTAGTGTAGTTGTACTCTGCAAGTTTGAATATGGAAGAAAGAGTGGATGTAATTTGGTACGTGTCATGTTTTCGTCTCAAGTGATTTGCCTGTCATTCCTATTTTGGCAATTTCCACGTTAGGAGTCCGCCTTCTTCTCCAAGGAAGACTCTCTTCCTTCTCTACCTGAGATCTACATGTGGGCATAGATTCTGACACCAGGTATATTCAAATAAGACTTTGCTATAGAAGGGAATGATGTAAAGGATCAGTCACCACCTAGAATCCATGCTTTGGAGGTAGTAGTTGCACCTGTGTTCTATTCTAGGGGTGCAGTAACCGCTGAGCATCCAGCATGCTGCGCACAGTGTCATCAGTGCATACTGCTTGCTTTGTGTTTGGCCACAGGGAACACTAAGTTTTAGGGAGCTGTCCTTGGATCCAAGCCTGATTCTCTAGCTCTACTATACCAAGCTATCTAATATCTGTTAATAAATTCGCTTTTTGCAAAACTAACTCAAGTGGATTTTGTTTGCAACAAATAATAACACTTTCCAAAATTGTAGAGGTACCCTGTCCCCTACCTCTCAAACAAGATGTTCTTCAGCATGTCAAATAGGAGCGGTTTATGTGTTTCATTCACGTAGCTCTGTTTACTAGACCTCAGCAGAGTAGCTGTTTATTTGATATAGTGTGGAAGTTTTGCTAATCACGAAATAGTTAAATGCCTTTTACATCTTTCAGGACTTTTGTGCCTTTCTATGCTCATCACTTAAATAATTTTTTCATTTATCAAATATATATTGAGATTCTTCTATGTGCTAATCACTGTAATAGGTGCTATAACTACAGCAGTGCCTGATACAGACAAGGTCTCTGTGCTTATACAGTTGAAAATCAAATGAGAGAGCCACTTGGGGCAACTGGTTGGCTCAGTCAGAGGAGCATGTAACTCTTGATATTGGGGTCATGAGGTCAAGCCCCATGTTGGGTGTAGAGATTACTTAAATGAATAAAAAAAAACCTAAAATATAAGTAAGCCAGTAAGTAATGAAGCTGATTAAAAATGTGATAAGTGCTTTCAAGAAAATAAGCCAAGTGATGCAGTAGAATAAAACTGCAGATGGATGAGACATCAACTTATCAAATATATTTTGAGATTCTACTATGTGTGATGGATGAGACCATCAACTACAAAGGATGGTTGTAGAAGGCAGCTAGCAGACATGTAAAGTTAAACTTTTACATTTTACATTAATAAATCTGCTGTTCCCATTCTCGCCAAATGAGGCACTAAAATGGAAATGCTAATTCACAAACAAATCTTGGTCTAATTTTCTTTAAAAACAAAGTGTTTTTGCCATATGATATAATCTCCCAAAAAGCACAGTCTTCACTACCAATGAAAATAGCCCAGCAGGTACATAGAAATACAGAAGCCCATGTTTCATTAAGTGACTCAGTTCTTTTCAGCTTTGGCTTTCAAGTTAATAATACCTAGATTCAGATGAAATCACTAAGGCTTTTCTTGTAGATTCCCAAGTACATAGGAGTCCATCCTATTCTATGGGTGTGACTGCCTCGGACACTGACCACGTTCTATGTTCCAGGGCCTATATGCTAAATACAAGGAAAATAAAGGCCAAGCCTGACCATGCAGATACCAAATTCAGTTTCCACCTACATCAAGTGTGTGATTATTGTTGTGGAAAGGATACCTATCCTTAAAAGCCTTGATGGAAAGCCCTGGAGAATTTCTCAAGAACCTGTATAATTAGTATATTACAATAGCAGTTGATTTCTATCTTGTTCTCACATTCAGAAACCCATATCCAAATTCACATTCAAAGTCTTAGCTTATTTATGCCTCTCTTTTCTTCACCTTCCACATCTGGTACATCAGCAAGTTCTGTTGACTCCACCTGAGGGTCATGTGGAACTCTACCACCGCCACCTGCTCTGCCACCATCACCTCCCAGGTCTCTGTCATTTTTCTGTGGTCACTGGTGTACTGGTGAATGTTTAACAGCCACCTCTGGAGGCTGGAGAAGCCCTGCTCTGTAGCCTTTGTTGTTCTGCAGTATAAATACTCCCGCTGTGGCCAGTTTTAAGCTACCTACATGAGTCCCACTGAACGTGAAGTTGGGAAGAGAGGCACAGTGGCACCTGTATTTCCCCACTACAGATAAAAAGATACACATCCCTTCAATGTCATAGATAATGGTTAAATGGAGTAAAATAGTTAGGAAGCAATGACTTTTCATTATTTATGAGCTTTGCTTTCAATATAATTTATTTAATTGTGAGTATATACCATTTGATTTTTACATAATGGTTGTGTTTAACAAGAGGTTCACAAAATTGCTAGAAATTTGAGTCAGTTCTTTGGCTTCAGCACACCATGACTTCCTGTCTCAGGCTCCTACAGCCAGTGATTGCCCCCCCCAACCCCCGCCACCTCCCCACCCACACTAAGATGAAAATTTCAACTTTTCACCAATGACCTTCAAGGCCCTTCAAGGTCTAGCTCTTCTTATCTTTCCAACCTTACTTCCTCAACACTCGTCCCTTTGCTTAATCCTCTGCAACCACATTGACCTTTCTGCTGTGTCCTCAGACACACCAAGAGCAGCTCTTCCTTAAGAATTTTGCACTCATTAGTCACTCTCCCTGGAATGCTTTTTTTTCAGAGATTCACGGGGGTTGCTCACATTATTCAAGTCTCTCGCTACTCTCTAGAAGAGTCAGCATTCTCCATCAGCACATTCTTTTGCATCTCCTGCTTTGTTCTCCCCATTGGACTATCACTGTCTGGAACTTAATATCTATTCGTTGGCTCCCTGGTTATTGTCCTACTAGAAGGTAAGTCTTATGAGGCAGGGCCTTTTTCTTTTTCATTCAATTCTGTGTCCCTGGGGCCTGGAACAGCACCTTGTCCCAGGAGGGCACCAAGCCTACACATTGTGTAACATGGGGTGAGGAAGGCGGGGAGGGGTCTCATTCCTATGGTGTACTTTATAGGTGGTGTCCTTCTGTAGAGTGCCCCTCATCTAGGATAAATCAGTGTTCAAAACACCTTCTGTGAATGAGTGCTCTCGGCCAGGCAATGCACTAGAACTACTTGTATTTTGAGCTGTAACACTTCAAACAGTGTGCCAGAGCCTCACGTGCCTCCCTAGGTTGGAAAGGATAAAAGAATCTTCAAGATCAAAAATCACAAGACTGAGAATAATGGTTTGTTGTCTCAAAAGTCTCACTCCCAGGCATATTTTCATGATAATTGCCTTATAAACTTCTGAGTCCTAGAAGCTCTGACAGTGCCTGCCCAGCTCCTGAAATTTGATTGGATAGACACTGAAGCTCTCTCTGATTCTGGCTTTGAGCCTTTTGGCTTCAGGACTAGAGCTCCCTTGCTGGCTCACTCGTTCTCTCTCTATCCGTCTGTCTCTCTCCCTCCCTCTCTCCCTGTCTCCTCCTCTCTCCTTTTTCCATCCCTGAGATGAGCCACACATGCCTAAATCCCCAAGATTTTTCTTACTGTGCCTTTGGCAGTTGCTTCCTGTGTCCTGGTTGTAAATGGGTGTTTCATTTCTCTTTCCATTCATAGCTCTTTGGCTCTCTTCAATGTTCTTTCTAGAACCTGCACCCCACTTTGCTCCAACTGTTGTCCTCTTCCATGTTATGGATCTCTGGGTAGGGATTTCCTTATGCTCTACTCACATCTGCCCTCTCCTGGCAGCTATGATGTCATTCATATGAACCTGACTTTTAATTTAAATATTGACTGGGTCTCCATGTGTTGTGCTGTATGTAATGGGAAACATGTTTGCAGTTTCTGGCTTTGAGGAGTTTGATGGGGGATACAGAGAAAATACCCACAGAGCAGACAAGTCAGTGTTTTCTCCAATGGAGTGTGTGAACTTCCAGGGCCTCCTAAAACGATCCATTGGGATGCTTGAAGAAAATGTCAGAACCTGTCTAATTCTATTTCATTCTTTTAATTTCGGTGTTTGTGTGTACCAAGGCATCTTTATTGATTAGGATGTGTTATCAGAAGAGTTTGAAGACCCCTGTGCTGGATAACAATCCTACTTATACTTTAGGACTATGAATCATTTTTATTGCTACTGCCTGAGCAGTCATCAAATTCTTCATGCCCTTTCAACTGTGGAGTTCTAACTAGACACAGTTTAATTAAGGTACAGCAAGGGCTGAACAGTGCGGGATCACTGTATCACATCGTATATGTGATCTTTGCAGAGATAGTAACTCCTTGCGAAAAATCCACTGTATTTTAAAAGTCTGCAAATGTTATCTTTGTATTGCTTCCAAGTGAAATGATATGCGATATCACTGAATCAGTTAAAATGTGCTTCCTTTGAATCATACTTAAAATAATTTTGATACTGTACATTCTAAATGTTAACTTGTCACAAATCACATTTCTTAAGCACTTTTTCTTTTGTGCCGGGTTGTTGTTTGTCAACTTAGTATCATCCCTATCTCTTGCCAGGAGAGTTCTGGTTTAGATTTTGCCAGTCAGAAGAATTTGACATTTGGAAGGGGAAATAAGAGGAAAAGCCAAAATTCCCCCAGTAATGGCAGTGGACAGAAGTGGGGACTGTTGGCAGGCCTGAAGTTGTCAGGCTTCTGGGTAAACTACCTAAGGCTTTAGGGGCGGCAGGTGGCTGAGATGACAATAGCTTCCCTGCTATTCCAGGGATTCCTGCAATTCCTTACATTCTTGCTCTTCTGGATTTCCTGAAAGCCAGTTGAAGTTTTTGCCTGATCTTCATGTTTCCTACCCTTCCAAAAATTGTGTAGGTTTCTAATTTCCTAAATGAAATCCCCACCTACTTGAAATGTCTCCTGTGGTTTTCATTTTCTTAACCGAACCCTGATTCATAGACTAGTTCTGGGATTGCATCCGAAAGAATAAAACAAGGATAAAAGGATTCTTTGTGTTTCATGAGTGAAACAACTCAACATTTTAGAGATATCAATTGACTCCCAAATATATAATTTCATTGAAATTTCAGTCAAAATTCCAGTAGAGGTTTTCTGGGGGTAACAAAGTAGAAAGCTGAAATATACAGATATCGAGATGTTTGATTTTGTTCTCTGCTCTTGTTACTTTAGTCTATTTGCAAGTACCACTTTTTTTTTTCATGCAGACTTTGTAAAACCTTGTAAGTTTTTCTTCCGTGGCATTGTCTTTATAGACCTTTGTTCTTCCCTATATATTTTGGAAACCTTATCAGGTCCCTCGCCTTCTCTTCCATTCCCTCCCAAAACACTATAATATGCATATATTACACATAAATATTAATATATACAAACTTGGCATAGAATAGTAGACACTTACTAAAATAGTGGAGACAGTATGGGGTCTCACATCAAGTACAGAAATAATCTTCAGTGGATTAAAGACTTAAATATAAAAGAGGAAAATGATAAAGGACAAAAACAATGTAATAGAATCTTTAAGTCCTCTGAATAAGGGAGATGTTTTTCTTAAAAAACCTAAAAGAACCCGGTGCCTGGGTGGCTCAGTCAGTTAAGCGTCTGACTTAGGCTCAGGTCATGATCTCACGGTGTGTGAGTTTGAGCCCTGCGTCAGGCTCTGTGCTGACAGCTCAGAGCCTGGAGCCTGCAGCCTGCTTTGGATTCTGTGTCTCCCTCTCTGTCCCTCTCCCGCCTGCACTCTGTCTCTCTCTCAAAATAAACATTAAAAAAAAAGATAAAAAATAAAAGCACAAAATTCGACTATTTCAAAATTCAAGATTTAAGTTTAATGAAAAGGGCACCTACTTAGGAACACATCATGATAGAACCTCACCCAGGTCCCCAAGGAGATGGTGTTCATTACAGTGTGGTTTTGGTCACAGGGGAGTAGTTGCCACACAGGGGCCACCATTGCACAACAAGATGAGTAAAACGTGGAGGATATATCATGAGAATATTAAGCCGTAGTTAAAAGCTAGGAGATTGGGGCGCCTGGGTGGCGCAGTCGGTTAAGCATCCGACTTCAGCCAGGTCACGATCTCGTGGTCCGTGAGTTCGAGCCCCGCGTCGGGCTCTGGGCTGATGGCTCGGAACCTGGAGCCTGCTTCCGATTCTGTGTCTCCCTCTCTCTCTGCCCCTCCCCCGTTCATGCTCTCTCTCTCTCTCTGTCCCAGAAATAAATAAACGTGGGAAAAAAAAAAATTTAAAAAAAAGCTAGGAGATTAATGTATATATAGAAACATGGATAAACCTTAAAAACATCCTGGCAAGTGAAAAATATGACAGAATATGATTTAGCCCAACACTATTGTAGAATCAGGCTAATTCTGACTCATTTTTTTTAACATGTACCCCGTATGTCAATTTTAATATGGAATTCATTCAGGTGCCTGAGTAAACCGAATCCGATTGCCTACTTTTGTCAAAGCATTAAGAATAAATTCTGCTGCTGGATTTTAAACATTAAGTATACCACTAGGTCTTGGCATAGTGCATTGCACACAACAGGCCGTTAGTAATAAACACTGGTGTGAGCTGGTCCTACCCTAAATTATCATAAGATTTAGACCTGAATGAGTGCTAGCTCTTACTCTATAAAGACACAATTGGTAACTCATGTCGCTTCCACAGGTGTGGGATTGGCTGAGTTCCCAAAAGGTGCCAGAAATGTGTGAGATTCAAGATAGTTGAAGGGCATTTTTCATTTTTGTGGAGTTATTAATCCTCCAGTTCAGGAGCTGACAAACTAGCGCATTCAGCGCAGACCCCGCCTGCAGCCTCATTTCACAAGACTGTGAGCTTAGGATGGTTTTTACATTTTGAATAGTTGTCACACACGGACCTCAATAATATTCTTGATTGTGCCTCTTGGCCTGCAAAACCTAAAGTGTTTATTATCTGAACTTACAGAAAATATTTACGAGCCCTTGCTGTGTGGCTCATCCACTCATTGGGTAAATATTTACTGATACCTGTGGTGTGCCGGGTGCTGTTGGAGGTGAGAGTGGAACAGCGAACAAAAGAGACCAAACATTCTTGTTTCATGGAGCTTAAATCCTAGGGGAGGGAGACTGATAATGAAAGCCAAAATAGGGAGTGTCAGAGCAGTGCCACAAGGAGCGATAAAACAGGGGAGGGGAACAGGGAAGGCAAGAATGACATGATTATGGAAGCATGGTGTTATTTATTTATTTTAAAGTTTATTTACTTGAGAGAGAGAGAGAGAGAGAGAACGTGAGTAGAGGAGGAGCAGAGAGGGAGAGAGAGAATCCCAAGCAGGCACCATGGTGTCAGTGCAGAGCCCAATGTGGGGCTCAACCTCACAAACCATGAGATCGTGACCTGAGCCGAAATTAAGAGCTGGACACTTAATCAACTGAGCCCCCCAGGAGCCCCTGAAAGCATGGCATTAATTAGGAAATATTACAATATATAGCTTTGACTAAATGGTTTATATTATTTGTTGATACAACATAAGCAGTTTTCTTTTTTTAATTCTTTTTTTTTTCTACATTTTATTTTTGAGAGAGAGAGAGAGAGCGAGAGAGAGAGAGCACAAGTGGGGGAGGAGCAGAGAGAGAGGGAGACACAGAATCTGAAGCAGGCTCCAGGCTCTGAGCTGTCAATACGGAGCCCAACATAGGGCTTGGACTCACAAACTGTGAGATCATGACTTGAGCTGAAGTTGGATGCTTAACCAACAGCCACCCAGGCACTCCAACATAAGCACTTTTCTGAGTCTTTGGGTGGTGTTCTCACTTTCGTGAGACTCCACTACAATAAATTTATGAGGGTACACTTACCTCTCTGGCCTTGCCTGGCCTTTGCAACATCTTCTCATTCTGAAACTTCTTGTTATTGACCAGTCTTTGTCTATTTTTTTCTTCAACTCACAGATAGACATTGGTGCTTATCAAAACTGCTTTTGGTGAATCTTTCCTGTTCTCACCTCCTTTTCCTTAAAACAATGTTGTTTATTACAAAAACAAAATATAGCAGGGAAGTTAAACAACACCCAAAACTGTGACGAACTTCAGTGAACATTTTGGAATATAACCTTAGAAATAGTTTTTTATAAGTAACACACACACACACACACACATACACATATCATGTAACTAAAGTGATATGAAGATGAAAAGAGGATTTTTTTTCTTTTGTTTTTGCTTTATTTCTTTGTAAGCCAGGAAATGTAGAGGTAGGAAATTACTGGCATTAGTTCAGTGGCTGAAAGATTTCAAGGCAAGTTCTCTGTGTGTCTTTGGACCTTTTCCTCCACATAATCTCAAAGTAGCTGCTGTAGTTCATCCATTTTATACACAGCCTATAGAGGAGGGAGGAAAAAGGGGAAAGGAAACTATATTGGTTTCTTTTTTTTTTTTTTTTAAGTTTTACCTTGTTTATTTTTGAGACAGTGTGAGCAGGGGAGGGGCAGAGGGAGAGAGAGAGAATCCCAAGCTGTCTCCGCACTGTCAGTGCAGAGCCTGACTCAGGGCTTGATCCCACGAACTGCAAGACCATGACCTGAGCTGAAATCAAGAGTTGTACACTTAGCCAACTGAACCACCCAGGTGCCCCAACTATACTGGTTTCTTATTGCTGCTTTAACAAATTACCACAGACTTAGACACTTAAAACACAAATTTATAATCTTGCACTTTTGGAAGTCAGAAGCCTGAAATCACTTACAGCATGCTAAAACCAAGGTGCTCACATGGCTGCATTCCTTTTGGAGGCTCTCAGGAGAATCCATTCCTTGCCTTTTCCAGTTTCTAGGGGCTTTTATATTCCTTGACTCATAGCCCCTTCCTTCATCTTCAAGCCAATGGCCTAGCTCTTCAAAACTTTATCTCTGATCCCTGCTTCTTTTATCACATCTTCCCTAACTCTGAGCCTCCTGGATCATCCTGGGTAATCTCCCCATCTCAAGAGCCTTAACTTAATCACAACTGTAAGATCCCTTTTGCTGTGTAGGGTAACATGGTCATAGATTCCAGGGATAAGGATGTGGATATCTTGTCAGAGGGCATTATTCTGCCACTCACAGAAACCAATTAGAATAGGTAATATTTCTGTCAAGAAAACGGAAAATTCCCGGAAGTTGCTATCAGACTTGGGCTGATACCTTGTTGCTCAAAGCTATAGCATGTGGCCAATCTTCAGTGACAGCTTTGATGGACTCCAAGGGGAGCCCTGTCAGAATTTCTCTGAATTTGCCCATAATGACCTGACTGTTATACTCCCAGTTGATCAGTCCCTGCATGTGGGCTACCCCAGGAAGTGTGTGACCTTGGGCAAGACAATGCTCCACAACTTTGACACTTCCTGAAATAACTGACAGCTGGAGGCAGTCTGCAGACAGCATTCCCAGGTCTGGGGCAATATACCTGTCCCTGAAGGGGGATCCGGACAGTGTATCATGGTGTTGTGGCAGTCATGATTTACAAGCTGAAGTAGGTCTCTAGGTATTGCTGTGGGAAACTGTCCACATGTAACATGATGTAAATACAACAGTGAAGAATGTGAGGTTTTGAAAACAATGAGGTGACAAGCATGGGACCCCAGGAAGGCTAACCTCCTGTTTTATCCCTGCCACTTATTCCCACTTTTAAGTTCATGAAGGAGCGAGAACCTCAAGGAACAAACATAAATCTCGCATAAGATACCACTCCTTTACCACTACTCTTGATCAGTCTCGTAATGAAGAGCTTTCTGGTAAACTGGGCTGGATTATGAGGTTTATATCCAAGATTAGGTGGGGTCTCTCCTCAGAAGCCTCAATCTTATCACCTGTGATCCAAATGACAAACTTTGGAGCACATAAATAAGAGAAAAGAAAGCAAGACTTTGGATGCACTCCAAAGTCCATCCTTAAGGTCACCACACCTAAAGAAAAGTAGCACAAAGAGGGTGTCTAGAGAGAGAGAGAATCATGTGCATGACCTTTGACTTTGACATTGACGTCATCAGTGTCACAGAATTAGGCCCATTCAGGTTAGTATTCCCGTCTCCCAGAGAAGCTGAATAGAAGAAAAGTTAGATCAGTATATACAGTATTACCCCTTTTGTGGGTAGTTTGTGTATGTAAATGTATCATGCCTAGAACAAAAATCTGGAAGAATACATACCAAACATTTAAAAATGGATTTTTCTGTGGCCTATGGTCATAGCTGGAATAAAGATCAAATCAGATAAGGCCCCTAAAAGATCATTGGAATCAACCAGAAACATGGCAGAAGTTAATTCCATTTTCCACACAGAACTCATTAAGTAGAGAGATGTCTCATGATGACTGATGTCCATTCTACCTGTTGGAATAGTATCCTTGGCAATAAAACAATGAATACCATAAACAGATTTCACTTTCACCAAGCCACTCCTGTCAAGAAAGGGACTATATGTTAAGGATTATCAGGACATAGGAGGCCTATCATGGCCTACCTGGGCACTTGTATGTCCTGGTGTTGCATGGATGAAATCATGACAAGGTTTCCTTTATCATCTGCGTACTCTTTTATGTTGCTTGAACACTTTACAGAAAACAAGTAGAATTTTTATATACTGTCAAAACCAAAGTTATTTTCCTGTGGGAGGCAAAATCACACAAAAAAATGTTGTGGATTCTCATGTGGAAAGTAGAGTTAAGAAAAGCATGTGCTACAGAGGAGGCCTGCTAGGGCAGATGTATTTGCTGAGGGAACTCCTAGGTTGACTCACATGACAGGGTGCTGTGTCATGTTTGTCACAGCACCACCCCACACATCACCCTACCTGCATCGACAAACCCTGTATCTTGTTAATTTGTTTGGCATCACCCACTAAAGCCTTCACTGCTGGGCTTCAGGGTCCTACAGTTGTGACTGTATTACAACACAGGCCTCTTGAAGGTCCCCAAATCCCTTTAGTTCCTTTGACCATGCCAACTCCCTAGGCAATACCCTTGATTGAAATAGTCAAACAAAGCACAGAGACAGGCTGTGGGGGCCCGGGAGATTGTAAGCTACCAGAACTTCCAGGTTCTAATTTGCCTGTGCACCAGCTGAACAATGCTCCTTTTCTGGTGGTCTGCCCTGCCCGGACCTCCACTTACCCTCACTAGGCAACAAGAGGAGGATGTGATTTTAATACCAGGGTACACATTGGTGCCAATCTTAGTGAAGACAGGCACTTCACATTGATAACCATGGCCTGGTAACTGCCTAGGGTGCTCTCAGGATTAAGTTATTTTCCTTTCCAAAAACACATGGGCCTTTAATCCTTGAATATTCTAAAAATGGCAGATTATTTACTGAGATATTGCTTGTGTTTTGTTCTGACTAGTGTAGGAGAAGAAAAGAATATAATGTGTCTTCTCTTTTCATCCCAGCTCACTCTCTCCGTTACACCACCAAACCAAAGGGCAATGCAGACTTCCAACCCTGAAGAGCAGAAACTGTCCTTACCCCCTCAGGGTGAAATTAAGAAGCTTTTGTTTTCAAAGAACTGGCTCTAGGAAGAAAGGAGTGTCTTTTCTTGAGTTCTGAGGTGGGAGTAAACAGACCTGGACAGTGTTGAGAGCTTAGAGGAGACCAGAAGGGTCTTGTGTGGGTGGGTGGGGTGATCCTTGGGTAGCATCAGTGACCTCCATCTTGAACTCCTCCCAGCATACTGGGAAATGGCACAGTGGCCTTCCCCAAACATTTTGATCTGTGTAAACCCAGAAACCTTCGCATGAACCTAGAGGGAGGAGGGAAGCCACAGTAATGACTGACATGGACTTTCCTAAAAGCCTAATGAAATGGGGCCTCAGAGCAGACAAAACTGAATCAGGGAAATGGAAGACATGTGAGAAACTTTACACCCTAGGATGTGCAGCAAAAGTTTCTCACGTGTCTTCTGTTTTTCTAACGTGTGTTATATAAAGTTAAGTCATTCTCTTTGTGATATCAGTGATCTTAGGGAACTGAGAAAACAGAATTTTTTACTCAGCTTTATACTTTTCCATCTTTCATTTTTCCTTTCAAAATCTTTTTCTTTGGAATATATTATATATGAGAGGCTTGGGAGAAAAATTCGTTTTTTAAGAAAAGAAATACTGCCAAACAGGGTGTTTGAGTGGCTTAGTCGGTGAAGCTCCCAACTCTTGATCTTGGCTCAGGTCATGATCTCACAGTTGGTGGGATTGAGCCTGGAGTTGGGCTCTGTGTTGACAGCACAGAGTCTACTTGGGATTCTCTGTCTCTCTCTCTCTGCCCCTCCCCCACTTGCATTCATACTATCTTTCAAAATAAACAAACAATAAAAAAATACAGCTATTAATGTGCTATCTGCTTATCTGTCCTGAGCTCCTTGTAAAAACCACTGAGTGACAGGATAAGACTGTAAATCCTGGTGAGAGGAAGTCAGTTGATGAAACTATACCATGTGCCTACTATTACTACTATAGCTACTGCTATTAAACGAAAGAAAAGGACTGGGACATCTGCGTGGCTCAGTCAGTTAAGCATCCGACTTGATCTCACAGTCATGAGTTCAAGCCCCACACTGGGACCAGCAGTGGGCATGAAGCCTAATTTAGGAAAAAAAAAAAAAAGATAACAACCAAGAAACCAAAGAATAGAAAAGTTTTGATGCCAAGCAGAGAATCTGATTTGGCAGGCAGGCTAAACTCTGAGGAATGAGGTTCTCAAGAGAAGTGGGCAGGTCTTTCAAAGCTAAGACATCAGGAACCATGTCTATTTCACATTAAGGAAAGAGTCTTTGAATGTCAGTGATAAGCAGGTGACCCCCAGGCTTGTCAATGAAGCAGTGTTGAGCTTCTAGCGGTGGCTACTGCTGCCTGGATGGAGCGTCCACTGCACGGTAGAGTTCCCAGCTGTCTGCTCCTAAATCAGTCCAGGCAGCCACGTCAGGGGTTAGGCTACTCTTCCATAGCATTGTTACTAGCACAACCACCACCTCTTGGTTGTTGGGCTATATCTTTCATCAGGACACTTTCATATATGTTAATCTTGTTTGGGCTGAGGGAGGCAGAGTACCTGTGCTCTCAGTTTACAGATTAAGAAGCAGAAGCTTATGAACATCCAGTAACTTTACTAGGTAAAGAGTATTCATGAGTAAGGGAAGAACGAAGAGGGTCAATGATGACTGAGCAGGGCTGAACATCAGGGATGATGGCTGAATTGTGTCTGTTCATTAAGAACTTTAGACCACACACAATGGGAAAAGTATACATCCCAGAGATTTCCATACTGAATTATGTACTCATCATCATCTACCTTAGGTGCAGTAGAAATACTTTCTTTGGAGTAATTCATTTTTTTTTTTTTAATTTTTTTTTTCAACGTTTATTTATTTTTGGGACAGAGAGAGAGAGAGCATGAACGGGGGAGGGGCAGAGAGAGAGGGAGACACAGAATCGGAAACAGGCTCCAGGCTCTGAGCCATCAGCCCAGAGCCCGACGCGGGGCTCGAACTCACGGACCGCGAGATCGTGACCTGGCTGAAGTCGGACGCTTAACCGACTGCGCCACCCAGGCGCCCCAAGGAGTAATTCATTTTTTTACATAACAAAAAGCTTAAAAGCTTAAAAAACTTTTTTTTTATAAAATTAAAAACTTAGAAAGTATAGATGTCTGCACAAACATTAATCCTTTTGCAGAAAACTTAGAAAATATAGGGGGAAAATGGAGAAAAAGGTACCCACAACTCAAAGGTAAACAATAACATTTCCAGGGTTTTTTCTACATATATATATGTGAGTATGTGTGCACAATTGGGATCACATTACATAGGCATTTTATGTCCTATCTTTTTAATTTAACATGGTGTCCTAGTATGGCACCTGTTTTTCTCTGGTAGGGCTGCCATAACAAAATACCATAGACTGGGGGTGGCTTAAACAGAAATCTATTTTCTCACAGTTGTGGAGGCTAGAGGTCCAAGATCAAGTTTTCAGTGGAGTTAACTCTTACTGAGGGCTGTGAGGGAGAATCTGTTCCATGCCTCTGTCCCTGCTTTTGGTGGTTTGCCAGCAATATTTGTTGTTCCTAAGCTTATGGAAACATAACTCCAATCTTCCCATGGTGATCTCCCTCTGTGCAAATTTTCCTTTTTTTATATGGACACCAGTCATTGGATTAGGGGTCCACTCTATTCCGCTATAACCACATCTTAACCGTCTTAACATTTGCAACAACCCTGCTTCTGAATAATATCACATTCTGCGATCCTGGCGATTTAGACTTCAACATATGAATTTGGGGAGGATACGCTTCAACCCATATAGCATGAGAGCATCCTTGAAACTTTCATTTATATTGGAAATAAAACATTTCATTATACAAACACAGCAGTATTTATTTAGCCAATCCTCTATTGTTTAACATTTGACTTTTTTTTTCCTATTTACTTAATGCTGCTGTGAACCTTTTCATGATTCATAATGAAGTCCCTCCCATATCAACAAGAATGAGTCCATTGTGGCATTGCAATGAAAACTTAATGGCCAAAACTCTGGAGAAATACAACTAAGAAAACCTACTCTCAGTCTAGCTCATTTGCATACATATAGAAGCAACTGTGTCTAAACCAGTGGTCTCTGAAGTTGAGTGCAATAAAACAATATTTAGGGATATGGAAAATACATTGAAATTACTATTTCAATATTCTAGTAGACTAATTCAGTGTCTGTTTTTGTCTTATAATGCTCATAATGTAAAACTAGGGTAGCATCTACATATAATTTATAAATAAGTATATTATAGATTGTGGGAAATTCTCAAAAATCTTTCCCAGATAAGGATTATGAAATGGAAATAATTCACTAGCCTTGAATGTTTATCCAAGGACATTTCCCCTACAATTCCTGATGTTTCAGCTGTGAATCACAAGCCAGAACTTAGTAACCTACACACTTGGCAGATCATTACCTCTGATTCTAGCTTTTGGTATCCATTCTGACTGTGACCCCAACCCCTTGATTCTTCTCCCCACGGCCTTGCCTTGGTTTCTAGCCTGGGTTCAGAGATAAACAAGTAAATAAATAAATAAGTGATGGGTACCTATGTGGCTCAGTCACTTAAGAATCCGACTCTTAGGAGAGGAGGGAAGATGGCGGCGTAGGAGGACGCTGGGCTCACCGCGCGTCCTGCTGATCACTTAGATTCCACCTACACCTGCCTAAATAACCCAGAAAACCACCAGAGGATTAGCAGAACGGAGTTGCCGGAGCCAAGCGCAGACGAGAGGCCCACGGAAGAGGGTAGGAAGGGCGGCGAGGCGGTGCGCGCTCCACGGACTGGCGGGAGGGAGCCAGGGCGGAGGGGCGGCTCGCCGGCCAAGCAGAGCCCCCGAGTCTGGCTTGCAAAAAGCGGAGGGGCCTGACGGACTGTGTTCCGACAGCAAGCGCGACTTAGCGGCTGGGAGGTCATAAGTTAACAGCTCTGCTCAGAAAGCAGGAAGGCTGGAGGACAAAGGGAAGGAGTGCTGCTGAGCCCCCGGACGACAGAGCTCAGTTTGGTGGGGAACAAAGGCGCTCGCCAGCGCCATCTCCCCCGCCCATCCCCCAGCCAAAATCCCAAAGAGCACCAGTTCCTGCCAGGGAACTTGCTCGCTCCCCCCGCAAACACCCAACTCTGCGCTTCTGCGGAGCCAAACCTCCGGCAGCGGATCTGACTCCCTCCTGCTGCCACAGGGCCCCTCCTGAAGAGGATCACCTAAGGAGAAGCAAGCTAAGCCTGCCCCTCCTGCCCCTGTGCACCTTGCCTACCCACCCCAGCTAAGACGCCAGATCCCCAGCATCACAAGCCTGGCAGTGTGCAAGTAGCCCAGACAGGCCACCCCACCCCACAGTGAATCCCGCCCATAAGAGAGGGGAAGAGAAGGCACGCACCAGTCTGACTGTGGACACAGCGGTGGGCTGGGGGCAGACATCAGGTCTGACTGCGGCTCCGCCCACCAACTCCAGTTATACACCACAGCACAGGGGAAGTGCCCTGCAGGTCCTCACCACGCCAGGGACTATCCAAAATGACCAAGAGGAAGAATTCCCCTCAGAAGAATCTCCAGGAAATAACAACAGCTAATGAGCTGATCAAAAAGGATTTAAATAATATAACAGAAAGTGAATTTAGAATAATAGTCATAAAATTAATCGCTGGGCTTGAAAACAGTATAGCGGACAGCAGAGAATCTCTTGCTACAGAGATCAAGGGACTAAGGAACAGTCACGAGGAGCTGAAAAACGCTTTAAACGAAATGCATAACAAAATGGAAACCACCACGGCTCGGATTGAAGAGGCAGAGGAGAGAATAGGTGAACTAGAAGATACAGTTATGGAAAAAGAGGAAGCTGAGAAAAAGATAAAAAAATCCAGGAGTACGAGGGGAAAATTAGAGAACTAAGTGATACACTAAAAAGAAATAATATACACATAATTGGTATCCCAGAGGAGGAAGAGAGAGGGAAAGGTGCTGAAGGGGTACTTGAAGAAATTATAGCTGAGAACTTCCCTGAACTGGGGAAGGAAAAAGGCATTGAAATCCAAGAGGCACAGAGAACTCCCTTCAGACGTAACTTGAATCGATCTTCTGCACGACATATCATAGTGAAACTGGCAAAATACAAGGATAAAGAGAAAATTCTGAAAGCAGCAAGGGGTAAACGTGCCCTCACATATAAAGGGAGACCTATAAGACTCGTGACTGATCTCTCTTTTGAAACTTGGCAGGCCAGAAAGAATTGGCACGAGATTTTCAGTGTGCTAGACAGAAAAAATATGCAGCCTAGAATCCTTTATCCAGCAAGTCTGTCATTTAGAATAGAAGGAGAGATAAAGGTCTTCCCAAACAAACAAAAACTGAAGGAATTTGTCACCACTAAACCAGCCCTACAAGAGATCCTAAGGGGGACCCTGTGAGACAAAGTACCAGAGACATCACTACAAGCATAAAACATACAGACATCACAATGACTCTAAACCCATACCTTTCTATAATAACACTGAATGTAAATGGATTAAATGCACCAACCAAAAGACTTAGGGTATCAGAATGGATAAAAAAACAAGACCCATCTATTTGCTGTCTACAAGAGACTCATTTTAGACCTGAGGACACCTTTAGATTGAGAGTGAGGGGATGGAGATCTATTTATCATGCTACTGGAAGCCAAAAGAAAGCTGGAGTAGCCATCCTTATATCAGACAAACTAGACTTTAAATTAAAGGCTGTAACAAGAGATGAAGAAGGACATTATATAATAGTGACAGGGTCTATCCATCAGGAAGAGCTAACAATTATAAATGTCTATGCGCCGAATACCGGAGCGCCCAAATATATAAAACAATTACTCATAAACATAAGCAACCTTATTGATAAGAATGTGGTAATTGCAGGGGACTTTAACACCCCACTTACAGAAATGGATAGATCAACTAGACACACGGTCAATAAAGAAACAAGGGCCCTGAATGAGACATTGGATCAGATGGACTTGACAGATATATTTAGAACTCTGCATCCCAAAGCAACAGAATATACTTTCTTCTCGAGTGCACATGGAACATTCTCCAAGATAGATCATATACTGGGTCACAAAACAGCCCTTCATAAGTTTACAAGAAATGAAATCATAACATGCATACTTTCAGACCACAATGATATGAAGCTTGAAATCAACCACAGAAAAAAGTCTGGAAAACCTCCAAAAGCATGGAGGTTAAAGAACACCCTACTAACGAATGAGTGGGTCAACCAGGCAATTAGAGAAGAAATTAAAAAATATATGGAAACAAACGAAAATGAAAATACAACAATCCAAACGCTTTGGGACGCAGCAAAGGCAGTCCTGAGAGGAAAATACATTGCAATCCAGGCCTATCTCAAGAAACAAGAAAAATCCCAAATACAAAATCTAACAGCACACCTAAAGGAAATAGAAGCAGAACAGCAAAGGCAGCCTAAACCCAGCAGAAGAAGAGAAATCATAAAGATCAGAGCAGAAATAAACAATATAGAATCTAAAAAAACTGTAGAGCAGATCAACGAAACCAAGAGTTGGTTTTTTGAAAAAATAAACAAAATTGACAAACCTCTAGCCAGGCTTCTCAAAAAGAAAAGGGAGATGACCCAAATAGATAAAATCATGAATGAAAATGGAATTATTACAACCAATCCCTCAGAGATACAAACAATTATCAGGGAATACTATGAAAAATTATATGCCAACAAATTGGACAACCTGGAAGAAATGGACAAATTCCTGAACACCCACACTCTTCCAAAACTCAATCAGGAGGAAATAGAAAGCTTGAACAGACCCATAACCAGCGAAGAAATTGAATCAGTTGTCAAAAATCTCCCAACAGGGGCGCCTGGGTGGCGCAGTCGGTTAAGCGTCCGACTTCAGCCAGGTCACGATCTCGCGGTCCGTGAGTTCGAGCCCCGCGTCGGGCTCTGGGCTGATGGCTCGGAGCCTGGAGCCTGTTTCCGATTCTGTGTCTCCCTCTCTCTCTGCCCCTCCCCCGTTCATGCTTTGTCTCTCTCTGTTCCAAAAATAAATAAGAAACGTTGAAAAAAAATTAAAAAAAAAAAAAAAAATCTCCCAACAAATAAGAGTCCAGGACCAGATGGCTTCCCAGGGGAGTTCTACCAGACGTTTAAAGCAGAGATAATACCTATCCTTCTCAAGTTATTCCAAGAAATAGAAAGGGAAGGAAAACTTCCAGACTCATTCTATGAAGCCAGTATTACTTTGATTCCTAAACCAGACAGAGACCCAGTAAAAAAAGAGAACTACAGGCCAATATCCCTGACGAATATGGATGCAAAAATTCTCAATAAGATACTAGCAAATCGAATTCAACGGCATATAAAAAGAATTATTCACCATGATCAAGTGGGATTCATTCCTGGGATGCAGGGCTGGTTCAACATTCGCAAATCAATCAACATGATACATCACTTTAACAAAAAAAAAGAGAAAAACCATATGATCCTGTCAATCGATGCAGAAAAGGCCTTCGACAAAATCCAGCACCCTTTCTTAATAAAAACTCTTGAGAAAGTCGGGATAGAAGGAACATACTTAAAGATCATAAAAGCCATTTATGAAAAGCCCACAGCTAACATCATCCTCAACGGGGAAAAACTGAGAGCTTTTTCCCTGAGATCAGGAACACGACAGGGATGCCCACTCTCACCGCTGTTGTTTAACATAGTGCTGGAAGTTCTAGCAACAGCAATCAGACAACAAAAGGAAATCAAAGGCGTCAAAATTGGCAAAGATGAAGTCAAGCTTTCGCTCTTTGCAGATGACATGATATTATACATGGAAAATCTGATAGACTCCACCAAAAGTCTGCTAGAACTGATACATGAATTCAGCAAAGTTGCAGGATACAAAATCAATGTACAGAAATCAGTTGCATTCTTATACACTAACAATGAAGCAACAGAAAGACAAATAAAGAAACTGATCCCATTCACAATTGCACCAAGAAGCATAAAATACCTAGGAATAAATCTAACCAAAGATGTAAAGGATCTGTATGCTGAAAACTATAGAAAGCTTATGAAGGTAATTGAAGAAGATTTAAAGAAATGGAAAGACATTCCCTGCTCATGGATTGGAAGAATAAATATTATCAAAATGTCAATACTACCCAAAGCTATCTACACATTCAATGCAATCCCAATCAAAATTGCACCAGCATTCTTCTCGAAACTAGAACAAGCAATCCTAAAATTCATATGGAACCACAAAAGGCCCCGAATAGCCAAAGTAATTTTGAAGAAGAAGACCAAAGCAGGAGGCATCACAATCCCAGACTTTAGCCTCTACTACAAAGCTGTCATCATCAAGACAGCATGGTATTGGCAGAAAAACAGACACATAGACCAATGGAATAGAATAGAAACCCCAGAACTAGACCCACAAACGTATGGCCAACTCATCTTTGACAAAGCAGGAAAGAACATCCAATGGAAAAAAGACAGTCTCTTTAACAAATGGTGCTGGGAGAACTGGACGGCAACATGCAGAAGGTTGAAACTAGACCACTTTCTCACACCATTCACAAAAATAAACTCAAAATGGATAAAGGACCTGAATGTGAGACAGGAAACCATCAAAACCTTAGAGGAGAAAGCAGGAAAAGACCTCTCTGACCTCAGCCGTAGCAATCTCTTACTCGACACATCCCCAAAGGCAAGGGAATTAAAAGCAAAAGTGAATTACTGGGACCTTATGAAGATAAAAAGCTTCTGCACAGCAAAGGAAACAACCAACAAAACTAAAAGGCAACCAACGGAATGGGAAAAGATATTTGCAAATGACATATCGGGCAAAGGGCTAGTATCCAAAATCTATAAAGAGCTCACCAAACTCCACACCCGAAAAGCAAATAACCCAGTGAAGAAATGGGCAGAAAACATGAATAGACACTTCTCTAAAGAAGACATCTGGATGGCCAACAGGCACATGAAAAGATGTTCAGCGTCGCTCCTTATCAGGGAAATACAAATCAAAACCACACTCAGATATCACCTCATGCCAGTCAGAGTGGCCAAAATGAACAAATCAGGAGAGTATAGATGCTGGAGAGGATGTGGAGAAACGGGAACCCTCTTGCACTGTTGGTGGGAATGCAAATTGGTGCAGCCGCTCTGGAAAGCAGTGTGGAGGTTCCTCAGAAAATTAAAAATAGACCTACCCTATGACCCAGCAATAGCACTGCTAGGAATTTATCCAAGGGACACAGGAGTACTGATGCATAGGGGCACTTGTACCCCAATGTTTATAGCAGCACTCTCAACAATAGCCAAACTATGGAAAGAGCCTAAATGTCCATCAACTGATGAATGGATAAAGAAATTGTGGTTTATATACACAATGGAGTACTACGTGACAATGAGAAAAAATGAAATATGGCCTTTTGTAGCAACGTGGATGGAACTGGAGAGTGTGATGCTAAGTGAAATAAGCCATACAGAGAAAGACAGATACCATATGGTTTCACTCTTATGTGGATCCTGAGAAACTTAAGAGAAACCCATGGGGGAGGGGAACAAAAAAAAGAAAAAAAAGAGGTTAGAGTGGGAGAGAGCCAAAGCATAAGAGACTGTTGAGAACTGAGAACAAACTAAGGGTTGATGGGAGGTG
This sequence comes from Puma concolor, assembly GCF_028749965.1. Classification (NCBI taxonomy): domain Eukaryota; kingdom Metazoa; phylum Chordata; class Mammalia; order Carnivora; family Felidae; genus Puma; species Puma concolor. Next base: position 92,190,968 of record NC_141668.1, on the reverse strand, counting down.
GGAGGGAGGAGAGGGTGGGTGATGGGTACTGAGGAGGGCACCTTTTGGGATGAGCACTGGGTGTTGTATGGAAACCAATTTGACAATAAATTTCATATATTAAAAAAAAAAAAAAAAAGAATCCGACTCCTAGTTTTGACTCAGGTCATCATGTCACAGTTTGGTGAGTTCGATCGCCACATCAGGTTCTGTGCTGACAGTGTGGAGCCTGCTTGGGATTCTCTGTCTCCCTCTCTGCCACTCCCCCACTCATGCTGTCTCTGTCTCTCTCAAAATAAATACATGAACTTAAATAAACACACCCATACATACATTCATACGTGACTGATGATCCTGCAGAACAGATAGGGAAGTTCAGAGGTGTGGAATGCCGACAGATCACTGCCCTCTTGAGACCCATTTTGTTTCCCATAAGTATCTTCAAAATGAAGAAAGAGGACCCACTTCAGATCATCTCAAAGCCTGCCCTAAATGGTTTGATACTTCCTGTTTATCCTCCCAGATATTTGCCACTTAGTCACATGGGTCCACCAAGCAGACAGACCCCCAACTGCTGACAGTCGGGAATAAATATTTTTCTGGTTTCTCTTTCTGCTTGTACAGTTAGAAAGTGTAGCTACCTGCATTCCATGACAAGGTCTGGCTCTACCAGGAACAGTGTTCAGTGTTCAAAATCTGAGTCTTTTTTTTTTTTTTTTAACAAAGAGCCTGAAAAGATGCAAAAGAGAATGGATAGAAACTCACCTACCTGACTGCTGGAAACCAAACTTGTTTGTCAGTCTTTTTGAGCTAGCAAAAAAGCAAATTTTAAATACCAAGTTGCAAAACAAGATGGAATTAGCTTGAATTTTTAATGCAGATTTATATTCAGGAGTTACTTCTGGCCAAACCCTTTGCTCACTGTCTCATTTGTCATGTTGGAATTCCTTTGGCTTACTGTTCCATATGGTTTTGGGGTCAAGCCAATGGTAAGCCATCAATATTTTGGGTTCCATCACTTTTGTTTCTGCTTATTTACTGAAGCAAAAAAAAATGTGATCTTTTTGTAAAACAGAGCTTAGAAGCAGGCTTTAGTCTACAAGTCTATATAGAAGTTGTTTAGGGCTAAGAATACATTTTCTTCTAGATTGCTAGTCTGAACTAAAAAAAGGATTTGTGCTCAAACTTTAGTGTGCAGAAGATTTATGTAGTGGTATTTGTTAAAAAAAAAATTCCTCAACCCCACCCAGAGACGTATGGGCTCAGAAGTTCTGTAGGGGTCAGGGTGCTGTGGATCTACATTTGCAAATAAAATCCCCACGTTATACAGATGCATTGAAAAGCATATTAAAAAGGCAGTTCAGCCCACAGTGGACTGAAATACTAGGGATTTTAGAGGAAAAAATAGTAAAATAAAAGCTCTGTGTTGAGAGAAAATATTTAGAACAGATTTACAAAACATACCTAGAATGGTGTACAATGAAAAGCAGATTTATTTAGAGTAGGATAAAGAGGTGCTGATTTCTCCTGTCAACAAATATCACTTGAGACCCTACCTTGAGACAGGCACTAATTTAAATAGAAGGACACCGTGGTTTGACACAATTCCTCTCAAAGTTTATAGTCAGTGGAGGAGGCAGATGTTAATCAAATTACCTCACTAAATGAACAAATAATCACAAATTGAGGTAAGTGCTAAGAAGAAAAAGTATAACATTCCCTAAAAGTGTATGATAAAGAAACCTGAGTTACACAAGGTTAGGGGTGGGCAGTGGGGGGAAACATTCCTGAAGAGGTGATACTTGGACTGAGATCTGAATAAAGTTGTCTTGGTAATGTGTGATTGGTGGACTGAGGCAGGTGTCTGGGGCCGAGGGGGATTGAGTGCACAGAAGTCTAAAGAGGAGGAGGTGCTTTTCTGGCTGAGAAACAGGAAGAGGGCCAGTGTGGCTGGAGCACAGAAGTTGAAGTGGCAGATGGCAGAAAAGACTAGGAAGGAATCAAGATCACAGCAGACTCTTGTGCAATGATGTTGATCTTTAGCTTAAAATCATGTGTGTGTGTGTGTGTGTGTGTGTGTGTGTGTGTGTGTGTGTGTGTGTGTTTAATCACTGGATTGCAGGGTGGCCAGAGTAGACGTAGATAAAGTTTGGAAGTTTTTGCGGTGCTGTGAATGAGATTTAATGGCTGCTTGGCCTAGGATAGAAAAGTGGAAATGATGAGAAGAAAACAGAGATAGTTTGGAGGTTGTTGATGGATTGGCTGTGGGTAGTGGGCATCACAGAACATGTCTTGGGCTTCTGGCTTGTGCAATTGGATGAATGCATAAGCTTATGACCATAGTTAAAATAAAAAATAGTGGATGCAGAGCCTGGGTGGCTCAAATGGTTGAGCGATTGAGCAGCCAACTCTTGATTTTGGCTCAGGTCATGATCCCAAGGTTGTGGGATTGAACCCCATGTTGGGCTCTGTGATGAGTGTGGAGCCTGCTTAAGATTCTCTCTCCATCTCTCTCTACCCCCCTCTCTCTCTCTAATAAAATAATACATATGTGCTCTCTCTCTCCCTCTCTAATAATAATTTAAAAATAAATAGTAGAAAGAACCAGGTACTGGGGGGAAGATCATGAGTCTGTCCTTAGACATGTGGAGTTTGTGATATCAAAATGGAGCATTTTAGGCATGCCAATGGAAAGAAAACATCCAGAAAAACTCACTGGAGTAGTTTGAACTGAAGGTACAAATGAAGGTCATCAGTGTCTAAATTGTTACTGAAGCTTCAGGCATAAGTAATATAGCAGGACAAGAATTTAGAGTAAAGTGAGACGCGGTTCTGGGACAAATCCTTGGGAATATTCATTATTTACATCAAGTAGAGAAGGATGACCTGATACATCTGCAAAAGAGGGACCAGAGAGGTGTAAAAAGCCAGGAGATTGTGGTGTCATGGAAGATGTGGGAAGAAAGAATAGTTTCAAGAAAGAAGTAGGAGTCCTCACTGTTGACTACTGCTGTCTGGTCAAGGATGATAAGGAATGAAAAGGGTTTCCTGATAGATGAAAGTGGACGTCATTGGTGGACCTTGCAAGAGCTATTTTGGAGGTATTGATGGGAAAAGAAGCCACACTGAAGTGTCTTGGGAAGTGAGCAAACGTGAGAAAATGAAATAGTTTCATAGACTCTTACTGGACTCTCTAATGGTTAACAGCACTAGTGTTTGTTGCCTAATTTCTCTTTAAATTGTGTTGTTTATCTTTCCTTTGCTGTCTCAATACTAGTACTTCCGTTTTAATTAGCCACCATTAGACTTGTTTATTAACTTTCAAAGAGAATAATTAGGCTTAAAAAAAAATCTGGAAAAGAAGATAAAAAAATTTCCCTAAAAGACTGGACAAGAGTTACAAGAAAAAGAGAAAGATTAAAAGGGGTTCACCAAGATATGTCTACAGATAGTAATAAAAATAAAAATAATAGGGCAATATATGAGAGAAGTCTTAGGACACTCTTATTATGTGCCAGGCACTTGATAAAGCCTTTAAATATAATAATTTATTTAATAATCACAGCACTAGGAGTTATTCTCATTCTGTAGATTGAAGCAGTTGGAGCATGGAGAGTTTGAATCAATCGTCCAAGGTCATCTAGACAAATAGTGGTTGAGCTGAAGTATAAACACTGTGTCTTGAATCTTCAGTCTTCATAACTAAATGAATATGAGTTTGCCAGGTAGAAGTGACTTCAGAGTGGTAGAAAATACAGACAAAGCAGGGGACCTGACATGGGCTGAATCCCACTGAAATGAAATGAATGGTAGCAGGGGAGAGATATAAGCAAATGTCTAGCCGGAGTACGAACCACCAGTCCCTCCTCCTGCAGACACTCTAGCCTTTGCTAGTGATTTTCTTAGAGGCCCTTCCCCCATCAGGCTTTTAAGGGCAAGGATGGAAATATTCACATCCCTCATCATACTCAGTACTCTTTGTATGGTAGCTCCGCACTACCATAAGCTAAGACCTCAGCTTTGAGATCTTAACATCAAGTGGTGGGATGATGGGGAAAAAAATCCCACTTGATAACATGTCCCAAAGTATTTTTCTCTTTTGGCACAATGTCTAACATTCATTAATTGTAACTATTTTCATAATGTTTATTGTTGTAACCTTACGACTGATAAGAGGGCACACATAGTTTTGAGGACATTCTTCTTGATGGGCAACTTAACCATATCTGAGGGATTTTTTTTTTTTTTTTTTTTTGGCTTCTCTGGCACTACACTTTAAGAAGGGCTTAGAGCATGTTCAGGTGAAGGTAAATGAATTCATAGTTTTGTCATAAGAAAAATGATGGAGGGAATTAAGGATGAGAAAGGAAGGAAAGGAATACTAACAGAAACTTCAAGAAGATATACTTTATCTTAATACAAATAAGTAATTTCTAACAAAGCCTTTGAAAGTTTCATAACACACTGCTTTACTGAGTAATGGGTTTCTAAACCTTGGAGGTGGCCAACATGGCTGAGTGCATACTTGATAAGTGATAAATACGTTGTAGACAAATGATGGATTCATAAGTTGTAGAGAGTAAGCATTGGGAAGATGCCTGTTAAAACAGGGACTCAAACATATCTATTTAATAGATGAATAAATTAATGGAGCTGGAAGCTGTATCCAAGAGAGCCTATGATCCCATATAGTTCTTCAGATATTGGGAAATCAGAGTCATATTTCAGTGACAAGGGATGGTTTTGGATCCAGATGAGGCACTGCCCAAAGGGATAGGCCACAGAGGGGACACTGGGCTTGGGTTTGATACTGTGGCCAGGGAAGTATGAGGTATGATGGTGAGGACAGTGGTTACCGCCAATTGATCAGCTTCTGTTTCATCTTGAGTCACTCCAAGCTCTTGGTTCGTAATTACTATAAAAATATCGGGACAATACATCTTTATCTACAAGAAAAATCACCATCAAAGGACAAGCAACAGGGAATGAATCTCAGGTGAGCAGCTACCAGGGAAGGAAAGTACACATTCTGGCAGGCGAATCAGCATTATATTAAAACTAAGCATATTAACTCTGATAACTACCTTGGAAGGATTTTTCTAAAATTTTTAATGAAGAAATAAGAATCAAAATAGAGATTTGACATTGGCTGTTCCACCTGTGACTGTCACCTTAATGTCTTTCAGCTTTTCTCTGTGGCTACCTTCTGTTCTAAATGATTCTAGGACTCTACAAGAATTTATAAATTCTGATGTTGCTGATTAAAAGTAGTTTTACAAAAGTCTTGTTGATAAAAGTGTGGTGGCTACTGAGTAAACAATTGTCCTGACTTGTCAAAATATGTCAGCACAACTTGCTATAATAGTATGTTTTGAACTGCAAAGCTGGTGGGTCAACTCTCAACACATTAAATCGGTTCCTTTTTCTTCCCATGCATTTTCTCCAACATTAAATTGTCATGGTGACAGAATAGCAGCATTGCCAAATGCTGGAAAAATGGCAGGAAAAAAATATATAAGCCACATGCAATAAAGCAAACCATGGAAACAGTTCAGCTCCAGATATCCAGAGCTGACATTCAGATGGGACAAGTCAGTCTACTTGCAGGCTATATATTCTTGTGGCCTTGGCTACAATAAATGTATCTATTTTTTTTGCTTCAAGATCAAGAGCGAGGAGATAAAGAATTAAGCAAAGAAGGTTATTGTGGTTTGTAATTCTAAACAGGAAATAAGAACAGCTCTCAAACAAGTGCAAAAATGAAATTAAATGGAAGTCAGGATAAAGATCTCCTTTGCTTTCTGTAGAATTTGCCCTGGGACCTAAGGTAACCTTTACGAATTTGAGTCTGTCTTATTGTTCAATTCTGACCCAGTCTTCCAGGCAGGTGTCCTTTTCTACTTCTCCTTCATCTCTCATTCCACATGCTTCTGGGTTATTCCTGGCTACCTACATTTGCTTTTCAGAAAGCAAAAATGAGGTAAGAAGGTTAGAACTGGAAAAACTTGTAAGATCGCATAGCCCAACTTCTTCATTTTATCCATGAGAAAAATAATGATGCTCATAAAATTTCAGTGGTTATCCCTGCCCACACAGGAAGCTAGTGGCATCACTGTGGGTAAACAGCTAACACTTGTTGCAACAAGATCATATTTTAAGTACTTTAAAAGCATTAGGTAATTTAATCCTCTCAACAATCTTATGAAGTAGATACTAGTATCTTGATTATTTTACAGATAACAAGAGTTTGTGTTACTTGCTTCTGGTAAAAGCCAGGAAGTAGCCAAGCAAAAACTCAAACACAGGTATCTATGATAGAGAAAGTCATGGGGTTTTGGAGGAAAATAAATTTATGTTGCAATACTTGCATTGACACTCAGTAGCTTTGACTTGGGTGATTTACTACATCTCTGAAGCCTCAGTTCCCTCATCTGTAAAAGAGGGTGATGTGGGATGGTTGTAAAGATTAAATGAAATTTTATATGTATTAGCATAATGCCTGGCTTTTAGTAAAGGCTTGGTAAACAGTAGCTATCATTACTATTATATCACTTTATTTTTTATATCTCGGTCCTCTGGGTCTATCTAGGGGTTTCCACTAAACTGCTTATCTTATTATCAAATATCATCCCAACATTTCTACGAGTATAATGCGTAGGAAGTCTGGAGCCATATTTTTCAGCATTGAAGCTGCATTTGGGTAAAAGTGATTTAAAAAATTTTAGTTGTCTTTTTTTGTTCTTTAGTTTTTGAGCATCATTAAGGGTATATGTAGTTTCCAGACTTCTTAAACTCACTTTATTCCTCTTTTATTCTACCCATACCTGAAAGTAGCTCCTCTTAGTGACTGTCTCCCCAATGTGTCCTTCCCCTCCACGTTCCCTATATGTGTAAAAACACAGTTATATTGTATCACTCAAGGCCACCAAAGGCAAAAATGTAAATATGTGATCATCAAATTTCAGAGTCTACAGTTTCCTTAAAAATCATGTCATCCAGTCATTGTTGGGTGAGGATGTGAATTGAGATACGTAGATGAGGATTTATGCTTTTAAGTTCTCCAAATAATAAGCATCATTCCACCATGACAGCATGATTTGTCCCACATGCAAATTTTTTTTACCTTCTGTGAAATAGGTAGTAATTCTATGTCCACCAGTCCCATAAACAACTGTCTACATTTAGAAATGTTACCCAGTTATTGATCTACAGGAAATAACAGTTGACTCAACTGAATGTGGAGTTCTAGGTTATAAAAAAATGTCCGGCAAGGTAAGGTGGATTAAAAGCAACATTTTTTCTAGTATCAGTTGTCCTAAAATTTAGGTGATTCACTATCCCTATAGATTCTGAATCTCATGAAGGTTGTAACTGTATCCAAAGCTATTCCAAAAATACAGAAGTCTCTGTTATGGGCGCTCCTTGCTAAGGTTATGAAAGAAGCTGGTTTATGAGCTTGGAAGTAGAGAGCACCTGGGTGGCTCAGTAGGTTAGGTGTCTAACTTGAACTTAGGTCATGATCTCCCAGTTTGTGAGTTCAAGCCCTGCATTTGGCACTGTGCTAACAGCGTGGAGCCTGGAGCCTGACCCTCTCTCTGCTCCTCCCCTTCACGCTCTGTCTCTGTCTCTCTCTCTCTCTCAAAAATAAATAAAATCTAAAAAAAATTTTAAGAGCTTGGAAGTAGAGGTAATGTGGATGTGTGTAGGAGGAGAACGATGCTGAAAAACACCCGGCAAGTGACTTTAGATTTTAAATTTCAAGAGGCTAGGGTTAACTTTTTATGCAGCACTACTCTAATATTCCTTGCAACTCTATAACTGGATTATCTTGATAATTGATTACTTTATGTTTCTTTTGGTATCCAAAAGAGTTGGTTAGTGGAGTCAAGCACTCTTTATCTATGGTTTAAATAGAGAAAACCACAGTAATATGCAATCGACAGCACATAATAGTTTGTCTTCCCAGATATTAAAACTCAAATTTATTTATTTATTTATTTATTTATTTATTTATTTATTTATTTATTCATTCATTCATTCATTCATTCATTCACTCATTCATTCATTCACTTATTCATCCATCCATCCATCCATCCATCCAACAAATATTTGTGGAACACACACTATGATCCACAAAGAATTGACCAGGTTTTACAAGACTGACTTATACCAGTCAAATAAGGTAATGTTCATTTATTTTAAAAGAGGAATAGTCTTTTCTAATAATCAGAATGCTTGGGCATACCTGCCCTGAGACACAAATTTGTCAGAAGATTGCTTTGATAATGCAGAACTAGAACAATTACTGTCATCTGTTTTGTTAGTTTGTTTTATCTCTCTCTAGAATAGTCTGAAACATATATACCTCTGCTATAGCAGCAATGATTACATTCAATTAATAGCCATTCTATGAAACTTAGTAAATGTTATAAGCCTAACACTGTATGAGGTACTGAAAAAAAAAAAGTCCACCATTTATTGAGTACTTACTGTATACTACCCAATTTTACAGATCCAGCAATTTATGTGTAGAGAAGTTATGTAAATCACCCAAGATTACATAAGTTTCCTTACCTGTTCCTTCTACAGCTTGGTGATGTCTGATAGCCTTACTCTCTTTAATGACTCTCCTCACCTACTAGCATCAATCCTGAGATATCAGTGAATTGCCAACTAGTCACTAACACTTAACATCCATCACAAGGCTTTTATGCTCTCCACTTTCCCAGATTAAAGACTTGAAACTAAAGACAAATAGAGCTGGGTTTGATACAACATAAGGCTGATATTACAGATTGAGCACAAGTAGGCCTTGGTGTTTATGTCCTGTTTCACAGTGGCAGTGAATTTGCAATGAATTAGCCAGCCTTTCTTTCTGTCTTCCTCCTCCTCCTCTCTCTTCTTTTCTCTCCTTTCTTTCTCCAGAAGCAGATGTTTGTGAGATGGCTGGGAAAGATTATACTTAGAGGTATGGCCTGGGAAAAGAAGGTTTTCCTCTGTGTTGGGCTTTATAGAACACTATGACTTCCTTAGCAAGCTACCCTTCTTGAAAATGGTAAATGACTGAACATGAAACTGTTCTGTGTTCAGAGCTAGGAGAGTCTTTGGAAGTGGGCCAGATGACAGCAAGTCTGGGGAGGAGAGCATCACAGGCTAGGTTGTTGTGAGACTGGACTTTGCTAATGAGCAGGTAGAACTGGCCCATGTGTGAAATATATAGATCCTATTGACCTGGGCAAATAAAAGCACAAGATTGACTGACATGGGGGACTTAAGAGGGTGAGAACATAGGAAATTAAATGTAAGGTGGGAAAAGTATAAATTAATACAATCAGATTACAAAAATTATTTTTAGGGGCACTTGGCTGGCTCAGTCAGTAGAACATACAACCCTTGATCTTGGGGTTGTGAATTTAAGCCCCACATCGGGGGTAGATATTCCTTTAAAAAAATCAGTTTTAACATTTACATGTGAGGATATTCTACAATTAACAAGAATAATGTAAAATGATATTAATTTTCTTGTTAAAATATTGGTAAGAAAAAAGGTTGCAAAAGTATAGAGTATATGACTACAAGATATAAGAAAAAAATATATATGGAGAAGGCTGGTGGTAACATGTTATTGGTGGTTTTCACTGGGTGATGATATTATGGATGACTTTTAATTTCTTCTTTGTGCATATTTATATTTTCTATAATAGTTATGTTATTTGTATTTTTAAAAATGTTTTTAAACAGTAGGACCTGAAAAGTAAGATTTTGTCAGTGATTCTATACTAAAAGCAGAAAGCAGTTTATAGCTGTTAAAATTTGGCCACTAAAGACATGGGTTATTTTGGTCTCATGACAGATGTTTATAGAACAGGATGTCCCAGCCTCTCATAAGTCAGACCAGCTGACTTTGTACTTTGCACACTGTAGTCTGCTGTGGACATGAAGAAAATCAAAGCTGAAAAGGAATTTAATTTATCATGATGATAAAGAAGTGCAGTGTACCTGGAAAATGGACATTGTGAGAGATTCTAGTCTCTAGATAGTGGGGAAGTCAGGGAAGATGCCAAGAAGTTGTTGACAACCATATCATACCATACCCTTGCCTACTCTTCCCTAGTTTTGACAGAAGTGGAGGAATTAAATTCCTTTTCAATTTCTCCGAGGCCTTTCACTACTCCTGGTCCCTTGTCCCATCAGCCAAAGTAGAGCATTTTGATGAGGATTCTTTTCCAGCCATTAACATGAAAAAACATTGATTTTAATTACTCCCTTTTCCAATGGTCGCCATTGACCCTTGCCCATCTCTATGTCATCACAAAGCTCCCCCTCAGTTCTGACCACTTTGAATTCTATCTTCACACCTTTGCAAGGGCTCAGTAACTTCTGTCAGTGTCTCCCTTGGAGTGTACATTGCATCAATTTCCTCATTGCACCAGTTCAGACCATTGAAACCATTACTGCCTCTCCCTTTATCCTTTGCTTTCTTGCCTCATTCCCACTTACCCCATTCTCCACTCTTATCCTAAAGTTTTGTTTTAAAAACAAATGCTCATGCCACTCAGCGCCCCCCCACCACCACCACCAATATCTAATACCTTATGGTTCTCTATGGGATAATCCAAATTCCTATGTATGACCTCACGTTGTATTCCCCATCTCTTCATCCACACTACTCCTTCCTCAGAGGCTAATCCCTGTGAATTCCAGGTTCAGCCCAAATAGGTTTGTCTGGTCCTAAAGGAACATGCTCTCTTTCTCCAAGCTTTTGCTTATGCTGTTCCCTTTGCCTGGAATAACCCCTTGCCTTTCTTAGACTAAAAAAATGCTTTTGATCTTTAAGCCTCAGCTCAGTTGTTACTTCCCCCTGGAAATCATAAATATAGCCAACAAATTTATAGTTATTCAAGTATTTGTATTTTCTCTGAGAGCACTTTGTTCCTATGTATGGTGTAGCTTTTATCATTATTGGATAATAATCCAGTGGTCCTCATGTGTAAAATGGAGGTAATTTGCTTCAGAGGACTGTTGGAAATACTAAGTGAGTGAATATATATATCACATTCTCGGGGCGCCTGGTTGGCGCAGTCGGTTAAGCGTCCGACTTCAGCCAGGTCACGATCTCGCGGTCCGTGAGTTCAAGCCCCGCATCAGGCTCTGGGCTGATGGCTCAGAGCCTGGAGCCTGTTTCCGATTCTGTGTCTCCCTCTCTCTCTGCCCCTCCCCCTTTCATGCTCTGTCTCTCTCTGTCCCAAAAATAAATAAACGTTGGAAAAAAAAATTATATATCACATTCTCTGTTAGGCAGTTTCATGTATGCTACAGAAATATCTGCACTCTTAGTAGAAGGCAGGCAAAGAGGCCATGAGGCAATAGGTCCTTGAGAAGTTACCAGTAAACAAAAGCCATAATTAAGCAAAATCCAAAAGATAAATGTAGTAAAATGTGAGGTACTTCATTGATAGTAACAAGAAAAGTAGGCAGACATGGAGGAACCCAGGACCGTAAGAACAACTACCTTGTCACCTGTGCTCTGGTAGATCCTGAACACTGTCCTGTTCCCAGCCTACTTTCCTGACCCCATTGTTTTCTTCTGAACCAGCTACATAATTTGCAGAGCCCAGTAAAAAGTAAAAAGGTGAGATTCCTTGTTCAAAAATTACTATGAATTTCAAGACAGCAGCTTTACTGTATTTAACCAAGGGGGTGTCTATTTCTTGCAAATATAATAGTTTGATGAAAATATTCCTCCTTTAAATCTTGTTCCTCTTAATCTTTAACTAATCTGGCTTTGAAGTAAGGACAACATGCAATTTCTTTGTAACTCTCGTGGTATTTTATTTGTAACCTTGAGGCACCTAGCAATTTCTATCCTGTTATGATGGATGTCTTATCTGTGATACATGTCTTATCTCCCCTTCTGGAGAGTGGTTTTATTTTTTTTTTTTTTTTTTTTTTTTTGGGACAGAGAGAGACAGAGCATGAACGGGGGAGGGGCAGAGAGAGAGGGAGACACAGAATCGGAAACAGGCTCCAGGCTCTGAGCCATCAGCCCAGAACCTGACGCGGGGCTCGAACTCACGGACCGCGAGATCGTGACCTGGCTGAAGTCGGACGCTTAACCAACTGCGCCACCCAGGCGCCCCATGGAGAGTGGTTTTAAAAGCAGGTCTATGTCTGATTTATCTTTGTTGCCTCCAGCCTGCCTATATCCAGCTTACTTGGTTATACTAACTAACTAGCAAAGGGATCATCTTTTCTCCTGTTTGAAGCAGGTTACTTTAGTATTAAAGTAAGAATTACTTTCATTAAACTTGGTTAGAAGAGAAATCTTATTAATTTATTTAACTCTACATCCCCACCCATCCCAAATCTTTTAGTAAATATAGAACTCTTGGGACATATGCCAAGATTAAGGATAAGGCTGAATTATCTTGGGATAATTCCTTGCACAAAATATGCCCTGGTATTATAATTATTACAGCCAGGCATGTCCCCCTAATAAGGGAGAAATAACATTCCTTGTGATCACAGAATCCTCATTCATAGATACATATTCAGTAATTACAAAAATAAGCTTTTTGGACCCTTGAGTTGGTAAAGTAGGTTTATAGGTTATATCACATTTATTAAACACTTCACTTTGTGCCAGGAACTGTACTCAATACATAGCTTATATCAGCTTCCTTAACTTGATTCTCACTATGAACATAGTAAAGGAGGCACCATTGTATCCATTGGTCAATAGAAAGAACCAAGGCTTAGAGCACATTGGCCAGAGTGATAAAGACAGCAGATGGCACAGCTATGACCATTGGTCCATGCACTTAGCCTCTACTCTCCATTGCTTCATGGACAGTGACCCTAGACAAAACAGTGTCTACTTCTCTCTGTCCCTCTTTTGAGACATTTGTCCTAGCTCTTCAAGGATTGACACCTCACCCACAGGTACCCATTGCCAGCATGACTTCCCATCACTCCTGTTATTCAAAGAAAAAAAAAATTCTGTGATAAACTCAATAGGGGTTCCTAGTATTTGCCTTAAAAAGAAAAAGTCCAGAATATTTATTTAATCAGAAGCATAGTGCTCCTAAACCTTTCCTACAGCAGTGACCCTAAAGGCAGAAGAAGATGGTTAGTCACTTCAAACAGAAGTTCTCTTCAAATCTTGCATATTATTTGTAAACTCCATTAAAATTTTGTGTTCTCCATGTCTGTTTACTTTAGTATTAAAGTAAGAATTACTTTCATTAAATTTGGTTAGAAGAGAAATCTTATTAAGTTATTTAACTCTACCTTCCCACCCATCCCAAATCTTTCAGTAAAAATAGAACTCTTGGGACATATGCCATATCTGTCTTGTTCTTCTATCCACTGGTTCACCTCTGAACCTGTACTTTTATTAATTGAAAAGTAATAAACTAGTACATTGTTAAAGGCAGAATTTGGGTACCAAGGAGGGAGTGAATGATGGGGAGAAAGAATGTGGCCCTCAATTCATACTCTGATGGGCCATTTTCTTAGAGATGCCTCTCCAGGTGTCAGCATAGCATGTTGAGAAGCAAAAGAAAGGTGGATACTAGTCTTACTGTCTACGCTATTCACACACACCTGACATGTGGGTTAGGGTTGAGTTGTTATGCTTTAAATGACCACTGACAGCTAAAACATGTCTAAAAAAAGGACTCCAAACCATGCAAACAATATTAACCAACACTATTGATGCACTAAATATGTTAGACATTTGATCATTTAAAAGGATATATATTATATATATACATATATAATATGTTTATATACAACTTCATTGAATAGATCCAGCAGCCTTTTGAGGTATTATCTAAATTTTAAAGATAAACAAACTGTGACTCAAAGATATTGAAATGCTCAGGTCTCCATAGTAATGGCTGGTAGATGATGTGGCAACATTGTTGATTGCCTACTCGATCCCATTCCTTCTTTCCTTGCTAGCAGAGCCTGATTGGCTTCATCCTCTTCTGAGAGATCATGTCTTTCTAAAGAGACTGGGTCCTCTCCAGGTCCATTGGGAGTAAGGGGGATGATGAACCTTAATCAGTTTAAGCCAATCATGAGCATCTCATCATCATTGTCAGATAATTTGTTTAGGCATGGATGAGTTAATGTGAGGAAAAGTCAGCTCAGAGGATTAGACATGGGGAAGTTTCTCCTTGCTCTTAAAAATCCACACAAAAAAAGGAATGTTTCTTTTTATGCTTCTGGACACTCATCTTTATTTATTTATTTATTTATTTATTTATTTATTTATTTATTTATTTATTTATTTTTGAGACAGAGAGAGACAGAGCATGAGCAGGGGAGGGGCAGAGAGAGAGAGGCAGGCACAGAATCCGAAGCAGACTCCATGCCCTGAGCTGTCAGCACAGAGCCCGACGTGGGGCTTGAACTCACAGACTGTGAGATCACAACCTCAGCTGAAGTCAGATGCTCAACCGACTGAGCCACCCAGGCGCCCCTGGACACTGTCATCTTTATGTGGCACGTAGACCTGTGGTAATCATTGTAAAGGATCCAGATGACATTAACTACCCTCAGAGGCTTTATCATTTTCTCTGATCAGCAGATAGAGTGATAGTTTACCTCTCTACCTTTAGGCAGAGTTGAAGCTGGTTGCAGTTTTTAAAAGATTCTGTCCACCTCTGATTTTCTTCTGTATCTAAAAGGTAGTTTTTAGGATCTTTTAGCTGAAAGCCTAGTATGATCACTGGGGTACCTTCCCCTGGTGGTCTTGAACTTGAATCTTCACACATATCACAGGGAGACTGCAGAAAACCCCACTCAGCTTTTCAGTGGTTTTCTTCTTGGCTGTTTAGCCTCATGCCCTCTACAGCTCCAGAATTTGACAAATGTCTTTGGTAGAAAATAGCCTATAAGCTTTAGGCTCAGTTCTCTGCCCTTCTGTTACTACCTGGCCATCAGCCCTTGAAGTCTTTGGTTTTTGTCTCTCCCTGAGACCACTGGAGGTCTCTGGTTTGTCTGTCTCCCAGCAGTAACCCCGTGCTTAGGCAAAGTCCAGGTGCACAGCCTCTTGCCCTGAGCCCAGATTTGGCAAATATCCCCCAGAACGAAAGAAGCTGCAGAAGTCAGCATGTCTCTCCATGGTTCTCCTTGTTCTAGAATCCTGTGCCCTCTAGTTCCTGTTGTATCAGCAATTTTTTGATGCCTTGACTCGTTAGAGAATTTTTGAAGTTTACCCCATTTGTTTGGTTTTTCTCAGTGCGAGTATTGGCCAGTTGCAAGCTTGGCCATGCCTTACAAAGAAGTGTGTTTTTAAAAAGCAGATGATATAAATAACAATCTTTTCTTGTAAGTTTTTAGTATAAATGTTTTCAGTTGCGCATTTTGCTATACCTGCTTTATCGTCTTTTAAACTTGTGCTGAACCATTTTAAAGGAATTTGCAACCTTCTAACAGTTCCATTACAAATAATTCAGCAAATATCTTCTAAAAATAAGAATATTTCCTTATATTATGATACCATATTATACCCCCAAAGATTAAGTTTTCTTATATCTTTTGCTAACTAGTCCATAATACAGTTTCCATTGTCTCACCTAGAGCAATTTCATCCAACTGTGAAAGAATCTGGCATTGGTTTTTATAGTTTTTTTTTTTTTTAAATCTATACTCTTTATTCATGACATTGACAATGTGAAGATGCTGGACCAGTAGAGTCAGAGTGAATATTTTTGGTAAAGACATGACATAGATGATATGCACAGTTTATATTGTATCATTTCAACAGGCACATGCTCTCACAAAGCTTCGCTATTCTTGATGCTAATTTGATCACTAGATTAAGGTGGTGACAGTCAGATTTTTCCATTGTAAAAATATGTTTTCCCTTTGTCATCTGGCACTGTGCAGATGTCCTGCTCCCCCACTCCCCACCCAACCAAAATTTTACTTACTGTATTTAGTATTTATTGATGATTCTTGCCCAAATAGATATTTCACTGAAGTTTGTAGTATGGGTAATTTTCTAATTCTGTCATTCCTCCTCCATTCGTTATCTGGCATGCTTTTCTGTTTCAAAAACTTCTTAAAAACTTCCCTTCACCAATTGAGGATGAGATATATTTGCTTCCAATTATGGAGATTAATTTTTTTAAAATTTTCTGAATAAGGAGATGATATGCCACCTTTAATGCTGGCAAATAGGTTAATTTCTTTTTTTAATTTTTATTTCTTTATTTATTTTTAAATTTCAGATTTCTTATTTCTTCAAGTTTAATTATCAGGGTGGCTGAAATAAAAATATATAATTGAGTCCCATCATTGGGGAAGTGGTTTTAAGAGAAAACTGGTCAGATGATGGTTGCCATTGATAAATAGACAGCCAACAGTGTGTCAAGAATAATGTAATATGCCTGTTCACAAGGGGATGCACTAGGAAATAATTTATGTGAACTTCTTGATTTCATCATACAAGAGCACAAGAGCACCACCCATGCCTCTGAGAATACTGGACCATGCACCTTTGGAAGAGCTTTGGCTACTTCATCAGGGCAATCTTCCTTCAGCAGTTGGGCATGCCTGTGTACATGATGTCAGTTTCTTTGCACCCTGGATGCATCATCATATGGCCATGAATAGTCAAATGGACAGGAAGTCAACCCAGCAAGCTCTGTGACAGATTGTGCAATCATCCAGCTGATTAAGAGATGAATATTCTGGGGATCTGGAAGCATTCCCTTCATTGTCATAGATACCGAAGTAGGCAGCTCAGTAGATGAGATACCCTGCATAGACACATTAAATTTGTACAGGCCCTTAATCCCACTAGATTTGTAGATTTCTTTTAAGTTTATTTACTTATTTTAAGAGAGAGAGAGAGGGAGAGAGGGAGGGGGAGAGAGAGGCAGAGTGAGAACCCCAAGCAGGTTCCACGCTGTCAGCACACAGTGCTATGTGAAGCTCAGTCTCACCAACCGTGAGATCATGACCTGAGCTGAAATCAAGAGTCAGATGCTCAACTGACTGAGCCACCAAGGCACCCCTAGATTTGTAGATTTTTTAAAATTTTTTTAATGTTTATTTATTTTTGAGAGAGAGAGAGAGAGAGAGAGAGAGAGAGCTGGGGAGGGGCAGGCAGAGAAGGAGACAGAATCTGAAGCAGGCTCCAGGCTCTGAGCTGTCAGCACAGAGCCTGACGTGGGGCTCAAACTCATGAACCATGAGATCATGACCTGAGTGGAAGTTGGTGCTTAATAGACTGGGCCACCCAGGTGCCCCGTAGATTTGTAGCTCTTAACCAGGCAGTCACAGAGGCCTCTGAATTCCCTTTCAGTTCCAGCTGTGCCCACATCTGTTGCTAGACATATAAGGGAAAAAATCAAGAGGATACACAAAACACAAGGATGTAGCTCCAGCACCACCACCTGATGGCAAATTCCCTGCAAAGTAGGACAAAACTGGATTCTCTTGCCCACACCACCCAGGAAGATCTACTTGTATTTATCTTTGAAGGCAAAGTTGAGAGCCTGCATGAGGAAGTATCTGATGACATTGGCCAGGTTACCATCCCTGATCCTTAGGGATACGAACCACGCAGTCTGTAATGCCCTTTCATCACTTACCTGTGGTGATTTGTTTGCCAGCTTGCTGCACCTGCGGGGTGGGTGCTACCACAGTCTTGGAGATGGCAAGAGTCACTCTACCTGCCAGGAAGTCCTTGGACACAGCAACATCTGTCATGTTGAAAGGAAAGAGAAGATGGGTAACTGCAGGACTGTGGTAGGAACTGGCTGGGACTCTGGGGCCTTTTTTTTTTTTTTTCTTCAAATAAGCCTGGACTTGTGGATTTTCATTTTTTTCAACGTGTTTGGTAAATTATAGCCCATATTCTTCTTAATGTTTCAAACAGACCAACTATTACCAGTGGTAGCTCCTCTCATTTGGCTTGTATGTCATATTTGAACATTTTTGTGTTTTCTGGCACAAGAAGACGTTCTACTCTCACCATGGACTTAAGCCATTTCTCAAGATGTGTATGGGGAATAGTATATGGAAATCAAGATAATCGGACTAGTGATGCTCATTACTCTAAGTATGTTACTGCATGGAGGACAATGGACAGATCAACCGATCTATCTATCTATCCACACACACACACCTTTAAAAATCATGAATTTTCACTGATATTTCAAATTAACATTTAACATAATTTTTCTTTTTTGATGTTCTATTTGTATCTTTTTTTGTTTCCACTGAAAATTTTGGTCCCTAGTAACATATTTCCTAATTTTCTCTGTCCTAGAAATACATAAAATAATTTCAAAACTATAGTACCATTACCATTACATCTTGGTATACATTCCACTAAAAATAAACAGTCAGAAGTCCTTCGAAAGAATTCTTTTTCTCTGGGTAATTATATTACCAATTCGATATATTCTTACGTCATATATCTTCTTTTTTAAATTTTTTTTTTCCAACGTTTATTTATTTTTGGGACAGAGAGAGACAGAGCATGAACGGGGGAGGGGCAGAGAGAGAGGGAGACACAGAATCGGAAACAGGCTCCAGGCTCCGAGCCATCAGCACAGAGCCCGACGCGGGGCTCGAACTCACGGACCGCGAGATCGCGACCTGGCTGAAGTCGGACACTCAACCGACTGCGCCACCCAGGCGCCCCAGTATATCTTCTATGTTCTATTTGGTTTCAGCTTGTTTTCAATTTTTTGGTATGAATTTTTTTAAGTTGTATTTTGCTTCTGATTATGTAAATGTTTTAATTGCCTCTCATTCACCCCATTGATGAGGTAGAGATTCTCGCCCTAAGATTAGGGGAATAAGAAGCGTTTTTTTAGTCACTTATGCTCACAGCCTGGGGGAGAAGGACACTGGACTTCATGCAAGGCACACGGGTTGGATTCAAGAACAGAGAGAAAGGCATGGAACTGTGCAAGGCAGGCTTCTGTAGTATCAGGTGGGTTGGGTGCCCCTGGTTCCTGCAGGAGGCTGTGATTGGCTCGTTAGAATAATTCTGTGGGCTGTCAGAAAACTGAAACCCTGAACTCAGGGATAAATAAGAACTGTGTCTGGTCCATTTGAAAAGGAGGGTTGTATGGCTTAAGGATTTCTATCCCCAGGAGCAGAGATCAGAGGGGAATTTCAGTCCAAGACCCTCCTGATTTTACCAGATGTCAAGGCAGCACATCATGTGAAGGCTTAATTTTGGTCTTACAGCACAGTAAAACATTTATGTGACTCAAAGTTTAAACTATATAAAACGGAATCCTCAGAGTATTGTTTCCATTCCTGTCCCTTCTACTCTGTCTCCCACATGGATAGCCTATTTTCTTAGTCTCTGACTTATTTTTCTTGGGTCTCATTTTGAAAATAATAAGCAAATAAGTAGATCACTCTCTACTACTTTCTACTACCTACTTACTCTCTTTCTACTATTACTACTACTCTCTACTACTACTCTCTTTCTTACTACTTTCTACTCTCTATTGGCCTATTTATTCCCTTCCTTTCTGGCATAAAAGAAGCACACTTATCTACATTGTTCTGTATCTTGCTCTTTTCAGCAGGAGCACTTTATATTAGCATATAGAGATCTTGTTCACTGTTTTTTTTGTTTTTTTTTTTTTTTACCACTTCCTTGTACATCATTGTGTGGGAGTAACCATAGTTTACTCAACCAGTCCTTTTTTTAGTAGACATTTGAGTTTATAATCTTTTGATAGTACAAATAGTGCTGTAATGAATAACATTGTACATATGTTATTTTCTTTTTGATGGTATATCTTCCTAATACAGTCTAAAAGAGGAATTACTCTGGGTGTAAACTCATGTAAAATGTTGTTAGGTATTGCCAAATCCCTGATCATGTGGAGTTGTACTATTTTCCATTTCCCAACAGCAGTGTATACCTCTTTGTTCCCTCACCAACAGTATATATTTTCAAACTAGTGGATTTTTTGTCAATATGAGAAATGCTGTATCAGTGAAATTGTATGTATATTTCTCATGTGAATGAAATTTATGGGTCTTTTTTGTGCACTTAATTGCTCTTTACATTTCTTTCTCTGATGTGCTTGTTCTGGTATTTTGCCTAATGTTTTTATAGATTTCTGGTCTTCTAGATTTTTAAGAGCCCTTTACATGTTAGGAAGATAAATGCCTTTTTGTAGCATAAGTAGAAATATTTTAACTCCCAGTGGGCGTTTTTCTTCTTCATTTGATTCTGATGTTCTTTGCTATGCAAAATGTTTTAGGTTTTAATATATTTGAGATTAAAACTATTTTCCTTTATTGTTTCTAGATTGTACCCCACTCCCAGGTAATAGGTTAATTCACCTGTGTTTTCTCCAAGTACTTGTACAGTTTAATTTTTTGCAGTTAGATCTCTGATCCACCTGGAGCCTATCCTGACATAGGGTGAAATATGGATTCAATCTTAACTCTTTCTGAATGGTTAATTTCCCCAATACTTGTTATGAAAATATCTAACTTCTAAAATGATTTGATGTATCACGTGACCAAATATTGAATTTCTACATGTACTTTTTAATGCAATAATTATCAAGTTTATTAATGTTATACTCATCTAATAAAAAGTGTTGGA
Source organism: Puma concolor (assembly GCF_028749965.1). Classification (NCBI taxonomy): domain Eukaryota; kingdom Metazoa; phylum Chordata; class Mammalia; order Carnivora; family Felidae; genus Puma; species Puma concolor. The sequence goes on along the minus strand of NC_141668.1, from coordinate 92,170,378 downwards.
TTTTTTTTCTTTTTTAACTGCTCAGGAAGAGTCACATAACATTGGGGATATCTGGTCTACAGAGGTTTGGTAGGTACTCTCAGAGGGTTGTAGCTCCTTGATAACTTTCTCTATTTCTCCTTTAGAATTTTTTCATCTTTGATCTTTACTGCATTCAGATTTGACAAACACTGTTGTCTTAGAAAATTACCCATTTCATCTAGGTTTTCCAATTTATTTCCTTCCAGTTGTTCAAAATAATCTCCTATGGCTTTTAAGGTTTCCTTTTTTCCAATAATAACTTCCCTTTTATCATTCCTTATTTTGTATAATTGTGCTTTTTCCTTTTATTTCTTTTGAGTAATCGTTTGGCTATGTGGTCAATTTTTGCGAAGAACAAGGCTTTAGAAAAGCAAATTCTACCACTTTCTGTATTTAAACTTGATTTTGCCAGTCTGTTTAAAAACAAACAAATACACAAACCTGCCAACAAGCAATTGTAGAGAGACTACACTTATTGTAACAGGAAAGCGGACTATATCCATTAGAGAGATCCCTTGCTTTTTCCCTAAATTCAGCCTTTCTTATTTTCTCTATCTATATGTTGAACTTGAAAAGCCTGCTGGTCCATGTAACTAAACCATAGGCAGTCCAATTTTTCAAGCCTCCTCCAGATTTTGCTGACTTCTCAGTGATGATAGGTTTAATTATTCTCTATGTGTTCATCTGCTTGCTTCACAAGCAAATAAGGCACCAACTCCAGGGACCATGGGCTTAGGCAGAGGTATCTTTGATGATGGGGAAAAAGCCATACACCAAAAATAGAAATTGCTTTCTACACTTGGGGAACATTGTCCTTTCTAATCCCAAATTTGAAGCAGCTCACTGGGGATTCCTAACAGTTATCTTCTTATGGGCTATAGAAGAAACGGACCAGGGGCTGAAAGGCTGTATCTTGGGTAAATGGACAGTGTGCCCCCACTGGTTTCCCTGCCTCTTACTCCACTTCCTCTCTATGCAGGTCCCTCCTCCTTTTGTCCACCTTCAGTGTACCTAATTGTTTGAAATCCAAACCCACTGGAGCTCTGTTTTTAGATTTCTTGCTGGTAAAGATTAGTAAGCTTTTCTTTTAAAAGTTTTATTAGGGGCGCCTGGGTGGCGCAGTCGGTTAAGCGTCCGACTTCAGCCAGGTCACGATCTCGCGGTCCGTGAGTTGGAGCCCCGCGTCAGGCTCTGGGCTGATGGCTCAGAGCCTGGAGCGTTTCCGATTCTGTGTCTCCCTCTCTCTCTGCCCCTCCCCCGTTCATGCTCTGTCTCTCTCTGTCCCAAAAATAAATAAAAACGTTGAAAAAATAAATAAATAAAAGTTTTATTAGGGAAAATTTGAATCACACACAGAAATCCAGCAAGTATAGAATAAATTCCACATACTGACATAACAAACATCAACATTCTGTCAATCATGTTTCATCTCCCACTTTACATCACATCATATCATCTATAAATTCTTCGTAAGTCAGTCCTTAAGACAAACAATCAAAATGCCATTTGTATTTAACAAAATAATTCCTTAACATATTACCCAAAAAAAAAAAAAAAAAACATATTACCCAGTACAAGGCCATATTTCGTCATTGTCTCAAAATTTCCCAGCTATTTTAATTGAATCAGGATCCAAACAAAGTCTATGCAAATTTTTAAATTTTTCTGTTTTTAAATTGAGATATAGCTGACATATAACATTATATGAGTTTTAAAGTGTACAGCATAATGATTCAATATTTATATGTATTGTGAAATTATTACCACAATAAGTCTAGTTAACATCCATCACCATACATAGTTACAAAAAAATTTTTTTCTTGTAATGACAGATTTTAGATCTACTCTTTTAGCAACTTTGAAATATGCAATACAAAATTATCAACTATAGTTACTCTGCTATACATTACACCCCATGACTGAATTATTTTACAACTGGAAATTTGTAACTTTTGACTCCCTTCACCCCTCACCTCTGGCGATCACCAGTCTGTTCTCCATATCTATGAGCATGGAGATGATTGTTGTATAAATTGCACGTGTAAGTGAGATCATACAGTAGTTGTCTTTGTCAGACTTATTTCTCTTAGCATAATGCCCTCAAGATCATTCGTCATGACTAGTGGCCAAGATATCCTTTTTTATGGCTAAGTACTATTCCTGTGTGTGTGTGTGTGTGTGGGTTGTATGTATATGTGGGGTGTGTGTGTGTGTACACCACATCTTCTTTATCCATTCATCTATCAGTGGACACAGGTTGTTTCCAGATCTTGGCTGTTGAAAATAATGCTGCACCGAATATAGAGATGCATGTATGTTTACAAATTAGTGTTTTTGTTTTCTTCAGATAAATAATGCAGAAGTGAATTCATGAAACATACGTAGTCCTATTTTTAGTTTAAAATGTTTTTTAATGTTTGTTTACTTTTGAGAGAGAGAGGGAGACAGAGTGTGAGCAGGGGAGTGGCAGAGAGAGAGAGGGAGACACAGAGCCTGATGTGGGGCTCGAACTCATGAACTGTGAAATCATGGCCTGAGCCAAAGTCAGACATTTAACTGACTGAGCCAACCAGGTGTCCCCTCTTTTTTTTTTTTTTAAGGAAACTCCCCACTGTTTTCCATAGTGGCTGCACCAATTTACACTTCCATGAACAGTTCACCAAAGTTTGCTTTTCTCTACATTCTTGCCAGCACCTGTCATTTCTTGTGTTTTTGATAATAACCATCCTAACAGGTATTACGTAATATCTCATTGTGGTTTTGATTTGCATTTTCTGATGATTAGTGATGTTGAGCATCTTTTCCTGTGCCTGTTGACCATCTGTACACCTTTTTTTTTTGAAAAATGTTTATTCAGATACTCTGCTCATTTTTAAATCAGATTATTTTATTGCTATTGAGTTATATGAGTTTTTTATATATATTTTGGATATTAACCCATTTTCAGATATATCATTTACAAATATTTTCTCTCATTCAGTAGATTGCCTTTCTGTTTTGTTGATGATTTCCTTTGCCATGCATAAGCTTATATTTGATATAGTTCCACTTGCTTATTTTTGCTTTTGTTGCCTTTGCTTTTGGAGTCAAATCCAAAACAAACAAAAAAAAACAACAGCACATAATGTCAAGGAGCTTGTTGCCTGTGTTTTCTTCTAGGAGTTTTATGGTCCTATGATCTTACATTCACGTTCTTCCTTAATCCATTGTGAGTTAATTTTTGTGTATGATGTAAGATACACATCATAGTTTTATTCTTTTGCATGTGATTGTCCACTTGAACCCAACATTATTTACTGAGGAGACTTGCCTTTCTCTATGTATATGCTTGGCTCCTCTGTTATAAATTAATTGACCCCCGTATGTGTGGGTTTATTTCTGGGCTCTCTGTTCTGTTCCATTGATCTATGTGTCTATTTTTATGCCAGCACCATACAGTTTTAATGCTTTGTAACATAGCTTGAAACACAGGAGTGGGATATCTCCAGCTTTGTTTTACATTCTCAGGATTCCTTTGGCTCTTTGGGGTCTTTTGTTCTTCCACACAAATTTTAGAATTATTTGTTCTAGCTCTGTGAAAATGTCATTAGGAATTTTGTAGAGATTACACAGAATTTGTAGATGCCTTTGGATAGTATGGTTATTTTAACAATATTCTTCAAATCTTTGAACCTGGAATATCTTTCCAATTATTCATGTCTTCTTCAGTTTCTGTAATCAATGTCTTATAGTTTTTAGTCTACAGAGCTTTCACCTCCTTGGCTCTATTTTGTTGATGATTTCCTTTGCCATGCATAAATTTACTCTGAGGTATTTTATTATTTTTAATGTAATTATAAATGGTATTGTTTTCTTAATTTCTATTTCTGAAAATTCATTAGCATATAGAAACAACAGACTTTTGTATATTAAATTTGCATCCTGCAACTTTACTGAATTCATTTATTCTAACAGTTTTTGGGGGGAGTCCTTAGGGTTTTCCCCTACATAATGTCATGTCATTTGCAAATAGTGTTAGTTTTATTTTTTTCCTTTTCAACTTGTATGCCCTTTATTTCTTTTCTAATTGCTGGCTAGGACTTACAATATTATATTGAAAAACAAAAACAAAAACAAAAACAAGGTAAGAATGGCATCCTTGTCTTGTTCCTAAAAAGTTTTGGGCTTTTTACCATTGATTAGGATGTTAGCTGTGGACTTGTCATTTGTGGTCTTTATTATGTTGAGGTATGTTCCCTCTATACCAACTTTGTTGAAAATTTTTAACATAAATGCATGTTAAAGTTTGTTGGATGCTGTTTTGTATCTATTGAAAGGATCATATAATTTTTATCCTTTATTTTGTTAATGTGGTGTATCACATTGATTGATTTGTAGATATTGACGCATTCTTGCCTTTCTGGAACAAATCCTACTTGATCATGGTATATGAGCCTTTTAATGTATGGTTGAATGGAGTTTGCTGATATTTTGTTGAGAATTTTTGCATCTATGTTCATCAGGATATTGGCCTGTAATTTTTTTTCTTATGATTCTTGACTGTTTTTGGTTGCAGGATTAAATGGTTTGTAAAATGAGTTTGAAAGTGTTCCCTCCTCTTCTGTTTTTGGAAGAGTTTGAGAAGAATTGTTATTCTTCTTTGAATGTTTGGTAGAATTCACCAGTAAAGATGTCTGGTCCTGGATTTTTGTTTATTGGGAGGTTTTGATTACTGATTCAACCTCCTCACTAGTAATTGGTCTAATCAGATTTCCTGTATCTTTATGATTTGGTCTTGGAAGGTTTTATGTGTCTAGGAATTTATCCATTTCTTTTAGGTTGTCCAACCACACATACTTTCGATGATTCAGAAAATGCAGACTAGTTTGGAATTGATCTAAATTGGCTCCAAGTTCTGAATAATTAAATCATTTATAAATTTTGCAACTTTCAGGTACTTGCAGACATGCCAACATATTATTGCCTTGTTTCACAAATAAATGAGGACATTTTCATTGTGTACTATTAATAACCTATGAATGGCTGCCTTGAAAGTGCTAGCAGTACAAGCAATTTATTGTAACCTCTAAAATAATAACATTTACTGTTTTTTTTTTCTGGTTATATAAGCAATGAACTTTCATTGCTGAAATTTGGAAAATAAGAAACAACAAAAAGAAGTAAATAACAATTCCCTCACTTTGATATAAACAATTGAAATATCTTGTCATATTTTCTTGACATAATTTCATGTATACATTTATTTTTAAATGAAATGATTATTTATATGTACTTTATATCTTATTTAATAACTTAATGTAGATAATGATCACAATATCATGTCTTCAAATATATTTCAAAAATATAAGTTTTAATGGCTACATAACAGTCCATAATACAGACCTGGTTTAATTTATTTACCTAGTCCTCTAAGGTTAAATATTGATGTATTTTCATTTGACACATCAATACAGTGATATTTTCATTTGAGAAGTAACCTTGCAATCCTTCCCCTTACACATAAAAGCGAGCATTTGTTTTGATGACATTAGGGATTGGGTTTACTAAATTTAGGATAATGAACAGTTTAGAGCTTACTGATGCAGATTTTTAAATTGTTTCTCAGAAAGTCTATAGTATTTAAAAAAAATTTTTAATGTTTATTTTTGGGAGACAGTGTGAATCAGGGAGGGGCAGAGAGAGGGAGACACAGAATCTGAAACAGGCTCCAGGCTCTGAGCTGTCAGCACAGAGCCCGACACGGGGCTCGAACCCAGGAACCATGAGATCATGACCTGAGCTGAAGTCAGACACCCAACCGACTGAGCCACCCAGGTGCCCAAGGCTATAGTATTAACATGTAGAATCTGGGAGTCTCGTTGTACTCGCTCAGGGACCCAGATAGAGAGTTGCTCCATCTCCCCAGGGCAGGAAAAAGCAAATGAGTAAGTTGCACACTGTTGCCTAAAGTTTCTGTCTAGATGTGACAGATTGGATGTCTTCTCACATTTTATTGGCTACAGCAAATCACATGGCCACATCTAATTTCAGAGTGAGTAAGGGAGTGCACTTGCAAGGAAGAGAATGAGAATTTTTGTGAAGAGTTCATTACTATCTCATTGTGTTACAGCCAAGCCAACTGGGTGAACGTTGCTTTGAGGGCAAGTCCATTGGTGGTTCCCTTTCTGGGTCCCATGCTACCAGAGGTGGTATAGACTAACTTTCTCATTCACTGGTGGCCTCAGAGGCATGGCTGTCTTCAGTACCTTTGACCATTGCCCTGGAAGCAGCACTTTTTGTTCACTTATCAAATGTGTTATCTCAGAAACTATGCCTGCTATATTGTCTTGAAAGATGTACTCCAGCAAATCCTTCCATTTTTGTATATTTATGTAGTTCTTCCCACCAAGACATGGAGTACATTTCTCCTTTCGTTAAAACTGGGTGAGTTCTGTGGCTTACTTCAACCAGTGCAGTGTGGCAGAAGTGACCGCGTGCCAGTTTGGGCCTGATCCTTATCAGGCCTGGCAGCCTCACTTGTGCTGTCTTGGAAGCCAGCCACCCTGCAAAGAGGTCTCTACTATTCTACTTAGAGACAACATGGAGAGAAATCCAGGAAAATGGCAGGACACCTTGGACATTGCAACCCTAGCTGAGTACAGACACACAAGGGGCCCTGGCTGGTACCACATGAAGCTAAGATGAACTGTCCTAGTTGAATCCTGACCAAAGTACAGAAGTGTGAGCAAATAAATAGTTGCTTAAAGCCACTGAGTTTGGGAGTGGTTCCTTATGCAACAACAGATGAGTGAGCCACTATACATGGGCCCCTGATCTTATACATTTATAATAAAATTCAGCATGTGATAATTGTTATAAGAGAGGTGCAAAGTACTGTAGGAGATCAGAGCAGAGAGATTACTTGGAGACTGAGGTAGTAGGGACTGCTTCATGGAGATGTAAAGAAAATAGGTTTTAAAGACAGCCCAGGGGTGCCTGGGTGGCTCAGTAGGTTAAGCATGGGACTCTTGATTTCAGCTTAGGTCATGATCTTCCAAGTTTGGTTCCTGAGTTTTAGCACTGCCGCTTGGGATTTTCTCTCTCCCTCTCTCTCTCTGTCCCTCCCCTGCACACTTATGTGTATACAAGTGCTCTCTCTCAAAAATAAATATATATTGGGGTGCCTGGGTGGCTCGGTCGGTTGGGCATCCGACTTCGGCTCGGGTCATGATCTCATGGTTTGTGAGTTCAAACCCCACGTCGGGCTCTGTGCTGACAGCTCAGAGCCTGGAGCCTGCTTTGGATTCTCTGTGTCTCTCTCTCTCTGCCCCTCCCCTGCTCATGCTCTGTCTCTCTCTATCTTTCCATAATGAATAAACGACAAATTAAAAAAAAAAAAAAAAAAAAAAAAAAAATATATATATATATATATATATATATATATATATATAAACAAAAAAGACTTAGCCCAGCTATACTTTCATCAACTATTAATCTCCAGAAATCTATTTCTCTGAGATTTTATACCTCACCTCACCCCCTCTTCTACCAATGTCCTTCTTTTTTTCTTTTTTCTTTTTTTTTTCAATATATGAAGTTTATTGTCAAATTGGTTTCCATACAACACCCAGTGCTCATCCCAAAAGGTGCCCTCCTCAATACCCATCACCCACCCTCCCCTCCCTCCCACCCCCCATCAACCCTCAGTTTGTTCTCAGTTTTTAAGAGTCTATTATGCTTTGCCTCTCTTCCACTCTAACCTCTTTTTTTTTTTCCTTCCCCTCCTCCATGGGTTCCTGTTAAGTTTCTCAGGATCCACATAAGAATGAAACCATATGGTATCTGTCTTTCTCTCTATGGCTTATTTCACTTAGCATCACACTCTCCAGTTCCATCCACGTTGCTACAAAGGGCCATATTTCGTTCTTTCTCATTGCCATGTAGTACTCCATTGTGTATATAAACCACAATTTCGTTATCCATTCATCAGTTGATGGACATTTAGGCTCTTTCCATAATTTGGCTATTGTTGAGAGTGCTGCTATAAACATTGGGGTACATGTGCCCCTATGCATCAGCACTCCTGTATACCTTGAGTAAATTCCTAGCAGTGCTATTTCTGGGTCATAGGGTAGGTCTATTTTTAATTTTCTGAGGAACCTCCACACTGTTTTCCAGAGTGGCTGCACCAATTTGCATTCCCACCAACAGTGCAAGAGGGTTCCCGTTTCTCCACATCCTCTCCAGCATCTATAGTCTCCTGATTTGTTCATTTTGGCCACTCTGATTGGCGTGAGGTGATATCTGAGTGTGGTTTTGATTTGTTATTTCCCTGATAAGGAACGACGTTGAGCATCTTTTCATGTGCCTGTTGGCCATCCGGATGTCTTCTTTAGAGAAGTGTCTATTCATGTTTTCTGCCCATTTCTTCACTGGGTTATTTGTTTTTCGGGTGTGGAGTTTGGTGAGCTTTTTATAGATTTTGGATACTGGCCCTTCGTCCGATATGTCATTTGCAAATATCTTTTCCCATTCCGTTGGTTGCCTTTTAGTTTTGTTGGTTGTTTGCTTTGCTGTGCAGAAGCTTTTTATCTTCATAAGGTCGCAGTAATTCACTTTTGCTTTTAATTCCCTTGCCTTTGGGGATGTGTCGAGTAAGAAATTGCTACGGCTGAGGTCAGAGAGGTCTTTTCCTGCTTTCTCCTCTAGGGTTTTGATGGTTTCCTGTCTCACATTCAGGTCCTTTATCCATTTTGAGTTTATTTTTGTGAATGGTGTGAGAAAGTGGTCTAGTTTCAACCTTCTGCATGTTGCTGTCCAGTTCTCCCAGCACCATTTGTTAAAGAGACTGTCTTTTTTCCATTGGATATTCTTTCCTGCTTTGTCAAAGATGAGTTGGCCATATGTTTGTGGGTCTAGTTCTGGGGTTTCTATTCTATTCCATTGGCCTATGTGTCTGTTTTTGTGCCAATACCATGCTGTCTTGATGATTACAGCTTTGTAGTAGAGGCTAAAGTCTGGGATTGTGATTCCACCTGCTTTGGTCTTCTTCAAAATTACTTTGGCTATTCGGGGCTTTTTGTGGTTCCATATGATTTTTAGGATTGCTTGTTCTAGTTTCGAGAAGAATGCTGGTGCAATTTTGATTGGGATTGCGTTGAATGTGTAGATAGCTTTGGATAATATTGACATTTTGACAATATTTATTCTTCCAATCCATGAGCACGGAATGTTTTTCCATTTCTTTATATCTTCTTCAATTTCCTTCATAAGCTTTCTATAGTTTTCAGCATACAGATCTTTTACATCTTTGGTTAGATTTATTCCTAGGTATTTTATGCTTCTTGGTGCAATTGTGAATGGGATCAGTTTCTTTATTTGTCTTTCTGTTGCTTCATTGTTAGTGTATAAGAATGCAACTGATTTCTGTACATTGATTTTGTATCCTGCAACTTTGCCGAATTCATGTATCAGTTCTAGCAGACTTCTGGTGGAGTCTATCGGATTTTCCATGTATAATATCATGTCATCTGCAAAAAGTGAAAGCTTAACTTCATCTTTGCCAATTTTGATGCCTTTGATTTCCTTTTGTTGTCTGATTGCTGATGCTAGAACTTCCAACACTACGTTAAACAACAGCGGTGAGAGTGGACATCCCTGACGTGTTCCTGATCTCAGGGAAAAAGCTCTGTTTTTCCCCGTTGAGCATGATGTTAGCTGTGGGCTGTTCATAAATGGCTTTTATGATCTTTAAGTATGTTCCTTCTATCCCGACTTTCTCAAGGGTTTTTATTAAGAAAGGGTGCTGAATTTTGTCAAAGGCCTTCTCTGCATCAATTGACAGGATCATATGGTTCTTATCTTTTCTTTCATTAATGTGATGTATCACGTTGATTGATTCGCGAATGTTGAACCAGCCCTGCATCCCAGGAATGAATCCCACTTGATCATGGTGAATTATTCTTTTTATATGCTGTTGAATTCGATTTGCTACTATCTTGTTGAGAATTTTTGCATCCATATTCATCAGGGATATTGGCCTGCAGTTCTCTTTTTTACTGGGTCTCTGTCTGCTTTAGGAATCAAAGTAATACTGGCTCCATAGAATGAGTCTGGAAGTTTTCCTTCCCTTTCTATTTTTTGGAATAGCTTGAGAAGGATAGGTATTATCTCTGCTTTAAACGTCTGGTAGAACTCCCCTGGGAAGCCATCTGTCCTGGATTCTTATTTGTTGGGAGATTTTTGATGACTGATTCAATTTCTTTGCTGGTTATGGGTCTGTTCAAGCTTTCTATTTCCTCCTGATTGAGTTTTGGAAGGGTGTGGGTGTTTAGGAATTTGTCCATTTCTTCCAGGTTGTCCAGTTTGTTGGCATATAATTTTTCATAGTATTCCCTGATAATCGCTTGTATCTCTGAGGGATTGGTTGTAACAATTCCATTTTCATTCATGATTTTATCTATGTGGGTCATCTCCCTTTTCTTTTTGAGAAGCCTGGCTAGAGGTTTGTCAATTTTGTTTATTTTTTCAAAAAACCAACTCTTGGTTTCGTTGATCTGCTCTACAGTTTTTTTAGATTCTATATTGTTTATTTCTGCTCTGATCTTTATTATTTCTCTTCTTCTGCTGGATTTAGGCTATCTTTGCTGTTCTGCTTCTATTTCCTTTAGGTGTGCTGTTAGATTTTGTATTTGGGATTTTTCTTGTTTCTTGAGATAGGCCTGGATTGCAATGTATTTTCCTCTCAGGACTGCCCTTGCTGCATCCCAAAGTGTTTGGATTGTTGTATTTTCATTTTCATTTGTTTCCATATATTTTTTAATTTCTTCTCTAATTGCCTGGTTGACCCACTCATTCGTTAGTAGGGTGTTCTTTAACCTCCATGCTTTTGGAGGTTTTCCAGACTTTTTTCTGTGGTTGATTTCAAGCTTCATAGCATTGTGGTCTGAAAGTATGCATGGTATGATTTCAATTCTTGTATACTTATGAAAGGCTGTTTTGTGCCCCAGTATGTGATCTATCTTGGAGAATGTTCCATGTGCACTCGAGAAGAAAGTATATTCTGTTGCTTTGGGATGCAGAGTTCTAAATATGTCAAGTCCATCTGATCCAATGTCTCATTCAGGGCCCTTGTTTCTTTATTGACCGTATGTCTAGGTGATCTATCCATTTCTGTAAGTGGAGTGTTAAAGTCCCCTGCAATTACCACATTCTTATCAATAAGGTTGCTTATGTTTATGAGTAATTGTTTTATATATTTCGGGGCTCCTGTATTCAGCGCATAGACATTTATAATTGTCAGCTCTTCCTGATGGATAGACCCTGTGAATATTATATAATGCCCTTCTTCATCTCTTGTTACAGCCTTTAATTTAAAGTCTAGTTTGTCTGATATAAGTATGGCTACTCCAGCTTTCTTTTGACTTCCAGTGGCATGATAAATAGTTTTCCATCCCCTCACTTTCAATCTGAAGGTGTCCTCAGGTATAAAATGAGTCTCTTGTAGACAGCAAATAGATGGGTCTTGTTTTTTTTACCCATTCTGATACACTATGTCTTTTGGTTGATGCATTTAGTCCATTTACATTCAGTGTTATTATAGAAAGCTATGGGTTTAGAGTCATTGTGATGTCCATAGGTTTCATGCTTGTAGCAATGTCTCTGGTACTTTGTCTCACAGGATCCCCCTTAGGATCTCTTGTAGGGCTGGTTTAGTGGTGATGAGTTCCTCCAGTTTTTGTTTGTTTGGGAAGACCTTTATCTCTCCTTCTATTCTAAATGACAGACTTGCTGGATAAAGGATTCTTGGCTGCATATTTTTTCTGTTCATCACATTGAAGATCTCCTGCCATGCCTTTTTGGCCTGCCAAGTTTCAGTAGAGAGATTGGTCACGAGTCTTATAGGTCTCCCTTTATATGTTAGAGCACGTTTATCCCTAGCTGCTTTCAGAATTTTCTCTTTATCCTTGTATTTTGCCAGTTTCACTATGATATGTCGTGCAGAAGATCGATTCAAGTTACATCTGAAGGGAGTTCTCTGTGCCTCTTGGATTTCAATGCCTTTTTCCTTCCCCAGATCTGGGAAGTTCTCAACTATTATTTCTTCAAGTACACCTTCAGCACCTTTCCCTCTCTCTTCCTCCTCTGGAATACCAATTATGCGTATATAATTTCTCTTTAATGCATCACTTAGCTCTCTAATTTTCCCCTCATACTCCTGGATTTTTTTATCTTTTTCTCAGCTTCTTCTTTTTCCAAATTTTATCTTCTAGTTCACCTATTCTCTCCTCTGCCTCTTCAATCCAAGCCGTAGTTGTCTCCATTTTATTTTGCAGCTCATTGATAGCATTTTTTAGCTCCTCCTGGCTGTTCCTTAGTCCCTTGAATCTGTAGCAAGAGATTCTCTGCTGTCCTCTATACTGTTTTCAAGCCCAGCGATTAATTTTATGACTATTATTCTGAATTCACTTTCTGTTATATTGTTTAAATAATTTTTTATCAGTTCATTAGCTGTTGTTATTTCCTGGACATTTTTCTGAGGGGAATTCTTTCATTTCGACATTTTGGATAGTCCCTGGAGTGGTGCGGGACTGCGGGGCACTTCCCCTGTGCTGTCTTGAATAACTTGTGTTGGTGGGCGGGGCCGCAGTCAGACCTGATGTCTGCCCCCAGCCCACGCTGGGGCCACAGTCAGACTGGTGTGTGCCTTCTCTTCCCCTCTCCTAGGGGCGGGATTCACTGTGGGGTGGCGTGGCCCGTCTGGGCTACTTGCACACTGCCAGGCTTGTGGTGCTGGGGATGTGGTGTATTAGCTGGGGTGGATCGGCAAGGTGCACAGGGGCAGGAGGGGCAGGCTCAGCTCGCTTTTCCTTCAGAGTTCCACTTTGAGAGGGGCCCTGCAGCACCAGGAGGGAGTCAGACCCGCCAGAGGGATGGATCCGCAGAAGCACAGCTTTGGGTGTTTGTGTGGTGCAAGCAAGTTCCCTGGCAGGAACTGGTTCCCTTTGGGATTTTGGCTGGGGGATGGGCAAGGGAGATGGTGCTGGCAAGCACCTTTGTTCCACGCCAAGCTGCGCTTGTCATCCGGGGCTGAACAACTCTCCCTCCCGTTGTCCTCCAGCCATCCTGTTCTCTGAGCAGAGCTGCTAGTTTATAACCTTCCAGATGTCAAGTCCCACTTGCTGTCGGAACACACTCCGTCAGGCCCCTCCGCTTTTGCAAGCCAAACTCGGGGACTCTGCTTGGCCAGCGGGCTGCCCCTCTGCCCCGGCTCCCTCCTGCCAGTCCCTGGAGTGTGCACCGCCTCTCCGCCCTTCCTACCCTCTTCCGTGCACCTCTCCTCTGTGCTTGGCTCTGGAGACTCCATTCTGCTAGTCTTCTGGCGGTTTTCTGGGTTATTTAGGCAGGTGTAGGTGGAATCTAAGTGATCAGCAGGACGCGCGGTGAGCCCAGCGTCCTCCTACGCCACCATCTTCCCAGGATCCTACCAATGGCCTTCTAATAGGTAAATAAATATTATATCTTAGTAACTCACTTAAACCCTCTTGTCCCATTCTTTGCATTTAATTTTTTAAGTTTATTTATTTTTGAGAGAGAGACAGAGAGCGTGAGCTGGGGAGGGGCAGAGAGAGAAAGGGAAACACAGAATCCCAAGCGGGCTCCATCCACACTGTCAGCAGAGAGCCCAATGTGAGGCTCAAACTTGTGAATAGCGAGATCATGACCTGAGTCAAAACCAAGAGTCGAATGCTTAAGCTTAACCGACTGAGCCACCCATGCGCCCCACATTCTTTGCATGTTAATGGAGGACAATATTAGATAGATGAATCATTAAATTTTAGGAACAAGCACAAGGAAAGTGCTTTGAGAAGACTTAATAGAATCAAGCAACTTGCATCACATAATCACTCTTTACTACCCTTACAGGAAGGCTGGCTCTACTCGTACTAGGTAAGAGTGTACTTCTCTACTATGTTCCCAGGATGACACAAGGGAACAAACTCTTCATTTGAAGACCCATGTTAATTCTCCCTTTGGAGCTCACCATAAGCCCTATAAATCAGTCAGCTCAATCAATGTCTTCAGTCTATTTGCATTGCCAAGAGTGCTACCCATACTCAAACCGACACTGCCTCTTCAGTTTTCAACAGGTAGCTATTTCTGTTAAGCTCCTTCATTATTAAATTCTCAAAGCTGTACTCACTTTAAAAGTGCAAGTATGCAGTCAGCAGTATGGAAGTAAGCAGGTAGATTTACAAAGTCAAACCCAGTGAAGTTGAGCAGTCTAGAGCTGAAATGAGAATCCAGCAAATTTAAAGGTGTGCATGCTATGTGACCTAGCAATTTGACTCCTAGTATATATCCTCAATGTGCCCAAGGTAACAGTATGCAATTGCTAATGAAATGACAAAAAAATGGAGCCTGTCTACTTATTTATGGAAAAGAAAAATATATAGCAGCAAAACTGAATGAGAATTACATTTATTCATAGCCATGAATCTCAAATATATGTTAGTGAAAAAGGCAGGAATAACATATACAATAAGACACCAATTATAAAGATTTAAAAAATGGAAAATAATACTATATATTATTTATGGATATATACATACATAGTCAAGTTTAAAATATGGATGGAAATGATAAATAGAAAATTCAGGATGCTGGTTAGCTCTTGGGAGGGATTTATAGGAAAGAGATTAAAGAGGAATACAGAGAGATTCTATTGTGACTATAATATATAATAATTAATTTCTTAAGCTGGGTAGTGGATACAGGAGCCTCAATGTATTATTCTTGGTATTTTTTTATATGTCTGAAATATTCTTCTTAACAAAATAAAAGATAAATTTTAGGATGAACTGATTCATAAATTAATATTGAACTGTTGCAGACCATGTGATTCTAAATAAAAATCACATCAGCTCTCAGTGATGCATTCTCCTTTTCTGAAATGAGGGACTTGAACTAAGAGATATCTAAAGTCCCTTCCACCCCCCCAACAAGAATTAAATCTTTCAACCTGAAGTTTCTCCAAATAAATGCTGTGTTTCTCAAGGACAGGGAACATGTCTTTACAGCTTTCCATGTTCAGTGTCTTTTCCATTGTCCATAGATTCCCAATAAATTTTAAGGTCTTACATAATAATATAATGTATAGTGACTGAATAAACAAGCAGTTACAATAAAAACAACAAAACCCTTTTTTTGCATTATTAGCTCCTCCAAAGTCAGATAGTTGTTTAGAAAATGGTACAAAGTGACTGTAATCAATTCTGGGTTCCATGTGTGAAGTAGTATCCAAGGAGAAACTGCTTTCTCAGTCAATACCACACCTTTAGCTATACCTAACTATGCAGATCAAGTATGCTTTTGATTACAGACAAAAGAGAAAGTATCCTCATGGTTCTCCTGTTAATCCCTACCACTGGAATTTCAAAAGGATTCCCCTTAGGCCTGCCTAGCTGGCTCAGTCCATAAAGCAAGTGACTCTTGATCTTGGGGTTGTGAGTTTGAGCCCCATGTAAGGTGTAGAATTTACTTTAAAAAAAATAAATGAAACCAAAAGGATTCCCCTTTGATGATGAGTAAGAGGTAATATTTTCTTAAAAATGCAAAGTTCAAAAGTGTCAATCCAATTTTTACTCCTTAAAGAGCACGTGGAAACAGATAATTTGGGTGGTATACATACAGCTTCAGTCTTACTTAACTTTTAAAATACCCCCAAATATATTCTCCTGTCCCACCCCTGCCCCCTGAATATTGCTTGACACTTAGTTTGGACCTCACTTTGTTCTGAAATCTCTGTGCATTTTTGGCTCATGTGTACTTGGAAAGCACTTGTACTTGCTTAGAAATAGCAGGAAGATTTTATCAGGAATTGGAGGTGATCAAAGAGATTGTCCAAAGAGCAGAAAATTGAGATTGGTGTCTTACCTAGTACCCTGGTAAGGGGTCTGTGAGGCTTTAGCCTAGGATGTAATTGTGCTTGGAAAAGAGACCGTGTTGGGGAGAAATTCACAGTTCTTATATAGACCACTCATGCTGGACAATACTTAGAGATTACAGCTGAATATGGGGAGTTATTCAATAGAATGGAATCAATGCCAGAAAACGTATTTCCTAATTGGTCCTATTGTACATGGAGTGCCAATGAATGCAGCCACAGAGTGCTGAAATGATTAATCACTGAATTTCAAGAATGCACTCAGGTGCCATTAAGCAAAAACTGAAACTCAGAACCTGTTTATCGCAGTGAAGCTTAATATTGCTTAGGCTATGGTAAAGATGGTGGGGAGCAAGTTATCAACTCATCTTCCCAGCTTAATGGCCAGAAGAGGAGATTTAAAGGAGATTTTCTAACTCTAGCTGGCCTAGTTTCTCTTGTCATTTTGAGAAAATGAGACTTCTTCTTCCTTAGAAAGACAAGTAGATCTCTCCTGTGGCCAGAATAAACTGACAGGAATACACTTTTGTCAGTAAATTAGATAGAGTTTGGTTCATGAAAAACACAAAAAAAAGCCAACTCGGTGGGAGCAAACAAGTTGAGTTGAAAGTCAATTAACTTCACCCTCTGCAACCTAGTTATACAATGAAAGCATTTTAAAAGATGAAAATTTGGATGTGTCCAGCAAATATTATATTTATTTGGAGCCTGATTCTTTGTTTTTTAGACAGGGAGATGCTTATAACAATAGAGGAAAGTTACTAAGCAAACATAAACATAAATGTGGAACTAAGCTTACCCATATGGATAGATATACATGAGACAGTATGACAAATCAGAAATAAAGTGGGGAAATAATGAGGTCGAAAGGAAAGAATTGAGAGTTTGGGAACAAGTGCTACTGGTCTGATAACTGTGGACAGTTAACTGTGAATCTGAGGCCGAAATTTGAGGAACTTTGAAATCTAGTTAAAGAGTTTGCAGGGGAAATGACTTGATGTAGCAGTGTGGTGGGCACTAGGATCCCCCTTCAATGAAGATTCATGTCCCAGCTCCTGAGAGTGCTTTGAGACAGCAGAACTCAATTGTCAGTTCCTTTAGGGATTGTCTTATCTTCAAAGAGCCACCTCCTCCAAGGTTATGCCCTGCCCCAAGGTGGCCCGCATCTGGTGATTGATCAACATGGGGACCTCAGTTAGCATATGAGCTGCCATATTGTGTAGGGTCTTAAAGGTATAAATGGCACCTTTCATACTGCATTCCAGACGTGGTCGAGGAACTCTGTACAGTTGTGAATGCATAGAGCAGTAGGTATAATTTGTTTGTAGCTGAGAAGGACAATGTACACCAGAAGGCCACTTCTGGAGGCCCAGCAGTGGGCTAAGAACTTTCTCAATGACTCTCCTCTCATAGTGGGGAATGAGTCTGGGGTGGCCCCTGCTCACAGGGCTCAGAGAGCCGATTTAGGGTGAATGGGTTACAGCATTCTTTTATCTGCTGGCCAGGCTAGCTTCAAATTTTACCACAAATCTATGCTTTAGGACAAGGGTGCTCTTTTTAGCTTTATATATTTGCTTAGTAAAATTATGTGACCACTTACTATTAATTTAACATCCTGAAGTATAAGGGAAAGAAACCATGAGCCAGGCATAACTTATCTGCAACCTGAGCAACTAGTTCCTTTGGAATCAGACACAGAAATATGGGTGGGTTTTAAAGTCTTCTGATGAACTTGTGCAGACAATTTAGGTTTACAGTCACTTTTGTATCCAGTATTCCAAAACAGTAGTGCCTGGGACCTGTTTGCTCCTCAGGGTATTGTTGGCTTAAAGAGAGAGATGCCTTCAAATCCAAACTCTTTATCACTGAAGAGTCTAAATTACATCTGCCCAGGAAACCTGAATTCCACCATTGCTGCCTGGGCACTTGTAGATAAAGTGTCTCATTGTTCATGGCTCTGGGTCCTGGAAGACTTTTTTAATTAACACAGCCTCTTTCTTTTGTCAGCTTCACTCCATTTAGGGTGGAGCTGCTTAGAGTTAATTTTAAATTACAAAACTAGTCCTTGAGAGGCTGGCCACAACCAGATCCAAACTGCAACTCTATTTGCTGTTACCTTCATTTCTACCTGGTTTTGTCTCCTAACTGGTGCTGTGATAAGATCAGCAGTGACTTTAGGAAGACATAGAATGAGGGAAAAAAGAAAAATTTAAGGCCTTTTATCCTAACTTCTGCAGGAAGTTTAGTAGGCAAAGGAATATTTTTGTTTACCTCTAGCTTTTTAAAAAATTTCTATTTAATCAACAAACTGTATTCATCAGAAAAAAAAAAAAAAACAACAACCTCCCAATACTTGAGCAAGTGGATGCTTATTGTCTGAATAATCCGCTAAGGGGCAATGAGAAGATCAAGAATAATATTTTTAAGGAAGCAGCCCAGTCAGTGTGGTAAACATTAGTGCTGCTGTCCAGTATTATTTGTTGTTCTCTTCCTCTGAGCCCTGGGGAAGACTGCACTTCCCATTCTTTGAAGTTAGCAGACATGTGATTCGCTTTAGTCAATGACATGTGAGAAGGCATGCCTATTAATTCTGGGTAGAAGTATTCAAGAGGCAATGTGTAATCCTTATGCTTGCTTTTTCCCTGCTACGACAAACACTTAAAGTATCATGAAATAAATTTTTACTTATTCCTGCAGGTAACCTAGGCTATCCTAGCTAACTAAGCTAACTATTGTGACACTGATCATCCTCAAAGACAATATCTATATTAATATCTGGGGATTACATAATCAAAAAGTCTTCTGGTTGCTCAGTCAGCAAATCTTATTCTCTCTGAAATTTTAGTGCATCACTCTTATGTGACAAAGGAGAACAAAAGATCACCAAATATTTGAGGAAGACTCCAACTTGAGAGGCCAAGTACAAAGCCAACAGGAAAAAAAAAAGAACTCAGGAAAAACACAGATAACATGTACCAGGAGAAAAGAAATTATCATTTATATCCTCAGAAAGATGAGAGCTATTCTATCCATGAAAGAAAACAGAAAGCTGTATAAAGTGAAAAAATAGAATTGTTGGGAAGCCTGGGTGGCTCATTCAGTTAAGCCTCCAACTCCTGATTTTGGCTCAGGTCATAATCTCTCAGTCATGAGACCGAGCCGCATGTTAGGCTCTGTACTAAGCATAGAACCTGCTTGGGATTCTCTCTCTCCCTCTCTCTCTCTCTCTGCTCCTCCTCTGCTTGTGTTCTCTTTCTCTCTCTCTCTCTCTCTCTCTCAAAATAAATAAACATTAAAAACAAACAAAAAATAAAATTAAGAACTCTTGTAAATGAAAAACATGATAGCAGAAATTTAAAATAATTCAATAGAAAGATTGGGGGTAAATCTATGAGAATGAATTAAAAAATTAAAAAATAGAGACAATAGGAGTAAAAGGATAATGTGATTAAAGGATTAATCTTTAAGAGCCAATCTCTAATGAATATAAATTCCAGGAAGCCTGAACAGAGAGAACAGGGAAAGGTAATTATCAAAGAAATAACACAAGAAAAATTCTTAGAGTAACAGATCAATGGAGTAGGCAGCACAATGAATCAAAGAACAAATACTCGAAGACACATCAGGATGAAAATTTCAAAGCGCCAAGAATAAAACATTCTAAAAACTTCCAAAAAGAAAAAAAAATTAACACTTACAAAAAAGGATGGCAGTCAGAATGGCATCAGACTTATCAATAACAACACTGGAAGCTACAAGACACAGCACAATACCTTTAAAATTCTAAGGACAAAATATTTTCAACCTAAAATTCTACACCCAATAAGATAACTAAGTGTTAGAATTATTAGCTATACAAGTTTCAAAAATTATACTTCTGCACATTTCTCAACTGCATGGGCTCCACCAAAACCTACTTCCCCAATAGTAGTTAGTGTTTATGTATTTGCTTGCTTGATCTTTAGGACAGCAGAATGAGGTAAGTACTGTCTTTTCACCACCATTTTACAGATGGGAAGATTGAGACATAGACAATGTCTCCAAGGTAGCACAACTAATAGTATAGAGATGGAGTCTGAACTCAAGCAATCTAACTCAAGAGCCCATTATTAGATCACAATTTTACTTGGCCTCCAAGACAAAGACGTTTAACCCAGGAAACAGCGCATTCAACAGAGAAAAGAGAGAAAATTATCAGAATAGCTGTACAAGAGACCCAAAGAATAAATAGTCAAGATTTAGGGGGGTGGGGGAGGGGGGATGAAGGACTCTAAAAGACGTATCTCCATAGAAAGAAAGAAGTGATAGTCTATCTGATATATTTGATCATAGTAAAACTTTATTGAGATGAAGACCTTGAAGATTGAATCTAAGAAAATAAAAAACATGAAGTATTTTTTTAAGTTTATTTATTTTGAGAGAGAGAGAGAGAGAGACAGTGCAAGTGGGGGAGGGGCAGAGAAGAGAGAGAGGGAGAGAGAATCCCAAGCAGACTCTGTGTTGCCAGCGCAGAGCCCAATGCAGGGTTCAAACTCATGAAACTGTGAGATCATGACATGAGCTAGAACCAAGAGTTGGACACTTAACCAACTGAGCCACCCAGGTGCCCCTAAAGTATTTTTTAATTACAGGAAAAAGTAAAGTTAACCATAAGCATAGTATACTATCTACTTCAGATATAAAATCATTCATGCATTTACAGTATTTGCTAAATATTGACTTAACCAAAAATTGCTGTAAAAATGTATTTGGAGGCAGGTCTTCCAACTATGGTGAAGAGATTAGAAAAGTCTCTCCCCACCAAAAAATAACCAAAACAAAAATGGCAAAATAAAAACATTCTCAGATAAATCTTATTTTTCTTTTAAAAAATAAATTTGCATATAATAGTAAATATAATACAATATTATTAGTTTATAGCATATAGACATATATATGACAAATAGAAAGCAGGGCAGAGGAAATGAATCAATGTCAAAGAAATTTTTATCAGAATGAATCCACTAATAAACTGATGTATATTATGTTAAGATACATAATGTAATCCCAACCACTAAGAAAATAACTTAAAAAAATACAATTAAAAGTCAACCAGCGAGTTAAAATGGTACCCTCAAAAATAAGTATCTGACACAAAAGAAGTCAGTAAAAGAGATGACATGAGGCATATGGAAAACAAATAGAACAAATGGTAGACATAAATCCAACCATATCAATAATTACATTAAATGTGAATGGATTATATCCCAGTCCAAAAGCACAGACTGTCAGACTGGACTTTTTTTAAAGCATGATCCCACAGTATGTTTTCTATAAGAAACACATGTTAGATTCATAGACACAAGTAGGTTGAAAGCAAAAAGATAGAAAAAGTTATGTCATGCAAATAGTAACCATAAAAAGCTTGGGTGACTACTGTAATATCAGATAAAATAGACTTTAAGGAAAAAAAATATTAGTAGATATGAAGTGGGCTATTTCATGAAAATAAAAGGGTCAATAAATCAGGATATATAACAATTATGCATGTTTACACATCTAACAAAAGAGTTCCAAAGTACATAAACAAACCAAGTGTTCTTCAAGATAACTAATGGGTCCATGAAGAAATTAAAAGGAAATTAGAAGAAAAAAATTAGAACTAAATTATAATGCATATACCTCATTTTAAAAATCATGGATGTAGCTAAAATATTATTTGGAGGGGGCGACTGGGTGGCTCAGTCGGTTAAGCATCTGACTTTGGCTCAGGTCATGATCTTGCAGTTTGTGAGTTCAAGCCCTGTGTTGGGCTCTGTGCTGACAGCTCGGAGCCTGGAGCCTGCTTCAGATTCTGTGTCTCCCTCTCTCTCTGCCCCTCCCCTGCTTGTGCTCTGTCTCTCTCTGTCTCTCAAAATTGAATAAATGTAAAAAAAAATTTTTTTAATATTGTTTGGAGAGAAATGTATGGAATTAAGTGCCTATATTTTAAAAGAACAAAGACCAGACATAGATGACATAAACATTCATTTATGAGACCAGTATCATGTAGATATCCACTTGACACGTCCTTTTTCCCCCAACTTTATTTATATAATTGACATATAACATTGTGTAAGTTTACACTGTACAATGTGTTGATTTTATACACTTGCGTATTGAAAATGATTACCACCTTAGTATAGCTAGCACCTCTATCACATCACATAATTACCATTACTTTCTTGTGGTGAGAACACTTAGATTTAATCCCTTAGCAACTTTCATGTACATAATACAGTATTATTGAATTGTTTTATTTCTTAGATATTTCATTGTTAGAATACTGAAATTCCACTGATTTCTGTACGATGATTTTGTATCCTGCAACTTTACTAAATTTGTTAATTAGTCTATCAGTTTTTTGATGGAATTTAGGATTTTCCATATATAATATCATCTGAAAATAAAGACAAATGTACTTCTTCCTTCCAATTTAGATGACTTTTATTTCTTTTTCTTCCCTGGTTGCCCTGGGTAGAACTTGCAGTACTATGCCGAATTAAAAACAGAGGTCCTATTCCTGATTTTAGAGGAAAAGCTTTCACCCTTTTGCTGTTGAGTGTGATGTTAACTGTGGGCTTGTCATATATGGCCTTTATTATGTTGAGTATGTTCCTTCTATACCCAAATCATTGAGAGTTTTTATTGTGAAAGAGTGCTGTATTTTTGTCAAATGTTTTTCCTGCATGTATTGAGATGATTGTAAGATTTTAATCTTTCATTCTCTGAGTGTGATATATCACTTATTGATATGCATATGTTGAACCATGCTTGCATCCCTACAATCAATCTTGCTTGTCATGATGTGTAATCCTTTCAATGTATTGTTGAATTCGGTTTACTAATATTTGTTGAGAATATATCTATATCTATCAAGGATATTTGTCTTTGTTCTCTTCTCTTGAATTGTTCTTATCTGGTTTTGGTATCAAAGTAATGCTGGCCTCATAAAATGAGTTTGAGTGTATTGTCTCTTCAGTTTTTTGGAGGAGTTTGAGAAAATACTTCAGTTCTATATCTGCTTGGTTCTTTTTTTATGATTTCTATCTCTTGGTTAAATTTCTCACTTAGTTTATGCCTTGTTTTCTGAATTTCCTATTGAATTGTCTTTCTGTGGTTTTTTTTTGTTTTGTTTTGTTTTGTTTTTTTTTGTAGTTCATTGAGTTTCCTTAAAACAGCTCTTTTGAATTCTTTATCAGGTAAATCATTGAGCTTTGTGTTCAGTTACCAGAAGATTATTGTAATTCTTTGGTAGTGTCTTTTTACCTTCATTTTGCATGTTCCTTGAAGCTTTTCATTGTTGTCTTTATATTTGAAATAGCAATCATCTTGCACAATTTTACTAATTGCATTTGGGAAAAAGATACCTTATTCTGAGGCTATCTCGGGCCTTCTGTGGATACCCTTGCCCTTGCCTCTTACTCCATTTTGTGGCACAATTCTTAAACTTATATGCCTTCTCTGGATCCTGCAACACACCAGGCTCTGTATTCATAGTCTCTCTTTTGTTTTCCCACATGTGGCCCTAAAGCTCAATTTTGTGGTCTCTCTCTTTAGCCTGCAGATTCAGCCAATTTTCTGTGTGTGCTCCTTGGCAGTCTGCCAAAACCCTCATGCACCATTGTCAAGAGCACACGTAGGGAGCTGGCCATAGGGTGGAGGTGAGGCTTGCAGAGCACCGTGGGTACCTATTAGTCAGTTGGAGTTGATCGATGGGTGAATCACTCTCAGAAGCTTATGGACAGGCTTCTGGATGAAATCCACAAGACAGTTAGGATCTATGTCCCTTTTATGTCCTCCAAGAATTCTGTCATTCTCCTCACCTCTTCCCACCCTCCAAATCATAGAGCTTTTAATTAGCATTCTGGATAGGAAGAGAGAGAAATGAGCCCATTTGGCATTGTCCTATATAGCTGGGGAAACAGGTATTCACCCAAATGCTCTTTCTTTTACCTAGGGGATAAATCAAAAGCCAGGAAAAGTCTTTCTTTGCCCTATGCTGTGCTGCCTTGTGGGAGTGGTGATATAGGTTAAGCCAAATTGTTCTTCCCTCTCCAGGGCATCCAAAACCATATTTCATTTCTTATTTTTATTTTAGATTTTTTGCTCTGACTGCTGGAACTTCTCTGAAAACCAGGAACAAAGGCTGTCTCATTTGTGAGTGATTGTCTTAAGCCAGTGTTCACCAGGTTCTCCCAGATCATGACCAAGTAGAGCCAGTCCAATTTTTGACCTGTTAAGCTTGAGATCCTTATCAAAAACCTGGTTAGAGATGATGAATAGGTAATTAAATATTCAAGTCCCTATAACAAGTGAAAAGTTTAGGCTAGAGATATAAATTTGGAAGTCATTAGCAAGCATACAGATGGCATTTAAAGCTGTAAGACTAAGTGAAATCACCAAGGAAGTGAGTGTAGATAAAAAAGAAAAAAAGGACTAAAGTCTGATCCCTAGAGTGCTGTAATATTATGAAGTCAGGAATAAACCAGGAACGGAAATGAGACTAAGGAGGAGGCAGGCAGAAAACCAAGAGTCTGTGGACTCTTGAAAGTCAAGAAAAGAAAGCTTATAAAAGAGTAGGGAGTGATCACCTGTGTCAAATCTTATTGTTAGATCAAGTAAATCAGGCCTGAGAATTGACTATTGGATTTAATGAGGTGAAGATCATAGGTGACCTTGACAAAAATGTTTTAATAGTGTTTTTAGGCAAAAGTCTGATTGGAATGGATTTTAGAATGAGAGGAAAGAATTTAGAAAGGGCAAGTATAAACAACCTTTAACAGAAAGTTTATATAAAGAAGAAAGAGAGTTGAACATGAGTGAATATGAGCTGGAGAAAGATCTGGGGTCAAGAAGGAATGTATCTATTTTTAACAGGATAAATTAAAGCTTCTTTATATACTAATGCAGAAGTTCCAGTAAAGAAGAAAAACTGGTATTACAGGAGAGGGAATAATTTGTTCAAGAGTTGACCTTGAGTAGGTTAATGGGGATAGGATCTAGTTTATAGAGAAGTGGTTGGCATTTACTAGGCTTCTTATATCCTCTTGATGAAGTCACTCTATCATTCTAAAATATTCTCTTTCTTTCTGATAATTTTCCTTTCTACATTCTGAGGATTATCTAGCCACTCTGGTTCTCTTTTCACTAATGTTAGGATGAAACATAATTTTCTATCCTTTTAATCTCTAAATGCCATTATATTTAAAGTGTTTCTTGTAAACACAATAAAGTTGGATCTTGCTTCTTATTTAATCTGACAATCTCTTTTAACTGGAAAGTGTACCATTTATATTTATGTAATCATCAATATAATTGAATATAAATATACCATCTTGCAGTTTTTTCAATTTATCTCCCATGTTCTTTCTTTCTTTTCTCCCTTTTTTTCCTGTCTTCTCTTGGATTCAAGGATTTTTAATTATTATTTCATATGTAGGCTTCTTAATTATACCTGTTTGGGTTTTTTTGTTTTAAGTCATGTCCCTAGGCTTTAAAATATATTTCTTTATGTGAACAAAGTCTACCATCAAATATTACACTACTTAACATAGATGGTAAAAATCTTACAAAAGTAAATTTATACTCCCTTCTCATCCTTTGTGCAATCGTCATACATTTTACTTCCACATATGTATGGACTCAATTTTCTGTTATTTTTACTTTAGACAATCAATTTTTTTCAAGATATTTTTATAATGAGAAACAATCTGTTATATTTGCTTGTATACTTAAAATTTTTTTCTCATTACTCCTTGTTTAGATCCAAATTTCCATCTGGTGTTATTTTTCCTTTACCATTTCTTATAGTAAAAATCTGTTGGCAATGAATTATCTCATTTTGTTTTTGTCTGAAATGTCTTTGTTTTGATTTAATTTTTTAAAGAAGCTTTTTTGAGGTGTAATTGTCCTATTATAAACTGCACAAATTTACAGTATATAATTTGATAAACTTTGACATGTGTACGCACCTATGACACTATCACTGTAATCAAAATAATGAACATATCCATTACCCCCAAGAGTATCTTATTTCCTTTTGTAATTTCTTCCCATTCCCTGCTTCCCTAGGCAGGAACTGATTTACTTTCTGTTACTACCAATTAGTTTGCATTTTGTTTTGGAATTTTATTTAAATGAAATCATAATTATGTACTCATTTAAATCTGGCTTCTTTCACTCAGCATAATTATTAGCGTTTCACTCCTGTTGTTGTATGTATTGACATTTTTATATCACATTTTTTCCCTCTATTTACCTATTAATGGATATATAGGTTGTTTCCACATTTCATCTATTACAAACAAAGTTCCTGTGAACCTTTGTACGCATGTCTTTCTTTGGAAATATGCTTTCATTTCTCTTGGGTTTTGCCTTAATTTGACCAATGCAGAATTTTAGGTTGACAGCTTTTTTTCTTTGAGTAATTTACAGAGAGTATCTGACTTGCAAATCTGAAGCAAGTCTGCTGAAATCTTACCTTTGTTCCTCTGTATGTAATGTGTCCTTTTTCGTCTGGTTGATTGAATTTTTTTTCTCTTTTTTATGGGGTTTCAGCAATTTGATTATGACATGTCTCATGTGGATTTTTTTTCATGTTTGGGTTTTATTAAGCTTCTTAGAACAGTGAGGTTTTAGTTTACATCAAAGTTGGAAATTTTTTGGCTACTGATTCTTCAAATAGTTTTTGTTTCTTCCCATACCCTCTCCTTTTGGGACTCCAATTACATGTATATATTAGGCTGCTCAATTTAGTCCCAGAGGTCATTGATGGTCTTTATTTTTTTCAGGTTTTTTCTCTATGTATTTAATTTGAGTAGTTTCTTTTTTTTTTTTTAAGTTTATTTTGTGAAAGAGAGAGAGAGAGAATGAGGTGGGAAGGTGCAGAGAGAGTGGGGGGACAGAGGATCTGAAGTAGGCTCTATGCTGACAGCAGACAGCCCAGTGCAGGGCTTGAACCCACAAACTGTCAGACCACAACCTCAGCTAAAGTCAGATACTTAACTGACTGAGCCCCCCAGCACACCCCTAATTTGAGTAGTTTCTAATGTTATGTCTTCAAATTCACTTATTTTTCTTCCACAGTGTCTAATCTGCTATTACTACCATCCAGTGTATTTTTTATTTCAGGTATTTTTATTTCTATAATTTCAACATTTGTCTTTTAAAATATCTTACTTTTCTCTCCTCATCATGTGTATGTTTTGCTTTTGTTCTGGAGCATATGGAGTATATTTATAATAGCTGTTTTATTTTCATTGTCAGCTAATTCTTTTTCTGTGTCATATTTCTCTGTTTCTATTGACAGCTTTTTCTTTTTTCTGTTTATGGGTCACATTTTCCAGTTTCATAGTATTATTGGTATTTTTCTTATTGGATGCCTGACATTGTGAATTTTACATTACTGGGTGCCAGATTTAAAGTATTGATTTTAATATCTTTGGATTTTGTTTTGGGACATGTTGAGTTACTTGGAATCATTTTGATCCTAGCAAGGCTTTAATTCAGGGCCAACTTAACATCACTGCTAAGGCAACACCCTTCTGAGGACATTACCAAATGACCTACATATTAAGAAATCTTTCTACTCTGGCTGGTACTAATATAAATTACAATCAACTCTGTGTGAGTCCTAGCGATTGTCCCACCTACTCTTTTCCTGTGGTTCTTTCCAAGCTTTGAATAGTTTACTCATACAAATGTATAGTACTTGGCCCAAGACTTAAAGGGACTTCTCTGTAGATCATCACAGCTTTTCTCTGCAACTCCCTCCTATAATTTTTTTAGATGTCCTGGTCTCCCCAAGCCTCAGTATATGTTTCCTCAACTCAGAAAGACTTTTAGGCTCTTGTTGCTATTCCACTCCTGGCACTGTGGCCTGTAAAGTCCTCTGCACAGTAAGCTGGGGCAATAATAGGATTCACTTGTTATCCTTTTCTTGGAGATAACTGTTCCATGCTGCCTGTTGTCAAATGCCTGAAATCTGCTCTTTCATACATTTTGTTTCATTTTCACGTTGTTTAAGGTAAAAAGTTAAGTTCAACCCTGTTACTCCATTATGGCTAGTAGCCTAAAGTTGAGTCTTGACTTTTTCTAGGAGTGAAGACAGTTCATTGATTTTAATAGAAGAGAAAGAGAAATGTATGGGCACAAATGCATACAGGTATGTGAATGCAGCAGTGGCAGTTTAAAATTTTTATTTTTATTGTTTATATTTCCTCAGTGAAGTAAGTTACAAAATTCCTGGCTTAGAGTGGGGAAAGGAAAAGAGATGTTAGAGGTTTGGTGGAGAGGAAATGTGGCCTAGAAGAGTGGGAGGGTGAATCAACTAGGTAATAGAACTTGGTTGCTATGCAGCCGAGTCTCCTTGAACTGGTGATCATGAATTTCATTTCAGAGCTTTAGTTTTGTTTTACTCCAGACATGTTTAGCTGTGTAGTATAAGTGCATAATGGTTGGGTTAAACTACTTTTTTATTTTACCAAGAGTCAGAAAATTGTTTTTCTGAAAAAAAATTGTTTTTAGAAATGAGGCAAAACTGAGTCCAATGTCCTTCTTTGTCATATGGCCACCCAAGGATTGTATAGGAGAACAAATCTAGTTCAACTCACAGTTAACTATTGATTAAAGTTTCCGGGTAATATGTGGAGGTACATATCAAGTTGTAGTTTTTGTCCAGTAGGAATACAGGTAATTACTGCCCGGTGGGACACATAATTTATGACCCTGTTAAATGTTAACTAGGTTTGTACCTCATGTAGCAATCCTGTACTTAGCTTCTTAAGTGCTCTTTGAACTGGTTATAACTTCTTCTTAATTTCTTCATTAACTAATTAATTCAATACAATATTTAATCTGCATTTATTTAACATTAACTGATTAATTGAATAAATAGTTGATCTGCATTCATTTGATATTAGCATCAGAGTCTTGTTTACAAAGGTTACTATACTTTAACACAAGGAAGCATATCAAAATGAGAGAGAAGCAAGGGAGCTGAGGCTGTATGCAGTGCAATAAATATGATGATTGACCATAGAATTGAATCTGGGAAAGGAAGTACATGAGGATAATAGAGGAACAAAGGTCCATGTAAAGGTGGAGAAAGCAATACATTGTAGGTTTTGGTATAGTAGAAGATTCTTGGAGGCCAAGTAGTAGAGGAAGTAAGCTAGAGAGATAGTAATGATTAGAAATGATGATATATAAAGTTATAGTTGTTGGTAAAAATAAAATTTATACTATGACCTTTGGAAAAGAAGAGGTCAAAGAACTGAGAAGTCCATTTATCAGGAGGATTACTTATTCTGACATCATCAAGAACCATAACAGGAATATATTGAGGAGGGTGACAATGACTCAGAAGTAAAATCTTCAAAGAGTGATGGACTGTAAGCAGTTGGTTGATAGGTGACTGTCACAAGGAAGAGAAGTAGGCAACATAATATTATGACATAATATCAGAGTTGGATGCTTGTAGAGAAGAGGAAGACGAATTGTCTAGAACCAATAAAGAGGAGCAAGGAGAACATGGAAGCCCCCCTCTCCCAGACCTCCTGGCCAGGGAGATGTGGAAGAGAAAGCAGCACTTATTTGAGAAAGCTACAGGAGCAGCTTTATCCAAACTGTATCCTTAAGGGAGAGTCAACCTTTAGTGAGGGAAAGACAATGAAAATATTCAGAGGGGAAGTTAAGCATATAGAAAGTTTTGCTGCTCCTGGACAGTGAGTTCCAAAAGGCACATTCAGGTTATTTCAGGAGGTGAGGAACAGTGGGAGATGAGGTCAGAAAAGGGGATGTGTAGGGTCATGCAAGTATTAGAGTGAGGGAGATGGGGAAGAACAGGGAGACCTGGAATTTTTGAGGCAACACACACAATACTAAAAAGCAGAGTGAAAATAGCCTTGATGAGTAATGTGATGAAGGTGGAAAGGTCTTGCTAAGAACACATAAAACTGTAGGATCTCACTTGAACCCCTGATTTATGCTAAAAGGCACGTGGAAGGCCACTTGTACTCACCGTTTGTGTGGAAACATGATTTTGGGGACACATGCATACCAATAGGAAATAACTAACAATAATGTAGATAGGAAATATGGTGACTGATTATGGTAACTGCATAGCAACCCAGAGAGTTTTAAGCTTTGAAAGTCAGTATGGGAATCCATTGGTGGTTCATTGAGTCAAGGTAGGAGTTGAGGAATATTAGTCTAGTACCGGAGGGAATTGAAGCTGGAAAGTGAGTGAGACCAAATGGATCCAGTAATCCAAGGGTGATGAAGTGATGAGGATAAGAACAAGGGAGCAGTCATGGATAGAGAAAGGAGTGGACCCAGAGACATCTTGAGAGGAGAATCTGTTGAACATTGAAGCAGTTAGATGCTGATTATTAAGAAAAAAAGGGACATCAGTGATGACTGAGGTTTCAGTTTTAGGGGTAGAAGGGTGGTAACATTCATAGGTGACAGTAGGATGTCTAAGTGGATACATTTTGCTGATAGTTGGATATCTGAGACCAGCTTTAACCAGGAGTAGCTGCCAGGGTGTGCTTCCTAGATTGTAAAGGGATGGTATGAATGTTTAATTTAATCTAAGCCCCTACCTCCCACCAGGAGCTGCACTGAAAGCAATCTTTCAGCTTCCAGTATTTTTTCTTTCTTTTCCTTGGGGCTGGGTTAAACAACCTCCTGTTCTGTTCTTGTTTTTCTGTTTGACTTTGAGCAAAAGGACATACTCAGGGAACATTTGGTACCTGCAGAAACTCCCCTTTTGCAGGGTTTTGGGCAGAATCACAAATTAGATTCCAGTAGGCATGAATGGCCACTCAGCATGGAGAGGTACCCCTGAATCTCATGACTGCTCCCGAGGTATCTTTCCTATACACAGCCTTAACTTGCCTGGCTGCCTGAGGGTCAACATGAACTTCCAGGCAACGATGTTCCATTTTCAGTTCAACAGCACACCAGTCAATCTGGGTGGAAAAAAAAAGAAAGGGGTGGGCATTGTGGGAGAGATTGCACTGAGGGGAAATGGTATTGGGCATAAGAAGGCAATTAGAATAAAAGGAAGAATTGTGTGAAATGCTCATAATTAAATAGAAAATATATTAAATTCTAATACCACAAGATCTTAAAAAGTTAGCTTTTTTAACCTTAGCATAGACTTCCTCTTTGGTTTCCTATTCTGACTTTCCTCATCCACGCGTTATGTTGTACTATATTGGTGGCTTAGGAAGAAGAAAGTTACTTCTTCACTTGAATCCAGGATGGTTGATAGTTTTAAACTTGCATGACAACTAATTGGTTTGTAGTGAATACCTGGAATGCTGTATTGAGACAGATTTTAAGTCTGGGTGCTGCAGGCAAGAATGCTGGAACCAGTGAGTAATGTCTGCTGTGAAAATGGGAAGATCTCTTGGGGACTCAATTGCCATACTTTTTGCTTTAGACAATTTTCTAAACAGAGCACCCCTCATCTTTCCAATTCTATTACCTTCATAACTTACATCTATTTTGCCCCCATCCCTTTCTTTGCTTCAGAAGCCTCTATTATGATTCCAGATGTTGAGTTCATGGAGAATCAGTGTGTGTTCTTCAGGTATCTTCTCACAGACTTCTCAAAATATCTGAACCTCCCCTGAGGAGTGCTCAGGTTTTACCTTCCCACCAGCTGGGTGGGTCTGACCATTTGGCTTCAGTGTTGAGGCAGCGATGGGCCACGGGGAAAGGGGAGGCAACCCATCTTCAAAAAGTTACCCATACTGGGCACCTGGGTGGCTCAGTTGTTAAGCATCGGACTTCAGATCATTTGCTCATGGTTGGTGAGTTCCAGTCCCACATGAGCTCGAGCCCCTCTTTGGGTGAGCCCCACTTCTCTCTCTCTCTCTCTCTCTCTGTCTCTGTCTCTGTCTCTCTCTCTCTCTGCCCCTTGTAGAATTCTGTCTCTCCCTCTCTTTCTGTGCTCCTCACTCACTTGCACCCTGTGTCTGTCTCTGTCTCTCAAAAAAAAAAAAAAAAAAAGTTACCCAGACATAGGATGGCCCCAACAGGAGGGGCCAGCAATGCAAATCCCATTGTCCTAGAGGATTCTGGGACCTCAGCTCTTTCCATGCTGGGACTGATACCAGAGGTGTCCAATGTGGTGAGCCAATTGTGAGGTCCATCAGGCTTCAGCAAGTTATTAGTTAGCAGTCAGTGACAAGATGTCACAATTCATCTCCCTGGGAGAAGGGAGTCTCAATAAAGTGGGCTGGTATATTGAGCATGATTTCAGTTCCAGAAGGTACAGGAATGATACCCAGGACACCAATTGGGAGGACTTGGGGAAAAGGGAAAATGTAGTTCTTCGGGAAAGGGAGTACGCTGGACAAATCATATGTTGGCGCAGCAAAATTAATTCTAGCTCTCCCACCAGCTGATAAGAACTGAGCTCCTAATGTTATATGTCAATTATATCTCAATTTTTAAAAAAGACATCTTTCTTTAGACAGCGTGTCTGAGGATGAGAATAGGTAGAACTAAGTACAAGGCTGAAATTCAACCAGTCTGGACTACTCTGGCTCTCCAGTGTCCCAACCCATCCTTTCTCTGGGACTCTTCTCCCAACCTCCTTATTATCCAGAAACTAAAAGGGTACGTCTACACACCAGTGGGATGGGGTTATTGCTTATTTGTATTGTGCAGAATCTAAGAAGTGATCCCATTCAAGGACAGTCCATCTCACACAGAAATAGCCGCCTCAGTTTCTCAAAAAGATCATTACGTATGGCCTCATGACTCGACCACAGAAAAGAGATTTCATTTATCTGCTTCTGATTACTCTTTATTTTAGCTTAATGGGTGTTTTCTCAGCATCCTGGTTTCTTCTAGATTTGTAAATTCACCTTACTATGTTTAAGTCATATTTTATAAGTTGAAATTAGTCATATAGGACTCTAGCTTTTAGGGCAATTTCTTCTCCCATTAAAATACAAGGACTATACTCTTGTTTTCATTTGATGGAGTCAAAAGCATACAGATGTAAAAAGTATTTATGATTCAAGCACTTCTTGATTCTCTCTGAATTCTTGGGAAATTATAAAATACCTTTTGGATGGCAGCTAAGAGAGACACTATATAGTTAGAAGAAGGCATCCCTCCACTGATGTATTATTTGTGACAGTACTGTGTTGATACGTGTGGTAACCAAAAGAATATTGATTCCTTCAATCCTCTCTCCAGTCTACAAGAACTGGAATTTCTCAAACAGGCCACAAGGTGGCAGATTAACTGCAGCAGGAAAAAAACCAAAGTCCTGCAAAAGCAATAGAGAAATTTCTTCAACTAAAGTGAAATTAAGAAATATCTTGCCCTCACCTTATCAGTTCCTGTGTAGTAGACCTCTCTGATCAGAAGTCATACTTGATAAAACAAACAAACAAACAATGGTTATAAAGCCTTTTTTTCAGTAAATGTTTTACTACTCCTTTGAAAGAAAACAAAACACAAAACCCTCTGCCTACTTGATAACAACCTTTCTGAACACACAGTTTATTTGAGTCCTACCTGGCAAAGGCCTCTCACAGAAGCCCCAGAAATGACTCCTCGCACTCAGGAATTTTTAGTCTTCTGTCCCTGTCAATCAGTTGGATTATTTAGTGTGTCTTTCTTTTTAGTGCCCATACGTAGTGTCATTGTTGATTCACTGCCCACCTTCGCTGGGCCTGCTGTCCTCTGTAATTTCTGGGGCTCCTAGAGCTGGTTGTACCTGGCCTTCCTGCTTCCAGTTTCTTCTCCTTCTAACCAACTCTCCTCCTTAAAATCCCTCCTCGCTGGTGTGGAATCAAATTCAAACTCTAAGGCACAGTACACGAGGCTCTTCCAACTCAACCTTCAAGCAGTCTTACACACACACACACACACACACACACACACACACACACACACACACTAATTCACTGCAGACATTTTGGTTGTCTGAAAAATGTGCTATTTTTTTTTCACACATCTGAGTTTGCATATAATGATCCCTCTGTCTAGAATGCTCTTCTCTGCCTGTGTCTAGCAAACATCCAGTCCCATGGGTCTTGCTCGATACTCGCAGGTGGACCTGTGCTGTTCCTGCCTCTCAGGCCTTAGCACTCTGCACAAAGCCTCCTCTTACTGAAATCCTGTTGATATATAGAAGATAGATTTTATGTCTGTCTTCCCATTTAAATGTAACCTCTTTATTCAAGAAATGGAATGAGTGATGGATAAGATATAATTTTCTAAGTAAATAAATATAACCTTTTGTTAAGTTAAATGATGAATAATTATTACATATCTGGGTCACTTCCAAACCAAAAAAAAAAAAAAAAACTAAAACATTAATTACAGAACGTAGGTTTATCAACTTTGGGCTTCCTTTTACAGAGGAACTAAAGACATTTGGGTCTATTAGTAAAACATATTTTGTGCCACACTAAAAAATTTACTGTGAGAAAGCATATGTTTTTAGAGATTATAAAATGTATTTATAAATTTGCTAAGCCACAGAATGGTAATGTAACAATGGCTCACAATTGCTTACTTTTTAGTTTTCATTAGAAATTAAAGGTTTGTAAGGGTTAAAACTATACTATATGGCATTAAAACTACTAGAATTGGGTAGTATTTATCTTTCTCAGTCACCCTTATTTCACTTAGAATAATACCTGTTAGGTCCATCCACCTTGTTGCAAATGACAAGACTTCATATTTTTTGGCTGAGGAATAATCCATTGGGTTTACATATACCACATCTTTATCCATTCATCCTTTATACATTCATCTATGGATGGATACTTAGATTGCTTTTGTATCTTGGCCATTGTTAATAATGCTGCAATAAACATAGGGGAGCCTATATCTTTTTGATTTAGTGTTTTATTCTTTGGGCAAATACCCAGTAATGGAATTACTGGGTCATATGGTATTTCTTTTTTTAATTGTTTGAAGATCTTCCATACCATTTCTATAGTGCCTGTGTTACTTTACCAACAGAGTACAAGCGTTCCCTTCTCTCCACATCCTTACCAATACTTGTTATTTCTTGTCTTTCTGATTCTAGCCATTCTGATTAGTGTAAGGTGAGACCTAATTATGGTTTTGATTTCTATTTTCTTGGTGATGAAGGACGTTTTCTATCTTTTCGTATGTCTGTTGGCCATCTGTGTATCTTCTTTGGAAAAATGTCTATTCAAATCCTCTGCCCATTTTTTCATTGTGTTTTGTTTTGTTTGCTATTAAGTTCTTTATATATTTTGTATGCAAACTCCTTATGGGATATATCATTTGCAAATATCTTCTCCCATTCAATATGTTGCCTTTTTATTTTGTTGATGGTTTCTTTCATTGTGCAAAAGATTATTATTTTGATGGAGGTCCAACAGTTTATTTTTGCTTTTGTTTCCCATGCCTGAGGAGACAGATCCAGAAAAATATTGCTAATACTGACGTCCAAGAGATTACTGCCTATATTTTCTTCTAGGGAGTTTTATAGTTTCAAGTCTCACATTTAGGTCTTTAGTGCATTTTAAGTTTATTTTGTATATGGTTTAAAGAGTGGCCTAGTTTCATTCTTTTGCATGTTTGCTGTACAGTTTTCCTAGCACCATTTATTAAAGAGACTGTCTTTTCCCTATTGTATATTCTTTCCTTCTTTATCATAGATTAATTGACCATATAATTGTGGGTTTATTTCTGGGCTCTCTATCCTGTTCCACTGTTCTATGTATCTCTTGTTGCGCCAATACCATACTGTTTTGATTACTACAGCTTTGTAGTATAGCTTAAAATTTGAGACCGTGATATCTCCAAGCCTTGTTCTTTTTTCTTAAGATTGTTTTTGGCCATTTGGGGTCTTTTGTGCTTCCATACAAATTTTAGGATTATCTGTTCTAGTTCTGTGAAAAAAAAACCACGCTATTGTTATTTTGACAAGGATTGAATTGAATCTGTAGATTTATTTGGATAGTATGGACATTTTAACAATATTCTTCCAGTCCATGAGCATGTATATCTTTCCATTTGTTTGTGTCATCTTCAATTTCTTTCATCATTCTTTTATAGTTTTCAGAGTACAGGTCTTTCACCTCTTTAGTTAAGTCCATTCCTAGGTATTTTATTCCTTTTGGTGTAATTGTAAATGGGATTGTTTTCTTAATTTTTCTTTCTACTACTTCATTATTTGTGCATAAAAATGTAACAGATTTTTTATATTAATTTTATAACATGAAACTACTGAATTTATTCATTTATTACTTGAATAGTTTTTTGATAAAATCTTTAGGGTTTTCTGCTATAGTATCATGTCATCTGTAAACAGTGACAGTTTAACTTCTTTTCTACCAATATAGAGGTCTCTAATTTCTTTGTCTTGTCTTACTGCTGTGGCTAGTACTTCCACTACTATGTTGAATAAAAGTAGTGAGCATGGACATCTTTGTTTCTTATCTTGGAGGAAAATCTTTGTATTTCATTATTGACCATGATGTTAGCTGTGATTTTGTTATACATGGCCTTTATTATTTTGAGATATGTTCCCTCTAAACTCACCTCATTGAAAATGTTTTTCATGAACAGATGTTGAGTGTTGCCAAATGCTTTTTCTGCATCAATTGAGATAACGATATGACTTTTATTCTTCATTTTGTTAATGTGGTGTGTCTTGTTGATTGATTTGCAAATCAGTCAGATCCATCCTTACAACCCAGGATAAATCCCACTTGATGGTGTTGAATGATTCTTTTAATGCATTGTTGAATGCAGTTTGCTAATATTTTGTTGAGGATTTTTACAACTATGTCCATCAGGGCTGTTGATCTGTTCTCTTTTTCTGTAGTGTTTCTGTCTGGTTTTGGTATCAAGGTAATGCTGACCTCACAGGATATATTTGGAAGATTTCCTTCCTCTTCTATTTTTTGGAATAGCTCGGGGAAGAATAGGCATTAACTCTTCTTTTGTAGAATTAACCTATAAGTCCATCTGGTCCTGGATTTTTTTGTTTGTTGGCAGTTTTTTGTTACTGATTCAATTTTGTTGCTAGTAATTGGTCTTTTCAGATTTTCTATTTCTTCCTGACTCAGTTTTGGAAGATTTTATGTTTCTAGGAATTTATCCCTTTTAGGTTGTCTAATTTGTTGGCTTCTAATTTTTCATAATATTCCCTTATAACTCTTTGTAATTCTGTAGTGTCAGTTGTTACTTCTTTTTCATTTCTGATTTTATTTGGGTCCTCTCTCTTTTTTTCTTGGTGAGTCTAGCTAAAGGTTTTTCTGTTTTTGTTTATCTTTTCAAAAAAACAGCTCATTGACCTTTTCGTTTTCTTTTAGTCTGTATACCATTTATTTCCACTCTCATCTTTATTATTTCCTTTCTTCTAACTTTGGACATTGTTCTTGTAGTTCTTTTAGGTTTAAGATTAGATTGTTTATTTGTTTGTTTTTCTAATTTCTTGACGGGGGCCTGTATCACTGTAAATTTTCCTCTCAGAACAGCTCAGCTCTCAGCTTTTACTGCATCCCAAAGATTTTGGCCATTGTGTTTTATTTTCATTTGTTTCCACGTATTTTCCTCTTTAATTTCCTCATTGACCATTGGTTGTTTAGTAGCATGTTGTTTAGCCTCCATATGTTTGTGTTTTTTCCAATATTTTTCTTGTAATTGATGCCTACTTTGATATTATTCTTGTTGGAAAAGATGCTTAAAATGATTTCGGTATTCTTAAGTTTATTGAGGCTTGCTTTGTGACCTAACATGTGATTTATCCTGGAAAATATTCTGAAACATGAATAGACACTTCTCTAAAGAAGACATCCGGATGGCCAATAGGCACATGAAAAGATGCTCAACGTCGCTCCTTATCAGGGAAATACAAATCAAAACCACACTCAGATATCACCTCACGCCAGTCAGAGTGGCCAAAATGAACAAATCAGGAGACTATAGATGCTGGAGAGGATGTGGAGAAACGGGAACCCTCTTGCACTGTTGGTGGGAATGCAAATTGGTGCAGCCACTCTGGAAAACAGTGTGGAGGTTCCTCAGAAAATTAAAAATAGACCTACCCTATGACCCAGCAATAGCACTGCTAGGAATATACCCAAGGGATACAGGAGTACTGATGCATAGGGGCACTTGTACCCCAATGTTTATAGCAGCACTCTCAACAATAGCCAAATTATGGAAAGAGCCTAAATGTCCATCAACTGATGAATGGATAAAGAAATTGTGGTTTATATACACAATGGAGTACTACATGGCAATGAGAAAGAACGAAATATGGCCCTTTGTAGCAATGTGGATGGAACTGGAGAGTGTGATGCTAAGTGAAATAAGCCATAGAGAGAAAGACAGATACCATATGTTTTCACTTTTATGTGGATTCTGAGAAACTTAACAGAAACCCATGGGGGAGGGGAAGAAAAAAAAAAAAGAGGTTAGAGTGGAAGAGAGTCAAAGCATAAGAGACTCTTAAAAACTGAGAACAAACTGAGGTTTGATGGGGGGTGGGAGGGAGGGGAGGGTGGGTGATGGGTATTGAGGAGGGCACATTTTTGGATGAGCACTGGGTGTTGTATGGAAACCAATTTGACAATAAATTTCATATATTGAAAAAAATATTCTGTGTGCACTTGAAAAGAACGTCT
This sequence comes from Puma concolor, assembly GCF_028749965.1. Taxonomy (NCBI): domain Eukaryota; kingdom Metazoa; phylum Chordata; class Mammalia; order Carnivora; family Felidae; genus Puma; species Puma concolor. The sequence goes on along the minus strand of NC_141668.1, from coordinate 92,131,762 downwards.
ATCCTGGGGTGTGTGTGTGTGTGTGTGTGTGTGTGTGTGTGTGTGTGTTTGCATATGTATACACACATCTGTTAAGTCCATCTAGTCTAATGTGTCATTTAAAGCCACGGTTTCCTTGTTGATTATCCCACTGGATGATCTATCCATTGATGTATGTGGGATGTTAAAGCCCCAAATTTTTATTGTATTACTGCAATTTCTTTGTGTCTGCTAACATTTACTTTATGCATGTAGGTGCTTTGATGTTGAACATACAGATATTTACAATTGTTATATCCTCTTGTTGGACTGATCCATTTGTCATTACATAATGTCCTTTTTTTGGTCTCTTGTTATCTTTGTTTTAAAGTCTACTTTGTCTGATATAAGTAAGCATTGCTACTCTCGCTTTTTTTTTTTCAGTTCTATTTGCATGGAATCTATTTTTCCATCCCTTCACTTTTCAGTCTGTACATGTCTTTAGGTCTAAAGTGAGTCTCTTGTAGACAACATATAGATGGGTCTTGTTTTCATATTCATTCTGTTACCCTATGTCTTTTGATGGGAGCATTTAAACCATCAACATTTAAACAATTATTGATAGGTAAGTACTTATTGCCATTTTGTTAATTGTTTTCTGGAGTTTTTTTTTTTTTTTCTCTTTCTTTCTTTCTTTTTTTTATAGTTCTCTATTCCTGTCTTCTTCTCTTGCTCTTTTTCCTTGTGAATGATGACTTTCTTTAGTGTTATATTTGGTTTTCTTTCTCTTTATTTTTTGTATATGTATCACAGGTTTTTCATTTGTGGTTACCATGAAGTTCATTGATAACATACTAAGTGTATAGCAGCCTATATTAAGTTAATGGCCAGTTAAAGTTAAACACATTCTAAAATAACTTATTTTTACCCCCTCAATACTTTATGTGTATGTTGTCATAGTTTGCATCTTTTTATTTCGTAAGTCCTCTTAACTAAGTATTTAGATACAATTTACTACTTTTGTCTTTTAATCTTCCAAGTTGCTTTATTAGTGTTGCTCTACTGCCTTTATGTTTGCCTTTACTCATGATTATTTTTTTATCTTATAATTTTCTCACTTCTAATTAAGGCCTTTTCTTTTCCTCTTAAATAAGTCCCTTTAACATTTTTTGTAAGGCTAGTTTAGGGGTGATGAACTCCTTTAACTTTTGTTTATCTGGGAAACGGATATCCTTCCATTCTGAATGATAACCTTGCCGGGTAGAGTATTCCTCGTTGTGGGTATTTTTTTCCTTTCAGCACTTTGAATATATGATGCCATTCCCTCCTGGCCTTCACTGTTCCTGCTGAAAAATCAGCTGATAGCCTTATGGGGTTGTACCTAAGTAATTTCTTTATGTTTCTGCTATTAATTTGCTCTGTTTATCTTTAATATGTGACATTTTAATTATATTGCATTGTGGTATGGACTTCCTTGAGCTTACCTTGTTTGGAACTCTCTGTGCTATCTAAACTTAACTGTCTGCTTCCTCAGATGAGGGAACTTTTCAACTGTTGTTTCTTAAAATATATCCCACACTCCTCTCTTTTCCTGCTGGGACCCTTATAATGCAAATGTTTGCTAGGTGTTGTCCAGGATATCCCTTAGCCTATTCTCTTTTTTTTATGTTTTTCTTTTTGCTATTTAGCTTTCCATTTTCCTGTCTTCCAGATCACTGATCTGTTCTTCATTCTCTAATCTATTGTTGATTCCCTCTAGTATATTTGTCATTTCAGTTTTGTATTATGCAACTCTAATTGATTCTTTTTTATATTTTCTATCTCTTTGTTGAAACTGTCACTGAGTTCATCCACTCCTGTCTCTAAATCCAGTTACATCTTAGTGACCATTACTCTGACGTCTTTATCAGGTAGATTACTTAACTCCATTTTATTTCATTCTTTTTCTGAGGTTTGTCTTGTTCTTTCATTTGAATCATATTCCTGTCTCCTCATTTTGCTTGACTTTCTGTTTGTTCCTCTAAATGAGGTGGAACAGCTACTTCTCCTAAATTTGAAGGAATGGTTTGTGTATGGCCATCTCCTGTGTAGACTATATGTGCCTGGTGATTCTGGCCAGCTCACTGTCATTGTGGTAAGCACAGGCTACGGACCCCAAAGCACTCTGTGCTGCAGCAGCCCTGATGGGATAGTCAGAGCTAAAGTGGGCATGGACTGGGGTGTCCATGCAGAGGGCACTTGGGCAGAACAGCTGAAGCTGAAGTGGGTCCAAGCCATGTCCTGGGATGCTCTGCGCAGGGAGTCACATGACAAGATATCTGGAGCCAAAGTGAGTGAGGGTTGAGAGATCCCAGGGCACTCTGCACCTAAGCCACCCTAGCAAGTTGTCTACAGCCAAAGTGGTACAGGCCTGGAGTGTTTCAGAAGGCTCTTTCTGCCTGTGTCTCTTGGGTAAGGAGGCTAGCGTGTGGTGAGGACTGACTGGAGGTATCTTCATGTGTGCTGCTCTGGGGCCACTTTGATGGGATCACTGGTGTTAATGGGGGCTAGGGGCCTGAGGCTCACTCAGACAGTAGGCTGGCTAAGATGCCAGGACCCTCATCCTGTCTTCACTATTAAAGTGGAAGGGGAACATAAACCATGATGCATACCAGCCCCTCTAACCTGAAGAGAGTTCCAGGTTAGAACTCTCCCCACTGTTTGGTACAGTTTTAGGGATCGATCTTTCATGTTCTAGTTGATATTTTAACTCATGATCATTTTTCTGTGTCCTAATACAGAGGAATCTGCTTACAGTCCTTCAGTACTATCCCTAAGGAACTATGCCACATGTTCCTTACTGTGTGTCTGTCTCTTTTGCCATTGTTTGTGTGGTCTCTATATCTTATGTTGTGCAGATGCTGTTCAGACAGCCCTCAGTTCTTCAGGAAAAATTGCTCTACAAATAGGCATAGATTTGGTGTGTCTGTGGAAGAGGTGAGTTCAGGGTCCTCCTATGTCACCATCTAGGACCCTCCTTTTCCTAACTCTTGAAAGTATTGTGGAATCTACCACTAAAACAATAGGTGCCCATCAAAAATCATTAGATTCTGGCCAAAGTTATTGATAATAACAGTCCTTAATTATCTCTTAGCTGAGCAAGGAAGTATCTGTGCTGTGACCTACACCACCTGCTGCCCCTGGTTTAACACTTCTGGAGAAGTTGAAACTCAGTTACGTAAGATTGCTGAGCAAATTGTTTGGCTTAAAAAGATGACTCTTTCAGTGTGGTCTCTCTTTGACTTATTTGGTTTGATTGTTTTCAGTCTTGGGGACCATGGCTCCAAAGGGTACTTCAAGCATTGGGAATTATCCTACTTAGAACAATCAGAGTAGTCTCTCTGACACATTGTATTCTCTCAAAGGTTTTCAATACATGTTCACAGTTACTAACCACCAAGCAGATGATCTCCTCTGGAACATCAGAAAAGGAATGAAGAGAATAATCAACCTAAAAAATTGTGAACCTGAAGTTATGACCTGTGACTATCACAGAGATTAAGCAAAACAAAACAAAAGAACAACAAAAAGTCATGACCTGTGATCACCACACAAAGGATAAAAAAAAAAAAAAGCACAAAAAACTGAGAACTTCTGTTCAGAGAGCGGTGTTAACACCTTAAAAATCTTCCATATCTCTCAGTTTAGCTGAGATTCTAATCAAAAGGGGAAATTGTTAAAAAAGTGATCACAGAGCTAAAATAGAGTCATTTATGCTAAGCCCCCTTCCTCTAATTGAAGGTTCAGCCTCTCCAGAAATGTAACCTTTAACCAATCAATCCAGAATAACCTGGTCAGTCCTAGTAGGAAATTCACCAGATGTATCCTTTCCATCCCCCTAAGGAGGTGACCTTGCTGAAACCAGGTACTCTAATAAACTTTTCCTGCCCCCTTTCTGCCTTTAAAAACTTTTCCTTTCTACAGCTCTTTGAAGATCCTTTCTGTTGGCTAGATGGGATCCTGCCCAATTTATGAATCCTTGAATAGAGCCAATTAGGTCTTCAAATTTACTCGGCTGAATTTTTTTTTTTCAAGTAGGCTTCCTGCCCAGCCCAGGGCTGAGCTCACAACCCTGAGATCAAGACCTGAGCTGAATCAAGGGTGGGAGCCTTAACCAACTGAGCCACCCAGGCACCCACAATTTCATTTTAACATCCAGATCAAGTCATGTTGGGACTGAGCTTTTGCACACCACAGGAAAGCAATTCTTGGGTAAACTTGAGGGTCTGCCAAGTAGAAAGATGAGTCCACAGCTCTCCAGTCATGATACAGAGGCACTGTGGGAGGTTCTTCCCGCCTGAAACTTCGGCAAAATTCTGCTGATTCATCCTCACACAGCGGAATTCTTAAGGGGGAGGAGGACTAGGGGAGCTGGGAATACCCTAGACCATGTGACATGGAGAGGAAGCTTGGCCAAGGGAGCTCCAATACTGTGGCCTGAATGCAGGCTTTGTTCAGGTGGGAGGAACCTGGTGCCTTTTAGCTCTGAAATAAAGAATTGAGGCGTGAATCCACTGGTCTTGCTAGGTTTTGTTCTATTCACTCTCATAGAGAAACCTATTTCAAGTAGGCTATTGCTACAAGGAGAAAGAGATTCCTGTGGGTTAACTCTAAATGTAGTTTGGGGCTTCTTAACAGGGTCTAGGGGAAAAATAACACCTAGCTGTTGAAGGGAAATTGTGGCTATCTACCTCCTCAAGCCAGTTGATTCTCTGGGGATTTCCACCTCAGAAGTTACTTCCTGAGAGAACTTCAGCCTGGAAGGGTGGTGCCCTCACTACACAATATGACGCATGTACAAATATCGTGTAATATTTCTTGGTTTTATTTTTCTCCAGGGAGAAAGCCTGGATTAGAGATACGTGGTGGGAAGAGGGAGCTGAAGATTCCCAGCAACTTAACTCACCACTTAGCACCAACTAACTGGTGGTTATCGGCCTTACCTCACAACTGCCCATCTTTTGGGACTCAACTTTCTTCTCCCCTTCTCAGTGTGGGCTAATTGACCCACATTTAGCTCTCCTATCAGGTACCTCCCCTTTCCTGGACTATGAGTCAAGGAGGACAGGCTCTTTCTTGAGTAGTGTCCCCAGTGGCTAATGTAGAATTAACTCTGTACACACTTATGAAATGGGCCGAGTGGATGAGTAAGTTAATGAGTGAATTCCTAGCCCTTATAGTGGTTTCTCGAAATAGCCCACTTTCTTGTCTATCTCACCAACTAAATTGAAGGTTGTTTTGGGAAAGAAGCTGTTTGCCTTTTTTCAACAGGACTGTGTATCCCAGTGCCAAGCATAGTGCCTGACCAAAGTATTTAAAATATTGAAAGGAGAAGGGACAGGGTGATCCTGATCCTTTGTTTGTCTCCCAGTTGGGAAGGGCAGATGAACATGTATGGAAAAATCTGAGAACCATAAACAGCTAAGCTGACAGCTGTGACATTCAGAGGGCACAAGATGCCCTGAGGAGAGATGGTACCAGTTGGAGAAGGATTGCCTGGAGACTGAGAGAACCAGAAAGCTCTGCCCCAGGAAGAACTGGTCGGGGTGATGGACTGTGTTAGCAGAGTTTGGTGGGGACAGCATTGGGAGTTTGATAATTTCTGAAAGGAAGGGAGGTTTTGCTAACTGACCAAAGCCAATTGGATTTAGGTTACAGACACCAAGTGGTTAGGTGAGAGAGAGCTCTAGAACCTTTTTCTCCAACCTCATTGCCTGGAGCTGGACTAAAATGAAAGCAGGTGGAATTCAGCCTCCCAGACAAGTCTATTTTAGCAGACAAGATAATGAGAGTCACACCATTTTTGGTAAACTCACTCCCCACTGTCTAATCTCTGGGCACTTGATAAGTGCTTTGCATGAAAAGTTCACTCAAAACAGATGTACCAGCATGGTAGTGGCAGGAGAATCCACTACACTTCTCCTGGATCAGAATCCATTGTCAAGTGATAGAATATAAACCCAAAGGCAATCCTAGGCCTGGAATGCTCCCCAAAGAAAATTAGGCTACTGTGCCCATTAGATTGTTATTCCTAATTCAAGCAAGTGTGGGGATTTCTAGTCATATACTAAAGTTTCAACAATGAAATTATATTTTGAATTCCCTTTATGTTAATTGCCTCTTCCCCTAGTGCATATTTACACAGAGAATGTTGGAGAGCTGGCCTCAAATGCTAACCCTGCTGCAGTGTTTATTTCTGATTAGGGCTCTTTAAATGATAATTAACCATCCCTCAGATTTGAATTAGAACTAATGTATCCACCTATATGTTACACAATGCATATGCTGACGTATTTCAAAGTAAATCACAGACAGCATTAACACAGAGGATTATGAAACATTCTAAGTGTAGAGAGAGTTGGCATTATTGTACATTGTGGAGGGGGTGAAGTCCTCTTGGGCAATGAGGAGAAGTTGACCCCTGATGGGGAGATACCAACACCTGACTCAACCTCAAATGTGTCAGTAATCTCCTCTTATTTCACAGCCCTTGTCCTCATAGCTCCTGTCCTATCATCTCATGTCCTGAATTATTTTAACAGCTCCCTAACCAACATCCCTACCTCACATATTTTTCTCACCACGCCTCCCACCCCCAGGCAAAGCCATTCTCTTTATCATCATTTGTGTATTCTCTCTAAAGTACAATCTGCTATGAAACTTGATGGTTTAAACCCTTTTAATAGCTTTCCCACTTTCTAGAACGAACCCCTAATCTCTTAATTCCTTAGCTTAGCTTAAATGCCCTCTATAATTTACTCTTTGTAGTGTCACCTCCTGTCACCTCCTGCTTGGATATTGATACTTGGATTAATGTTTTAGAGTTGCCATCCTGCCTGCTTTATCTTATTCATGCCTCAGTACCTTTGTGTCAGATGTTTGCTCTTTTTCGCATTCGCCCAACCCCATGTAACTAGCTGCTACTTATCCTGCAACAGTCTCTCATGATAGAAGAGTAATATACAAAAATCAATTGTATATATATGAGCAATGAGTAATTGAAAATTGAATTAAATATGATGGAAACATTTATAATAACATAAAACAACATAATGTGGGGCGTGTGGATGGCTCAGTTGGTTGAGCCTCCGGCTTCAGCTCATGTCATAATCTTGCGGTTTTTGAGTTCGAGCCCTGCATTGGGCTCTGTGCTGACAGCTCAGAGCCTGGAGCCTGCTTCTGATTCTGTGTCTCCCTCTCTCTCTTGCCCACCCCCCTCACTCTATGCCTCTCTCTAAAAATTAAAAACATTAAAAAAAACGTGTTTAGCGATAAATTTGACAAAATACAGTTGATTTTTGGACAAGGTTTGGAACCGCACAAGATTATTTATATTCAGATATTTTTCAATAAATACAGTACCAGTACTGTAAATGTATTTTACCTTTTTATGATTTTCTTAACATTCTCTTTTCTCTAGTTTATTGTAAAAATACAGCATATAATACATATGACATACCAAACATGTGCTAACTGACCACTTATGTTATCAGTAAGGCTTCCAGTCAACAGTAGGCTATTAGTAGCTAAGTTTTGGGGTAGTCAAAAGTTATACGTGCATTTTTGACTGTGTGTGTGGGGGGAGGGTTGGCACCCCTCACTACCACATTGTTCAAGGATCAATTGTATATGCAAGCCTTAGATGCTAGTAACTATAAAACCTTGATGAAAAAAAGGACCAAATACAGTACTAAAAATTCTTAAATTTTCTTCTTTTAAAAAAATTATTGAGACATAATTTACATACAGTATAATCCAACCTTTTCGTGTATAGTTCTAGTTTGACAAATGTATTAGTAATATAATCATTACCACAATTAATATATGTAACAATTCCCTTTTCTTCCCCCAATTCCTCTGTGTTTCTTTCTAATTAACCCCTCCCCTCCACTAGCTCTGGTTAACCACTCATCTGGTTTTTTGTTTTTGCCTTTACCAGAATGCCATAAAGTAAATACACTTTTGAGTCTGGTTTTATTCACCTAGCCATAATGCTTTTGGAATTCAATCCTGTTGTTACACGTATCAGTATTTCATTCCTTTTTATTGTAGAGTAGTATTCTACAAGTCAATATTTTCACCAGTTGAGGTTCATTTGGGTTATTTCCAGTTTTTGATGGTAATGAACAAAACTGCTATAAACTGTCATTAACAGGTTTTTTTTCGAACATAAGTTTTTATTTATCTTAGACAAATATCTAAGAGTGAGTTTGCTGGGTCTTATGGTAAGCATATATTTAACTTTGTAAGAAACTGCCAATCTGTTCTCAAAAGTGGCTGTATCATTTTGTGTTCCCAACAGCAGCTTATCAGACTCGTAGTTGCTCTGTATCCTTAACTGATATTTGGTATCCTCAGTTTTCCCTCCATTCTAACAGGTGTATTATTGGATCTCATTGTAGTTCCCTGATGACTGATGATACTGAACACATTCATGATTTTTTTTCCATATGTAAATCTCCTTTCATAAAGTGTTCAAATCTTTTGCCCAGTTTTTAATTGGATTGTTCATTTCCTTTCTGAGAGCTCTTTATGTATTCTGAACACAAGTCTTTCACCAGATGTATGTTCTGCAAAATTTTCCCTCTGATTCTGACTTGTCCTTTTATTTTCTTAACAGTGGCTAAATGGTTAATTTTATATATCAACTTATTGGCCAAGGAATGCTAAGATTAAATATTATTTCTGGGTGTGTCGGTAAGGATATTTCCAGATGAGATTAACTTTTGAGTTGGTGGATTCAGTTGAATAAATTGGTCTCTTCAGTATGAGTGGGCATCATCCAATAATTTGAGGGCAAAAGGAGAAAACCTCCTATTGGTTGTTTCCCTGAGGAACTCTGACATGCAGTGGCTTTCAAACAGAACATGTTTAATTTTGATAAAGTCTAGCAATTTTTTAAAATGTCATGGTTTGTGCTTTTTGTATCCTCTTTAAGAAGTTTTTTGCCTAACACAAAGTGATAAAGACATTCTTCTCTTTTCTCTTTTAGAGGTTGTATAGTTTTAGGTTCCATTTGGGTCTGTGATCCAACTTGAATTAATTTCTGCCCTTAAGTAAGGCAGAGTGTCATTTATTTATTTTTTTACATTTGGATGTCTAATTGTTCCAGCACAATTCATTGAAAAGGCTATTCCTTCTCCTTTGAATTATCTTGTCACATTTGTCAAAATCAATTGATTGTATATGTGAGGGCTTTCTCTAGATCCTCACTTCTGCTCTACTGAATTAAAGGTCTAAGGCCAGTCCTACACGTTCTCACTACTTTCCAGTAATGTCTTGTAGTTTTCCAGTAAGTCTTGAAATCAGCTAGTGTGATCCTCCAACTTTATACTTCTTTTTCAAAATTCTTTGGCTATTCTAGAACTATTGACTTTCCACATACATTTTAGGATTAGCTTGTCAATATATATAAAAAAAAAAACCTGCCAGGATTTTGACTGGGATTGCAATTTATAGCTCAGTTTGGGAGAAATGAATCTTAACAATATTGGCTCTTCTAATCTATGATGTTGACCTTGATTACCCTGCTGAAGTAATGTCTGTCAAGTTTATCCATAGTAAAGTTATTCCTTTTCTCACCTTTTCTATACGGTACTGTTTGTAAGGAGGTCACTAGGCACAGCCCACACTTAAGGAGTGGAGAATTATGAGCCATCTTCTAGACAGTGGAGTATTACATAAATTATTTGGCACTCTTTTGCATGAGAGATTTCTCTTTTCTCCATTTATTTATTTATTCAATCATTCACTTATATCTGTATGGACTCATAGAGATTCCTTTTAATCTTTGGGTTAGAATAGTTTATTTCATTGTTCAAATTACTCCAGTTTTGGCTATTGGAAATGTTTCCAGTTGGCTCCTGTGTGCCTTTTATATGCCCCATCATTGTGGTGGGTTGTTTTTGAGCATGCCCTTGCTTTTTGGGGCTATAAGATTCTCCAAGTTCATTTTTACATTTCCTACCCAGCCCTAGGGTTAGCCATTTCTCCAAGGAACCCTGGTTCCTTTTGTTGAAGAAGGGTACTAGAAATCAAGATTTGGGCTCTAGGAGGGCTCATTCTTCTAGGCCCTCTCAGCTGAAAGAGCAAGAAAATATATGCTCGCATATATATATATAAATATATATAATAAACATTTCTGTATGGAACCATCTGTATCTGTGTTAAACTAAACATGAGTTCATACTGATGCCTTCAACTTTAATCTATTAGCGCAAGGATCATTCTGGCCTCCTTCTCACTTCAACAGTGAGAAACCTGGCTCCTACCATCCACCATGCATTTACTTAATTGTTCATTTCCAGAACACATGTGTAATAGTATAAGAATCGTTAACACAAGGAAACAGGCTTATCCACTCGAATATAGTGCTTATGGATGCCACTCATTTCTGAAGTCGCTAAGGTAACTCGGCACTTTGAGCATACTGTATGACCCAGCCATTCTACTCAGGTATTTACCCAAGAGAAATGTAATCATATGTTCATACAAAGACTTATACACAAGTGTTCATAGCACCTTTATTTTTAACAGCCCCAAACTAAAACAACCCAAAATGTCTATTAATAGAAAATGGACAAATTTGATATAGTCAAACAATGAGATACTATTCAGCAATAAAGAGGGATGAACTATTAGTACATGCACAATACATATGAATCTCTAAATGATTACTGAGTGACAGAAGCTAGACTCTGTTTAGCTGTCAGCAGAGAGCCCAATTCAGATCCAGATCCTCTCTCCCCCGGCACCTCTGCTCCTCCCCTTCGCGTTCTCTTTCTTTCAGGAAAAAACAAAAAAAAGTGTATGCCTAAAACTCCTCATCCTTTTTAACTCTCTGGCAGTGCTTCCCAAACTTTAATGTACACATGAATCTCCTAAGGGTCGCGTTAAAATGGAGATCCTGAGCTTCTAGTCTAGGGGGGCAACTTGAAATTCCGCATTTCTAACAAGCACCCAGGTGGTGCAATTGCTAGTCTGTGGTCCCATGCTGAATGTAAATGCAGTTCATCAACTTTAGTTGGAATCACCTGGGGAGTTTTTGGAACCTGAAGATACTTTGAACACAGAGATGAGGATTCTTATAGGCGTGTGGCAAAGTCTGGAAGTGCACTTTTCACAAGACCCTCAAAGACTCTAATGCTCTGATACTCCATGACCAGATGTGGGAATACATTAATCAAGGGCTTGCAAACCAACTTGGCCATGTTCTCTAACATATTCAATAATTTGAACCAAATTTCCAGACATCATTTTAATCCTTTCAAGTTTTCCTCCCACACTTTTTATTCTTCAACTTTTGTTTGTATAAAATAAATAGAATTGGAGACCCATTGAGCAGGTGAAAGTCCAGACATCATTGTATGAGGAAGAAGGGAGGTAATTTAACACCTATAACTACAAAGGATTTATTGTGCTTTGGGTAACAATTGAGAAAAGACTCCTTCTTCTTTTTTTCTCTTTAATCTGGGCAATAAGGCTATAGAAAAATTTCAGATTGAAGTTAGGCAAACTGGGATTCTTAGTTATACAAATAGCACTCTAAAGTTGGGAAAGTGTACTCCTTGAGCCTGTATTTTTTTTTTCTTTTTACTAAATGGGGATAATAATACCAGTTTTGCAATAAATTGGGCATAATGCAGAGGAAAACCAAGGAACTTCCTTTCAATAAGTAAAGTAAAATACAGTTAATGGAAAAGAAAATACAAATGGAGTTTATATATATGAAGTAAGCCTTAACTTGATTCCCAGCAAGAGAAATGCATATTAAAACTACAGTCAGGAACATTTTTTACCCATAATATTGGCAAAGGTCATTTTATATACTGTGTTGACAAAAGCATGAATTATAGGCACTTGCATACCCTGATGGTAAGAATATAAACTAACACATCATCTGTGGAGACCAATTTGGGCATGTCAATAAAAAATAAGATCTTTATACACCTTGAACCAGAAATTACACTTCTAAAAATTTATACTATAAGTACTATACATAGGAAATAGAGCATTTATTGTAGTATTGTTTCTGATATCAAAATATTAGAAACATAAATTATCATCGATAATATATGTAATACATGTAATCTATATAATATTATGCAGCTATTAAATGGATGACACATATTTATATGGAAGGATCTCTTAATACATATATGTATAAACGCATATGGTGGAAAGAAAGTGTCTAAATATCCATCCATTGATGAATTAATAAAGAAGACATGGTGTATATATATACAATGGAATATTACTCAGTTATCAAAAAGAATGAAATCTTGCCATTTGCAACAACATGGGTGGAACTAGAGTGTATTATGCTAAGCAAAATAAGTCAATCAGAGAAAAACAAATACCATATGATTTCACTCATATGTGGAATTTAAGAAACAAAACACATGAATATAGGAGAATGGAAGGAAAAACAAGATGAAAACAGTGAGCCAAACCATAAGAGACTTAAATATAGAGAACAAACTGAGGGTTGCTGAAGGGGAGTTGGGGGAGGGTGGGCTAAATGGGTGACAAGCATTAGGAGGGTATTGTTGGTGATGAGCACTGGGTTTTATATGTAAGTGATGAATCACTGGGTTCTACTCCTGAAACCAATACCACACTGTATGTTAACTAACTTGAATTTAAATAAATAAAATTTAAAACTAAAGTAAAATAAATAAATAAAATTTTAAGATAATAGTGATTCTAATTCTTGAAACGGACTCTAATAATACATGATACTTATAATTTTATCATAATCCTATGAGATAAATCATAATATTTTATGAAGTTTGGGATTAGAATTCAGGAACATAAAAAATTAAGGCAACATGACATGAAATTATTGTAAGTACAGAAGATTAAGACAATAAAAATATGAAATATGTTACAAAAAACACATATGATGAATATACATGTATTTATTTGTACAGAAAATCTCTGGAAGTATTTACAAGAAAATGTTAATAGTAGCTATATTAAAAAAAATTTTTTAAGTTTATTTATTTTGAGAGAGAGAGAGAGAGAGAAGGGCAGAAAGAGAGGGAGAGAATCCCAAGCAGGCTCTGTGCTGTGGGACTCAAACCCATGGACCTTGAGATCACAACCTGAGCTGAAACAGTCAGATGCTTAACCAACTGAGCCATCCAGGTGCCCCTTAATAGTAGCTATCTGTTGGAAAGAGAATTTATTCCAGGAAAATAGGTTGATGGGAAAATTGTATGCCCTTTTCTTCCTTTTAAAATTTTATTTATTTTTACTTTTTTTTTTTTTTTTAATTTTTTTTTTCAACGTTTATTTTATTTTTGGGACAGAGAGAGACAGAGCATGAACGGGGGAGGGGCAGAGAGAGAGGGAGACACAGAATCGGAAACAGGCTCCAGGCTCTGAGCCATCAGCCCAGAGCCCGACGCGGGGCTCGAACTCACGGACCGCGAGATCGTGACCTGGCTGAAGTCGGACGCTTAACCGACTGCGCCACCCAGGCGCCCCTATTTTTACTCTTTAACTTTTTATTTTACAAAATGTTCAGGCCTAGGTGAAGTGTGCAAAAAATATCAGAAAATTCTTGTATCTTACTTTGCAAATGTTAACACCTTATAAAACTACCATATAGGAAATTAACCTTACTATAGTACTATTAGCTATTTACCGATATTTTTTCGGATTCACCACTAATGCCTTTTTTCTCTTCCAAGGTCACGTGTTCATGTTGCCTTGGTCTCCTCCAATCTAGGATAATTCCTAATTTTTCTTTGTCTTTTGTGACCTTGCTGAATATTGGCCAGATATTATGAAAAATGTGCTTTGAGTTTGGCTAAGGTTTCCTCGTGACAAAATTTAGGGAATGCATTTTTTGGCAAGAGTATCACAGAAGCAGTGCTGTGCTCTGCTCAAAGCATCATCATATCAGGAGGCTCCGATATCAATATGTCTCGTGAGCTTGACTCTGATCATACAGTTAACTGAGGTTCCGCCCCTGAAAACTTACTCTTTTCCCCTTTGTCATGGGAATATGCTTTGAGGCTGTGCAAATATTTTTCTTAATATATTTACCCCAGTAACATCAGCAATTCAAGTTAGTTAACATACAGAGTAGTATTAGTTTCAGGAGTAGAACCTGGTGATTCATCATTTACATTACATTACATTCATACATTTACACCCAGTGCTCATCCCAACAAGTGCCCTCCTTAATGCCCATCACCCAAAAACCAAAGATGAAGGCATCACAATTCTGGACTTTAAGCTGTATTACAAAACTGTAATCATCAGGACACTATGGGTGATTCTTAGTTACAACTAATACTGTAGTGTTTGCTGATTAGTAAATTATATTTTCATCATAGCTTCTATATTTAGAGATTGGAATTCTGCTGTAAGAGCTTTCCCTCTCCCACTTTAATTACTTATTTACTTCATTATTTATGTCACAATGAACTCATAGATATTTACTTTATTCTGTGCATTATTTCAACTATCATTGACATTTTGTCACTCAAATTATCCCAGATTTCACCATTCAGAAGAGCAAGTTGAATTTGGCCAATGTGTCCTTTTTAACATGTCCCTGTTATTGTTCACGTTTTTTGTTCATTTTTCTATCAAGTGTTTGGTTGTTTGTCCCTTAATGTCTAAGAAGTTTTTTAATATTAACCCTTTGTCTAGGATAGATGTTACAAAGTCTTTCTTTTAAATTTTATACTACATGAATATTATATTTATACTATTAATGCAATGGCCTACATCTGCAAACAAAGTCCAGCCCTGCCAATGCCTATCCCAACTATCTGACAGAGAAGAAACCACACTTACTGTGGTATATAACCCAAGTTATATAGCCACTTCTCAGGCAATATCATCTTCCAATACAAAGAATGTGGCTAGAATATTTATATTGCCTCAATATTACTGTAAGAAATACTTTTCTCAGCCACTCCTGGCCTCCCCATTCTTCCTGATGAATAAATCCTATATAACCAATCCCAGACATTCTCTGGACAGGTTGTAGTCTCATACTCTTCAATGCCTTTCTATATTCTGTTCACTTTGCCTGTGATGCCATTCATTTACTGATTCATTTATTCATTGAAGAACAAATTTATTGGTTGTTTGTTTTGTTTTCTTTTTACCGATTAAGATTGATTTTTTAATTTGCCAGTTAGTTTACTGATTGCCAATTACATTCCAGTCATTGTGCTCGGTGTCAGGGATATTGTGGTAAACAAAACATACATGGTACCTGCCCTCTTGGGAGATAGACAATAAATAAATAGAATCAAATATTTGCTTACATGATGTGATAAGCATCAAGAAGTAAATGACTATGGTGGAAGAGAAAATACCAGATGGGAGCAACAACAGAGAGTAATTAGGAGTGGCTTCCTGGCCACCTGCCCTGTGAAGCATTTCCTCGCCAGCCCACACTCCCACCTCCACTCAGTCATTCACTCTTCTGTTCTCCAAAGTCATTTGCTTCTACTTCTGACTTGACACCTCTCTTTTGTAGTTAGTTGTTTCTGTAGCCACACCTCTAAGTACTAGACTATTAGTTTTCTCAATGCAAGGAGGGTACAGGGGAAAGCATATGGAATTTGGGAGTCAGAAAACCTGACTGTGAATTATAGTCTTCTATGTAAATGCTGGGATACTTGGAGAATCATCCAAACTCATGATTTTAGTCCAGGTTCCTTGGAAGTAGAGCTGGCAGTATCAAGGCTTGTGTATGGATAGATTATTTGGGAAGAAACTGAAAGGAGTAGAAGTGAAGGATGGAAAGCGAAATGAAGAAGGAGAAAGAGCCAACATAAGGATGCATTATTGAGTTGGCCACCACTGCAAGCAATGGGCCCCTATGCCTTGGGAGGAGCCCTATAAAAATGGTCTCTGATGAGGGGAGTATTCATCTGTTGGCCATTTCCCCACTGACCGAGGAAGCCCACATGAGCACAGACCTCCGCCCCCTTCATTGCTAAGTTTCACAATATATAAGCTACCAGTAGATGCAACAAGCCGCTCATCTGAGATGTCACAGACACCCCAGGGCAGGAAGTTGGAGAACACACCCAAGGATAGATACTGTCCGGTTGTATCTGAGTGAGGCTGGGCAGTCTCATAGAACTGGCTGATGAGGCAGTGATTAGAGTAAGGGATATGATGAGAGGGTTTAAACTTGAGGCATCTGATGCCCTCATTTAGAAAATAGACACAGGAGCAAAGCCTGCCTCTTTGGCATGTGAGAGTTAGATGAGATGCCCTATGTGGAAATGTTCTATACCCAGAAAACACTTATGCAAGTACTAGTCACTATTGCCATGATAGCAATCTTCAGTTTATAACCTTAGGAAAATACATCACACACAATTAAAAACCTAATGTGAGTTTTGTTAATAAGTAAGACTGAGGAGTCAATCCCAGGCTCTTTACCCAAGGTCCCTACCCATGTAAGATTAAAAAATATATATTTCATTCACTCCACATTCCTTCTGCATTCAATTAGATGTAAATTAAGTTAATGGTGGCAGAAGAGATACTTTTGAAATAGGTTACTGAAAATGTTTTAGGCCATGCCTTAAAGAGAGCTAGGAAAAGGTTTATTTGCCTATGGAATGTGAGCCCATTAATGTGCTTAATTTCCTTTGGTTTTGTCCATTGTCTGATAAATACTCAAACAGAATTTGAGTGAGAAATCATTCAGAAAGGGTTCTCTCTGTCTTAAAAGCTTATAAACCACGGGGCAGACAGGGCAAAGCAAATTGCATTCAGTCATAAACAATAAAGCAGGCATAGCATGTTGACAGAGTCAATAGTTACCCATGATAATGGACTAACAGGACTGAAGTCAGGCAGCACCAACCAGGGAAGATTTCATTACGACTTACTTCATTTCAATTAGCACTTGCAGATCCTATGATAGATACAGCCAGTCAGTGTTAGGCAATGGGGCTGCAGGGGTAGTGAGGGTGACAGACAAGGAAATTAGCAGTAAGAGCAAGTGTCATAAATGCTATCAAGAGAGCCTCACAGAGGTGTTAATGGAGGGTAGAAAACGGGTACAAGTAAAGGGCACCTAAGTCATCTTGCAGGGGAAGAGAGAAGGGCCCAGACAGTTTTCCAAAAAGAAGAGATACTTCACCTATGCCTATGCCTTGATGGAGGAGTAGACATTAATTGAATGGCATGAAGGGGAGAGGTCATGTTAGGCAGAGTTAATAGCCTGGACAAAGCCCTAGGGATTGGAGAGAACATGGTGCTTTGGAGGAATTGCAGGAGGGTTAGCATTCAGGAAGAAGGAGAACATGCAGGGATGAAGTGAACAATGAGGCTACAAGGAATTAGTGGGGGCAGGGTCATATGGAACCTTCTGTGTCAGAAGGATGCATTTCAACTTTCCTAAGGGGAAAAGGCAAGTCACAGTGGGATGTGCAATCCTATCAGTGCTTTCTAGAAGCAGTGGGATGATGCAATCCTATCAGTGCTTTCTAGAAAGATACCTCGGGTCATGGTGTGAGAGTGGAAGATAAAGTGGGGTTGGATACATGTGAGTGTAGAGAGCTCATTTTGGAAATGACGATAGTAGTCAGTCTGAGGAGAGAGGATAATGATCTGTGGCAGTATAGTAGGGATAGAGAAGAAGTAATAGATTCTCAGAGGGAAATCAACAAATCGACATGCTGGTGACCATTTGTTTGAATATGGGAGAAAAGGGAGGTGGTGGACCAGATGGACAATTGTGCCATTTGATAAAGAGAATAAAAAAGTTCATGGAGAAAGTAGAGCAGAATTGGAAGAAGAGTCGAAATGTGGTTGTAGGAGACATCAACTCAGAATGTTTTATTTTTCTCTATTTTCCTTTAGGACAAGGGACCCTTATATAAAATTTTTGTACATGAAAAGGAGTATGATCCTCAAAGGGTCTCAGGACTCCCACAAACGGTTGTGTGGTCTATCCCAGCAAAAGTGTATCTAGCCAAAGAGAATAAGTGGGGCTAATATGCAGCCTATGAATGGTCCTTAGGTGTGTGTGGCCAGGGCCACATCTGTCTGGAGGAAGAGGCACCTGTGCTGAATACTTTCCATTTGCCTCTCTAGATCCAGTTCCCACCTATTACCCTCCTCTGTTCGTTGGGTGGCTGGCCTGCATGGACTGTATTCCTCAAGCCCACCTTCTGGCTGGTTCTACCAGTAGGAGGCACTGGCAGGATATCAAAGTGAAGAATGTTAGTTTCTCTCAGCTTCCTCTCTGCTGGATGGCTATTGATGACTGAGGGTCACAGCTCCCATAGCTACAGCTCCTGTTAGATTTTGAGTATAGGGTTCTCTCCTCTTGCTCCTCAGGGATAGGGTGGTAATGACATCCCACCATTGCTAGCCCCAGGGTGCTGTGGCATTTCTTGTGGATTTCTCTAAATCCTGCCCACACCTTTGTAAATGATGTGTTCTTTATACTGTCCTCAACTATTCATTTCTAAGTCATCATTAGTTTCTTGCTAGAACCAGAACTGATTCTGAATATTTTTCTGTTTAACACAAAGCAACATCTTCATTCACTTACCCATGTATCTGTAGAGCTATGACAGTCATAGGAGCCCCTGTTTCTAATTCTTACAAAGGTGCTGTATAGAAAGGGGTGCCTATGGGGTCTGAAACACAGGCAGCCTTAACCCATCAAGGAAGTAGGACCAGACTAACTTTTTAGTCTGACACGAAGTTTGATTTGGAAGCAAAGACAGAAGATAGTATGTTTGAGTCTGTTCAAGCTGCTACAACAAAGTACCAGAGACTGGGTGGCTTATAAACAACAGAAATTTATTTCTCATGGTTCTGGAGGCTAAAAGCCCAAGATCAAGGTGTCAGAAGGGTTGGTAAGAACCCTTTAAGAATCTTTAAGGGTTACATTTTCAACATATGAATTGGGGGTGGGGGTGGTCACAAACATTAAGAGCCTAGCAGTGGAGAAGAGGAACATGCTCAGAGTCTCCAGACCCTGAGGAGAAGCCCTGTGGATTGTCAGTGTCAGGTATCAACATCCATCCATCAAGCCTTCCTTTAGAATTGGGAATGGGCTCTTGGGGATTATTTGGGTGGGAGTAGAATGGCAGATGTCAACTCCCTACCAAGGAGGAATCCTCCCCTTTTCTAAGTCTCTCCCTTTCCTCCCCAACCATACCCTTCCCCTGCCCTGGCCAAATAAAACTCCTACTTTTCTTTAATGCTGGAATCAAGTTCAAGAGAGTATCTTAGTTTAACAAGATACTGGGAAAGCTTTTAATCTTCACTCCCCCCAATGCAATAGAGGTAGAGAAATTGTTATTTATAAAATTTGGGGGTTTTTTATGTGCGTATTTAGAGCCAATTATTTATTTGCCAACAGCTGTCAAGTATCACCTAACACTGGATCACTGTATCTGTTCTCTGGTGGTCTTCTGACCTCTAATGAGGTGTGCCAGGGCTACAGCAGGATGGGTGAATGCAAAGGCATAATAAGTAAAAGGCAGATGGAGGAGAGGCAGGGTGGGGCAAGCATCCGACCCTTCCCATGATGGCAGTCAGGCTGAGGCCAGTAGTGAGGATGACCATGGGCAGGCACATGTTCTCACTCCATGTTCACATTCACTTATGATCTTATGCCGACAGCTCTGCATATGTGGAGTGGGCCATGCTGGAGGCCTACATATTTCCAGATACTTGACCCAGCTGTATATGGAAGCCTGAAATCTTCCAAACACGAAGCAAAGGGTCAATGGAGGCCTGTGAGCTTGTTCCCCAAGCCTTTCTGTACTCAGTAACAAAATGCCTCATCTCATCACCAAGGCCCCATTGGGTCCCCTTCTTCCTCTGACTCTTTCCAAACTTTGGGTGGGTGGCACTGTGCTATTTTGGGGTTACTGAGCTATGGGGTGGTGTTGAAGATGCTCTGACATCTCAAATTTATTGCTTAAGTATCTGAATCCTCATTCCAGAGAGTCATAGAGCTTCTAAGAGGCACATATGAAATTTTGCTATAAAATAAAATCAGTGACATTTGATCTGGGGAAATCCCAGAGCAAGTTCTCAAGGTTCTCTTACCAAAGTGATGAATTGACAAGGGGTCCAAACTTGCTCCTGTTTGCCTGCCTTCCCCAGGGGCTCCTAATTTCCTGAGAACCATGCATGAGCAAATGGCCTTACTCAACCCTAGAGAGCTTTAGCCCTCCAATTTGCCTGTTTTTTTTTTTCTATACCTAGCTATTGCTATATATACCGAAGTGGTGGGATCTCCCCACTTCTCTTTCTCTGCCCTACCCACCTTGCCATAACTGAATGAGAGAGAGTTTAAAAATGAGATTAAGATCTGCTTTTCCAAATCTTTCATTTTTTAACGTTTTTCTATTTTTTTCCCTTCTCTTCCTTTCTCTTTTGTTCATTAATTTATCCAGTTATTCATTTATTACATTGTATCTGGGGTCTGAGCCTATGCTAACTAGCACCCCTTTCACCATTAGGATTTAGACTTAAGTTTGAGGATACCTGGATGATTTGTGAGGTGGGCCTATCATGGGCCTGTATTCCTGAGGGATAGGAGTCTCCTCAGAAGACTCACTCCAAATGAGACAAAGGTGAGGACACCTACTTAAGGTTTATTTGCAACAAACCAGGACTGGGGTGTGCTTTGGGGTGGTCTTGGTGGGATTTTGGAAACAGCATAGTGACTGTCACTCATATATCTTCTGGCCTAGCACCCAAGAACTTGTGCTGGGTCCTAAGGTGAGAATGTTGGGATAAAAGGGCAAGTGAAAACTAAAACAGCTCTTCACTCAAACATCCCTAGGTTACAAAAGCAGCAGCAGCCAACACAGCAGCCCAGAGCCAGGTAGATGTTAGCATACTTCACTCTGGGTAGGCACAGCTTTGGCTCGGTGTGGGCACCAACATGGAGGTCATGCCTCAAAAGGCCACTTTCAGTGTCAGCAGCAATGAAGACAGCCCAGTAAGCACCAGCATGTAAGAAAGAAAGTGGCAGGTGCCATGCATAGTGGCAGGGCCATCATGCTCAATATCTATAAGAAAATCACTGAAGAATCCTAGACGTTGGGAATAAACTTGATATAAGGATGTATGGTTGGAACATCCACAGACTACATTTGGGTTAATCCAGAGAGCACTGTTTTATGTCTCTTGTAATTAAGATCCTGCTCCAGCAGCTGAGTTTGGGGCACGCAGACTGTCATACATTCCTTAAAGCCAACTTAGTTCCACACAGGATTTGTAGGAGCTTTACATGAAAGCTTTGGATATAAAAGGGCTAATTTTTTAAAAAGAAAATAAAAGAACCATAGTCAAGAAATAAAGACTGGAAGGAAGGGAAGAAAAGGGGTGTTGCCTTAGAAAACCTAGTGAAGCAAATGTTCTTGCTTGACTTGAAACCCTATCTCTTTTGGGTTTAATTCTTGATAATGCACACTCTATGCCTAATCAAGATCCACACAAAGATTAAATTCAGTTATTCAGGCAGAGATGCCTCCCCCCCCCCCCCCCCAGTGTATTACGGTGCCCAAAGTTTCCACAGTTCTGCATGGTTAGAGAGCTACCTGGAGTCGTTGAACTTAGTTTGAATAGATTGTTGGGAAACTCTGATTATCACATCCCTGCTCTGGTGTCACAAACACCCTATTTTAGGGTGTTCAGTAACAAACTGAGTGCCAAGCTGAGGGGTCATATACATGGCTGAGGGAGCTGGAAATGCCCTGTGTTCATGGCCAATCCTTTACCTCTCTGCTGCCTTTCATCCTCACAGTGATGCCAGTAGATGGGTGGGCAGGAACAATTATCTGCACTGTGCAGGTGAAGAAACCACAAGACAGAGAGGGCCATGGCCCACCCAGGGCCACATTTGCATGCCGGGCTGATGTTCGAACATAGTTCTCCAGTTCTACGTTCTAGCTGCACTGCCCCTGCTTGACTGTAGGTCTGGAATGGTAAGTCGCTCTGATTTTTCTACTAGCACTCTGGAAGACTGATGCTCATCTAGGTTTGAAAACCTCACTCCTCTAAACTGTCTGTCCTCAGCCAGAAGACTCCAGGGGTGAATTGTCTCAGGTTAAATGTGGTTGATAAATATAGGAATCTAATTGCTAAATGTGATTCGTGGATAAGAAGAAGATATGGTCCTTGAATGAGGAGCATACATCCTGATGGAAAATTGAGGCAAGTATCAAAGAAATGGCAGTTCTTTTTTACTTAATACTTTCAGATGTTTTTATATATCCAAAGTAAAATCATTCCTACAGAGCCAAAAGAGAGACTGGCACTAGATGGATGGATCCCACTTGGATCCCACTGATGCCCGCAGTCAGAATTTGCATGTCCAGAGTGGGCAGAAGAGGGCCTACACCTGTCTGGGAGGGGGACCCCCACACACACACACACATGCGCACACATGCATACACACACACACACACACACACACACACATACACACATATACACTATCCTGTCCTCTCAGTGTGGAAAGGTCTAGGAAAATGGCAACTGACCTATAGTCATCTTTGACCCCTTAGGAATTCAAAACTGCTATAACTAGACATCTCCAAGAATGTTCAAGGACCTCAGATTATTATAGATAGTTAGAGCTAGATGTCGGGAAGATGGAGGCGTAGGAGGACACTGGGCTTATCGCGCGTCCTGCTGATCACTTAGATTCCACCTACACCTGCCTAAATAACCCAGAAAACCGCCAGAAGACTAGCAGAACGGAGTCTCAGAGCCAAGCGCAGACGAGAGGCCCACGGAAGAAGGTAGGAAGGGCAGAGAGGCGGTGCCCACTCCACGGACTGGCGGGAGGGAGCCGGGGCAGAGGGGCGGCTCCCAGTCCAAGCAGAGCCCCCGAGTCTGGCTGGCAAAAGCGGAGGGGCCTGACGGAGTGTGTTCCCACAGCAAGCGCGACTTAGCGTCTGGCAGGTCATAAGTTAACAGCTCTGCTCTGAAAGCGGGAAGGCTGGAGGACAAAGGGAGGGAGAGTTGCTGAGCCCGGGGACACAGAGCTCAGTTTGGCGGGAACAAAGGCGCTCGCCAGCGCCATCTCCCTTGCCCATCCCCCAGCCAAAATCCCAAAGGGATCCAGTTCTTGCCAGGGAACTTGCTGGCTCTGTGCAAACACCCAACTCTGTGCTTCTGTGGAGCCAAACCTCCGGCAGAGGATCTGACTCCTTCCCGCTGCCACAGGGCCCCTCCTGAAGTGGATCACCTAAGGAGAAACGAGCTAACCCTACCCCTCCTGCCCCCGTGCACCTTGCCTACCCACCCCAGCTAATAGCCAGATCCCCAGCATCACAAGCCTGGCAGTGTGCAAGTAGCCCAGACGGGCCACACCACCCCACAGTGAATCCTGCCCCTAGGAGAGGGGAAGAGAAGGCACACACCAGTCTGACTGTGGCCCCAGCGGTGGGCTGGGGGCAGACATCAGGTCGGACTGCGGCCCCGCCCACCAACTCCAGTTATACACCACAGCACAGGGGAAGTGCCCTGCAGGTCCTCACCACGCCAGGGACTATCCAAAATGACCAAGCGGAAGAATTCCCCTCAGAAGAATCTCCAGGAAATAACAACAGCTAATGAGCTGATCAAAAAGGATTTAAATAATATAACAGAAAGTGAATTTAGAATAATAGTCATAAAATTAATCACTGGGCTTGAAAACAGTAGAGAGGACAGCAGAGAATCTCTTGCTACAGAGATCAAGGGACTAAGGAACAGTCACGAGGAGCTGAAAAGCGCTTTAAACGAAATGCAAAACAAAATGGAAACGATGACGGCTCGAATTGAAGAGGCAGAGGAGAGAATAGGTAAACTAGAAGATAAAGTTATGGAAAAGAGGAAGCTGAGAGAAAGATAAAAAAATCCAGGAGTATGAGGGGAAAATTAGAAAACTAAGTGATACACTAAAAAGAAATAATATACGCATAATTGGTATCCCAGAGGAGGAAGAGAGAGGGAAAGGTGCTGAAGGGGTACTTGAAGAAATTATAGCTGAGAACTTCCCTGAACTGGGGAAGGAAAAAGGCATTGAAATCCAAGAGGCACAGAGAACTCCCTTCAGACGTAACTTGAATCGATCTTCTGCACGACATATCATAGTGAAACTGGCAAAATACAAGGATAAAGAGAAAATTCTGAAAGCAGCAAGGGATAAACGTGCCCTCACATATAAAGGGGGACCTATAAGACTCGTGACTGATCTCTCTTTTGAAACTTGGCAGGCCAGAAAGAATTGGCATATCTTCAGTGTGCTAAACAGAAAAAATATGCAGCCGAGAATCCTTTATCCAGCAAGTCTGTCATTTAGAATAGAAGGAGAGATAAAGGTCTTCCCAAACAAACAAAAACTGAAGGAATTTGTCACCACTAAACCAGCCCTACAAGAGATCCTAAGGGGGACCCTGTGAGACAAAGTACCAGAGACATCGCTACAAGCATAAAACATACAGACATCACAATGACTCTAAACCCGTATCTTTCTATAATAACACTGAATGTAAATGGATTAAATACACCAACCAAAAGACATAGGGTATCAGAATGGATAAAAAAACAAGACCCATCTATTTGCTGTCTACAAAGGACTCATTTTAGACCTGAGGACACCTTTAGATTGAGAGTGAGGGGATGGAGAACTATTTATCATGCTACTGGAAGCCAAAAGAAAGCTGGAGTAGCCATACTTATATCAGACAAACTAGACTTTAAATTAAAGGCTGTAACAAGAGATGAAGAAGGACATTATATAATAGTGACAGGGTCTATCCATCAGGAAGAGCTAACAATTATAAATGTCTATGCACCGAATACCAGAGCCCCCAAATATATAAAACAATTACTCATAAACATAAGCAACCTTATTGATAAGAATGTGGTAATTGCAGGGGACTTTAACACTCCACTTACAGAAATGGATAGATCATCTAGATACACGGTCAATAAAGAAACAAGGGCCCTGAATGAGACATTGGATCAGATGGACTTGACAGATATATTTAAAACTCTGCATCCCAAAGCAACAGAATATACTTTCTTCTCGAGTGCACATGGAACATTGTCCAAGATAGATCATATACTGGGTCACAAAACAGCCCTTCATAAGTTTACAAGAATTGAAATTATACCATGCATACTCTCAGACCACAATGCTATGAAGCTTGAAATCAACCACAGGAAAAAGTCTGGAAAACCTCCAAAACCATGGAGGTTAAAGAACACCCTACTAACGAATGAGTGGGTCAACCAGGCAATTAGAGAAGAAATTAAAAAATATATGGAAACAAACGAAAATGAAAATGCAACAATCCAAATGCTTTGGGACGCAGCAAGGGCAGTCCTGAGAGGAAAATACATTGCAATCCAGGCCTATCTCAAGAAACAAGAAAAATCCCAAATACAAAATCTAACAGCACACCTAAAGGAAATAGAAGCAGAACAGCAAAGGCAGCCTAAACCCAGCAGAAGAAGAGAAATAATAAAGATCAGAGCAGAAATAAACAATATAGAATCTAAAAAAACTGTAGAGCAGATCAACGAAACCAAGAGTTGGTTATTTGAAAAAATAAACAAAATTGACAAACCTCTAGCCAGGCTTCTCAAAAAGAAAAGGGAAACGACCCAAATAGATAAAATCATGAATGAAAATGGAATTATTACAACCAATCCCTCAGAGATACAAACAATTATCAGGGAATACTATGAAAAATTATATGCCAACAAATTGGACAACCTGGAAGAAAGGGACAAATTCCTGAACACCCACACTCTTCCAAAACTCAATCAGGAGGAAATAGAAAGCTTGAACAGACCCATAACCAGCAAAGAAATTGAATCGGTTATCAAAAATCTCCCAACAAATAAGAGTCCAGGACCAGATGGCTTCCCAGGGGAGTTCTACCAGACGTTTAAAGCAGAGATAATACCTATCCTTCTCAAGCTATTCCAAGAAATAGAAAGGGAAGGAAAACTTCCAGACTCATTCTATGAAGCCAGTATTACTTTGATTCCTAAGCCAGACAGAGACCCAGTAAAAAAAGAGAACTACAGGCCAATATCCCTGATGAATATGGATGCAAAAATTCTCAATAAGATACTAGCAAATCGAATTCAACGGCATATAAAAAGAATTATTCACCATGATCAAGTGGGATTCATTCCTGGGATGCAGGGCTGGTTCAACATTCACAAATCAATCAACATGATACATCACATTAACAAAAAAAAAAAGAGAAGAACCATATGATCCTTTCAATCGATGCAGAAAAGGCCTTTGACAAAATTCAGCACCCTTTCTTAATAAAAACCCTTGAGAAAGTCGGGATAGAAGGAACATACTTAAAGATCATAAAAGCCATTTATGAAAAGCCCACAGCTAACATCATCCTCAACGGGGAAAAACTGAGAGCTTTTCCCCTGAGATCAGGAACACGACAGGGATGCCCACTCTTACCGCTGTTGTATAACATAGTGCTGGAAGTTCTAGCATCAGCAATCAGACAACAAAAGGAAATCAAAGGCATCAAAATTGGCAAAGATGAAGTCAAGCTTTCGCTTTTTGCAGATGACATGATATTATACATGGAAAATCCGATAGAGTCCACCAAAAGTCTGCTAGAACTGATACATGAATTCAGCAAAGTGGCAGGATACAAAATCAATGTACAGAAATCAGTTGCATTCTTATACACTAACAATGAAGCAACAGAAAGACAAATAAAGAAACTGGTCCCATTCACAATTGCACCAAGAAGCATAAAATACCTAGGAATAAATCTAACCAAAGATGTAAAAGATCTGTATGCTGAAAACTATAGAAAGCTTATGAAGGTAATTGAAGAAGATTTAAAGAAATGGAAAGACATTCCCTGCTCATGGATTGGAAGAATAAATGTTGTCAAAATGTCAATACTACCCAAAGCTATCTACACATTCAACACAATCCCAATCAAAATTGCACCAGCATTCTTCTCGAAAGTAGAACAAGCAATCCTAAAATTCATATGGAAACACAAAAGGCCCCAAATAGCCAAAGGAATTTTGAAGAAGAAGACCAAAGCAGGAGGCATCACAATCCCAGACTTTAGCCTCTACTACAAAGCTGTCATCATCAAGACAGCATGGTATTGGCACAAAAACAGACACATAGACCAATGGAATAGAATAGAAACCCCAGAACTAGACCCACAAACGTATGGCCAACTCATCTTTGACAAAGCAGGAAAGAACATCCAATGGAAAAAAGACAGTCTCTTTAACAAATGGTGCTGGGAGAACTGGACAGCAACATGCAGAAGGTTGAAACTAGACCACTTTCTCACACCATTCACAAAAATAAATTCAAAATGGATAAAGGACCTGAATGTGAGACAGGAAACCATCAAAACCCTAGAGGAGAAAGCAGGAAAAGACCTCTCTGACCTCAGCCGTAGCAATCTCTTACTCGACACATCCCCAAAGGCAAGGGAATTAAAAGCAAAAGTGAATTACTGGGACCTTATGAAGATAAAAAGCTTCTGCACAGCAAAGGAAACAACCAACAAAACTAAAAGGCAACCAACGGAATGGGAAAAGATATTTGCAAATGACATATCGGACAAAGGGCTAGTATCCAAAATCTATAAAGAGCTCACCAAACTCCACACCCAAAAAACAAATAACCCAGTGAAGAAATGGGCAGAAAACATGAATAGACAATTCTCTAAAGAAGACATCTGGATGGCCAACAGGCACTAGAAAAGATGTTCAGCGTCGCTCCTCATCAGGGAAATACAAATCAAAACCACACTCAGATATCACCTCTTGCCAGTCAGAGTGGCCAAAATGAACAAATCAGGAGACTATAGATGCTGGAGAGGATGTGGAGAAATGGGAACCCTCTTGCACTGTTGGTGGGAATGCAAATTGGTGCAGCCTCTCTGGAAAGCAGTGTGCAGGTTCCTCAGAAAATTAAAAATAGACCTACCCTATGACCCAGCAATAGCACTGCTAGGAATTCATCCAAGGGATACAGGAGTACTGATGCATAGGGGCACTTGTACCCCAATGTTTATAGCAGCACTCTCAACAATAGCCAAATTATGGAAAGAGCCTAAATGTCCATCAACTGATGAATGGATAAAGAAATTGTGGTTTATATACACAATGGAATACTACGTGGCAATGAGAAAAAATGAAATCTGGCCTTTTGTAGCAACGTGGATGGAACTGGAGAGTGTGATGCTAAGTGAAATAAGCCATACAGAGAAAGACAGATACCATATGGTTTCACTCTTATGTGGATCCTGAGAAACTTAACAGAAACCCATGGGGGAGGGGAAGGAAAAAAAAAAAAGAGGTTAGAGTGGGAGAGAGCCAAAGCATAAGAGACTGTTAAAAACTGAGAACAAACTGAGGGTTGATGGGGGGTGGGAGGGAGGGGAGGGTGGGTGATGGGTATTGAGGAGGGTACCTTTTGGGATGAGCACTGGGTGTTGTATGGAAACCAATTTGACAATAAATTTCATATATTAAAAAAAAGAAAGAAAGAAAATTAGAGTTAGATGGGTCCCAAGTGTCGAAGGAGAGAGCAATGCGGAGAACAAGAAACAATAGAACATTGCTGGTGAGACAGTAGCAAAGCTTTGATGGCAGAAATTAGCTATGTGTTTGTGATATGCAAGAAGTAATCTGCTAGGGAAAGAGAAGAAAAAGCATTTACTAAGCACCCAACATGTGCCTAATTCTGTACTTTCATGTATACCTTTTTTCATTCTCAAATAGGCATATAGGTATGTATTTTCGTTCTATTCTATAGGTGAGGAAACTGAGACTTAGGGCAGGTTATTTATCCAAGGAGACCCAGACAGTACAAAATGAACCAAGACTTGACATCCAAGTCTTTAAGGACACAAAGTCCATGCTCACCCTGTCACAGACCTGTGCATGTACCTCTCTTTGGTCTAACAAATGCAGCATCTAGTAAGTTCCAGGCTCTGTCCTAAGTGCTTACAAATATCAACTCATTTAATACTGACAGTAACCCTAGGACATAAGTGCTACTATCATCCCCAGTTCACAGATGAGGCAATCGAAAGAAAAAAGAGGTTTTGTAGCCTGCCAAATCCCGTATCTGTGGCAGAGCTGACTGACTGGCTCAGAGCCCATCCTTGTCATATTACTTCATGGTGCTCCTGCACAAATGGGAGTGCATTGGCCAAGCATACACTCTGTGGCAGGCATTATTGGTCCTGTGGTGAGTGCTTTAAACTTATTGACTTGTTTCAGTTCATGTGGTCAGGCAGTCTAGATGCTGAAGGTCCCTAAGGCCACAGGTCATGGTGGCTAGATTATAAGTGTGGGCTCTGGAATCAGTGCCTGGCATTTATTAGTTAAGTGACCTTGGGTAAATAATTTAATCACTCAGTAGCTATTTCCCCATCTGTATAGTAAGAGTCATAATTGCTTCTGCTTCATAGATTTGTGGTAAATATTAATTGAGTTTTTATGCATAAAATGCTTGGATAGTGTCTGAAAGTAGAAAGTGCTGGAGGGTTTTTTTTTTTTTTTTAAGACAAGCAGAGACAGACTCTTAAGTGCAGAGAACAAACCGGCGGTTGCCAGGGGAGAGGTGGGTGGGGGAATGGGTGAAATAGATGGGGATTAAGAATACAATTATCATGATGAGCACCAAGTGATGTATAGAATTGTTGAATCATTTTTTGTATACCTGAAATTAATATAACACTATATTAATTATATTTAAATTTTTTTAAAAAGGCAAACAGAGGAGTTTGCATATAATGCATGAAGATGTGAGGATGTCGTAATGAAATTCTGCCATTGGCTCCAAAGGGTCAGTGTCTACACAGTACTGCAGCCATGACTTCCACCTCCTGCAGGGTCCTTACCAGCCCCAGGACTGGCTGCTTGTGCGTGTTCTCCTTTGGCAGAACAGACATCAGCAGAACATTGGCCACCCACTGTTTTTTATTTTATTTTATTTTATTTTATTTTATTTTATTTTATTTTATTTTATTTTATTTTATTTTATTTTATTTTATTTTCATTTATATTTCAGAGAGAGAGAGTGGGGGAGAGAGGCAGAAGGAGAGAGATAGAGAAAGAATCTTAAGCAGGCTCCATGCTCAGTGTAGAGCCCGACATGGGGCTTAATCCCATGACCCTGGGATTATGACCTGAGCTGAAATCAAGAGTCAGAGGCTCAACTGACTGAGCCACCCAGGCACCCTACCCCCACTGCTATTTTAAGCTGGAGTTAAGGGTTGGCTCTAATTCCAGAAATAAGCTGAAATGGGGAAACTAGGAGGAAATAGGAGGCTATGAGGTGCTAATGGAAATCTGTCTACTCAGGACCAGATTGCTTATCCTTAATAAGTAGCTCAGACTCTGCCATCCTTGAAACAGAGCCTTGACTGTCTGGCAGTTAATTAACTTTTCAAGGCTATTTGACATGGCATAAAATAATAGATGACTCTGCTGTACCAAGATGACTGCTTAGCCACAAGGCCGAGGACTGTGTTTGAGGGACCATTACTGGCAACCTAAAGGCAAGAGGCCCAAAAAGAGCAAGACAAATTAGCAGCGGGCTGATATACCAGGACTGTAACCAGGTCCAGCACTCCCTCCTCCATTATCTCTCCAGCCTGGACCGCCTCCTCCATTTTGGAAACACTGAGGCCCTAGGGATTCACGTGATGAGGTCAGAACTTATAGGCCAGAGCTTTTTCACATGAGATGAGTCCTTGGTCCCAGGAGGAATGGCTGCCTAGCTCTGAATATGTGCTGAGATGAGGAAACACATAGAGCCACAAGGAGTTACCATGATTGTCTCCATCTCTGATGTTCCTCTTTGCCTTGTGCCTCCCACACATGTGCTGAGCTTTTGCACATAATACCTCAATTGCTGATTGTTGCTATTCTCTTAGTTTTATAGAGGAAGAAACTGTGGCCCAGAGGTGTTGAGTAATTGCCCAAGATGGCACATCAAGGCAACAGGTCTGAGGGGGTGGCCACAGATGAGGAAGCCAGAACGTGTAGGAATTTATCCATTTTTTTAAATTTTCTACTGCAAAGGGGCACCACTGAAAGGTTTTAAGCATGGGTCAGGCAAAATCAGACTTGTATTTTAGAGAAGACACTCTGACTGCTGAGTGGAGAATGGATTAAATGAAGGGGGATGAGTTTTGAGTCTAGTGCAGTAGTCCTGGTGAGAGAAGGGGGCAGACTCAAGTGGTGGTGAGGGAATGAAGTGGATGGATTCCAGAGATATTTGAAAAACAAAGGCCTGCTTGCATTTAAGGGATCCCTGGTTAATAATCACATCTCCTTTTCATCAAGTTTTCCAGAGAAGAAACATTCCTTTGTCAAGACAAAAGAAGGAACCTCAGGGGCTGTTCTGAGCAAGGAACAAACTTGGAAGCTCCCCAGGAATTATCATAAAAGTCTTGGTGCTTTACGTATAAACTTTTCAGAAATGTAGTCTAGGCAGTGAGCAGTCAAAAAGTATTGCACAACCCTAAGCACTTGGAAAAGAATTATTCTGGGAATGTTGAGAGTCTCAACATCTTCTAGATCCTTCCCTGTCCAGGCTCCTTAGAGCAGAGCATCAGGGACCTTGGCCACAGAAACCACATGTCTCACAAAAGACAATGCTGACTTCTCCTTCAACTCTGAAGGTCTGTGTTTATAATCCCTTATATCCTCAGTATTTTACTACAATCCGTGTCAAAGTAAATGGAACTGGCAATAATAGATTTATGAAGAAAGTTCGAGGAAGCTAAATGGAGAGGCTTGGCTGAGGATCCAGGGAATGAACCCGACAACCAATTGGTGCCAGGCATTGAAGTGTGTAAACAGAGACCTTCTTGGAAAGCAAGGAGGGAGATGCTCAGTAGCTGAGCCAAGCATGCCCTAATTATGTAAACATTTCCCACTGAGGAGTCAGAAGAATCACAGACGGAGAAGTGGCTGTGACCTGAGGCATTTTAAGGCTAAAGGCTAAGAATTTGAAAAGAGTGACTTCCTGAATTTTCAGAGATAAGTCAGACTCCAGGACAGAGGTTTGAGTCCCTTGGTTGCTCTCTTTGGTTGAGTGAAGGAGGCTACTGAAAGCTTGGTTCAGCCACATGCATTCCTGCCTCAAGAACCTTGCTCTACCTGTTTACTTATCCGGAATTCTCCCACAGGTCTTGATGTGACTGAATTCCTCAATTAGCCTACCAGGAACTCTCCACTGTATCATTTTACTTCATTTTCCCTGAAGCACTTATCAGTATTTAAAATTTTCTTCTTGGGGCGCCTCAGTGGCGCAGTCGGTTAAGCGTCCGACTTCAGCCAGGTCACGATCTCGCGGTCCGTGAGTTTGAGCCCCGCGTCGGGCTCTGGGCTGATGGCTCAGAGCCTGGAGCCTGTTTCCGATTCTGTGTCTCCCTCTCTCTCTGCCCCTCCCCCGTTCATGCTCTGTCTCTCTCTGTCCCAAAAATAAATAAACATTGAAAAAAAATTTTTTTTAATTTTCTTCTTTAATTTGCTTTTTTACGTATCTATCATTGGCCAAGTGTCTGAGAAAGCAGTAACTTCACATTGGTGCAAAACAGTGTCCCAGTAATAGTCCCGGTAATAGTGCCTGGCCTAGTAGGCACTCAGTTTTGTTGAATGAACACCATAAGTTGATAAGTCATGAAGCTGAAGTTTTGCATATATACTGCAATAGTCACCAGTTGGAAGATGGAAAATTTAGGCTAATAGTTTATTCAGTGTTTATTGTGTGACCCAACTAATTGGACCAATTTTGTTTTTAATTTTGTCACTTGATTATCTTAGAATGTCTCAGGGACTAAAACAAATGCATATTTATATGAAAAACTGTAAGGCACAATATAGTAAGGTTAAGGAAGTAGTGTGCACACATAAGTTTGCTAACAAAATAAGCTGTGCTAGAACACTTTCTCAGTAATACTGTTGCAAAAAATAGCTCTAATATAAATATTGAAACAAAAATGCAAAATAAAGGAATTGTTACTTCATTTTTAGAAAGATGAATTTCTGCTTCTGCAGAAACAAACAACCACTTGAAGTTTACAGCAGCCTGAATAATTTAAATAGAGCATTTTTGAGTGCACAATCATTGCAAGATGTCAGACTTATTATAGTTGAGATTCAGACCCAGCCTCCTAGAAAAGAAAACCATAGCGGAGGAGAATTCTAATTAGTCACACCCAGGGAATAAACCAAACAACCACGGCACAGGAATGAGATTAGGCCCCGGGATATCCAAGTTCTTTTCCCTTCTCCTTTCATGGGCTAGCGTTCATCCCCAGCCACCATGATAAAGACACTCTGAGATTTCAAGCTGCACGCTGTTGGGCCACTGTGAGCTTGGCCTCCTATAATGCCCTCAGCAGAGGTCCAGGTTCATGTGGTACATATTAGATGCTGTTTGGTCAAGATGCTGAGAGAACTAACAGATGTTTCATGTTGGTCAGAATGTGATTCAGCCAAGAAAGATCTATAAGAAGGAGCCTGGCAAAACTGAGTAATTCAGTAATCCTCCAACTCCTCAACCTTTGCAACATCATACATGCCTCTGAGCTATTGTGTATGAAGCATTCCTGGGTAAGAGTCTCTAAATGGAATTTTAGTCTGCTCATCTTGTTTTCTAAATTTCTCATTAGCAAAACCTGGGGGCTACTCAGGATAAAGCTGAAAATCAAAGAGACATGGGTCTGTGGCCCTGTCAGTGTTTCATTGATTCTCCCTCTTCCTGCTATTCTTCAGACTAGAAGAAAGAAGGAAATAGGGAGGTGAGTTTGCATCTTGCTGCCTGATGCTGGGCAGAAAGAAAAAATCATTGCAAGGTCTGGAAAACCCTGGTGGCTTTGAATGAGAGAGCAGTAGGCTTAGTCTTTATGCCATGTTGGAGCAGCCACTCCATTGGATGTGACCTCAAAGTGGAGTAGGGGTGATTAGAGGTCTGTGAGCCTCTGCCAATCCTAGGATCCTAGTTTTCCTATGGGACACCCTTCCACCTTCTATCTACTTGATCCTCCTGCCTTGACAGATGAGTCTTATATACTATTAGGGGTACCTTTTTTTTTAATATGTTCAGGTCTTTCAACAACCTTTTTAACTTTATAATCTTCCCACACAATAATAGCTCTGAATGAGAGGAGTTCACCAAGTGTTATGGATAGGTAGGAACAGGGACGTGTGAATTTCAGCTCACAGGACATCTCCCTACCACATGTGATAACTATGGGACTGATACTGAAGTCAAAGATCATTAATTAGTGGTTATTAGCACCTTTAGCCTTGAGTGTACAATAAATACAAAACCTTCCAGAAACCCAGTTAAAGTAACTGATAGGGTCTAGCTTCTGGTAACAGTGAATTGAATTTACTACAAATAATAGTTATAAAATCTGGACAGAGTATTTTAAAAACACATACTATTTGAAACTATTTAAAGTGACCAAAAGTAGATAGAAACCAAGGGACGGGGTGCCTGGGTGGCTCAGTCGGTTGAGCATCCGACTTTGGCTCAGGTCACGATCTCACGGTTCGTGAGTTCCAGCCCCGCGTCAGGCTCTGGGCTGATGGCTCAGAGCCTGGAGCCTGCTTCCGATTCTGTGTCTTCCTCTCTCTCTGCCCCTCCCCCATTCATGCTCTGTCTCTCTCTGTCCCAAAAGTAAATAAACGTTAAAAACAAAAAAATTAAAAAAAAAAAAGAAACCAAGAGAGATTAACTCTTGAAATATCACAAGTATAATGGATAAAAATAGAAGACATGTAGGTGTTTGGGGTTTTGTTGTTGTTGTTGTTGTTGTTGCTTTGTTTTGTTGCCTGAAGGCATTACCCAATTTTGCAATTTAATTGGCAGAAAACCATAGTCTTATTGGCTTGAAGTGACAGAGAAAGATGTTCAGGGCTGAGAGCAGCTGGAAAAATCGTGTGGGAGGGAGAGAAATCCTGAAAGTGATGAGCCACAGAAATGGTAAAACCCAAAATCTTAGTGTAAACTCTGCTTGAATCCCTAATGACTGCTAAACCACATGTGCACAGGGAAAACCCCAGGGACTCCAGTTAAAAAAAAAATTTTGAAGACAGAACTGCACTGGATTGCATAAATGTGTAAATTTGCTGCTTTTTTAATTGTCTTCTCCTACACACATCTAATATCAGAGGATAGAGCTCAAGGCAGACAGAACAACAAAAGAACTGAAAAATATGAGTATAATCCCTACCCAAAACCTTTACTGACCACTCAACTATACAGGTTGAGGGGATACCCCTGGGAAGCAAGCTAAAAATCAGTGACTTAAAATTGAAAGAACTTAACAGAGATATCAGCTGTTGCACAGTGTTAGGTGACATAGTTTGAGTCTAGGCAGATTAACAACATTGTAAAACCTGTCCTTAGAAGAGCATAACACATTACAGAGTTGCTACAGTGTATCATCCAGTTATTCAGTTTTCAGCCAAAAATTATCATATCTACAAGAGGAAAAATTGACCTATACACAGGAAAAGAGGCAATAAATAGAAATTGACTCTGAATGGATCCAGATATAGGATTTAGCAGTCATATATTATAAATATGCTTAAAGAATTAAAGGAAGCATAATCTCAATGAGTGAATAGATAGACAATCTCAACATATAAATGAAAACCACATGAAAGTAATGAGAGGGAAAATCTAGCTAAAAATACAATAAATGAAAAATTCACTAAATAAGCTCAATAGCAGATTGTAACTGACAGAAGAGAAATGAATGAACTTTAAGATAGATGAAGAGAAATCATTTAATTAAATGACAGAGAGTAAAAAGAATTAAGACAGAGTATTAGAGACCTATGGATCAACATCAAATGGACCAATATAGGTGAAAGTGAGACCTTAGAAGGAGCTAAGAGCAAGAAAAGGAAGAAAACCTGTATTTAAAGAAATAAGGAATAAAATTCCCCAAATTTGGTGGGGAAATTAACTTCCAGATCCAGGAATGTCAGCCAAACCCAACCAGGTTGCAAAAAACCCAACATTATATGTAAGGGAACTGTGATACAATTAACAGCTGACTTTTTATCAGAAACAGGGGATGCCAGAAGTCACTAGAAAACATATTCAAAATGCTGAAAGAAAAAAATGTACCAACCCAGAATTTTATATACATAGAAGGTATATACTTCATAAATGAAGATAATCAAATGTTTTTAACTAAGTTAAAATGAAAATACAACTTGTCAAAATTTGTGGGATGCAGCAAAATGAATACTTAGAAAAAATTATGGCATTAAATGCATATGTTATAGAAGAAAAAAATATCTAAAATCAATAGCCTATGCTTCTACCTTAGGAATGTAGAAAAAGAAGGGAAAATTAACCCTAAAGCAAGCAGAAGAAAATAAATAATAAAAATTATTTTAAAAAATCAATTGAAAATTGGAAAATAATAGGGTAAAATCAATGAAAGTTGGTTCTATGGAAAGATCAATAAAATGATAAATCTCTAGGTGGGATAACCAAATGAGAGAGAAAGAGAGAGAGACAGAGAGAAATAGACACAAATCACAAGTATCACAAAGAAAATAGATTAAACTAAAACCAATGTAATTAAAGAGAGTAATATACAAATTTGGAGGTTTTGACATACTTCTTTCAGCAATTGGTGGCATAATTAGAAAGGAAAATCAGAAGACAAAGAATGACACTGTCAACCACATTAGCCTAATGCTTACAGAACTCTATACTCATCAATTGCAGAATATACATTATTTTCAAGTGCATACAGAATATCCAACAAGATATATCATTTTCTGGCCCATAAGAAACTGTTGAGAGATGTTAACACATAAAGAATTAAATTACAAATCAATAATAATAATAATAACAATAGTAATAATAATTCTACAAAAGCCCTAAATGTTTGAAAATGAAACAACACTCTCATAAATAACCCATAGATCGTTAAAAATCACAAAGATAATATAAAAGTTTTTTTTAGCTGAAGGACACCTGGGTGGCTTCGTCAGTTGACCATCTGACTTCACCAGGTCATGATCTCGCAGTTCATGCTTCAAGTCCCACATTGGGCTCACTGCTGTCAGCCTGTCAGTGCAGAGCCACTTCAGATCCTCTGTCCCCCTCTCTCTGCCCCTCCCCTGCTTGCACTCTCCCCAAAATAAATAAATATTTAATTTTTTTTTTTTGCATTTATTTATTTTTGAGAAATAGAGTAAGACAGAGCACAAGCAGGGGAGGAGCAGAGAGAGGAGACACAGAATCCAAAGCAGGCTCCAGGCTCTGAGCAAGCATTCAGCACAGAGCCTGACAAGGGGCTTGAACCCATGAACCATAAGATCATGACCTGAACCGAAGTCAGTCACTTAACCAACTGAGCCACCCAGACACTCCTCAAAAAAAAAAAAAAAAAAAGGAAAAAAAATTTTTTTAGGTGAATAGTAATAAGAACATAGTATGTAAAAATCCATGGTTTGTAGCTAAAGCAGTTGCTGAGGGAAAATTATAGTTCTAAATACTTATATTAGGACAAAAGAAAGGTCTGAGAGAAATAACCTAACCTTTCATCTTTAGAAGCAAATTAGCCCAAAGTAGGATAAATGATAAAAATAAGAATGAAAGTCCATGAAATAGAAAATAGCCAAAGAATAGGGGAAAATATCAATGAAATTAAAAGCTAATTTTTAGAAAAGATCAAATGACTTTTATGCATTTAATCTTCACAACAACACAAGTTATGTATTATTATCCTCATTTTATAGATGAAAAAATGAGGCACATAAAAGCCAAGAAACTCACCCCAAAATGGTAAAGTATTAAATTGAAATCTGACTCCCCTTCCTAGCTTCTTTTGCTTGTAGCTTTCCAGTTTTCTCAGTACCATTCACCAGTCTTCTCCCCATTTGTATGTATTTGCCTCCTCTGTTGTAGATAAATTGACCACATAAGCATGGACTTATTTCTGGGCTTTCTGTTCCATTGATGTATGTGTTTATTTTTGTAGCAGTACCTTAATGTTTTGATTACTATAGCTTTGTAGTATAGCTTGAAATCTGGGATTGTAATACCTCCAGCTTTATTCCTCTTTCTCAAAATTGTTTTGATTATTTAGGGTCTTTTGTGGTTAGATACAAATCTTAGAATTATTTGTTACAGTTTTGTGAAAAATATTATAGGTATTTTGATAGCGATTGCATTGAATCTATAAATTACTTTGGGTAGTATGGACATTCTAACAATATTAATTGTACTAATCCATGATTGCAGCGAATCTTTCCATTTGTGTCCTCTTCAATTTCTTTCATCAATGTCTTATAGTTTTCAGAGTAAAAGTCTTTCACCTTCTTGGCTGAATTTATTCCTAGGTATTTTATTCTTTGGGGGTTTTTGTTTTTAAATTTTTTTTAATGTTTATTTATTTTTGAAAGAGACAGACAGACAGAGACAGAGTGCAAGTGGGGGATGGACAGAGATAGAGGAAGACACAGAATCTGAAACAGGCTCCAGGCTCTGAGCTGTCAGCACAGAGCCCAACATGGAACTCGAACCCATGAACTGTGAGATCATGACCAGAGCCAAAGTCGGACGCTTAACCAACTGAGCCACCCAGGTGCCCCTATTTTATTCCTTTAGATAGAATTTTATTTTTCAGTTTTTATTTAAATTCCATTTAGTTAATGTACAGTGTAACATTACTTCCAGGTGTACAATATAGTGATTCAACACTTCCGTAAAACACCCTATGCTCATCACACCAAGTATACTCCTTAATCCCCATCACCTATTTAACCCATACCCCCAGCCACCTCCCTTCTCATCAGTTTGTTCTCTATAGTTAAGGGTCTCTTTCTTGGTTTGCCGCTCTCATTTTTTGTCCTTTTGCTCATTTGTTTTGCTTCTTAAATTCTCTATATGAATGAAATCATATGGTATTTGTCTTTGACTCACTTGTTTTGCTTAGCATAAACTTTAGCTCTATCCATGTCGTTGTAAATGGCAAGATTTCATTCTTTTTCATTACTGAGTAATTATTATATTACTGAAATATGCATATATGACTATTACTTTAATGCTTTAATGGATAAAGAAGATGTGGTATATTTTTGATGCAATTTTAAATGAGGTTATTTTCTCAGTTTCTCTTTCCGCTGCTTTGTTATTAGTGTATATAATTTTGAGAGGTTTCTGTATATTAATTTTGTATCCTGAAACTGTACAGAATTCATTTATTCTGTTAGTTTTT
Source organism: Puma concolor (assembly GCF_028749965.1). Classification (NCBI taxonomy): domain Eukaryota; kingdom Metazoa; phylum Chordata; class Mammalia; order Carnivora; family Felidae; genus Puma; species Puma concolor. Next base: position 92,092,493 of record NC_141668.1, on the reverse strand, counting down.
TATAGAATCTTTAGGGTTTCCCATATATGGTATTATGTCACCTGCAAATAATGACGGTGTTACTTCTTCCTTACCAATTTGCATGCCTTTTATTTCTATTTCTTGTCTGATTGCTGTGGCTAGAACTTCCAGTAGTAAGTTGAATAAAAGTAACAAGAGTAAACATTCTTGTCTTATTCCTAATCTTAGATGAAAAGTTATTTACCATTGAGTATAATGTTAGCTGTGGGATTGTCATATATGGCCTTTATTATGTTGAGGTATCTTCTCTCTAAACCCACTTTATTGAATTTTTATCATGAATAGATGTTGAATGTTGTCAAATGCTTTTTCTGCATCTATGGTTAATGATAATCATGCTGGGTAGCATATTCTTGGTAGTAGGTCTTTTTCTACATGCCACTCCCTTGTGGCCACTCCCTTGCAGCCATGCAGAGTTTCTGCTGAAAGTCAGTTCATAGCTTTATGAGCTTTCCCTTGTATGTAACTGTTTGGTTTTTATTTTTCTTGGTGATTTTAAGATTGTTTCTTTATCCTTAATACTTGCCACTTAAATCATTATGTGTCTTGGTGTGGACCTCCTTGAGTTCATCTTGTTTGGGGTTTTTTGTGCTTCCTAGACCCAGGTATCTGTTTCATTTTGAAGATTAAGGAAGTTTTCAACTGCTATTTCTTCCAGTAAGTTTTCTGCCCCCATTTTCTTTTACTCCTTCTGTGATCCCTATAATGTGAATGTTGTTACACTTGGTGTCAGAGAGATCTCTTAACCTATTCCTATTTTTTATTATTCTTTTTGCTTTTTGGTATTCAGCTTGGTTGCTTTTCATTACCCTGTCCTCCAGATCACTGACTCTTTGTTCTGAATCCTCTAATCTGCTGTTGATATACACCACCCTTCTTACTAATATTCATGAAAATGCTTAAAGACAGATTACTCAGATGTTTAGTAATTTTGTCTCTCTTCCCCCAAAATGAGAACTTGATTCTTCATGTCATGCCATTAAGTTCAAAGTCCCCCACTAATGTTCTTCAAATGTCTCCCTTACTTATCTTATTGTAAAATTGATGCCTAAGTGAAATCAGGACCTCCTACTAAGTGAAATGGGCATTATACTATGGTATTGATAGTATATCAGTTTTACCTTATCATTGCTACTCTAAAAGAGGTCCTAGAATGAGTGTTGTATTATAAATAAAGTTTACTTCTACTATTCAACATATACAGAGGGCTTATTAAATGCCATCCATATGATACTGAGCATGTAGTCACTCTTGTAGAAGCTTAGTTGCTATGACCATATCACACATAGTCAATCTTAAGTAAGAGTGCGTATCAAAATTTTGGAAACTACATTTGCTTTAGTCTTACTCTAGAAATTCTTATCTAGTAAATCTGGGGTAAGGCCTAAGTATCATGGTAAAAAAAAAAAAAAAAGTTCCTCAGGTGATTCTGATTTGAACCCATGGTGAGTGTGTACTATATGTATGGTAGTCAAATATTTTAAACATATGTACACAAACACAGTTATATGGCTGTTGCATTCCTGAAAGCTACTTGTCAAACTTGATAACTATCAAACATTAAAAAGTTCTTTAAAACATGAATTCACTAGAAAAAATTTTAATGAAACTTATGCTCTATTCAACAGTGCAACAGTGACACATATGTCAACAAGATAGGTGTAAATCAGCATCTTAACAAAAAATAGACAACACATTCAAAATAAAATAATTTGAGATGGGTTTATTTAAATCTAGTTCAAAAATGTGGGCAGAATATAGGAGACCAGAGGACTATTTCGGGAACAAAGCTCTAGCCATAGCTGAGTTCTTACGGCTCTAGATCTGATTGGATAGAGGATGGGAGGGAGAAGGGACAAGAACTTGGAAGGAGAGAGAGTCCTATAAATGGATCTACTGTGGGACACAGGCAGCCGAAGGCAAATCCACAGGGAAGGAGCCAGGAGAATAAGCACCCACCCCAAGTCTACTCTCTCCTTCTGGGACTCCCATGGGCAGAACTAACCTGGACACCAAGAGCAATGGAGCCTGTTATTGCAATCCATGTCAGCTGAGGAGCAGATAGCTGGCTGGAGAAGAGTTAGAAGTGAACCCAGCAGGGCCAACTGTGGGTGTATAGAAACAAATACAGCCTATTATGTGGTATTTAAGTTACCTGTCCTTGTCCCATCCCACAACCAGTCTATGCCCCCATCCCACCCCCCAGGAAGTAGTTCTGAAATACCCCAAGGACCAAGAGCAAAAGGTATTATGGATGGAGATAAATCGTCACAGAAATCTGTAAGTAGAATCTAATAATATTTGCTGTTGGACAGGTTGTGGTATGTGAAAAAAGTAGGAGAATCAAGAATAGGAAGAGTTATGAAAATATATACGGAGAGAATTCTAGAAACCAGGATTTTACTACAAGCTATTCTTTGAACTATTAACAGCTGATAGGTAAGGGACAATAAATAGGCCCTTAGATGAACTTCAAGCCCTGTCCCTAAGTATAAAATTAAAAAAAAAAAAAAAAGCTTTCTTTCTACTTAGTTGAATGAAGGACTTTAAAATCTGTACTGCTGGAAGTATATGAGTTTGGGCTCTATTGTCTATTTATTGCTTGACTTGAAAGCAATTCTCTCAATCTCCAACTTAACTCCTGTCCTCTCTTTTAGGCTGATTTCTTTTTGCTTTACAATACAAATAAATGATCAACTATTTAGTTTATATTTTATACTAAGAAGGATTTTCATGTGCTGACTTTGCCTAGTATAGGATCAAACTTGACAACAAGAATTAGTAATCTAACCAAAAAAATCAATCGTTTAAAAAAATACTAAGTTTGGAGTCGCCGGAGCCAAGCGCAGACGAGAGGCCCACGGAAGAGGGTAGGAAGGGCGGGGAGGCGGTGCGCGCTCCACGGACTGGCGGGAGGGAGCCGGGGCCAAGCAGAGCCCCCGAGTCTGGCTTGCAAAAAGCGGAGGGGCCTGACGGACTGTGTTCCGACAGCAAGCGCGACTTAGCGGCTGGGAGGTCATAAGTTAACAGCTCTGCTCAGAAGGCGGGAAGGCTGGAGGACAAAGGGAAGGAGAGCTGCTGAGCCCCCAGACGACAGAGCTCAGTTTGGTGGGGAACAAAGGCGCTCGCCAGCGCCATCTCCCCCGCCCATCCCCCAGCCAAAATCCCAAAGAGAACCAGTTCCTGCCAGGGAACTTGCTCGCTCTGCGCAAACACCCAACTCTGCGCTTCTGCGGAGCCAAACCTCCAGCAGCGGATCTGACTCCCTTCTGCTGCCACAGGGCCCCTCCTGAAGTGGATCACCTAAGGAGAAGCAAGCTAAGCCTGCCCCTCCTGCCCCCCGTGCACCTTGCCTACCCACCCCAGCTAAGACGCCAGATCCCCAGCATCACAAGCCTGGCAGTGTGCAAGTAGCCCAGATGGGCCACCCCACCCCACAGTGAATCCCGCCCCTAGGAGAGGGGAAGAGAAGGCACACACCAGTCTGACTGTGGACAGAGCGGTGGGCTGGGGGCAGACATCAGGTCTGACTGTGGCTCCGCCCACCAACTCCAGTTATACACCACAGCACAGGGGAAGTGCCCTGCAGGTCCTCACCACTCCAGGGACTATCCAAAATGACCAAGCGGAAGAATTCCCCTCAGAAGAATCTCCAGGAAATAACAACAGCTAATGAGCTGATCAAAAAGGATTTAAATAATATAACAGAAAGTGAATTTAGAATAATAGTCATAAAATTAATCACTGGGATTGAAAACAGTATAGCTGACAGCAGAGAATCTCTTGCTACAGAGATCAAGGGACTAAGGAACAGTCACGAGAAGCTGGAAAATGCGTTAAACGAAATGCATAACAAAATGGAAACCACCACAGCTCAGATTGAAGAGGCAGAGGAGAGAATAGGTGAACTAGAAGATAAAGTTATGGAAAAAGAGGAAGCTGAGAAAAAGAGAGATAAAAAAATCCAGGAGTATGAGGGGAAAATTAGAGAACTAAGTGATACACTAAAAAGAAATAATCTACGCATAATTGGTATCCCAGAGGAGGAAGAGAGAGGGAAAGGTGCTGAAGGGGTACTTGAAGAAATAATAGCTGAGAACTTCCCTGAACTGGGGAAGGAAAAAGGCATTGAAATCCAAGAGGCACAGAGAACTCCCTTCAGACGTAACTTGAACCGATCTTCTGCACGACATATCATAGTGAAACCGGCAAAATACAGGGATAAAGAGAAAATTCTGAAAGCAGCAAGGGGTAAACGTGCCCTCACATATAAAGGGAGACCTATAAGACTTGTGACTGATCTCTCTTTTGAAACTTGGCAGGCCAGAAAGAATTGGCACGAGATTTTCAGTGTGCTAGACAGAAAAAATATGCAGCCAAGAATCCTTTATCCAGCAAGTCTGTCATTTAGAATAGAAGGAGAGATAAAGGTCTTCCCAAACAAACAAAAACTGAAGGAATTTGTCACCACTAAACCAGCCCTACAAGAGATCCTAAGGGGGACCCTGTGAGACAAAGTACCAGAGACATCACTACAAGCATAAAACATACAGACATCACAATGACTCTAAACCCGTATCTTTCTATAATAACACTGAATGTAAATGGATTAAATACACCAACCAAAAGACATAGGGTATCAGAATGGATAAAAAAACAAGACCCATCTATTTGCTGTCTACAAGAGACTCATTTTAGACCTGAGGACACCTTTAGATTGAGAGTGAGGGGATGGAGAACTATTTATCATGCTACTGGAAGCCAAAAGAAAGCTGGAGTAGCCATACTTCTATCAGACAAACTAGACTTTAAATTAAAGGCTGTAACAAGAGATGAAGAAGGACATTATATAATAGTGATAGGGTCTATCCATCAGGAAGAGCTAACAATTATAAATGTCTATGCGCCGAATACCGGAGCACCCAAATATATAAAACAATTACTCATAAACATAAGCAACCTTATTGATAAGAATGTGGTAATTGCAGGGGACTTTAACACCCCACTTACAGAAATGGATAGATCATCTAGACACACGGTCAATAAAGAAACAAGGGCCCTGAATGAGACATTGGATCAGATGGACTTGACAGATATATTTAGAACTCTGCATCCCAAAGCAACAGAATATACTTTCTTCTCGAGTGCACATGGAACATTGTCCAAGATAGATCATATACTGGGTCACAAAACAGCCCTTCATAAGTTTACAAGAATTGAAATCATACCATGCATACTTTCAGACCACAATGCTATGAAGCTTGAAATCAACCACAGGAAAAAGTCTGGAAAACCTCCAAAAGCATGGAGGTTAAAGAACACCCTACTAACGAATGAATGGGTCAACCAGGCAATTAGAGAAGAAATTAAAAAATATATGGAAACAAATGAAAATGAAAATACAACAATCCAAACGCTTTGGGACACAGCGAAGGCAGTCCTGAGAGGAAAATACATTGCAATCCAGGCCTATCTCAAGAAACAAGAAAAATCCCAAATACAAAATCTAACAGCACACCTAAAGGAAATAGAAGCAGAATAGCAAAGGCAGCCTAAACCCAGCAGAAGAAGAGAAATAATAAAGATCAGAGCAGAAATAAACAATATAGAATCTAAAAAAACTGTAGAGCAGATCAATGAAACCAAGAGTTGGTTATTTGAAAAAATAAACAAAATTGACAAACCTCTAGCCAGGCTTCTCAAAAAGAAAAGGGAAACGACCCAAATAGATAAAATCATGAATGAAAATGGAATTATTACAACCAATCCCTCAGAGATACAAACAATTATCAGGGAATACTATGAAAAATTATATGCCAACAAATTGGACAACCTGGAAGAAAGGGACAAATTCCTGAACACCCACACTCTTCCAAAACTCAATCAGGAGGAAATAGAAAGCTTGAACAGACCCATAACCAGCAAAGAAATTGAATCGGTTATCAAAAATCTCCCAACAAATAAGAGTCCAGGACCAGATGGCTTCCCAGGGGAGTTCTACCAGACGTTTAAAGCAGAGATAATACCTATCCTTCTCAAGCTATTCCAAGAGATAGAAAGGGAAGGAAAACTTCCAGACTCATTCTATGAAGCCAGTATTACTTTGATTCCTAAGCCAGACAGAGACCCAGTAAAAAAAGAGAACTACAGGCCAATATCCCTGATGAATATGGATGCAAAAATTCTCAATAAGATACTAGCAAATTGAATTCCACGGCATATAAAAAGAATTATTCACCATGATCAAGTGGGATTCATTCCTGGGATGCAGGGCTGGTTCAACATTCGCGAATCAATCAACGTGATACATCACATTAACAAAAAAAAAGAGAAAAACCATATGATCCTGTCAATCGATGCAGAAAAGGCCTTTGACAAAATCCAGCACCCTTTCTTAATAAAAACCCTTGAGAAAGTCGGGATAGAGGGAACATACTTAAAGATCATAAAAGCCATTTATGAAAAGCCCACAGCTAACATCATCCTCAACGGGGAAAAACTGAGAGCTTTTTCCCTGAGATCAGGAACACGACAGGGATGCCCACTCTCACCGCTGTTGTATAACATAGTGCTGGAAGTTCTAGCATCAGCAATCAGACAACAAAAGGAAATCAAAGGCATCAAAATTGGCAAAGATGAAGTCAAGCTTTCGCTTTTTGCAGATGACATGATATTATACATGGAAAATCCGATAGAGTCCACCAAAAGTCTGCTAGAACTGATACATGAATTCAGCAAAGTGGCAGGATACAAAATCAATGTACAGAAATCAGTTGCATTCTTATACACTAACAATGAAGCAACAGAAAGACAAATAAAGAAACTGATCCCATTCACAATTGCACCAAGAAGCATAAAATACCTAGGAATAAATCTAACCAAAGATGTAAAAGATCTGTATGCTGAAAACTATAGAAAGCTTATGAAGGTAATTGAAGAAGATTTAAAGAAATGGAAAGACATTCCCTGCTCATGGATTGGAAGAATAAATGTTGTCAAAATGTCAATACTACCCAAAGCTATCTACACATTCAATGCAATCCCAATCAAAATTGCACCAGCATTCTTCTCGAAAGTAGAACAAGCAATCCTAAAATTCATATGGAAACACAAAAGGCCCCGAATAGCCAAAGTAATTTTGAAGAAGAAGACCAAAGCAGGAGGCATCACAATCCCAGACTTTAGCCTCTGCTACAAAGCTGTCATCATCAAGACAGCATGGTATTGGCACAAAAACAGACACATAGACCAATGGAATAGAATAGAAACCCCAGAACTAGACCCACAAACGTATGGCCAACTCATCTTTGACAAAGCAGGAAAGAACATCCAATGGAAAAAAGACAGTCTCTTTAACAAATGGTGCTGGGAGAACTGGAAAGCAACATGCAGAAGGTTGAAACTAGACCACTTTCTCACACCATTCACAAAAATAAACTCAAAATGGATAAAGGACCTGAATGTGAGACAGGAAACCATCAAAACCCTAGAGGAGAAAGCAGGAAAAGACCTCTCTGACCTCAGCCGTAGCAATCTCTTACTCGACACATCCCCAAAGGCAAGGGAATTAAAAGCAAAAGTGAATTACTGGGACCTTATGAAGATAAAAAGCTTCTGCACAGCAAAGGAAACAACCAACAAAACTAAAAGGCAACCAACGGAATGGGAAAAGATATTTGCAAATGACATATCGGACAAAGGGCTAGTATCCAAAATCTATAAAGAGCTCACCAAACTCCACACCCGAAAAGCAAATAACCCAGTGAAGAAATGGGCAGAAAACATGAATAGACACTTCTCTAAAGAAGACATCCGGATGGCCAACAGGCACATGAAAAGATGTTCAGCGTCGCTCCTTATCAGGGAAATACAAATCAAAACCACACTCAGGTATCACCTCACGCGTCAGAGTGGCCAAAATGAACAAATCAGGAGACTATAGATGCTGGAGAGGATGTGGAGAAACGGGAACCCTCTTGCACTGTTGGTGGGAATGCAAATTGGTGCAGCCGCTCTGGAAAGCAGTGTGGAGGTTCCTCAGAAAATTAAAAATAGACCTACCCTATGACCCAGCAATAGCACTGCTAGGAATTTATCCAAGGGACACAGGAGTACTGAGGCATAGGGGCACTTGTACCCCAATGTTCATAGCAGCACTCTCAACAATAGCCAAATTATGGAAAGAGCCTAAATGTCCATCAACTGATGAATGGATAAAGAAATTGTGGTTTATATACACAATGGAATACTACGTGGCAATGAGAAAAAATGAAATCTGGCCTTTTGTAGCAACGTGGATGGAACTGGAGAGTGTGATGCTAAGTGAAATAAGCCATACAGAGAAAGACAGATACCATATGGTTTCACTCTTATGTGGATCCTGAGAAACTTAAGAGAAACCCATGGGGGAGGGGAACAAAAAAAAAAAGAGGTTAGAGTGGGAGAGAGCCAAAGCATAAGAGACTGTTGAGAACTGAGAACCAACTGAGGGTTGATGGGGGGTGGGAGGGAGGAGACGGTGGGTGATGGGTATCGAGGAGGGCACCTTTTGGGATGAGCACTGGGTGTTGTATGGAAACCAATTTGACAATAAATTTCATATATAAATAAAAAAAATCCACATATGCTGAATTTAAAAAAGACAAAAAAAAACAAAAACAAAAAAACTAAGTTTGTGACTGTAACCAAAAAGAGGGGAGAAAAGTTACACAAAGGATAGTAAACATTTCAAAATGTTCAGCCTCATAAGAAAACAAAGAAATGCATATACAATGGTGAGATGTTTCCTACCAAATTGGAAAATATTTTTTAATTATAATATTCACTGTGTTAAGGAAAAGAGGTCTGTACATCTCTTGGTGGGAAATTGATAGAATCTTTCTAGAAATAATTTCACAGTACTTATTAAGAGCCTTATTTTAGTTAAGGTAGATTAATTAACTCTTACAACAAAAATATCCCCCAAAAGAAAAAGGCTTCAAAACAGCAGTTTATTTCTTATACATGTAATAAATACTAGATGGGACAATTGGTGTTGCCAGCTGTGCCATATTTTTTTATTTTTTTTAATGTTTATTTATTTATTTTGAGAGAGAGAGCATTAAGTGGGGAGAGGGGCAGGGAGAGAGAGAATCTTAAGCAGGCTCCATGCTCAGCACAGAGCCTGATGTGGGGCTCTATCCCACTACTGTGAAATCATGACCTGAGATGAAATCAAAAGTTAGACTCTTAACTGACTAAGCCACCCAGGCGTCCTTGGCTCTGCCATTCTTTAATAGGTGGTTTCCAAGTTTGTGTGAGGCACATCTCCGTTCCAAGAAGCTGGAAAGGTGGAAACATGCAAGACTTTCTAGGATCAGGCAAGGAAATGATACACATCACTTGTGCTCAAATTGCATTAGCCACAATACATATCTTATTGCAGGTGAGACTGCGCAATAGTCTGTGTGGCCAGAGAGAAAAAAAGAATGTCAATTTTGATGAGTGACTAGCTAGCAGCTTTTAAAAATACATGTAGATTTTAACTTCTTAATCTAGAAATCTGTTTTAAGGAAATATTCAGAAGTTTAGTCTGTGGCAGACTAAACTGTGGTTATCCCCCCAAATCTATTTTCCCCTTTTTCCTTAGTAATAGAAGCTGTATATTTTGCTAGCAGATGGCCATCCAGAAAAGAGACTATCTTTTTCAGTCCCTCTTATGCCAATGCATGGTATATGACTAGCTTCTGACTAGTGGAAGTCCTGGAATCATTCCTAAATTCAATTCCTAAAGGATTGCCTGTTTTACACACTTTCCTTTTGGATGGGGATTCTTCCTCCATCCTTGTGTCCAGAACATGGATGTGAAACCTAGACCTCTTGATGTCATGTTGCACGATGAGGACAAAGGCCACAGCCTAGAGATAGCAGAGTGACAAGCTGTATGGAGTCAAGGGTCACTAGAAGTTGAAGGGCAGAGCCCCCACAGTAACCTTGGAATACCCATTTCCAGACTTGGAGGTGAGAGAAAAATAAGTTTCCTTCATGTTCAAACCAGTATTTTGGTCTTTTGTTTTTGTTTTGTTTTGTTTTGTTTTTTAAATCCAAATTAGTTAACATATCCTGTAATAATGATTTCAAGAGTAGAATTTAGTAATACATCACTTTCATACAACACCCCGTGCTCATCTCAAGTGCCTTCCCTAATACCCATCACCCAATTAGCCCATCCCCCACCCAATATCCCTCCAACAACCCTCAGATTGTTCTCTATATTTAAGAGTCTCTTAGGGGTGCCTGGGTGGCTCAGTCAGTTAAGCAACCGGTTTCAGCTCAGGTCATGATCTCAGGGTTTGTGAATTCGAGCCCCGCGACAGGATCTGTGCTGACAGCTCAGAGCCTGGAGCCTGCTTTGGATTCTGTATCTCATTCTCTCTATGCCCCTCCCCCACTTGTGCTCTGTCTCTTTCTCTCAAAAATAAATAAATGTAAATTTTTTTTAAAAAATTAGAGTCTCTTATGGTTTGCCACCCTCTCTGTTTTTATCTTATTTTTCCTTCCCTTCCTCTACGTTCACATCTGTTTCATTTCTTAAGTTCTACATATGAGTGAAATCATGTATCTGTCTCTGATGGACTTACTTTGCTTAATATAATATACTCTAGTTCCATCCTCATTGTTATAAACGACAAGATTTCATTCTTTTTGATTGCCAAGTAGTATTCTATTGTATATGTATACCACATCTTCTTTATCCATTCATCAGTTGATGAACGTTTGGGCTCTCTCCATAATTTTGCTATTGTTTATAGCACTACTATAAACATTGGGGTGCATTTACCCCTTCAAATCAGCATTTTTGTATCCTTTGGATAAATACCTGGTAGTGCAATTGCTGGGTCATAGGGTAGTTCTTTTTTTTTTTTTTTTTTTTTTTTTTTTTAGTTTTCTAAGGTGTGTTTATTTTTGAGAGAGAGACAGAACATGAGAGGGGGAGTGCAGAGAGAGAGGGAGACACAGAATTGGAAGGAGGCTTCAGGTGCTGAGCTGTCAGCACAGAGCCGGACGCGGAGCTCGAACTCACAAGCTATGAGATCATGACCTAAGCCAAAGTCATATTCTCAACGACTGAGCCACCCAGGTGCCCCAGGGTGCCTAAAAATAGTTCTATTTTTAATTGTTTGAAGAACCTCCATACTGTTTTTCAGAATGGCTGCACTAGTTTGCATTCCCACCAGCAGTGCAAAAGAGTTCCTTTTTCTCCACATCCTCACCAACATCTGTTGTTTCTTGTGTTGTTAATTTTAGCCATTCTGATAGGTGTGAGGTGGTATCTCATTGTGGTTCTGATTTGTATTTCCCTCATGATGAGTGACGTTGAATATCTTTTCATGTGTCTCTTACCCATCTGGATATCTTCTTTGGAAAAGTGTCTATTCATGTCTTTTGCCCATGTCTTCACTGGATTATTTGGGGTCTTTGTTATCCATAGCCAAATCTAATCCTAACTGGTATAGGCCAGAGATTTTTCTTCTATAAAACATTAACTTTTTTCTGTTTTCTTATACAGTTGACCCTTGAACCACACATGTTTGAACAGCACAAGTCCACTTTTATTCAGATTTTTTACAACTGTACTGTAAACGTATTTTCTCTTCCTTATGATTTTAACAACATTGTCTTTTCTGTAGCCTACTTTATTATGGGAATATAGTATTAATATATATAACATACAAAATATGTTAATTCATTGTTTATGTTATCCATAAAGCCCCTGGTCAATGGTAGGCTATTAGTAGTAAACTTTTTGGGGAATCAAAAGTTATATTTAGATTTTTTTTGAAAGAGTCCTCTCAGTGCTGGAACTTTCTTTTGTTTCTTTTTTCTAATTTTTTTTTTAATTTTTTTTTTCAACGTTTATTTATTTTTGGGACAGAGAGAGACAGAGCATGAACGGGGGAGGGGCAGAGAGAGAGGGAGACACAGAATCAGAAACAGGCTCCAGGCTCTGAGCCATCAGCCCAGAGCCTGATGCGGGGCTCGAACTCACGGACCGCTGACCTGGCTGAAGTCGGACGCTTAACCGACTGCGCCAGCCAGGCGCCCCTCTAATTTTTTTTAAAACATTTATTCATTTTTGAGAGACAGAGAAAGACAGAGTGCAAGTGGGGGAGGGGAAAAGAGAGAGGGAGACACAGAATCCAAGCTGTCAGCACAGAGCCCAATGCAGGATTTGAACCCTTGAACCATGAGATCATGACCTGAGCCGAAATCAGATGCTTAACTGACTGAGCCACCCAAGTACCCCATAAGTTATATTTAGACTTTTGGCTGCACAGGAGGATCAGTGCCCCTACCTCCACATCATTCAAAAGTTAACTATATAACATGATGACAATTTGTTAAAATATATTTATCATAAGTCAGCGGGACATTTTATATAATGGGGATACAGAAATGGGAACTATCTTCTAAAAGTTGCAAACAGTATTATCCCTTTAAAGACTGAGATTTTGATTCACCTTTGTGGAAGATTGTTGCTTTGTTTTAGTAAAAGATCACCTAAAAGGGTCCTTACAGTGCACAAAAGTAAAAATAAGAACCCACCAATTGTTTGTTTGGAAATTGTGGTATTGTCATTTGGAAATGAAATTTGTCATACACAGTTGAATCACTATCTCCAGACTTCTGTTTTTGTTTTGGGTTGTTATTGTGGTGGTGTTAGGTGATAGGTTAGAAAAGGAAGAAGAGAGAAATGCTCCCAGGGAGAAATGAATGGAGACAGGGCTCTGTCTGTATTATGGCTTTTTCCTGTAGGTGGCTCATTTTAGTTAACCTGATGAAAATGAGGAGGAAAGAGACAATCTGAAATGGATGATTTTGTGAGGACTTTCAAGATGAACATGAGTCATGGATGCTTTAGAAGTGCTGGGAAGAAGTGCATGCAGCGTAAGAAGGAGTAGAGGAGCATGTATGTTGGGGTGGGTCCCAGTGATGTGAGTTTGAGAAACAAGGTTTGAACAGAGAGCATAAGTTTGCACATTTATGTGCCTTCTTATTTGCATAAGAAGAAGAAGCCCTGGGGCCTTGTAGTCAGGTCCCTGCCAGTGTCTCCATATGGATATCCTATAGGTATATGACCAACATGGCTGCCCAGACTACTTACCCGTGTGCACTCATTCATTCCTGACTCTTTTTCCTCTTATCCGGGCCACTACCAAGTCCTGATCCTCCTTCCACCTACATATCTTCAAGTCACTACTTCTTTCCATCCTAGTGATGCTTTTAGTGTCTCCTTTTTAGACCACCATAATCTCTTACAGGAATTTAAGCAACAACTTCCTACTTGATTTCCCCCAACTCCAGCTTTCTCCTGTTCCAATCCATTCTCTACATTTCATACAGAATTATCTTATTTTTAAAAATCCAATCAATAGGAGGAGGAAGATGGCGGCGTAGGAGGACGCTGGGCTCACCGCGCGTCCTGCTGATCACTTAGATTCCACCTACACCTGCCTAAATAACCCAGAAAACCACCAGAGGATTAGCAGAACGGAGTCGCCGGAGCCAAGCGCAGACGAGAGGCCCACGGAAGAGGGTAGGAAGGGCGGCGAGGCGGTGCGCGCTCCACGGACTGGCGGGAGGAAGCCGGGGCGGAGGGGCGGCTCGCCGGCCAAGCAGAGCCCCCGAGTCTGGCTTGCAAAAAGCAGAGGGGCCTGACGGACTGTGTTCCGACAGCAAGCGCGACTTAGCGTCTGGGAAGTCATAAGTTAACAGCTCTGCTCAGAAAGCGGGAAGGCTGGAGGACAAAGGGAAGGAGAGCTGCTGAGCCCCCGGACGACAGAGCTCAGTTTGGTGGGGAACAAAGGCGCTCGCCAGCGCCATCTTCCCCGCCCATCCCCCAGCCAAAATCCCAAAGAGAACCAGTTCCTGCCAGGGAACTTGCTCGCTCCGCGCGCAAACACCCAACTCTGCGCTTCTGCGGAGCCAAACCTCCGGCAGCGGATCTGACTCCCTCTTGCTGCCACAGGGCCCCTCCTGAAGTGGATCACCTAAGGAGAAGCAAGCTAAGCCTGCCCCTCCTGCCCCTGTGCACCTTGCCTACCCACCCCAGCTAAGACGCCAGATCCCCAGCATCACAAGCCTGGCAGTGTGCAAGTAGCCCAGACAGACCACCCCACCCCACAGTGAATCCCGCCCCTAGGAGAGGGGAAGAGAAGGCACGCACCAGTCTGACTGTGGCCCCAGCGGTGGGCTGGGAGCAGACATCAGGTCTGACTGCGGCTCCGCCCACCAACTCCAGTTATACACCACAGCACAGGGGAAGTGCCCTGCAGGTCCTCACCACGCCAGGGACTATCCAAAATGACCAAGCGGAAGAATTCCCCTCAGAAGAATCTCCAGGAAATAACAACAGCTAATGAGCTGATCAAAAAGGATTTAAATAATATAACAGAAAGTGAATTTAGAATAATAGTCATAAAATTAATCGCTGGGCTTGAAAACAGTATAGCTGACAGCAGAGAATCTCTTGCTACAGAGATCAAGGGACTAAGGAACAGTCACGAGGAGCTGAAAAACGCTTTAAACGAAATGCATAACAAAATGGAAACCACCACGGCTCGGATTGAAGAGGCAGAGGAGAGAATAGGTGAACTAGAAGATAAAGTTATGGAAAAAGAGGAAGCTGAGAAAAAGAGGGATAAAAAAATCCAGGAATATGAGGGGAAAATTAGAGAACTAAGTGATACACTAAAAAGAAATAATATACGCATCATTGGTATCCCAGAGGAGGAAGAGAGAGGGAAAGGTGCTGAAGGGGTACTTGAAGAAATAATAGCTGAGAACTTCCCTGAACTGGGGAAGGAAAAAGGCATTGAAATCCAAGAGGCACAGAGAACTCCCTTCAGACGTAACTTGAATCGATCTTCTGCACGACATATCATAGTGAAACTGGCAAAATACAAGGATAAAGAGAAAATTCTGAAAGCAGCAAGGGGTAAACGTGCCCTCACATATAAAGGGAGACCTATAAGACTCGTGACTGATCTCTCTTTTGAAACTTGGCAGGCCAGAAAGAATTGGCACGAGATTTTCAGTGTGCTACACAGAAAAAATATGCAGCCGAGAATCCTTTATCCAGCAAGTCTGTCATTTAGAATAGAAGGAGAGATAAAGGTCTTCCCAAACAAACAAAAACTGAAGGAATTTGTCACCACTAAACCAGCCCTACAAGAGATCCTAAGGGGGACCCTGTGAGACAAAGTACCAGAGACATCACTACAAGCATAAAACATACAGACATCACAATGACTCTAAACCCATATCTTTCTATAATAACACTGAATGTAAATGGACTAAATGCGCCAACCAAAAGACATAGGGTATCAGAATGGATAAAAAAACAAGACCCATCTATTTGCTGTCTACAAGAGACTCATTTTAGACCTGAGGACACCTTTAGATTGAGAGTGAGGGGATGGAGAACTATTTATCATGCTACTGGAAGCCAAAAGAAAGCTGGAGTAGCCATCCTTATATCAGACAAACTAGACTTTAAATTAAAGGCTGTAACAAGAGATGAAGAAGGACATTATATAATAGTGACAGGGTCTATCCATCAGGAAGAGCTAACAATTATAAATGTCTATGCGCCGAATACCGGAGCGCCCAAATATATAAAACAATTACTCATAAACACAAGCAACCTTATTGATAAGAATGTGGTAATTGCAGGGGACTTTAACACCCCACTTACAGAAATGGATAGATCATCTAGACACACGATCAATAAAGAAACAAGGGCCCTGAATGAGACATTGGATCAGATGGACTTGATAGATATATTTAGAACTCTGCATCCCAAAGCAACAGAATATACTTTCTTCTCGAGTGCACATGGAACATTCTCCAAGATAGATCATATACTGGGTCACAAAACAGCCCTTCATAAGTTTACAAGAATTGAAATCATACCATGCATACTTTCAGACCACAACGCTATGAAGCTTGAAATCAACCACAGAAAAAAGTCTGGAAAACCTCCAAAAGCATGGAGGTTAAAGAACACCCTACTAACGAATGAGTGGGTCAACCAGGCAATTAGAGAAGAAATTAAAAAATATATGGAAACAAACGAAAATGAAAATACAACAATCCAAACGCTTTGGGACGCAGCGAAGGCAGTCCTGAGAGGAAAATACATTGCAATCCAGGCCTATCTCAAGAAACAAGAAAAATCCCAAATACAAAATCTAACAGCACACCTAAAGGAACTAGAAGCAGAACAGCAAAGGCAGCCTAAACCCAGCAGAAGAAGAGAAATAATAAAGATCAGAGCAGAAATAAACAATATAGAATCTAAAAAAACTGTAGAGCAGATCAATGAAACCAAGAGTTGGTTATTTGAAAAAATAAACAAAATTGACAAACCTCTAGCCAGGCTTCTCAAAAAGAAAAGGGAGATGACCCAAATAGATAAAATCATGAATGAAAATGGAATTATTACAACCAATCCCTCAGAGATACAAACAATTATCAGGGAATACTATGAAAAATTATATGCCAACAAATTGGACAACCTAGAAGAAATGGACAAATTCCTGAACACCCACACTCTTCCAAAACTCAATCAGGAGGAAATAGAAAGCTTGAACAGACCCATCACCAGCGAAGAAATTGAATCGGTTATCAAAAATCTCCCAACAAATAAGAGTCCAGGACCAGATGGCTTCCCAGGGGAGTTCTACCAGACGTTTAAAGCAGAGATAATACCTATCCTTCTCAAGCTATTCCAAGAAATAGAAAGGGAAGGAAAACTTCCAGACTCATTCTATGAAGCCAGTATTACTTTGATTCCTAAACCAGACAGAGACCCAGTAAAAAAAGAGAACTACCGGCCAATATCCCTGATGAATATGGATGCAAAAATTCTCAATAAGATACTAGCAAATCGAATTCAACGGCATATAAAAAGAATTATTCACCATGATCAAGTGGGATTCATTCCTGGGATGCAGGGCTGGTTCAACATTCGCAAATCAATCAACGTGATACATCACATTAACAAAAAAAAAGAGAAAAACCATATGATCCTGTCAATCGATGCAGAAAAGGCCTTTGACAAAATCCAGCACCCTTTCTTAATAAAAACTCTTGAGAAAGTCGGGATAGAAGGAACATACTTAAAGATCATAAAAGCCATTTATGAAAAGCCCACAGCTAACATCATCCTCAACGGGGAAAAACTGAGAGCTTTTTCCCTGAGATCAGGAACACGACAGGGATGCCCACTCTCACCGCTGTTGTTTAACATAGTGCTGGAAGTTCTAGCATCAGCAATCAGACAACAAAAGGAAATCAAAGGCGTCAAAATTGGCAAAGATGAAGTCAAGCTTTCGCTCTTTGCAGATGACATGATATTATACATGGAAAATCCGATAGACTCCACCAAAAGTCTGCTAGAACTGATCCATGAATTCAGCAAAGTTGCAGGATACAAAATCAATGTACAGAAATCAGTTGCATTCTTATACACTAACAATGAAGCAACAGAAAGACAAATAAAGAAACTGATCCCATTCACAATTGCACCAAGAAGCATAAAATACCTAGGAATCAATCTAACCAAAGATGTAAAGGATCTGTATGCTGAAAACTATAGAAAGCTTATGAAGGTAATTGAAGAAGATTTAAAGAAATGGAAAGACATTCCCTGCTCATGGATTGGAAGAATAAATATTGTCAAAATGTCAATACTACCCAAAGCTATCTACACATTCAATGCAATCCCAATCAAAATTGCACCAGCATTCTTCTCGAAACTAGAACAAGCAATCCTAAAATTCATATGGAACCACAAAAGGCCCCGAATAGCCAAAGTAATTTTGAAGAAGAAGACCAAAGCAGGAGGCATCACAATCCCAGACTTTAGCCTCTACTACAAAGCTGTCATCATCAAGACAGCATGGTATTGGCACAAAAACAGACACATAGACCAATGGAATAGAATAGAAACCCCGGAACTAGACCCACAAACGTACGGCCAACTCATCTTTGACAAAGCAGGAAAGAACATCCAATGGAAAAAAGACAGTCTCTTCAACAAATGGTGCTGGGAGAACTGGACAGCAACATGCAGAAGGTTGAAACTAGACCACTTTCTCACACCATTCACAAAAATAAACTCAAAATGGATAAAGGACCTGAATGTGAGACAGGAAACCATCAAAACCTTAGAGGAGAAAGCAGGAAAAGACCTCTCTGACCTCAGCCGTAGCAATCTCTTACTCGACACATCCCCAAAGGCAAGGGAATTAAAAGCAAAAGTGAATTACTGGGACCTTATGAAGATAAAAAGCTTTTGCACAGCAAAGGAAACAACCAACAAAACTAAAAGGCAACCAACGGAATGGGAAAAGATATTTGCAAATGACATATCGGACAAAGGGCTAGTATCCAAAATCTATAAAGAGCTCACCAAACTCCACACCCGAAAAGCAAATAACCCAGTGAAGAAATGGGCAGAAAACATGAATAGACACTTCTCTAAAGAAGACATCCGGATGGCCAACAGGCACATGAAAAGATGTTCAGCGTCGCTCCTTATCAGGGAAATACAAATCAAAACCACACTCAGGTATCACCTCACGCCAGTCAGAGTGACCAAAATGAACAAATCAGGAGACTATAGATGCTGGAGAGGATGTGGAGAAACGGGAACCCTCTTGCACTGTTGGTGGGAATGCAAATTGGTGCAGCCGCTCTGGAAAGCAGTGTGGAGGTTCCTCAGAAAATTAAAAATAGACCTACCCTATGACCCAGCAATAGCACTGCTAGGAATTTATCCAAGGGACACAGGAGTACTGATGCATAGGGGCACTTGTACCCCAATGTTCATAGCAGCACTCTCAACAATAGCCAAATTATGGAAAGAGCCTAAATGTCCATCAACTGATGAATGGATAAAGAAATTGTGGTTTATATACACAATGGAGTACTACGTGGCAATGAGAAAAAATGAAATCTGGCCTTTTGTAGCAACGTGGATGGAACTGGAGAGTGTGATGCTAAGTGAAATAAGCCATACAGAGAAAGACAGATACCATATGGTTTCACTCTTATGTGGATCCTGAGAAACTTAAGAAAAACCCATGGGGGAGGGGAACAAAAAAAAAAAAAGAGGTTAGAGTGGGAGAGAGCCAAAGCATAAGAGACTGTTGAGAACTGAGAACAAACTAAGGGTTGATGGGGGGTGGGAGGGAGGAGAGGGTGGGTGATGGGTACTGAGGAGGGCACCTTTTGGGATGAGCACTGGGTGTTGTATGGAAACCAATTTGACAATAAATTTCATATATAAATAAAAAAAAAAAAAAAAAGAAAATAAAAAAAAAAAAAAATCCAATCAATAATAGGGAAAATTTCTTGGGAGAAGGTGTATTTTATATTTTGGAAAAATCCCAAGTAGTGAGAAAACATTACCAGAACATGTTTAAATTCTTAAATTGATGGATGTACCATTATCCCTGATTAGCCTTGTATTGAGTTACAATTAATGCTGTACTCTCCAATGCACCAAATCAATATTATAAAAATGGTTTCAAGGCTTAGTTTTTAATCTCCTTGTGTTTTGTGCCAGCCCTTAAAGATTTCTGCTTTCTTTTCCTTCATCTTAATCTTTTCACTCACATTGAAAGGCATTGCTCAGAGCTGCCCTTGAAGGCCTTTAAATATGGCATACAGCACACATATTATTCTAAACACATTTCATAGACTTAATTGGAGTACCCCATGGACAGTCTTTAATAAAACTATCTTTGTGATGACTGCTTATCATACCAGCTATCCTAAGGATATTTATTTGTGTGGAATTAAGCATCCCTTTCATCTTTGTAGACCTTATCAATAACATGTGAAGTTAGCTGACTTTTTCCTGTACCATAAAGCTATCTTTGGAAAAAAAAAAAAAAGGATCCCTAAAATGCTTGCCTTACTTACCACCTGAGTATTGAATTGTTTTGTTTCAATGCACCCAGCACTTCTTTTTTCCTGATTTTCTGGGGTACTGATTACTTGACTTATCTCCTATGTATACTTCCTCAGACTTGTTTTATCAACCCTGCACCGACTTGGCTTTTGACCTCATCTATACCTATCACTCACCCTCTTTGCCCTTGTGTGCCTCTGACCTCCCAGGTAAATTAGGTACCTACTTCATTCTAGTTCAGTGGCTGTTCCCAACACAGACCCTGTGAAGTCCACATTCTTTCTTAAGGCCTTGCCCTCACAGCTGTGACCCAGGATTAGTTTCTATCCAAGATCTTTTTCTTCACTAGAATTCTTTAATGTCGTTATCCATAAGAAGTTGTGTGACTGTAACTCTTTTATTTTTCCCCAGGACTTAATTTCTTCAAGAAGCTTCTAGTTTCTTATAAATATTTTATCAGGTGTCTGTGTCTTGCACCCTGGTCTGATAGCTCTCCTAGCCTTTCCTGACTTCCTCCCTCTTTCCTTTCATGCAGATATTTGCCCTAATACAATCCTTGAGCATTCAATCCCTTCATGGCACCTTTTTCTTGGAGGACCAGGATCAGGACATACTGGTTTTAAAGTTTAGTACCCTAATTACTATATTTTTCTCTTCCTCTCTTTTTCAATAAAAAAGAGTCACCATGCTGTACATTACATCCTCAAGATGTATTTATCTTACAACTGGAAGTTTGTACCTTTTGACCACCTTTACCCATTTTACCCACCACTCATTCACCACCCATTGCCTCTGGGAATCACCAATCTATTTTCTGTATCTATATGCTCTCTTTCTTTTTTCTTTTTTTTTAGATTCTACATATAAGTAAGATCATACAGTATTTGTCTTTCTCTGACTTATTTCACTTTGCATAATACTTCAAGGTCTATCCATGCTGTTGAAAATGGAAAAATTACATTTTTTATGGCTGAATAATTTTAATGCCATTGTATATTTATAAGCCACCTTTTCTATGTTTATTCATCCCTTGACAGATACTTAGGTTGTTTCCATGTCTTGGCTATTGTAAATACTGTTGCATTGGACATGGGAGCACAAATATCTTTTCAAAAGAATGATTTTGTTTCCTTCAGATAAATAGCCAGAATTGGAATTGTTGGATCATATGATAGTTTTATTTTTAATTTTTTGAGGAAACCCCATGCTATTTTCCATATTTCCTGCACCAATTTACACTCCTACCAACAGTACACAAGGGTTGCACCAACACTTAATTCTTGTCTTTTTTTCTTTTCTTTAAGTTTTTAATTCCAGTTAGTTAATACACAGTATAATATTAGTTACAGTTAAACAATATAGTGATTCAGTACTTCCATTCATCACCCAGTGCTCATCACAACAAATGTACTCCTTAATCCCCGTCAACTGTTTAACCATACTCCCACTCACCACCCCTCTGGTAACCATGAGTCTGTTCTCTACAGTTAAGAGTCTGTTTCTTGATCTCTCTCTCTCTCTCTCTCTCTCTCTCTCTCTTTCTCATTTTTTCCCTTGTGTGTTTTGTTTCTTCTTTTTAAATATAATTTATTGTCAAATTAGCTTACATACAACACCTAGTGCTCATCCCAACAAGTGCCCTCTTCAATGCCCATCACCCACTTTCCCCTCTCCCCCACCCCCATCAACCCTTAGTTTGTTCTCTGTATTTAAGAGTCTCTTATGGTTTGCCTCCCTCCCTCTAACTTTTTTTCCCCCTTCCCTTCCCCCATGGTCTTCTGTTAAGTTTCTTAAGATCCACATGAGTGAAAACATACGATATCTGTCTTTCTTTGACTGACTTACTTCACTTAGCATAATACCCTCCTGTTCCATCCGCATTGCTACAAATGGCATGATTTTACTCTTTCTCATTGCCAAGGAATATTCCAGTGTATATATAAACCACATCTTCTTTATCTATTCGTCAGTTGATGGGCCATTATGAATAATGCTGCTATGAACATTTCATACAAGTTGTTCTGTGGATATATATTTCCACTCCACTTGGATAAGTAGTTATGAATGATAATGCCAGATCAGATCATAACTATATTAACTTGCTAAGATATTGTCACACCGTTTTCCAAAGTGACTACCATTTCATATTTCCATAAGCAGTATATGAAAATTTCAGTTACTCCACATCCTCACCAACATTTGATCTTTTAGTCTTCTAAAATTTAGCAATTCTAGAGATTGTCTCATAATATCTCATTATGGTTTTAATTTACAATTTCCTGATGACTAGGGATGATGAGAATCTTTCAGTATAATTATTGGCCATTTGAATATATTTTTGTGTGTTTAATTCTTGTACCCTTTTTTTTAACTTGGGATATTTATATTCTAATTATTGAGCTATAAGAGTTTTTAATATATTCTGAATATAAGCCCTTGTCAGGTATAGGCTGTAAAATATTTCCTTCCTTTCTGTTTTTACATTTTCTTGTTTTACATTTTCTTAACTGTGTCTTCTGAAGAGCAGAGGCTTTTTATTTTAGCAAAATCTATTAATTTTCTTTTATGGCTGTGCTTTTTGTGTTTTGTTTAAGAACCTATGCCTAGCCCAGTGTCACAAAGATTTTCACTAATGTGTTCTTCTCTAAGCCTAATTGTTTTAGCTCTTAAATTTAGATCTATGATCTATTTTGTATTAATTTTTATGCATAACAAAAGTTTAGGTTTTACTCCCATACAGATGTCCAGTTGCCATTGAATTATGTTGTTACCTTCGTTGAAAATCAAATGACCATATAACTGTAGGTCTATTTCTAGCCTTTCTATCATGTTTCATTGACCTGTATGCTTATCTTTACACCAATGCCACACTGTCCAGATTACTACTGTTTAATAGTAAGTCTTGAAACATTGTAGTATAAGTCCTTCTATCTTCTTCTTTTCAAAAATGTTTAGGTAATCTAGGTCTTTCACTTTCATATTTAATTTTTAAGCATCTGTTTGTCATTTGTATATATTTTAACTTGCTAATATTTTAATTCAGATTGCATTCAATCTATAGATCAATTTGGGGAAATTTAACACTGTCAAGTCTTCCAATTCATAAACATGATATATCTCCCGATTTATTTAGATCTTCTTTGATTACCCTTTATAATGTTTTATAGTTGCCAATGTGCATATCTCATACATCTTTTGATAACTCTATTCCTAAGTTTTTATTGTTTTAATGCTAGTGTAAATGAAATTTGCCATTTTTCTTTTCCTTTTTTATTTATTTTTAATGTTTATTTATTTGAGAGAGAGATCTTGAGCAGGGGAGGGGTAGAGAGAGGGAGACGCAGAATCCCAAGCAGACTCTGTGCTGCCAGCACGGAGCCCCATGTGGGGCTCAAACCCACAAATCATGAGATCATGACCTGAGCCAAAACCAGGAGTCAGTCTCTTAACCAACTAAGCTACCCAGGTGCCCCTATACATTTTATATTCTAACTATTCATTGCTAATATACAGAAATACAATTGATTCCTATATAGTTACCTTTTATTCTGTGACCTTATTAAATTCACTTACTAGTTTTAAGAGCTTGTTAGTAGTTCCTTAGAATTTTCAACATACATTGTCACATCATCTGCAAATAGAGATAAGAGACTTTTTTACTTCTTTATTACTAGTCTTTTTGTATTTCATTCCTTTTTCTTAGTGCACTGACTAGGATCTCCAAAACAATGGTAGATAGAAGTAATGAGAGATGACATCTTTTCCTTGCTATTGACTTTAAGTAGAAAACACTGACCATTCAACACTAAGTATGAATTTAGCTATAGATTTTTTTTTAGTAAGTGTACCTAATCACATTAAGAGAGTTCTAAACCCAGGTAGATGAGAGATTTTTTTTTTCATAAATGGGTGTATTAAGGCTTTTTATTGCCCAGGCTATGGTCTATTTTGGCAAATGTACCATGTGAACCTGAGAAATGCATTTTTCCATCATTCTGTGTACTATTCAATAAATACCAAACTAAGTCAAGGTAATTAGTAGTGTTGTTCAGATCTTTGTTGAGAGAGGAGTGTAAAAATCTCCAATTATGATTATGAAATGTCTATTTCTCTCTTTAATTTTGTCTATTTTCATTTAATGTATTTTGAAGCTCTTACATTAGCCACACACATATTTACAATGTTTTTTCTTCCTAGTGAATTGACATTTTTGTCATTATGAAATATCCCTCTTTATATCTTATAATTTTTATAGTATAGAAATCTATTTTGTCTGAAAGTAGTATAACCAGTGCAACATTTTTATGCTTACTATTTGCATTGTTTGACTTTTCCCATTCATTTGGTTTCAAACTATCTGGGCCTTTATATTTAAAATACATCTCTTATGGACAGAATATAGTTGGGCCATGCATTTTTATCCATTCTGACAATTTCTACATTGCAGTTGGAGAGGTTAGTCCATTATTATTTAACACAATTATTAATAAGGTTGAGTTTGGGTCTATCATTTTATGATTTGTTTTCTCCCCATCTCTTCTTTTCTTGTTCTTCTGTTCTCCCTTTCTTTTATTTTTTGGATTGTTAGAATAATTTTTGAACTTCATTTTCATTTTCCTACCGGCTTTTTGCCATACTTCTCTGCATTACATATTTTTAATGATTGCTCTAAAGATTATACATCTTTAATTTTTTATAATCAACTAATAGTTAATATAATACCACTTCATGATATATATGGAAATCTTGGAATCGCATACGTCCACTTACTCTCATCCCAGATCCTCCTGCCATAGCTATTGTATATACTACTTCTATGTATTTTAATTCCACACATCTTTTTGTTTTAAACAGTTATATGTATAATAAAGATATTAAGAGGAAGAAGATAAAATCAAATTGTTTAGCATTTACCCAGATAATTGCTATTTTTGATGTTCTCCATTCTTTTCTTGTGATCTGAGATTTTATCTGACATCATTTTCCTGCAGCCTGAAGTACTTTCTTTAGCGTTTTTTGTAATGCAGTTCTGCTTGAAACAAATTCCTTTATTTTTGTTTCATTTGAAAATTTCTTTGATTTATCTCCAATCTTGGAGGCTATTTTCACTGATTGTATAATTGTAGAATTCTGGGTTTTCAGGATGTGTGTGTGTGTGTGTGTGTGTGTGTGTGTGTGTGTGTGCGCGTGTGTGTGTGTGTGTTACTTTCAGGCCTTTAAAGATTTTCCACTTTCATCTAGTCTCCATAATTTTTCATGAATATCAGCCCTGAGCTACTCTTATCCACCTACTATCTTGTACAAAAGCTAATCATTTTATTCTCCTTTATCAGGAAAATAAATTGACTTTACCAACTTTGTTTTGCCAAACGATTGGCAGAGATATGAGAAGATTTTTAGTCTTTTTTTTTTCTTCCCTGTCTACATAGCCCTCGTAAATAAAGGGTTATTTAGAAAAAAGTTATTAAAACAAATGTCTCCAACCTGACCTTGAATTAATAATCTCTGCCCCTGTGAAAAGAAAGAAAAAAGAGCATCCTTTTCTAGCCTCAGGATATATGTTCCCTGAATGACTTTTTTGGAACTGAGATGAGAGAAAAGTGTTTGCTTTGAAAGCAGTCTTTTATTCCCAGGTGTATTGGAAAGCTGGTGTTGTGCATGGCAGATCTGGGGTTGGAATTAAGCCTATAATTATATCAAGAATAAAACTTCAAGGGGCTACACACTCCTTCCGGAAGCACTTTAGTCTCTATGCTCAGATGAAAAGGGAAAGAAGTAGCAAAGTCACCCATCTAAGTGGTGTATATAAACAAGAAGAGGTTAACTTCTGAAAAACAAAACAAAATAAAACAAAAAATAAAAAGGAAACAGAACAGACTGGTTCTCCCCTTTTAAACTTGTCCCTCCCTATATCCTGAAAAACATACCCAGTGTTTAGGGCTCAACTACATTTGTCTTTGGTCTTCTCTAATGGGCATTTATAAGGAATGTGCCCTGTTCCAGCATGCTAAAGGTGTCTTATGCTTTTAAGTGTCTAAAAAGGCATACTACAAATTTCCTCCTGAGTGGAGTGCAGCTTGAGAAGCCGTATGATACAGGTCAGACTACAGCATTTGGAGACAAGTCAACATGAGTTCAAATCCTTGCTGTGCCTTTTATTGAAAAACCTCAGATTTAATAAGTGAATTGAAAACTTTAAATGAAAAGGACTTCAAGTCAAATTCATACTCCTAAGAACACCTGTTTTTACAGACTAAAAGTTGGCGAAGTCCATTCTCTGTCTTCAGGCTACCTGATAACATGCCACCTAGCCACATAATTTGGGCATTTTTCTGAATTCCAGGCATAAACTGAGATAAGCACTGTGTCTCTGGTAAAAGGAAGACCCCAGAGCTGCATACCTGCTTATTTGCTGTTTCCTATTCTGGGGTCAGTTCCGAGCTTCCCACTGTTAAGTAAATTGTTCTTTACTTGAACACATCCTATCCCTCCTCTCAGAAGGTTGTAATTCTTAGGAAAAAATAGAGGAGGCTGCAAAACTGGGAAATGTTTCCCAGCTTACTGATAAAACATAAAGAACTGTCATTCACAATGGATAATTACAGATATTAACGCAAGATAGAAAGGTTTGGGAGAACATCCTCTCTCATCTACCTCTTCATTCTTGACAATCCACAACATTTTTCTTGGTTCCGATGACAATGAATTGGAAACACGAGTGTTGTGTGAAGTCATTAAAAAGTACAAAGTGAGTTACATTGTTCTACATATGAGTAATCATAAATTCTGGAAATCATCTAAGTTGATGGCAGAAAAGGAAATAGCATTAAATATTAAATGCAAGCTTGGGGGCTAAGAAAATACCCAGAGGAAAATTCTTTGTAATACTAAATGAAGACCATCCATCAAAGCAGGAGAGTATAGAGAAGATGGTGTGCCCTTAGGCAGATGGGACTGGTAGAAACCCTCTTCCCACTCACATCTTCCAGCCCGGTTGAGGATGTCAGTGCAAATTTAGAGCTGTCACATAGTTATCATGCCACAATTTAACCCAACTGACAAAAGTATCTAGCATCCCAAGATGCCACAGCTTAATAGATAACTTTTAATTTGAAGATCTGTGAGGAGTGCCCATGTTCCTACAAAACCTGGCCTCTACTGAAAATTCCTTCCATATGTAGGTGGTGAGGTCCATTTCCTTTTCTGAAATTAAGTGGGCTCCTGGAGAGTGTACGGTCAACCACATGTATGCTATTCCTTTACTTTTGTTGTCAGGTTTAGAAGAATGTCTTAAAAAGGAATGGCAATTAAGCCACTACTTAAAAAAGCCAAATGCCTTTTTGCCTTCATCCTTTGTTTGCTTCTATCCAGCCCTGGGGTAGAATGGTCTGCTACCTAGGCAAGTTAACAGAAGTTGATTAGAATTTAGGAATTCAACTCTGGTGCAAAATTCCAGTTTTAGGGGCCTCTGGCTGGCTCAGTGGGGGGAAGCATGTGTCTCTTATCTCAGGGTTTTGAGTTCAAGCCCCATATTGGATGTGGAGATTACTTAAATAATAAAATCTAAAAAAGAAAAAAAAAGACCTCCAATTATAGCTGCCTCTTATCAGCATCTCACCTCTGCTGTTGGCATTTATTTTTTATTTATTTCGCTTTCTACCTAAGTCAGGTCCACCTTTTCCAGCACATACACTCAGAGTTGTCAGACCTGGAGCCTTTTGGTGTATGAGTCACCAGTTCTTATGACTTAGGTGCAAATGGATCCCTTAATAACTAACAGGTAATTTTGAAAATTAAAATTGGAAAATATAGAATCAAAGAAACAGAGCATTTACCATCATGGAATTTTTATTCTAATAAAAAAGCCAAACCCTCCCTCCCTCTCGCTCTCTTTCAATCTCTCTCTCTCTGCCTCTCTCTTTTGTTTTCTTTTTCCTTTCCTTGCTTTCTTTCTGTTTGTAGTTGTTTATTTTTTGATTCAATTATATCTGGCTTTATCTTAGACTACACTGTTCTGATCCTTAACTGAAGACAGTGGGGGGTTGGTATACATACTAAGTGTTTTTTGTAGCTAGGTTCAAGGATTCTGTCCCTGGATTTGGATCTTCATTTGTCATTAGCCCCTGCCCTATCCTAGCCCCAAGGACTTGACAGCTGATCTTCCTCCTTCCCTAACCAAGTTCTATTCTGCAAAGTTCAGCCCTTCATTGTTGTTTTAAACTATGCTTCAAACCTTTAAAATGGAATTATAGTTCATTTCAGATTTCACTATTATTAATGTTCAAAGTTAACTTTTCACATTATTGACTTGTGTTATTTATTAATTTGTTTTATCTGATATATGCATATAGTGCAAAATTTATAAGCTACAGAAGTCCTTGTGGTCAAAAGTATGTCTCCCTCCCAAGCCCTACCTCCCCACCGATTGGTTTTCCTCTAGAGAGTCAAAAGCTCTTACCAACTTATTAAATTTTTTTCAGAGATACTCTGTGTATGTACAATTATATGCATATGTCTATATGTGTATATTCTTTAAATTGATTTTTAATTATATAAGCAATGCATGAACATTATTTCCTTATACAAATTAAAACAATACAGGGTAGGTTTAGGTCCTCTTTGACCATTTCTCCAATCCCAGTTTCTTCCCAAATATAACCACTGTGAGTAATCTAGCATCAGCGTAGCATAAATTCTTCCAAAATGTTTCTTTGCACTTACTAAAAATATATGTATCTACAGAAAACATGTAGCTTTTTTTTTTTTTTACTAAAAGATATACTGCAAGAATCATTCTCCACCTTGTTTTGGGTCAAACTTTCAAAGCACCCCCGCTTCTAACAGTAGAAACCTTTTCTCTATTGTACCTGGTTTTTCCAAAAGCCAGAAGATGACTTTATTACCTCCAGATCCCAGGACAAGCCTCCCACTGGTCCATCCACAAAGTTCTTGTTTGCTCTCAGAGAGAACCCTTGGAACTGAGATGGGGAAGAGAAGGACTGTGTTCAATGAAGGAGGGAGGTAGCTTGGCAACAAATATCTCATGTTCTCTTTGATGGCTCATCTTGTAGTTTTTTTTCCTAGGAAGTAGTGACCTTACAGAATCCTTTTATCATGGAATAAAACTTGACACAGACACTAACAAGACAACTGGCCTCTCCTCTGGTCATTAACTGGAGAGTTCAAAACCAGGAAAACGTATCATGCAGAGCTGTTTCTTATCATGAACAGAAAGAGGGTGGGTCACAATCCCACCACTGTAATAGGAACTTTTAACATATTGTCTAAGGAGAAAAGGCAAAATCGGAGACATCTAAGTGATCAGATTCTGTGCAGTTACTTGACAGTAATGTCCATGTCACTTTGACAATGTACCTCACACTAATGATCACACAGCCTTCCAGAGGGAAGATGCTATTTTTGAGAAATGATCAAAGCTTTGCCACAGATTTGTATGACCATCTTTATGATTTGAAAATCTTACATGATGTTAAACAGGGTATCTGAATATTTTAAGGAACCAGGAAGCCACTAAATTAGAGAGCCACCTACTGCATTGTGAGACTGCTTAATTGGCTCAGTTTTTTCATTACTGAAACTTTGGATCCTACTCTGACCTCCAGGTCAACATTAAATAAATTTAATCCCTCTTAATAATGATCAGAGCCAATCTTTCATAAGACAAAACCCCCTGTTGATCTGAGAATGCTTATGCCCATCTAGAATACGAACAGGCTTCTAAGACATCTTATTTTTACCTAGACCTATCCATCAGAATTTAAAGGCATCAGCTCTCTTTCATCATTAACAAGTTTCTTAACAATGCACTTGTCATTGCTTACTATAAATTTTTGTGTTTGAAATGAGATTCTTAGAATAAATCTCCTTTTATTTTGTTATAGTTTGTGTAGAAATGAAAATCAAGGTCATCCCTGGGTTATATTATTTGTTTGCCAAAGCAAGAATCCAAGAAGTGGCCAGTCATAACCTAGCCCTTCCTTCCCCACAATATTTAATGTCATCATTGCTTATTCTTATTTCACTTATTTTAATCCCATCAGATTTGTGGTTGATGAAACAAAGTTTTGAGATATTAGCTCATATTTTTTCCACAATATATCTATCAGTATAGTAAAAAAAAAAGAAGAAGAAGAAGCTATATCTCGTGCTTTTGCTTGATATATATGGGATGCTTATATTAGTATTTGGCACAACCTGTGTTTATCATACAAGATAAAGAATGGGTTTTTGTAAGCAAGTCAAAATATCAGATGCTGTCCTTGTAATGAAATAGCCATTTCCCCTTAAGAGGCAAAATCTTCAATTAATAATTTGAATAAAATAGTTTGTTATAAAAGAATATCATCTGGTTCACTTTAGGGTGACAAAAACTCATTTATGATTTTTCTTTGGTTCTTGTCCCATGCCATGTTTGCTTGATTATGAACTGGGTAAATCTTTACTCATTTTGAGCTGCCTTTTGCCAGTTGTTTTATTTCTTTTAACAACACAAATGGTTCTCATAGCCTACTTGTCCTCAGCTAGGCTGTCTTGCATTATTGCCAATTTGAGGATGGTTTCAGGTTTGTCAACATGTTTTCAGGGAAGGGTTGGGCAAGGAATGTTTCCTTCTTTTGTGTGTGTGTGTCTTAGAATTAACTTTGTTCTTTCCTATTCTCCTTTGCAGCCCATCCCAAAATCCCCTAAGGATTCAAACCTTAGGACGGGACTGACTCTGGGGGGGTGGGGGGAAGATTGTGGAGGGAACTTTTAATATGATTTATTTGGGTCTTTTCTCTTCTTGAGAACCACCAAAACATTGGCCCAAAGCTTCTAGTCTAGATCTTCCCTTCTCCTAGCACTAAGTTGAGATTTATAAATGATATTCATGAAGGCCTTTTGCAAAGATAGCGAATGGGGGAAGGAAGATACTTCTGCTACCATGGGCCTGCCTCACTCTTTCCCATATTGTGTCGTCCTCCTGTCTACTCTCCTTACCATGATGTCTTACACAGGGCAAGTGTTCAATAGATATGTACGAAAAACTACTCCCTCATTTGATGTCCCTTGGCCACCAGGCTAGGCCAATCTCTCCTTCAAGGATGAGAGGGAAGTAAGTCTGCATTGGCTTACTAGGTGTTGCAGGGTCTAAGTGAACGTACTATAATTCACATATGAAAAATAATGTAACTGTGTTTTCTGTGACTGATCTAGAACTCTGCAGACTCCTAATAGCCAATCAACACATATGAGTTAAAAGAATGAATGTGTTTCATCTTGCTCTGAATCCTCTTCCCAGTGCTGGCAGGCAGTAGTTGTGGGATGATTAAATCTTGTCCATTTGCAGTAACTCAGTCTTTTCTAGCTTTAGAGTCTATTTTGGGCAAACTTAATCCCATTGGGGTAATTGTTCAGTCCTTCAGGGCTTCTGCCTCTTCCCCAGGTGGCACATGGGCACAGAAGGGACTTGTGGGTGTTCAAGGTGACACTGGTAAAGAGCTTTTTGTTCTCCCTTGATCCTTCTCTGGACGACTGAGATCACATTGAGATGTAGTTCATGTTTCCTCGTGTTTGGACATCAGTTTCTGTCCTCCCTGTACCCTCTGCTGAATAGGGTGGTCAATTTTTGGTTCACTATTTTGGTTTTAGCAATAGTGATTGCTCTCGGAGAACACAACTCACTACCCCCTGCTGACTGCTCTTTAAAAAAAATTGTTCCCTTTTTATTGTAATAAGAACACAACATGAGATATACCCTCTTAACAAAAATTTCAAGTATACAATCCAGTAATGTTAACTATAGGCACAATGTTGTACAATTATCTCTAGAACTTAATCATCCCGCGTAACTGAAACTTATACCTGTTAAGCAGCAACTCCCCATTTTCCACTGCCCCCAAACCCTGGTAACCCCAGTTCTACTCTCTCCTTCTCTTTGAAAGATTTATATACCTCATATAGGTGGTATCATACAGTATTTGTCTATGTCTGGTTTATTTTACCTAGTATAATGTCGTCAAGGCTTATAATGTTGTTGCCTATGGCAGGATTTCCTTCCTTATTAATGCTGAATAATATTCCATTGTATGTATATGCCACATTTTTTTATCCATTCATTCACTGATGGATGTTTAGGTTGTTTCTACATTTTGGCTATGGAAAATAATGCTGCAATGAATATGAGAGTGCAAGTATCTCTTTGAGATTCTGATTTCAATTCTTTTGGGTAGATATCCAGAATGTCCTTGGAAAAAAACTGATATGCACATGCAAAAGAATAAAATTGGACCCTTATCTCACGTCATACACAAATGTCAACTCAAAATGTAATAAAGACCTAAATGTAAAACCTGAAACTGTAAGGCTCCTAGAAGAAAATATTAGCTCCTTGACATTGGTCTTAGCAATTGTTTCTAGGATAAGACATCAAAAGCACAGGCAACTAAAGCAAAAATAGGTAAGTGGGACTACATCAAACTAAAAAGCTTCCACACAGCAAAGGAAACAATAGAGTGAAAAGGCAACCTATGAAAGACAGTATGTGCAAACACATTAGTTCTCACACACTCTACTAACTTCTGAGGCTCTCCACCTAAGACGTTCCCTCATCCCTTGTTATGTTCCTCACAGCATCACACAGGAATCTCTGTATCTCTTCCATCCTACCCACTGGTTCATCAGTCCAGTGTAGACACTTGTCCCCATGAGGGGTGTTCTACCACATTCACCTCATGTGGGAATATAGCAGGAGTAAATTAGTTTCCCAGGGCTTTCCTAACAAATGTCCACATTCTATGCGGCTTAAAACAGCTGAAATAATTCTTTGACAGTTCTGGATTCTAGAGGTCTAAAATCAAAGTATCAGCTAAGTCTGTTTCTTCTGGAGGGAGAATCTGTTGGATGTGTCTCTCCTAGTCTCTGGTGGTTGTTGGCAAATCCTTGGTATTCTCTGGCTTGCAGCTGTACATGCCTCCTTCATCAGACAGTGGTCTCCTTGTGTTCCCTGTGCCCAAATTTCCCTTTTCTTAGAAGAACCAGTTATTGGCTAACCCTAATCCAGCATGACCTCATCTTAAATTGATTACATCTGCAAAGACCATATTTCCAAATAAGATCACATTCACAGCCACCGGGGCTTAGGACATCAACCTGTCTTTTTGGAGGACACAATTGAAGCCACAACAAAGAGAACTAAATTGGAGCACAAGCCCACGTTCTTGGACTCTCCTTCATCCAACCTGAGGTTTGTATTTGGGTTTCTATCATCTAGCACCACCCATCTTCAGGGGATGAGGATACAAAATCTCTTCTACATTAGTGTCATCCCCCAGAATATCATTCCTTAATTCCTTGAATCCTCTTCTCACAATGGAAAAATGCTAGTCTCCTTCATGTCTGGTAGAATCTCTACCTTCATCATGTTCCCTTTACCTCACTGTAGAATTCAATGCTTAAACTTCCCAGCTTTGCTCTTGATATATCAACATTGAAGATTGGTCAGAGAGATTTCCCAGCACCCTTTGCTGGGGCTCAGCCATTGCCTCCCATCCACAGAATCCACATGAATTCTTCCCATGCTCTGAGGGAATGTCTACCCCTGCTTACTCCTAAATGTTCTTTTACTTTCCTTAAAGATCAGTACTCCTGGATTTTCTCTGTGAAGATGGTCTTTCCAGTACTTTGAATGAAGGACTTCAGGGGTAAACAAGTTGTGGACTGGCATATTCAGCAGACCACATACCCCATTGAAGAAGAGAAAGACCTAGTATATATTGATCCCTCCAGAAGTAGGAGAGTTCAAAGAGGAGATCAGCAGGTTCTGCATGCACAGGATCCGCAGCATGAAAGTCCTGTGTGACTAGTCGTCTATGTACAACATCTTTGAGAGAGAGAGATCCATCTGTCATGCTTCCTCTGCAGAATCATTCTAATGCCACTGCATTTTTTGGCCCATTCCAAGCAGCACGGAAGTCATGAGTACTTTATCTGTGATTCAAGTGACTTTAAGATTAATACTGGTTTTAATCTTTAAGTCTCAGCTTCCTTGTATATAACACAGGATGTTAGTATCCTCCTTGAAAGGTCATTATCATTATTAGACAACATATATGCATAGCAACTAGTCTAGTGCCTGGTGCTTAGGGGATGCTTAACAAGTAGTAATACATGTATCATTAGTCTATTCTGCTTCCGTCTTCTCTCTCTAGATCACACCAGTACTCTGAAATTACTCCTCTTTTCATTGCACCCTCCCCCCAGAAGAAAGACAAGGGAGAAGAAAGAGTATTACCCTCTCTAGAGCCCCTCTTGTCTGCTTCCCCAAAGAGGGAACTTCTGGGATTCAGAGGTTTTCCTGGGCATCTCAGACCAGAACTGATTCTATAATTTGTCAGCCTGACCAAATGAAAGCAATCCTAACTACAGAAATTTATGACATGTATGCCAGTCTACTATGTTGCATGGTAATTATGCACAGCACAAAATATGTCTAAGTTTTATCTGGAAGTGTTATTTGACCATTGGATTGATCTTAGTTCACTTGTGCTCATTCTTCACCATTTTTGGTCACAGTGTCTTGGAAAAAAGGAAATGCCAGTCAGTCACTGCACTGAGTCCTCTGGAAAGGGGAAGTGAAACTGGTCCCATGGTCCCTTAGCTCTCCTACTCATAGATGCCTTATCTCAATCCAGGTCTGACCAGCTCAGTCCAGATTCTTACTGGAGACCTGGTAAAGGGTAGCATCTCATCAGAGCAAGAGGATGTGGGAATTTCATTAGAAGGAAATAGTAAAGATTCATCTGGGAGTGGCTCGAGAGGAGCAGGGTGTTTGTTGTTGTTTGTTTTACTTTGTTTTGTTCTCTTGACACAGATAAGCGAGACCTGTCCAGTCAAACTAACACTGGATAGTCCCATTTCATCACTGATACAACCATTCACCCTGCTGCTGAGGCTAAAACCTGGGAGTCATATGTGACTTTCCTTTCTCTTATATCTTGAATCGAATGTAGCAACAATTTCTATCTGTTCTG
The DNA here is from genome assembly GCF_028749965.1 of Puma concolor. NCBI lineage: Eukaryota > Metazoa > Chordata > Mammalia > Carnivora > Felidae > Puma > Puma concolor. The sequence goes on along the minus strand of NC_141668.1, from coordinate 92,057,480 downwards.
CCTTTAAACTATACCCCAAATCTAATTACTTCTTTGACTTCCACCTTCATCTCTCACTCAAACCACAGCCTCTGCTTGGCTTCCCAATCCCTGCTCTGGTGTCTCCAGTCGATTTTTCACCCAGGTTCCCAAGAAGTCTTTAGAACATGGGTTAAATAATTTTATTGCCCTATTCAAAGCCTTCTAATAGTTTTCTGTTGTACTTGGAATACAATTCAAATTCCTGATCTCAGCCCACAAGATATCTCAGAATTTTTACACCACTCTCTGCCATGTCTTTACTCCACTTTAGGCACACTGGGGCCTTCTTGCCATCCTTCCTGCCGCCCAAACATGTTCTCACTTGCTATGCCCTTGGAATGGAACATTCTTACCTCCTTCCTTTCACTTAGATGTGACCAGCTCCAAGAGGCCTTCTCCATCCCTACTTCCATCATTGTCTGTTCCATTACTTGGTTTTATTTGTCTTTGTAGTTATTAGCACAATTTTAAATTATATATATAGTAAATATTTAATTTATGCATTTCTTCTATATCCCCATCTAAAAGGTGAGCTCATGAAAGCAAGAAGCTTGTTTTGCTCACTGCTGTGTCCTCACAATTTTAAAGAGCACCTGGTCATAATAGACGCTCAGAAGGAGTTGGCAAATGAAGGGAAATTCATCTCTTCATTTGATATCTCCAAATGATATCTTTAAATATCTTTAAAATATCTCCTTGTATTTCATTCTTCACCCACACCTTCTAGCCTCTGAGTTTCCATTTCTTTAGTTGAAACAGTATCTCTAGGTGTTTGGGCTTCAGAAATATTTCCCCACATCATCCCAACAGGCAGCCAAGATGGAGAACCACTGATTTCAACCAGGGATTTCAACATTTAATGTACATATAAGTCACCTGGAAATCCTGCTAAAATGCAGATTATGAATCAGTAATGGTAGTAGTAGGCTACTTGAAAGCCTGCATTTTCAATAAGTTTCAGGTGGTACCACTACTGCTGGTCCATGAAGTGTGCTCTGAGTAGCAAGGGCCCAGATGATTTCCAAGATCACCTACAGCTCTACATTCTGAAACCAAAGTGAAGATAACACAATCCCTTCCACTTCTGTCCATGAAGACTAATACTGTGTCCCACCCTGGATGGCTCTGGGTTGAGTACTGTGAGGGCACAACAGATGAAACATCATTTCCTTCATTTAAAATAATTTTTTTATGTTTAACTTTTAATTTTTAAATAACATCATACTTAAAAAAGTTGCAAAAATAGTAGAAAGAACTCCTGTATATCCTTCAACAAGATTTCTCAAATGCTAAATCTCACTTAAGCATAGTACCATGATCTGAATCAGAAAATTAATGTTGGTATAGTACTATTAATCTACAGACCATGTTCAAATTTTGCCAGTTGGTCCCACTAATGTCCTTGCTTTTTTTGGCCTGGGGATCCAGTCCAGCATCATGAATTGCATTTAGTTGTCCTGTATCTTTACTTCCCTTAAAAACAGTTCTTTGGTCTTTCTTTGTCTTTCATCATCTTAAAATATCTGTAAAGTACTGGCCAGTTATTTTGTAGAATGCCCCTCAATTTGGATTTGTCTGCTGTTTCTTTTTTTCTTTTTTTCTTTTTTTAAATAGGCTCTGTGCCCAGCATGGAGCCTCATGTGGGGCTTGAACTCACAACCCTGAGATCAAGACCTGAGCTGATATCAAGAGTCAGACGCTTAATCAACTGAGCCACCCAGTCTGCCCTGACTGATGTTTCTAAGTATTAAATTCATATGGTGAATTTGGGGCAAGAATATCACAGAAGTGATAATGTGTCCTCCTCAGTTTATCATATCAAGGGGGCACAAAATGTGCATTGATCTATCAGTGATGTTAACGATGGTCTCTTGGTGTCTTCCAATACTATTTTCCTCTTTGCAATTAAATATTTATGTTATTAGGAGACACTTTGAGATTGCAAATACCCTGTATCTCATCACATTTTCACCCACTAATATTAGCATCCATTAATGATTCTTACTTTAAACAATTATTATTGTGGTATTTAGTCAGATGGTGATTTTCAGTTTCCATCATTCTTTCTATATCTGTTGGAACGCAGCTGTAAGGAAGAGCTTTTCTATGTCTGCCATTTATTTATTTATAAAATTATTATTTATATATACATAAATTTGTGGAATATATATAATATATATAATTTGCTTCCATGTGTATTTTTACGTTTTCTTTAATTTCTTGGTTAACCCATTCATTCTTTAGTAGGATGTTCTTTAACCTCCATGTATTTGTGGTCTTTCCAATTTTCTTCTTGTGTTGACTTCAAGTTTCATAGTGTTGTGTTCTGAAAATATGCATAGTATAATCTCAATCTTTCTGTACTTTCTGAGGCCTAATTTGGGACCCCATATTTGATCTGTACTGGAGAATATTCCATGTTGCACTCAAAAAGAATATACATTCTGCTGCTTTATGATGAAATGTTCTGAATATATCTATTAAGTCCATCTGATCCAGTGTGTCATTCAAAGCCATTGTTTCCTTGTTAATTTTCTGCTTTGATGACATGTCCTTTGTTGTAAGTAGGGTGTTAAAGTCCCCTACTATTATTGTATTATTATCAATGACTTTTTTTTATGTTTGTGATTAACGGATTTATATATTTTGGTGCTTCCAGGTTGGGGGAATTAATACAATTTTTAGATCTTATTTTTGGATAGACCCCTTAATTATGATATAGTGCCCTTCTTCATGTCTTGTTACAGTCTTGGTTTAAAATCTAGTTTGTCCGATAAAAGTATGGCTACCCCAGCTTTCTTTGGACATCCACTAGCATGATAAATGGTTCTGTATCCCTTCACTTTCAACCTGAAAGTGTCTTTAGGTCTAAAATGAGTCTCTTATAGGCAGCATATAGATGGGTGTTGGTGTTTTGTTTTGTTTTGTTTTTTATCCATTCTGCTGCCCTATGTCTTCTGTTGGAGCATTTAGTATGTTGTTATTCAGAGTGATAGATTATTGATAGATAAGAATCTAGTGCCATTGTATTACCTGTAATGTCATTGTTTCTGGAGATTTTCTCTGTTCCTTTCTAGTCTTTTTTGCTTTTGGCCTTTTTTCACCACTCAAAGAATCCCCTTTAATATTTCTAGGTCTGGTTTAGTGATTGCTAATTCCTTTACTTTTTATTTTTCTGGGAAACTCTGTATCTCTCCTATTCTGAATGACAATCTTGCTGGATAAAGTGTTCTTGGCTGCATTGTTTTCCCATTCAGCATGTTGAATATATCATGCCACTCCCTTCTGGCCTGCCTCCACAGGTTTCTATGGAGAGATCTGCTGCTTATCTGATTTGTCTTCCCTTGTAGGTTAGGGATTTGTTTTCCCTTGCTACTCTCAGGATTCTTTCCTTATCTCTGTATTTTGCATATTTTACTACTATATATTTTGGTGTCGGCTGCCTTTTGTTATTTTTAATGGGAGTTCTCTGTGCCTGTGGATTTGAATGTCCCTCCCTCCCTCCCTCCTCTGTCTCCCTTCCCTCTGCAGCATCCGTGATTCTTTTCTCCCCTAAACTGCATCTCCACACCTCCAACCTTCCACATTTTGTGGCCTCTTTTTTCCCTCTAGTTGTGCAGTTTTCAGATCAATTTTCTGGGGGTTCAGAATGATTTGATAATTATCTGTGTTTGAGGGATGAGGTAAGCATAGTCCTTCTACTATTCCATCATCTGATCTCCTCCCCAGATTTTCCATTTATTCCCAATTTGATCTTGAAAGATTGTATGTTTCACGACAGGGATGCCCACTCTCACCACTGTTGTTTAACATAGTGCTGGAAGTTCTAGCATCAGCAATCAGACAACAAAAGGAAATCAAAGGCATCAAAATTGGCAAAGATGAAGTCAAGCTTTCGCTTTTTGCAGATGATATGATATTATACATGGAAAATCCGATAGACTCCACCAAAAGTCTGCTAGAACTGATACCTGAATTCAGCAAAGTGGCAGGATACAAAATCAATGTACAGAAATCAGTTGCATTCTTATACACTAACAATGAAACAACAGAAAGACAAATAAAGAAACTGATCCCATTCACAATTGCACCAAGAAGCATAAAATACCTAGGAATAAATCTAACCAAAGATGTAAAAGATCTGTATGCTGAAAACTATAGAAAGCTTATGAAGGTAATTGAAGAAGATATAAAGAAATGGAAAGACATTCCCTGCTCATGGATTGGAAGAATAAATATTGTCAAAATGTCAATACTACCCAAAGCTATCTACACATTCAATGCAATCCCAATCAAAATTGCACCAGCATTCTTCTTGAAACTAGAACAAGCAATCCTAAAATTCATATGGAACCACAAAAGGCCCCGAATAGCCAAAGTAATTTTGAAGAAGAAGACCAAAGCAGGAGGCATCACAATCCCAGACTTTAGCCACTACTACAAAGCTGTCATCATCAAGACAGCATGGTATTGGCACAAAAACAGACACATAGACCAATGGAATAGAATAGAAACCCCAGAACTAGACCCACAAACGTATGGCCAACTCATCTTTGACAAAGCAGGAAAGAACATCCAATGGAAAAAAGACAGTCTCTTTAACAAATGGTGCTGGGAGAACTGGACAGCAACATGCAGAAGGTTGAAACTAGACCACTTTCTCACACCATTCACAAAAATAAACTCAAAATGGATAAAGGACCTGAATGTGAGACAGGAAACCATCAAAACCCTAGAGGAGAAAGCAGGAAAAGACCTCTCTGACCTCAGCCGTAGCAATCTCTTACTCGACACATCCCCAAAGGCAAGGGAATTAAAAGCAAAAGTGAATTACTGGGACCTTATGAAGATAAAAAGCTTCTGCACAGCAAAGGAAACAACCAACAAAACTAAAAGGCAACCAACGGAATGGGAAAAGATATTTGCAAATGACATATCGGGCAAAGGGCTAGTATCCAAAATTTATAAAAAGCTCACCAAACTCCACACCCAAAAAACAAATAACCCAGTGAAGAAATGGGCAGAAAACATGAATAGACACTTCTCTAAAGAAGACATCCGGATGGCCAACAGGCACATGAAAAGATGCTCAACGTCGCTCCTTATCAGGGAAATACAAATCAAAACCACACTCAGATATCACCTCACGCCAATCAGAGTGGCCAAAATGAACAAATCAGGAGACTATAGATGCTGGAGAGGATGTGGAGAAACGGGAACCCTCTTGCACTGTTGGTGGGAATGCAAACTGGTGCAGCCACTCTGGAAAACAGTGTGGAGGTTCCTCAGAAAATTAAAAATAGACCTACCCTATGACCCAGCAATAGCACTGCTAGGAATTTACCCAAGGGATATAGGACTACTGATGCATAGGGGCACTTGTACCCCAATGTTTATAGCAACACTCTCAACAATAGCCAAATTATGGAAAGAGCCTAAATGTCCATCAACTGATGAATGGATAAAGAAATTGTGGTTTATATACACAATGGAGTACTACATGGCAATGAGAAAGAACGAAATATGGCCCTTTGTAGCAACGTGGATGGAACTGGAGAGTGTGATGCTAAGTGAAATAAGCCACACAGAGAAAGACAGATACCATATGTTTTCAATCTTATGTGGATCCTGAGAAACTTAACAGAAACCCATGGGGGAGGGGAAGGAAAAAAAAAAGAGGTTAGAGTGGGAGAGAGCCAAAGCATAAGAGACTCTTAAAAACTGAGAACAAACTGAGGGTTGATGGGGGGTGGGAGGGAGGGAAGGGTGGGTGATGGGTATTGAGGAGGGCACCTTTTGGGATGAGCACTGGGTGTTGTATAGAAACCAATTTGACAATAAATTTCATATATTGAAAAAAAAAAGATTGTATGTTTCTATGAATTCATTTTTTTCTAGCTTCTCTAGGCATATAATTTTGTAGTCATTACTTATAATCCTTTGTATTTCTGGCTCTTGTTTCTCTTCTTTCATTTCTGAGGTTATTTATTTGATTCCTCTCTGTTTTTTTCTTGATAACTCTGGCTAAAGATTTATCAGTTTTGTTTATCTTTTCAAAGAACCAGCCCTTAGTTTCTTTGCTTTTTGCTTTTTTTTTTTTTTTTTTTTGTCTCTATTTCATTTATTTCTGCTGATCTTTATTATTTCCTTCCTTCTACTTCCCTTGGGCTGTATTTGTTCTTCCCTTTCTAGTCCCTTTGGGTCTAAGGTTAGATATTTTTATTTGAAATTTTTCTTATTTCTTGAGGTTGGCATCTATCACTATAAATTTTCCTCTTCTAACTGCTTTCATGGCATCCCAAAGATGTTGGACCATTATGTTTTCATTTTCATTAGTCTCCATGTATTTTTTTATTGTAGAATGTTGTTTAGCCTCTACATTATTGTGGTTTTTCCAGTTTCTTTCTTGCAACTGATTTCTAGTTTCATACTTTTTGGCTGCAAAAGGTGTATGAAATGATTTCAATCTTCCTAAATTTATTGAGACTTGTTTTGTGGCCTAATTTGTCATCTAACCTGGGCAATGTTCCATGTGCACTTGAAAGGAACATGTATTCTGTTGTTTGTGCATGGAAAATTCTGTATAGGTCCATCTGGTCTAATATGTCATTCAAGGCTACTGTTTCCTTGTTGGTTTTATGTAAGTGGGATTTGAAGTCCCCTACTACTATTCTTTTACCTTCAATTTCTCTGTTTATGTCTGTTAATACTTGCTTTATGTATTTAGGTGCTCCAATGTTGTTTGCATAGATATTTACAATTATCAATCCTCTTTTGGGTTTGATCCCTTTATCATGATGTCAGTGCCCTCATTTGTCTCTAGTTAGTCTTTGTTTTAAAGTCTGTCTGGGGCACTGGAGTGGCTCAGTTGGTTAAGTGGTTGACTCTTGATTTTGGCTCAGGTTATGAACTCTTGGTCATGAGTACAAGCCCCACATTGGGCTCTGCACTCACAGTGTGAAGCCCACTTTGGATCCTTTATCTCCCTCTCTTACTGCCCCCCAACTCATGTTCTCTCTCTCAAAAATAAATAAACACTTTTTAAAAAGCATATTCTTAAAGTCTGTCTGATATGAATATTGTTACCTCTACATTTTTTTGCTTTCATTTTTATGGAATATCTGTTTCCATTCCTTTGCTTTCAGTCTGCACATGTGTTTAAGTCTGAAGTGAGTCTTTTGTAGGTAGCATATAGATGGGTCTTATTTTCTTATGCATTCTGTCACCATACGTTTTTTGGTTGGAGCATTTATATCATTTACATTTATTTTTTTTTTAAAGAGTGTGAGAGGGGACAGAAGGAGAGGGAGGGAGAGAATCCCAAGTAAGCTCCATGCAGAACACAACACAGTACTTGATCTCATGACAGTGAGATCATGACCTGAACAAAAATCAAGAGTTGGATGCTTAACTGACTTAGCCACCCAGGCACCCCATACACCATTTACATTTAAAGTAATTATTAATAGGTATGTACTTACTGTTATTTAATTTTTTCTGATTGTTTTTGTAGCTCTTCTCTGTTCCTTTCTTCTTTTCTTGCTCTTTTTCCTTGTGATTGATGACTTTCTTTAGTGCTATGCTTGTTTTCCTTTCTCTTTATTTTTTGTGTATCTACTATAGGTATTTGGTTTGTGGTTACCATGAGGTTCTTATATAACATCATACCTATATAGCAGCCTATATTAAGTTGATGATTATGTAAGTCCAAACACATTAAAGAAACTTCATTTTTACTCCCTGCCACCATGCTTTAAATCTTTTTATTGTGTTTGTGCCCTTAACTAATTTTTCAGATATCATTGATTGTACTACTTTAGTATTTTAGCCTTTATATTGGCTTTATAAGTGATTGCTTTACTACCTTTACTGTGTGTTTACTTTTACTCATGGCAATTTTTCCTCTCATAATTTTTTTTGCTTCTACTTATGGCATTTTCTTTTCTACTTAAATAAGTTCCTTTAACATTTCTTGCAAGGCCATTTTATTGGTGGTAAACATCTTTAACTTTGGCTAGTCTGGGAAACTCTATCTCTCCTTCCATTCTTAATGATAATCTTGCCAGGTAGAGTATTCTTCATTATAAGGTTTTCCCCCCTTTCAGTACTTAGAACATATCACTTCTGGCCTGAAACATTTCTGCTGAAAAATCATCTGATAGGCTTATGGGGCCTTTCTTGTACATTATTAGTAGTTTCTCTCTTGCTCCTTTGAAATTCTCTTTCATTTTTTATATTTTAATTACTACGTGTCATGGTGTGAACCTCTTTGGGTTGATCTTATTTCTTAAACCTGGGTTTCCTTTCCTGCTTTAGGGAGGTTTTCAGTTATTATATCTTCAAGTAAGTTTTATGCCCCCTTTTTCCTCTCCTCTCCTTCTGGGACCCCTATAAGGCAAATGTTTGTTTTCACTTGGTGTTGTCCAAGAGATACATTAACCTATCCTTTTTTAAATTCTTTTTGTCTTTTTTGCTGTTTAACTTGAGTGCTATCCATTACCCTGTCTTCCAGGTCATTGATTCATTCTTCTGTATTTTCTAATCTGCTATTGATTCCCTCTAGTTTTCCTTTCAATTATTGTATTCTTCAACTCTGATTGGTTCTTTTTTATATTTTCTGTCTCTTTGTTGAAGTTATCACTGAGTTTATCCACTGCTTTCTCCAGTCTGGTGACCATCTTTGTGACCATTACTTTCAACCATTTATCAGGTAGATTGATTATGTCCATTTCATTTGGTTATTTTTCTGAGGTTGTGTCTTATTCTTTCATATGGAGCATATTCCTCTGTCTCCTCATTTTGCTTGACTTTCTGTGATTGTTTCTATGAATTAGGTGGAACAACTACTTCTTCTAAATTGTAAGTAGTGGTATGTGTATGGTAGTACCCTCTGTAGACTTTGTGTGCCTGGTGACTTTGGCTGGCTGGCTGGCTGGAACTGTGGCTTGTGTGGGGTGGGAGTCCCAGAGTACTCCATGATGAAACTGTCCTGGTGGTATGGCCAGAGCTGAAGTGGGCATGATTCTGGGGCTCTTTATGCAGAGGATGCCCTGGCAAAACTGGTGAAGCTAAAGTGGGTGCTAGCTGTGGGATCCTAAGGCTTTCCACAAAGAGGGTGACCTGGCTGAACAGCTGAAACTGAAATAGGTACCAGTTAGGGGTGTCCTGGGCTGCTCAGCACAGGGGTTTCCCCGGCAGGACCATTGGACCCAAGGCAGGTGCTGGCTGAGAGTCCCAGGGCACTACTCACAGGGGACACCCTGGAAGGGTAACTGGAGCCAAAGGCAGCTAGAGCCAAAACAGGCACTAGCCAGAAGGTCCCAGAGTGGTCTGTACTAAGAGTACTCAACCAAATCATTTGGAGCTGAAATGTGGTTGGCCTGGAGTGTTTCAGGGTACCTTGTGCCTGTGTCACCTTGACAAGATGTTTGGAGCTGTCGTGAGCATGGACCATGGGTGTTGCAGTGCATGCCGCTCTGGGGCTGCCTCAGTGGGACAGCTTGGGCTGGTGTGGGCTAGGGCCCTGAGGCTAACTGAGGCAAGCCAACTATGGCTCCTGGACCCTGCTCCAGTCTGTTCTTTGAACTTCGAGGGAGAATGTAAACCACAACACTCACCATCCCCTCTCAGAGGGAGGCCTGGCAGAGCAGTGCCCCCTGCCACCATTTGGCAGGGTTCTAGGGTTGGTTCCCACATACTCTAGTTGCTTTTTTAAGCCACAGCTGTTTTTTCTATGCCCCAGGGCAGACAAATCTGCTCACAGTCCCTTAATACCATCCTTCCTCACTGCAGCTTAACAGCATTTGAGGGTGAGAATTCCCTTCATTACTGTGTTTCCATCTCTCTTGCTGTTCTCTATGTAGTCTTTTTATCTTTTGTTGTATAGAAACGCAACAGCCCTCGGTTCTGTCAGCCCTCAGTTCTTCTTTAGAAGGAATTGCTCTATAAATAAGTGTAGATTTAGTATGTCCACCGAGGAGGTGAGTTCAGGGTCTTCTAACATCACCATTTGGATCAGAAGAACCCTTGTTAACTCTTTACTGTCATACAAGTACACCAGCCCCTGTTGCCTATGCATTGTGGTTCTAGTGATGTCAATTTCTGTTCCATTTTCATTTATCCCCTTTATCTATTATATAATTGTCTGTCTATCTATCTATCTATCTATCATTTTTGGGAAGGGGGAACAAAAGGAGTGCAACTTCAAATGACCTATTAGAGAAGGGCAGTTTCTATGAGGATTAGTGCTGTTTTTCTTTTAGAAATTATAATAATAGCGTCATGCACAAAATCAGTTTGATTACCCATGCCTTAAATGTTGCTATTCCAAGAGTATAACTTCTCAAAGGGCAGTTATGTTTAAGATCATTTGAGAACAAAGACTTTGGCAAATGATTGTGTCAAGGAGCTGTGTTCTTTTTTGGGCATTTGCATTTTAACAGACTGAGAAATCTAACTTTTCAAGTGAAGAACTATTTACCATCTGCAGTTTGTTAATGTCTGAGGCAGGGAAAATCTGTCGTTCACATACGTTTGTGATGGAGTTGGCAGATTCTACTCTTATGGAAGGTTTCATCAGCAGTGACTGAGATAGAATCACTCTGCTTCTGAAAACCTGCTTGATGCAATATGGTGAGCCAGCTACTCAGCTTCTGTTTGTGGCAAAAAAAAAAAAAAAAAAAAAAAAAAAAAAGTCAGCATCTTGAGAGTAGTGTCTTCTCATTTTTTCTTGTGACAAAAATCTGAGTATCATTGATGAAAGAATTGGTATGGTCTAAGATAAAATAGTGACTAATGAATATATTCATCAGATTTCCAAGTACTCGTAGAGCAACTCAGATGGGATCAGGCTACCTTACCAAATGGCCTTGTGCAGCAGGCAGAGCCAGGTGTAAGATTTACAGAGGAAAAGGAAGCAAGACGGGAAAAGAATATGAACTCCAAAAACCACTTCACAGAAATAGACTGTGCACAGAGAGAGAAAAAGGAAATTTCGTCCGTTGCCATGAGTGAAAAATTCTAGATGAGGAAAAGATGTTTAAAGGGGATGTAGGGGCGCCTGCATGGCTCAGTCAGTTCAAGTGGCTGACTTTAGCTCCAGTCACGATCTCCTGGCTGGTGAGTTCGAGCCCCACGTTGGGCTCTGTGCTGACAGCTCAGAGCCTGGAGCCTGCTTCCGATTCTGTGTCTCCCTCTCTCTTTCCCATCCGCACTCTGTTTCTCTCTTGCAAAAATGAATAAACATTAAAAATAGATGATAGATAGATAGATAGATAGATAGAGTATAGAAAGGTTCAGGTGATCTGTTCTAAGCAAGCCTTCTGAGCTGCCTTTTAAAGGAAACTTAATATAAATTGTTATTTATATTATTGTTTATGTTATTTGGTTTGGACTGGTGTTTTTTAAAAACAAAAACAAAACACTAAGCACCAGCAGGATCTAGTAGGATCTAGAAATGATTTGATATATTTGAATAGTAAGCAAGAGTGATAGTCAGTATAAAGATTAATCACAAGATATGGGCATTGATCCATTAGGATGGAAACTCAATCAAAATGGCCATCAGGTATAAAGGGCAGTGTGCCACACTGGTACGTGCCAGCTCAATGTCACCCCTGACATTTCTAGGCCTGAAAATGATTTGTGGTGATGTATGGGCATGGAGGAGGTGTATGAGCTCAAATGTTCTCCTGTGTCAGTTTCATTTGAGCCTCATGAGAAAGTGTGGGAGTGGGAGGGCAGAAGCTAATGACCAATTTCAGGTGATCTAAGCCCTGCTTTGTGCATTACTAGACACTGTTACATCTGACACATATTTACTAACTCTATTTCAAATATAATAACAAGAGAAAGTCTTGTGCCTTTTTTGATCATGTTTTGGAATAACAGTACAGGGTAACAAAGATAAGGTCTATTTCCTCCTCTGTTTCTTAGCATTGTTGCATTTCAGTTGGGGCCATGAGTAATTCTGACCAATGGAATGTGAGAAGTGACAGGGGTCACTTTTAGATCAAGGTGGTCAAAAGTCAATGTGCTGGGGCACTTGGGTGTTTCAGTTGGTTAAGCATCTGACTTTGCCTCAAGTCATGATCTTGCAATTCGTGAGTTCAAGCCGCACATGGGGCTCTGCACTGACCGTATGGAGCCTGCTTGGAATTCTCTCTCTCTCTCTCTCTCTCTCTCTCTCTCTCTCTCCCTCCTATGCTTATGCTTTTGCTCTCAAAATAAATAAATAAACGTAAAAAAAACCAATGTGTTTCTTCCATCCTTCTATTGACATAGCAACTTTTGAGGCCAAGTGTCCCAAATAGTGTAGCTGTCAGACAGAAAACTGATCCCCACTGAGCATCAAATTTGTGAGAGAAGCAAACATTCTGTGTTAAACCAGAGATTTGCACAGCATAACATAATTTACCCTGACTAGAAATTGGTCCCTAATGGCATAACAAACCCCTAAGGCATTTTCTTTACCGGAAAGCAGGGAAGACCCAGATATTGAGATCAAAATGCTGCTTATCCAAGTTATACATTAGCAATGTACTTTCTACAGCTTCCACCTGCAATCACTTAGGGAGGGAGAACTCGAGTATAGTATGCCAGTAGTTCTGGAGCATGTGTTCGAAAACAGAATGTAAATAGTGTATGTTGACTGTCTTTGGGTAGGTGCCACAAGAAATACATGAGTTCAGAGAAGAAATGGCTGACAAAAACAAAAGTAAATGGAGAGTGTTCAGAAGTCCAGAGTTTTGTAGACCTGGAAAAGCCAACGTTTTCTAGGCCCCAACAGTGAGAGACAGGATGGAAATGATTTTGGTTTTGCTTCCACCTAGGATATACTTCAAGAGAAGTTGGCCCCCACACTGATGAGACAGAGCTGGGCAATTTACAAAATCATAAATTTTCTCAAATGCATCAAAAACTGAGATTACAAGACAACCAGGTAAACTGAATTCTTGAGAGTGACAGCTTGGCATATGAATTGCTTTAGCTTTGGCGGAGTAAGGTAGGATGAGGTGGCTAGCATAAAAACACGTAAGAAGCAATCAGCTAAAAATTTACTAAATTCTTGGGGCGCCTCGGTGGTTCAGTCAGTTGAGCATCCAACTTCAGCTCAGATCATGATCTCATGGTTCATGGGTTCGAGCCCCGCATTAGGCTCTGTGCTGATCGCTTGGAGCCTGGAGTTTGTTTCAGATTCTGTGTCTCCCGTCTCTTCCCCTCCACTGCTCGCATTGTCTCTCTCTATCAAAAATAAATTAAAATATCTTTTAAAAAATTACTAAACTTTTAAAGGCTCATTGTGGGCTAGCATAACAGTTGAAAATAATCCCAGCAGCCCCAGACACAGGGGGAGTTTGCACTCACTCTCAAGCTCTTTTCCATGGCCTCCACCAGAAAAGCCAGTTTGCTTCACAGAAAATCAAACCGAAATAACCTAAGCTAAAAACCTCCTTGTCTGCCTTCAGAGAGTGAGAATCAATGTATAACACCAACTCACATCTTCCCACTCACGAAACAAGTGCTATAAAAAACTCTTAGGTCACAACTGTGTCTTCACAGCTAATTAATCAATTAATCTATTCATTAATCTTTGAAGAGCCGATCTTTGGTTTCAGCTGTATTTTATCTGTAATAAGTATCAACAAACAACTAATTATGCCTGAACATAAGCACCTTCACCTTAGTGTTGGCTCTGAGTTTTTTTTAACTTTAAAACCTTCAGGTTTAGAAAGGTGTTATTTAAGGTTTAGGACTTAAGCTATTTAGTGACCTTAAGCTCTATTATTAGGTATAAAAGAGGCATTAAAACTTCCCAGATGAAATGCAAAGTAGGATTATTACATTGTTGATGGTATAATGCAAAGTGTAAAATCCTTTTCTCCTTAAACCTCTCCCACATGTATTTCAATTGAGGAAGCACTGAGAGCCCAGAGGGAAGGCAAGGCTGTAACAGCACCAATTCCCTACTCCAAAATTTTTCTTTTCCATGTTTAAAGAGTATTGTTTGTTTTTACTCACATATTTTTATAAATAAAAATTTTGTGAATAGAAAATGAAATAAAACACATACTCCCATACCAGGTATACCCACTCTTAACAATTTAATGTGTATCCTTCCAGGCTTTTCTTTCCTAGGCATATATATTTTCAAAATTGGTTTCATATATTATGGACTCTGTTGCACTTCTCAAATTTCTCACCCTTCCATAAGCCTCATCTATCATCATCTTAGGTAATGTTTCAAATGCATGGTCTCATAGGGGGATACCTTCAGCTCCTGCTGAGAATCTGGTCCAATAGGCACCAAATACTTTCAAACACAACCTAACCCAGAAAAACAATTATTAAATATTTAGATTTTAAAATGTATGCTTTAGGGGAGCCTGGGTGGCTCAGTCGGTTGAGCATCCGACTTCGGCTCACGTCATGATCTCACGGGTTCGTGAGTTCGAGCCCTGCGTCGGGCTCTGTGCTGACAGCTCAGAGCCTGGAGCCTGCTTCAGATTCTGTGTCTCGCTGTCTCTCTGCCCCTCCCCTGCTCATCCTCTGTCTCTGTCTCAAAAATAAATAAAACATACATACATACATACATACATACATACATACATAAATAGGTAGGTAGATAGATATGTATGCTTTAAGTTTCTTCAAAATCTAAATAAGATAGAGCTTTATACTAAAAAGCTTTACTTCGATATCTCTAAACATTTAGTCATAGGCTAGGGATTATAACTTCAAAATATAAACTACTGAAAACAACATGTATTTGGAAATCTATATTTTTAGAACGGTTTAAAAAATAGGTCACCAGGAGCTTCGAACATGTTGCCGTGAGACCACTGTAAGACACTTGAGAAAAGTAAAAACAGCTCAATGGGCAAAGGAACCTATACTTGATCTACTTTGAAGGTCAACCGAGCATTTTTTTTTTAAGTTTTGATTTTGTTAAAACCTGGAATTCCAGGGAAAGGCAAGCCATGGGGGTGGGTGTACGATCTGCCTCCATGTTTCCTATGAAGATTTCATCAGTATCCTTTTGATTCTTATTTTCTTCAACACACAGTGGTCATTTCTACTCGAATCATGGTGACAGTATCCCTAGCACATGGTCAGACCCATAACTGTCAGTGGCTTCAGAGTGTGATTTGTTTGTTGCCTTTTAAATGTTTCCAGGCAACAGTTACTGTCCTGAAAGCCAGTGAGCAAGTGACTGACCTTGATACTGAAGGGCACTTCTATTCCATTTATTTATGGAAACATACAGAAAACAGATTCAACATTTGTATTGTAAGAGACATCCCTTTCCAAAAGAACACCACAGCGTTCTTAACTATAGAGATAGATCATCCCCTAGTAAATTATATATAATTAGGGGCGCCTGGGTGGCGCAGTCGGTTAAGCGTCCGACTTCAGCCAGGTCACGATCTCACGGTCCGTGAGTTCGAGCCCCGCGTCAGGCTCTGGGCTGATGGCTCGGAGCCTGGAGCCTGTTTCCGATTCTGTGTCTCCCTCTCTCTCTGCCCCTCCCCCGTTCATGCTCTGTCTCTGTCTGTCCCATAAATAAATAAAAACGTTGAAAACAAATTTTTTTTTAAATTATATATAATTAATGTCCCTTACATTTGTATATAATAAACTCATGAAAATGTGTTTGAGAGTCAAGGATCTGAACGTCAAACAGTAGGCATACAGAGGGCTCTACTTGTAGAGAGCTCACATTATAAAATTTATGCTTGTGATTAAAGACATTTTGTTTCTGGCACGGCTATGCAATGTGTAGATTATCTAATACATTAAAAACAATAAACATTATATATAAATAATAAATTAGAGATCTTGAAATTGATTCTTACCTCAGCTGCCAGTTATCTCAGCCTAGAGAGAAAATTTATTCAAAGCTTGAGTAAGGACTAGCTGGTAGGAATTCTACCAAAATAGTTTTCAAGAGAAAGTGGAATGCCTGCCATCATCTTCTCCAAAAAGATGACAGCAGCCTTGTGCACTTCTCCCTGCATTTGGGCCACTGCTCATTCTCAATCATACTTTCTCCATTGATACACCATCTGTAGTCTCTAGATGGTTTTTTGTCCACAACTAAACTCACGGTCACCAATTTAAGGTCCATGGAACGTCAACCAAACGTCAAGATTACCCACCTTCAGCCTACCTTACTGCATCATCACTGGTATTGGCACTTTCATTTTGCCATCTTTCATTCGTTTTTATAAGAAAGCAAAAGCAAAATATTATTGATATTCAAATAATTGGATAAACACCCACAAATAATGATTGCCAAATACAGAATGTTAGGGGGCAGACAGAACCACCAGAAATTGGCTTAACATTTGTTTGCCAGCTGGAATATAAATGTTCAGCAGAGTTCTGGAGATGCAATGTGTGATAGTGGGGAGACCACATAAAAGTTATGTCAAAGTCAAGGATTGCCTAAATCCCTTTGAGGAATAGTCACTGCTGATATCTTAAATGAAAGATAAAACATTAAGATTAGTTTATAAGGAAATCCTTATAATTCAGTAAATTAACTTTCACCAAACTTTGCGCATTTCTCTAAAAGTATAGACTTGGACGCTGCCCAAGTAGTAAGAACAATTGGAGTAAGTGAAGAAGGAAGGGGAGTAAAATACAAGGCTATGAAATAGACCAAAACTTTGAAATTCAGTCAGGGCTCCCAGCAAAAGTGCTCACAGGCAGAGAGGATAGCCAGGGAGAGCTCCCTGGTGTTTCAGAATTGGGTGTGGCAGAGGCCAAGCGGGGGCTTGGGTTCACTCCCACCATGTTGCGCATGGCTTCCAGTACTTACAAGAACACACACATATGTCTGTGTGTACTGGGTGACCTTGGCCTTCGTACCAGGAGAACTGTATCCTAGCGCATGGACAAGAATAGTGTCAGTGAGACCTCACTTTCAGAAAGGAAAATATAATCTTAGAAATAAAAGTCTCCCTTTGAAAAGGGAATCGGCTTTAATGAAAAGGAAACTGAGAAGTAAATCATTTGGAGTTGAAAAGCACTTTGTTTAGGCACGTACATAGTGCAAATACCTTTGCTGATAGGAGTACAGAAAGATACAGATTATTTATAACCCAGCCACTCAAAGATCTGATTTGCTAAGAAGTTTGAGGCAAGTCTGAAGCAAAAGTATACTTTGTTTTGCTAGGTTCTGAGTTGTGGTGCCAGACAGTACCTCCACTAGACCTGGGTAAGCGTGGAGGAGGAAGGGGGAGGAGGAGATGGGCAAGAATTCAGGAGGACAAGTCTCCCACCCATGGCTGTTAACCAGGTGGGGGCACATGACCTCACCTGCGAACCATGTTGTATGGGTCTGGTTTTCGTTTCTCTCCAAGTGCTCTCCAGTCCTCTAAACTGCCTCCTGTTTGGGGATGATGAGGTGCCTGGAGTAGCTCCAGGACTTGGGCATGTAGGGTTATCTGTGGAGTCCCATTACCTGAGTCTGTCCCAAGTAAGCAGTCCGGTGATCTGGTCAATCCTGTCAAATAGAAAGAACTTCTTTTGTGATTAGACCACCACACTGGTACTGACACACTGATTTGGGGTGATTTTCATTCAAGTCAGAGGACAAGTTCAGGGCTTCAGTCTACCAACTACCCACCGCTGATCCATGGACTTGAGCTACCCAGGTGAGCCTACCATTCAAATCTTACATATATATGTTCAGGCCATGATGCTGCATCAATTCTATAGTATCTGAAGGCAGCAGGGGTGGAAGCAGGCATCCTTTACCCTGTGCTGTCTCTGTTGCTGGCACCCTGGATCTCCCCACATCCTCCTGGGCCACCCTCCATATCTGACTGCACAGCTCTGTGACTGGCCCCACCTCTCTCCCCAAGGGCTTTTGAAACCATCGCTCAGCAATGCCAACAGTCCCCTCTAACTGAAGTCCTCTTTTGCCTCTAATTGATATCATGACCTTGAGATCTCCCAGATCAGTCATTACCCCTGGGAAGAAAGGATCAGAGTTCCCACACACTGACCAGTGGACACTACTCTAGTTGCTCTGCCCATGAGCCACTGGCCTGCCCCTCTCACCAATTGCCATGTGTAAGTCGGAGTGTAGCGAACATTGAAAGAGATCATTTTCTAGGAATGCAGTAATCATGGCCCACAGAGTTCAAGAGAATTTGTACAAGATGTGTTTTTCTGTGGTTGCATTACCAAATTCCAAAAAACAAATTCAGCATGACCAAAGAGCAAATTATTATTCATTTTTCTGCACTGTACAGTTAAAGCTTGCATTGTGGCCACCATCAGTGAAACACAGTGAGAGTCACTGGAAGCCAGCATTCATGAATGGCGTGATAAATGCGGCCACACCATGAGTTATGACATAACCAGCATTAAATAGGTGGTATTAAGGAACTGCGGAGCTAAGAGGATTTGCATTGTTTCAAGTACCTGAAGGGCCATGGTATTATGAGTGATTACTGCATTACCACTATATCCTTGCAGTGGGAGATATGAAATTGGTCCAAGAAGAGCACATTGACAAGGAGATGGAAGATATGGTTTGTGGACATGAATAGGAAGAGACACTATGAAGAATCATCACAAACTCTGATTGGAAATCTTAAAAATACTTAAGTACCACTTCCCTGCCAATTATTCTAAATTTCATAAATCTATACCTACAATTATACCTATACTGTAATCCAGTACCTCCCATGGACTCATGAATTTCGGGAAACATTTTTTAATCAAGTTGCTTACATAGGTAGGGGCCCAACAAAATGTATTTGCCTGGGGCCCCCACATCCTAGGGGCAGCAGCCCTGGTGCCAAAAAGCACCAGTAGAAGTTGACTTGCTCCAGTCACCACTCTCACCAAAGGCGACACCATCTTGGTGCCACAGGTGAGGTCTCACTGAGCCCTCTGTACTTTCTGGGAGTTTCACCCCAACCTCTTCCATGACTTCTCAGCCTCATCACTACAACCTGCCTTGGAGACCACCAGGAGCAACCCTGTCATGTCCTATGTCCCTGGTTACCTCAGTCACCAGAAGCAGCCCAAGAATCTGGACCATCACTGCTATCCCAGCTGTCATCATCATATGGCCTGTACATTCCTAGTCTGACCCAATGTAACACCCAAGCCCACCCCCCAGAACTTTGCCTTCTGGTGTAGGTCTGTCATTAGCAAAATCCTCCATATCCTCCCCTTCTTGCCCTGATCTAAGAGGCATCTCTGTTGCAGCCCTCATCCCATCCTCCTCAAATCTATAGGTTCCACATTCAAAATCTAACAAGTATCCCCCACCTCTCACGACGTTCTGCTACCACTTGTATCTGAACTATCGTCAGAGAGGGTTTCCTGACCTTCCTAGAAATAGCACCTCTCTTTCTCTCTGTACCCACCCCAACCTTCCTTTATTTTGCTTCATAACATCAGTCCCACGCAACATGTTATCGGTTGTTTGGTGTATAACGTGTCCCCCAACTGGGATACAGGCTCCCTGAGAGCAGCTACTGCATATGTTTTGGCTATTGCTGTGTCCCCAGTACCTAGAACACTGCCTGCTGCACAATACACACTCAAAAAATACTTGAATACCTGACATTCAATATAAACAGAAAGGAAATTCTTACAAAGTTTTATTACATAGACTATTTTTATCTACCTAAAACATAATCGTATTTGGATGGAAAGATTTTGGAAAACCAATTATCATGAAAAAAAAAGTCTAGTGAAGGAGACAGTGAAATCTCATAAGTTGTATCTGTTGTTAATCAATTCAAAAATAAAGGAATTAAAGGAATTTTCAATGAAATTATAGAGGTTTATCATTAATTTTTAATTTAATAACTAACTTTATAATTATATATAATAAAGAGTTGGGGATGTCTTTTCTGTGCTCATTCCTTTGTTTTATACAATATTTAAAAAATCCTGCAACTTCATGTATTTGTACAGTGCTTCCTAATTGCATCTCCTTGCCATTGTTGCTTACAGTAAGCTTGAGTCAATTAAAACTGCTTTTCTTTTACAAATGTTAAGTCTAAACATAACCAGAGCCTCAGTCCTTGATAAGACTCAGCTCTGCAGTTATCTGCCAACTGTGTGACATTCAACTTGCCACCTGTCTCCCCCAAAGGACCGTTCTCTCTCATTTCCATTCCCTGAGCAAGTGCTACTTCCTCTACATGGAGTTCGTTTTCCACTTCTTTCCCTTCATCCTTCCTCTTCTCTTCAAGGCCCATCCTGACAGCCCACACCACTCTGTCTTAAAGAGATCATGGACTTATCCCAGGACTCATCACAATGTTTTTTCTGCTTCTCTCCCTCCACCATGAGACTGCACTGTGAGGCAGAGAGCAGATCTGACTTATTCACACCTTGCCTGGTGCCTAACACATAATATGTGAACAACAAAAATTTGTGAAAGGAAACAGAGTGTGAAAGGAAACAGAAAGGAAGACTGAGGGTAAGACAAAGACTGAGGCCAACTTGTAAATGACATGATCTTGCTCACGGCATCACCCCACAGTATCAGTGGGAGGATAGAATAGCCAAAAACCACATTTGATCTGCTGAAGGTTGCCTGTCCATTTACGAATATCGTTGTTTTTTTTTAAGTCATATGATTCAACTCTTGTTTGTTTAATCTGAGCTGTGGGAGGTACAAGGTTGCAGAATGAGCAGGTTAAAGAGATTTGCCTTTGTCTTTCCTGAGCATTCTTTGGAAAATCAGAATTTCTAAGTCAGTGTAAGCTCTTCCAGTTTGCCCTGGCTCCAGCTCTGGCACACCTAAATGCCCTTCCCTTTGCCCTGTTGGCCACAATGGTGGTTGGGCTGCCTGTGAAGAGAGCTGTGATCTGGTGGATGAGGTCACCCTGAGCTGCTCTTCATGGAAGAGCCCAGGCTGTGCTGCCTGATTTTTCTAACACTTACCTTTCCCCTTTCACATGATCTCAAGCATTTGGATGAGTGCAGCTTTGTTTGTTTCAATGAAGACACTCTTAAGAACTATTATTAAACAATTCTTTTGCTAAAACACTACCTTTTGCACTAGAAATGAGCTTAATAGGAAATTTTTCCTGTCACTTTAAGTTGTTCCCGTTGCTTTTTTCATTGAGATCATTGAATACGCCTCCTAAAATAAGATGTTGAAATAGAACCAGTAAGGGTGTGATCTAATCATGATTTGAAGGAAATTGCTTTTCAATCGTTAAATATGTAAGACTCGAGAGGATTTCAGCTCAAGTTTTTGATGGCTGGTCTCTGTCTGATGTCCAGTTTATAAGAGAAGTGGTATTCTCTAAGAATTTCAGGGGCTTTTGGGGAACACATGATGTCAAAACAATTAGGAGATCTCAGTAACTGGTCAGCTCAACCTCTATAATTAGGAGAAACATCCATGAAGCTGTATGCCTGGGCTCACCTGTTTAAGATCAGAGCACTTACAGTGTAAAGGTATGTAGGCTTTTCACTGTAGGCAAGAGGAAGTGTAGCCTTGAACCTGGAAAAGGCCCCACACCCAAGCACAGTGGTAACCACTCAGATTCAGGACTCTCAGTGGGAATGGAGAAGGTTGGGTTGGGGCAGATATCAAAGCCCACTGTGTACCAGTCTTTCAGGCCGCACACAGCATCACTTTGGCTGCTAGTAGACGCTTCTCTGACTGAACTTCTTGAGGCACAGATGATTCTGAGAACAAGGCTTACCTCTTAGATGTCCAGTGAATAGCAGTTAATTTGCCTTTCTCCCTATAAGCGTTAGGGCATTGACTAGAAGTATTGGGGGATCTTGTGTCCTAGAATCATGTAAATATTCTGGAAAAGCACAGGAACAAGGATTACTTAGAATGATAATAGCAGGCACTTATATATCATACCTAGAAACTATTTTAAGTGTTGTTTTTTATTGTAACGATAGCTGTATGAGGTAGGTATTTTGCAGTTGAGAAAAGCAAGATTAAGGAGGTTAAGTAAACCGCCTAAGGGCACTTGGCTTTTGCATGACTGGGCAAGGATTTGAAGCCAGGCAATCATTTCCCAAGTCAGACTTTTAATCATGAGGCTGTAGTCTGTTCTTGTAGCTTCTGCCCTACCAGACCTGCTTACATTTACCCAAAAACCCTACTGTAGCAATCTAATGCCAACCAATCCATCGAGGTGTATAATGGAAAGATGGGAAACATCGTTTTTTATCAGAGTGGACTCCAGGCTCTATGCACCAGGGCCCAAATATTTGCCAGAGTAATTCCCCCCACCACACACACACACACCTTGAATACTCTTCCAGGCTCCCCCTATTACTAGGTTCAGGAAACAAATACTTGTCTTCAACAGATTCTCTGGGCTTCTCTGGAAAAAATGCATACATCCCACAAGATGTAGAGAGAAGAATGAAGTGACAAAGTAGGCTGAGGATTAATGCTAGGTCAGAGCATATGGTTTGGTTCCTGGATGGCATGAAGCAAATAACCATCCCAGGGTCTCCAGAGGATATTTGTACAGCTCCATATTGGTTTGAGGAGGCAGGAGGACTTCTCTCTCCTCCTTCTCATTCAGGAAGAGACCGCAGAAACTTAAAGGAAACCACAGGCAGAGTAAGACCTTCAGATCAGTTGAGTGGAAGACTCAAGGAAGGATGTCAGGAAAGTCCCGGGCCTGGGCCAGTGTCAGGAAAGTAGAGTAACTAGCAGACAGGTCCTGGATAGCCTGGGAGAGAGTAAAGTCACCAGCCTCTGGGGAAGGGGAATTCAGAAGGAGAATTGAAAGGGCTGAGTGAGGATAATCCCCACTTGTTTCAGGCTTTTACCTGGGACCCTGCTTTAAGGATAGCAGTAAGCTGTTTACAGGCAAAGAGAACATTGAAATACTATGTGGTAATTACATACCTATTTTTTTTAAGGATGCTACTGATTTGTCAGTCCCCAGAAATCTCCAAAATGGTCTCCAAATTCCAATTTCATCATCTAATGAAATCTCTCAAACTCCTTCACACATCTGGAAGCAGCATAAAACTCTTTGCATAAAATATGGCCTGATGGTTGGCTTAGAAAGTATATTCTCATAACTATTTGTAGATTCCATTAACTCATGTATCCGGTACACATGTTAAGTGCCTACATGTGCCAGGATAATGCTGTCACTGAAGACACAAAGAGAACAGAGTCCAGAAATCACAGCTGAATAGTTACAGATAGTCTGTAGCATTTAACTGGGGTTCTAAGACACAAATGACTTTTTTTCCAAAATTGTAACAGGTATCTGAAGTGGCAAAGTCCACCCTTCCCACTGCTGTAATTGTTGAGATGTATCATCCTGGCAAAGCCCTTTGAGCATCTTTTTCTCTAAACCAACAATTCTGGATTTGGGTCACCAGACCCAGGAGCACAGCTCCACAGAGGTACTTTCTACTTGAACCTAGGTTCTGTGATCAGAGTGGCCCCAAACAGAGACCTTGGAAACCTCTAAAAAGAAAGTAAGACTAGAGAGGAG
This sequence comes from Puma concolor, assembly GCF_028749965.1. Lineage (NCBI taxonomy): Eukaryota > Metazoa > Chordata > Mammalia > Carnivora > Felidae > Puma > Puma concolor. Next base: position 92,033,979 of record NC_141668.1, on the reverse strand, counting down.
AGAGATCCAAGTGCTGCCAGATGGTGGCAGATTTGCTTAGGGAGGGAACACAGAGGGGGACACCAGAAGCATCCTTTGACATGGGGAATTGGAATCTAGAGAAATATCAATGACTGCACCTCATTTGTGGCAAAGTTAGGACAAGACGCCTGTCTCTGATCTCTCACTGCTACATTTTGTTGCCTCCAATACAAAAACTTGTCCCCACACACTCATCATTATTGCTGTCCCATGTTGAGCTCTGTGTGCCGATCACTGCCCTTGGAATCCTCCTCTTTCCACCAAGGATGGGGCCCTGCAAGCCTTTGCCTTTGTTATCCTGGGCCAAGGAGACCCTTTACTAAATAGAACTCTCTTGTTTTCTGACTCATTGTCCCCACCAGCATAAATAGTAGGTCCTGGTCTCCCTCTTTGAAGACCCTTTTCCTCCAGTATATTTAGGGAGCAAGATATCTCAGGGCAGCTGCCTCACTAATCTGAAACCTTAGTTGTGCCTCCAACATTCAATCCCTTCCTGTCTCTAGCTTCTGTTCCTCCACAGACCCCATTCACTTTGCTGCCTGTCACTTTCACTCACACCTGTCAGGTGAAATATGTTGTGATCATTCAGCCCTTTAATTCCCAATATCACAGCTAACCCCAAGCTTTAATGAGTAACAAGACATAAATACACATTTGGAAAAAAATAGGCAGGAATTACAACTCTGAGAGAGTTAAAACTGGTACTAGAAATGATGAATCATATAGTTCACCAGTCAAATCTTTTCCCCTATAAGCTCTGCTGGCCACCACCCATCCCAGCCTACTTTGCCACTCCTAGATTCTGTGCATTTCCTTCCATCAGAGAGAGAGAGAGAGAGAGAGAGAGAGAGAAAATGAGTCCCCCGGTCCTTCTTTCCATGGAGCCCTTGCCTGGTAACCCCTGCTTCAGTGTTCCCCAAGTCCTTTCCCATTTTCTGCCCCCATCCGGCTTGCCAGACAATGAACTGGAAGGTAATAAATTAAACATCTGTCCTTTTCCAAAGTCTGGGTTAATTAGTCTAGAGTATTGCAAAGTGTAGGACTTTAAACACATGAGCCAGATGGTCCTTGAGCTGCCTAGTCTGGCCCTCCAGGTGATCCCTCCATTCTCCTGAGTGAGGGTAAGTTTCCAATGCTCCCACCAGCACCTAGATTCCAGCCTTTGTTCCAATAAGAACAACCACATCTTTTCCAAGAATAGGAACAACTTTCAGAGATTCTGAGGACTAAACATTCTTTAGAAATGAAACATTTCCTTATAGAAAACAATTCGCAGAGCTGCAATTCCACCCATGATGAAAACAGCTTCTTATGACACCGGAGCCCCTCAGAAAGACAAGGTCTAAGTTTCTGCATTCTGAATACTTGCTTTCCCTTTTAATAACCAAATATTCACTGTAATGTCTCCCAGAACAAAGGAATATTTACCTCAGAGTTCTGTTTGTCCTCCTATTTTGTAATATACCAAATAAGGAAGGCTTTGAAAGTACTTTTTTTTTTCTTCTCCCAACATTTCAAAGATCCCAAGACAAATTCTTTGTTAGGGATCAAGATCAAAGAGTTATGTCCTTCCTTTTCCCCAGGAGTCTCTGCAAGAAGGATGTTTTTCCCAAGCATATGGCCTAAGGTAGAGAGTCTGCGTCATATTCTGACAGCAGGGTTACAGAGATTAGCGGCAGGAGACACATGGGAAGCTCTAGGCAAAGTCTTTAATGTGGGCATTGTGGGAGCAGGTGACATGACCATAAGCAGGGGCCCCCATTACAATCCCATCTCCTCAAGAGCTCTGGAAAGCTATCACCCCCAAATCAAATCCACCCCTTTTTCCATCATTTCCTGGAGATGATAGCTTCAAAGCAGGAGTGGGTGTCTATGCCCATGTTAATACTCTGAGTCTATAAATTAATGTACAGCAGGAACTTCATTCTTGTAAGCCCCTCTCTCTATGCAGAACATTTCAAATGCAGAGTCCTAGGAGTAAACTAGAAGGGACCTTAGAGTTTCTCAAATTCAACCTTGTTGTTCATTCAGATAAAGATGCTGAGATCTAAAAGTTAATGTACACTGCCAAGGCTGCCTAGCTTTAAAAAAATTTTTTTTTTAATGTTTATTTTTGAGAGAGGGAGAGAGACAGAGTGCAAGCGGGGTACGTGTGGAGAGAGAAGGAGACACAGAATCTGAAGCAGGCTCCAGGCTCTGAGCTGTCAGCACAGAGCCCGATGTGGGGCTTGAACTCATGAATTGTGAGATCATGACCTGAGCCGAAGTCGGACACTTGACCAACTGAGCCACCCAGGTGCCCCGGTCGTGCAGCTTTTTTATCCCAGAGCTGGGACATAGCCACAACCTCCTGCCTTCTGGTCAAGTGTTCTTCCCCTATAACAAGGTCTTTTGATGGTGGCAATATGAATAAAAATCAAGGGGAAATCCTACAAATTTTATCATTCAGAAAGCAGTTCCTTTTTTTTTTTTTTTTTTTTTAATTTCAGAAAGAAGTTCCTAAATGACCCCCATGTTGCACACCCTGTACTTGGAGCTGGGAACACAAAGATCAATAAAATATAGTTCTTCTCTTAAAGAGCTCATGGTCTAGATTTTGAGAAAGATAATGACTCAGTAGTGAAAGAGCTGTGACAGGACATCCAGGTATTTTAGAGACACCAAAGAGAGGTACCTTCCTTTGAAAACTATACAACCATTCTGATTTTCACTATGTCCAGGTAATTTAAGTCTTCCTGGAATACTTAGGGAATAATTCAGCTTTAGGGGCGTTTAAAAGCCACCTGCCTAGTCAGGTAATGTGGAGGTGTATGTGGTGCTGGAAGTGGGGGATGGGCTGTGTGCTCTGACCTCCAGAGCGCTGGGTTTGCATTTGTTCCAGCAGCCTCAGGGAGGACTAAGTGTACCCACACCTGGTGACCCACACCCAGGCACTGTGCCAGCCTCAGGATGAACCTGTGGCTCTCCCCTTCTGCAAAGAACCTGTTTGTACAGCTCCTGGTGGGGCATTGTCTCCTAACAGCAGGAAGTAGCTGACGCTTAGCAAGGTGACATTGCATTTTCAAGGTCCAGTCTTGGCACCAGGATGCAGGCAGTTGAAAATACCCTGAGTGCCTCTCTAGAGGAAGTATGCAGAGTACGCACAACCACGGCTTCCCAGAAAGCAAGTTCTTGGGCTGAGGCCAGTGCAGGAGCAGGAGTCTGGCCAGGGGAATCCCAGAGGGCAGCACTGGCCCACCCTCAAACCAGGTGTACCCTGCAAAGGGGATTCTATTTGAAGTTGGTCACAGCCATTCAGCTTCCCAAAGAGGTGTTGTTCCCTGAAACCAACTCCCTGAAGAGAGTCCCTAAGTGTCTGTGTGTGTGCCACCCACTGAATGGATGGATGGATGGGTGGATGGATGGATGGATGGATGGATACTGAGAATGGGGGCCAACTAGGGGAAAGAGATAAAGGAAGCATGGCAGAGAGGGTCTAAGAACGCAGGGTCTGGGGCCAAATTGCCTGTGTTATCCTGTAGCCCTGTGCAGGTAGTTTAGTATCTGGGGTGTAGTCTTCTCATCTGTAAAATGGGGAGAATAAAGGTAGCTACCTTGTGGTATTGTTATCAGTATTAAGTGGATAAATACAGGTAAAGTGCTTGGTCCATAATAAGTATTTAATAATGTTAGCTGTTATTAAAGCCTAAGACACAGTCCTTGTTCCCAATGGGATTAATCTAATGAGAGAAGAAAGAAAATCACACACAAAACAACAGCAAAGATGTGAAACTATATATAATCCAGTTCTAAGTTGTGTGGTGCAGAGTCCGAGATTAGAGACATTTGGCATCTCTCTTTACAGGTGAAGCCCACCTGTAAGAAAGGAGATAATTGGGGAGCATTAGAGCATAGTATGGACTCAAGAGACAGACCACCTGGGCTCTGAATTCTGACTCCACCAGTTACTACTGTGGGATCTTGATAGAGATGCTGTGATGGTTAATTTTATGTGTCAGCTTGACAACAAGTGCCCAGATATTTAGTCAAAGATTATTCTGTGTGTTTCTGTGAAAGTGCTTTTGGATAAGATTAACATTTAAATCCAAATGAATAAAGCAGATTGTCCTCCCTAATGTGGGTGGGCCTCATCCAATCAGTTGAAGACCTGAATGGAACAAAATGGTTGACCCTTCTCTGAGGAGGAGAGGCTTCTTCACACCTGACTGCCTTAGGACTGGGATATCAGCTCTTTTCCTACCTTTGGACTCAACTGAAACATTGGATGTTTCTGGGTCTTTAGTCTACCTTTCTTAGGACTATAACAACTGCAAGAGCCTCAGGCCTTCAGACTTAGAGTGGAACCGAACTATTAGCTGTCCTGGGTCTCTAGCTTGCCAACTGCAGATCTTGGGACTTCTCAACCTCCATAATCCCATAGCCAATTGTTTATAATAAACAATAAATCTTGGTTCCCTGTATCCCTCCCTCTCAAACTCCTTTTGGTTCTCTTTTTCTGGAAGACCCTGAGTAATAAGATATTAATATTTCTAAGCCTCAATTTTCTCAGCTGCAAAATGAGGATTGATAGCACCTACTCACAGAGTTGCTACAAAGATTCAATGAATTCTTGCAACTGAGCATTGACATGGTACCTAACACATTAAGGTGCTCAACAGATGTTAAGTATTAGGGGGTATCAATTACCTTCAGCCAGAGACCACCAGGAACACTTATAGTTGAAAAAGTTGGGTTCATTACTCACTGCAGCAAGGGGGAACACACCATGGTGAACTGAGGGCTGTCTCAGTAAGACTGTGTTAGAAAAGACTTATTCTAAGTTTGAGTTTGTATTAGGTATTTTGGAGAGGTTTTAAGGAAGGGGGCTTTGCTCTGGACTGGATGCTTCGGGAAGCTGGGGTAATTCTGTATTTAGGGATCTATAGTAAGTTGAATTATGGTCCCCCAAGAGGTATGCCCAATTCTTAATCCCCAATACCTGTGAATGTGACCTTATTTGGGAAAAGGGTCCTTGCAAATGTAATTAAACAAGTGCTCTAGAAACAAGATCATCCTGGATTAACTGGATGGGCCTTCAGTCCAATGACAAGAATCCTATAAGAAGAGAAGACACAGAAACAAAGAGGAGAGACACAGGGGAGAACAAAATGTGAAGATGGAGGCGACATTCAAATGATACATTTATAAGCTAAGGAACACCAAGATTTACCAGCAGCCACTGGAGGTGAGGGGGTAGGCATGGAACACATTCTCCCTCAGAACCTCCAGAGGGAACCAATCCTTATGGCATCTTGACTTCATACTTTTAGTCTCCAGAGCTGTGAGAGGATAAATGTCTGCTGTTTTGCCATTCAGTTTACAGTAATTTGTTATGGAAGGCCTAGGAAACATACAATATCTCAATAAAAAAAAAATTAAAAAAAAAGAAGGTAGAGTGGGAGAGAGCCAAAGCATAAGAGACTCTTAAAAACTGAGAACAAACTGAGGGTTGATGGGGGGTGGGAGGGAGGGGAGGGAAGGTGATGGGTATTGAGGAGGGCACCTTTTGGGATGAGCACTGGGTGTTGTATGGAAACCAATTTGACAATAAACTTCATATATTGAAAAAAATAAATCTTTAGAGAGAGAGCAGAATAGAGCAAGACTGAATTTGTAATTGATAAAGAAGGAGTGGTTACTCCCATTAACTAGGAGAGTGGAACGCTTGGTGTATTGTGATTTGAACAGCGTGCAAGTTGTATCTGTGTTCATGTGTAATCACAAAGTAGACTTGTTTCTGTCATGATCTACCGTGCTCACAGAGTGGCCTTGTCTTCTGTGGATGTTCTGTTTGGGCTCAACAGAACAGCACAGCCCAGCTGTGAATGCCAGGGCAGCTCTAGGATGTCAGGGGCTTCTTTTCTCTCTCTCTCTCTCTCTCTCTCTTTTTTTTTTTTTCAGGAGCTTCTAAAAGAAATCAATAATTTTTTAAAAGCCTCCATTATACCCAAATTGCCTTCTGGGGGGTAGGGTATGAGAAATGGCCAGTCTTCCATTTTAGCCTTTCTTTGCTGCTTATTGAGGAGTTATTATTATCTGTCAGATTAGAAAATTTATGTTTCCTTCATTCCAAGAACTACATCAGGATTTGGTTCAAAGCACAGAGGCAACACATTTATCCTGTGACAAGTGAATTAAAATATGAGCAGTTCCAAGTGTCAAGAGTGTTTTCATCATTCTGGTTGTTCTCAAAGGAACTGATGGCAGTTTTCATGCAGACACAAGCCAAGTTGTTGGTGCATCTCCAAGAGGCCCATAGCTTGGGATAACTCTTTGGGGAGAGCTAGCTGGAGCTGGACAGGTTTCTTTGCCATCCAGGGATGTTTTGCAAAGAATTTCCTTTATACAGTAAATGTGCACTCACTCTGGGTCATATCACTAGATGCTACAGTAATTAAAATCTTACTTACCCCATCTTAATCTATCGCTGCCTAAACACACACACACACACATATATTCTTCAGAGATGCTGTGACACCCTCCTTCTGGCTTTCAGACTTTGGGATACTCTTCATTTTCCTTGTGAACTAATGAAGCCTTACAGAAACACTGCGTAACAGTGGGCTTTTGCTCTTAGCTCCCTTATTTTGAGCTCTTCAAAACTGAGATTAATTCACATGCTCCTAAGGTGGCTTCCTTTACTGTTCTAACCAACACGGATCTCCCCAAAGGCAACTCACAACTCAATACATGTTCCTATAGCCTTACCTATCCAAAAGCATGCAATATCTTTATGTCCCCAGTGCCAAAGATGTTTTTTCCCTTTAATACTCAAGTAATCATTTGTTATTTCTTTTATTTTGAATAATTGTTTTTCTTTTATTTTGAGAGAGAGAGAGAGAGAGAGGGAAGGAGCATGAGATAAGAGGGGCAGAGAGAGTGAGAGAGAGAGAGAGAGAGAGAGAAGGAGCATGAGATAGGAGGGGCAGAGAGAGAAAGAGAGAGAGAGAGAGAGAGAGAGAGAGAGAGAGAGAGAGAGAGAGAGAATCCCAAGCAGGCTCTGTGCCATCAGTGCTGAGCCCAATGCGGGGCTTAAATTCATAAACCATGAGATCATGACCTGAGCTGAAACGAGGAGTCAGACACTTACCTGACTGAGCCACCCAAGCACCCCTCATTTGTTATTTCTTATTCTTAATTAATGTATCAGAATGCTATCAGTTGAAACAGAAAAAAAATCAACTAAGAGAGGCTTAAATAAATAAAAATTATTTTTACATATGAGAAGCCCAGAGTTAAGGTATTTCCAAGGTAGGTTAACTCAGCAGTTCATAATACAATAAAGAACATGGGTTCTTTCCTCTTACCACTCTGGTCAGTTCATTGACTTTTCCTTTGGACTGGCTCCCCTCATGGTGGACAAGATGGTGGCTCCAGGTGTCACACTTTCACATAGTAACTGAATGACAGAGACAGAAATGGAGAATATCCCTTGTTTGGATGCCTGTTATAAAGATAGGAGAACTTTTCCCCACAATCCCACAGCAGACATCTAGCCCTCTTGATAGAATTGTGTCACATGCTATTCCTAAACCAGATACTGACAAATAGGATGGAATTCAATTCATTGACTTAATCAAAATTTGCTTCCTTGGGTTAAGGAGGTGCCTGAACTCCTAGTGAAGGAGATAGTCACTAGCTACATTTGAAAAACCAAAGAAGTATTGGTGAGGGATGGCTCCTAGGTGGGAGACAGACAGAACCTACCTTTCCCAGAGATTTACAAAAGAAAACAGGTCCAGTAGTATCTGCACACATGTCACAAACCCATGTGATGTAGGGCCCCCTTGTGGAGTTATCTGCTTCCAGGTTAACTCAGAAACACACTGATTTCACCTGGAAATTTCTACCAAACCCAACACAAAGGAGGTCATAGAGGAGACAAACAACATTTTTTTTCTTCTAGTGCAAGCTCTAGAAAGGATTTCTGGGAGAAATATAAGCAAGGCATCAAATATATGAGATTATTTGGATTATGTTTCCTTGAGGATTTAACATACAGTGCTGTAGGATTTTAATTTTCTTTCATAAAATGCATTATAGTATGTGTGCTTGTTAGAGTGGTATAGCAGTCTGATTTTCCCCAGGGCTTAAAGTAAATAAAATTTTGGAGGGAATGAAGGAGTTAGGAAAAACCATTTCCTTGATCCATCCACAACCAGGAAGTAGAATTCCAAAAATTGATATTATTAGGTGTAGGGAGCTGAGAGCAGATAACTGTGCCTCTCCAGATGATAAAGGGTTTTTACTAGTTCTGATGATGATCTGGGTCTTCTTTCTCCATGCCAGCCCTCTCGTGGTGATATCAGAAATCACTTGCATCTGGCAGGTAGTTCAAGATGGCAAGTAGGAAAATATTAAACTCACCTCCTCCCACAGACACAACAAATCTACAGCTGCATATGGAATAATTTACATTTAAAAAGTCCTAAGATGTAGATGAACAGCACCTCTACAACAAAGGATTAAAGGGTAGCATCAAGGCAGGTAAGAGAGGCAGAGAAACACTCTAAAACCCCACCACAGATGCAGTGGCCCACAGCCCACCCAGATGCCCCAATAAAGAGAATCTTAAAAGCAGCAAGAGAAAAGCAATTTTTTATGAATAAGGGAAAACTCATTAAGCTACCAGCAGATTTTTTTCAGCAGAAAATTTGTAGGCCAGAAGGGAGTGGCATAACGTATTCAAAGTACTGAAAGGAAAAATCTTCCAACCAAGAACAACCAGCAAGAATCTCATTCAGAATTAAAGGAGTTTTCCAGATAAGCAAAAGTTAAAGGAGTTTGTCACTATTAACTCAGGCTTAGAAGAAATGTTAAAGTGACTTCTTTAAGCTGAAAACTAATTAATGACAAGAAAACATATGAAAGTAATACCCTCACTGAAAAAGGTGGATATATAGCAAACATAGTATATTAATCACTCATAAAGCTAGTATGGAAGTAAAAAGGTAAAAGTAGTAAAAATAACTAACACTACAATAATAAGTTGAGATACATAAAATAAAGATGTAGGGATGCCTGCGTGACTCAGTTGGTTGAGCGTCAGACTCTTGATTTTTGCTCAGGTCACGATCCCAGGGGCGTGAGATCAAGCCCTACACTGGGCTCCATGTTGAGCATGGAGCCTGCTGAAGATTCTTTCTCTCCTTCTGCCCCTCTCCCCCACTCAATCTCTCTCTAAGATAAATATGTAAAATGTAACATCAGAGACATAAACATGGGGGGAGTAAAAATGTGGTTTTGGAATATGCTCAAATTTAGTTGTTGTCTACTTAAAATAGACTGTTATATACATAGGATGTTATGTGGAAACTTCATGGTAACTACAAAGCAAAAACTTATAGCAAATACACAAAAGAAAATGAGAGAAGAATCCAAATAAACATAGCACTAAGGAAAGTTATCAAACCACAAAGGAAGAAAGAATAAGAAGAAGAAAAGAACAGAAGACAACTACAAAAATAGCCAGAAAACAATTACAGAATACAGAAAACAATTACAAAATACTTATCAGTAATTACTTTGAAAATTTAAATGGACTAAATTCTCCAGTAAAAAGACATAGCGTGGCGGAGTCGACTTTTTAAAAAATGACTTATCTATATGGAGTGCCTAGGTGGCTCAGTCTGTTAAGTGTCTGACTCTTGGTTTCAGGTCATAACCTCACAGTTCATGAGTTCAAGCCCCTCATCAGGCTCCATGCTGACATGCGAAGTTTGCCTGGGATTCTCTCTCTTTCCCTCTCTGTCTGCCCCTCCCATGTGGGCTCTCTCTCTCTCTCTCTCTCTCTCTCTCTCAAAATAAAGAAAAACTAAAAAAAAGACTCATCTATTTGCTGCCTATAGAGACTCACCTCAGAAGCAAGGACACAGAGGCTGAGAGTGAAGAAATAGAAAAAGATAGTGCACATGAATGGAAATGAAAAGAAAACTGTTGTAGCAATACTTATATTAGGTAAAATATATTTTATTTATTTTATTTTATTTTTTTTTTTATTTATTTTTGGGACAGAGAGAGACAGAGCATGAATGGGGGAGGGGCAGAGAGAGAGGGAGACACAGAATCGGAAACAGGCTCCAGGCTCCGAGCCATCAGCCCAGAGCCCGACGCGGGGCTCGAACTCACAGACCGCGAGATCGTGACCTGGCTGAAGTCGGACGCTTAACCGACTGCGCCACCCAGGCGCCCCGGTAAAATATATTTTAAAACAAATACAATAATAAAAGGCGAAAAAGGACATTACATAATGATAATGGGGTCAACCTAGCAAGAAGATATAACATTTATAAGCATATATGCACCCAATATAAGAGCACCAAAATATGTAAAGCAAATATTAATGAATGGGAGAAACTGACAGCAATATAGTAATCATAGAGGACTTTAATACCCCCACTTACATGAATGGAGAGATCATCCAGATATAAAATCATTGAGGAAATAACAACTTTAAATGACATATTAGTCTGGATAAATGTATAGATATATACAGAACATCCCATGCAAAAGCAGAACACACATTTTTCTCAAGTGCATGTGGGACATTCTCTAGGATTGCTCACATGTTAAATGACAAAATAAATCTCAATAAATTCAAGAAGATCCAAATCATGTCAAGAAACTTTTATGACCATGATGGCATGAAATTAGAAATCAATTACAAGAAGAAAACTGGAAAAACCACTGGAAAATGTGGAAATTAAACAATATGCTACTGAACAACCAATGGGTCATTGAAAAAAAAGGAAGAAATTATAAAATATTAGAGACAAAACAGAAATACAGCATACAGAAATCTATAGGATGTAGCAAAAGTGGTTCTAAGAGGAAAGCTCATACCAATACAGACCTACTTCAAGAAACAAGAAAAATCTCAAAGAAGCTAACTTTACACCTAAAAGAACTAGAAAAAGAAGAACAAATGAAACCCAAAGTTGGTAGAAGGAAGGGAATAATGAAGATAAGAGTGGAAATAAATAAAATTGAGACTAAAATTACAATAGAAACAGTCAATAAAACTAAGAGCTTGTTTCTTTTAAAAGATAACATTGACAAACCTTTAGCTACACTCACCAATATAAAAAGAATAGAGAGGACTGAAATAATATCAGAAATGAAAGAAGAGAAGTTACAACTGATACCACAGAAATACAACAAATCTTAAGAGACTATGATGAACAATTATACACCAGTGAATTGCACAACCTAGAAGAAATTCCTGGATAAATTCCTAGAAACATACAATATTCTAAGACTGAATTATGAAGAAACAGAACCACCATGATACATCATATTAACAAAATGAAAGATAAAAAATCATGATTTTCTCAATAGATGCAGAAAAACAATTTACAAACTTCCACAGCCACTCATGATAAAAACTCCCAATAAAGTGGGTATAAAGAGAACATACCTCAAAATTAAAAAGGTTATATATAACAAACCCACAGCTAACATCATAGTCAATGGTGAAAAACTGGCACCTGGTTGGCTCAGTCAGGGGAGTATGCGACTCTCAATCTCAGGGTCATGAGCTCAAACTGGATGTTACGTGGAGAGATTACTTAAATAAAATAAACTGAATGCTTTTCTTCTAAGATCAGGAATAAGACAAAGATGTTCACTCTTGCCACTTTTATTCAACATAGTATTGAAAGTTTTAGCCGAGACCATCAGACAAGAAAAAGGAAGTAAGAAGCATCCACATTAGAAAGGGAGAAGTAAAACTATCACTATTTGCAGGTGACATGATACCATATGTAGAAAATCCTTAAGATTCCACCAAAAAACTATTAGAACTGGGGTGCCTGGGTGGCTCAGTTGGTAAGCGTCCGACTTCAGCTCAGGTCATGATCTCACGGTTCGTGAGTTCAAGCCTCACTTTGGACTCTGTGCTGACAGTTCAGAGCCTGGAGCCTGCTTCAGATTCTGTGTCTCCCTCTCTCTCTGCTCCTTCCCCGCTCACATTCTGTCTGTCTCTCAAAAATAAATAAACATTAAAAAAAATTTAACAAAAAATAAATAAATAAATAAATAAAAACTATTAGAACTAACGAATTTAGTAAAGTTGCAGTATACAAAATCAGTTGCATTTCTATACATTAAAGATGAACTATTAGAGAAATAAAGAAAAAAATCTACAATTGCATCAAACATAATAAAATACCTAAGAATAAATTTAACCAAGGAGATGAAAGACCTATACACTGAAAACTGTTAAGACATTAATTAAAGAAATTGAAGATGATACAAATAAATGGAAAGATATATCATGCTCATAGACTGGAAGAATTAATATGTTCAAATGTCCATATTTCCAAAGCAATCTACAGATTCAATAAAATCCCTATCAAAATTCCAATGGCATTTTTCACAGAACTAGAACAAATAATTATAAAATTTGTATAGAACCATAAAAGACCCCAAATAGCCAAAGCAATCTTGAGAAAGAACAACGCTAGAGGTATCATACTCTGATTTTAAGCTGTACCACAAAGCTATAATAGTCCAAACAGTATGGCAATGACATAAAAACAGACACATAGAGCAATGGAACAGAATAGAGAGCCCAGAAATCACCAGCATCTGACTGCAAGATCCTTTTCAATCTTGAATAGGTATAGGTTTCCTCTTATATGAAGACTTACTTTTTCAAGGGTACTAAGTACACCTGGGAGACTGAAGCATCTGCTCTGGGGTTCTTAGCACCCAGGCTGTGGGCACTTACATAAAACACATTACGTGGACACATCCAGATCTTTAGAAACCTTACATTCATACCTTCCTTGCCCTTTGTTCTAGTATCTATTACTACATAACAAACCATCCCAGAATGCAATGGCTTAAGACATCATTTTATCTCACTTGTAGTTGTATGTGTCAGGAATTCAGGAAGGGCTCAGCAAGGTGCTTAGTCTGTGGTCTACACAGCATCAGCTGAGGCAAGCAGGGATGAAGGATACATCTTTGACATGGCTTCTCCACTTGTGAGTCTAGTACCTTGGCATACTTCCCTCTCTCTGCCCCTCCCCACACAGTACCTCTTTCTCTAGGGCCTCTACACATGGGCTTAGGCTTCCCACAGCATGGTGATCTCAACATATCCTATTTCTTAAATGGTAGTTGGCTTCCAGGAAACTGGAAGCAGAAGCTGTCAGGCCATTTAAGCACTATGTCCAAAACTGGCACAGCATCACTTATGCTGTATTCTATTGGTCAAAATAGTCATGGATCCCATCCAGATGCAAGGAAGTCAAGAGATAGAGTCCAAGTTTGGGCCAGATTTGGGAAGACAACACTGTAGAAGAGCATACAGAAGATGTTGTTACGGCCATCTTTAGAAAGTACAATCTGCCACCTCCATTTAAAAAAAAAAAAATCTGACATTTCTCTCTTACTTTATAGAGATTCCTTGACATTAAACCACATGTGTTGCACTTTTAAGAGCCCTAAATACACCGTGTACAGTGTTACAAATAGTGGTCCCTCAGTGGGGTGCCTGGGTGGCTCAGTCGGTTGAGCGTCTGACTTTGGCTCAGGTTATGATCTGACAGTTCATGGGGTTGAGCCCCACGTCGGGCTCTGTGATGACAGCTCAGAGCCTGGAGTCTGCTTCAGATTCTGTGTCTCCATCTCTCTCTGACCCTTCCCTGCTCTCTTTCTCTCTCTCTCTCTCTCTCTCTCTCTCTCTCTCTCTCTCTCAAAAATAAATAAACTTAAAAAAAAATTAAAATGGTGGTCCTTCAGTAAGTCCCAACCAACTCAAAGGCTTGGAATTCAACTCATTAACTGATGAGTCAAAGAAATGTCAGTGGTTGACTCTACACAATGGTTGATTTACACAATATTCTTCAGCCCTTCCCGTCCTTGCTGGTAGTGTATAGCAAAACTACACCATAGAGGCTATCATTCCTTTTAGAAAAAGGCAACTGTCAAGATTTGTGGGAGTCCCTGATGCTTATAAAATTTAGTCAAGGGGAAGTATATGAAAAGATCAAGAGGATTGATAAGAAAACAAATGAGGAGGAAGAGAGAAGGGAAGAGACAAGGGGGTTTCCAGGGAGGGTGTATCTGATTGGCTGATCCTAGGTCACATGTTCATGGGAAAGTGAGTATCATTGTCAACTGCTTTCTCTCATCAAGAGTCATAAAGTGGGAATTCCCTAAAGCAGAAAGGGAGTTTAAGTGATAGGGAGCCAAATTATGGACAATCATGCCCATTCCACAACCATTCAGTTATTCCATAACGATTTATGGGGGATTCTGTGTGTGCCACCCCTTTATCAGGCACTGAAAATAAAAGGTGAACAGGAGAGATTGGAATTTATCTTTCTGTTGGAGAATGACCAAAAATAAAGAAAAAAACAACATATTTTAGATAATGATAAGAGGGATGGAGAAAATAAAATTGAATAATAGGATGGAGGGTTGCTGGGGAATATATGGGGTTTTTGCAGGGGGTGCGGAGGGGTGGTGAGCAGGGATTTCTTTAAATGAGATAACCTGGGAAGGCCCCTCTGAAGAGGTGGCAGTAGCTGGGTGGAAATCTAAGAGATGCGAAGGAGTCAGCTGCTGTGAAGACTTGGGGAAAGAGCCTTCCTGGTACAGGGAAGGGCACATGCAAAGACCCTGAGGTGGGAACACATGACAAGCTATGAAGGAAGGAAGAGGAGCCATTTTGCCTAGGGAAAAATGAGCAGCAGAGAAGTCTGAGAAGACATTCAAGTAGCAGGCTTTAAATGGTGTCTAGGTCTCCTTAGACACCATTTATAATACATAAGACACTCTACATGGACACATCCAGATACAAGAGATAGGCTTTTACATTTGGGGGTATGGTACCCTTTCTTATGGTAGGGACAGTACTGTGTTAGAAGCAGGGTTAAGAATGGTTTTGTGGAGGGGTGCCTGGGTGGCTCAGTCGGTTGAGCGTCCGACTTCGGCTAAGGTCATGATCTGTCAGTCTGTGAGTTCAAGCCCCGCGTCGGGCTCTGTGCTGACAGCTCGGAGCCTGGAACCTGCTTCAAATTCTGTGTCTCCCTCTCTCTCTGACCCTCCCCCACTCATGCTCTGTCTCTCTCTGTGCGTCAAAAATAAATAAAAACATTAAAAAAAAATTTTTTTTAATGTTTTTGTGAACTCACTGAAGGTTTCAAGCCTCTTGGCCACACTCACTATAAGATATCATACCCAGTATGTACTGAGTAGTGGAATAACATATATATACATGTGATAGTTAATTTTTTGTGTCAGTTTAGCTAGTTGCAGTATCCAAATACTTGGGGAAACATCAAGTATGTTGCTGTGAAGGTATCTTTTAGATGAGATTGACATTTAAATCAGTACATTTTGAGTAAAGCAGATTCTCCTCCATAATGGGGGGGGGGGGGCTCATCCAATCAGTTGAAGGACTTAAGAGAAAACAAACTGAGGTGCCCAATGGAAGAGGGAATTCAGCTTCCAGACTCTCAATCTCATTCTCTCCTTCTCTCCCTCTCTCCTCTATTTCTCTGGAGAACCCCAATGAATACAACATACATCTTATATTCACAAAACAGTACTTACTTTTTTACATACAATCTAGTTTTCTCTATTCTTGTCCATTATAGAATATAAATGCCACTACAAACCTTCATGCCTGTGAGGTTTTCCCCTCCTTTCCCTCTGAGTTACCAGCACCTTCATACTGTCTCAATTCTTGGAGTGGTAATGAGTCATAAAATGGGAACATGACTTAGAACTTTCTTAATTCAACTTTTGTCATCTTACAAACAAGGACACTGAGGAATAGAGATGAAGTGATTTACCTTTGATTCCTTTTATCCTAAGAAGTTGTCATTTGATAACAGCCATGCAAAGGCTGTAATATCAAGTCATGTCCTCTCCTTAGGTATGTGCTTTTTAAAAAATATTTATTTATTTATTTTTAGGGGAGAGATGGGAGAGAGAGAGAGAGAGAGAGAGAGAGAGGGAGAGAGAGAATCTCAAGCAGGCTCTGCACTGTTAGCACAGAGCCCAACATGGTACTTGATCTCACAAACTGTGAGATCATGACCTGAAATCAAGAGTCTGACACTTAAGTGACTGAGCCACCCAGGTGCCCCAGGTATGTGCCTTTTGGAAAGATGATTGCCAAAGAAGAACTGCTTAAGCCAAAGCAAGCCTGCCTAAGGGTAGATTTCAGGCACAGCTGCATCTGGTGAGGGAGCCACGTAGGGAAAAGACCTGGGACAGCATTTTCCCAGTCCTCTTAGATTGCACTAAACTGCCTGCCTGGTATACAATCACTTCTCTTCATAATAATTGATACACTGGTTAGTCATTACCAATTTTTGTTTCTTCTTGATGCTTGTGCCTGGTGCAAAAGCAGTTGTGTCTTTTGTTTTCTTGTATTGTCAGTAAGCCAAAGCCAGAGTGAATCTCCAGAGGATGAGTCCTTTAGTGTGAAAAGATAGTGTCCCAAAGTCAGGCAAGAGGCTGATGGGTGAAGGGTGCCGCAAATCCTACCCTTCACTCTTAATGTAAAGCTCTTACACCTGCTGAGAATAAGCATCTGGTGTAAGTCACCCAGCCTTTAGTTTCCTGCCTGTCAGGTTTTGCCCACAGGGACCCCTACAAACATCATAAGGAGATGTTGCAGTGGACACAGATCAGTGAATAAGATGGCAAGTCATGGGTAGAATGATATTCTGAAGACCTGCCCAGAAATCTGATCCACAAGTCTTTTTCACTCTTGAAGCCAACTTGGCACCTCAATGAAATGTGGGAAGTGAACAGCTTTCATAAAAAAATTTTTTTATTGTTTTCAGTTTTGGCTCTCTAGATTTAATTTGGTTTATCTTTTGTAAATAGCAGAAATGTTGGGGAAGCATTTCTTTCTTTGAAGCCTCTTGAATTAGAGTTATTTCTGTGTATTTCTTTCTCATCTTCCATACCGAACTCTAAGTTCTAAAAGGCACCATGTTCCAGGACACCTGGGTGGCTCAGTTGGTTCAGCCTCTGACTTCAGCTCAGGTTATGATCTCGAGGTTCATGGGTTCGAGCCCCGCGCCGGACTCTGTGCTGACAGCTCAGAGCCTGGAGCCTGCTTTGGATTCTGTGTCTCCCTCTCTCTCTGCCCCTCCCCCACTCATGCTCTGTCTCTCTCTGTGTGTCAAAAATAAATAAAACATTTTTTTAAATTAAAAAAAAAAGCGTACACTTGATGAGCCCTGAGTAATGTATAGAATTGTTGAATCACTATATCGTACACCTGAAACTGTATTGTACATTAATTATACTGGAATTTTTAAAAAAGGAACATTCATGATTCATAGGAAGGGGTCAAAATATCAACATTAACGGGAGTTTAGAAGAAGCTGATTCCAACCCTCATAGAGAACTTTGAGGGGTTTGAGACTTCAGTGGAAGAAGTAACTGCAGACAGGGTGGAAATAGCACAAGAACTAGGATGAGAAGTGGAGCCTGAATATAGGACTGAATGGCTGCGATCTCATGATAGAAATTTAACGGATGAGGAGTTGCTTCTGATAGATGAGCAAAGACAGTGGTTTCTTGAGATGGAATCTACTCCTAGAGAAAATGATGGGAAAATTGTTGAAATGACCACAAAAGAGTTATAGTACCTAAACTTAGTGGATAAGGCAGCACCAGGGTTTGAGAGGACTGACTCGAATTTTGAAAGAAATTCTACTGTGGATAAAATGCTACCAAACAGCATCGTGTGCTACAGAGAAATCGTTCATGAAAAGAAGAGTCAATTGATGTGGCAAACTTCATTGCTGTCTTATATTAAGACACTGCCACAGCCACCCCACCTTCAGTAAATGCCACCCTGCTCAGTCAGCAGTCATCAACATTGAGCAAGACCCTCCACCAGCAGAAAGATTGCAATTCAATGAACGCTCAGATGATGGTTAGCATTTTTTAGCAATAAAGTATTTTTAAACTAAGGTATGTACATTGGCTTTTTAGACATCATGCTGTTGCAAAGTTAATAGACTAACAGTATAGTATAAATGTAAATTTTATATGCAATGGGGAAAACCAAAAAAAAAAAATCATTTGAGTCACTTTATTGCAGCATTCTCTTTATTGCAGTTGTCTGGAACAAAACCTGCAATATGTCTGAGGTATGCCTGTGTAGATTCTGTCCTCCAGGAATGTATCCGTTGATAGGTTTGGGCTGGAAGGAGGTAGGGGCTGGTTGGTGGATGAGTTGGCTCTTTCTGCACAGATGAAAAAGACTGTGCATTTGCAGGAATGACTCTGAAGGGGAGCAGACTTCCACCCAGCTTCCCTCAAACACAGCCTTCAGGACAAGCACTGGGGGGCACTGAGTGTTGCTCTCAACAGCATTTGCCCAAGAGCTGCTCACAAATTGTAGGTACTTCCATGCTGATCTGTTCTGGTTGGCTGCACTTAAGCAAAAATGGTGGGGGGGAACCCTCAAATTTTTGACCCTTAAAGGAAGTGTGATTCCACCCCTTCTAATACCTACCTTTTGGCAAATAATTGCACCAAATTTCTAGTGAAAGTTTGGGTCTGTTCTGATTTACCTTAACCAGAAGGCACCCTCACTCTGGACAGTTTCCTTTCTTTAGGAAAAGACATCATGGTACAGGGGGGGAAAGTTGGTGCTTTGTGGTAGCAAGCTTGCCTCTTACTAGCCAAAGTAACCTCTCTGAACCCAAGTTTCCTCATCTCTATAATGGAGCAATAATACGTACCTTGCAGGTTTATTATGAGAATTAGAGATAATGCATGCAACGTGCCGAGGACAATACCTGATAAGTAGTAGCAATCCTCATTATTAAGGTAGAAATATCCTACCTTTTAAGAAGACTCCTGCCACTAAAATGCAGGAACAAATTCCTTTAAATGGAGTATTTGTCCTCCCGATATTTGTCTCCCTTTTTTAATGCAATATCAAAAATAACATTATCCTGATGAATTAATTTCCCTAACATATAAACACCCCAAATTTTAGATCAGACACCAGAAGTGGGGATGCACCAGTCTCAAAGCCAATTTTGTCCGAGTAAGAGAACTCAGAAAAGTAGAGAGGTCATATATTTCATAGAACTGATGAGGTCTTTCCAGCCAGATCTTGTGGTTACAATATGAATGTTCTGTGATTACCCCAGTAGTTCAGAGTAAAAAGTGAATGGAATGTTTGTGACAAAGCTTTGGTAAATTTTTAGTTTGGTTTTGCATTAGTCTGGCAGAGAAGGATATTTGTTTTCCAGCATGAAAGCTGATCTTTATCTTTCTTGGCCCTGGGTTCTGCCATTCTTTAGAAAATTTAGACCTGCTCTGTTCTGCAAGCCGTTCAATGTAGGTGAGAGTGCTACATGCAGCTTCTCCTGGTTGTGAGTGTCAGGAAACCTCAGGGTTGTTCCAACTTTAATGGCCTGATATAGAATTGAAGACCCTTCATATAACTCCTGGAGATTGGGTTTTGAAGGTTCCATTGGATTCAGATCCATCTTAACCCTGAATTCCCCCCAGTGGTGCCCAGACGGAGTTGAAAACATCAGGGGTCTCTAAGCATTCACCTCCCACTTAACATTCAACCTCACATGTTCCAGAGTTGCTCTAAAGCCAGAGTAAACCTGGCCTCTCAGTGCCTTCACCTACTCATTGCCCTCAGCCCTAAACCCTAAGCTTGAATCAAACCCAACTGTGCAAATATCTTGGTACCTTTTTCTGGGCAATAGAGGAACTGGCAAGGAGCCAATCCCTGGGTGAAATGCCAGAGCTCTTATTATATAAGAAACCTGTTTGACTTGCTCATGTCAGAGTGGAGGCTTCATAATGCTGTGTCATTCCACTGGTATAAGTAACCTGTGATTTAGTAGCTTTTCAAAGTGAAATCTGAATATGCAGAAGATGTGGTCTTAGATCTGCAAACGTTTTTTGTTTTGTTTTGTTGTTTGAATTTCTGATCAACATGCTTTGGAACACTGTCTTTAAGTGGCTGCTGTCTCACCTGTATGAGTGGCTACAAGTGGCTGTCCTCAGGCTGGTTTACAGTTCTCTGTGGTGGACAGTGTAACCAGTATAAACAGTAGACCTTAACTGCTCCACACAGCTCTGGTTTTTGTTTGTTTTTGTTTTTGTTTTTGTTTTTGTTTTTCAGATCAACCTTGTCATAGGGCTATAAAGAACCCCTCCAACTCTTTGGATTATTGGACTGAGTACTGAATTGATAATAGCTGACAATAGTAACCAACACTAATGGAGAACTTAACCTCGTGTCAGGCACAGTCCTAAGTGCTTTACAAGTATATGCTCGTTCAACCTGGCAACCACTCTTTGAGACAGATGTTATTACTACCCTGATTTTAAAATGAGGAAACTGAAGCATGGAATAGTTAACCCATATCTCCAAACTCATGAGGCCGGAAAATGGTCAGCTAGGAGTTGAAGCAAAGAGTCTCTCAACTGCTACACCATACTGCCTGTCCTAGAGTTAGGGACCTAGGATCCAGCCCCACTTCTGGGTATTTTTGTAGGATCAACAACCTAGCCAATCACCTCGCCATCCTCGCTAGAAACCTGAGGGTTGCCCTAAATTCCATTCTCTCCTTCTCTCTCTCTCTCTCTCCCCCTTCACATCCAGTAAATTACTATGCTCCATCATCCCAGGTTCAAAAAGGCATGCCTCATCAGTTCCTATATAGTCTCACATCATTATAATCCATCATCCGAGCTGCTTTCTGATATTCATATGGGTCATCTAACTTCCTGTCTAGCTATTGAGGAAATCTGTGATTTGAGGGCTGTATCTGAACTTCCTTCTGTCTTCAGGAAACTGACATTGTGTGAGTCCTGGTGAGGATCCATTTACTTGTCCTCTTGGCCCCCTGGAAGCTACAGCTTGGGTACTACACCTGGGTTTGACCAGTTAGATACTCCTGCCTGGAATTGAGCCTGAAGGATACAAAGAAGCAGGAAAGGTTTAGGATTTGTACCTGCAGTGGCGATGGCAACCAGGACCCGGTACAGTGTGAATGTAACTTTTATATGCAGGGGTAGTGGTGGTGGTGGAAACTGTGTTTGCATTATGAACAGATTCTGCTTATCAAAGCTGCGTCCCCACCACGCCTACTTATTTCCTAAACCCAGTTCTCTGGAATTCTCATGAACTCTAGCGGCTACCAAATATCCAATTAATATAGCCTTTTTCTTCACAAATTAACCAGAGCTTGATTCTGCTTTTTTGCAACCAAGAACTTTGATGAAAAAAATTTGGTTCCAGGAGTAGGTTGCAATCAACAAACAAGTCGAATCTGACACCGGTCAACTGTCTTAGTTGTTGAAGACAACTAATCAGAAATAGGTAACTGGCAGCCTATGGCACGCAGGAGAGGAGTTGCCGATAGTAACAGAATTACTATCCGTGGTCAGCAGACATCACGTATCCACTGAAGCCACGGCTTGAGGAAACTGAATCGCTGCCACCATAAAATAGTTTGAAGGATGTGAGATATTTGAGGATGACAGAATTCTTTCTTATTTAAGGACTGAAATGAGGGGCTTTCTATGACTATGCAGAAAGAAGTTCCTTGCAACTGTAGAACAGAGGGAGCCGAAAAATGAAAGCATAACTTAATCCTGCAGATTGCCAAATAATCTTGCCAGTTGAATTCATACACAGCCCTGCCAGATCTTTTGTGTGAAATTTAGGGCACTGAGTCTCATTTCTGTATCTGCAACACTTAGCAAAGAGCCTGGCCCTCACCCAATAAACCCTTGTAAAATGAATGAATAAATCATCAAATTAAAAGTAAAAGAACTCTGTTTAACATTCTTCTTTCTTTTAAATTAGCAAAGCGGTGATAAGGCAATGACTGTTACGATCGCACACTTCATATTTTGCCTTCAGTGGCATTAAAAATTAGTGACTCCTCTAATCCCATCACAGTTATCTCCCAGACAGAAAACAAAATTAGGAGACGTAAATTTTACTGTAGCCTGAGAGCAGAGCTCCGTCCTGCTGCAATCGTCTCCTCTTTGGGAATTGTAAGCGTTCAAAAATGTATCTTGGAATAATTTGGTATAGACTTTTAAGAAATGAAGAGTAGAGGTTGCAGCCTTTCCAAAGACAATGAGGTCTTCCTGTGGTGACATCAGGGATTGCTCAGTAATCTTCCAGATAGAGTGGCAGTGGAGTCACGAACCCTTCAGAGCGCATGCCCTCTGGGATCCAAATGGGCAAAGTAGCGGAAGAAGATAAACCAAAGAGCAAATCGTCTCTTTCTTTTTGCTGATGGAAAGATGAGTCCAGTCTCTTCAGTGGACCCTCAGTTTCTGGTTCCCAACAGGTGATGAAAGTTTATGTGGCACCTTTTGTGACTTAAGTATCTGGACAGGCATAGCATGGACACTTGCTCTTATTCTGTGAATACTGGTGAGGATCTTGGACTTCCTGCCCCTCCCAGGTTGCTGTCGTGTGCTCCAAACCCCTCACGCTGTCAAAGTCCCTGTCCTGTCTTGATCTGCTAGTCTCGCTATCTTATTTAGAACACACTAGGTGCCTTCTGTGCCAAGCCTGGACTTGAATCCCAGACTGCCCATTTCTGGCTGTGTGACCATGGGCAAATTACTTAACTTTTCTGTTCTTCTCATTCAACATCTATAAAATGGGCTTAAAAAGCGAGAATTAAGTATAACCATTTATGAAAAGTGTGTATCATAGGGTCTGATTCATGGTCAGACCTCACTATGATTATGATTATGATTATGATTATGATTATGATGGGTCTACATGCCCTATGACCAGCTTCTCCTCGATGGTTTGACTAATTTCCAACTTTTTTTCCCCATGACTTCTCAGACCCATACATGTAAGAAAGTTGTGTGATTCTAAAGCTTCTCAATAGTATGTGTGCTGTCCGGCTGGTAGATAGCAGAAACCTCCTACAATTCAGCCCCCTGGCCCAGGCTTTTTCCAGGAAATCGCACCTATTGTTTCAGAAAGATAGGAAAGCAGTCAAGTCTGCTCTCTTTGTAACAGGTCAACTCTCATGTGAACTGACTGAGCTCTGCTGTTCCTTAGTGCTCAGGCCACTAATTCTTCCCAAAGATAGCTTCTCCTTTCAGCATCTCTCCTAAGGACAGTGAATCCTGTGAACACTTCCGTTTCCTTCTTAGCTGCGGCTGCTAAAAAGAACAAGACCCTTGCTGGCAAAGAGTCAGAACCTGGGACTGGCTGCTTTTGCCTGAAGATCCTACCTTTACCTGGTTTCTAATCGAATCAGCGATGCCACTTTAAAATTTATCTTAAAGAGGGGCACCTGGGTGGCTCAGTCAGTTGAGTGTCCGACTTCGGCTCAGATCATGATCTCGCGGTCTGTGAGTTCGAGCCCCATGTCAGGCTCTGTGCTGACAGCTCAGAGCCTGGAACCTGCTTCTGATTCTGTGTCTCCCTCTCTCTCTGCCCCTCCTCCACTCATGCTCTGTCTCTCTCTGTCTCAGAAATCAACAAACATTAAAAAAAAATTTTAATTTGTCTTACAGAAAACATGCCTAAAAATATTTTTGTAAGTGTATGTTTCATTAGAACACAGTTAATGGTAGCAAAAAATAAGAAACTATCGATGGGGATAGTTTAAATAAGTTACACACTATTTAGGCAATGAATTAGTAGCTAGCCATTAAAATAATGCATTTGGTCCAAATGGGCTGACATGGAGGGATATCTAAAACACGTGAAAATTGTTTAAAAGTTACATGATTCCTTTTTAAAATTATTATTATAGTCATGATTGGGCATGGAGGAAAGCCTAAGATACACTCCAAGCCAGCAACAGTGATTTCTCAAGATAACAGACTTAAAAAGGGAGAAGGGAACCTTTCACTTTTTACTTTATATAATTCTGTGACATCCGAATTTTTACAGTAAGTATTACTTTTGCAATAATTCCCCCTAAAATCTTAAGACCCCACAACCTTTCTTTCACCTTTTACTTTATGTGATTTTATTATATCTGAGTTCTTATAATAAATGGGTATTGCTTTTTGGAATAATTTTCAATAGTCTTAAGACCTCCCAATTATATTTCAACAAAATGTCTGTTCCTCACTTCCAACAGCCCTTCCTCCAGACAGGAGGTTAGCTTTCCTACAAACGAGAGGATTTATCTTGTGAGGAACGTGTGGAGCCAAGAGAAGACAAATTTTGGGTGAATGGCTACAAATCCTCATCCTATTAGTGGACAACCACTATTCATTTATCCAGAACTATTTATTGAGTATTTACTAATTCTAGGCACTTCCCTAGGAACTGGGAATATATGCTCAACATTGGCAATGTCATACCTCAGTAGACCATTCTTTCTAGTGAAAGTCTCCCCAATTAAAGAAAATTGTTTCTCTTGCTCTGCTCTTCTTGAGTACCCTGGGCAGATTTTGAAACAGGTCTTTTGCAATTAGCCTTCTGAAGCCAAGCAGATGTCAGAAAAATTGTTGGCCATAAATATTGTGTCAATAATTTTCAGTGCCAGAGGTAATGAAAATATTTTTCATTGTACCCAATAGAGAGACATAGAAACATGGAAATCTCCCAATCATAAAATATTCTAAAATCACAGCATTTGAAAGAATTTTAATGATATTTCTATCGAGAGTCCATGTTGCTATTTATACGGTCCTTCTTTCCTCCCTTTCTCCTTTCCTCCCTCCATTTCTTCCTTCCCTCAGCAAATGGCCAGTGACCATCTGCTGTCTTCAAGACATCTAGCCTCAGGGCGCCTGCATGACTCAGTCGGGTGAGAGTCAGACTTTGGCTCAGGTCATAATCGTAGTCTGAATCCTCATCCCATTTGACCATATGAAGTGCCAGTGTTGAGCGGGTCCCCGTCCCAAACCTACGTTCCTCTGGCAACCTCCAGGGAAAGCACACATATCCCCATATTCCACTCCAACTGCACTTACAGCCTCCACTCACAACATGATGCTCTCTTCTCTCCAGGTCACTTTTGCTACCTCATTTACAGGATCTAGAACTTCCAGTACACTGTTGAATAGCAACGATAAAAATGGGTATCATTCCCTGATTCCTGATCTTAGGGGGAAAGCATTAAGTCTTTCATCGTTAAGTGCAATGTTAGCTGTGTGTTTTCCATAGATGCTTTTTAGCAAGTTGGGGGAGTCCTCTTATAATACCTACTTTGTTGAGAGTCTTATCAGGAATGGATGTTTAATTTTGCCAAATGTTTGTTCTCCATCTATTCTGATGATCATGGTTTTTCCTTTTCAGTCTGTTAGTATAGTTAGTTACATTAATTTTGTAAAAAATTAAACCAGTGTTACATTTCTAGGATAAAGTCTGCTGTTCCTAATGTATTATGCCGTTAATATATTATTGGATTTATAAATTTTAGTTTAGAATTGTTGCATCTGTTTTCATGGGAGATATTGGTCTGTAGTTTTCTTTACTTGTAATACATTTTTCTGAGTTTATTATGAGAGTCATGCTGACCTTATAGAATGAGTTGGGAATTATTCCCACCTCTTCACTTTTGTGGAAGATCTTGTATACAACTGATATTATTTCTTCATTAAATATTTAGTATAATTCACCAGGAAAGCCACCTGGCCCTGGAATTTTTTTCTTGGAATGCTTTAACCAGAATTAAATTTCTTCAAAATCTATAGGGATATTTAAGTTTTTAATTTTTTCTTAAGTGGGCTCTTGAGTTACTTCCATTTCTTGGCTATTGTAAATGATGCTGCAATAAGCGTAGGACTGCATATATTTTTAAATTAGTGTTTTCATTTTCTTCAAGTAACAACTCAGAAATCAAATTGCCAGATCATATGGTATTTCTACTTCTAATATTTTTAGGACTCCATACTATTTTCCACAGTGCTTATACCAATTTACGTTCCCACCAACAGTGTACAAGCCTCCCCTTTTTCTCTACATTCCTGCCAACACTCATTTCTTTCTTTTTGACAACAGCTATTCTGAATGGTGTGGGGTGATCTCGTTAGAGTTTGATTTGCATTTCCCTGATGATTAGTGGTGTTGAACATCTTTTCTTGTGTCTCTTGGCCATCTGTACATCTTCTTTGGAAAAATGTCTATTCAGGTCCTCGGTCCATTTTTAAATGAGATTATTTTTTCAGTGTTGAGTTACATGAGTTCTTTATGTATTTTGGAAATTACCCCCTTATCAGATGGGTCATTTGCAAATATCTTCTCTCATTCACCTAGGATGACTTTTCATTTTATTGATGATTTCTTTCTCTCTCCAAAAGCTTTTCATTTTGATGTAGTCCCATTGTTTATTTTTGTTTTTGTTGCCCTTGCCTGAAGAGACACATCCATACACATGCACATAAGATATATAAGACACATCTTACATATAAGACTGATGTCCAAGAGTTTATTGCTTCTGTTTTCTTTTAGGAATCTTATAGTTTCAAGTCTTACATTTAGGTATGTAATCCATTTTTGATTTTATTTTTGTACATAGACTAAGAAAGTGGTCAAGTTTCATTCTTTTGCATGTAGCTGTATAGTTTTCCAGCACCATTTATTGAAGAGACTCTTTTCCCTATTGTATATTCTTGGCTCCTTTGTCATGGATTAATTACCATAGAAGGGTAAGTTTATTTTGGGACTCTCTGTCCTATTCATCTATGGCTCTACTTTTCTGCTAGTACTGTACTGTTTTGATTATTACAGCTTTGTAGGATAGCTTTGTGATACTTCCTAGCTGTGTTCTTCTTTCTCAAAGTTTCTTTGGATCTTTGGGGTCTTTCAGGATTCAGTACAAATTTTAGGATTTTTTTGTTATAGTTCTGTAAATACTTTGGTATTTTGATAGAGATTACTTTGAACCTGTATATTCCTTGTGTAGTATGGACATTTTAACAATATTAATTTTTCCAATCATGAGCATGATGTACCTTTTCATTTATTTGTGTTGTGTTCAGTTTCTTTCATCACTATCGTTTAGTTATCAGAATACAGGTCTTTCACCTCCTTGATTAAATTTACTCCTAGGTATTTTATACTTTGTGATGCAATTGTAAATGTGATTGTTTTCTTTATTTCTCTTTCTGCTGCTTCCTAATTAGAGTATAGAAATGTAAGATATTTCTGGGGTGCCTGAGTGGCTCAGTCGGTTGAGTGTACGACTTGGGTTCAAGTCATGATCTCACGGTCTGTGAGTTCAAGCCCCACGTCGGGCCCTGTGCTGACAGCTCAGAGCCTGAAGCCTGCTTCAGATTCTGTGTCTCTCTTTCTCTCTGCCCCTCTCCCACTCATGCTCTGTCTCTCTCTGTCTCAGAAATAAATAAACATTTAAAAAAATTTTTTTAAATGTAAGATATTTCTGTATGTTAATTTTGTATTCTGAAACATTACTGAATTCATTTATTCTAAGAGTTTTTTGGTGGAGTCTTTAGGGTTTTCTACATAATAGCATCTTATCATCTGCAATTAAAGACAGTTTTACCTCTTCCTTACCAATTTGGAAGCCTTTTATGTCTCTTTTTCGTCTGATTGCTGTGGCAAAAACTCCTAAAACAATGTTGAATGTAAGTGGCAAGAGTGGATATCCTTGTCTTGCTCCTGATCTTAGGGGAAAAGCTTTCAGCTTTTCACCATTGAGTATGATGGGTTTGTCATGTATGGCCTTTATCATGTTGAGGTATGTTCCCTTTAAACCCACTTCGGTGAGAGTTTTTATCATGAATGGATGCTGCATTTTGAAAAATTCTTTTTCTGCATTTATTGAGATGTTCATATGGTTTTTATCCTTAATTATGTTAATGTGATTAATTTTCAGCTATAAAACCATCCTTGCATCTCTGGAATAAATACCACTTAATCGTGGTGAATTGTAAAACACAATCTGTTTCAATGTATGTTGAATTTAGTTTGTCAACATTTTTAAGAATTTTTGCATCTCTTGGGGCTCCTGGGTGACTCAGTAGGTTAAGCACCCGACTTCAGCTCAGGTCATGATCTCACAGTCTGTGAGTTCAAGCCCCACGTCAAGTTCTGGGCTGACAGCTCAGAGCCTGGAGCCTGTTTCAGATTCTGTGTCTCCCTCTCTCTCTGCCCCTCCCCCACTCATGCTCTGTCTCTCTCTGTCTCAAAAATAAATAAACATTTAAAAAAATTTTTAAAAAATTTTGCATCTCTTTAAATCAGGGATATGGTCTGTAATTGTCTTTCTTTTATAATATATTTGCCTGGGTTTGGTATTAAGGCAATGCTGGCCTTGTAAAATGAATTTGGAAGTATTCCTTTCTCTTCAATTTCTTAGAATAATTTGAGAAAATAGATATTAATTCTTATTTAAATATTTGTTAGAATTCACGTGTGAATCTATTTGGTCATGGACTTTTGTTTGTTGGAAGTTTTTTTTTATTAATAATTCAATTTTATTACTATTAATTTGTCTGTTTAGATTTTCCATTTCTTCATGACTCAGTCTTGAGAGATTGCATGTTTCTAGGATTTTTATCAATTTCTTCTAGGTTGTCCAGTTTGTTGGCATATAATTTTTTCTTGTCATCTTTTATAAGCTTTTGAATTTCTGTGGTATGATTGTAGTTTCTTTTCTTTCATTCCTCCTTTTATTTAAGTTTATTTGTTTTGAGAGAGAGGACAGAGAGAGTGAGTGGGGAAGGGTCAGAGAGAGAGGGAGAGAGAGAATTGCAAGCAGGCTCCACACCACCAGTGCAGAGCCCCATGTGGGGCTTTTACTCATGAACTGCAAGATCATGACCTGGGCCAAAGTCAGATGCTCAGCTGACTGAGCCATCTAGGATCCCTTCTTTCATTTCTGATTTTACTTACTTGAGTCCTTTACCTCCCTTCTCTTCTTCTCTTCACCCCTTCTCTCCCTCCCTTCCCTCCCCTCTCTTTCATGATGAGTCTGGCTAAAGTTTATAAATATTATTTCTTTTTAAAGAAAAGATCTTAATTTTATTGATCTTTTCTAGTTTTTTTAGTCTCTATTTTATTTATTCAATTCTGTTCTTTATTATTTCCTTCCTTCTACCAACCTTGGGCTTTGTTTGTTTTTGTTTGTTTGTTTTTTATTTTTGTTTTTTGTTTTTTAGTTCATTTAGGCATAAGATTATATTATTTAGATTTTTCTTGTTTCTTGAAGTGGGCCTATCTCACTACAAAATTCCCTACTAGAAATATAAATCAAAACTACACTGAGATACTACCTCCCACCCGTCCAATGGCTAAAATGAACAACTCAGGAAACAGATACTGGTGAGGATGTGGAGAAATGGGAACCCTGTTGCACTGTTGATGGAAATGCAAACTGGTGCAGTCACTCTGGAAAACAGTGTGGAATTTCCTCAAAAAGTTAAAAATAGAACTACCTTACGACCCAGCAATAGCACTACTAGGAATTTATCCAAAGGACGCAGGAGTGCTGATTCGTAGGGGCATGCATACCCCAATGTTTATAGCAGCACTTTTAACAATAGCCAAATTATGGAAAGAGCCTAAATGTCCATCAACTGATGGATGGATAAAGAAGATGTGGTTTTTATATATAATGGAATACTACTTGGTAATGAGAAAGAATGAAATCCTGCCGTTTGCAGCAACATGGATGGAACTGAAAGGTATTGTGCTAAGTGAAATAAGTCAGTCAGAGAAAGACAGATATCATATGTTTTCACTCATATGTGGAACTTGACAAACTTAACAGAAGTCCAGGGGAGAGGGAAGGGGAAAAAAATAGTTACAGAGAGGGAAGGAGGCAAACCATAAGAGACTCTTAAATATGGAGAACAAACTGAGGGTGGATGGGGGTGTGTGGGGGAGAAGGGAAAATGGGCGATGGGCATTGAGAAGAGCATTCATTGGGATAAACGCTGGGTGTTGTATGTAAGCGATGAATCATGGGAATCTACTCTCAAAGCCAAGAGCACACTGTACACACTGTATGTTAGCCTATTTGACAATAAATTATATTTAAAAAATAAATAAATAAAATTCCCTATTAGAACAGCTTTTGTTACATCCCAAAGATTTTGAACCATTTAGTTTGCATTCTCATTTGTCTTAAGATATATTTTGATTTCATCTTTGATTTCTTCATTGGCCCATTAGTTGTCTAGTAACATGTTGTTTAGCCTGCACGTTTATGGGTTTTTTCCAACTTTTTTCTTTTAATTTATTTTTAGTCTCATACACTTGTGTTTGAAAAAGATGCTTGAGGGGCGCCTGGGTGGCTCAGTCGGTTAAGTGTCCGACTTCAGCTCAGGTCACGATTCGAGCCCCGCGTCGGGCTCTGGGCTGATGGCTCAGAGCCTGGAGCCTACTTCGGATTCTGCGTCTCCCTCTCTCTCTGCCCCTCCCCCGTTCATGCTCTGTCTCTGTCTCAAAAATAAATAAATGTTAAAAAAAAAAAAAGATGCTTGATAAGATTTGTCTTTTTAAATTTATTGGCACTTGTTTTGTAGCCTATGTGACCTATCCTGGAGAATGTTTTATGTCCATTTGAAAAGAATGTGTATTCTGCTGTTCTCGGATGGAATGTTCTGTATATATCTTTTATGTCCATCTGGTCTAATGTGTTGCTCACAGCCACTGTTTCTTTATTGATTGTCTGTTTGGATGATCTATCCATTGATGTAAGTCAGGTGTCCCCTACTATTACTGTTTTACTGTCAATTTCTCCCTTCATGTCTGCTAATATGTATTCAGGCACTCACATGTTGGGTGCATAGGTATTTAACAATTGTTATATCCTCTTGATGGATTGATCCCTTTGTCATTATGCAATGGCCTTTCTTGTCTCTTGTTACAGTCTTTGTTTTAAAGTCAGTTTTGTCTGGTATAAGTATTGCCATCTATACCAGGTTTTTGTGGTTTGGGCGGGGAGGGGGTAGTGGTGAGGGGGGCTTCCACTAGCATGGAATATCTAATCTATCCTTTCACTTTCAGTCTGTATATGTGTTGAGGTCTGAAGTGAGTCTCTTGTAGACAGAATATAGATAGGCCTTCATTTTTATCCATTTAAAATCACCCATATCTTTATCGAGCCTCTAGTTCATTAACATTTAAAGTAAGTATTACCTTTTCATAATGATGGCACCAAAGGCACCAAAGAAGGAAGACTGTCCCTCCCAAAGCCAAAGCCAAAGCAAAGGTTTTAAAGGCCAAGAAAGCGGTGCTGAAAGGCATCCACAGTCACACAAAAAGAGAAGATCCGCATGACACCTACATTACAACAGCCTAAGACACTATGTCTCTGAAGGCAGCCCAAATGTCCTTGAAACCCCCAGGAGAAACAAGCTTCACCACTATGCCATCAGCATGTTCCTCCTGCTTACCAGGTCAGCCATGAAGAAGATAGAAGACAACAACACAGTTGTATTCATTGTGGATGTCAAGGCCAACAAGCACTAGATCAAACAGTCTGTGAAGAACCTCTATGACATTGATGCAGCCAAGGTGAACACCCTGATCAGACTCAATAGAGAGAAGAAGGCACGTGTTTGCTTGGCTCCTGACCATGATGCTTTGGATGTTGCCAACAAAATTGGGGTGACTAAACTGAGTCTAGCTGTCTAGATCTAAATATAAATTTTTTTACCATAAAAAATAATAATTATTAATAGATATGTACTTATTGACATTTTGTTCATTGTTTTGTTGGGTTTTTTTTTTTTGTTTTTGTTTGTTTTTTTAGTTCTTCTCTGTTCCTTCCTTCTCTTGCTCTCTTCTTTTGTGATTTTGTGACTCTCTGTAGTGTTATGCTTCACTCTCTTTCTTTTTATTTTTTGTGTATCTATTATAGGTTTTCCATGAGGCTCATGTATAACATCCTATGTATCTAAAAGTCTATTTTAAGTTAGTGGTTGCTTAGTTTCGAACACATTCTGTAAGCTCTACATTTTTACTCCCCTCCACATTTTATACATATGATGTTATATTTTACATCTTTTTACTGTGTATCCCTTAACAAATTATTGTAGATATAAATGATTTTACTATTCTTGTCTTTAATCTTCACGCTAACTTCACAAGTGATTGATCCACTACCTTTACTATACATTTGCTTTTAACTGGTGAAATTTTTCCTT